>NC_084486.1:30937770-33337770 GCF_030035675.1 Rhineura floridana | reverse complement strand
TGCCTGAAGGGCTCAGGACCTTTCCAATGGACAGAAGCTGCACAAGAGGCTTTCGAGAGCCTGAAGCGAAGGTTTGCTACCGAACCCATACTACAGCATGCCGACCTGGTGCTCCCTTTTGTGGTACAGACAGATGCGTCCGACGTCGCAATCAGAGGGGTTCTTTTGTAACCAGCCCAGAAAGGGGGAGAACTGATGCCTTGTGCCTACTTTTCCAGAAAGTTAACCGACTCTGAACAAAACTACACTGTGTGGGAAAAGGAGCTATTAGCCATTAGAGATGCCTTTGAAGCCTGGAGACACCATCTGGAAGGGGCACAGCATGAAATTGAGGTGTGCACGGACCATCGTAATCTAGAGAGTCTTTATACCGCCCGTAAACCCAATCAGAGGCAAGTGCACTGGGCTCAGTTCTTCACACGGTTACATTTCAAAATTCATTATATCTCCCAAGCACAGAATAAGCGGGCTGATGCCCTCTCAAGGAAGCCAGAATTTCTGAGGGATCCCACCCCAAGACCGTTACAGTACATAAACCCTCCCGAGTGGGGAGTAGTAGGGGCCTGCCAAGATTCTTGGGAAGCTGAAGTGTGTGAAGCGCAACAACAGGACCCTTCCATGCAGGAGCAGCGGGTCGAAGGGGGCGCGTCACCCCAGGCAGAACAGAAGGACCTTATATGGAAGGATGGCATACTGCACCATCAGGAAGCTGTTTATGTACCCCCGGAGAACTGCGAGTGAGGGTACTACGTAAGTGCCAAGACGCCCCCACGGCAGGCCACTTTGGGGTTTTTAAGACCATTCAAGCTGTCACTCGGGAGTTCTGGTGGCCCAAGGTGAAGAAGGACGTAGAGCATTACAATTGCTCTTGCCCCACTTGCATGAGGGCTAAACATGCCACTGGGAAGCCACCGGGGCTACTGGAACCCCTTCCTACTCCAGGAGGACCTTGGCGAATGATTACTATGGATTTTATAACAGACCTTCCACCTTCGCAGGGGAAAACCACAGTTTTGGTGGTTGTTGATGCCTTCTCGAAAATGGCTCACTTCATTTCGTGCGCAGGGTTCCCAAGCGCTCAAGACACTGCCAAGTTGTACGTGCAAAATGTGTATCGGCTGCACGGTCTGCCAGACAGCCTGGTTTCCAATCAGGGCACACAATTCACCTCATGTTTTTGGCAAGCATTGTGGAAGTTGCTGCAAAGTGAGCTGAGACTGTCATCTGCCCATCATCCCCAAACGGATGGGCAGTCCGAGAGGGTCAACGCAGTGTTGCAACAATATTTACGTTGTTTTGTGGGGTATCAGCAGGACAACTGGATGTCCTACCTGCATTTAGCAGAATTTGCCTATAATAATGCTGTGCATTCGCACACGCAACAGACTCCTTTCTTCGCCAATTTTGGCTACCACCCCCGAGCCTTCCCTAGCCCAAAAGACAGTCTCTCAGTCCCAGCCGCTGAGGATTACTTGCAGGAACTTCACGCTATGCAACAGCTACTCCAAGAGCAACTAGAACAGGCCAAAGCGTATTACAAACGCGCAGCTGACCAGCATCGGAGAGAGGGGGACCTCATACGAGTGGGAGACCAGGTCTGGATCTCTACACGTTTCCTAGCTATGTCTGGCCGGTGTCGTAAACTGCAGGATCGGCGTGTAGTGCCCTTTGAGGTGGAGGCTCAGATTAACCCCGTGGCTTACAGACTAAACTTGCCGCCCACCTTCAAGATGCACCCAGTCTTCCACAGAGCATTGTTGACCAAGGACGCTGCCCCCGACCCTCACCGTCCGCGAGTGGAGCCCGCACCGCCGTTATTGGTAGAGGGGGAGGAGGAATATGAAGTAGAACAGATTTTGGACTTGTGAAAACGCCGAGGGCGTCTTCAGTACCTGATTCATTGGAAGGGGTACGATCCAACTGAACATTCCTGGGAAACAGAGGAGAATGTGCACGCTCCGACTTTGGTGAGAGAATTCCATGAGGCTTATCCAGAGAAATCTAGACCTCAGGGGTGGGAAGGGTTAAAGCATGGAGGGGGGGATGATGTTGTGCTGCAGCCAACTCAGAAGGGACAGGAAGGGGGGAGGCATGAGTTTCAGGCGCCTCCGCAGCCAGAAGAAGCAGAGTTGGGGATTGTTGTGTCTGAGCAGGATCGTGCGGGAGGGGGGCAGCCTGCTCTCCAGCCAGTTCCCATGAGTAACGCCCTTTCCAAGGAGCCGAGTGCACCACCCCAGTTGATGCAGAGGACTTGTGGGGGGAAGCTTCAGAGTCAGTGCCAGCTCCTCCTTTACCAAGCAGTTCCCAGGAGGATTCCAGTGTGGCACCGCCCCCTGACCTCGAGCCCGTTGCTCGGGAGCAGGTGTCTTCAGATGAGCTGTTGGATGCGCGTCCCCTGTCTCCTCGTTCCCGTCACCGTGAGAAACGGACAGGGCAAAGACAGGAATTATGAAGGAGTCAGAGATTACGTTCGAAAACATTTCCTATATAAGCCTGCTGTTCCCAGTGGGGGGTCGTTGAGTCAACTTCCTTCACACGCTGCAGAGCATATCTAGAGTATAGTTAGGGACTCTAGTGAGTTAGCGTAGGGTTTCCTATGAAGTGCAATGCCTTTGATGTATCCATTACTCTAATAAAACGAGATTTACTTGCACACACACTCCAGCCTCATTCTTTCGGCTCTGGACGGGACACACACTCACTTCTTCCCTCAGACTCGAATCAAAGTCTTTTACATTTGTCCAGTTTATCTGGCAGAACTGAACCTTCTTCGTTTCTAACTCCCTTGGTTCTGTTTTCACTGCCGTTCCCTGAGCAGGATTACCAATGGGGTTGGCAACCTCACATTGAAAACGTAGGTGCCCCGGTCTACCACATTTATAACATAATCCCTCCTCCATTTTAGGGTACACAGATCCACTCTGGGGTGTTCTGTGCCCTTCAGACTTTATTGGAGGACTCACTCGCTGTGGTACCACATCCTTTCTGCCACCATTATATGGTCTGGGTTTAAACTCTCTTGATGTTTTCCCCACCCAGCCAGTTCTATTGGAGGCAAAGTGATCTGCCAACTCTGCGGCCTCTTGAACAGATGTAGGGGAACGGTCTTTGACAAGGAGGCTTATTTCTGGTGGTAACTGATGGTATAATTGATCCAGTATCATGAGGCTTTTCACCTCTTCCACTGACTGAGCTTTGGCACTTCCCATCCACTTTCCAAATATGTCCATCAATTTTGCTCCCAGTTCAACAAAAGACCTCCCTGCTTGGATCTGACAGTTTCGAAATAACTTCCTAAAGTAGTCAGGTCCCAGTTTGAATCTTTTGTACACTGCCTCTTTAAACTCGGCATATGTGACAGGCCTGTCTGAGGGGAAATATTGGTATGCCTCTGCCAATTCCCCTTTGATCAGATTTGATAAATATTGCATATATTTATCCTCCGGTAGCCCCCACATCTGAGCTGCCTTTTCGAAGGTGTTGAGGTAAATCTGTGGGTCTTGTCCAGGTTCAAACACCACAAAATCTTTTGGTGTAACCTTTATTTTGGTTTCATTTCTGTCCTTTCTTGTTTCATCAAAATGAAACTTCTCTTTCAAATTTTAACTTTTCCACCTGTATCTCAGCATCCAATGCTCATTGCTTCTCCCTCTCCTCAAACCCCATTCTCATCCTTTCAGTATCCATTCTCATTCTCTCAATTTCCAAATTTAACTTCTCTCTCAAATACTCTATATAAGCGGGATTGCTTGAGTACCCTTCTGGGTTCTCTTCTCCGACAGGTTGTTTTTGTTGAACAGATGCGAATGCTATCAATGCTACTCGCAATTCATCTACCCCTTTACCCTTGTGAGGTAAATTGAATGTTATGCACTTCTCCACCAGCTCCTCTCTATTCATCTTTATGTATTCAGCCATGTTTTTAGGAGTTCACTCGCACTTTGCCACACACTCTTTGCCAGTCACTCTCACAAGTAATCTTTATTTGTTATTTCTTTTAGCCACACCACTTTTAGGGACTCTCTATTGTTCGTATCCCACCGCTACAGCCACCACATGTGACGCCCTTCCTTGGTTCCCCCTGTCAGGTTCCCACCTGTTTGTGGCTACTGCCTTTCACTAGGCACCACCAGGGATACCACCAGTCTGGACCGTCCTTTATATGGTTTCTCACTCCGCTCTAGCACAGATCTCACTAGATCCCCCTGCTAGGCAGCACCACCAGTCACGTCCTATAACCAATACTTCCAGAGACTTTGCCTGAGTCTCTCTCTAGCTGGTTACTTTTGTGACTGCGTGCTTATGCTGTTCCCAACCCCCTTGTATCTTTATAGATAATGCATACAACTCTGGGTTGCTCTGGATACTTGAATTGTTATTATTCCTCCCTTCACCGCTGCCACCATTAGATACTGTTTCTGTTCAGCCTTGGTAATTACCTTGCCCTCCCTTCTGGTATGTATATCCCCCAGCCAAGGATCAGGCCTTTGGTAAACCAAATAAGTATTTATTAAATATCAGAAATAACAAGATTAGTTTTAGAATGTTTCACAAGCGTATGGTTTCATCTATTCCTGTTTTGTACTTGACTTATTATTAATCAGAACTCCAACTCCCTCTTTCTCCACACTCCTGACCTCCACCCTCAAACACCTCTTTCTCCACACTCCCAACATCCACCCAGATTCAACTGTCATTCTTCCATTTATACTCCCAGCCATTCAAACGCTCAGCCAATCATCCAGCATTCTACTGCTCATGTACTCCCCCCTCCTCTTTCACTCCACTTACCATATGTCTTCTATATAAACAGCACTTACCATATTTACACTATAAGCAGGAACATCACATCCCCCTCGGTTGTTTTCACCCTGAGGGGCAGATTAGGCTGAGAGATGGTGAGTACCCATGGTCACCCAGTAACCCTTGTAGCTCATTTCCGTTTTAAAAAATAGTTAAAATGCTTTATATGCAGGCAAAGTTTATGAAGTAATGCAGATCCACATAACACCTTTAAAGCACATCCAACGTGCATTTAAAGCACCTGACTTCCCCTAAAAAATCCTGCCCCCTCACAGCTATAGTTCCCACACCACCATTAACAAACTACAGTTTCCATGATTCTGTGGTGTGATACCTGTGCTTCAAATATATGTTGAATGTGCTTTAAATGAATGGTGTGGATTTGCCCTAGGTATGCTATCCATTCATTAATGAATTGAAAAGAGCAATTTTAAAAGATACTTTTTTAACCAGGGGAAGGGCTGTAGCTCAGTGGTAGGGCATATGCTTGGCATGCAAAGGTCCAATATTCAATTTCTGGAAAAGACTATTGCCTGGAATCCTGGAGAGCCAATGCTAGGCAATGTCATCAGTATTCAGCTAGATGGCACCAAATGGCCTGACTTGATATAAGGCAGATTCCTTTGTGCCTAAAAGAGGAAAGGGAAATGTGTTTATGTAATTTGCTTACAACATTAATATACCACTTTATTGTAAAAAGCCTCAAAGCGATTTACAGAAGGAATTAAAACAAACTTATTCGCAAAAACAGTTAAAACAGGTATTTTAAAACATTCAAAATAATAAAACCAACGATGAGTTAAAAACAGATAAAAAGCATAACAGTTTCTACATGCCTGGGTAGGCTTGTCTAAACAAAAAAAAATGTTTTTAGCAGGTGTTAAAAGAGTACAATGAAGGCACCTGCCTAATGTCAATAGGTAAGGAGTTCCAAAATGTAGATGCTGCCACACTAAAGGATCCATTTCTTATAAGAGCAGAACAAGTACTCTGTTGCACCCATAACATGGAAAGCACACCTTGAACTTGGCCTGGTAGCAAATCATCAATCAGTGCAGAGGTTATGTGCTGTGTCACTTGTGTCAGCAGTCATGCCACAGCATTCTGCACTAACTGCAGCCCCCAAGTCGGGCTGTGCTGCATAAGGATTTCTGTGACCTTGGCTGACTGGCTGCCAGGTTTTTTTAGTTATGGTTTTTGGTTAGGAACCCTTACTGGTTGTGGTATGCTGAGTTTTCTGCCTTACTCATAGGAATCTTGTTGTGGTTGGTACGATATTGCATTTAGGAAATCATGACTGTCTTTTGCCTTTCTTTTTCTGTTTGCATTTCACTTACTGCTGACCACACATCCATAAAAGCAATAACAGTGGTTCCATGCGGTCAGCTCAACCCCCTTAAACCCACTGATGAATCATCTTGTTGATTGCATGACAGTTTGTTTCTTGCCCAATACTGATAAAAGAGAATTCACATACTGGGAAGTGTGACTGCAATTGTTTCCTAGCTGCCGCCTGTGAAGGTAGACCAAACCATGTCTGTTTTCTCTCTGTCAGTTATTACTCACTGGAATTGGGTTGGCTATCAAAGTGAGTTTATAGAAGCCCACAGAGTAGACAGAAAAGGGTAGAGAATCTTCTTACTTTTACTCATTTCTCAAACCTCTTTCTGAAGTGAAAAGTCTAATATGTAAAGAAGTTTGGAGCAGCCGTGTTAAAAGGTAGGGGCAGGGCCTTCCAGGCAGGGGGTTGCCAACCCTGCTTGGGTATGGATATCTTTGCAGAGGTCCCTAGTCAAGCTTTACTAACAGCACAATCTAAACCATATCTACTCATAAGTAAGTCCTATTGAGTTCTATGGGGCTTAGTCCCTTAGTAAGTGTGTTTAGAGTTGCAGCCTTCAGGGGCATCCTTACGTACTCCTGAGTACTCCTACCTAACATCTCCACAACACTTGGCTCCTTTCTTTTTACAATGGACTTCTAGTGACTGGCCTGGCCTGAGGGCACTTAAACCCTTTTTGCTAGAAGCAAGTAGGATATATTAAATGTTCCCTACCCAGGCTCCATCTTTTAGCTAAGATTCCTATGTTAATTTCCAATCAGAGAAATGCTTTTGTTTGAATTGTATGCGCCAAGCAACTGTGGTTGATGCTTAATGTATCATGTTCAATGACAACACTAGGGCCCGCCCTGTGACATTACTAAAATCCACCCCTGTGACATCACTAGGGCCTGCCCCTGAAATCTCAGGGTTTGCAATGCTTCTGACCGGGCAACCCTAGTCCCACCAGGCTTTATGCAGCCTACCCAATATGTATTAACCATGAAGGGATTGACAAGGTTGCTTTTTTACATCCTGTTTGTAGCTGCAGAATGGGTGGGGGGCAGTGCAAGTCAAGCATCTGGCAGGGCACAATACATGGCAGGTGGGGTTTGTTCATTTTCATAGCTCATAAATTGTGAAGGCCTCATTTAAGTTTTAATACCTCTAAAATTTTGCACTGAGAAAAGTTATATGAGGGAGAAAAGTGAGTATGGTCTCCTTTTTATTTATTCATTTCAATTCATTCTTCAGTGGCATCTTATTATTAGTTACATATGGAATCTGCAGCAACAATATAGGTTGTATGGGAAGCCACAATTTCTATTAAAGTTTAATTGGAAAAATGGATCATTATGTTTTTATGTTAATAAAAATCATTTTTTTCATATTTTAAAGACTTGATTATCTAAGTACACGCATAAGGAGAAGCCCTCTAATTAGATCTCACTGAAGAAGACTTTTTTCAGAGTTGAAATGCATTTGGCCAGCCATTTGGAATGTATTTTGTATAATCAGTGTTTATATTTTTTATTTCAAGGTATCATTGGAAATTATAAAACATTTTGTCAGTACAGCTAGAGATCAAAATCATTTCATGTGAGACAACACACTGTGTTTGTATGAGAATGTTGTAAAGTCACATAAGACCATTTGGCTATTAGTGTACATTCTATTTGCTATCAGCCATAGATCATATTTTGGCAAAGTTTTAAACTTGCATACCTACGATAAATACATTGTGTTCATCTAGGTCTTGACTTCATTTGTTTATTTGTAAGAAATGTGAAGCTTCCATTGTGGTTTGTAACAAACCGCTTTTGGTAAACAAAACAGGATATGTGAGGATGTGATTTGAAGAAACCATATTGACCTCTGTTTTGACAAAATGGGAAACTGCAGTTATAAACCAGATTTCCTCCCCTTATGTACAACTTAAGGGTCACTGCAGTGCTTTGTTGTTACATCTGAATTTGGACACAGGGAGCTGATGTGACATAGGATTAGTGGTTGTGTCTCTGGATTTAAGATGAAAAGATATTACAGACCGAAGCTCCCATATTTCTCCATTTTGTCATCTAAGGGAAATTTAACTTTGTAGTTCTGCCCCTGCATTTGGTATGTATAACAATATCATAGATGACCATGCCTTCTAATAGTGAACAGTAGTTTAACCTGCTTTTTACTTTGACCAGTAGTTTGGATCTATGGTTGTTAGAACTGCTATGGAGAGCACTACAACCAGGTCTGCATGTGCATCCCCATCCACCTACTTCACAGCTTCTTTAGGTTTTTTCCTTAACTTTCTGACTAACTTTTTCATAGAATTATGTAGTGAGCTGTTAAATAAGCTATCCCAGAGGTGCTTCAGTGCAGAGTAGAGTTAATTAGCTATTATTTAGAAATGCATTTCCGAAGTGCTAAATCCTGTAAGCTAAGCCTCCTAATCACTGCTTGATGAATGTATTAATGACCCCCTGATCAACAATATTCTGGTATGTCTCTTGCCTCTAATATACAAGCAGCATCCTCTCTTGCCCTTCAACTCAAGCTTGTGCAGAAAGGCACCCATATGGACATCAAGAGATTGACAGGCATCTCTTCCCCAGTTCTGCGGATCCTGTATTCAAAATCTGCTTTGGTGCAAAAAGCACAGTTTATTCTAGTTTGTTTGCTTAGTTTGCTGGTACTATTTTAGTTTTGCCCTGAACTGACATAGTCATTGTTCCCTCTCATATTGCAAGGAATAGCCATCCATGCTCGATGTTGGAATTTGCAATAAATCCGTCTTAAAATGTAAAACATAATCATACAAGCCCCAGAAAAGCATGGTTGGATGGCTAAGACCTTGTCCTAAATAGCATATTGGGTAATCCTTCTCTGTTATTACCTTTTGATGCCATTTTTTTTAAAGGATGTGACTTTTCTCAGATTAGCTTGCTAATTATTACCTTGTATATTTTCCAGGTGTTTGCCCAGTATTATCCAAATAATATTGAACTCCTGATATGCCAGGCATCAGCCACGATAACTGATCACTTTAATATATCTCAAGGGATGGCATGCAAATACCAGGCTTTGCTCTCAAAAGGGAACCTTCACTATTTCAACTTGTGTTGACTCATGAAGCACTTGTTGAAGTCTTTTACTCAGTATTTCAAGACAGAATGAAATGTTAAGAAGTGTATTGCTCCAGTAGTTATATACTCTTGTACCTAAAAGAGCTGGAAAAGGTTTAGAGCTGGTTGTGGAGCTGGAAAGGGGTAACCAAAATGATCATGGGGTGGAGCAACTCCCTTATGTAGAAAGGTTACAACATTTGGGGCATTTTAATTTACAGAAATGGCTAGTAAGAGGAGGCATGATGGAGATGTATACAAGTATGTATGGGGTGGAGAAAGAAAAAAGCTTTTCTCTCATTAAGACTCGGGGATATACAATGAAGCTGAACGCTGGAAAATTTAAGGCAGATAAAAGAAAATACTTCACATAGTGCTTAGATAAACTATGGAGTTTGCTCTTATAAGAGGCAGTGATGGCCAACAACTTGGATGGCTTTGAAAGAGGATTAGACAAATTCATGGATAGTAAGGCTATTAATCGCTACCAGCCACAATGACAATGTTATACCTTCACTCTTGGAGAAAGTTTAACTCTTAATGCCAGTTGCTGAGAAGTTGGGAGAGCAATGTTGCACTCAGGTCCTGCTTGCAGGCTTCCCATAAGCATCTGGTTGGCCATTGCTAGAACAGGATGGTGGACTAGATGGACCTTTGGTCTGATCCAGCAGGGCATTTCTTATGTGTGAACAGTGCAGTCATAAGGCACATCCTCTGAAGAATTGCTACAGACATGCCAATGCTTTTTGCATATGTTTAAGTGAATATAGCTTAGGTCTTGATATTTGGAAAGAACACTTAACAATATGTCTTGGTTTGGCACTAAGTTTTGAATATTAGGAACCAGGTGGTTGCTTTAGTTTTGCAAACTCAGCACAGCTATCAAGCATCTAGTACATTTTGTTCTTAACATTTGCATATATGTTTTTCAAACTTTTAATGAAATAAACTCTCATGGTGTCTTAATTCAGATTGCAGCTCAGATTTTAAAAAGTGAAATAAATGAGAGTTGGGCCTTAACGGCCATTGCAACAGTACCCCCCCCCCAAAAAAACGAGGTAACCAAATATCTGGGTATAAATAAAACAATGTTGTTGTTGTTGTTATGTGCCTCCAAGTCGACTACGACTTATGGCGACCCTATGAATCAGTGACCTCCAAGAGCATCTGTCATGAACCACCCTGTTCAGATCTTGTAAGTTCAGGACTGTGGCTTCCTTTATGGAATCAATCCATAAATAAAACAATAGCAGCACCAAAATACAAAGCCACCCTTGCCTGCCTTACTTAATCCTGCCACTGGGTGTCACTGCTTTTCTATGGAAATCTAATTAACTGAATATTTTCAAGCTGTGTCGAAAATACCACCAGGCTTCAGCAGCCTCATTTGCAGGCTGAGAAAGCAGGGCAGTATTTTTGGCAATGTTTTCAAGAGTTAGAATTCTAAAATATTCACACACACCCCGAAGGGGGCTTATCTTGATGTGTGCTGGTGGCAGTAGCGGTTTAGTGTGGGTGTGCTCTCTCTCTCTCTCTCATAACTTACAGTTATAAGTGGTGTGGTGGAGCTGTAAATCATTGTTCCTGCAGGCCTCCATTTTCCCTCCATGCCACTAGAAGGCCTTTGCATCACAATATGGCATAATTTTACTTGCCAGTAGAGGCCGCCATCTTTTCCTCATGCCTCTGAAATGATGCTGCATTGTGATGTAGAGACCCTTCAGTGGCAGTGAGGGGGAAATGGCAGCCTGCAGAAATGTTGATTTCCAACTCTGCTACTGCTTAGAAGTTACAAAAATCAATATACAAAAGAACACACACGAATGCTGCCACCATCGCTACCACCACCACTAGAAAGATAAGCCCCCTCCAGGGACCAAAATACAAATTTCTTCTCTCCCCCCACATTTACTTCCTTTTAAAATGTCCTCCCCCCCATATTCCATTTTTTTTTTGGAGAACAAAGACTATGCTCAGAATTTCAGCACATCTCTAAAACAAGCATTTAAACATGTGTACCTAATGCAGAGGTCATTGTAACGTGACAAACTGTAGTCTAATTAGTACAAAACTGTTTTTTGAGAAAAGTCTTTCTGTAGAATATATACATCTCAGAAATTGAAATCATTTCTTTATCAACATCCAATTTGTAGCATTACACAGCATCCATCTTTGCTCTAGATTGGTGAAGGTTTGGATTATAGAGAACTGAGTGCCACACCAGTGTTCTGCAGGTGTGCTGATATATTATAGTGGTATGATTTAAATGAAAGTATCATAGGATTTCAGTGACCAAAACCTTTTGCATATGCAGAGTTTAAACATTTTAGAAGTGTAGAACCCCAAAATCCGGAGGTAGGGGGAAGACAAATCAAAAGCTCATCCTAGAGAGATTTAAGTGAATAAGATTTGCAGTTGCTTCAGGTCATGTGTCATCTTCACATGCAGCAGCACTGGAGCAACTTTGCTCTGGTGCAATCCCACACTGTTCCTGGGACAAGAACATTGCCTTCTCTTTCTCCTAGATAGGCAACATTTGTGTCAACAGCACCCCCCTGATGAAGCACTATACACTCTCCCATGCCACTCTAGGAAAGCAGCTCTCTCATGCCACTGTAGACACATGTGAATTGGTTGAGTGAGAATCTGGGAAGTAGCCCTGGAGACCCTTGATCCAGACATAATAGATGATAATAGAGAGCTGGAGCCTGCTCTAGACCAAGGGAAACTCCATCATTGGGCTAAAGCTGTAAATACTTAACTGCTCACCCTTTCATGTACTCAGTAAGAGTGCTGGCTGGTAGAGTAAGACTTTCATTTTCAGTCCTTATCTTTACGAATAGGAGAGGTCTAAAGAACTTCTTCCCTAGGGGACTGAGAGAAAATCTTCCCCCAATGCCAGGGATAAAACTTTATCAATGGATGTAAGCATCACCAGATAATATGGTAATGGCCTAGCAGGGATATAAGAAGGCATAGTTTTCCATTCTGCCCCTGTAGACATCATATACAGCACTGTTTCTGTTCTACTGCAGTTCGTCTTCCACCAAAGGCGAGGTTATTTGTCTCACTGTCCGGTGTGATGAAATCACATAATTACATCATTATGTAGGGAAATTATATTATCATTACATTATTCCACCCCATTCATTTTAATGCAAAGAATACACAGTGCAAATGGCGGGGGGGGAGTCATAAATTATGTATCATTTACAGACTGAAAGTAACAATAGTGAATATAGATTGTATTTGCTGGATTGATTTCCACTCTGGATATAGGATGAATAAGAGAACACCGGCAATTTCTGCTCCTGTCTTTGCTGGGATTCTCAGCAAATAGGGGAAATGGAGGAGAGCTAATCTGGATCCTTCAGGAGCTTATAGAGTTGTGGGTTACCTGAAGCATATAGTTTTCTGTTATTTGAAATGTGGGAATAAAAATAAAATAAAACAGTTCCTGATATTGTTATTCCTAAAATCAACTCTTTGGTAAGGTTATAATTGGAACTTAGCACAGGAAATTAAAATGAATATTTTGGATGGTCCTGTAATGGATTTTCATGAATAATTGGATATACATGTGAGGCCTAGTTGGAAAGCTTGGTAGGAAAATGAACTCTGATGTAGCACTGAAATTCTACCAAATAATAGAATGAAGGTATGGATTTCATTTTTTCATTATTTTCCTCTGCAGAGTATAGAGACAGCATCTTCCTATTTTAAGAAGAGTCCCACCAAAATCTTGCCAACCAGATCTTTAAAAATAGCTACATGAAATAATAATAAATAATAATAATACATTTTATTTTTCAGCCGCCTATCTGTCCGGGTTAGGGACACTCTATGCGACAAACAACAAGAATAAAAACAATACATATAGATCAACATAATCAAATTTTAAGCTAAAAAACCATTCATTAATTCAGAACATAAATTAATCCGTCCCAATCTTGTAGGCCTGCCTGAACAGCCAGGTCTTCAAGGCTCGGCGATAGCTGGACAGGGAGGGAGCATGTCTGAGATCGAAAGGGAGAGAGTTCCAGAGGGTGGGGGCCACCCTCAAATAAACATTTGAGCTTTTTGTTATTGGTGAGCTGAGAAAACCAGAGATGCTTTCAGCCAGTAGCGTCCATCTATTGAGATGGCGCTTGTGTCCCAGAAGTGCTCTAGTAGCATAGTTTCCCTGACATTTTATTTCTCTTGTCTATTTGCCGGTGCAATGAAAATATAGCACAATGGAGTCCCAAGCCTAGCTGGGAGATCCAGACAATGAGGATGTACAAATAATGTATGGTTACTGATTCTGTTTTCTCTGTGCTGTTCGAAGCTCCTGCTGGGAGGAAGGGCAGGATATAAATCAAATAATAAAATAAATAAATATTTAAGCAGGTAAGTCTTGAGAATATAGCTGTGAAACAGAATTGGATGGGGCAAGCATGTGCCTAGGAACATACTTCTTAAGCTATGCTTCCTAATCAGTATCTTGGATTAAATTATAGCTCTCCATCTGACTAATTCAAATGATGGACACTCATTCCTGCTCATTACGTAATTCCTGGCCTGGGTCTCTTTTCTACTACTTGTCTTAACTCTTGTTCTCTGCATCTTTCCTTCTCCATTTTCATACTAAGGGCCATATCCAATGCTGCAGCTCCACTGAAGCAATGAACTTCGATATATGCAGTGGAGCTTCCTCTTCCTCTCCCCCAGCCCCCCTCCCCCATATGCTCTCATAATCAGCTCTGGAGGGTGAAGGACCCTCTGGAGCAGATTTTGGGGGCACATGGAGGAACATGGGAGCAGAGGAAACTGGTTGTGCCTGTTGTGCCAGCAAGACTATGCATGTGGAGCACTTGTTACAGCCCAAAGTCTCTGCTTTTATGTCTTTCCTCCAGTCCAGTCTCCTGACTGTTGACCCGACATGGCTTTTTCATCTCAGTTCTAGTTTTCCCTCTGGTTTCTGGATACACCTCTGCTGGCTTGACTCCTGCATTCTGCCCTAACATACACAACATATTAAACCTAGTGTTAGCACATTCCTATTAATTCCTCTTCTGTCCCTAACTTCCTGGCTTGGCAGTGCTTTCTCCCCAACCAAATTTGTTATTTTGCCCAACTAGAATACCCTCTTCTGCATTTTGATTTTATTATTTTGCAAAGTGGAGAGTGAATGTCTGAGGCAATGAAGTCATGGTATGTTTTACATCTAGAGTCAGGGTTCTTAAAGTGTGGAGTGGGCTTTCCTAAGGAACCAAATGTAAGTACTAAAGGAGGGATAAGCTTCTTCCTGAGATTCCATGACATAATATTTGGTTGGAGTGGTAGAATGCTTATTCACCTACTGCTTCTCTATCAAAAGTGGTGCCTGTATGGATGGTGCCCCTTAATTCCATATTGACTGACGTGCTGTAGGCTTTTCACCTTGGTTTGTCTTCCGTTCCTCACAAAAACATATGTGTGCTCAGCTATCTCCTTTGATCCACTTGCATCTATCCAATGGATTCCATTCTGAAGTTTGAGGTGGAAATGCCAATGCAACAACTATTTTCTCTTTCTATAGTAATGTGATACAGAGGTCTTGTGAAGCATTCCGCCACACATGTAAAGTCCCAAGATACATCAAGAAAAATGGACATTTTCCCTAACATTTTCCTACATGTAGCAATTTGTCATTCCTACATGCAGCAACTTGTGACCTATGAGCAATAGTGAAGTGAAGTGGCAAATTCTGAGTGCAGTGTCCCTTCATGATAGTCACAGCCATGACCTCTCACAGCCATACCCCTCTTCTAAGATTATACAATAAACACAAGATTTCAGTTTCTTACATTGCTTGGAATTCCATTGAACCATGGATATAGGATGTGAGGGTATGTCTTTTTGATATTCCGTTGTACATAACAACTTACGTACCATTCTCTTGAAACTAAAGCACGTTGGGTTTTCAGTGTTCCTAAATGCTTAGCTTTGGAACATACAGAACAATGCAGTCTGCCTGATTCACATTGTAGCCATAGATTCAAGCTGTTATTGTTTCCACACATTTCTAGTGATCAAATATCTGACCAAGCTTGAATATTGCTTTCTGCTTTTCTATCATTGTCACCATTTGATTGTCCTTGCTCGCTGTAAGAATTATTGCTTGAATTACTGAATTCAATGTCTAACATCTCTCTCCTGCTGCTACCAAACTGCTTGATGTTTTGGACTGCAACTTCTATCAGCCCCAGCCAGCATGGACTGATTTTGTCCTAGGCTGTGTGTTCTTACTTCCAGTTTCAGCAGCTGGCAGAGGTGGGAATGGATTCAGATACAACAGGGAATGGGTATTCCACTGCCATGTCACTTACAGCTTAAATGTGTATTGAAATGTGTATAGAAGAGGAAACGTATCTTATTTGGATGGTATCGTTTTTGTTGTGTTGGAAGTGTCTTTGAACCCTGCAAAAGTCCTTCATGATGTTAAGATGTTTCAGTTCTTAGCAGGGCAGACTATGAGTATTTTTTAAAAATACTATTCATTATTCTTTCACTATTTAGTACTTGGTTTTAAAAAGCAAAAACATCAATATTGAAAAGCAGTAAGAAGAGTTCTTTTTTAAAAATGCAGAGCTACAGTAACCTATGTGGCATTTTAACCAGTCTCATAAAAATATTTATTATGGACTGATAAGTGTTTCTGTATAAGCAATGGCAACATTTAATATTCTTGTGATTTTCTTCTTTTTTCTGTTTTGATTTTTTAAAGATTTGGTCACCTTGTCTCTTTAAAATGAGCAGTTTATGCAATGCTCTTTACTGGAAGATGGGGTTGTGTCCACTGAAGGCCTGCATGTCAGAAGCCTGACATTCTTTGTAATGTGTGCATGGTAAACAGGCATTCCTCCCCACTGTGCATGCCCAGGGTGGCAGAATTACTGGGAGGGGAATGGTTAAGCAACCCTCTCACCTAAGAACATAACAACAGCCTGCTGGATCAGGCCAGTGGCCCATCCAGGCTCCAGCATCCTGTTCTCACAGTGGCCAGCTAGATGCCCACAGGAAGCCTGTAAGCAGACCTAGTGCAATAGCACTCTCTCCTCATGTGGTTTCCAGCAAGTAGCAATCAGGTGGAGGCAGAACAGGTATGCTCATGGCTGTGGATCAAAAGCCAAAGAGGGCAGCAGGAGTGGAGTAGAGCTGCTTAAGCAATGGGTGCTGTGAAAACAACAACGAAGATGTCAATGGAACATGCATGTCTGTCGCTGCAGAAGTGCTTTATACCCCCCCTTTCCTCCTCCTCCTTCCCAAAGTCGAGCATGAAGTACATAACAGAGGAACCCTGGTGGGGGTGTGATGCGCTCTCCAGTCCATGCACTCAGCTGAGGAGGCAGGCAGGTCCATTGCCTTGGGATGTTTTTAAAGCCAAGCAACCACATGGGGCTGAGAGCAACCACTCAAGGGTGATGCTCAAGTGGCAGTGGCAGTCCATCCTTCCCACCATGCAGCTGCCGCGAGAAGGTGGCCATCTCTGCGGTCTTGCTTTGCATATTGCCTTTGAGGCAGCAGCAGCAGCAGCCCAGGGTGGTGGCAGCAGCGACTCTACCAGCAGTGGTAGCAGCAGCACCACCGAGGCTCTTGCTGGCTTCTGGAGGAGGCGGGGCAGAAGAGAAGTGCATTGTGTAACGCTCTTTCAGCCCTTTCTTCTACAACAAATTTAACCAACTCTGAAGCACATCGGTAGCCTCTCACTTCCCCTCTCCCCTGCTCTTCTTAGAACCAAAGGGACCCAGCTGCATCCCAGCTCCAAAAGAGGTAAGGGGACACCAACATCCACCACCCGGGACACCTCCACCACTGCCTATGAGCCCTTTCATTTGGCCACTTTATTGCATAAGGGGAAAACCTGTCACAATGGTATTTGTACCTCAGAAACAAATAGCATGGCTCTGTTGCACAGGGGGAAAGCCTGAATATTTCTTTGTTCTGTATTGAGAGACTTGAGTAGAGTGATGTGACGCAAAGGAGGACAGGGGCTGCTGTATACTCAGTAGTAGCATACAAGAAGGTTATGACTACAGACACAGCTTTTCTCATCTCTGCATGACAAGCTGCCACCTGCCAGAATTCCCTCCGCTGCATTAACATTAAAGATAGAGGACAAAACTCTCTCCTCTTTTGCATCTTGGAAAGACACTGTGTGGAAACCACTGGCCAACTATTTGTTTGTTGTGCAAAATAATGAATAAAGCATGGTTTGAGTCTCTCGAGACAGAGAAGGCTCAACAAGTTATAATTAATTTCTACCTCCTGGAACCAATTTTATTCAACTCAGCTTTTTTTTTTTTTTACGTATTGTAGATGGGCATTGTTAGTAGCTAGAAAAGAGGAGGGGTGGTGGTCAATTATCGAAGCAAAAAGGAAAGGGGGTATAAAACCCAAATGACCATTTGTGAATGGTCATTTGGGTTTTATACCCCCTTTCCTTTTTGCATTGTTAGTAGCTGCCAGCATAAGCTGTTATCACACTGTTATCTTTTCGGTGCCAGGTCAAGACTTTCCTCTTCTCCCAGGCATTTAAGTATGTGTTTTTAACTTGTTTTTTAAAAATGTGTTTTTTAAATTTGTATATTTGTTTTTAATGTTTTTAATTGTTGTAAGCCGCCCAGAGAGCTTCGGCTATGGGGCGGTATATAAATGCAATAAATAATATTATAATAATAAGCTGCACAGTCAACCGGCAGCTTCTTTCTCAGATTATAGTGATAATTACACTTTCATCTGTGTTTTATTGCAGAAATTGTGCACATATAAATATTTCCAGGTAAAATTCCTTTCGATGAAATTGGAGTTAAATGCCTCTTTAATGCCTGGGCATTATTTTTTCACAAGTTAATTCTGCATCATTAATAGCAAACTTTATTAATATTAATAGTTCAACCGTTGGCCTTTGAAGAGGCATCACTATTCTCAATGGTTTCCTTTTCTACATCCCACCCCCAGTCACTGATTTACATCCCCTGGGCACCTGTGGGGCTTTCTACATCCCCCCCGCGCCCGGTCTACATCCCCCCTACCCTCGGCCACTGATTTATAAAATGCTATAACGCATTACTCCAGCCAGAGCTTTTTGCATAGGGGAGCATGAGCTTTCTTCCAGGCAGCATTTCCTTCAGGTATGGTCAGAGACAAATAAACATGCCTATACGTGAAGTCACTCTAACAGTATTTGCAATCCATTTGTAATCCTATTTGATTTGGGAACACCAAGTTTTGGATAAAAATTCCTGTTTTGCCATGTCAAAAACATCCCTGGTTAGCACTATGAAATGTGTGTTCGATGCAAATGTCATACTGAGATTAAAGACTAGAAAAGTATTTTC
Organism: Rhineura floridana; assembly: GCF_030035675.1. Lineage (NCBI taxonomy): Eukaryota > Metazoa > Chordata > Lepidosauria > Squamata > Rhineuridae > Rhineura > Rhineura floridana. The sequence goes on along the minus strand of NC_084486.1, from coordinate 33,319,165 downwards.
TGTCACAATTTTTGGTGGTGTTAATTTTTCACATTTTGTATATGCATGGATAGCATTGCCCACTAATTCAGAGAGGGTACATACACATTTTATTGCTGCAGCTATAGCAAGTCAATATCTTCAGTACAGATATCATCTGCTATAATGTTGGTCCTCTGTTGGCACCAGATATATTCACTTTTATGGGCATATTACACATATTTCAGGGATATTGGCTCAGAAAAATCTTATCTCCTGAGTAAAGTGTGTCATATTTAAACATATTGAAATTATTGAGTCTTGGCTTTCAAAAGATGTATGATATTAGTTTCACATCAGTAAAATTATGAAGCAGTCTTTCACTTTCTTTCTGCTTATAATCCCATAAAAAAATAGAAAGTAAGTTTATTACCTGAAAATCACCTTAAGTGTATTGTTAGTGCTTAGATTCAGCATTTTGCATCTCTGGAACAGTTCAAAGTATTTTTCTTTCACTATTTTCTTTCCCAGAAAGCAAAGCAAAACAAAACAAAAAAGCACCCTGAGAACATGGATGCTCTTTTTCTAGATTGCTGCAGTGCAACTGCTTTGTAGAAACATTCTCTCCCAAGTGGCCAGAGATTGGCATTGTAGAAAGCCAAATCGAGTTATGTAATAAAAGTGGTGAAATTCTTTGCCCGCTTTTATAAATCTGCTCCTGTTTGTGTCTGAAGATTGAGGGGAAAGGGGTGATATATGACGGTAATTTTATTTTAAAATATATAGATGGTAATTTTATTATAAAATAGAGATATTTTTATATATAATTGTATTTTGTCATGACATTTGAACTCCTCTGGATTATAAGTATTCATGATAACCCCCATCCCAGTTCATTCTAAATACTGCATTCATATTATAAATAAATAAATAAGTGAATCTCTAAAATGTCACTCAGTGAGGCTATCAAAAAGAGAATCGATTGATTCCAAACCCTCCCCCTGTCCCCGATCCATTGACTTTTCCTAAAAGAGAATCTTTCTGATGTGCTTTTCCTTAGACTGGGCAAGTATCCAGTTTTCACTGCAAGCCTTTTCTGGTTGCTGTGCTGTATTTTTAATGTAGCGCTTTCTGCTTTCTAAATACCCAAAGTGGCAAACTGCATAATGAAACATTGCCAAGCACAATGTAGCATTTTTTAAAGGAAGAAAAATGACAGATTTAATGCTTCCATCGTCAATCATGTTAATGCCTTTAACACTGCTGAAAACAGAATTTCTAATGAGCAAATGTGTGCAGGAAGTGGTTTTGCCTTTGTAACTGTACATGTCAACTCCTCTAATTGCATCAATAAGGAATTTGGTCTCCTCATTTAATGAATGCCTTTTGACTACTTTCTGAATGGCAACTGGCTGTGAGGAGGGAGGAACACTAGCATATTTTATATGAAACCACATAAACAGATTTCCATTAGTAGTTATCAATTCTACAAACTCTATTGTGTTAGAACAGTGTAGTGAATCGCATTCTGTTCTACCACCCCTCTTGTTATTTCTTATGAAAGCTTGTATTCCTTCCCCCAAACTTCATCTAGCCAAGCAATTCCTCTGCTCCTACCCTCAGTAGTTCAGGATGTTGCTTTAAAACCACTGGCTTCTGAGAATGTCTTGCACGCAAAGGAAATCAGGCATGCAGTCGGGGCTTTTTCCTGCAGCATCTATAAACCAAAGCAAGTCCTAGAATGTCGATAAGCCTATAGTACCTACAGCATGTGTTTTTGAGTCATGAAGTGAATTTCAGCATATTTTGAATTTTTGCACTGTTCTTTCTTACCATTATTTGTCTACAGAAAAGCAGCATGTATGCAAACAACACTCTGCATTTAAATCAACAACCCAACGACACTGCAGATATATTGTATTGGATATGAAAAAATAATGATAAGGAAATGAAATCAGTAAAGTGCCTGCACCAACAAGTACCATATGAAACCTGAACTCAGGCTTCTGTTTTGCAATCTTTTCACTTTCAGTGGATTTATGGAGAAAGTTTAAAATGGTACATGAAAAGAAGGCCAACATATGAGCATGTGTCAAGATGTGAATGGAAGTGGCTGTGGCAGAAGAGAGAAATGTGCCCTTCATCATAGTCACCAGAGTTCAACAAACCCAGCTTTTTTAATTAAAAAAGCTTATTTTATTTTATTTTGATCATAATGGTTCATACCTCACATTCCCTGGATCCTGCTTTGCTATACGTGCAGGGTCCCGTCCCATTCAGCAGCATCTCACTGGTCTCAGTGTTAGTTGGCTTATAATCGACATAAAATTCCTGTGTGGTTGGAGTCATCTGCTTCAGTGACTGCCGTTTCTTTTTCTTGTGCCTTCGCATGAGAGAGCGCTGCTGCAGCTGCTTCATGCTGGCAGGGTAACGCTTCCACGACACATAGATTACCAGCAGGATCACAAGCACAGATAAGAAAAGGGCCACACTCCCTGCTATGATTTTATGGAAGGAGATGTGTTCTGTCTCATGCTCAGGCTCTGAACTGGCTTCTGTGGATCCAACAGTGGGGGGCATAGGGGGCTTGCTGTCATGCTTAGGCCTGACGACTTTTGGCTTAAAGGTTGGCTTTGGGAAAACCCGTGGCAGTTCAAACCTCTCTGTAGTACTTTTGCCACATATGCTGTAATTTTTCACTGCATCAACAACGTTCACTCCTTGCAGCTCTTTGGGACTGGCACAGATAATTGTATTTTCCCTCAGCCCTTTAAAACTTTTTAGCCAGTTTACCAGGGAGCAAATGTTCCTGCTGCATTCCCATATATTCCCAGCAAGGCTGATGTCATTGAGAGATATCCAAGAATCCAAAATCTCTTGACCAATAAATGTGAGCTTATTGGAATCCAGGTTGAGACGCTGTAAATTGGGCACACACTGGAAAACACTAGGTCCACTGAAAGCTTCTATTTCATTGCCAGATAAATCAAGCCTTTGTAATGAGCTCCAGGTCCAGGACATCGTTTGTCCTATAACACTGATTTTATTCCACTGTAAATAAAGGTTCTGGAGGCTGACTAGCCTTGGAAAAAGTGCCAAGTTGAGTTTAGAAAATTGATTGTGCTCCAGGTGAAGCTCTTTCAGTCTGATCATGCCTGCAAAGACATTCCTTGCTAAGCTTCGGATCCTGTTGTAACCCAGGTCTAAGAGTTCAAGGTTTCTACAGTCCTGGAAAATTCGGACAGGGATTGTTCTCAAGGAATTAGACCGCAAATGTAAACTCAGCAGCTTCCTTAAGCCCCTGAATTGTTCAGATCCCAGAGACTGCAGCTGATTATATGACAGATCCAAGTTCCGGAGATTTGTCACTGGTCTGAAGGTGTTATTAAGAAAATAGGCAATTCTGTTGGAACTCAAAATCAATTCTTTTAACCTGCGTATTCCATTAAAAGCATTTTCATCGATATTGCTGATATGGTTATGGTCTAGATAGAGCCAGGTGAGTTGATTAAGACCTTTAAACTGATTGTATTTTAGTTTTTGGAGGCTGTTATACCGGAGGGACAAACCTAAACAACCAGCTGATATACTTGAGGGTATCTCCTGTAATTTCTGGGACTCGCAATATACCATTTTGCCTTCGCACCTACAGCCCTTAGGGCATCCTCGTTCAGCAGAAGAAAGCATTGTCAGTAATACAGTAGGGGCTATTACCAGGGCTACAGCTGATCCGCTCAGTAGCCTAAATACATTGAAACCTGGAAATAAAAATAACTTAGAAAAGTTATCCCCCCAAATAAACAGATCTATTTCAATAATGTTCAGAATTGCTACTTAAATGCATAAGAAACCCCCAGCAGCACAACTACTTTGCAGCTTGTTTTACCCCCCCCCTTATATTTTAATAAAGGAAAACAAAGAAAAAGAAATCATGCGCATAAGGTAGTCACGGTCACATACAACATCTTGGAAATTTAACTCTGATCACATCTTGCACAGAGGCAAACCTATAGAGCAATTATTAAAGAATCAGTGCAGGCACTGCTATAGGTGAACTATAAATAAATAAAATGGAAAACCTACCCATCCTTTGTGTTTTCAAAGGTCGTCCTTAGGTCTTTTGCTTTTGCTTAGGGTGCCACAAGCATGACAGCCTGTCAGCTGCTGTATGGTGAGTCAGGGCTTGCTGACACCCAGGAAGAAAAATTAGACCCCTTGGGAGATGGACTGATTTTGGAACATTATTCTTTGCCAGCCATGCAGAACATCCCAAGAATAAATAAATCCCAACACAGCATTTGCAGCAGAATGTCAAGTTCTTCCTAGGTGATAGGATCTTCATGGATGGTGCGTTTTTGCATCTTTAGATTTAGAAATGGGCTTCTTTAAAATCTCCCAGTGCAAAGCATGATAGGTTCCTCCAAGTGATGCTCAGCTGTCTGAATTCACCCGTCTGTATTCCATTGGGCAGTAGTTTTCATAGTTAGCACTCCCAATCCAGCTAAGGAAGCTGTGTTGGAGCATAGAAGCCAGGATGACCCTGTACAATGAACAAGCACTGTTCACTTCTGCATACTGTCATTCTGAAAGCTCCTCCGACTGTTGCTTTGGTTTCGGTGAATGCAGTCTTATGTAAAGCTGCCCCCAGTGGCAAAGAATATTATCGGCATGTGCAGAAATATCTTGCTTCTCTCCCCCCTCCCCTTTTTAAATCTTGCAAATGGATAAGCTCTGTGCTGGAAAATGAGTGATTGTTCTGGGTGACTAAATAGGAGCAGACTGGTCACCCTCAGTATACACTAGTGATATGGTTAGAAATTTGCCTAGGCTTTTAGCTTTTTGTCATTTTCTTTTTCTTTTGGGTAATTTAACAAAGCCTTTTAAGCCCAACATCTGCTGCTGGGACTTTTACCTAACATAAAGCGTGGATGTCACATTTCTTTTCATTTAGGCATGAAAACAGCACACACACAAACCCATACACACAGAATCCTGTGTATATACACAACAGAACACTGCAGGCATTACATTGTCATGTAAAACACACTAATCCTTGTTATTACCACTGGCATACAGATGGTAAGAACTATGAGTAATCAGGCAGAAGTTAACAACTCTGTTCAATTGCAGTTATCTTTTATCTTTGTTGTTGTTGTGGACACACATCTGTATGCTAACTGTCATACTGCAGTGCATGCTCCCTGCTTCCCCACATCTCTGACAGAACCCCACTATGAGTCTGCCCAACCTTTGAAATTACCTCTGAAACCCCAGTCTTGGTATCTCCATTGTCTGAATATGACACGTGGACATGAGATACAGTTGGCACTGTTGCTATTCACGTTGTGGCATGGCTAAGACCTCTCTCTTTCAGTGGGCACTTTGGGGCACTGCCTTTTAAGATGGGCTTGACTGCTCCTGTTTTGAACTTTTTAATGCCTTTTCAGATTAATTTTAACTTTGTAATGTTTGATATGCTTTTTTAAATGTTTGCACATTTTTATAACATCTTTGTGTGCTGTCTTCAGTTTTTTCATAGCTAAGATATAAATTGTTATAAATAGGTACAGTTAAATAATTATATATGTGTACCATGGGCAGTGGAGTGATGCAGTGCACCTTCTTCACATTCTTTGTGGTGACTCTTCCCAGTTCCCTAGAGGTCTCCAGCGTAGAAGCAGAAGACACTGAGACAGCTGTGGGTTTGAAAAAGTTGAACTCTTTAGTACACCTTACCCTCTAATTCAGGTGGGAAAGAGGGGGTCCTCTGCAACCCCCAAACATCTGTCTTGTGGCCTAAGATCAAGTGGGAAACTTCAGAGGAAATAACTAACTAGACTACAAAATGGGATGGTGTTGGTTCCATGCAGTGTTATGCTTCTTCTCCCTGTTTGCAATTGTGTTATCTTCTCTGATGTCTCCCATGTGGGAAACATGTGGAGAGATTGAGGGACAGGAATATGTTTCTGTGCATCCTCTTCTGAAATCTGGAGATTGGAATGTGCAGAGATAAGCCCTCCTGCACATGCGCTTCCATGTTTCCTAGGAGACTTCAAGATCTGTGATGGCTCATTCACACGTGCAAATCTCCATTCAGTGCTGTAATCATCAAGTGATGGATGTGCATGTATTGAAATGGTCTTACTTTTAGACAGTAATGTTCCTTATTTGGCAGTCTACCATTTATCCTGAGATTTTCCACATGGAATAGAGAAGCTCAAAGGGGAGTGTATCCCTTTAGGTACCCCAGTCTCAAATTAAATAAATGCAGTGTTATCCCTGGAGAAAGTGATAAAGAACGATAACAGACACATTCTGATTATGAATTGTTTTGCTAGTCTTCTAACTTCTGTTTCTTGCATGAGAAGCCATGTATAGCTTTTCAATGACCCCATATTCTTTCTTCCGTTCAGAGTCAAACAATACATGACATGAATGGTGCAATTAGCAATCATGGCAAAGCTTTTCAAAAATTAAATATTGGGGGTGGTGTGGTGTTGTGCTCAGGAGCACAGTGTGCAATTAAGTGGAGGCTATGTCTTCAGTGTATTTCAGTTTACTTGGCATATCTAAGGGACAGCATTTCCATAAGTATGTAAGATTTCTATGGGGAATGAGAATGGAACCTTGATATGCCCCCATACACACACACTTGCACAATGACTGTGTTGCTTTGCTTCACAACTTGCTCTGAAGAATCTGAAGGTTAAAACAGATTCATTGAAAGTAAAAGAACCAAACGCCTTGAAAGCATGGCAATCAAACAGACTTGATATGGAAATTGGCATAGGCAATTTTGGGTTGGAAGTTTTAAGTACACACACAAGTACCTTTGTATATGTCTGCTACATAAACCAATGCTCCGGCTAGCTACCTAGCCTTCTGCTCTTTTTTTGCTGATTTCAACTCTTATACATTGTTAAAAACATATTGTACCTAGTCCGGAGGCATGTAAACTCCTCATGACATAGGCCTGTCTCTTTTGCATATAAGGTTCACTGTAAACTTTTATGTGCATTGATGGCAACTTCATTATACTATTTTAGGTGAATGCTGAAGAAGCAACTCTTTACCCTGGGCTTTGACAATTGAGATGTATATTTTAGGACTCGCCCAATTTTGTGATTTTAAGTTATTTTTAATTGTTTTTAATGCTGTATTTTAAAATGGTTGTAACCTGCTCTAGGATCTTTGGGTGTAACAATAGTAATAGTAATAATAATAGTAATAATAATAGTAATAATAATGGTGATTGAGAAGGGAGGGAGGGACCTTCCACTCCTTAACTTTGCCTGACTTGTTGGTCTAAAGAAGAGCAAACAGTTCTCTTATTCCTCTTTCTGCGCCTAAATTATGTGTGTAGAAAGCTCCCTTCCATGGCATTTACCCAATATACAAGATTTCATGTTGGGATAGTCTGACAAGATTTAACCAAACCAAATCAAACCAGGTTTATTCTTCAGAAGGGTCAGAAAGTACCATTCCTTACATTAAAGCTTAAGCTGACCTATTGGTCGAATAAAGAATGAACATTAAAGCTGTGTTCAGATGTTTGCTTGAACACACAGTTGTAAAAGAAACTCCTGCTGTGAGAAAGGGTGAGATATAAATCAAATAATAAATAAATAATAAACTAAATAAAAGAAGGGTGGGGCAGGCTGTGCATTCATCATTAAAATGCAGATAAAAATCAGTACAACTTTAAAACAAATATAGGTAAGAACTAAGTTATGACTGGGTAGGCTTCTGAAATACACACAAAATTCAGCAGGTGTCTAAAACAATGTAGCAAGGGTGCCTGCCTAACGCTGATAGTCAGGGACTTGCAAAGTACAGATGCTGCCACTCTATAGGACTGACTCCTTGCAAATGTGGAACAGACATTATGTGCAGTTGTAAAAGTACAACTTCTGCAGACTGAAGCAGTCAAATAGGCATGTATGGGGCAAGGCAACCCCTCATCTGAAGTGGTCCCAAGCTGTTAAGTGCTTTATATACTAATAGTAAAATCTTAAATTGGCATGGTAACAAATCAGCAGGCAGTGCAGATCTTTGAGCACAGGTGTAATATGCTGACAGAAACTCACTTCTCTCAGCAATCACGCTGCAGCATCCTGCACTAGCTGAACTTTCTGGCTCAACCTGAAGGGAAGCTCCACATAGAATGTGTGCATTTTTAATCTTAACAATAGATATGTGTGTGGAATTTCACTGGAAAGTCATGTGAGTAGGGGGTTACACTTAACTAGAGTAAAATAACAGTACCCAATGATAAAAAGGGATCCAGGTGAGATCCTGAAAATTACAGGCCGGTTAGCTTAACATCTGTTCTGGGAAAACTGGAGGAAAGCATTGTTAAAGATAGAATGAACAAGCTCATAGAAGAACAAGTCTTGCAGAATCCTGTCTCACTAACCTATTAGAGTTCTTTGAGAGTGCCAACAAGCATATAGATAGAGATAATCCAGTTGACATAGTGTACTTAGACTTCCAAAAAGGTTTTGACAAAGTGCCTCACCACAGACTCCTGAGGAAGTTTAACAGGCATGGAATAAGAGAGGTCCTCTTGTGGATCAGGAACTGGTTAAGGAACAGGAAGCAGAGAGCAGGAATTGTTTTTATTATTATTATTATTATTATTATTATACTGCTTATATACCAAAATGACTTCTCAATGGACAGTTAATGGACAGTTTGCCCATTGGAGGGATGTAGAAAGAGGTGTTCCCCAAGGATCAGTATTGGGACCTGTGCTGTTTAGCTTTTTAACTTCTTCGTAAATGATCTAGAGTTAGGGGTGAATCCTAACTGATGATAGTGATGATACCACATTGTTCAGGTAGTTAAAATAAAAAGTGATTGTGAAGAGCTCCAAAAGAGTTTCTCCAAACTTGATAAATTGGCAGTAAAAGAGTAAATGCAATTAAATGTAAGCAAGTGTAGTGATGCACAATGAGGCAAAAAATCTTAATTTCACATACACACTCATAGGGTCTGAACTGATGGTGACTGATGAGGAATGACACCTTGGCGTCATAGTCGATAACTCAGTGAAGATGTTGACCCAGTGTGTGGCATCCATGAAAAGGAGAATGCCATTCTAGGGATCATTAGGAATGGGACTGAAAATAAAACTGCCAATAATGCCCTCCCCAGGGAGGTGTGTCTGTCTCCTACATTAATGAGTTTTAGGAGGAATTTGAAAATATTCCTGTTGACGCAGGCATTTGATGGCTGAAGGAGACTGTTCCTGGCAACTCAAGATGAAAGTACTTCTTCACCCAGTATATAGTTAAACTATGGAATTCACTCCCACAATAGATAGTGATGGCCACCAACTTGGATGGCTTTAAAAGAGGATTAGACAAATCTGTGGAGGATAAAGGTATCAGTGGCTAATAGCCATGATGGCTATGCTCTGCCTCCATAGTTAGAGGCAGTATGCTTCTGAATAATAGTTGCTGGAAACCGCAGAAGAGGAGAGTGCTCTTGTGCTCATGTCCTGCTTGTGGGCTTCCTACAGGCATCTGGCTGGCCACTGTGAGAACAGGATGCTGGACTCGATGGGTCACTGGCCTGATCCAGCAGGCTCTTCTTATCTTCTTATCTCTCTGTTGTGTCATACTACAATTTCCATGTGTTGGGGGCTCTGTTCCTGTTTTCCAGTATGTGTTTGTTTGTGTGTTTGTTTATTAAGAATTTATACCCTGCCTGAAAGTTGGCTTAGGCTGCAATCCAATACATACCTGAGAGTCAATCCATTGAGCCCAATAGAGCTCACTTCTGAGTAGCCACGAGGGCTATGCTCTAACTCCACTATTGGAGGCAGTATGCGCTGAATATCAGTTGCTGGGGATTGCAGGTGGAGAGAGTGCTATTGTGCTCAGATTCTGCTTGCAGGCTACCCATGGGCATCTGTTTTGCCACTGTGAGAACAAAGTGCTGGGCTAGGTGGCCCTTTGTATAAGCAAAGTTAAGATTTGGTGCAGGGATGGAATGATATGTCAATTTCAGTTCTCTCAGTTTCTCATTTTTCTAATAGTAAAGTCAGTTCTCCATGCTTCTACAGCAATTTGCTAATTTTTTAAAAAAACCCTCATGAAAATTCTTCAGCATCTTCATGAGAATATCTCCTAATGATACATTTTTGTAATGCCTTTAAGTACTCATTTTTGCAAGTAGTTTATCCTCGTAGAATTCATTTTTGCATGGTATTTTCACCAATATACTCATTTTGTGCACGCTTTCCCCTAATACATGCATTTTTGTAAAAATTGTTTGGTTGGAGAACTGCATCACAAAAACTTCGGGTGAGTACGAATTTTGAAGGATGGCTATGTTTTGGTTATATTGTTTCATAAAGTGCAAATATGATAAATTCCTCTTTAAATGCAAACTGAATTGAATTTCTCCCCATCACTATTTGTGAGAGGGGGAATATTTCTGGTATATATATGTATAAATTACTCCACTATCAGTAAACACATGTGCTGCACAAGTTCTGTAGTCTGAGGGAACTGAACTGATTTAGTTTACCTGTGCAAAAAGACACATCCACAAAATCATGAAGCCCTACAGACAAACTGGAAAAATAGACCATGTACACATTTTACTGCAACAAATTTGTATCCTTTGGTATCATTTGCACTTTATTTTTGAGTTAGTAGCCATGAACTTTGCCTGAAGCTAAATTCTGAGTTAAATGTGAAATTTGCTTAAGCAGAACTTCTGAGGAATTTTGAAGGAAGCAAAAACACATTTTGGAAAGACTAGTGAAATTTTCAGTGGGAGTACCATGTTATGTTAGCTAATCTCTTTAAACACCACAAAGTATTTTATTTGTTGATTGCAACTGTAATGGATAAGTGATTCATTACTATTCAAATAAGGAGTTTGTATTGTTGTTCCGGTCTGTAAGTAGTTCTTTTTTTTCCCCTTTGACCTAGTTGGTCTAATATTTTACATTTGTCTTTTAACAAGAATTTTTATGTTTATATTTTTGCTAGGGGAATTCTTACCTTCTGTCTTTATCCCCACCTATTGAAATGTGAATGGATGTGTGCATGCATAAATGTGTTCACACACACACAAGCTGGCATGTTTTTGTTTAAACCCACAACCTCTGATTTGTATACCATTCACCTGAATCCCTTCCAGCTTGTGCACATAGCACTAACCCATGCTTTATGTTATGTGTGAACACAGGCAATGACTTCTTAGGGCTTCCTATGGGCTCTATGATGAATTGCGTTGGGACTTAAGTAAGGTCCTTGAAAGACACTTTGCCATTCTGAGCAAATAGTACAGACTTTGTGTGTGTATGTGTGTTTGAGATGTGTGTGTTGAGGTCAAGCAGTCAAAACTTTACTTGCCTTATTTAGCATATTTAGAATTTTCCACTAGCTGCTGCTAAGAAGTCTATTAGTAGTTCTGATAGGGTCTTTTCATCTTTGAGTTAATTAATGGAAGGGTTCTGCATCGAAAATGTGTATGATCAACAGCCTATGGTTACTGAAAAAACAAGGAACCCATCATGGAACCCATTGACGCTCCTTAGGAATCTGCATATAAGAGTAAGTCTTGTATCCAATGAAGTGTAAAGTAAGTGTCCCATCAGTGCACCCCCTAAATCTGTTCTAGGCATTTCCCCAACCCCTTAGAACAGATTTGAAGAGGGCACAGGAGGGAGAGGGGAAAAAGACCTGTTGCACAAAGAGAAATCCTTACAATAACAGATGCTTACTTAGCACTACGTGGGATGCAACCCCAAGTCTTGAAAGCAGTATTGTAAAGCTATTGCTGCTTGTAATATACACATTTAAATTTTGGGTCCTGCCATAGTCTCTGGCCATACCAGATCCATAGATTTTCATAATGTTTCAAACATTATCCTGATAAAGCCAAAATGAACCCCCAGAAGTATGAGCTGCATGATTGCAATTAGATGTGTATGTAATCTAATTTGGTTGTAACTGTCACAGATGCTTGTTGGCTGTAGCCCACAAGAAGTAACATACTTTCACAGCGTCAACACCAGGAGCTCTTTTGGCATGGTTACAAAAAGTTTTTTACTGTGCAAAAAAGATGGTGCCTATCATATAAGCTCCTATAGAAAGAAAGAAAAAAAGCGGATGGGTGCTGTGCGTCAGATATCCATGCATGCTTAAGTTAGTTGCACTGCATCAAGTGTTGTGCCACCTGCAGGTAGTGGACATGTAGGTTTCTTGCGTGCAAAACAAGGACAATAACAATATTTACTATGGAGAATGTCCCAGTCATTTTCTTATGAGTAAACATGCATAGGGTTGTGCTGTAAGTTATGTCTCTGGATTCTTGTGTGTCTTAATTCAAATAATAATTTGAGTCAAGTTCTATGCAGAGTAGACCCATTAAAATTAGTGGACCTAAATTAGCCATGTCCAGTAATTTTAACGGGACTATTTTGAATATGACTAACATTGGATACAACCCATTAATTATTTTTTGTTTTCTTCTGTTGTGTTATGGGAACGGGAATTGGGTTGTGTAACAGCTTACCCCAGAGGTAACCGATGTGGTGCCTCCATATATTGTTGGACTACAACTCCATCATCCCTGACAATTGACCATGCATGTGTGTGCATAAGTTTTGTATGCCTGTGTGTGTGCGTGCGTGCGCACGCGCGCACGCACGCACACACAGAGGCATCAGGTGACTCAGAATTCTGTTTGTTTGTTTGTTTGCATGGCTGCTATTTGCATGTTAACAGGGATTCAGAAACGTTTTGAAGCCTTTCAGTAGTAAAAGGCCATTCCACATGTTATGGATCTCCTTGGTGGATGTTACTTCTGCGTCAGAAATTATTCAAATCCTGTGCACAAATTATTCTTTGTGTTAATAATTAATACTTTTTCATTCTGTATTCACGTAGTGTATATAAGATAGCTAGGTAGCCACAGCCAAGTACAGTACAGTAACCCAGCATATGCAAATGAAGTTAAACATAAACTCCTGTGACTATTAACATGTGAATAATCTATTTGTGTATTTCATGCAGTTGCAGATTTCTATGTAAGTACACTTATAATGTGTAAAGTGGTTACAGAGTCCACAATGATCTCAAAATGATCCACAATGATCTCAAAATGGAATGTCAAGCAGCTTTTCTTTAAAGAGACAGAAATATTATTCCTTGTTTTTCTGTCTGTTGTCAGTGATTAACAGCAAAATCCTGTGCTTGTCATCTTAGAAAATACATCCTGCAGCATTAAATGGGGCTTACTCCCAGGTAATTATATGTATAGGATTTCAGTCTAGCTGGTACACCAGTAAAATTGACTTTGTTTTTCAAAAACAGCTATGCTTGTTTTTTCCAGTGCATACGAGTATATATATATATTTATTTGCTGGCAATGTGTAGCCTAGTAAATAAAAATTCTGAAACAGCCTTCAGTAACATACGTAAGAGGTCTGGGGCAATATTAGAAGGCTATAATACTTTTCACTTACTTCTCTAGACTGCAATAAGTATCTGTCTGCCCAACTGTGAGATGTGCTAAATTGTAGATTCCCTCCTGTACAGAATCTTATCTGACCCTTCTCAGTGACAGTGCTCAGGAGATCTTATCCAGCACTTCTCAACTGCATGTCTAGTATTGTGGAATGTCTTATCACGGATGGGGATGCTGAAGAAATTAAAACTTAAGTGATGGTTTCTCTGAACTCACCTATTGATGTTGGGTAAAACTGGGAATGGAAGACATGTCTGTAAGAGTCCTATGAACTAAGTAAAGGTCCTTTCCATAACAAGACTGCATTCCAATCCTTTACATGTTTGTTCCTGTGGGGAAATATTTGTAGTTTTAGTCCAATAATTTCCATTTCCTGTAGCAGAACATTCATCATGTTAAAAAATAAAGCTCTTTTGTGTAGTTCAAAATAATATGCAAATGTCTATGGAGTATGAGATCCTTTTTGTGGTTTAGCCCAAAACAGGTCGTTGTCTGTTGAAAGCTCTATCTGTTAATTCCTTAGAAATGCCATTAAAAAAAAGTTAGGTTAGGGGTTACCACGAAAACTCTATTCATAGGGTCACCATAAGTCAGAATCGACTTGGAGGCAGTCCATTTCCATTTTCCCCTCAATGGAAAGTGTCCTTAATTTCATAGCTGCATTATTTACAGATTTGGAAGAATGATTCATTAGACTGTTATTCACTAATAGGCAAAAAAAACCCCTTGCTGTTTAAAAATTTACCTATAGCCAACAGACATTTCTATCAAACTTTAAAAAGCAGGGAAATTGGGCAGCTATAATGAATGCACCAGGGGAGCTGGAGACCTGACCTCCTCTCTGAGATATTGTACTGCCCTACAAATTTGTCAAAATGCAAACACCATTTGGGTTGGTCTTTCACAGTCCAATCCACTTCCTGTGTAGCTTGGAAGACGTTGCTGGGAATTAAAAATGAGGAGAGTGATGTTGTGCTCATGTCCTGCTTGCATGCTTCCCATAGGCATCTGGTTGTCCACTATGGGAATAGGCTGCTTGACTAGATGGACCTTTGGTCTGAACCGGCAGGGCATTTCTTATGTTCTTATTCCATAACCTGCTGCCTGATCTTTTTAACTGGAGGGATTGAATATTGTACCTTTGGCATGCAAAACACTGTGTTCTGTCACTGCACCATGGGCTCTCACCATGCAGTTGCTGTTGTGTGTACATGTGTGAGACAGAATATTGAACAGGAGTGGAACCAACTGCATGTGTCTTTCGTATCCAAGGGTCACCCTGCTGAGAAAGAGGTCAACAATTTCTGGCAAAGATTCATGGAGTTTAGCTCACTCATGTGGTTGGAGTATTCATACATACTGCATTGGTATGAGATTACAATACAAGGAAATGGGTCTTTTGCTTCTGCATGTGTGTATGAATGGAATCATTCACACATTTCATTGTTCACATAGCTTACGCAAGCACCTGTGCATCTGAATACCAAGTTGTGGAAATTGTGTTTTTTCCCATTCCATTCACAGTCCTTTGGATCACAGCCATCATTTTGCTATTAAATGCAGACAGGCATTCGGGTGTAAGCAATTAGAGTACAGTCTACCTTTAATCTGACTCATCCTTTCAAAATATTTTAAAAGTCTCTGTAAACTTCTCTTTGAACGCTTATATTGCCAGTAACATATACTGAGACAGTGCCCATCAATCTGTAAAATAAAAGTGCTTACTCGTAGATTAGATGTTTTGATTTGAGGTATGAGGTCATGTTCTGAGTTCCCAGATGGAGAAATAACTGGTCTTACATAGTATTCAGTAACATCTCAAGGAAACAACATCATGACTGTTCAGGAGATTTGCAAGTGAAAGAGAAAAACCATGAATATAGTAAGGAGACATATAATTATATCCATTCATTCTGGGGCTAAAATCAAGATGGTTATTCACAATGATTACAGTTGTGTATTTAGCCATCACCACCTCTTTTTTGAGCTCTAGTTTGATTCTGCAGGATGGGGTGGGTGGGATGACAAAGGAAGATAAATCCTGTGCTAAAAATATTTCTTTATAACTCCTGGAAATGAATTTTCTGTGTTGTGTATTTGTGCATAAAATCAATCAAATCATTTTCAGATCAGCTAATCCAGGTTGCTAGATAATCTAATTGTAATGGCTATACAGGAACTTAATTGTACAGACCAGCCTTGGTTAGTTAATGAGCTTGTCAACCACTTTTATTTAACCTTGGTGGCTACTGATTTGCACCAAGTAACAACATAAATGGATTTCTGGTTAGAAATGAGAATGCAGGTTCCCATAATGCTTTCTCTTGCAGCTATTCTTTTTCCTTTTCTTTAAAAAAACCTTTGCCCCCCTCCAATCCTTTTCCCTATCAACAAATAAATAAACAAACTTTGAAGGGTCTATTATGTCATTTAAAGTACGAGTTCATTTGCTTCTTTGTGGTTTTTGGGATCTATGCTTGTGCAGAATGAAGAACAGGGATAGGGAACTCTCCAGATGTTGTTGGATCACAACTCCTATCATCCCTGACCATGCTGGCTGGTGCTAATGGTTTACCACTTCTGGCTTACAGCTTTGAGGAGCTTATAGCTCATGTCTTTAATTGGGAAAACCTGTGTTACATCATCCCACAAAGGTGGGGACGTTTTGACTTCCCCTTGAGTAGCAGAAGAGTTTCAGAAATATTACTTCTCAAAATTACTTCTCAAAATATATTTTATCTCACTTTTCATTTTCCATCACAGACTATGGTGTTAAGTGATATATAAATTGTTGAAATGAACAAAAACAAAATAAAAACATTGTTATTTACTTTCATCATAAAAAAGTGCTAGTGGTATACAAAGCTTGGGACATTTTTTCTCTTCATGAATATGCCTCAAAAGATATTTTACCTCAGTTCCTATTCAATTTTATCTCCCTCTGTCAGTACTTTTTTGTTAAAAAGAAACCCAAACAGAATGGAGGCTTCTGCAGCTTATAAGTTGCCATGTTTATCCGGGAAAGTCCCCTGTGTCTGACAGACATTTTTCTGTTCCCCATCAGGTTCATAATGTCAATCTCTGACTACACAATACAGACATGTATTGACTTGGCACATAGTGTCTTTTTGTGTGAATAATCTTGGTATCAAGACACATGCTGTATAGACTTATTCTGGTTACTGATGGATCATAATCTTGATATCCACCGCACAGTCTGGGTGCTTCTGTGCAAACATTCTTCATTCCTAGCCCAAGTCATGGTACCTGGCACATGTGTTGGGGATCTTTTAACATTATATACATTTTCTAGTCCTTGTCCCTACTTCACATCTTGGGACCTACTGGACATTGTGCAGATTCATCTACCATACACACAGTTTCCATTGGTACCTAACACGTGTTAAAATAATTTTGTGGGCATCTACTACCCTTGGTGTCTAGCCTAGGCATGGTAATCTAGCATATAGGTTATCAGTAACTAGCACTTGCACTGCAGAAAGTCCCAGCCTTCGTCCCTCCTCTGTTATCAGTACCTAACAGTAACTCTACAATCTCATACATAATTCAAGTCTAGTATGTAGTGGCATTCATCTCACTACCTAGCACATTGATACCTAGCACTCAGGGTAATAGTATTTTATAGTCTTGGTACCTAGCACTCTACCT
Organism: Rhineura floridana; assembly: GCF_030035675.1. NCBI lineage: Eukaryota > Metazoa > Chordata > Lepidosauria > Squamata > Rhineuridae > Rhineura > Rhineura floridana. Next base: position 33,302,047 of record NC_084486.1, on the reverse strand, counting down.
TGCCCTCCCCCCTTCCCATTGTGGCTTGATATTGTGCCTTGTGAGCAGTTGTCCATACTACATAGCTACAAGTTAACAGCCACTAAAAGCCACTGAGGAAGTGTCTTCTAGCTATGCTTTTTTAAAAAAATATGAACCCATGTCTATACCGCTTTTCATTTTAAAAAAATCGCAAAGTGGTTTACAGCAGTGAAGAAATACTATCATAGTTAAACATACCAGTACAATAAAACATAGTTATAAGTCACTTTCAGTCACATTCATAAAATATATCAACACAATGAAACAATCTTGATAAGACATATCATTGTAGTAAAACATAATCAAAACAGCACAGGAAGTAGCTTAAAACTGGCATCAATGGTTAGGGAATGCTTGGGCAAAAAGGTAAGTTTTTAATTGATGACAGAAATGCATGACTGTTGGTGCCCTGCCATGTGACAAGAGGGAGTTTGTTCCACAAAATAGGCCTGCCTCTGTGTTGTCACAGTTAGTGATCACTAAGGGTCCCATTAGCTACACAGAAATCAATGGAATAATGGATCTCCTCACTTGATGTCTGCAACAGTGTGGCTGAATTTTAAAGGGCCTACTACAAATGTTTTGACCATTGACTGATATTGAGGTTTCAGCTGCCTCTTTAAACTTGTTACAGGCTTCTTGCATTCTTTTTTTTAAAAATGAGGGGGGTTCTGCCCGTTTTGCTCTGCTTACCAACCCCCCTGCTTGCTCGCTTGCCAGCCAGGGACTCACACACACACACACACACACACACACATGCGTACGTGCACGCACACATACACTCCCAATCCCCCTCAGGGTCCCAAACACACACACATAAACAAAGGGTCTCCCAAACACACACACACACACACCTCTCAAAAGAACCTCAGGCAACTCCTCAAAGGGCCCCAAACCCCCAGCAACTCCCCAAAGGGCCACCACCCCCAGGCAACTCGCAAAATGGCCCCTACCCCAGGCAGCTCCCAAAACAGCCCCTCATGCACTCACCGCCACACCATTTAGGCAACTTACCAGCTTCCCACCTGCCTAGACTGCTGTTGCCGCTGTGCCACCACAGCCTTGGCTGGTTACCAGCCTCCCTCATTGTCACTGCCCCCTGCCCTGCCATCTGCTTGCTCATGCACCCGTTGCTTGCCTGCCCCCGCCTGTTATTGCCCCTGCCTGCCATTGCCCAGTCTGCCAACCTTGCTTCCCTCACTCCCTCGCCTTGTTTCCTGCCACCCCGCCTCTATGCATGATGGTGTGATGTATAAATATCATATAGCTAGATTAAGAGTGTTATTTTTAATAAACAAGTAGGTCGTATGCATCACACAGATTATGAACATAAATTTAAGTAAATAACCAAGACTGTAACTGTAACATGTTCTACCAATACATCTAGTAATACCATGGGCATCCACTGGGTTAACAGAGGCAAGGATCACAAGGACAATGATCAGAAAATGACAAATTCCACCAAATGAACTCATACTGAGATGGAATAAAAGTCCAAAGTGGCTGTTCATGTGTAAAATAAAGTTCCATCGATTGCAACAAAGTCCTCTGGGTCTGCCTGGCCTCCAAGAGTCTTTAAATGATGGGCTAGCTTCTCCGAAATGGCAATAAACAGTGCCTTTTAATACCATCTGTCCAAAGTAACACACTTTCCAGGCCTGTGAAATGACCAATTGGGCGACAACCATTAAATAAATTAGTAGCTCTTTCTACACAATAGTTACATTACTCCTCAAACACTGACAATAAACACACTGGTTTTGAGTTTCTTTGAAACATTTGGAGGTATGGGGGAAGGAGTTCCATAGGGATCTGAGTGCTGGGCAGTCCTCTAAATCTCTCCCTCCCCTTAGACCCTTCTTATAAAACTTCCTCCCGTTTTCATTATATTTAGTAGATATCCTCATGGAAGATACTTGAGGGCACATTACCATATCTACAGTATAAACTGATATTAGTGTTTATAACCCTCTCAAATGCCATAGTTTCCCCCAAAGGATCCTGGGAATTATAATTTGATAAAGGTACTGAGAATTTTGTCAGAGAACACCACCACCCAGGCTTCCCTCAGAAGAAGGAAATCTCTGCTAAGACTGTGGTGTAGACTGAGCCTAATGTTCTGTTTCCTCTCTCTTTTATGCAAAAGCTTTCCTTTCATGGCTAAGTGTACTTTTCTTTGTATTCAGTCTAATCCCCTTTAAAGCTTTTCTAAAGTACCTATGAATTTGGTGTGTGTGTGATCTGTGTGACAGATAAGTTTTATCTCCTGCCATTTTCCTAAAGTCAAAATAACACTGCACGGACAAATAGATACTTACAAAAACTGTGAAAATATAAATAATCTAGATGCAATGGTGTGTGTATTGAGTGTGTTGTGTGATTTGGAGCACTCTATTAAATGCTTTGAAGCCCAATGTAAGACCCCATCAGGACAGTCTACATTTATATACCTCCCATAGCCGAAGCTCTCTGGGTGATTTACAGCAATTAAAAACAAATTACAAATTTTAACACGCAAGACACAATCTAAAAACACAATTTAATTTTTTTAAAAAACAATTTAAAAACACATGCTAAAATGCCTGGAAGAAGAGGAAAGTCTTGACCTGGCACCGAAAAGATAACAATGTTGGCACCAGGCACACCTCGTCAGGAATATCATTCCATAATTTGGGGGCCACCATTGAGAAGGCCTTCTCCCTTGTTGCCAGCCTCTCAGCTTCCCTTGGAGTAGGCATCCAGAGGAGGGCCTTAGATGTTGAGTGCAGTGTACAGGTGGGTTCATGTCGGGAGAGGCGTTCCATCAGGTATTGTGGTCCTAAGCTGTGTAAGGTTTTATAGATTAAAACCAGCAGCTTGAATCGAGCTCGGAAACATACAGGCAGCCAATGCAAGTGGGTCAGAATTATTTTTATATGTTCGAACCATCTGGTCCCTGTTGCCAATCTGGCAGCTGCATTTTGTACAAGCTGCAGCTTCTGAACCGTCTTCAAAGGTAGCCCCACGTAGACCACATTATAGTAATCTAACTTGGAGGTTACCAGAGCATGGACAACTGAAGCCAGGTTATCTCTGTCTAGATAGGGGCGTAGCTGGGCCACTAACCGAAGTTGGTAGAAAGCACTCCGTGCCACTGAGGCTACCTGAGCCTCAAGTGACAGAGATGGTTCTAGGAGAACCCCCAAGCTACAAACCTGCTCCTTCAGGGGGAGTGCAACCCCATCCAGAACAGGTTGGACCTCCACCATCTGGTCAGAAGAACCGCCCACTGGAAGCATCTCAGTCTTGTCTGGATTGAGCCTCAGTTTATTAGCCCTCATCCAGTCCATTGTCGCAGCCAGGCACCGGTTCAGCACATTGACAGCCTCACCTGAAGAAGATGAAAAGGAGAAATAGAGCTGCATGTCATCAGCATACCGATGGCAACGCACTCCAAAACTCCAGATGACCGCACCCAGTAGTTTCATGTAGATGTTGAACAGCATGGGGGACAGAACTGACCCCTGTGGAACCTCATGCTGGAGAGTCCAGGGTGCCGAGCAATGTTCCTCAAGCACCACCTTCTGGAGCCAACCTGCCGAGTAGGAGCAGAACCACTGCAATGCAGTCCCTCCTACTCCCAACTCATCCAGTCTTCCCAGAAGGATACCATGGTCAATGCCGCTGAGAGATCAAGGAGAATCAACAGAGTCATACTCCCCCTGTCTCTCTCCCGACAGAGGTCATCATACAGGGCGATCAAGGCTGTTTCTGTGCCAAAACCTGGCCTGAAACCCGACTGAAATGGATCCAGATAATCGGTCTCATCCAAGAGTGTCTGGAGCTGGCCTGTAACCACTCGTTCAAGGACCTTGCCCAGGAATGGAACATTTGCTACCGGCCTATAGTTATTAAGATTTTCTGGTTCCAGGGAGGGTCTCTTCAGGAGTGGTCTCACTACCACCTCTTTCAGGCAGCCAAGAACCACTGCCTCTCGCAGAGAGGCATTAATCACTTCCCTGGCCCAGCCGACTGTTCCATCCCTGCTAGCTTTTATTAGCCAAGAAGGGCAAGGATTCAGCACAGAAGTGGTTGCACAAACCTGTCCAAGCAACTTGTCAATGTCCTCAAGCTGCACCAACTGAAACTCATCCAAGAAATGGGACAAGGCTGTGCTCTGAATACCCCGCTTAATTCACCTGCTATAACACTGGAGTCTAAGTCCTGGTGGATGCTAAAGATTTTATCCTGGAAGTGCCTAGCAAATTCATTACAGTGGGCCTCAGATGGTTCTACCATGTCCTTGGGGCCAGAGTGTAATAGCCCCCGGACAATTCTGAAGAGCTCCGCTGGGCGGCAGATTGATGATTTGATAGTGGCAGCAAAATATTGTTTTTTTGCTGCCCTCACTGCCTCTAAATATAGCTTACCATAGGCACTTACCAGTGTGTTCATCTCCATCTGCACTCAAGCCATCTCCTATATTGTTTCATCGCTCTCAGCTCTGGGGTATATTCCATGGAGCCGTATGAGCTCTACACAGGAGAGGGCGCTCAGGAGCAATCAAGTCAACCGCCTGGGTCATTTCTGTATTCCACAGTTCAACCAGGGTTTTGACAGGAGCGCCAGCCCTATCAGCCAGAAAACTCCCCAGAGCCCTTTGGAAACCATCCGGATCCATTAGTCTCTGGGGGCGGACCAACTTAATAGGTCCCCCACCCTTGCAGAGGGGAAAAGCCACTGTAAGTTTAAACTTCAGCAAGCAGTGATCTGACCATGTCAGAGGGACTGATGTAAGGCACCCCACATTCAGATCACCATCTCCATGTCCAGTTGCAAAAACCAAGTCTAGAGTATGCCCTGCTACATGTGTTGGGCCAATGGCACATTGGGACAGTCCCATGGTTGTCATGGAGACCATGAAATCCTGAGCTGCCCCAGATAAGGTGGCCTTGGCATGGATGTTGACATCCCTCAGAACCAACAGTCTGGGGGATCTCAACAGTACACCCGAGACCACCTCCGTCAGCTCAGCTAGGGAGTCTGTTGGGCAGCGGGGTGGGTGGTACACCAACAGAATCCCCAGTCTGTCCCGCTGACCCAACAAAAGGTGCAAATACTCCAGACCAGTAGTCACATGGACAGGGTGCTTGCAGAGGGAGATAGAGCTCCTATAGACCACAGCAAACCCCCCTCCCTGACCCTCAGGTCTACCCTGATGCTGAACCAGGTACCCTGGTGGACATAGCTGGGAGAGACTGACTCCTCTCAGCTCACCCACCCAGGTTTCGGTTATACATGCCAGATCGGCTGCCTCATCCACAATTAAATCATGAATGAGGGAGATCTTATTATGCACCGATCTGGTGTTTAGGAGCAGCAACTGGAGGTCTGAGAGCTGGCTGATAGGGCAACCAACAAAACTGCAGGTGTGGGGAGGACCAGAACAAGGCACAGTCGTTTACTGCCTGGGCCACGTTCCCCTTACCTGGCAAGTCCTCCTCACAATGCCATATCTCCCTCTGCCCGTCACTACACTGATTGGGGGCCCCTCAAGTCTCCCCGCTTGGCTCTGAGTCCTCTCTCCCAGGGACATAACTGAAGACCCACAAAAAGCCAGGAAATCTACAATGACCCATCTGTTACAACAATCTGAAAGAATTTAATGCTTTTTGAAAACATGCAGTGAATTTGGAAAACTGACATCTACCCCTCCCCCCAAAAAGTGCTGCAAACAATGAGGAAAACTTGAAGCATTTCAAAGTAATATATGCCTTGTGTCTCAGTGATTTTTTTCATTTCCCCTTTCCATATAATTAGCACAGACTAGCTAATGATTGATATTTCCTCTCAAGTTATTGTCCAGCACTAGTTTGTTTTGTTTGCTGCATTTGTATTTTTCCTTTCTTTTAATCATGAAATAGTTAAATGGCAGGTTTGGCTGAGAGATAATGACTTGCAGATGTCTACTTTGCACAATAGTTGAGCAGAGTTTTTTCTACTTCAGTTTCATTTGTAGAATTGTAATGGCATGTGTAAAAGGTGAAGGGCCTAGAAGTCTCAAGGAAGGTCCAAGTTTAAGAAAAATTAAGAAAATTAACACTGGAGTCTCTGATAGTGCAGGCATGTTCAGTAAGTACCAACTGTCAGTGTTCTAAAAGCCAGACTGTTTGGCTTGGTTAATCAGGGTCAGCTTCGGTTTATATTTGGGTGGGAGACTACAGGTGTCTCCTATAAAATAAAAAGGTGTGGGAAATTCTGAATAACACTGATACTTATCTATAAAATATTTATTTATTTATTTAAATTTATATACCGCCCTTCCTCCCAGTAGGCACCCAGGGCGGCAAACAAAAACACTAAAAACACTCTCAAACATCTTAAAAGTTGCATGGACAACAGTTGCATGGACACCAGTGCATGGACAACAGTGGTCAGGCTATCCTAATCCAGAAATGACCACAGATGTCTTACCAGCTGAAGCTGGTAAAAGGTACTCCTAGCCACTGAGGTCACCTGGGCCTCTAGCAACAAAGATGGATCCAGGAGCACCCCCAGACTATGGACCTGCTCTTTCAGAGGGTGTATGACCCCATCCAAAGCAGGCAACTGACCAATTATCCAAACTCGGGAACCACCAACCCACAGTGCCTCCATCTTGGTATGACCCAGACTCAGTTTATTGGCCCTCATTCAGCCCACCACTGAGTCTAGGCACTCATCCAGCGTTAACATTCCGTTAACTTTTGTTTTTCCTTTTGGAAAGGAAAGGGGCTTTCCCTCTGCCCAGTGCCTGCCGACCCACCCAATCTCCTCCCTTTTCTCCCCCTACTCCTCCCCCTCCCCTTTCTTCCCTCTCTCTCTTCCCCCTCCCTGCCCCTCCCACAGGTCATTAACCTGTCCTAAGCATGATTACACAGGAGTAAATTCTATTAAACTCAATAAGCACGCAAATGAACATAATTAGTATGTTATGCAAAGTGTTGCTGTACTTCACAGTCACAGAAACAGAAGTAAAAGAAAATAATTTACCATAGAAATCTTCACCAAAATTGCAAATATATTTAAATATTTGAATTATATCAACTGTCAATGTAGTTGCTTCCTCCCTACTAAAACAAGATTAGAACAAAACAGCACATGATTGCAGGTGTTGCCGCCACTCACTATATGGTCAGGGGGACTTGTTACCAAATTCTTCCAAGCTACACAGAAAATGGATTGGACTGTGAAAGAAAGACCAACCCAAATTTTGTTTGCATTTTTACAAATTAAATATCTCAGAGAGGAGGTCAGGTCTCCTGCTCCCCTGGTACATTCACTATAGCTGCCCAATTTCTCTTCTTCTTAAAGTTTGATAGAATATCTGTTGGTTATAGGTACGTTCTTAAACTGCAAGGTTTTTTTTTTTTTTTGCCAATTAGTGAATTTTATTTTTGTGGCAGAGGTGTTTTGAAGTGAAAATAATGAGAAGAATTCTAGTAGAAAAAAATGGCAGATTTAAGATGTTTTTCTTATGTAATGCAAAACCGTATACATTTGCTCAGGGCTGCATAATAGCTTCTAGTATTGCAATAAACATGTGCAGTATGCTTTAAATAAAACTGAAAATCTTTATACTAAGAATGCATTTATAATATGGCATCTGTTTACATGCACAAAAATGAAAAGTATTAATGAAAAGTAGACAGAATATATGATGCATATCCTTGCCTGTCTTCCTTATACTGCAAAATATGTGTTTAATTGCACTAAAATATTGTCAGTTCGTATGTTTTGGGGGAAGTGGGTAATTTACCAGTCTGTAGCTTCATTGTTTTGCTTTCGCTCCCAGAATCCAAGATGAAAGAGAGAAACAGGAGATCAGTGCTGAGAATCATAATGTATTTTATTGGTAATCTTGCAGTTTTCATAGAACAGAATTCTGTTGATGAGAGAGGCCAAATGTTGATACTTGATAGTGAAGCAGGATAAAAAATAACACAGCAAACAGAATGGCCTTTTGGCCTTTTAAACCAGCCCTGGGATGATTTGCATCCTGCTCTACTATCAGCTTACTTAAGGATACATGGTTAAAACTGTTTATCTTCTGTTTTTCATATGCAAAGTAATATTCATCTCCTGGTGATCACAAGCTAGGACAGAAAATGCTGTCAGTGCAAAAGCCCCTAATAATTATTAGTGACTGATGAATGCAGCACCGCCTGAATTTCATCTAGAGGGAAACTGAATGCTTAACTGGTAAGGCAATACTGGGGCAAAATATTGTTACACATGTACACTTGAATCTCCACATGCATGTTTACTCACAAGAAATTCAAAAACAACTTCTGCAAGGGTAGCGGAACCTTTTGCTGGAATTAAACCTGCACGTCACCCTTATGTGTGTGTAGCCTCGCCCTTGACCCCCAATTAAGCACACAAAGAATAAAATATTGCCTTTTCACAATTTGCCATTAAGGCGAGCAGTATTCTAACTTTTACCCAGTCATTTGTGCCCAGATGCTCTAGATAGAATAAGATGAAGAACTTAAGTCTAAATACATCCAGAATTGCATTAAATCATACAGACAAAAAGAAAGAAAGGAGCCCAGAAGTTGGGAGGGGTGAGTATACCTTTCCTGAAGTTTGCAGCAACAGTCTTAAGGTCAGAATGGAATGTAGCCTTGATGTTCCTAGAGTGTGTTGTGCAGAGTGAAGAAATCATTGGAGCCTCGAGAGATGCTACTAACTTCCAGAAATTATTATATTTAAATATACTTTGAACCTTCATTAGACTGAATGTAAACTGGGAGGGAGAATACTAATGAGTGCTTTGGTATAAGACAGAATTTACCTGTTGGCAGTGGAGGACATTCTCTTGTAGGGATGATGCCTCCTACTGGACTGACAGGTAGGGTCCAGAACCCTTTGCCACCTCTTCCAGGGGGAGGAGTCGTCCCACCCTCCACCCTCCTGCCTGTGGTCATGAGACATAGGTGGTGCTGGGGTCCACCCCATGCCTATCCAATCATTTTGGCATTGTCCTGTGGGGTTTTTGCCTCCGCTGAACCGCCAATTCCTCTCTCTCTCGGGGCAGAGCCATCTGCCTAACCCACAGCTTGTCAAGGTCTGCCCAGTGTTCTGGGGTCTACCAGGCTTTGATATTAGAGCTCCAAGAAAGGCTTCACATAGAGTGCCTACTCTGGCAGTTTCAGCTGTTTATATGTAGTGTTTCTTTGCATTCACTCCATTTGAACGTTTTTTGAGAAGCTGATGGAATAGCCCCCAGGGAAAACGGGAGCACCATTTTTGTCTGTGGTAAAGCATGCTGGTAGCCCTTTAGAGGCTGCGTTCCCATCTCAGCCTGGCTAGTTATAGCGGGGACAGATCTTTCTCCTCACAAAAAAGGTGGGACAGCCATTGCATTTTTGCAGTTTCGCGTGCTAGAGGTGTTCTAGAGGCTGCAGCTGCTTTTCTCCTTTGTCTGGCCAGTTCACAGTGGGACAGATCTTTCTGCACCCTCCGGGAACTCAGTGGATTCACCTGCCTGCCTGTTTCTTCCCTGCTCTTTCTCAGTCTGGCCACTTTATAGCAAGGGCAGATTTTTCCACACCCTACAGGAATCCAGTGGATTCATCTACCTGCCCATTTCCTCCCTGTATTTTCTCTGTTTTTCTTGGTGCAAACAGGAGGTGGATGAATAAGTAATCAAGTATTCTATTTCAGTACTTGCCAGAGAGGTAAAAAGTTCAGGCTCTGTTTTACAGAGAGCACTTGCTCTGGCTGTTCCAGCCACTTCTAGGTAGTGTCCAGAGCATGTTTTTCTTTCAGTTGGTCTGTTTACTGCAGAGCGAACCACTATTATTCCCCACAGAAAAAGGTGGGAAGGACATTTTGCGTTTAGCAGTCTGAACACCCTCTAGCGGCTGCAACTGTGTTTTCTCCTTAGACTGGCCAGTATGGGGACAGGTTTTTCTGCACCCTCTGGGAACCCAGCGGATTCATCTGTTTGCACAGTTTTTCTGTTTCCTTGGCTCAGTGCCCAGGGGGTAAATAAGCAAATAAAATAAAGAGCAGACTCCCCCATTGTACTTGAGTTGAGCACGCTCATTATTCACCCCTTTTCTCTCTTTTTTAAAAAGGACATACTCCCTCTTGTTCTTGAGCGGAGTGCACCTTTTCCTCTTGATTGTGGCAAGCACTGGCTTTGATTATGACTTCTCCAGCTACTCCATCTACACACCAGCATGAGGGTCACAGGGAAGGGGAAGTTTCGGATTCTAGTCTTTCCCTCCCCAGTGTTGTTGGTCAGCGTAGTGTGGTTTCTCCCTCACTAGGTGAGCACAGTGAGGGGGCCAGTGCTACTTGTGAATATTTACCATCGCTTTCTTTGCCTTCTGAGGGGGAGTTCCTAGGTTCCTGTCATGGATGTGTTCCTGCATCTCTTCAGAGATTCAGGGCTCTTTGTTAGCAGCCCACATTTCTAAACACCAGAGGACTGTGAAAAAAGGAGCCATACATCCTAGGGCAGGCCACTCCAAGCACCACAGGAGGAGTTCCTGGCTACAGGTGCTTAAATAAATAAATAAAATGTTTCCCTTGTTTCTGCCTTGATGGCAGATGTGGGATTTACCCAGAGTTTTATCAGCTGGAGCAAAGGGTGCTGACCAAAATTTGGGGAGATTGTGTTAATCACTCAAGTTTGTGATGCCTAAAGTTAGAACCCACTATAGGTAGCAATGTATTCCCTCTTCCTTGTGTTCTAACCCTGATGCCAGGGGTTTCGGACAAGGCATGGGGCTGTAGTGTACTCACTGGAGAAGGATCATATATCATTTCATCGTGGTTATCTGAAGGCCCAGTGTGTTTACTCTCTATGGAGGGGTTACAGAAAGCCATTCCTTCAAACCTTGTCAACCTTCAGGTTGGCCATGTTTATTCCCTCCTCCTTCAGAAACAAATGCATATCTGGGGAGGAATCTTAATGTGTTTCAGGTTTGTTTCTGTGGAAAGGTTAGCCCCTTTTCTCCTCAGAACAGACAGGGATATGACTAATTTGGGCAGCAACATGGAAGTAGGCTGTAGCTGACGAGTTTTCCCCACTCCTTTTCCTTGGGCAGAGATGGGAAAGTAGACCCTAGCTGAGAAGTTTGCTCACCCTTGTTCCCTTAAGGTGCTAGAATACCAGTATCAAATTGCTTCCCATTATTATTATTTATATTTATTGCCCAGCCTTCACCAATAAGTCCCAGGGCAGGTTACAAAATCTAAAATACAATATGAAAAAGAATTAAAAAACATTTCAACACATTTTAGGGAGTAGACTCTCTCTCCTCAAGGCCTAAAATGTCAGGGCCCAGGGAATGTTTCCAGGGCAACAGCAGATGAGCCTTTTGGCTCCTCTCGGGGGCCACAGTCTGTAAGTATATAAATGGAAATCCATCAAGATCTTGCAATACCTATATGTGGAGGTATTAGTAAGAGCAGTTGGCTCTTCTCAATAGCTACAGTTTGGAATAAATCCAGATGATTGCCTCATGAATCCATGAGGAGTTTGTGTGTGTCCCCTGGAGGATGGTGGTTTGTTATCCTGGGGCATGAAGCTGAAATATGGGCTTCTTCTTTTTCTAGTTTCATGAAACTCTACCCTTAGCTATAGAAATGAAACACTACCCTTAGCTGTAGAAAAGACACAGTTGCCTCTATTTTTCAGGGTTTCAAATCACTGGCTGAAGGTATACACAGCTTCAGTAGAGCTCGGTTCTCCATACCATGGGTGTAACTTGGCTTGCACATGATGGTGCATACCTCAGTTGCTATTTTGTTGTTCTTTTCTGCCTGAACTTTGGCAGTTCAGAATTAAATAAATTTTCTTTATTCCTTTCGTTCACAGATAATCCCTCTCTGAGGATAATTTTAATAGAATCAAGGCGAGGAAGATGCTTGATTCTATATTTAACCAAGAGGAAAAGCAGCCATTCCTTGTAGTCTTTTATATCCCTTTAAACAATGCTTGATTATGGGGATGGCTGGCACTAAACAGGTTTCCATGGCATGGCATGTTTCTGCCAGCACACATAAGTCTGAGAAGCTTCATCTAACTGGGAAAGCTTCTTTCTTGGAGTTTTGGCTAACACCAAACCATTCTGGAGTATTGTTAGCTCTCTTTTCTGGTGTCCATTAGGCATGTTCTTTCTCATCTGATCACAGGATGTGACCTGGCATCTCAACACCTGATGGTGTTGAGCTGTAAACTGGTCTAATGGTTGTGGTTTCTCTCCTGGTCTTTTCAGCAGCTTCTGCTTCCATTCCAAGATCCCATTCCAGCAAAGGTGAGAATTCCAGTGTCCATTCCAGACCTGGTGTAGAGAGAGCTACAATGCTAGTTGTTTTCTCTCCAATTAATGGAGTGAGTGAGTGGGAGCAGCTATGGAAACTGATACTGGCCAGAGATGCCAGTCTCTTCAGTTGGGGTGCTCTTCCCATCCAGGTAGTCACCTTGGGGATGGTGGTCTATGGTTTCAGATCATTTGTCTGGACCTGAAGTCCTGTTGATCCAAGATTTTGGACACGCTACTTGCTTCGAAACAGGCCTCAAGCAGTGGGGTGTCCAGCTGTACCTAGAGGTTTCTCTTATAGGGCTGACCCAGCAGCGCTGGAGGTTAAGGTTGTCAGTGATCATTCTGTTCACCTCACCAGTCAGTGAGCAGTTACCAGTGTTCTAGTTTCGACTTCCTTGTCCAGGTGCCTGGGAGATGGCTGTCATGGAGACAGCTTGGCCTCCAGGCCTCCTTTATGCTTTTCCTCCCTTCAGGCTGATTCAATGAACTCTTCAGAGGGTCACTCAGAATGGGGTGAGAGTGGTTCTGGTGGCTCTGTATTGGCCTCGGAGGCCATGGTTCCCCAATCTTCTCTATTTGTCGGAGGGAGAACTGTGGCATCTGCCAGTTTGCCCAGATCTCTTGATTCAGGGCCCAGTCATACATAAGAAGCCAGCGCTTTTCCGATTGGCAGTCTGGTAGCTGAAGGGCTATGGCTAACCTAGTTGGGATTCTCTGGTAAGGTTCTGAAAACAATACTCTCTTCCAGGTGGGTATCCATGAGCAAGGTGTTTTGTTCCACCTGGAGAGCATTTCTGGCATGGTGTTACAGGGAATGAGTCGACTCCTTGTCTTGGGAGGTGTCTGATTTACTTGGTTTGACAATACTTCTCTAGCATATTAGATTAAGCCAAGGCAGGAAGTGCCTATTCTAGATATTTATTCTAGGCCAGAATAGACAAGAGCCTGTCAAGAGGCAGGCGGCTGCCCTGAGTAGTATCTTCTCAAGTCTGGGAGGAAATACTCCTTCTTCCCATTCTTTTTATAAACTGTTCATCAAGGGTGTAGCACTTTTTCCCCTCAGGTGGCCCATCGTGTTCCCACCTGGAACTTTCGCTGTGTCCTGTTGGCTTTCACTGAGGCCCCATTTGAGCCTATGGCTACATGCCCATTGAGCATACTTACCTTTAAGACAGGTTTCCTGGTTGCGGTTACTTCTGCTAGGCAGGTTTTGCAGCTGGGGGCTTTATGAGTCGATTCACAACTGTGCATCTTCCACTAAAACAAGGTGGTCCTGTGTCTGGTTCCGTCCTTCTTGCCCAGAGTAAACTTGACCTTCACAGGTCACAGGAAGTAGTCCTTCCCTCTTTATTTTATTTGGGTTACACCTTTAATTCTGTCATTCAGAATCCTTGTTCATGGCCTTTTGGGGCCATCTAAGGGAAATAAGGTCTCTTCTTCTTGCATTTCATGGTGGCTGCGGTCAGCAATTTCCCAAGTATATTCAGCATTGGGCAAGGAACCTCCTGGTGGTCTTATGGCACATTCAGTTAGGGGGGCTGAAGCTTCTGCTGCATTTAAGGGCAATTTTCCTATATAGGACATTGGTAGGGCCGCTACTTGGGCTACACAGCATACTTTTGTGAAACACTACAAAATAGATAGTTTTTTTATCAGCTGATGCAGCATTTGGTTGGAAGGTTCTTCAGAGGATTGTTCAGCAGTAGACAGGGGCAGGGGAAGCCCACCCAGGGGTGAGGGGACTGCTCTGATACGTTCCTACAAGAGAATGTCCTCCACTGCCAACAGGTAAAAATGGTTTTCTTACCATAAACTTCTGTTTGATGTTGGCAATGGAGGACATTCTCCCCCTCACCTTCCTCTGCTGATACATTTTCCAATCCTCTCCTGATTTTTGGGAGGGGCTGGCACTATGGCTTCTGTCTCCGTCCTACATCGTTAGCATGTTTAGGATGTTTTGTCATGTCTTCCACAGTACATTTATTTATTTATTTAATTTGTATCCCGCCCTTCCTCCCAGCAGGAGCCCAGGGCGGCAAACAAAGCACTAAAACACTTTAAAACATCATAAAAACAGATCTTAAAATACATTAAAACAAAACAGCATTAAAAACATTTTAAAAAACCAACCTTAAAAAGGGTTAAAAACATTATTAAAAAAACATATTAAACAATTCTGACACAGACACAGACTGGGATAGGTCTCAACTTAAAAGGCTTATTGAAAGAGGAAAGTCTTCAAAAGGCGCCGAAAAGATAGCAAAGATGGCACCTGCCTGATATTCATGGTAATACTAGTCTGGATGTGCTTATTTCCTCTTGGACATTAAGTTCCCTGTTTTAGGCTTACCCAGTTGGTAGAGTGTGACGGCCAGTTCTTCACTGATAATGGGTGGAGAAGTGGTTCTTGCTCTGTCAGTCGAACTGGAGGGCGGGACAACTCCTCCCCCTGGAAGAGGAGGCAAAGGATTCTGGACTCTGCTTGTTAGTCTAGTAGGAGGCATCGTCCCTAAAGAGAATATCCTCTACTGCCAACATCAAACAAAAGTTTACAGTAAGAAAAACGTCCATTTTTCCTGAGATATGATTGTTTTGACCTCTGGAGTTAAACCTTTACTTGCAGTCTCTGAAGGAATTGAATACGTGTTAATTAACTCTTAACCCTTATCTTATGTGAGTTTCGCTGACTCAAACTTTAACTTGGGCACAGACCGTTGTCTAGTCAGGGGGTTACTCCTGAGCATAACTGGAGTTTAGACCTTTTCATATGACTAATTTAATCCTGTTGGTACATGTCTTCCTGGGATCAATAAACCAATTCCAACCATCTTGTGACTTGGGGTCAATTCAGGGCCTGTATTATAGAGGTCACTCAGATTATAGATTCTTATGCTTTGATCCATTGAGATGAATCTGAGAATAAAACCTCCATTTTACACAAGTCTCATTACAATTTCTGGAGGAATTCATAGGAGGTTAAAAGACTACTTCACAAAGATTTGTGCAAATTCTTGGGAGAAGGAGGTTTGCACCTTTAAGTTGCTGCCATGTTCTGCCTAAATCAAAATTTGAGAGTCCTACCCTGCTCACTCCACTCGCCAACCACGGACACGGACATGTACACACGCACGCACGCATGCACACACACACACAGAGGGACTCCCAAACAGGTCACTCTTCTCCCAAATGGGTTGGTAATCTTCCTCTTCTCTTCCCCTTTAGACTTTCTCCTGCGTGGAGGAGGGAGATGGCTGGTTGAGGTGAGCAACACAGGAACAGTGGGGAGTGGGCCAGGCAGTGTGTCAGCACCTGTCCTCCTTTCCCATCACTTCCCTCCTCTTTCCCTTCCATTACTGAGGCTGTTGGTGAGGTGGGGGGTAGCAACAGCAGAGCAGTACAATTGACAAGGAGCTACTCTAGGCTGCCTTGACTGTTTCTCCATGGCTCACCTGAGCCACCTTGCTGTCCCATCTTGCTTGCTCACTCACCTCATGCCTGCCTCACTTGCCTCACACCTGCTGTGTGCCTGCCCCCATGAAATGCTGCTGACATGCTGCGTGATGGCATGTTACAAAAATATTATATGTATAGACAGATGAAAATCTAGATGATCCTTCTTAGACAAAACACCTGTAGGAATTTGAAGAGTAGTTGAGAGGTATCACTGTGACTGATAAATATTCTTGGGTGGGGGGGGGATAAAAGTGTCCCATGGAGATCTCTGTGGTCAGTTGGTCTATGGTAGCTATGGGAACACAGGAAGCTGCCCTATACTGGGTCAGACCATTAGTCCATCTACCTCAGGATTGTCTACACTGACTGACAGCAGCTCCCCAGGGTTTCAGATAGAGAATCTTTCCCAGGCCTACCTGGAGATGCCAAGGATTGAACCAGAAGCCTTCTGCATACAAAGCAGATGCTCTACCACTGAGCTGCAGCCCTTCCCCGACAGAAAAGACATGAAAAATTCCTGTGTGTGCTGAGTCCTAACCCATAATTAGCTGGCATGCCCATTGTCTGAACAAAAGCAGGGTCCACTGTTGGGCTGATGCCTGCCCTGTATAGCTGGATCTTGGAGCTGCCATTTTCATTTCCCATAATGCCCCCAACAACAATGCCACACCAGGTAGCTGGCCAGTATGACCCTGTTGTCATAGGCAGGATTTTTTTTTTGTAGTTGACTGTCAAAGATCCACTAAATAATTACTATAAATAGAAATACAATACATAAAACTTTTGTGAGGAAGGTGATTTGTGTGCTTGCTCCGTCTGCTGACAGGTACTGTTAACGGCTGATGGGCAAGTTCAAGGCTCCTGCTCTCCCTTATTGTGAAATATTCTCTGTAAACCAGACTTGGACTGAGAGAGGACACTTTCAAATAGAGGGCTGTCATCTGTAAAGCAGGACATGTGGCCATCCCAAATGGTAGCCAGGAGGTGCAGCAATTTTATATAGGTTATGTGTGCCCCACAGTCATTCAAAAAGCTCTCACTCATCACCTCCAGTCAACGGCTCTAACTTACATTTTCTGATCAGCCATGAGTTATATTTTTAGCTCCACACTTTGCATGTAGCACTAATACTCTACTCCTGAGGGCATGCTGTTATTTCCAGAACCCTGAGATGATTAATAGCGAAGCTATGTGGGCTCCACAAGTGGTTTTCATTATTTTCCAGAAACAACCTGTTGGAAGTAAAATTATTCACAAGCCATGGTCTGCTATTCCTGTAAGAATTATTTATTATATTAGTACTCTGTGTCTAGCACTTCAGAGACTGGGTGTGTGTGTCCCAAGGCAACTCATTAATAGTTAATCTTCCTGGTGAGCAATACTGTACGATTTTCTCAAGTTTACTTGGGGAGTGGGTGAGAGGCAGGGCTGAAGAAGACTGTGGTCAATTGCCAATAACTAAATGTTAAACCTTTACAGCAATCTCTCATTTGTAGGGTGTGATGGCTGAAAAAGCAATTTGGATCCGTACTGTCTTTATCAAACCCCACACTTATAAAGGAAGCGATAGCTTCATTTGTAAACAGAATGGATGTTACATTTTCAGCATCTCTCATGCTCTTGTTTACAAAGGACATGGACCCTCCTGGGTATTTTATTTGGTTATTTCTAACATTATTTATATGCTCAAGGCAGCTCAAAATATCATAGAAATACAATGGGTTGTTTTCAACATTTGTCATAGAGTAGACCAGCCTTTCCCAACCAGTGTGCCTCCAGATGTTGCTGGACTACAATTCCCATCTTTCCTGACCATTGGCAATGCTGGCTAAGGCTGATGGGAGTTGTGGTCCAACAACATCTGGAGGCACACTGGTTGGGAAAGGCTGGAGTAGACCAACTAAAATTAATGGACAATTACCTAGAGAGGTAGTGGGCTCTCTGACACTGGAGGCATTCAAGAGGCAGCTGGACAGCCATCTGTTGGGAATGCTTTGATTTGGATTCCTGCATTGAGCAGGGGGTTGGACTTGATGGCCATATAGGCCCCTTCCAACTCTACTATTCTATGATTCTATGACATGGCTTAGTTAGATCCATTCATTTTAATGTGTCTTCTCCAAGTAGAATTCAATTGGATGCAACTCAGTGTAACCCACAATTGACCATCCATTAAAAACAATTTAACACAAAACATAGACCCATTAGAACAAATAATATAGAGCTAATAACATTAATATAACAACTTACACAATTATCCACTCATTTGTAGTTCTCCAGGAATGAACTTATTCAAAGAAAAGAAGTCCTAAAAAGATGGGTTTTTGAAACCTGCTTAAAAAGCTGTAGCATTGAGTACATGCCTTTCTCTCTGCGCAAAGTTTGTGGGGTGGCTAGATGATGTCAACTATTTACTGAGCATTCATTTTGATTTATTTGCAGGGAGATATGATATTGCATCAAGCAATCATTGTCCAAACCTATTTGTGGGGAAATAGGTTTGTGGCACAAGAGCACCAAATCAGCTTGAATTGCACAACTTGAATTTGCCAGTGTGTGATTGAATTCCACCTGAAAATAGTGACAATCTGGAAGCACCACATAAGAAGTTTGAGGATAATTGCCTAAGATCCTTTGAGAGGCTCATCTCTTAAGTCATTTTCTAGTCACAGGGCATTATTTTGGATTCTATTTTCTTGCTGTTTCAAGCTTAATTTAGCTGTTCACCATTTTAAGAAGCACACATGGACATTGAAATTCATCATTGGGATTGGTGGGAGCACCTTCACCAACTTCCATGGCATTGTATCAGTGGTATGTTGTGGTGAAGAGGTTCAAAAATCCAGTTCTTTAACTGAGATGTAAAAGTTACTGGGATTCATTCTTTATTGCCCTCACCTAGTCTGAACTTTGCATTAGGTCAGCTGTAAATGTACAACGCAACCCTTTCACCATATACTTACCTCTCACCATTACATAATTGTGTTATGTGCCTTCAAGTAGACTTTGACTTATGGCGACCCTATGAATCAGCGACCTCCAAGAGCATCTGTCATGAACCACCCTGTTCAGATCTTGTAAGTTCAGGTCTGTGGCCTCCTTTATGGAATCAATCCATCTCTTGTTTGGCCTTCCTCTTTTTCTACTCCCTTCTGTTTTTTCCCAGCATTATTATCTTTTCTAATGAATCATGTCTTCTCATGATGTGTCCAAAGTATGCTTACCTCAGTTTCATCATTTTAACTTCTAATGATAGTTCTGGTTTAATTTGTTCTAACACCTAATTATTTGTCTTTTTCGCAGTCCATTGTATCCACAAAGCTCTCCTCTAACACCACATTTCAAATGTACATAATTATACATTGTTATCATTTCATTATATGTACTTCCTTTAGCAACATAATACAGCTTACTTATAAAATACACCTGATCAAGAACATTTTTTTTTTATCCAACAACATTTTTGTTGCTGGAAGGGACACTATGTTTGCAGGGTAGAACAAATACATGTATATACCTGAAAAGGGCATGAAGGGGTGCAACTACTTAAAATAATTGTTTTAGATGCTTGAATGCTTAATTAGATGAATGCTTGAATGCTTAATCCATAACTCTGAAATTTTTTCCCATTGTCAGTGACAATATTTGTTAGTAATCACATCTTCAGAAATCTAATCTTGCAAAACACTTTACAATAATTAACTCTTTTTGTTCCTCACAACAACCCAGTGACTTCAGCCTTTAGTATTTCCATTTTACAGATGAGCTGAAGTTGAGGGACAGTAACTTGGCCAAGTCCATTCAATGAGCTCATGGATGAGAAGAGCTTGTACATTTATCTCCTTCAATCAGTAACTGACCACTTGTCTACTTGTGGGCTTGCCATAGGCATGTGGTTGGCCACTGTGAGAACAGGATGCTGGACTAGATGGGCCTTTGATGTGATCCAGCAGGACACTTATATTCACATATTTTGCATGCAAATGGTCCCAAGTTCAATTCTCAGATAGGACTGGGAATTGTGGGACAGCCTCTGCCAGTTGGTGTCAACAATCATGAACTAGAAAGACTGATTGACTGACATCGAGGGACACATTGTTTCTTTTGTGAAACATTTTTTCATCAATTTTTTAATTAATGAGTTGAATAAGCAGGTCTGGCACCAACCTGCCCTGGGCCTGGACACATGCATGCCTCACCTACCTACCTACCTACCAGGCGGGCGAAGGAGTGGGAGGTCGGGCGGGCAAGTGAGCCGGCAGGGTGGTGGTGAGTGAGCAGGGGAGAAGGTGAGCGAGGAGGTAGGTGAGGGTGAGTGGGGGAGAGGGTGAATGAGGGGGCAGGAGATGGGACAGTGGGTGAGTGAGCGAGCAGGCAGGGGATGGTGAGCAAGGGAGTGGATGGGGCAGAGGGTGAGTGGTGGGGGGAGGGTGAGCAGGTGTTGGGAGGGTGAGTGAGTGGGGGAGGGCAAGCAGGTGGGGGGAGGGTGAGTGGGCAGGCAGCTCCCTCGCTGCAATCTGTGGCAGGGAACCTGCCACAGAAGGAGGGCGCTACTCCCCTACCATAACAAGGGGTCCTTCAGGGGCCCCTGTGGGCCACAGGACCCTTGGCCAGGGCCCCACCTGGCTGCCCTTTGGAGCTGTCTCTGTGAGCAAGTACCAAAATAAAACTAACCCTAGGAATACAGGAACATAGGAAGCTTCCTTATACAGAATCAGTCAATTGGTCTGTCTTATGAAGACCAAATTTATGCTGAATGCTCTGATAGAGCATACATGGTGCCCATTTTTATTTTATTTACATGGATCATGTGGCACAATATGCATAATTTAGAGAGAAATGTTGTACTTCCAGATGAGACTAGATCAGTGTGATGGAATTTGGAGGAACATACTTCAAAATTATTTCTATGGATTTGGAAATAATGCTGTATTAAGTTTAAAAGTTCTTTCAGCAGAAAAGCTATTGTGTAATTGGTACTATAAATGTTAAGTTGTAGTAGTAGAACAATCCAAATAATACAGTGCCCCTTTCCCTTGTTCTCAGATTATTATGTCTGCTGTAGGGATGAAAAGTTCTGTCAATTCTGGTTCTCTCAGTTTCTCATTTTTATAATCTTAAATTCAGTTCTCTACATTTCTGTAGCAGTTTGCATTTTATTCAATAATTTCCCCCCCAAAATGTTAGTGTGAATTTCTCCTAATGAACACATTTTTATAGGCAGTTTTGACTAATGTACATATTTTTGCAAGCCATTTCTCATAATATAATGCATTTTTGCAGGTTATTTTGCATATATTCATTTTTATGCACGTTTGCTCCTAATATATACTTTTTTGTAAACATTCTTTGGTTGATGAACTGCCCTGTAAATCTGGATAAGTGTGAATTTTGAAGGATGGCTGTATTACAGTTCTCACATTGTTTTAGAAAGTGTGAATTTGATCGATTTGGCTTGAAATCCAAACTGAATTGAAATTCTTGCCCATCCCTAGCCTGTTAACAGGGGTTCAGGTCTGTTTCATATCTTCTGGCCTTATATGATACAGTCATTTTCCTTTCTCTGTAGCATAACATTCCCTTATGGATGGATGGGTTGTTGGGAGGGATGGCAGAGGAATCAGTTGACAGCCAACTATCAAACAAATTTCCTTCCTCCTGTCCATTAGACTCCCAGTGTGGCACTTTTACTGTGAAAGCTAGTCACCTTAATTCTGTACAACAAACTGTTTTTTTAAATACCCATACATTATATGTAAATAGATACATAAAATGCTTTGCAATATACGGTGTTTACATATTCACTGATGTATACAGGTGCTGCTTTTCTTGTTTCTGAAGACTTGTTTGTTGCCAGAGGCAGCCTATATACACTGAATTCAATGGCACTTACTTCTGAGTAGACATATTTAGAATTGCAGTTCTAGATAGCTCTATGATGGGCCATGAGCCACTTCATTAACTTTGATTATAAGGTGTCACAAGACTGTGTTGTTATTTTTGCTTCAGAAGACTAACAGGGCTACCTCTGTGGAAATGCATTAACTTTGAAAGGGAACACACAGGAAAGGTAATTGATTTGTAAATATCAGTTGATGGCTGAGATATGTGTGTCTATAGGGTGCTACATAACAAATGCATATGTTTCTCTATCAGCAGCTGATGAAATGGAACACAGACTTGTGCAAAATAAACCAATTGCAGCAGAACAGAAAATACCAGATGAGAGTGAAAACGAATATTGAATGGATTGAGGCATGTTCATACATACCCAGTTGTTGGACATCTTTTATTTCTCCTTATTTAACTCTCCTTCTCTTTTTACATTCCTCCACCCTACTTCCTAATTGGGCTTCTGGGGGCAGAAGATTTGAAGGGCACCTCTTTCCATCAGATTAAATATCTCAGGCACAGTAATAAGTGTCAGCAGCTCTGCAGCCTTTACTGCTGCAAAGTGCTATTACACATGGCTGCAGTGTAACATGTTGTTTGACCCGAGGAACGATATTTCAGACACAGCAAAATACTATTGCATTTGTCAAATGAGAAACATGCTCCTGTGGTTCCACTATTAGTATTACTCTTCTAAAACTGTTGAGTGTGCCAATCTGTTTGTTTAGATATCTTGTCTAGCCCTATTCTAAAGAGTCAGAGCAGGTTGCAACATAAAAAATTCAGAGCAGGTTGCAACATAAAAAATTCAGGTGCCAGAGTGCAGGAACCCATTTACCATCATAGCTTCCATTTCTGGGGAAAAATTGTCCAAGTTAGTTGAAGATGACAGTATTCTCTATCTGCTTTAAAAACGCTGGTGTGTGTGTAGACTTCTTAAAAACTAGGCATATATACTATTGTAAATCCAGAGGTGGGGAACCTTCAGCCTATGGACCAAATGCTCCATGTCAGGTGTGGGGCGGGGCTTCAAAGAAACAATCAGGAGCTTAAAGTGGGCTCCTGATTGCTCCTTTGCTAGAACAAGGTAGGAGCGTGTCTTGCTCAAGGAGTGAGAGGCTATTTCTATTCCAGGGAAACAACTTCTCCCTCCCAGTGTGTTTACTCCAGCAGTGGCAGTAGTGGGTGAGGGGATGAAGGGGAGAAATAATTATCCTTTTCCTCCACCTCCCCCGCCGCCACTGTGGCTATTGGGACAATGCAGACTTTCTTCTCTCTTTACACAACAGCAGTGGTGAGAATGAAAGGGAAAATGTAGAGAATTCTTTCTCTGCTTCATTCCTCACTCACCCTCCTTCTGCTGCTGGGGGGGGGACTGAAAAGGGGGAGAAAGATTTCTCCCCTTTACCTCCCCTGCTGCTACTGCTAGGGTAAGTGAGAGAAAAACACCTGCCCTATAAATTGCAGGCTTCTTTCTCAAGCTTTCCTCAGTGGCAGCAGGTGCTTGGAAGCCCCCCCCCCCGCCCCAGACGTAGACAAGTGGGTAGGACAACCCACTTGTTAATCATGTGATGTCATAATTACCTCATCTGCTTGACAGGTGAATGGCCCCGCTCACATGTAAAATTTATTCTGTGAGGCAGATCCTGATAAGAAAGTCAAAAAAGTTCCCCAACCCTGTGGTAAATAAAAGCCTACTCTGTTCTAACAAAATGGAAATGGACTGCCTTCAAGTCGATCCCAACTTATGGCTACCCTGTCATGGAAATCCACAGTCCTACAAACCAGCCCTTTCCCCATGGCCCTCCAAGTACTCAGAGGTGCACTGCCATGGTCAACTGCAGCCAAGCCCTTCCAGCTCTCTGCCTGGGTGGGGAGTCCAGGGAGCCCTTGCTGGCTCAGTTACAAGGATGCCCTAGTATGGTCTGATGCAGCCCGTGTGCCGGTCACTTGAATTAATTAAGGGGGTGGGCGGTGGAGACAGAGCTTGTTGCTGAGTCCTGAGAGGGAAAGGAGGGCAAGAGAAAGTAGGAAGAGCTCAGGCCATTTTTATAGCTTTTGGGTTGGGATGGGCCAGGGGAACAGTAGCAGTGGGGACCAAACCCTTTCCTGTCTGCAACCGTAAGAAAACAGAGTGTGGAGGCACTTTGGTATGAGCCCCCTTCACTTTACTATGTAGTGCCAGCGGAGGTGAGACTGACTAGGAGGGATAGACTCCAGTGCTGACATAAAGTGCCCCTCCCTCCTTTTTTCTTTAAGATGTCTTATTACTTCTGTTCTGTTCCTTTTTTATTGTCTCCCCTGACCATTGCATTAAAAATAGGAACACCTGTACCCTGGGGAAGCAAAGGCCGAATGACTTGCATTCATCCCACAGGTGAACCCAGCTCCTCAATGAACAATAATGAAGCACTTGCCCTATACCACTTCTCTGTCTCTCACAAATAGGGATGGGGAAGAATTACAATTCAGTTCACATTTAAAGCCGAATCTATCAAATTTACGCTTTCTAAAACAATATGAGAACCGAGACACAGCCATCCTTTGAAATTAGAACTTATCCAAATTTTACAGTGAAGTTTGCCAATGAAACAATATTTACAAAAATGTATATATTAGGGGGAAAGTTTACATAAAATGAATATATTAATGCAATGCATTATATTAGGAAAAATGCTTGCAAAACTGTACTTTAGTGAAAACTGCATAGAAAAATATATTAGGAGAAATTTGCACTAAAATGCTGAATAATGTTCATGAGGATTTTTTTTTAAATCACAAATTTCAGTAGAAACATGGAGAACTGAAATGAAGGCTGGAAAAATGAGAAGCTAAGAGCACCAACATTGACAGATCCTTCCATCTGTACTCACAAGCTAAGCCACTGCTACGTGGCCCCACCTATGCATGCAAATTTAATGTGGCAGTGATTCATGGTTCTGGCAGGGGATGTCCTAATACCCTACTGTTTCGTGCTTAGCAGATGTGGGCTAATTTGAACAAGGTGCAAGAAAATGTGCAAGTAGCATAGATGTTTTTATTGGTGCTATCATGGCTGAGGAAACCACTGCCATAGCCTTGGATAGCCTGAGCCACACTGTCATTCTCATCGTTCTTGGAAATACTTGGGCATATGTGTGTGTGTTATGTGCCTTCAAGTCAATTACAACTTATGGCGACCCTATAAATCAGCTGCCTCCTGTAGCATCGGTTGTAAACCACCCTGCTCAGATCTTCTAAGTTCAAGTCTTTGGCTTCCTTTATGGAATCAATCCATCTCTTGTTTGGTTTTCCTCTTTTTCTACTCCTTTCTGCTTTTCCTAGCATTATTGTCTTTTCTAGTGAATCATGTCTTCTCATTGTGTGTCCAAAGTATGATAACCTCAGTTTCATCATTTTAGCTTCTAGTGATAGTTCTGGTTTAATTTGTTCTAACACCCAATTAATTGTGTTTTTCACAGTCCATGGTATCTGCAAAACTCTCCTCCAACACCACATTTCAAATGAGTTGATTTTTCTCTTATCCATTTTTTTCATTGTCCAGCTTTCACATACATACACAGAAATCAGGAATACCATGGTCTGAATGATCCTGACTTTAGTGTTTAGTGATACATCTTTGCATTTGAGGACCTTTACTAGTTCTCTCATAGCTGCCCTCCCCAGTCCTAGCCTTCTTCTGATTTCTTGACTATTGTCTCCATTTTGGTTAATGACTGTGATAATCCTTGACAAATTCAATGTTCTCATTATCAGCTTTGAAGTTACATAAATCTTCTGTTGTTAGTCTTCTTGATGTTCAGCTGTAGTCCTGATTTTGTGCTTTCCTCTTTAACTTTTATCAGCATTTGTTTCAAGGTTGTGCACAGTTTAATTGTATTTTAATTGTATGTTTTTCTGTGTTTTTAATTACATGTAGTTTTATTTGTAAGCCGCCCTGAGTTCCAGTTTGGAAAAAGGGCGGGGTAAAAATAAAGTTTCATTCATTCATTCATTCAAATCATTACTGGTTTCTGCTAGTAGTATGGTATTGTCTGCATATCTTAAATTATTGATATTTCTCCTTCCAATTTTCACACCTCCTTCATCTGGTCCAATCCCGTTGTCCGTATAATATGTTCTGCGTATAGGTTAAACAAAAAGGGTGATAAAATACACCCCTGTCTCACATCCTTTCTGATTGGGAACCAATCGGTTTCTCCATATTCTGTCCTTACAGTAGCCTTTTGTCCAGAGTATAGGTTGCACATCAGAATAATCAGATGCTGTGGCACCCCCATTTCTTTTAAAGCATTCCATAGTTTTTCATGATCTACACAATCAAAGGCTTTGTTGTAATCCATAAAACACAGGGTGATTTTCTTCTGAAATTCCTTGGTCCTTTCCATTATCCAATGTATGTTTGCAATATGATCTCTGGTGCCACTTCCCTTTCTAAATCCAGCTTGGATGTCTGGCATTTCTCGCTCCATATAAGAGCAATTGCTGTAGAATCTTGAGCATTACTTTACTTACATGGGATATTAAGGCAATAGTTCGGTAATTACTGCATTCCCTGGGATCCCCTTTCTTTTGAAGTGGGATAGATATTGAATGCTTCTAGTCTGTGGGCCATTGTTAAGTTTTCCATGTTTCTTGAGAAATTTTTGTCAAAATTTGGACAGATTCAGTCTCAGTAGCTTGTAGCAACTCTATTGGTATGCCATCTGCTCCTGGTGATTTGTTTCTTTCAAGTATTTTAAGAGCAGCTTTCACTTCACATTCTAAAATTTCTGGTTCTCCATCATATGGTTCCTCCATGAATCTGTCATCCTTGCATCTCTTTTATAGAGTTCTTCAGGTATTGCTTCCATCTTCCTTTTATTTCATCTTGGTCAGTCAGTGTGTTCCCCTGTTGATTATTCAACATCCCTACTCTTGGTTTGAAGTTCCCTTTAATTTCTCTAATCTTTTGGAATATGTCTCTTGTTCTACCTTTTTTATTATCGTCTTCTATTTCTGTACAATAATAATTATTGTATTGAAGAGTTTTGTTAACTGCAGTTCTTCAGGGACCCTTTTTACAAACAGATTTTCATGTAAGAAGGTGCAAAATCAGTTTATGGAGCAGCTCCTGCTTTCTCAAAAGGCAAGGTGTTTCTTTTCTTGCTAGCAGCATCTTACACATGTATGAGCTAAGATGGGTAAACCAGGAGTGGGATGGGGAGGGAGAAGAGATGACAGAAGCTTGAGTCAACAAAGTCCTTTCACTGTGGCATTTTTTAAAACAAAAAGCCATATTGCAGCAGTGGCAGGAATAAATACATATTTTTCTTTCTATACAATTCATCTGCAAAGTGCTGCCCGGTAGTGATGTTTCATTTAGCGAGCAGTCTGGTGAACAGTCTCTGTCCCTATCCAGAGATTGAGTCATCAATCCCCCACTGCAATTTCTCTGTTTTGTAGAGAAATCCAATCACATTCAGCTGACAGGGGTGCTTCTAGTAGCAATGGAGAATCTTGCCGTGGTGATGTTGGTGGAAAGGTAAGGAATAATCATTTCTGACCTGGCCCTCTGCCCATTGTGGCTGGGGAAATTCATTCAGGAAAAGCTAAGGTGGTTAATGCATCTCTGAAAGGAGAGTAGGATGTGGGGTGGCCTTGCTATTGCGGATATTCAGACTCTGCTAAAAAAGAAGCAAATCTTGATCCAGAATTTTTCAGCCATATACTGTTCTATTTCCAATCTTCCTTTTGTGTTAAAAATGAGATTAAAAATGATAATAAATATGAAGTGCTTAAGCAAGTGTATGGATTTTATATATGTATGAAGCTGACACATACTGAGTCGAACTACTGGGTAGAGATGTACTAGAATTCCGCCCAATTTGGATGTGGTACTGAATTTCCCATTAATTCACTTATTCGCTATAATTGAGGATTGGATTTTTATATCGTGATTTTCCACAGCTATTTTTGGAAATGGATTTTTTTAAAAAAAAATCCTCATCTAAAATATTGAAATTAATATCAGCATTTCTATATTTCCTTCAATTTATTGATATTTCCTTTTTTATTGACATTTCCTTTTAAAATATCAATATTTCCTTTAAAAATATCGATATTGATATTTATATTTTTTTCTGAGGAAAAAAACCCTTATTGGTAAAAGTAATGGATAGCAGATAAAGAATGAACTCGGATCGATACCAGCCTGCTAGGTTGATGGCATACTTTTGAACTGGCACTGGGATCCCATCACTACCACTGATCCATCTAGCTCAGTAAACTCTACTTTCCAGGGTTTCAGGTAGGCTCCTTTTCTGGCTGTACCTGGACATGCTAGGGCCTGAACCTGGGACTTTTTGGATGCACAGTATGTGCTCTACCATTGAGCTACTGCTCAGTAAATAATCATATAAACATAACAAGAATACAAATTAAAAATCAACAACGTATCAACATCAACTTAAAAAGTGAACAGAAAAAATTAGACTGTTTGTTCCTAAATTCCTCCCTGTCCAGCATCTACGTAGGGCATGAGACTGCAGCTGTGGAAGCTTTGCTTGATTTTAGTTCAATAAGAAAAGACTTTCCATAATGAGATCATTCTCATTGGTACATGCCCTCGTCTCCTCTCGCCTAGACTACTGTAATGTGCTCTACGTGGGGTTGCCCTTGAAAATGGTCCGGAAGCTGCAACTGGTACAGAATGCGGTGGCTCGCCGGATCAAAGGCAGCCGCTGGTGAGATCACATCACTCCAGTGCTGAAGGAGTTGCACTGGTTGCCAGTTATTTTCCGGGCCCAATTCAAGGTGTTGGTTTTGACCTTTAAAACCCTATATGGTCTCAGCCCAGTTTATCTGAAAGAGCACCTCCAGCCTCATCAAGGATGCCGTGCAACAAGATCAGCCTCAAAAGGCCTCCTCTCTATCCCACCAGTTAAAACAGCTAGACTGGTGAGGACTAGGGAGAGGGTTTTTTCAATTGTGGCTCCCACTCTGTGGAATTCCCTCCCAAACAATCTCCGTCACGCCCCGGCTATGATGAGCTTCCACCAGGCCTTGAAGACCTGGCTCTTCAGACAGGCTTTTGGGGTGGGTTAGGTTTTTTATATTGTTGAGATTTTAATGTTTTAATGTATTTGTATGTTTTTATTCTGTATGTCGCCCAGAGAGGCTGGACAACCAGCCAGATGGGCGACTAATAAATCTAATAAATAAATAAACAAATAAATAAATTCTACAACCTTTGATATCATTGAGCATAGTGCTGCTGGTGTAAACCTCTTGTCTCCTAATCTAGAGGAGATCTCTTGTGAGGCTTCTTCAGGATTCCATCCTGTGCACATGAGGTCTGTGAAGAAGATTTGTACAGAGGTTTGAAGGGCACCTCTCATTTCCATCTAGCTGATTAAGGATCCTTTGGTAAGGGCTGTAGCCCCCAGGGCCAGTTCTAAAGGGTGGCCAGGTGGGGCACTGGCCTGAGGGCCCCTGGAGCTACAGGGCCCCTCCGCTCACCGGACAGGAGCTTCCGAGCCGCCCGCCATCTCCCCGGTTCACCTACCTTTCTCTCCGCTGTTTTTTGCAGTTTGCCATCAATCAAGATGGTGGCCGAGGTTTCCCTAAGGGGCTGAAGCCTCTGCTGCCATCTTGGTTGATGGCACACATGCGTGCTACATGCGCGAATTGTTGCCATCAACCAAGATGGTGGCAGAGGCTTCAGTCCCTTAGGGAAACCTCAGCTGCTATCTTGATTGATGGCAAACCTGTGCAAGCAGTGCGCACAGCCGCAAAAAACAGCGGAGAGAAAGGTAGGTGAAGCGGGGGATGGCGGGCGGCTGGAAGCTCCTGTCTGGTGAGCTGCAGCTGCTTCCACGGATTGCAGAAGGGGAGTGGAGGGGCCCAGGGCAGGCTGGTGTCCAAAGGCCCCAGCATGCCTGGGGCTGGCCCTGGTAGCCCCATTTGAAGATGCTGGTGATAGATCTACTGAGCACCTGCTTTGCATGCAGAAAGTCCCTGGTTCTATCACCAGCATTTCTTGATAGAACTGGGACTTATCCTTGTCTGAAATCCTATAAGAGACAATACTGAGCCAGATGCGCCAATAGTATAAAGCAGCTATGTTCCTATGTTCGTTGTGAAACGTCACCTACACTGAGGTCTTCATAATATGAAAACTTATTTAAATGTCATTTATTTATTGAATCACTTAAAAGCATGTGATTAATCAACTAAAATTGAATGTTACTATTTCTAATTAATTCCAAAATCTAGGGACTGGGCAGACTAACCGTCAACTTGATTTAACTATTAACTAGAGATGTTTGAAGCTTTTGTTCAGTCTACATTTTTAAATAAATTAACTTGATTCATATTTTACACGTGGATAATACTGTTATCCTTCAGTTTTCACACTTCTCTAACATTTGCCATACAGTTTTCAGTTCCAAAAACATCAAAATCCATATACAAATGTGTATTGTCGCTTAAATGCATATTTTAAGGTAAAGTGTGCACAAAATATGTATTTTGTGAAAAAATATATTCAAAAATAATGTAAATTTCATTAGTTGTTTTTTTTTTTAAACCAGCTTGATGCAGGAACAGGACTACTGACACAGACCGGAAATAAACTAATGTGTCCATATCCCAAATAAACCTAGCACATGAATGCTGGCCACAAGAAGGAATTCAGAAGTTTTTGCTTCTGTTTTTAACAGCTTACTGTGATCCCCAAACCTCGACAAACAATGGTGAACTATAGTTAGTGGAAATAAGCCAACTTCAGACTATAGTTTATGAAGTTGCCTTGTTTAATCTAAGGTTAATCAGTTTAGAATTCATACATAACATAAGCAGTGGTTAATGTAAAGCAGAAGTGAAGTTTCCAACTCCTCCCTGTGGTCATGCTGGAGGAGGAGCATGTGAGCCTGAGGATCACTGTTGCTTGTCTGTGGTGAACATGGCCCATGGGTAAGATCCCACTGAATGACAGTTTTTTGTTTCTTTTTTACTTTGCTGATATGTATGATAGAGAACTAGGGATGCATCTAACAAGATTGTCCAGTGCTGCATGTTAAAATAATATTTTAAAGGAACTGGATGGCAAGCAATTGCCTGTATTAGTTTTGGAAGGTTTCTTCAGTGTCCCCCCCTCCCATTAACAACAACAACAACAACAATACAGAAAAGAAATGCAGAGCAGTGTGGTGGTTGAAGTTGTCTGAAAAGAACCATACATGGGGTAGCAGTCAATTTTATACAAGTCTCCTCATAAGTAAATCCTATTGACTTGAATGGGAATTACTCCCAAGCAGTGGTGGCTGATGGCTACTGGACCTGGCAGGGTGGTAAGGCAGTTAAGTGGTGGCTGGGTCAAGGGGATCACTGAGGGCAGGGCCAAGATGTCTTTTACATAAATACATAGTTTACAGACCAATTTGCATACAGGAAAAAATGGTGTGGATTAAATTAGCTTACTCCTCCAGACCCAATCACAGTTCTTACAAAATATACTTGAAAAAGTGTCTGGGAAGAGCTCACAACTCCTTGGCAACTTTCCCAAGGAGGCATCAATGTTGATGCTTATAAGAAACTACATTAATGCTATTTTACTCAGTATGATTTCCTCAATTTAGGAATAAAATGTTTGCTATTTGAAAGAGCTATTCCTGATACAGTAGGGCCCCGCTTTACGGCATTCTGCTTTAAGGCGTTCCGCTGATGCAGCGCCTTTCATTTTCAATTTTAAAGGGTTTTTTTCCCTTTTGCGACGTTTTGCGCTGTTTTCGTGTCATTTTCGTGCGACGCGGCCCATTAAAGTCCATGGGGTTCTGCTTTACGGTGTTTTCTGCTTTACGGCGGGGGTCCGGAACAGAACCCACCGTATAAGTGGAGCCCTACTGTACTTAACAGTCATTGTACAGAGAAAATTTAGGAAGAGGTCCTTGACGTATGCTAGAAAACAAAACTAGCTAGTGATAATATATACTAAAAAGGTGCTTATAAGGGTTGTCTGTTGTTACATTCCATGAAGTGACGAGTTAACAAATAACAGAAAATCTGGATAGCATTAGTCCACTGTACGGGTTCAATAAAATCCATCTTTTACAAGATCTAGTCTGTTCTTGGCTGCTTTGTCAACTATTTCCAGCATGCTGCTTTGGAAGGGCCAATGAGCAGGTGAAGAGCCTAACAGCTACCCAAGGTCATATGAAGCCTGCAATCTAATGAACACTAAGACGAAGTATAAAGTATAAAGGACGTAAATTCAAATGCTAATGCAATGCAGGAGGCTGGATGCCTCTATGCAAGCTAAATTAGTGGAACCACCATCGGACATGTGTTCCCCTTCTCCCATGCCATTGTAACATCCCCCTTCTCTCTCTCTCTCTCTCTCTCTCTCTCTCCCCGCAGCAGCAGCAGCAGCAGCAGCAGCAGCAGCAGCAATGGCTTGGAGGTAGTTTGCTACCACTCCCCTAGACTTCTACTTAAAACAAAACAAAACATAATATAGAAGTGATGAACACAAGAAACTTACTGAGATAATAGGTATGCTGGCTGGCTGAAGAGAGGGTTATGCTGACTGCTGCTGTAGCCTGCTGCTTGCATAAGCGAGGGAACAGTCAGCACAGCCACAGAAAAGAGCAACAGGCAAATTGCAAATACATGTATCTGGTTGGTTGGGGTGGTTCATAATCTCACCAGCACCCAATGGTACTTTCAATGAATTCTTAAGGGACTCCCAATTGGCTAGTGTATAATTAAGGGGGGGGAAGAAGAAAAACGGAGGATCAAAGGGGTCCAGCACCCACCCTAAGCCACTCCTTTTGGAAATATTTTCAATTTCTTATTTAAAATATTTTTGAGCCCCTGGAGATACATGTGGGCCCTAGTGATTATTGTGATTGACTTCGTTGTCCAGAGTTGATTGGTCAGCACAGGAGGTGGACAGAAATGACATCAGGAGTCTCTAAATGAGTGGCAATGTATTCATTAAGAGTGAGGAGCAGAATGGGTTGTAGCTTTGCGAAGGTTTGGAGTTCAGAAAGATTATAGAGTCGGCAGTGCATACTTACCCTATGTGACAAGCCCCCCATGCTCCCAAAGTAAGTGTTACAGGATTGCAGCCTAAATCATATCGTCAGAACAAAAGGGAGCATGAATCTGTATATCATTGATATCAGAAAGTAAAAGAGGGAGTTGATTTTAGAGGAATTTGAGGTAGCCCAAACCAGGTTATACTAGAGGTTTCTAGATGCTGCCTCCTAGGGAAAGACATGTTAGATGTGAGTGTTAAGATAGTGTGCCAGAAAGAAAATGTGTAGTGAAAGGAGAATAGCAGCTGTTGTTAGCCAATAGCATTTTTTTATTATGTTGGGCCATTTTGCAGTTTTCAGTAAGTGGAGAAATGATAGGATATGTCTACAGAAATAAATCGTTGTAAAATACACCATATTGAAAAGACGTGTCTGCTCTCCATTCTGATTTTCTTCCATCTTTTCAACCTTTGTGCATAAATATGGATACCCTCCTCTGGTGTGTTTCATTGAGTTATTATACATAAGTGGCTTGTGGAATACTCTTGACTTTAGTTCTGAATAATATGCAAAATGGTTCAGGAAAACATTTCATTTGTACTAATTGGAATGAATTCAGTCGGGTTCAGTGAGAGAAATGTACCATGGTTCTTTTTTACTTGAGTTGATATTAACATAAATGGCTGCATCTAGAAGCAAATTGTTATGAATTGTGAGGGCAGATTTATGCCAGTCTGTGTTGTCGAGTATTGATGCATAAATAGCTCGTTGCCTGGACACCCCCTGATACCAAATAGGGCCATCCATGTTTCCAGAAGGGAAATGTTAAATTGCAAACACCTTGACTCAGAATCAGGTCAACTGTGAATGAAAATTAAAATGCTGCATACTTTCCCCATGTATGATATGTGAATGGAAATAAACTACTAATAATGAGCATGGCACTGAATAACTTAAATTGATTTAAGGGTTTATTTTTGGCATGTTAAAATAGGAAATCTTGCATTGCAGTATTAAAACAGCTATGTTGAACTATGAGCAGAATACTACAAGATTTTTTTTAGAAAAATGCAGTTGTATAGCATGTTCAGCATTTGCTTGATACTGTTACATTAGGTAAATGTGAACAGAAACTTGTTCATTGTTATTGTAAATTTAACATAAACAATATTTAGTTTACTGCAAAAAAATTGTTTGCAAAATTATTTTATTTCTGTGGAAGCCTAGGATTAGGCTTGAGTTTCCAGAGGCTGATGATGAAAATAAAATTGCTGATGGTTTTTACCTTCATACAGAATGTAATGGCTTGCACTGGGGTTATTTAATGTGTAAATACTTCAGTAATTCTGTTCAATGCCATTTGGATTGCATGCAATTAGGGGATAATATACCTACATACATACTAATGAATTATAATTGCCATCTTGCTGTGTGTGCTCTTCTCATCAATATCTATTAAGGAGTTAAAAACTTTCTGTGTTCTTAAATTGATTTTGTAGTGCAACCCCCCTCCCATCCCTGGAAGAACATTGCATTTGAGAAATTGGGATAATCTGTTTTGGATAAAAAATTAATTGTGTGGTTGTGGAATTTTGAACTTGATAGTTTCTGCTTGTGCCTCCCCCAAACATATAAATGTTTGGAGCAATTTACATAGGGTTCTCAGTAATCTCCACATCCAACCATTAACCAGGTCCAAACGAATTTTAATGTAAAACAATAGAGAACTTCTGAATACTGCTTACCATGAAAACCCTATTCATAGGGTCGCCATAAGTCGGTATCGACTTCAAGGCAGTCCATTCCCATTTTTACAGTTCCTATCAACCCTGACCATTGGCTATGTTTGCTGGGACAGCTGGAGTTGGAGTCCAACAACATCTGGAAGGCTACTAGGTTTCCCATCACTGACTTAAACAATGCTTTAGCAGTGGGTGCTTCTGGACCAGTCATTGATATGGTTTGCACATCACATTAAACTTTAGTTAAAATAAACTATGGTTTAACGTCTACAAGCAGTGGACTGACTAATTCACACTGCTGAAATCATGGGCACTTCACTTCACTCCCCCTGCTGCTGTGGCTGGGAAACAAGCCATAGTCTGGCTTTTGTGTTATCTAAAACCAGGTTTGTGGTTTTCTTTCTATGCAAACCACAAGTAGAAATAAAGGTGGTTCTTGGAAGAGCCCAAATTCACATGACAAGCCAGACCATGGCTTGTTTATCAGTAGTATGATAGCAACAGGTATGGGGGAGGAGCGCCTGAGATTTTGGCAGGATGCCACAAGTACACTGAAAGTTTGCATTAAATCACAGTTTTTTAACTATGGTTTAATGTGATGTGCAAACCAGACCACTGAAAACTGTGAGCTATTAGTTAGATTAGATTAGACAGTGAGCAATTAGAATCTTTGCAGGGGCTGATCTCATTATGGACATTGGTAGTAAAGTTACCCTTGATATATACAGCCTGGAACAATGTGTTGTTATGTTCAATAACAATAGTTCAATAACATTTTGTTGGCAACATTCCATATTGTTCCTTATTTGAGATTTGTATTGCATCTTGCAGTACCACTTTTTCTGTTTGTATTGCAAACTCATAGTCATATCATTCTCTTTTATTTCAAAAATGCTTCCATTTTCCATTTTTAACTTTGGTGTTCCAGTAATTCGACATATTTAGAAAACAATAGAAATGTAGGAACTAGTGAGAGCATAGGCGGGCCCATGGCAGCTGGTGTGTGCCAATGCCTGAAGGCACTGGGGGGGTATTGCAAGTGGAGGTTAGTGAGTGGGGTGCCGGGATGGTGGTTTGGGAGTGCCAGGGGATGTTAGGGTGGTTTAGGTTTGAGGAGGAAAGCAAGGGGACAAGGGGCCCACTGATAACCTGTGCCCAAAGGCCCCAGAAACCTGCAGCTAGCCCTGCTCTCTTTATATCATGTCAAAGCTACAATTCTAATTAAAGTTGGACTTTCTTCTGAACAATCTTGCATATGATTGTGCTGCCTGCCTGAAGTCCTATGTAACCATCTTCCCCAACTTGGTGCCCAAAATGTTTTGGAAAACAGCTCTCATTATCCATGACCATTGGGTATGCTGACTTGTGTCCGAGGCAAACGCAACAGAAGATTTTCAGATTCATTATGTACTAGTTCTGCTATATCCATGTTACTGGCATTTCCAGCAGCTGTTAAAATTAGAGGACAGAATTCATATTAGGCTACCAAGTATTCTTAGAAGGAACACTGTAAAGTACAAAAAAAAGAAAATAAAAGAAAAAGATTTTCAATACTTTTGGCAGGGAAAAATGTGATCCAACACACCAATTTTAGTGTTCAGCTGCACTTGGTAAAATCTGGAAGCCTTGTAAATCTAAAATAAATGGGGATAGCATTGGGCTCACTAATTTGCAAACAAGACTAGAGTGGCTCCAGGGATTTCTTTGAATGGGACTAGAATAAGTGGCTTTCCTAGTCATTAAGTTTACAATCCTTTGCAAATCAATGGACCAGTCTGTTACAAAACAAATGACTGTCTTTAAAACAAAACAAAACAAAAACAATTACACCACAGTTATCCAGGCAATAACTAAGATAACTAGGAAGTAGCAAATCAGCATATTTAATTTCAAAGTTTAAGATAAGAGACATTTGTCTTGTGTAAGGAGTCAAATCAGAGGAAAAATCATATAATCATGGGGGGGATCCAGAGATCCCTCTTCTCCAGTTCTATATCCTATTTATTAAACCACAAGCACACCTTAGCCTGTTTCATCCACATCCACAAACAGAAAACTGCAATGAACAAGTTACCCTCTGCCAGATATGCTAGCTGGATTAGGAAAAGGAATAAGCTGTGGAACTCCCTCTCTGCCGAGATGCATCTGGCAATTTCATTGCACATCTTTTGGCAAATGCTTAAGGTGCACCTCTTTACCTTGGCCTTTGACATCTGAGAGGTATATTTTTAGGACTCACCCTATTTTATATGATGTTGGTTAGGTTTTTTAAAAACTGTTTTAGTTATGTGTTCTAAATTTTTGTAACCCACCCTGGGACCTCTGTGTTTTAATAGTGCTTTCTTTGCTGAGAGAAGACAGAAACCTGCTTGCTATAACTCAGCTTTATTAAGACAATGCTTACAAGATCCACTGAGTTTTCTCTGCTCCTCCCACCTGACCTTTACACTGGAGCTCAGCCTCCAGATCTTCATGGCAGTCTCCCTGCAGTTCTCCCTGTTGGATGGAACTGCTATTTATTACAACACTCTGGTTGAAGGGTGGGTAATAAATTCAATAATAATAATACAAATAATAATAATGTACCTAATAGGAAGTGGATGTGTAACATTATTCATTGGCTGGAATTCTGATGCAATTTAACTGTGACAAATTTAGGGGTGCTATACGAGTTATACAGGAACACAAAATGATCACACAAAGGATTTAAAAATCAATTGCCTTCCACCACAACTCTAGCATTCAAACAGGCCATTTTTCATCAAAGTCAAATCTTAGTATATACTAGAAAAGTTATTAGTACACTATCTTTCATTCTTTGAGATGGAATCTATCATACACACACACACATGCACACATTTGGATCATATGCTCCAGTATTGATTGCAAATTCAATTTAAGGCACATCTCTTCCATCAATCTTTCAGTAGACAATACTGTTCTCAATATTTTCTGTGGCTGCTTTGATACTGTTGCTGATGATAATATTGTACTGTTTTTCAAATTGCTGTGGGCTTTTTTGTTGCAATGTTTAATGTCTCAGAAAAGTGGCGTATAAATATTTTAATAAAATAAAATTCAGTATAGTTACCCATGAGAAACGGGAGCAGTCTGAAGATACTTTCCAGTTTCCTTAGTTTAGAGATTATTATGCGTGGCAAAAGCTGCCTTGGCTATTGTAGCTGTGGTATATTGATGGACTTACAATGGAACAGTTCATTTTCCCCTTTGATACTTACCTGTTGTGATTTAGTCCCACTGTCCATGGCTCTGTATCTGGGGAATGCATGTTGGAGTGAGTGGAAGGCTATCTGAGCTACTCTGCCTAGCTGCAAAATAGGTGTTTCTATGTGTTGTTCCCAATAAAAAAGGAAGCTGTCTTTGAACTTCCTGTCTCTTCTGAGTGTTGGCATGGGAGCAGAACCTATCATGGCATGAAAGTGTGAGTCAGTACTTCACCCCTGGTTCTAGGGTGGTCAGATGCAAGAGAGGACAGTGCTCTTTCACCTTCAATAAGGCTTCAAATGTTACACTGGCAGGAACAAGCTGTCTCTACGCATGTAGAAGTATTTGTGTGAAAGAGTGAGCACTTGGTGGTTTGTCCAGCTCAGCTATTGCGTACACAGACCCTACACCCATTGAATGTTAGATATGAATAACTGTACAAGACTGTGCATATGTTGAATGTAATGTGGGAACTCCCCTGTAGTTGTGTCAAAGAGGGACTTTCAGCAATCAGCAGGTATAGCTTGCATAATGAGCCACACCTGCTGAAATTCCCTCTTAAACATTGATATTAAAGGTGAAGGGACCTGGTACTGTTTTTCACCTGGTCACCCTACCTGGAACCCAGAGGCAAGTAAGAAATATTGGGTGGTATTCAACTAAATAATTGTTCAAGTGCAAGGATTAATGCTAACACTATGGGACTTCCTCTCCCTGCGCATGTTCTGCACCATCCCCAAATCTGCTCCAGAGGGTTGGGGGAATCCCCAAGACCAGATTTAGGGAAAAGAGAGGGGGAAAACATTCCACTGAGCAAGGAGAAATCCTTGTGCTGATGGAATGTTTGCCTTAGCACTATGCTGAATACAACCCACTATATATTTATTTATTTATTTTATTTCTTAAACTTATATACCGCCCGACTAGCAATAGCTGTCTGGGCGGTTAATATCAGAAGTTTCCCTGCCTCTCATTTTTGTTTCCAGCACACTGAACAGGAGGGCTGCAGCTTTCACTTCTCAACATATGACAGTAGCTGATGTCTAAGGTGAGATAAACCCAGTTAGGATCAAGTTTGTAGGCTGAAGGTGGTAGCTTGGCAACCTTCAGCATTCCGTAGCAACAGCTCAGTTGTAATGACTCATAATAGCTAAAGACACTGCTGTCTACTACTGATCCCATCCAGTTGCTGTGGTAGAGATGTTTGTTCCTATCCTGAAAACTAATGAAGATTTGTTGCTTCTTGTTTGGTTCCAAAACTGCAAGATAAGCTGGGTGAAACTGCTATGGAGATATTTAAATACTTACAGAAGTGCATGATGGACAAACATCATACAGAGATCCTAAATTATGGTGATCATCCTGCTGATAGTAAATAGAGGAAGAGGAAGATTAAACTTGGAAGAGGGATGAGAGAAGAAGGGAAGTGTGGGAAGAAAACAGAAGTCCTTTCTAAGGTAATCAGAAAAATGATTTCTTAGCAGTTACATGCAGTGTCAGCCTTGTTGGGTTAATTTGGCTTTTGTAAGAGCTCTGCTCCTACCTGTCATATATGGACACCCCTCTGACAGTTTCAATATGATCTGTGTTAACTTGAATTCGTTGAGGCTGAAGAAAACAGCTGAACATGCATAGATAATTAATAGATCTATCATCTTTAGCAATCATCTCTAGTTAGAACTGAGAAGCAACATCTTATGGGAAGTATATGATGCCACCAGCTAACCTATTGTTAGCTATTGTGACTAAATGAAAACACTTCACTTGTTAGAGCTGCTACCAAACCACAGAAGACAAAATGAATACTAAATGAGATAATTTGTTGTTCCTTCCAAAGGACACTTATCTAGTTTGTGCACATCTCTCTCACACAATCTGAAATACTTTGCAGAGCCAGACCTATGAAAGTGACATAGTTGTTGTGACATTCAGTCACACTTTCATCTGGTATTTCCCATTCCGCTGCTATTGGTTCACAAGTCTTTGTTTAGTTTTGTCACCCGCTTCCACATAAGTATATGTGGAAGTATATGCATTTTTATGTGTATGAAAGCACACAAGACATGTATATCTTAGCCATCAACAAATATTTACGAATCAGTTACCTTCCCTGTGTGTTCCCTTTCAAAGTTAATGAATTTCCAGAGGCCTAGCCTTTATAGTCTTTCCTAGCAAAACCAACCAAGAGTCTTATGGCATCTTAAAGAGAAAGTTAATGAACTGGCTAATGAGCTAATGGTCCATCACAAAGCCATCTCTAGCTGCATTTCTAACCATTTCTACTCAGAAGTAAGTCCCATTGAATTCAGTAGGGTAAATGGGGTAAAAAAACAAGTAAATGGTGTTAGGATTTCAGCCACTCTTCCTATCATGATTTAAGAATTCAGTATAAACTTGCCATCCTATTTCATTTCCTTCACTCAGGCATCAAGGAGGGATAGTTTGGCACCCTGTTGGTATTTTCCTCTTTGTGTTCTGGATTGTATGAATTATGCCTTCAGTCAGTGTAATGTCAGCAAAACGTTTGGGGAGGGGGAATTGATTGATTAAAACTGCAATCCTAACCCCACTTACCTGGGAGTAAGTCCCATTGTATTCAGTGGGACTCTGAGTACGCATGGTTAGGATTGCAGTTTTAGTGCATGTAGGCTGCCTCCAGTAACAAACTACTTACACAAAGTTAACAAAAACATTTAATAAAAAAAGAAAAACAATAAGGCACTTGTCAGGACAGCAGCAATTATGCATCAGTGAATATGTAAACAACATAAATTGCAAAGCAATTTGTCTACCTGTTTACATATCATGTACATGTTTTTTTATTTAAAAAAAACACCTTTTGTTGTTGTGAACTAAGGCAAACAGCATTCAGAGCAAGAGTCCAGGGTGTGATAGAAGTTGAATGGATGGACAGAAGGAAATCTGCTTGTTAGACTGTTTTCAACTAATTCTTCTGACATTCCCATTGTGGAGGACTCTTGAGTACCCAAGAATAGACTTTGAGACACGACCAGAGAGATGGAATCGATTTT
Source organism: Rhineura floridana (assembly GCF_030035675.1). Lineage (NCBI taxonomy): Eukaryota > Metazoa > Chordata > Lepidosauria > Squamata > Rhineuridae > Rhineura > Rhineura floridana. The sequence continues at coordinate 33,261,359 of NC_084486.1, read as the reverse complement.
TAACAAAAAACATTTCAATATCTTCCCACAACCATGGCTATTTTCTTTGTCATGATCCCTTTTCCTTCCCCTTACCACACAGTGTTGACATTTTGTCATGTCGGAACTGAAAAGCATGTGGGTCCAGGAACCTGATTAGTGCTGACATCTCAGAAATGTTTATTTCTGACTTTTCACATCCCCCCCTCCAAATTCTCTCCATATTATTTTGCTGTAAAAGCTCCTTAGGTGCAAAAGGCGAGGCCTCTCATGTCTTTATTGGTATAGTCCATGCATTTACATTAATGGTGCAAACCCTTCCCAATTATATGGGCCACTATTTGTGACACCAACTCCTTAATGTTCCTATTTTCATCCTGAGGTACGCCCTAGCTGTGACTTAGGGGCACTAGTAGTAAACAGTGGGGAGGTTGGAATTCCCTCCCTGCCCGGTTGGCATGGAGGTGAAGTAAGACAGATGCTTGCTTCCTTCCTATTACACAGTAAGGCAGATTTCACTGACCAGAAGCAACATTTCTCTTTTCTCAGAAAACTGGAACAGCGGAAGATGGCTCAGGCTGCAGTCCAATACACATTCAGAGAGTAAGTCCCATTGAACCGAATGGAACTTCTGAGTAGACATGTATTGGAATGCAGCCTTAGAGAACAAAAGGAGGTTGAAGACCTGAATGACAGCAGCTATTGAGAGTGATACCAAATAATTATCTCAGCTTTTGTTAGTTCAGATTGCATATTGTTTGTTGCTTCTCTCTAGGAGTCTGGATGACCTTTATTTTATGCATGTATTTAGCCATTGTAGTTATTTTTTTTCTTGTGATTATGCTGTGTTTGTATCTATTTTAAAAAGGAAGCGCAGGACAACCCATCTGTGTATACTATTTTGTGATTTTAGGTTGCTTTTAATTGTTTTTAATGCTATATTTTAAAATTGTTGTAACCCACTCTGGGACCTTTGGGTGAAGGGCACTTAATAAATGTTGTTGTTGTTGATGATGATGATAATAACAATTATTATTATTAATCACTCATGTCAAAACACACTGCTCCATTGACAAGGCTTTGCTCCTCCCTCCATCTAATATAGGACCCTTTTTTTTGTCCTTATATTCTCTTCATCTTCTGGTATTCAAATGTAGCATAGTCCTCTCAGATAACTGCATTATAAGCATTCCACAAGGAGGAAGGGTTTTTTTAAAGCATGGCTTAATTTCACAAACTTTATTCTAGTTTGTTTGTTTGTTCGTTTATTAGATTTATATTCACTAATAGGCAAAAAACCTTGCGGTTTAAGAATGTACCTATAGCCCACAGCTATTTCTATCAAACTTTAAAAAGCAGGGAAATTGGGCAGCTATAGTGAATGCACCAGGGGAGCAGGAGATCTGAACTCCTCTCTGAGATATTGGACTGCCCTACAAATTGGTCAAAATGCAAACACCATTTGGGTTGGTCTTTCACAGTCCAAACCACTTCCTGTGTAGCTTGGAAGAATTTGGCAACATGTCCCTCTGAGCATATGGTGAGTGGTGGCAACACCTGCCATCTCGAAAGATAGAGAATTATATTTTTGTATGTTTGTTAGTGTTCTTCTTACTTTGCTTCTTTTATGTGTTATTAATGGTTCTACAGAGAAAGAATGTGAACTAGAAAATTTTATTTCCCTCACTGTTCATCCCAGAAGTCTGTGTCAAATTTATTTTTATTAATTTCAAAGCCTTTTTATTGGTCAGTGTCATACGATGGTGAACACAGCCTTTTGTGTTTCAAATTGGAGGTTATGTCCTATTTCTATTTTGGGTGCATTAACAGTGGAATTTGGACCTGCAGTTTGATGTAAAATCAGACTGATTCCAATATGTTGCTGCTTCAGCAATGACTCTAGCTGTTGCAAAAAAGGGGATGATGTTTTCAGCCTGGTATGTTTAAACCATTTCATTTAAGGCAAGGTGGGCACGGTCAATTAAAAACATAGAGCACACCTAGCATTTGGCTAGAATATATTTCACCTCCCACTGTTTTATCTTGTGCAAATTGAGACACTCCTGAGGTCCACTGGAGACTATTCTGCAGAAGTCAGTGCCCTTATTCCACAATTATGTTTGGAGTTTTTTTAGTGTAAATTTTGCAAAATGTTGCTGTACTTCACACATTTATTTATTTATTTTATTTATTTCATTCCATTTCTATACCGCCCTTAGCCTATGGCTCTCTGGGCGGTTCACAGCAAGGAATAAAATACAATGGTTCATTTACAGAAACAGAAACAAAAGAAAATGATTTCCTATAGGAAACGTCACTAAAATTGCAAAGGAAATCAGACATATTCAAAGTAACCATCTGATCTATATCAACTGTCTTAATAATGTTGCTTCCTCCCTGCTAAAACAAGATCAGCATAGCACACGTCTTGTTTCTGTTTTTTGGGCTGATTGCAGGTTTTGCCACCACTCACCATATGCTCAGAGGGACGTTACCAAATTCTTCCAAGCTACACAGGAAGTGGATTGGACTGTGAAAGACCAACCCAAATGGTGTTTGCATTTTGACCAATTTGTAGGGCAGTCCAATATCTCAGAGAGGAGTTCAGGTCTCCTGCTCCCCTGGTGCATTCACTATAGCTGCCCAATTTCCCTGCTTTTTAAAGTTTGATAGAAATAGCTGTGGGCTATAGGTACATTCTTAAACCGCAAGGTTTTTTGCCTATTAGTGAATTTCCCTGCTTTTAATCCGGGAGGTAAGAAATGGGATTCTGTCCTATGCAAGTTTGCTGAGAATGGATTGATCATTTGCATGTTTATTGAGTTCAATGGGATTTGCTCCCCTGCAATCATGGTTAGGATAGGTGAAACGGACCACAGAGGATGGGGAGGGAAGGAGGAGGGAGGGGACAAAACACAGAGGGGAGGAGGGGGATGGGAGCAGGAAGGAGGGGGAGGGGTGGAGGACATGTTTGATCATTTGCATGTTTATTGAGTTCAGTGCGATTTACTCCCGTGCAATCATGCTTAGGATAGGTAAAACTGACCAGGTGGGGAGGGGGGGAAGGCTGGAGTGGGCAGGGGAGGAGAAAGAAGGAGGAGGGGATGGGAGGAGGAAGGGAGAGGAGAGGGGAGGGGAAGAAGAAGAAAAGCAGGTCTGATCATTTGCATGCTTATTGAGTTCAATGGGACTGACCATGGGGAAAAAGGGGGGGAAGGAGTATATTGGAGGGGAGCAAAGGAAGGGGGAGAGGAGGGCAAGTTTGATCATTTGCATGCTTATAGAGTTCAATGGTATTTACTTCCATGCAATCATGCTTAAGATAGGTAAAACTGACCATGGGGAGGAGGAAGGGGAGGGGGAGGAGGGGATTGAAAGGGGATGCGAATGGGGAGGGAGGGGCAAAGGGGCAAGAGGGAGAGGATAGGAGGGAGGAGAAGGGAGGTTGGGTTTGATAATTTGCATACTTCTTGAGTTCAGTGGGATTTATTTCTATGCAATCATATTTGAAAATGGAAATGGACTGCCTTCAAGTCGACCAGACTTATGGTGACCCTTTGAATAGGGTTTTCATGGTAAATGGTATTCAGAGGTGGTTTTACCATTGCCTTCCTCTGATGCTGAGAGGCAGTGACTGGCCCAAGGTCGCCCAGTCAGCTTCATGGCTGTGTGGGGATTCGAATCCCGGTCTCCCAGTTCATAGTTCAACACTGACACAGAGGAGGGGCAGGGAGGGGAAGAGGAGGGGGAGGGGAGGATATTGGGTGGGTGGGCACTGGGCAGAGGGGAACCCCCTTTCCTTTCCAAATGGAAAACCTTGGGAAAACCTTGGAAATACCGTGGAAGACAAACAAACGGACCTTGATAGGCTGGAGCATTGGGCTGAAAACAACAGAATGAAATTCAACCAGGATAAATGCAAAGTTCTACACTTGGGAAAAAGAAATCAAATGCACAGTTATAAGATGGGGGATACTTGCAAAAAGGATCTTGGAATTGTCATTGATCACAAGTGGAATATGAGCCAATAGTATGATGTGGCTGCAAAAAACGCAAATGCAATTTTAGGCTGCATTAACAGAAGTATAGTTTCCAAATCGCGTGAAGTATTAGTCCCCTCTATTCAGCACCGGTTACACCTCATCTTGAATACTGCATCCAGTTCTGGTCTCCGCACTTCAAGAAGGATGCAGACAAACTGGAACATTCATTACATTCATTACATGCCACAGGGGGTTTGGAGCAAGTTTAAAGCAGACTTTTTGGAATCTATTTGTGGCACTATCCTGAAGAGCAGGTGTTTAACAAGCAACAGTAAGAGTCACATGATGACACACTGAACATTTAACAGACATAAATTTTATAATATTTATTGATAAATCACCTAGTATTTAAAGGAAAGGACTGAATTTAGAAGTTAAAGGCTGTAATTCTATGTTCACTTTCACTTCAAGAGTAAGCTGCAATAAACTCAGTGGAACTTCTGGTGATGTGTGTGTGTATGTGTGTTCCCACTCCCGCTGTCTCCCACAGCCTGCCCTTTCCATTGGCTCAATCACCCTGCCCCCACCTGCGCTCTCTCCCACTGCCTGCCTTCCCCATTCGCTGAATCTAGCTTGAGGGAAGGAAAGAGTCAAAAAATGGGGGGGGGGAGCTTTGAAGGACTCTGCAATTTTTTAAAAGTCTATTCAGAAGCTCTGCTCCACTTACCTGGGAGTAAGCCCCACTGAACTCAATGGGATTTACTTCTGAGTAGACAATTTTCCTCCTTCCTTCCCTGAAGCTCATTGCTAGCGCACACATGCTCCGCTCCACTTACCTGGGAGTAAGTCCCACTGAACTCAGTGTGATTTACTTCTGAGTAGACTTTATCCTCCTTCCCTTCAAAATCATGTGCAATCAATCTAGCTTTAAAATCTTTCACAATAATTGCGCAAAAATCTAAAATGTAGCTGCTGCACCCAGATATATTGGGTTGCATCTGTGTTTGCATGTGTGTTCCTGACCCCATCCCTGGTTTAACCCTTCATGTGTTAGCCTAAACACAGCTAAATAAGTATCTGCGTCTAACATGGGAAGGGCTAAAGGTGTGTATATTCACAAGAAAGACAAATCATGTAAAGACTACAGTTCAGCTGGGAATGGGGGAGAAATTTGATTCAGTTCACATTTAAAAGGAAATGTACCTAATCTGCACTTTCCAAAACAATATGCAAGCTAAAACACAGTATCCTCTGTTGCTGGTATGATTTATAGATGTACCCCAATTACTTAAACCTGTTAACATGGTAATCCACAATTTTCCTTACTTGATTTATTTATTTTATTTATTTATTGTATTTATATACTGCCCCATAGCCGAAGCTTTGATGTTTTAAAAAGAAGCCTGTAGGTTTCATGAGAGTTTACTTTGGAAACCAGTACATTTCTCCAAACCAATCTTATGTTACACTGGAAATTCATTCCAGCTATAGAAGCACAGCATCATTTAATGCTTATAATTACACAAGGCAGAATCAAGAAAAGCAGGTTAACGTGACCTTCTGGAGGATCCAGCTAGCAAGACTTAGCTGGGCTCTAGGTCTTCTTATTTGTTCACTCTGAAACACATCAGACTGGAAAAAAATATTCTAAACTTTCCCACTCACCTCCATTCTGCTGCTGCGTTCTCCCTCTATCGGCCATTTTCTCTCTCTTGCTTCCTCACACAGAGCAAGCTCAACAGAAGGCCGGTGTGAGTCACATGTCTGTTGCCCACCAATCACAGGAGCAGACTTCCCCTGGTTCCTCCAAGTAACTGGAAGGGGAGGGGGAGGGAGAGTGAAACCGAAAGAACTCTTCTACGCATGCGGTACGTTATCACCCACTACAATGCATTTTAAAATAAATTAATTAAAAATAAACCATGCTGTTTTTTTAATTTAAACCTACTTCAGATGAAGTACTGTGTTTGGGGCAAGCTCGGGCAATTCATTAGGGATACCTTAGAGTCATCTCTGAGTTGTAATCAAGGACAACAGATTATGTCAATTTCAAGAAAAAAAAATCCAAACGGCTTCTAGGTTTTTTTCCTCCCGTTTTTCACATTAACCTGTGGATTCTCCGTGGGGGGGGGTTGTGTATCACCAAGAAAACTTCCAGAGTTGTAGAGCAAGTGATTCTGAATCCAACAGTATAAGCCTTGTAAGTTTTTGTTTTGAATTGGAACTACAGAAAGCACCAGAAAGGGGTGTGGGGGGGTATTTTCATTTAACATGGTAGAACATGAAAAATCCCTACTGACTATAGTATACAGCCACTCTTGTGGCTGTATAATCCTGCCCTTCCCCCCAGTAGTGTGCCCGAGGCTCATATGCTGAAGTGTTCCACAGAACTGCATCACCTCAGGAGAGGACACCCCAGGACACACATGCAGGATTACTTGCTTATACAAGCTCCCATCCCTTGTCAAAAACTTTATCTTGGACACTGGTTGATAAGAGGTTGCTTTAGCAAGCAATCTCTCCCATGCATTCAGTAGTGGTACAGTACCATATGAAGATTGCAGTACATTAGGATCTCCGCTTTGATGGCTTTTCTTACTTCCATTTCACCTTCGCATGTGAGCTTTCCACCCAAATGCAAATTTTGACATGGCAGCACATTGTGTGTTTTGAACTTGTTTTGTATTAATAGCACCCTGTTAAATTTTCAGCAGACTATCACCTTTCATTGATATGTAGCTACCCCTCCAATACATCTTGCCTTTTCTAGGACTTGACCCAGAACATAGTGGGATTTTTTTTTAAAAAAAAAGCAGTAAGAGTGTGTGTGTGTGTGTGTGTGTGTGTGACACTTTCAAGTGCTGGTTACTGCAGTTGCATGTGAAATTTGAATCTGTTTTCTGGTATGTGTTAATGTTGCCTTAATCACTGTATTTAAATAATAAAAGATTGAGATAAAAAAATAAAAGGAGAAAGCAACATACTTCATGCTGCAACCCAGAGGCAAGAGCCAGTTTTATCTTACTAGATCTTGTTAGACAGTTGTCTCTTTCTTCGTAGCATAGCTGTCTGTGTAACTGATCTTGTTTTAGTGTTGGTAATGTTCTACTTCCAGCTGCAGTCCTTTGTTTTTAACTTAGTGGCAGACACCTTACATTTATTATACTTTTGTCCAAGCGCTGTTCAGTGGCCTGAGAGTGCAGCAAGAGATATCCATCTACGTTGTTAGGTGGGTTGACATCTGGAAGAAACTGCCTTTTGGTTTCTTTTTCCTAAGTGTAGAACTTTGCATTTATCCCTGTTGAATGTCATTCTGTTGTTTTCAGCCCAATGCTCCAGCCCATCAAGGTCCCTTTGAATTTTCTTTCTGTCTTCCACGGTATTAGCTATGCCCCCCAATTTTTTATCATCTGCAAATTTGATAAGCATGCTTTGTACCTCCTCATCCAAGTTGTTAATAAAAATGTTAAAGAGCACTGGGCCCAGGACCAAGCCCTGTGGTACCCCACTCGTTACTTCTGCCCAGTTTGAGAAGGGACCATTGATAAGCACTCTTTGAGTATGATTCAGGAGCCAACTGTGGATCCACCTGAGAATTGTTCCATCCAGCCCACATTTAGCTAGCTTGCTAATCAGAATATCATGGGGCACTTTGTCAAAAGCTTTGCTGAAGTTGAGATATATTATGTCCACAGCATTCCCACAGTCTACAAGGGAGGTTACCCAGTCAAAAAATGAGATGAGATTAGTTTGGCAGGATTTGTTCTTCATAAATCCATGTTGGCTCCTAGTAATCACTGCATTGCTTTCAAGGTGCTTACAGACTGACTGCTTTATAATCAGCTCCAGAATTTTTCCAGGGATTGATATTAGGCTGACTGGTCTGTAGTTCCCCGGTTTCTCCTTCTTGCCGTTTTTGAAGATAGGGACAACATTAGCTCTCCTCCAGTCATCCGGCACTTCACCAGTCCTACATGATAGAACTCAGTAGGACTTACTTCTCAGTAGATATGGTTTGGATTGTGTTGATAAAACTTGAATAGGCATCCTTTGCAAAGATATCCATATCCAAGCAGGGTTGGCAACCCCCTGCCTGGAATGCCCTGCCCCAACCTTTTCACATGACTGCGCCAAACTTCTTTACAGATTTGACCCTTCACTTCAGAAACAGGTCTAAGAAATGAGTAAGAGTAAGAAGATTCTCTACTGTTTTCTGTCTACCCTGTGGGCTGCTATAAACTCACTTTGACAGCCAACCCAATTCCAGTGAATAATAATTGACAGAGAGAAAACACACATGGCTTGGTCTACCTTTATAGGCAGCAGCTTGGGAACAACAACAATTGCAGCCACGCTGCTCAGTATGTGAATTCTCGTCTATCACTATGGGCAAAAAACAAACCGTCATGCAAACAAGATGTATCATCAGTGGGTTTAAGGGGGTTGAGCGGAGTGCATGGTACCACTGTTTTTGCCTCTATGTATGAAAGGGAGTGAGATCAAAGGTAAATGAAATGTAAATAGAAAAAGAAAAACAAGACAGTGATGATTTCCTAATTCAATATCATACCAACCACACCAAGATTCCTATGAGTAAGACAGAAAACTCAGCATCCCACAACCAGTAAGGATTCCTAAACAAAAACGAAAACTAAAAAAATCCTGACAGCCAGTCAGCCAAGATCACATGCAGTACAACCTGACCTGGGGGGCTGCAGTTAGTGCAGAATGCTGTGGCACGATTGCTGACATGAGTGAGACCCTATAAGCACATAATACCTCTGCTCTGAAATCTGCACTGGTTGCTGATTTGCTACCAGGCCAAGTTCAAGGTGTGCTTTCCATATTACAGGTGCCACATAGTACTAGTTCTGCTCTGGTAAGAAATAATTCCTTTAGTGTGGCAGAACTGACACTTAGGAACTCCTTGGTTATTGACATTAGGCACCACCTGTTAAAAACATGTTTAGCATACCCAGGAATGTAGAAACTAGTGTGTTTTTTATCTGTTTTTAACTCATTGTTGATTTTATTATTTTGAATATTTTGAAATACCCATCTTTAACTGTTTTTGCCAATAATTTTATTGGTTTAATTCTTTCTGTAAACTGCTTTGAGATTTATTTTAGAATAAAGTAGTATATAAATGTTGTAAATAAAATAGATAAATAACATTTAGAGACACTGTGGCCCTTGGGTCTCTTTCCATTTTTAGGAATAAAGGAATCTGCCTTATACTGACTCAGGCCATTTGGTGCCATCTAGCTGAGTACTGATGACATGGACTAGCATTGGTTCTCCAGGATTCCAGGCAATAGTCTTTTCCAGAAGTTGAATTTTGGACCTTTGCATGCAAAGTGTATGCCCTTATCACTGAGCTGCAACCCTTCCCTTTAAAAGAAATCTGTTAAGATTGTTCTTTTCAATTCACTAATGAATGCACATCATACCTAGTGCAGATCCACACCATTCAGTTAAAGCACATTCTACACATATTTGAAGCACATGAATCCCACTATAGAATTATGGGAACTGTAGTTTGTTAAGGGTAGTCAGAAGTTTAAGTGTGAGGGGGAAACTACATTTCCCAGGATTCTTTAGGGGAGTCATGTGTTTTAAATGCAAGTTGGATGTGCTTTAAACATATTGTGTGGATCTACTTAATCAACTTTGCCTGCATGTAAATTGTTTTAATTAATTTTTTAAAATGGAAATGAACTGTAAAGTTACTGGGTGACCATGGACTACTCACCATCTCTCAGCCTAATCTGACCTTCAGGATGAAAACAACAGAGGGGAACCATGACCACTCCAAGGAAGAAGGGCACACTTAAACTGTAGATAAAGTAATGATGTACAACCATAGTGTGAAATAGATACTTATCGGGACATAGTATGAAGAAATATTTATATAAGCATAACTATCAAATATGTTTATTATTTACACAACCTGTAAATATATTTATAGTGCAATCCTATGTTTGTTTACTCAGAAGCAAGTCCCAATGTATTCAATGTGGCTTACTCAAATAGGGGAGCATGCAGAGAACTGCATCTTCAAGTGATAAGGAACTTCATTCACCCAACCCAAATTCAGAATCATGCCACTTTAAGCATGATATACTTGTTTTTATGGTTATTTGATTTTAAAGGGATTTATTTCTTTTTGTGAGCTGCCTTGGTTTCCACTCTGCAATCCTACCTCACAGGGTTGTTGGAAACACTACACACACACACACACACACACACACACACGAGATGTAAAAATACATACACCCCATATAATAGTTTATTGTCAAAACCGGTTGGATATTGCAGAACATTTAAAAAAAAATAGTATTAGTTTCCAACATAATAAAAACAGTGATACCTAAGTAAGGCCTGCCTAATTGTTTTTTTAAAAAAATAGGATTGGAGGGGAAGAAAAAGATTTACAATACACAGTTCTTTGCTATGTTCACTCAAAAGTCCCATCAATTTACAGCACAATCCTAACCATGTCTACTCAAAAGTAAGTCCTGTTGAATTCAATGGGGTTTACTATGGGTATGTGGGATTAGCATTGCAGTTTATTCCCAGAAAAGCAAGTACTGGATTAAGGGTTGATATTGGGAAGGTTTTCAAAACACTGCTCTCTTCAACAACCCAAGAAAATTTAAACTTGTTTGACTCCTGCACACAAGAGAGAAAAAGACTGAAAGCTATATACTTACTCAATTTATGAGATTTTCAGATAAGCAGGTGAAAAACAAGTTTTCTGACTTGCAAAGAAGGCTACCTATTACCTTGTCAATCACAACCCTGACTTCCCTTATTGGCTACAAACTTGAAAGGGCGGGATTAGAACAGCCAGATATGAACTCATTTAGCTGAAGTTGTGGAGAATGGCTGGCTGATGTTTTGGTGTATATCTCATGAACCAGATCGCCTAGAAACTTTTTTTAAAAAAAAATGAAAGCTGTGAGTCAGAGATTAAGGTGACTCACCCAGAGACCCAGAGAGCACCCCAAAAATCCAGAGTCTCTGGGCAAAAAACAGATCTGGCAACCTCAGTCAAGATATACTTCAGGTCTCTTACTCTGTGTGCCATCACTGTCAGATCTAACACAACTCAGCAAGAAAGAGGGCGTTTGAGATGGTGACCTTTGGGTTATGTAATGACCTTGTGGAGGAGGACTGCCCAAACACTTCTCTTTTAGGAGGTAAAAGTTTCATCCCAGACAATGGGGAGCTCAGGTATAGTTCTTAAGTGTTCTTAGAAGGAATGTTGTAAGATACAACAAAAAGGAATGAGAAATATTTTCAACACTTGTCTTTAACAGTCATGCACTTTTCCAGTGACTATTTCCCATTTTTACTGTTTCCAGTAACCACAACTCCAGTACTCCCAAGTAAAAAAGTAGGGCCTCTCCCATTTAGCTGTGAGTAGTCTGTTGCATCAATAAGATACTATTCTCTGTCCTCAGAGGCTGTCCTCACCTTTGGAATTCACTTTATTCAGTGACTTACCTTTTGGAAGCAACATAATTTTTTTAATTCAGATTGGTATCGGTGGACAGGAATAGGGTAGAATTGTTAACATAGTGTTACAGACCACTCTGAGCCCTTGGGCTGAAACAGGCTATAATTCCAGTTAGATAACAAAGCCAGTGTGGGGTAGTTGTTAGAGTGTTGGACTATGACCTGGGAGATCAGGGTTTGAATCCCCACACAGCCATGAAGCTCACTGGGTGACCTTGGGCCAGTCACTGCCTCTCAGCCTCAGAGGAAGACAATGGTAAACCCCCTCTGAATACCGCTTACTATGAAAACCCTATTCATAGGGTCGCCATGATTCGGAGTCGACTTGAAGGCAGTCCATTTCTGTTTTTCAACCAAAGAAATGCTTTCTGTGGATCTTTTGAGCCACTGGCATCATACTACCTCCCTAGAATTGTACCAACAAAAGAAAATAATACAGGGTGATTCAGTTTTAATAGTCTCTCATGTTCCTTATTTTTCTACTCTTGCCCGCCCTAGTGTAGGAATAGAAATAATTCCATTTGTCATAGATATTTAAAACACTAAAATGTCTCAGGCCCTCATAGTTTAGATAACACACATTTTATGCTGTGGTCACAGAACATTACATTCTGCGGAAAAAAAAGCTTCATTTTTATACTGCCATTTAAGTGTTAATTTTGTTCAACTCCATTAGGGTCCCAATGTTAATTAGCCATATCTTCACAGCAGCACTGCACTCACTTTCCTTTTTTAAGCTGTAGTCAGTCTTGCTGCAGTTATTAAGTTTCTCCAAAGCATATTAATGTCTAGGTCATGAAGTCCCTTTAACATTTCACAAGGGGTAAACTCATTTGTGTGTCCAAATGTTTTTTTTTAATATACTACACACATATATGCAATATGACTTGATTTCATTCCACGTACAATTTTACATTACCAGTGTTAATTCAAACAAATTTGCAGGGACAAGGTGCTACTGAGCTTACATCATTTTTAGAGCATGTGGAAATACAATATATAGGCCATATTTACAAATATATTACCATTGCATATCAAGAATCTTGGTGTCTAAGTCTTTATATTTTTAAGGACATGTCCCATGTGTTTAGAGTTCCATGCTGCTTTAGGACTCAGGCTGCTATCCTATGCATAGTGCCTGGGAGAAATCCCAAGGAATTCAGTGGGGTTTCTTCCATGTTAGGAATACACATTTTTCTTTCTCTTTTGCTGATAATTTTTGTTTTGAACAACTGGGCGGTCATTTCAAATCCAGACATTGATACTGGCCATGTTCAGTCATAATGGGGTTGCTCCAACAAGTGATGGTTTGTTGCAGTGTGAAAAATGAGCATGAGCATGTCCTTTCTCCTTTTCTTACCAAAGGTCCATTTAGACTTGCATTCTGTTCTTACAGTGACCAGCCAGATGCTCATGAGGAGCCTGCAAGCTGGGCCTCAGCGCAATAGTAATCTCCCCACCTGTGATTCCTAATAGATATATTCAGAGGCATACTCCCTTCAACAGTAGAGGTAGCCATCATAGCTAGTGGCAATTGCTAGCCCATCCCTCTAGCCAGTCTTCCTTGTTAGGTGGGGCAGCCACATTTCTATGTGGAACATTTGTGGGGGAGAGGTACATAGCACCAGCTAATCCTCCAACTTACTGGTGGAGAGGATGTGAGGACCAGGCCAGGGGAAGGAAAAGGCAGTGACAGTCCTCCTCATTCCTCCTCCATGCAGAGAGTGTGTAAACTTACATGATGGGCTACATAAAGGTCAAGTTAACAGAAAATTTAATATGAACACTAGGAATTAAATCGCTATTATTTCATAAGAAAAAAGGATGTTAAGGACACAGTGAACAAGGGGATACCAAAAGGTGTAAAACAAAATAAGACTGTATGCTATAACTTAGACGTTGAATTATCTCCACCTTTTTGAGAGATTTCCCAAGAAAGACTCAAAAGTTTGACTTTGCCTGCAGTCCTCTTTCATCTGTTATCTGTCCCTGTTCTGATTCTTCATGAACTGAACTACTTAGGTAATGGCAGTGAGCTCCTGAGCTTGGCTTTGATGCTGGGTTAGGCATCTCAGTTTTAGATTCCACGCAAAAAACAAACTTGTCCATACTACCAAGGGCAGAGAGAGAATAAATACTATAGGGAGTGTTTGCTAAATCCTTCTCGAGGGGTCCTCCTTCTAGTCTTGTTACTGATCTTTGTATTTTCCTTCTTGTTGAACAATCAAGGGAAAACCTTTTGACTGGTTGATATATACAGGATTAACCAAGCTATTGGAAACTAACTGTGGAAAGCAATTGGATTTCTTTTTACTGCTTGCTGGGTTGATTTTTCTGCCCAGAAACATTGAAAAGGCATCATGTTGAGCTGCACACATTGAGAAAATAAGAAATTAGGGCTGAGACAGCCTAGATGGCTAGCCAGCTAGCCAGCTAACTGTAGCATGCACAGTTGTGATTCTATTCCTCTAGGGCTGTTTTCATCTTTTGCTATCAAGTACTCAAGAAAAAGAGAAATATGATTGTGAGTTTAGTGAGTGCTTTAAAAGAGTAAAGGGTAACTTAGGGTAGATATTTTTTTCAGATGACTTAAGTTATCTTTTCATTTCAACCTTCAGCAATACACACCCAATCCTGTTCATAATAACTTCAGAATAAACAAAGTCTTATTACTTCTTACTGCAGGCAAACAAACATGCTTCATTGTTGCTGAAACTGAAACTGGAAAGCAGAGCAAAGGAAAGTCCAAGGGGTGGAGTCTATCTCTAGCCCATAACACAAAGTTCTAATATTTAACTCTTTATGTTACTGTGCAGGCTCTTTTTCTTTCTTTCAGGATATCATAAAATATGGGGTGATTGTGATAATGAAAAATCCACCTTCAGCAAAACTTTTTGAATGAGCAGACTTTGGGGGGCTCTTCTAGATGAGGCTTTTCTTGTGCACTTACCCTACCTTATGCACTGATTTTTTCAGATTCTATTCTTAAATTGTTCCTGTTCTTTCCTGTGTTGTCTGAACTGGGAAATGATAGCTATCAGGGCCCCTTACAAAAACTGCACACTAGGATCAGATTGTTACAAGAAACTGTAGTTTAAAAATCTATGGAATATTCTCTGCAGCTGAGTAAACAAGAGGAGAGAGGAAGGGGAGGGAAAAGAAGGAAGTAGCCCAGCTTGTCACTTGTTCATATGGCAGCAAACTGTGGTTTGCCTGTTGGCAGTGGGGGATATTTTCTGAGGGATGATACCTCCCACTGGATCAACAGGCAGTGACCATAATCCTTTGCCTCCTCCAGGAGGAGGACTCATTCCACCCTCCAATCTAACCCTGCCTGTGGTCATTGACAATAGCGTCCTTTACTGTTCTATACGACCCACATTTATGTATAGATATTTCTACCAATTGTGAGTGTTTATTCTCCTCTCCCTTTTTTGCTTGGTGTGTATGTGAGTTTCCTTCCCTTTCTGTTGGTTTTCCTGGTCGGTGAAAAAATATAAGCGAGGGAAGAGAATTTTAAGGAATTTTTTGAACTGCGGGCACCTGCTGGGGCCCTCCTTGTGCATTTTTGCTCATCCTTTTCCCCTTCTTGAGGGGGCCATGGCTGCTTTAGCTAACCGCTCCTGCTGGAGGTAGTGGCTGGGGACGAGGGGTTCTTGTGAATATAGCTTGATCATCCCTCAGAGGTTCATTTTCAGGCATGTTTTGCTACTGCAGCCGGGGAGGGACTCTGCACTTGCAGTTTCAGTTATAGAGCCCTTGCTCTGGTGGGTCTGGCCACTTCTTGATACATATATACGTCGATAATGCCACTGGCGTCTTCAGAAAAAGGTGGGAACACCATTTTGTTTGACGTTCTCTGACTGGGGCTCCTCCTGCTGTTTGTCTGTTGTTTCTTTTGGCTAGCTCAGTAGCTACTGGGGACGGGTGATTCCACACCAGCTGGGAACCCCACGGATTTGTCTAGATACCCCCTTTTCCCCCATTTAATATTTGGCATGCAACCAGAGGATGGAGGCAGACCCTCCCATTGTTGCTGGGCAGAGCACACCTCAGGTTTCCCCCGCTGTTTTTCCTTTGAGAGTAATGCAGGGACTGGTTCTGAACATAGCTTCAGTAGCCAGCTCTCCTGCAGATGGCCCTGCCTGTCATAGGGAAGGAAACATTTCTGACTCTAGCATATCCCTCCCTAGTGTTGCTTGCCAGCATCAAACTGTTTCCCTGTCACCCAGTGTTCATGGGGGGGGTAGCACTTCCTCTATCCATAAACATGCGGCAGCCTTTCCTTTTGAGGGGGACTTCTGTAAGTTTATGTTGTGGATGCGTTCTTGTATCTCATCAGAGAAACAGGGTTATTTGAAGGCAGCAGGCATCTCTGATAGGAATGGGGCTGGTCATAGGAATCACTACCGTTCCAGAAGAAGGCATAAGTCATGCTCTAAACACCACAGGAGGGGGCAATAGACACTCTTCTTCAGATAGTCCTGTGAGATCTTCTTCTCCCCTGATTCCTTCTCCCCCCAGATGTCTCCCCTTTGAGAGAACCAGCTTGGGAGAGGGTATTTTGCCTTTGGTTCACTCACATCCTCATGCCTCCAACCCCCCCTTCACACTTGATGGTAGTTGAGGTGGAGATTTCTATGGTTTCTGAGACCTGTGCTGCTATTGTACAGCAGTGAGCATTGGGGAGAGCAGCTCAATCAGTTCCTGTCCATGAGGGGGGGCTCTGATTCTGAGCTATGTAATCCTCCAGCATGGGATTTATTTATTTATTTATTGTACTTATAGACCGCCCCATAGCCAAAGCTTTCTGGGCGGTTTACAGTAACTAAAAACATTAAAACAAATATACAAATTTAAAAACACATCTTTTAAAAACAATTTAAAACACAATTTAAAATGTTAAAACAATTTAAAACGCATGCTAAAATGGGGAATGGGGAAATATCTTGTGAGGAATTGGAGGTAGTTCCTCTTCAACCGAGGTTATTTGACTGAGACATTTTTCAACTATTGTTGATTAAGACCTGTAGGATCCTTCAAGTTGTTGGCCAAGGAAGCAGGTCCACATGAGGCTGTGGCTTCTACTTTATTGGGGCTAAAAAAGTGTTTCCTTCAGTCCAGTCTAAGACTATTTTGATGCCATTCCTGCATTCACTTGATTCAGCATGGAAGGCAGAGTGGGCTAACTTTAATAAAGTGACAATGGTTTCTAAGATGGTTAAGAAACATTAAACACTTTCTGACCATGTGATGCAGTAACTTCACATTCGTGCTGTGAATCAGCCGGTAGCTGTTTTGGCCTCAGTGGTTATTCTTTCAGAGGGGGAAGGGCCCCCCAAGGATGCATGTGAAAATTGGATGGAGACTGCATTGAGCCATAGTTTTGAAGCAGATGTGGTAGGCTTTGGGCCTTGGTCACTGCACCTCTGTTTTCCCGGGCGGCTTTTATGTGGGCAGAGGAGTTGGGTTCTAGTCCCTAGGTGTCAAAACAAGTTAAGGATATTCTTTAAAAGATTTTGCACATATCTGCTCTGGTGGTGGATGCTGCCCATGATGCCTTTCAGTATGATGCCTGTCCGATGGCTACTACCATGGTGGCTAGGTGTAATATCTGGCTCTGCCAATGGGAGGTAGACTCCGTGTCACATTTGAAGTTGGTTACTATGCCTTTTTTAGGGGATAAACTGTTTGGTGAGCCACTGCAGCAGTATTTGATCAAGACTAAGGACAAGAGGAAAGCTCTTCCTTCTGTTAAGAAGGATGAGTGCAAGGGGTGTCAACCTCAGTTTTTTTTGTCCCCTAGAAAATTCTCTCGTCCCAGAGGCTTCACTTCCTATTGACCTTGTTTGGGACAGCAGGGCAGAGGAAGCAGTCGTCTCTCTGCAAGAGGTGGAGGATCCTTCTCCTCCTTCAAGTTTGCCAAGGCTCCTAAAAAGGCTCCTTCCTCTTGAATAATTGTCTTCCCCAGGGGGGCCTGTGGGCACTCACCTGTTATAGTTTCCCATCTGTGGGGGCAGGTGATCTCAGACAGGTGGGTGCTGGATGCAGTAACACATAGGTATTCCCTTGAGTTTGCCCACAAGCAGCAGAATCTGTTTGTGCCTACCCCTCGGTTTCCGTACTTCATCAAGCATGGAAAGCATCTCAAGCCCACAGAACATCTGGTAGACATCAGGGCTGTAGAGGAAGTTCTTCCTTTGGAGTGGAGATCTAGGTCTACTTCATCTTTTTCTTGGTGCCCAAAAAGAATGGCATTTGAGCCATTCTAGATCTCAAATGGCCGAACTCCTGGGTAGCCAGGAGGCGGTACAAGATGGAGACACTGAAATCTATCGTGGCAGCACTAAGAGAAGGCAACTGGATGATCTTGATCGATCTCTCAGAGGCTTACCTTCATATTCCCACTCTGGCAGCACATTGTTGTTTCCTCATATTCAGCTATGACAGGCTAGACTACCAGTATTGCACATTGTCTTTTGGCCTCTCCTTGGTGCTGAGAGTTTTCACCAAGGTACTGGTGGCATTAGTGGTGTTTCTTCAGATAAGGGGAGTTCATCTTCATCCCTATCTAGATGACATCCTGGTTTGGAGTCCGTCTCTGGATGCTTGCCTGAGGGATACCGAGGTCACTCTGGCTTGCCTTCATCTCTTCAGGCTCATAGTGAACACAGAAAAGAGTTTGCTGGTTCACTCTCAAAATATAACTCATTTGGGGGGTCCAGCTTAATACCAGTCTATTTAGGATGTCCCTTAGTAGAAAGAGAGGCGAAGATCACCAAAGCTGTAATGCAGCTGAAGTCCTCAGCCCAGAGGGACCTGATGCCATTGGCATGACTTCAGGTGTCCTTGTTTCAGTGCACAATCTGGTCAGCTGGGCTCAGTTTCATTCGCAGTCTCCAGCTTCTCTTGTTGCCCTTTCAGGACCAGATAGCAGCTCATCTTGTGATCTCCATTCCCAGCCAGCTGATGCAAGAGCTGCTGAAGTGGTTGTCATAAGTGAGTCTGAAGGAGCCACTACACTTGGTGCTGACTACAGATGTGAGTATTTACAGATGGGGAGCCCATCTGGACTGCAGAGTGGTGCAGGGAACATGGTCAGCAGAAGAGTCTTGGCTGAACATCAGTGTTTTGGAGCTACAAGTGATCCATCTGGGTCTGGAGACAATGCCCAGTTACCCATTTTCTTGTCACACCTTCCATGCCCAACTGCTTGGGGGATGGATGCCCTGGAGGTTGTATGGCCAATGGGGCTTCTTTTATGAGTCCCCCCCTCCTTCAGTCTGATACCTTACAGAGAATTGTTCAGAATGGCACAGAGGTGATCCTGGTGGTTCCACATTGGCCAAGGAGGCCATGGTTTCCTGATCTACTCCACTTGTGGGTGGGGGAACCATGGCACTTATCAGTGTGTCTGGTCTTGTTGATTCAGGGGCCGGTGTTGCATCCCAATCTGGAATTCTTCCAGTTGACAGCTTGGTGGCTGAGCAGCTCTGGCTGTCTCAGCTGGGATTTTCAGGTAAGGTTTTGGACACCTTGTTATCTTCTAGGAGGGCTTCCACGAATAGGGTGTACAGCATCACATGGAAGGTCCTCGTAGTATGGTGTTCTAGGGAGCAGGTGGATCCTTTGTCTAGAGAGGTTCCTATCTTGCTTGATGTTTTGCAGACAAAGGTTTGAGTGCCAGCATGATTAAGAGGCAAGCGGCTGCATTGAGTAGCATTTTTTTTCTAGCTTGGGAAGTCAAACCATCTCCTCTCACCCTCTTTATAAGTGGTTTATCAAAAGGATGGCTCTCATTTCACTGCAGGTGATTCACTGGTTTCCTACCTGGAACTTTAACTGGGTCCTATCTGCTTTAACTGGTACTGCTTTTGAACCAATTGCTGCTTGTCCATTGAACCTACTTTCTTACAAAACAGTTTTTCTGGTCGTATTTACATCAGCCAGACAGGTCTCAGAGTTGGCAGCCCTCTCAGCTGATCCACATCTCTGTGTTTTTCACCAGCACAAAGTTGTCCTGTGTCCTGACCTATCTTTTTTACCCAAGGGAAATTGGGTTTTTCACAGATCACAGGAAGTGGTTCTTCCTTCTTTTTGCCCAAACCCTTCCTGTTTGCAGGAGAGGCGATGGCATTCTCTAGATGTAAAGTGCTCTCTGCGGTTTTATTTAGATCAAACTTCAGAGTTCCACTGTACGGAGTCTCTCTTTGTGATATTTTCGGGGCCTTCTAAGTGGAAGGTCTCTTCTTCATCCATTTCTCACTGGTTGTGACTGGCTATCACGCAGGCATGTTCAGCCTTGGGCAAGAAGCCTCCAAGCAGGCTTACGGCACATTCAGTAAGGGGGGGGGAGCGCAGCTTCTGCTGCCTTTAAATGCCATTTTCCAATGCTGGACATTTGCAGGGCTGCCACTTGGGCTACCCCGCACTCATTTATTCACCATTACAAAAGAGCTTTTCATCAACTGATGCAGCATTGGGTAGGAAGGTTCTTCAGAGGATTGTTCAGCATCAGGTTAGGGGTGAGAAAGCCCGCCCTGGTTTCAGGTACTGCTCTGATATACCCCTGTCACAGAATGTCCTCCATTGCTACAGGCAAAAACAGTTTTACTTCCCTCCTTCCTTTGCTGATATTTTGCTGATCCTTTGTGGGTTCTGGGTGAGGGTGATGTTTAGGGCTGCTGCCTTTGTTCTACATCGTTAGTGTGTTTAGGCTGTTCTGTTCTGTCTTAAATAATGTATTTTGGCACTATGGTGATTGTTTTGTTCACCTTTTCTTCATTTGAGTGTTCCTGTTCTCAATTCAATTTTCTCTGCTTGTAGAGTAGGCGTGCTATGTTCTTCATCTGTGAGGGGCTGAGGAGTTGTTCTTGCACTGTCAGTCAGACTGGAGGGTGGGACTACTCCTCCCCCTGGAGAGGAGGCAAAGGATTATGGGCCCTGCCTGTCAGTCCAGTGGGAGACATCATCCATATCAGAGAATGCCCTCCACTGCCAACATCAAGCTGAAGTTCAGCTTTTGTTGCAGTGGCCTTTCTCCATCTGAACTAGGTCAGTGACTGTTGTGGTTCTCAGATACCTTTGTTTTACATGCTGAGGTGTCTCTTTTCAGTCAACTAAATTCAAGAGAGCTGAGTACTTCCTAAGAATAGGACATGAATTTATTAAGTACCGATTGTTATTAACTGCCTCATTTTAATCTTTGGCTTCTAACAACTTGCTTGTTTTTTGTATACGTATTGAAGAAATAATAACTGTGGAGATCAGAAGCCTCTGCTGTGACATGGATATATTTAGGTTGACCTTTAAAAAAAGAAGAAGATAATATAAAATATCACACAATTTGCTTAGGGCTATCTCAGCTACTTTGGAAATCTTGGTTAGTGAGTTGGAATAAGCAGTATGTGGCCTATGAGAACAAGAACCGCCACATGTATCTTGATGTAGCATACATTGGAAAAAGGGAGAAAATTAAATTCTCTCTTGAATATACAGTTGTTTCAAATACAGTTAAGACTCAATTTGCATGTTACTATTTTAGTGCACACCAAAGTTTTAAAAGTGTACAGCTAAAATATATATAGTGTGAATGTGACAAACATGTGTTTGCAAATATATATCACACACATATTCTTATCAGGGAGATGTGATTGGCTGCAACTGTCTCTTAATTATATACTCAGTAGCAAACCCTGATTTGCCCCTGTGGAATGTCTGAAATGGCCTTAAGAATGTAATTAGTTGGAGACCAGCAAATCATTTGAGATGCTGCTTCTCCAAATGAATTTAGGCTAAAGATTTCACTTAGGGGTTATGTGCTTTTTCAAGATAAATGTACATTGGAGTGCCCTTTAGGCTGTTGGGATTCTTGGTGGATACTACAGGATATAATGGATATATTTTACTTAATGTACTTTGCAAATAAATATTAAGACGTGGAATGTATTTAACCCTGTTCTCTTTTACTTACTCTGCAGCTGCTCACTCCTTTTTCATTTTTAAACACTTCAAAATTAAATTAAATGATAGTGTTGAAAATATGTAAAAGCAGTAAACAGATATGTGTGCCTTAGTTAATTAAGAGATAATGTCTCTAGAGTTATGCCCTTTGTTTTTGGTTTTTATTACATCCCTTTCCCTATTGTATGTTTTCATTTATTGTTGATATCCATTAACACAGACTGCAATCTCTTCCCACTGGGGACCTTTACTGTTATATACTTAGTAAAGTTCCACACGAGAAATAAAAAAAAAACACTTATAGAAAGTATGCCTGCTGGTATACTCTTTGTGTCTTTAAAACTTGCAGTATTCTAATCCTGGCATAGTCCATAGGACGGCAATGGAGATAAGGGGGCATTGTACACTTCTGACCTACAGGAGCTCAAACTGTATGATGTTAGGACCTGACAGCACGCTGAGACTTCATCATCAGAGGGAGAGAATGCTATGGGTTATAGCAAGAACTAGGACCAGGGGAATCCCTGAGACCATATTCTAGGATGATACCCCCCCGGGGAACCTGCAGAAGACCTAATGAGCCTCAACTGGACACATCCCCCCTGGTAGCATTTCAGGTCAACTTGGCATCTAACATGATGTGTGATCATCTACTGAAATCCACATTGGTTTTGATGATAGATTAAAAGAATTGCACACATTTGTGTTAACTGTGCCGTTTGAACTCAATAGTGAAATCAAGTCTTCTGGAGCTCATGCACCTTTAGTCTTGATCAGCTGTAGAGACAAATAAACCACAAGATTTCTATTTACTTCACAGAAATAGACAAAAGAGTCTAAATTCTAATTCATGTGATGTAATTTTTTATCCAAACTAAAAATAAATTGATGACATTTGAGATATGCAATATTAGCTCTTTTGTTTGGATGGCTTTAAAAGCGATTGGACAAATTCATGGAGGATAGGGCTCTCAGTGGCTACTAACTTTGACAGCTATGTTCTATCTCCACTGTTGGAGGCAGCATGCTTCTGAATACCAGTTGCTGGAAATCTGATGAGGGGATTGCTGAGTTCCTTCTTGTGTGCTTTCCATAAGGATCTGGTTGGCCACTGTGAGAACAGGATGCTGGCTTAGACGGGCCAGTGACCTGATCCACCCGCCCCTTCTTATGTTAGCTTCTTATTAATTCCTCATTTCCCTCTTTAGGGCACAGTCCTCCTGGTGTTTACACAGGACCGAGGGGAATCAAGATGCGGCATATATCAGGGGGAGGAGGGAGGGCACTGGTGTAGCTGGGCTGCACCAGCAGAAATCCCTCACTGGGGTGCAGCCATGGTGCAGCTGGGGAACTATGCCACCACTCGGACATGCTGAGGCTTGGCCAGCGCAGTTGAGGCCAGTGCTAGTGCTGAAAAAGTGATGTTCAGGGAGGTGTCGGGGTAGAACCAAAGGGAGGGGAACTTACGCTGCATCCTGGCCCTGCTCGGCTCCATCCTGTGGCTTCTGGTCCCAGCAGACACTATGCTGGGAAAAAAAGTAGCAGAAAGAAATGTGCATTTTGTTTCCTTCTCTCGAGCCCTGCCAGAACAGCAATCATGCTCCCCTCCGTGAGGTTCCTGAACCATGGTAGGATGTGGTTGCCCCTTCTGCCACCTTCTCTTCCACCAGTTCCACTCCCGCTGACCTCTGTTGGATTGCTCTGCCCATTTATGAGTCATATATGTATGGTGTACAAGATTGTATATAGTTAAACAGGGACCATTATGTGACATACAAATCTATTATATGTGGGGCATTGTACTGTTTGTCGGTGGAGGCCTCTGCATGCAGTTCTGTCTGGTATTGGAGGATCCAATACAAACACAATTTATTGCGTCCTTGCAAAGCAAGAACACCAACAAAATACAAAAAATGTCATTATCTTTGGAGATGTAGTTCTGACTGCAGATGTTGCCACCACTTACCATATGCTCAGAGGCACATTACCAAATTATTTCAAGCTACACAAGAAGTGGATTGGACTCTGAAAGACCAACCCAAATTGTGTTTGCATTTTGACCAATTTGTAGGGCAGTAAAATATCTCAACGAGGTCATGTCTCCTCTCCCCTGGTGCACTCACTGTAGCTGCCCAATTTCCCTGCTTTTTGAAGTTTGATAGAAATAACTGTTGGCTGTTGGTATGTTCTTAAACTGCAAGGGCTTTTTTTGCCGATTAGTGAATAGAATATATTGCATGTATTTGGAATATACTCCCTCTAGAAATTGGGATTTAATGTATTTTTATTTTTTAACTTTGCATTTTGTTATTTATTTTTACATTATATTTTTGAATAGTGGGCAGTTTATAAAATTCTTTGTATAATATTAAAGAAAATGAAAATAAATATAGCAGGAGGTGAGGTTTTGAAGAGTAGGAAAAGGAAAAAGGCATCCTTTCCTTCCTCTTGAAACATTCTTGTTATATATTGTACAAAGGATGTTATCCTAATTTAGGGTTGCCATATTGCCTGGTTAGCCAGGTTTTACCTAGATTCTAGCCATGCTACCTAGTGCACACTAAGCACCTTAGGTGGCCTGGATTACCAGCTTTCATTTAAAAAAAAAAGTTTCTAGCCCTTGTAGCTTCAAGAAACAAGGCAAAATGTGAAAGCAGTTTTCTGCCCAATCATTTCGTGAGAAATCAGCCTACTCCTGCCTTCTATTATTCTTAGCCAATGAGGGACACCACAGCAGTCATGGGAAAATCACGAATTTTAGCCAGCCTGCCTGCTGCATATGCAGAATCCAGGCATTTTAGAAAACTGCACAAGCTCACTTGATTAACACATGCAGCTCCATCCCTTATCCAGAGACTCTAGCTCACTTTCTGGTTGATTCAGCAAGAAGAAGCAGCCGTCATCTTGATTGCCTCTGTGTCTCAAGGTATGTGTCTTAAGTGGTGAATGCAATGGGAGTGACTGCCTGCCATTATGGAGGATGGAAAAAAGAGTTTTGAATCCATCAAATGCTTCCTTCCCTGAATATATACAAGATATAAAAGCAAACCTCTGCCACCACCTTGTTAAATGGTGCTTACTTCCAAGTATTTGTGTTGGAATACAGCCTTGCTCTTCCTGTTGCCCTGCAGAGCCTCTGTTCAGTATTTCAGAAAGGGTTAAAAAGTATTTTTAATAATAACCTTCTTCAAAATGACTGGTAGGCATCTCCCCACCAAAGATAACCCTACTTCATTTCTTCCCCAGGGATGGATGGATATATACATAGACTGTGTGTGTGTGTGTGTGTGCGCGCATATATGCCTTTATCATAGAAAGCTGCATTTCCCCTCTCCCTGACATGGTTTGTGAAAATTGGTGTACTAAAGACACTTCTCACATGCTCAGACACTACTCTATTATTTCAAGTTCTACAGGATAGTGTCCTAGTAGTAGTGAGAGAGGTTTTGGGGTGAGCTTGGACTAAAACAAGCTCGTCAGTGCTCTCTGTCATTTAAGGAGTGAGGTGGGTTTTCAGGAAAATTGTCTGATGCCCTAAATAGAGTGTGATCTGATTTTGCATGTTTATTAGATTAATATTTAGTAAACAACACTTAAAAAGTACCCCATGTTGTTTTTTGTCCCAATCATAAGTATTTGAACTGAAATATTTGAATAGGTGAAAAATTAAATTGAGGACACTTAATGTGGTTTCAATGTTATATTCAAACAAATTCAAAGCTTTATGTGGAAATTAATTTTATTGGAATAACACTTGTTAAGAAGATAATAGAAAAAACATAAAGGCACTGAAAACTGTTGACATGCTAATTTTAGCACACCCAAAGAACTGTATGATATGCCATAGGCATGGTTGTGTACTCATCTACTCTAACACAGTCTAACTCTCTCCCACTGAAGTCATTGGCTCAATTAAACTATTTTAAACCAGTCTTTTGTTGGTGTTACTTACCGAATTTAACATGCACTCAGTGTTCAAATGGTGCCAAGACTGAAGCATACTGGAATTCCTTATTCCTAATGCCAAATTAATAGAGGCAAGCTTAGAATTTAGTGGTAAAGAATGCACTCAGCACATTTAGAGAATCCATTTTCTTATTATTATTTCATATATTCAAAGCCCATTTCTTGTTTTTGCAAGGACTGTGCCAAATTGAAGTGAAAATGATCGGATTGTAAACATTTATACAGCCAAATTTCAAATATTATATATTTTACTATGTAAACCACTTTGGGAACCTGTTGAAAAATGATATATAAATATTTTACTACTTCTTTTGCATATGCGTTGTATGCTCAAAATACTCTGAAGTTCAGGCAAACCTTGCTGCACACCAAGATTCTGTTATTTCTTGTGTCATATTAAATACTCTAAAGATAGAGTGCATCATTCCTATTTACTTGCTGATCTTCAAATCACTGCTCAGCTTAAGCATAAACCTGGGTGTCTTCAGGTATTTGAAACTTGGGGGGGGGGCAGGAGTATAGCCTGGTGTTGGAAAAGAATCTATGACAGCACTGCTTCCTTTGAAGCTAATTAGATAAGACTTATTGACTGAACTGATAATATTGAAATTTTGAATTCTATCTGTGTTACATGTTGTAGTGGTGTGTTCATTTCACATTTCCTAATTGTTGGTACAAACAACCTCTCAGTCACAATATTGCTTTTAATTGATGTTTTGCTGGCTTTTTGTTTTATGCTAGATTTTTATACTGCTGCCCTGATTTGTTTTATGATTGTTTCTATTTTGTGTTTTTGTTATGCTTTTATATTGATTGTGCGTTTCATTATGTTTGTAAGCTGCCCTGAGCTCTGTTTTTAACAGTGAAAGGGCAGGATATAAATCCTCAAAATAAATAAATAAATAATCCATAATGTTGGAAACTAGAGTCTAGACATTTAAGGCTGAAAAATATTTTTTTTAGAAAAAAAATTCCTCACATTGTCCCCAGGTTTTGGTGGTAATTACTAGGCACAAAACCAAAACAACTGGACAATACAACTATTAATATGCTTAATATGCATAATTAGCAAATAATTTCATAACATGCAATTATTCCAGATTTGTGAAACTATAATTGGCAACCCTACCCTAATCCCCTTCTCCAAAAGGTCCACCTGATCTGCCATCTGCCTTGGGGGAAGGGAGAAGGGAGAAGGGAGAAAGGCAGGCAGGCAAAGACAACATCAGGATCTGCTCTAGTTGAATTATCCCAGCCTCCCACCCCTCACATATGCACACCATGCATTTATTTTTTAATATTGTAAACTATTTGAGTGTCTTGGCAGAAAGGTGGTATATGAATTCAATAAATAAATTATCTTCCCTGTTTGGAGTTTAAGTAGGCCAATTGCCTGTCTCCCCCTGCCATCCATTTTTCCTGTGGCGGCAGTGTTTGCCCTTCAGCTGACACCCATGTCTCAACTGCTCTTGAGCATAGACTAATTGATAGACTCACACCCTCTGCCCACTTCTTGAAACTTCTTATTTCATTAGACACCTCCCTTTTCTCTCTCTTTTGCTAGATTCATCTGTCATTAACATTCTATAAATCCTGGGAGTCCACAAGTACTCACCAGGCAGTTCTGTTTTTCCTTTTTAATTTGCAAATCTATATACATTTGTAATGAAAAGTATGCAAAAACAAAAGAAAACAAATACCAGTCTATTATTTCGGGGTGGATCCATTTTGCTTCCAAATTGGTGGGTGCTCAACTGTCCAAGTTTGCTGTTAGCAGGAATGATGGTTTCTTCAGTGAACCGAGTTTGTTTCCAATATATTACTTTTATATACTTGACATGTGTCCGGATACCTTGTCTGTTATCAACTGATAATAACATGGTAAAGCTGCATTTCTCAGTGAAATTATATAACTGGTATGAAGCATATAAGTCTGCAGCTTCCAAGATGTCAAGAAAGCTGTATTTTTGTGCTGGGGGAGAAATGATTGTCTCAAGTCTGTTTAGATTTGCAGTTTGCACACATTGGCTGTTATTGCTCTGAGTAATGATGGCTATTAACAGGAAAAAAATCAACAGAGCTAAAACAGCTGTCGCCAATGCAAGACAGTAATAGAGATCTGTGCTCATATCCTTAGCCAGATTGCAGGCTCTATCTCTTAACTCCTTCAGAAGCATAATCATACCTTTTTATCACAACTTAAGTATGTATTCCATTAAGTATGTGGTCGGTAAAATGAGTGTCCGGCATATGCTGGGGGGTAAAGAAAGGCCGGGGAAGGAACTGGCAATCCCACCCCATATATACGGTCTGCTTTGTAAACATCGCAAGACGTCACCCTAAGAGTCGGAAACGACTCCCACTATAAGTGTGGGGACACCTTTACGTTTACCCTTAAGTATGTATGTATTGATAAATAATCCATAAGACTTCCACTTTTCTTAGATTGTCTCAATAAGTTCAATAACCTGTAGTAAATATTATTTATACCGAAACAAAAGTCTTTCAACATCCCTTCTCCTTAGGTACCTAATTGGTACCATCAAGACTAGAGCTGAATACCTATAATGTTTTAGACTTGAGGCTCATTTACACGGTGGCTTACTGTTTGGTGCTACTCACATCTCCTTTAAATTTTCATGATTCACATGATGTTACCGGAAAACAGAAGCTATCACACAGTTTCACCCCTGTAAATCTGTACTAACCCAATCCACTGATAATACAAAAAGGGAAGAAAAAAAGTCTTCACTCCCTTTCTCTAGTGCTTCCAGACACTTTGCTCTGATGCTTTTAGATGGATGTGTCAATTGTTCCCCTTTCCACACCCACTCCCTCTTTCTCCCTTTGTTCATTTCTTTTCCGTAGGCTGACAAGCAACGTCCTGTTGTTCTCTTCCATTCTGCTGGCCTTTTTTATGTTGCTGCACATGGTGCTTTTATTTTCTTTTTCCCCTAACTTGTGTGCAAAAGCATAACACTGCTCAAACAAAGATTTACATTTCAGCTGTATTCTACCAGGAACAACACAGATATTCACACTTCTGGGTTTTTTTAAAGGGGCCTACTGCAGCTGGTAGAACAGACTGAGCATATCCAATCACCTTAAAAACCAGAGGCAGTGGAAATGTAGAATTAGAGGGCAGGGCCACAAGGAAAAAGTGAGATTAGTCCTCCCCAGAAGAATGCCTGCTTGTGTGAATGGGAAAAAGCGTTTGGCAGCTAACATTGAGCAGGAACTGTGGACAATGCAAATAAAAAGCAAAAGTAAAAGAAGTGTATTCCTATGAAGAAATGCTCCCATCTGAGCCCTGGAACTGTGGAGAATTAGAGTGAAATCTCCCTTCAGCCATGAAGTTTAGAGCCAAATGAGATTGTGAAGTGGGTGATATATCCTGATTTTTTTTGTTTGTACTTTAACACAGCAAAAGGCTGCTCTAAATTTGGTCAGAGGAATGGGACAGCAAGAACAGGTGCTTGACTCTTTCCTCATTACCCAATTTCCTGATCAAAGTTTCCACAAACTGCTTTTCTCATTGCAGGGGAAATGGACCTGTGTCACTGAGGGCCCATCCATACCTAACTGCAAAATCCACATTTTCCATATTCGGTTGGTGGCCTCGAGATCTATACAAGTCCCGTTTGTGGTCAGATTTATATTGTGAAAACTTTCAAGCATCCATTGGTTTAAATTGCTTTAGCATTGGCCACTCCCCTTTGTCTTCCCCTTTTCAATGATTGGTGCATAATGGTTGTTTGCTTTTAATGTGCTTTTTTGGAAGAGCACTGAAACACGAATCTTTTTTAAAAATTATTTATTTATTTATTAGATTTATTAGTCGCCCGTCTGACACATGCAGATTTGTGGATGTGCAAAAGGGCAAAGTTAATGGACCCTCCCCCAGGTGCAAGCAAAATAAACATCTGGGCTGTTACATATAACATAGTGTGTACTAAGGATGGGAGCCGCTTGTTACTCCTGATTCCATAGAATTTGTCGAACTGGGAGGCAAATCCCTTTCTGTTTTTGATTGTTTCCCACTCTCTCCTGTTGTTATCATTTTGAAAGGCTTTCCTTCTGCCCAGTGCACCCACCAAATCTCTTCATGCCTCCTAAATTGTATTGGATCCTCCACTGTCCACCATAGGAGAAAGCAAAAGATCGTCATTCATTCAGTTTCAAGTTAGCACAGGGAGGACCCAGATTAGTCAGTTTCAGGGTTGGAAGACAAGAACACAACTTACAGGGTGTGCTCTCTCTCTCTCTCTCTCTCTCTCTCTCTCTCTCTCACACACACACACACACACACACACACACACACAGAGAGAGAGAGAGAGAGAGAGAGAGAGAGAGAGAGAGAGAGAGAGATCTGGCTGCCTGGCTCTTTGGTATGTTTGGTTCCCCCTCCCATCCTCATCAGCTGTTGGATTAGCTGCAAGATCAATGCCACATTAAATTACTAGAGTTTGCTTCTTCCCCCCTTCCCCCTATCAGGAAGCTCATTTAAAAACCTCCTCCTTTAAACTCCATGTTTTCAATGAATATTTGTACATTATTGCAAAATAGCCTTTCAGTGGAAATATTATTCATTAAATATTTGATTTTATGTTTGATTGCAAAATAGTAGTTGTTTTTTTTTAAAACCCAATGAGATACAGTTACAGAAGCCAGAAGGAGGAAGGAGGAACTGTAAGTAAGAAGGAGGAGGCATGGACAGAGAATGGATCCAACTTCAGTACCGGAAATGCAACTGGCTATTGGGGGACAGGAGACAGGGGGCTTAGCATATCATGGAGGAACGCCTATGGACCGCCTATGCAGGAAAGTCCATGGCATTGCATCCAAGTGCTTTATAAGCTATTTCAGCAAATCTTAAGCATATTGTAAGCTATGTAAGTAAATATTAGCAGATGCAATTTTATGCATATTTCAAGCCGATATCTGGGCTGGCCCATACATGTCTACTCAGATTGGAATGACTTATTAAATGCTTAGCCTGTACTTGGATCAAAAACCTGTCATCTCAGTTTTTGTGGTTAGGGTCTTTCTCTTTTTAGCATTTGCCACCAACAGTTCTTGTGCATATTTGGATCCTGAACACTTTGCTTACACATTAATCTGGTTAATTTTCCTTTCAGATTTTATAGTATTTTATATTTGGAGGCATCTCTGTATGGTTTCATTATTTTTATTTGTTCTTGCTCTGTGGCCCTCGGAGGGGAAACTGATGATGCAACAATACTTTTACTACAATCTCTGAAGAGTCCATGACAAAGCTGGCTGGGAAATTTGTCAACTTGTTTTGACATACAAAACAAATTGAAAAATGGTTGTAAATAAAATTATCAGATATGGTTTTCATACCTTTCAACACTTTTGCATTATTAATGGTAGTTACATGCGTGGAACTATTACGTGGGTTGATTTAAGTGAGCTTCCTAGGCTATCTATATATTTCCTGGTGCATTATACAGACTTTTTTTGCATGAAGAATTATGATTAGACAATAATAATGAGCTTTAGCAAATTGAGAGAGACGTCAGTGGCCTGAAACTAGATTGGCTGGCAGCTTGAGCACCTTGGAATTATATCCAGGACACAGACTGGGCCATCTTGGTAATATGCCATACCTGTAGAGATCCTTGCAGTTGATTATTCTTGAAGCTAAACAGACCCTCATGAATCCAGGAATGGCAATCTTTAGTTACATAGGCTGGGGTTCTTGGGCTAACAAAGATATTGGAAGCAAGGATGTGGCTTTTGTCTCAAGCCTACATCCACAGACTGATATGGGCTACTTGTCTAAACTCACAATGGAAATTTCTGCTGTAGCAGGGAACTAAGAATTCACTGACCCCTTTCCATCTGAAAATAATCAAGTGTCTGTATTACTGTACATGAAGTGTTATCTGTATGAGTTTCTTGCATCACAGGGATGCTTCACAAGAAATGAAAACTGAAAATTGTTTTTTTTTTTTTGAGGGAAGACCTGTTTTTTTTAAATCCTTTGCCCATCTTAAGAGAACAAACATCTGGTGAAGTCTGAGAACTCTGCCATTGTCTCCCAAAAACTCTGCATTCCAGAAGTACAGTTTCTTTTAATTTTTCAGATGTATTGCTCTTTCCTGAGGTTAAAAAAAAGTTGAAAAAACATAGGGAATTCCTGTAGGGAAGACAATAATCACAAAGCCAAGCTTTTTTTTTTACCCCTTCAAGATTATTTGAATTCCTGCTATGTAAAATAGTCACTAGAATACAGTAGGGCCCCACTTTATGGCGCTTCGCTTTACAGCGTTTCGCTAATGCAGCGGTCTCAATTAGACACAATTAGACTAAAGCCCCACTCATACGGTGCTTGTTCCACTTTTACGGTGGTTTTAGGGCATCGCGAGCCATTCTATTCAATGAGTTCCGTTTTTCAGTGATTTCTGCTTTTTGGCGGCGGTCCGGAATGTAACCCGCCGTATGAGTGGGGCCCTACTGTACTATAATTTCTAGCTGTCTACATTGTGTGCAGTTACATGTAACCTCCCCAATTCTGTTTGTTAGCTGCTATATTTAACAAATTGTCCTGTTTCCCCACATGTCCCCCCATGCGAAAGGTCAGGATTTTTTTAAAAAAATATATGGATATATAACAGCTTGTCACCACCCCAATCTACATGTTAAACAAACTGAGAACAGCCTCTACCCTCTCCTCCCCTGCAAGCCAGCACTGTAGGGATAATTCAAATGTTCCTTTCTCAATCTGGGACATGCTTGCTCTTCCATAAGTATTCATTTCAGAAGCTATTCAATACTGGGAATGCATTCTTCTAGCTAACAACTGTAGTGTTTAAATGATGCACAGACATGAGAAACATTTAGTCTTTGGCTTTAGGGAGTGATGGTGGAGAACCTTTTTCTAGCCTAAAGGCCACGTTCTCTCATGGGCCATATTCTGGGGCCCACATGCCAGTGGGGAAGGAGCCAAAGGCAAAAATGGGGCTTAGGACAAAAGTGGGCAGAGCAATGTATATTACTCTTATTTTGTGCAGCAAGTTGCATTCCAGGCATACACTGGTCAGAAGTTTCTACACATCTGTACATCTCTCCATATAAGCAACCAGGCAGCATTATTACAGTTTAAGGATACATTGCAGCCAGGCAAAAACACTTCAGGAGGGCATGGAGCCAGACCAGTGAGGGATGTGGCCTTGGCATGGGGGGTGGCCTAGGAAGAGTTTTGAAGCTGAGGTTCAGGTAGAGATTCCTGGAAGACTGCATTCACTTTCCTGCCCCTGGGTTTAGGGAACAGCAGGTCTCACTCATTCAGCAACTGGCTGTTTATAATCCTACCAAACCCCTCCACTGCTGGAAATAAAGAAAGGGGTTAGTCGGTTGGTGGCAGCTAGGTTCCAACTCTTGAACATTAGTTAACCTAAGTCCTTTCTGGGCATCCCCCCCTCAAATTGTGTGCTGGTCTCCCCCCCCCCCGCTTCCCTCATCTACCCTGCCATCCAGACATTGGGAGAATGTCTCTTGTACATGCATAGGGCCTCTCCATGATAAGGAACAATTTGCAGTAGGGTTCCTGGTCTTGGGGAAACCCTATCTGCATACAGCAAGCTCCCCTTTCAAGACACATGGATGACAAGGGGACATTGAGATGGGGTCAGTAGGTACAACTCTGCTCTCCCCTCAATATGATTACAGTTGTGTGGAGAATGCTGAAAATTACTCTACTCTCGATTGTTACTTAGTGGAAAATGTCTCCCAGAAGGTTTCTGGCCAGCATGCTCTGTCATCCACAGCAATCTCTGAACCTGTGTCTGTGACCCCATCTAAATATATATATATGTTTTTTAGATATGTGATAGGTCTGTGCCACTTGTGACCTTTCAAGTAGAATCTGGCATGCACTGTGGCCTGCTTGACAATGCTCCTGTTTTTACAGCCATAAGTAGCAAAAATAGGGGGGCTTTTTGTCCTGCTTCTTGGTCACCATACATAGCTCATGGCAGGTCAATGTCTTTTCAAAGACAGCCTGATGTGTAAGGCATTGCAGAAATCTAAATAGGAAGTTACTAGTGTATGGGTAATTGTAGTAAGGCTATCTCTGCCCAGGTAGGGTTGCAGTTGGCATATCAGCCCAAGCTGATAACAGATGCTCTGTGCATTTCGTTGACAATGCTGGATCTAAGAGCATCCCCCTCCCAAACTCCAAAACTGATCCTTTAGGGAGAGCGCAGTTCACTCCAAAACAGGTTGAACATCACTTTGTTGGGCAGACAACCCATCTATTAACAGTACCTCTGTATTGTCTGGATTGATTCAGAATACCCACTGATTCTCTTGGATTTGTTGAAAAGAAGAGAGAGAACTGGATGTCATCTGCATATTGATGACACTTCAGTCTCCATTTTTAAAATTTATTTAAAGAAATTATATCCCACTTCACCATCTAGGTCTCAAAGCGGCTTACATGATAAAAAAAGTTACAATGTACAAAATTTAAAACTTGAATTAAACTTCAAAAAATTAAAACCTCAGAAATTTAAAATCTCAAAAATTTAAATAAAATACATGATAAAAATGTAAAGCATAAGAGAAGCATTCTTGATGTGAAGGCCTCCTGAAATAAAAGTTTTATTTATTTATTTATTACATTTATATCCCTCCCTTCCTCCTAGAAGGAGCCCAGGGTGGCAAACAAAAATACCAAAAGCACTCTAAAACATCTTAAAAACAAAATACTTTAAAATATATTAAAACAAAAAATCTGTAAAATCTTATTAAAACAAAACATCTTAAAAAACTTATTAAAATAGAACATCTTTAACCAGGCATCTGAAACTCAGCAGGGATGGTGCGTGTCTGACTTCTAGTGGGAGGGAGTTCCACAGAGTTGGGGCCACAACACTGAAGGCATGACTTCTTGTTGACATGCGTTGTACTTCTTGTCCATGTGGAACCACTAATATTGTTCCCACAGGTGATCTCAGTGAAAGACTTGGGATGTATAGGGTAAGGCATTTTTCCAGTTTAGAATAATTTTCAGTTAAGAATAATTTTTATTTATTTATTTATTTATTTATTTATTTTTGTTGTTTTGTGGAAGGGTGGTGGTGGTTCTGTTTGTCATATTCTGTATTACTTTTTATAATAACTCATTAATCTTTTTTAAAGAAGAAATGTATGTCTATCTCCAGAGCAACTAAGTCTGAATGTGTAGCTTCAGGTGCACCCCCAACTGGCTGCCATGGGCAAGTAGTAATATAAACTTGATTAGATATGGAAGCGGTGCAGAAGAATCCAACTTGCAGATGAGAAGCTGGCTGAGCCTACTATGGTGTACTGTCAAAGAACCATTAAACTCTGTTTAGCTGTATCCCATTCTTTGTTTTCCACTACTAGTTTCATGTTCTCTATTTCTACTGCAGTAACCAAGTAAAATCAAGCCACTTCATATGCCAGTGTTGGAAGACAATCTACCACTGGGCAGCTCCGGAGTCACTGCCAAAACTATATTAACAAATCCCGGTTTAGGATGTTGCTCACTTTTAACATGAGACGACATTAAGCATTGCAAACAACACAGGGTGAGCAAGTTGACAGTGCAAAATGCTGTTTCATTGAATGCTACAGTGTGAATCATATCATTCTCGGCATACCAGCCTCTCAGGAGACCAAGTCATTATTTCAAGGCAAATTGGTTCCTGGAATGGATGTAAACAAATGTGTACCATTTATTTGTTTTAGCCTTCTGTGTTTAAAAAGTAGGTTTATAAGAGATTTCATGTTGCCCCCCATTGGGAGGACAGTAGGGGACTGAGGAATTGCATTAGACTTTGAGTGAGTAAGTAGGAAAATATTGATAGCTGGAGGAAAGGGCTAAGAAAATGGTATGCACCTTCCCCTATTCTGTCCACAGACAACAGACAGTCAAATGGGGCTGCAGGATTATGAGGAGACAAGTTTAGTAATTGAAAAGCTGAGCTTGGAAGGAATGCTGGGTTTTTTCTAGACCACTGAAGAATCAACAGGGGAAAAGTGCCCGAGATGAAAACTGTAGGGGACAATGAAGAAATTGTCTGTTTCCTTATTCACTGGTTATCTCTACTAGCATTAATATTGCTGAGAACAAGGAGGTTAAGAGCATAGACATGTGGAACATTGGCAGGCAGTCTGAACATACGGCAAGTAGTATCAGAGGGTTTGTGTTTTGTTTTTATTTCCTCTATCAAAGGAATATGAAACTATTGGGAAACAGTGGCTCTCAGAATTCATCAGGACAATCACTGTGCAATAGCATGGATAAAACATTGGCACAGTGGGTAAGTGGACACCATCGTTAGTTAAAGCACAGAGGGACATGGATATGTCAAATGTGAACACAACAATATATCATATACAGGACACACTCTGACAAAGCAAATGCACACGTGTGTGGCATAAACTCTATTATCATTTGCCAATTCCACTTACCAGCACCTGTGGTGATTTTGAATTTGTTTGTAATGTTAATGCACCTGATGTTCCCCAGAGGCTGAGTATGACTTTAGGCACAGCTGGGAGTGCAGAGTTGGAAATGAGTTGTGCTGTCTCTTGTATAATTCTGGGACTCTTAAAATAAGGATTCTTTGTGTGTTGATGAAGCAAATTAAGCTTTGTGATCGCACGATACTTCATAACCCAGTCCAACAAGATTTCATGTATAAATGAGAGGAAAGAATGAGAAAAAGCTAGACATTCCCTTACAGCCCAGCCAGACTCTGGTCAGCCAGACCTCCATCTTTATCCCCTTTTTATTTTGCTTATGTATTTAAGTTTGTGATGCTGTGTATAGTTTCAGTCTCTGAGATTAAAATGGTAGATGAACACAGAATGTCTTCCAGGTATGGTGAAGGGTGCCATGTGTGTGAACACACACACACGTCATTCAGAGGCAGAAAAAATCCATTGTGGCCCAAAGGTCAGTAGTTAGTGCCTAACATCCAAGTCACATGAGCACATCAACATGTTCAGTGTCTGTGAAGAATGTCCTGTACATGCTGAAGAATTTTGTATGGCTGCTGCTGGGATGCATTGCGCTTACATGGATAGGCTTTTAGCATATCACCATAACTGGTAATAATCAAAGGTCTATGGTGGTGTGCTAAGTAACCCATTATGTGCCAGTGGCAGTTGCACAGCCAGTTTAGCTTATGCTGCTGCGTTGGAACCCAGTGTGGGATAAAGGTGGAGGACAAATCTGTATTAAAAGGATTTATACTTAGAATTTGGTGGTTTGAACTGCTTCTTGTAGTGAGTAACTGCTTATGTCTGTGCCAGTTGTGCACTGCTATTGTTTTTTCCAAAAACAAAGGCCAAATAATTTTATGCAAAACTGTGCATACAAGACACGTATTTTATGTATGAGTCAAGCCCCATGCAGTACAATATTCTCACACAGCATAATTTTATATTAATACAACCACAACAGAAGATTTATGGAACTTTAAAGTTGACAATGAGGACATTGAACTTGTCAAGGATTATCAATACCTTGGCACAGTCATTAACCAAAATGGAGACAACAGTCCAGAAATGAGAAGAAGGCCAGGACTGGTGAGGGCAGCTATGAGAGAACTGGAAAAGGTCCTGCTGTGGGGTGCTGCAGGGAACTGTCTTGTCCCCGATGCCATTTATCACCTATATAAAGCTCTTGGGAGCAGTCATCAGGAGATTTGGGGCAAGGTGTCAGCAGTACACTGATGATTCCCAACTCTTTCTCTGTAACATTTGGATTAGGACAGGCCAATAAACTGAGTCTGAACCCTAGCAACGTGGAGGTGCTGTGGGTTGGTGGTTCCCAAGTTCAGATCACTGGTCAGTTGTCTGCTTTGGATGGGGTCATACTCCCTCTGAAATAGTAGTTTCATAGTCTGGGGGTGCTCCTGGATCCATCTTTGTCACTAGAGGCTCAGGTGACCTCAGTGGCTGGGAGTGCCTTTTACCAGCTTCGGCTGGTAAGACAGCTACTGGACCAGGATAGCCTGACCATTCTTGTCCATGCACCAGTAACCTCCAGGCTGGATTACTGTAATGCACTCTGTGTGTAGATGCCCTTGAGGTTGCAGCTGGTGCAAAATGCAATGGCGTGACTGCTCACTGGGGCAGGGTATCGCCAACATGTCACCCTGCTGCAGAACGAATTGCACTGGCTGCCCATTTGCTACCCAGCTAAGTTCAAGGTTCTGGTTTTGGTGTACAAAGCCCTACACAACTTGGGACCAGGATGCCTGAAAGATTGTCTTACCCCTTATATACCCAGTTGATCACTGTGCTCTGCAGATGAGGGCCTCCTGCAGATACCATCTTATCAGGGGGTCTGTTCCACCTTCAGTGTAGTGGCACCTACCCTTTGGAATTCCCTCCCTTTTAATATTAGATTGGCACCATCTCTGTTATCTTTTTTGCACCTACTGAAAACCTTCCTCTTTCAACAAGCCTTTTATTATAGACCTTATCCCAGTGTGTATGTGTGTTGGAATTGCTTTTTAAGATATTTTAAAAGGTTTTTATAAAAGATGTTTTTAAAGAAGTTTTATTTTAATATATTTCAAAGTCTGTTTTTAAGTTGTTTTAGAGTGTTTTTGTGTTTTTGTTTGCTGCCATGGGCTCCTACTGGGAGGAAGGGTGGGATATAAATTTAATAAATGAATGAATAAATAACAAGTAATACATTCTTACACATATTTCCCCTAATATATGCATTTTTGTAAACATTTGCAACTGCATTGCAAAACTTGCAGAAATGTGAATTTTAAAGGATGGGTGTGTTTCAGTTCTCAGATTGCTTTGGAAAGTGCAAAGCAAATTTCTCCCTCATCCCTACTTCTCACACACCCACCTCTACCATTGCAGCCCCTGGAAAATTGCACACTAGGGAATGTTGCCTTCAGGCTGAATAAGGTTTTCCACCCCTAGTTTAATGGTTTCTAGGCAAGGAAAGGTATGACATATGACCGTAGCTCACTATTGGTGGACACAATTTTATCAGATCTGTAAAGGTTGATGGGGTTTTTATGTATGAACAGTCTCCTTGGTCAGGTGGGGTCTTTGCTTCTGGGCACTCAGACTTGGCATACATTTAGAGTAAGTTACATATCCTTGCTCTTTCACCATGTCTAAAAAGAAAAAAAAATCAAGTGAGATCTAGCCTGCCCATTACTGTTCCTTAGCCTGAAAAGCAGATCAAAATATGAGTAATCAAGAAAACTGCAGTAGGTTTTTTTTTTTGCATTCTAGTACCCTCAATGCAATACTTTTCACTAATATAGCATGCATATATGCATGCTATATTATATGCATATATATATGCATGCTATATTGGTAAAAAGTATTCACTAATAGGCAAAAACCCCTTGCTGTTTAAGAATGTACCTATAGCCAACAGATATTTCTATCAAACTTTAAAAAGCAGGAAAATTGGGCAGCTATAGTGAATGCACCAAGGGAGCAGGAAATGTGACCTCCTCTCTATTGTACTGCCCTACAAATTTGCAAAAATGCAAACAATTTGGATTGGTTTTTCACAATCCAATCCACTTCCTATGCAGCTTGGAAGAATTTGGTCACATGTGCCTCTGGGAGGAGGAGGGCAGGGGTAGGGAGGAGGGAGGGCATGGGAAGGGAAGAGGAGGGAGGGGAGGAGGAAGGACAGGAAGCCTGCCTTCCTGCCTTCAAAGGAAGGAAGCCTGAGATAATCCTAAGGAGTTAAGCCCCAGCTGACAGTTGAGCCATCAGCCTCAATTAACACATTGGCTGGCAGCAGTAGCTGGGAGGGACCAGCCACACATATAAATTCAGAGCACCCTAGCAAGGGAGCCTGCTCCATGAGCTAGAGGAAGCCCCCAGCTGACAAAGCGTCAAGGCGAGTTAAGCAGCAGAGTGAGTTCGGCAGCAGGGCAAGGCGGCCAGGGCCCCCCACTCTGCCCGTCTGTTCCCTGACCTCAACTAAACCGCAGTGTCCAACCCATTAACTTAATAAACTTTAAACAAAATTATGCAGGTAAGAAGCCAGCAGGGGTGTGGGGGCTTTCCAGTGTTTTGCACCGCCTGCAGCATGTACAACTATCTGCCTGTTGGACAGAAGTCATGGGTGTGCTCTCGGTGCAATGAGCTCCTGGCTCTCCGGGAACGACTTCATTTCCTTGAGGCCAAGTTGCCTGACCTGGAAAAGCTGAGAGAGGCAGAGAGGTGTGTGGATGAGGCCTTCAGGGACACTATAGCTGTGTCCAAGGATGACAGTTCTCCTGCTATCATGGAGAACGATGGTCTCGGGGAAGGAGAGCATCCAGCCGAGGAAGAGGGAAACGATCCCTTAGAAGGGACCCATTCCTTGGGGGATGAGCAGCTATCCTCTTGTGCTGAGGATATATCTCCGGGGGGTGGAGGGATCCTTGTAGTGGGTGATTCAATCATTAGGAACATAGACAGTGGGGTGTGTGATGGGCGTGCAGACCAGAAGGTAATTTGCCTGCCTGGTGCGAAGGTTGTGGATATCGCCCGTTGTTTAGATAGTTTGGTAGACAGTGCTGGGGAGGAGTCAGTGGTTGTGGTGCACGTTGGCACCAATGACATGCGGAAATGCAGTTGTGAGGTCCTGGAAGCAAATTTTAGGTTGCTAGGTAGGATGCTGAAAGCCAGGACCTCCACGGTGGCTTTCTCTGAAATGCTACCAGTTCCACGTGCAGGACCAGCCAGACAGGCACAGCTTTGTAGTCTCAGTGCGTGGATGAGACAATGATGTCGGGAGGAGGGGTTTGGATTTGTTAGGCACTGGGGAACATTTTGGGACAAGCCAGACCTGTACAAAAGGGACAGGCTCCACTTGAACCAGAATGGAACCAGACTGCTGGCACTTAAAATTAAAAAGGTGGCAGAGCAGCTTTTAAACTGACTGAGGGGGGAAACCCGACAGGAGCTGAGGAAGGTCCAGTTTGGAATAAACCTCCCCCCTGGGATAAAGACCAAAGAAATGATGAAATTTTAAAAGGGGTAGGCCTAGAAGTAGGCATTGTGAGAGCAGGGACACAGGATATCAATTCAGAAGGGCAAAATTACTACAGGCCAAACCAAAAGTGCCAAAAACACTTGAAGAGAGACACTGCTTACAAGTGCCTGTACGCTAATGCTAGGAGCCTCCAAACCAAGATGGGAGAACTGGAGTGCTTGGTCTTAGAGGAGAGCATTGATATACTGAGAATAACGGAGACCTGGTGGAATGGAGAAAACCAGTGGGATACGGTTATCCCTGGATATAAACTATATCGGAAGGACAGGAAAGGACATATTGGTGGTGGTGTCGCTCTATACATGAAAGAAGGCATTGAATCCAGCAAGCTCGAAACCCCAAAAGAGGCAGACTCCTCCACAGAATCGTTGTGGGTGGTGATACCATGCCCCAGGAAGGATTTAATACTGGGAACGATCTATCGTCCCCCTGATCAAAATGCTCAGGGAGACCTGGAGATGAGATACGAAATTGAGGAAGCATCCAAACTAGGAAATGTGGTAGTAATGGGTGACTTCAATTACCTGGACATAGACTGGCCGCATATGTGTTCCAGTCATGACAAAGAAGCAAAGTTTCTAGATATTCTAAATGATTATGCCCTAGACCAGTTGGTCATGGAACCGACCAGAGGGACGGCAACCTTGGACTTAATCCTCAGTGGGGACCGGGACCTGGTGCGAGATGTAAGTGTTGTTGAACCGATTGGGAGCAGTGAGCATAGTGCTATTAAATTAAACATACATGGAAATGGCCAATTGCCAAGGAGATCCAACACGGTCACATTTGACTTCAAAAGAGGAAACTTCACAAAAATGAGGGGATTGATGAAAAGAAAGCTGAAAAACAAAGTCCAGAGGGTCACATCACTCAAAAATGCTTGGAAGTTGTTTAAAAACACTATATTAGAAGCTCAACTGGAGTGCATACCGCAGATCAGAAAAGGTATCGCCAGGGCCAAGAAGATGCCAGTGTGGTTAATGAGCAAAGTCAAACAAGCTCTTAGAGGCAAAAAGTATTCCTTCAGAAAATGGAAGTCTTGTCCAAATGAAGAAAATAAAAAACTCTGGCAAAAGAAATGCAAGAAGACAATAAGGGATGCTAAAAAAGAATTTGAGGAGCATATTGCTAAGAACATAAAAACCAACAACAAAAAATTCTATAAATACATTCAAAGCAGGAGACCATTTAGGGAGGTGATTGGACCCTTGGATGATAAGGGAGTCAAAGGTGTACTAAAGAACGATAAGGAGATTGCAGAGAAGCTAAATGATTTTTTTGCATCTGTCTTCACAGTGGAAGATATAGGGCAGATCCCTGAACCTGAACTAACATTTGCAGAAAGGGATTCTGAGGAACTGAGACAAATAGTGGTAACGAGAGAGGAAGTTCTAGGCTTAATAGAGAATATAAAAACTGACAAATCACCAGGCCCGGATGGCATCCACCCGAGAGTTCTCAAAGAACTCAAATGTGAAATTGCTGATCTGCTAACTAAAATATGTAACTTGTCCTTCAGGTCCTCCTCCGTGCCTGAGGACTGGAAAGTGGCAAATGTAACGCCAATCTTCAAAAAGGGATCCGGGGGGATCCCGGAAATTACAGGCCAGTTAGCTTAACTTCTGTCCCTGGGAAACTGGTAGAAAGTATTATTAAAGCTAGATTAACTAAGCACATAGAAGAACAAGTCTTGCTGAAGCAGAGCCAGCATGGCTTCTGCAAGGGAAAGTCCTGTCTCAGTAACCTATTAGAATTCTTTGAGAGTGTCAACAAGCATATAGATAGAGGTGATCCAGTGGACATAGTGTACTTAGACTTTCAAAAAGCTTTTGACAAAGTACCTCACCAAAGACGTCTGAGGAAGCTTGTGGATAAGGAATTGGTTAAGAAGCAGAAAGCAGAGAGTAGGAATAAATGGACAGTTCTCCCAATAGAGGGCTGTAGAAAGTGGAGTCCCTCAAGGATCAGTATTGGGACCTGTACTTTTCAACTTGTTCATTAATGACCTAGAATTAGGAGTGAGCAGTGAAGTGGCCAAGTTTGCTGATGATACTAAATTGTTCAGGGTTGTTAAAACAAAAAGGGATTGCGAAGAGCTCCAAAAAGACCTCTCCAAACTGAGTGAATGGGTGGAAAAATGGCAAATGCAATTCAATATAAACGAGTGTAAAATCATGCATATTGCAGCAAAAAATCTGAATTTCACATATACGCTCATGGGGTCTGAACTGGCGGTGACCGACCAGGAGAGAGACCTCGGGGTTGTAGTGGACAGCACGATGAAAATGTCGACCCTGTGTACGGAAGTTGTGAAAAAGGCAAATTCCATGCTAGTGATAATTAGGAAAGGTATTGAAAATAAAACAGCCGATATCATAATGTTGTTGTATAAATCTATGGTGCGGCCACATTTGGAATATTGTGTACAGTTCTGGTCGCCTCATCTCAAAAAGGATATTATAGAGTTGGAAAAGGTTCAAAAGAGGGCAACCAGAATGATCAAGGGGATGGAGCGACTCCCTTACGAGGAAAGGTTGCAGCATTTGGGGCTTTTTAGTTTAGAGAAAAGGCGGGTCAGAGGAGACATGATAGAAATGTATAAAATTATGCATGGCATTGAGAAAGTGGATAGAAAAAAGTTTTTCTCCCTCTCTCATAATATTAGAACTCATGGACATTCAAAGAAGCTGAATGTTGGAAGATTCAGGAGAGGCAAAAGGAAGTACTTCTTTACTCAGCGCATAGTGAAATTATGAAATTTTCTCCCACAAGACGCAGTAATGGCCACCAGCTTGGATGGCTTTAAAAGAAGATTAGACAAATTCATGGAGGACAGGGCTATCAGTGGCTACTAGCCATGATGGCTGTGCTGTGCCACCCTAGTCAGAGGCAGCATGTTTCTGAAAACCAGTTGCCGGAAACCTCAGGAGGGGAGAGTGTTCTTGCACTCGGGTCCTGCTTGCGGGCTTCCCCCAGGCACCTAGTTGGCCACTGTGAGAACAGGATGCTGGACTAGATGGGCCACTGGCCTGATCCAGCAGGCTCTTCTTATGTTCTTATGGAAGGAGGGGGGATGGGAGAGGTGAGAGGGAAGTGGAAGGAGGGCAGGTTCAATTATTTCCATTGTTATTGAGTTCAATGAGATTTATTCCCATGCAATCATGGTTAGGATAGGTGAAACTGACCATGGGGGAAGAGGAGAAGGCGGAAGAAGGAATGGCTGGAGCGGGCAGGGGATGAGAGGAAGAAGGGAGGAGGAGGGAGGGGAGAGGGAAAGTGGATGGAAGGAGGAGAGGGAAAGGGAAGTGGAAGGAGAAGGGAGAAAGAGGGGAAAGGAGAGAGGGAGAGAAGGGGGAGGGGATAAAAGGCAGGTCTGCCTGCTTGTTAAGTGCAATGGGATTTACTCCTGTGCAATCATAATTAGGATAGGTGAAACTGACCATGGGGGAGGAGGAGAAGGGGAAGGGAGGGAGGAGGGAGGAGAGGGGAGGAGGAAGGGAGGGAGAAGAGGAGGGGATGTTTGATCATTTGCAAGCTTATTGAGTTCAGTGGATTTTATTCCCTTGCAATCATGCTTAGAATAGGTAAAACTGACCATGGAGGAGGAGGAGGAGGAGGAAGGGGATGGGGATGGAGAGGGAGGGGCAAAGGAAGGAGGAGGGAATGGGCAAAAGGGAGGGGATAGGAGGGAGGAGGAGGGGGCAGGTTTGATCATTTGCGGGCTTTTTGAGTTCAGTGGGATTTACGCCTGTACAATCATGCTTAGGAAATGTGAAACTGACCTGAGGGAGGAGGAAGGAAGGGAGAAGGGGAGGGGAGGTTTGATGATTTGCATGCTTATTGAGTTCAGTGGGATTTACTGCTGTGCAATCATGCTTAGGATAGGTGAAACTAACCTGGAGGAAGGGCAGGGAGGGGGGAGGAGGGGGGAGAGAAGGGGAAGAAAGGTAGTGGTAGGGAGGAAG
This sequence comes from Rhineura floridana, assembly GCF_030035675.1. Classification (NCBI taxonomy): domain Eukaryota; kingdom Metazoa; phylum Chordata; class Lepidosauria; order Squamata; family Rhineuridae; genus Rhineura; species Rhineura floridana. The sequence goes on along the minus strand of NC_084486.1, from coordinate 33,216,942 downwards.
GTGGAGGGGGGAGGGGGGAGGGGGAGAAGGGGAGGAGGAGATTGGGTGGGTGGGCCCCGTGCTGAGGAATATCCTCTTTCCTTTCCAAAAGAAAAACGTTAACAGTATCATTATTTTGGGGGCCACACTCACACCAGACATTTATTCCACTTTAAACAGTCATGGCTTTCCCCAAAGAATCCTGGGTAGTTTATGAAGGGTGTTGAGAGTTGTTAGGATACACCCTACTCCCCTCATAGAGCTACAATCCCCAGAAGAGGGGCTGACTGTTAAACCACACTGGGGCAGCAATAGGATTACATGTACTCTGTGAACATGGGTGATTTGTAATTAGTTTCAACAAATTATGAGAACTCTGACAGAAAAAAATCAATAGAGGGCTGGATTCCCCCCCCTTTTTACACTTTGAACTCTCAATTCTCTCTGACTGTTTTGTGTATCACCATGAAAATTTAAAGGGTTGTTAAGCAAGCATTTCTGAGTTCAGGACTATAAGGTTTGTAAGGTTTTGTTTTGAAATGAGCTTATGGGAAGCATCAGAATGGCATGGGAGTATTTTCAATTTAACATTGCAGAATGCGAAAAATCTATGCTGGCTGTATAATTAATTCCAGTTTTGTGTAGCATTGCCAAACATAGTATGGCATTCATTATTTATCTGGATACTTAACCCAGGCATTGATATTAGAACAGGTGAGGAAAGGGATGAAATGTCCTGGAGCTTATTTTTCCTGTTGCAAAGATGAAACTTCATCTCAACAGGTCCACAGCAGCTCCTTTGATCACCCAGTCTCTGTGAAAATTGTAAACTGTCAAGATGATGAGGCTGCAGCAGATACAGGAATATGTCTTAAGTGAGCCTGAATAGATTTTCCCATTGGAAACACTGAGTGAATTATTCCATCTAGTAACTGCTGAAGTGGGCAGGTATTTCAGGAGGAACCTGATTAATTTCAGCATGTGGACATGTAAACATTTTCAGCAGGGGTTGCCCAGCACATCTTGCTGCCTGAAACAGAGTAGCAAATCCCCCTTCTCTCAAAGTCAAGGTGCATAATAACCAAAGCTGTTCAACTTGTTTGGCCATCTGAGGCACAAAATCCCACAAACATCTCTCCCTCTCCCTGACACCAAAAATGCAACAGTAAAACATTTAATAATGTAGCAATTTGTGCTGTTTCATAACAGCAGCCTGAGGCAGCAGTCTCCCCCTACCTGGTATGGCTTGCCCTGAAAATACATGTTTATTTTTGTTTTTCTTCTTTTTCATTGCTATTGATTGTTCTGAATGTTCCTTCCTTTTGTTGTTGTTGTTATATGCCTTCAGGTTGATTACGACTTATGGTGACCCTATGAATCTTTTGGGATATATTCATAGGGTTTTCATGCTAAGAGGTATTCGGAGGTGATTTACCATTGCCTTCCTCTAAGCCTATGGCACTTGGCATTCCCAGGCGGTCACCCATCCAAGTACTAACCAGGCCTGACTCTGCTTAGCTTCCGAGAGCAGACGAGATCAGGTGTATTTAGGGTAGTATGGCCGTAGGCGTACCTTCCTTATTTATAATATTTCAGCCCTACCCTTCCTCTGAGGAGCTCAGAGCAGCTGCTGAACATCACAACAACCCATGAGGTAAGTTAGGCTGACAAATAGTGACTTCTCAAAACCATACTTCTGGTTTCAGTAGGGATTGGAATACGAGTTTTAGGAGTGTGATCTAACTGCAACATTTGGTTTGAACAGTGATTTGATTCTCTAGAGAACAGCCCACTTCAGTGCAAAGTGCCTGAGTCAGCTGGGGGGGGGGAGGCTAAGGCTGAATCTTATTCAGAAGAATGAAGCTTTGTTTCTCTCTGTTCACCCCCCAATCATTATTATAAGAAAATGAAAAGGCCTATTACCTCCCCCCCCCATTTTGACAGATATGGATGAAATTTACATGTACAGTAGTACCTCCAGAATGGATAAATCCCACCATATTACCGGCAATAAGACTCATTTGTGTGCTGGGCTTTTAAAATTTGATTCCCTCTACCACCCCCAAAAGGAAACCAAATTTAACTTTTATTGTGGCAGAATTTGATGAAATTTATATTCATGGTTAGACCACTGGAAACAAATAAATTCTGTCAAATCTCAGAAGAATAATTATAGTGGTTTTTCTGCAAGGGCAGCCTTTATAGGTTGGGGATGGGAAAATCATTCCCTCTGATTACAAGCTTGGCCTATCAGTCACAACAGAGCTTTCTTCCCCCCACTCACCCCCACTCTGGTATATTCCTTATAAGGTAAATAAAAGGCATTAGTTTTGAGTTTAGCAGATATGTCCCTGCTTCAACTTGGAGACCCTCATACAGATCTTGCATTGACTTGGACAAGCCCAGAATCCCTCAAACCATCCTGCTTCAGCTCAGGATTCATCCCAATCTGCTGCACACCCCTAGTCAGTTACTTATATCCTAGCCCAACTATCCAGCCAATTTATTGATGCATTAAGTTGTATTATATAGTGACAAGAGTGGCAGTATACTATAGCCAGCATGGATTTCTTGTATTCCACAATGTTAAATTGGAATTACCCCCAATGCCATTCTACTGCTTCCCATAATCTCATTTCAAAATAAAACCTTATAAAACTTATAGTCCTGAACTCAGAAATGCTTGTTTGATAGCCCCCTAATTTTTCATGGTGATACACAAAACAGTCAGAGAAAATCGAGAGTTTGGAGTGTAAAACAAGAGAAAACAACATCCAGACCTGTGTTGAACTTTTTCTGTCAGTGGTCTCATAATTTGTTGAAATTTATTAAAAATCAGCCATGTTCACAGAGTACCTGTAATCCTATTACTGACCTAGCCCCATACTCTGACCTTCATCTTCTGCACTTTAAAAGTTTAAAAAATGCCTGGCTGAGTTTTAATTAATTTAAGAAATTTAACATTAAAGTCAATGATAAGCATGGGCATGCTCAAAAAGAATCAACTGTCATTGTTCTAAATGCCAGGCTTACAGCTGTTTGGCTTGGCTAATCAGGGGCCACACCTACACCAGACAGTAACTCACTTTAGACAGTCATGCCTCCCCCCAAACAATCCTGAGAAGTATAGTTTGTGAAGAGTGCCCAGAGTTGTTAGGAGACTCCTATTCCCTTGACAGAGCTCCAGTGGCCAGAGTGGTTTCATACTCAGCCCCTCTTCTGAGGATTGTAGCTCTGTGAAGGGAATAAGCCATCTCCTAGCAACTCTCAGCACCCTTCACAAACTACCCAGGATTCTTTGTGAGAAGCCATAAAATTGAAATAAAGGTTTGTTGTGGATGTGGCCAGTAACAGCTTTGGTGTAAATTTGGGTGGGAGACTACATGTGCCTGCTGTAGAATAAAAAGGTAGGGAAAACCCTGAAAAACAATGATACTGTTCACAGTGTTTTCCTTTTAGAAAGGGGCTTTCCCTCTGCCCAGTGCCCACACACCCAATTTCCTCCCCTCCCTTTTTCCTTCCTCTCGCTGCCCTCCCTCAGGTCAGTTTCACCTATCCTAAGCATGATTGTACAGGAATAAATCCCACTGAACTCAAAAAGCATGCAAATGATCAAACCTCCCCTCCCTTCCTCCTACCTACTATCCCCTCACTCTTGCCCCTTTCCTCCCAGTTCCTTTACCTCTCTCCCCTCCCTTCCTTCTCCTCCCCCATGGTCAGTTTTACCTATTCTAAGCATGATTGCACAGAAGTCAATCCCATTAAACTCAATAAGCATGCAAATGATCAAACCTCCCTTTCCCTTCCCCTCTCTCCTCTCCTCATTCCCCTTTCCTCTCCCCTCCTCCTCTCTTCTTCTTCCCCTCCCATCTTCCTTCTTCCTCCTCCCCTGCCCACTCTAGTCCTTTCTCCCTCTTCTCTTCTGCCCCCATGGTCAGTTTCACCTATCCTAAGCATGATTGCAGAGGAGTAAATCCTGTTCAACTCAGTAAACCTGCAAATGATCAATCCACTCTCAACAAACTTCCACAGGATCCCATTTCTTACCTCCCAGATTAAAAAGCAGACAATATGTTACTAAATTCTTCCAAGCTACACAGGAAGTGAATTGTGTTTTCATTTTTACAAATTTGTAGGGCAGTACACTATCCCAGAGAGGAGGTCAGGTCTCCTGCCCTCCTGGTGCATTCACTATAGCTACCTAATTTTCCTGTTTTTTAAATTTTGATAGAAATATCGGTTGCTTATAGGTACATTCTTAAACCGCAAGGGGTTTTTTTTGCCTATTAATAAATTAATATATACTTGCAATAGAGATTCTGTAATTTCTCAATGGTATATTATTTTGGGCTGCAGTATTATAATGGTGATTCTCTAGCTCATTCAATATTCTGCTCTTTAAAGCTATGCTCACTATTGACTGGGTGGCTGGTAGGGATGGAAAGATCTGCCAATTGAGGTTTTCTCAGTTTCTCATTCTTTCAATCTTAAATTCAGTTCTCCACATTTCTGCAGCAATTTTGTAATTTTTTAAAAAATCTTCATGCAAATTCTCCAGCATTTTAGTCCGAATTTCTTCTAATAAACAAATTTTTGTAGGTAGTTTTGACTAACATTTTGCAAGCCATTTCTCACCATATAATGTAGTTTTGCATGTTATTTTCACTCATATATTCATTCTTATGCACACATTCTCCTAACATATGCATTTTTGTAAACATGGTTTGGTTGGTGAACTGCACTGAAAAATTTGAGTAAGTGCTAATTTTGAAGGATGGTTGTGTTTCGGTACTAGTGTTGTTTCGGAAATGTGAAATTGATAGATTTGGCATAAAATGCCAACTGAATATAATTTCTTGCCATCTCTAGTGGAGACACAATACTGTCTCATGATTATGTTCAAGAGCATGCATATGTTCATGTGCTTTTCCCCCTTTATCCATCCTCCTTCTCACTCAGGTTCACATATGTCTCCCTCCTCCTCCTTCGCATCAACATTCCTTCCTTCCCTTTCTAGAATTACAGATACATTGGCACTACCATGTTTGCTTACCAGAATTAGTGCCAAACCACAGTTTGAAATCATGGCTTAAAGTCCTTTTGAAAACTGTGGTTTATCTAATGATGATCAGCAAAATGCTGGTACTAATGTAACCACCATTTGGCAAAGTTGGCAAATGTGATATTTGCACTGAGCCAATTACTGAAGTCATTTCATTTCATTTCATTTCATTTATTTATTTGCGGTCGGAGACCCGTATACTGAGAGTATAGTAAAATAAATATGTACAAAAATTATCAAATAAGAACAACATATACATTTGATCAGGAGAAGATCGGAAAATTACATATCAAAGGCATTTGAGTGTAAACGTTGAGCAGCGTATAAGAATTTGGCCACATTCATAGTTATTTCTCTGTTAGAACCCAAGATAAGATGGTAGATCAATTTATCAATCGGCATCAGAGAGCAGTTTTCTGTTATATTGGCTATGAATTTAGATCGTAGAAAGTCATAGAGAGAACAGTCGAGGATAGTATGCGCAAGAGTTTCAATTTTTCCACTACCAAAAGGGCAAAAACGTTGTTCGTAGGGGATTGCCTTATACCTACCCAACAATAAGGTAAGACTGAAGTCTTAATTTGATTCTCGGGACGTGTGTGCCATAATCTTTCAAAATGTTAACCCTTTTGCTGAAAAGGTTTTCAATTATAGAATAAACCTGAATCCTTCTCATCCTAGTACATTATCAACATTGAACAGAATAGTTCAATAGAGCAAGTACTGCAAGTAAATGTAATCATTACATTCCAGCGATTTCAAATATTAAGAGGGAGCAATAGGCTGGTCACTAAAGTTGGTTGCTAAAAGGCAGGTACTATGGCAATCAAAGAATAAAGCTAAATCATACATGGATACCTAGATTACAGTTAGCGAACAGCAGCTAAGGAAGAGACTGAGCTGCTTCCCATATCCATGTTGTCCAGTCCTCCAATGTTGGGGAATTAATTTTTTTCCAGTTATAGCTAATAGCCATATGGATGTCATTCAATGAAAGAATTACCATTTCTCTGCTTTCTAAGAGAATTAAGTTGTTTACATAGCCGAGTAGCACAACTAATAGGTTACCTGGTAAGTTGTACTCTGTTACACTCAATTTCTTCCAATATACCAGTCCAAAAATTCTTAACTTGGGGCAGAACCAAAATATACGGAGCACATTACCATTTGTTGCTTTGAATCTCCAGCATGCATTCTTTGATCCCTGATTAATGTGATGAAGTCTGGATAGATGGAGTTAAATGCCATCTAAAATGAGTTTGTAAAATTTTTCTTTCACACTAATACTAATGGTTTGTTGAGGGACATATTTCCATATCCATTGATATTTGTTGGGATTGTTTGTCTCATTTTGAGATAACTGTTGGGATTGCTTGTCCCAAGTTCTATATAGCTTGGTAACTATTAGCTGGCATATCCAAAATTGTAATCATTTTATACATTACACTGAACAGTTTCTATGTTTGATCATTTATCATTAAGGACTCAGATTCAGTGTTTCCTCAAAGAGGACCTTGTTTAGCCAGTAAATTATTAGCTGTGTTTCTTAATTTAAGTACTGAAAAAAGTGAGGATATGATTGTTGCATTTCATTAATCACTTCATCATAGGTTTTAAACGTGCCATTGTCAAATTGACTTCTTATTTCAGTTAGCCCATGGCTTTCCCGCAAGTGCCTTAATATAGTTTGATCTCCTACTTCTTCATTATATGGTCAAGTGGAGATAGACCTCTGCTCAATTTTCTCTTAAATCTATTCCATGTATTAGACATATTTTTCATACATGGATTTGCTTTGATTATTTTTTTAATCCAATCTACTGTAAATCAGTTGAGTTATCTATTTGCTGATGCATCAATAGTTTATTTTGCTGGAACCATACTTTCATGTGAGTTGGCATTGCAACTTTGTAATATTTCCATACACATAGAAATTCATAATAGGAAAACTTTTATATTGCAATGACTTTGGGTTGCTGGTTTAAATATTTTAATTATTCCACTGCTGCTGCTCCAATTTTGGTGTCTTTTAATAGATGATTTTTCTATTACTGTTCTACCTTTTTATTGGCTAATATGTATTGCACACCACTGAGAGGGTCTGTAGATGCCAAGAAGGCAGTCTATAAATTGAATCAGCTTTGCACATCACAGAGCATATTGTATCAACTTCTTTAAATGCAGGGGATAACTCAGTGTGGTTAAAGGAACCTAATGTTGATTCCTCATGGTTTTCTTGTACACTGCACATAAGTCTTTGGGAAAATGGAAATAGACTGCCTTCAAGTCGATTCCGACTTATGGCGACCCTACGAATAGGGTTTTCATGGTAAGCGGTATGCAGAGGGTGTTCACCATTGCCTTCCTCTGAGGCTGAGAGGCAGTGACTGGCCCAAGGTCACCCAGTGAGCTTCATGGCTGTGTGGGGATTCGGACTCTCGTCTCCCAGGTCGTAGTCCAGCACCTTAACCACTTTTAGTGACCATTTAAAAACCTCAGCCAATACATTCCATGATTTGATTCACTTTCATTAGAGTTAACTGCATAGCACTCCAATGTATTGCATAGTTATTTTAAACATAGAAGGTACAGCTATTGCTTTATTTAACTCTGTTATAATTAATTATCTTATTAAAAGAATGTAATGGAGCTCCTAAACCAGTAGGGAAAAGAGCAAGGGACTGGGCAGTTAGTGTCCCATGTGTATGTTCTATGCTTAGTCTCACTCTGCATCAATATGAGCACAAGTTGTTTGGAAATCCTTGAAAGAAGAAGTATATATTTATTGCAGTGATATGGGGTGAAATTGAAAAACCACCCTTGTTAAACACAGTAGTTTAGTACCTTTGCTATGTTCAGAAAGATACGATTTGCTAAAGTGGGATTAAATATATTATTTTCTGAAGAGGAATTTTAGGAGGAAGAAATGTTAGTCTTTAAGGTGCCATGGGACTTGTCGCTGGTTTTATTTAGATGTTCAACATTCTAGTTTTGTGTTTAAAATTCTATTTTCTGCTTGTTTTTTTCCCCAGGCTGACAAAAAAGGAAGGAGCAATGCCTTGAATATTGCAATAGATAATATGTGTAAGAAGACAAGAGATCTCCGCAGGCAGGTAATGTCCCCTGAGGGCAAAATGTGTTGAAACACAGATTTATGCAAGCAATTATAAAAGAGGAACAAAGTGATAAAGATTTTTTTAAAAGAGATTTTTACACAGTAGAAACACTCAGATTGCAAGACTTAGAGCCATGAATTCAAGGGCCCAATGACTGGTCTGGGTACACCTAATGCTGCTTTATTACTTGAAGGTATGGACTTGAGAAGTCCCTTGGATGGCAAATCCCATTACATAAGAGTGAGATATAAGTATTAAGAGTCCTAAGGCATTGGTTAAAGGCCCGTGATGTAGTAACTTTCCTGAAGCTAAGCAAAGCTGGTTTGATTAATACCTAGATGGGAGACTGCTTGGCAATCACACCCCCTAGAGTTCAATGGCAGAAAAGCAGGATATGAAATAAATAAAATAGGGGAGGGGGAAGGACTTCAGTAAGGCACCTGACCAACATAGCTAAGAGCCCTAATTAGTAAGATGAATCAGTAAGTTCACCTACCTAGCATTGTCACATTTTAATGACAAATTATGGACAATCTAGTCATTCACTGCATCCAGTAGGGAAAACAACTATGTAATCAAGGGAGCTATTGCAATTGTGTAATCATAGTATTAATTACCATAATTTGTTTTTAATTCTTAAATATCTGAAAACCAGATCACTAGTATGTTTTGTTGGAATTTTTGTTTGGGGGGAGGGGGTAAAAATGAGGTGCCGAATACTCATATCTTGATAAATGTGGGTGTTAGCACAAAATGATTGATGTGGGCACTAACAAAGAGGTAATAGTACTGTACTAATGAGTACCTTTACCAAGAAACCTACTGGTTATTAAAGCTCCTTGTTTTCCTCCACAGCAATGCCTGTTTTGAGAGAAAAGATGACAAGCAAAATAACTTTGCATTATATTTCTTTAAAATGCCTTATCTGTGATTCTTTCCATAGTAGATTTTTTAGAAAAAACTTTATGCCGTACATTAAAATACAATAAAAACTAATCGATATAATTTAGTATTGGTTTGCTGAAATATAATATTCTTATTGATAATCTACCTTTTTGTCACATAATAAATTTTAGTAGTCTTACAATAAGCATGTTGGTATCTTAGGAACAGGGTTGTGTCTGGATTTAGAAAAAAAAATCACGTAATTTATTGCAACCCTAACAACTCAGTTCTGCAGGTTGTCATCTGCAACTGCATATAATATGTTCTCAAATTCTTTGAATGTCTTGAATCTGTAATGAGAATGGAATATAATACTGTTACTTCTTTGTTTCAATGTTTTTTAAATAAAGTTTTTTTAAAAAATAAGTTGGGGCATGGTCATGAAGAGCTTTAAAAGTAATGACAAAGAATTTGTGCTGGATGACAAATGGGATAGAGAATCAGTGTAGGGATTCATATTATACTTCATACATTTATGATTATACATTGTGTGAGCAAATCAGTCCATATGCATTTTAGTGCAGTTAATGTGAGTTCACATCCAGGAAAATGTAGGTATGAGCTTGTGTAAATGGTTATACAGAGTAATATGAGAATCAACATTCAGTGTTTGAAGGGTTGAAATATTTGCATGATGCAACTACATTTATTTGACCTTGAGCATTGACTTCATGAGAGCACTGCAAAGATGGATTAAAATTGAAGGAACACGGATACAACATAAACCCAGTTTGCACAGTGCTACACTATAGTTTAGGGTTACATGCAATCATAACCATTACAGTGTTGTATAGTCAATCATGTTGCCAATATTCTCTGTTCTCTCAGTTAATTCTTTCTCTGCTCTTGCTGACCTCTACAATAATATTTCTCTTATGGTCACCATTTGATGTTTTTCTTCAGATGGGTTTTGAAATCTAAAATTCTTATGTGTAACACCTGCCTTCTTCCTGGTGGTAGGCTTTCAGTACATGTTATAGACTGTATTCCTTATGGAACTGTTGATATTGAGTCATGAATACCTACTTATTTGGGACCCTTTGCTAGCAGTTCACAATACTGGGTGATTGTAGTACCCTGAAGTGTTAATAGTTCTTTTCCACCTTCTGATGTTTTCTTTTAACACAGATGCATATATTGGGGGGGGTTGACCAATGTTCTTCCCATTATTATAAAAGTAAGTGTTATTCAACATCTTGCAGAGCACAAAGGTTCCAGTTATCAAGTCTATTTCAACCCCTTCTTTTCATTCTGTTCTTACCTGGAACAGGACATTGGGAACTGTGTCACTTTCAAACTTTCAAACTGTGGAGGTTTCCCCCTCTCTAACTTCCTAGCTATTAAAAAAAGTTATACTTTTGCTAAACACTTATAACAGGAGACTGAATTATTATTATTATTATTATTATTATTATTATATAAAATTTATATCCCACTCTTCCTCCCAGAAGGAGCCCAGGGTGGCAAACAAAACACTAAAACCACTCTAAATCTTAAAAACAGACCTTAAAATATATTAAAACAAAACATCTTTAAAAACATATTAAAATAAAACATTTTTAAAAACATCTTTTAAAAAAGCTTTAAAAACATCTTTAAAAGCAATTAGTATTACTTCCCTTGAAAATGGTTTTGAAACTACTTTGTTGTATTTTGTATTGCATTTCATATTTACATGTACTGGTAAGAAACATCAAGAGCCATATTTCACAGTGAATCATTTCTGGTTCTCCAGATGTTTTTAGACTCCAGCTCCCATCAGCCCCAGCTAATATGGCCATGGTTGGGAATTATGGGAGTTGGGAGTCCAGCAACATCAGGAAGGCCACAGGTTCTCCTCCCCTAGTCTAAAGGCTGTTTTTCATCATATAGCCACTACATGGTTGGTGCTTGCAACTACTTCCAGATGTTGGCTGCTCCAGATGGTAATCTTGTGTGTACCAGCTTGCCAAATGCATGTGTTCCCACCATATAGTTTGTCAGTGGAATGGCACAGAGTCAGACCATGAGTTAAGTGCTAATCTGTATGACAGCTTGTCATACAAGAATTGGCTTGCTGTGCAGAATTCAAATCTAATCTTCATATATCTTCTCTGTGTGATGTGAGACATTTTCTTTGGAGACTTTTTACTGTACAGAATTTTATTTTAGTTTGGCCTGACATCACAAGAGCTGATTGACACTATATTTTGTACACATGAATGAGCAATGATATAGGGAAGTATGTAGTAGAGGATCTAAAACAATTTAGAAGTAGTTTACTTAACTGTGTTAAAGATAAAGGGCCGTATCCAGCGTTGTAACGCTACTGGTGCAACGGACTTTTGTGTGTGTGCATCAGAACTTCCTCTTCTGTCCCTCCCAGCCCTCTGTGTGTCCTCAACATTAGCTCTGGAGGGTTGGGGAAGCCTTCAGAATAGATTTTGAATGCATGTGGGGTGGGGGAGAGGAAATGGAAGTCTTATTATGTCAGTAGAGCTATATGCACAGAGCATTGGATACAACCCAAGATTTCTCATTTGTAGATTTTAGATATTTAGTGCATAGGATAACACACACACCTATGGGCAATATCATGCTGTATGACTTTATTGATGGTGCTTTCTTTTCCCAGCTTCGCAAAGCTATCATTGATCATATCTCAGACTCCTTTTTGGACACAACTGTTCCACTTCTAGTGCTCACTGAAACTGCCAAAAATGGAAGAGAAAAGGAAATAATGGAATATGCGGCTATATTTAAAGAACACACATTCAGGATTATTGAGGTGGGTTTGATAGTAATGCAGTGGACCTGATGTGATCTTCACTTTCAGTAATTCCCTTTTTCTTTGTGTTTTTGTCCCATAAAAATGTACAGTGACTGCATTAGTGACTTGACTATGCAACATATATTTGGTTTCCCCTAATATAAATATTTTTTGTGTGGCCCAGCGCCATGTTTATTCATGTGGAAGTGTTTGTAGCATATTGTTGTTTTTCTTGTAGCTATTATTGGACTCATTCTGTGGGTGTATTGAATAGTTCTAAACTCTTTAAAATGATGTTAGTTATTTAACAGTCTAATTATTAAGATAGATTTATACGAACATGTTCTTTCACATGAGGATGGTATAGCCCGGGGTAAACCGACTTTGAATTTGCAGGATCTACTTTCTTTTGTACTGACATCCACCAACTGGAGCCAGGTGCAAAATAGTAGCCCAGGAAAGGGTGGAGAACAATCTACCTATTGCATCCTACCTACATGTGCAGTTCTCATCTTCCACTCCCTTTCCCCTCTTCGACTTAGCAGCCTAATTTATTGGTGGAAGGAGTTTTTTGTTGTTCCTCTTATTAAATGGTTGAAAGTCAGAGAGTCTTGCCAATCTACTGGAAATCACACAGTGATCTACCTTATGTCTGTCCAAGTACAACACCTTAGTACCTATCAACAGGACCAGCATCAGTACCTGGCATCCTTGGGGTGTTGCTGGGGGAGGGCAGTTCCTGACAGGGCCCACTGCTGACATCTACTCTGGGCCCTCCATTTTTTTAAAAAAAACAACAACTGGTCCACTGTTCGGAATGATGGGTCTAGATGCCACATTAACTTCCTATTAGCTCTGGGGTATTGTGGGAAATTAAAATGGTGGCTTGACTCATCTGCCTTGATGCACTGCCCATAATGTTATTGCCTGCTACAACCAGAGAAGCCAAGAGGGATCACTGATGGAGGAAGGGCCCCACCAGAGTTTACTTGCCCAGGGCCCCCTCAAACCTAGAGCAAGCTCTGCTATCAAGTAAGCTTTTAGTAGGACATAAACTTATTGAATGACACCCTGCACATAAACTGCACTGTTAGATCTGAAGCCTGCAGTAGGCCATGAACTGGTGATATGGTGAATATGCCAGACAGGGATTCAACGCATGTGCCACTTTCCATATCTGGTCAACTGAGATAACTGCAGGGAGGCCAGATACTGCACCCAAGTAAGTTTCCATGCACAATTGGCCAGACCAGATCAGGTGATATCACCTGGCAACTGTAAAAGCTTTGAAGTTAGGCTACCTTGCTGTTTTGAACAAATAGGAGGCCTGCCTTTTCTGGCTCCAGACCGGCTCTACCTCACCCCACCATCAGCTTCACTGAAGCAAGATCTAAATTGACCCCGACCAAAAGAACTTTTCAATGGCTTGTGCTCTTCACTTTCAGAATCAGAATCAAGAATGTGTGGAAATGCATTTGTCTCCTTCTTTTTCTTTTTTCCTTTCTGATTTCTTTTCAACCTTTTGCTTTTTTAAATACATTTCTTGAAGCAATGCATTTGGTTGTGTTTTATTATGCAAGTTATATGACATGTTTAATGTGCAAACAGCTTATCTTTGTGGTGTGATAGGAAGCAAAACCTTTATGAAACTGAGTAGGCAAGTGGTGTATGTGATGCTTCCTTCCCTGGCTCTCCCTGTCAGGTTCCTACCTGCTCGTGGTTACTGCCTGTCTCTAGGCACCACCAGGGACTCCACCAGTCCGGACCGCACTCTCTTATGGTTTACCTATCCGCTCTAGCACAGATTTCAACAGATCCTCCTGCTAGGCAACCACCAGTAACGTCCCAATACTAGTATTCCCAGAGACTCTGAATACTGGTATTGTTATTCTCTTCACCGCTGCCACCATTTGTTACAGTTCCCCTTCAGCCTTGGTCATTACCTTACCCTCCCTTCTGGTCTGTGAAACCCCAGCCAAGGATCAGGCCTTTGGTAAACCAAATTAAGTATTTATTACAGATAACAAAGCTAACAAGATTAACAAGATTTCTTCTTAAGGCACATAAGCATATGGTTTTACTCAATACTAATCCGAACTCCACCTCCCTCCTGGCAAACAACTCTCTAAACCCCACCAAGCAATCCACTCTTTCTCTTCTCCCCCCCAGATTCCACTCTCACTCTTCCTTTTATACATTCAGCCATTTTAAACACTCAGCCAATCATCTCGCATTCTACTGCCCATTCACTCCCCCTCCTCTTTCACTCCACTTACCATGTATCTTCTAAAACAACAACACTTACCATATATACATTAATATAGGAACATCACATTTCCCCCCCCTTAAACAACAGCAGAGTATTATCCCTGTTCCAGGATTTATACGTCGCGTTAACAAATAAAAGTCTCTATGGGGAAAATGTCTTTCTTTGTTCCTCTGTCTGGTCATGTCACTGCAGTCCCAGCCACTTGCCTGGAAAGTCCATCGGCCAGTACATTGTCCTTGCCTTTTATGAACTGGAAGTCCACTTGATAGTCCTGTAGGGCCCAGGACCACCTCTGCAGCATAGTGTTATGGTTTTTCATAGTCTGCAACCATAACAAGGCCCGATGATCTGTAGTCACTGTGAATCTTTGTCCCCACACGTATGGGCGCAACTTGTTCAGTCCCCACACGACCGCTAGGCACTCCTTCTGGACCGACGAATAGTTTTTCTCCCTCGGCGTCAGCTTGCGACTCAGGTACGCCACTGGATGTCTGGTGCCTTCTCTCTCCTGTAGGAAGACGACTCCCAGCGCCAGGTCCGACGCATCTGTAGCCACGATGAATGGTTTCTCATAGTCTGGTGCCATTAATATGGGTCCTTGGCACAAGGCTTGCTTCAGTAGATCAAAAGCCTTCTGACATTCATCCGTCCATACCACACGCTCAGAACACTTCTTCTTTGTTAATTCATGCAAGGGGGTTGCTATTTCCCCAAAATTTCTCACAAACTTCCTATAAAATCCAGCCACACCCAGAAATGCCCTTACTTGTTTTTTGGTTAAGGGGATCGGCCACGCTTGTATTGCCGCCACCTTGCTCCATAAGGGGGTGATTTTCCCACTCCCCACCTTATGTCCTAAATAGATTACTTCCTTTAGTCCAAACTGGCATTTCTTAGCTTTTATTGTGAGGCCTGCTTTTCTTAAGGCCTCCAATACTGTTGTCAGGTGTTGGACATGCTCAGGCACCGACTTGCTAAAAATGGCCACGTCATCGATATAGGCCACTGCAAAATCTGACATGCCTCGCAACACAGTATTGATTAGCCTCTGAAATGAACTTGGTGAGTTCCTTAGTCCCATGGGTAAGGTCACAAACTCATATAACCCATCTGGTGTACTGAAGGCAGTTTTGGCTCTGGATTGCTCGTCTAGTTCCATTTGCAAAATCCTTTACAGAGATCTAGTGTAGAGATAATGGTTGCTGCCCCCAATAACTCTAACATTGCGTCTACCCTAGGCATAGGATACACATCTGGGACAGTAATTTTATTGATTAGCCGATAATCAATGCAAAACCTTGTTGTTCCATCTTTTTTCGGAACCAGGACAATACTTGAGGCCCAGGGACTGATGGATTCCCTGATCACTCCTAATTCCAGCATATCTTCCACCTCCTTTTTGATCTCATTCAAAACTTTCCCATTCACACGGTATGGAACAGATCTGATTGGGGCATGATCTCCAGTATCAATGGAATGTATAACTATACTGGTTCGGCCAGGTTTGTTGCTAAAGAGATTCCTATAGGTTTTCAGAACTCTCAGAATCTCCTCTTTTACTTCCTCCTTCACCTCTTCTGACCATTCCACTTGATCTACCCCTCCTTTGTCTTTGCTTTCCTGTACCAAATCTGGAAGTTCAGGCCCACTTCCCTCAGGGAATAAGGTAACTTGCAACACCTGTGCATCCCTGGTATGGTAAGGCTTCAACATATTTACATGAACCACTTTGCTTTTGTTTAATTGGTCTGTGGTAATTACATACATCACTGTGTCAAGCCTTTCTCTGATGGTATATGGTCCTTCCCAGTTAGCCTGTAATTTGTCATGTTTCCTGGGTATGAACGCCATAACCATATCTCCCACATCATACACACGTTCCCTGGCTGTTCTGTCATACCAGTAACGTTGCTTCTCCTGTGCTTGACTCAAATTCTTTTCCACCACCTCCATCATTGATGTTAATTTATTGCGGAATTCCAATACAAAATCTACTACAGATGTTTTGTACTCTCCCAGGGTTCCTTCCCATGAATTTTTTAATAGTTCCAAAGGTCCCCTCACTTTTCTAGTGAACATGAGTTCAAAGGGTGAGAAGCCTGTTGACTCCTGAGGGACTTCTCTGTATGCAAATAAGAAGCATCACAACCGTTCATCCCAGTCTTGTGGGTGATCTTGAACATAGCTTCTGATCATGCCCTTCAAAACGCCATTGAATCTCTCTGTTAACCCATTAGTGGCGGGATGGTAAGTAGTGGTCTTTAGATGTTTTAGACCACAACATTTCCACATACATTGCATCACTTCTCCCATGAATACACTGCCTTGATCCGTCAGCACTTCATGAGGGAAACCCAGCCTCATAAAGATTTTTAATAAAGCCTCTGCCACTACAGGGGCTTCCACGGATCTTAGTGCTTCTGCGTCTGGGTACCTGGTGGCAAAATCCACCACCACCAATAGATATTTCTTGCCATGCCTTGTGGGTTTGGAAAAAGGGCCCACCAAATCTATTCCCACTCTATAAAAGGGTTGTCCAATTATAGGAAGGGGCTTTAAGGGTGCCTTAGTCTTTACTCCACTTTTTCCCACCTTTTGGCATATTCCACAAGATAGACAATGTTGTTTTACATCTTTGGAGATGTTTGGCCAATAATAGTGTGCAGCCAATCTCCTCTTGGTCTTTTTTATTCCCAGATGTCCTGCACATGGGACATTGTGGGCTACCTCTAGCAATCTGGTTCTGTATTTGCTAGGTACTATTAATTGCTTCACTGGTTCACATTCATCCTTTCTCTCAGCAGGCATCCACAGTCTATATAAAATCCCATTCTCACACACAACTTGATTCCTCAGTTTGTCAGTGAAAGGAATCTGTTGGGTCAGAGCTTGTTCCTTTATCTGCTTCAAACTTATATCTTTTTGCAGCTCTTCCCTGAATTGATCTGCCTCATCATTATCAGAGACCACTTGATACAGTTTGTCTCCTTCAGCAGGCCTGCTAGTGGTTGCTATGGTGACCTGAGGCTGGTTAACAGATTCCACCCTGTTTGTTTCAGCCCCCCTTAATATGGCTTCTTTTTCTCTGCCAATTTGCTGTCTGGCCACTACATAGATCTTTCCTTGGGCGCCCATTACATCCCTTCCCAGTATTACTGGTTCTTGTTGCTGGGCATTAATGCCTACTTTATATCGGCCCTCTCAGCCTCTCCAAGTCATATCCACCAGGGCCACAGGCAAACTTTCTGGTTGACCCCTCACTCCTTGGATAGTCACAGTTTCCTGAGGTAATATTACCTCAGATTTTATTAAATCTGGCCTCAGTAATGTCTGAGCGGCACCAGTATCAAGCAATGCCCAATAATTTGCCCCTTGTACACTCACTTCCTCTCTCAGACTTGAATCAAGGTCTGTTACTTCTGTCCAGTTTATCTGGCAGAACTGAACCTTTTTCGCTGTTTCTAAAGCCTTGGGCTCTGTTTTCACTGCCCTTGTCTGAGCAGGATTACTAATGGGGTTGGCAACCTCACATTGAAAACGTAGGTGCCCTGGTCTACCACATTTGTAGCATAATTTCTCCTCACTTTTAGGGTACACAGATCCACTCTGGGGTGTCCTGTGCCCTTCAGATTTTACTGGAGGACTCACTCGGTGTGGTACCATATCCCTTCTGCCAGCATTATATGGTCTGGGTTTAAAATCTCTTGATGTTTTCCCCACCCAGCCAGTTCTGTTGGAGGCGAAGTGATCCGCCATCTCTGCGGCCTCCTGCACCGATGTAGGGGAACGGTCTTTGACCAGGAGCCTTATTTCTGGTGGTAACTGATGGTATAATTGATCCAATATCATGAGGTTTTTCACCTCCTCCACAGACTGAGCTTTTGCACTACTCATCCACTTTCCAAATATATCCATCAATTTTGCTCCCAGTTCCACAAAAGACCTCCCTGTCTGTATCTGGCAGTTTCTGAAAAGCTTTCTAAAATAATCAGGCCCCAGTCTGAATCTTTTAAACACTGCTTCTTTGAATTCAGCATAGGTGACGGGCCTGTCTGAGGGGAAATATTGGTATACCTCAGCCAATTCTCCTTTAATCAGGTTTGATAAATACTGCATGTATTTATCTTCAGGTAGCCCCCACAACTGAGCTGCTTTTTCTAAGGTGCTGAGGTAAATTTGAGGATCTTGACCAGGCTCATAGACAGCAAAGTCCTTTGGAGTAATTTTTATTTTTGCTCCATCTCTGTCCTTTCTTGTTTCATCAGAATGAAACTTCTCTCTTTCAAATTTTAACTTTTCTGCCTGTAATTCCGCATCCACTCTCATTCTCTCAGTTTCCATCCGCAATCTCTCAGTTTCCAACTCTCGCTGTTTATCTTTTTCCTCAGCCTCAAAGACCCGCTGCTTTTCTTTCTCATCAGCCTCCCTCCTCAATCTCTCAGCTTCCAACTCCCTCTGCTTGTCTTTCCCATCAGCTTCCATCCTCAATCTCTCAGCTTCCAACTCCCTCTGCTTGTCTTTTTCCTCAGCCTCCCATCTTAACTTCTCTCTCAAGTACTCTATATAAGCGGGATTGCTTAAATATCCTTCTGGGGTCTCTTCTCTGACAGGTTGTTTTTGCTGGACAGTAGCAAATCCTATAAGTGCTACCCTCAATTCATCTACCCCTTTACCCTCGTGAGGTAAATTGAATGTTATGCACTTCTCCACCAGCTCCTCTCTTTTCATTTTTATGTATTCAGCCATGGTGTTTGAGTTCACTCACTCTTTGCCACACACTCTTTGCCAGTCACTCTCACAAGTAATCTTGTTTTGTTATTTCTGTTTGCCACACAACTATTAGGGATTGTCTAGTATTCGTATCTCACTGCTACAGCCAACACCTGTGACGTAGTCTCCTTTGTCACCACGTGTCTTTGGGACTCTCTTTGGTTCGTATCTGGATTCTCTGTTGTTCGTATCCCACCGCTACTGCCACCACATGTGATGCTTCCTTCCCTGGCTCTCCCTGTCAGGTTCCTACCTGCTCGTGGTTACTGCCTGTCACTAGGCACCACCAGGGACTCCACCAGTCCGGACCGCTCTCTCTTATGGTTTCTCTCCCCGCTCTAGCACAGATCTCAACAGATTCCCCTGCTAGGCAACCACCAGTAACGTCCCAATACTAGTATTCCCAGAGACTCTGAATACTGGTATTGTTATTCTCTTCACCGCTGTCACCATTTGTTACAGTTCCCCTTCAGCCTTGGTCATTACCTTACCCTCCCTTCTGGTCTGTGAAACCCCAGCCAAGGATCAGGCCTTTGGTAAACCAAATTAAGTATTTATTACAGATAACAAAGCTAACAAGATTAACAAGATTTCTTCTTAAGGCACATAAGCATATGGTTTTACTCAATACTAATCCGAACTCCACCTCCCTCCTGGCAAACAACTCTCTAAACCCCACCAAGCAACCCACTCAGTTCTCTTCTCCCCCCCGATTCCACTCTCACTCTTCCTTTTATACATTCAGCCATTTTAAACACTCAGCCAATCATCTCGCATTCTACTGCCCATTCACTCCCCCTCCTCTTTCACTCCACTTACCATGTATCTTCTAAAACAACAACACTTACCATATATACATTAATATAGGAACATCACAGTGTACAACCCCAAATGAAACATAGAAGGGCAGAAAATTAGCCAACTGAGCAAATATAAATTCAGTTGTTATGATGTGCATGTCAGAGGAAATGAAAACCAACTATGCTTTTGAAACATGGTTTTACTTACTCTTCTGCGTGACTGATGATGGGATGTCAAATAGGAACTCAGTGTGTAAGCCACTACCCAGCTCTTGTCAAAAGAGGGAATTGCATGAACAATTAGCTTCTTCGCACCAAGTGGATCAGGTGGTAGTAACTCTGATCCATATAAAAGCTTTGATTTGTTAAAGTAATAGCCACTCTTGCTGGTTTAAGCCAGGGAAAAGTAGACTTCAGATTTGCAGGATCTGCTTTCATTTTTTTACTGGAACCAACCAGAAGATGCACATTTAGAATTATAGAATTCTGGAGCCAGGGATTTTTTTGGAGTATTAGACCTTAATTCATCTAACCCTCCTTCCACCTAAAAATTCATTCCTGCTTACCCTTCTCTTACCAACGTTCTTCATTTCATTAGTATAATTTTTTGGAGGGGGTATTTGGATGGTGCTGTTGTTAAATAGTTGGGAGTCAGAAATCATTGCCAATCTACTTCAAATTTCCCAGAGATCTACCTGAGTGATCCCAGAAGATCCCTATGTAACTTCTACCCCCCCCGGTTTAATCAAAATATGATTCTACTCAGTGCTCGTTACAGACTATTCAATTTAAGATGAGTTCATTCTGACATTAGCATGTAGATAATGGATGGATGCAACTAGCCATAGAGACCATATTATTATCTAATGAAGCAGCACAAATGTATGGCTATTGTGCTGATTATTGAGGATAGGAATTGCTCAATTTCACATTTTCTTGCTTCAGAGCTATTAAATTATCAGCCATTGTGCCTGGACACATAACTTAACAAAACATTTTTGCCACTGAACCTAGAACAGACAAATCTGATCCACTGTTCTGGACTAGGGATGGGCAATAAATTTGATTCAATTCACATTTGATCTGTCAGATCTGTCAAATTTGCACTTTCTGAAACAATATGAAAACCAAAACACAGCCATCCTTCGAAAATAGCACTTATTCAAATTTTGCAATGCATTTTGTCAACCAGTGTTTACAAAAATGCATGTTAGAGGAAAGTAAAATGAATATATGAGTGAAAATAACATATAAAATGCATTATATGATGAGAAGTTGCTTGCAAAAATGTTTATGTTAGTCAAAATTGCCTACAAAATGTGTTTAGTAGGAGAAATTCACACTAAAATGCTGGAAAATTTTGACGAGGACTTTTTTAAAAAAAATGCAAATTGCAGAAATATGGAGAACTTAATTTAAGATTGGACAAATGAGAAACTGAGAGAACTGAAACTGATAGATCTTTCCATCCTTACTCTGGACATTACATTCTCAGATGAAGCTAGCCCTCTTCAGGCATTCACTGTAGGTGTTGTGAAGGTGCCAACAGGAACATTTGGGACTAGCTCTGCTTTCGGATGACATTGCACATGCTGGCAAAGCTACTGAGCTGAAGTGCAAATGACTGAGTGAAGGGGGAGGTTCACTATATGAAGTGTTTTCAACATGGGAATATGGACCCTCTCTAATTGTGGATCCCATCCCTCACTGGGAACCCTTCATATGGGAGATATATGAGGTGGTAAATAAGTTGAACCAGCCCACTTCAGACTCAACCAATCACATGTTGTCTTGGGAGAGTTGCTGGTGCACCTAGGGGTGTTGCTAGCCCCATTTGTTCTCACAGACATCTTTGTGTATTTTTTGGTGAATGCCTGATGAAAGCAACTGTGTGAAGAATTCTTCATAGATACTACGTTTTGCTGAACTTTCTTTGGAAAGAGGCCACAGTGTTGGAGTGTGGAAACTTGCAGAGGGGATTTGAATTCCTTAGTGTTGCCCTGTGTGATTGCCAGTGAGATATTCTACTAAACAATTTGTTTCACAAACATAATAATTAGGTTTGGCTCCTCCACAGATGATGAAAAAAGAAGTAAAAAGATGCTAAAGTGGGTGCTGGATAAGTGTGTCTGCAATTCTTCACATCCTCTCATAATAGGAAATCAGACTAAATTAATCACACTGTTTTTTCATATGTGTCTCATTTACATTGAATAATGTTACATTTATCTATCTATCTATCTATCTATCTATCTATCTATCTATCTATCTATCTATCTATCTATCTATCTATCTATCTATCTATCTATCTATCTATCTATCTATCTATCTATCTATCTATCTATCTATCTATCTATCTATCTATCTATCTATCTATCTATCTATCTATCTATCTATCTACAAAGGCATTTTATCCTGCTTTTCAGCTCCAAAAAGAGCCCCCAGTGCAGGCTAGAATAAATAAATGTTCATCAAAAACAGGTGAATATGGATATAATTTAATTATGGTTCATTGAACACAAATAAAAAGTTATAGCACCTAAAATACATGAGATGGTTAGAAAAGAAAAAAATCAGAAAGTTATAGACTGAGGAAAATTAGAAGGGTAGGCAAATTTGCAATTTGCTTAGCAGTTAAAAGAACTCAAGTCCGCCAATAAAATGATTGACACAGATTATGAGGATTGTCCTGGGAAGGACTGTGTAATGGGGTATAAACTACATTTAAAAATAACATGTAGCAGTGACTCCACCTCTTTGTTATTGCAAGGGCAGGATCTGTTACTTATGGGAACTGTGTTATATCTGCCCTCTAAAAGTTTTGAGTGTAAGGCATTAAGATATGCCAGAGAAACAGCTTTCCTGTGTTTATGATGAGACAGCCATTTCAGCTAATGCACCCCCTTTTTAGAACTGGAACCTAGCAAACCCAGCAACAAGGGGAACACAGCCCCTGGCTGTTCAATACAGCTCCTGTAGGTCAACATCCTTTCGCCTCTGCTTGAAAATATGTTTGGCCTGCTTTAAGTTTATAGATAACAAGAAGGCAAAAGACTAATTGACACAACTTTTTGCAACAGTTCCTTCATTCAGGCAGATTTAGAATAGCCTGTCATCACCTGGGATACAAAGGGATGGGGAGTAAGCAAAAGACAGCAACTGAGCCAAAAGTGAGTGGAATATATCCAAGTTAGGCAGTTCAAAGAATTTAGACCAGTGTCCAAATTAAGAGCTGCACCAGCAACATATCTAGGTATGCCAAATATAAATTTAAGAAAATAGGACTGAACTCTTTCCAGAGAAATTTTAACACATGTAAACCAAATAGGTGATCCAGAAAGAATCTGGAATACAATTCTGGCTTTAAAAAGGCTATTGGCCACTGGGATAAATCTTTCATCCTTTGTACAAAAGATCAAACTATTATGCTCACTTTCTGTTTGACTTTGGCCCTTGCTGTTTTTCCAGCTGAGAGTCTTATAAAACCATATGCCCAAATATTTAATGAGTCAACTTGATGAAGTCTATGTTATTCAGGATCCAAGAGTATCTGTCCATCTTCTTAGAGGATATAACTTAGTATTTTGAATGATTGATGGTTAAGAATTCTTTGTTACAATAATGAACAAATCCAATCAGTAATCACTTAAGACCCAATTGTGCCTGTGAAATTAAAATGGCATCATCTGCATATAGAAGAAAAATATCTTCATGGAACAAATTTTAGGAGGATAGGGACATATTGTCCTCCGAAATAAGAGGAGATCTGCCTGGTAAGATTTAATAGAAAAGGGGAGGCAGGATACATCTTTGTCCAACTCCATGAGAAGAAACAATTTCCTCGGATAGGTGGCCACAATTGGTACAGCACACCTGAGCAGATTTGTGCATTAATTAAAAAACAATAAATTTTATCAATGCAGTAATACACTCATGTACTGGACAGATTATCATGCGATATAGAATCAAAAGCTGATTTTAGGTCAATAAAAGCTATAAATAACTTATTTTTGGTTTGGAATATTTATCTGCTAGATGGGCCAATAGAAGACAGTTGTCTAAAACAGAACAGCCAGACTTAAATCTTGTTTGCTCCTTCCTGAGGATGTTAAGATTGTATAATGCAAGCTTTCAATTTAAGACATAAAAAACTGACATAAAGCTTCTCAATTATAGATACTAAACTTATGGATAGGTAGTTATTTGGGTCATTGTTAGGGCCTTTCTTATAAACTGGAATAATAAACATTTTGAGCCAAA
This sequence comes from Rhineura floridana, assembly GCF_030035675.1. Classification (NCBI taxonomy): domain Eukaryota; kingdom Metazoa; phylum Chordata; class Lepidosauria; order Squamata; family Rhineuridae; genus Rhineura; species Rhineura floridana. The sequence goes on along the minus strand of NC_084486.1, from coordinate 33,192,992 downwards.
CTACAGGAGCCCACCAGCTTTACAAGTTTTTAATTCTGGAAAGATACCATCTGGTTAAGGTGCCTTGTCTGATTTTAATTGTTACAATATTTCCCTAATCTCATCAATTTTAACTGGAGGCTAGTTAGGAGTATGAAGGTGCAACATTATTTATTTATTAGATTTATATTCCACCCTTCCTCACAAAAGGAGCTCAGGGCTGCATTACTGAACATTACTGAAGATTTAGATGAAGTTGAATGGAGATCGTTAATTTGCCAGAAGTGATCTTCCCAGGATTTGGCTGGAATATGGCAATAATTTGCCAGTGGTTTGAATTAAACCACTCGAGACTAACTGCCAGAAGGGTTTAGAATTTTGAGAAAGGGAAGTGTCATCAGCATTTGCCAAGATTCCCTAGCTGTGCCTCTCTTCTTATGAGACTTTTATACTTTTTCCATAACTTGTAATAGGAGCAAGGCAGCTGACATTTCTTATTTACGATAAATACAAGTCTATCATATTCTCCATCATACTATTTATTTTCAGATATTTTTGCAGGTATTTCTGGAGCTTTAAAAAGTCAGACACTGTTTGTATGTGGGGGTAAAGTAATTTGTTTGAAGACATTAATGTATGAGGAGAGTCTACAAACCTCTTCAAGGCCTATGTAATCTTTGACCATATTCCAGTTTAATTAAATTAAAATATGGGGGATATTGCAGTTTTAACTTTAAAGATCCTGGTAACACAAGGGATAACTCTAACGGTAAATGATCACTTTTAGTACACTCTACTACTCTAAAATCAGAGACCAAGTCTTTCAGTTTTGTCAAAACCAAAATATAATCAACCACACTAGACCCCTTAGAGGAAATAAATGTAATTTCACCCGATTTAACATTGGTACTAATGCCATTTAAAATACATAGGCCATATTTTGAAACAAAATGAAGTAGTTCCCCACAGAATTAACATAATTATCTTTTGAGTGCTGTACACAGCACCAAAGCAGTTGTTTACTGATATCATTAGACAAGATGCTGGCACCAGTAAATCCTTGAGAATGGGTCCCTGTCCCAACATTAAAATCTACTGTAAGGATTGAGAGGGCATTAGGAGTTTTAGCTAGTGCTTCTGTAAAATAACATTCCATTTTTGAGACATAGCACATTCCTTAAGGGCGATAGGTAATAAATAAGCATTAAATAAAATGAGGCTCTGCTGAGAAACTCTTATTTTCAGTACCAAGATTGACATAAATGAATAAACTAAAACTGTCCATGAATACATTTTTAAAAGAAATCCCTTGCTGTAGGTTATTTTTAAAGAAGAATGGCTTAAAAATCTTCTACATAAAAAATAAAACAAATAGAGCAATTTCTAACCATAGCAACGCTTAAAACACAATCATAGATAACTAAAGGATGTCAAAAACCTGATGGAACAAAACTGTTTTGCCTCCCATCTTAAAAATGAGTTCAAGCAATTTATATTTTAGAACAACTACTGAATGAGTTTCTCCATCATTGAGGGCTTCACAAAATCTTATGGGAGCCTGAGCTATTGAGTTGGTAGTCTCTGGGATTTATTCTCTTTCAAGTTATGTGCATCCATGCCCTGTTGATATTATTTATTTATTTATTAAATTTATATCCCACCCTTCCTCTCTGAAGGAGCCCAGCATGGCAAACAAATAGAATAGATCATGTCAACCAAGTATTGCAATAGTCATACCCTTCATTGTTTTACAAATGAAAATTGGGACACTTTTATGTACTTGTAACACTCCAAGGATCACTTTCCAGATACCCCATTCCTCATTACAACACATTGCTAACAGTTCTTCCCCACCTACCTACCATACACTGTTTACCTTGCAGTACCCTGACCTACACTGGTTTTGGAAGCAAGATGCTTAGTAAAGTGACTACAACTTTACACCTTTTGCAAATCTTAGAAATGTTTAATCTCACAATGGATCTGGATGTACCTATTACAAAATAGCTGCAACTTCATGTTCAGCAACATTTACTCTTTGGATAGGCCACTATAGGGGGATTCAAGAGAGGCTGCAATGTTTGTGTCCATCTCAGAGCTTGAAAAAGTTACTTTTTGAACTACAACTCCCATCAGCCCCAGTCAACATGGCCACTGGATTAGGCTGATGGGAGCTGTAGTTCAAAAAAGGAACTTTTCCAAGCTCTGGTCCATCTGCATGTGTTTCTGTGCTTATTCACTAGAGGCTGTTCTCTAGAGACTGAAGACAGGAGGCTGAAACCTGAAGTTCCAGGAATTCACACTACTAACAAAATATTTTAAAAGATTTTCCCTCAGTCTCTCCAGAAGACCAATTCCAGGACCAAACAAGGATGATTTGCCAAAGGAAAACTCTAGAAAATGGAGAATGTTCCTGGTAAATATGGATGGAAATTGATGTGGGTGATCTTAACCTAATAATTTGGTTCAGAATCAAATTAACTGAGGGAGCAATCCAAACCCAACATCTGCCAGGATGAGTGGAGTTTGGAATAGGCAGATCTGCAGCTGAGCCTGCTGAAGTCTCTCATCCCAGCTCTGCTGGAGATATGCCACTGTAAGTCCTCCATCCTGGCTCAGCTCGGGTGCGGCTGGGTCAGTCAAAGCTGGCTGAGCCAAAGCCAGAGTAAGTTCCGAAAAAGGGGTGTTCTGGAGGAGTGGCAGGATGGAGCAGAAAGAGACTTACTCCTATTCCAAACTCCATTCAGTTTGGACATGTGACTTAGCAACCCAGCAGAAGTTACACTGGCAAAAAGGACAGTGTAAGTCAAATTCTATTTTGACAGCTTGTGTTCCCTCTGACAGGCTCATGCAGGCTCAGCTGGCATTAGCCCCACACTCAATTGTGAATTGGGGTAATTTACATCAAAATAATTTACTCCAGGGTAAATTATACTGCCTTCCTATGGTTTGGATTGCTCTGCCTGAAAACCTTGCGGGTAGAACACAGGGCAAGTAAAGAGTATGTTTTAGGTGCTATATAAATTAGGGCTGAACTTAAACTGAAACCCAGATTCAGTTTCATTTACCTTTTGAGGATTATCTGCACGCCTCTTTTGTTATGCCTCATATGCTTTTGCTTTGTGCTGAGGACAAAACAGCAAAGCAGTTTAGATTTTTGCATAATCTATATATGTGTTTGATGGAAAGTTTTTCCTTGTTGAAAAATTCAACATGAAAATTGAAATTCAGAAACATTTAGCTTAACTCTAGTACTGGTGGGACATGTTAATGTATATGGGATGGCTGATTTACAGATTGTTCCTGTGTACATATGCAGCTACCATGGCTTAGTGTGGTAGACTTGAAGCATCTGCCTGGCAATATGGATGCATTGGACAAAATCCATTTTCTTGATATTGTGCCCCTAAACCAGGGGTTGGAAACCTGACCATTGATCATGCAGGCTGGGGCAGGTTTCCCATTCCTGCCCTGAATGATTGTGTTAATTGTCTGCATTTGAAAACATAGCTTTAAATTATGCATCCTAAAGGTAAAAAAATGCACTTCTCTGCAAAATCTAGTGACTACAAGCATTATTAGAAACACTGTCAATGTCTGTAAACCTCAAAACATAAACAGTCTTTCCCCCTAATTTATATGAAAAATCTGTGAAATTTGTTCTTCTCTCCCCCTCCTCTTTTTTCTTCTCTCTGAGAACAAATGCTTTCATGTGCGTGTTTAAATTTTCTTTAATAATAAGCTGTATGTAAAAAGCCAGCTCCTTGGCAAAGGCTGCATCTTCTTACTGCAATTTTTGCTTTTTAACACACATTTTGGGATTCCTGCTTCCAGCTAAAATGTTAAAGACTCTGTTCTCCTTCGCCGCCGCCTCCTCCTCATGCTACATCACATGTTATGGCAGAAGCAGGCATCTGTTAAATATTTATTTATTTATTTATTTGCAGCATTTATAGGTCACATTATAACATGTCATTAAACCCAGTTAAAAATTTATTAGCGGTAAAATAAAAAGTAACAATAAAAATACATTGCAGCCTGAAGCACAAGGAAGGGAAAGTAAAGCTAAAATAGAGTTAAAAGGTAGAAGATACTGGAAAGGCCTGAAAAAATACAAAGTTCTTTGCCTAGCACAAAAAAGACCTGACCGTGGGCACCAGGTGAGCCTTCTTGGGGAAGGTATTCCACAACCATAGTGTCACTACAGAAAATGCCCTTTCATTAGCAGCCAGCCTTCTAGCATGGAATTCCTTTTAATGTGTGAGGCGGGTATATGTCTCTATTCATCCCATGAATATCAGAAAACATGCAGTGAGGAGCTTTAGCTGATCTTGGGGTCACATATCCACCACCACTGATGCCCTCACTGGATAGCTGTAGCAATGCCTCAAACAACCTTGCTCTCTCCCACCACTCTTTCTGTTGCTTTACAGAGTACCTGGGAGCAGTGGAGAGAGGGATTACATTTCATTGCTGGATAATGGGATATGATTTCACCGGGGGCAGTATCTGCTTCATTGGACGTGGCATGCAGGCAGTTGGCCCTGCCACCTGGGTTGCTCTCTCTCTGCCCCCCCCCATATGATTGTAACTCAGCTTATTAGCTAACCGCTGCTTTGTGGTGCAGTGAGCAGAGAGACTGAATTAGATCACCTTCCAGGAAAACAAGTGACCGGCTTTTCTCTCAGTAAAGGCTTGAGTAGAAATATATAGGGGGTGGTGGGGAAGCACAGGGGAGGGTAGCTGAAGACAGAGAGGGGGCACCCCAGTCCTCTTACTCAGGGCCCGTGGAAATCCTGGAGCTGGCCCTGACAGGGGAATTGGCTATATGCTTAATCATCTCTCATTGTTCTCATCTCCTTGGCAATGCTGCAGAAACATTCTAAGTAGAAGAACAGGCTCAAGTACCAGAAAGAAGGGATACTGAAGCATCTTGTCACCCTCAGTAACTTCAATGGCAGAGGAATGATTGGGCAAAGAAGCTTAGCCCAGACCGAGGAGGACTTCTTTGTAGAAATGTCAGGTAGCCAGGAGTTTGGGATCTTCTTCTCAGCATCTCTAGCAGCGATAATATTGGGTCCCTCTGCTACTGGGGGGCTGGGGCCACAGGCACAGATTTTCCACCCGGATGTCTTAACTAACCTGACCATACCCCAGTCAATGCCCTTATTTGTATCTGTAAGTGACTGCTTGCATTGTCCAAAGGAAAACTGTGGGTGGGGATTGGTGAATCTGTCAATTCTGGGTTCTCTCAGTTTCCCATTTTTCCAATCATAAGTTGAATTCTCCACATTTTCACAACAGCTGTTATTTTAAACAACAACAACAAGCCTTATGACAATTCATCAGCATTTTAGGCCCCATCTGCACTGTATATTTAAAACACTATATATTTATCATACTACTTTATACAGCTATGGCTTCTCCCCAAAAGTTCTGGGAACTGTAGTCTGTTAAGGGTTCTGAGAGCTGTTGGGAGGCCCCTGTTCCTCTCACAGGGCTACAATTTTCAGAGTAGCTTAACAGTCAATCTCTCTGTCCAGAGAACTTCAGGAACTGTACCTCTGTGAGGGGAATAGGGGTATCTTAACAACTTTCAGAGCCTGTTACAAACTACAGTTACTAGTCTTCTTTGGAGAAATCAGTGACTTTTTAAAGTGGTATGATACTGCTTTAATTGTATATTGAAGATGGAGCCTTAATGTGAATTTCTCCTAGTGTACACATTTTTTGCATGTAGTTTTGCCTAATATAAGCAATTTCTCTAGTAAATAGCATTTTGTAAAAGCATGTATGCTATTTTCAGTAATATATGCATTTTTATGCACACTTGATAGTAGATGCACACATTACTCGGCTGGGCAACTGCATGGCAAAATTCAGAGAAATGCAAATCTTGAAGGATGGCTATAGTTTGGTTCATGAATTTTTTTGGGAAGTGCGAATTAGGTAGGTTTGCCTTTAAAAGTGCACTGAACTGAACTGAACGTCTCTCCCACTCCTAGTTGTGGATCCTATCTGTTTAGGTGGCTTTGTGAATATTATTTTAATTGAGATCAAATAATGCTTATATTTGTGATCTAAGAGTTTTCCATTTAAGGTAATGACTTCATTTTAATATAATCTTACTATTGAGTGTAACAAGCATGTAGCTGAGGGCTGGATTCAGAGAAATTTTCATGTTTATTTAAGTATGCATAAATGCTTTCATTTCATTTTAGTGATATTGATTATTATAATTTAGTTGCTTCTAATGCTCCCCTTATTACTTTCCAGTTTTGAGAGTTATCATCCTATTACTTGATACTTGTAATGAAAGAAAGGATGGGTATAAGAATTTTTTATTTAAAAGTTTCATGACATGGTTCCCAAGTACTTACATGTATTTCTGAGAAACAGCATGATTAATTATGCTGAGCACATTTTCAATAAATAGTAGTGGCTTGGCTCTCCAGGAAATTAATTAGATAGCAGCTATATTGCATCTGTCAAGTTAGTTGTATATAATATCAAGTAAGCAGTCAAACAAGGGGATATTTGCCATACAAATTAACAGATTTGCAATGAGAAATAATTCTCTTTGAGTTTAATGAGGCTTATTTTTGGGTGTGTCTATGATTTCTGCCCTATACGCATAAAAATAATATTTTGCGGTATGTAGCACTAGAAAGGGGAGAAAAAAAGAATGAAGAGAGTTGTATCATGTGAAGAAAGACTCTCTTTCAGCTAGCCAGAGTCTCTCTGGAACAGCACAGAATACTCAGAATTATCGAGGGAACACTGTGTTCCTATTTTACATAGCTTCTGTTAATAATCTAAACTTGAATATATTTGGATTTTTAATATTTGCATAATAATGCCATACACATTTAATACAGTTAATTATATGTAAGGGGTCATTTTAATGGAATCTTGTCCTTTCAAATGGGCATTGATGCCCAAACTATATGTGGTGGCAAAGATCTCCTGTCTTAATGTGTGAGTCTGCCCAATCATGTCTAACACAAGATGTGGGGAGGAAGTTTAAAGGACTAAAGAGGCATATGGATGGAAGGTACTAAATTGCTTTCCTACACAGCTTCTCTTCAGGACACTTTTCTTCTAGCTGGGAGAAGTAACCTAGCCTTGGTTATGGGAGATCCTGTGGTCAAATCCCACTCTTAAATTAATGCCATCCTCAAGATGTATGATAGTGGTTTATGATTATCTTAGATCTTAAGAAGGGAATTAAGGGAAAGCCTATGTGAAACTTGAATCTGTAGTTAATAATGACATGCAAATGTAAGAAGTCTCTTGCACTGCCCTTCTCACTTAGGTCAGTGCCACATTATCCTATCAAATCAATTACTCAATTTTTTTGTTATTTGTAGCCAATGTTATTACAATGTAACTCATAAAAAACAAGTGAGACAATCCAAAAGTTAAGTTAAATAGATATATTTGTAGAAATGCAAGTTGTCAAAATTGTAAATGGTTACGTTCCCCAAATAATTTATATATTTTTAAAAAATCCCCTTGGCAGTTGACACTGGGGTCAAAAAAGTAGCCCGTAACTTTCATGCTGCTACTGTGTATAAAGCTACCCTTTAGGTAACAAACTTGCCTACATACCATCTAATTTTGAAATCATGAGATTGACTTCTTGGAAAATTCTGAAATGAATGGAGGAATCTATCCCTAGGTGAATTGGATTAATGTTGGTATAGGATATAGTGGACAATGTCTTTGATCTGGCCTGATCTGCATTCACAAAGATGGTAATGTTTTGGCCTATTAAAGAATTTATTGTTCAGGCCATGGGAAAGGCATTCCCATCATAAGTCAAAATTAATAATGCTGGACTTGGGAAAAAGAATTGTACAGTTATAAGTAGTAGAATAAATCATGTAAATGAGGCAAATATAAAAATGCTTATTGGTTTTGATTTGTCTGTACACATATATGGCCTTTTGGAAAAAATTACTCATGTTTTATTTTGCTTTTACAATTGGTCAAATTTTATACTTCTAGCAATCCCCTCTTGTAAAAATATAATTAAGTGAACAGTTGCGTGTATCATATAAATATTTTAGTATAAGATCCTTGCACAGTTGTATCATTTTTTTAGGAATTTATTCCCCCACTTCCCTTGAATGATTCTGATGCTGCTGACAATATATTAAAAAGAGGAGAACCCCACTAAGACATCATAACATAGCTATCTGATAATATCATAGGGTAAAAAGACATTTTTAATGAAATGCTAGATATCTGGATTCTGAAATGGTAGCATTATAAGTCATTGTAAAGAATACTTTGTGTTTAAAAGGTAAGCAGCTAAAAACAACCTTGAATATTAAAAGTGGCATAAAACAATTGCCATATTATTGTGGGCTGTGGAGATTCTCTGGGCAAAATTCCAATCATTCTATGCAAAGTTTTATAGCCCATATGTCTGCAATGTAATTATCATATAAATATGAAGCTAACGCTAAAAGAGTAATTTTACTCTAGCTTTCTTTTGCATTATGCCTAAACTGACCACCGTAGCTAGTGAAAGTTTATGGCAAAAATGGAAAGTGATGAACTTGGATATGATAGGTATGCAATTAATATCTGACAATGCAAATATGTGAAATATATTTAGTGTAAAATATATTATGTTACTACTTTGGGGGCCTAAAATGCATGGAACACTCATCCTGGAAAGATGTTTCCCTCAACAGTGCTTTTGGCATCAAGAGAACCAAAATTCAAACCAGAAATCTGTAATCAGTGTAACTAAATGCAGTAGTGGCATGAGTGGTGGGGTAGAGCTGTGGAACTGCCCTTCTGACACTGGCATTGCTGCTGCTTACCTGGATGGGGATGGGACAGAGCTGTAGTGAGCATGGGACCATATGGTTGCACCAGCAGGACCACTGGATTGGTGGCAGTGGTCCCACTGGTGTAACTGCAGCTCTGACTTCACCATAGTCCCATTCAGGTAAGCAGCAGCAACGCCCTACCACATGCACCACTTCTTATTACATGAATGCCCTTTGGGTTTCATGATGGAAAAAATCTGGGATATAAATGTAAGGAAATAACTAAATAAACCAATTGTTCTGGAAGCCTGAGCATAGTTTTTAAATTGGTAAAAATTGTAACGTAATATTTGGGATGGGTGAGAATTCCACTGAATTTGGGTTAAGCACTAGATTTTTTCAATGGTCTGCATATTCTCCATCTTTGCGGAATGATTCTGTTTCCTATGAACAGCTTCAGCTTTCCCCTGACACCAGATATTTCCTCCTCCAATATATTGTTCTTTTCCCTGAAGTATATTGTTCCTCACAGCAGTACAGGTTTTTCTCTTTCTCCGTCTCTGTCTCCCTCTCTCTCTCTGCCACCCCCTTGAATAATCCAAGTTCTAAGTGGAGAGGAAGCAAGCCAAGCATAACAAAGGTTAAAAGGCAAGCCCAAAGAGTCTCTAGAGAGTCCTTAACATGGGTGACACTCTCTAGGCTTGCCTTCTAATCTCTGTAGTGTTAACCTGTTAAATGATTAAAAGGCAAGGCTAGAGTCTCACCCGCATTAAGGACTCTAAGCTTGCTGAGGAGGAGATGGGGGGCACTGAAAGCTGCTTTCTTCCTTTCCAAAAGGAAAGCCAGTCTCTCCTTGCTAACGTGAAACTGATCAGCCTCAGTGAAAGCCACTTTCCTTTATCGATATTAATATCAATGTTTTTGAAAGAAAAATTGGACCAATGAAAGCAACAAAGAACAAACATGAATCAATACCATCTGTCAGGTCAATGGAATGCTTTTGAAATGGCACCGGCCAACAGATCCCATCTAGGGTTGCCAGGTCAGAAGCATCCCAAAACCTGAGATTTTAGGGGCGGGCCCGAGTGATGTTACGGGGTGGGCCTGAGAGATGTCATTAAGCATGATACATTAAGCATCAACCACAGTTGCTTGGAGCATACAATAAACAAATATCTGACTGGAAATTAAGCTAGACATCTTAGCTAAAAGATGGAGCCTGGGTAGGGAACATTTAATCTAGCCTACTTGCTTTCGGCAAGAAGGGTTTAAGTGCCTTCAGGCCAGGCCAGTCACCAGAAGGCCATTGTAGGAAGAAAGGAGCCTAGTGTTGTGGAGATGTTAGATGGGAGCACTTAGGAGTAAAGATGGATGCCCCTGAAGGCTGCAATTCTAAACACACTTACTAAGGGACTAAGCCCCCATAGAACTCAACAGGACTTACTTCTGAGTAGATATAGTTTGGATTGTGCTGTTGGTAAAGCTTGACTAGGAATCCTCTGCAAAGACATCCATATCCAAGCAGGGTTGGCAACCCCCTGCCTGCAATGCCCTGCCTTTATCTTTTAATGTGGCTGCTCCAAACTTCTTTACAGATTTGACCCTTCATTTCAGAAAGAGGTCTGAGAAATGAATAAGAGTAAGAAGATTCTCTACCCTTTCTGTCTGCATAGATGCTCTCATCCTTCCCCTGTGCCCAGCAGAAGCTCTGGGCCAGGCAGGACGCAGTGGCATCTCATAGAGGACACCCTCCCCTTTCATGGGTTGTATGTTTTGTCCTGGCCCAGAGCAGATTTTGGGGTGGGCACCCCCAATTACTTATTTTTCCTGTATGTCTTTTTCTGCTTTGATTTTGTATAGATGCCCTCTTCTGTGCCCTGCGCCCAGCAGAAGCTCTGGGCCAGGTGGGAGGCAGTGGCATCTCATAGAGGACACCCTCCCCTTTCCTGGGGTATATGATCTGTCCTGTCCCAGAGCAGATTTTGGGGTGGGCACCCCCAGTTACTTATTTTTAATGTATGTTTTGGTCTGCTTTGATTTTGCATAGATGGCCTCATCCTTCCCCTGAACCCAGCAGAAACTCTGGGCCAGGTGGGACGCAGTGGCATCTCATAGAGGACACCCTCCCCTTTCCTGGGACATATGATTTGTCCTGTCCCAGAGCAGAGTTTGGGGTGGGCACCCCCAGTTACTAATTTTTTATGATTTTATGACATCATTATGTATTTATGATAATATCGGAAGCCTGATGATTTTGATTGCATAAATGTATTCTTATTCCTGACGGGGAAAGTCCCCCGATCACAGTGATATATCATACAGGGTACTGCAACATATATTTTAGGGTTCAGAGACATGTTAAGTTTGGTTTGAAGTTGCTGTAGTTGTCAACTCTTCTTTTTTAGTGTTTTGAACTTTCAAGCAAATATGGAACTGGGAACTAGGAACCAACTTCAGCATCGTATCAGTTAAATAGATTAAACAGTTGCGGGGGGGCGGCTGACATTTTGGTGTATATCTTGGGAACCAGACCACCTAGAAACTTAATTTTTTTAAAAATTGAAGCTGAGAGTCCGGAGATTAAGGGATGCTAGCCGGAGAGCCGGAGGGGCCCCCAAAAAAACCAGAGACTCCGGCCGAAAAACGGAGACCTGGTAACTCTAATCCCATCCTTACTAAATATATCTCATTCAGAAATTGCTATTTGAAACCTTGCTGCATTGCCTCACCTTAAATGACTTCCTTTAGTCATCATGAGTTTTATGCTGGAAGTTTAAACTCAAATGGCAAAACTTTACTCCTAATGTATTGTGTTGTTGTTTAGCATCTCTTTGTACTTCAGAAAGTTTACACTGGCCAGAATGCTTCCCACATATTATCTCAGTAATTTGTTCAATCTTGGTTTACTTCTCCATATTCTCTGTCTTTTACTTGTAAATAGGGATGCACAAGCATCTCGCTGCTTGCCAAGAAATGGTTTGAGTATTTGCTAATATGATTTAAAAGCTTTCAAAAAGTTAGGAGGGTGCTCACAAAAATACCCTCTGCCACCACTTCCATTCCCTGCCCCAAAGTCTAGAAATTTACCTTGGAAGAGGGCATGGCAAAGTGATGATGGGAAAGGGGAGAGTTGCTCACCAGATCCTGTCAGAGTGCCTCTTCCCATGAGGATGTGTCTGGGACTACAAATCTCAGAATCCCCACAGCAGAAATGATAGCATAGAACAGAAGCAACCAATGTGGTGCCATCCATACGTTGTCGGAATACATCTCCGATCATTCCTGACTACTGATCATGCTGGCTGGGGCCTGATGGGAGTTGTAGTCCAACAACATATGGAGGGCACTACATTGGCTCTCCCTGGGTATCAGTTTCCCAATGGAGATGTGGGCCTGGTAGTCAAAGGCTTGTCTCCAGTTGGAAAGGACACTCGACAGGCCTAAGGAGCATCCACAGACTCTTCTTCTTTCCCATGTCTCCATGTAACTTTCTGGGCTTTGATGTAAAGGAAGGGGGAGGTGGTGGTGGTGGTGGCTTGCAGGATTGAGGTGAGCTGATCATTGCTCATTTTGATTCTGTTTGCTGTTTGAATGCTTATGACACCCCTACTTGTAAGGTACTGTTATTTAGTCTCCACTTTAAATGATAAACTAGAGTTTTGATCTCATTATAGAATCCTATGAGAAAATGGAATTAAGGACTATGTGAAGGAATAGGATTTTCAGCTATTTTGTGTTAGGGTTTTAGGGCACAATCCAACTTTATTTACGCTGGGCTGAGGGGAGTTGGATGTGGCAAATCTCCAGCTGAGCCAGCTGGGTCAAACCTCAGCTAGGCTATGCCAGCTTAAGTCCTTCAGCCCGGCTCAGCCGGGACCCAGCTGGCTCAGCCGACACCGGTGCAAGTGGACCCAGTGTAAGCCAGCACAAGGCCTGAAAAAGGGGCATGTCAGGAGGGGCCAAGGTGAGGGGACTCAGGCCACATCCAGCTCATGTTCAGAGCACTCCTGCAGGTCCCAATTCAGGGAAAAGTTATTCCAGGGAAAAGGCTGGTCTAAGAAAATAATTGCAGTAGAAGTTAATGGAGAAGGCTTAGTCTCCAGTAGGGGTTGTTATAACATGTGTCTTTGAGAACATGAATGTGTGAACCTGCCACCCACACATGCCATTAAACACACTTCCTTGAGAGGAGGGGGATCTTTTGCTAGGGATAAAACAAGCGCTTTGCCCCGAAGTGTGCCTAAATAGTGTGTGTATATAACCCCAAGAACACATGTCCAAACCAGACTAAAGCAAAGCTTCCATTTATTAAGAGAAAGAGAATAATAGCAGTACAAAATTACTGGGTGTGTGGCAGCATTAATCATTAAAACAATAACTCATTCATAACTAAACTAAAGAGAGCAAAGGTTCCTATTGCTATAAGAAATGACAGGGAGCAAAGACTGCCTATCCTAGGTCCAGGAGTGGGCAATGGAATATAGCTGAAGTGGTGTGAAGGAGCTCTGGCCAAAAAGCAGGAAGGAATCTGCTTGCCTCGGCTTGCGCTGAGATGCAGACTCCCTGCCTGTTCCATGTCCTGCAGTCCTGCGTTGCGTTCCTTGACAGCATAGTTACACGTGTTGGAGCTCAGACCACCATCCCCTTAGGTCTCAAGCCCTGTCTTTTTAAAGACATCTATTCTCTTTCAACCCCCATAAAAAGGAGGGGCCTGGGCATGAGGTGATTTCATGTGTGTGCCTGCGTGCATGTTTCTTGCTGACTCTCAGAAACTCACACTATTTTCTAATGCTTTCTTTAAACAATGGTGAGCTTGAGGGAAGCCTGCCAAGGAAGAAGATAACATTTATTTCAGTTTCTTCTGGTTATTTTAGTTGCCCACAGAATGGCCTTGCTTCTGTCCTCATTTCACAGTACTGCAGGAATGCACGAGTCAGAAAACAGGGAGTGTGGGGTAGGAATTACAGTCCAAAATGCTGCAGGGCCTTTGCACCTCTTCAACTCCACATGTACCAAAGTGGGGTTAGCCGAGCACTCGTAACAGGGTATTTGGGAAAGCAGGCTTTTTCTTTCTGGTCCCTGTGTGCAGCTCCTGGCTGAGCTGGCATTCAGCCAACCCAGAGGCTCCTGAATGCCAGTTGGATGTGGCAGAACTTTACGCAGGTTCCTCTTGCTCCAGCACCGCTTACGCTGGCTTCCCCTGAATTGGATTGCTCTGTTAGTTGCAAAATGGTTGCTATTTCCTTTAAAGGTTCTCATGCATAGAAAGGCCACAAGTTCACAGGAAGGTTAAAAGTACAAAGGGATGTTTGGTCAAGAAATTGTTCACCGAAGTTGTGTGGTCAAAGAATTGTTAAATTATCACTAGATGAATAGCATCATGATTTTATTGCATAGGAGAAAACCTGTATCAACCTGTTTTGACTGATATGGTACAAGCACAGATAACTGATACTTTGTGTAAGATTTTTAATGATGTGAAGTTTGGCCAATAAGGAAACCTGAAGAGGGGCCCATTCTTTATCTGGTCATGAATTTACTGAAGTGGGCCCAAGCCATTTGAAGTGGGTGAGTGGGGCAAAATGAAGATACCCTTGAAGACTGAGGTTAGGGTTGACAAAACATTGGTTAAAAAAATAGGGAGTGGTTTATTTTGACCCCCACCCAGAAACCCTTACCAAAGCTGGTTTGACCCAAGAAAATGAGACAATTTTCTGCCTACCTTTAGAATTTACTTACGTTTCAAAACAGAGCAGTTATGCCAGTAGCATTATTGCAGGAAACTAAGAAAAAATCCACCAGGTTCCTCAAGGTCCCACCTAATATTGAGCCTGAGCTTGCAAGGCAGTTTGGTGACCCTCTATAAAAGATGACATAAAGACCTGGGTAACCAACTGCCAAGTTTGTACTTGACGTCAATCAGTACCAGTCGTTACCTGTATGACAGAATTACTAGATCACCCATACCAAATGTTGACAGCTTATTTAGATACTTACCTGAAATTACTCTATTTACTTTGTTATTGACTGATTACCATTCCTGATACTTGGAGCAGCACTGCAGAAAAAATTAGTACCGCTTTTAAGTGCATATTTGCTCATCACAACATACCTTCTATTTTGAGAACAGATAATGGGCCAGAATTTTCTGGCAAGCTGCTTTGCAGTTGACTTTGGTTTTCAACATATCATCCTCAGTCATGACTTCTCTGGAAGTAGCTGGAAAACAAAACAGGTAGTTGATACAATAAAGAACCTACTGCAAAATAATGAAGACATATTTTCCTGATATATCGCTCAGCCTCTGGTTGGAAACCTGCAATGCTGCTTGTGAGTCAATAGCTCCATAGAACCTACTACACTTAGCGGCCCTTGCCACTATTTCACTGTGATACTTGTGGACAAATAATTTCATTAACTAACAAAGATTGTCAGAGGCACAGTTTCAATAGCAGACATGCAAGCAGGAAGATTTCAGCTCTTTCCCCACAACACAAAGTTTGGGCTCCAGATGCTGAAATGAAAAGAACCGTTCAGGCAACTGTGGAAACTCCTTGCTCATCTTTAGGGATTCTTCCATCAGAATTCAGAACATCTCCATCACATTTCTCCTGTTTGTCATGTTATGGTGGAATGTGCTTCAGCTTCTCCAAAGAGATTAAATTAAAGAACTCAGTTATATATAACAAACAATCCTCAGAGAGTGAAAAAAACATAAACAAGCTAATTATAAGTATGGGCACAGTTATGTTAGTTTGTTGGAATCTTTTCCAGAAAAAAGGGGATATAGTAGAAAGGGTTAAACTTCTATTTAGGAATAGAGATGAACAACAGCATCAGCAGGAGACAGCCTTTGTGTGTGTGTGTGTGTGTGTGTGTGTGTGTGTGTGTGTGTGTGTGTAGAATTAGCTGAATTAGAAAAACCGGCCCTGTCTCAACTCTGTTAATAATACATATACATATTTAAAATTATAATATTTCCTTTCAACTGACATCTTTCTGGTCATTTTTCATTCATTTTAATTTGGAGGAGTATCTTAGTAAGTTGTGATTGATTTTGGCAGGCGGTTTCTTGAAAAAATATACAGCTAGCATAAGGGACTTCTTTCCCCTGATGTCTTCATTTTGTGCAAGAACTGTGGTGTTATTGGATATTCTAAATTAAATGATTTTTAAAATATCTGGGGGCTTACTGCAAAACTGAAAAAATATAGCACTTTCTGCTAGTTCCTACCAGCCCGTGAGCTCAGAAAACAATGAATTATAATAATACAGATTGTCCTTGATCCTCTCAGGATTTCACATACTCTGCAAATACATTCTGCATGTCCTGCAGGGCATGTGATATTTCATCTCTCTCTACTAAAGATCCCCAAGCTGGGAGTATTCCACAACCCTGCATTAAAATGAGACTGTTGAGCTAGTTCATTATTGGGTTCCCTTCTGTGTGAGAATAACTGCACCAGTGAGAAAGGGAGCACAAAAAGGTTAGAACTGATTGATGTGGATGACCTAACAGATCAACGCAGGGCAATCAGAGTTTTCCACATATATTGCACAACTTAAATTTCCTCAGATATATACACTTAATCACTTCTTTTAAACTAGAAACAGATACGTGTTAATGAAAAGCCTATTTGGTCCTGATTCAGTTTGATTCATTAGATGCCACCATATTTAGAATCAGTAAGTTATAAAATAAGGAAAATGATACATTTTATTGTGCCACATTGTCAGTGAAAGGAGATGCCAGTGTTCAGATATCCTGTTGCCTTTGATGCTTTTCATTCTCTGCAATCAACATGGCAGGGGGGTGCCACAGCATCTGATAGTCCTGATGCGCAACCTATACTCTGGACGAGAGGCTACTGTAAGGACAGAATATGGAGAAACCGATTGGTTCCCAATTGGAAAGGGTGTGAGACAGGGCTGTATTTTATCACCCTATTTGTTTAATCTGTACACAGAACATATCATATGGAAAGTGGGATTGGACCAAGATGAAGGAAGTGTAAAAATTGGAAGGAGAAATATTAATAATAAAAGATATGCAGATGATACCATACTACTAGCAGAAACCAGTAATGATTTGAAAGGAATGCTGATGAAAGTTAGAGGAAAGCATAGCAGGACTACAGCTGAACATCAAGAAGACTAAAGTAATGACAACAGAAGATTTATGTAACTTTAAAGTTGACAATGAGAACATTGAACTTGTCAAGGATTATCAATACCTTGGCACAGTCATTAACCAAAATAGAGACAATAGTCAAGAAATCAGAAGAAGGCTAGGACTGGGGAGGGCAGCTATGAGAGAACTAGAAAATGTTCTCAAATGCAAAGATATATCACTGAACACTAAAGTCAGGATCATTCAGACCATGGTATTCCCAATCTCTATGTATGGATGTGAAAGTTGGACAGTGAAAAAAGCGGATAAGAGAAAAATAAACTCATTTGAAATGCGGCATTGGAGGAGAGCTTCGTGCACACGATGGACTGGGAAAAAGACAAACAACAGAACAAATGAAACCAGAACTATCACTAGAAGCTAAAATGATGAAACTGAGGTTATCCTACTTTGGACACATCATGAGAAGACACGATTCACTAGAAAAGACAATAATGCTGGGAAAAACAAGGGAGTAGAAAAAGAGGAAGGCCAAACAAGAGATGGATTGATTCCATAAAGGAAGCCACAGACCTGAACTTACAAGATCTGTATAGGGTGGTTCATGACAGATGCTCTTGGAGGTCACTGATTCATAGGATTGCCATAACTCGTAATTGACTTGAAGGCACATAACAACAACAGCAACAACAGTGGAGCACTCCTGTTCATTGTTACAGTCAATCAGCCATGGCATCTTCTAGGATACCCTATTCCATTCTACTTCCTCCTTGGCTTTCCATTTTTTCCCTAGAGAATGTATTTCCTGGAGAATGTATTTCCACTTCCATAAGTCCTCCACTGTCACATGAGTGGAGAGAACTGTTGCATTCAGGTCCCATAAGCATCAGTTTGGCCACTGTGAGAACAGGATTTGGAATACTGTGTACAGGTCTGGTCACCTGACCTTCAAAAAAGATATTGTAGAGTTGAAAAAGGTTCAGAAAAGGGCAACCAAAATGATCAAGGGGATGGAGCAACTTCCCTATGAAAAGTTGCAGCATTTGGGGCTTTTTAGTTTAGAGAAAAGGTGAGGCAGAGATGACATGACAGAAGGCTATAAAATTATGCATGACATGGAGAAAGTGAGTAGAGAAAAGTTTTTATCCCTCTCTCAAAACACTGGAACTGATGGACATCCAATGAAGATGAATGTTGGAAGATTCAGGACAGACAAAAGAAAGTACTTCTTCACACAGTACATAGTTAAACTATGGAATTTGGTCCGATAAGAGGCAGTGATGGCCGCCAACTTGGATGGCTTTAAAAGTGATAGATGAAATCATGGAGAATAAGGCTTCATGACTAGTCAGTGATGACTAGCTATTATGGCTATGACCTTTCTCCATAGTTGGAGGTGGTATGCTTCTGAATACCAGTTGTTAGAAGCCACAGGAGTGGGAGGAGTGCTGTTGCACTCAGGTCCTACTTACAGGCTTCCCTTTGGCATCTGGTTGGTCACTTTGTGAACAGGATGCTGGACTAAATGACCCACTGGCCTGATCCAGCAGGCTCTTCTTATGTGTTTATGTTAGGATGATGGACTAGATGGGCCTTTGGCTGATCCAGCAGACTCTTCTTATGTTTTTGTGTACTTATTGCATCTAGGCGATAGTGCTAGTTATAGTTTGTTTCAATGGGCATATAGTGATTCCTATCCCTGGTACACATGGCAAAAATTGCTCCAGGCCCATGACCCTGATGATACAAAGAACTGGGAGACTATGCCCAGTAAGAGCGCTGGCAATAATTATTATTTCATATAATTGCTGGAGGATCCTACAGGAAGAGAGCCCCAGGGACCAGTGCTCCAGCATTTCTTTGCCCAAGGATTTAGCCTTCCTCTCCACTGAGGAGGACTCATCCTCAGAATCCTTTGTATTTCAGTAGACTACCCCACTGCTATAATCCTTTGGAGCCAGGGGCAGCAGGAGGCTCCATAGACCCTTGTGAGGCGTCCTTCCCTGGCTCTCCCTGTCAGGTTCCTACACTACTGCCTGTCACTAGGCACCACCAGGGACTCCACCAGTCCGGACTGTCCTCTCTTATGGTTTCTCTCCCCGCTCTAGCACAGATCTCAACAGATCCCCCTGCTAGGCAGCACCACCAGTCACGTCCTATAACCAGTAGTCCCAGAGACTCTGCCTGAGTCTCCCTCAATTAGGTTACCTCTGTGACTGTGTGCTTAAGCTGTCCCAATCCCTTTGATTTACTCAGACTGCTTATAATTCTGGTTTGCTCTGAATACTTGTGGTGTTATTCTTCCCTTCCCCGCTGCCACCATTTGTTATAGTTTCCCTTCAGCCTTGGTTATTTACCTCACCCTCCCTTCTGGTCTGTGAAACCCCAGCCAAGGATCAGGCCTTTGGTAAACCAAATTAAGTATTTATTAAATAACACAGATAACAAAGATAACAAGATTACTTCATAAGGCACATAAGCATATGGTTTTACTCAGTACTAATCCGAACTCCACCCCCCTCCTTCTCCACTCTCTCCTGGCAAACCACTCTCTCAAACCCACCAAACAACCCACTCTTTCTCTTCTCCCCCCAGATTCCACTCTCACTCTTCCTTTTATACGTTCAGCCATTTTAAACACTCCTCCAATCATCTAGCATTCTACTGCCCATTCACTCCCCCTCCTCTTTCACTCCACTTACCATGTATCTTCTAAACAACAACACTTACCATATATACATTAATATAGGAACATGACAACCCTCCACAGCCAAAGCCAGTAGAATAAGGCACAGAGCTCCCTGACTCCAAGACAATTTAACTCAGAGACTATTAAAACTTGAGACAATTGCTAAAGCAATGCTTGCTGCTCTGAGTTGCCTTACATCCATCCTGATATTCACTCTGCAGAGAGTTGACCAGGGTCCTGATCTCCTGCAGTTAGCTTGATCTCATAGAATAGTAGAGTTGGAAGGAGCCTATATGGCCATTGAGTCCAGTCCCCTGCTCAATGCAGGAATCCAACTTAAAGCGTACTTGACAGGTGGCTATCCAGCTGCCTCCAGTATTGGAGAGCCCACCACCTCCCTAGATAATTGGTTCCATTGCTGTACTTCTCTAATGGTTAGGAAGTTTTTCTTGATGTTCAGTTGAAATCTGGCTTCCTCTAACTTGAGCCCATTATTCCATTTCCTGCACTCTGGGGTGATCGAGAAGGGATCCAGGCCCTCCTCTGTGTGACAACCTTTCAGGTACTTGAAGAGTCCTATCATATCTCCCCTCCTCATAGGGCTCTGTTTCCAGTCCCCTGATCATCTTCATTGCCCTCCTCTGAATATGTTCCAGTGTGTCTGCATCTTTCTTAAAGTACAGTGACCAGAAGTGGACACAGTATTCAAGATGAGGCCTAATTAGTGCTGAATGGAGGGGAACTAGTACTTCATGTGATTTGGAAACTATACTTCTGTTAATGCAGCCTAAAATTGCATTTGCCTTTTTTGCAGCCACATCACACTGTTGGCTCATATTCAGCTTGTGATGAACAACAATTCCAAGGTCCTTCTTGCATATAGTATTGCTGAGCCAAATATACCCCATCTTATAATTGTGCATTTGGCATCTTTTCCCTAGGTGTAGAACTTTGCACTTATATCTGTTAAATTTCATTCTTTTGTTTTCAGCCCAGTGCTCCAGCCTATCAAGATCACTTTAACTTTGTTTCTGTCCTCCAGGGTATTAGCTATCCCTCCCAATTTTGTATCATCTGAAAATCTGAAAAGCTTCCCCTGCATCTCCTCATCCAAGTCATTAATAAAAATGTTAAAAAGCAGTGGTCTCAGGACTGAGTCCTGCAGTACCCCACTCATTACCTCCGCCCAGTTTGAGAAGACACCATTATAAGCACTCTTTGAGTACAACTCTGTAGCCAACTGTGGATCCATTGATAGTTGTTCCATCTAGCCCACATTTAGCTAGCTTACTAATCAGAATATCATGAGGCACTTTGTTAAAAGCTTTGCTGAAGTCAAGATATATTAGGTCTACAGCATTCCATCAGTCTGCCAGGGAGGTTACCCATTAAAAAAAATGAGATAATATCTTGCCAGATCTAACCAGTAACCCTTGCAGTGTTCTAATTTCAAATAGGATAGGGTCTCTTCAAGCAAAATTCCTCCCTCTCTTTTTGTTTCCCCAGAGCTTTCACGGTGTACTAGTCACATAGTTCCCCATTGCAACAGTGCACAAACACCTGGTGTGCTGATCATGTGCCAGTGGGAAGCTCAGTTCGGAGGTCGCTTGACAGCCTGGACATGTTCCTGTAGTGACCTTGGACTTGCTCAGGTCTCTCCCATAGTACATATGAGCAGGTCCCATTGGGTGCCTGACAGTCTTTTAATTCAGCAGCCATGGAATTTCACCAGTTAATCCTGGAGGATGAAATTATACAAATAGCTTATTTTATTTATTTATTATTATTATTTATTTATTAGATTTATATACTGCCCTTCCTCCCAGCAGGAGCCCAGGGCAGTAAAGCATTTCCCCCACCTTTTTATTCTACAGCAGGCACATATAGCCTGCCACCCAAATTTAAACTAAATCTGTCCCTGGCCACATCCACATCAGGCCTTTATTTCACTTTGGACAGTCATGGCTTCTCTCAAAGAATCCTGGGAAGTGTAGTTAGTGAAGGGTGCTGAGAGTTGCTAGGAGATGCCCTGTTCCCCTCACAGACTTTCAATCAGAGTGGCTGACTGTTAAACCAGTCTGGCCACTGGAGCTCGTCAGTGTAATAGGAATCTCCTCTCAGCCCCCTTTACAAACTACACTTCCCAGGATTCTTTGGGGGAAGCCATGACTGTCTCAAGTGAAATAAAGGTCAGGTGTGGGTATGGTCCCCTGATTAGCCAAGACAAGCAGCTAGGAGTCTGGCTTTTGAACACGGACAGTTGGTTCTTACTGAGCATGCCCGACACTATCATAGGGTTCCAGCCAAAATTTCTTAAATTAATTAAAAATCAACCAGGCATTTTTTTAACTTTTAAACTGCAGAAGATGAAGGTCAGAGTATGGGGCAATGTCAGTAACAGGATTACAGGTACTCTGAACATGGCTGACTTTTT
Source organism: Rhineura floridana (assembly GCF_030035675.1). NCBI lineage: Eukaryota > Metazoa > Chordata > Lepidosauria > Squamata > Rhineuridae > Rhineura > Rhineura floridana. The sequence continues at coordinate 33,170,973 of NC_084486.1, read as the reverse complement.
AATGAATTTCAGCAGATTATGAGAACTCAGAGAAAAAAGTCCAAAAGGAGTCTGGGTTTTTTCCCCTCTCTCTTTAGACTTTGAACTCTCAATTCTTTCTGACTGTTTTGTGTATCGCCATGAAAATTAAGAGGGTTGTTAAGCAAGCGTTTCTGAGTTCAGGACTATAAATTTTGTAAGGTTTTGTTTTGAAATGAGCTTATGGAAAGCATCAGAATGGCATAGGGGGTATTTTCAATTTAACATTGCGGAATGTGAAAAATCCACGCTGGCTATAGTATACAGCCACTCTTGTGGCTGTATAATAATGCTTAGTGATTAAGCCCTGATATTTAGTGTGGTGTGTTACTAAGCAAAAAGGTTGACTTGCCGGATTGCTTAGTTAACTGACTAATAAAGTTTTATGGGCTTTGAATATATTCTGTAAATAGAGATTGAAGAGCCAAGAGGATTAGTGCTCAGTACCAGTAAACACTCCACAGATCTCTGGTGCAGTTTAATTAACCTTGGTTGCTATATGCTGTATGCTATTGCTCTGTAATACAGTAAATTGTGGCACTTAGCAATTTATACTGTGTCTTGTGGTTGGTTTGGTAATGGTATTCATGCTGGAGTGATTAACACCCATTCTAATTTAGTTTATTATTGATCTCTGGAGTACTATGGTACGAGATAAGAAGGGAAGAATTTGTCAAAGGATCTGTAGTTACCTGACAACCATGCTGATTATTTTCCAGAGCTAATGTTGAAATTATTGTTTTTGTATTATTATTACATTTATTGCCTGCCCTTCACTAGTAGGTTCCAGGGCCAGTTTCAGAAATTTAAAATATAGTATTAAAAACAGTTAAACCACATAGCATTCACAAGAATAGGGTGGGTCTTGAAAACATAATTTCAAGTGCGAAAGGCTGGATATTGAGGTGTGTCTTTAGCATTCACCAAAAGCTGTACAAAGAAGGTGCCAAGCACACCTCTGTAGGAGGAAATTCCACAACTTAGGGGCTGCCATGGAGAAAGCTGTTGCCTGGGCTGCCATCTTCTGAACTTCTGAGGGTGGCAGAACTACCAAGAAGGCCCCTTCTGCTGATCTTAACACCCAAGAGAATCTGCAGGGAAGAAGACAGTCTCTAAGATATTTATTCTGCCCCCCTGCCACCACGTTTCCATTGATTTCCTACCTCTGGTCATAATTAAGTGATAGGATCGGTGAGGGATAAAAATGGAGGAGGGCACCTCTATCATTTCTTCTACATTTGATTATATCAGAGGAAGAAGCAGTTGGAACAGGAGGACTTACCCTTTCTAGTTGCCCCACTTCCTGTCTTCCTGTCCCACTTCCTGTCCAGCAGCATTCAATAAAACCTAGTGTGCCATTTTTACCAGAAAGGTAAATGTTCACAGGAACAGTCCTTTGGCTGCTGGATGTTTATTTTGTATCTTTATAAAGCCAATATGATTACTATCACACTCCCTCTCCACAGTTCACATTTTCATTTATACTCCTGTTCTTTCATGCACTATATATATATATCCTTGCCATTACACAACCACTGATGAGTATTTGTATTTTGAAGGACATTTGATCCCATGCATTTTATTTCTCCTTTGCATATGTAGTAATTATAACATCTCTCTCCTATTCACTCCATCTCAGTGCTTACCATGTGAAAAGGCTGAAGAATTTTGAATATGAATTTTTGAATTTATTATGAGATAATTATATGTGTTGAATACAATAAGCATAGAATTGGAGCTTATGAAGGATGCAAAGGTTCTGCTTTGCACACAGATTGCTCCAGCAGGAAGTCTGTGATGGAAATGGGAAGAGGTACTTAAAATATCAATGGTAGTTCTCACATGGCTTCCATTTTTGAGTTCCACTTAGATACAAACAGTTGCAGTCAGTTGAATTTGCTTTGAGTGTAAAGTGTTAATTGAACTAAGCCAAACTGTAGCATTGACCTAAATGGTACAGTAATTTAAGGAACATGCATGGTTCATATAGGTTGATGACCTTCCTAATACAGCTAAAGGACTGAAACCTCTGATGAACATATGCAGATGTTTGGAACTCAAGAGTCACGCTATTTCTTTCCTTCAAAATAATTTTTGAGAAGCAGATTGAAATAATGAAAAGAGCCAGTTATTTCCTATATGTATTTTATGGGTTGTTGGTGAGGAGATCATTATTAAACCTTAGAAGAATGAACTTTGTTTAGATTTTTTCCAGCCTTATGCCAAGGGTTCTCAGAGCAGGTTGGTAGCACAGATCACCATCACCGCCACCACGTTTATCCTCACTACAGCCCGGGCCGGGGGGGGGAGAGTTAATAGAAACATTGAGGGTGGTATTCAACCCTAGTTCTATTCAGAATAGACCCATTGAAGTTAATGGACATGACTAACTTAGGTTCATTCATTTCATTGGGTCTACTTTGAGTAGGACTTAGTTGAATACAACTGAGAACCTTTGACAAAAGCTTAATATAGACTTGGAACCTTCAGTTAGACATAAGAAATATTTGCACATTTCCATCTATAGATATGTAAAAGATAAGTCCCAAGGTTTTGTCACAGATTAATATCACACCAGGAAATGGAACCCTGGTTGGGAGAGGTAGGTGAAGGTTCTGCAGATAGTGACTGGCTTATTGGTTCTGTGGGACAAAGTAAATAGGCGACAGCTGAGAGAATGCAAAACCTCACCATAGACCCTGGGGACATATGGGCAAGTTTAGATTACACTCATTTACTTCATCTCATATGATTAAATGGATGCATTTAGTCATTTTGAGAAAAAATAAAGTGATTTCTTGGAGAATGAGAGTTTTTTTAACGTATTTCAAATAGAAAAGATGGCCCTAGTCTATATCTGCATAATTTTTCTTGCTGTTTGAGGCCACTAGGTGGTTGTTCTCATGTGTAATGTAGGAGCTCTAATCTATAGAACTGTAGCAAACAATCTTTGACCTGTTGTTCCAGATGCATCTGCCACTAGTGAGTATAAAAGGGGGAAGTTATCGCTGTGGCTGCTGAGAAGGGAATCAGTGCTAATACCTGGATCTCCAAACGATTGTGTTTTGCCCCACCTTGCTATATAAAGCAGGCACCTTGCCAGAGGCAGCGAGGAAGAAACTACAAAATTTGAGTTGATGCGTACATTCAACAATATACCTACAATGGGTCAATAAATTCAAAAGAGAACAGATATATCTTGAAAACAAAGAGTATACAACCCTTTTCTCAGATAAATTTCTCAAATGCATGTACTTTTAAGCAAACAGTGTAACCTGTGCAGATTATTTTTATTCATGGTGTCAATAGTACTTCTCCCAACATTCTGTTTCACACAGTTTCTTTCTGAGCTATATCCCATTATAAAATTAATTAGATAAAAGCTTCAGTTCTCCATAGATTTCACTCAACCACTTCCGGCTATTCCATTACTAAACTGAGCTCCAAGCTAGATATGCTTACATCCTGATTAATCCATTTAATCACAATCTTGATTACTCAAGAACAGAGATGAACAAGTAAAGCTTTCCTAGTTTCAGGGTGCCTGAGAGAGATGTTTCAATAACAGCTAGAAATGTCAATCAGCCTACAGTTAACAGGCATAGCAGATGGTGCACTGTGTAAACAAAGACATTTAAAAGTTGTATTGACCTATGAAATGTCATATTAACATTATGGTATATCTGTATCCGTCTTGCACACCAATTTACATGATTGAAGATTGGCGATTGTTTTTCTTTTCCTATTAAGAAAGTTATATTAGGAGATCCAGATGATTCAAACATTACAGTAGAGGATCAATATGCCATATCATATTATGCAGATTTGCTATATTTAAATAGGCAAAGTATTTTCAGTTTGACCTTTTTTTTCTGGGACATATTCTGCTTGTTCTGTATGATAGTTGTCCCTGGCAGTGTCTTGCTAAAACCTATGAATTATGTTGCTGGACCAGCCTAAGCTAGCCTCCCCCAACCTGGTGCCCTCCAACTGTTTTTGACTATAGCTTTCACCAGCTAATGGCCAGTGTCAGGGATGATGGGAGTTGTAGTCCAAAACAGCTGGAGGGCATGGCTGGCCTAAGCCTTGGAAGAGCTGAGATGAGTTGTTTGCTTTCAAAGTATCAAATTCAGAGCTTGGAAGTAACTAGTTACAAGTAACAGATTACTTGTAATTCATTACTTTTTTGAGTAACAAGTGGGTAACTTCATTACATTTTGCTGGTAATAGAACAAGTAGTAACTTCATTACTTTTGAGGAGTAATTGTAATGTTTCCAGCATTACTTTTGCGCATTACTTGGGGGGAAGCAGGGGAAGTCTTCTGTTCCTCTGATTTGTGAATAAAAATCATGTGCTTCAAATTGGACTTCTGTGCAGCATTGTTCTTCCTTCATGCTCTATGGGTGCTTAGGAGGCGACGAGGGAGGAGGTGGAGAGTGAGACGGGGTGGAGAAAACAATTGTTTAAAAATTGACAGGAGTGGAAGGAGAAAAGAGCTGGAGGCAATATATAAATACAAAAATATGTGTGTTGGGGTATCATCATTGCTGGGGGTAGGGTGAGGGGATGTGAGATTCTGTTATGCCATTCTGTTAATCTTATGGATAAAAACATTATTCTCCTACCCTCTGTGTGTGTGTGTGCGCTTATTTTTAATGTTGTTTTAGGCTACTTAGATGTGCAGCAGCCAAGGCCAGCACCTTGTAGGCATTTTTTAAAGTAACTAAAATGTAATTGTAGCAATCACTTTTGAGTAAAAGTAAAGTAATCCATTACTTTCAGAGCAATTGTAATTGTAACGGTAATTACTACTTTTGGGGGGGCCATGTAACTGTAACTGTAATTTATTACTTTTTAAAAGTAATCTTCCAAGCTCTGATCAAATTTATATTAAATCCAATTTTGTTTATTTTGATTGAGAGGCAAAAGTATGCTTTAAGTATGTCCAAAGGTTTGAACATACACATTCGAGTTTCAAACTTTTTTTTCTTTGCGCAACAGGGTCTGTTCCATAATATTTGCTTTTGAAAGTCCCCTCCTTGTGGAGTGGGGGGCTACTGTTATGAAAGAACCCTGAAAGCTTCTTTGGATCTATAAGACTAGTTGTTCCAGCCATAATTTACACCTTATCCTGTCCTATGGTCTGAGGGCAGGCTGTCACTGCTTCACCAAATACAACTCTAGGACTGCCCCAAATGGCACATAATAAGTAGTGAATATAAAGACTAAGGATGGGAGAGAAATTCAGTTCTGGACTCCTGCTGGGAGGAAGGGTGGGATATAAATCAAATAAATAAATAAATAAATAAATAAATTCAGTTTGAACTTACCTAGTCTGCACTTTCTGAAACAATATGCAAACTGAAACACAACAATTCCTTTGAAACTTGAACTTCTCCAAATTTTGCAGTGTGGGTTTTCAGCCAATTAAGTGTAGAAAAATGCATATACTAGGGAAAATATGTATACACATATATTAGTGAAAATAACTTTAAAAAGTATTATATTAGGGGAAATTGCTTTGCAAAAATTTGTATATTAAGTGAAATTCACACTAAAATGCTGATGAATTCTCATGAGGAATTTTTTTTTAAATCACAGACTGATGTGGAAATGTGGGGGATTGAATTTATGATTGGAAAATGGAGAAACTGAGATAAACTGAAATTTATAGATTCACTCATCCCTAGTAAAGACTTGTGGAAATGCAGGAGAGAGAACCAAAGTGGGTATGGGAAATGGATCTAGTTATCATGTAAGACAACTGCGAGAAAGAAAAGATACTAGCTTATGAATCTCATCTTTGAATAAACTAAATTAAATGAATACTGATACGTTTTTGTCATCAAGGAGGGAACAGCCATGTCAAAATGGTAAGGTGAAGTGATAGTTTGCCATGATGGTGAAGCCTCTTTATTTCTAATGTGGACAAGAAAATCCTCCCAGATCTCCCCAAAATGCCTGAGGACCAAAAACATCTCATGATACCACATGAAGCACATTTGATTCTTTATACATTTGCTGAACTGGGCACTTACTGAGCTATTGGTGCTGCTTCAGTAGATCATAGAAAGAAAATGAAAAGAAAAGCTGAAGCAGCAACTCTGTGGATGCATATTAGTAAAGTAGCAAACATTGTGCACTATCACAATAACTAAAACAATTTTTCCTCTTGGGAATAGAAGAAATGATATATTAAAAATCAAATGATGCAGGAGGAACACATGGAGAGTCAATTCGCTACTTGGGGTTCTCTCTCTAAGGGAATCCTATAGATGCAAGAGTAGGCTCTTCCCTAGTTAAGATCAAGGAGGAAGAGAGGCAGGAATTTCACTTTCACTTTGAGGAGGATAATATGAATTAGTAGGATTTCACTAGATCAGGTTTTGGGGAAACTTTGCAAGCCAGTTTGCTTGAAACATTTGAGATGCTGTTGTTGCTCTAGGCTCAGTTGTGTGCACACTTACTGAATACAGTGTGGCTTACTTCCAAGTAAACATACATAGAACTGCACTGTTTAAAAAGGTTGGGTCTGAATGAAACATTAAAACAAGGTGGAGCCATGCTTGCTACTTTACAGTAGGATGAATTTGTCTGTTTTGAGGCCATATCACTTCTGCGTTTTGTTTTACCCATATTCCCATTCTATTTCTGCATTAATCTGTGATATATGCTGTCAAAATATATATTTAAATGCATATATTTAAATGGTTAAGAACTGCATTGCAGCATTCAGAGAAATGCAAAATTTTCTGGACAGCTAAATTCCAATCCCAGATGTGCAAATGAAGTCATTTTTGATAGGAATTTGCAAAGATAAAATTTCTCAGTCTTGCCTACCTGACAGTATATATAAATTAAAAGCATCCACAGCTTCTGTAGTTTCCATAATTTCACTGATTTTAAGATGTTTTAACCTCTGGGGCTACAAGGTTCAGAATAGTAGCTCCATGTGACAAGTTCCTATTGTAAAACTTTTTCACGTATATACAGTCCTGTGCTTGAATATTGAACCCTGTATTATGAAAAAATGGAAATGGACTGCCTTCAAGTCGATCCCGACTTATGGAGACCCTACGAATAGGGTTTTCGTGGTATTATTCAGAGGTGGCTTACCATTGTCTTCCTCTGAGGCTGAGGCAGTGACTGGCCCAAGGTCACCCAGTGAGCTTCATGGCTGTGTGAGGATTCGAACCCTAGTCTCCCAGGTCATAGTCCAACACTCTAACCACTATAGTGCATTGTTTATAATGCTTATAAATGTTTTTAATATGTCCCCTTACAATCCTTTTTTACCTTTCCAAGAACAGTAATTTTACAATGAGGAGTGAGGAGCCCTTGTAAAAATGTTTTATCATCCTTTTAAACTGAAATAAGATCAAATAATGAATTCTAGGGGCATGGAAGCATGTTTTATATCATTTCAATGTTGTTTTTTATTTTATGTAATCTATACCAGACGGATAGTTCAAAAAAAATCTTAGGAGCTGGTGCTGTCTGATTCTATGCAATGTTTCCACGGTAACTGGAAGAAGCAGATAACCTTTGTCCCTGATGTCTCCAACTATACACAGGAAAGGCAAGAAAAGCCAATAAAATGAAAAGAGAAATTGCCAACTCTTGATGTAGGAGCTGCAACACTACATTTTATGGGAAGGCTGGAATATGAATGGGAAAATTAATTTATGCTCTGTGATAGTCAATAGATGAGTTACATGTTACATAGATAAATATTTGCAATGGATCTGCTCTGCAATGAAGACTGGCTAGATATTTTTCAGCTGCTGCTGTCTTATTCTGAGAGCTGCATGCTGCATTACAAATGTCCCAGCTCCCAGTGAGGACCCTGGTCCAGTGACATTAGCAAAGCCAGATAATATCCGTATTGCTGTTCATGAATTTTGGGATGGCTCTGTAACCATTGCTTTTAAGGGCTTCATTTTATTATTATTATTATTATTATTATTATTAGAATACATCCGTTTTTAATAACGAAAAAACTACACCTTTATTCCTCTTTATTATTAAAGATTTCTAGTAGTCCCATTGTGCAGATCACACAAGCTTTATCTGTGTTATATTGAAAGGGAGTGTGTAGTCTTCATGTCAGATCCAGATGTTTCTGTCAGTATGTGAATCAGATATCTGCTTATCTCAAGTTAAATATATGGTAAAGCAATAGCAGAAAGTTTAATATTAGGAAATCTGCTTAGCCTACTGTGTGCAAGTCAGATTGGAGTGTGAGAAGCAAGAGCGCTATGCTATGCCAGCTAGGCCAGGCCCGTGCTTCTGTAACAGTGTGTGTACAGTAGTACACAGCAGAAATAAAAAATAAGGTGGCTCTGGCTATGTTCAGCAGTTTCATAAATTAATGTTTCTGGATTAAATTCCTCAGAACAATTTCAGAAAATAACCATTGTTTTAGCTCTGTGTCTCATGTATGAGAAAGAATAGGTGCACAACTGACCCTTAGAGAATCTCCTGATCTTTTCAAAATGAAAGTTCCATGAAAACCATGCCAGTTTCTCCCAGCAATATAACTATATTATAGTACTGCTGGATATTCAGGCATAATTGTGATCAGCATGGTATAACACCCTATAAAAGCCAAGAATTCCATATTTGTAGCATTCACAAAATAGCAACATTTCTAGTTCTGATAGATTAGTTCAAAATTTTGTTTCTTGGGGCATGCACAGGAAAAAAACCTATTTTGTTTTTCATTTTAGGTCTTCTTAAAATTGTTGGCTTTTTCCCTCAGTGTTTTTTTTAACAATAAAAAACAATGATATATTTTGCTTGATGTGCTTCTATATTTGCAAAAGATCATTCAGTACAGAGGGGAGAAATGTACTGATACTGGTTGAAGTGATATGGCCTGTCTCTACAGCTGTTTAATTTCGCTAGGGACAAGTGGCACTTCCAATAATTGTATATGAAAAGCAATCTCTCACTTCAGCGTAATAGCCAATCTCCACTTTCCCGTGAGGCCATCTCCGGCTGAATTCCCTTTTTAATGGACAGAAAGAGCACTTTTAACATTTCAAAAAAAGTGAAATAAAAGATTTGCCTCTGGCAAATGATTAATACTAATGTGCAAAATGTGTTGTTTTCTTTTTCTCTCTCCTGCCCCTTTCCCATTTTTCTTTCTGTTTCCCTGTGCTGTGGATACATTGGTCTTCATGAAATCCTTATGAAATACAGTTGAGAGAGCTAATGGTGTGTGAACTCAGGCCTCTTTCAAATGTGATGCTGGTTGTGTGGTAATTGCACAAAGGATTACACATGGGTAGAGCTTCATACAGCCACTGTTGACATTTGGGAACGTATTTGTAGTTTGGGGATGTGTGAAATCCCCATATCCCAGATCAGTGTCCTGTCCTGACTTGACCAGGAGCAACTGGAGTAGCATGGCACTGCTGAGAGCGGGTCTCTTGATAATGCTGTCACTGCCACTTACCAGGTGAGTGCAAGGGTGTGGCAGGGTGCTGGCAAAGTCAGGGTGGCAGGGATGCACAATGGAAGCAAACTGGCACTCCCACTGGTGTGCCCACACCACTCTAACCTTGCTACTGCCCTGCCTCACCTGTGCTCTATCTGGCAAGTGGCAGCGACACTGCTGTCAGAAGATCAGCTCTGCAGGGCTGCCCTGCCCCACTAGTCACTCATGACTTTGGCTAGAAGCCCACAGGGCAACAAGGCAGCGCTATTCAAAGTTCCATGTGAGCAAATTGCTCCAACAAGGTCTGGGGCTTGAGTGATGTCTTTTATACCTCTCACCCTTCTCAGGTTCCACCCTTCATTTATCAATGGGATGAATTGCTTTTGATTTGCATCCAAAATTGGGAAGGGGAATGATGCTGCGTAGCTATCAAGGCAGCATTTCATGTAAAATTCACCCAAAGGTTTAACATCTAAGGGTGGAATATGCCCTTCTCTTGCCTTTGTAGAACAGTTTTCTTTTTCTTATAGTGGAATTGTGGGGGGAAAATACTTTTGAAGACCCCCCAGGGGCCAGATAGATTGTTTTGTGGTGACATTCAGTCCATGAATGACCAGTCATCTTTCACTGACTTAACCCACATCTAAGGTGTTATGATGTACTTCAAAATAGCATACACAGTTGATTAGAATTATATCAGTTCATAAATGGATCTTGTAAATATAATTTGGAACTCATAATAAATGGAACTAATCAATATACTTAAACAAACAAAGTTATACTTTTTAAAAGGTAGTCTCCCAAAAGGTGTTGCAATCATCATAGCATCAGGTTATTATTTCAATGAAAAGTATCCAGTCAACTAAATAATCCAAAGCTCTTTGGGTAATAAGAATATGTTCAGCTACATATTCCCCAGCGTAATTTCAGAGATTACAGCTTCTCTGTTATAATGAATATGTGTAATTTGACATCAAAACCTAATGGTCATGAAAAATTGTTCCCTTTCCTTTCTTCTTTTTTTAACTGATTGAGCATCTCTATTTAAGTTTCAGAATTTCTTCACACAGGTCATTGGCCTGCATAGTTATTAAATATAATGATAGTGCAAACCGGTGCATATTTACTCAGTAGTAAGCCCTATTAAGCTCAATGGGATTTACTCCTACATAAGTGTGTACAGGACTGTAGCCCTTATGTCACCTACACTAGTTATCATGAAACTAATGGAATTATTGTGCTGTAAGTGATTTGAGGATCATGTCCTTGTTTTTGAAATACATACTTGAACTGCAGGGGAGTTTTTATGACTAGTATAATGGAGAAAACTTTAAAATGTAATAATTTGGATCTATTTCATCTGGAGGCTAGTTAATTGGTTTATTTTTTTTACTATAATTGTAACTGCCTTTCTGCCAAAGTTTTTTTTTTAAAGAGGACTACAAATTTTAAAATAATGACATACAATCTGATACAAAAAGGAAAAGGGGATAGGAAGAAGAAAATGATCACATTCTGAGCTATACATGGATATAAAAGTTTCTGCTGGCCAGTCTCTCATGAAGTCAAATCTTCTGGCAGACAGGATTTGTCTGTGCTTCTGTTGGACAGTATCCAAATTATATTGCTCCAAGTGTGCTGAGTACTGTGAATGAGTCTATCACTATGGTGTTTGAGGAATGTGTTGTCTGATTAGACTCTGAGTTGACAGAAGGGTGTTAATATTCCTTTAATGGCAGTGGGTAGTTTCATGAATGGACAATTCAGGGACAGCAGACGAGGCCAGTAATTGGGAAACAACTATTGGAAAGAGCAGGGAGAGGAGGTGTCTGCTCTAGGTGTTTAGTGTGGGATTCCAACACTTTGTTCACTCAGTTTTTATGGGTCATCCATACAACATTTGTCATAGAACCAGTGTCATCTTGCTTTTTCTGCCTTTTCTCAGACCTGGTGGTCTCAATGAGGGGTTAGAATTTCTTCCTCTCCTGTGAATTTTAACAAATATCGATGATCCCTCGCACATTCTTTTTTCTCAGTTGCTTGTAATTCCCCTATGTTTAATTGGTTACACCAGAATTAAGAGACTTAGGGATGTATATACATGAGCACACTCATGTGAATCCTTATTTGTGGTTGTCTATCATTTCAAGCAATTTTGCTAGAAAAGAATATTGCAGACCAGTCCATGTAAGTGAATATTTTTGTACATATTAGTTATGTAGAATATGATTTCATGCTGTAATGCACTTTGTGTTATATGTGTAATAATGTTGTGTGTCCTTGCAATTTTATTTACAGCCCCTGACAAAGGCCAGACAACATAGTGGCCAAAGCGCACTGGTTTTTTTTTGAACATAAATACCACATTTTCCAGCATCTTGGGGTTTCCCCTTTTTTGTTCTTGGCTTTTTGGATACTTCACCCATCCTCCATGATTTTGCAAAGTTAATAGACAGTGGTTCCAAGAGTTCTTCAGCCAGTTCCTTCAGTACTCTAGGATGCAGTTCATCAGGCCCTGGAGATTTGAACTCATTCAAAATGATTAAGTATTCCTTGACCATATGTCTATCAATCTCAAGATGCAATCCTGCCCCATTAACTTCATGTTTCCCAGGAGGGTAATAGGCTCTCTTTTTGGAGAAGTCTAAGCCAAAGTAGGAATTGAGCATTTCTGCATTTTGTTTGTCGTCTGTTATCATTTTGCCATCCTCTTTAAGTAGCTGTACCACCATTTCTTTTCTCTGTCTTTTACTGTGGATGTACCTGAAGAAAGCTTTTATGTTGCTTTTGGCATCTCTCGCTAACCTCAGCTCATTCTCAGCTTCAGCCTTCCTGACACCATCCCTATAATTCTGTGCTACCTCTCTGTACTCTTCCTTTGTGGCCTGGCCTTCCTTCCACTTCCTGTATGTGTCCTTTTTGGTTTTCAGGACATATCTAAGCTTTCTGTGAAGCCGCATTGGCTTCTTTGGCTGTCTTCCCCCTTTTTTCCTTGTTGGAATTGTTTGCCATTGTGCCTTTAGAATTTCCTCTTTTAGAAACTCCCACTCATCTTGGACTCCTTTTTTCATCAGCGTCGCATGCCATAGAACCTTACTTGCCATTGTTCTGCGTTTATTAAAATCGGCTTTCCTGAAGTCCAGGGTACGCCTATAGGTACTCTCAGCTTTTGGTTCCTTTAAAATCAAGAACTCAAGTATAGCATGGTCACTTTCTCCCACAGTTCCCATAACTGCCACTTCGTCCACCAAGTCATCTCTGTTGGTTAGAACCAAGTCAGAGATAGCTGATCCCCTAGTTGCTTCCTCCACTTTCTGAATGAGAAAATTATCTCCAACACAAGTCAGGAATTCTTGGAGGGGTTGTGTTTGTCTCCCAACAGATATCAGGGTAATTGAAGTCTCCCATTACTACTACGTCATGCCTCCTTGACACATTGGCCATTTGCTTTGCAAAAGTTTCATCATCTTCTCCTTGTTTGGGTGGTTGGTAGTAGACTCCAACTACCATGTTCCTTTTATTCCTTGTTCCATTAATTTTAATCCAGATACTCTTGGTGCAACTACCAAGCTCATCCTCTTGTATTTCTGTGCAGGGATATATATTTTTAACATATAGTGTGACTCCACCTCCCTCTCTATTCCTTCTGTTCTTTTTGAACAAGTTATGTCCTTCAATCGCTGTATTCCAGTCATGGGAGTTATCCCACCAAGTTTCAGTTATACCTATCAAGTTGTATCTACTCTCCTGTATTAAGAGTTCAAGTTTGTCCTGTTTGTTTTCCATACTCTGGGCATTAGTATACAGACATTGAAGACCATGTGATTTATGGCCTGGCTTCCTTCCAACATTTTTATGAAGACTATGAAGTTCCTCTTACTGTGCACAAGACTTTGTTAGTTGTTACCACCAAGTTTATGTCTCCCTCCCCCTTAGGATTCAGTTTAAAGCCCTCCTGATGAATTTCTCCATGCTGTGGCCAAACATATTCTTCCCCGTATTTGTGAGATGCAACCCATCACTTGCAGTCTATCTTCCAGGAAGTGTAGCCTGTGGTCCCAAAATCCTATTGCCTGTTGTTGCATGGGGTCTCCTGTAATTCTTCCTCTGTAGACTATCCTCTACTGTCATCCTCAAGTGCTTGGAAGCGGTTCCATACTTCCACCGGTGAAGGTTGTCTTCTAGCTCTTCTGTTCCTCTCACCCTTTTCCATGGAGTTTCCTCCACTTGGCTGTTGCTCTCCACAGCAATGTCCTCTTCTGCTTCAACATTCTGTTGTTCTTCCACCTCCTGTACTTCTCTTTGTTGTTTTGGTCCAGCATTCTATCTAAAAACTCTTATACTCTTCAGTGTGCCCACCCTCCATTCCAGACCCATCACTTTTTCTTCCAACATCACCACCGGCTTGCACTTGTTGTACATATATACCATGTTGTTCTCAAGCAAGAAAACAAATGTTGCATACACCTTGTAGGTCCCCACTACTGGAGTGTCCTTCCCATCCATAGTCTCTACTGCCTTTTGTTTCTTTCTTTCTACTTATATTGGAATGGCCTGTGCTTTGTCCTGTCCCCCTTCAGGGTAAATAGGAGAGTCCTATTTGCATGTGGTACGCGTACAAGGGGAAAATATTTTTAGGGACCTGCCCCACCAAACTCCTCTGCCAAACTCATTCTTTTCTGCTACTATTGTGTCTGTGGGGAGCTCTCCAGCGGAGCTGTTTCGAGTGGTCAGAGGTCTTTTGCATCTTGACCCCTGTAGGGTAACATAGACCATTCAACAGACCGCTGCCAAGAATTTCCACGGCACTTTGCAGATAAAATCACTCAGATTCGTTCCGACTTGGATGCTATAGTTGATACAGTCTCAGTGGATGTAACCTCGGCTCCTACTTGTCCAGTAATAATGGATTCTTTTCAATTTGTACAGCCCGAGGATGTGTACAGGATCATTGGAGAGGTGAGAGCCACCACATGTCTTCTAGACCTCTGCCCTTCCTGGCTCATTAAAAGCGCCAGAGAGGGACTGGCTGAGTGGGTGAAGGGAGTGGTCAATGTCTCCTTACAACAAGGCAGAGTTCCAGTGTGCCTAAAGGAGGCAGTTGTAAGGCCTTTGTTGAAAAAGCCCTCCCTGGATCCCTCCATAATGGATAATTATCGGCCAGTGTCCAATATTCCATTTTGGGACAAGGTAATAGAGCGTGTGGTGGTCTCCCAGCTCCAGGGATTCCTGGATGAAACGGAGTATCTAGATCCATTTCAATCTGGTTTCAGGCCTGGTTATGGGACAGAGACGGCTTTGGTCACCTTGGTGGACGACCTACGCAGAGAACTGGACAGGGGGAGTGTGTCCCTGTTGGTTCTGCTGGACCTCTCAGCGGCTTTCAATACCATCGATCATGGTATCCTTCTGGGCCACCTTACTGGGATGGGACTTGAGGGCACTGTTTTGCAGTGGCTCCGTTCCTTCCTGGAGGGACAAACCCAGAAAGTGGTGCTGGGGGATTCCTGTTCGACTCCTTGGCTGTTGGCCTGTGGGGTCCCTAAGGGCTCAGTTTTGTCCCCCATGCTATTTAACATCTACATGAAACCGCTGGGAGAGGTTGTCCGGGGGTTTGGGGTTTGGTGCCATCAGTATGCTGATGACACCCAACTCTACTTCTCCTTTCCACCTAACTCCAAGGAAGCTGTCTTGGTTTTAAACTGGTGTCTGACATCAGTGGTGGACTGGATGAGGGCGAACAAATTGAAGCTTAATCCAGACAAGACAGAGGTGCTCCTGGTCAATCGAAAGGCAAATTGGGGAATAGGGATTCAGCCTGTGCTGGATGGGGCTACACTCCCCCTGAAGACGCAGATTCGCAGTTTGGGTGTGCTCCTGGACTTAGCTTTAAATTTGGAGGCCCAGGTTTCTGCAGAGGCCAGGAGTGCTTTCGCACAATTAAGATTAGTGCGCCAACTGTGCCTGTTCCTTGAGCCGTCTGATCTGGCCACAGTGACACATGCCTTAGTTACATCCCGTTTAGATTACTGTAACATGCTCTACGTGGGGCTGCCTCTGAAGACTGTTTGGAAACTTCAGTTGGTGCAATGTGCTGCAGCCAGAATGTTACAGGGACCATACGACTCCCCTGTTGCAAAAGCTCCACTGATTGCCACTCTGTTTCCGGACACAATTCAAAGTGCTGGTGATGACCTATAAAGCCCTATACAGCTTAGGTCCAGGCTATCTGTCAGACCATATCTCCCTATATGAGCCTGCCCGGGCCCTGAGATCCTCAGGAGAGGCCCTTCTCTCAATACCCACGTCCTCACAAGCACAACTGGTGGGGACGTGAGATAGGGCTTTTTCGGTGGCTCCCCCGAGGCTTTGGAATTCCCTTCCTAGGGAGGCACGAATGGCCCCCTCCTTGCAGTCCTTCCGTCGGCAAGCAAAGACTTTTTTATTCCAACAAGCCTTTGGAATTATTTTAACTGTATGTATGAATGGTTTTAATACTGTAAATAGTTTACTTCTATTTTAATCTAGACTTGTATGTTTTTAATTATATGTGTTCTTTTATCTGGAAGCCGCTGTGAGTTCCAGTTTTGGAAAAAGGGTGGGGTAAAAATAATGATAATAAATAAATAAATAAACAAACTCCTCTTCGCTTGCTCTATTCGCTCACTGTCTGAGAGCTGGCTTGCTTGTATCTCCTCTGGACCAGCTGAGACAGCTCCCTCTGCTCTGCTGAGTTAGGAGTCAGGAAACAGAACTCTGAATTTACAGCAGCTGAAAAAAACAGTATCAGAATGAAATACATGAAGTTACAAGTATAATGTGTACTCCTGCAGAGGAAACGATTGACTGTGGGGCACAGTGGCTAGAATGTTAGGTTGGATCTTGTGGGAAACCTTGGCTCCGAATCCCCAATCAGTTATGAAGATGTCTGTACAAGCTGCAGTTGTCTAATCTACCCTATAGGACTGCTGTGATCTCTCAGCCTAATCCACCCTCCAGGATTGTAACGAGGCTAAAGTGCCACTCTTCATTCCTCAGCAGAGTACAGATGTAACAAATAAATACCTGCATTGTCAGCCAGTGAGATTTCTGCTGCCATTCTGCTGTGTTTCTAGGGGAACATCATATGTAATGTACCTCATATGTAATGTAACAGTAAGAACAGTTTTGTTTTACATACACCTTTCTGTAGTGTGGCTCCTACCTGTATTACTCTTGAGAGGCTTTCAGTAGTGAGAGAGCCTACTTATATCCTTCCATATTTTCTTGGCCTTTAGTGCCCTTTTATTGCATTCATTTGCTGCCATATCTATTAATCCATAGAAAGATCCTTGTACTGTCAATGTAGATTAAACATTAAATACTTAGAGATCAAGAAAGCCAAAGTGATGAAGATGAACTGAGAACTATCCAGGCTAGACAAGCACACTTCATGTTTGTGGTTCAGATGTTTGAAAATGAGAGAAGAGTAGAAACAAATTGCTGGATGGACTTTTAACATAGCACTAAAATCCCCAAACCTGTTGTGAGGTACTTTGTGGAGTACTGGAGAACATGGAAACCTGGGGTCAAATTCCCACTCAGCTAGGAAGTTCACTGGGTGATCTTGGGCCAGTCATAATCTCTTAGCCTGATCTACCACACATGATTGTTGTGAGGATAGCATGAGGGAGGAGGACAGGAACCATTAGCCAGTCTAAGGTCCCTGGAGGAATGATGTGATATGAATAGGAGTTATGTTGTTTTTCATTGGGATGTGTCTGATTCAAGTTACAAGCAATCATTTTTACAAGTGGTGGTAAAACCTGTCTTACAGAAAGCTTGTTCAAAGTAAACTAGTACACTTATATTAGATATACCATCACTGCAAGGGCATGTTCATGATTCAGAATGGTCTTTGATAACTTGGAGACTTGGTTTACAAACAGCAAAGTGAAATTAAGGAAAGAGAAGTGCAAATTGTAAAAGATTATTTTTTTTTGGCAGAACTCCAAATGATAGGCAGTAGTACAGTTTAGGGCAAAACATATATATTTAGGCTTATGCAAGGAAGCAGCTCTGCACAGATATTATTTATCTATTGAAGTTATTTATAGCATAGAATTTGAGTTTGTGAGGTACAAATTTTGGTTGCCCTGGAACTAAGAAAGGCAATGGGATTAAATAATATGGATGTGGTTTTCATGTTAGTTAATACAATCACTAAATGTATTTCATTTTACTGCATTAACTAAAACTAAAAAGAAACAAATTAAATTTAATTTTAGTATTGCTTTACAGCTGCCTCTTATGAGGCTTGGATGCAAATTTAAGCCACAATGGAGCAGAAGAAGGAAGGGGTGAGCAGAGCAAGAATCATGATGATTGGCATCACTGCTGGTCAATAGACAGTGCAAACACATCAGGCACTATGAAACACAAAGAGAAGCCAGCCATACAGCTGTGTTCACTGGTGTCCTGGCAATACCTAATGAGAACCACTGAGGGATGCACTGTGAAAGCCATGATTACAGAGGGCCAAGGTACCATCTGCTACTAATTCTGGGGTTGCTTCCAGAACACTATTTTTAGGTGTGATTCAATGACATACCAGCCAATTCAGGTTACACAATTATAGTTGATTTGGAGGTGTGGCGCAGCAAGCCTGCTTTACCAAAAGATCAGACTTTTTTGCAATCAGGAAAGTAATGGATAAATGCAGTGGAAAGTGTGGGATAACACTTTTTTGACCCAACATAATCTAATCTCCCTGCAAACAAATCAATATTGAACATATTGAATGTTCAATAGGTATGTCATCTGGAAGTGTCCTTGGTACAGAATGCCTGGTACATTTTCCCTTCCAGTGTTTGCTTCCCAAAACAAAACCCACTCATTTTGTGTTTTGTCCCAGTGTCTCATTCCTTTCTCCATAGTTTTACCTAGATATGGTTTTGTTTTAATCACTATATCTATATCTAATCTATATCTAAAATCTCCCTTTCCTTTTGTCTGTGTATATCCCTGTCTGTTTCTTCCTAATCCTTTCCCTTTCCTAGCAGTTGGTGTTCCTTGAGATTAAACTTTCATTGCTGCCCCCCTCCCCAAAGCTTTGACAGGGGGGTGGTGAGTGGCATACTGCTGGATATAGGATGAACATTGCTACTCCTGCCCATATACCCTGTCCTTCTTTGCTCCCAGCTTCTCCTGTCCAAATGATTTGTGCTGCCCAGCCATTTCCCCCCTTCCCTTTCTTCTCTCTGGTGTTCCACTGTTCCTATCCCATTTCCTTCTTTCCTAGTCTGCCCTTTCAGGGCATATGCTGCAGTTGGAAGCCCCACTGTGGCTGCTGTGCCAGACAGTGCTTTCCTCTTCCTGGTGCTGCTGTTGAACCCACCAATGCCATCTGCTTTCTATCTTCTAATCTCCCCCCCAGCACACAATGAAAGCTGAAGCTTTGCTGTATCTGAGATGGCATGCCAGTACCTGCTATTCTTCAGCTTGCAGTTTGTCTCTGGAACTGTGCCCAGCTCTGGCAGACTCTGCAAGTGGCCACCCTGTTATATTGCTGCCAGTCTTAATAAGAGGTATACCCACAGGCCCATGATCATGCCCACCTTAATGACAAAGCGGTTGTGCCCATATTCACTGCTTCTGACCAATGTGTTTCCCACTCCCATACTGATGCTGCTTACCTGAAGGGGAGAGACTGGCCATTACGACCTTGGTCGTAATGATGGTACCTGCCTGAAGGGGAATGACTGAGGCTGCCAGAAGAGTGACTGACTCATGTGCCCTTATGCTGATAGAAATAGAAAATGACCAACATGCCATCCCATAGCTGCTTTCTACCAGAGAGAGAGAGAGGCCCCTTGCCCATCTTAACAACTACTTTCAAGACAAATGATCCTTTACACCCTGGAGCAGAAAGGGATTTCTTAACTGTCTTGTTCACTCTCCCATCCTCCCAAATGTAAGTTTCACCTCTCCTCTAGAAGGTAAACAGGCATCACTGTCAACCAAAGCTTTCTAGAGTATGGGATGGTTGCCTTCTCACTTCCTCCAAGTGCCACTGTGTGATGGCCGCCTGCTGCCTGTCGGTTATTTCTCTAATCAGTAGGAGTTACTGAGGAGTTAACAACCAACCTTTGGGATATGAAAAAACATCAGAGAGTCAATTTGAGAAGGGCTGTATTTATTACCACAGAAAATAATGGGAAACTAAAACCAAATTAAGAACATAAGAAGAGTCTTTTTGATCAAGCCAATGGCCCATCTAGTCCAGTACAGGCGGGCCCCGCTTATACGGCGGGTTCCATTCTGGACCCCCGCCGTAAAGCGGAAATCGCCATAAAGCAGAACCCCATTGACGATAATGGGGCGCGTTGCGCCAAAATGACGTCAAAATGACATGCAACGGAAAAAACCGCCGTAAAAGTGGAACAAGCGCCTTAATGCGGGGACTTTCCCTAATTGAAAGCCGCCGCATTAGCGAATCGTTGTAAAGCGAAGTGCTGTAAAGCGGGGCCCTACTGTACCCTGTTCTCAGGGGAGTTGAGTGTGTGTGTGTGTCCATTGCAATAGTCACAGGCAAGAGGAGATGTGGCAGAGGCAGCCAATCAGCCCAGTTAAGGAGAGAGGACCATCAGTATCTGACGCCAGCAGTCTCTTCTGGCTTGGTTGTCTACCTCCAGGATTTGAGTTGTGCCAGCCAACCCTCCAGTCTGACAGTGCTAATGGTGAACACCAGATCTGCAAGTATTAAATCATCACTTGTCCATGATTTAATTGTGGGTAAGGAGACAGACTTGGAGACTAACTGAGACCTGAGTGGATGAACTGGGTGGTCCAGATCTGACTTGGCTCTGCAGAGGCTGGAGTGGGGAAATTGCTGTTGACCATAGGATGAACCCTTGCCAGACCAGCTTGTCTTGGATTTGGGTCACATTCAACATTCAGGCCAGGACCACCTTGATTGGACTAACTCAGGACTTCATGGCTGCTATGACGGCCATGCGGCTGTCTCAGCATATTTTTGGCCCAATGCATGACAGGTCATTTCCACTGGACAGCTGGTAGATGGGGTGGAGTAACTGTGGTTGTTGGTTCTCCCTCTGCCCCTAGGGATTTATGGAATCCCAGGGATTCCTGAATACTCTGGGAGATTTTCCAGCTGATGTGGCTGGTGCTCCTATCAATACCCTGTTTGCCATATGAGTCACACTGCCACAAGATGCCAATCAAGGGGGAGGGTTGGCATACAATTTCTCAAATGATGGTCTTTCATCTACTTTGGTGAATACAAAGATTACAAAATGCTTATCATGTGATACAGCAGCTCCTCCTGTTCAAGATCTATACCAAATTTATACTATGCATTAAGACAGTCACATGATCAAGAGAAGGGCATTTGAACACTTTCCCACATAGTTTTTGATCTGGTGGCAAGTTCAAGGTGAAATAAACCTGTTTTGTTAGGTTAAGTATATTACTTGCCCGTTCTTTTCTCTAAGGGAAATTAATGCCATTATAAACACTTATAAAAACAGAAAATAAAATAAAATATGATTATATAGTTAAATAATTCCGTACTTATAAACAAGAGGCCATAGTTAAAAAAGAAAAAAAAGGAGAAATGGGAGAACCTATGGTGGGGCTTGTAGTTTAAGCAGCAGAGATTTATGATATTTGTAAAGGGTTGTGGAGGAGTTCCTTTCTTTCTTTGACAAATAGCCTGGTTTAGCCATTCTTGGCCATTGTACACTTGTGGGTACAAGCAATATATCAGACTTCTTAAAGCTTATTTCTCTTGAAATAGTTGTTAAAATCTGCCACATTCTTTAATAGCCACTTTCTCTAGCCCTTTTCTTTCTAATGCCACCAATCTGCAACGTGAGCCAAGCAAGAATGAGTAGGGTTGGGATATGACATGGGATGTAATAGGAAAATATCTAAGGTATGTTGCCCTGACACAGATATTTTGGCCAGAGTATCTATGTAAGGTCTGCATCTCCTGTGAAGTGTGCTCTTTACTGACTTGCATTAATGTTTTCTGCTATGTCCAATGAAAAACATGTAGTTCAAAAGCATCCATTACCTTAAATGACTGTTTGTTGGATTGTGATGGTGTGCGTATTTTGGAAACTGCTAATCCTAACTCTAGGACAAGGGAGACAAGCATACAAATTTAAATGGCATTCATATTCAAAGTCACACTGAGTTATTTTTAGTACAATTAACGGATGCTTATTTATTAAATTTACATGCTGCTCTTTTCATTAAAAAAGTATTTTCAGAATTGCATACATAATAAATTGAAAACAAGTACCAGAAAGAGATAATAATGCTTAGCATTTGTATAGGGTGGGGGGAGGGGCCTATGAGTGTCCTCCCAGATGCTGTTGGACTCCAGCTCCCATCTGACCCAATGAGCATAGCAAATGGTCAGGGATGATGGGTTATAGGCTCCCCCCCCCCCGGTATAGTGTTTCAGGTGTTCAAAATGCTTCTTGTGCATTATCTAGTGGTAATCCTTATATCAAATTGTAAATTAAGTCAGTATTATTATCCCCCATATTATAGATGGGGATACTGAGGCTGGGAGAAGCTCAGTCTCCCCATCTGCAATATAGGACATAATGGAAAGGCTGGCTCTGTGAATAATTTTGTTTTTAAAATGTATATACCTCTTAATGAAAAAAATAGGCCTGTCCAAGGGCCACTTCACAGAATCATGAGTTGAAAAACAATCCTGAACAAACAACCTGGCACTGAGCCCACACACATACACAGTGTTCACTCTTTTCAAATGTCTGTGAAGCAGGATGTGATGCAGCCACATATGCATACAATATAATGTGTAAGCATATATGATTCCTGGGATCTTTTTCATCCTTTTAAAAAATATCCTGATGCTTGGAGGTATGTATCTATGTGGTGCCATTTACAAGACTAAGGCTGCAATCCTAAACAGCATGCTTGCAATACTGTGTAGATTTACTAAAGAGTAAGCCCTAGGACTCAAATGGACTTCTGAGTAAATATGCCTTGGATTGTGCTGCTGATTTTGTTTTCCTTAATGATAATTTAGGAAGTAGTTGCTGCTGTTTATAAGATGCAGCTGCAGAAACAGTGCTGCTTTTGAAGTGCATTGCTTGAATTTAGATGGTTTCTTTGTCAGCAACATGCATCAGCCCTTATCTTAGTGGCTGTGAACATCAGTATTTTCAGTCAATATACTTTGCAATAAACTGAGAGACCTAATGATATTTTTGTTTACTTCAGCCCTGCATTTATCTGATGCTGGTTAGACCTCATGAAGTCTCCTTTTCTTGAACTGTTTTCATGGGCTAGCTGAATAGGAAAGGTAGTGTCAAAGCACTTTATAAATCCTTTAGGCTGAAAGGTCATAGGTTTCTAACATTATATATTCAATCCCTTGCCTTTGATTGCAATGGGTACATTAATTAAGAGTTCTTATAATGTCAGAATGCTGACTTTAATTATAAAAAGTACTCTGATCTACAGATGATTTTGAGGATATTAATTTAGCTTAAAAATCAAAATGGATCTAAATAATGAAACTACTTTTCACATATAAGAAGCTCCACTGAAGCATGATAAATAAATAAATAAATAAACAATGCAGGATACGTTGGGATTCTCTAGATTGCATGATTCTTATTAAGTTAGTGAACATATAGCA
This sequence comes from Rhineura floridana, assembly GCF_030035675.1. Taxonomy (NCBI): domain Eukaryota; kingdom Metazoa; phylum Chordata; class Lepidosauria; order Squamata; family Rhineuridae; genus Rhineura; species Rhineura floridana. The sequence continues at coordinate 33,147,828 of NC_084486.1, read as the reverse complement.
GGAATTTTTAAAGGAATTGTTACTGGGTGTCCATTTTATCATTCAAATAGCTTGCACGTGGAAGCCTCTGTACTGTGTACGAGTCTTGACATTTGAACTGAGACGAAAATGGTTCAAACTAAAAAAGGGGCGGGAAGTGAATAAAGCCTTGCAAATGCATTTACCCAAGTTACTAGCCCAGCAAAATTCTTGCTAACCTGCCCTTACTAACCTCTTCCTAACCAGTAAATACATGAATTAAAAAGCAATTTGAAATTAAAAACTGTTGCTTATGATCCAAGCCCTGCCGCAGCAGAATTCTTACAAAAAAAGAACAAAGATGCAGAGAACCAGACATCACAGTGTACAGGGATTTTGTTAAAAAGGTTTTCAGAAAGACTGGTGGTTTGTAAGAACCCTAAGAATTATTGTGTAGTGTGCCCCTATGGTCTAGTGTTTCTATTTAATTTCCTTAAAATTTCATACCTCTAATCAGCGTTTCAGTAGCTTCCAATCTGAATTTGTGTTCTTTTCATTGATTACATTTTATGTGTCCATTTGAATCCAGTGGGTGTCCAAAAGCTAGGACTGGGTGTTCATTTGAACACAAAACTATTACTTTAAAATGCCTTGATATATGGCCACATATAGATATTAAGCTAAAGTTAATTTGTGCAACATGTGACCTGTACAGACAGCTTTTTCTGACCTGTCATTGTCACTGTGATGCCCTTCCCTGGCTCTCCCTGTCAGGTTCCTACCTGCTCGTGGCTACTGCCTGTCACTAGGCACCACCAGGGACTCCACCAGTCCGGACTGTCCTTTTTTATGGTTTCTCTCTCCGCTCTAGCATAGACCTCATCAGATCCCCCTGCTAGGCAGCACCACCAGTCACGTCCTATAACCAGTATCCCCAGAGACTCTGCCTGATTCTTTCTCAATCAGGTTACCTCTGTGACTGCGTGCTTAAGCTGTCCCAATCCCTTTCATCTATACAGAATGCATATAATTCTGGTTTGCTCTGTGGTACTTGTGGTGTTATATTCTTCCCTTCACCGCTGCCACCATTTGTTATTGTTACCCATCAGCCTTGGTATTTACCTTACCCTCCCTTCTGGTCTGTGAAACCCCAGCCAAGGATCAGGCCTTTGGTAAACCAAATAAGTATTTATTAAATAACAGAGATAACAAGATTACTTTATAAAGGCACATAAGCATATGGTTTCTTCTATTACTATGATACTTGACTTATCATAAACTAGAACTCCCACTCTCTCTTTCTCCACACTCTCCTGACAAACACCTCTCAAACACCTCTCAAAAACCCACCAAAACAACCCACTCACGTCCACCCAGATTCAACTGTCATTCTTCCTTTTATATGCTCAGCCATTCTAACACTCAGCCAATCATCCAGCATTCTACTGCTCATTTACTCCCCCCTCCTCTTTCATTCCACTTACCATGTATCTCCTATACAAACAGCACTTACCATATATACATTAATACAGGAACATCACAGTCACCCCACCTGATAACAGCTACTTAGTGCAGCATATATTTCAGTTTTGCAAGCACAGTGGTTTTAGGCATAGCTGCTATCCAAGAAACCTGGATGTGTCACCACAAGAAAGAACATGATTACCTTTGGCCTTTTCACCACATACATAGTGGTGTTACACCAGGCTCACAGCAGTAATGAATAATAATATAATAATATGGTTATAGACAGAGGAGGAGAGTTTCCTATCTGTAGCCTGGAAACTCCAAACGTAGATCCCAGGGATTGTAGTAGAATATGATAAGATCCAATTAGTGCAAGCAAATGAAGAAAACAAAAAAAATCAAATGTTTTATAGTGATCATCCTGGTTTGCTGAAAGGGCGAGTTAAGATGCCACAGCAGTGACCTCTGAATTGGGGTTGCCAGGTCTCCGGTTTTTGCCCAGAGGCTCTGGTTTTTGGGGATCCTCTCCAGGTCTCTGGGTGAGTCACCTTAATCGCTTGACTCTTAGCTTTCATTTTTTTTTAAAGTAAGTTTCTAGGTGGTCTGGTTTAACAGATATAAACCAAAATGTCAGCAGCCCTCCACAACTTCTGGTAGTATTGGCTGCTCTAATCCCTGCCCTTTCAGGTTTTTAGTCAATAAGTGAAATCAGGGTTGTGATTGACAAGATGTGTTGACTCCCAGACAATACCTAAACCCACAGTTTCCTTTTCCTGCTTGTCTCACATTAGGAATTCAGTATATACAGTATATAGCTTTCAGCAGCATAAAGAGTACTTTCTCTGTACAGGATTGAGACTTGCTTCTGAGTAAGCATACATAGGATTGCACTACAACAGAAGATCAAAGCAGGATCTTGGTGGACATACACAGTAAACTATTTTAATTATAATTATAATAGCAGTGTTCATGCAGGATTTTTTAATTACTTGCAAAAATGGCATATTACATTTTAAAAATAATTTTTGAGCAGAAGTTTTAAAAAGTGTACATGCTGCAGTGTTATACTTTTCTAATTAAGGAGTCAAACAAGTTTAAATTTTACCGGACTGTTGAAGAGGGCAGGTTATTTGTCTTATTCATAATCTGCTTTGACAACCTTCCCAATATGAAGCTTTTCTGGGAATAAAGCTACAATACAGCCACATACCTGGGAGTTAACGCGATTGAATTCAGTAGGCCTTACTTTTGAGTAGACATGGTTAGGATTGTACTGAAAATCTGTGGGACTTTTGAATGAATATAGAAAAGGATTGTGTTGTAAATGTTCCTTTGATCTTTTTTTAAAAAAACACAGTTAGGCAGGGCTTACTTAGTGTCACTGCTGTTTTTTGGCAGGAAACTAATCTCTTAAAAGAAAGAAATATTCAGCAATGGCCAACTGGTTTTGACAATAAACTATTATCTGGGATGTATGTATTTTTACATCTCCAGTATGTGTGTATATCAAATATTTCCAGCAACCCTGTGAGGCAGGGTTGGAAACCAAGGCAGCTCACAACAAGAAATAAAGCCATTTTAAATCAAATAACCACAAGACAGGTATAAAACAGTTTAAAGTGGCATGATTCTGAATTTTTGATTGGGTAAGTAAAGTTCCTTATCACTGACTTGTACTCCTGTGCAAGCTTCCCTGTCTGAGTGAGCCCCATTGAATATATTGGGACTTGCTTCTGAGTAAACATGTAAATATCTTTACAGGTTGTGTAAAAACATCTTTGACATTCATGCTTATATAAATATTTCTTCATACTATGTCTTGATTTGTATCTGATTTCACACTATGGTTGTACATTATTATTTCCAAACTATTATTTCCTCTACATTTTAAGTATGCCCTTTGTTGGGGTGGTCATTGTCCCCCTCTGTTGTTTTCACCCCGGGGGCAGATTAGGCTGAGAGATGGTGCGTAGTCCATGGTCATCCAGTAAATTTTGCAGCTTATTTCCATTTTAAAATTTAATTAAAATCATTTGTATGCAGGCAAAGTTTTTGAAGTAATGCAGATCCACATAATACATTTAAAGCACATCCAGCTCGCATTTAAAGCATATGACTTCCCCCAAAGAATCCTAGGAAGTGTAGTTTCCCCCTCACATGTATAGTTCCCACCACCCTTAACAAACTACAGTTTGGCCAGGCCAAGGGAATAGAAAGGCAGTGGCCTTCCCCCTCACTCCTCCATCCATTACATGAATGAAGTTTAATCTGCTGAACTGTCTCACCCTTTCTGAGAGACCCCCAAGAATACCAGTCTCAAACATTTGTTTTTGCCTATAGCTACAGTTCTCTTTCACCTGTGATCTGTCCCTGTGGTGTGATTCTTTCTGAACTGGTTGGTAATGACCGTGAGCTCCTGAACTTGGCTTTGACGCTGGATTAGGTATCTCAGTTTTAGATTCCACTCAAAAAAAACCAAACTTGTCCATACTACAAGTTTAGGAAAGGGCAGAGAGAAAATAAATACTTTAGAGTATATTTGTTAACTCCTCCTTGGGAGTCTTTCCTTCCAGTCTTTTTACTGACCTTTAAATTTTCCTTCCTTCCTGCCTGCCTTATTTATTTATTTATTTCCTCCCCTTCCTCCTGGCAGTAGCCCAGGGTGGCTGTTCTTTCTGTTGGACAATCAAGGCAAAACATTTTAACTGGTTTAACTGGCCTAACTAAGCAATTGTGGAAAGCCATTGGATTATTTTTTTTTACTGGTTTCTGGGTTGATTTTTTTACCCACAAATCCTGAAAAGGTCTCATGCTGAGCTGAACACATTGGGAAAATCAGAAATTAGGCCTGAGTTATAGCTAACTGTAGTGTCCACAGCAGTATTTCTATTCCTCTAGGGCTCTTTTCTTCCTTTGTTGTCAAGTACTCAAGAAAAACAAGAAAGATAGCGACTATGACTGTGAGTATAGCTAGTGCTTTAAAAGAGTAAAGGGTAACTTAGGGTAGATATTTTTTCAGATCACTTTAGGTTATCTCTTTATTTCACCCTTTAGCAACAAGCACCCAATCCTACTCTAGTCATTATAACAACTGCAGAATAAGCAAACTCTTACTTTTTATTTCAGGAAAACAAACGTGCTTCTTTGTTGCTGGCTGGATAGAGAACACAACTGACTTTGAAACTGAAAAGCAGAGCAAAGGAAAGTCCAAGGGGTGGAGCCTAACACTAGGTCATAATATCAATATTTAACTCTTTAAGGGTCATGTTATACAAGCAGGTTTTTTTTTCAGGATCACTTGAGTAATTTATAGGTTGATTGTAATAATGAAAAATCCACCCACACTCAGGGAAAGTCTTGAGTGAGCAGGCTTTGGGAAGCTCTTCCAGATGGGATTTTTGTTGTGCACTCGCCCTGCCATATTCACTGAATTGTTTTTAAAACAAGCTATCATTCTGTAAATGGAGGTTGTCATTGTCTGTCATATCACAAATTAAAAAGAAGCCTATTTCCTCAAAAAGAATCCTTTGGAAGGCAAAGCATAGCTCTAGGTGTGTGCCCCCATTTGCCCTTCCCCCAGTTACTGCAGACCCTCCCATTTCAATAGAGTCAAGAGTGCCTACACCTGTTCTGTTTGAGCCCTCATACACATTTTGAAAGTCTAAATAAGGTTGCTGTATTAGAATCTGTTAGGGTTTTTAGATACACTTCCCCTAAATTAAATCAATGGGTTTTAGTAGGTTTAACTCTGTATCCCTAGTGTTCTCTAAAACAGTTTAAAATCAATTTGAATTAGCTTATTCCCCATTGGTTGTTATGTACTAATTACATCCAAAATAGGTCCATTCTTTTCTGGTGTTTATCACAGAGCTAGACTGATGTAGTGGAGATCTGTCACTATTCTTCTCAAGCTCAGAAACTTAGATGACAGGTTACCGTAGACAGGACAGGCCTGAAGCAAAATTGCAGCCCCCTTCACACATACACAGAGCAGCATGGGAATGACTTTCATCCGGTACATTCGCATGCAATTCAGAGCTAGCCCAAGACATTTTGCTGCCAGAAAAGGAGCAGAAAAAGGCAGTCTCCACTAACACCAGTTAAGGTACAAAAGGACGGCCAAGTTGTTGGGGAACCTGAGGTAGAAAATCCCACAAGTGCTTCTCTCCCTCTCTATTAGATAAAAACTATTCAGTTACTAGCAATTTACCACCGTTTCATAAAACTGAAATCAGCTACCTGAGGCAGCCGCCTCACAAGGCTTAATCATAGATCCAGCCCTGTGGGAGTAAGTGTGTGTGTGAGTATTCCAACCACATGTGCTGGTAGGCCCAGCTTCAGAGATTAGCACTGCAAAGATGTTGCAGGCAGCAAAAGCGATGTCAGGGCCCCAGAGACATTTTGGGACATTAAATGGTGGGTAGTAGTAGCAGCGCTTGTGGGTTAGACTGGCTTTCTTGCTGCTTCTGTGGCCGCCTGCTTCAAGATAAGAGGAGGAAAATCAGGGAGCTGCCACTCAGCTTATGGATGGACTTCACCAGGTTTTGTTGCCATTGAGGGACTGTGTGGATCTTTCCTATCTGATCAGTACTCTCCCTCCACATGGAAGTGGGTCCCATACTGGAATGTTTGTGTATTATGTGTGTGTGAATGCAGATGGCTAGAGTGTAAATCAACCCCAGGGTTTGGCTGACACCACTTGTGATAACTTCTTTAGTCCTCGGAAGGACTGGTGGTCTCAGATCCAACCAAGATAATTACTCTGGTTTAGGAAATGTGGGGGTTATATACTTTGGCAGGGAGGGGAAACAGATTTGGGGACTATAATTTCCCCTACAGGAATGATTACAAGCTAGTATACAATAGTTCAATTCTTAACAGCACTTAAATGGGGAACACAACTATTAATTATTCCCAGGAAGAAACTCAGCCAGCTTTGCCAGCCAGCTAATAGCCACTGGAAATCTGCATTTCCCACACCTCTTGCAATGTTGCTTAAAAAAAACCAGGCTAACCAAGCAAGTGGAATAATTTTTGAATGCAGTTTCTAAAGTTTACAGGAATATATGAATTACATCATAAACAGAGCCACATCGCTGCCACAATGTTGTACCATTTCCTTGATGTATGTGCCATTTTAGATTGTTCACAATCGCTTTGTTTCTTTCTGTACACCTCTAAAATCCTTTGCAGGATGTCTTACACACAGATGCATTGCATTTATATGAAAAATTTGACAAAAAACTTATATAGTGGTTCTGGTTTATATTTTTAAGAAGGGAAATGTTCTGAGGTACATAGAGATGCTATTTAACAATGCGTTTTACATATATTTATGAAAGTTATATACATTTTCATTGTGGTCTACAACTTACACAAAAATATTTTGTTTTGTTTATGGGGAAAAGCAGTATTTTGCTGGGTTGAAAAACTGACCTCAGATGTGCAGTAAAATAATACCACAAGGCTAGCTGATTTTCAACCTATTTCTGAATGAGAAACTGAACTTCAGGAGACCTTTTCTGGATATAAAATAGTGAGTGATAACTAGCACACAACATCTTTATTACTTCTCAGTATAATTTGTAAAGCTTTTAGAATTCTTTTTGTTAAACTACAGAAACATGTTGCCATTTATTATTAATTGGAAACAATATTTCACATTATAATATAGTCCCCCACAACATTACGTGCATTGGCCCAGTTCAGACAATTGTTCTAATCTTCATAAACCATGGTTGTGCTGCGAAATTCAATTCAGTTCACGTTTAAAAGCAAACTTATCTAATTGCCATTTCCCTAAACAATACACAAACTGAAATGCAGCCATCCTTCAAAATTTGCACTTCTCTGAATTTTCCAATGCAGTTCTCCAATAGATTAATGTGTACAAAAATGCATATACTAAGGTAAAATGAATATATTAGTTAAAACAACATTCAAAAATGCATTATATTTGGGAAAAGGCTTTCTAAAAATGTGTATATTAGGTAAAATTGCTTACAAAAATGTGCATATTAGGAAAATTGCATTAAAATGCTCATAGATTTACATGAGGCCTTTTAAAAAAGAAAAACCTGTGAAGTGCTGTGGAAATCTGGAGAACTGAACTTGATTGTTAAAATGAGGAACAGAGAGAAACCAAAATTAAAAGATTTGCCCATCCCTAGCTATGAATGAGCATTGTGAACACTTTCCCCCCTCACTCCTTCACTCTCTCTCACTTTTGTGTATTGGCTTCAGCATGATCCTGGCTTGAGTTAAGCCAGTTGTCCTCATTACATCCAAACTGGGGAACTCTGGCCTAAGTCAGTTAACAAGCAAGGGAAAAATGGAAGGGTTTCTTACCATAAACCTCTGTCTGATGTTGGCAGTGGAGGACATTCTCTTGTAGGGATGACGCCTCCCATTGGAATGACAGGCAGGGTCCAGAATCCTTTGCCTCCTCTTCCAGGGGAAGGAGTCATCCCGCCCTCCAGTTCGACTGACAGAGGAAGAACCACTCCTCCACCCCTTATCAACACAGAACATATCCCTCCCGCTCTACCAACTCTGAGAGCCCAAGAATGGGAAAACGTATGCCAAAGAAAAAATAAGAGAAACATCCAATCCAACATGAACATGTACTGTGGAAAACATGACAAGGCAGCCTAAACATACTAACAATGTAGGATGGAGGCAGAAGCCCTAGTACCACCCCTCCAAGAAAGCAGCGGAGGGTCAGGAATGTAACAATGTTACATTGTAACAGCAGAGGATTTCAACAACACCAGTGGAGGAAGGAGAGCTGGGGAGAATGTCCTCTACTGCCAACATCAAACAGAAGTTTATCGTAAGGAAAACTTCCATTTTTACCTGTTGGCAGTCAAGGACATTCTCTTGTAAGGATGTATCAGAGCAGGCCCACCCTTGGGTGGGCTTCCTCTGCCCTATCTACTGCTGAACGATCCTCTAAAGAACCTTCCAACTAAATGCCATATCAGCTGATGAAAAACTATGTATTTTGTAGGGTTTCACAAAAGTCTGTGGTGTGGGCCAAGTAGCTGCCCTACAAATGTCCAATATAGGAAAATTGCCCTTAAATGCGGCAGAAGCTGCAGTCCCCCTAACTGAATGTGCCATAAGACCACCAGGTTGCTTGGTGCATACAATTCAAACAAAAACATTTCTCTGGTTGGAAATTAAGATAGAAATCTTAGCTCAAAGATGAAGCCTGGGTAGGGAACATTTAATCTCGCCTACTTGCTTCTGACAAGCAAGGTTTAAGTGTCCTCAGGCCAGGTCAGTCACCAGAAGGCATTGTAGGAATAAAGGAGCCTAATGTTGTGGAGATGTTAGATAGGAGCAAAGATGGATGCTCCTGAAGTCTGCAATTCTAAACACACTTACTAAGGGACTAAGCCTCATAGAACTCAATAGGACTTACTTCTGAGTAGATATGGTTTGGATTGTAGATATGATAAAGCTTGACTAGGGACCCTCTGCAAAGACATCCATATCCAACCAGGGTTGGCAACCCCCTACTCTACCCTACCCCTACCTTTTAACATGGCTGCTCCAAATTTCTTTACAAATTTGACCCTTCACTTCAGAAAGAGGTCTGAGAAATGAGTAAGAGTAAGAAGATTCTCTGCCTTTTTCTGTCTACCCTGTGGGCTCCTATAAACTCACTTTGACAGCCAACCCAATTCCTGTGAGTAATAATTAACAGAGAGAAAACATACATAGTTTGGTCTACCTTCACAGGCAGCAGCTTGGGAAGAATTGCAGCCACACTTCCCAGTATGTGAATGATCTTTTACCACTATTGGGCAAGAAACAAATTGTCATGCAGCCAACAAGGTGCATCATCAGTGAGTTTAAGGGGGTTGAGCTGACCACATGGAACCACTATTGCTGTTTCTATGGATGTAAGGGAGAGAGGTTCAAGGTAAATTAAATGCAAATAGAAAAAGAAAAGGCAGTGATGATTTCCCAAATGCAATACCATACTATCATCATCATCATCATCATTTTTATCCCACTCTTTTTCCAAGGACTGGTCTCAAGGCAGCTTCCAAATATAAAAATACATATAACTTACCAGCATACAAAAAATCTACATTAAAATACTAACCACAACAAGATTCCTATGAGTAAGGCAGAACACTCAGCTTCCCAGAACCAGTCTGGATTCCTAACCAAAAACCAAAACTAAAATAATCCTGGCAGCCAGTCAGCCGAGATCACAGAAATCCACATGCCACACAACCTGACCTAGGAGTTACAGTCAGTGCAGAATGCTACAGCACGATTGCAGACATGAGTGAGACCCTATCAGCACATAATACCTCTGCTCTGAAATCTGTACTGGTTGCTGATTTGCTACCAGGCCAAGTTCAAGGTGTGCTTTCCATATTACAGGTGCCACATAGTACTTGTTCTGCTCTTGTAAGAAATCAGTCCTTTAGTGTAGCAGCACTTACACTTTGGAACTCCCTGCCTATTCACATTAGGCAGACATCTTCAATGTACTCTTTTCAGCACTTGCTAAAAACATTTTAGAGTCACTGTGGCCCTTGGGTCTCTTTCCATTTTTAGGAACAAAGGAATTTGCCTTATACTGACTCAGGCCATTTGGTACCATCTAGCTGAGTACTGATGACATGGACTAGCATTGGCTCTCCAGGAATTCAGGCAATAGTCTTTTCTAGAAAATGAATTTTGGACCTTTCCATGGAAAGCATATGCCCTATACTGAGCTACAACCCTCTGCATTTTAAAAAGAATATTTTAAATTGTTCTTTTCAATTCATTAATGAATAGAGGGCAGTCCTAACATTTGGGATGGTGTCTCCCTCTGACTGTGTAGGCAGTACTTCTGAAAGACTCGCCCAGGGGGAGGGGCCATCCCCACTCTTTAGACTGGCCCTGCCTTTCACTGAGGATGGTCAGGTCTGATTGAGCTCCTTAAGGATTGAGCTCAGTCAGTTCTGTGTTTTTTCTCACCCTCTTTTCTCTTTTGTTTCTTCTTCTTTGTGATTCTCTTCTCCCCCTCCCCTCTCCCACCCTCCCTAGATTCCCAGTCAGGGTAGGGCTGGGCGACATGAGAAGACTGCTTTAATGGCATGGCAAGAGAGGACAGGAAAGGTATGCGCCCCACAAAGCATAGCGGTGCTGCCGCAGGAGGCAAAGCAGCGGTGGACGAAGATGCGGACTGCACCCATGGCCTAGGAGAGGCAGAACTGCATTCTTGGCCAGTGGCGGCAGTGGCAGCAATAGCAGAGAGGGCCGCGCACTGGCTCCTGCCAAAATCCTTGAGGGGCAAGATCCATCTTGCAGAATGGGTGGGCAGCAGTGGTGGCAGCAGCACCAGCAGAGAGTGCCACGGATTTGTTCCCACCAAAACGCTTGAGAGGCAAGACCCGTCTTGCAGTGTGGGCAAGTGGTGGCAGTGGCAGCAGTAGCAGCAGAGAAGGCTGCACATTGGTTCCCACCAAAACCCTTGAGTGACAAGACTAGCATTTGTGGCCTACATCAGTCCCTATCCACCCCCACCTTAGGATCAGTAGGGACAGCAACAGTGGACATCTGGCAGGCCAACAGGCTCTTCTGGGTCCCAGGTTGCCTGATGGCCTCTGCTAACACCAGATGGCCTCTGCAGTCAGTGACCAGGAAGAGGGTCATGCTTCCAACCACTCTTCCCAGTAGGAGTCAGTAGCAGAGGCACGGGAAAACCGCATGGAGGGGGTAAGTGAAAGCGGTTTCCCTTTCTAGGGGAAGAGGAGTTCCCCAAGTTCCTCAAATGGTTCAAGGGCATCATGGTTAGAGAGGTTCAGGGAGCAAAGGCTTCTGCTGGCACTTCCAGGGCATCTGTTGCCCCAGCTTGCTTGAAGGGGTAGTAGTGAGAACTGGGGCTCGCAAAGGTAAAGGGGGGAAGAGAACACATGCAGGCAAAAGCCCCATAAAAATGCAGGCAAACTAGGTCACCATCTCCCCCTCTCTCAGTCTCCTCTTCCACTTCCTCCTCAGATTCTTATTCATCCCAGTCTTCCTTGCCCCAGTCATCCCACATCCACAGCAGGGGTCAGGGCAGGAGGCACAAGGGTAGGAGCAAATACTGAGGCACCAAATGGGCTGTTGCCATGCCAACTGTGGTGGTGTGAAAACACAACCACAGCAGAAAGGTGGTGGCTGTTCTGAGCCTGCTGTCTGATTTGGAGTGCTCCCACTTTTCAGAGGAGAGGGAGGAAGGGGAGCTCTCTGAGGAGGAACTGGAGGCTCCACTCCCCCAAGGGAAGACACTTTCAACTTGAATTTTTTCCTGCTATGGTGGCCAAAGCCAGAAGGATCTTGGAGCTACAGGAGGAGGGCACTCGGGACGTGGAAGTTGTAACTGCCTCTTCTTCCAAAGGAGCCAAGACAGCTTTTCCTGAAGTCCAGTGCAGGACAGCTACCCTTCCTTTCCCTGACTCTTTTCAGGACCTGTGGAAGGCAGAGTGGTCTGCTCCCAGCAAGTACAAGCCAACCCACAAACTGATCAATAGGCAATATTATTTCCTGCAGCACGTGATGGAATAACTGAAGACTCTGGCAGTAGATCCTCCCATGGCTACTTTGTCATTCTCAGCGGCCATCCTTCCAGAAGGGGAGGGAGACCCTAGGATGCCTGTGATAAGCATGTAGAGACAGCACTGCATAGGGGTTTTGAGGTAGAGGCTACAGCCTTTAGGACTTCTGCGGCAACCTCCGTCATGCCTCGTGCTAGTATGCTATAGATACAGGACCTTGCTAGTAGAAGTGATGTTCCGAAGCAAATGAAGGACAGTCTAATGAAGCTCGTCATCACAGCTGCCTTCTAGGCAGATGCAGCACGAGATGCCATGCAGTTGAACACTGGGGCACTGGCTGCTAGTATGGTGGCTCATCAAAACATCTGACTGTGCAGTTGGGAAGCTAATCCGGGTTCCCAGAACTACTTAGCCAGCTACCCTTTTGGTAGGAGCAAGTTGTTTGGAGAACCACTGGAGAAGGTCCTGGTTGAGACATGGGACAAGCAAAAGGTGCTTCCGGGTGCAAAGAAGGATGAACATATACAGCATCAGAGACAGTCCTTTTGATCCTCCAAGCCTTATCAAAGGCAAAGCTCTCTGGGGGGCTACAAACTGCATTGGAACTGGTCTGACAAGTCAGGGTGATCTTCCTTCTCACAGACACAACCCTCGTCTTCCTGCTTTACCAATCCCAAATTCCAGAAGGGACCGAAGAAGGGAAAATCAGCATGACGCCAGAGCCCTGGCTATCCTGGGAGCTATAGGGGGCAGACTCAGACACTTCACACATGAATGGTCACAGACTACAACGGACAAGTGGGTCCTCAGATCCATTTCCTCAGGCTACTCCTTGGAGTTTCCCAGATAGCTAAGAGAGAAATTTACAGCTACCCCTCAATCCAAGAAACCAGACAAGCATTGGGCATTCTGCAAGGCCATCAGTCATCTTTTGGCCATCCAAGCAGTGGAACCTGTTCCAGTCAGAGAACAGAAGTGAGGGGTATAATCAATTTTTTTTCTGGTCCCAAAGAAAAATGGAGACATCTGAGCCATACTCGACCTCAAGTGGCTAAACAGGAGGGTAGCCTACACACAATTCAAGATGGAGACACTCGAATCAATTTTGGAGCCCATTACTCGAGACGACTGGATGGCTTCCATAAACCTTTTGAAGGTCTATCTCCATATTCTAATCAACAGGAGACAAAGGAAGTTTCTTTGTTTTTGCTATGGGCATCGACATTACAAATAGAGGGCACTTCCCTTCAGCCTCCCCACCTCCCCTAGGGTCTTTACCAAGGTTCTGGTGGCTTTGGTGGCTTACCTCAGGACTCTGGGGGTGAGGATTCACCTGTACCTTGATGACATTCTTGTAAGGGTGCTGTCGAGTGAACAGTGTAGGACGGTCATGGAGACCACCTTATCATGCCTGAGAAGCCACGGGTTCATTGTGAATCTAGAAAGGAGTGTACTAGACCACAAACAGGACATTACACACCTGGGGGTGTAGATAAATTCACAGCAGTTTTGGATGTGACTTACGGAGGAGTGGATAGACAAGATCCGTGTCTTGATAGAAAAGACAAATTCAGAGGCTATGGATCTGATGGAACTAGCCAAGCTTCAGGGAATGCTGGTCTCTTGTCTGGAGCTGGTGGACTGGGCATATTTCCACTCATGCCCATTTCTCCAATTACTGCTTCCCTTTCAGGAACAAATTGTGCAATCAAGCAACCAGAGCATGCTAATTCCACAGAAATTTTATTTTTACAATAAAAACACAATTCTTTGCTACATTCACTCAAAAGTCCCATTAATTTACAGCACAATCTTAACCAAGTCTACTCAACAGTAAGTTATATTGAATTCAATGGGGTTTATTTGTGGATTAGCACTGCAGCTTTACTCCCAGAAAAGCAAGTATAGGATTAAAGCTTCATATCGGAAAGGTTTTCAAAACCCTGCCCTCTTCAACAGCCCAGGAAAATTTGAACTTGTTTGACTCCTGCGCACAAGTGAGAAGAAGACTGAAAGGTATATGCTTGCTCACTTTATGAGATTTTCAGATAAGCAGGAAAAAACCCCGAATTGTTTTCTAGCCTTGCAATGTGGTCTAGCTTTGCCTTGTCAATCACAACCCTGACTTCACTTATTGGCTACAAATCTGAAAGGGTGGGGTTAGAGCAGCCAGATACGAGCACATTTAATAGAAGTTGGGGGTGGGCTGATGTTTTGGTGTATATCCTTAAATCAGACCACCTAGAAACTTAATTTTTTTTTAAAAAAATGAAAGCTGAGAGTCAGAGGAGACATGATAGAAATGTATAAAATTATGCATGGCATTGAGAAAGTGGATAGAGAAACGTTTTTCTCCCTCTCTCATAATACTAGAACTCATGGGCATTCAAAGAAGCTGAATGTTGGAAGATTCAGGACAGACAAAAGGAAGTACTTCTTTACTCAGCGCATAGTTAAACTATGGAATTTGCTCCCACAAGATGCAGTAATGGCCACCAGCTTGGATGGCTTTAAAAGAAGATTAGACAAATTCATGGAGGACAGGGCTATCAAAGGCTACTAGCCATGATGGCTGTGCTCTGCCACCCTAGTCAGAGGCAGTATACTTCTGAAAACCAATTGCCGAAAGCCTCAGGAGGGGAGAGTGTTCTTGCACTCAGATCCTGCTTGCGGGCTTCCCGCAGGCACCTGGTTGGCCACTGTGAGAACAGGATGTTGGACTAGATGGGCCACTGGCCTGATCCAGCAGGCTCTTCTTATGTTCTTATGTAAATTAAGGTAACTCAGAGAGAACCCCCAGAACCCAGAGTCTCTGGGCAAAACCTGGACACCTGGCAACCCTACATCCTCTCTACCAGTGGGGAGGGAGCATTGGCTGGCACTATATGCCTCTCCCCCCCCCAAAAAAAATGTCCTACCTAGCAATGTGGCTGCCCCGCCTCACAAGAAAGGCTGGCTACAGGCCTGGTCTGCAGGGAGAGTCTAACCATGTCCAGCTGAATGTGGTTAGAATATCCCTTTGCTTGGGGATCCTGATTGCAGGTAGGATTCTAAACATGTTTAGCTTAACATGTTGCATTCCCCTGCAGAAGTTTGTACTAAACACAACTAGGAAATGGCAGAGCTGACACACACATGGAGATGTTGGGGACATAGCCATTACATATGCACCTGCATTCCCTAATCTCAAACATTCCTTTGAATGCTTGAAGAGAGCTTCTGTATTGGAATGTGACCACAGGCTGAAAAGAAGTTTTTTTTAAAATAAAAAATAAAACCACTTTGAATAGTTTAATTAATTATTTTATTTTATTATTAAATGTATATGTTGCCCTTCCTCCCAAAAGGAGCTCAGGGGTAATCCAGATAATGAATTGGGCAGGCCCAGGTGCAGTTCAGGTGTTGAGCAGCTTGACAGTACCCCTTGGCTTCCTTTGGAAGAGGCTGCTGGAAATTAGAATTGGTGAAGCCGGACTTCCGGGAAGGGTTGCTTCGCCTGTGCTGCCTTTGAGACGAGCTCTCGTCTCAGAAGAAGCTTTTTCAGTTTTAAAATCAGTCAGAACGTTTTTTTTTTTGACTGGTAAAGACTTTCTCCCGGGCAGGGAGAAACGTAGAGATTAACCACAGAAGCTTGTGTTCGTTGGGGGGACTGGATTTCATTAGTTTATGAAAGAAGGTTCAGCCAGCAGCGCCGGACGGACTTTCAAACAAGCTCTAACTGATTTAGCGAGACGTTTATCTTTTCTTTAAAGAAAAACGGATTAACAGGCAAGCACCCCTCTTTCTATTTTTATCATCTGGCTTAAATTGTTACAGCAAAAAGAGATTTGTCAATGAATCAGCTGTAAAGAATCCCTGGGTGAGTTATAACTCTTCTCTTTCATTCACGAAATTAAGGAGGAAAGAAATCGAAATAGCTTATCTTTGTTTTTATTGCAAAAAGCTGGCCTGGAATTGTGTATTTTAAAGATACAAACGGATGAGGGATTTCTATTCTGAGGAGAAAAAAATAAATAAATCTGATTTATGAACTTTTGAGTATTATATGTCTGGGACTATTTTATTTCATTTTGACAAATCTGCTTGTTCTCGATGCCACTAACTGTTTTGATGCTGTGAACTAAATTTGTTTTGCATTCCTGAACAAATAAGAGATAAGGCAGGCTGTGCTGTCTACACTGTGATGTCATCAAGCTTGGAATATTAACCCCTTTGTTGCTGGAATAAGAAGTGTTTTTTTTTTCTTCGTGGTTTTAAGAATGGCAATCAAGAAAGTGGCTGAGATCCTGGAAGTAAATATGTTTCAGAAAATAATGGATGAGATTGAGATAACGAAACAAACCCTGAGACAGGGCAGACAGGAGATGAAAATTGAATTTGGCAAAATAAAGCAGGAGCTTAAAGAAATAGGGGATCTTGTGAGAGAGGAGGTTGATGAGATCAGAGATACAATTGGACAAGCATCAGAAGATGAAAAAAGAAAAATTAAAGGGAAGATGCAAGCCCTGGAGATTGGAACAAATGTGGAACTGGAAAAAGACTTGGAGTTTATGGATATTAGAGATAAAGTTTACTGTTTGGAATTTAGCGTTGTCCTTGAAGAAATTAATGAAGATATCAGAGATAAAGTTATCAATGTCTTGGATAAACTTCTGGACTGGAATGATGTGATGGAGCTTGAAAAAATCTATAGAATTAATTACAGATTTGTGACAATGGAAAAACTCTCAAGAGATGTGCCAGTGCATTTCGTAAAAAAGAAGAACAGAGATATGATTTTACAACAATATTTCAGCAACACATTCAGAATTGATGGGAAGGAAATATTTCTGATGAAGGAAATTCCCATTAGACTCTTATTATATGACTATGGCTATGACAGCAAGATTATTATGGGACACTGATAATGGAAGAATGGCTACTGAAATTACTGGACCTAACAGGATTATTATGGGTGCAAGGATGGAAGATGGAAGATGTAATTAACACTGATAATGGAAGAATGGCTATTGAAATTATTAGACCTAATAGATTTGATGAGATGGATTAATTGACATGCTTATTTGGAGAAAAATCAATAGATATATTTCTCAAGGAGTTGAAACCTCTCTTTGACTTTTTGTGGAAAGAATAAAGTGATGTTTATGAGATTTGATGATTAATTAAGATAACTACTGGAGGAAAGTGATTTTGTAATATAAATTAAGAGACAGGTTTGTTATATATTGTAGACCTATAACTGATCTGCGACAAATCGGAAGTCAACATTTTATTTTATTGTTTAATTTGTATTTTTGTTTTGTTTTGTTTTGTTTTTTGAAAATTTGAATAAAAATTAATGATAAAAAAAAGAATTGGTGAAGCCGAAGTGTTGGTGGCAGTAATTGCAATTGTCACAATGGATCTCTGCTTTAATTATATCATTGTTAATGCTTGTGTATAATTAGCTCTGTTGTGTTTGAGCCTCTATTGATATGAGATGCTTTTGGGTATACAGCATCAGTGCTTTTAAAAAGTACTTTATGTATCAAGTTGGGATACATCTGCTTGGTTATTATTATTAATACTTTTTATGTAGCACATCCACATGTATGACATTTTTTAGAACAATGAAGTCTCTGCCCTGAGGAATTTATCACCTAAATTTAGACTAGGGGTGGGGGTGATGATAGAGGTAGTAGAGAGAAAATAACTGGGTCTGGTTGTTGGATACCAAGGGGATATATCACATGCAAATCTCAGGCACATATTCAGACTATATTCAGAATAGGATTTCATGCAGTGCCTTTCCCAACCCATCAGCTCCTTTTCTGCTAACCACATGCATGTATTTTAAAGGCCAGGAGTGAGGAACCTGTTGTCCTTTGGATGTTGCTAGACTCCAACTCTGATTAGCTCCTGCCAGTAGACCCAGTGGTAAGGAATTATGAGAACTGTAGTCTAATAACATCTGGGAGGCCACAGGTTCACTGCCTGTGTTATTGGAAAGAGCAGTGGTTTCTGTATGTATGTGCCATTCAAAACGGAGGCATTACCCATGCATTTTGTAGTTAGGATTTATAAAATATGCTAAAGAATCAGTCCATTGTCTGATTCATTATGCTCAAAAGGATTCTTGTCACAGCAGGATAATTTTTGGCATGTGGGCCTTTTCTGTCATTGGTGTTGGGTTTTAAAGTAGGCTATCTTCCAGTGCATGTCAAAACAGAAAAATCAACATTAGAGACATCAGATTCTCCCTTTTTACATGCAACACTTTTTATTTCTATCCAAACCTCAAGTAGGAGGGCATAACTCTATTGGCTATGCATTTCAAAAGATAGTTGTGATAATTTGGGGAGATTTGGAGGGAAGATACCAAGTTTTCTCATATATATGAATCACATTGTCAAATCACCAAAGCTGTGATTGTTAACTTAATGATAGCAAACCTGAACAAGGAAGAATGAGAGACAGAGAGATAGCTATATTTATTATACCACCACACTGTGCAAGTTTCACAAATTGTGTAGGACATGCAATCTATTTCCCAAGCTGAGGGAGATGATCAATGATTAGGTGACCAGTTCTGTTTTCTCTCAGGTCGACCTCACAGATTGTGAATTGGAAGCCAATGTGAAAACCCTAGGACTGAGATATATGTGCCGTTGGGGTGGGTGGGAGGGGGACACACTGAAACAGCATGATATATGTGGCTGTCACACATAAAACAGCCATCTCCTAGAGCAGGCATGTACAAAATGGAATGTTTTATCATGATTGTCTTGTGTTCCTTTTTTATTTTTATTTATTTATTTATTAAACTTGTATACCACCCCATAGCCGAAGCTTTCCAGACCCAAAATATGAATCCTGAATCTTTATTTCCCTTCTTCTTCCTTCTCCTACTAATATCCTCTCCCTCCTCCTCCTCCTCCTCCAAGCCTTCATACATTTTCCCTCCCCAAACTGTAGGTTTAGAATTTTAGTGTTTTTTAAACCTAATGCTGTATTTGCACAGTCGCCCCATAAGCCTTACCCCTGCTGATAAATTAGATATCGCGTACTAATTATGTGCAGAGAATGGAGAAGGCAACTTAAGATGGGACTGTGAAACAGCTGGAACCAAGGACTGTAAAGAGCCAGTTTTATCTTCTAATTCATGAAGTTAGCAGAAGAACTTACTTGAATGTCTAATGGTCACAGAAGAATATTTTTTAAACTTTATTTTAAGGGCTCCAATCAGTGAAGGAGGGACAAGATGGCCAGTGGGAACCTCTGTTCAGACCAGTTACGGGGGTTATTTTTCATTCTAATAAGAGACAAGCTTTCACATGAAAAAAATAATGAAACGGAATATTAAAGAGAAACAAAGGGTGACCATAACATTTCTGAGAAAATTGCACCCCCTTGCCATCAGATGTTGAGAAACCAACTGTATGAAACACTGACCATCTGGGTGCATTGTTTGGATCTACAATACTGTTATGTGCTTTGCTGAAGCAGTTATCATTGATTTACATAATATACTATGACAAAAATAGCTTTCATTTATTGAAGTAAATAAATAATTAAATATTCAAAATATCAATCTTCTTGTTTTCAGGATAAAATATGGTTTTTCTACATATTGTGATTTCTGATCCTGCCTCTGAAAAGCAATGTTTCTTCTAAATGCTAATCCTTTTTTCTCCATTCAGCATTGTTGCATTGTTGAAGCTTTAAATGAAATTCATACGTCTTTCAGTTTCTGGTTCTTTTCTCACTAAGTAACTTCAAAGAATGAGAGAACTACTGGTTAGAAGTAAATATCCCTGGCATTATACCTTAAACCATTTTCATCTCAGGAGTAATAATACAGTACATTGCTGTTTTGCCACATAGGTGTATGCACTTGAGAACTCATCATATTTTCTAACTTTTACCCTCCAGGAACTTCATCTTATTTTGTATGTATAAAATATAAATGTTCTTGTTTCCATTAAAATGGTAACAAAATAACACCTTGTTGAATGTATGCAGTAGAAAGCAAATTTTAATAGAAGCTGTAATAGTTGCCTGCACATCATCTTCTTAAGACATGAAAAAGTTTGGCTTGCCTTGAAAGTATCAAGCTCATGAACTTTCTTGCTCCTCGCTCAAAGGAATTTGCCTCAAAATATGCTTTTGAAGTTCCAAACCAAAAAAGGGGGGATTGTGCGCCATCTCAAGTGAGTAGTAATGTCCCTGTATTGAGAGTAGGCATACCCTGATCATTTCATCGGGCTTGTTCAACATCCCCCCTCTTCTTGGATGATAAAAGCTCCTTATTCATCTCATAAAGACAGATGGTGAATCATTTTACTTGTGCATAATTGCACAAATAAACCAACAATGACAAAAATATGTTGAGGATTCGAATTGTGTTAGTGTTGACTTTGAATTGCAGTAGAAGAGATTTAATAGCATATATATAATACTCTGAAATACTCAAAGTATGTTTATTATCTTAGCAAACCTTATAAGGTTTGCTTATCTGTTACCATCCCATACCACAGATGCAGGACTGAGATGGAGATGGAAAAGTGGCTTGCCTAAGACCATCTAGTGAGTGCATGACTGAGATGAGATTTGAACTAGGAACACCCTGGCTTGCTTTTAGACTTGGCTTACTTATAAATACCTTTGGGAATGTGCAGGGCTGCTGATGGGCTGATACTGTCTCGAGCAGTGCTTCCCTGTGGGATCTATACATATACTGGTTGCAATTTTGCAGTCATTGTAACTGAAAGGAAGCTGCTGCAATAGTGCAGGTCACAGCTACTGAATGCATAGGCCCCCACATAAAAGCACCACCATACACTTGGTGGCTCAATGAGCCTGCCAGCTAGCTCTGCAATTTCCTAAAAGAGTTCATGGGGATTAGCAAACGTCTGAACTGCTGCTACAGTACATCAGTTTGAATACATCAGTGCTAATATTGTGTACAGGGTACTGCTTCTGAATATATCCTAATTTTTCATTCAGGTTTTTTTTGTATCTGGGCTGGAATATAGACAGGATATCATTCTAAAATTGGCGCACCACCTCACTTTCTTAGTGCACTACCTGCCATACCTCACCTGCTTTTGCACTTCAAGAAAAGAATTTGTTTATGCAAAATTTAAGGTGGTGATTTTGACCTTTAAACCTATAAAGCTGGGGTAGCAAACATAGTGTTCTCTAGAAGTTGTTGGACTACAACTTCCATCAGCCTTATCCAGCATGGACAATGGTCAGGGCTAATGGTAGTTGTAGGTCGTTAAAATCTGAAAGGCACCATTTTGGCTGCTCTTGCCCTATATGAGTCTGCCTGCTGCACCTGTATAAGTCTACCTAGACTCAGGCTTGCCAGTAAGCAGTGTTAGATTTGCAGGTTTCAGGGACATGGTCTTTTCAGTGATGGTGGCCACACATTGTTGTAACTCCTCCAGGGAGGCATATATGGCCTCATCATTGCTGGATTTCAAGAGAACTTCTGTCTGTGTTTGATTCATGTGCTGAAAAGCTTTTAACTGAAGCTGATTTTAATTAGTGGTTTGAACTGTAATTTGTTGTATTTATTGCGTTTCTGATGTTCTATGTATATTGAATATCTTTTTGTAAACTGCCCAGTGAGAGCAGTGTGCTGTAAAAGGCAAGTTAGAAATAATATAATGTAATGCATTGGTTCTGTGTGGAGAGCAGATAATGAGGTGAATTGGAGTGATTTGGAGGTCTTCCTCCCCCTCCTGAGTTGAAGCATGATGTCAGTAACCCTCCCATCATATCAGGCTGCCTGTATAGTCTCAAGTTGCTCTATTGTCTCTGCACCTTATTGCTCTGTGTTTTTCAATAGCTCTCTGTTTCCATAAGTCCATGGGCTTTGCAAGATGAGGCTGTCCAAAATGTTGCTGGAGAGCAATGAAGAGCTCTTGAATTTTTTTAAAAATATATTTTTTGCTAAAGCACAGCTGCAGACATTTTCTTTAAAAAAATAAGTTAAGAGGTACATTAACATTTTTAAAACAAATCAGAGCTCTTCAGAACTCTGCAAGTAGTATTCTAGACAGCCTCATGTTTTGAGGCCTAGGGCCAGAAAGGCTCTTACAAGCACGAATGCACACCATCTAGTCACTTCTTATTTAGGGTAAAGTGACAAACCTCTGTTCCCCCATCCTAAGGGATTATGGAGGGAAGTGAATCCCTTTTACTTTCCCCACAAAAAGCTCCTGGACTTATTTGTATGCAATTTTGCAGGCTTAGTGTATTGTGGAGGGGCTCCTGTGCCTGTAAATTTCATTCACTTTCGGCAAAAGGGAAAAGATGCTATAGCTGTTTTAGATACCCCATTATAGTGAATTTGTTCTTTTTTAACAAAGCACTTCAGAACCCCAATTACAGATCAAAGTAGAGAGAAAACAGAGCAACTTAGAAACACATCAGAATTTTTTAAAATGCACATATAGAAGGCAAATTGTGCACCTGTTGTGCACCGCCCTGAGAGCCTTTTGGCTGTGGGCAGTATAGAAATCGAATAAAATAAATAAATAAATAAATACATTTAATATAATGTAGGGTTACTAGAACAAAGGAACACAAACCATAAGCCTCTTTACAACAATGTAGCTGGTTCTGTGATTGTTAAAATCTTATTTAGGATGGTACATGAATTGTCTCAAATCTTTTTCCCATACAACCTCATCCTTTTTTATGTATTTTGGTGTCACATCATAATTTTACAAACCACCACTATCTTGCAGTGATGTCTGTCTTAAAGACAGAAGAGGTTCAATTAAATGTTTAAAGGTTTTAAGATTAGATCACTTTGTTTAAGAGATATGCTCAATTCTTACTATTTCACCATAGTAAAGATCAGTGGTAATGCATTTCCAGCAGCAACCAATGCAAGGTGTGTTATGTTGTTGTTTTTTTATCAAAGTCACAGAGATTTTAGTTTATTCTATCAGGCAGAATTAGTATATCTGGGCACCTGTTGGATTAGTTTTGGTAAATAAGATTAGAGAAACATAGGTCTTAGACAAAATATTTGGCTTTGTAAACTTTGGATTGTCAGATCTAAGATTAAATGTGCAATTAATACATCTTATTCTGAATGTAAAGCTTATTGATTTGGCATTATTGATCTGATCCTGCAAAGTGCCCCCAAATATAATTGACTGAAATTAGATATAAAATTCCCAGAATCCTCAGAGACTGTTTGCAGAGAACTGTGCAATGCTAAAGGAAGCCTTAAAGGGTCATTTCAAAAATTCACAGAGTCCTAGCATATACAGAAATACGAAATAATGGAAAAGACTAATATTGTGAGTTCCATGACTTAGGGTGTGTACATGTGTCATGGCAAAGTCATCTCTGAAGTGCTGTGAAAGAAGAAGAAAACTATGAAATGGAACTTCAAAAAAGTCCTTAACCCATCCAGTTCTACATGAGGTTTTTGAATGCTGATTTAGAAAAGACCCCCAGTTTCTATTTTAAGTAACATGTTGATGAGCAAATCTGGAGATGGGCAATAACAGGTGGTAAAGTGAGTGGTATGATAGTGTCACAGTTGCCCCCCATGAGTGCATTTCTAACTATATAATTTTGTAACCTCTGACAGGTGGTGCTGCAAATGACAGTGTGACCCAGCTGCACTGGGCTCAAGGCTGGGGAGGGGAAGGGAAGGAAGGTGAGCGAGTGGATGGCAGCGTGTGGCCCAGCTGTGCTGGGCTCAAATCTGGGAGGGAGGAAGGGGGAAAGGAGGCAAGCAAGTGGGTGGCAGCAGCCAGTGGTCTTGGCAACCTGAGGGAAGAGGGGAGATGCCTTTGTGACCTAGGGAAGGGGGGCCTTGGTGACCTATGAAAAGGGGATGGTGGAGGTGCCTTCACGACCTGGGAAAAGGGGAGGTGCCTTGGCGACCAGAGGGAGGGGTGAAGCACGCAGGGGCAGAGACCCTAATGTTTAATTATTTACTTGCGTACTAATTACACACACACACACTGCCTTTCTGCCAGTGCAGTTGCCATGGAGAACAGAAGTTACTGATTAAATGGTAAAAACTGCATATAAATTTCTATGTATGATCGTTCATTACACTCAGATCCCACTGTTCCTTCCAGTTTTACTTCCTACCTTCCATCTGGAGGAGAGAACAGGTTTGACCTGTGTTTCAAGACTGTTGAATATTCTAAAGTAGGGCTTGCCATTTTTCAAATTCACAGACAAGTTCCTTTAAGGAGAGAACCTAGTATTTTGTCTTTAATTTTCAGTTTTGGGGCCATCTAGCCATGCTGCATGAAGTCCATACTATTCCTTTGCCAGAAAGACGAGAGACCTTTTGATTTTGGACACATTTTAAAGCTTAGAAGTCTCAGGAGTTGGGGGGGTGTTACTTGTATGTCATTAATAAACCCACTTTCTAAGTTAAAGTAATCTATTGTGTTCCGAGTTGGATGGATTCTGAAATATATCTCACCCTATTTTATTGCTGTGGGCTTCTCAGACAAACTACTGAACAGCTACTCCCCTTTAGAGGAAATTGTGGTAGAGACTGGCAGGGCTGTCCCCCCCATCACCTCCCCCACTTAAAAAAAATGTTTTGCTGCCAGACAACACTGGCAGTTGTCTCTGCCTCCCTTACTTCTGTGTCTGAGCAGGGGGAATGGAAGAGGGAGGTCCTCATTCTGAGTAAGATGGTCTGGGATGGAGCCTGCACCACTGTCACTTGGCTGTACTGGCTAGAAATAAGTATTGAAAAATTAGTTAACAATTTTAAGTTACTTTAGTGAGGTAAGCACTACCAGTGGTGGGCCAAAAATTGCCTCATCCCACTTTCATGGATTCATTCACCATTTTCTACTGCTTTTGGAGGAGTTGGAGAGATTTCTCTAAAATTGGGGGAAGAGGGTTGGTTGCACTTACCTTGCTTAACTTTATAAGGGTATGTGCCTTCCCGTTTGTTTCTTTAACTTAAAAAAAAGAGACCCAGTAGTGCTTGTACCGGCACAAGGTGGGACTGTGTTTCCTGGGGGCTTGGCCTTTTTTAAAAAACAGCAGGCAGTGGGGGCTGGTGCCCTCTAAAACTGATGGATCTGCTATGAGATTAAGGGGGTGTGGCCAATGAGGTCATGGAGGTATGGCGAATGCAGTCATAGGGCATAACCACCGAGATCACAGAGGCATGGCCAAGGTCTGGTTTTCTCCCCATTCTCTTACACTGAAAGATTCTGTGGATGCTTAAACATTGCAGCTTTACAAATAGCACCTAAATAAACTGAAAAGTGTCATACTTTGGTTTAGAAGGGGTCAACAGTTGCTTCTTTGATGGGAGGAAAGTTGTGGCCTTGTTCTCTCCCTATCCTTCTCCCTTGCACCCCCCCCGAACACTTAAACATTTCAGTTCTATTAATATTTAGCACCTCAGTAAATGGAATACCACCTGGGTGCAGGGAGGGAGTGCTCATCCTAAACCAATACCTGGAGGCTGTGAAGGGCTGGATGTGGGCTAACAAACTGAAACTTAATCAAGACGGAATTACTGTTAGTCAAGGGAAAAACTGCAGCAGGGACGGGATTGCAACCTGTTCTGGATGGGGTTGCACTCCCCTTGAAGGAGCAGGCCCGCAGTTTGGGAGTCCTCCTGGATCCTGCCCTGCTGCTTGAATATCAGGTGGCTGCGGTAGCCAGGAGTGCTTTTGGCCAACTCAAACTGGTCTACCAGCTGCGTCTGTTCCTGGAAGCAGTTGACTTGGCCACAGTGACACATGCATTGGTGACATCGAGGCTTGATTACTGTAACGCACTCTATGTGGGGCTGCCTTTGAAAATGATTCGGAAATTACATTTGGTTCAAAATGCAGCAGCCAGAATGTTAACTGGAACATGGCGCAGGGAGCATATCACCCCTGTGCTTTATCGACTCCACTGGCCCCCAATTTGCTTCCAGACCCAATTCAAAGTGCTGGTTCTGACTTTTAAAGCCCTAAACGGCCTTGGACCAATGTACCTGAGGGACTGCTTACGCCCATATGTACCTGCTTGGGATTTAAGATCATCTGCCTCGGGTCTCCTCTGCGTGCCTGGAGTGAAAGATGTTAGACTGACAGGCATGTGGAAGAGAGCTTTTTCAGCTGTGCCCCCAAGCTTTGGAATACCCTACCCCAAGATGTCCACTGTGCTCCTTCCCTGATGGTTTTCCGGAGCCTTCTGAAAATGATCTTGTTCCGGAGAGCCTTTGGGAGTGACTGAAGGTAGAGCCTGACATTAATTTTATGATTTTATGCCCTCTACGTTAAATTTTACCCTTGTAGTCCCCTTTAGTACAACTCCCTAAATATATGTGTGTATATTTATATATATTGTATTTTATGTATTTTAATTATATTTTATGTATTTTAATTTATTTTAATGTTTTTGTGATTTTATTGTTTACAATTTTATTATGTACGTGTTTGATTTTATTTTTGTAAGCCGCCCTGAGTGCCCTATTATAGGGTAGAAGGGCGGGATAGAAATATTTTAATTAATTAAATAAATAAATAAATAAAATAGTTTCTTACTTGACTCAAAGAAATCTCTGGCTGGCTTGCCTCTTCTGGAGGTCTTCTGTATCTTTAAAAGCTGTGCAGAGGGAGGGAGAATTTCACCTTGTGGTTTTTCCCATTACAGTGTTGCAAGAAAACCTGCACTTGGCTGAATTTTTCTTCTCTTAAAGATACAGAATCATTCTCAGGCCCTGAGCCTGGCAACCCTAATCCCAACCCTCCACATAGGCTTTTCAGTGCTGGTTCTCTTTCCACTTCTTTTCTTTGTAAAGAAAGAGCAGAATTAAGCACTACAGCAACATTACATTCACTTAAAGCAGTATAAACATCCAGGAAAACTCAATGTGGTCTCACCTTGGTTCAGAAGGTATCCATGCTACCTCCTCAGTAGTGGACAGAAACTGAGATCTTTGCTTTTCAATAATAATACAGTTTTTTTTTAAAAAAAGAGCACAAAGTGAGTGAGTTGCTGCCCCACAGAACACAGTGGGGTTTACTTATTTTGGGTAAAATGAATAGGATTATGATAGTAATTACCAATGTTTTTCAAAAGTTCATTTTAAAAAGGAGCAAACAGTTCAAGTTCATCCAAATGCACTTTTTAGTGCATAATAGTTTTTCCTGCCATACAGCTGTTAAAGGCACATGAATGTCTCTCTCCCTCAATGCCAACTCTAAAACATGCAAAGCACTCAAATTAAGAGTAAAGACAAAACATACATTCACACACATTTAGGCAAGTTGATAATATATTTTAAAATGTAAAAATATTTTTTATTTATTTAACATTTATTTGTTAAATGTTTGACTGTAAAAAACAAACAAACCTCTAAGTGGTTTACAAAAGATGTTAATTATTGATGAAACAAAATGAGCATTTGTATTTGTATAAATGTAATGTTAGAGCATTGGACTAGGACCTGGAAGATCCCCATTCAGCCACGAATAACACTAGAAACTCTTTGAAGACTTTCCTACCACATGAGTCATCCTCTCAGATGGCTTGAGGTATCTACAAAATATATGACAGAAATTTAAGTTATCTCCCCTTCTTCCTACCTACACACACAGAGACAACATGGTGGTCTGAAGTGATCTGACACAGATATTTTGTGGCTGCTTTCAAAGACTGGCTGTAGAGGAAAAATCGTGCTCCCTGCTGCTTTAGCCTGAAGCTTGCAAAAGGGAAGGAATAGCAACACAAACTCACAGAGGAGCCAAGGCAGATTGCAAATGCACACATCGGATTGGCTCAAATTGAAATGCATGCCTGAGCATTGGGAAGGATCTTCATAGTCCTACCCTAATGCTATAGAACTTCCAGTGTATTTCTGAGGGACTGCTGCTTGGCTAGAGTTTATTCTGTGGGAAATAAAATCAAAATGGATGTGCAGATGGGAATCCTGCCCTCCCTAAGCAACTCTGACTAGAATTTATTATTATTATTATCACCCCTGGAGACAGAACTGGGACCATAGCAATGATTGTGATTGGTTGTGCTATTCTAAAATGATTGGCCGAAACAGAACATAGACAGAAACAAGTCCAGAGCAGAGCTTGGAAGTAACTAGTTACAAATAATGAATTACTTGTAATTTATTACTTTTTTGAATAACAAGTGGGTAACTCCATTACATTTTGCTGGTAATAGAACGAGTAGTAACTTCATTACTTTTGAGCTGGAACTAACGTTTCCAGAGTTACTTTTGCGCATTACTTGGGGGGGGGAGCAGGGGAGACTTCTGCTCCTCTGATTGGTGGATAAAAATCATGTGCTTCATATTGGGCTTCTGTGTAGTGTTGCTCTTCCCTCGTGCTCTATGGATGCTGAGGAGGCGACGAGAGAAGAGGTGGAAAGCGAGACAGGGTGGAGAAAACAATTGTTTAAAAATGGACAGGAGTGGAGGGAGAAAAGAGCCAGAGGGCAAGGAGGCAGCAGAAAAATGCACATGAAGAACTGGCTGCCAAGGTGAGAGACGACAATGTGTGTGTGTGCATGGCGCACAAAGCTCAAGGTGGCTTCTGCCTCCCTCCCCACCCTCTCCTGTCTTACCAGTGGAGAGATAAAAGCCAAAAGCCACAACTTCAGGGTGAGCAAGGGGCAGGCAGAAGTTGCAGCAGCAAGCAGCCAGGGTCCTAAAGAGCTGCTCTTCCAGTTTTCTTTCCTGCCCTTCCTTTCTTACTAACAAGCAGGATGCATCTTTGTCTTGCGAGGAAGATATTCCCTGGAAGCTCTTTTGTGCAAATCCTCCTCCTCATGGCAAATGCAAAGAGTTTCAAACAGGCACTTTTCCAGGCACTTGTTAAAAATGAATGTATAGCTTACACACTTACCTGGGAGTAAGTTCCATTGAACCCAATAAAGCTTACTTCTGAGTAAACATGTATTGCATTGGAGCCTTAGTTTCCTTTCCCCCATTTTAATTCTGCCTTCTGTATCTTCACAACAGTCCTGTGAGGTAGGTTAGGATGAGAGCTCATGGCAATAAATAAGCAAAAACAATGATGAGTAAAAATTTAAAATGTGAAAATGCTCATGCTCAGAGTATTTTCGTTGCTCTTTGTCAAGGCTTTGTGTGGGGTTTTTTATGTCTATTGTCTCATAACTTCCTTTTGCCTGAGAATGTTGTATTTCATACTGTTACAGATTTTTTTTTAAAAAAACAAAAATGCCCAAATTCTATGGTGGTTTTTTTTTTACTTGAGTTCTTTGCATGGTTTAGGGGTGGCATTACAGGAGATCAGGCTCTTATGGACACCTGTGGGACAGGTAGAAATTAAATGGAGTAAGCCTTTTTTGTATGAAAATACAATTATGGGGCAAAGCTTCACCTGTTAACATTCTATCTGTCAGACATCTTATTACTTGTGTGTGCCCTCCTCTCCAGATTTATTTTTGATTTGTGAATGCCATGACCATTGCCATTCCCTCCCCCATTTATCTTTGCAACAACTCTGTGAGGTAGCTTAGGCTGAGGCAATATCTGTAGATAAGTGGCAGTTGGTAGTTGGTACAGCATTAATAAAGTATAGCCCCCGAAATGCAGAAATGTATTCTGGTGGAGTCCAGTCCTATATGTCTACCCCAAATTAAGCCTCATTGAGTTAAGTGGATAAGTATATAGGATTGCAGATTAATTTTTACCTCTGAAAGAAATGCACTGTCAGACATAGAATTTAAGAGACATACTTTTCTGGATGTGTTTGAAACAGATGGGTAGGTGGGAAGGGAGTTGTGTTAATCTAATTGGGTCTTCAACATAGTGCCCTCCAGATGTTGTTTGACTACAACTCCCATCAGTCTCAGATAACATAAGGACGCTGAAGTTGGTTCCTACTTCCCAGTTCCTTATTTGCTTGAAAGTTAAAAACACTAAAAAAGAAAAGTTCACAGCTACAGTAACTCCAAGCCAAAGTTAACATGTCTATGAACCCCAAAATATATGTTGGGGTATCCCATATCATATCACTGTGATCTGAGGCCTCTCCCCATCAAGAATAACAAATTTATTCAATCAAAATGATCAGGCTTCTGAAATGCTCATAAATGCATAATGATGTCATAAGATCATAACAATAAGTAACTGGGCTCTCTTCTGGGCCAGGACAACTCATACACCCCAGGGAAGGGGAGGGTGTCCTCTAGGAGATGCCAGTGCATCCCGCTTGGCCCAGAGATTTTGCTGGGTGCAGGGCTGGGATAAGGGCATCTATGCACAACCCAAAGTGACAAAAATATGCAGAAAAAATAAGAAACGGAGTGCCCATCCAAAACTCTGCACTGTGCCAGGCAGTAGTGTAGTGGCAAATTCAGAAGTGCAGGGCCCCTTCATGATAGTCTCAGCCACAGCCAGACCCCCCTCTCCCTTATTTTGCTCCTGGGTTGAGAATGAGGTTCCTGGTAATGCCTTCTCCCACAACAAGTGATGTCCCTAGCAAACGATCAGTATGAAAGGGGAGAGTATTAGCTACTGAAAAGAGTCTTCTCAGTGAGTGACTCACCTGCTTTCACAGGAAAGGACAAGGAAGCATATTAGAAGACTCTTCTAATGGTTTACAATAATTAAAAACATTAAAAACAAATATACAAATTTAAAAACTCATTTTTAAAACGCAATTTAAAAACACATGCTAAAATGCCTGGGAGAAGAGGAAAGTCTTGACCTGGTGCCAAAAAGATAACAGGGTTCGTGCCAGGCGCACCTTGTCAGAAAGCACATTCCATAATTTGGGGGCCACCACTGAGAAGGCCCTCTCCCTTGTTACCATTCTCCGAGCTTCCCTCGGAGTAGGCACCCGGAGGAGGCCTTTGATGTTGAGCATAGTGTATCGGTGGGTTCGTGTTGGGAGAGGCGTTCCATCAGGTATTGTCCCAAGCCATGAAAGGCTTTATAGGTTAAAACCAGCACCTTGAATCGAGCTCGGAAACATACAGGCAGCCAATGCAAGCGGGCCAGAATCGGTTTTATATGTTCCAACCGTCTGGTACCTGTTACCAATCTGGCTGCTGCATTTTGTACAAGCTGCAGTTTCCGAACCGTCTTCAAAGGCAGCCCCATGTAGAACGCATTGCAGTAATCTAACTTGGAGGTTACCAGAGCATGGACAACTGAAGCCAGGTTATCCCTGTCCAGATAGGGGTGTAGCTGAGCCACCAACCAAAGTTGGTAGAAGGCACTCCGTGCCACAGAGGCTACCTGAGCCTCAAGTGACAGAGGTGGTTCTAGGAGAACCCCCAAGCTACAAACCTGCTCCTTCAGGGGGAGTGCAACCCCATCCAGGACAGGTTGGACTTCCACCATCTGGTCAGAAGAACCACCCACTGGCAGCATCTCAGTCTTGTCTGGATTGAGCCTCTGTTTGTTTGCCCTCATCTAGTCCATTGTTGCAGCCAGACACTGGGTCAGCATATTGACATCCTCACCTGAAGAAGATGAAAAGAAGAAATAGAGCTGTGTGTCATCAACATACTGATGGCAATGCACTCCAAAGCTCCAGATGACCGTACCCAATGGTTTCATGTAGATGTTGAACAGCATGGGGGACAGAACTGACCCCTGCGGAACCCCATACTGGAGAATCCAGGGTGCCGAGCAATGTTCCTCAAGCACCACCTTCTGGAGCCGACCCGCAAAGTAGGAGCAGAACCACTGCAGTGCAGTCCCTCCCACTCCCATCTCAGCAAGTCTTCCCAGAAGGATACCATGGTCGATGGTATTGAAAGCTGCTAAGAGATCAAGGAGAATCAACACTCCCCCTGTCTCTCTCCCGACAGAGGTCATCATACAAAGCAACCAAGGCTGTTTCCATGCCAAAACCAGGTCTGAAACCTGACTGAAATGGATCCAGATAGTCGGTCTCATCCAAGAGTGTCTGGAGCTGGCCTGCCACCACTCGTTCAAGGACCTTGCCCAGGAATGGAACATTTGCTACTGGCCTATAGTTATGAAGATTTTCTGGGTTCGGGGAGAGTCTCTTCAATATTGCGCTGTGTGTAACTTCCAACATTCAAGAGATACCAGATATATTTCCGTGCATCTGGGAGAGTGTTCTATGAGATGCCATCCATGCATACTTTAAAGTGTCATCTATGAAATTACATCTTCTTCAAGAAATCAGTTTGTTGACCCTGCCACAAGTCCTTCTGTCACCAACATAAATGACTTTTAAAAATAATAATTGAGCTATAACAAAGTAAGTAACAGGGAAGACTAATACAAACTTTTTAAAAATCCACATAGATCATAAGCACTGGCCGTATACACTGGCATGGCATAGAGGACACCCTATCATTTTCTGGGGTGTCTGATTTGTCTTGGCCCAGAGAAGATTTTGTGGTGAACACCCCTGGATATTTATTATTTTCTTTGTTTTTTGTCTCTTTTGGTTGTGCATAGATGCCCTTATACATGTTCTGAATCCAACAGAAACTCTGGGCCAAGTGGGAAGCATTAGCATCTTGTAGAAGACATCCTCCCCTTTCCTTGGGTGTATAATTTGTCCTGGCCCAGAGCAGATTGTGGGGTGGGCACCCTCAGTTTCTTACTTTTTCTGCATCTTTTTGTCCATTTTGGTTGTGCATAGATGCCCTTATCCCTGCCCTGCACCCAGCAAAAGTTGTGGGCCAGGCGGGAAGTACTGGCATGTTGTAGAGGACACCATCCCCTTTCCTGGGGTGTATGAGTTGTCCCCCCCAGAGCAGATTTTGGGGTGGGCACCCTCAATTTTTTAATGATTTTATGACATCATTACACATTCATGAGCATTTCAGAAGCCTCATAAGTTTGATTGAATAAAATTGTTTTACTTGATGGGGGAGTCCACAGACCAGAGATATATGATATGGGGTACCCCAACATATATTATGGGGTACCCCATCATATATTTTGGGGTTCCCAGACATGTTAACTTTGGCTTGCAGTTACTGTAGCTGTGAACTGTTCTTTTTTTAGTGTTTTTAACTTTCAAGCAAATAAGGAACTGGGAACTAGGAACCAACTTCAGCTTCGTGACAACATAGCCAATTATCAGGGATGATGGAAATTGTAGTCCTATAACATCTGGAGGGCACCATGTTGGCTATCCCTGATCTGTAAGGCCCCACAAGTAACTTTTGTTGTTTGTTGCAATATATACAAGAACATACCAGTGGCCCATCTAGCCTAGCATCCTGTTCTCACAGTGGCCAACCAGATGCCCTAAAGGGAAACCCATAAGCAGGTCCTGAGTGCACGAGTAGCACTCTCATCATTTGTATTTCCAGCAACTGATAAGAAGCATCCTGTCTCTGATAGTGGAAGCAGAACATAGCCATCATTGCTAGGTGCCACTGATAGCTTTATCCTCCATGAATTTGTCTAATCCTCTTTTAAAGCCATCCAAGTTGGTGCCCATCACTGGTTCTTGTGGTAGTAAATTCCATAGTTTCACTATATGCTGTGCAAGACTACATTTTTAATTGCAGGATAAGGGATAACGTTTATGCTGGTGGATTTCTTTTGATGTGCATTTTCTGTTTACCTACGTTATGTCTCTTAAATTCTGCTTCTGACAGTTCAATTGTGCATACTTGTCTACCCAATGAGTTCAATGGGACTTACTTCCCTTATGTACAGGATTAAGTTACCTCTAAATTATACTGTTGTCATATTGATCAAAATGTGTTTTAGTTGAAAGGGGTGCTGTGTTGTTTTTTGCAGCACAACACAGGCATGCATTCAAGCACCGCAGTAGAACGCCGGTTCAGTACTGGTGGCAACATAATAAAGACATTCCTTGCCTGACGTGCTCTTTGAGCATCCTGTTCTTTTGAGACATAACAGAAATGTATTGTAAAAGCAGCATTTCAAGTGTAAAATTTGATTTCAAGTGAACTATATGTATGTTAGGGTATCATCATTGCTGGGGGTGGGGTGGGGCGATGTGAGATTCCGTTACACTATTGTTAATCTTACAGATGAATTTTTTTATTCTACTACCCTCTGTGTGTGTGTGCTTATTTTTAATGTTGTTTTAGGCTAATTAGATATGCAGCAGCCAAGGCCAGCACCTTGTAGGCAATTTTTTTAAAAGTAACTACATTGTAATTGTAGTGTTACTTTTGAATAAAAGTGTTCAGTTATTGTAACTGTAATTACTACTTTTTTGGGCCATGTAACTGTAACTGTAATGTGTTACTTTTTAAAAGTGATCTTCCAAGCTGTGCTCCAGAGTGTCTCTAAATGTGAGGCACTGTACTGAATATAAATGTAAGAAACAGAGAAGGGCCTGGGCTATATATAGGCTTGGGGGTTTAGTGCCTTGCCTGCTCTTAGTGAGGAGCCTCCACAGGCAGCAGGGCAAGCATTTTCAAAGTGTTCTCCCTGCTTGGGCAGGGAGTCAGCGGCCCCAACCCCACCAAAGCAGGGACACCTTTTCAAAGCATGGGTCTGGCCAGATCCATATTTGATACAGTGGTTAACTGTTGCTTTTTATTTGGATTACTATCTTCTCAGGCACTATGGGTTTATTTTTTACTTGAAGGTGTGTAGGAAACGAACTGTGAGGCACTCACAGGATGTCTTCCCCCTCCCACCAGCCACAGAGAATAAATGCAGTCAGCAACGTTTGTGGATTGAGATAGGCCATAACTTTTTTGATTTATAACAAGTAAGTGCGGTTGGCATGGCTGTTGGGCAAGGATCTATTTTCATTGTAACAGCCCTTCCTGTATGTGTGCTTGTCCCCACCTATACAGTTGGATGCCATCTTTTGGCATTGGCCACTGTTAAACTCTAGTGTGGTTCAGGCTATGCCCCCGAGATCTTGCTGGGATGCATGATGGGGTGTATGATGGAGAAGGCCTGCCCCTCCAAGCTAGGGATGCCCCACATACATCCCCACTAGACTATTTATGGGGGTTCCCCTTATGTTTGATCCTGCCCAATGCCATTTCTGCCTTAAGCTGTGACAGAATAAATATACTCCTAACAAATGATGAAGCAATTACTGAGGGATAGATGAAAAAAAAATCTTCTCAACTGGGTGCTAATTTTGATTGGGAGGAATAATTCCTGTCTGGCCCTATCAATCAATGGCCCAAAAAACTCAGTGACACACTAAAAGTGAGGGAGGGCAGGTGGGCAAGCCAGCGATCAAAATGACTCCATTGTTGCCTGGGGCCACCGCCCCACAAAGCCACCCCTAATTGAGACCGCCGCATTAGCGAAGCGCCATAAAGCGAAGCACTGTGAAGCGGGGCCCTACTGTACAAAGCCCTATACAGGTTGGGACCAGGATACCTGAAAGACCGTCTTACCCCTTATATGCCCAGTCAATCACTGCGCTCTGCAGGTGAGGGCCTCCTGCAGATACCATCTTATCAGGAGGTTCGTTCTGCACAATATAGGAAACGGACCTTTAGTGTGGCGGCACCTACCCTGTGGAATTCCCTCCCCTTAAATATTAGGCAGCCGCCATCTCTGCTATCTTTTCAGTGCCTTTTAAAGACTTTTCTCTTTCAACAAGCCTTTTAAGTTGAGTCCTATCCCAGTCTGCATCTGTGTTAGAATTGCTTTTAATATGTTTTCTTTAATAATATGTTTTGACCCTTTTTTAAAAAGATGTTTTTAAAGCTTTTTAAAAAATGTTTTTAAAGTTGTTTTGTTTTAATGTATTTTAAGGTCTTTTTATGATGTTTTAAATTGTTTTTAGTGTTTCTGTTTGCCGCCCTGGGCTCCTGCTGGGAGGAAGGGCGGGATATAAATCAAGTAATAAATAAATAAATATATTCAGTAAGTTCAGCTAAGAGGTTCATTGTTTTCAAGGCAGCTGCCTTTAAGTCTGCAGCAATTGTGATTATAGTATTTATTTTAATATAATATAAAACAGGGTTTTTTTGCTATTTTTATTTTACATGAGTAAACCCAAGAATGCCCAGACTTCATATCAATTACAATTATCACAAATATCAATTTAGATATTGTTGCCACTTAATCTGTTTTACACTTATCCTATTAAGGATTATTAGCCTTACATCTATATTTCCAGTTGACTTGCTAAAGGGGTGAGAAAAGAGCACTGGTTCAGAAACATATGCTCAATCATTTTTGTCAAATACACTTAAGGTTCATGATTACTGTTACAGTCCCACTGCAACTCAATGAGATTCTTAATGTATTGTTTGGCACAGTGTAATATTGTTTAGTTATCAGGTTTTGTAGCACTCCTTTAATTCTCAAAGGATCTATGACTATGAGGAGCTGTAGATGTTACAAAGCAGCACACCAGCTGCTTGCTCAGTGTCTTCTACAGCCACATAGAACCTGTTTGCAACATCCAAAGATAGACTATGAGTTACAACACCAATTAACCACAGAAGAGTCTGTGCAGATGGTGGCACTATTGATATAGCTTCTGTGGCTGCTCCATGTTATCTCTGGCACATTACCTGGATCAGCTAGAGCCATCTCAGTTTTCTGATGTGCTGAAGCAAGTGGTGTTGACATATATCTTCCTTTCAGTTGTTGTGTTTCCCTAAATCCTTGTGTAGCTGGCCCTTTTTTGCTAAGATGCAACATAAAAGAAAAACAAAAAACAATCTTTCCTGTTTTGCTGTTTAGTGCCCTGTGGAGTAATCTATTCAGAGGATGCATCTTGCTCTTGGGATCAGTCTCATCTTATATGATCATTTCCTTTTTTATTGGTGATGTCAGAGCCAAACAACTAAGCAACGCAGTTTACATGAACACATGTGTGACATTATGGGCTGTAGGCTGCTCTGTGAGAGGGAAGGGAGATAAACCAACTAGCTAAACCAGCCCTTCCTTCTTAACTTCATAGCTGCTCCCATTGGATCTCTTTTTTCCTCTGTGCCTCCACTAAACAAGTCTTTGGCATTTTTTGAGTGGGATGAATAATAAGGCCTCAGATACATTTAACCCCCCCCAAAAAAACTCAGTTTTTAATTATTTTAAAAGCACTTGTCCATAAACCAAAATAAAACCAAAGAAAAACACATTCAGATAAAATTAGACTAGACTGTTTTCCTAACCAAGCCGATACTTAACCATTTTCAAACTTCAGTTCAGCTTCAGGGTCCATTTGCAGCCCTCCTGGATTCTTACTTCTCCAGTGCTCAAATTGTGCTCTAGAACTTCTAGTGTTTCAGCTCTCTTAAAAGTTTCAGCTTTTTCTTTCTGTCTAAGCCTTTAACTATTTGAAAGCTTTTCTCAGCGCTCATCCAGATGACTGTAAAATGTGTGACACGATTACTTAGTGTTTTCATTATTTTTCGGTCGTCCATATGACGCCGCACGCTTTTGTGCATTTTCACGCTGTTAAATCCGCTCCTGCAATACCGCAAATCATGCTTTTTTAAACCAGGAATCATCCGCTGTACCTTCAGGCGCTCTGATGCAATACCGCGGACTTTACAGCTGTGGGCGTTTGATGGGCTTTTCTTGGGCAGTTCCCCATATCCCTCCCCTCATTCTCAGCCAATCACGTATTTCCACTGTTGCGCATGTGCGCAAATGTCTGGGGAAAGCCCGGGGAAAAGGAACCTCTTGATTAGACTACTGCAATGCGCTCTATGTGGGGTTACCCTTGAAAACGGTCCGGAAACTACAACTGGTGCAGAATGCGGCGGCTCGTCTGCTTACAAACAGCCGTCACCGTGATCACATTATGCCAGTGCTATTTCATCTACATTGGCTTCCAGTTGTTTTCCGAGCCCAATTCAAGGTGTTGGTGTTAACCTTTAAATCCCTATACGGTCTCGGCCCAGTTTACCTGAAGGAGCACCTCCAGTACCACCAATTAAGCTGCCTGACTAGATCAGCCACGCAGGGCCTTCTCTCAGTCCCACCAATGAAAACAGCTAGGTTGGTGGGGACTAGAGAGAGGGCATTTTCAGTGGCTGCCCCCACTCTGTGGAATTCCCTCCCGTTCGATCTTCGCCATGCCCCTTCCCTGGATATATTTCGCCGAGCCTTAAAAACTTGGCTCTTTGGACAGGCCTTCGGGATCTCCAGGGTGGGCTAAAACTTTTTGTGATTGTTTATAATTGTTTATTGATTGCCCTACATTGTTCTATACTGCTGCTATTTAAAATGGTTATTGTTGTCTGCATTGTATTTTATGCTGTATTTATATTGTATTTTATTGAATTTCAATGTGTACGTCGCCTAGAGTGGCTTCGGCCAGATAGGCAACACAAAAATTAAATTTTACTTACTTACTAACCTATCAGAGCAAACTGGGCAGCTGCTCAGGGTGAGCTGCAATTGTGGTTGTTTGTAAACTTTTTCAAGGGAGAAAATATTTATCTTTGCCTAACCTCCACCTCCCAACCCTCACCCCCACATCAAGTGACCTTCTTGAATATATTGGTCTTTGCTTCCAGGCATCCAGAGTCGAGGGAGTGGGGGGAGAAGAGAAATAGAGGCTTTCCTCTTGGATTACAGACACTCATGCACCCTTAGTCAATTTCGCCTTCCTGCCTGCAAGGCTACTGTCTTTGAGTCTTGTCAATTTCAGCCACAGCCTGCAGGTTCTCCACAGCCCAGCTGAGCTGAAAAACATACAGTCGCTTTTGCGAAATATCGCAAATACAAGCAAAAAACCTACAGGAATTATTGGCATGTAAGTGGTTTCCTAGAGCGTCTCAGCCACCCGCATCCATAGAGACTTGTGGTCTACCTTCCTAGACATGACACATCGTTACTTGCTGTTCTGGAGAAATAAGTGGAATTGCAATCATGTGTATGTCCAGAAACGTTAAAGGTAGAAAAGCATACAGTCGTTTTTGCGAAATATCACAAATACAAACAAACAAAAATACAGGAATTATAGGCATATAAGTGGTTCGCATGTTTCTTTTATCAGAGGGAACACCGCAAAGCCTGTGCTGGTCGCTTCAGCGCAGATTGACACAGCAGGATGCGAGGCTGTTTGCCCGCATTCCCTGCCCGAGCCAAGAGCGGCCACCCATGGGGGGGCTGTTTGCTTCCCTCAGGAGCAGCATTCCTTCCACCGAGCCGCATAACAGTCCGGGGCTGAACCCTGCAGTGAATGAGCCCAAGGGTTATGGGGGGGGATTCGCCCGGCGATTGCAATCGCTGATCCCTTGCACTGCCCACAATCCTCCTGGATGGTCAGGGGCACCTGGAGACACCCCCTGGCCGGCGCTGCTCCATAGTGGTGAGTGACAAGGAACTCCGTTACCATCAGGAAATTCAAACTTTCGTGCTCGTACATTCAAGCGCATGCGCCTTGTTGTGCTTCATTGCACAAGAGGATTGTAAATCCTCTTCTTTCTTTCTTTCTTTCTTTCTTTCTTTCTTTCTTTCTTTCTTTCTTTCTTTCTTTCTTTCTTTCTTTCTTTCTTTCTTTCTTTCTTTCTTTCTTTCTTTCTTTCTTTCTTTCTTTCTTTCTTTCTTTCTTTCTTTCTTTCTTTCTTTCTTTCTTTCTTTCTTTCTTTCTTTCTTTCTTTCTTTCTTTCTTTCTTTCTTTCTTTCTTTCTTTCTTTCTTTCTTTCTTTCTTTCTTTCTTTCTTTCTTTCTTTCTTTCTTTCTTTCTTTCTTTCTTTCTTTCTTTCTTTCTTTCTTTCTTTCTTTCTTTCTTTCTTTCTTTCTTTCTTTCTTTCTTTCTTTCTTTCTTTCTTTCTTTCTTTCTTTCTTTCTCTTTCTTTCTTTCTTTCTTTCTTTCTTTCTTTCTTTCTTTCTTTCTTTCTTTCTTTCTTTCTTTCTTTCTTTCTTTCTTTCTTTCTTTCTTTCTTTCTTTCTTTCTTTCTTTCTTTCTTTCTTTCTTTCTTTCTTTCTTTCTTTCTTTCTTTCTTTCTTTCTTTCTTTCTTTCTTTCTTTCTTTCTTTCTTTCTTTCTTTCTTTCTTTCTTTCTTTCTTTCTTTCTTTCTTTCTTTCTTTCTTTCTTTCTTTCTAAGAATCTAATTGCAGCAAGAAATTCCAAGTGTACAAGATAGTTGTTGAGAAAAGTAAATGGTGTGAAATATAGGAATGCTGTTGATGTTCATAACATTCAAGGCTTCAACTGTGTTCCAAATGTTTGGCAGGGTGTTCTTTTTATTGAAACCAGGCAGGTAAAAGTGTGGGTATACAATGCCTTCTTTTGCTTTCTTAGCATGAGTATGCACAAGTATTTTTTATCACTTAGTGACTGCAGCATCAAGTGAAATTGTGCACATGGTTTATCATTAGCAAAGCAAACACACAGTCTGTTCAATTTCATGTTAGCAAAGCAAAAGCACAGGCTTGTGGGTTTATTGATAGCAAAACAAACACACAGGCTGGTCAGTTTCACCTTAGCAAAGCAA
The DNA here is from genome assembly GCF_030035675.1 of Rhineura floridana. NCBI lineage: Eukaryota > Metazoa > Chordata > Lepidosauria > Squamata > Rhineuridae > Rhineura > Rhineura floridana. The sequence continues at coordinate 33,107,521 of NC_084486.1, read as the reverse complement.
AGGCACAGGCTGGTCAGTTTATCCTTAGCAAAGCACACACATGATAGTCAGTTTCACTTTAGCAAAACAAGGAACAGGCTGGTCAGTTTAAAGTTAGCAAAGCAAAGAGGGAGGCTAGTCAGTTTCACATTAGCAAGCAAAATTTGATGTTTTCATTTTTTGTTTTAAATCTCGTGTCTGAAAAGCTCTCAACATTCTAGATGGATCTGCAAAGACAGTAAACCTGTGGACTATCAGGAAGCCCAGTGCCAAGTTTGAGTTTTGCAAAATTCTTGCCTATCACTACTTTAGGCATGAATTTTGTATATGAACACCCAAGATATTTTATGTGACACCTAAAAAGGTTAAGATTCAATGTGACATATATGTTTGAAACACATGTGGTATCCAGGTACACTCACTGGGGAATTGAGATTAGTAGTAACTTTAGAAAGAGCTAAATATTGACAGGGTGCTAAACTGTCCCTCCCTCATGGCTGAGTGATGGAAACAAGACAGGATAACACATTTATACTGAACTGTAAAATCAATCTAGAGAGTCTGCAATCCTACCCCTTTTATCTGACAATAATCCCTATTGAATTAAGTGGAACTTAATTTTGTGTAGACATGGTTAGATTTGCAACCTTGGATGGCTTTGTGATGGACCCACCATTAACTTTGTCTGTAAGGTGCACCAGAAATGCTTGTTTTTGTGCAAAAATCTAACAGGGCTACCCCTCTGGAAATTTATTAACTTTGAAAGGGAACACACAGGAAAGGCAATAATGTGTAAATATTTGTTAATGGCTGACATATGCAAATCTATTATAATATTAAAATATGTACATTTCTGCATCAGTGGATGACAAAATGGAGGGCTTGAGCAGAATAAGCAAATTGCAGCAGAATGGAAAATATGAGATGAAAACTATTTATTTTTTTATTAAATTTATATCCTGCCCTTCCTCTCAAAAGGGTCCCAGGGTGGTAAACAAGTAATAAAATAATGAAATCATCTTTAAAACCATCTTTAAAATAGTTCCAATATAGATGCAGACAAAATGTGAATGAAGGCTGGAATGGACTGAGGCATGTTTGCACATTACTAATTAGGATGCAAGCCTGATTTTAGGTGCAGGGCCAGCTCCAAGAATGCCAGGGCCCTTGGGCATCAGCTTGTCCTGATGCCCAACATGCCCCCCATGCCCCCCACCTACCTGTCTGCTGTCTTTTACCATTGTCCTTAACGAAGATGGTGGCCGCAGTTTCCCTAAGGGGATGATGTCTCCACCGACATCTTTGTTGATGGCATATGTGCGTGCTACACACTTGCATCTCTGTCATCAACTAAGATGGCGGCAGGGGCTTCAGTACCTTAGGGAAACCGCGGCTGCCATCTTCGTTAAGGGCAATGGTAAAAGACAGCAGACAGGTAGGTGGGGTGTGTGTGGGGGGCATGGATCATGAAAGTGGAGCGGAGGGGTGGCTGAGGGGGCCCCTGTAGCTCCAGGGGCCATCGGGCCAGTTCCCCACCCGGCCTCCCTTTAGAACCGGCCCTGTTTAGGTGATTCCTCTCTTCCCCAGGGTCCCCCTGTGTCCCATCTCCCATAGATAAGGAGGGCTTCCCAACTCTCCAAACAGGCTTTTCTGGGGGTCCAGGTGGCTGTGAGGGGGAGCGGGGAGGAGAAGGAACAGGAAAATTTCCTCTGTGAACTTCCTTAAGTTAGCTTACCTTAGGATCCAAGCCAATCTCTTCTGTCCAAAGCTGGACTTTTGCTACTATTTGGGTTAACTATTTTTCTCTTCTTTTTCATATAAGGGGTATTTCCATAACAATGGATGTCTTCAAGATTTACACCTCAGCTTCAAATTCTACACTAATAGAAGGCAGTGTTGTTAATCATCTATCTGTCAGGGCTGCAGTTTCCATCTGCATAAATCTAGGCTTAGTTATTGCTTTTCTTTGTCTGAAGTTTGTTAACATCAGAGTGGCTCCTAGGCAGAGCATTCAATATATTTCAACATTGGCACACTTATCTGAATTAGTTCTGCATACTAAAAATGTTTTAAAACTGTTGCTAAGATATAGCTATAACTTGGTATCCCAGATTTGCTGGCCTGTCGCCTGGCATTTTTTGGTTACCCAGACAAAAAAAAATCACATCTAGACTTAACATGCTGCATGTGGGGTAATTCTGAAAATTATTCAGAAACTTCGCTGATATAAAATGTGATGGCCAAATTTCTGGCGCTCCCTTTCTGATAATATCATCCTCGTTTTGTTTCACAGTCAGTGGCCTCCAATTTGTTACAGTTCAAAGTACTGGTCCTTACGTATAAAGTTGTAAACTGTTTGGGACTGGGATATTGAAGGACCGGCTTCCCTCATATAATTGTGCCTGTGCACTGCTTTCAGCATTGGAGGCTCTGCTATGTTGTATTTTGTGAGCCTGATATACCTGCTGCATTTTCTTCACTTGCATGGTGTAGTTTTAATACTACTGTGCTTATAATATATAAGAATATGGTTTTATAAGTGTGGTGGTAGTGATGTAAACAGGGATTTTGTGTGGGAGTGTCGTTAGAGTGAGGGGTTATGCACATGGTGCTATATTGCTGACAGCTGGTTATGGGCCTGGTCAACAGAAGAGAGGGGGCAAAAGGAGCCCTGATTATACCCATTACAAGCAGAGGCAGATGTGGTGTGGAGGATCAGTCAGGGCAGTGGAAGAGAAGGGTGAGGAGATATATTTTCTCCTGGTCCTCCTGTAACCAGTGCAACTTGGATTGCTCTGTCAATCAGCCCTAGTTTATTTCGCCATTGCTGCCATTGAACACCAGGCCAGTCCATAATAAGATCTGTATCATCTATTATTTTATAGATTATGAGGGGGCTGAACAGATGTGTATTACTGAGGCCTGGGTTGATGAGTTGGGTGGCATTGTTCTTGCCCAGCTTTGTCCACCTTGGTACTCATAGGCTGGAGGGCTGGAGAGGGGATTCATATTCCCTTGCCAGGAGACCTGTCTGCTCAGGGACTAGATTTGAGACATTGCTGCTCCTGCTGTTGGATCAGAAAGACAGGATGGAACTGCTGTTTGTGTACCACTCACTATGTTGCCCAGTAACAACCCTACCTAAGCTGGTGGAGGTGGTCACCAGGATTTTTTTATGAAATTAACAAATTAATTTGTTGGAGACCCCTCAGGCTTTAGTGCTTGGGGACCTCAATATTCATATTAGGTTTGCCTAGGGAAGGGCATCTTGGGACTTCATAGCCTCCATTACACCATGAGACCCTCTCAGTATAACACCCACCCAACACATTCAGCAGGTCATATTTTGGATCCATATTTCAGCACCAGGTTAAGACCTACCTGTTTGCCTTGGCGTTTTTGGGATGTTAGTATTAGTTTGTTGCTGCAATGTGGTGCCATGCTTGGCTTCATGTGATGTTGTATGGCTGACTTTATGGATGTTTTTATCTGCTAGTTATTGTTCGATTGTTTTATGTTTTAACTGAAATGTAACCTGCCCTGAGATCATGTGGTGGATAGGATAAAAGTTTAATTGCTTAATCAATAGTGTGCCCTACCATATTCAGAAGCAATGGTGGTTGGGATGCAAGCCCCCACATCGTGGAACTCCTTTACTAGAGAGAATTGGGCTTGCTTGCACTCTCTCTCTCTCTCTCTCTCTCTCTCTCTCTCTCTTTCTCTCTCTCTCTCTTATTTATTTATTACATTTCTACCTTGCCTTTCTTTTTCATGATTGAAACCCAAGGCGGCTTACATATGGTTCCCAGGCCATCTCCCATCCAGGCACTGACCAGACCTGACCCTGCTTAGCTTCAGCAGAGAGCTGGCCACATGTGCCTTGATCTTTTTCTTCCACTAATCTTATAAACTGGGTTCTATCTCTCTGTTTTTATGCTAAATAGTTTTATCCTGCTGATGGTTTTACTGTATGAAATCAATCTTAACAATTTGGACTGTTTTTGCTTTGTTTGTGCTATTATTTTTTAAATTTCATAAAGAAAAGCAAGTATACATTTTCAGATGAATAATTTTAAAGCCATTTGTGCAGATCTAGCATGAATAATTTTGGGAACCTTTGTGTAGCACCTACATTTTGGAATTCTCTGTCTGTTGACATCAGGCAGGTGCCTTCGCTGAACTCTTTCCAGTGCCTGCTTAAAACATTTTTGTTCAGGCAAGCCTATCCAGACATTTAGAAGTTGCATGTGTTTAAATTTGTTTTTAGCTTATTGTTTACGTTAGTCTTGAATGTTTTTAAATACCTGTTTTTAACTATCTTTTTTTTTTTGAGGTTTTGTTACAATCAGCTGGTATATCCCCCCCCCAATAAATAAATACAGCCTTTCACCAGCCCAGTATTGGCTAGTCTGACTGGCAGTAGTTATCCAAAGTCTCAGTCAGATGTCTTTCTCCATCATGCTACCCCCAATTCCTTTAAATAAATAATCTGTGGACCCTCAGGAGCTTCTTCATGCAAAGTGTTCTCTACCATTGAGCTATGAACCTTCCTATTTAGGATAACATCAGAGCTGGGGAATCTGTGGCCCTCCAGATGTTGCTGGACTATAATTCTGAGCATCTGACCATTGGCCATACTGGCTGGGGCTGATAGGAGATGGAGTCCAACGACATCTGGAGGACTACAGGTTCCGCACTCTTGCATTATATATGTTGCATCTGTCCTTATTCTTGCAAAAGCACACCCCCAGAACATCAAAGAAGAAACCAATCTCTGCTTTGTCTTTTATCAGCATAGCATTTGGTAGATCTTTTTGTTTCAAATCATCATCTTCTTTTTAACATTCTATTTTTATTTCTGATATTTATACTGTTTCATTTGCAAGAGAATACATTATAGATCTCCTTCTGTAAAGAGGGAGAATGTGAGTCTGATCAAGAAACATTTGCTGTCTTAGTTTTTCAAAATTCCAGCTATTCATTTTGCCGTTACAGTCAAACTGCATGATCAGTTTTAAGTTCCAGTATTGTTTCACAGTCACTGTTCTTAATCCTTTTTACTGTTATTTGCCAAAAGCATCAGTGACCCTCAGATCCTCAACTACATTTTCTTGGAAATCTTTAATTTGCATTGGGTGCCTATATGAGCTTTTTGCTATCCTTACTAGATATCTAATTTTAAATTTGCTGATTAGCTCTAATAAACATTGTTGGCATTAGTACAGCTTTTACCAAGCTAGTTTTAGGAGATCTATTATCCTGTATTTTGTTTGGCTGTGTAGATTCAATAGCACTGAAACAATGGATTGCTTCTTCACAGGGGATGCCTGTGGCATCTCCAGATGATAATAGCACAATGCTCTGCACATAATACTCTACAAATTTCTGAATATGTCAGTGATCTCACAAAACATGGACAAGTAACTGAACTCTTGATTGTACCCTAATGGAATAATTAAAGATAGAAGGGAATGATTATGCATGAGATATTTCAAAATTTAATTATTATTAAAAATGTTTGCAGTCTGAAATGTAGAATTCTGAAGCTATAATTACATTTTGGCAGATTCGGTGCACTGCTAGAATTCCCCTCTTCTCACTTTCCAGCAAATTATCGTACCAGTTTTTGATAAGCTGAAAGCATTATAATCACCAGAAGTTGACAGATTTCCTATAGACAAAGGTTTTTCAAGCTAAAGCAAGGCAAAATATTGAAGGGATATAAAATAATTTTTCACTATATTCTTTTTGCATCCAAAAGGCTCTTCCAATTGTTCACACTTTGGAAATACAACAGTTATCCTATTCAAATACAATACTCTGTAATATTTAGGGTTGTCAAAGTAGGAAATCGTTGGCAACTAGGTAAACCAAGGTCTCCAAGATATATTGAACAATCCATTACAAACTGACAGACTATATCTCTATGATTTCAGTGGACAAATGATATTACATCTAGGCCACATCTAGGTCAATGTGACTTGACTCCTGATATATTTTTCAATTGGTATGTTCTGAGGTTCTCTGCATCCTTCCAACATAACATTATCAGTTTAAAAATTATTCAACCCACCTCCTCTTTTGATTGCTTTCAGTTTTATAAAACAGCATTACAAAGTGGGGCTGCTACTCACATTGGTTCACCGAGCAATAGGAAGTTCTAGGAGTAGCCTATTTCAGGATCAGTTTCCTTATAAAGAGACCAATGAAGACTTGTGAAGTCTTTATCATATCTGTTTATCTACAGTGTAGAAAATATAGGTCCTAATTTGATCCACAAGGCTGTTTTCCCCAAACCACACTCACCTGCCCCACACCTGCTGTCATATGTCCAATCCCTGTAGAAAGCAGGCTTGAAGTCTCTGCCTATCAGCTGATGGGTAATAACTCCAACCAGAAGAAAAAAGTTTTACTTCCCTTAACCAAATACAACTTGAAAAGAACAGAGTTATGGTAAAACATTCAATTATAAATTATATAAAACATAGATTTTTCATATTCCACAGGATAATTGAACAGCATAAATAAGCACTTCTTTATCCCACTTATAGGCCACTGCCACTTAAAAAACAATGCTCCTAAAAATATAACAGCCAGACATATTTCAGCACTTAGTCTTCTTCAGTGGCCAAATATTTATGGTCTTTATGTTTCTTTATATATATAAAAAAATACAACTGAAATTCCAATATAGATGTCCAAACAATTATAGACCTGTGGTGAACTTGATCACGCAGCTGATCCTGCACAAAGCAGGTTTGAAGTCATTGCCTACCTGCTGATAGATGGTAAGTTCAAGCCTCAGCTGATCAGCAGCACTTCAAAGCACATTGCAGAGCTCTTAGCAAGACCTGTGTGGTGTTTTGAAGTCCCAACAGCCAACACCTGAGGTTGTTATTATGTCAGGAGATTGACAGGTGGGACACCCCACCCATCTGTCATATTTTGGCCCATGAGGGGTAGGGGAGATAAATATCTGGCCCACTTGCCAGATCCATTTCCCCAGCCCCCATCTACATACATACAAGCAGAGTATAGTGGAAGCCAACAGACATAAAGTAGGAGGCACAACCACAAATCATGCATCAGATTCTTAAACAGCAGTAGGTGCAGCCTTGTGCCCCCCCCACATCTGCTTTTTCTGATTCTCTCTGCCCAAATTCAAGCTTCCCTTCTTTTACATCCGTCTCAGACCCCACCCTGTGTGTCGACTGGCCATTAAGGAAACATTGAATCCCATTCAGGAAATATCAGTGATCATAGTTAATTGTTAGTGAGCAACTAGCTTAACAAAGATAGCCACTCCACAACCTGTACATTATTTATATCTTATGTTTATACTTTGATGTCCTGAAAAGATAGTATCACTTGAAGGATTTTTCATCATTAGCAGTAGGTTTATTAGTTCAATCCAAATCATAATGTAAGTTCACAGATAAAAGTGTCAGTGGCTTAAAGCAAAATTCAAAATACACAATAAAACATAACAAGCCAGCTTCTATCAAGGCACCTACATCAGCAGGTCACTATTTCAATCCACAACATTTGACTGAACAAATGAGCACCTAAGGGTCTTATAGCTATGGCCAAAAAGCAGCTATCCTAGCAGTGCTGTAACTATCCTGATTATTTAGCAAAGCATAGCTTTTCTGTGGGTCCGACTGCTCCATCAATGATGTAATAAATGGCAATGAATATTTCTCCGTAGGAAATGTGTAAATGTGGCAGAATAACAATAAAGAAAGGCATCTTCAATTTCCTGCTGACCACAGGTGCAGAATGTATACTTGTCATTGGTATCTTAGCATATCACCCTTCTAAATACACAGAGGGCACTGCCTGAAATTAAAGGGCAACAAAAGCCGTATGCAAGTAAGGGATGCTTATTCATGAAAATGATGTTCTAGGGAAAAATATTTTATGAATTATGTATCTGTGTTGGAAATAAATAGCAACATTTGAATGCTTTTCCCTCTAGGTGGCTAATCTTGCTTGCTCAATATCAACAAATGAAGAAGGAATTAAAATTGTCCAAACAGCAGCCAATCATATGGAAACTTTGTGCCCGCAGGTATGGTTTTACATTTACATTGAACTTTTTTTAAAAACAAACAAAACAAAACTCTATTTACTATGTATGCAGTTATATTACATTGGTATTTCTCATTGAACCCGCACCCCCCATATTTATAAGTGTAAAGAGAAAACCATTAAGAACATAAGAACATAAGAAGAGCCTGCTGGATCAGGCCAGTGGCCCATCTAGTCCAGCATCCTGTTCTCACAGTGGCCAACCAGGTGCCTGGGGGAAGCCCGCAAGCAGGACCCGAGTGCAAGAACACTCTCCCCTCCTGAGGCTTCCGGCAACTGGTTTTCAGAAGCATGCTGCCTCTGACTAGGGTGGCAGAGCACAGCCATCATGGCTAGTAGCCATTGATAGCCCTGTCCTCCATGAATTTGTCTAATCTTCTTTTAAAGCCATCCAAGCTGGTGGCCATTACTGCATCTTGTGGGAGCAAATTCCATAGTTTAACTATGCGCTGAGTAAAGAAGTACTTCCTTTTGTCTGTCCTGAATCTTCCAACATTCAGCTTCTTTGAATGTCCACGAGTTCTAGTATTATGAGAGAGGGAGAAGAACTTTTCTCTATCCACTTTCTCAATGCCATGCATAATTTTATACACTTCTATCATGTCTCCTCTGACCCGCCTTTTCTCTAAACTAAAAAGCCCCAAATGCTGCAACCTTTCCTCGTAAGGGAGTCGCTCCATCCCCTTGATCATTCTGGTTGCCCTCTTCTGAACCTTTTCCAACTCTAGAATATCCTTTTTGAGATGAGGCGACCAGAACTGTACACAGTATTCCAAATGCGGCCGCACCATAGATTTATACAACGGCATTATGATATCGGCTGTTTTATTTTCAATACCTTTCCTAATTATCGCTAGCATGGAATTTGCCTTTTTCACAGCTGCCGCACACTGGGTCGACATTTTCATCGTGCTGTCTGCTACAACCCCGAGGTCTCTCTCCTGGTTGGTCACCGCCAGTTCAGACCCCATGAGCGTATATGTGAAATTCAGATTTTTTGCTCCAATATGCATAATTTTACACTTGTTTATATTGAATTGCATTTGCCATTTTTCCGCCCATTCACTCAGTTTGGAGAGGTCTTTTTGGAGCTCTTCGCAATCCCTTTTTGTTTTAACAACCCTGAACAATTTAGTGTCGTCAGCAAACTTGGCCACTTCACTGCTCACTCCTAATTCTAGGTCATTAATGAACAAGTTGAAAAGTACAGGTCCCAATACCGATCCTTGAGGGACTCCACTTTCTACAGCCCTCCATTGGGAGAACTGTCCGTTTATTCCTACTCTCTGCTTTCTGCTTCTTAACCAATTCCTTATCCACAAGAGGACCTCTCCTCTTATTCCATGACTGCTAAGCTTCCTCAGAAGCCTTTGGTGAGGTACCTTGTCAAACGCTTTTTGAAAGTCTAAGTACACTATGTCCACTGGATCACCTCTATCTATATGCTTGTTGACACTCTCAAAGAATTCTAATAGGTTACTGAGACAGGACTTTCCCTTGCAGAAGCCATGCTGGCTCTGCTTCAGCAAGGCTTGTTCTTCTATGTGCTTAGTTAATCTAGCTTTAATCATACTTTCTACCAGTTTTCCAGGGACAGAAGTTAAGCTAGCTGGCCTGTAATTTCCGGGATCCCCTCTGGATCCCTTTTTGAAGATTGGCGTTACATTTGCCACTTTCCAGTCCTCAGGCACGGAGGAGGACCCGAGGGACAAGTTACATATTTTAGTTAGCAGATCAGCAATTTCACCTTTGAGTTCTTTGAGAACTCTCGGGTGGATGCCATCCGGGCCCGGTGATTTGTCAGTTTTTATATTGTCCATTAAGCTTAGAACTTCCTCTCTCGTTACCACCATTCAATGGGGCATTTTTTTTGTTATTAGTATTTTCAACATCAAATTAGTATTTTCAACATCAAATTAGTATTTTCAACATCAACATCAAATCATATAGATTAAAAAATCAGAGCATAGCTTGTTTTGCAGTAGTATCTTGCTATGTTGTCCTTTGGGGCTATTGATATGTTGTCACGAAAAAAGGTTTGGAGGATGCTTTTCTGTTTTAGCTCTACCCCAGTGCCCTGTAAATGGTGAGCTCTTAGGGCATGTGGATATCAATCTCAGTTCCAGCACTAGACATTTTGCTGCTTGAAGCAGGCATGGCTGGCATCTGCACCAGCATAGTGGGGCATTTGCCACAGCCCACCAGGGCTGATGCCTTGCCTGGTCCCACTGGCATTTTGTAAACCTGGCAGTGAAGCTCCTGCTGCCACTTGCCACTCCCTCATGCTTGCTATCTTGCCTGGTGGTGCTGGCCCATCATAACACCACATGCAAGAGGCTGTGGGAGCAGTGCTGTATTGGCTGCCAGTGGTGCTGCCGGTTGAGAGCACTTGCTTGTGAATGGTTATGGGGAGAGGATGGCAGGAACTCATTACAGTACCACCACCAGTTAAGCATGCTCATGGGTCTGCAAGCACTATGGGGAGGGTTGGAGCAGCTGCCAGACTTCCTCTCACTTGTGGGCTCATCTGTCAGCTTTGCTGCCGAGAGAGCCTCTGCCACTACCAGAGGTGAGTGACATCAGGTGCTGGGGGCCCACCAGGGGCAGCCTACCCAAGGCTCCACAAAAGTTGGAACTGCACCTGGAAACAGCCCAAATGATGCTAGGACCAGCATTTTCAAAAGTCTTGCTGGACCATTCAGACAACTTCATCTGTCCCCTCTTCCTCATGGTGTCACCTGAAGCAGATCTGTTCACTGTATTCATGGCAGGGCTCACCCTGATCCCAGTCGCACAGAATATTTTAAAAATAAAGTCAGTCCACCCAATCGTATAACACAATAATTGCACAAACAGTGAGGGAAACACTTTTTCAGAAAAGAACCAATGTAAATAGGCTGGTTGAAATAGGATTTTAAACTTTTTTAAAAAAAACTGTTTCATTTGTATCAGTCATGTGAATGATTTGATATAATAAGAGAACCCTTGTGTCCAGGCATATTTGCAATGCACAGCCAGTTCCCCCTACTATATCTGCAATATGTGAGACGTGGCATGAATAATGAAATCAGAATTATTTATATGTTTAAAACTGTTTTGAAATTGTGTTCAGGTAAGAAAGTGTTAATAGAATGTTAGTAGGTGCAGATGAGGTATGACTGACGAGTGGGAGGGTTGTGTGGGTGAAAATTCCAAGGGGAGTTTTGAAAAGAAAAGCTGTTGGGGTTTGACAGAATTAGGGATTGAGAAGAGAACATCTAGTTAGAAGGGCTGAGGTTTTAGGGGAGGATTTCATTGGGATTAGTGGGGTAGAATGGGAACAATATCCACTTATTCATTTACTATCACATTTAACATCTTGCACATAATAGGTTTATTTGTTTGATTCAAAATCCCACGTGTTAGCTTGGTCAAGAGTTCTACCATACTACGGTCCTATTCTGTACTTATACCTACACCAATTTTACAGGCAGATTATACCAGTTGTCATCTTTTGGGGAAAAAGTGGTGGGGTTGAGGCTTGTGGTTCAGAGATCATATCTGACCCAGTGGTAACCCCAGAGACACAGGAACGTCATAGCAATTCAGATTTGACTCATGTGCATGAAAGGTTAACACTCTGGTGTAAACCGTCCAGAGAGCTTCGGCTATGGGGCGGTATATAAGTACAATAAAATAAATAAATAAATGAATAAACCCAGAGTTAGTATTAGGTGAGATATGTTTCTTTGGGATAAATGGACAGAGAAGAGTGAGAGCTCTAGACCAATTGATTGGTCACTGTGGTGAGTTTCTCTCCTTTCTGAAATTACAGGGCAAATACAAGTTGTAAGCGTCAACAAAGTGGTAATATATGCCTCTGAAGCACTTCTTGGCCTCTGTCTTTGGCCCAGTACTTAGTGCCCCTGTTTCTCCTATTTTGGAAGCCCTGTTTGATTCTACCTAAAGTTCTGACTCCACAGTCCATTGGCACAAGCAATTTATGGATAGTGCAAAATCTGACATGTAAAGGTTTAGAGAGGAATAGAACAGACAACCAGAACATTGGGGTATTGCAAGGGAATTCATTCAGAGGTGCATGCACTATATGCCTCTGAATACCAATTACTGGGGAACCTAAGCTGGAAAGTGGTATTGCACTTGTGTCCTACTTGTGGGCTTCCCATTGCCATCTGATTGGTCACTATGAGAACAGGGTGCTGGACTAGATGGGCCTTCGGTCTGATCCAGCTGGGCTCTTTCTGTTGTCTTGTGTGCTGTAGAATATAAAGAGCTGCATCTGGAGCTCTGAAAGTGTACTTATGCTTCCAAGTTGATTAGGTACATCTCCAGCCCTATAGGATGTACTTCTGATTTGGGCTTGCTTCTCTTTGCAGCCAGTGCTGGCCCAAGACATTTTGCTGGTGTCCGTCACCCCCCACTAGGGCCAACACTTAAAAAAATAATCATCTTCCAGCACTATTGAGACACCAATTCTTGCCTTCATTTATCCCCCTTCATCTTTTAAGGTGCCACCTGAAGCAGATCACTGTACCTTGCACCAATGGGAACTTCCTTCACAACACTAATTGCTGTGTGAGAGAGCAATTTTCACATATATCAGAGCGGAGAAGGCTTAAACCTTCCCCCCTTCATGCAAGTGTGCTGTGTTCTTGAAGACAATCACACTGTCCCACACCTGTTATTTAGATTTTTAAAAACCTATAGCATGATTGCTAATGATGACATGATTGTAACATAGGATGTAGCTAGGCCTTAAGAATGGGTCCTCACGGGATTGCCATTGTTTCCTTTGTTGCTGTACTGGAGTGTGGGATAGAGGTGATGCAGCTGCATAAGGATTGCAAATAATAGCTTGTAAGAGGTAGAGGTTTTTCTCAGCTGGGAAGGCTGATATCCTCCTGGGTAGCCACTCAGCTGAGTGCTACTGCGGCTGCTCAGTGACATGTACTTCAAGGGCGGGGCTTCTGCCCCACAACTTGAGTCACATTGAAGTGTGGTATTGAAATGCAGGAAACGATGGGAAATTTTAGTTCTTCTCTCCAGCTTGCAGAAGCTACTTTTTAATAATAGAGCATATTGATATAACCATCTGTTTTTATCCTTACATCCACGGTTGCTTTCTGAAAGCACAAATATAAAGCATATTCATGTACAGTAATATTTTTCTTCATGTCATCCTGTCTCACTGCTTGAGAGTCCTATATGCTGTAATTATTTTTAACATTACAGGGTAATATTATGTGCCTATTAAAACACCAACCACAATACTTTAAAGAAGTATACTTTGCCTTCTCAGAATATAAATGAAACCTACTTGGCAAATGGCCTGGATGGCCCTCTATAAATAGAACTGTATTTATTGCTACAAAAGGAAATAAGAAAAGTCTTAAAGTAGCCAATAAGTGTGTATAGTTTGATGCCACACTGAAAGAACAGTGATGCCACTGGGACATTTGCACTGAGCAGATTTACCACAATCTAATGGTGGCTTTAATTAAATAGACTTTTTGTACTACCCAGAAACTTTATACCAGCCCACTGTGTCTTTTCTTACATCATATGTAGGCGTTATACTAAGAAAACTGAAACTGCTTGTAATTCTGCCTTGGGTATTTAAGGGTCCTTCCTGCACAAAATGGTTATCACTCTTGCTTTTAATGTAAAAAAAGGTGTTTTGCTTGGATAGCAGTTCTTTTTTCAGATTTGGGCTACTTAGGGCAAGAACAGTTTTCAAAATTTCTACAGTACTCACCTTTAATCCCAACTTGAAAGAGGGTGTGTGTGTGCATATTTCATGTTTTAATGTCCATTTTCCTCTTCATTACCACTCAAGCATTACTTTTCTGAACTCATTGCAAACTTGTCATTATCACTTGTCTGTTTTGAAACATTGAGAAGAAACATGTTGCCTATTCAGTAGTGAAAATTGAAAGGTATCCTTAAGTTTATTTTAGTTCCTTTTTGTTTAAGTAGTTGTTGTTTAAGTTGTTGTTATACGGATTATTATCAGGATTTTTTATGACCGTTTAACAGAGGGGTGGGTTGCAACAATGTAAAAGTACAAAATTTAAATCAGTTAAAACAATTTACAATCAGATTAATAGAGTGCGTCCTAAAAATATACCTTAGGTATCAAAAACTAGCGTAAAGAGGTGTGGGTTATATCAAGTGAAGTAAGTTATCCTATTAGAGCAAGGATTTCTGCCAGTGCAACAGGATTTCCTCTTCTCGCCTCCCCCATGCCACCCCAAACTGCTGCTGAAGATTGGAGGAATGCCCTAGAACAGATTTGGAGGTGCACAGGAAGAGGAGAAGAGGAAGTCTGGCTGTGCAGATGGAAGTCCTTATGCTAACAGGATGACTTCATTGGATATTCCCCTGAGTCTTCAACATATGATGAAAGCTATACAGTAAAGGTTCCAGATGCACCTCAGTGGAGATGGAATTCCATATCTTAGAGGCTGCCACAGAGAATGTCTTCTCCCAGGCTGCTACCCTCTGAACCTCTGAGGGTTGTGGAACTATCAAGAGGCCCTCTCTCTGCTGATCTTAACAGCAGAACCATAGAATACTCGAGTTGGAAGGAGGCTATATAGCCATCGAGTCCAACTGCCTGCTCAATGCAGGAATCCAAATTAAGGCATACCTGACAAGTAGCTGTCGAGCTGCCTTGAGTGCCTCCAGTGTTGGAGAGCCCACCCCATTCCTAGGTAATTGGTTCCATTGTCGTACTGCTCAAACAGTTAGGAATTTTTTTCCTGATGTTCAGTTGAAATCTGGCTACCTGTAACTTGAACCCATTATTCCTTGTCCTTGCCTCTGGGACTACTTGTGAAGAGATCCTGGTCCTCCTCTGTGTGACAACCTTTCAAGTACTTGTACTATCATATCTCCCCTCAGTCTTCTCTTCTCAAGGCTAAATATGCCCAGTTCTTTCAGTCTCTCCTCATAGGGCTATGTTTCCAGTCTCCTGATCATCCTTCTTGCACTCTTCTGGATCTGTTCCAGTTTGTCTGCATCCTTCTTAAAGTATGGTGTGCAGGACTGGACACAGTACTCAATATGAGGCCTAAGCCGAATAGAAGGAAACTAGAAGTACTTCACTAGTACTTTCATTTGGAAACTATACTTCTGTTAATAATGTAGTCTATGGGAAGGATATGGTCTTTCAGATTTTGGACATTTATGATATTTTTATGATATTTAGTTTGTACTTCTAGCCAGACATTATCATATAGCATGTACTAGTATGTTTATTATGCACTGTACAGTGACAAATGCTTTTTAGCAGGCCCAACATCAGCAGGCAGCATTCCCATGCAGCTGCTGGGGTCCCAGCACCCTTGTTGGGTCCACCAGTAATGTCATATCTGCCCTGGTCCTTCCTTAAACTCTTTTTCTGGAGTCCATTAGAGTAGCAGACAGCTGGATCTGGGAGTGCTACCATTCTAATAGACCACAGTGCAGCCTTCACTTCAGGGCATTGTGGGGAAATTAAAACTGAGGTGCTTTCATTCCACTGAATGTCAGGTATCCATTTGGTTTTCTTCACTAGATCTTGATGTCATCATCATTAAAGAGTCATAGATGTTGTTCATCAAAGTAATTGGAATGATCACAATTTTTATTCCATTTTGAATCTGCTGATGTGGGTGCAGACCACTGCTAGTTTTTCTGTCTAAAACTATTTTCTGCACATACTGAGTATTGAACAAGGGCAGAAATAATAGGGTAAAGTGGGGAGTCAGTGAACTGCTAACCATCTGCTGTTGTTGTTGTTGTGTGCCTTCAAGTCGATTACAACATATGGGGACCCTATGAATCAGCGACCTACGATAGCATCTGTCATGAACCACCCTGTTCAGATCTTGTAAGTTCAGGTCTGTGGCTTCCTTTATGGAGTCAATCAATCTCTTGTTTGGCCTTCCTCTTTTTCTACTCCCTTCTGTTTTCCCCAGCATTATTATTATAGTGAATCATGTCTTCTCATGATGTGTCCAAAGTATGATAACCTCAGTTTCATCATTTTAGCTTCTAGTGATAGTTCTGGTTTAATTTGTTCTAACACCCAACTATTTGTCTTTTTGCAGTCCATGGTATACGCAAAGCTCTCCTCCAACACCACATTTCAAAGGAGTTGATTTTTTTCTTATCTGCTTTTTTCACTGTCCAACTTTCACATCCATACATAGAGTTGTGCATGCTCTGGTAACCTCCAGATTGGATTACTGCAATGCGCTCTATGTGGGGCTGCCTTTGAAGACAGTTCGGAAACTACAGCTAGTGCAAAACACAGCTGCTAGACTGCTGACGAGGACTACGCGGTCTGCACATATAACACCTGTTCTGGCTCGTTTGCACTGGCTACCTATTTGTTTCCGGGCCAAATTCAAAGTGCTAGTTTTGATTTATAAAGCCTTACACAGCGCGGGACCACAATACCTAGCGGAACGCCTCTCCCGATATGAACCTACCCGTTCACTGCGTTCAACATCTAAGGCCCTCCTCCGAGCTCCGACTCACAGAGAAGCTCGGAGGGTAGTAACAAGATCTAGGGCCTTTTCAGTGGTTGCCCCCAAATTATGGAATAGTTTCCCTGATGAGGTGCGCCTGGCGCCTACACTTTTATCCTTTCGGCGCCAGGTTAAAACCTTTTTATTCTCCCAGGCATTTTAATCTATTTGCACTTTTAACGTATATCAGCTTGTTTACCTGTTTATAATGTATATTTTACTGTTTTTGTAATTTTACTGTATTTTATCCATGTTGTGCACCGCCCTGAGAGCCCTCGGGCTGTGGGCGGTATATAAATCGAATAAAATAAATAAATAAATAAATAAATAAATACCATGATCTGAATGATCCTGACTTTAGTGTTCAGTGATATATATTTGCATTTGAGAACCTTTTCAGGTTCTCTCATAGCTGCCCTACCCAGTCCTAGCCTTCTTCTGTTTTCTTGACTATTGTCTCAATTTTGGTTAATGACTGTGCCAAGATATTGATAATCCTTAAGAAGTTCAACGTCCTCGTTGTCAACTTTAAAGTTACATAAATCTTCTGTTGTCATTACTTTAGTCTTCTTGACATTCAGCTGTAGTCCTGGTTTTGTGCTTTCCTCTTTAACTTTCATCGGCATTTGTTTCAAATCATTACTGGTTTCTACTAGTAGAATGGTATCATCTGCATATCTTAACATCAATATTTCTCCCTCCAATTTTCACACCTCCTTCATCTTGGTCCAATCCGCTTTCCATATATGTTCTTCATATAAACAAATAGGGTGATAAAATACATCCCTGTCTCACACTTACCGATGGGAACCAATTGGTTTCTCCATATTGTGTCCTTACAGTAGCCTCTTGTCCAGAGTATAGATTGTGCATCAGGACAATCAGATGCTGTGGCACCCCCATTTCTTTTAAAGCATTCCATAGTTTGTCATGATCTACACAATGAAAGGCTTTGCTGTAATCTCTAAAATACAGGGTGATTTCCTTCTGAAATTTCTTGGTCTGTTCCATTATCCAACTTATGTTTGCAATATGATCCCTTTCTAAATCCAACTTGGACATCTGGCATTTCTCCCTCCATGTATGGTAAGAGTCTTTGCTGTAGAATCTTGAGCATTACTTTACTTGCATGGGATATTAAGGTAATAGTTCGATAATTACTGCATTCCCTGGGATCCCCTTTCTTTGGAATTGAAATGTATATTGAACGCTTCCAGTCTGTGAGCCATTGTTTAGTTTTCCATATTTGTTGACAAATTTTTGTTAAAATTTGGACAGATTCAGTCTCAGTAGCTTGTAGCAACTCTATTGGTATGATATCTGTTCCTGGTGATTTGTTTCTTCCAAGTATTTTAAGTGCAGCTTTCACCTCACATTCTAAAATTTCTCGTTCTTCATCATATGGTTCCTCCATGAATGAATATATCATCCTTGCATTTCTTTCATAGAGTTCTTCAGTGTATTGCTTCCATCTCCCTTTTATTTCATCTCGCTCAGTCAGTGTGTTCCCGTCTTGATTATTCAACATCCCTACTCTTGGTTTATATTTCCCTTTAATTTCTCTAATCTTTTGGAATAGGGCTCTTGTTATACCCTTTTTGTTGTCTTCTTCTATTTCTATACAACAACTGTAATAGTTCTCTTTGTCCCTTCGTACTAGGCGCCATATTGTTGCATTTAGGGTTCTAACCGTGTTTCTTTCTCTTTTTGCTTTTCGTTTTAAGAGTTTCTTCAGTCATCCATTGAGGTCTTTCTCTCTTTTTAACGAGAGGTATTGTCTTTTTTGCATTCGTCCCTGATAATGTCTCTGACTTCACTCCATAGTTCTTCTGGGTCTCTGTCAACTAAGTTTAAAGGCTCAAATCTGTTTCTTATTTGATCTTTATATTCTTCTGGGATGTTATTTAAATTGTATTTTATATTGATTGCTTTGTTGTTGTTCTTTAGCTTTACTTTGAACATGATCTGTACCACAGTCTGCTCCTGGTCTGGTTTTCACAGAAAGTGTGGAACTTCTCCATCTTCTGTTACCAATTACATAATCAATTTGATTCCTATATCGACCATTTGGTGATGTCCACACAGTCGTCTTTTCAGTGGCTCAAAAAATGTGTTTGCAAGAAACAAAGTATTGGCTTCACAGAATGCAATAAGTGTCTCTCCTGTTTCATTTCTGTCTCCTAAGCCCCATTTCCCCACAATTCCTAGTTCTTCTCTGTTCCCTGCTTTTGCATTCCAGTCCCCCATGATTATCAGCACATCTTGTTTTGGTGTGTGATCAATTTGTTCTTGTACTTCTGTGTAAAATCTCTCCAATTCCTCTTCTTCTGCATTTGGAGTTGTAGCGTAGACTTGGATGATGGTTGTGTTAATAGGTTTCCCATTTAATCTCATTGATATAACTCACTCAGACCTTGTGTATAGCTCCTAATTGCTTTTGCTACATCACTTCGCACTATTAGAGCAACCCTGTTTCTTCTTAATTTCTCATTTCCTGCATAAAATATTTTGTAGTTGCCTGTCTGAAAATGTCCCATTCCTATCCATTTTAATTCACTGATTGCTAGTATTGTAATGTTGATACGTTCCATTTCTTGCTTGACAATTTCTAACTTTCCCTGGTTCATGCTTCTCACATTCCATGTTCCTACTGTGTGCATTGTACAACTCCGGACTCTCCTTTTGCATCTGTGCGCATCATCTTCTGGGCTTCCTTTCAGCTTTGACCCAGCGGCATCATTAGTCACAGCACTACTTGTACCTTGTCCTTTGTTCTTCCCCAGTAGCTCAGTGAGTGCCTTCTAACCTGGGGGTCTCATCTTCCAGCACTATTTCATGTTGCATTTTGGATACTCTGTTCATAGGGTTTTGTGGTAAGAGGTATTCAGAGGTGGTTTACCATTGCCTTCCTCTGAATTTGGATGCATCTTAGTCTGCTTAAAACTGTCATCTGCCTTAAAACTGGCAAAACAGATTTTAGTGTCTCTAACAATGTCAACATTTTCTTAAGTGCCATTTTCAGCCTCTCTATAAGGATATTAATTAAAAGTACATATCGTAGTCTTGCGATTAGTGCTGTTAAAGTGGAGATGACATTTTGAAAAACCAAGAAAAAATGTTTTACTGCTATTTTTACTGCTGTTGCTACAATCCTGTGCACACTGATTTGAAGTCAGTTCCATGGAAATCAGTGCAACCTTCTTCCAGTATAGTGTATTTAGGACTAGAATATATTTTCGCAATGACCATTTTGAGTGTTAGTGAAGGGAACTTTATTTCTAAATGTGAATCTAGACATATAAATTGGCATGCGCAAATCTTCGCCTTTCTCCTTTTTTTGTGATTAATAATGGACCACCATAATTTTTATGCCTCAATACACATGCATGCCTCTGGCAGGTCCTCCTATGAGTCCTTATCCTGTATTCAGTGCTTAAGGCCAGTTTCCAAAGACATACACGTCTAGTGGAATGTTTGTGTTTCTCCCCCCCCAAGCATTATTTTTGGAGAAAACTTTTGAAAAGTTAATTATAAAAAAGAAAGATGTAGTGAGATTTTATATATGGGGGGTGGCGGAGAGAGAAAAGGAAGTAGCTCCACCTATTTTTTGCTCTGGCCTTGCTGCCTGCTGCCTTTGGCCCTGCCCACAGCTAGTGTGTGACCCTTGACAGATTTTTCCCAGGGTAATGTGGCCCTGTTTTAGGGGTTGGTCATAACTCCTCTTTTTTTAATGGGCTA
Source organism: Rhineura floridana (assembly GCF_030035675.1). NCBI lineage: Eukaryota > Metazoa > Chordata > Lepidosauria > Squamata > Rhineuridae > Rhineura > Rhineura floridana. The sequence continues at coordinate 33,087,197 of NC_084486.1, read as the reverse complement.
AACAGGCCTAACCATGTCAGCCCCTTGTAAAAATTGCTTTCTATTCCTTTGATAATTCTAGTTGTCCTTTCTTTGAACTTGCTGTTACACAGTGTATCTTTCTTAAACAAAATTGGACAGGTCCCCCCCCCAAAAAAAGAACAGCACTTTCTACAGCAGTACAGTTTCCTATTCCTTGTCGGAATCCCAGACATCAGTACAGAGTAGTGATCAGAGTGCTGAGCTTGGAGACCTTGGTTTAAATTCCTGTTCAGCCTTGCAGCTCACCAGGTGACTTAATGTCAGTCACTCTCTCTTAGCGTAACTCACCTCAGGGTTACTGTGAGAAGAAAAAGTGAGGAAGGGATAAGTGTGTACATTGTCCTTAGTTCACTGGAGGAAGAACAGAATAAAAATGTAGTACATACATAAATGTCCAAAAGCTACATTCCATCTGTATTACCTGAGCAGCTTTGTAGTTCTCTTGTAATTGGCCATGATCTCCTCATCTCTTTGTTCCTGAATTGTTTCTAATTCATGAATGCAAAAATATTACTGTGGTTCCCAAGAGCACATCCTTATATTTTGGGCTATTTAATGCCACTCTTTTCTCTTTCTCCAGTGTATGAGATTGAGGAGTTTCTCCCTAGAAACGTTTGTAGCTAGCTTCCAGTTTGTTTAGCAACCATATTTTCCAATTTGTTTGCTATCAGTGAATTTCATTAGCAGACTCTTAACTTTATCCTATCCTTTAATGAGCAAACATGGTGAGTGCTGGCTGCTATGTGGTCAATCAAGGCCACTGAAAAACAAGACAGAGGTATTCACGTTCTCAGGAAACCAGACTTCTATGATCATCATCATCATCAAATAAACAAACTAAGAGGGAAAGCTTCTCCTGGTATCTGTGAGGAGGGTATGGATGGAACTATAAATAGATGCATTCCTGTCTAGAGGTGAGGATACACTGCATCATTTTGTTGCATGTTCCAGTTGTAGCTCGCTAATGAAAAGATTAGGTGGAATGGATCCAAAAATTGTTAAAAGCGTTTTAATATAATCTTTTGTCTTCTCTCATTTCCTTCTCCCATATCTTGTATTTAACAGCCACTCCTTACAAAACCATCTGTACCTGGGTCCCGTGAAGAGGCTGGCTTCTGAAATCTTCCCACATTTAGCTATTGAAAGCTCTGACTTGGAAAGCTTTAGTGTGATAGAGGACTGGTTTAAATTAACACTACCATCAGAAGTGAGTGGTTATGGAAGGGGGATATAATACTTTTATAAGGGATGGAGAATCACTGGTTCTCTAGATGTTGTTGGACTTCACTTCCCATCAGCCCCAGCTAGCATGGGCAAAGGTCAGGGATGATGGAAACTATAGTCTGGCAACAGTTTGGAGGGTCCACAGGTTCTCCATTCCTGGCTTAGATGAATCGCACCCTGCGTCTCAACATGAATATGCCAGGCAGAAGTTTACATGCAAGGAGTGACTATCTTAAACTGGGGTGCATCTTCAGCATTATGGGGATACTTTCATGCAGAGTTCTTGTCAAACCCATTGGACCTAGCTGTTATCCTGCTTAAAAGAAGTCTGCACCCTAGAATAAGCCCCACACTCTTTTGCAGCTATGGATTGCAGAGGAAGATTAGTAACACCAGACAAACAGCCTTTCCTGGCTGTTAAGTTTTCAAGAACCTCCACCGCTGTTAGGAACATTGGCAGGATTGTCATTAGCACAATGTGACTCCCCGCCGAACCCTGCATGCATTCGGCACCCTCCCCAGATGTGCTCCAGAGTGTTGGGAGAATTCCTAGGACACATTTAGGAGCCGCATGGGGGAGGAGAGCTGGAGGTTCTGTTGTGCAAGCAGAAATCCTTGTACTGATGGATTTGCTTAGTGCTATGAATACAACCCAGAGAGTTTGAAAAGCATAAGTTTCTGATTTTGATTTTTGTGTGTGTTTCAGCTGAGTAGTAATTGAAAACATTAAAGTGCAAGAGAAAAGTGTTTTGCAAAGATTAAGCTTATTTTGCTATGCTGTGCTCTTCACTAATATCTCATGGCAATTATTTTATAATTATGAGTTTGGCATTTTTTTCTAAATATGCAATGAGGTCTTTTTGTTCTCAATATTTCAGTGTTTCTCAGGCAAGGATAAATCACCCCGTCCCATCCCCCAAATGCCTTGCTATTTATATACTAATATTGATTTGACCTGAGTCTTCCTAGGCTCATGCTTATGTGCCAAAAAAAAAAGCATCATCCATTCATGAGAGAGCAGCAGACTCTAGGGGCTTATCCAAACGGAGAGGGATAATCCACGGTTTCCATATTCGGTTTGTCATCTGATAGTCCTCACTTTGCCTTTTAGTTTGCTCTTTCCCAATTAAAAAAAATTCTTTTTTGCACTCGCACCCGCAGCAGTAAGACCCCTACATTCTTTTTGCTTTTTCCAAGCTCCGCCTCTAAAACCTCCCCCTATCAACCAATTGGTCAGCAAAAAAATTATGTATGCTCCTCTCCCCCTTTGCAATGAAGCACAATATGGCTGTAAAGGAGTTCTTGCCATGGAAGGAAAGGGAGAACGAGGAGGGCGGTCGGTTTCAGTCTGCCTCCGGAAAGCTTTGACAATTTCATTCTACTCGCTGGGGTTTTTGCTTCAAATCATTTTGCCTCGGGAAGGAAAGGGAGAAGGAGGGGGGTGACACATTTCTTGCTTTTTTGGAGAAATAAGTGTAATTGCCAGCGTGTGTATCTCCTTAAATATCCATAAAGGCAGAAAAGCATACATTCGTTTAAGCATAATATCGCAAATACAAACAAGAAAGGGGCTGCTGGTCAGTTTCACGCCTGCCTCTGGAAAGCTTTGTCAATTTCATTCTACTCGCTGGGGTTTTTGTTTCAAACCATTTTGCTGCAGGAAGGAAAGGGAGAAGGAGGGGGAGTGACATGTTTCTTGCTCTATGGTTCTCCAGTCTCTATGGTTCCGGGCAGCGGGGACACTGTAGCAAACCACTCATATGCAGGGCAGGAAATGCCCATTACTTTCAACGGGTAGAACTGGAGGCAGAAAAGCTCATGTGTCTCAATGGGTAGACCTGGCGTCACAACAGCCAATGCGTTTCAATTAGTAGATCTGGCATTTCAATGGGTAGACCTGGTGTCTGGAAAGTCTATGTATTTCAATGGGTAGACCAGGCCACCAGGTCTACCCATTTGAAGCCTGCTTGCTTTCTTGTTTGTATTTGCTATATTATGCTTATGTATGCTTTTCTGCCTTTATGGATATTTAAGGAGATACACACACTGGCAATTGCACTTATTTCTCCAAAAAAGCAAGAAACGTGTCACACACACCTCTTTCTCCCTTTCCTTCCCGGGGCGAAATGATTTGAAACAAAAAACCCAGGGAGTAGAATGAAATTGACAAAACTTTCCAGAGGCAGGCGTGAAACCGACCAGCAGCCCCTTTCTCGCTTGCTGTGTATTGCAGATCTCACCCAGAGTGGCCGCCCAATTTGCAGGCTGGCAAAAAATAAAATGTATCTGCGCAGTAGTTGCAGACCCCCCCAACACCCCACCATTGCCATGATTGGTTCAATTTTCCCAGGCTTATTCTCGCACATGCGCAAAAGTGCAGATACGTGATTGGCTGGAATGAGGAGTACGGGCAAGGGGAAACGCCCAAGAACCACCCATCAGCTGTAAAGTCTGCGGTATTGCATCCTACCTCCTGAAGGCACAGCAGATGATTCCCGATCTTAAACAGCAAATTGCATTTTTGCCAGTATTGCAAGGAGCGGATTTAACCCACAAAAATGCGTAAGAGCGCGACACGTCATTTGGACGACCGAAAAATAATGAACACACATAGCTGGTGTGTCACACATTTTGCAGTCGTCTGGATGAGCCCTAGGTAACCCCAAGGTACATGTAAGTACCACAAAAATGCAGAAAAAAAATACCCAAGGGGGAACCTCCCCCCCCCCAAAAAGAGCTCAAAGGCCCATAGCTCAAAGAATGCTGGAAGACTTAAAGCCCTATTCAGGGATTTTTTGGGGGGAGGGGGCAGGGAGGAACAAGAAACAGAATTCTAGAAAGGCCATAGTAAGGTAGTACACCATTATTATTAGAGAGTTGCCACCTTTGATCAGAAACTACCAAAAAGCGGTTGTGTATAAAAAGGGGTTATCTTACAGTAGACTAAGGCACAATAACAAAGCAGTCCAAAGATCTCTCCAGTTTAAGTTGTGTGACCATTGTTTTCAAAGAGGAACAAACTAGAGGCTATGAAAAAGCCTTTAGTGAGCAAGCAGTAATGAAAAAAATATATTTAGAATTAAAATAAATATTTTAAAAGGTGTATTATTGCTTGGGAGTGTATTCTACAGCAGGGATGGACTTCTATATTCTTGGAAGCTTCTTTATTCATCGGACAATAGTCTGGGGACTGGACTGGAAACGGTATTTTGCTGCACAACTGAGATCATCACATGCTCCATAATAAAGCTGGGGCAATCTAGCATTATTATTTATTAGTTAATTTATATACTGCTTAATGACAATATAGGCTTCTAAGGAAATTGCAAAGTATAAAAACCAGTTACACAAACATTAAAATATAGAAACCCATAATTAAAATACACAATCAAACAAACCCATTTAAACAACACAGCCGTTAAAAGAGGAGACTCAGATCATGAGCTAAAGGGAACGCCTGTGTAAACAGGTGCCTCTTCAAAAGCCAGTGGAATGCCAACACAGGTGGGGTCTCTTGTATTTCAGCATTCCATAACAACAGGACTACCAGTGAAAAAGCCTGCCTCCATGTTGCAACAAGGGGAATTGGCAACTGTACAGTGGTAGAACACAGATACCAGACTTGCTCTTCCAGAAGTGGAAGGGAGCAAGCTCCAGCAGAGGTTCCTATGAGAGGAATAGTGGAGACCATTTTTGCCAATTCCTTTTGAAGTCCTCAGCACCACATTCCAAGTTGTTCTGGAAAGTCCCCCAACCCTCCAGAGCAGTTTTTTGAGGGCACAGAGGACTGAAGTGGGAATGGGGAATTGGCAAAAATAATCTCCTTGTTCCTTCCTCTAGCACAGAAATGTGGCACCCCCCAGCTCAGGGGCCAAATGCAGGCCTCTAGGCCTCTCCGTATAGCCCTCTCTGTCTCTCCCCAGGCCATACCTCCTCCCCAGCCACACACCCTCTCCCTAGGTAACACTTCTCCTTGTGTGGTTTTGCCTGGCTGGAGTGTATCCTTGAACTCTTAACAGTGCTTCTTGTTGGCCTGGATGCAGGATAGAGAGGGGTGTACGAGTGTGTGCAAAAACTAGCCTACTGTGCAAACGTGAAATTCACAATTGTTTCTCTGTGCACTTTTGACTATGGTCCCACCAACCACTGACATGTGCCCCCCCCCAGAAAGTCGCTGAGAAGAAAATGCAGCCCCTAAACTGAAAATTATCCCCTCCCCTTGCTATAGCTGGAGAGGGTGGAGTTCTGTCCATGGATAGTCTGTGTCCAACCCAGATGATCAGGCATACAGATATGTTCATTTGCATATTACATTGTGTTAAATACCAAATAAAAAGAGATGTAACAGTAGTGTGGAACCTCCCTATTTCTTTCAGCCTGAGATCCTTCTCCCACCCCACCCCCTGGCTATGAGTGAAACTGTAGTCCTGCTTTTTACTATATATTGACGACAGTTTGATAGGGCCACCAAGGCTCCAAATAAAATTGTTCAGGCTATTGTCTGCCATTCCTATTTTAGTTGATTAATCATGGGACTAGTATCTTAAGGCAGCTATCTGGCACTATTAAGGAGTTTTTGTACCTTTTCTGTATTTCACAGTGCAATCCTATAAATGTCTACACAAAAGTAAATCCCATTTCAGGGAACTGGTTATGGGTTTGTAGCCTTAGAAAGTGATAACAAATTCTTGATGTGTGAATTTACTTCAGTCAGAGCTACCAATACTTTTGACAATTAGGCATATAGGCAATTGTCCAAAAATGTGTTTAGCTATTCAGTAGCTGCTTTGCCTGATTCCCCTTACCACTTTTTAACATCCGTACTTCCAGTTTAAAGGCCAGTTTGAGCTTTATTGAAGTAACTTGTGGACAGAACACAGACTGGTGTGAAATGTATGTGAAACTTGGTGGATTGTGGTAATTGTGTATCAAACTGGTAACACAGGGTCCATCTCTTTATTTTATACAACTTTTGAAAAGCAAATTGTCAATTTTCCAAGGAGGCATGATGTAGCAGTAAAGGGGGGCTTCAATTACCCGATATCTGTTGGGAGTCAAATTCTGCCAAACACGGCCCCTCCAAGAAATTCCTGACGCGTTGGAGATTTCTCCTACAGAAAGTGGAGGAACCAGCTAGAGAATCAGCTATCCTTCACTTAATTTTAACCAATAGAGATGACTTAATGGATGAAGCGGCAGGCATGGGAACTCTGGGGAAACGTGACCATGTTATACTTGAGTTCTTTATTTTAAAGGAAGCAAAAACTGAGAGTAGCCATTCGCATAGCCTGGATTTCAGGAAAGCAGATTTTAAGAAACTCAAAACAATAAGTAAGTTTCCATGGCAAGCATCCCTAAAGAGAAAAGGAGTCCAAGATGGGTGGGAGTTTCTAAAAAAGGAAATTCTAAAGGCACAATGGCAAACAATTCCAACAGTCTAATGATTACTAGAAGCCAACATGGATTTATCAAGAACAAATCCTGCCAGACTAATCTCATTTTTTGATTGGGTAACCTCCCTGGTAGACTGTGAGAATACCATGGACATAATATATCTTGACTTCAGCAAAGCTTTTGATAAAGTGCTCCATGATATTCTGATTAGCAAGCTAGCTAAATGTAGACTAGATGGAACAACTATCAAGTGGATCTACAGTTGGCTCCAGAATCGTATTCAATGGTTCCTTCTCAAACTGGGGGAAGGTAACAAGTGGGATACCACAGGGCTTAGTCCTGGGCCCCTTGCTCTTCAATGTTTTTATTAATGACTTGGATGAGGAGGTGCAGGGAATGCTTATCAAATGTTCAGATGATACAAAATTGGGAGAGATAGCTAATACTCTGGAGGACAGAAACAAAATTCAAAGGGATCTTGATAAGCTGGAGCATTAGCTGACAACAGAATAAAATTTAACAGGGATAAGTACAGAGTTCTACACCTAAGGAAAAGAAACCAAATGCACAGTTATAATATGGGGGATATTTGACTGAGCAATACTGTGGGCTCATCCAGACAACTGTATAATGTGTGACATGATCACTTTGTGTATTCATTATTTTTCGGTCATCCATATGACATAGCGCGCTTTTGCGCATTTATGCACAGTTAAATCTGCTTTGGCATTACCGCAAGAAATGCGATTTGCTTTTTTAAGCCGGTAATCATCCGCTGCAATATTAGGGGCTCGGATGCAATACTTTAGACTTTAGAGCAGGAGGCGTTCTGTGGGTGGTCATTGGGCATTTCCCCATTCCCCTTCCCTCATTTCCAGCCAACCACGTATTTCCACTTTTGTGCATGTGTGCGAATGTCCAGGGAAAGCCGGGAAAAATGGAACCAATCAGAGGAATGGTGTGGTGTGTGTGGGGGGGCTCAGCAACTTCTACTGCGCAGATGCAAAAACCCGCAATTGCGCAGAATCAGCAACAGCCGTTAATTTTTAGCCAGCCTGTGAACTGGGCGGCCACTCAGGGTGAGATCTGCAATTGTGGTTGTTTGTAAAGGCCCCCTTTTCCTGACTGGTCTCACTCAAGTGTGGCTGGTTGGTGCAGGGAGCTCATTTTGCTCTTTCCTCCTCTCTCAGAGACAGACAGACATGCACAGGCACACACAGTGGAGATAAGTGAGAGCCTGCCGCTTTGCAAAGGACCATGGGAAGGAAAGGGAGAAGGGGGGGTGAAGGCAACAGAGCATCAAGTCTTGCCCAAAGTGGTTGGGAAGCTGCTGGGAAGCCTCTCTCAGTGGCTGTTCCCTCATGCTGCCGCTGCCGCCTACACGGAGAGCGAGAGGCAGGCAGAGAGAGAGAATGTGAATGGGGAAACTGTCATATGCGAAAAGGCAAAACATGCATTCAGTTTTGCGATATAACGCAAATACAGAAATACAGAGAGAGTGCCCTGAGAGCACTCAAAGGAGGCTCTTGAAGGACAGCCTGCAAAAGGCTCAAATCAACGACCAGTTGAAATGCAGTAGCCAGCATGCCCCCTTCCTTCCTTCCTTGCTTCCTTGGCTCTCTTTTTCACTTGCTCCCTGGATATCCTTCAGTGTCTGATTACAGACAGTCAAACACACACTGGCAGAGAGGGTTGGGTGCCAGCCATCTTACAGCTGGCTTTCATATTCACTACCCCCTCCCGCAGCCGCTGCTGCTGCCGCCCAATAATGGATCTCTACACCTATGCAGGCGGACACCCCCAGCTGCCGCCTTCCTAGGAATGCCTCCCTGCCCTGGACACCCCTCCCATCCCTCTCCCCAAAAGCTGGAGGGGGGGTGTGAGAGAGAGAATGGGGAAACTATCATATGCGAAAAGGCAAAACTACATGCATTCTGTTTTGTGATAGAACGCAAATACAGGAATACAGAGAGAGTGCCCCGAGAGCACTCAAAGGAGGCTCTTGAAGGACAGCCTGCAAAAGGCTCAAATCAATGACCAGTTGAAATGCAGTAGCCAGCATGCCCCCTTCCTTGCTTCCTTCGCTCTCTTTTTCGCTCGCTCCCTGGATATCCTTCAGTTGCACCCTCGTTTGCCCAGCACATCCGTGCCGGGTCAAGGCAGGAGTTAGGCCAGGCACTCTTCTGGGCTTATACAAATATATAACTCTGTGTGTGTGTGTGTGTCCAAAGACTGCTTGAGACAGATCAGTTTTCCTGCACTACCTCCCCGCAAAAAAACCCCCAAATAAAATGGGGGCAATACAGTCCTAAGCTTGCCATTGCCTCAGCTGCACAAGGCAGATATTTAATAGTTGTAAGTGGAGCTGCACAAGAGCCAAAAACTCAAAGAACTCTAGAATGTTTACTATGCATAAAGGCAAAAACACAAACATTCATTTTTGTGTAATATCACAAATATAAGCACCTGGACACACATACACCCCCCCTGCTGGCCCTGCTCCAGAGTGGCGAGCGGCAAGGAACTCCATTGCAGCCACAGGAGATTCAAACTTTTGCGCTCTTATGCGCCTTATTGTGCTTCGTTGCAAAGGGGGAGAGGAGCATATGTCATATTTTGCGGACCAATCGGCTGATAGGGGGGAGTGTTATGGGCGGAGCTGGGAAAAAGCAAGAAGTAGTACAAGTCCTCCCGCTGTGTGTGCGGGCGCAAAAAAAGCATTTTTTTTAATCGGGAAAGAGTGAACAAACAGGCACAGTGAGGACTGTCAGATGACGAACCGGATATGGAAAACGTGGGTTATCCCACTCCGTTTGGATGAGCCCTACGTGTGAGAAGGATCTTGGGAATGTTGTTGATCACAAGCTGAATATGAGCCAATAGTGTGATATGGCTGCAAAAAAGGCATATGATATTTTAGGCTGCATTAACAGAATTATAGTTTTCAAATTGCATGAAGTACTAGTTCCCCTCTGTTTGGCACTGGTTAGCCCTCATCGTGAATACTGCATCCAGTTCTGGACATTTTAAGAAGGATGCTGAAAAACTGGAACAGGCTCAGAGAAGGGCAACAAGGATAATCAGTGGACTGGAAACCAAGCCCTATGAGGAGAGACTGAAAGAACTGGACACGTTTAGCCTTGAGAAGAGTGAGGGGAGGTATGATAGCACTCTTCAAGTACTTAAAAGGTTGTCACACAGAGGAGGGCCACGACCTCTTCTCATTTGTCCCAGAGTGCAGGACATGGAATAATGGGCTCAAGTTACAGGATGCCAGATTTTGACTGAACATCAGGAAAAACTTCCTAACTGTTAGAGCGGTATGACAACGGAACCAATTACCTAGGAAGGTGGTGAGCTCTCCAACACTGGAGACATTCAAGAGGTAGCTGGACAGCCACCTGTCATGTATGCTTTAATTTGGATTCTTGCATTGAGGATGGCATTGGACCCAATGATCTTGTAGGCCCCTTCCAACTCTACTATTCTATGACGCTTTTTATAGAATATATTCACCTCTGTGACATCTGTGTCATAAATGGGAATAACTTAGCGGATATACAGTTCTTTGGGTCCTTGTTAAATTAACACTGAAACGGTGTGATTTGTACTTGCAAAAGGAAAATTTACTGCATGCAGGTAGGCATTCCACATTTGAACAAGTTAAAATTCTATGTGGTTAAAGGCATGCAGCACATCATTTATGAGCTATGATGGCAACCTCAATTTCTTGACAATGTTTAAGATGATTTTCACAGAAAGGAATCGCTTCGGGCTTGTGGCTACTAATATTTTCCTCACAATGTGTTCACACTTAGCTTAATAGAATTATTTCAAAGGTTTTCTAAAAGATGCAAGAGAATTAAAATGTTCTGAAAGCAGCTATCAGGGCTTTGTAGCTACCTGTCCCTGCTACAGATTTGCCTGTCTTCTAGAGTTTTTTCTTTTTTTTAATTAAGTTACGTTCTGAGTAGTGCCAGGAAACATATGACATTCATTTACTGCATTCAGGAAGCCGTTTCTGCAGGTAGGAGTACAAATCTGGCTGTATGTTTTCACAGAATTAATGAAACTGTGATATATTCTCAGGTAAAAGTTTCATGGTTTGGACATAATGAGAAGCTCTGATTGCAGCAGCATTGATCATAGAAGAAGGCTTGTAGATCAGTAGGGCTGAGAAAGATTCCTGTTTGAAACTCTGGATACCTCCTAACACTCAATGTAGCCAATAATGAGCTAGATAGAGGAGTAGTCTATCCTAACAAACCAGGAAAGAAGTACTGAAGCAAAGCATGCAAGGGGAGAGGAGGTGGCAAGGAGGAAGTGCGCTGGCCTGCTGCTTGTTTTCTGGCTATGGTTTATCAAGCTGAGATTATTATATTTTATCCAGGTCTTTGTGTGTGTTACTTCCTGGTTGTGGTCAGCACCTCCTTGCAGCCCCCTGAGGAGATGCAAATCTTTGCAAGAATAGGTCAAAGGTCCATGGAAATCCATCATTCCACAGTGTTCAGTTATAGGTGATCATTCCAAGAGAGGCCTAAAGCATCCATAGGTACATGGAGGCCCATAGTGCCATGGAAATCATGTAAAGGCTTGCAAATGTAACATGTCTGAGAAGCAATGTCCAAGAAGCAAAACTACTGAAGACATTTTTAAGAAGGCTTCCCCTTAAGTAATATTTGTGGGATATTAATTACACATCTACAGAAATTATTTTTTATTGTTCTGTAAAATTTATAGAGATGGTTCTATTATTTTTAGAGTTGGTTGAAATGATTTTATTGGTCTTAGAGCTTCTGTTTTATTCTTTTTTTATCTTGTGTACTGCTTTGATAGCCTCATGCTATAAAGCAGTTTATAAATCTGTTAAAAATAAATAAAATGGGGGAACAGGAAGGTGTTTAAGGGAGTACCATAAGTTGGGGAGGTCACCAAAGGAGCAAGGTTCATCTTGCCAACCTCCTAAAAGTCCTGTTACCAGAGTCTTAAAGTCTACATAGTTCTTGTAGTTATTTTATATTTTATCAATACCCATAATTATAGCTACAATATCTATATTATTAAAATATTGTTATTATTTATTAGATTTGCATCCTGCCCTTCCTTTCAAAGGTGGCCAGGGCAACAAACAAATAAAACATCAAAATTATACTTAAAAAAATTAAAAGCATTTAAAAACATTAAACACATCTGCAAACATTTAAAAATGTAGAGATATTTCATGCCTCTTTCAGAGAAAGAGTGCCTTATATTTTTCATTTTTACCTACTGAATCATATTTTGTGATAAATTATAATTTCATTCACTTGAATGTAGAATTTACTGTTCTATAACTGAGAAATACGTTGTGTCCAACAAAAGCACTTTTAAAAATTAATAGTCATTATGTGAGCTATTTCCTTTCCTTGCTATTTTATTGGTTCTTGAGTTAGCTAATTGAATTACCTGGTATCCCTGAGTCCACTCAAAACAGAGATGCCATCTGTTAAAAGTGCATGTATGTTCCTGCTACAGCCACATTGTTGTTGTTTTTCTTATGAGGAAATGGGGTAATAATCTCGCTTGAAAGCATGACCTTGTTACTGTGGTCCTTTGATTTCAGAATGACCTCAGATTTCTTTTTGGAAGAGAAGAATGTATAGCGCCTGCAAGGCAATATTGATGTGTATCCAAAGGACAGCTCCTACCCATGCAGAAATTCATGGCCCAGAGGGATGTTTTCTCAAAGGTGTAGAGTTTGGATACTGTAGAACATCCAGCCAGGTTCCTGTTGAAGGGTCTTGAATTGAGTTTTAGTTGCCTAGAAACCAAAATGGTACAGAAATAGTTTGTAACAAAACAGTTTGTCATTAATATTTATGAATTTTATCTGAGGATGATGGATGACATTCCATATTAGGGATGATGCCTCTTACTGGAACAGGTAGGGTCCACTAATGCCTTTTGCCTCCTCTGCAGGGGGAGGAGTCATCCCTCTCACTGGAAAGACCCTGCCTGTGGTTAGGTCCTCTTGTTCTCTCTTAGATATTCCCCTTTTCTTAGTCTTGTGCCTTTCCTGTCATGTATGTTTTAAGTTGACTTTTTTCAGTGTGCCTTCTTCCCCCTTTGGTGTTACTACAGGTTTTGTTGTACTGGCTGTAATTTTTTACTGCAGTACATTACTTCTTCATTTGCCCTGTGTGTGTTTGTGTGTGTCTCATGTCTTTTTTATTCCCTTCCCTGTTTTCCTCTTCTGGTCTGGGGGGGGGGGAGGTGGAGTGTCAGGTCACCACAAGGGGCATTTTACCTTCATTGGAGTTTCCTGCGGGGAGCTCTTATTTTGGTTCCTGAAGGGCATGGAGATTGGCAGGTCTTGCAAAGCCACAGCGCCATTTCTATTTGATCATCATATTGCCCCAACTGCTCTGTTAATCAAGTGTTTGAGAATACCAGATCCCTGCGAGACTGCTTAATTACACTCCCTTCCTGCATCATCAATCAGCAAATTTTCAATTTCAGTGTTCTCTAGCCTTTTCAACATCCTGGGTCTTGGGAATTGCTAGGGGGCTGAGCAGCATGCAGACAGTATTTGTGTATGGCTAACTAGCCCCCCCCTTCTAGGGTTGCCAGGTTCAGGGCCTGAGACTGATCCTGTATCTTTAGGAGAAGAGAAAGTCAGCCAAGTGCAGGTGTTCTTGGAACTCTGTAATGGGAAAAACCACAAGGTCCCGGCCTCCAAGAGCAATTCTGTATCTTTAAAAGTTGTGCAGGGGGAAGGAAGAATTCCACCTTGTGATTTTTCTCATTACAGTGTTGTAAGAACGCCTGCACTTGGTTGACTTTCTCTTCTCCTAAAGATACAGGATCAGTCTCAGGCCCTGAGCCTGGCAACCCTATCCCCTTCCTTAGCTGTGCAGGGAGAGCCATGCCATAGCCTTGATGGCTTTGCCTGTTGCTTGTTATGCCTCTGGCCACAATGGTAATCTGTGAGGGGACTGGTCGGACTCGAATACCTTCTCTGACAATGCCCTGTGCTCTGAGGCAGGAACATCTGCAAATGGGGTGAATCACATTGCTTCCTAGGTCAGTCATGTGGTTTTCTCAAAGTTTCTCTCGTGGATAGGCCCCTGCTTTTACAAGAGGTCAAGGAATGCCTCCCTCATAGTAAACAAGGGAAGGGGAGGCCCTTTTCACAGAAGCCCATAAAGGAAACAGTATGAAAGGGTGAGTAAGGCACCATTCCAGGAGGCATAGGAAACAGAGATACCACAGATTTCTCTCAAGCAGCAGTTCTATGGGCTGTCCTTCCTCTCCCTATTCCAGGAGTTCTCCTGTTATTGTGGAGCTGGCTAAGAAAGGTGCTGATGAGGCAGATGGTGCTGATCATGCTTTCACTTTCAACAGTTCCCTGAACGGAAGAGGGAGCACTGGCTGTCTCTTATTTTTCACCAGGGATGGTGCCAGTGGGCAGCTAGATTAGGCACAGGCCCAAGGGCCCCTTCAGCCCAGAGGGGCCCCTCTTTAGGCTGAGGCTTGGAAGGGTGCAGCTCCCATTCCCTGATCCATGGCAGCATTGGGTCACAGGGCATGATTTGTGGCCAGGCCAATGCTGCTGCAGATTGTGGAGTGGGCAAATTCCACTCTCCCAGGTAGCACCCTCCTCCAGAGCAGCCAGTGTGGGCTTAAATAGGCCTGGCAGCCCCACCTTCTGCATTGCCGCATCAGCATGCTAACACACACATGCCTGTATCACCCAAGATGCAGTGATGCAGGAGGTGGGGCTGCCGTGCCTATTTATTTATTTATTTATTACATTTATATACCGCCCCATAGCCAAAGCTCTCTGGGCGATTTACAGCAATTAAAAACAGTAAAAACAAATATACAGTACAAATTTTAAAACACACAACAAAATTTAAAAACACAATTTTAAAAACAATTATTTAAGCCCATGCTGGCTGCTCCCGATGTGTGTGACAGGGAGCACCACAGTGACCCAGCCCCATGGCAGTCTGCTGCCCAAGGCCCAGTCATGCCTGGCAGTGGCCCTGTCTTTCACCCTCGGAACCTGCTGGGGAGGAGGAGGAAGTACTAATGGTTCAGTGTCAGCCAAGCTTGTCAGCTTCTGAAGTTTTTCAGCCTTTGCTGGCAAAAGTGCAGAGGCCTTACAGCTTACTGAGGTTGAAGATGCAGTTTAGGGTACTTCCTCTTAGACATCAGCTATAGAAGGTTTTCCCCTCCACTTCTGGTTTCTTTTCCTCAGGCTTTTGGTGCCATCTGGAAAGTTGAATGGGCTAACCCTAATAAAGCTAATGTCATGAGCCCTGCTGGAGAGGGGGTTGACAGATGAGAACGAAGCGGAGGAGGAGGAGGAGGATTTAGATTGGGATGTTAGAAATGGTGAAGAGGGGACTCAGAAGGTTCCCCAACTCTGGACTTTGACAGTTCAACTCCAGCAGCTCCTGTGGAGAGTCAACCTGACCAGCTGGTTGTTTCCCAGCCTGGTGCTTCCCCCGCCCTGCACCCACATCACCAGCAGGCAGCCCTCCTCCCTCAGAGGGGGAAGACAGGATAGTGATGGAGGATCCGCCTTTGCCTCGTACTGGGAGATTAAACAGACACAGTTGAGGCGGAGTCTTCACCTGCACACATGCTTCCAACAGTGACAGTTGGCACACGCACACTGGATGCCTCCTCAGCCTTTCTTAAGCTGGGAGGGGGGAGTTGTTGCTGAGTCAATGTCTTTGTGCCACGAAATTGTGCCTTGTTAGACCTAGAGAGATGCTGAGTTCTGAGTAAGCCATAGGTAGATTCATGAAGGGCACTGAATTGAAACTCTCTTACTACAATAAAAGAAAAAACCACAGCCGTGTCTAAGTCTGAGTTCTTTGAGTTCAGGCAGGGCAGTTTGATTCAGCCACCACTTCCTCCACCTGACGACCCCATGACTGAGATGTAAGTGAGCAGCAGGACAGGGGAGGACTATCATTTTTTTTTATTAATTTTTATTCAAATTTTCAAAAACAAAAAAAAACACAAAACAAAAACAATTATACAAAAAAAATAAAATGTTGACTTCCGATTTGTCGCAGATCAACCATAGGTCTACAATATATAACAATCCTGTCTCTAAAATTATATTACAAAATCACTTTCCTCCAGTAGTTATCTTAATTAATCATCAAATCTCATAAACATTACTTTATTCTTTCCACAAAAAGTCCAAAAGAGATTTCAATTCCTTGAGAGATATATCTTTCAATTTTTCTCCAAATAAACATGTCGCTTAATCCATCTTGATTCAAATCTATTAGGTCCAGTAATTTCAATAGCCATTCCTCCATTATCTATATTAATTCCATCTTCCATCTTCAATAATCCTGTTAAATCCAGTAATTTCAGTAGCCATTCTTCCATTATCAGTATCCCATAATAATCTTGTTGTCATAGCCATAATCCAAATAAACATATCGATTAATCCATCTCGTCGAATCTATTAGGTCCAATAATTTCCATAACCATTCTTCCATTATCAATATTAATTCCATCTTCCATCTTCAATAGTCCTGTTAAATCCAGTGGTTTCAGTATCCACTCATCCATTATCAGTATCTCATGATGATCTTGCTGTCATAGCCATAGTCATATAACAAGAGTCTGATGAGTTTTTCCATTGTCACATATTTGTAATTAATTCCATAGATTTTTTCTATGTCAAGCTCCATCACATCATTCCAGTCAAGAAAATTATCCAAGACGTTGATAACTTTATCACTAATATCTTCATTAGTTTCTTCAGAGACAACGTTGAATTCCAAACAGTAAACTTTATTTCTAACATCCGTAAACTCCAGATCTTTTTCCAATTCCTCATTTGTTCCAGTCTCCATGGCTTGTATCTTCCCTTTAATTTTTCTTTTCTCATCTCTAATCCCATCAAAATCCTCTTTCACAGAATCCCCTATTTTTTTAAACTCCTGCATCATTTTGCTAAGTTCAATTTTCATCTCCTGTCTGCCCTGTCTCAGGGTTTGTTTCATTATCTCAATCTCACTCATTATTTTCTGAAACATAATTTCTTCCATGGTCTCAGTCACTTTCCTGGTTGTCATTCTTAAAACCACAAAAACAAAAAATTATTTCAGCCACAATTGGGTTAATGTTTCAGGCTTACAGACATCAATACAGCCTGTCTTATCTCTTATATATTCAGGAAAACAAAACAAGTTTAGTTCCCAGCTTCAAGCAGTTAGTGGCGTCGTGAGTAAGCAGATTCGTCAAAATGAAATAGTTCCAGACATGATACTCCAAAGTTCATAAATCAAATTTGTTTATTTTTTTCCCCTCCTCGAAATAAAAATCCCTCTTCCGTTAATATCTTTAGAATGCACTTCCAGGCCCGCTTTTTGCAATAAAAACAAAGATAAGCTTTTTTCGATTTCTTTCCTCCTTAGTTTCGTGAGTGAAAGAGAATTTTTTTAACTCACCCAGTTCTTTATAGCTGATTCATAGACAAATCTCTTTTTGGTGCAACAATTTAAACCAAGTAAAAAAAAATGGAAAGAAGGATGCTTGCCTGTTAGTTCATTTTTCTTTGAAGAAAAGATAAACATGTTGCTTAATCAGCAAGAGCTTTGATGGAAGTCCGTCCGGCATTCGCTGGCTGAACTTTCTCTCATAAATTAATGAAATCCAGTCCTCCCAACAAAAACAGGCTTTGTGGTTAATCTCACGTTTCTCCCTGACCAGGAGAAAATCTTAACCAGTCAAAAAAAAAAAACATTCTGACTGATTAAAGCTGAAAAAACTTCATCTAAGACAAGAGCTTGTCTCAGAGGCAGCACAGGCGAATCACCCTTCCCGGAAGTCCAGGACAGGGGAGGACTATCAGAGAGCCTTCGAGACCGTGCTAGCTGAATTCCAGAAAGTCTGAGCCAAGACCCAGGCCCTCTGAATGGAGAATCAGACCTTGCACCTGCAATTGACTTAGCTTGGGAACTGAGTGTCAGTCCTGCAGCAGGGGGCTGCCCCAGCCCCGCCAGTGCCTGCTCCTTGTGTTAAGACTCCCATGGGGCTGCCCTCTGTTACAGTGGGAAGAAAGAGCAGTTTGCCATGTTCGTCACTTAATGTGAGTGTTACATTCATGTGCGCCAGTCAGATTTTCCCAACAACTCCTTGAAAGTGCCCTTCATCATCAGCTTTCTGGAAGGGGAGGCTGCTCAGTGGGCAACACCTCTGTTGCTTCGGAACAAACCCGTGGTAGCCCAATATGATAATTTGTTGAGGCCATGGCGGAAATCTTTCAGGACCCCTAGTGGAAGGCCACTGTGGCCTGCCAATTGGGAACCCTGTGGTGGGCAAGAACTCTGTCGGGACTTATACCTACACCTTTCGTATCCTGGCCCAAGAGATAAGAACATAAGAACATAAGAAGAGCCTGCTGGATCAGGCCAGTGGCCCATCTAGTCCAGCATCCTGTTCTCACAGTGGCCAACCAGGTGCCTGGGGGAAGCCCGCAAGCAGGACCCGAGTGCAAGAACACTCTCCCCTCCTGAGGCTTCCAGCAACTGGTTTTCAGAAGCATGCTGCCTCTGACTAGGGTGGCAGAGCACAGCCATCACAGCTAGTAGCCATTGATAGCCCTGTCCTCCATGAATTTGTCTATGAACTGGGATGAGTCTGCTTTGATGTACCTATACCATAATGGCCTCAGCAGCAAGATCCTTGATGAATTAGCGCGAACCCCACCACCAGACACCTTATCAGAGCTCATCCAGCTGTGCCTGCAGATAGACAGCAGACTTGAAGGTCGTCACCTAAAATGCAAGGCTGAGGTGGCCCCAGCCTTGCCTCCCACACCAGTTTCTCACATGTGCTTCTCACCCAGCATGGAAATCTCTGTCCAGTCAGGGGTGGAGCCCATGCAGATGTGGGGGCATGGTCGTGGCTGACTGAGGTGGAGAAAGAGAAGCATCAGAGAGAGGGGTTGTGTCTCTACTGTGGAAAGGTGGAACACCTCACAAAGGCTTGCCCCTCCAAATCAAAGAAGACCCCAGTGCAGGAAAACTCCAAATCCCAGCTCTTGTGGATGTCCATGAGCTGGGATTGACTGTAAACCAGGGATCTCAAGTCAGCCCTCTTCTGCCAAAGTCTGCCTTATACCTGCTAATCCATATAGGCTTGCCCTCAGGATTTGGGGGCTTCCAGTAACTTTATGGACTTGGATTTTGCTAAATGACACAGTATCCCAATCACCATGCTCAAGACTCTCCTGTCTGTGGAAACCATAGATGGGCATGTAGAGCGACTGTCCTACTTAGCCGCCCTGTCCTGCAGTGGTTCCAGGGATGACCTGGTTGACGCAACATGATCCTACAATCTCTTGGGAAAGCAACTGTGATGTTCCAGTTGGACTATTGTGAACAGCACTGCCAGCCTACTGAGGCCGCAACGGCAGTGGACACTCCGCCCCCACCTGATAAGGCTTCCTTGTCTGCAAAGTACCAAGATTATCAGGCTGACCAGTTGCCACCCCATAGGTCCTACGACCATGTCATAGACTTGCTCCCAGGAGCCTGAGTTCCCTCTGGGCATATATATTCATTGTCCAAGCCAGAGTTGGCTGCACTAAGAGACTTCCTGGATGTCAACCTGTGGCAAGGGTTTATTTGACCCTCAAAGTCTCCTGGTAGGACTCCTTTACTATTTGTTAAAAAGAATAGTGGGGAACTTCACTCCTGCCATGACTACCAGGAGCTGAATGAAATCACCATCCCCAACAGCTACCCACTTCCCCTCATCAATGAGATGCTGGAGCGACAGTGAATGGCCAAGATCTACACTAAACTGGACCTGCGTGGAGCCTACAATGTCAGGATTAGAGAAGGGGATGAGTGGAAAACTGCCTTCAAGACTCAGTATGGCCACTTTGAGTACCTGGTCATGCCTTTTTGGACTATAGAATGTGCCCGCTGTCTTCCAAAATTTTATGAATGACATCTTTCAGGTCTACTGAGATTGCTTTATGATAGTCTATTTAGATGACATCCTTATTTACTGTGACTCCCCAGAACAGCATGAGACTCATGTGAGGGCTGTGATGCAGAGACTGAGACAGGATCACCTGTAGACCAAGTTGGAGAAGTGTGGATTTGATCTAACCACCCTGGACTTTTTGGGATATCATATTACCCCCATAGCAGTACAGATGGACCCGGTAAAGATGTGTTGTGTTCTCTCCTGGCACCCCCCAGAAACCAAAAAGGACCTACAGTGATTCCTGGGGCTCACCAACTGCTACAGACGCTTCATTGCTGCCTTCTCCAACATGATTGCCTCACTAACAGACTGCCTAAAAGGGACTGGCCCCTTTTGTTGGACTGAAGCTGCCCAATAGGCTTTTGAGCAACTACAGTTGTTGTTCTCCTCAGAACCAGTACTACAACATGCACCAACCATTTATGGTGGAAATTGATGCCTTGGATGTGGCCATCGGAGTGATGCTGTTACAACCCACTGAAAAAGGGGGTGGACTGCTTCCCTGCACCGATTTTTCCCGAA
Organism: Rhineura floridana; assembly: GCF_030035675.1. Classification (NCBI taxonomy): domain Eukaryota; kingdom Metazoa; phylum Chordata; class Lepidosauria; order Squamata; family Rhineuridae; genus Rhineura; species Rhineura floridana. Next base: position 33,067,019 of record NC_084486.1, on the reverse strand, counting down.
ACCTGACTAGTTCATAGTAGAACTATACTGTTTGGAAGAATGAGCTACTAGCCATCTGAGATGTGTTCGAGACCTGGCGACACCTCATGGAAGGAGCTGGGCATGAGGTGGATGTCTGCACCAACCATTGGAACCTGGGAGCCTACAAACAACCCATAAGCTGAACCAATGGCAAGTGTGCTGGGCCCAGTTCTTCACAAGGTTTCATTTCCACATCAGCTATGTTCCCCAGGCTCAAATCTGTAGTGCCGATGCTCTGTCCCGCAAGCCTAAGTGCCATGAAACCTGACCTAAGCCCCCATTATGCTACATCATACCCCTAGACAAGTTGGTGGTGTTGGTCTGTCCCAATCTGTGGATGGAGGCGCTGCTCGCTGCTCAGGGACAAGACCCTTTCACTCAGGAGCATGTGTGAGAGCTAAAGCAGCCCCCTCAGGACCACACTCCAGGCTTCTCCCAGAGGAGGGGTTGCTCTACCATTATGAGGCCCTGTACGTGCTACTGGGGGGATCTGAGGCAAAGTCCTATGGTAATGCCACAACCGCGGAGCATTTTGAGTCTTTAGAACTCTGCATCACACATGATTTGTGGTGGCCAAGAATAAAGCATGATGTTGAGAGATATGTTCAATCCTGCCCCACGTGCATGAGAGCCAAGCATGCCCCTGTGCGACTGGCCAGGCTACTTGAGCCACTGCCCATGCCTGAGGGACCCTAGTCGATAGTAACCCTGGACTTTATCATGGACCTACCCGCTTCTCAGGGAAAAACTACTGTTCTGGTGGTCATGCACACTTTCAGCAAGATGACCCATTTCATTCCGTGGGCCAGCATACTGACAGTGTGTGTTCAGCACATTTTCCAGTTGCATGGGCTCCCAACCAGCCTGGTCTCAGATTGGGCCCCCCAGTTCACAGCCCGGTTCTGGCATGCCCTGTTGCAGCTGCTACAGATTGATCTATGACTTTCTTCATCACACCACCCCCAGACGGATGGGCAAACAGAGAAAGTGAATGCCACCCTGGAGCAGTATCTCTGCTGTTATGTCAATTATCAGCAGGAAAATTAGGTGTCTATTGCCCCTGTCTGAGTTAGCCTACAATAATTCTGTGCAAGCCTCTACCCAGCAGACTCTCTTTTTTTTGCCAATTTTGGCTATCAACCTCACACTTTCCCCACTCGTAACTCCATCCTGGCAGTACCTGCGGCGGCAGCGTTTGTGCAAGAGTTGCAGGCAATGCAACAGCTGTTACAAGAGCAATTAGCAAGGGCTAAGGGCACCTTTAAGAGAGTTGTCGACCAGCACCGTCAGCCTGGCCCTGAGATACAGGTGGGAGATAGAGTATGGCTATCTACGTGTTAGTTGCCAATGAATGTGCCATGAAATTGTGCCTAGTTAGACCTAGCGAGATGCTGAGTTCTGGGTAAGCCATAGGTAGATTCATGAAGTGCATTGTCTCTTACTACAATAAAAGAAAAAACCACAGCCATGTCTGAGTCTGAGTTCTTCAAGTTCGGGCAAGACAGCTAAATTAGTTTGTAGGGTGGCTACAAAGCATCAGGATCAAAATCTGAAGATAAAACAGCAAATCTATTAGAGAGTGGAAGTACAGGGGCCTCACCAAGTCTAACGGGGAAAAAAGAGTCTAACCTTCCCTGTTTAGAACATGAATGTCCCACAGGACTGTCTCTAGTGTGCGGCCTCTTCCTATTTCTCATAGTTAAAAATTGTCCCTTTCTATCTTACTAATTATCATAAAAGGTTAAAAGAAAAAGGAAGCTAGCAATAATTCAATTATCACAGTTCCTTTAACAAGCCTAAAAATCTCAAAATTTCAAAATAAAACATTACAGAAAAACTCTTAGTTGAACTACTGGCAGTTCTTTTCAGACTAATACAACTATTTGGGACCTCCTTTCTCTCAGCTATGCACAAGTGATGAGCTCAAACTCACCTTTCCGATAAAACTACCAGGCTTCCAGTTTTAACAGTTCCTTCTAAAAGGGAGCAGCAGGACCAGAAAGGGGAGGAAGACATACCTTCAGTCCAAGACTAATCCTGATACGCTCAATCCACTGAGTCACTCACTCATTCACTTCATGGAGGTGGTTTGAATGGCCACCTTGCAGTTTGTACAGCTGAATAACCCCAGAGCCACGTGGAAAACTACCAAGCAGATAAAGCAAGGCTGTAGGGCACCCAGTTGCAAGAAAGGATAGTGTAGTTCAAGCCCCGAGTGCCTAGTGACTTGGCAACTTGGCTTCAGTTGTGACAATGATAGCAGCAGTGGTGGGGGCAGCAGGATGTCCCCTCCCTTTCTTGTTCTGAGCTCGACCTTCGGTCTTCCTCTCCAGGCTAGGGTGGGTTTTGGCAAATTATAAGCTAGTAAAGAGACAAGATACCTGAAAAACTCTTGCCTAGACTCTGCTGGAAGTTACAGGTTTGGGCGCTTGCTGACTCACTTTCTTCTGATGCTTCATTAAAATCCGGAAGTCAGAAGAGATAAGGAGTCCAAAAAAAGAGAAAGGAAATATCCCCTGCATCCTCTGCATCAATCTGTTTACCTGATAAGAACTTCCCATGGGGAAAGAAGCAAAAGCAAAAGGCAAAGGTGTAGGAGTAAACCAAAATACCTTATGTCTAATCAGAATCTGGTGTGTCAAATGTTGTCCTCACCTAAGTGAGTGCTATTATCAACAGCAGATGACTGGCTAGGTAAACCTAGAAAAAGAAATCCGACCCAAGTTCCCCTTGGGACTGAGGATATAGCAGGAAATATAATAATAGGATTCCACAGCTGAAAATCAAAAAACGTTTCTTTATTTTTATACTAAGGTCTGGTTCAGACTAGAAATACAAGGAACTGGCCTCACCCAGTACAGAAATTGTGCATACATAATTAGAGATAGTCTGGCCTTAGCCAATAAGCCAATAGCTAAATATTCATGTATTGCTGGGTGTAGCCAGGGCATATGATTCAAACAAGCATATAGCTAACTCTTAGCTTATAACTTAATAGTGAGATAGGCACATAGCTGGCTTTATCTTATAACATGTGTTAAAGCGGCACGTAGGTGGCTTTATCTTAAACACAACGGTTGAAGTGGCACATAGTTGGCTTTAACAAGTTTCTTTAACGTGATTATTGTTGTGAGGCAATTACACAGTGCCTTAGTGCAGTTGGCAAATACATGGTGCCTTTATGCATTTATTAATAACAAATAAATACCAACAGCTTTATGCAAACACCTTTATGCACTTCTTATTTGTACCAACATCCTTAGACAATTCTTACTGGTACAAGCAATACTCTCAGCCAAAAGGTCTTAAACTTTATATAATATACTGTCTTTAGCCTCAGCTAAAGGGTCTTAAACTTTATAAAATACCACATGTGGATATATAGATATATATAACTTAGGCCTCTTCAGCGCAGTTGCAAAGGACTGGCTGCTCTTCAGCACAGTCACTAAGACTGGCCATGTGCCTCTTCAGCTCAGTTGCTAAGCACTGGCCTTGTAAACTTATCTCCAGCAATTTGTAGTTATCTTCTCTTCAGCAGATTTGTTTCTGTAGTCTTCATTCAGCAGACTTGCTCCAGCTGTCTTTGGTACAGCCCAGAAAAACTGGCCTCTTCAGCACAGTCACCAAGACTGGCCACAAACAGCTCCATTTCAACTCTTTTATAGGCAGTGCTGAAGGCTGCACACATCATAGTGGCTTCCCTGAGGCTTGACAAGGCTGCATGCTGTGCACTCCCAGATATGCAACATTTTTTGACACTGATATCTCTCCTCTTGATTATCTTCTCTGACTTTCTAACAGCCGGCTTTGACAGCTATATAAACAAAGTGAGGTGGGAGAGCATATTCTTCAGATAGGGAGGAGGCACTGGAGAGTGAAGGAAACATAACCGTTACAGCAGCTAGGCAACTTGTACTTCTAACTGGGGGGTTTTCAATACAAAATAGACTCTTGTCTCCCAACTTTTATAAATTTAATTTAACCCTGGAGACCTTGAAAGGGCCAAAAACATGAAATATCATAGGAGGCCCACATCCTTCAGATTAGCTGTGTCTGTTCTCTCCTCCCTCAGAAATATAACATTTTTTTTTTTTGGTCCAGCTGAAATAAATTCTTCACCCAAATTTTTACAAATCAAATATTTAGAATCTTTCTTCTGAATATGAGTTTCTTGTAGACAAATTATATCCAATTTTAATTTTTTCAAATAATGAAACACTTTCTTTCTCTTCTGCGCCGTGTTGGCTCCATTTATATTCCAAGTTAGGTATTTGTAATCCATCGTTAAGCGTGTATTTTAAAATTTGCCTGATGCTCCTTTTGATCCATCATCTTCCTTCCCCTCCTCTGCGTATCCTTGTTGACTTTGTTTCCCAGGAACTGTATCCATATCTTTGAGTTTATCTTCTTCCATATCTTTTGAAGCTTTTCTCAAGAAGTCCCTTGCTTTTTGAACAGTATTCAATCTATATTTCTGTTGTCTGAATGTAAAAATCACTCCTTCTGGAACGTCCCACCTAAATTGAATTTTGCATTGCTTAAGTTTTTCTGTAAGGAAAGCATATTCTTTTCTCTTACGTAAAAGTCTAATAGGAATTTCCTTCATCACCAGTATTTCCTTACCATCAATTTTAAAGGTATATTTAAAGTGTTGCTGTAAAACCATATCTCTGGTCGTTTTCTTTACGAAGTGAACAAGCACATCTCTTGGAATTTTTTTCATTGTTGCATATCTGGAGTTAATTCTATAAACTTTGTCTATTTCAAATTCCATCCTATCTTCATTCAAGTCCAGAAATTTTACTAAAGCATTAACAATTTTGTCTCTAATGTCTTCACCTGTTTCCTCAGGGATTGCACGGAATCTCAAACAATGCTCTTTATTTCTCATTTCAGTCATAGCTAAATAGTCCAAATTTTTTTCTAGTTCCAGATTTAGTATATCTGTTCTATTCTCCAAGGTTTGTACCTTTTCTTTAGTATTTTTTGCATCCTCCTTTATTTGCCCAATTGTCCCTTTAATCTCATCCACTTGTGTTTTAATATAGTCTTTTATATCTGTCAATTCAATTTTCATTTCCTGTTTAATTTCCTGTTTTATAGCATTAATCCCTTCCATTATTTTTTGAAACATTTCTGGGGGTATATCCTCTTCCTGTGTATCAATAGAACCTCTTCGCCCCTGGGCCTTAGTTGTTTTTTTAGTTGTCATTTTCAAAAAGAGGCCTTTAATTTCTAAAATTAATCACTGTTTCAGAACCTAAGGGCAGTCTATTTCTTCTTTTTTTCCCTCCACCAAAAAGAAGAGTTAATATTCCAGGCCTGTAATTGGAATCCAGCCAGCACAACACAGTCCTTATCTGCATCCAAGAATGCAAAACAATTCTGGTTGCCAAGACTAAACAATTAGTAGCATATACGAGCAGCGGATTCATCCAACAAGAAATAGTCCAAAGAGAAAAATAGTCCAAAATATAATAATTACCTCTCATCCGTTTTTAAACTTTAAAAGTCCAAATTCAAGCCAGCTTTTTGTCGTAGAAAAGTAAATAAGTTGTTTATATTTTCTTTCTTCCTTAATTATATTTAAAAGAGAAAAAGTATGACTCACCCAGGTTTCTCAATTGCTGATTCATAAACAAATCCCTTTTATTGCAGTAATTTAAGCCAAATGATAAGGTTTAGGCAGAAGTGGGCTCGCTGGTTAAGAACGTTTTTTTTTTAAGAAAAGAAAAAACGCTTCGCTTCATTCCAGTCCAGCTTGCGTGAAAATCCTGACTCCGTCTTCAGCCGATCGGCTTGCCTTCTTATCTCAGGAATTTCCTGATCAATTCCAGCCGCCGACAGCTCAACGAAGTCTTGTGGAAGATCTGATCGGTTCTCCTATACCTTGGAGAACATTTAAGCCAGTCCAAGATTCCTCTTGGCTGACTTTTAACCTGAAAAAAGCTTCCTCTGAGGCAGAGCTCCCTCAGAGACAACCACCAGCCAGCACCACTTCCCGGAAGTCGAGATCATCCTTGTTCTCAAGGAGCCCCCACACACCGTATGGGCCCTTAGGACTCATCGGGCCTGAATCTGCTGTCCCAAGATTGTGAGTCGATAGGGATGTGGGGGCACTGATCAGTTTGACTGATTCTCCGGTTGAAGGCTCCTTTTGCCTCGGGGTTGGGGGGGAGAGACTCTTCCCCTCTCTTCGAGTTCCCAGGGGCATAGCTGGGAAGTTATCCTTAAAGTGCCTTCTTACCTCAATGCCTATTCTTAGGAACACCTTTTTAAGTGAGTAGACTGTTGCAGCTATAGTAGCTGAGGCAAAGGTTACCATAGCTCATGCCGATTTGTAGTTGTAATGAAGGTAGTCAATCTTCCTGATGGAGTCTAGATCTAACAAGGACGTGGATGACACAGGCATAAACTTCAGCAGATGTAATTTGTGGTCATGTTGCGGCAACCAGCCGTATGGTTTGGGATAGTTAATAAAAACCAGATCCTTGTCCATTAATTGGAGATGCCACTTTTTATTTTCCGAAGATGGTTTCTGGGGACGCTCTCGGTCCACAGACCCAATTGAAGGAGCTTCTCCCTTATTTGAGGGTTGAGAAGTAGGCCGGGAGTCTAATAAACCATTTTCTGTAACATATTGGGAAGGAACTTCTGGCCATTGAGTCGAACATGTCCGCTTTTGGTCAGTCTTATTAATTTTGTTGACCTGCCTCATTGGGTCAGATACCTTCTGACCTTTCTCCTCAGAGTCTAGTATCTTAAATAGTTTGTTGAAGTTCATTTTAGAGCCTCTTAATATTTGCTGCAATTTTCATATTTTTCTTTTTCTTTTTAGGACTTACAAGGGCCTTAAAGTTTTTGTATTTAATGTTCTTTTTGGTCGAGCCCAAGATGTTTTAATCGCACTATTAAAGTTATTACTTGTCTTTCTATGTTGTTGTTCAGTCCTGTGTTGATATTCTAGTGTAAAATACTCATTTGAGGTGCTAGCATCCCGGTCGACCTGGGCCTTGACCCCAAGTCTGTGCCTTCTGTGGGGGAAGGAGTTGACTGACCAGTCCCCCTTATATTCACCAAAATTAAGTTCGTTAGTATGGACAGCTGCCCCATGCACTCTGCGAGGAGGTTCTTGATCTGGGATAAATCCTCTGTCTAACTAACATCTTCCATCACAGGGACTAGCCCCATTTGTTTATAGCCCTGGTGAGATCCATCTCGTCACAGTTGAGAAAGTTTGCTAAAAGGGACAGCAATAGATGAAAAATTCGTAATCCAGGCAGCTGTAGACTTAGTCCGTGCTCCCAGTGTTCGGAGCCCTTGGAACACCTTAAGTTATCAGTCCCGGAGTTCAGGGTGCTCCACGTCTACATTTAACTCAGTCCTGCTCTTCAGGCATTAATGAACATATTTGGATGATCTTATACACTTGTCCAATACTGCATAAACTGCTTGCATTTTGGGCCCACAGCTTAATTAGCACAGGTATTGTGAGAAATATGTCTGCACTGCCGCTTTAAAACCCGTAGAGCCCATTCAACGGCCATACAGTGGATAAAACAAGTTAAAAAAGAGAGAAAAAACATACACTGCGAATTGAGGCTTATAAGCCGTAGAAAAACTGTAAAAAAGGACAAAAGAATAAAAATCCTGGGAACCCTTGGAAGGTACAATTAACAGAAGTTGGATGGGTTAGTCCTTAACCATGGATAACGATGCTTACTTACTCAGCGTAAGTTTGGACGACGGCCAAGCCAAACCAGATAAGTGAGGAAATAATGTTCACAAGACCAGCTGACAAGCAGTAGTCGGTAGAGAGGTTGGCATACGGCAGCAAAGTAGTAAGTAATAAGTGATAGGCAATAAATTTGTCCCTTGAGATACAAACAGAGGGAGCTCCCAGGGCTGTGTCTTGCTAGGTCGCCATCTTCCTCAAACCCCTGAAGTTCGGAACAAACATGATCGCTCCGTAAAGATGGAGAATATGTGGACCGCTGAAAAATCTAGTGCTGTATCTGATTTCAGTTGAATTCTTGCCCATTCCTTTTTAAAAAATAAATAATTGAACCTCCGTGAGGAATTTGAGGGCTTCCCTAGAGGATGGTGGTGAGTTACCTTGGTGGATGAAACTGAAAGGTGGGCTTGTACTTTTTTCTAATTTCATGAGGCTCTGTCCTTAGGCACTGAAAAGGCATAGTTGTCTCTCTTTATCAGGGCTTCAATATATTGGTTTAAGGTTTATGTATCTTAAGTAGAGCTCAGTTTTCTGTGCATTATGTACATCTACATTAGCTATGGCTTGCACATGATGGTGCATACAACCTCAGATGCTATTCTGTTTTTTCTGCCTAAATCTTGGCAGTTCTATATTAAATGAAATGTATGTTTTAAATATAAAATACATATTATTTCTTTGTCAGATAAGCGCTTTCTGAAGATGTTTTTAATAGACTTGAGAAGAAGATGCTGCTTTTGATGTTGTCTAATTAAGAGGAAAAGCAGCCCCAAGCCTTGTAGTCCTTTATGTCACTTTAAACAATAGTTTATGGGGCTGGTTGGCGCTGCACAGGTTCACAGGGCATGACAAGATTCTGCCAGCACATATAAGTGTGAGAAGCTTCGTGTAGCTAGAGAGTCTTTTCGTGTAGCATTGAGAGTCTTTCTCAATGTTTTGGCTAATATCAAACCATATTAGAGTATAGTAAGCTAACTTTAGTGATGCCCATTAGGCATGCTCTTTCTCAACTGATCACTGGCTGTGACCTGGTGTCTCAGGTGACATGAGCCTGACGGTGTCAGGCTACAAATTAGTTGTGGTTTCTTTCCCAGTCTTTGCAGCAGCTTTTGCTTCCATTCCAAGATCCCATTCCAGCAAAGATGAGAATTCAGGTGACCATTCCATAGCCAGCATAGGGGGAACTACAATTTTAGTTGCTTTCTCTCCAAATAATGAAGTGAGTGGGAGGTGCTGCAGAAACTGATCCTGACCACAGATACCAGACTGTTCAGTTGGGGTGCTCCTCATCCAGGTAGTCACCCTGGGAACAGCAACCTAGGTTTTCAGAACATTTGCCTGGACTTGAAGTCCTTGGCTTTGGATGTGCTACCCCCTTCTATTTCTTTCTCTTTTTTAAAAAAACCAATCTAGAGGAGATTGGTAGTGGGCAGGACGTGTGGCACATGTGTAGTACTTGTGCAGAGTGAGAATGTGCGCAGTGAACTGAATGATAGGAGAAAGTCACCAGATGCCTTCAGAGTGAGAGTCTGCAACTGGCAGAAGGCTGGCCCTCCCTGAGTGTGAGACAGAGGGGGAATATATATGCCCTGTGTGAAAGATATTGAGTGAGTCTGACTATTCCCAATTGTCTCAGAGGCCTACTGGGATAACTGAGTCAGATAGGTTTTGTTGGTGGGCTCTTGTTGGGTCCATATCAGGTGTTTAGGAGGAGTCTTAGTAAGGAGGAACACGGATGATGCCACCCCCAATTTCAGTGATCATGGGCAGAGGGAAGTATAGCCATGGGGAGGTGGTGAACTACCATAGAAGATAAGGGCAAGGGTAGCTATGCCTTGTTCCTCGCTGCTACAACTTTCATGGACGTGTTCCTTGTTGCTCATCTGCTGTGCCCACTGGCCTGTGTGTGTTGTTGTTTAATGCCAGATCAGTACACAATAAGACCACTCGTATCCATGATTTGATCATGGATGAAGGTGCTGATTTGGTGTGCATTACTGAGACCTGAGTGGGTGAGCTGGGAGGAGTTGATCTGACCCATTCTGTTTCCTGACTCCTAACTGAGCAAAGCAGAGGGAGCTGTCTTAGCTGGTCCACAGGAGAGGAGATACAAGCAAGCCAGCTTTCAGAGAGCGAGTGAACAGGGAGAGTAAACAAGAGTTTGACAAAAGTGTTCAACAGGGGAGGGCAAGGGGAGGTCCCTGAATAAAATAAAATAAAAATACTAATTCTTCTTGTACAGTGCACTGTATACCAGTGGGACTCTCAAGTTTACCCTGAAGTAGGACAGGACAAAGTACAGGCCACTTCAAAACAAGTAGAAAGAAACAAAAGGGAGAAGAGAGTATGAAAGGGAAGGATACTCTAGTGGTTGTGACCTGCAAGGTGTGTGCCATGTTTGTTTCCTTGCCTGTGAACAACATGGTGTACATGTGCAACAAGTGCAAGCTCATGGCACTGTTGGAAGAAAAAGTGAGAGGCCTGGAACGGCAGGTGGCCACACTGAGGACTATAAAAGAAGATGAAGAGTTCTTAGACAGAACACTGGAACAACAACAGCAAAGAGAAATGGAGGTTGAAGAACAACAGCATGTAGTAGCAGAAGAGGAGACTGCTTTGGAGAGGAACAACCAACTGGAGGAAACTCCGTGGGAAAGGGTGACAGTTAGGAGCAGAAGAGCTAGAAGACACCCTTCACCAGTGGAAATATGGAATCGCTTTCAACCACTCAAGAATGAGACTGGAGGACAGCCTGAGGTGGAAGAATTACAGGAGACCCTGTGCAACAATGAGCAAAAGGCTGAAGCTCAATCAAGCAGGGGCAATAAAACCAAACCCCACAACAAGAAGAGAAGAGTACTAGTAGTGGGAGACTCCCTAACGTGTGGGATCGAAAACCAAGTATGCCAAGAAGATCCGTGGACTCGCCAGGTATGCTGTCTATCAGGAGGACAGATTAGAGATGTGACGGAAGGGTTGCCATCACTCATCAAGCCCACCAACACATATCTCTTTTTCCTCATCCATGTGGGAACAAATGATAGTGCCAAGTGGAGCTATGAAGAAATCACATCAGACTTTGAAGTTCTGGGAAAGAAACTCAAGGACTTTGGGGCCCAGTTAGTTTTTTCATCCATCCTTCCAGTACTTAGAAGAGGAGTAGAAAGGGAAAGAAAAATACTCCATCTGAATGAGTGGCTATGAAGGTGGTGTTGATGTGAGAGATTTGGATTCTTGGACCATGGGCTATGCTTCCTGGAAGATGGCAAGTGATGGGTTGCATCTCACAAGGACTGGGAAGAATGTGTTTGGCCACAGCATGGAGAAGTACATCAGGAGGGCTTTAAACTGAATCCTAAGGAGGAGGAAGACGTAAACATGGTGGTAACGACTGATGAAGGCTTGTGCACAGTAACGGGAACAGAGAGATCGGCTCTAATAAGGCCCAGTAACAGTCCTCAGAAAAATGTAGTAAGGAAGCTAAGCCATAAATCACATGGTCTTCGATGTCTGTATACTAATGCACACAGCATGGGAAACAAGCAGGACGAACTTGAACTCTTAATATAGGAGGGTAATTACGACTGGATAGGTATAACTGAAACTTGGTGGGATGACTCCCATGACTGGAATACAGCAATTGAAGGATATAACTTGTTCAAAAGGAACAGAAAGAATAAAAAGGAGGTGGAGCTCCGCTATATGTTACAAATATATATCCCTGTACAGAAATACAGGAAGATGAGCTTGGTAGCTCCACCAAGAGTATCTGGATGAAAATTAATGGGGCAAGTAATAAAAGGAATGTGGTGCTTGGAGTCTATTACCGACCACCCAATCAAGGAGAAGACGAGAATGTGACTTTTGAAAAGCAAATTTCCAATGTTTCGAGGAGGCATGATGTAGTAGTAATGGGGGATTTCAATTATCCTGATATCTGTTGGGAGACAAATTCTGCCAAAGATGGACCCTCCAAAAAATTTCTGACTTGTGTTGGAGATAACTTTCTCCTACAGAAAGTGGAGGAAGCAACCAGAGGATCAGCTATCCTGGACTTGATTTTAACCAATAGAGATAATTTGATGGATGAAGTGGCAGTTACAGGAACTCTGGAGGAAAGTGACCACACCATACTTGAATTCTTGATTTTAACAGAAGCAAAAGCTGAGAGTAGCCACACACACACTGTGGACTTCAGGAAAGCTGATTTTAATAACCTCAGAACAATTGTAAGTACGGTTCCATGGCAAGCGACTCTAATGAGAAAAGGAGTCCAAGATGGGTGGGAGCTTCTAAAAAAGGAAATTCTAAAAGCACAATGGCAAGCAATTTCAACAAGGAGAAAAAGGGGGGAAACAGCAGAAGAAGCCAATATGGCTTCACAAAAAGCTTAGAGAGGACCTGAAAACAAAAAAGGACACATACAGGAAGTGGAAAGAAGGCCAGGCCACAAAGGAAGAGTACAGGCAGGTATCACAGAATTGCAAGGATGCAGCCAGAAACGTGTCCTCTAAACCCTTGCCCTTCTTGGCTTATTAAAGCTTGCTGAGGGGGTTTGACCAAGTGGATCCAGGGTGTGGTCAATGCATCATTGCCGGAGGGAGTGGTTCCATCCATCCTGAAAGAGGCAGTGATCCGACCGCTCCTGAAAATACCCACTCTGGACTCATTGGTTTGTGACAACTACCTCCCAGTCGCAAATACTCCTTAGGGAAGGTGTTTTATAAGGTTGTAGCGCAGTAATTGCAAGTACTCTTGGATGAAACAGATTATCTTGAACTATTCCAATCTGGGTTCAGGCCTGGTTATGGGACTGAATCAGCCTTGGTCACCCTGATGGATGACCTTTATCAGGAGAAGGACAGGGGGAGTGCAACCCTGTAACTCTTACTTGAGTTATCATGCTCGAGATTTGTAGAGCAGCAATTTGGGGTTCTTACACTTTCTTGAGATGCTACAAACTGGGTGCATTTTTGTCATCAGCTGCAGCCTTTGGTAGGAGAGTCTTTCAGAAGGCTGAAAGACAGTGAGGACAGGGGCAAAGGAAGGCCACCAGATTTTAGAGAGTGTTCTGTGAGGTCCCAATATGGAATGTCATTCATCATTCTCAGGTAAAAAGGGAAATTTGTATTCACTATGAATTTCTGTTTACTGGGGATGATGAATGACATTCTGTCCACCTCTCCTTCCTCTGCTGGCAACCTGAGGGGTGTGGGTTATGGCTCCCACTGCTGTTGTTGGTCCTTTTTTTTTCTTTTCCAAGTTTGTGCACCATTGGGTTTTGGGGGTAGGTGTTCTACTTCGGCTTTGTTAAACCTTTTTGTTCTGTGCTTCTCTGTTCCTTGTTGGTTTCTTTTTTTCTGTTCTGTACAGTTTCTTAACAGTTAGGTTTCAGTCATCAACAGAGTTGAAGTTGGAATGTTGGCATGGGGTCAAGGAGTTGTCTGTTCGGCCAGATGGTCTGGTGAGAGGGATGACTCCTCCCCTTGGAGAGGAGGCAACAGGCTTTAGTAGACCCTGCCTGTTCCTTCCAATAGGAGGCATCATCACTAATAAGGAATGTTACCCATGATTCCCAGTAAACAGAAAATCATAGAAAGACAAATTTTGATTTTTTGCTCTACATTTATTCTAAATAATTCGTAGATAGTGGAGTGCTGGACTCTGTGGAATCTTCTTTTATGGAATTTTCTTTTCTGTAATATCCAGTTTTTTTTTTTTTAAATCTTGATAAAAGTGCAGTGGGTACCAGCACAAAATGGCTGGCATGGGCAGCAAAAGAAGATGTGTCGATACTTTGTACCGGTGAGGATTGCCACCAAAAAAAGTCCTCGTAATATCCATCTAGTATCTTCTTTTATCCCATCCCTCCTCATATTTAGATTAGTTTTATGTAGTGTGAATGTATAGTTATGATTGTTGTCATTTGTGGCTCTTCTGCCTATGCACTATACCAGTGATTCCCAAATTTATTTTCCCATGGACCACCTGAAAATTGCTGATGGTTTTGGCAGACTACTTAATAATTTTTCTTTCTGTTGTACCAATTGTAACGCTCTGTGCTAGCTCATGTATAATTTTTAATTTATTTTATTGCTTCTTTTATTTCTTATATTGTATTTTATTGTATTACAATTTGCCACAGTATTAAAACTGTAATACAATAAAATACAATATAGGAAATAAAAGGAGCAATAAATACAATTAAAATCATTATGAATATTTAATATAGACATGTCATGGACCACATAAAGGAAGCTCATGAACCACTATTTGGAAGCTCTTGCACAATACTATTGTAGTGCTATGTCCCAGTTCACACAAGAGCCCATGAATACGGTAAGATCCTCCTGGCAATTGCAACAGCTATCAACAACTGCTATAGCCATCTGGCAGGAGCCTTTTTCCAATCTTTTCTTAGTACACTGACCTTACATTCACTTGCTTGCTCTGCTTCCCAACTTGTTTCTGTATGCAACTCTGAGAGAAGTGACTAGGCATTGCTCAGCTGTGATTGTGTGTCAATGAGCAGAGTAGTAGCAACAGAGATGATCGGAAAGGGATTGTGCATAGGTGACTGTAGCAGCTGTTGGAGTCCCTAGCTGCTACAATCACTTGGAAGCATCTCAACACTGATATTTCTTTATGGGCTTCTGTGTGAACTGGGATTAAATGTGGCGTAGTCCTGATTATTGGCAACACTCCCCTTCCCAATATTCATGAAAGCATGTGATTGCTACAATTCATGCAAGCAGTTTAGAATTGGAAGATTTTTGCAACGAAACTGGGTTTTTTTTGCCCTATAATAAACTACAGTACATTTGCCTGTAACTGAAAGTTGTTCTTTCTTATTTATAGCCACAAGGGTCTCCATCTCTTTGGCTGCTAATAACTGGAGACAGATGCTTTACCTGAAGCTAATTTCTACAGTCAGCCCATGCAGTCAATCATATCATTTATATTATGGGCAAATTATGCCTTTGACACGTGCTTATTCAAAGCATTGCATGTAATTAGGGTATTTCTTTTTATTTCATGTATTTTTAATTTGTTTTGCAGTCATATAATATTCAAACATAAACAAGACTGGAGCTGTGTAAACAGAGTAGTGAGAATAAGTTGTGTCATTAACAGGAAGTTTTCCTTTTAACGAGTAGTTAGAACAGTTACAGTTTAATTTGTAGATGCATTTTAGTAATAGTCCCCTCCTCCAGTGTAATCTTCCATCTTGTCATGCAGTCTGTATGACGAAGAATAAAACTGATGCATTTATTTGCCACTGTAATAACCCAGTTAGATACTTGTGAATTATCACTATTAAATGGGTTGTGTTTTCTTCTGGGAAGGTCAAATATTTATCTGTTGTTCATTAGTATATGAAACTGAGATGTTTATGTGGTGCTGTTATTCCCTCTGAGGGCATCATTAAGCAATGTTTGTTGAGGCTCAGTTTTTATATAAAAAAACTAGGGGGAGCTCTGCCCCCTGCTTGCTTTGCTCACCAACCACTACCCAAACATACATACACCAGGTATCCCCACATTCTCAAACACTCTAGGCACCCCCAAACACACACACACACACACACACACAGAGGACACACACAGAGGATTCCCAAATGCAAACACACACACACACACTCCCAAACACACACATTCACAAACGTACCCCCAGGCACCCACAAACACTTCCCCTTGCTAATCTCTCTCACAATCCCCCCCAGTCTCTCCAGGTGTTGGCACGTGCCAGCCATCATAGGCCCACTAACACTGTTCGCCTGTTTCTGTGCTCTGTAACTGCCCCCACTGAAGCCCTGCATTACTGCTTCCCCCTTGACAAATGGTGCTGCTGTGCAGCTCCACACAGTGTGCCTAGGTCATCTCCCCACTTAGGTCATTTACCTTAGGGCCATCTAGGCTGCTGCCACCACTACTACTTGCCCCCGGCCACTTACCTTGCCCGTGGCTGCTTACCTGCTCACTCCACACCCATCCACTTGCCTCACTCACTCACCCACCCACCCCACAGCTGCCCACTTGCATTGCTTGCCCTATACCCAACCGCTCTATCACTTGGTCACCTGTCCCTCACCAGCCACCCTTGTTTATCTCATGTCCTCACCTCGATTACTGCCCTGCTGCAATGCCATGCTGCGCCCCCACATGATGTGGCATGATGGCTTAGGAAAATGTATACAGTAGTTAGAAATACTATGCTATACCAGCTGTAGTTAGAAATAAAAAACATCAGGGCTGGCCCAAGACATTTTGCTATCTGAGGCAGAGCAGCAAATTCCCCACCACCACTACCATCAAAGTGCAAAGGACACAAGGCCAGTCAAGTTATTTTGGCACCTTAGACAGAAAATGCAATAAGCCCCTCTGCTCCTCCCTGCCAATAAAAATACAGCAATAATTTATTAACTAATCTTTTTCTGCCCTTTCATGACAGCTGCCTAAGGTAGCCGCCTCACTCTGCCTAATAGCAGGACGATTCAATTAGTGGAGATCTATATGATGCACAGGAGTGTTCTACAAATTTGCCACTTCTAGCTGGAGTTGCTTGATTTAGCATGCTTTTTACAATAAAGTTCTCTTTCATCAGAAAAATCCATGTCATGTTGCTAGTCTCTCACAGCATCATCTTATCTATGTCTACACAGAAGTAATCCCCACTGAGTTTGATGAGACTTAAGTCCAGTTAAGTGTGCATAGGATCATTTTTCAAGACTTAAAGAGAAAAAATATAAAATTGAAAAGCAGCAAGTAAAAATGCTGACTTTTAAAAAGTTGTCATTTGAGTTCTGAACATGGGGGGGGTCTATACCACAATAATAATTTGTTTACATAATTTATATTCCACGTCTTCAGCATAGATTTATGTTCCAAGGGCAGCGAACATGGCAAGAAACAGAAAATTTATTGTTGTTGTTGTTGTTGTTGTTGGTGGTAGTAGTAGTAGTAGTATAACAAATTAAAACAATGAAGTAAACCACAAAACAGATGGTAAAATCGAACTACTCCAAGTTGAAGAATGCATACTGTACATTAGCAGTTCTTGAAAGCCTGGAAAAACAGAAATGTTTTTGCCTGGTGCCTTTTGATAGTAATAAGGTCTCTAGACAGGCCTCTATGGGCAGGGCATTCCAAAGGCTTTATACCAAGATTAAGTTTTGCACCATCTTTATAGAATCATAGAGTTGGAAGGGGCCTATAAGGCCATTGAGTCCAAACCCCTGCTCAGTGCAGGAGTCCATAAAACAACTAGATGCAGGTCAGGGCTGTGTGTGCACCTGTTATTTTTAATCTTCCTGCTTGTCTGCCTTTTAAACTTCAGGGTGAAAAATGGTCAGATCTCAATGTCCCATGGCTCTACTGTTAGTGAGCAAAGCCATGACTGCTGTAAGGAGGAAATGGCTACTCTGCTAATGCATTCAGAAATAAGCTACATATTTTAAAATACATTTTTAGATGGTCAAGTTAGTCACCCCATTTAACTAGCTTTTCCTAGGAAGATTCACTGCCTTTTTCTTCACCAGTTGCTGATGGCCACACCCTGTCTTCACAGGATCTCTTCACACCTACAGTTGGTGCCATAGCTAGTTCTCCCTAATCCGTATCAGTTCCATTAGTAGTTACTTCCCAGAAACCAGTCTGTTCCAATCTGTCCTATGAGCTAATGAAAGTCTAAATTACAGACTGTCAAGGACCACCTCTTGGACGGTGGCAACATGAGAACAAGCCTTTTCAGTGGTAGCCTCATGAGTGTGGAATGCTCTCCCCAGGGAGGCATGCCTGATACCTTCTTTATCCATCTTTAGGTGCCAGGCAAAGACCTTTCTTTTCACTCAGGCCTTTGGCCTTTGATGTGTGCTGTCTTAGGGTTTTTTTTAATTTGGATTTAAAGTTTTTAAATTGTATGTTTTTAAATTTCTTTTATATTGCATGTTTTAAAATCTGTTGTAAGTTGAGGTTACTAACAAATGAAAATAATAACAATAATTTAGTAGCCGCCTGCCTAGAAAAGTAAGGCCACTTTCCATGGCCTTGGCATGTAGTATGTACCTACAGAAGGATTCTTCTCCTCCCATTAAACACTGAATGTGAACGGGAGTCAACATGTATATTCCTATGTTAATAGGTCCTACCTCTGCAACTTGTCTACTGTAAAAAAAAAAAAAAAAGGAGGAGGAGGAGGGAAAGCGAACATAGGGAACTTTCTCATACTAGGTCAGCCTGTTTGTTCATCTAGCCTAATATTGCCTACTTTGGCTGGCTTCAGCTCTCCAGCGTTTCAGACAGAAAAAGAATCGCCTGCTACCTGATCCTTTTACTTGGGGAGATGACAGGGACTGAACTTCAGACTTTCTGTATAAAATACATGTGCAGTACTACTGAGCTATGGTATCTTTCTAGCCACAAGTGGACTTATTCTATGGGAGGCCTACTGTTGAAGACATTTACAAGTATATATCATATTTACATTCAAGGTGCTAAGTGTTGTGGAGCCCAGTGCATGTCTCCAAGCTTTGTTCTTGTTCCCTGTTGTCTGTACAATCTACATGTTGGGAGAATCACCCTCATTGAACAAGGATGGGGAACCTCTTGCCCTCCAGATGTTGTTGAACTACAGTTTCCATCATCCATGATCATTGTCTGTGCTGGGTGGAGCTGATAGAATTTGAAGACCAACAACATGTGGAGAACCACTGGTTTTCATTGTGAGTTGCATCCTTTGACTCATCTACTCAGTTGTTTAGAATATTTGCAAATATTCCTTGACATTGCATCACAACAGCTACTCCCAGTTGCTACAGGACTTGCAAGAAACAGGAGAGTTTAAGAATGTGAGCTTTTGTGTGTGTGTGTTTTGGGAATTACATTGCTAATAAATTTATAAATTTAAGGGGGGTTATTTGCTTAATAAAGTATATCATCTATTATGAGCAAAAGCAGATATTGTTCCTCTTTATCTGTTCTATTTTTTTTCTTGGCATTTTGAGAAGGGATGAGAACTTTTTCTCAAGCTAAATGGACTGTTTGCTTCCATTGAAATGAAAATGTATGTTCTCAGATGTACTGCTCAAAGCTTAATATTCTTTGGCAAGTAAGTGTACTGCACATGCCTTTCCTAGAGAAATATAAGGCACTGGGTTACATATTTATTTATTTATTTGTTTCATTTTTAAACCGCCCATAGCGAATAGCTCTCTGGGCGGTGTACAAAAAGATTAAAATACAAAATATCATAATAAAATCAGCCAAACAATAATAAACACAAACAAGGAACAACATAGAGGGAAATCGCTCTCTCACATTTTGGAACTAAATCTCTAAGGCTGCCTTCTTGTGCAACCTTAACTTTTGGATTTCATTGAACTCAGTGAAGGTTACTTCTGAGTAAACATGCATTCGATTGGAATGTAAAGCACACATATGAACTTGTTCCACACATGGGAAAAAAGTTTCATATGCTGAAAAGAACTGTTTTTTATCATTAAAAGCATTCATCTGACTTTCTCTTTATTTTATTCAAGTAAACAAGGAAATACAGTAATTAGGCAAAATTAAATCTGAGAAAATTAAATTAGGACATTGAAAAGTGTCTTTGGGATTTGGATGACTAATCCCCTGGGAGGTGCAAATATTCCTTTGAATTATTTTCTGAACTACTCCTACTAAACTAAGCTTGCAAACAATCGTTTGTGCAGTTACCTGTGACAAGCAAGATATACCTTCAGGCAGCCAGGCAGAGATGGTTGGTTGCCTTCTACCTTTTAGGTCACAAGAAACTGACATATATATGTCCTGGAAGGCAGGCTAGTACGGTTTTATTTGCGAAGCTGTACGAGATAGTTCATTAGGTGCAAAACACACCAAAATAAACTGTATTGCTCCAAGTATTTTAAAGTCTGGTCTACACATGCCACAGAATGAGATAGTGGAATCCTGAAATAGTAGAATTTATAATATATCAGATTATAGGGATGTCACCTTTTTGATAGTTAATTTTTTTAAAAAAACATTCCTACCTATATCATCAAGGAGAAAGGTTATGGCCCAGCCCAGGTTCTCTTGGGCTTGTTTTCTACTTGAAGAGAGACTTTTGTTGTATATGAGGAACATTCAAAAATGTGATCATCATCTGCAGTCTAAAATGGTACAATCCATTATATCCTCCCTCCCCATCTCATACTGCTGCATGCATAGATCAGGCCTCAGCTATACATGGGGAAGTGGGCATATATAAAACCTATTCAGGCAGTAAAATTTATTGTAAAATTTAATTATGGATGTTTATAATGTTTTGATGAAATTCTTTTGTTGTGTCTTTTAATTATATGTGGATTTTATCATGGATTTTATACTTGTAAACCACTTAGAAGCCATCTTGGCATGTAAGCAGTATATGAATGACTGAATTAATGATATTATTAAGGCATTAAGAGATGAGAGAGTAGGGGCACATTCACTGGCACTATGCCCTCTGCCATTTCCTATGAGTGAGTCTGCCCG
This sequence comes from Rhineura floridana, assembly GCF_030035675.1. Lineage (NCBI taxonomy): Eukaryota > Metazoa > Chordata > Lepidosauria > Squamata > Rhineuridae > Rhineura > Rhineura floridana. The sequence goes on along the minus strand of NC_084486.1, from coordinate 33,046,745 downwards.
CAACATTTGATGTATTGGAAGGTGAAGGTCTGCAGCGGAAAGCTTGCTGTACTCATGTAGACTCCAGGGTCTAAATGCAGCAGGGAGCTGCACACCATGCTCCCTGCTGCACACCTTCTTTCTAACACGGCAGCAGGGATGTGGGGTAGATGATGCCAATGAGATGGAGATGTGATGGAGAAGAGGGACCAGCTATTGCATTCTTGTTCTCCTGTCATACAGTTCTAATTCTAACTGTGTGATGGCTTTAATGCCTGAATTGGGTAAAAATCATACATCATTACTGAAGAAAAGGTTTTTTGAGATGTGGTGTCACTGTGCTACTAATTCAAGGATTAAATAAAATTAGGGAAGCAGTGGTGCAGGGGCTAGTTTTTAAAACTCTCTTTTCCCTATACCATTTCCCTAGTCAAAATTGCTTTCCTGATGCTGCTATTAGCCCTGCTAGGAAAAAATAAATGTGTTGTATAGGTGTTGTATACAGCCCTACTGATCTGCCCTGTGGCCTCGATCTGTGGGCCCCAAGGAGGGCCAATCCTCCCTGTCCTGAAGATGGGACCACACAAGCCTCCTTGGATCCACCCCTGAAGTTATTTTGGGGCAGGGCTAAGGTTTTTTTAAAATTAAAAATATATTTGGAAGGGGGGAAGAAGGAGATACTATGTCCCCTTCCCCCCCCGAGCAAGAGAGTGCAACCAGTACTGTGCAAGTAGTGCTTCTCACCCAGCACAAAACACATTTGTGGGGTGGCGGGTGGTTCCCGGAGCAATGGGAGGGAGATCCTCCTCCTGCCCATGCTTGCTCTCGCAGTATCTCTAGTGATCTTGGGCAATCTCATGAAAGCCTGAGCAGGGCACAGTCAAGGCCTTCATGCACCAGCTTTGAAGGGAGAACATCGCTGGAGCAGACTGTTGAAGAGCCATGTAAGAGGTCAGTATCTGTTAGGGGGCTCTCCGGCAGCTGCTCCATAGCCTCTTGTAGAGGCCGGTTCCTGGCCTCGGGTATTGTCACTCATCCCCCCCATGCCCCACCCCAATAGCCTCAGATCACTGTGGGCTGCTGTAATGACCCATAGTGATCCAGGACTATCGGAACCTGACTTGGACAAGGCTTAAAAGCCTCCAAAGAGGCCTGATCCAGCTTGGGCCTTGGCTGAATATGGAGCACAACCCTAGTGTGCATTGTTGAGCACTCAGGTGAACAGAGATGTGTGTGTTCCACAAAGACAGTGTAGAACTGCAATTATTGGGTTAAACCAGCAAAGGAGTAGTGCCAAGGTCAAGATAGCAGCTGTGGCTGGCAAGGGCACTGTTTGTATATTTAAAGCTGGGAGAAACCGAAAGCAGTGTGGGGGTTGTGGAAGAAGTCAGAAGAAGCTGGAAAGAATAACTTTAATGTCAGTAAAGGCTCTTAAACTTTCAACTGCCTGAGACTGTTTATTATCCGAGAACCTGGTTCAGTTCCGATGCCTTAGCTACTGGGCTATGCTACATTTCACATCACAACAGGGGTTATGGGCCCACCCTACGGCCCAATCTAAGGTTCTGTTCTGATACGAGGTGGTCCAGAAGCAAGCAAGAAAGACGCTTGGGAACGTGGCCGTGAGTTGGAGAGGTGAGCAAAAGTGTGTTGCTGAAAATGGCTGTGGCGATGTCAGCCGGGATGCCTCTGGAGTGGCTCACAGAAAAGAATTATGCCAGCTGGAGACTTTGTATGCAAGCATTCTTAACGAAAGAAGACCTTTGGGAGGTGATTGATGCAGCCCCACCTGCGGCTCCGCAGCTAGTGTGGACACGCAGAGATGAAAAGGCAAGAGCGTATATCATTTTGGCGTTATCTGACTCTCAGTTGTTGTATGTTCAAAATGAGCCAACAGCAAAGCGCATGTGGACAGTTTTGAACGGAGTTCATGTACGGCAGACAGCGGGGAGCAAAATATTTCTGGCAAGAAAACTTTATCAGATGCAACTGGCGGAGGAAAGCACCATGTCTGAGCATTTGATGGAATTTCGGCGGCTGTTTGCTGAGTTACAGGAAAGAGGAGTAGAACACTCACAGCTTCAAAGAGTGTATATCATCCTGTCTTCCCTGGATGAAACTTGGAATTCTCTGGTCACGTCAATGGAAGCGATGCCTGACGGGGGCCTGAATGAGGACTATGTTACAGGCAAACTCCTTCAGGAATGGGACCGAAGGAGAGAAGCCGAGAGTACAGAGCCAAAAGGGAGTAAGAAGACGTACTTCAAAGACAAAGTTAACGGACTGAAAGCCTGTTATTCCTGTGGTGCGAAAACACATTTGCAGAGAGACTGTGCAGCCAAGCGGAGAGGATGAGGCTGGAAGCCTTCAAGCATGAACTTAGTGAGTGCTGAGACTCATAAATCAATCAATACTCAATGGGTTTTTGATTCGGGAGCAACCCATTGTCTGGTGAGAGACATAAACTTGTTTCATACTTTAAAATCCGTGCAAGAAGTTGTTGTGTTGGCGGATGGCTCAAGACGGGAAGTTTTGGGACGTGGAACTCTGAAATTATGTAAGCTGAACACAATCATAACTGATGTTTTATTTGTGCCCCAGTTGGAATGTAACATTTTATCTGTTAAGAAATTGAATGACATGGGTTACACTGTGATAGTTGAAAAAGGGAAGTGTATTGTTCAAAAGGGGAATGAGGTCTGTATGCAGGGGTGCCTGAAAGACGCTCTATTTGTCATTCAAAGTAAACACGCAGGGTGTGCTGTATTGAGTGCAAACAGACAGACACATGAAAGCTGCGTGCATCAATGGCACAGAAAGCTGGGACATGCAAATTATGGAACTATTAAGAAAACTCCTAATCATAGTGAGGATATGAAACTGAAGGAGTGTGGGCAAGAGTATGATTGTGATGCATGTAACGAAGCCAAAGCTACTGTAGAACCTGTAAACAAAGAAGCAGAATGCACTACAGACGCACCATATCAGTTAATACACATTGACTTGTCAGGACCATTGCAGAGTTCAAAAGGGGGTGCTAAGTACTTTATGGTTGTAATTGATGATTACACGAGATATTGCACTGTTTATTTGCTTAAGAGAAAAGACGAGGCAGAAGTGAAACTGCGCTTGTTTATAAAGAAAGTGGAAACACAGCATGATGTCACAATAAAGTGAATACGTTCTGATCAGGGGGGTGAATTCACAGGCAAAGCATTGCAAGAGTGCTTGGATAGTAAAGGCATAGAGCAAAACTTTACTGCTCCGTTTTCACCGTTTCAGCATGGGACCGCAGAGATGAAAAATAGGTCGCTGCAAGAGGCTACGAGAGCCATGCTGAATGATTCAGAACTGACAAATGCTTTTTGGGGGAATGCATCCTGTATGCTGCATATATTCAAAACAGGTTGTTGCATAGAGCCCTCGGTATGTCACCTTATGAGAAGCTGACAGGGAAGAAGCCAAGGTTGAACCACATTGAAAGGTTTGGGGCAAAGTGCTGGGTGCAAGGGAAACAAGCCCCAAGGGCACAGAAGGGAAATGTGCTGGGTTTTCAGAACACTTATTACAGGGTGTGGGTTCCTGAGCTAAGGAAAGTTGTGCTTAGTAGAAGCATAAAGGTTTCAAGACAAGAGTGTGAACAAAACATAAATGTGGAGTTACATGGTTCACAACATGCACTGACACAGGAGGTGAAAGAGGAAGAAGAAATGCTTGGTACAAGTTCAGGTGGTAGTGGCACAGGGGAAGCTGAGCCTCATGTTCCCTTAAGACGCTCTGAAAGAGCAAATAAAGGAGTGGCTCCTGAAAGGTTTAAAGTTGGCCAAGTCAAAGGCCAGAACGCATACACAGACAAAGAAATGGATGCTGATACTTTGTACATGAAATGTTTGAAACCTCAAGTCTGTATGTAAATAAAGGAAACCTGGAACAGCAAATGATGAAAGTGTAAAATGCAAATGCACTGTAACTGAAAAATATGATGAAATGTTATGTGGTGTAACATGCATGAAAAATGGAAAATGACTGTCTTTATGGAAGGTGGGGGCTGTTGAGCACTCAGGTGAACAGAGATGTGTGTGTTCCACAAAGACAGTGTAGAACTGCAATTATTGCGTTAAACCAGCAACGGAGCAGTGCCAAGGTCAAGATAGCAGCTGTGGCTGGCAAGGGCACTGTTTGTATATTTAAGGCTGGGAGAAACCGAAAGCAGTGTGGGGGTTGTGGAAGAAGTCAGAAGAAGCTGGAAAGAATAACTTTAATGTCAGTAAAGACTCTTAAACTTTCAACTGCCTGAGACTGTTTATTATCCGAGAACCTGGTTCAGTTCCGATGCCTTAGCTACTGGGCTACGCTACATTTCACATCACAACAGCATATAGGTGGAAATAATATCAGCTTTGGACAGAAGATGTAGATCAAGGAAATGGTGTGGGGCAAGGCACTCAGTGCCCTCTTCCCCCAGGAGTTCTTCCTCAATCAAATTAGGAACAAACTACACATGACATTTATCATGTAGTTTGTCCTTGAGTGAAAGCTTTTTCTTTCATAAATTGCCAGCACAGGGGAAAGAAAGGAAAAGCTTGCACTCCAGAGTAAACTATGCAATAAACTTCACATACAGTTTGGCCCTTGGTTGCTCCCTTCAGCTCCTTTGACATAATGCAGAAGATGTTGGGAGATCTGATTATGGATCTCCCACCTTACATCACTTTTTTTTAAAGTGATTTAAGTGGTTGATTTAAGTGGTTTGGAATGGAGTGCCAGAAGACATCCTAGCTCAGCAAGAAAAGACAGGAAGCTGCTATGTATGATAAACAGAAGTGTAAACATAATTGCTCTTAAAATTGTACCCTCAACCCCCCACCCAGTTTATAAGGCCAAATTTCCTTTCTTATGCATTAGAGACCATAGGACACTAAGCCTTCTGTCGATTCATTTCATGGTTTTCAAGTACATATTTCTAGATAATAAAAGTTCTTACAGTACTGATATCAAGCCCCTTTTCTAAAAAAAAAGAAGAAAATCATCATATCGGTTTCTGAGAGAATATTTTTGCTCCATTTCTTAGCAGTCACACGCATATTAAATTTTGAAATGTTTCTATAATTGTTGGCATTCCAAGCTTAGATTCAGTCATAGTGCAATGCAAGGCTTATTCTTTTGCTCTCATTAACTGGTCTATCTTCAACATATAATTTGAGTTTCTTATATGTGCATCATACAGTAAATCTATATTTGATTACAGCAAAATAATACTGACCAGATCTTTACATTTATTTGAAGAAAATTCTTGAATCTCTAAGCTGATTTCAGTTGAAGTTAATAGGACCATAAACTCAGTACTTCTCATCATTCACTTCTAGTCTACACCATGCCTCATTAGCTCATAGCTGTTTTCCTTATATGCAAGCAGAACAACAAGTGAATGACTTCAGCTACATAATGTGGGTCTGCACCCAGGTACCTCTAGGTAAATACATTCTCTCTCTCTCCCTCCTCAGAACATCTCTCCACTGGTTCAGGGTGTACAGTAGTTTTGCATAAGCAAGGAGAGGAATTATGTCTTTTGTTCCCTGACAAGACTGTTGTTTAGTGGTAAAACTTCCTGGACATTATGGATGAACTCCAACAATATATGTCTGCCAATGGAATAGTCACCATTGGCAGAATGGATTTACTGTTCCCTCTTGATGGCCTCAAAATCTGCTCCAGAGGGTTGAGGGACTCTCCAATAATTTGGGGGTGGGTGGGCACAGGAGGCTTCTTGGGGAAGAGAGGAAGAACCAAATCATACCACACAAGTAGAAGTCCACTTCCTTGATGTTGGATGTCTCCCTATGACTTTAGACTACAGGCAGGAGTGCATGATTGAATGCTGCCTGTGTCTGTGTAATACCTAGATGCACAAAACTAATATATCAGGGAGATAACCCTGATCTCTGATGTCTAAGTTTCAATGTCTTTTTGTTCCCATGTAGGAGTATGCAGTCATAAGTGGTATAGTCCAGGATAGAGCAGTAAGCAAATTCCATTTCAAAATCCTCCACCCGATTTTTGAGCAGAGGGAGAAGAAATTCTCCAGCAGTTTCTCAGGGTTAGGGCTCACTATTAGCAGTGGCATGGGCATAGATTCTTTTTCTCCTCTGTGTGTGTAAGAGAGAGTGCTGCTACAAGTGTAACAGTAGCAACTGTGTTGGCAACCTGACTGCCATTTCGCGTCTGTCGGAATGCACTGAACCTGGTGTCATTCTGGGGCATTGTAGGGGGAAATGGTGGCTGCCATGCACACACAGTGGAGAATATTCTGAGAAAATTCTGCCAAGTAGCCATCTTTTTCCTGGAGTGAGACATTTGAGCTCAGCTGTATTCTAGAAACAGTTTGACTATCTTATCTACTGTATGTGTTAATTATGCTTATTCCTGCTAAGTGGTTGCCAGTGATAATTTACTCTGCAGAGGCCCCATCACTCCAAGAGGCATGCATCCACTTGGGAAGCTAAACGTTTGGTACATCCAACCACGTGCTAAGATGAATTTTACCACTTCTTCCCTGCTTTTTTCCAGTTGGTGCTGGGGGTGGGAATAAATGACATTTACTGAATGGTCAAATGCTACAAGGCCCATTCACATGGTTGCATGTGTCCCATGGTAATATTACAGTCTGATAGTAAATGGTCATCTGTAGCTATCCTCAGTAAATCTTGCATAGCTGGTGAGATTCAAACAAAAGATTCAAACAAGTAAACAGTACCAAATGAATACTGAAGACACAGTTTGATTAACAGTTTGGATCTGGCACAAGATTGTAAAATGTTTCCCCTTTAAGCCAAAGTTTATACTGCTTGAACAGATGAGAGACCCACAACTAAAGCAAGCTATAAAAAGGTAAAGGTGTCCCCGCACTTATCGTGCGAGTCATTTCTGACTCTTAGGGTGACGTCTTGTGACGTTTGCTAGTCAGACCGTATATATGGGGTGGGTTTGCCAGTTCTTTCCCCGGCCTTTCTTTACCCACCCACCCCCAGCGTATGCCGGGTACTCATTTTACCGACCACGGATGGATGGAAGGCTGAGTGGACGTTGACCCCTTTTACTGGAGATTCGACTTCCTCCTTCCGTTGGAATCGAACTCCGGCCGTGAGCAGAGCTTCAGCTGCGTTAGCGCCGCTTACCACTCTGCACCATGGAGGGCCTAAAGCAAGCTATAGCAATACAATAACACAAGTACTGAGGTGATAAATTGTCATCATTGGACTTGTGCTCTGTGAGTACATTTTGAATAGTACTGTAATATATGAAAACAAATCAGCTGAGGCATTGGTAATGGTTAGAATCCTCCCAATACCCATTAAGAGATTTCAGATGGGCAAATTTAGCATATAAATTAAAGCACAAGATGGGTTGGCATTGCCACATTTGAGCAAGAGTGCTGATTACTTTTGGATGTTCACATTTGCCAACTGCGGATGAAGACAACAGATTTTGCAGTTGAAACACTTTTTGGGGGGAGGATTTGCTGTATCTGCATCTTGCACATGACTCCAGCAGAAGCTTGGATATAGACCACAATTCTCTGTAGGCAATAGGAGTAGTGTTTGCCAGGTAAGACAAATGGGAGCTTAACATTGGCTTAAAGCTACCAAAGCTGTCCAGCATCTGACTTGATTTAGTCTATTTTTGCATTTGCAGGCAAAATTCCATCCTTCTGCATTGACACCCAGACGTTTCTGCTCTCTATCTCTGGCACACATGCATATTCTCCAACTCAGAAGTCTGAGCTGGAAATATTTGTTTCCAAATGTTACCTAAATATAAAGTGTTCTGCTGGCACAAACCTCATTTACGTCAGTGAGGCTTCAAACTTGAAAATTCCTTGAAGAGAATCAGGTGGTTCCAGCAGAGCACTTTGATTTTTGTTTTGTAGGCATTTTGAAATAATAATGAGTTGGATCCAGAGCAAGTTAGTCACAGTTAGGCCCCACTGAAATTAATGGAGCTTAAGTTTGTTATTATGCACTTTTCAAAGTGATTTCAGTGGGGCCTAAATGTGGCTAAACTTGCTCTGGATCCAGCCCAATGTAATAATGAGATAAGGCACATAAGTACTGCAATGTCTGAGTGACAAAAAACAAGGAATATTCCAGAATCAGTCTGTTTCTTGTATATATCCTCTGACAGCATCTCTGCTAGATGTAGTGTTGGTTTGACTGAGGCATTTCATTAAGATGGCTAAATGGAGGTGGTGCACTTAAGGGTTTAGAATCAGGGCTGGCTGTACCATTAGAGCAAAGCAGCTGCCTGAGGCATCTAATTTTGGGTGTCATGAAAGGGCAGCAAATGGTTCTTTATATATTATTGTTGTATTTCTTTACATGTTCTATTGTTGGCAAGAGGGGGGAGAGGTCTTGTGGGACTTTGTGTCTCAGATGTCAAAATAACTTGCTTGGTGGTCATGGTGCACCATTTGCTACTTCATCTCAAGTAGCAAAATGTCTTGGGTTGGCTGGTTCAGACTTTTCAAACTTTTTTTTTAGAGATTGCAGTTTGCTAAATAGTACTTGGCGTTTCAGCAGCAATACAAACAAAGAAACAAAAAATCTGAGCTAACAAATCAAACCAATTACATTTGTTAAGCTAATCTTGGCTGGATGCTAATCTTCAGCTGCTGGTAAAAACACAAGAAGAGCCTGCTGGATGAGGCCAACGGCCCATCTAGACCAGCATCCTGTTCCCACAGTGGCCAACCAGATGCCTGTGGGAAGCTGGCAAGAAAAACATGACTGCTAGTGCACTCTCCCCTCCTCACTTGTCCTTCAAGCATGCTAAGTGAATCCTTATGCACTTATTTTTGCACATGCAAGATAAACCTAGGGTTACCAGCCCTTTAGAAGAAATTGTCTGGTTCCTTAGTAGGGCCTGGATGTAGAGCTTAAAGTGGTTCAGAGATGGAGACAGGACGTTCAACATTTGGGTCCTTGATATAGTCCACTGTTTTGTGATGAATAACTGGAACCCCAATATATGAGCTATAGAAGAGAGAATATAGCTTTAAGCAATATAAGCTCAAACCTCAAAAATTAAGATGACAAAAGTGTTATGGAAATCTGCAGAAATACTCAGCGTATGAGCGCCGTGTGTGCCAGTGTGTGTATATACCTAAGCAGAAGCCTTTTAGCCTGTATTTAGATCACTGAGACATATGACTTAGTAAAATAAGAAAAGCTACTTTATTTGTAGAAATATATAGTGGATAGGAAAGACATACCTAACTCTAAGTAAGTTGGAGCGCAATGCCCAGACTTGGGTATTGCCCTCACGGCTCAGGAGAGAGCGCAAAGACAACAATGTCTCCTCTCTCCTCGGACAGTCGAAGAAGAAGAGAAAGGAAGGAGGGGCTGATGGAGATTTTTTTCTCCATTGAGATCTTTTGCTGGGGGTCCTTAAAAAATATTTGAGGACAGGCTTAAAGCAAAAAGGTAGCTTCCCTGAGCATATCAGCATATCAGTTTGCAATAGAGGGAAGTTGGGTAGAGAACAGCACAGGTAAAGGTAGGCAAGCCTAGCCAGTTGGAGGACCCTATCTTCCTTCTGGAATACAAAGAAAAGAACCCAAACAGGAGTTGCTCTTGCCCCACTTCCAACACCTCTTCTCAACGAGTGTTTGGTTCAGCCCATGAGGTTCATCTTGTTTCACAGCTTGCAGTATCTGGCTTTGCCCAGCACCTTCATCAGAGCGTCTGAAGTCATGTCTTCCATTGGACAATACTCTATCTTGAGTAGTCCTCTGTGGTAGGTATCTCTAATGAAATGGTGCTTGGTTCATGAACTCACCCCTTCTGTCTCCACAAGTCTGATGCATCTTGGTTGTCTTCATGCATCACGACAGGCCCAGGTACAGAGATGCTGAAAACTTTGCACAGTTCAAGTAGCCATGTCAATTGTCTGCCAGTTTCAGAAGCTGACACATGCTCTGCTTCTGTGGAAGAGCCAGTCTCTTGTTTCTTCCTTGCCCAGCTGATCACTGAATCTCCATAGTAGAATATGTTTCCATTGGTGGATTTTCAATCTGTAGTGTCTTCAGTCCAATTACCATCTGCATGTCCCACTAGTTTGGGATCTCGGGTAGCTGCTAACTTCAGTTTCATAGTTGCAATGCGCTTCAGATATCTCACCACTCTGATTGCTTCCCAGTCTTTCTTGGTTGGTGAGCTGATTTTTCTGCACAGGTATCCCACTACTGCTACCACATCTGGCCTAGTAACAGTGCTGATATATAGAAGTTTCCCTATGGCTTGTCTTGTACCTCTCAATGATTCCTTGAGCGTCTGGCTTTCTCTTGAATATCCACTTGCAGCCTACAGCTTTCCTTCCTTGAGGACGCTTGGTCAGTATCCAAGTTTTATTCTTGTGTGGAGCTTCTAGCTGTTCCTTGGCTGCCAACCTCCGCTTCTCAGCTTCAGCTCTGGGTAAGGCTTCAATCGCTTTCCAGGTCTCTGGCTCTGGAAGTTCATCTCTCACAAGGTAAGCAAGTCTGTCTGGTGGTACACCTTTGTTGGTGCGTTCAGAGCATCTGGGTCCTGGCACTTTGGCTGCCCCTTCTGGCTCTGATACCACTTGTGGCCCAGACTCCTCATGTCCTCTGCTGGTATATTACTGTGATCCGTTCTCTTGTGGAAGAATAGCTCAGTTTCTTCTTCCATTTTGCTGTCATTTGTTTGGTGTGGTGCCCCTTCTGGTTGGTGTGCACACTTTCCTTCATCAAAGTGGACAGCTCTGTATACTCCAGCTTTGCCAGGTTTGGGATCTATGACTCAGTATCCCTCCTGTGTTGAAGAATATCCAATGAATATGCCTTCCTAGGCAGTGTTGTCAAATTTTGACTTCATTTGTTTTGGGTGGTGCACAAAGGCCTTCCAGATGAATACACAAAGGTGAGATATGCTTAGTGTCTAATCATGCCATAGCTCAAAAGATGTTTTGTTGGTTGCAGCTGCCTCAAGTCAATTCTGCAGATAGGTGGCAGTAACCACTGCTTCCCCCCAGTACTTCTGTGGTAAATGTGCATCTTCCAACAAGGAATGAATATCTGTCCAAGAGTCCGGTTCATGCGTTCTGCAACCCCGTTTTGTTCTGGAGTATAAACAACAGTAATCTGGTGTTCTATGCCTTCCTCACATAGAAAGTCTTGCATAGCCCTGGACACAAATTCTCCTCCATTGTCAGATCTTAAAATTTGTGACTTTCTGCCAAATTTGTTTGACACAATTCTGATATAGTCCTTCAATTTTTGAAGTGCTTGACCTTTCTCTCTCATTAGGTACATTGTAGTAATACCTCGAGAAATCATCTATGAAAGTAAGCATAAATTTGCATAAATTTCCACCCTGTGATGGCGTTCTCATGGGTCCACAAATATCAGTGTGAATTAATTCTAGAGGTTTTGTAGTTTTCCTTTCACTTTTCTTAGGAAATTTTGATTTCACGCTTTTTGTTTTTATACAAAAACATTTTTCACATTTTTGTGTAGATTTACATTGCCCAATTTTAATGCCTCTAGCCAATTTTTTCTTCTCTAGAGCATTGATTCTGGCTAAGCTGGCATGCCCCATTCTTCTATGCCAAACATATAAACATCCAGAATCGCAGATTTCTTTGGCTGTATTTGCATGCATAGTTTCAAAATATTCCAAATGCAAAAGTCCATTTTTTCAATTTTGCAGTACAATACACTTGTCCTTGGTTTAAAACTTGGCAAATTTTGTCACTTAAAAAAAGTTTGCCTCCAAGCTCCATTATTTTATATTTAAATGCTGAAACAAATAGGCAGTTTTTCAGTTCAAGCTCTCTGGTGCCCTCTGGCATTTTGCAAAGCAGCTCCACCATGCTTGTTCCTTGAGAACAGAAAACATCTCCTGATGCTGTAATTCTGTGTATGGGGGCTAAAGTTCTTAAACAATTTTTTATTATTTATTAAATGTGCGGTACAACCAGTGTCAATTAAAATTCTGGTTTTATAATATCCTTTCCATCAGATATATAGTAACTGGAATGCTTCACTTTGGTTCGGCTATTTGATTTTCTTTCAGCTTGCTTCTGCTTAAAATCAATTCTTTCTTCTGTCTCCCTTCTCAGACAATCTGTTTGAAGGTGATTAGGAGATTTGCATTGGAAGCAATTCTTCCTTTGTCTGTACCCTGCTGTGGATTTGGGGCATGACTCATTTCTCTATCCTGCCTTTGGTTGCTGTTTCTGCCCAAAGTAAAATTTGCTTTTTCAGACAGAGCTTGTTCCTGTCTCTGTTTATAGTCCTGATCTTTCAAATATGTCATAATCTGATCCAGGTTTTCTGAACTGTCTGTTCTAGTATGCAAGCCATTATATTATGACCTTCATTTAGAGAGGCCAGGAGTATGACCTTTTGTAAATCTTTGTCCAACAATCTTCCACTTCTCTCTAACTCTCAGAGCAGACTTGTAAATCTCTCCAGATGTTGATTCAGATTTGGGCTACGCTGTTTCAGTGTGTACAGTGATTTATTGAGAAACATCACATGGTTTTCTCTGATACACATTTTCAAGCTTTTCCCATAATTCTTTAGCATTCTTACAGCCCATTTAGTGCCTCATCTGATAAAGCAGAATTAAGAAGAGACTTCACTTTGGCATGCTTGCACTTCCAGGTGGCAGTGGCTGCTTCATCCGCTGCTGAGGGTTCACGATCAGTCAGGACTCCATGCAGATCCTCCCCTTCCAAAAGTGCAGTCATTTGGAGACTCCAAATTGCATAATTGTCCTTCTCCAGCTTTGGGATGCTTGTCTTGTGTTGATTCTTCAGCCATGGTTTCCTATCTTTTGTTCTGCTTTTCTTTCTCTAACATAAAGTCTCCTTTTGATCTCTTTTGTAAATCTCACACAGTACTTAGCCTTTTTAGCTTTCAGGCACAACTTGCAGGTCAATTTAGCTTACTGGGCCGCAATAACCTTTTGTTATGTAAATATGCCCATACTCAGCTTCTGAGCTGCATGTGTGCCAGTGTTTTTATTTACCTAAGAAGCAGGCTTTTACCCTGCATTTAGATCACTGAGACTTAAGACTTAGTAAAACAAGAAAAGCTACTTTATTTATGGAAATTCATAGTAGCTAGGAAAGACATATTTAGTTCTAACTAAGCTGGAGGTGCAATGACCAGACTTGGGTATTGCCCTCATGACTCAGGAGAGAGAGCAAAGACAAAGATGACTCCTCTTTCTGACAGTCGAAGAAGACAAAGGAAGGAGAGGCAAATTAGCTTCCCTGAGCATAACAATTTACAACGGAAGGAAATTAGGTAGAGAACAGCACAAGTAAAGGTAAGCAAGCCTAGCCAGCTGGAGGACCCTAACTCTATCTTCCTTCTGGAATATAAACAAAAGAACTCAAACAGGAGTTGCTCTTGCCCCACTTCCAATAAAAATATACCTGCCTCCATTGCAGTTTGTAGGATACCGAAACTTACAGACTGACTGAGATTCTAGCCTGCACTCTTCCTACTGGTTTGGATCCTAAGAAAAACTGAGGGAACTTCATGGAAGGAAAGTTTACCACTCCTCGCTCCCTGCAGTCTCCTATATCCCCCCCAAAAGCCTCCTTCAAGTGTCAGGAGGCCCTCATGAACACTATATGTGGCATGGTGGGTTGCTGGAGAGAAGAAGGGACAGGAAACGTTCCTTCCATGAACTTCTTTAACTTATGTTCAAATCCAAGCCTTTGTTCTTGGTGGTCTATGTTACTTTATTAAGGTCTTCCAGTTACACAGGCTACAACAATGTGTGCCTTATTTTGTTAGTGAGTTGACAAAACCAGGATAGTTGCATGGGTTAGCACTACTAACTTGGGATCATCACCAAATGTGGCTTTGGGCACAGTTGTTATGATCTAGTACTAACAGTCAAATATAGGCAACATTCTGTCTTCAGTCTAATGAAGCTGTGGATGCTATAATTTCTGTGGTTCTTCGTCTTCCAAAATTTTCTTCTTTCTTATCTGGACTGTCTTGTCACCCACTGCAGATACGTGTAGAGGAAAAATATAGTATAAGAATTTTATTGGACAATGGTCTCAGAGGGTGGTCAGTCTTCCACCTCCCCTTGACAGTTGTTATTGTTTTTCTTTTTTGTGATTTGTATGATGTTCTACTTATTGTTGGCTATAGGCACCATTCTCCAACCCGAACCATATGATGCAATGAACGCATATCCTTACCTAGAAGCCATGTTGCATGAAAGGATGATATGCCCAGCAGCATGTCTGACTACCTTTGAACTCTCAATCAAATGGAATGATTGTTTGTAGGCAGGAAATGGCCTTGTGATGGGACACTGAACAGTGTTCAAACATATAGCCTCAGGTATCCAGTTCTGGAACATCTCCTTTTAGAAGTGGGTCAATTAAAGATCTAATCATAAAGGCCACTAATCTGTGGCATCAATGGTATGGGCTGCAAGAGATGTTTAGAAGACTTAGCTTGAATACATCTTTGAAATGAACTCATGGGACATTCTATATACTACTAATGGCAGGTTGCAGAGGAAGATCCTCTGGTTAGAATGTTGGATCTAGGACCTGGGAAATCAGGGTTCAGATCTCCATTCAGCCATGAAGCTCACTGGTGACCTTCGGCCAGTGACAGTCTCTCTGCCTGACAGGGCTGCTGTGAGGGGAAAAAAGTGGTGAGGAGGACTATGTATTTTATTTCATGAGCTCCATGGAGGAAAGATGGGATATAAATGAAGTAATAAATACAAACTTAAACCTTTCTTATTGAATTCTCTCAAACATTTTACTGCAGACATGCATTACACCACCCACCATCTGCCTATTTCATAAAAACCCTTTTAACTTTTATATCTCTTCTATTTCCAGGCATCTTAAAGTTGCTGTTAAATTTCATTACACTCTCTTCCTCTCATATTTCGATATCCAGAGAAGGTGTTTCGACTGCTTTGCTTTGCAGATCAGCTGTGGGTGGAGTACATTTCTCTTCCCCCTTCCCTTCTCTCACTCGGGGAGGTGTTGGCATGGAGGTTTCTCCTCTGCCCCCCAGGCTAGAACAGCAGAGTGACTCCACTGCTTCTGTTTCACTTGAGGAACATTTCTTCATCCTGGCTGCCAAAGCACTCCTCAGCAAACAGCTTGGCTGCAGGGACTGTGCTCTGGCAGCAGTGTCTGGAATTAATTTCCACATTGGAAGGAGTTCATCAATCTTATATCTTAAAAAAAACAAAACACCTGAATGTGTTGAAGAATTGGCCACAAACACCCTCCTGGTCATCCCCCCCTTTAATTTTTTCCCCAGATTACTGGATTCTCTGTTCCTAAGAGAAATAGATTTTGAGAATCATCTAATGACATCACTTGAATATCTTCAAGAAAAGTACTCTGATGAGATTTTTAAGATGCTATGTTTAAATGTATTGTAGAGATGTGTTTTGGCTCTCTGTGGAGGCCAAATAATGTGGCAAATTGGGATGATTCAGGAATCTTTTCTCCCTCCTGATTGAAGTGTGATGTCAATAATCCCCATGAGTTGGATCAAGGCCCCCACAAAGCCTTGTGTCACTTTGCTGCTCTGTTTCTCCCCCCCCCTGAAATTTTTGGTAATGTATACTCTGAGTTTTTATATATATCTGTTTCTCTAGATCTATGGGTCTCTGTTTCTCTATGGGTTTTGCAAGAAATTAGACTGTCCTCAATTTGCCTGTGAAGAATGAAGAGTTCTGAATGGTTTTTTGTTAAAGCCAAAAAGACAAAGGAAAAAGAGATAGAAATATGAGTCAGAGGCTGAACTCAGTGGGAAGAATATAGAGGAATATAAAAGGAAATGTATAGTGTGGGAAGATGACATTAAAACAGGAAAATAACCACAGCTGGTCAAATCTAAAATGAAGTTGCAAAAACTAAAAGTACTATCTCTGACTGTCTTGTGGCCACAGCCTCTTATGATTGTCTAGGATGGTTTTCAAACCCTGGGGCTCTTGAATTATCAGTCTTTTATTTGTGGGTTTTGATGTTTTCTCTCTTTAAAATACTAACAGAGGTAATAGTACCTCTCTGTGCTAGATTTTTAAACCTTTTTTAAAATTTATTTAAAATATTTCTATCCCACCCTTCAACCCTAAAATAAGGCACTCAGGGCAGCTCACAATAAAAACATACACAATTAAAACACAAAAACATTAAAGTAGATAAATAAAACAAAATTCAGTTCAGAAATCTAGGGAAATGATATTAAAATGGGACTAAAGAGGTAAAATTAAAAGGGGGGGGAAATGAAATCAGTTTCATCCAAATCATGTAGTGTTTTAAAAGTCTGTCCCATCTCAAAAGTTCAGAATGGATAATTATTTTTAAAAAGGGAAAGAAATATTCATTAAAATCAAATTAAAACACATCACAAATATTATATATGATGCTTTCAAAAGACACTAAGCCTCAGGATATTCAGACTTTGTTAGGGAAATGTGGAGTGGTATTCCTGTGCATATTTGCGACCCAAATTTTGCACATAAATGGCAAATTCAGCTGTTCACAACCAGTTTTGGGATGTTTGGAAACCTGTGTGTGAATGCACTCTATTGTTGGAATCTAGGTATGAATTTGACTGGTTAAAAAAAAGGTTTTGGTTAATTTAATTGTCAAATATTGATCAAATATCTGTCAGTTAATGGTCAAGCATTTTAAAGCATTAACATAAAGAGTTCAACAAAGAAGATAACCATCTGCAAGTTTGTCACTTATGGTAGTTACAACCCCCCCCCATTAACTGCTTTGTGAAAAACAAAATTCACCTTTAAATAAATGTACACATTTTGTTAATTTAATTATGTTTTATACTGCCCTTCTCCCAAGGAGCTCAGGGTAGTTTCCATAGCTCCCTCTTCCATATTGTCCTCACAATAATCCTGTATGGTAGGTTAGGCTGAAAGTGTATGACTAGCCCAATGCTAGCCCAATGAGCTTCATGACTGAGTGAGGAGTTGAATCTGGGTCTCTTTGATTGTAGTCTGACACTCTACCACTAGGCAGTGGATTTTGCCACTTATGACTCTTTGTGTTTCTGTTTAGAGATATTCCGCAGTAATAGCACGTAGCCAATGAGAATACTGGTTTGCCCCTATGGCTGCAGGTGGAGAATTTATCTGGGGCTTGGCATGAAGGAATTTGTCAGATTTGGAGGCAGTGTCACAGGTTGGCTAGGTCCAGGCCACTAGATGTCAGGGCTGGCCTAGGGCCATGAGCAACCAACCATACTGGAACCAGACATGGATCTCCAATTATAAGTACCTGGGGGCAGGTGCTGGAGCTATGTCAGTGAATGATCTTGACCTACTGGCAGATGCAGGCCTACAACCTAGTAATTGTGCAGGATAGCAAAGCAGATCAGTGAGAGCTGGCACAGTGTCTGAAAGAAGTTTCTAATTTGCCTTATTATAACAGGATAAGACTAGAATTAATATAGATGGGACTTATGGAATAATGTTTGCAAAATATGCAAAAACATCACAATTAGCCCCTAATGGATTTTTCTTCTTTGGTCCCACACCAATCCTAACCCCATGGCTCCATCATATATGACAAATTTCTTTCACTGATATTACTTCCATGCCAGATTGAACCCCCAGGCTGCTGCTGGTTGCCTTTCTGCATTTTAATGGTTTAGCAAGTATTGTATTGGTTTTATTTGTATGCCATAAAAAGGGGCAAAATGATCATTTGTATGTCTTGCACAGAATGCACATTTCTTTATTATTAAATGCTCTATTTTACTCACCGTAATACGAAGGAGCAACAGTGTAATATCACAACTACAGAACAGGAATGAGATGTGCAGCCTCAATTTGCATGTGTTTACCCAGAAGTAAACTCCACTGAATTCAGTGGGATTTACTCTCAAGTTGGAGTACATAGGATTGGGGCCTAGTATCACTAGTTAAAAGAAGGATGTTTATTGATTGAAAAGGAATAGGTTATTGGATTGTTTACAGTACCAATATAAAGAAGGAGGTATAAGAGGTGGTGTCCTAGACAATAATAAGATCTACATTATAAAGGCTTTGATTCTATGCACACCAGGAAGTAAGCCCCACTGAACACAATGACATGTATTTCTGAGTAAATATGCATATGATTGCACTGTAAAGCTGGAGCAGAAACCAAATGCAGGTGGATAACCCAAATGCTCATTATGTATTTGAGGCTGAAACAAGTGACAGAACCTGACCCCAGGATCACAAATGCGGGATTCTGGTTCCAGCAGCATCATAAGCAGCTCCTGCACCCACCTAGTCAGCCCCTAGGCTAACAGTTGTGCCTTTGTCTTCATTGCATATGGATCTCTTGAGTAGGATGTTGAATGTGATGAACCAAGATTGCTCTAGGCAAATTATATAACGTATACTAGCAGGCTAACATAGCCTGTCCTTTCACTTCATGTGGAAGTAGATTGCTAAATTGTTCACTGGAGAAAAATCTAATGTTCTTTTTAAAAGAGGGGTTCTGTATACAGGCTGGCTCAAGTGCCTGGCAGTCTGTTACTTCAAAACCAGTTAAGAGGATCAAGAATGGAATTGTTTTGGAAAGCTCTTCCTGAAGCTCTAGTGGGAAGAGTGCCGCCTTCCCCCTCCCCTTTTATTTTTGCAAGCTTGATTGCTTATCTTTTAACTACAAACTCAATATGGATTCCAGTGTTTTCCTGGGTAACCACAAGTTGCCTTCACTAGGTATCCACCAGTCGAAATTTCATCCAAAGGCAACTCCCCATTCCACCACAACCTCATTGTGTGCTGTTGTGTTGCCCCTCCTCACACACACTATATGGAGTATTGTGGTCTGCCCAGAGATCATGGTAACTCACTGGTGCTCCCTGAGAGTCACTCAAGTGTAATAGTAAACAGTATCGACACTAATGGTTCTGCCCTTTGGTGCCCTGTATAGCCTTGCCCTGCTGGATCAGACCAAAGATCCATCTAGTCTAGCATCCTGTTCTCACAGTGGCCAATCAGATGCTTATGGGAAGCCTGAAAGGAGGGCCTGAGTGCAACAGCACTTGCCACACTTGTGATGCCTAGCAACTGGCATTCAGAGGCATATTGCCTCCGACAGTGAAGGTACAACATAATTATCATGACTAGTTTCTGGAAGACTCCTGCCTGTGATTCCTGCATGATAGGCTGAAACTGAACACACATATTTTATCCCAGCATGTAGATGCCACAGGAGGGAAAGAATCACTTGAGCTATACAACTTTTCAAGGTTCAGAAGCCTTACCCGGGCGAAGATAGGGAAGAGTAACTACTCTAGTGCCATGCTATCACAGGGCTGGCCCTGTCATGAAACAGGGTAAAGCAACCTGCTCCAACTGACAACACAGGGGGGAGATATGTGAAGGCAAGAACTAATTCTGATTGGTGTAGCAAGTGTTGGTGGGTAATGAGGACATTTTGGGGTTTAGCTTCAGGCAGCAAAGTGTCTGAGGCTAGCATTGGGATTTGGTTTAGGTGATATGCCCAGTTGGGCATTCTCAGTCCTTTCAACATAGAAAAAAAACAGGACCAGTGTTGATTTTTTAAGCTGTCTGTGGCAAGCTCCTGTTAAAAGGACCATCGAAAAGGTCTTGCAGGCTGACCACAGGCATAATTTTGGATGAGGAAATGTATGGAACAAAAAGTGAACTTGCATTTCCATTGTGTTACCCAAAGAAACAGCAAGGAGCCTTTACTTTGATTATTTAAAGCGGAGATGGGGAACCTGTGACCCTCTAGATATCACTGGACTTCATCTCCCGGCAGCCCCAGCCAACATGGCTGATGGTCAGGGATGGTGGGATTTCTAGCCTAGCAACATCTGGAGGGCCAGAAGTCCCTCCTTCTGATTTACAGTTTCATCAGTGAACAAGGATTT
Source organism: Rhineura floridana (assembly GCF_030035675.1). Classification (NCBI taxonomy): domain Eukaryota; kingdom Metazoa; phylum Chordata; class Lepidosauria; order Squamata; family Rhineuridae; genus Rhineura; species Rhineura floridana. Next base: position 33,026,824 of record NC_084486.1, on the reverse strand, counting down.
AAACCGAAGTGTCCCTGGGCCGAATCTGATACATTATCCACATTTACTTAATGGAACGTCATGTTATTTGGGAAGAATTAGAAAGGAAGCTATGTCAGAAAAGACATATTGGCATTTTCTTCCTTGGCAGTGTTATTCCTAAAGAGACTTATTTGCTTTGGTACCTGGCATAACCATAAATGTAAGACATAATTGAGTCATTTTGAACAAGCAGTGTGTTTCTCATCATATAAAATATAACTGAAGGCAATTCCCCATTATCTTGTATTATAAATGCTGAGAAATTGAAACAGACTGAAAATATGTTGACCCAAAATGCAGAGAAAGCAACATCAGTTGTTTCTCTTGGCCAGGGTCTAGCCCACCCCTTTATGAGTGAGCAGCAGGCGATTCCTTCCGCAGGATGCACAAGGATTCAACAAGTTTCACTTCTAGCTTCAGCCCTGTAACATCATCTCCCATTATTTGCTTGGGTTTGGGGCAGGAGGACGTTCTTTTAAATAGATTCCAGTAAACAATGAAAGCTGACACCAGTTGTGCTAATTAAGTTACTTTATTCAGCTGACAGCAGCACTACATAGGCTTAATTCTACAGAGCAGATAATACTGCGTCACTCAGCTATGGGAAGACTCCCTTCTCCAGATCTTAACATTTGCTGTTCCTGGGTCACACATTCCTCCTGCCCGGTCCCTTAAAGGTAGTATGTAGAATAATGTTGGTATGTGGAGTCTCTCCTAACAATGGACAGTCAGCTTCTGTTATACCCAGTGGGCTGTCCCACTTTCCAGGGGCTATCCCCTTGTGCAACCAGTCTGGATTAATGCATGTGCTGTCCTCTTGAGACCCAACTGCTACATGATTCAGCCCATTCTCGTGAATCCCTAGTTGGGCTTGCTGTGGACATTGTATTGCTCTGTGACCTGCAGCCTCCAGTCCCCTGTCCTCAGTTTGTTCTAATTAGACTATCTTTCATCATCCATTCTTATACAGGTCTAAGCTTCTCATACTGTGATATATGACTACATTATATAAAAGCATATAAAGTAGTTTCAGACTATTACCGAGGCTTTAAAGGGCATAAAAGGAACAATTGCTGGATTCCACATATCTCCAGACAATACAATTTCATTTGAAGATACAATCCCCTCACAGGGTTGTTGTGAGGATAATATGGAGAGGGAAAGAAAAACATACACCACCTTGAATTCTTTGAGGAAAAGGTGGAAAATAAATGTTATAAATAAATACATAATATTTTAAAAAATAAATTAATATTTAAAAATATCTACTATCAAAATGCAACACAAAAACAATAAAACAGTATAATAAAAACAGAGATGCAATATAAAAACCACTAAAACAGTATTATTATTATAATTATAAATTAAATTCTAAAAAAACCTCATGCTATTCTGTCCTGCTGATGAGAGTTCTCTGTCAGGAGCAGCTTCTCATCCAGTACAAGGGACTGCATTAGGAAAGAGAGGCAGAAAAGTCCTCATACATAGTTTTCTGCATATAACCATTGGTTCTCAGCCCTTGAATTTTAGTGTGTGTGTGTGTGTCTGTGCGTGTGTGTGCGTGCGCGTGCGTGCGTGCTTTAATCTTCAGAGAAATCATTTTAATGGAAACTTAGAAAATTGATTACACTAAGTGTGATGAGGAGACAGCTTCCTTGTACCTGTTTTAATTACGAGAAAGGTGTGCTGGCCCAGGGACATATTTCATTTGCTGCGGGAGACAGATGGTGGCTAAAGCTGGCATTAGCATATAGTGCTGTTCTGTACCTGCCATGCCTATTATGAAGCATTTTTAAAGTGCCTGTATAGTGTCAAAGACAAATCTCTACCAGATGAATATGCTAAGCTTGTCTCTATAGGATGCCCCCCTAATAATATGTTAAATATTCTGGTTTGGTGTTTTACTGAAAATAACCATATTATATTGGAGGTTTAAGTCAGATCTTTAGATATATCAGCCTAGTGTTTCTTTTAAGGGACTTCAGTGACAGCAGAATAGTTTTAAACATTAATAAAGGGTGAGATGCTAAACTAGCAAGAACAAAAGCTGTGACTGTATTAGTTAATGCTTATATAAGTTTGAAGTTCCTACATACTAAGATTAAGAACTCAGATTTATTTAATTGGTAAAGTATTGCAGTGTAGAGCACAATTTATCCTTTAATGAGGGAGTTGAATACTGGAGCAAGATCTGGAGAGCCAAAGGTTTCCTATCCCTGGTGTGCATGAAGCATCACTATCTCTAGAGCACCCAAGGCTCTGGGAGGAGCATCCTTCAGACGGGACATGGGTACATAGAGGAAAAGCTGGTTAAGAAAGCCTTTTCAAGGCAGTGTATGAAGGGAGAGGAGGTTCTTGTTGTGATTCTAAGTGGAGAGAAGCCCCAGCCTTCTATTAGTGATGGCCCTAGAAGAGAAGAGGGGAGAAATGTGCCAGGAACACTTCTTGAGACATCTGTGCATGCTAGTGCTGTGGTTGTTTCAGGGGAGCCGCTTGTGCTGAAGTTGAAGCGCCACTGTATCTGGGGCATTATGTGAATGACTGCTATTTTTCTGACTACCTGAACCTTTCTAGATTGTCCCACAACTCTGCCATTTGGCATCCTCTCATATCTGAGGTGCTGCCTTCATTCCTGTGCCCATCTTCAATATTTCTCACCTCTTTGGCCTCTTGTCCAACCTAGGGTAATGTAGTAGCTGGAGGGCTTGCCTGCTAATCTTCCTCTCCTCTGCACTCTTGCTAATTCCTATGTCAGTGAGAGAGACAGTGGAGGCTACAGAGCCTGACTCATTGAGAGATTGTGACCATATGCTCACCTCCATAAGAGACTATGCCCACATGCTCCTGTTTCTGCCTTCCTCATTCTCTGTGTGGGGTAGAGAGATGGAGAGAGAGAGAGACTGCTGCCTGCTTAAATGAGAGATTAACCAACGTGCCTATATGCACATTGCCTCCTTTCTGCCTGAAGGAGAAAAACTGGCCACTGTGACCTCATGCTGTTGCTGCCCACCTGAAGCAAAGAGACTAGTCATTGTGACCTCATGCTGTTGCCTGCCTGGAGAAGAGAGCCTATTCACTGTGGCATGTTGATTCTGCCAACCTGAAGGAGAGAGAAAGATTTATAATTGTAATGGTAACTTCTTGCTGGTGCTGCCTGCCTGAAACAGAGAAACTGAGCAGTATGATCTTGTGCTGCTGGTACTGTCTGCCTGGAGTAGAGAGGCTGGTTATTGTACCCTCATGTTGATACTGCCCACCTGAAGAAGGAGAAGCTGGTTGATGTGTCCTCCCACAGCTGCTGCCCACCTGGAGGACAAATGTATGCTTTTAAGAGAAATGTGCTCTTTGTGCTCCAGATGAGACAGGGATTTCTTAACTACGTATTTTTCTTTTTTATCCTCTCAAATTCATGTTTTTACTCTTAGTGCTTTTTCATACATGAGAGGGCTGCCTTTTAATGCTTGCAGGATGCTATTGCCAGTGTCTTTCTGTGCTAACCTGCCAATTATTTTTGAAATTAATGTGAGCCATTGAAATGTTAATAGTCATCATTTTGGGATAAGAAAACATCAGAAGGCCAACTTGAGATACTTTGTAGTCATTCCCATAGAGAACAATGGAAAACTCAATGTAAAAATGAAAACAAAAATTAAATAAATTAAAAAACTAAAATGAAACTAAATTGGATTGTACCTAACTTTGTGAATCACAACTGTAATGTTTGGACTAGAATACTTGAGGAATTCAATATTTATGAATTACTCTTTGAAATAATCTAACCAGGCAGAGATCCCGACATTCACTGAGCAGAACAGTGAGTTCTGCACTCACAGAGACCAGCAGCGTTGGGCAGAGGGGCACCTCTGCTCAGTCCAACCACTCTCCCCAGCCTGGTGTGAAGCAGATTTGGGGTTTGCATCCTGAGTTTACATGCATCCCTGTGCTTTTTAATTGGCATATGTTAACAAACCTGCAGTGTGTTCGGACTACTGCAGGTACCCAGCAGTTCTGTACATGTAGATCTATTCACATGAGGATTTTTGGACTGGGCCCAGGGGCATTGTTAGGGTGTGTCTCAGGAGGTCTGAGCCCTGAGTCTTTTGCAGCAAGTTCCAGATCTCCTGTCCCATCTTTAAAAAAATTAACTTGTTTTTTCTTTGCTTATAGAGCAGCTGGGTAGACTGCAAAGTGTAGTGCTGGTGAGGCCTCACCCACCCAACTTCTTAATTTCCCTGAGGCATCTATTCATCTAAATTAACATATGCAGTTTTTATGCAAATTTATGATGTGTTCCTGTGCCCCAAATAATTTAAGTACCTAGAAACGACTGGTACATAGTATGTAGCCAGCATGGTGAGATGACCCAACTCTTATTTAACCTGATTGCTGAGGTAAAGGAGATGGCCATCTATAGAAAAGATAGAACTGCTTTATTATCTTTTAGAATGTGGAATACATTTGTGTGTGTGTGTGTGTGTGTGTGTGTGAGAGAGAGAGAGAGAGAGAGAGAGAGAGATTTAAGAATATTATTTAAATAGCATATATATTAATTGAATGATAAAATGGGGAAAAATGATACCTATAAGGCGTAATCCAACTGGCATTTATGCCAGGCCAAGGGGATACAGAATGTGCCATATCCTTGGTGGAGGGGGGTGTCAATGGAGCTGGGCTGCTCCAACAAAAGTCCCACAGCCATGGCACACCCAGAGAAATCCACCACCACCCAGCCGAGCGCTCAGCTGAGTGGTGCAAGTAAAGCCAGCAGAAGGCCCCCCAAAAAGGTCATTTGGGGAGGTGTTGGAGCAAAACTGAGGGGAGGAGGATTTATACCACATCCTGAGCACCTTCGGCTCGGTCCTGTGTCGCTCTAGGCCTGCCAGGTGATATACCAGAAAAAAGGGTGGTGTAAGGAAACATACACTTCTTTTTCTTCCTCTGAGCTCTCCTGGTGCAACCAGCATACTCTCTTTCCTGGGGTTCCTGATTGGAGGTAAGATGTGGTGGCATCTTACACCACCTTCCCGTCTGCCAGGTCCACGTATGCTAGACTCCTCCAAGTAGAATTGCTCTGATATTCCATTTTTAATATACTAAGGGCCTTTTAATTAATAATATGTTACTCAGAGAGCTTTTTAAAAAATCTACCTCGTTTCTGTGATTAATATATATATTAATATTATATATTAATAATACAAATTATAAAAGCTTGTGTGATGCAGAGTATGGTTTTGCAGAATTTAATTTTTTGTCCATTTTTCTTCATTATTCTGTTTGCTAAATGCAGATTTATTATGAAAGCTCTATTAGAAATGCAGGATTTACCTTCAATCCTAATAGCTTTTTAAAACTGTTTTGGATTTCTGGGTTTTAATGAACCATTACCTTGAAAAGTCTGTGAATAATAGATATTTCTTAAACAGAAAATGTCTCCGTTTTGATGTCTGATGTCTTGGTATCTTTTAAAGCTGGATGCAATTTAATCACCATGAAAATTCAGGGAGTCTTCCTTCTTCAACAAGAAAATGATATATAGAATTTCAAAACAGAAGTGCAAAACTGCTAGTTTTATTCAGCTATTGCACAAGAATATATATGTGTTAAATGTAACTTCTCACCTTTTGTTTAGGTCCTTCCTTGTGTTGGCATGTAGTGTGTCTATGTCATGCTTGTGTATTATTGTGTGTTAAGGACAATTAATGCAGATTGTCTTCCGTAAATCGAACTTATAAAGCAAGGTTTGTTTCCAATGCATTTCCAGTATTTCGTTATTGTTTCTCTGTGTGTACTGTTTCAACTTAATCCTTGAGGTGGGCAATAACAATTTAACAGATGCAGTAGCTATGCTAGATCTAAAGAAAACTTTTCAATTATTATTATCGGTGCCTACTCTAAACGGAGTATCTGCTGCTTTTAGATGGTGTAAAAAAAACCCCCACCACACTATTCATGATTTTTAATTATTTAAATAATGAGCTCTTCCACATCTGAATAACATCTTCACACAGCACATAATTAAATTATGGAATTTGTTCTCACAAGAGGTAGTGATGGCCACCAACTTGGATGGCTTTAAAAGAGAGTTAGAAAACTAGGATCAGTGGCTACTAGCCATGATGGCTATGCTCTACCTTCACTTTCGGATGGAGTATGCATATGAATACAAGTTAAGAATCAAAGGTCGGGAGAGTGCTGTTGCAGTTAGGTTTGGCTTGTGGGTATTCTATGGACATCCGGTTGGCTATTGTGAGAACAGGATGCTGGAGTAGATGGGCCTTTGGCCTGATCCAGGAGGCTCTTCTTATATCCTTAATTATATCCTGGCAATTAATTTGAAGATTCGAGGTGTGGAGGTGAGACAGAAAGCAGAAGGGCAAGCCCCGGGTTCCGTTTGGGAGGAAGGGTGGGATATAAATGTAACAATAAATAAATACATAAATAAGATCTAGCAAGTGGGCAGGCTGTGCCTGAACAAGAAGTTCGTTAGCCTGAGCTAGGCCAGAATCACCAGCTTTACAGAATTGTTTGGGCCTCTTATGTTACCTGACTCCTGCTGAACTAGCAGCTGCAATACCATCCTCTGGCCATCCATGGCGGTAGCACTGCAGAGGAGAAGAAGATAGCAGGCAAGCATCTCTCTCTCTCTCTCTCTCTCTCTTCTGGGCAGCTACTATGATGGTGCATGTAGAGGACATGGTGTTTGTGTCCATCTGCTAGAGTTCTTGGTTTGAGACCTGTCTCACTCTCTAATTGAATTTTAAATCATCGGGAACTTCAGCATGTACAATGTTCGTGTTGTAGAGCTTGGAAAACAGGAATGTAGCTAAATGCTTTTCTGTCTGACTTTTAGGGTTATCTTTCACTTTGTTTTTTAAATGTGTATTTTCTTTTTCTGTAGGTCATCAATGCTGCCTTAGCTCTTGCAGCCAGACCCAAAAGCCAGGTGGTGAGAAGCAACATGGAAATGTATAAAAACACATGGGACAATCACATACGTGTGCTCACTGAAGCTGTGGATGACATTACAAGCATTGATGACTTTCTTGCTGTATCAGGTGCGTTGCTGTTGATTTAATCTTTTCCCTTTGAGATCTCTCTCTCTCTCTCTCTCTCTCTCTCTTTCTTAATGATTATTTGAGAGATGACACAATCCCTTAGGAAGCTGCATTATATCATTCAGCCTCTAGTATCTAGCCAGGTGTGAAATTAGTGTGAGGGAAAGTGAATATGAAGACAGAGGAATGCAATTGCTGCCAATCCCTGTAGGAGATTGCAAAAGACAGCAGACACTCGTTGCTCCCTTCACCTCATCTCCTGCTCCAGCAAAACCACTGTATGCCTTGAAGCATGTAACCCACCAGTGGGATACCCTTCAATGAAAATTAGTAGCATTTCTAGGCAGGCTTTGAGAAGTTCACATTTTACTCTTGCTAAGATAAAAAGCTTATTAGTGCACTCAACTCACACTTGGTTTTTTTAGAAAAAAGTAATTATAATTGTATTCAATTGAAAAGATGCTCTGAAATGGCTGTTCAGCCATAAGGTTCATCCAGCAGCAAGGGTGTAGCATGTAGCCAGGGTAGGGCAAGTGGGGGCACCTCCCTAGAGCTCTGCCGTCGTCGTTGTCGTTGTCGTCTTCGTCTTCTTCGTCTTCTTCTTGAAAATTGTCTTTTTAATGTGTGACAAGACAGACAATGATAGGCTCCATGTAAAGAATTACAGCTTGTTTTAAGAACAGGAGAATTTAAGAATAGGGCCCTCTGAAAAATTCAGTGAATAAGGCAGGGTGGGTGCACAACAAAAACCTCACCTGGAAGAGCCCCCCAAAATCTGCTCACTCAAGACTTCCCATGATTGAAGGTGGATTTTTCATGATCATACTCACTCTATAATTACTTAAGTGATCCTGAAAAAACAGCCTACATAGTAACATAAACTATATTAGAACTTTATATTGTGGGCTAGAGTTAGGCTCCATCATTTGGTCTTTTCTTTGCTCTGCTTTTCAGTTTTACTTGTGTTCTCTATTCAACCAGCAATAAAGAAGCATGTTTGTTTGCCTGCAGTAAGAAGTAAGAATTTATTTATTCTGCAGTTATTACGATGGGTAGAGCATGACTGGGTGCTTAACTGAAATGTACAGCTAAGTGACAGGCTGTACGGATAAAGAGACATGACTGGCAACCATGAGAAACAGATGGAGTTGTGTAGGATGTGGTTCCTCAATGCCAGAACTTGCTGAAGATGTGTGTGTGTGTGTGTGTGATTGTGATTAACAAAACAGAGGTTTTTATTTTACTAACAAAATGTTTTGGTTTCCACCTTTATCAGCTGCTAACATACAAATGTTGTTGTAAAGGTCACAGTTACAAAGCTTTGAGGATGGAATGCTGAGGTGGGCTTCATCTGCAGAAGCTAAGTAAGTTTGTGTTGTCCTCCAGGTTAAGGCCATGTGGTGCCAATGTATCCAGGGAATATATCCAGACATTCTCCCTCTTAGTCAATGCTGTTGGACCTGTTGGCATCTCTATAGCTGTTATAGAGTCCAAAAGATTGTGGTACTATGTTAAAATGTTTGCTCCACTTTTTTAGACAAGATTACAGATTTCTGGTTTCTGAAGCATGTGCATAGGTCAGTTGTAGTTTTTCCTATGCATTCTGGTTTTTTGCATTCAGTTTGTAAATTATATTGCAGGACCTGGAAACGATGTTCTGTTTTATGTAATATGTTCTGCCTGTCCTAGTGCTTTGGAAAGTAGGTGTTGCCATGAGGTACACACAGGTGATACAGCATTTGGAGTTACAAGTATGAGATCCAGAATTGCTGACAGCGGGCTTAAGCACGTCTCTAACTAATAGTTTGAGTTAATTAAGAGACTGGTGAAATGCTACAACAGGAGGTTTGTTGATGGCTCTAGCAAGACGTTCAGAGTTTCTAGCAATGGGTAGCTCTCCCTGATTGTCAGGTAATAATTAGAAGATGCGGGATGGAAATCTACCACAAATGGAATGCGTTCTTTGTTTTTTGAAACCTCATTATGATGGAGGAGGTTTTCTCTGGACAGAATGGAGATATTGCAATCGATTATATGTGGAGGATGTCCTCTGAGAAGGTGTTTTTAAATTTGCTGATCCTTCTTTGGTATTTATCTTCATTGTTGAAAATATGTTTTTTTCTGAGAGCTAAGCTGTAAATAATGTTTTCCCTTATACATTTAGGATGGCAGGATTTCCAGTTTAGATAGGTGTGGGCATTAGTGGCTTTGCTGTAGAGATCAGTGGCTATTTTATTGTTTTCATTGTTGAGAAGGACGTCAAGAAAAGGGATGTGTGGAATCATTGATGCTGTTGAATGTAAACTTAATAGTTGGATGAATAGAGCTGATGTAATTTTTAAATTGTTCTAACCTCTCTTTGCCATTTGTCCAGACCAACAAGATGTGATCAATGTATTGCCACCATATAAGTGGTTTATTAATGGCATTTTTGAGGATCTCTTGTACCAGTTTACCCATAAATTGATTTGCATATGATGGAGCCATTTGAGTTCCCATAGTTGTGCCTTGAAGTTGCAGGTAGTGTTCTCTATTGAATGTTAAGTTGTTGCAAGTCAAGAGTAGTATAGCGAATGTTGTGATAACCTCTGTTGGAGGATTGTTAGAATTTCTGGTGTTAAGGAACTCATTTAAAGCCTGAATCCCATCATTATGTGGCATATTGGTATATATTGGTATATAGCACCTTGCTATAAGTGTGAGCTTTAAATCAAAGTTGGGATGCTCCAGATTCTGTAAAAGATAAAAGGTATTGGATTCTGCACTGTATACTGATGCTGTATGTGGCATTTCAAATTGCTTACATCCCTGTCTGTAATATGGGGCACCTGCTAGGCTGGGGAAAAGAAGCAATTGCCACTTCATCCCCTTTAGCCTCTTCAGGTACCTCACGGGTTCCTATTAGTTTTCAAAGGCTATGTGCAACACCACCTCTTGTATATTGAACTGGCATTAGATTTGTTGAGATAAATGGGTCATAAAGCCACCTTTGTGTGTCCTATTCCTTGAATATTATTTACTAGCAGCAAAAAAGGCTGTTGGAGTCTGGCTTTGTAGTTTAATCTACAGTTATCTAATATACTGCTGCAACTAGGTGAACAATAAATAAATGTATATTTAAAAGGGATTTCAAGCAATGATATCTGTGTATACACTTTTATACTATGATATATTTTGAAGTGCTTCTTAAATTGAACAAATATACTGTACCAAATCCACATTTTCAAAAAATCCCAAAGATAAATAAATATATTAGTCATGGAAAATGTACTGTAAAATAGTGTTCAATAAAAATGTTTTTGATATAAATTCACTGTGTCAATCACATTATATGGTAGTTTTCTGCAAGGTCTTTGTTCAGTGTTTAAAGAAGGGGTGCCAACTGGCTCTCTTATTCCTCATGGATTGAGTCAGGTTCTGCATTATCTTCTGAAAAAATGCTACAACTGTTTAAAGGTACTTCTGCAGAAATCCCTCTCATTTCAGTGAGCTGCCCTGATGTTTCTTTAACTCTGCTGATTTGTCATCTGTGTATTGGGCAGTGTCCTGAGCTAATTGTGATGAAACCAACCACAAATTATCCCAATTACTTTAAGCACCCAGCAACTTAACTTTTGGGAAGCAACAAATGAGGAGCGGCAAGCATTTGATTCCCCGGTAACATATAAATGTATGGGGCCTAGGAAGAGCATGTAGATATACTAGAAAATTCCACACCATATGACACAGACACAACTGGCATCTAAACGGCACTTGCTGTTCTCCACTGGACAATGGGTGTGAGTTCCATATTCAATTTGCTCTAAGCAAACTCCCACTAATAGCAAACTCTGGGGGTGGAGCCAAACTGGACGTAAAAAGCAAGAGGGATGAACAAGAGAGCCCTGCACTTTGCAGTACAAAAAATCTTTCAAAATGGAAACATCAGTGCATATCCTCCTCAACCCAAATAAAACAATCCAATGGGGAATGAGCATGCTCAGTGGCCATGGAATATTGAGTGTTAGTCTGTGGGGAGTGGGAATAGAAAATGGAGGGATTAAAATGCGTAGGAGTGCATAGCTGGCTGGTTGGTGTGCTGGAACCCTGTACAGGAATAATCGTATTAGGAGGTGAGCATACATTGCAATATTCTGTTGCAGGCTCCATTTTTTAAAGACTGTTGTTGGATCAGACCAGAGATTCACCTAGCTCAACACTGATTCCAACAATATCAAACCAGAAGTTCCAGGAGCTTACAGGTTCACCTATTAGATCAATATGTTGAGTAATGTGGATAATTTTGAGACTATATAATTAAGGTGTTTCTGGGGTTTTAGAAATGTGTTTATTTAACACTACTAATGGACACCAGTCTGTTAGGAAGTGACAGGCATAGCTCATTGAGATGTGGTGGATTCCTTAATGGCTGCCAATGGGATCTTCTGGGCCAGTACACTTTTGTATTTAGGACTCCCTCTGGGCTATGTGTTCCCTGGCTCATATTTGCCTCTCTGGCTCTGGACCCTGCAGAGCTCAGGAGTCCCTCAGTTATCATCTGAGCTGAACTGACTGGTGCAAACAATTTATTGGACTGAAATGTATGTGCTTATATGCATAGCATGACTTTCCAGGATGTGTGTGGGTACATTTTGAGATGTATCATCTAGTATGCCCATTTACAGTAATTAGCCACACCTACAGTGCTTCAGTTGGGATGATGAGACTGTCTAGGGAATACACTGGGGGATTGTGCAGTGTTAAACCACATAATCTCTTTAAGGAGTTCAGCACAAGCTTTTTATGTTTGGAAATTCCATAATGCTTTTGACGCCAGATGTTTATACACAGGGCAGTTAAGAATGGGAAAAAGTACTTTCCTTCCTTTTTCAGTTTTCATAGGCTTTAGGGCAGGAATGGGGAATCTGTGGCCCTCCACATATCATTGGATTCTAACCCATTATCTTTGACCATTGGCTATTCTGACTGTGGTTGATCGGTGATGGGAGTCCAACAACATATGGAGAGCAATAAGTTCCTCATCCCTGCTTTAGGTTATTTTCCTGCATTTGCCCTCTGGAGAAGAGAAATAAACATCAGTGTGCTAATGTTGAACTTTATTGCATGCTACATCATTTCCACATGCAACGCTACCTTTTGTATTTGCATGCCTTGATAGCAAAATGTCCAAAGACTGTTGCACAACTATTCTAGTTAATGAAGCATCCTATTTTTGGTTTGTCTTTCATTTAAAAATTGGAGAGCATGATATGTGCCGAAATTATGAATAATTGCGTCCCCAGAGACCTTTAACTGTTCCAAAGAAGTGTTACTTATCCATTTTCCACAAGAGTGTTGTCTAGAATCTCTTCACAAAAATTGGATATAACCAGCAGCAATATTCACAATTTTTTTTTCCTAGAAAAGGCTCCAGGTATCAGTACCAAATGACAACCTTGGAACAAGATTTAGTTTTGTTTTAAACAAGCCCTTTGGGGAGAAATTTTGAAAAGTCCTATTTTTCCAGTAGTTTAAGACAGCTTTGGCTTCTGAGCAGCTCCTGATCTTCATCTTGCTCACTCTTAATTTTTTTACAAAATATTAAGGCTTCTACTTAAAAGTATTGAATTAAAGTATCAAGATTGTATTCCTAAAGTCTGTTTTTGCTTGCTCTGAGGAAGAGCTATTTTGCAAAGCTATTCTTCCAGATGTGCTTTTTTGCATATTCAAAGTGACCTTTCTTCAATCACCGTTTACTAGTAGAAGGCACTTACTTAAGGGTCTTTGATGGCTGGTGGCTACTACCTGCTTTAATTTGTGATACACCATCTTTCCTTGGGTAGGGAATGGAGGAAACTGTTGTGCAATTTAAATGTAGCTAGAGAAAGAGAGGGAGGATTTTGTTGTTGGGTGGCTTTCAATAATGAGCATTGTGATCTTTTAAATGGTATGCTGTTGCTTTGTGGAGCTGATGGAGTTCTGAGACAAGCCCTGCTTGTCTGGGTGTCTGTCTGGTCCCCCTTGCTCAGCATGTCAATTTCTAAATAAACAGGTACTGCAAAGACAGTGTGAGTCTCCAGTACTTTCTCCTTACAAGGGAAATGGCTCTATAAAAAGCTGACCTTGAAATATCCTACCACTCGAGGAAATCAGGCTCGGCGGCGCTCTTTGCGAGGGAGAAGGGACTCGGGATTCCTGACCCTGAAAGACCTGAGAGACTTGGGGGGCAGCTGACCAAGAGAGGAGGAGGAGCTCTGGTGAGGTAAGCAGCTCATCTGCATACTTCCTTTCCCATCAGGCTTGGCGGCGCACGCCTTACGGTGTGCAAATTTAAATAAAACCAAAAAACCAAACCAAAATCCGTTCAACTGATTCCTGGCACTCACAAGAGTTCCTGGCACTCACTGACAACAGAAATAGGAAACAACAAACATAAAATGGAGGGGGATCAAGCAGTTGTTGTCACCTGCAACGTGTGCGCTATGTTCATCTTCTTAACGGAAACCAGACGCGATTACACTTGCAGCAAGTGCAGATTGGTGGCGCTCCTAGAAGAAAAGGTTAGGGGGCTGCAGCAACGCATAGACACCCTGCGACTTATCAGAGAAGATGAGGACTTCCTCGATAGAACACAAGAGGAATTAAGGGAGCGACACAAAGTACAGGAAGAAAGTGACAAGGAAGAACAGGACTGCAACAGCAACAAATCCCCGTGGAGGACTGTCACTGTAAGGGCAAGGAAAAACAGGAGGGATTCAGAACTGATGCAACTAACAAATCACTTTCAGTTTCTCTCGGCAGACAGCACCTCTGAAGAGCCTCAACAAACTCACCTGCATCAAGAGACACTGACTGCAAAGGAAGACTCCACACCTCGGAAGAAGGAAGCTGATGCAACCACTGCTCGCGGCAAATAGAGGAGGGTGCTGGTGGTTGGAGACTCGTTGCTCAGGGGGGTAGAGGCACCGGTATGCCAGCCGGACAAAATGAATCGGGAAGTCTGTTGTCTCCCTGGGGCGCGCATCCGGGACGTCACTGACAATCTGCCAAGGCTCATTGGGAAACACGATAAGTACCCCTTTCTCCTCATCCATGTGGGCACAAACAACACGGCCAGAAACACCTTGGAACAGATCACCTCAGACTATGAGGCTCTGGGTAGGAAGGTCAAGCATTTGGGGGCGCAGGTGGTCTTCTCGTCAATTCTTCCCATAAAGGATAGAGGACTACAAAGGGAAAGGAAGATACTGCAGGTCAACGACTGGTTACACACATGCTGTCGACGGGAGAGGTTTGGATTCTGGGACCATGGTCTAAGCTTCTTGGAGGGGGGACTGTTGGCAAGAGATGGGCTGCACCTCACGAGGACTGGGAAGAATCTCTTTGGCAGAAGTATGGCAAAACTCATCAAAAGGGCTTTAAACTAAAGCCTCTGGGGGATGGAGATGATAGCTTAAATACTGATCCAAAGACAGCGGGTTGTAAACGCAATGATTTGAAGGGTACAGGAGACACTGGGAGAGAGAAAGGGATGTACGGCAAAGCTCATGGTATATTAACGGAGGAATCCAATCGGGACAAAAGAGACTTCTGGTGTCTATATACCAGTGCGCGGAGCTTGGGAAACAAGCAAGGGGAGCTTGAAGTCTTAGTGCATCAAGGCAAATATGACTTCATAGGGATAACAGAAACTTGGTGGGATGACTCCCATGATTGGAATACAGCCATTCAAGGATATAAACTCTACAGAAAGAATAGAAGCAACAGAAAAGGAGGGGGAGTAACATTATAAGTCAAAGACAAATACACCTCTATGGAAATCCAAGAGAGCAAACAAAGTGGTCCGATAGAGACCATTTGGGTAAAAATAAATGGAGAAACAAATAAAACCGACATGGTAGTAGGTGTCTACTACAGACCCCCTGGCCAAGAAGAGGTGGTAGACGAGGCCTTTCTCAAACAAATCTCTGAAATCTTAAGGAGGCAAGAAGTAGTAGTGATGGGGGACTTCAACTACCCGGATATCTGCTGGGAGACAAACTCTGCGAAGCACAAAGCCTCCAACAAATTCCTGATGGGCCTTGCTGATAATTTCCTCTTTCAAAAAGTAGAAGAAGGAACAAGGGGATCGGCAATCCTGGACCTGATCTTAACTAACAGGGATGAATTGGTCACAGGAATTAAAGCGGTCGGTACCTTGGGGGAAAGTGACCACGTAATGCTGGAATTCGGGATTCTGGGGAAAGCCAAAGAAGAATATAGTGGAACATGGACCTTGAATTTCAGGAAAGACGATTTTATCAAGGTCAGGGAAATGATGGGTACGATCCCGTGGCTAGATAGACTAAAGAAAAAAGGAGCCCAAGAAGCGTGGGAGTTCATGAAGAGCGTATTACAAAAAGCACAATTGCGAACAATTCCAAAGAGGAAGAAAAATGGAAGACATCGGAAAAAGCCAATGTGGCTACACGGAAGACTGGTGGAGGAGGTAAAAGTAAACAAGAGCATGTATAAAGAATGGAAGGAAGGATGCATTACCAAGGAAGAGTACCGATGAGCGGCTCGGGCTTGCAGGAATAGCGTAAGGAAAGCTAAAACCCAGAATGAGCTGAGGCTGGCGAGGGAAACGAGGAACAACAAAAAAGGGTTTTTTCAGATATGTTCGAAGCAAGAGAAAGACCAACCAAACGGTGGGACTGCTGCTCAATGAGGATGGCAAAATGTTGACAGATAACGAGGAAAAAGCAGAACTGCTCAACACCTATTTTGCCTCCATTTTCTCCCAAAAAGGGAACAGTGTGCAACCTTGCATCAGTAGCAATCTCAGCAAGGGGTTGGGACTGCAGTTCGAGATTGATAAGGAGATAGTCAGGAAATACCTAGTTAAGCTAAATGAGTTCAAATCTCCAGGGCCCTGCATCCCAGAGTATTGAAGGAACTTGCGGATGTACTCTCGGAACCTCTTGCCATCATCTTTGAGAAATCATGGAGAACGGGAGAGGTGCCGGAGGATTGGAGACGAGCAAACATCGTCCCGCTCTTTAAAAAGGGTAAAAAAGAAGATCCAGGGAATTACAGGCCGGTCAGTCCGACTTCAATACCGGGAAAGATATTAGAACGGATAATAAAAGAGTCCATTGGCAACTATCTAGATGACAATGCTGTGATTAGAAGGAGCCAGCATGGGTTTGTCAAGAAAAAATCCTGTCAAACTAATCTCATCTCTTTTTTTGATCGGGTCACTAGCTTAGTAGATGGTGGAAATGCTGTAGATGTCATCTATCTAGATTTCAGCAAGGCGTTTGACAAACTAGTCAAATGCGGACTACATGGAAATACTGTCAGGTGGATTCACAACTGGTTGGAAAACCATACTCAAAGAGTGGTCGTCGGTGGCTCTGCTTCGGACTGGAAGGAGGTCACGAGTGGAGTGCCACAGGGTTCTGTCCTGGGGCCGATACTCTTCAACATTTTTATCAATGACTTAGATGATGGGGTGGAGGGAAGCCTTATGAAGTTTGCGGATGATACGAAACTGGGAGGGATAGCTAACACAATGGAAGACAGGAATAAAATCCAAAGGGACCTGGATAGACTAGAAAATTGGGCTGAAATTAATAAAATGACATTCAATAAAGACAAATCCAGGATTCTGCATTTAGGCCACAAAAACAAAATGCACGGGTACAGGATGGGAAATACCCAGCTTAGCAGTAGTGCGTGTGAGAAGGACCTTGGAATTGTAGTGGATCGCAAGTTGAACATGACCCAGCAGTGTGATGCTGCGGCAAAAAAGGCAAATGTGGTTTTGGGCTGCATAAACAGAGCTATAGTTTCCAGGTCGAGGGAAGTAATAGTCCCACTATATTCTGCATTGGTCAGGCCTCATCTGGAATACTGCGTTCAGTTCTGGGTGCCTCATTTTAAGAAAGATATAGACAAGTTAGAGCGGGTTCAGAAGAGGGCGACAAGGATGATAGCTGGTATGAGAACAAGTCTTATGAGGAAAGGTTGAAGGAACTTGGCATGTTCAGTCTGGTGAAGAGAAGGCTGAGGGGTGACATGATTGCACTCTTTAAGTACCTGAAGGGCTGTCACATAGAGGAGGGTACAGATTTGTTCTCTGCTGCCCCAGAGGGTAGGACTAGGTCTAATGGTTTTAAGTTGCAGGAGCGTAGATTCAGATTGGACATTAGAAGGAACTTCTTGACAGTAAGGGCAGTTCGGCAATGGAACCGACTGCCTAGGGAGGTGGTGGGATCCCCTTTGCTGGATGTCTTCAAGCAGAGGCTGGACAGCTATCTGCGGGAGATGCTCTAGCTGTGGATTTCCTGCTGTGAGCAGGGGGTTGGACTCGGTGGCCTACAAGGCCCCTTCCAACTCTATGATTCTATGATTCTATGAAATTCAGAGAGAAAGACAATACAAACAGTTTAAAGTCTGCTATGACAAGTAATAAATAGTAAAGCACCAGTGGTTTGGAAGAAAGATGCTATGGGTCAGGACTTCAGAATACAAAATGGGCTCTCACACTAAAAGTGATATTTATGCCCAAAGAGGGAATCAAATGCTTCATTGTTATCCAGTACATTTCCTCAGTAAACAACAGTCAGGAAATTGAACTAGGTGAATAATTTGTCTGGCTCTGTGATGTTGTACTTACAATGTGATTTAACCTATAATTAAAATTAAGCCTAATTTATTTTATGTAATGTTTATTCACTAGGGCCCACATTAGGTGATTCTGCTGTGAAGGTTAATGTTCTCACATGATTTAGCAGACTGCTTAATCTTTTTTGTTTGTTTGTTTGGTTGGTTTTAGTACACTTCCTTTGACATGTGAGCAAAATCCACTTTTTGAACATATTTATTTACTAAGCTTCTATCCCACTTCAACAATGGCGGCTGCTGCTGCTGCTGCTAGTAGTAGTAGTAGTAGTAGTTATTGCCTGCCGTTCACCAACAGGTCCCAGGGTTGGTTTGAACAGTCTAAAATTCAGAATAAAAGCAATTAAAACAAATTACATTCACAAGAATAAGGTGGGTCCTGAAAACATACACCTCAAGTGCCAAAGGGCAAGGTAAAGAGGTGTGTCTTTAGGATGCACCAAATACAAAGACAATGTAATAGGAACACTGTATACTGTACACTATAAACAACAATAGTAAAAGTGCCATCATTAACAGATGGTAGTAGGACCTAAACATATGCATCACGGCAGAAATGAGGTGCTTCTGGTTTTAGGGAGATTTTTCAGGATAAAATGGTGTTCGGAGAAGAGGCCTGAGGAATGGCATGTGGGAGGGCTTACTAGGGACTTGACTTTTTTGGAGTTTTTTTTCCTAAAGTGGCTGCTGTTGGCTAATCGGGCAGTGCACTTCTAGTGTGGCTATCAGCCTTTAGTGCAGGTAATTAATTCATTGACATTAAAGAATCCTAGAGTCATGACCTTAGTAAGAGCTTTCACCCTCCAGGGTCTCCACTTCAATATCCTGTTTCTGACAAGTTGTTTGCAGAATATTGTTGATATTCTTTGTTGACAGGTGGCAGTGATGGAGGAGAGAACATCAGAGTCCTCATTGCCAGCCACAGCATGGTTTTTTGGGCCAACCGCAGAGCAATATGGTCGTGGCTGGGCACACAGGCCTCAGTGGGATGGCCTCCATGTATTGGTTCAGTAGGAGGGGCCTGACTTGGCATAGGCTGTTGCCCACTATCTTCCAAAAGGCAATGGCCAGACATATGCCACATGTTTTAGTGTTGCATGAGGGTGACAATGACCCTGGTCTATTGAAAGATAAGGTACTGATATTGCATGATATTGATGATATTCTTGTCTGATTTGCTTAGGGGAGTGAGGTTTGCTATTGAGGAGGGGGGGAAGGACTAAATGAGACTTGTCCTCCTTCTGTGCCAGGTGTGTGCAGGAAAAGGGATGTATGGGAGATGAACTGTGAGTATCCTGAGGCCCTTTAGATAAATAGTGATTCCGGAGACTTGGACGCAGGGCTGAGAGACCCGTGGGGTGGGATATGGACCGCTAGTGAGCTTAACCTGTGCCACTAACTCAAGGTCTTGAGGCTGAAGGTAGAGCGGGTTGGGAAGACTTTCCTCCACACCTTAAAGGGTTAGGGGGAAGAGCTGGAATTAAGACCAGCTTGAACAGGGCAGGCTCATGCAGGAAGAACAGGCTTAGGAGCCTGAATGAGGTTGGCAGGATTTCCTGCACATGGTCTCATTCCCCTATGCAGATTAGTTAAAGTTCACAATATTTAAGGGTAATTAATAAAGTGGCCCTAGTTTAAAACCCATACACTTGTGTCTTGCCTCTTTATTTTTGGTTTCTGACGCAACTATAAGAGAAACACAGTGTTTTGTACAGTATAAACAACAATAGTAAAAGTGTTTTCATTAATAGATAGGAGCAGGGCCTGAGCATCTTTTTTTGGGTGGGGGACTTGTACTATGGAACCCTCCCACACACATATTACAATCACACCCCATAATAGAATCTCATGAATCATTAAAAAAAACCTTTGATTTAAATTCTGAAAAAAATATTTTTTTATGTTTATGAAATTATACCATGGTCCACATTGGGCCTTCCCCCCCCCAGGCACCAAGATGCCCCCCCATTTCCTATTTTTCTTTAGCATATCATCCCACCTGAAGAAGAACTTGCTGACTATTTTGTAACTTTTTGGCTGGTTCTAACAAATATATCATCCTGTCAATATTTTAACAGGATCACAAAGAATTGGGTCCATTTCAAAAACTTTGAATGGTTGATTCTTGTTTGTCATATCATGCACAAGCAAATATTTTTTATAATCTTTGTTTTTCTAATCATTATGTGGATGTAATGAAAACAATGATAATTATAATGTTTTGATTTTATTTGTTCCAATGAACCAACAGGGCTGCAAGCATTTCACAAATATGCCACCTCACTTTGAAGTTTTGTGTCTTTTTCTTTGCAAAATCATTAATTATCTACCCAAAGTCAATTTCCCTTCCAACTGTGGTTTATGATAATTGCAGGCTATAAACCCTACCAGCAGTAGATACTCCCATGGTTCCTCAGATCAATGCCCCGTTATAATAATGATGATGATGGTGGTGGTGGTGGTGGTGGTGGTGGTTGCCTTCTACATAATTATCTCAAGGCAAAGTACAATAAAAACAAAAAAAAGTAAAACACACACAGACTCACCCACCAGATATATTTAAAATAAAACAAATCATGATGGTACTTTTTTTCCTTCCACCACCTGTCCCTCCCTCCTTTCTACTCTGGGACCACTTGGTGAGAGATCGTGCCAGATGTGCAAGCATGTATCTCTCAGTCTCTCAAATGACGAGTCCTAGTTTAACCACACAAGCACACTTCCTCATGAAGGGCCTGGCCCTGGGCCATGCTTGTTCTGCTCTTAACACTGTTTCTGACTGGCTCCAAACAAACCTCATAAGCTCTGGACAAGAAGTAAATACTGTAGATGCAAGGAAATAAGCTTCCATAAATAGTATTGTCAAGCATGATCTGCAATTTAGCTTCTGTTTTTTCATCGTGGTAATAGAGTAGCATCCTGACACACACACACACACGGATCTCCAAGCCCCAGTAAAATGTACCTTTCTTGTTCTCATGCTTTGGGCCCTGGATGAGAGGAAAATACTACACCAGTTCTAAAAGCCAGTCCTACTTGGAATAACTTACAAATGAAAGCCATGATGGAATAAAAATATTTTCATCGCCTTCCCAGATGGACTAATTTGAAAACAGCCACCTTGACCACAGCACTAATGACAGGAGTTGTGTTTCACCTCCTCCTCAGTCCCGTCCCATAACTGATATTTGGTGTTATCTGCATTTCTTCTGAATACTCGGTGTTCAACCATACAAGGAGCATGCCAGTGTGGACATTCATCATCTGACAGGCAGATGAAATTAGTCACACTAGGCAGGAAAATGTAGGTCGGTGTGTGTGTTTCCATCTTTTCACCTAGTAAATTATAGATACTCCGGTCCTTCACTGGTGCATCTGTGGGGGAAAGCATGACAAGCAGAATGACACACTGCATTTTTAGAAATGCAGTTCTTTGTTTTTAATGAGGTTGCTTAAAAAGAAAACTAAAATAAAGGATGCATTGTTTTCACTCTTTGCTGCCTCCAGAAGTCCCTTCTTGTGACACACCTACTTTTGCAAGTAAAGACAGGACTAGTAGAAGTTTGGAACACCATTCAGCCTGTGTACAGAATAAAGATACACAGCCTCATAAAAATGAGGGAGGTCATCAAATTTCTCCCAGGTCAGGTTCAGAATCAAAAGGAGAAGTCAATTTTGCATATCCCAAACTTCCTGTACCTCTTGAATCAAAATCTGAGTGGGAAAGAAAGTTCTGGCTTCTCATTATCCATCTTAGGCTCAGCCAGCTGTTCCTAATCTCAGTAGCCCTACCAGCCAGTCCCTCTCCATCCAAAGCATATATCCTTTTCCCTTAACTTTCCTTCCAAGTGATTGTAAGAGAAGCGGAGTATGTGGGGATGCAGCAGCCTCCACGAGACAGCCATCTCCCCTTAGCCACCAGACTTTGCTTCCTAACAACATGATTAGTGGAGGGAGTAGGGACAGCCTAAGACATTTTGCTGCCAGCGGCAAAGTGCAAGATGGCCCACCCACCCCCATTCAATGCAGAGAAGCTGACTAGATAATTTTGCATGCAATGTTCGCTAATATAATGCATTTTAAGAATGTATTATAATGTCATTAGTGTATGCATTTTTGCACACACGTTCCCCTAATATACATGTTTTTGTACACTTTTTTTTGCTGGAACACTGCATTAAAAAATTCAGAGTGTGAATTAAGGTTAGCGGCCTTTCAGTTTGTGTATTGAATCAGGAAGTGCAAATTCAGTAGGTTCACATTAAAATGCGAACTGATCTGAATTTCTTTCCTATCCCTATTTGTAGTTGTTTTAACCTGTGCTTCTGCTTGATCACTTCTGATGACCCACTCTTAATATTTTCACTGAGTCCGAAATGCTCAGTGTGTGAAGCTGTGAGCAGCTTCTCTTTTGAGAGTTGTGCATGATTTTAGTATTTGACCAGAATGTCTTGGAGCAAGCAGCTTGAGGTTTAAACTAACATTGCTTCTTGTGTCATTTCCACCACTTGAACTGCTCCAGATCCTTCCTCCCTGATTTCCCTCTTGTGACAGATGCTGTTTTCTTTCTTCTCCTTCCTGCCATCATTTTGGGCAAATGCACTTTGTTAAAGTTATTGCAATTAGGGAGGCCTTTACAAACAGTTCTTTCCAAGACTCTGGTATTTTACTATGAGGGGTTTTGTTATGGCTCTTGGGCTGCAATCCTAACTCCTGGCTGGCAGCATTGGGGCTTTAATGGTGTGGCACAGCCAGCACCACATCCACAGCCCCAGCAGCTGCACTGGTCAGGTCAGAAGATGGGGTGCAGGCTCTGCCCCTTTGTTATGCCATCTCCCAGGTTGGCACAATGAGGAGGCCCACACTGGGTGCATAGCTTGCATGTGATGGTACTGAAGTTCTGTCCCCTTCCCACTCCAGAAACACTCTGTCTTGTGAATTTCCATTAGCTACCAGTGGCAACAGCTTCTGCCTGCCTGCTGCTTGAGTGGGCTTATTGGGGTTGTCTTTGCCAGCTGGGCTTCTCTGCCAACAGAGGTTGGTAGGGGTGGGCAGAGGGTAGGGATGCGCAACAAATTCATTTCAGTTCGCATTTCAAGCTGAATCTGTCAAATTTGCAGTTTCTGAAATAACATGAGAACCGAAAGGCAGTCATCCTTTGAAATGTGCACTTATTTGAATTTTGCAATGCAGTTCACCAACCAAACATTGTTTACAAAAATGCATGTGTTAGAGGAAAGTGTGCATAAAATGAATATGTTAGTGAAAATAGCATATAAAATGCATTATGTGATAAAAAGTTCTAGCAAAAATGTGTTTATTAGGAGAATTTTCATGAGGGTTTTTTTAAAAAGAATGCAAATTGTTGCAAAAAATGTGGAGAATTGAATTTAAGATTGGAAGTTGACAGATCTTTCCATCCCTAGCAGAGGGATACCTCTATTCCATCCAACTTCCTTCCAGCATGGCTCATCGGGAGAGAGGGGCGGATTGCTCTGCTGCTTTCTGAAACATCATATCATAATTAATTAAGGTGCATCACATAAGTTCAAGTAAGCTGAGCACAATAATTTGAGATAACATGATCTCTTTCTGCAAGTTACTCAAGCTAGAATAAATGAACATTTCTAGATCTTACTCTATATGCAGATCCATTCATTTGTGCCCTTTCAAGACTTTCAGTATTTGTGGATAATGAATGTGAATCTGTGGATAATGAATACACGTGAAGGGAGTGTATGCAAGGATCTGGCCTGTATCATTTTTTTAGAATGTAGAAGAATTTCACCCATATAGCAGTATGCATGGACACTGAATGATTGAATAGGGCTTTGGTGTAAAACGCCTGGGAAGAGCATCTGATATTGCACAAAGTTAATTCTGAAAAAAGGAGGCTCATTAAGTTACAAACAGAGCTCTTTTTGTTTAAATATATCTGAGCAAAATGATGGATATGATTTCTGGATGAGGCAAACAATTGACAAGCAAATGTAATAATAAAGGCTGTAAACCTAACTCCACTTACCTGGCAGGGCTGGGAATTATATCTGGCCAGAGGGCCAGATCCAGAAGTGGCCAACCCTGTGCAGGCCACAGGTAGTCAGAAGTGCTTAATTGTCATATGACATTGGGTGATTTAAACTTCAAGGAAGAATTTCAGCATGAAGGTAGAAAAGAAAAGAAAACCCTGATATATATACCTTTAGTTACTGAAAATTGTCCAGTCAGAATAAGGTTATTAAATGTTCTGAATGTGGCTGAGTGAGGGGGACAAAAAAAAAAGGGGGGGGGAAGAAAAGATGTCAGAAACTGTTAGTTACATATTCACCACAGTTGCTTTTAGCCATTATAAGTATAGAAATCTCACATTTATATTCCTGTCAAGTAAAACAAAAAAAAAAGGTCTACAGGTGAGAGCTAATGTAACATCTTTCACTTAGCTAGCACACAAAGGCTTGTTAAAATTGCAGCTCAGCATGCTCTGTTTGAAGCAAAACAAGTCTTCAAAATCATTGCTGTTGGATATGAGGTTGATAGGACCTTTGGCTGTGTTCTGCGGATTTTTTTTTTTAACTGCACACACACTGGAAGCCTTTTTATCTAGACAGATCTAACCCTTAACTTTACCAGTAAGAATACAGCCTTTGAGGACAGTCAGAAATATCCCTGAACCTTTTGATGGATACTGCAGGAGTTCTCTGATTTCAGTCTCTTGCTATGGTGTTGAGTCCATCTGTATTAATTGAGATAGTGCTTTATCTCAACACTCAAGATGATAGATGACAGTATGAGAGTAGGAGGTGAGAGTATAGACCCAATGTTTAAAAACAGGAATAAAAAGATCTATGTATCAAATGGAAATTGACCCTATCCAAATTATCCCTAGTACTAAAAGGCAGACCAAACAACAAAGTCTTACTCCAATTCTGGAAAATGCCCAAGCCCAGAGATTGGCAAGTTTCTAATAGAAGGATGTTCCATAGCTGTGGCTGTCATCTTTTTCTTTTCTTTTTTTAATCACCACTGTCATTTCACATATCACTTTCTCATTGGGCTCTTCTGTTACAAGTGAGGTAACTGCTGGGAAGCAGCAACAAAGGTGCTTTTTTAAAAAAAAGAATCAAAGCAAGCTTATAAAAAACTTTGCATCCTTGTGTAAGCCATCTGACATCCTGGAAAAATATTAATATTTTTCTCAACCTCCCTGAAAGTCTCTGAAAATCACACAAATGGTCCACAAAAGGGGGGCATTTTCTACCTCAGACAGAGGTGGGGAATCACACAACTTTGAATATTCCCCATGGGGAAAAAAAGTCTTGTACGTCTAAAAAACAGCAAGTGAGGTGTAAGGCTAGGGTACACCTTTGGTCTTTCCATGCTAGTTTCATATAGAGAGTGCGACACAGTTTCCTACCTGCTGCCTGAAGTGGTACAATCCAGGAAACACATAGATCAGGATCTAAAGAATTTCAGAACTCTGCACATCCCCAAGGAAACTCTAGATGTGTGTTTCCTGAAGAGAAACTGCCGATGACACATGAGAAATGATTTCAAATTGAGCGGAGTTCTAAAAGCACTTTGTGAATATTCACATCTAAAAATCTAACTCAACTAATGCAAGTTGTTCTTTGGATGGCCAGCATAGATGAAATATTTTACAAAGCACTTGTTATATTTGAGAGTTTGGTGAAGTCTTGGAGGATGTTCTGATCCCTAAGGCATGCAGGGTCTAAACTGTTTAGGACAAAGTGCAGATGCTGAACCATTCATTATTATGACCCATCCCTGTCAGGTATGCATTCTATACTAGTTTAAATTTGCAAGATGAGAGATTTCCTCCCTCCCCTAAGCAAAGGAAGTATATAGTACAGAAGAGTAATGTATGCACAATGCCAATATACTTTATCTCATAAATAGTTCTGTTTTTAAAAAATGTTTCCTGTTTGTTGTGATTTAATGTTGTAGATCTAATAATGACCAGTTAATCATAAAAGATACACTGTGTCTAACAATGGGTTATTTTGAAAACTCCATAGCATACTTGCTTCAATATTGCAATATCCCAGTATTTGCCAGTACTGCCAAAACTCCAACCCTTAATAGGAGCTATTAAGGGAATAAAATGATATGTGTTTGGACAACAAAAATTATTTTGGTTGTGTTATAAAAGAAATACTGTGATTGTAGAGATTCTCTCAGTTATAAAGAGCAGGAATGGATTTACTTTTTTTTACATGAATGTTGCCATGAATCAGATGATGTTGTGCAGAGGGTGAATGAATGATTCAGCATTTACCTTGATATTATTGCCAACAGTGAAATGGCTGATGATTCAGATTGACAGGCCAGTTTTAGGGAAATTATATGTGTTTGCCCATTTATATCATAGTGAAATGATTTTCCAATGCGGGCAGGGCAAAAGGCTGAAATATAGGCCAACCTACTAATCCTCTTTTTGAGAGTGCAGCAGTGTGCGCCTTATAATTAAAGTGCACAGAAAACAGGTTTTTCAGTCACAGTGGAAGTCATTGGGCACATGAACTGAGACAGGGCAGTAGTAGAAGAAGGAACCAATGCAATTCATCCCATCAAACACTTTTCAAGATATAGGAACACCCTGAGAGAACGGTGAACGGAAAGAGACAAACAATTACCAGACTGCATTTGGAGGGAACTCAGAAGGCATTTGCTGTAGATATAAAAGGATACATTGCACAGATGGTAAAGAGCTATTCTGTAGGTTCATTTGCACCCAGTGGAAAAATGTAGGAGTTAAGGCGTAGATCTAATGATGAAGCAAATGAATCAGATTCTCTTCTGACATAAACTGGTGAAGCTTCAATGGAACTGTCAAAACTAAACCTGCAGAGCATTTGGCCTAATAACTTAAAAGGAGTGCTGTAGGTGGAATGTTCAAATGCCATTAAGAGATCAGGATCACAGCATCAAAACTGAGGAGGATTCTTTGTAGAGAGTCTGAAAAAATATAATAATAAATATATGGAAAGTTTCAAAATACTTAACAGGGTACAGAGATCGTGCTAAAGAACAGGGTTTGTTAGAGAAAGGCACATGGGTGGCATTCGACTGCTTATCTTTAAACTCTCCTGCTTCTGTCTCAAACTCTTTATTTCTCTTTTCACTGTTAATTAAACCTGCTATGCTTTCTCATCCTTTCCAACAAAAAATGTTGTGGTTCAGTTGGACCTGATTTTAAAACATAACCAAAAACCAATACCGCACAATGCACATCCAAGCTGAAAGCAATGCTGTTTCTTTTCAAGCCTGCAGAGGGACAATGTCCATTCCTACCATTCATTAGCAAGAGGAAGCAAACTCTTTCCTATATATTGAAGTCCAATATTACAGCTGGGGTAGAAATTAGAAAGTATTACTTCTTTGCTGCTAATGGAATGAAGGATTTAGATCTTTGAAGCTCAAAACCAGATGCAGTGGGTCGCTCAAGAGGGATGGGATGATGCATAACATACAATTTTCCCCAATGAGGATCATCTCTGGGTTTGAAGTAATATGCGCCCATCACTTCTGAAGAGCATTTATTTTGTCATGAATGCAAGGCTTTGGAGCACAATGGATCCATTTACTTCCAGCAAAATAAGCACATGTACAACACTTCAGAAGTGACATATATAGCATTCCCCCCATCATTATAGATTATCTCCATGATGGAAAAGAGCATCAAGCAAGAAGCAGCCCTTGGACTGGTCATTAGCCATGAATTCCAATTCTTTATATTTTATCTCTCATGAGAGGGAAAACAAGGACTATAACATACTTTGCACAGTTAAAAGTTCATTATGAAACATGGCAAATAACACCATCAGTTTTGGGGGCCTTCTAGCCACATCCTGACTGATTCTGGAGATGACAGAAACATGTCTAGCAATATTTCCTGCTTTTACAAATGTCAGGGCTAATCCAGTTATGTGAAGAACATCCTAAAATTATACTTTGGATATGGTTTGTTATTTTTAAATGAGTGGCTTTACATAGTGAAGTCATCACTATTTTTTTCCGATTCTGTATGTTACAGCAACTTTGATTCACAGCTCTTGGCTCAACCCACATTCTAAACATATTTGAAGGGATGGTAAGCTGCGTCAAGACACATGCAGGGCCAGTGCACACGGAATACCAGCTTTCTGTTAATCATCACTGGCTAATCAGGAGGCAGCCTTGGGAATATTTATTTATTAAGACATTTGTATCTCTTAATGGTGACTTACATAAACAGGGTAATTAAAAACATAATATATTATCGACAGAAACTAATTCTCAAAAATTGCATAATTAACATCATCATAAAAATGACAACTCATCAGCCTCTAAAAGCCTGAGCAAAAGGTGGGTTTTTCCCTGGCATCTGAAATAATGTAAGGTTGGGGCAAGACCCACTTCAGTGGGGTAGTCATTCTACTGTGAAGCCTCCACCAAAAGGGCTTATCCGCTGTGCTCCCTATCTGCAGCCCCTCTCCTTCCTAGATCATGTTTTCCTCTTCTCTCTTCCTACCTTAGATGACGTATGTTTAATGTACATTAAATTACATTTCCATGTTATTTCCTTTAATCACTCTTATCTGTGAGCCACTCAATGTAGCATACAGTCTTTCTAATGTTTAGGTATGTTCTGGTGCACTGTTATTACTAAAACTGTTAACATTTCCTTAAAGGGCAATGTCTTACCTTGATTATCAAATATTGACAGCGTAACCAGTGTTGGTCTACTGTGATCCATTTTCTCTGTTATTTTACTACTGTCTGAGATGTGTGTACTGCCTTCAAGTCAATTCCAGCTTATGGCGACCCTATGAATAGGATTTTCATGAGGCTGAGAGGCAGCGACTGGCCCAAGGTCACCCAGTGAGCTTCATGGCTATGTGGGGATTCAAACCCTGGTCTCCCGGGCCGTAGTCCAATGACTGCCTCAAAATATTTGCACTCTCAGGCAAATCCACCACATATAGTAATGCTGTGCAAGATCTAAACAGCCCCTTCTCTAGCATGTGGGTTTACTGATCTATCAATGTAACTCTGGGCTCAACTACACAGGGGTTTACTGTGTGTCTGGTGCTACTTGCATCCCCTTTTAATTTGTATGCTTCACATGATGTTACTGGCAAACAGAAGCATCACACAGTTTTCCCCCTATAGTAACCCAATTCTCAGATACCTACCCCCAATCCGTACTAACCCAATCCTCTGATAATCCAAAAAGGGAAGGAAAAATGTCTCCACCCCACATCTCTAGGGCTTGCAGACGCTGTGCTCCGATGCTTTTAGGTGGGTGTGTCAGTCATTCCCCTCTCCACGCCCACTCCCTCCTCCTCCCTTCTTTCATTTCATTTCCTGTGGGATGAAGAGAAACTTCTGCTTCTGTCTCCCATTCTATAAGCTTCTTTTATTTTGCTGCAAACGGTGCCTTTATTTTCATTTCCCCCCTAACTAGTGCACAAAAGCATAACATTGCTCAAACAAAGATTTGTATTTCATCCATATTGTACCAGTGAAAATACAAATAATCACACTTCTGGGTTGTTTGTTTAAAATGAAACTTACTGGTAGAAGAAACTGAGCATGCTCAGTTGCCAGGTAAACAGAGGGAGTGGAAATGTTAAATTAGAGGGTGTGGTCTTTAGGAAACTGTGTGATTGATGCTTCCCCTCAAGTGTGACTAGAAAACACCATGTTTGCAGCTGGCATTGATCCCTTACTGTAGACAGTGCAAACAGAAAACGGAGGTAAAAACAGTGTCTTTCGCATAAAGTTATGCTGCCATGTGGATAAGCCCTCAGACCATGAGGTGTAATTTTCCTTTATTCTTGCAGACCCTGATTTTTAGTGTATATGTGTGTGGAGGATGGGGTTTCCAAAGTGCCTCCCAAGTTTCCTGATCAAATGATCCTCCCTAATTTTCTCTCACATTTATTTCATTCCATCTAATGTTCTTGTAGGTAGTTTATAAGTTGTTTTATATATTGTTGATACCAGTCCTCAATTATTTGGGGAGTATGAATCTATTATTAATTCCATCTCTGTTAGTGTTATCCTACGCTCAGCTTTTACCAAAGCATTAGAGCTAAAATGTAGTCTTTGATGAATAAGGTACCAATTGTGTGAAGTTTGCCTTAATTGCTCCTTTATTTGCCTGTTTTTCACACATGGATTTTGTACAGAGACCGTTATTGTCTGTTTTTACATTCTTGAATAATTCATTGCCATCTTTGCTGTTAAGAATCCCAAAATAACTTTACCTGGCCACTGTGCCCTTGGTGATCATGTATTGTTGCAATAGTAATCTGGCTCAGTAAAAAAGGAGCCATGGGTTCAGGCATTTGGTATCTGTACTTGGCTGACAACTGGGATGGACAGATTGGGCTCAGTTTGGTCCATGCCTGCTTTGCTCATGACTAATATGTCACAGAGTGGCGAAATTGGGAATTGAGAGACTGAGAGAGCCTTTATATGTTTGAATCTTTGCTAAAGATTACACCTTCCCTGCAAATTAGTCAGACAGAGACTTTAAGCTTTAAAATAAGAAATAACTACTTTATTCTGGGATAGGAAAGAGTTCTGCCTCTAGCTATCTAGCTAAGTTGGAGATGCAAACACTAAGTCTAGTGTTTGCCCTCATGCTTGGAGGAGAGGGAGAGACAAAGAGAAAAATGTCTGCTCTCCCTCTCAAGAGAAAGAAGGAGGAGGAGGAAGGAGATGTGGTCAACATCCTATGCATATCAGTCTAGCAGGAAGGGAGAGACAGCAGGAGATCGAAGGATAGATATTAGCCTAGCAATCAGGAGGTCTCCTCTCTAGCTACCCTTTTTAACCCCATGCAGCCTGAACCACAAGTTGGAGTTGAACTACATATTCCAACATAATATTAAGCCTGTTTTGTCCACATTGAAATGAAACTTGCTTACCATGTATATGAGGCAATCTGAGCATGGGCTATGATCAATTAACCCTTTCTGTGCTTTCATTTTTAACAGAATCTAGCTCGGAGAAACTACAAAGTACAACAGCTGCTACAGCAGGTCTGGCAATGTTACTGATAAATACTATATGATTACATTTTTAAAAAAATTAAAAGAGAGAGAAAAGATGACTGTCCCCATGTCATCACATATCATTTACCACAGGAATATTTTCAGACCTGCTGTAGCAACTACAGTACTTTTTGGCTTCTCCAGGCAGTTAGATCCTGTTAAGAAATGAAAGCCCTCGCTTGGCCTTCTCATGGAAGAATTTGGGAGGAGTGCAGATTCTGGAGTGGACCATGTTTCAATCTGCATATTAATTCAGGTTCTTTGGATCAGGTGAATTTGTTTCTCTCAAATCCCTTCCCTGTCCCTAGTCGAGGAGCCAATGGTGCAAAGCTACCATCTGTGAGATCTTTAAACAAGAATTCTCCTTAAAGATAATACTGCTTGCCCATCCCTAGGGATGATTAATCAGAGTTGGATCAGTTTGGCAAGTTCAGTGCTCCACTCCTAGCTGAGTTTCCAGCTCTGTACCACATAATTTGACTGATGCTAACAAGTTTAATATTAATTTTTGTAGGATAAGAAATGAACTTTTGGGCTCCATTTAGTAGAATTAATTGGGAGCCACAGGCTGTGTGACCTTTACTTTTCCAGGACTTATCAAAAATTGCTTTGCAGGAGAATTATGCATACATGATAACTGCCATACATGAATATGGTTCCTGGCTTTCTCACACTTCTTCCAATCTACCTCTCTCCCTTGTGCTTATTCTGCACGGTGATTTCTATGCTATCTGCCCATAACCTTTTGAAAATGTGGTTTCATATTTTGGTACACACACAGTTATTGTTGAAAATATAACCTAAATGTCTGCCCTATCCTCTTTAATTTGATCAAATGAATGCTTTTATTTCGGTCACAGACCAGCCATTGTATCACTAATTCCAGTACAAAAAATTGGATCATACACAAAAACGTGAAATACAAACGGATTAATATAAAAGAATTTACAATTAAAATTTAAAAACATAGAGAATTGGCTAAAATAAAAAAATTAACCAAGATCCATAACCATTTTCCTACACTTGATAGCTGCTGCACAGAATCTGGCCATGTTACTAGTGACCATGGGGATTTTATCCGCTAACATAAAGGAGGGATAATCAGATTCCCAAACCACAGGGAATGCTTGTAAGATTGGGGTGATGAAAGCAAGGCGGATGTTCCTGTAGAAGGAGCAATGTAAAAGGACATGTCCTATTGACTCCACCTCCCCATTATCACATGGGCAGACTCGATCACCATGGGGGACTCCGTTGTATCTTCCCTCCAACAAAGCAGAAGGCAAGACATTGTGTCTGGCTAGGGTAAATGCCTTTCTATATTTTACAATAGTTAGATCTACAAGGTAATTTGCCGGTAGAAATACCCTT
Organism: Rhineura floridana; assembly: GCF_030035675.1. Lineage (NCBI taxonomy): Eukaryota > Metazoa > Chordata > Lepidosauria > Squamata > Rhineuridae > Rhineura > Rhineura floridana. The sequence continues at coordinate 32,994,666 of NC_084486.1, read as the reverse complement.
CGAGTCAGGCCTGGATTAGGATATGCCGCCAGCAAACTCAGATTGGTTTGAAGTTCAATGTCCTTTATCCGTTGGGAGATAAGCATTTTGGCCTTAGTTAGCCCAAGTTTAATAAGCATCCCTGGAGAGAAACCTAAGGCGTATATTTTCTTATACACCATCCGCTTCCATTTTGACTGGAAGGGGTCTTCTAATGTAAGAGGGGCTAGTTCCCCAGGGGTAAAGATCAGCTTTAGCCAGTAGTTGATCCTGAGGGTCCGCACCCAAGACTCTATCAGAGGAAGTCCCACCTCTAAACGGCAGGCCACATTGGGGATACAAGGGGGGAGCCCCAGAATGGCTCTAAGAAATTTAGCTTGTACAGCTTGTACAGCTTCCAAACACCTGAAGTTGCTGTAGGCACAGAATTGCCCTCCATATAGCAATTGTGCTATTATCTTGGCACTGAATACCTGTAGCGCGGCCTGATCATTAAGGTCCCTTTCTCACTTTTCATTCATTCTGTTTTCTTTTATTTTACTTTAATGAGGATTTTGTGTAGCTGCACAGCTTCTGGGGTGGGGTGGGGTGAGATGGGCTATGAGGGTACTATCACTGACTGGGAAGTGAGGGGATCACTTGCCTGAGGCTAAATGGTGTTGGAGGTGATGAACAGGCCCTCCTGCAATGACCCAAGCATCCAGCGTGCCCAGTGATATTATTGTAGCTGTGCTTTTTGCTAATGATTCTGCAGGCCATCCTACCCATCCACCTCCATGTTGTCCCATGACTTCTGGAAAGTCAATGAGGCCTCCCCACTGAATACCAATCACTTGGCAGCTACACCTACCTCCATGAACCCCAGCTTGACACTTGAGATTGGGGTCTGTGGCTGTCTGCCACTCTAGGTAGAAGTAGCCTGCTTATAAAGGCTCGGCCCACTGAATGCTGGAGTAAGGTTGTAAGGAGAGTCTTCGCCTTACTGTCCAGTATGGGGAAGGAGGTGGACACTGGATTGGAGCAAACATGTAGCTACTCTTTTCCTGGCCCCTGGATGCTGTTGTATATGAGGAACCTCCACATGCTGGAGATGAGGAGAACGATTCACTTGTCTTTGCCTTGCTATTAAATAGTCTGGTGAAAAGTTCAACTTATCTCTTAACATCCTGCTGTATATGGTTTCTAATAGCTTCAAAAGGAGCAATTAAAAATGATACATTGCTGAGCACCATGAGTCATCGACTGAGTTTCTCAAGATGATGGCGTTAGCTGGAGCTGAGATTTCCTGGATGGATGCCCTTTGGTAATGCAGTAGCTGCTGCATTGTACTGAAGTTGTAATTTATAAGGGCTGAAAAGCATAGCTTTTGCTGTAATTGAAAATGTTCTCTAAAGGCATTTCATTGGGAGTCTTCAAGTTAACATAATTTATTAAACTAAAACAACAATGAAAACCATTTTCAATTTATCTTTCCTTTTATTACAGTAGCACACAGTGATAACTTATATTCTCCAGAATTGAGAGGGCAGTTAAATGTAGACATATAATGTTGGGTTACCATATTCAAGAGTGCTCCTGTTATCTTGAATAGCCACGTGGAAGCATGTGTCCTTTCTCCCATTTTAGTTTTATGGAAATGAAATAAGCCGCAGCTTGTCAGTATCGCCCATGCACACAGTAGCTGTGTCATTGCTTGAGGGATTGCTTTTCCAGTGTGCCTCCAGAAATCCTGTGGTACTTTAGAGGCTTCTCAGTGACTCCTTGAAAATACGATCTGTAATGTTGCGCAAGCATCCCTGAAAGACAGCATGCTGCGCATCATGGTCACATCCACACCATACAGTTATACTACTTTAACATTTTCTTCAGAGAGAATGAGGAGCCCCTCCAAAATAGTGTGGAAGATGGCATGAGGGGAGATTGCAGGGGAAATCTGCTAACAGAAGGAGCTCCTCCATCTGTGGAAGAACAAGTCTGCATCTAAGCCACTGATAGTATGAATGAGATAATGTAAATGTATACATAATATAAGTTTCATGGTTTAATTGAGAAAAGAAATTGTAATCTGCATTCCCATTGGTCAGGAAAGTCTGTCTTTGCCTCTCTAGTTTACAAATCAGAATCAAGAACAGGATGGGGTATTTTTTTTTCCTTAAGCAAATGGCATATTTGTTTTTCCATTCAGAGGAAGTGATCTTTGGGTTAAAACTATACTGCCTATAGTTAGGAAGGTTTTGTTATTAATAATTGCAAACAAACACATTTTACACCAATATGCGTATTACTTACAGCTACTTTATAATTTCAGATATTCAGATTCAGATTGACACTCTGGGATTAAACATAAAACCCAACATTGCTGGGTTGTGTTTTTGTTTTTTAAAAAAGCCCCAAATCCTGACTACTGTTTTTTTAACCTTGTAGCTTTATTGTAGCTTGTGTCATTGTATTAAATTATGTTTTATTAGGAAAACCAAATTGACCTGAATTGCTAAGGTCAAACTGTAGTCTGCAGGTATTTTGCCAGCAAAAGCTCCATTGGTGCTATGGTGCTCAAAGGCTCTGCTGGCCTGATCCTCTTAACGTTTCACTGAGAGAAACCCAGTTTAAGCGAATAGAACTCACCCCAATAAAAGAGCTTTGATCATTGGTTGTCACAGTAAATTGTAGTTTATGAGTTGATGATCAGGCTCATGTTCCACATTTGTAATAGTAATCTGGGAAAATTCAAGTAATTCAAAACAAATTGCACAGCATATTGTAAATAGACAATGGCTAGCAAGATGAGTGAGATCTTTCCTATCTGTATCTTTCTTTGCAGTTACTTTTCCATCAGTGGTTCAAAAGTTTGGATTGACATTCTTCTTTCCCTACAAAATCCAGCTTTCAGATGAGTGCGCCACATGGTGCTAATTCTAGGTTTACTTTTAGTGCAGCTGTACAGAAAGATTGCAAGGAAAAAAGTAATCGTTCAAAGTCCTTTGTTTAAATATTACAGTCTGAATGTGGCTTGCTGGTAGCTGAAATAAAAGGTTTAACACTGGTGTAGTTAATCCATAAAATACCTATAACATTAAATCTGACTTGGTGGAAATATACTGTTATTATACAGCATACTTTCTAAAAATAATTATGTACATTAAAAAGCCTTCAGAATAGGAGTGTATTGAAATTATTGCTCATTTTCTTCTAAAAGAAAAGTATTAGGTCAGGACAATAAAAACACATATCCATACATTCAATATTTGAAACCCCAAATTAACTGGCTCACTCCCATCCCCAGCTTTCTGATCTTCAGGTAAATACAGACTAACAACTTACCATATGAGAAATGTAGGCAAATTTGCTCATTTCTTAAATAGGGACTACTAAAGTACAGCAAGACATATGCCAATGATTGGTTTTGAACTATTGTATAGTTGCTCTTGTTTCACTCTTGGTTTCTTACTGAGTAGTTATGCCACTATAAAATGAAGACATTAGTTCCACCTGTCCAGCCAAGCATTGATGCAGTATTTTATCCTTACTTCCTGTTGTTTGTTTAGGGCCAAGGTAGCCATTGTGGTACCCTCTAGATATTGTTGGACTGCAACTCCCAGTAGCCCCAGCCAGCATGGCCAATGATGACGGATGAAGGGAGTTATGGTTGCTGGAGATGTTGACTGCCACTGGCTTAGGGGAGTAGATGGTTGATTTAATTTTTAGCTTTCTAAAATAACTGTTACTTTTTTCTTTTTTAAGTCTTTTAGAAAACAATTTATCATACAATGAGTAGATAATACATACCATCTTCAGAGTATTTGAACAATAAATGTTACTTTTAGGACTACAAAGACATTTATTGATTTTTGAGGTGTAACATTAATATTATTTTAGAGTTTTTTACAACTTAACTTTTTCATTGTCACTGTGATGTGCACACTGCAATCTTAATGATGGGGTGGGGGAAGCCCCAAGGTAGAGAGCACCTAAAATAGTGTCCATTTTACACCTTAAAATCAACATGAAACTTCTATACACACGTCACCTTGCCCCCTCATCACCCAACCACTTCAAATTCAGAGCTATGACTATGGTTTCTTGTTAAATAAAATATAAACCAAAATATAAATGATTTTTTTAAAAAACCACCCTCAGAATGTCTGTAGATATTCAGCTATTTCAAAACATGTAAACAATATTTGGAATAGAAATCTCAAAATCTAAAAACTATGGATTAAAAAAAGAAAGGCACGCTGGGACTTAAAAGACAACTCTAGCATGAAAACTCCATAACTTGGGCAACATCTTTCCTATTCAGTTGTCATCTTTCCTGGGTCACTAATAGAGACCATTTTACCAAGTGGTAAATTTGTGGAAGCTTATCACTCATTAAGGCCACCATCCTTTTATACACATTAGAATGTGAAGCAGGAAAAAAGAATCCACCAAGTTTGCCTTAGTACACTATTTGCTTCCTCAAAAAATCCTTGATATACTGTCTCCCCTGGGCAAAAGCTTCCAAAATCTGGAAGCAACTCTAGCACTTATTTTTCTTACAGCATGACTACTCAGAAGTAAAACTGACTGAGTTCAGTGGGGCTTACTTTCAGGCAAATGGGTGAAGGATTGCAGCCTTAATTGACTTACAAAGGAGCTAGTGGTGTTGAAGGGAGGTCAGGTTTGATATAACAACTGAAATATTGCAGCATGCATCTTCCCATGAATTTCACTACAGAAAGATTGAAGCCTTGCCATGTGATTTGATTTATTATGTCATATCTTAGAGGACCCGACTTGACAACATCAAATATGTTTTTAGGAAACCTGGGGAAAAATGTGATTTCTTTTGGTTTAGATGCAATACAGCAAAATGCAAGCATGTGAAACATTCTTTACATGTCCCCTCGCGCTGGCAGGGTTGCTGTCTTCACCATCGTTACTCACATATCTGTCAGGTCTGTGCAAATGTTTCCTCTAACAACGTAAGTGTTGGGATGATATGCCAAATGCCCACACAGCCTTAGAGGAATGATATGCACAAAAGCCTTTACATACACGCTGGCCACCACAGGATCATCTATGGAGGTAGCTGTGATCATAGTGATTCAGGTATATGAAAATAAGGAGGGCTATCTGAGATGTCAGTGTTGCAATTTAATTCCTAATATTTCATCACCTTTCCATTGTATAGTTTAGGGCTGAAGAATGCTTTTCAGCCTGAGGGAGACATTCCTTGTGGACAGCCTTCCAGGGGCTGCCTGCCAAGGGTCAGTGTGGCCAAAGTGGATGTGGAGAGGTAGGGTGGATGGATCAGTCTATTTCTAGTCAGTGTCAATTTCACATGTGTTCATTCCTAAATCCATTCCATTTTGTTGCAGCATCTGTGATCTTGAGCCAAGAACCATCTCACAAAAGTTGGAGAAGTATGAAATTAAAAGGACAATTAATCCATTCTGACCTGTGTGTTAGTCCAGGAGGTGCAATTACATTGGTTCAGTTGAAAATGCAGGTGAAACATAATCCTCTTTCATCCCTTGGGAGGGGTGAAGAGAGGAAGTTGTTCTTAGTTATTTAGTTACCGTATGAGAAGGATGTAATACTGACCAAGAAAGGGGTAACAGGGTGTTGGTTCTCAAACATCATGCATTTTTGTTGTGACCAGGCAGCTTGAGAGAGAAACAAAACTTCCCACCCTCCATCCCAGCTTCTTTATCTTTTAGAGAAGATCTTTGGTTAGTTTATTATACTTGCCTGTATAGAGTTGGCCTGTCAAAACAGAGCTCTTTGGCTAGAAGCTTAGAGACTACAAATATTATTAAATGCCCCAAAGCCATGTTTGCTAGATCAAAGCAAACAACTCTGAGGCACAAATTTTCAATTCCTTTGCAAACTAATTGCACATAAAGTCCGTTATAGCCACACTCAAGGGTTTTTTCACCTGTATTTTTCTTTGTGCTAAGGAGCCTTAAGAGAGAATGACCACATGCCAGGTAATGCTGACCTTTCCGGAGGCGCTGTTAAGGAAGCACAGTAAGTAGGCACATCTCCATAGGCAATCAATCAGCTTCCAGGAGAACACTGGCCATGTACAGATAATTCTCCATAGATTATTTCCTGTAATTTTTTCTTCACTTTGAGATCTCAGTGCGATTTAAATGAGAGCAAATTCTTGCTTAAAAAAAAATAGAAAAAGGAAATGTCATCTTACCCATTACATGGTGAGATGAAGTTCTCACATAAATACAATTTTATTAAATTTTTATTTAGTTATTTAATTTGTATACTGCTTCATACTTGAAAAGAAGCCTCTAAGCGGTTTACAGTATTGAAAAAAAATCAAACCAAATTACACATTTAAAACAATACAAAACATTTAAAAGAAACCATCTTGAACATTAACTTCTTAACATTAACAATAATCATAAGAACCAAATTACACATTTAAGACAATACAAAACATTTTTTCAAAAAATTCTTAAACATTAATATAACCTAAAATAATTAACATAATAAATAATAATCACTACTAACAGATTAAAACACAAATATTCCAGGAAGACAAAACAACCCCACCCACCAAACACACACGTGTGTGTACAGATAGCAGCATCACTCCCACTTCTGCTGCTACCACCCCAACTTATGCTCTCACCCAAAGGTGGGGCAACACTACACAGTCCCCACCCCTGGAGTTCCTTCCTCTCATCAGGGAGTACCCACAATCATTCCACCCGCACACAACACTCATAACAACAGGGGGTAACACCATCCTTGTGGATAATGCACAGAGTGATCTGCAGTAGCACAAGTTGTATGTCCACAGACGTGGATTTGAAGATGTGTCGTGTTAAAACCATCCATCGACTATACTTTTCTTCCCCACCAGTAAGCTGGCACACTCCATTAATGCCTTACAGGCCAGAATCTTGTGCTCAGACTGCTCGCCCCCAGTTGAGAGCCACAGGATGAGAACCCTTTTTCTCTCACCCTTTGGCTCGTGCCAAGGGCTCATGCCCTTGCTAGGCATGAGTTTAAATAGGTACCTAGAGGGGGGGGAACATAGCCTTCAGTCAGGGTCCCAGATGCACCTCCTTTCACTAACACACATTTTCTCACTTTGGAGAACAAATAATTAGTAAAATTAATTAGTTTATATTTGGCTCTAAGTTGTCCTGAATTTTTAAAAAAATCTTTATTATACAAGTTGTCAGGAGAAGGAGGGGGGTGGGGTACCAAATCTGGAAGCATGTTTTGAAGCAAATCAAATAAGGCATATAATTCCATTCATCTCTGGCAATGAATCAAGACAATGGGTCAAATTAGACTCCTATGAGATTGAGTGGTAATATATACCCCTTCTGGAAACATAAATTTTGTTCATTCCATTGGTTTCAAAATTGTTTTGCTGTTGTGATGTTTTGGGTATGGAAAAAAAGAGCCTGGATTCTTCCTCCTGCACTATCACGAGTGATATCACTTGCATTTTATCCTATTCTGGGTAGGCTTGGACCATCAGATATTGAGACTTGGCTCACCAAAGGACTCTGCATGTTTGTAGATGTTTATGAATATAATAATTTCATATCTGAGACAGTGATCAAGGAGAAACTACAGGAAACCCATCTTATTTGGCTTTTATAAGTCCAGCTGCGTTTTTTCCCCCTTTGAACATCTAGGATTAAAGAAAATGCTACCTGGCAGCTAACCCTGTTTGAAAGAGAGCTCCTAGCCAGTGATGGCTTCTCTAGGGACCAAGTATCTTGGATTTATAAATTGATTTTGGAAGCAGTATCTGGATCAAGTGACTATTTCAGGACTCTGTGAGAGCAAGAGCTTAACATCACAGTAGACCCAGCACTGGAATCTTTTATGGAATAAACAACCATTCAAAACCATTTTTGCAAGGTTCAGGTAGCTCTCACTTAAAGTCATTCACTCACTTAAAATCAAAGCTTTCACTTAAAGTCTTACTCCCAGGAAATTATTATATATATGATTGAGGTTTCCCTCCATGTGTTGGAGGGGGTATCATTCACTTGGCACATACCTCCACATGTGGTGGACCTGTGAGAGGGTACAGGCCTTCTGGAGGCAGATGTTTCAAGAAATCGGTTCTATGAACCCTTATCCACATTTGGCCTTACTTTGTTGTTGTTATTTGACTTCAAGTCAACTACGACTTATGGCGACACTATGAATGAGCGACCTTCAATAGCATCTGTTGTGAACCACCCTGTTCAGATCATGTAAGTTCAGGTCTGTGGCTTCCTTTGTGGAATCAATCCATCTCTTGTTTGGTGTTCCTCTTTTTCTACTCCTGTTTTTCCCAGCATTATTGTCTTTTTGAGTAAATCATGTCTTCTCATGATGTGTCCAAAGTATGATAACCTCAGTTTCATCATTTTAGCTTCTAATGATAGTTCTGATTTAATTTGTTCTACCACCCAATCATTTATATTTTTTGCAGTCCATGGTATGCACAAAGCTCTCCTCCAACACCACATATCAAATGAGTTGATTTTTCTGCCAAACCAGTTTATTGATCCTGATCTTGATCTGAACTGGAAGAAACTAATTAGCTTTTTTATTGTAGGGACGGGAGAAATTCAATCCAGTTCGCATTTAAAGCCAAATTTTATCAAATTTGCGCTTTCTGGAACAATAGCCATCCTTTGAAATTCACACTTCTCCAAATTTTGCTATGCAGTTCTCCAACTAAGCAGTGTTTGCAAAAATGCATATATTATATAATAACATAAAAAACCTTTGGGGAACAACACTAGCAGAATATGGGGGGACCCCTGATCACTATGTGGCCCAATAATCATGTAGCTGATAGCATCTTTTTTTCCAACACAATGCAAAATGTATCTATTTGAATTAGCATTATGTTCACTTAAAAAGAGGAACCCTGAAACAACTCCAGGAGTTATTTTATACATGTCATTTTGTTAACATTTTCTTTTGTAAACTTGATTTGCAGTTTTAAATATTAATTCTGGGAAGCTCTCCACATTAAATGGCCAATATAGTTGCTGCATGTTTCCCAAGCAGTATAGATGAAATACACGTGTGTATATGTGTTTTAAAATACTCACATACATTCATCTGTAAACCCTAGTTGGGTTTAAAATACACATGCACGCATAAGGAAGCTGTCCATACTGCTGTAGGAAACCCCTGTAACGCACACAGCATTTGTGTTTGCCACGCGGTGTACATCACTGCCCTTATTTTTTTATTATTTTGATCTATTGATTTCTCCACCACCACCAAAGTATAGCTGTAACGTGATCTCAGACAAGTTTACAATGTTAAGTTTTCTTTCAATACCATGTACACAGTCAATTTTAATAGTAGTAAAAGGATAATTGAAACTTTCCTTGGTCATTTGTACAAATGCTGTAGGCATGATTCACTGAATTCATGTAGGCATGAATATTGTGAATAGAAGTGATTTTGGCCTCGCCAACAGGACCCTGAAGCACTACTGAGTGCCACAGCTTCCATTTCTTCTATCTGCAAAGGTTCTGCAATGGGCAAAGAATGTTGTCTCACTTCCACAGCCTTTAAAAGTGAAAGGGCATTTTTGTTGATATTCACAGAGGGGCTGATGAAAGTGTAAATGTTTCCTAAACAGAAAAGATAGGGGCAGCATAATCTTTTTTAACCTAAAATCAATCAAACAAAACCCCCACATACATACACAAAAATTTCCCGGTCTTTTGAAGTGCCTGGCAGCAACCTCAGCCTTTGGCCTGCCATGCTGCTAAGTTTTCTCGCAATGCCACATTGAGGATGATTCTGTGTCGTCATGATGTAGCATCATTCCAGGTGTACTCTGTGTGTGTGCATGGGGTGGGGAAGGTGACAGTCCCATTGGCCACTGGGATCTCCCCAGACACCATATTTATTAACGTCATGGAGCATTTGCACATCAAAAAAGTAAGCAAACAGACATGAACACAACTGCAAGATTTGCAAGACTGATATTACGTCTTCTTAATTTTATGGGAAATGTACTTCCAACTTATTTCTCATTTAAACTCGGACTTAATGCATATATGATGGTAGAAACCTGGCAGCCCCTGGACTCAAAACAATTTATGTTTTGTGTTTCAATCTTTTTTCTGTTTTCTTGCACAACAAGCTTTTAGTCCAGTTCTTTTGAACATGGACTTTAGAAAGCATCTGGGTATATTTTATTTCACCTGTTCTTAAGCAGAAGGAAATTATATTCCTTCTACTATATATATATATATATAGTTCAGAAGCCAATCATTTCTAAACTCCCCACTGATGAGCTTAATAGCAAGCCACACAGGACATTAATGAGGTTACCATAATTATTCTAAGACACAACTCAATAGCAACAAAATGGTAGTGTGTAATTGTTCTTAGATAAGCTAAGGATCCCCAGGATATTGTAAGCAAATGATGATAGATCCAGGGATACTTACCCCCATTCTGAGTTTCATACTGTACCCTTGGTGGAGAGGAACAGAAGAGAAGGAATTCACTGACACGTTTTTAAGAGTTGTTAGTTCATATCCCTGCATGCCCTCTTTCCAAGGAGAGTGAAGGAACAGGAGGATTATTCTGGGCAGACAATCTGTATGTAATTGATAACAGGCCCACTCTTTGTCTAAATAAACAAGATAAAATGCCTTTAGTGATGTTTATTTTTTATTCTCTTACTTTCTTATATGCCTGAATAGATGCTTTCTTCCCCTTAAGTGAACGTTCTCTTTTTCTTTCATTGATTGAGATTTTTGCAAGTCACCAAATTAACTAAGGAATGTATGCACTGAACTCTTGTCAGTCCACTCACTTTGATCTCCTTTCCACATTGTTTTAAATAAATGGTTTCAGCCAGGGATGGGGTACCCTTTTCTTTTTCTGTTGATAGCTGCATCTCCTTGGGGGAAATCTGCCAAGGCACAGGAAGCTACCTTATACTGAGTCAGACCATTGATCCATCTACCACAGTCTTGTATACATGGACTGACAATGACTCTCCTGTATTTCAGATGGGGTCTGAAAGTGGTGACATCTCCCTTGCATTGGGTTCCACCCATGAATGCTGGTTAGCTTATTCCCATTTGTAGTGTGATAAATGTGAACATAGAATGGATCTGTAGTTGGCAAACATGAGACCTAGAATAGATCTGTAGATAGCAAACGTGAGAATTGCCACTGGTACTATCCACATGGAGTATAGAGTGTGCACTACATTCATATACAACATTTTAAACTGAGTTTTAGATCAGAAGAACTAAGTGGGAGGGGGGAGATGTTGGGATACTGGTACAGGGTATCTGCAGTTGTTGTATGTTATCTTTATCATGTGGGCTGCTGTAGCATCTTAACTAAGAGACTGAGCTATGGAGTCAAGGAGTCCCTTGTTTGAATGTTGCCTCTGTCATAATCTCACTAGGTGACCTTCAGCAATATTGGCAGCGGCAGCATCATCATATTTTGTTTAGATATAGCACCACATGCATTCATGGGTTTGACAAGTCTTTACCCCAAGTGACTGGCAATTTAGAATAGATTGAGTAAAATGGATTGCCTTCAAGTTGATCCCGACTTATGGCTACCCTATGAATAGGGTTTTCATGGTAAGCGGTATTCAGAGGGGGTTTACCATTGCCTCCCTCTGAGGCTAGTCCTCCCCAGCTGGCTAGAGCCTACTCAGCTACCCACAGCTGCACAAGCCCCTTCCTTGTCTGCAACTGCCAGCTGGGGGGCAACTGGGCTTCTTGGGACTATGCAGCTTGCCCATGGCTGCACAGGTGGCAGGGCATGTTACCCCTGAGCCACTTACTGTGGGGGTGATCTTTAGCTGGCCCTTTACACCCAGGAGACACAAGTGGGGATTTGAACTCACAGACTCTGGACTCCCAGCCAGGGTCTCCTTCCCACTGTGCTATACCAGCTAGGACCCCTTTATACTTCCACTTAAGCTTTCAGAAAGTGCATTGCTCTTTGGGGGCATTGGAGGCAGGTATGATCCTTCTCCCTTTTCATATTCCCTCCTTGCAGTACATGCTCCTGGAACACACTGAACTTTAAAAACAATAATTTAGGGCATATTGTTGAATGCTAAAATCTAGTTGCTCTTTCTCTCTCTTTCTCCCATTATTAAAATGCAATATAAAAATATTGATGAGGTAGGTAAAATGTTGATTTAACTGATTGCTGCTTACATTCTAGCTGATTCATAGTGGATTAGGATGGAGTGCAGCCAACTTATTTTATTGACTCTTTCTCTAGATTAATCAACTAATAGATGTTTTCCATCTTCAGCCAGCCTTGTTGCATAAGCCAAATTGACTTATAACCTAAAAGATAGGCAATGAAATGAAAATTGATGATGGCAACTCAGAATTATTATGTTCAGTCTTAATAAAGATGAGTGGAAGGAGATCAAAACAAAAATTAACAGAACAGAAAAATCAGAACAGATGTGAATCTCTTTCTCATCCTGAGGTACTTAAAACCAAGAAATGTTCTCCCGTGCAATGATCTTGAATTTGCTTAAGAAAGTTTGATTAGATGCTATGACAGGAGAGGGTTAGCACAAAGAGAAGAATAGACTGATGAGCCAGCTGGTCTCGTCTAATTTCCCTCAGATGTCTCTTGTTTACATCTTGGACCTCAAACTATTCATTAAGCAGCAGCAGCAGCCTTAAATATTTGCTGACTTACTTTTTCAAATTTAGCAACAAAGACATGTCTTATTTTACTGTTGTAATCCTAAATGTTGCTCTGGCAAGCATTTTAACTCCTTGCTCTTCAGCAGATACCACCTTGCAATTTCTGTATCTGTCAGGGATTCTCATCCATGGCCTACAACTGAGACCTGGCTTGGTAAGCTACCTGGGACTCTGTGTGCTCCAGCCCCCAACAAACTCCAGGTTCAAAGGGGAATATAGCCATGCACCATCCCTCCCTGCAATTAGCAGAATCTTCTTGATTGACCCAGGTCTGATATAAATATTGGGAGCCTGAGCAATGTTGTCTGGTTGTCAACAAAGCACTAACTGCTACATTTTGGTCTCCTGCTCCCAACTTCTCTGCACCCTGAGGCTTAGATTCATATATGCCCATGATGCCCATGGTCCAGTTTGGGCCCTAAACATTACCAGTCTCCTCACTCCTCCTCTCATTATTTAATAATGAAATCTGGGGGTGGGACAGTGAGGTGGAGAGCTACTTGGGGATTATTCAGAGTGGGAAAAGAGTGGAGCACTCTTCCCTCACTGATTCTCTGCTTTTAGTTGCACCCCACCAAGCACCTTTTCCAAGCAAAAAGGGCATAAGGCCACCTGATACACTACATTTAATTAAGTGTAATGTGTAGCTTGGTCCCACACCTGGATCAAGTGCAAGTCTGCCACTTTAAGTGACTTGCGGATTGCAATCTTAATGTCATCCCACAAAGACATGGAGGACAAATTCACTGCCGCAGACAGACATAGCACTGTCAGGATTCGATATAGCAGATATAAAGCCAGTTACAATAGAATATTTCCACAAAATCATTGTCTTCACCTGAGCAATTATGTAGGAGCAGCAGATGGCCATTACCTCTGACAATATTTTATTGGCATCTCTGAAATGGATAGCACTTAGCAATGCATAATCTAATGTAATGTTCACTCTGTTATTCACATTGCACAAGGACTAGAAACATTGCAGAGATGTCTGCAGTCCTATAATGCTAATGGAGCAGTGGGGGGGGGGGAGGAGAGCCTAACATTTAAGTGTTCATCGAAGTGAATTTAGTCATCATAAACAAGGTGGGAATTAACTGAGGCCCTCTAACTATTGATAGAAAACTTGTAACAACACTATCAAGAAAGATGCAAAACGTCTTCCTTACTTTTCAGGCATCACTTCAAGTGACCTTGAAAAGTCATTTAGCTACCATTTTGTAGTCTTTTCTCCTGTGATTGTCACGAAGAGTGCCAGATGCATATAGTAGTTTATAGAGTGCTTTGGCAATGTAAAGAAACCCATTACAATTTGCCCATGTGTTGCTATGCATGTCTCCAATTGTAACATTTTTTTCTTACCAGTTCCTGAATAAGAATAGAGGGATATAGTTAGGAAGGTTTAGATTCCAGATTGAATGTGTGCAGTGTGCTTTGCCTAGGGCTACCCTTGAAGGTGACTTGGAAACTGCTAGCCAGTGCAAAATGTAGTAGCTTGACTTTTAAGTGAAGCCCTGAGTGAGATCTCTTGAATAGATCTGATTCCTTCTGAAAACAGTGGGGCTTGCCTTCAGTGTCAAATTTAAAGAGTGCAGAAAGCAAGCCTCACTGCAAAGGTACCCATGAGTTCTCAAATGTTCCATGGCAACCATGGCTTTACCTGTCCTGCAACTGATGCCATATGACATCACGTGAATGACAGGTGGCTGTGACCTTCAAAAAACCTTGTGTGGGCCTTATTGGCCAGACTAGTGAGACTAATTTGGTCCATAGGTCAGAGGTTCCCCCCCCCCGCTCTAGTTGGAGTTGTAATACCACCAGTCCTTTAAGGGACTGTATTAGCTGCCAATACATTTTTAGTCTGAAATCAAAGTTTTGTCATTGCCATATAAAATCCTGTACGTCTTGGGACCCAGATACTTGAAGGAATGCCGTTAGCTGTATAGACATTCGCAGGAGTTGCAATCTGCTGGGGAAGTCCTCCTTAGCATCCCACCACTGAGTTATCTACATGATGGTGGTGCCTCGGCTCTGAAATTCCCTTCCCCTTGAGATTTGACAGGCATGATATTCTGATGCCAGCTTCAAACTTGGCTGTTTACAAATGCATTTGGGAACTGTGACTGATTTTATCTGAATTGGTGGTTTTATTGCTAGTCTATTTATCTTGTTTCTATTGGTGCTGATCATTCTTTATTGAAGGTTTACTGTTCCCTGCTCTGAGATCTGTGGATTACGAGTGGGATAGAAATATTTTAAATTATAAATACAAGCTCAGAGCAAGAAAATGAAGGCAGCAATTCCTGCCTTCAGAGGCTCACCCGATAGCTTTAACTGAGCTACAATGTGTGAGATAGTCAACAAGAATCAGTGTCTTCAGGACTAGTTCACATAGTCATGTTCAGAACTCAGGGCCTGCAATGTCAAGTGACAATGCATTTTATTTTGAGCAATGGCTTCACAGTGTGGAGGTGAGGCTTCAGTGGCACCCTGGACAGTTCCATGCAGGGCTCAGACTGGAGACTCTGATAGTGTTTCAATGACAGTCATCCTCAGACCTGAATCTACAGTAAACAGGAAATGCAGTATCTCAGTAGCTAGATCTGCCTTCCGTGAGAGGAACCTCTTCATTTAAATGGACCCAGCCTGTTTGAATAGTCATTGACTGAAGGAACTATGGTTTTGCTAAGGCTTCTTAACTGGAATCCTTGGAGTCGGAGGACGTCAACCCAACCTCCTTAGGACAGAGAGGCACTATGAGCTCCTTGCACAAGTGCTTCTGGTGTAGTATGTATAACTGCCCATTTTCTACCAGACGAAGTTCAGGGTTCTAGTTCTGGTGTACAAAGCCATATACAGCTTGGGACCAGGATACCTGAAAGACTGTCTTACCCCTTATATACCCAGTCGATCACTGCACTCTGCAGGTGAGGGCCTCCTGCAGATACCATCTTATCAGGAGGTCCATTCTGCACAACATAGGAAACGGACCTTTAGCATGGTGGCACCTACCCTGTGGAATTCCCTCCCCTTGAATATTAGGCGGGCGCCATCTCTGTTATCTTTTCGGCGCCTGTTGAAGACTTTCTTCTTTCAACAAGCCTTTTAAGTTAAGACCTATCCCA
Organism: Rhineura floridana; assembly: GCF_030035675.1. Classification (NCBI taxonomy): domain Eukaryota; kingdom Metazoa; phylum Chordata; class Lepidosauria; order Squamata; family Rhineuridae; genus Rhineura; species Rhineura floridana. The sequence goes on along the minus strand of NC_084486.1, from coordinate 32,978,861 downwards.
GTCTGCATTGGAATTGGAATTGCTTTTAATATGTTTTTTTAAAAAACATACTAAATATTAAAATATATTAATGTTTTTAAAACCTTTTTTTCTAAACAATATCTTTTTAACCCTTTTTATTTAAGATGTTTAAAAAGCTTTTTTAAGGAATGTTTTTAAAGTTTTTTTTAAATGTATTTCAAGGTCTGTTTTTATGATGTTTTGAAGTGTTTTTACTGCTTTTGTTTGCTGCTCTGGGCTCTCCCACTCTGAATCCCTGGTTTCATCCCCTGAAGAAGGAAAGTCTGATCTAGGAGCATGATGTGTATGTAACACCACATGCCATCTGAAACACAATGTTTTCAGTGGCATCAGTTCAAACACAGGCCTACTGGCTATCATGTACAGGGTAATCAAATGTTGGGAAGTCAAGTGACAATGTTTATATATGAATCAGTCCTCAGTCATTAAATGGACACTAAGTGTGAGGTTCAAAAATGATTAATTAAAATCATGCAACATGATTCAGAGCATGTGCACTGTAGAGCCGCTGTACCAAGAGATTTCATTTCAGTGAAAAGTGTAGATTAGTAGGAATAGAACCAAGAGTCTTAGCTTAGGTTAACATACTCCTTGACTTTTGTTGTATTTTCTTGAAGTACGCATCTCCTTTTCCTTTGTCTCTGATTGCTTATTCCTAATAAAATCTTCCTTTTAATTTGGACCTGAGTTTTGGGAGTGAGTTTGTGACAAGCCTAAGGGAAGATCTCTCCCAACTTCCTCCACCAGTTAAACTGCTTTTGCTACGGGGATATAGGAAGAAAGCAAGCTGTCCTTGCCCATGATGATGGGAGGGTTTTAGCTAGCCCCTACCTCTCCCAGGCAGATAATTGACTTGAAGCTCTGGTATTCTACTCTTGACACGCTTGGAGAAAAAGAAGGCTATTAACAGAAACCTACCAACAAGTATGTGTAACATGACATTTCCTAACTAGCAGACCTCATTTTTGTATAAGTGTTTTCCCCAGAAAGAATTACGATACTCTCCCACCAGACTGTATGAACATTCTGACACACTCTTGGTGGTCCAGCTGCTTGGAAACCTTCTGAGTCCTACTGCAACACCCCCTCCCTTTAGCTCAGCTATAGGGAAAAATAATGAGAGAGGGCCTTTGGATTGACTCTTCCAAAGTCCAGAGTACCCAGAACTTAGCAAAACTTGGTGAAATATCTGAGGAACAGATTACATAGTTAAGACCTGCGCCATCATGGTACATGAGGAAGATTTTAGTGAGAAATTCCTTTTTAAACCAATGAAGCCAAATGTGCAAGTGTACAAAAAAGTCTATTTGGCAAAAGGCAGAAAAGGAAGGCACCAAATCACACAAAGAGACATAAAATGAAGAAGTACCTTAGAACACTGTTCTTCAAACTTGGGTCCCCAGATGTTGTTGGACTACAACTCCCATCGTCCCCAATGGTCAGGAATGATGAGAGTTGTAATCCATTAACATCTGGGAACCCAAGGTTGAAGAACACCGCCTTAGAAGTCCTTAGAAGAAAGACACAGTGTGAGAGCGGGTCCATGTGGATGGAGTGGTCCTTCAGACAACTTGGCCCCAAGCCCAATGCCTGTACTGATTTAAATACACCAACTTCATTTTACAAATCTATGTCACATGCTAGTTAAGGAGATCTCCTATCTCAATCTGTAGACGTTTTAGTTCCTTTTATCTAGGGTGTACAAACTGAGTAACAGCTGCTCCATCATTTATTTGTAAAGCGAGCCGATTTCATTTTGCTGCCATTCTGTTTCCGGCTAATACATTGCTATCCATCTTGCTATTTGCAGTGTTGCCATTATATGTATTTGTTGTTGTCCTTTAGTTGTCTGTGCCACCATCTTACACAATATTTACAAATCAGTTGCCTTCCCTGTGTATTCCCTTTCAAAGTTTAATGAATTTCCTGAGGGGTAAAAACAACAAAGAGCCTTGTGACACCTTAAGGACAAAATTAATGAAATGGTTAATGGCTCTTCACAAAGCCATCTATGGCTGCAAGTCTAACCACATCTACTCAGAAGTAAATTCCATTGTATTCAGTGAAGCTTACTCCTAGGTAAATGAGGTGAGGATTGCAGTCACTCTCACAACTTTGATTGCACAGTTCAGTATAAATTTGCCATCTGATCTCATTTCTCTCACTCAGGCATCAGAGAGGCCAGTTTAATTGTAAGTCAAGAAATATTAGGGTAACCTGGGGCCAGTCACTCTCTTTCAGCGTATTCTACTTCCAAGGGTTGCTGTAATGATAAAGTGGGGCAGGGAGGTTGGGATAAACAATGTAATTAAAAAAAGTGAAGTGAGATGGGTGGGAGGAAGATTTACAAGACAAGCCAAAAGAGAGGGAAAAAAAGATGAGAAAGGAAGGAAAATGTGTGATTCTTCAAGTGCTCATGAACATTTTATGCAGAGATCTTTAAACATCTCATACAATCTGGCTGTGTGTTTGAACCACCATGGCCACATATGAGAATGCCAGTTCACATTTGAATACCAAAGGACTACTTTGATTAATTTCATGTGTCATCAGCTGAGGAGAAATTATATCCCACCTGACCAACTAACTTGGTTTGTATATAACCATGTTTCGTTGTTTCTCTTTCACACAGAAAGCCATATCCTGGAGGATGTAAACAAGTGCATCATTGCACTAAGAGAACAGGATGCTGATGGTTTAGATCGTGTAGCTGGTGCCATTCGAGGGCGTGCGGCAAGAGTGGCACACATTGTTTCTGGTGAGATGGACAATTATGAGGCTGGGGCCTACACTGAAGGAGTGATGAGACATGTGCAGTATCTTACAAATGCTGGTATGTGTCCATTCTATCTTGGGTTTTAATCTGCATTGAGTTTTTGTGAAGAAAGCATCTACAATTGAAGTTCTGGTCATTAATTTGAGGATAAGAGCCCAAAGATCTTAAACCACTGCCAGAGCTCTTTTGGATGACATCTAGATTTTCACTACCTGCTGAGGCTTGTTCCTCATTGTATAGACCTAACTGAAAAGTATCTGTGTTACATTTTAAATCCAGTAATGATTTCAATGCTTAGCCCATTATTTGGCCCACCAGTTTAACAAGTATATTTGGAGAACAGTGCTATTGCCTGCTGCTTCCTCTGTATAGTGAAGTCCCAGGCTAAGTCACTTAGGGTAGACACTATGCTTTGCTACTGCTGCCTCAGTGTAGCGAAGCACATACTCATGTTGCCAGAGTGCATGAGAGCTATGTCATGAGTCACTCGGTGCCTCCAGGTGCAGACCTGGGATGGCAGGCTCTGGAGGCAGATGAAGAGGCAGATGTGGAGGAATGGGGAGAGGAGGCTGAGACTGCAGAGCAAAGGCTGTCTGAGGAAAGTCCTCCCCTATCAGACGTTAATGCTGGAGCAGGAGTCCCAGCTGCTCCTTCTCTTCCTGTGGCGGAGGGAGTGCTGTCAGAGGCTGGGGAGAGCTTGGAGCCACAGCCAGGGGTGGGTGGGCTGAACAGGTTTCAGAGGAGGAAGTGGGCTCTCTAACACTGGAGGCATTCAAGAGGCAGCTGGACAGGCACCTGTCAGGTATTCTTTAATTTGGATTCCTGCATTGAGCAGGGGGTTGGACTCAGTGGCCTTAGAGGCCTCATCCAACTCTGCAATTCTATGAATGTGGCATTGTCTCCCAGGGCCAGGCAACACCTTTGCTGGTGGGAGCAGACACACCTGCCCTGACAGAGCACATACCTGCAGGCTAGACACTCTCACAAGGCTAATTCTTATGAGTAAGGCATGTGCCCTGCCTTGGCTATAAAGCTTGCTGGATGGGTGTAAGAACTTATTGGGACAACTTTGCTGGTCTTATACGGTTTTGAACTTCATGCCCTGATCTTGGACGCCGGACTTGTGGCATTGCTCCCAACTTGGTTAACTGCTCCATCCTGTTTGAAGGAGTTCTGGGACTGAGAATTTTTTGCTTGCTGTGGCACTTGTATCAAACTCTGCTTCAGTAAAGGTCTTTACCTTATTCACAAGTGCCTCTGCTGTCATGCCTTGGATGAGAGCCAGGACACTATGAAACATAGTGGCTAACGGTGGGTATTCCCCATTACTTACTACCAGCTCCTTTAAACTGGTAATGCCAAGGATCGAATCTGGGACTTTCCTGTAAACAAAATGTCATGTCATTTACCATTGAGCTAGGGTCCTTCCTCCAAAAGCTAGGAATGGTTTTTTTCATTTAAATGCAACGTTCTGGTGTCAGAGATAGGGATGGTTCATAAATTGATTCAGTTCACATTTAAAGGTGAAATTCACACTTTCTGAAACAATATGTGAACCAAAGCACAGCCATCCTTCTAAATTCTCACTTCCCTGTTCTGCATTGCAATTCTCTAGCCAAGTAATGTGTACAAAAATGCATGTACTTTATAGTGTACATATAAATTCATATATTAGTGCAAATAACATACAAATATATATATTAGGGAAAATTGCTTTGCAAAACTGTGTATGTATCAGAAAAAGTACATGCAAAATGTGTATATTATGAGAATTTGCATAAAAATATGTATGTTAGATTAAATTTGCACTATAATGCTGATGAATTTTCATGTAGACTTTTTTCAGAAAAATTGCAAACTGATGTTGAAATGTAGAGAACAGAACTGACGATTGGAAAGATGAGAAAGTGAGAGAGACCAAAATTGATGTGTTCAACTATTCCTAGTCAAAGCAAGGTGACATAGTGTTTGTGGTTTGGACAACCAGTGGGCCCCCTCCTTTTCCCCACACTAATGATGTGATGCATGAGTCAGTCTGAACAGACACTCAAACAATTTATGTTCCTTGGGATCATTGAACTTTATCCACAGGTGCAGGCATGGAGTGTGGGCTCATGCACTGGTAAACCTGTGGGAGAGAGGAGAAGGGAGTGTGTTGTTCCTCTACCATGTGAGGAAGTATCTGAACTTGGCTAAATCCCATGTTTATCATCAATTTTTTTCTGAACAATGACATTATAACTAAGAGTTCAACAATGAAAAGATAGAATTGTGGTCTCAAACTTGTCAAAAGAATCTGATAGGACAAAGTTCAGAAAAGCCAGTTGCTAGTGAAGATGAATAGATCAGTCTCTTTCAGATCCGTGTTCATTCATAAGTCTTTTCCATCCTATTTCCATGCCAATCTGCATGAAATGTTTTATTTAAATATGTATTATATCACAAAATACCATTCCTAAATGTGTTTTATTTTAAAATAATATTTTGCTTGAAGGAATACATCGTACAATTTGGAGAAGTGCAAATTCCAAACCATCATTAGATTCTAATCCCCACATTAGTTTGGGAGGTGTGGATCAGGTCAGTTTATATCTGAATTAGCAAAAAAACAAATTCCTCAAGCATCCGGAGTTGCTTCTTTTTCTCCGTCCTCTTCTCTCTCTGTTCTTCTCTGACACTCCTCGGGAAGGAGTAGGTGAAATCTTGTGGCACAACACTTTCCTCATTATCTCTTGAATGCAACAACTGGAAATGAGAATAAAACTCAGTTTTTGTGTAGATCTTCAGCCCTTCCACACTGCAACATGGTTCAAATTCACTATGAATTGGCACTGGCTGCTGTTCCATTGCACATCTGTGACAGTAATGTACCTATGTTGAAATCTATGTGTAGGAAAAGGCAGCAGCAAATAAAAGTTTTTAGGTTGTAAAAAGTTTGGCATGTCTCACTAGTGTATTACGCAGTGGGTTTTGAACATTTGAATACAGTATCCTTAAATTATTCAATAGCCTGCATAGATTTTTCACATTCCACAGTGTTAAATTGAAAATACTTCCCATGCCATCCTGAAGCTTCCCATAAGCTCATTTCAAAACAAAACCTTACAAAACTTATAGTTCTGAACTCAGAAATGCTTGCTTAACAACCCTCTCAATTTTCATGCCATTACACAAAACAGTCGGAAAGAATAGAGAGTTCAAAATCTAAAGAGAGGGAGAAAAAAACCCAGACCCCTTTTGGACTTTTTTCTCTCAGAGTTCTCATAATCTGTTGAAATTCATTAGCCATGTTCACAGAGTACCTGTAATCCTGTTACTGACATTGCCCCATACTCGGACCTTCATCTTCTGCAGTTTAAAAGTTAAAAAAATGCCTGGCTGATTTTTAATTAATTTAAGAAATTTTGGCTGGAACCCTATGATAGTGTCGGGCATGCTCAGTAAGAACCAACTGTCAGTGTTCAAAAGCCAGACTCACAGCTGCTGGACTTACCAAATCAGGGGACCATACCCACACCAGACTTTGATTTCACGTGACACAGTCATGGCTTCCTTCAGAGAATACTGGGAAGTGTAGTTAATGAAGGGTGCTGAGAGGAAACTCCTATTCCCCTGACAGAGCTCCAGTGGCCAGAGTGGTTTAACAGTTAGCTGCTCTGATTGAAGCTCTGTGAGGGGAACAGGACATCTCCTAGCAACTCTCAGCACCCTTCACTAACTACATTTCCCAGGATTCTTTGAGAGAAGCCATGACTGTTCAAAGTGAAATAAAGGCCTGGTGTGGATGTGGCCAGGGACAGCTTTGGTTTAAATTTGGGTGGGAGGACCATGTGTGCCTGCTGTAGAATAAAAAGGAGGGGAAACACTGTAAAGCAATGATACTATTCACAATGTTTTCCTTTTGGAAAGGAAAGGGGCTTCCCCTCTGCCCAGTGCCCACCCACCCTATCTCCTTCCTTCCCCCTCCTCCTACCCTCCCTGCTCCTCCCCCAGGTCAGTGTTGGACTACAACCTGGAAGACCAGGGTTCGAATCCCCACACAGCCATGAAGCTGACTGGGTGGCCTTGGGCCAGTCACTGCCTCTCAGCCTCAGAGGAAGGCAATGGTAAAACCACCTCAGAATACCATTTACCATGAAAACCCTATTCATAGTCGGCATCAACTTGAAGGCAGTCCATTTCCATTTTCAAACATGATTGCACAGAAATAAATCCCACTGAACACAAAAAGTATGCAACTGATCAAACCCACTCTCCCTTCTCCTCCCTCCTATCCTCTCCCTCTTGCCCCTTGCCTCACCTTCCTCTGCCCCTCCCTTCCCATCTCCTTCCGATACCCTTCTTCCCCTTCCCCCTCCTCCCTCTCTCCTTCCTTTCTCTCCATGGTCAGTTTTACCTATCTTAAGCATGATTGCACGGGAGTAAATACCATTGAACTCTATAAGCATGCAAATGATCAAACCTGCTCTCCCCTGCCCCTTCCTTTGCCCCTCTCCCTCCAATCCCCTCCTTCCCTTCCCCCTCCTTCTGCTCCCCTCTCCCCTCCCTTTGTCCTTCCCTCTCCTCTCCCCTCCCCCTGCTCATCCATCATGGTCAGTTTTACCTGTCCTAACTATGATTACATAGGAGTAAATCCCATTGAACTCAATAAACATGCAAATGATCAAACCTGTCCTTGTCTCCTCCCCCTCCTGCCTTCTCCCCTCCCTGTCTCCTGTAATCAGTTTCACCTATCCTAAGCATGACTGCAGAGGAGAAAATCCCACTGAACTCAGTAAGCATGCAAATGATCAATCCATTCTCAGCAAGCTTGTACAGGATTCCATTTCTTATCTCCTGGTTTAAAAAGCAAAGAAATTGTTACCAAATTCTTCCAAGCTACACAGCAAGTGGATTGGACTGTAAAAGACCAACCCAAATGGTGTTTGCATTTTGACCAATTTGTAGGGCAGTCCAATATCTCAGAGAGGAGTTCAGATCTCCTGCTCCCCTGGTGCATTCACTATAGCTGCCCAATTTCCCTGCTTTTTAAAGTTTGATAGAAATATCTGTGGGCTATAGGTACATTCTTAAACCGCAAGGTTTTTTGCCTGTTAGTGAATCTAACATTCATAAGAAGAAACATTAATGTAAATGGTTCATGATGTTTGGACCATATGTAGTAAATAAACATGAAAAGCTAAGAGATACTGCCCACCCTCAGAAAAACATACGTGCTGAAAGCAAAATACAGCTATCTGAAAAGAACTAGGCCAGCAAGCTAGTTTTCCCATGCAGAAACCAACCAAATATTTAGTAGTAGTAGTAGTGGAGGCGGGGGGGGGGGAAGAGGCATCACAGCAGATTCAATCCCTCTGCTGATCAGTGTGGGTGATGCTTCACAAATGTGGAGCATCAGCAGCACGCTGAAGAATCGACCCCTTTGCCAAACAGCTGCTGAGAGGAGGGGATGATTCTGCATGGGTGATGCTCAGGAAGTGACTTTTCTTTAAGAAAGCCACTTACAGATCATCACTCACACCCTGCAGAATTACCCCTCAGTAGAGAAATCCGTGTGTGTGTGTGGGGGAGGCGTTAGACAGGCAGGAAGCTGGGCCTACCTTCTCCTGGAAGACACAGCCGAGATATGTCTTGGCCTTTTCATGAGGCTTTCCCACCCTTACTGGCTCTTCTTCTTGATCCCCCCCCCCAGTAGCCACAGAGTGCTTTGGGTTATCTAACCCGACTGAGTCCCTCTGGATAGGCCCAATTTGGCTCACGCTTTGCATAAATCTTTAATTTTTATCTGAACTCGCTTAGTCAAAACTATAGTGATAGATCTATTCACAGTTTAATGAGACAGCAAATGTAACACATTTAGAAGGCAAGTTTTTGATTCTGCGTAGCAAAGATTCCCTAACCAGGGCATATATGTGAACTCTTTGACCATTCTCAGTATTCCACTACATGGCATTTGTAATGCCTGGCAGTGCCAATTATTTCATACTGATTCACAGATTTTCTAGAGAGCAGCAATAACATGGAAAAAGAAGAGCATTCTTCAACTATGGTATCTGAAAATGTAACATGATGTGCTGTTTGAAGGCCATTATAAAATTTTACTGCCTGTCAGAAAATACAGCAGTTAAAGATTAGTGAACAATTTATGATAGGATCACCTCTCTGTTTATACAATAAAGTAGTCTGCAATTATTTGAAATGTTGCCTGCAGTTTTTAAGGTTATATTAGTAGATTATGATGACTTAGGGTATGGGTGTACACATGGACCACTTGAACATCAGCTCCATGTTAAGTAGGTATGGGCTGAGAAGGTAATTCCATTCCATTTCAGTCTTGCTGGTGCTGAATCATAGATCTGTTCTGTCCATATTTAAATGTTATGCATTTTGAACACACCGTCTCACTGGGAGTTGTGTGCCAATCTGCAACCAAGTTTGACAGCATGGGATCGGATTGGTCCACTGCAAAAGATGGACCACATGAATGCCTTCCCTTCCTAATGTTGATGCACTGCTGTCTGCCCTGCAGTATAGAGGCATGCCTGCATGTCAATGTGCACTAAATTTCTGGAGTTTGCTCTGCAGCTTGGCATGGTTGCTGTGACTGCAGAAATAGGTTATGTTACATCTGACAAAATGTTGGATCTGGATTCTTGCAGGCCACATTATCATTGATTTCAAAGGCATACAAGCAACTCCTGAACCTTCTTCCTGCTGCTTCAGAGGAAGCGGGGTGGAAACTGTGCAGACACAGTCTTCATGAGGATGTTCTTCACTTGTTTTTAGATTTTGATCAGCTTCTTTAGGATCTTGATGTGTGCTGAAAGGAGTGGAACTTGGAAAGTAATGACGCAAAGAAAATTCTCATATTTTGACAAAGGGCTTGTTCATATATGCATGTACATCATTTCCCTTTCCTTCTGTACATACTTGACTTGATTTCACTACATGTGATGACTGGCGTTTAATTACTCCATTCAAAAGCCTTGTGCCTGAGGTGATGCAAGCTGATATGAAAGTTCTCCCTGTGGAGTTTGATCTGTGGTTGCACATACACACATGTAAGCCATCAGCTGATGTTGTTGATATCATGAACATTCACATGTGTACCAGCTTTAAGAAGCTAATTCTTGTTCATTTATGGATTCTTATCTAATAGTAATTGATTATAAAAAGTGATAAGGCTTTCTTATCATAGTTCATATTACTATCTACTGGTTTGATGTCAGTGTTATGCTGTGCTATACTTGAAGGTTCAAATTGAGTATCATTAGACATAAAAACATGCCAATTAACTTAGAGCAAACTTCATGCTTACATTGGTAGGGTCAACATCCGAGCCAAAGGGGAATGCTTACTATAATAGTCCTTGAATTGCAAATCATCCATAAACATTGATTTGAAGAGTCACAAATTTGCTGTAAAATATAGCTCCCCATTAAAGTTGAAGAAAGGTTCAACTGAATGACTGTGAATTAGAAGATCAGAGGTTTTATCTACAGAGCTGAGTGGTGATTTAATAGCTTTATAGACAAGTCCTGTATTTATTTGTCTCTTAATCCTTCTGAATTAAGAGAGGAAAATGTTTTCTGTATTTTCAGTTTCTGGATTTGACAGTCATACTGCCCAATCCTATGCATGTTTACTCAGAAGTAAGGGCCTCTGTGATCAGTGGACTTTAACTTTCAAGTCAATGTAAATAGGATTACAGCCTGTTGATGCCCTAATGATACATCAAACTAAATGGGGCTCACTTCTGAGTAGGTATGTATAGGATTGTATTGTAAAGAGCCTAATGATGAAAATAAATGAAGTTCAATTACTTGCCTTAATAAAGCATGCCTACCTTTTTAAAGAAGTATTTTACTGAGTATATAGTCATATAACTTTTTAATATTCAAAGTGCATTCCATGGCATCCATGCTCAACGTGTGTTGCATGTACTATGAGCGCATACGTAGGCAAACTTCAGAATTCTATAGAACACTTCTTCACAGTCCGCTGTTTGTTTTTCAGTGTACCATGCATTACATTACATACCTCTTTTTCCTGGTTGCTTACTGTTGAAAACACTTTGTCTATCACTGATGTAGGATGCAGCATCTATGTCCTGCATCAGTAATGGACAAAAGTATTTTCATAAAGCAAACATACTCTTATATGAGGAAGTCTTTAGTCAAGCTAAGAGGTGACTTGGTCCTTGATTTAAAAGGTATTGTTGCATGCACCCCATTCTCTGAGCAGTGAAAGGTGACTGGAGACTGTGGTATCTTTATGATATATGGTTTTATTTACACACATATATAAAACCTGAACATAAGATGGAAGGGGCTCACAACATTAACACTCCAGCAGATCTGGTTTCTCCATTAGATTTCTAGAGGATCCCAAAGCCATGGGTTAGGGTTCAGCACAGAGCAGTCAAGCCTCTCTGTGTCTTTCCAGCTCCAGCTCTGCTTCAGACTAAAACACACAGGCTACTTCTTGCCCCAGGAGCGGGTGGAGTCTACCCTTCTGGGAAGAGCATCATTGGTCCTTTATTCCTGTAGCGACACATCTGCTCTTGACCAAGTCTTCAGACATGTAGATGAAAAACTTGGCCAGACCCATTAGCTTAACAAAGAAACTGGCTTGACCAGTTCAGCAAATTCCTTTACTAAAAACTCCATCTCTTTAGACACAGAATTACAGGCTTGCAGGGTACCCACAGATATCATCCATACCAAGCCCCCAATCCTGTAAGAGTATAAAACTTGTATCACACAAATATTTTTGTCATTAATTTAGGGCATATTTATATTGCAAAATTATTATGGATTCTCCAAAAATTCTCAGGAATTGTTTTTGGAAGTTTGGCGAAATCTCCCACTATCCCACATACAGTAGCTGTACTTTTCTGTGTCTGATGCATACAGATGTGCCTATGTATCAGGGACAGCCCATTTTCTGATCCCGATTCCTGGTAAACTACTGTCTTTAGTTTGTCCTTATTTTTCCTTTTGTGGTGATGGCTTTTTCGGCAGTTGAATTTCGATGTCATGCAAGTGTAGCAAACAATTATTTAAGTTGTTGTTGTTGTTGTTATTTGATTTCTATCCCACCCTTCCTCCCAGCAGAGGCCCAGGGTGGCAAACAAAAGCACTAAAAACATTAAAACATCATAAAAACAAACTTTAAAACATATTAAAACAAAACATATTCAAAAATGTTACTTTAAAAAAGCCATCAAAACATATTCTAAAATTAAAAACATTTTAAAAAAGAAAGTTTAAGAACATATTAAAAAACAATTCCAACACAGATGCAGACTGGGATAGGTCTCAACTTAAAAGGCTTGTTGAAAGAGGAAAGTCTTCAATAGGCACTGAAAAGATAACAGAGATGGCGCCTGTCTAATATTTAAGGGGAGGGAATTCCACAGGGTAGGTGCTGCCACACTAAAGGTCCATTTCATATGTTGTGCAGAACAGACTTCCTGATAAGATGGCATCTGCAGGAGGCCCTCATCTGCAGAGTGCAGTGATCGATTGGGTATATAAGGGATAAGACGGTCTTTCAGGTATCCTGGTCCCAAGCTATATAGGGCTTTGTACACCAAAATGAGAACCTTGAACTTGGCCCGGTAGCAAATGGGCAGCCAGTGCAATTCTTTCAGCAGCGGGGTGACATGTTGGTGATACCCTGCCCCAGTGAGCAGTCTCACAGCTGTATTTTGCACCAGCTGCAACTTCTGGACCAACCTCAAGGGCAGCCCCACATAGAGCACATTACAGTAATCCAGCCTGGAGGTTACCAGTGCGTGGACAACAGTGGTCAGGCTATCCAGGTCCAGAAACGGCTGCAGCTGTCTTACCAGTCGAAGCTGGTAAAAGGCACTCCTAGCCACTGAGGTCACCTATGGATCCAGGAGCACCCCCAGACTACGAACCTGCTCTTTCAGAGGGAGTACAACCCCATCCAAAGCAGGCAACTGACCAATTATCCGAACTCAGGAACCACCAACCCACAGTGCCTCCATCTTGTTAGGATTCAGCCTCAGTTTATTGGCCCTCATCCAGCCCACCACCGAGTCCAGGCAGTGGTCCAGGTCTTGCACAGCCTCTCCTGATTCAGATGTTACACAGAAATAGAGCTGGTTATCATCAGCATACTGATGACACCTTGCCCCAAATCTCCCAATGGCTTCATATAGATGTTAAACAGCATGGGGGACAAGATGGTACCCTGTGGCAGCCCACAGCAGAACTGCCAGGGGGCCGAAAGACATTAACCAATACTATTATCTGAAAACGACCTTGGAGATAGGATCGGAATGGAACCACTGTAAAACAGTGCCTTCAATACCCATCTCACCAAGTCAGCCCAGAAGGATACCATGGTCAATGGTCAATAACCGAGACCTGGTGGAATGGAGAAAACCAGTGGGATATGGTTATTCCTGGATATAAACTATATCGGAAGGACAGGGAAGGACGTATTGGTGGCGGAGTCGCTCTATACGTGAAAGAAGGCATTGAATCCAGCAAGCTTGAAACCCCAAAAGAGGCAGACTCCTCCACAGAATCGTTGTGGGTGGTGATACCGTGCCCCAGGAGGGACTTAATACTGGGAACGATCTATCGTCCCCCTGATCAAAATGCTCAGGGAGACCTGGAGATGAGATATGAAATTGAGGAAGCATCCAAACTAGGAAATGTGGTAGTAATGGGTGACTTCAACTACCCAGACATAGACTGGCTGCATATGTGTTCCAGTCATGACAAAGAAGCAAAGTTTCTAGATATTCTAAATGACTATTCCGTAGATCAGTTGGTCATGGAACCGACCAGAGGGACGGCAACCCTGGACTTAATCCTCAGTGGGGACCGGGACCTGGTGCGAGATGTAAGTGTTGTTGAACCGATTGGGAGCAGTGACCACAGTGCTATTAAATTAAACATACATGTAACTGGCCAATTGCCAAGAAAATCCAACACGCTCACATTTGACTTCAAAAGAGGAAACTTCACAAAAATGAGGGGATTCGTAAAAAGAAAGCTGAAAAACAAAGTCCAGAGGGTCACATCACTCGAAAATGCTTGGAAGTTGTTTAAAAACACTATATTAGAAGCTCAACTGGAGTGCATACCGCAGATCAGAAAAGGTACCGCCAGGGCCAAGAAGATGCCAGCATGGTTAACGAGCAAAGTCAAGGAAGCTCTTAGAGGCAAAAAGTCTTCCTTCAGAAAATGGAAGTCTTGTCCAAATGAAGAAAATAAAAAAGAACACAAACTCTGGCAAAAGAAATGCAAGAAGACAATAAGGGATGCTAAAAAAGAATTTGAGGAGCACATTGCTAAGAACATAAAAACCAACAACAAAAAATTCTATAAATACATTCAAAGCAGGAGACCATCTAGGGAGACAATTGGACCCTTGGATGATAAAGGAGTCAAAGGTGTACTAAAGAACGATAAGGAGATTGCCGAGAAGCTAAATGAATTCTTTGCATCTGTCTTCACAGTGGAAGATATAGGGCAGATCCCTGAACCTGAACTAACATTTGCAGGAAGGGATTCTGAGGAACTAAGACAAATAGTGGTAACGAGAGAGGAAGTTCTAAGCTTAATGGACAATATAAAAACTGACAAATCACCGGGCCCGGATGGCATCCACCCGAGAGTTCTCAAAGAACTCAAAGGTGAAATTGCTGATCTGCTAACCAAAATATGTAACTTGTCCCTCGGGTCCTCCTCCGTGCCTGAGGACTGGAAAGTGGCAAAAGTAACGCCAATCTTCAAAAAGGGATCCAGAGGGGATCCCAGAAATTACAGGCCAGTTAGCTTAACTTCTGTCCCTGGAAAACTGGTAGAAAGTATGATTAAAGCTAGATTAACTAAGCACATAGAAGAACAAGCCTTGCTGAAGCAGAGCCAGCATGGCTTCTGCAAGGGAAAGTCCTGTCTCAGTAACCTATTAGAATTCTTTGAGAGTGTCAACAAGCATATAGATAGAGGTAATCCAGTGGACATAGTGTACTTAGACTTTCAAAAAGCGTTTGACAAGGTACCTCACCAAAGGCTTCTGAGGAAGCTTAGCAGTCATGGAATAAGAGGAGAGGTCCTCTTGTGGATAAGGAATTGGTTAAGAAGCAGAAAGCAGAGAGTAGGAATAAACGGACAGTTCTCCCAATGGAGGGCTGTAGAAAGTGGAGTCCCTCAAGGATCGGTATTGGGACCTGTACTTTTCAACTTGTTCATTAATGACCTAGAATTAGGAGTGAGCAGTGAAGTGGCCAAGTTTGCCGACGACACTAAATTGTTCAGGGTTGTTAAAACAAAAAGGGATTGCGAAGAGCTCCAAAAATATCTCTCCAAACTGAGTGAATGGGCGGAAAAATGGCAAATGCAATTCAATATAAACAAGTGTAAAATTATGCATATTGGAGCAAAAAATCTTAATTTCACATATACGCTCATGGGGTCTGAACTGGCGGTGACTGACCAGGAGAGAGACCTCGGGGTTGTGGTGGACAGCATGATGAAAATGTCGACCCAGTGTGCGGCAGCTGTGAAAAAGGCAAATTCCATGCTAGCGATAATTAGGAAAGGTATTGAAAATAAAACAGCCGATATCATAATGCCGTTGTATAAATCTATGGTGCGGCTGCATTTGGAATACTGTGTACAGTTCTGGTCGCCTCATCTCAGAAAGGATATTATAGAGTTGGAAAAGGTTCAGAAGAGGGCAACCAGAATGATCAAGGGGATGGAGCGACTCCGTTACGAGGAAAGGTTGCAGCATTTGGGGCTTTTTAGTTTAGAGAAAAGGCGGGTCAGAGGAGACATGATAGAAGTGTATAAAATTATGCATGGCATTGAGAAAGTGGATAGAGAAAAGTTCTTCTCCCTCTCTCATAATATTAGAACTCGTGGACATTCAAAGAAGCTGAATGTTGGAAGATTCAGGACAGACAAAAGGAAGTACTTCTTTACTCAGCGCATAGTTAAACTATGGAATTTGCTCCCACAAGATGCAGTAATGGCCACCAGCTTGGATGGCTTTAAAAGAAGATTAGACAAATTCATGGAGGACAGGGCTATCAATGGCTACTAGCCATGATGGCTGTGCTGTGCCACCCTAGTCAGAGGCAGCATGCTTCTGAAAACCAGTTGCCGGAAGCCTCAGGAGGGGAGAGTGTTCTTGCACTCGGGTCCTGCTTGCGGGCTTCCCCCAGGCACCTGGTTGGCCACTGTGAGAAGAGGATGCTGGACTAGATGGGCCACTGGCCTGATCCAGCAGGCTCTTCTTATGTTCTAATGGTATCAAAAGCCGCTGAGAGATCAGGTAAGAATAACAGGTCACACTCCCCCTGTCCTTCTCCCGATAAAGGTCATCTATCAGGGCAACCATGGCCAATTCAGTCCCATAACCAGGCCTGAACCCAGACTGGGATGGGTCAAGATAATCTATTTCATCCAAGAGTACTTGCAATTGCTGCACCACAACCCTCTCAATCACCGTTCCTAAAAAGGGGGTATTTGCAACCGGTTGGTAGTTGTCACAAACCAATGCGGCCAGGGTGGGCTTTTTCAGGAGTGGTCGGATCACCTCCTCTTTGAAGGTGGCTGGAAGCATTTCTTCCTGCAGTGATGTGTTGACCACACTCTGGATCCAATCGGTAAAACCCCCTCGGCAATCTTTAATAAGGCAAGAAGGGCAAGGGTTGAGAGGACACGTTGCTGGCCACATCAACGCAAGCACCTTGTCTACATCATCAGGCTGCATCAACTGAAACTGTTCCCAAGAAGTTGCAGCAGACGTTGCACTGGACACCTCATTGGGGACTACAGTAGATGTGGATGGGGCATCAAGACTGCTACGGAGGCGAACAACTTTACCCTCAAAGTGCCTTGCAAACTGTTCACAGTGGGCCTCCGAAGGGTCTAAGACTCCATTTCCTGGAGTTGATGTCAACAGACCCCTGACAATATGGAAAAGCTTCACTGGATGGCTACTTGAGGATGAGATGGAGGCCTAGTCCCGATTATGATGTTTTACTCATGCCCAAACAGCACGTCTTTCACCACTTGCACTCTAGCCATCGGCCAGCCTGTTTCGTTGCCCTTAGCTCACTGGTGTACCAAGGTGCAAACTGGGCTCCACAATGCTGGAGATGGAACTTGGGGGCAACCGTGTCAAGAACCAAACATGCCTCGCTGTTCGACAGCATGACAAGGTCTTCAACAGGGTCACCTGCTCTATCTCCTGGGAACTCCCCCAGGGCATTCAGGAATCCTGTGGATTCAATTTGTCTCTGGGGGCGGACCATGTTAATCTGTCCACCCCTCCTGCTGGGAAGGATCAGAGCCATACAACTAAACTTCACCAGGAAGTGATCTGACCATGACAATGAGTGACATTCACCCCCCTATCTCCAGACCACCCCTTCCTCCATCTGGAGCAAAAACGAAGTTTAGGGTGTGCCGTGCCTTATGTGTCAGGCCAGTGACAACTTGAGACAGCCCCATGGTCATCATGGAGGCCATGAAGTCCCTAGTTGGAACACTAGAGGCAGCCTCCGCATGTACATTGAAATCACCCAGGACTATCATTCTGGGCTCCTCCAACACCACAGCCGAGACAGCCTCCACCAGCTCGGTCAGAGAAGGTGCTGGGCAGCAGGATGGATGGCACACCAGCAGCAACCCTAGTTTACTGTCTCCTCGGCCCAACACCAGGTGCAGGCCCTCACAACCAGCTCCAAGACAGAGTGGTTTCCTGGTGACAGAGATGGAAGTTCTGTAGACCACAGCAACTCCTCCCCCCTGTCCCTGCAGCTTGTGCTGGTGTTGCACCAAGTATCCAGGTGGGCAAAGCTGGGTCAGATCAACTCCTCCTCGCTCAACCACCCATGTCTCGGTAATGCACACCAAATTGGCACCTTCATCCACAATCAAATCATGGATGAGAGTGGTCTTATTGTGTACAGATCTGGCCGATCATTGCATTTTTAGTGCTGGTGGTGTACGTTGGAGGCACTTGTGGGATTTTCTGCCCCTGGTAGCAAACTGACCAGGTGTCATGACCCATGAATCTAGCACTAATTTGGACACAAAATTGGAGGCTGCAAGGGCATCCGATGGTTAGCTGGGTCATGTACAGTGTTCAGAACTGACTGCAAAACATAGGGAGACTAGTGCTCCTGAGGTTGTTGGACAGGAGCTATCAGAGGAACCTCCTAGATCACCAGGGTCGATAGGGCCAGAGCCTGAACCCTCACGGGCAACTTCTCAGTGTGAAGAACTAGATGCCTCCCACCCCACATCACCAGTTCAGTGATGCAAGAAGTGCACCAGGGGGGAGGCTGTTGAACAAAGGAGGAGTGTCTGTTTTCAGGCCAGAGGGTGGGCCCTTTAAGACTGAAATTCTCAACAGTGGTGTGGAGCCTGGAGGAAGTAACCTGGAGTCAGGGTTTAAAAAGTTTCAATCTTCTTCCAACCTTTGTTGGGGCAAGGTGCTCACTCAGAGCTATCCATGGTCCAGCAACCCTCAACCTGTTAAGCTTTGCCTCCAGTCTTGTCTCTTTCTCCATGGGAACTGGCATTGGATCAAAACAAGACACCTTAGGTCTTATGCACCTTGAATTGGGCTGGAGGTGCTACTTCACCTGAGGCAGCAAACTCTTCTGTGTGAGCTTTCATGTTTGTGAGCTACTGGAAATCCAGTGGTTGTGGTCTAGGGATGGCCTTACATTCTTTGGTACCCTTGCTAGGTAAAACATTACATACGCACAAATTGAGTGGTAGGAGATTACCAAAGTAGAGCAGGTAAAGAGAGAGTTTTCTGCTTTTGGAATGATTATGTTGCCTTTATACATGGGTGGGTTCTCCAAAGTGTGCACTGGATTAAGTTGGAAATTATTTATTTTCTTTTATTTATTACATTTATATGCTACCTTTCCTCCAAGGAGCTCAAAGTGGTGCACATGGTTTTCCCCTCTCTATGTCATTCTCACAACAACCCTGTGAAGTACATTAGGCTGAGAGTCAGAGACTGGCCCAAAGTCACCAAGTGAGCTTCATGGCTTGAGTGGGTATGTGAACCCTGGTCTCCCAGGTAATTATTTTGAGCCAATATGAGGTCTCATAAAAAATCCTCTGCCCACCCATCTCATCAAATCCTCCCCTTCTACATAAGGCGTGAGGGAGAATAGAGAGATGGCAGTAGCAAATTTTGGGGGGAAGACGACATCCCCCTGCAGTGTACCTATGAGGCATGGGTTCCCTGCCATCAGAACGTGCCCCTTCAACCCCTTTCTGTACTGCTGCATTAGGTACTATAAGGATGTAAAAACCTTTCATTGTTCATGTAATCATATCTGCATAGTGGGCCCAAATATGAAACCAAATACAGCCCCTACCTGGGAACTCCAGTACACCAGGAGTTTATATGCTAACTGCACAGAGCAGTAGGCACTGTTATTTTGAAATTTTAAGGTTTGCCAGTAGCTTGAATGATTGGGAACATCTAGTGTAGAACATTTACAGCCCTCTGTGGAATGTGTCACCAATAATTAATGTTAATGGAAAACATTTCCCAGATAATTTCATGGTCTCTCTCATGTTTTATTATTAGTTTTCTGTACAGGCTTTAATTTTCACATTTCTTTACCAGCTCATTCACTCACGAGAATCTGTCATTAATTTCACAGTCTACCTAACAGTTTTCCATATATCCAAAATGTTGGATCTGGGTCAATATTTCATGGTTGAATCTTTTTCTTTGAAATTACATTTGTCCCCCTTTTCCTTGTCTATGTTTTTTTTTTTTTTTAAAAACCCAACAAGCTCAGTGTTGTTCTTTTTTCCCTTTTTGTCAGCCTCAATTGGTGTTGATTTAGTGCTTAATTTTCTTCAGCTGCTGCAAGAAAGATAATAGCTTCATTCAGATGTAGTGCTAAACAATAGTTTAGGACTGTACGGATGAGCGTGGGCAAGCCCTGGGCTCATGTGCTTCCCCTTTCCTCCTCTCCCCTAGCACAGCTATGAGGAAGAAATCAGAAACATTTGATTCTGTTTTAACTACCATTTGTCATTATGCCCAAATTGGGAATTGCAGCTAATTTTGAGTCATGAACAAGCCAGTACCAATAAACCATGATTTGAAGTAGGGATGGGGGAGGAATCTGCCAAACCTGGATCCCACTGTGGACTAACCTGATTTGATCCAGGCTGATCATGACCTGGATCAGATTATGAGCCCACTTCAAAATCCACAGTGCTGCTGATTCCTTTATAAAGCAGTGCAAGGATTGCAAACTGCCTCCATTCCTCCATTTTTTTTCTTTTAAATGTTTAAAAATTGAGCATCCAGCTGCCTGCAGCCTGGAGCAACTAATGTGTCGGGCGTCTTGCCACAATGTGCTTTGAATGCAAATACAACAAGTCACCCTGGGACTGATGGAACTTGGTGTGTTCCATTATATTCTAGCAGATTTCTATGGAAAAAGCATGGCTGCCCACATGCAACCTTCAGACCATCTCATAAGTTCTTTTTTAAAAAAAAGAATGGTGAATTTCCATGCTGATTTTAAAGGATTTTCTGTTAAAAATCTGCCCAGAAATGGAACAGGACAGACTTAGTCCTTTCCTCATGCAGAATTGGGATGGGCCTGACTTGAATGGATCCATCCAGCCCTAACTGAAATTGACAGTTTTGGATAAACCATCATCATTGTCAAAAAATATAATCACAGTTCTGTTTCAAAAATCAGAACAAATTGTGTTACTTTAAAACAGGAAGCAGAATGCTTCTGATCTCAAAATGCTTCTGAGCTGAGGTTAGTGAGAGAAGCCAAAAGCAACAAAAATACTTCTTCAGGTACATCTGTAGGAAAAGACGGAGAAAAGAAATGGTGGTTCAGCTACTCAATGAGGATGGCAAAATGATAACAGATGACAAAGAAAAGGCAGAATTGCTCGATTCCTACTTTGGCTCAGTCTTCTCCCAAAAGAGTTTCTATTACCCTCCTGAGAAACGAGAAGTTAAAGGGGCAAAATTGCAGCTTGAGATTGATAGACAAATGGTCAAGGAATACCTAATCATTTTGAACGAGTTTAAATCTCAGTTTAAGGGCCCAATGAACTGCATCCTAGAGTATTGAAGGAACTGGCTGAAGGACTCTCAAAACCACTGACTACAATCTTTGCAGACCAGTCAGCCTGACATCAATCCCTGGGAAAATTCTGGAGCAGATGATAAAGCGGTCAATCTGTTAGCATCTTGAAAACAATGCAGTGATTCCTAGGAGCCAACATGGATTTATCAAGAACAAATCCTGCCAGACAAAATCTCATTTTTGATTGGTTAACCTCCCTCATAGACTGTGGGAGTGCTGTTGATGTAATATAACTTGACTTCAGCAAAGCATTGGACAAAATGCCCCATGATATTCTGATTAGCAAGCTAGCTAAATGTGGGGTGTATGGAACAAGTATCAGGTGGATCCACAGTTAGCTACAGAATCATACTCAAAGAGTGCTTATCAATGGTTTCTTCTGAAACTGGGGGGAGATAACGAGTGGGGTACTGCAGGGCTTGGTCCTGGGCTCAGTGCTCTTCAACATTTTTATTAATGACTTCGATGAGGAGGTACAGGGAATGCTTATCAGATTTGTAGATGATACAAAATTGGGAGGGATAGCTAATACTGTGGAAGACAGAAACAAAATTCAAAGGAATCTTGATAGCCTGGAGCATTGTGCTGAACACAGAATGAAATTTAACAGAGATAAGTGCAAAGTTCTACACCTAGGAAAAATAAACCAAATGCACAATTATAATATGGGGGATACATGCCTCAGCAATACGACATGTGAGAAGGGAAGGAACCAAGATGGCGAATTAATCAGACGCTGCAGAGGGAGCTCGTGTGGACTTTACTGATTATTATTATTATTGCGTCTACTTCCATCCAAGTAAGCGGTTTTTTGAAGTTACAAGCTTTTAGCAACCCTTACCTCTTCTTATCTTCTCACTAGCTGCCTCCTTAATCATCTTGCTTCTCTGTTTCTGATGCTGGAAGGTCACAGTTGCTATTGCTGTGGGCTCCCTCCCCTGTAGGTTAACAAGCTCTCACACTATGCTGTTTATGGAGACTTCTAAGCAACTGATATAAGTCTCGGAACATTGACATGTGAGAAGGATATTGAGATTGTTGTTGATCACAAGCTGAATATGAGCCAACAGGGTGATATGGCAGCAAAAAAGGCAAATGCTATATTAGGTTGCATTAACAGAAGTATAGTTTCCAAATCGCGTGAATTATTGGTTCCCTTCAATTTGGCACTGGTTAGGCCTCATCTTGAGTACTGTGTCCAGTTCTGGACACCACACTTTAAGAAGGATGCTGACAAACTGGAACAGTTTCAGAGGAGGGCCATGAGAATGATCAGAGGACTGGAAACAAAGCCCTATGAGGAGAGATTCAAAGAACTGGGCATATTTAGCCTTTAGAAGAGAAGACTGAGGGAGATGTGATAGCACTATTCAAGTACTTGAAAGGTTGGCACACGGGAGGGCCAGGATTTCTTCTCAATCATCCCAGAGTGCAGGACACTGAATAATGGGCTCAAGTTACAGGAAACCAGATTTCAACTGAACATCAGGAAAAACTTCCTAACTGTTAGACGACAATGGAATCAATTACCTAGGGAGGTGGTGGGCTCTCCAACACTGGAGGCATTCAAGAGGCAGCTGGACATGTATGCTTTAACTTGGACTCCTGCACTCAGCAGGGGGTTGATGGCCTTATAGGCCCCTTCCAACTCTAAGATTCTATGATTCTGTGATCTCCTTCTCATGGCTGCACCAGAAGAGGAGAAAGGAAAAGCAGTGCACAAGTCTGATGCCCACCTAGATTATAGTGCTATGTTATAGTTTACTGTCACATCCAAAGAATGCCAGTGATTGTATATCTTGCATTTGTGTGTGTGTATATTTCATGTTTTGCCTAGGTCAGCACAATGCCTAGAATCATAGAATAGTAGAGTTGGAAGGGGCCTATAAGGCCATCGAGTCCAACCCCCTGCTGAGCCCATCCTTGTACCACTTCTACTACTCTGGATCCTTTGTAGTCTGCAAATATGAAAGGTCATACAGAAACATGGCAGCATTTTTAGTAAAAGTGGACACAAGGAAAAAAATTTCACCTTCCAGTATATTATTCCCAAACAGCAGTAAAGCTATGTAGTATATTACTCACATTATTAAAGAGGTACTGCCTTCCAGTGATGAGTTTGAACAAATGTTTCACTATGTCAGTCATCCTGACCTGGACCTGCCACTCTTCCTTTATTAGAAGAGTAATGTTGTAATCATATATTGGAGATCAAATCATAATTATATCTTGTAGTTCTTTCTTCTCATATTTTCACAACACTGCCCATCTATCAAATTTCTATTCCCAGAGGGCAACACAAGCTCCATCATCTTATTGCATTTTATATTTTTTAGCAAAGGTCAGGTTGAGTCCATTAGTTTAAAATGATTGTAGTATCAGTGGGCAAAGATTCACTTCTTAATCTATACAGTCTTTTACTTGTGTTGTGCAGAGACCTAGTCTGTGCCAGAACTGAGGATTGTGCTTTTTAAAAAAATGTATTTTATTTAATTGGATGTGTATGCTTTCCTGTTCCGAGAACACATAGAGGATTATATAACTTTATTTACATCCTTTGTGTAGCCTGAACCACATAACACAAAGGCTGGGTAATGTTCATAGGTCCTTAGCTGTCCTCCAACTGAGTTTTCTGCAGTTGAAAACTACAGGGCACCAGACATGAATGATAGGCTGAAGTGCTAGCTTACTTGACATTTTGTGCTTCAATATAGATACTTAAGCTCAAAATTCATGCATGTCTCCATCTATTTATTTATTTATACAGTAGGGCCCCACTTATATGGCAGGTTAGGGACCAGGCCCCCGCCGTAAAGTGGAACCCATTGACTATAATGGGTCACGTCGCGTGAAAATGACGCGAAAATGCTGCAAAATGCCACAAAAGCACAAAATCGGCTTTAAAACGGGGAATTTCCCCTAATTGAAAGCTGCCGCATCAGCGGAACGCTGGAAAATGGAACACCGTAAAGCGGGGCCCATATTTATTTAGTAAATATATTAGCATGAAGAGTACACAGATGTGTAAAGAAAGAGGCATGCATTTCCCTTTAATATACATGGAAGCAGGTAGCCTTTCTTCCGTTTACCTCTTCCTCAAATCTTAAACCAGGATTCGGGAACTTGTTGTTGTTGTTATGTGTCTTCAAGTCGATTACGACTTATGGCCACCCTATGAATCAGTGACCTACAAGAGCATCTGTCGTGAACTGCCCTGCTCAGATCTTGTAAGTTCTGGTCTGTGGCTTCCATCTCTTGTTTGGCTTTCCTCTTTTTCTACTCCCTTCTGTTTCCCCCAGCCTTATTGTCTTTTTTAGTGAATCAGGTCTTCTCATTATGTGTCCAAAGTATGATAACCTCAGTTTCAACATTTAGCTTCTAGTGACAGTTCTGGTTTAATTTGTTCTAACACCCAATTACTTGTCTTTTTTGCAGTCCATGGTATGCGCAAAGCTCTCCTCCACCACATTTCAAATGAGTTAATTTTTCTGTTATCCACTTTTTTCACTGTCCAACTTCCACATCCATACATAGAGATCGGGAATACCATGGTCTGAATTATCCTGACTTTGGTGTTCAGTGATACATCTTTGCATTTGAGGATGTTTCTAGTTCTCTCATAGCTGCCCTACCCAGTCCTAGCCTTCTTCTGATTTCTTGACTGTTGTCCCCATTTTGGTTAATGACTGTGCCAAGGTATTGATAATCCTTAATAAGTTCAATGTCCTCATTGTCAACTTTAAAGTTACATAAATCTTCTGTTGTCATTACTTTAGTCTTTTTGACGTTCAGCTGTAGTCCTGTTTTTGTGCTTTCCTTTTTAACTTTCATCAGCATTCGTTTCAAATCATTACTGGTTTCTGCTAGTAGTATGGTATCATCTGCATATCTTAAATTATTGATATTTTCCCCTCCAATTTTCACACCTCCTTCATCTTGGTCCAGTCCCGCTTTCTGTATGATATGTTCTGCATATAGATCAGTGTTTCTCAACCAGTGTGCCTCCAGATGTTGTTGGACCACAACTCCCATCAGCCTCAGCCAGCATTGCCAATGGTCAGGAAAGATGTGAATTGTGGTCCAACAACATCTGGAGGCACACCAGTTGAGAAACACTGATATAGATTAAACAAATAGGGTGATAAAATACACCCCTGTCTCATACCCTTTCCAATGGGGAACCAATCGGTTTCTCCATATTCTGTCCCTACAGTAGCCTCTTGTCCAGAGTATAGGTTGTGCATCAGGACAATCAGATGCTGTGGCACCCCCATTTCTTTTAAAACATTCCATAGTTTTTCATGATCTACACCAGTGTTTCTCAACCAGTGTGCCTCCAGATGTTGTTGGACTACAATTCACATCTTTCCTGACCACTGGCAATGCTGGCTGAGGCTGATGGGAGTTGTGGTCCAACAACATCTGGAGGCACACCAGTTGAGAAACACTGATCTACACAGTCAAAGGCTTTGTTGTAATCTATAAAGCACAGGGTGATTTTCTTCTGAAGTTCCTTGGTCCGTTCCATTATCCAGCGTATGTTTGCGATATGATCTCTGGTACTTCTTCCCTTTCTAAATCCAGATTGGACATCTGGCATTTCTTGCTCCATATATGGTAAGAGCCTTTGTTGTAGAATCTTGAACATGACTTTACTTGCATGGGATATTAAGGCAATAGTTTGATAATTACTGCATTCTCTGGGATCCCCTTTCTTTGGAATTGGGATATATATTGAACGCTTCCAGTCTGTGGGACATTGTTTAGTTTTCCATATTTCTTGACACAAAGTTCCTCAATTGTAAACCAGCCCTTAGAAAATCTCTGCTGCTTTTACCTTTTTCAATATAAAACAGAGATAGGGAGCTGTGGCCCTTCTGATGTTGCTGTACTACGCCTTCCATCATCCTTGACAGTTGGCCATACTCCCATCAGCTCCAGCCAGCATGACTAATGGTCAGGGAAGATGGGAATCGTAATCCGGCAACATCAAAAGAGCCACAGTTTACTCTGTTTGCTTTATGTTGAAAAAGGGTTATATATATTTATATATATAAAACTCCAAAGGGCCATTTTACATATTCAGCTGAGAGTCAAATATTGTTTTATTGTGTATTTTAGTTATGGGTTTTTATGTTTTCATTTTTGTGTAATGGTTTTTATACTTGTAAACCACTTAGAAGCCCATTTTGGCCTTAGATGGTAAACAAATGAATAAATAATAACATTTAGCTCTGTTTGGCTCTTCGTTATGGGGCTTAAAAGGAACACACAAGGAGGGGAGCGTGTGCAAGGGTGCACTCACTCCATTCCCATCCTGGTTACTCCCCATGTGTTTAATGGTGACTCCTTGCAGCAGGGAAGCCTGCTGTATTCATGGAGGCCCCCATGTTTTTTGGAATCCTGATTTTCTAGGGTTCCCCAAGGCATGAGCCTCTGTGAATACAGGAGGCTTCCATGATGCAAAAAGTTGCTCTTGAACATACAGGGAAGGGGTCTGGAAACTGAGCTAGCACACTTGTTCATGCTCTCCGTTCCTCACATGTTCATTTACATCTCATAAAGAGTGCCTGAATAGGGCTGGAGTTGTTGATTAATCAAATGATGCATATGTGAACTGCTCATTAGACATCTACCAGCTTATTCAAATCCATTGGAAGGACTCTAAAAGTGCAATTCTATACATGTCCATTCTGAAGTAAAACCCAATAGGTTTTATTGGGCTTACTCCCAGGAGAGAGGGCATAAAATTTCAGCCTAATTCTGCAAGCCTAATCACCTTACTAGGGAGTAAATCCCATTTAACTCATTAGGACTTACTTCTGAGTAAACATGCTTAGAGTCATCTTTCACCAATTACTGCTGTTGTGAATTGTCATTATGCTTACTTTACATACATTGAAGCTTTAATCGAATTATCACAGGCTGTAGGTTGCATTTCTTTGTCGTTTGACCCCGTTATTTATCATTTTTCTCTACCCTTTATGCACTAACTGAGAACAAAATTTCATTCATTTGATGAAGTGGGCTTTTATCCACAAACATTTATGTAATAATGTATTTGTTTGTAATGTCTAACATAGCTACCATTCTGGAAGTTGTTAAGTTTGCTTTGTTAGGGTGATAGTCAGTGCTAATCTTACTCTGAGTAAACCCATAGAAGTTAATAGATAACTAACTATGCCACCCGACAAGATCCGCCACGCAGGGCCTTCTTTCAATCCCACCAACAAAAGTAGCTAGGTTGGTGGGACTAGAGAGAGGGCTTTTTCGGTGGCGGCCCCCACTCTCTGGAATTCCCTCCCGTTCGATCTTCGACATGCCCCTTCCCTGGATACCTTCCACCGAGCATTAAAACTTGGCTGTTTGGTCAGGCCTTTGGGTCTATCAGGATGGGCTAATTATATACTCAATGCCCACTGCTATATATTACAATTGCTGCTATTCTGTCACTGTTGATTATTTGTATTTTATTGTATTTATTGTATTTACTGTATTTTGTATTTTATTGAATCTAATATGTACCCTGCCTAGAGTGGCTTCGGCCAGATAGGCGGCCTAAAAATTAAATTATTATTATTAGTAGTAGTAGTAATGCTGCAAATGTATACCCACTTACTTGAGTGCAAGCCCACGGAGTAAAGTGCTCCTAGGATTGCATAGGATTGAGCTATTCTTCCTGACCTAGTCTGAAATGAAATCAACTAAATTAGGTCAGCAGCAAAACAGTCTTTCCTCAGTATTTTGCTTGATTCTGGATTGCTTCCCCGTAGTGTCTTAAATGCATCCCAGTTGAGTCAAGCCTGGGCACCAGCCTAATAGTAGCAGTTGTTAGGAAACAGCTGATTGCTACATAGGTCGAGATTGCTGATCTGACTGGGGAACAGAAATCAGACTGTGATGTTTAATTGGGTAAGGGGGTAGATTTTAAAAAAGCAAACTGGATAGTTAGAAGGAAGACTGTCTATTTGACAACTGAACAATTTCTCTAATGAAGATATCTGGAATGAATTGAGAACTGCTTAATTAACCTAAGTGGCTTTGCCTCTTGCCTATTCCTGCAAGATAAAAACATTAACTTCATTTAAAAATGCAAAGAGCAGAAAAAAATTGGGGAGGTCATATGGGAATTAACAATACAGTTAAGGGTACAAAATCAATAAAAAGTAAAAATAGAAAAAGTAAAAAATGGGAGGATCCATATTCAGAGAGATTACATTTTTGCATTAGCAGTTATAGTGGTGAGAAATCCCCATTTGGATTATATGGAAAACAGGGAATTCCAGCTACTTAAACTATTTTAAGTTGCAGGGAGATATCAGAGAATTCTGACAAAAATGGACACAAGGGTGAAAATTCCCAATGTTTGCTTATTCACCCATGGTCGAGGTCAAAATCAATCCAGTGAACATGATCTTTATTTACTGTTATTGCTGCTTTCAGTCCACAAACAATACTTAATTGATTACATATTCCCTATTTGTATTGCATTTCTTTTGCATTGAAATGGATGGGGTGAAATAATGTAATGATAGTGTAATTAAATAATTTATGAAATTATGTAAATTATATAATTTTGGGGCAGTGGACAGTGAGACAAATCATGTAGTTTTTTGTGGAAGATGAAGTATGGTGGAACAGAAACAGTGCTGCATGCAATGAACACAGGGTGGAATGGAAAACAATGCCTTCTTACGTCCCTAGATACAAAATAATGATTTTTTCCTATGACTTTTTTTAACAATTGGGGGGAGATTTTCACCTATGAAAAGAAACTGCATCAAAGAAAATGTATGAAGAGAGGGCTCTAGGCAGGGCCGGCTCCAGGCATGCGGGGGCCCTTGGGCATCAGCTTGCCCTGACCCCCGGTGGGTGGGTGTGCACATGGACATGTATGTGTGCATATGCGCATGCATGTATGCCCCCTCGCCCCCCATGGCCCCCCTACCTGTCTAGTCTTTACCATTGCCCTTAATGAAGATGGCGGCTGCGGTTTCCCTAAGGGGAATGAAGCCTCTGCCGCCATCTTTGTTGATGGCACACGTGAGTGCTACATGCGCACATCTCTGTCATCAACTAAGATGGTGGCCGCGGCTTCAGTACCTTAGGGAAACTGCGGCCACCATCTTCATTAAGGGCAATGCTAAAAAGCCAGCTGACAGGTAAGTGGGGGGCGTGGGGTGCGGATCATGGAAGGGGAGTGGGGGGTCCCTCAGGGGCACCTGGAGCTCCGGGGCCCTCGGGCCAGTGCCCAACCTGGCCACCCTTTAGAACCGGCCCTGGTTCTAGGGCACGCTTTCTGGAAAATAGTTGCTGATAGTTAACATTATTTTGAAGCAATGTGCATTTTTCAAAACACTATAACCCAGTGGTCTTCAATTTGTCAAGAGCTGAGATCTGTCTGGATCCCCAACCTGCAACACATGAATCCAGAGCCCAGAAGTGAAGGTGTGGTGCCTATGTACTTTGCACTGTCCACAATCAAGCTACGTTAAGGTATTTGGGTCTTTCATTTGCTTATAAGTCCCTTCCACCAAGCAAAATATCCATACATGATACCACACAGAAATAATCCAGTAACAGATCATCTTTACATACTCCAGGCTTCAGGTGTGTCGTCAGGTGTGCCAAAGGCAGGGCTAAAAGTGCATCCCTCAATTTGTTGAGCACAGCTGCAAAATAAAATGGTAGTGGCAGAGGTGCCATGATTCACCTGAGATTGGGTTGTGAGTGACTTACCTGACAAAGACCTCTTTTATAACAAATATTCAAGTATTGTATTAGAACAGAGAATCAATGTACCTCACCTCTAAGTAATGCTCAGACTATTCATACGTTGTTTTGTGGAAAGCATCTATTTTGCAGTTTGATCTAATTAAAACATGGAGTTACTGGAGTAGGGTTAGAGGATAGTTTTGTTTGATCAGTATTCTGACTTAATTCATTGTTTCAGACTCATATGCGGATCAGAACACAGTTAGCAATTAGATTGTGCAGTCCTCTGAATTTTCAGATTTGGTCTATTTTTAAAAATGCAGACAAAAATGCATACTTTATGGGGAAAATGCAGAGAAAAGGTCACAATATAGTTCAGTAGGGAAATGTGTACAAAATGCAAAGCATGTACAAAAATGTGGACAATTTAAATTGGATTTTTGGTGCAGTTTTTTTTAACTTAGACAACAGGACAGAATGGACTTGTAATTGGACACATGACAGGAAATGGAAATAGTCTGATCTGTTCTTTCCTAGACAGAAGTCATTAATGCCTCTCTTTTAACTGATATTATTATACAAATAGTAGTAATGACAGAAGTGCGATACCATACAAAATATTTCCACTCTCCACCACACACAAAGGTTTGAAAGTGATCTCTCTCTCTCCCCCCTCTTAAATCTCTGCATTGTGTTCTGAGGAGGCAAACACTAATTGGAAAGGGGTAAATTGTTAAAAGGCTGATAATATATTACCTGGGTAGTATACATTGTTAAACTTCCGCTTGAGTTGAAATCGTTGCTTTTTCTCCCTTGAGTTCAATTTATATAATGCACTCTGTGGGACATTAAAAGTCTACAAATGATAGTGAGAACAACTGCCTTCAGCATCATGAAAATAAATAACACTGATGAGGGTGAGAATCGTTGTACAATCTGCCTATATCCAGAAAAGAGTTGGGAAAGGTACAGAAGAGGACAACTAACAGAGCAATCCTAATTTCCAGTTCCACTGGCAAGAGTGGGTTGAATGAGGTGGAGACAGGGCTGGCACCTGGCATGACTGGACCCTTGGGCACCAGATTGCACTGGGCCCATGTCATCATGCTCCACAAAACCTTCCAATGCAGGTGGTGCAGGCTTATATAGGCCCACCCATCCCACCTACATATTGTATTATCCATGTCCTTAGGGACACCCCTGCCACCATCTTGGGTGATGGCATGCATGCCTGCACAGTGTGCTAGCACACTAACACAGCAATGCAGGTGGTAGATGGGGTGGACAGACT
Source organism: Rhineura floridana (assembly GCF_030035675.1). NCBI lineage: Eukaryota > Metazoa > Chordata > Lepidosauria > Squamata > Rhineuridae > Rhineura > Rhineura floridana. Next base: position 32,947,898 of record NC_084486.1, on the reverse strand, counting down.
TATTTAAGCCTGTGCTGCCTGCATGGGAGGTGTTTCCTGGGAGGGTGGAGCACCTGCTCAGCGATCCACAGCAGAGTTGGGTCGCTGGGCCCCATGACCCAATGCTGGTGTGGATTGCAGAGCAGGAGCTCCACCCTCCAAGCCTAAGAAGGGGCGGCCAGGGCCTTACGTGGCTGTCCACTGGCACTGGCCTGGGCAGAGATGCTTACTCCTGGGAAGAGATTCCTTAAAGCTGCTGTGCTTAATTGTAGAACATTTTGCATAGTCTTCAAAACAATAATCTCAAATGTCCTGCTTCCACAAACCCAACAAAGAAGTATAAAATTCAGTTCACTTTATACTAACTTTTTTGCCCCTAGTGATCAGGGGTGAATGATGATGATGGCAATCTCATAGAGGCAGTGCCTTCCTGTGATGAATCAGCAATTATGATTTATTTTCCTCCCTACTGTATCACTTTTCCTGGAATGAGAAATCTGACAGAGGACAAAAAAAATCTTTCTTTTATAAAACTGGATGCAATATTACTGAAAATTGTCCTGCAATTTAGACTAATTTGAAAGAAATTAGGTTTATAACAATCATCTAGCATCTAACCATATTTAGACAATTGTAAAAAACCTGGACTAATAAATGAACAAAAATGGGAATGAAGCCTGTCAAATTAGTGCCATTTATTTGTAATAAAACTAAAAACAAAATCCCATGTGGATATATAAATTGGAGGATGATATAAAATGCAAAACAGGAGAAATTATTTGATCACCTTTTGAAGGCTGAAGGAAACTTGAATTTGGTAAGCTGCACCTCATTTTGAAAAGGGCATCATGGAAATAAATACCATTTGATGCAAAACAGCCCCCCCCCCAAATGGCACTAAAGGTTCTTCAAATCTTCAGAAAGATTAGTGGCTGCGATCAGTGAGAAATTAGGAGGATGTCCAGGATGAAAGTAATGAGGAAGAGGAATAGCGTAGTTGCCATGCCTACTATAACTGCAGGTAACAAGAACGGGTATTTCTAGAAAGACAAGTCTTTCGCTTCCTGTACTGTGGCTTTCACCATAATTGTATAGGTGTTTCTGCTGACAGTAATGGTCTCCTTTAGAAACATATGGCTAGAGTAGCTGGGGATCTTATCAATCTGTGCTTTGAAGCCTTTTGATTGCTCTAACTAGAACTTGAGGATTAGCAAGTGGGGGGTTGCCTTCTGCTAATCAAGATGCATCCGTTGAGATATTTTGGAACCTGAGGCAGAAAATCCCACAAGTATTTTGCCCCTACCCTGACAGTAAAAACATAATAACAACGAATAATTTGCTTCCCTTTATGACAGCAAAAATCAATTGCCTGTGGAGGTCACCTCACTCTCCTTAATGGTAGGCTCATTCCTATAGAATGGAAAACTTCTTGGCTCTTTACTCCTACCACAGTGATATAGGTAGTAACAGTTGGGAGGGGGACACACCTCAGTTTCCTTCCTGCAGTGCAGACTCCCCCTCACAGCATCTAACTGGGACCATCACATAAGTGTCATAAGTGACATAAATGTGTCACTTCCATATGTTATGAGTAGGGATGTAAAGAGGCAGCAATTTCCATTCTGTACTGTTCTGTCTGTCGCAATCTGAGCTGTTTCGATTTCACTACAGTTCGGCTTCCACTAAAACCTAAGTTGTTCATCTTGTTTCTGAAACTAACATAATTAATTTCAATGCATTTCAATGAAAGGTACATGTCAAAAACAGTGCAGAAAATAATGTAATTCCTTGCATGATGTTTGCGGACCAAAAATAAATGATAACGAATACTGCTCATATTTGCTTGTGTGATTTCTGTTTCTGACCTAGGCCAAACATGTGAACTGGTGCTTGCGACCAAACAGGTGCTTGCGATGATGCGGCCATTAAAGCTTGCCGAGGGGGTTTGACCGAGTGGATCCAGGGTGTGGTCAATGCATCATTGCGGGAGGGAGTGGTTCCAGCCGCTCTGAAAGAGGCTGTGATCCGACCACTCCTGAAAAAGCCCACCCTGGATCCATTGGTTTGTGACAACTATTGACCGGTTGCAAATACCCCCTTTTTAGGGAAGGTGATTGAGAGGGTTGTGGCGCAGCAATTGCAAGTACTTTTGGGTGAAATAGATTTTCTTGACCCATCCCAGTCTGGGTTCAGGCCTGGTTATGGCTCGGCTGTGGTTGCCCTGATGGATGACCTTTATCAGGAGAAGGAGAGGGGGAGTTTGACCCTGTTATTCTTACTTGATCTCTCAGTGGCTTTTGATACCATTGACCATGGTATCCTTCTGGGCCGACTTGGTGAGACAAGTATTGAAGGCACTGTTTTACAGTGGTTCCGATCCTATCTCCAAGGTTGCTCTCAGAGAATAGCGTTGGGTGACTGTCTTTCAGCCCCCTGGCAGTTGTGCTGTGTGGTGCCACACGGTACCATCTTGTCCCCCATGCTGTTTAACATCTATATGAAGCCCTTGGGAGTGGTCATCAGGAGATTTGGGGCAAGGTGTTAGCAGTATGCTGACGGTACCCAGCTCTATTTCTCCGTAACATCTGAATCAGGAGAGGCTGTGCAAGCCCTTTGCTGCTGCCTGGACTCGGTGGTGGGCTGGATGAGGGCCAATAAACTGAGGCTGAATCCTAACAAGACGGAGGGTTGGTGGTTCCCTAGTTTGGATAATTGGTCAGTTGCCTGCTTTGGATGGGGTCGTACTCCCTCTGAAAGAGCAGGCTTGTAGTCTGGGGGTGCTCCTGGATCCATCTTTGTCGCTAGAGGCTTAGGTGACCTCCGTGGCTAGGAGTGCCTTTTACCAGCTTCGACTGGTAAGACAGCTGTGGCCATTTCTGGACTGGGATAGCCTGACCACTGTTGTCCACGCACTGGTAACCTCCAGGCTGGATTATTGTAATGTGCTCTATGTAGGGCTGCCCTTGAGGTTGGTCCAGAAGTTGCGGCTGGTGCAAAATACAGCTGTGAGACTGCTCACAGTATCACCAACATGTCACCCAGCTGCTGAAAGAATTGCACGGGCTGCCCATTTGTTACCGGCCCAAGTTCAAGGTTCTAGTTTTGGTGTACAAAACCCTCTACAGCTTGGGACCAGGATACCTGAAAGACCGTCTTATCCCTTATATGCCCAGTCGATCACTGTGCTCTGCAGGTGAGGGCCTCCTGCAGATACCATGTTATCAGGAGGTCCGTTCCACACAACATAGGAAATGGACCTTTAGTGTGGCGGCACCTACCCTGTGGAATTCCCTCCCCTTAAATATTAGGCTGTCTCTGTTATCTTTTTGGCGCTTATTGAAGACTTTTCTCTTTCAGCAAGCCTTTTAAGTTGAGACTTATCCCAGTCTGTGTCTGTGTTGGAATTCCTTTTTAATATGTATTTTTTAAACTTTTTTTTAACAACCTGTTTTTTAACCCTTTTTTAAATATGTCTTTAAAGCTTTTTAAAAAATGTTTTTGAAGTTGTTTTGCTTTAATGTATTTCAAGGTCTGTTTTTTATGATGTTTTAAAGGGTTTTTAGTTGCTTTTGTTTGCCACCCTGGGCTCCTGCTGGGAGGAAAGGCGGGATATCAATCAAATAATAAATAAAAGAAAGAAATAAAGTGTAGCAGTTTCTGTTTCCATTTCCCTTTCTTTCGGAATTCTTTGACTTCCCCATTAATGAAGGGAGGCAGGACCTACTGCTCCACTGTCAGCTATGGGATAATCGAAGGAAACAAGGACAGAGCCAAAAGAGTTATTCTGCACAGCCAACACCAGAGGTGGCCTTCCATTTCTGCTTGGAGCTGTTATAATGAGATGTTCTCTGTCGTCATGTGTTTGTCTGTACCCCAGTCCACTCTGTAAAATTAGTCTATACTTAAAGTATACTAAGTCCTCGGAATATGTGAGTCTACAATTATTCCCATTGGATTGGAAAAAATAGAAGTCTTTTTGCTACTTGATAATTGGCATAAAGGAGTGCAGCGGTCCTCAAATATTTTTTTTGGTGGGGGTGAGGCCACTAGCAGTGATGCTTGGCATTGGGAGAGCAGGTGAGTAATGCCCCCCCCACTGACTGCAAGATAACAAGTGTCACTATTACTGTTACTAGAGCACAGATAAATAACTGAGTTGCACAAAGTAGCATACTGAGCTGGTGGCAGTACATCATTAGTTTACTTATTCACGCACACTGCAAAATCAAGCCATTCTGATCCAAAACTATCCCCTATTCTATCACTTTCTGAAACAGTCCAGCATACTCCCCCCCCCCCAGGTTTCATCTATTTCTTCGATAGCTTTCTATCACTACCTGACCAGGGGAACTTTCATGTTTCTGTCATGTGAAATTCACAAATTACTTTTCTTGAATCAATAGTTCATAATGTGGGGAGGTTTTGTTAATGGTAATGGCTTAGAGGGTAAGAGCTGTGAGTACTTCAGTGAGAGGACAAGAACAAAGAGTGAGCCTGAAGTTTTGGGATGGTCTATTTAAAAGTGCAATTGCATTTTCAGCTTAATTAGGTGCTTAACTCTATGATTAAAGCTAGTGCGTGTGTATATTTAATACTTATTAGTTGTTGGAAAGCATTTACTTTGTATTTTGTTCCCTCTTTCCTAACAAATAAACTATTGTAAGGTAATTGCTTTCGAGAATGTTCTGTAATTCTACCTTGGGTAAGTTCTTCACATAGTATTCTTGCCTGCTGGGATTTAGTAAGACCAGGGTTATTGTGAGCCTTTGGAGCCATAACTAGGAAGAAATTTTATTAACACACCAAATAGGAGGATTTTCATTCCTATATTTACAAATATAGAAGCCCAAATAATGTGTGGGGAAAATGCCCTGAAATCATTTGCACCCAAATGCTATCCTAGAACTGTAACTTGGAAGTGTGAAATCTTAGGCCTGGATGAACTTGTGGTAGGCGCTCCAACAAAGCATCCTGATAAGAATGTGTAACTTCCTTATGGCGAGGGAGCAGCTCTGCCTAGCACAAAGCATTTCCTTATTCTAAAGCAAGGGTGGTGAATGTGGTGCCCTCCACTGCAACTCCCATCAGCCCCAGCCAGCGTAGCCAGTGATGGGAGTTGTAGTCCAGCAACATTTGGAAGGCACCACATTGGCTACCCCTGTCCTAAAGCTTTGCTTGCTTTTACATAAAGTGGCATTTGTCCACTGTTAATGCAGCATCAATTGGGCCAAAGACAGCCTTCCTCACTAGATGAAGCTGTCACATTTCCAGGTGAGGCTTGTAGGACCTGCAACAAAATGTTGCAGTGTGGAAAGCTTTTGTTCAGTGTTCTAAACAATCAACCATGCCTTCTTCAAGGATACTTCATTTTAATCCCTCTTGGTTTCCATTCCCCCCTCTCCAAAAGTCAGTTTTCCATGTCTCCTATCATCAGTCCTCATTGGGCTGTTTTCAGGTGGCTTTGTCTCCTTAGTTTCCCTGCCAAAATAGATTTTTTGTACTTCCACAAATGATTCCCCAAACTAGTGAACTTCTAGGTCCAATAGAGGTTGGTAAACTCAAGTGTCTATAGTTATTTTACTGTTATGAATTGTTAGCTTCACAAATATGAGCTGAATAATAATTTATTTTTAAGTTCAGAAGTATTTTCCTACTCATAATGAACACCTTCCTTAAACCAATAAGAACCTCTTAGTCCTTTGAAACACTTTCAGTCACATCAGCTAACGGGAATTCTCCCTTCTCCCAGCATCTTTTAAACATGAAAAGTTATCTTAAAAAGTCACCCCTTTGCCAGGGGGAATCTTGAGTGAGTGGATCAGGGGGTGGAGTTTGGAACACTAATCATTTTTGGGAGGACATCATTTACCCATTATTTTAATTTTTTAAATGACACCCCCCCATTTTATAAACAAGAAAATGAGATCTTATTCTTTACGTGGAAGCAGTCACTTCACAAATTTAAAATAATGTTTACTGGAATGAAGCTGTTCCACCATTTTATGATCTGTTCTCTATTATAAAGAGTTTGCTTTCTTTTTAAAGGTCATTTCTAAAAATTAAAAGTTCCCAGGGGAGTCAGTTCAGCCCAGGAATTTGGTAGTTAAGGTGAAATGAACCCTAAAGATTTAAGGTGGGGTGGGGATGGGTGGGGTGGGGATGGGTGGGGTGGGGATAAGAAAACACATGATAGGGAATTGAAAGTTATCCAGGACACTGTTTCCCTTTTAAACTGGCCAAGAGGCTGGGAGGGGAAGTTGAGATAATGTATATAGGGAAGAATTTTTAAAAAGCTGGTAGAAACACTGCAGGAGACAGAGAGAGGGCTGAAGCATTTTTAAGAAAAGAGCTGAAAAACGTGGGAAGTTTGAGGCAGATTTGAACACTGGAGAGAAAAAAGACAAAAGGAAAGAAGGCTGCAAATGGAACCAGAAGTTGAACTCTGAGAGGAATGAAAATTGATAATATTGGCTTAGATAGGGAAACAGTTTCATCTAGTTCCAGCTGGGTGTTTTTATATTTTTATTTTGCTGTTATGGAAAATCACTCCCAGTGTTTTTAAAATGAACATCTTTTCAAAAAATGGTTGATTTGATACCTTACACAAACCTTAAAGAAAAAAACTGAGGTGGTTTGGATTTAAAATGTGTCCAAGGACTTGTTATTCACAGATGCATACCACTCTACCCAATACAGAGAGCTGGCTGGGACAGTTAAAAGTTCCAGAGGTTAAAGGGCTGTTTAGTGGAGGCAACCAAGAGAAAAAAAGATATCCACTTAATGGCAGTAGCAATGCAGGAAAATTCCACTTTAAGTGGACATAGGAATAGAAGCTGCAATTTGCATTTTCATTTGTGTTCAGGAATGGAAATCAGGCAAGCAAATATGATTGGTATTTACTATTGTTGCTTTATTTAGTCCACAAATGATACAAAATTTATTTATTTATTTATTACATTTATATACCGCCCCATAGCTGAAGCTCCCACCCCCATTTTTCTTATGTTTTCTTTGCATTGAAATGAATGGTATGGGATGATACCTTTAATGACATGATCAATTCCATTAAACTGGACCATAGTGGACAGTGAGACAAATGTAGTTTTTCTCAGAAGCTGAACTGCAGCAAAATGGAAACAGCGCTGATTATGAGAACACAGGTCGGAACAGGAATCTCTGCCTTCTTACATCCCCAATGGGCAGTGCTGAAATTAAGAAGAAGGAGGGACTGGATTAGCTGGTTTGCTTGCCACCTTCTTATGGTGCTGTCACAGCCAGGATGCCAATAAGTGTTTTGAGCCTGTGTGCCACCTCAACAAGTAGTTCAGTCTTGCCCCAAGATATGCAGGATCTGTGGGAGGATATGCAGGATCTGGTTTTGGCGATGCAATTTCTGGAATTATTAAGAAACATTCTCTTTTTCCTTTCTCCTTTTTAAAATATCAAATTATTATGGTAAATCAACATCAGCCTTAGTGGTAGGCCAGGATGCACAGCTAAAATAATAATAATAAAAAATCCCATTGACCCCTTGTCCTTGGTCCCAGTGCATATCCTGGACTTAGTATGAATGGCTGGGGAAGGACTGTAGCACAGTTGTAGAGCACATGATCTGAATGCAAAATGTCCCAATTTCAGTATCTGGCATCTCTAGCTAGGATTGGGAAAGAGTCCTGTCTGAAACCCTGCAGAGCCACTGCCAGTCAGTAGACTGCTCCTGTCTGAAAGCATTTTTATGATCTGAGATGGTTTAGTGTTATTTTCTGGTGCTTGCCTTAAGCTACCAGTTTGCCACCAAAAGCCATTTCAGCAAAGCATACATGTACAGTTGTTTTGGTAGTGGATTCAAATTTGGTTTTGTACAATAGTAATTAAAGTACAAGGGAATCTTAGAGTTCATTTTCTATTTTTATTAATAAACATTTTCTAACAACAAATTAATATCATATAGCTTAGGACGAATAACAGTAGTTCTTAAACATTGCTTGCTACAAAGCTTAAGATTCCAATAGTTGAAATAGGAGAGATTTTCTAGGTTCTATAACTTTTATAAAATGCTGCCAGTTAGCAGGTACAAGCAAGAGAACTTCACAACAGTATGACAGAGAACTCAGATGGTAGGGAACAAATATGTTAAAACTCCAGAGCATATTTATAGTGTTCCTAAGAATCTTATAGTGAGTGTTATACCTTTTCATTAAATTACTATCCCTAAAGATTCCAAGGACTTTAATGTAGCATTCATCCTGACTTCTGGGGTACATTTGAACCCCAGGTGCACTTTTCATTGTATAATTTACACATGAGTAGACCTACAGGGTTGCCCTTCTAAGACATTGTCACAAACTGTCACTTGTGGAACGTCCCCAAATTTCAGCCAGTTACCAGTTACTGTTTTCCTTCCGGGGGGAAAAAACCACTGGGGCCAAAAATATATCCCAGCACAAAGCCCTGGGGGCAAATATATGCCATTTATTGTGTAATTTACACATAAGTAGACCTATGGGGGTTATCCTTCTAGGACCTTGTCACAAACTGTCACCTGTACAATGTCCCCAAATTTCAGCCAGTTACCGCTTACTGTTTCCTTCTGGGGAAAAAAACCACTGGGGTCCAAAAATACCCTGGTTCACTCAATGTATATGGAGAAGGAGCCAACATAAACTGCTCAGAAAAGCTCTACCTCTTCTGAATAAGTATTTTTTGGTTCAAGGTGCTTTGTTAGTGTCAAGCATACTTGTGACAAAAAATGTTTCTGGGGTACAAAGTGAGCCCATCCTTCCATTGGAAATCCCTTTGGGGTCCAAATATATCCCCAAGGCAGGCAAGTGTTGTTTTTTATAATAGTCCGAATGAACGTTAAGCGAGGAGACACATACATTTCTTCTAGATAAGGGGTGATATCCAGTCATTGAAATCAGTGGACAAATGTTGAAATCAATGGACCAGTAACTTCAGTTCATTGCTTTCAACGGGTGTGCTCTAACTAAGTTGACTAATAACACTTAAGATAAATTCCCAGTGTAACTGTTTTGTTTAAGACCTGTCAACATCAGTACATACACTTTTATGACTATCCTTATAATAACATACATATTGTTGCACGCCACCCCAATCTCCGAGCAGTGAGAGATCTCCAGGAGTCCCTGTGCTTGCCCAGGGTTTGGTTTTTTTTCTATAGTCCAATCCCCTTTTCACCACTCCCAGCTGTTTCCCAGCCAGCTGAGCAGCACAGGGGGAATTGCAGGAAAGGGAAAAGATGGCTGGGAGAGAGATAATGTGAAGTACCTCTCATGCTACCCACTGCCATTTCTTTCCCCACCCAATGTTGGCAAATTCCCTGCCCCTGCCTTTCACCGTGGTTGGCATAAAATGTTCTCAGTTACACTGACTTTTTTTAAGGGGGGAGAACTATATGAGTCTGTTACAGTTTTTCTTAATTGGATGTAAAAAAATTAATCTATAATGTTTTGCCCATTTTTAATTTCCTTTTTTGAAGTGGAAGTATGTGTGATGTTAGATATATTCTCATGTTGACTGCAAGATGAATTCAGTTGTTTTGTTTTTTAAATCTGGAAATCCTAAACTGTGAAAATGGTTTTAAAAAACCCACATTTACAATTTGTTATGTCTGTAAGTTATGTCTGTCCATGTAACAAAGCTGGAAGAAGTTAAAATTTAATTACGTAATTTCATGTGCTCCTTAAATTACTTTACCTGGAGTACTTGTCTTATTAAAGACAATGCAATAATTACAGTGTTTCACTCTCCAGACTTATCTGGACAGTAGCAGGTTTCATAGCCTACCTTTTACCTTCAGTTTCTGCATAAAGAAAAAGTATTGAGACTGATAGTGTTTTATCGTCTCTCTTTATTTACAAATGTACATGTTGAGCATGACGGAGTTGGCAGGAAGCCAGACAGATCATATTAGATTTCCCCTTCATACATACACAGACAAACTTGTGCTTTGAGCTCTCAAAGGCTTCTACTTGGGACTGATCTACAAAGCCAGACACCTGTCTCTAATTCCCATCCCAAAAGGTGGAATATGTTCAGTAGCTATTATCCACCAGCTGTCAATGGTCTTTTAAGCAAATACCTTGCAGCAGTCAATATCCATGGAGCTATTTCGCTATTAAGTCAACAAAATGCCTAGAGAAAAGGTAATACCTTTACTTAATGGCCATAACACTAAAGTAAATGGTTTGAGTATAGCATCCAAACTGAACCACTTAGACCCGAAAAGATTTTGGTTTGCTACATCTCTTTCATTTCAGTTGAAAATAGATGCAATGGCGTAAGACATTTGGAGGCAACAATGTGAAGCAACAGAGATGACATGGTAAAGGATAGGAAAATGACAAATAGACTTTTATCTTTTCATGTGTCTGACCTCATTCTGGAGACTGGTTATTAATCTTACATTTATACTCAGTTTAATATCTTGCACGGGCCAGCCAGATGAAAATTTTCTTGGCAACTGGTGGTGATGCATTTTCACTGGTTTTCAGTTTAATTAAGAACCTTGGAGTTTGAGTTTTCCCCCTATTTACTGTTAAATGTCAACAGTCTGCCAGGAAAGGTACCTTGCCATGATTAAATTATTTCAGTTATTCCAAGTTATTTACTGTAATGACTACAGTATTATTATTTTTTAAAAAACACCCGTATGACCTTTTTCATAAATTAGGTTTCACCCCAAGCCATTCAGCCTAGTTTAACACTGTTGTCTTTTACTAACATATTTCTAATAGGGGAAAATATCTGATTTTCTGTTTCCAATTAAAAGTTCAGATATTTTAATCAGATCAGAAACTTTGCTGCCAGGTCATGGATAGTTTGAATTCTGCCCACACCTGTGATGTCATGTGTTAGTTGAACACATAAAAGCCCCCCCCCCCACAACTGTACCAAAGGGGGCTTTTTATTTAAAGTCTTTTGGCTTTCCTAAAGATTCATTAGGAATTTTAGCTCAGGAAGATCACCCAGATTCAGGTTAAGCTTCACTTTAATCAAAACTTTTGTGATAATTTCAGTTAATATCAGCTAGAGTTTGACCACACTCATGTTTCCCACTTTGGAGAGGCAAGATAATAGTTTTGAAAAGGAGAGCTATGACAGAAATGAAGTAAACAAACGTTTCTAGGAGAATCATTAGATTTTTATGTCAGGGGTATTATGATGTAGCTCTAGAGATGAGTTTCAAATTCCTACATCAGGATGTGTGTGGAAGGAGAGAAACTGAAGTGAGAAATCCCTTCCAAAGGGATATAAGATATTCACTGTCAAACAGTCCTGTTAAAAGTGGAAATATTGAGAGGTATTTTAATATATAGTGACTAGGATCCAAAGAATGCTGTGCATGGGCTACTCCCAGAGGGATAGCTGTGTTAGTCTGTTGCAATATAACTAGCAGAGTGCCTTCGATCACTTTAAAGGCTGAGAAATTTATTACAACATAAGGCAGGCACAGGGAATTAGATATGGCTGGATCCAGTAGTGATCAACCCTACACAGGACACTTTGACAGGTGAGCGAGGTTGCCCACCTGTCAGTCACCTAACATCATAAGGTCACTGAAAGTTCAAGCCGGGGTGTCTTGAATTCATGTTAGGGATGGCAAAGGAAGCTTTGGGAGGGCACTATTATATTGCACTCCCAGTTCTCCCTTTGCAGCCAAAATTCTGCATTTATGGTGCCTTTTCCTGTCGCCATGCAGGACGACAGAAGAAAGTGGCAAACTTAAACACCATATTTTGTCTGCACAGGAATAATGGGGATGACACTTAGAATTTAATGTATACCTAACATTTTCAAATCATTATATTTGTTTGATGGAGGAGAGAAGTGGAATGAGAGGGTTGTTTTTATTTGCTTGCTCTCCTTTCAGTCTACTGCTTCATTCAAGAGTTTCAAAAACAGAAGGAACAGAAGCAGCTTTATTACAGGTTTATTTTCTGGCTCTATTAAAGCAACAGAAAAATATTAAAAGCACCATGTTGTTGTTGTTATGTGCCTTCAAGTCGACTACGACTTATGGCGACCCTATGAATCATTGACCCTCAAGATCATCTGTCAGGAACTACCCTGTTCAGATCTTGTAAGTTCAGGTCTGTGGCTTCCTTTATGGAATAAATCCATCTCTTCCTTGGTCTTCCTCTTTTTTTACTCCCTTCTGTTTTTCCAAGCATTATTGTCTTTTCGAGTGAATCATGTCTTCTCATCATGTGTCCAACGTATGATAACCTCAGTTTCAACATTTTAGCTTCTAGTGACAGTTCTGGTTTAATTTGTTCTAACACCCAATTATTTGTCTTTTTTGCAGTCCATGGTATGCGCAAAGCTCTCTTCCAACACCACATTTCAAATGAGTTGATTTGTCTCTTATCCACTTTTTTCACTGTCCAACTTTCACATCCATACATAGAGATCGGGAATACCATGGCCTGAATGATCCTGACTTTAGTGTTCAGTGATACATCTTTGCATTTGAGAACCTTTTCTAGTTCTCTCGTAGCTTCCTTCCCCAGTCCTAGCCTTCTTCTGATTTCTTGACTATTGTCTCTATTTTGGTTAATGACTGTGCCAAGATATTGATAATCCTTGACAAGTTCAACGTCCTCGTTGTCAACTTTAAAGTTTCATAACTCTTCTGTTGTCATTACTTTAGTCTTCTTGACATTCAGCTGTAGTCCTGTTTTTGTGCTTTCCTCTTTAACTTTCATCAGCATTCATTTCAAATCATTACTGGTTTCTGCTAGTAGTATGGTACCATCTGCATATCTTAAATTATTGATATTTCTCTCTCCAATTTTCACACCTTCTTCATCTTGGTCCAATCCTGCTTTCTGTATGATATATTCAAAGTATTGATTAAACAAATAGGGTCATAAAATACACCCCTGTCTCACATCCTTTCCAATGGGGAACCAATCGGTTTCTCCATATTGTGTCCTTACAGTAGCCTCTTGACCAGAGTATAGGTTGCGCATCAGGACAATCAGATGCTGTGGCACACCCATTTCTTTTAAAACATTCCATAGTTTTTCATGATCTACACAATCAAAGGCTTTGCTGTAATCTATAAAGTACAGGGTGATTTTCTTCTGAAATTCCTTGGTCCGTTCCATTATCCAATGTATGTTTGCGATATGATCTCTGGTGCCTCTTTCCGTTCTAAATCCATCTTGGACATCTGGCATTTCTTGCTCCATATATGGTAAGAGCCTTTGTTGTAGAATCTTGAGCATGACTTTACTTGCATGGGATATTAAGGCAATAGTTTGATAATTACCACCATGGGCATTGTTTAAATCAGAATAATGTCTTCCCAGTCCAGAAAGACTGTTGAGCAGTGAAAGGTTCAGGACATACTATCCAGCGACTGGCACTATGAGGACTGAAAATTTGGTCTTTAAATTCTATATTACAAGTTATGTGTTGGGATGGGTGAAGCTGTCAATTTCTGCTTCTTTCAGTTTCTAATTTTTTCAGTCCTAAGTTAAGTTCTCCACATTTCTGCATCAGTTTACTTCCCTTTTTAAAAAACTACTTTTTAAAATTCATCAGTGAATTTCTCCTAATGACCACATTTTTGTATGCAGTTTTCCCTAATTCACACATTTTTGCACAGTAAGTATCCCCAATATAATTATTTTTGTTATATTCACCGATATATGCATTTTCATGCACACTTTAGCCTGCTATAAATGTGTTTGAGTACACATTACTTGGCTGGCGTCCTGCACTGAAAATTTTGGAGAGGTGTGACATTTGAAGGATGGCTGTGTTTTGGGTTGTGTATTGTTTCAGAATATGCAAATTATGTAGGTTCACCTTTGAATGCAAACTGAATCTAATGTCTTCCCCATGCCCAAGCTATGTGCAGTGATAACAGATATAAGATTTTGCCTTATACCAGATCAGAGTGTTTGTCTTTCTACCCCAGTATTTCCTACTCTGACTGGCAGTACCCTCCAGTGTCTTTCAACTGGAAATACCAAGGATAGAACTTCAGATCTTAGGAATGCAAAGGTTGTGCTTTATCACGGAGCTATGGTCCCTCCCCACAGGAAACATAGAAACGTGTATGTCCAGCCTGTATATTGAAAATACTTCTCACTGCCTGTATACTCAGTAGAAAATCAACAGTCAGGATGGATCAGTCAAATAATGGGGGGGGGGTACTCACCATTACATAGAATTAAGAGAATATGTTTATTTGCTGCCCTAGTTTTGGCCTGTTTATTAGTACTGTGCATTTCCTTGCAAGTGGGAACATGGCTGCTGTTTGCAGTGAACTGTCACCACGTTCTGAATTGCCAGGAATTTTAATTGAGCCAAATGTGAGAGCTGAAAAGCTGTGCGGTGTTCAGCAATCTCTCCTGCTCAGCCATGTTCTTCTGAGTCTTGATTTTTTTATTACCAAACTATTTGCCCTTTTTGGATACACTGTTACAAAATGCCAACTGAATATTATGTGATTGGATTTTCTTAGTAACAGGTCTTGCCTACGTATTAGCTAAATTTAATTTGGAAGGGCTGCAGCCCCATGCACAGTCAGGCTGTGTAAATTCCACTGACTTCAGTGGGTTTTAAGGCAGCAGAATGTGTGCAGGATTGCAGCCTTAATCTTAATGTGTGTATTTGGCTTTTATCTTTAATCTTATTTGAGCAATTATGCTTCTGCCCCAAAATAATGCTGAATGTTTCCCATTTCAACTTGATCATTTTTAGTGTGTTTGTCACTGAATGCAGTAACACTGATATAAAAGTTGTCAGATTGCTAACCTGCATACCGATTAAACTAAACTCACCAAGGCTTCTAACATTCCAGATTCCCCAGTCCTGCTGGTGGACGTGTGAAGGTGGAGGCAGACTCCCACCTGCGCATCCCTAAGTAGATGTGGAATGGAACATGCAAGTGGATGCTGCATGTGTCGTTCCTTTCCTGATGTAGCTGTGGAGCTATACTGATAGAGCCTCAGTCAGAAATTCAGCAATAGTAACAGAGATGCTTGAGGATTTCGTTCTTTGTGAATTCCGATATAAACTGACCTGCTCTGCATCTTCCATACCAATGTGTGGATCACAGCACAATTATCCTTCAAATTCCACACTTCTCCAAACTTTGTGATGCAGTTCTTGGCTCAAAACATGTACCAAAAATGCATATAACAATGCATATTTTAAAATAAAATACAATTAGATTGGCGTGCTTTGGGAAAAATGCATTTAACCATATGCATTTATGAATTTTCAGACACATTTTCTAAAAATCGCAGATTAATGTGGAAAGGGAACAGGACAAATTTAGGACCAAACTCATAGAAAATTGAGATGGGATAGGAATACACTGGTCCACCTGTCCCAAAATAGTACTGATTACTTGTTGAGAGGGACAGTGGGGGGAGATTTCTGTATTTACTCACATCATCCTTTCTTTCACTGAACAGCTGATGTGCCATCACTGATTATCTGACTTGAGCTATACATGTGTAGGCTACAGTTTTAATGTTCATTGTAAAATAAATCAGTGAAAATGTACACTGCTTCACTTCTCTCTGAGGGTAAATTAGACCTTCAATGTAATTGTGTTATAGTAAATTACTGCACTCTGTTCAGACTGGTGGCTCAATGTCAGTGCCGCAATGAATCTGCTCCTGATTTAAGTCTGAACTTTCAAGGAGCTGTCCAAGTTTCTGAAACCTATTCCCAATATAGGTTCAGCATCTTGGACAGCTCCTTTTTATTTATTTATTTATTTATTTATTTATTATTTGATTTATATCCTACCCTTCTTCCCAGCAGGAGCCCAGGGCACCAAACAAAAGTACTAAAAACACTTAAAAACATCATAAAAACAGACTTGAAAATACATTAAAACAAAACAACTTTAAAAACATTTTTTAAAAAGCTTTGAAGAATCTTTAAAAAAAGGTTAAAAACATATTGTTAAAAAAAGGTTTAAAAACATTAAAAAGCAATTCCAACAGAAGCAGACTGGGATAAGGTCTCAACCTAAAAGACTTGTTGAAAGAGGACAGTCTTCAATAGGCGCCGAAAAGATAACAGAGATAGTGCCTGTCTAATATTTAAGGGTAGGGAGTTCCATAGGGTAGGTGCCACCACACTAAAAGTCTGTTTCCTATGTTGTGCTGAACGGACCTCCTGATAAGATGGTATCTGCAGGAGGCCCTCACCTGCAGAGTGCAGTGATCGATCAAGTATATAAGGGATAAGATGGTCTTTCAGGTATCCTGGTCCCAGGCTGTATAGGGCTTTGTACACCAAAACAAGAACTTTGAACATGGCCCGGTAGCAAATGGGCAGCCAGTCCAATTCTTTTAGCAGTGGGGTGACATGTTGGCGATACCCTGCCCAAGTGATCAGTCTTGCTGCCTCATTTTGCACCAGCTGCAACATCTGGACCAACCTCAAGGGCTGCCCAACATACAGCACATTACAGCAATCCAGCCTGGAAGTTACCAGTGTGTGGACAACAGTGGTCAAGCTATCCCGGTCCAGAAATGGCTGCAGCTGTCTTACCAGCCAAAGCTGGTAGAAGTCACTCCTAGCCACTGAGCTCACTTAGGCCTCTAGCAACAAACATGGATCCAGGGGCACCCCCAGACTATGGACCTGCTCTTTCAGAGGGAGCATGACCCCATCCAATGTAACTGACCAATGATCAGAACTCGGGAACCACCAACCCACAGCACCTCCATCTTGCTAGGATTCAGCCTCAGTTTATTGGCCCTCATGCACCCCACCACCAAGTACAGGCAGTGGTCCAGGTCTTACATGGCCTCTCCTGATTCAGATGTTATGGAGAAATAGAGCTGGGTATCATCAGCGTACTGCTGACACCTCACCCCAAATCTCCTGATGACCACTCCCAAGGGCTTCATATAGATGTTAAACAGCATGGGGGACAAGATGGTACCCTGTGGTGCCCCACAGCACAACTGCCAGGGGGCCGAAAGACAATCACTCAATGCTATTCTCTGAAAATGACCCTGGAGATAGAACCTGTCTCACCAAGTCGGCCCAGAAGGTTATCATAGTCAGTGGTATCAAAAGCCACCGAGAGATCAAGTAAGAGTAACAGGGTCACACTCCCCCTGTCCTCCCGATAAAGGTCATCCATCAGGGCAACCAAGGCCGATTCAGTCCCATAAGCAGGTCTGAACCCAGACAGGAATGTGTCCAGATAATCTGTTTCATCCAAGAGTACTTGCAATTGCTGCACTGCAACCCTCTCAATTGCCTTCCCTAAAGGGGGGTATTTGCGACCTGGCGGTAATTGTCACAGACCAATGGATCCAGGGTGGGCTTTTTCAGGAGAGGTCGGACCACCACCTCTTTCAGGACTCTTTTAGCTCATTGAAAGTTCAGACTAAAACTTGGAGTGGATTCATTGTCCCACTGACATCAGAGCCACCAGGCTCCACTGGTGGATAAGACAGTCTGTATGTCTTGTACAAAAATAAATAAAAAATAAATCCTGTCTAAGGCTGCAGTCTAATACACACTTACCTGGGAGTCCCATTGAACCCAATGGAGCTTGCTTCTGAGTAAACATGTATTAGATTGCAGCCTAAGTGAGGCTTACTTGGCTTGGGAAATCCCACTTCTGCATTTAAATATTGAGATTGTGTGGACACTGGTGTCATTTCCAAGACCTCACTCAGCATTTAATGCTATAAATAGCTCAAGTTACAGATATCAATTGCCAAACTATATCACCATTAAATTAGAAAAAGCTGCAGATCATGTGGCTCAGCAAACAAACATAATAAAAAATACAAATTTTGGAAGAGGCAAATTTGGCACAGTATAGGCATTTCAGAGAGAGCATTATATGAATGGTGAACTGCAGGGTCACAGGGCCCGATCAGAGAGAAAATTAAGTTGGTGAATACAAATGACATCTTATGAAGGGAGTTCCTATGGAAAGATTGTATATAGTCTCAAGGCCAGATGATACACTGCAGCAAAAATGGGGCTCTGGAGGGGGAAATGCATCTGTACACCAGAGAGAAAATTAAGTTGGTGAATACAAATGACATCTTATGAAGGGAGTTGCATTTCCCCCTCCAGAGCCCCATTTTTGCTGCAGTGTATCATCTGGCCTTGAGACTATATACAATCTTTCCATAGGAACTCCCTTCATAAGATGTCATTTGTATTCACCAACTTAATTTTCTCTCTGGTGTACAGATGTGTTGCATTTTCCTCTCCCTCCCTCCAAAATGGTGTAGTTTTATAGCTCATGATGTAACATTGTCAATTTCTGCATTTTCCCATTGCCACTCCACTCCACTGATGGTCGCTTGCAGGGTGCACGGAAAGGCACAAGAATGTGATAGTGTTGTACCGTGGGGTGTGGAAACTCCATTTTATGGGGACAGGCAGAAGAATGCAACAAATGGAATGTCATTTTTAGCTATAGCTATGTGTCTGCAACAATGTGCAGTTTTGCCCTAATAATTGCAGATGTTATAATGTATCATGCAGGCTGCTCACCTCTAGCACATGGATGTGAAGTAACATCTCATTAAAGATGCATCAAATGCCATGTTTAATTGTCTTAATCCCAGATTCAAAGGATACTAAAAACGTGGCGTATTGTAAAAATTCAATAGGTTTTCAAGCCTTGATTCCCAGGGCTAAGAAGTGTAATGAAATGTGTTTCTCCAAAAAGCCTATGGAAAGGAGCAACTGTACATCTTTTTCCTATGTGGAACATTTTCTCCAAAAAGCCTATGGAAAGGAGCAACTGTACATCTTTTTCCTATGTGGAACATTTTTTTCTTCTTCCTATGAAGGAGCATACAGACCTATGTCTTCCTGCTCTTCAGGATTATAAACAAGAGCTTGGATCGAAAGGTTCCCTTCCTACCATGGAAGGCCTCCTTCATCTGACAAGATCGCCTTTTGTCAGACTAAGTTCCTTCTATCAGAGAATATGAATCTTTGGATCCAATCCATTAATTCAGAACATAAGCAAAAGATATGATGCTAGATAAAAGGACATGGTTCTTCACACTGTGCATAGTTTAACCGTGGAATCTGCTACCACAAGATGCAGTGAAGGACACCAACTTGGTTGGCTTTTAAGTGGGGCTAGACAGATTCATGGAGGATAAGACAATCAATGGCTACTAACGTGTGCTACCTCCAGTATTGGGGGCGGGATGCCTCTGAATACCAGTTGCTGGGGAGCACAAGTGTGGAGAATATGTCCCCTGAAGGTTTCCCATAAGCATCTGGTTGGCCACTATGAGAAAAGGATGTTGGATTAGATGGGGGTTTTGTGTTATCTAGCAGAACTAATATATTCTTGGATCAATTCAGCTATTTCTTGTATTTCAGTCTTCCTTTTTCAGAAGACAGATATAGAACCCTTGACATTCTACCTGGAGTTCTAAACCAGGGATTTAATTCCATTTGCAAGCTGCATCAGGATAATAAAATTCATTAATAAGAATGGATTATCTATGCACAACACACTGAATATTAATCAGAAAATGAACAGAAAAAATCAAGACATGATTTAAAATGTAGGTTGTAAATTATATTCTACCATTCATTATCTTCACCAAGTGTGGGATAAGTGTACACAACAATGGAGCACTTTAATAGAGCACTTCATTATAGCATTTTAAACACTTCTTAGTGGATTATGTTAATGTTCATTTCACAAAATAACAAGCTACTTAAAACATGTGAGTTGTCTGAGAATTTACTTGCTGGAACCAACAGAAGAAATCTGGGGAGATTTGCTGAGTGCAACTTGGCTGTGTTATCATGTGATGCAGGTGCAAAAGAAGAAGGCAGTACAAGTTTAGGATGTGTTAGGCATCACATTTCTAGAAGGGATAAGTCATTAAGAGAGCTACGTGTTAGTATTTATAAAGTGTAAATGAATTCAGGCAGGTGAGGACCAACACCAGGTTTGGTGGGACCTCAGCACCTCTCAGGGGGTCCCCTTGTCAGTAGTGAAGCCAGTGAAACCCTTTCCTGGGCAACAGCAGAGGCAGTAGTAGCATGGAAGGAGCCCCTGTGGTGGCAGAGAGGTTTTGTCAAAGGCACGTTCCTGGATGGCAACAGAAGAAAATAGCAATGCCCCACCTTCCCTGGACAGCAGCATTTCCCATCTGGACAGTGGTAGAGAGAAGCAAAACTGCCCCTTTGCAGAGCAACCTGGGTGCTGACAGCAACAGACCAAGTGCAACTGCAGTGGTGGAAGGAACTAGGAGGGGGGAGGGCACAGAAGGACAATTCTATACCTGCCCCTGGCATCTAATGTGCCTTTTCCAGCATAGCTTCTCCTTCTATCCCTCCCTTCTTCCTATGCCCACCAGGGTGCCACTCACCTGCCCCCTAACATTTTCCACACAAGAAGCCAATGAAGCACAGTGGTGGAGAAGAGGAAAACAGCAGCAGCTCAGCTTCGCTCCCTCCCCAACAATATCTCTGGGGTCCTGACACAGGATTGCTGTGAAGTGATGGTACATTGGGGCCCAGAGACATGAGGGGGAATTAAAATGCTCAGAACCAACAGACCAACTCTTTTGCTGCTGGCGGTGTCCGCCTGCCTTAAGGTCAGGGGAGAAGAGACAGGGTCCGATGGTGTTGACTCCTAATGCTGGCTGGTGATCAGAAGGTTTCTAACTATCAGATCAGAGTTAGAAAACACTATATAAAACATATGTATGGACTCTTTGGGAGCAGAAAAAAACAATCCCCTTCTAACTATAGCCTTGGTTTCTTCCTCCCTCTTCCAGTTAGAGCGAGGGTCCTTGGTAGTATGCTGGCAAACCAAAACTTGCCTTCAAGTACTTGGGTCCTGGACCATTTAGGGCCTTATACCTAATACCTTGAATTGGGTCCAACAGCTCACTGGCACCCAGCACAGTGCCCACAGAATTGGTGCTATGTGAACCCACCACACTGCTCCAGATAGGACATGGGAGCAGCATTCTGCACCAGCTGCAGCTTATGGACCCTCTTCAAGGGTAGCCCCACATAGAGCACATTACAGTAGTCCGATTGGGTGTTTGCCCATGATGAACACTCAGTGGACGGAATTTGCTTGACACTTGTGGGATAACTGCCATATTTGTGGCCAGGTGGGAATTTTAGCCCAACTTATATTTTGCTAATAACTGAGGGTGTCTTTTAGGGTGGGCAGGAGGGAATGTCCCTTCCTGTGTTTCAGACAGAGTGACATTAGTCCTCAGATGTGCTTATTTTTGGTTAAATGTAATCTTGTATATGTCCAACTTCTAGGCCTTTGAAACTTTCTGTGAATTTTGTCTCCCTCACCCCAGTCTGAATTGTTGTCTACATTAATGGTCCTGAGTGCAAATTCTGTACTGTGTTAGGCTGCTTACATCCCACAAAAGACAAGGGGAAGTGAAGCAGCCTAAGAGCTAAACTACATGAGATTCTTGGTTTTGTCAATGTCAACAGTCTTTGGGCAGCCTTTGATTCCATTTCACATCCCTGCCTTTGGCCCAACTGAATATAGACCATAAGCTGCTAAGAAGAATTTAGGAGCTATATGATAACTCAAGCATGTGTGTAAGAGTAAAGGCAAGGCCCCTTGACATTTGTTTCTGTTAACAAGGGAGTATGTTGGGGTGTTTATTAGTGCCTCTCCTGTTCAACTTGTACCTTAATGATATAGTTTCTTTTTAATGAAGAGTGGAGTTTTTTGCCCTCCTCACTTCACTAAGGATATGTCCATCTTACTGCATGCTGTTGGTGCTATTCTCCTCTAACATACACAGATGGGGATGTGTAGCCTTTTGAGAGCCTTAGGTTCATATTTTGCTAATACATTAATTACTCCAAAACCAAAATATTGGTGTTTGGAAAGAGCAGGCAGAAATTTCATTGGCAGTTGGACAATCAGTGACTGGAACAAGTCAACTCCTACCAATATATGGATGTGATATTTAAAAACTCTGGATCTTGGTCCATCTACTTGAAAGCTGTCGTCCTGACAGCTAATGTAACAACCAATGCTATTCTCTGTTATGCAGCTGGACCAGGCATAGGCTTGTGGCACCCCTCCTTGGGCTTTATAGGACTAAGTTCTTGCCCCAGATATTGCAGCCCCAGAGTCAGAACAAGATGAATTCCTGACAAGAACCCTAGGAGTCCCCAGATCTATTCCTAGGGCTGTTGTACATTGTAGAGATGGGATCTGTTTACTTCAAAAGCATTCTGTCAACCTAAAGGCAGTATCAATTTGAGTTCTTTGCCTGCTATCTGTTGCTTTTACGATCCAATTTTTCCCTCTACAGAAATATTGATATTAGTATTGCTATTTTCTTTCAAAATATCAATATTTTGAAAGGAAATATTGATATATAACACAAAACATCAATATTTTGAAAGGAAATATTGATAAAAGGAAAGGAAAACAGTTTTTTCATTGCCTCCTCTGCTCTGACTGAGGCAGTTTTCATATTAGGAAGCAGAGACTGGCTGTTTTCCTTGTAGAAAGGAAAAGAGGAAAACAGTTTTCTGTGTCCCCCTCTTCCTTGGGAAGCCTAGAGTCAACATGGGTGAGACTTGGCTTGCTTCATCCTACTTGGAGTTTGGATTATTTGAGTGGTGGGGGTGACAGAGGGAATGAGAGAGCTGTACTGCTGTGCTATGAGTAAAATCAATAAAAGAACAATTTATTCAAGGGTACTTTTGAGGGGGGAAATGGTGTCAGGAGAAAGCCACTGAGCTTTGGAGCAAATAGGATCATTCCACAGAGATGGAAACTATGCAGACCGTTGAAACATCCGGTGCTAAATCCAAATTCAGTGGAATTCTTACCTATCCCTAGTATGTAGGGAGGCAACCTGTTGATCAGTAAAATCTTTAGCCCTGAAAACAGCCATTTATTATTGGTTTTATATAATTTTTCAACAGGCCCCTTCCTTTGTTTTCATGACAAGTGAGGAAATGGGATCAGAATCAGGTTCTGAATGGGCTTCTTGCTGGGCTACCTGATTTCAAGGGGCTTTAGTTGTGCTCGTTTGGAAGTCACTAGGTGCTTAACCAATGTTGACATCTAGGCTACTTCCACGCTAGTGTCTAATTGCTGCTCTAACACATTATATAAACATTTTATCACCACCCCAGGGAAACTACCCCTATACCTGGCCTTTATTTACCCTCACAGGCTTAATGGGCTTTTAACTAAATATAGGCTCAATACTCTGCAGCTGATGGAGGTTAAAGGAAGTTATAAAGGACAATGCAGGACGAGCAGATACTGCCCTGCTGGATGTCAGAAGGTAGAGGACTTGGCTCACTTTCTTGCAGAATGTCAGTTATGTTCACATTTAAGAACTTGATATTTAGAGCCTCTTATTGCTGATACTGGAGATAATACTTTTAAAAATAAGATTGTATTCTTATTGGCAGGAAAAGATTTTTATGTGTCATATCAAGCTGATAAATATGTTAAACTAGCCATAGAAAGGAGGAATGTTTTTATTCTCCTTGGTGAAAATATTAGTAACTAGGGCCTTTTTAATTAATCTGTTAAGTAAAATAAAATAATTAACTTTTGGAGTGTTTTAGTATGTTTATATAACTAATATATTTCATTCTTTTTAATTATTGTTTCTAATTTATTATTTCTCTTTCTTCTGATGTAAATGCAAAAAGATTGGTGGCTATCATGGAGTAAACTGAACTAGAATGGTGTTTACTTTAATGGCCCTGGATGCAATTCTGCACAGGCTGCATACATCCCAATAAAGACAAGAGAAAGCAAAGAAGCCTAAGAGTCAATTTACATGCAACTCTCAGTTTTGTCAATGTTTTCCCGACTTCCGGGAAGGGTGACTTCGCTTGTGCCTGCTTTTGAGACGGGCTCCCGCCTCAAAAGAAGCTTATTCAGATATAAATCAGTCAGAACATTTTTTTTTTGACTGATGAAATTTCTCCCGGGCAAGGAGAAACGTAGAGATCAACCTCAAAAGCCTGTTTTTGTTGGGAGGACTGGATTTCATTAATTTATGAGAAAAGGTCCAGCCAGCAATGCCGGACGGACTTCCGAACAAGCTCTATCTGTTTAATGCGATACGTTTATCTTTTCTTCAAAGAGAAAACAGACTAACAGGCAAGCACCCTTCTTTCTATTGTTTTTTTTACTTGGTTTAAATTGTTGCAGCAAAAAGAGATTTGTCAATTTAATCAGCTTTAAAGAGCTTCTGGGTGAGTTATAACTCTTCTCTGTTATTTACGAAATTAACAGCTTATCTCTGTTTCTATTGCAAAAAGCTGTCCTGGAAGTGCATTCTAAAGATATATACAGAAGAGGGATTTCTATTCTGAGGAATATTATATTGTCTGGGATTATTCTCTTTTTGGTCTATTTTATTTTGACGAATCTGCTTCTTCACGACGCCGCTAACTGTTTTGATGCTGGGAACTAAATTTGTTTTGTATTCTTGAACATAGAGAGATAAGGCAGGCTGCTCTGTTTATACTGTGATGTCATCAAGCCTGGAATATTAACCCAACTGTTGCTGAAATTAGAAGTGGTTCTTCTTTATTTTTGTTTTGCTTTGTTTTCGTGGTTTTAAAAAATGGCAATCAAGAAAGTGGCTGAGAATCTGGAAGTAATTATGTTTCAGAAAATAATGGATGAGATTGAGATAACGAAACAAACCCTGCGACAGGGTAGTAAGGAGCTGAAAATTGAACTGAGCAAAATGACGCAGGAGCTTAAAGAAATAGGGGATCCTGTGAGAGAGGAGAATGAGATCAGAGATGAGAAAAGAAAAAATAAAGGGAAGATACAAGCCCTGGAGATTGGAACAAATGTGGAATTGGAAAAAGATCTGGAGTTTATGGATATTAGAAATAAAATCTACTGTTTGTAATTTAACGTTATCTCTGAAGAAATTAATGAAGATATTAGAGATAAAGTTATCAATGGCTTGGATAATCTTCTGGACTGGAATGACGTGATGGAGCTTGATATAGAGAAAATCTATGGAACTAACAGCAGCCATGTGACAATGGAAAAACTCTCAAGAGATGAACCAGTGCATTTTGTAAAAAAGAACAGAGATATGACTCTACAACAATATTTCAGCAACTTATTCAGAATTGATGGCAAGAAAATATTTGGGAGAGAGGAAATTCCTATCAGACTCTTATTATATGACTATGGCTATGACAGCAAGATTATTACGGAATACTGATAATGGAAGATTGGACACTGAAATTACTGGACTTAACAGGACTATTGAAGATGGAAGATGGAATTAATAGGGATAATGGAATAATGGCTATTGAAATTATTGGACCTAACAGATTTTGATGAGATGGATTAATCAATATGTTTATTTGGACTATGGTTATGACAATAAGATTATTATTATTATTAACGAGATGGATTAATCGACATGTTTATTTGGAGAAAAATTGATAGATATATTTCTTAAAGAATTGAAACCTCTCTTTGACTTTTTGTGGAAAGAATAAAGTAATGTTTATGAGATTTGATGATTAATTAAGATAACTACTGGAGGAAAGTGATTTTATAATATAATTTAAGAGACAGGATTGTTATATATTGTAGACCTATAACTGATTTGATCTGCGACAAATGGGAAGTCAACATTTTATTTTTTTGTTTAATCATTTTTGCTTTGTTTTGTTTTTTGTCTTTGAATGTTTTATGATTTTGTTTTGTATGTTTTATGAAAATTTGAATAAAAATTATTGTAAAAAAAAAAGTTTTGTCAATGTTTTCCCCAAGTTTTCTTTTTAAAACCAAAGCAGGTGTGGGAAGCTCAGAGTGTGTGGGTGTGACGATCCCCTCCAGCTGGCTCTACCTGTGATACTCCCACCAGGGCCACCACCTGTCAGGATCTCAGTTTTTATTTGTTCTCTCACATGCTCTAGCACAGATCTCAGAAGATCCCACTGCTAGGCAGCACCACCAGCCACTCCCTGTAAACAATCCTGCTAGAGACTTCACCTTAGTCTACCTATGGCTTATTGTTACTTTGTGTCTGGGTGCCCTTGCCATCCACAACCCCACTTGTATCTTTGTCTATAAAGCATACAATCCTGGGTTGCTCTGGATACTTGACGATGTTACAATATCCCCCTTCACTGCTGCCACCATTTATTTGATACTGTTTCCATCCAGCCTTGGTAATTACCCTGCCCTCCCTTCTGGTCTGTGAATCCCCAGCCAAGGATCAGGCTTTTGGTAAACCAATAAAAGTATTTATTTGATAACACCAGGAAATAACAAGATTACTTTAGGAATGTTCAACAAGTGTATGGTTTCATATAGTGTCACTCTTTATGTTTCCAGTCTTATATATTCTGCCTCAATACCAGCCAAATATAATCCAAACCTCCCTCAGAACTCTGCCAATCACTCCTCTCAACAACTCTCCTCTCCAACAACTCCCCCCAACTCAACTGTCATTCTCTCATGTATACCTTCAGCCATTCAAACACTCAGCCAATCATCATCCAACATTCTCCAGCATTCTAGCCCATGTACTCCCCCCTCTCACTCAGTCACTTACCATATATTACTTAATAAACCTGCACTTACCATATTTACAGAATTAAAATACAGGGACATCACAGTGGACACTTATTGTTTATTCCTTTAAAAATAAATCAAATAAACAAATCAAATAAACCAAAATTACCCTCTCTAATCTGTTTTTCACTCTGCAAGGGAAAGGATCTGGGTATATGAGTAACTGTATCTATGGTGAAAAGCAAATCCGGGGTGGGGGAGCAATTTTGATAAGAAAACAGCCTGAAGGAAAATAGATAATTGCCCTCTACTCTTTGTGAACTTATATCTAGATTTTGATTCTTTTTTAAAAAGAACAGATTGATGTGATGGATCATTGGATGGAGTTTACCTATGTTAAGGATTACAGCACAAATTAGTTCATTTTTGTTTTGATTTCCCCCTTTATCTGTCCAAGCTCATCTGATTTGAGTGACCTTATTCTAGGGATGGGGGAGAAATTCAATTCAGTTTGCATTTAAAGATGATCCTACCTACTTTGTATTTTCCAAAACAATAAGTGTACCAAAAAATAGCCATATTTGGAAATTCACTTCTCTGAATTTTGCAATGCAGTTTTCCAGCCAAATAATGTGTACAAAATGCAAATTAGGGTAAAGTATGCATAAAATGCATATACTGGTGAAAATAACATGCAGAAATGCAATATATAAGGGAAATTGATTTGCAAAAAAGTGTACATTGGGCAAAAATGCATAAAAATTAGGTATATTGGCAGAAATTAGCACTAAAATACTGATGATTTTACATGTGGATTTTTTAAAATAAATCAATCAAGTTCTGGGAAATTGAAATTAAGAGTAAAAACATGAAATTGAGAGAAACAGAAATTGACAAATTTGCCCATCCGTACCTTATTCATACTTGTTCTTCATTTGCAGTATCTTAGAACTAATAGTACAGATTCTAAAGAGAAATAAACCAAACAGTCCCTCATTGTGTAATCCACCCAGGAATATGTTGAGACCCACACTTTGAGATGTGCTAATATAACAGAATGAAATTTCTGAGAAGTAGTTCAGTTTTGCTCTTATTGGGAAAGTACTGTCCTGGCTTCTGACCAGAGAAGCAGATTCGGGACTCAGAGTCTGCATTTTGCACAGAGTTTTATTCCAGAGGTTAGCATCAAAATGTACTTGGCATGAATCTAGATCCAGAACATCAGCAGATGCACTATGTTGTAGAAGCAATAGACAGTTGTTGCAACAAAGCTCTCGCCACAAGACACTTCAAATAAATAAGAGGAGACAGGCACTCTACTTGCACAAGCTAAGCCTAGCACTTTCCAGTCTTTGAAAAGAGTCTCTTGGGAAGAGAGGATAATTTCTCAAGTTGCAACTGTCTTTTTTCTCACTTGGGTGATCTTGAGGAAACTGTCAGCTCTGCCTCTATGAGAGATTCCCTCTCCTTATCTCTCTGGAATTGTCCATCAGATTCATTAAGGCCTGGTGCTTCACGAATGAGTCTGGGCTGGGTGCCAGTGATGATAGTAGACTACATTTTTCACTTTCCACTGCAGGCGAAGGAGGGGCAGTGGAGGCCTTCGTCAGGAGAAACACTACCAGAATGATGATGATGATGATGATTTCTATCCTGCCCTTCCTCCCAGAAGGAGCCCAGGGCGGCAAACATCTTAAAACATCCTAAAAACAACACATCTTAAAAACAACTTTAAAAAATATATTTAAAAACATCTTTAAAAGGAGTTCCAACACAGATGCAGACTAGGATAAAGTGTCTACTTAAAAGGATTGTTGAAAGAGGAAGGTTTCAGTAGGCGCCAAAAAGATAACAGAGATGGCGCCTGTCTATTATTTAAGGGGAATGAATTTCAAAGGGCACAGGGGTGACAGGAGCTTCCCCAACATCTGCAATTTCCTCCCCATTCTCCCAATCCTGCCAAAGGTTGTCCATGGGGCCCATGACAAGTGTATAACTTTTATTGTACTTGTTCAAGGATATATCAGCCTATGAAATATGTTATAGCTCTGCAGATGGGCACTCAATCTGCAAACAGGTCATTGAGATATCACAAATGGATCATTGGCATCAGATTTTCCATAGATAGAATAAATCTTGATTGAATGGGTGGGTGGATTCAGGCTCTCATTTTGATGCCAATGATACCATAGGAAATTTCCTTATACTGACTCAGTCAATTTGTCCATCTAGCTCAGTAAAGTCTACAGTGGCTGACAGCTGCCTTTCAAGATTTCAGGCAGGAGTCTCTCCCAGCCCTACCTAGAGATGCTGGGGATTGAACCTGGGGTCATCTACGTGCAAATGTAGTGGTGGTAGGGCTGTGTCACTCACCTGACCTCCAGCTGAATTACTACTGCAGACCTTAGAGAGAGGGGGAGGGATGAGGTTGACATCATGCAAATGAGCCAGTGGAGCCAATCACCAACTGTTACTGCATGCAAAGCAGATGCTCTACCACTGAGCTACAGCACTTCAGCCTAAAAGTTTGCCTTCACCACACCCCAGATCATAATAAATATCACAGATCTGGATCTGTTTCCCACCCAGGCCTTGGCAGATTGAAAGGGAATGCGATAGTGGTGCTGTCCAAGAGTAAATAACCCAAAGAGTGCCTCGCAACCCTGTCCTACCTCACTGGATCAGTGTGAATGTTACCTTTTTCATTAGAGAAGGATTTTCCATTTGGGTAGAAAATGAAAGTAACAGCAACAGTGTAAAGATAGTTTGGAAACTTATTCAGGGATTGTTCTGTACCAGATCCTGGACTTTGCTTCAGAGTGAACAAAAATGCATCCTTGCCAGTCTTCAGTGCCATGTTGTCTCCTGCAAGTTGGCAGGTGCCTACCTGTGAGGCAGTGCCTGTTCCTTTACAATCCCAGATTCAGAGAGATGCTCAGTAGTTTGAGCTCCTTCTGTTACCACCTGGATGTGAAGCTGGAATACTGCATCCTACAGCAGCCAAGTGAAATGCAGCAGTAGGAAAAGGGAAGTTAAACCTGAATGAACTTCCTCTCAGTGGAGCACTTGAAAGCACAGAAGACTCCCTCCGGGGGGTGGGGAGAGTTGATAACCTTTGTTTCCAGTAGGGAATAAGACATAC
Source organism: Rhineura floridana (assembly GCF_030035675.1). Lineage (NCBI taxonomy): Eukaryota > Metazoa > Chordata > Lepidosauria > Squamata > Rhineuridae > Rhineura > Rhineura floridana. Next base: position 32,918,235 of record NC_084486.1, on the reverse strand, counting down.
TGTATGTGCAGTTCCCAGAAATCACAAAATATCCTTGGCACACAAACATAATTTCTCATTTGTAGTTGCACACATTGAGTCCCCGTAAGTGGAAATTTACATTCACCTCTGACTCCATGAATAGTGTTGCTGTGGAGAAGAAAATTATTTCTCCTTTTCTGTTGAAAACATAAGCAATAATCTGTTTTTAATAAGATTTGAAACTGCAGTGTGGATATGCATCATTCTTACGAACCACATTAGGAGGAACCCCATAACAAAAGCAAAACAAAAAGGTGTCTTTTCTTTTAGAGTACTGGCTCCCGTGTGCCGTCTGGTTACTGCTTAGGAAAGTACAGTTCCATGGATGGATATGTCTGAACAGTAGACTACATGTTTGGCAAAGGAAGTTCAGCTTCAGCTAGGAAGCCTTATTTAGGAAACTGCTTTGTTTTGCATTTGCAAAAGGCATGCTCTAGGCAAAAGCTCAAAAATCCATTCACTGCCATTCGTGATGAATGCTGGGTTGTTGTTGTTTTCGCTATAAAAATCCATTCCCATTGTAATTTTTATGAGCTTCGTAAAGACAGACATGTAAGCAAATGCAAATTGGCAAAATATCTCAGCTTTTGTAAACAGAACTAGCAGGGTTTTTTAAAAACTATGAGGACAACACATATGACAAAATAAGGAATGTTTTTCAAGCTTGTGCTTTAGTACTACTTCTACAAAAATGGATCTGCTACTGGATTCACCTGGACATAGATTGGCTCATTAGCACCAATCAAAATACATAATATCTCAGAGTGGCATTTTCGTAAAGACTTGTTATTGAACATACTCTTTCCTCAGGAATTGCTAGGGAAATAACAATTGACACAACAATACTGATCAGTAATGGTGAATCTACATTAACAAATGTCTGCAAGATTTTTTAAAAAGTATCCTATCCACAAGAGCAGGAACTGGCATTCGTTTTCTGCTGGGAGAAGGGGAAGGTTCCATGTCTTTGATGGAAAATTGGAGCTTTGGGGTACCAGCAAAATTTCTTGGTGGAATTTGGGGGGGCTCTAGGATTCAAGCTAACTTATTCTGGGGGATGTCCCTCAACACCAGATTAGGGGATCTAGTGGCATCCAATATGGGTTGGCTCATGACAGGTACTTGCATGTTGAAAAAAAAGATTATAGATTCAGATGTAGGTCAGGATCTCAAAACACATGTAAAGTAGCTTGGTTCACTCATGGGGCGTTGGGCTTGTTTTTCTCCAATAATAGCCTTCCCTCTGTATTCTGCATGCTGAACTGCTTTTGAAACTGAGGGGACTCTTCAAAAGTAGCTTGCGAGATTGTAGCATGGCCTGCTAAGACAAATATTACAGTGTAGTGTAGTGGTTAGAATGTCAGACTGGGACCTGGGAGATCAGGGTTCAGATCACCGCTCAGCCATTAAGCTCACTGGGTGACCTTAGGCTAGTCACTGTCTCTCAACCTAACTTAGTTCACAGGGTTGTTGTGAGGATACAGTCAGGAGAGGGAGAACCATGTTTGTATACCACTTTGAGCTCCTTGGAGGAAAAGTGGGCTACATATGAAATAAATATATAAGATAAAACAAAACAAAACAAACATCTTAGTGAGTGTACTCAGACCCCTGGGCTAACATAAAGTAGTTTTGGATCCTTCTGACAAACAGCCGAATGAAGTTGCCTATAGAACAGGGATGGGGAACCTGTGACCCTCCAGGTGATGTTGAACTACATCACCCATCATCCCTAATCAGTGACAACACTGACTGCTGCTGATGGGCATTGGAGTCCAACAGCTGGAGAGCCACAATTTCCTTATCCTTGTTATAGAACAAAGTTATGGGCTCCTGCTGGGAGGAAGGGCGGGAAATAAATAAATAAATAAATAAATAAATGGAATAGTGGGTTTTGCCCCCAAATCAGGGGTGCAGTAGTCTAGGGTCTGGGGCATCGTACTTTTTGGGGGTCCAGGTCCCAGCAGGGCCCCTATGTCTCTAGCATCCTATGAGCCAACTAGCATGAAAGGAAAGTGTGTTAGCCACTAATAATGTCAATTGCAAGCAAACCTTTATTAGTTCCTACTTCAAAAACCTGAGACAAGTTGTAGAGAATGAGAATTCTGTAACTGCAGGAGAGACAGTGCATCCTGATGATACCATCCCATCTATATCATCAAGTAGTTTGGTAACAGCAGGAGATAAATGTGCAGACACTGAATTCAGTAATTCAAGCGAAATCTCTGACTGTGAGAAAGGACAGTCAAAAGGTGACAGTGACAGAGAAGCAGAAAGCAGCATTCAAGCCTGGCCAGATTATTCTATAATTTTAGACAGTTGTATTACTTAGAAAAGAGTGTAGCTGTGACTGTCATGAAGGGACCCTGCACTTCTGAATGGGTCACTACTACTGTCCCAAATGAAAGAGGTGTGTTGGTCCTAATAATTCCCCAAAACATAACCCTCAAAATGCTTTTTTGCTCAGCAACTGATGGGTTTGTTTCTGGTGTTCAAATTATTGGAGGAAACATAAAGGGCCACTTTGTGAAAACTGCAAGCCCCAACCTGATTTTATAGAATCAGAAACCCCTGACTCCTGATTTTATAGAATCATTGAATAGTGGAGTTGGGGCCTGTTAGGCCATTGAATCCAACCGCCTGCTCAATGCCAAAATCATTTTTAGCCAAATGCCCCCCCCATACCTTTCTAAAACCTGTGGGTTGAATCCAGTGTTAGTCCTACTCAGAAGTAAACCCACTGAAATTAATGAACATGGCAAACTTAGGTCCATTAATTTCAATAGGTCTACTGTAAGAAGAACTTAGTTGGACAATACAACCCAATACTTTAAAAAGTTGTCATAAAAGTTAAGTAATTTGAGCACTGTTTCTTGAAAATATTTTAATCTATTTTTACATTTTCTGGGGAGTTAATTAGCTTTGAAATCTACTATTCATTTACCACTTAAAAAACCTTTTTTGCAGTTTCAAGAAACAACAATGGTTAAATGCCTGAGAATGCATTTGCACTACTGTAAACTTGGGAAAAGACATAATGATGTCACTGTGGTGTGAAACTGATCCATGCAAAGCAAGGGCTGAGAGATTAATTGCTGACATTTTACCACAAACAAAAATAATTGTTTGCTTAGTAGGATAATTGTAAAATCGGGGCCTAAATAATACCAATTAATGTTAACAACTGCACCTGTAATTAGATACTTTTCCCAGAAATAGCATTTCTTTTGTTCTAAGTCATATATATATATAATATTTTAGGGAGTGATATATTGTTTTGAAAAAAAACCTTATTTTGAAAGACTGTGGAATGGCCGCTCCATGGTATTTCCCATTTATATCCCGGGAGGAAGGGCGGGATATAAATTAATTAAATAAATACTTCAAGGTAGGGTTACTTCCATATTCTCCAATATTTACAGAACTCCAAAGTTCTGAGTATTTTAAAATCGTATGGGTTTTTGTTTTATCTTTCTTTCTTGGTGTGTGTGTTCTATATAATTATATCCTTCCTCCATAGGAGGAAGTATAACCACTTCTCACAATTTTGTGAGATAGGTTAGGCTGAGAAATAGCGTCAGGCCCAAGTGCACCAAGTAAGCTTTGCATCTGGACAGGGCTTTGAATCCAAGCCTTTCCAGTCTAAACTTTGGAGGTTCATGGGTATAGTTGGGAATCTGAGAAAGTGCCATTGATGGGGACTTGTGGCCCCACAGATGTTGTTGTTCTCCAGCTCCCATCAGCCCCAGCCAGCATGGCCAATAGTCAGGGCAGATGGGAGTTGAACTACATTCTGGAGGGCCACAGGTTGCCCCCCCGTATGCTCTAAGCACTACATCACATTGACTCTCAAGATAAAATAATGACTTTCTTTATCCTGAAAAGATATTGATGCTCAAGGGTGGTATTTTCCACGTTTCTCTGTATAATAATGGTTATCCAGCAACCATTATTAAAATATTTGTCTACCCTCCTTACCATTCCTGACCTAATGCCTCAATATCTCGGTAATAATAGCAGCCTGATGGGACTTGTTTCTTGTTATGTTACTTCAGGTTTTGCCTGTATATATGTGGGGAAAATGTGTGTATGTTTTTCTCCTGACCATTAAATTGTGATTTGGGATGGAGGGGTCAGTGTTGCTAAGTAAGGGAGGAAGAGCATGGGGCATGCGGGCCTCATTCTTAAGAGCCAGTGTGATGACAGGAATATAGTGTCCTTTACATACACATTCAACAGCAAAGCAATTGCTTCAGTAGGGCACGATCTCACATTGCAAAGATGCTTGCAGGGATGGGCCGTAGCTCAGTGGTAGAGCATCTGCTTTGGATCCAGAAGGTCCTAGGTTCAGTCCCTGACATCTCCACAAAGGGCTGGGAATGTCCCCCATTTGAAACCCTAGGGAGCTGCTGCCAGCCAGTGCAGGCAATACTGAGTTAGATGGACTAATGGTCTTACTCAGTATAAGGCACCTTCCTATGTGTGTTTTTGTTATTGTCTTGGTTACTCCAGTCCAGACTTTGTCATATCCTGAACCCTGAAATTGTGAACCCTGGACAGCAACCCAGCCCTGCAGATCAGGAGTCCCTAGGAAGTAATGAAGAGTACATACCCAGAGGCCTTTCCCCATGAGATGATCAGGCTCTTCATAATGTACTCCAGAATGCATGTGATGCCTGGGAGTGGTTTTGGACTCTTCTTGGCCTGAATTGGTTTTGTGGCCTGGAGCATTGGCTGTTCAGAATTGGGGGTACTTTATAGGCTCCCTTTGTTTGGTGAGAGGATGGGAGTTGTGGGCTCAAATCCAAGGTGAGTACTGGCAAAGAATGTGGCTTCACACCTCATGCAATCCCGTAAATTAGAGTAATACAGTCTTGAACAAATGAGTATTGAGCTACAAGTTTTTGGTCATATTAAGCTCCTGAATAAAGCCATGATCATCATTCACTGTAGCTGCTCCATCCCTTGTCTTTCCTACTATTCTGGGGACAATGAAATAATTACATTATGTAAGACAGGGATGGGGAACCTGCAGTTCTCGAGATGTTGTTGGACTCTAGTTTCCATCATTCTGCACCAATGCCATTGGCCATGCTTGCTGGGGCTGGTGGGAATTGGAGTCCAACAACACTTGAAGGGTCACAGATTCTCAATTCCTGATGTAGGGGTAGGACCTCTATCCATAGTTGCCACAGGATAATGGTTGACTATAATCATGGTTATTTAGGCTGCAATCATATATATTCTTAGTTGACAGTAAGACCCATTGAACACAATGGGGCTTACTTCTGAGTATGTATGACTACCTCTGGGCTTCTTTGGGAGGAAGGATGGGATCTAAATTAAATTAAATTACAATAAATAAATAAGAGTGTGTCATTGTGCTGGCAATGTCTCTGTGTAAATGTTCTTTTCAATAAAGCTACATTATTTTTCTTTCTTTGTTCTAGACATGCAGATTAAATCTAGTTCACAGCCATTTATACAGAAATATTGTATTTGTAACTTTTCTCCATTCCAGTTAAATATTTTTCTACGTTCATTACTGACCTCCAGATTAACTCTGCTGGGATAATGAAAGGCATAAATGTAATGTTCTTAACATATCTTCTCAGTTCCATTTCCCTTAATGCATTTTTTTCCTTTGAAAAACAATTCCCATTATATCTTTTAAATAAAGTAATCCAACTTTATACAAAGACATCCTGCTCAATTATGAACTGCCACATTATATATAAAATCATCAGAGATGACATATAATATAGGCGAGGATATGTAGGAGTAACATTTAAGTTCCAGTTTAGCCTTTTTTACAATTTAGTTCCCATTTCCCATTTAGTTTCTCTGTTTTCTATAGGAATATTATGGGCTTTCTCAAGTTGGCTCTCTGATGTTTTCTCATTCCCAAAGAGTAGCTGCTCACTGTTCAGTGGATCCCATTGATCTGAGAAATGACTGGCAGGAATCAGGCAAATATGGCACAGAGAGATGTCAGCAGCCATCCCATGTCCTAAAAAGCTTTGGTGGACTTTGGTGCCCTCTTGAGAAGAGACAAAACTTTTCATTTGAGAGGTTGGGAGTAAGCAATAAATTAAATTCCTGTCTGGTCCTGGGTGAAAAGGGTATTTATCTCATGAAAGCAGACAGTAATGTGTAGTCAGGGACCAGTGTCCTATTCAGACAGGCAGCCTCAGCCTGAGGTCATAATGGCCAGTCTCTCTCTTTCAGGCAAGCAGCACCAACAAGACGAACATCTCTTCTTCATTGAGGTGGACATATGCAGGAGGGTGTGGACTCAGCCTGTTGTTCTCTTATTAGGGTGGGCAGAAGCTTTCTGTGGACACAGTGGCCCGCAGTCTCTCACTTAAACAGAAATTATTGAGCAGAAAAGCAGCAGGCAATGAAAGGAGGAGCATTGGCAGGTAGACAGCCCAGTGATTACAAGGATCCTGATACATTCTCATCCACACGAAGAGAGCTGTTCCCTCAGGAAGGTGCAGAGGCCTTCTGAAGGCTGACTGGTCTAATCCTGCTGTTGTCCCTGTTCCCTCTGAGGAGCTATCTGTGCTCTTAAAAAGCCATTGCCTGATTCTGCAGCTGTTGGCACCCTCTTGAGAAGAGACAAAACTTTACATTCGAGAGGTTGGGAGTAAGCAATAAGTTAAATTCCTGTCCGGTCCTGGGTGCAAAGGGTACATGTCTCATGAAAGCAGACAGTAATATGTAATCAGACACATGGAGGTGATGGGGATTGCATTGAGTGTGTGCCTTTTGAGTCTGAGGAGTTGGGCAAAGCAACATTGGTCATCCTCAAAGGTCCTGGAGTGGGGACTGATAGCTCATCAACAGGCATCTCCTCCCTGTTCATGACTTCCTCTGAATGTACGGTGGGATTAGGGATGAGAGAAATGTAATTCTATTTGCATTTCAAGCCAAATCTATCAGATTTGTAGTTTCCTCCAAAACAATATGAGAACCGAAACACAGCCTTCTTTTGAAGTTTGCATATACTTGAATTTTGCAATGTAGTTCGCGAACCAAACAATGTTTGCAAAAATAGATATGTTAGGAGAAAGTGTGCATTAAAATGAGTATGAGTGGAAATAACATAAAAATGCATTCTGGGATGAGAACTGGCTTACAAAAATGTGTTTATTAAGAGAAATTCACACTTAAATGCCGGAGAATTTTCATGAGGATTTTAAAAAAAATTACAGATTAGGGGCAGCGATCGAAAAAGCCCTATTCTGCATCTCTGTAAGAAAGACTTGCGAAAAAGGAGGAGTGAGAAGAAGGATCTCGCTGGAGGATCTTAGAGTCCGGACTGGTTCATAGAGGGAGAAGCGCTCTGACAGATAGCCTGGACCTAAGCCATATAGGGCTTTATAGGTCAAGACCAGCACCTTGAATTGTGCCCGGAAACAAATGGGCAACCAATGGAGCTGATACAGCATAGGGGTTGTATGATCTCTATAACCCGCCCCAGTCAACATTCTGGCTGCAGCTCTTTGTACCAATTTCAGTTTCCAAGCAGTCTTCAAGGGCAGCCCCACGTAGAGTGCATTACAGTAGTCTAAACGGGATGTCACTAAGGCATGTGTCACCGTGGTCAAGTCTGACAGATCAAGGAACGGACGCAGTTGGTGCACCAATCTTAATTGAGCGAAGGCACTCCCGGCCACAGCAGAGACCTGCGCCTCCAGGTTCAAAGCAGAGTCCAGCAGCACCCCCAAACTGCGAACCTGTGATTTCAGGGGGAGTGTAACCCCATCCAGCACAAGTTGAATCCCTATTCCCTGATCCGCCTTCCGATTGACAAGGAGCACCTCTGTCTAGTCAGGATTTAATCTCAGCTTGTTCGCCCCCATCCAGTCCATCACTGATATCAGGCATTGGTTTAGAGTCTGGACGGCCTCCTTGGTTTCATCAGGCGGAAAGGAGAGATAGAGTTGGGTGTCATCTGCATATTGGTGGCACCGAACTCCAAAACTCCAGATAACCTCTCCCAGCGGTTTCATGTAGATATTAAATAACATGGGGGACAGAACCGAAAAACATTACCGAATGTCTACATCACAGTGTAACAAAATTTAGAAACAATTTAATCTTTCGCTTTTCTCTACTGTGTTGCAAGGACTAATTACAAAGAACCTTAGATTTCTGTGATGTGCAAAGATTGCCTGTGTCATACAGTTCAAGCCTTTTCAAACAGCCAAAATAGTTGTCTGTTGCATTAATGCCATCATTCTATTTCTTTCTTTTCTTTTTTGTTTCATTTTAATCTGTATCTGTCCCCCTAATCTGTGGAACTCTCTTCCTAGCGAGGTTCGGTTGGCCCCTTCATTATCAGCCTTTCATGCACAGGTGAAGACTGCTCTATTAAGACGGGCTTTTAATTATAGTAGTTAGTTTTTAACTTACTTTGTATCTAACTCACTTAAATTGTTTAAATTGAATATAGTGATGTTTTTTAACTGTTTCTGTTTTATTGTAAGCTGCCCTGATCTGAGTTCCTTCGAAAATAGGGCGGGGTATAAATGTTTAAAATAAATAAATAAATAAATAAATAAATAAACAAATATGAAGGACTGACCCTGGCCTTCCCTCCTGTGTGGGTACAGGATCAGGTCTCCAGTCACCAGAGCTTGCTGATGAAGAATGGCTGGGAGATAAGGCAGATAAGGACAGATAGGGAGAGACATAGCTGTTGACGGTGAGGCCTCAGAGTTCCATATAACAGGAGGAGGAAGGGAAGAGATGGGGCCTGACTGGAGTTCCAGTTGAGCCAAAGCCCAGCAGAGAAAAGGTGTTGAGAGGAAACCTGAGTGGTTGGCAGGCTGCAGGGTGAGATGTGAGACCTCAGTCTGGGCCCAACATGGAACTGCTAGAGGGTATTCACTGAGGAACAGTGTATGGTGACCCTAATAAAGAAGGATAAGCTGAACAGTCCTGTGCTCCTGGCTATTTGGGAAGAGAGGGACTGGGGCATGGATACTGGGCCTTTTGATATTATCCTCCTTATGGAAGCCAGACAGAGATCATTCATTTTCTTTCATTTATATCCTGCCTTTCTTTCATCAGAAAACCTAAGGTGGCATATATATGATCCCCAGGTGGTCTCCCACCCAGGTACTGGTCAGACCCAGACCTGCTTAGCTTCAGCAAGATGGTGCCCTTGTGTGCCTTCAGGCCATACCTGGGACTTTTCTGTTATATTTCACACTCTGTCTTACATTAAATTACCAAAAGGGAATTAAGTTATTTCAGATACCTCCCACCCAGCCCGGCCCAGAAACATATTTTAATCAGCCTTTCTGACTTTAGCCTCCAAGCTTGTTATTATAGAATTTATGATTAAATATGAACAATAAGGCCTACAATGTAGAGCAGATATCAAAAGCAAGTTGTGACAGGTCTGCTTAGCCCCCCACTTATGGAAGCCCTTATGAGCTGTCTCTCATGATATCGTGCAAAATGTGAAACCAATGACATTTAATTATAAAAACATTACCGAATGTCTACATCACAGTGTAACAAAATTTAGAAACAATTTAATATTTCGCTTTTCTCTACTGTGTTGCAAGGACTAATTACAAAGAACCTTAGATTTCTGTGATGTGCAAAGATTGCCTGTGTCATACAGTTCAAGCCTTTTCAAACAGCCAAAATAGTTGTCTGTTGCATTAATGCCATCATTCTATTTCTTTCTTTTCTTTTTTGTTTCATTTTAATCTGTATCTGAACAGATCATTTCTAGGGCTGTGCACATATCTCCACCATCTGATTTGTGGCTCAGATTTGTAAATACAGAACAGACCCAATCCGGTCTGGACAGATTCGGACCTGAACTGACCCAATTTGGATCTGAATCTGGATCACAATCTAGATATTACAAATCTCTGGAAATCCCATTGACTTACATTGCAAAACAGAACAGTCCATAACTTCCTTGTTTTTTAACCTAGAGACATGACATTTGGAGACATGGTAGCTGGTGAAATGAAACCTGCCATATTACAGTTGGATAGCTCTGGGGATTTTCATGCTAGCCATCTTTAAAGTTTAACATTAAAATAGACATAAGGATTTTGTTTTCTTTTCACACAGGGACATGAAATTTGGGGACTTAGTAGCCCCTATAGAAATAATTAACCCTACCAAAAAATCAGGTGTGCAGCTCCAGAGATTTTCATGCTAGCCACCTTTAAGGTTTGCTTTTTCATATTTTAAAAATGGTTGAGTGCTCAGTCACACCAGTTTTCATACTCCTGTGTTTTCCCTGTCCCTTTCTTCAAAACGTTTTTTTAAAAAATTAGGTTTGAGATACTAGACACAAATGAATAGCATTAGGCAGGCATGGGCTGGCAGCACACAGGACATGAAATTTGGGGACTTGTTAGCTCCTGTAAAGGAGATTAACCCTGCCAAATTTCAGGTGGGTAGCTCCAGGAGTTTTCATGTTGGCCACCTTTAAAATTTGCTTTTTCCAAGAAAGATTTTTTTTTTTTTTAAAAAAGACCCTGTCATATAGGGGCCTGATTTCGAATAGCAGCAGTGAGTGAGTGACTGTTGTTAGCAACTGGAAATAATAATAATAATAATAATAATAATAATAATAATAATAATAATAATAATAATAAAACAGCAACAACAATGTGTAACCACACAAGCTTCTTATTGTTTGTAGGTAGCAGCAGCAACAACAACAACAATAATAATAATTTCAGAAAACTGTGGCTTAAATATGCCCACAAGGTTTAATTATAATTCTTAGCAATGAGAATTGAATAAAAAATTAAAAAAGCAGAGAACAAAGTTTTTTTAAAACAAAATGTAAATAAGGATGGGACTGGGATTGCTAGAGAAAGAAAAGAAAACAAAGTTTCGCCCTTTCCCTCCATGAGCCACCAAAACTCCTCCTTTTACCCCCCATGGCCCATCAGAGCCCTCCCCTCTTTCTCCTCCATCGGGCCACCAGAGCCCCCCCTTTCCTCCAACAAGCCACTAGAGCCCTCCCTTCCCCTCCCAATGGATTGCCAAAGCCCTCACCCTTTTGCCAATGGGTCACCAGAGCCCTCCCCATTCTCCCTGTGGGTCACCAGAGCTCTCCCTGACCCTGCGTCGGTCACCAAAGCTCCCCCCTCCATGGGTCACCGAAGGTTCCTCTTTTGTAAATGTGATCCTTACAAATATATATGTAAATAGTTGCAGATTATTCATCACAGCAATGGTCTAGTGTCTTAGGAAACATGTGACCAAAGATCTCTTTAAGTTCACTGTGGAAATACTCTTAGGTGGTTCATCCTGTGACTCTTTGAAGAATATTCAATACAGATCTACATGTTACAAGATAACTTTCTCCCTTCTTCCTGACAACATGTGGAATTACACAGTGTATGATGCAACATAATGATGGAACTTCCATTACATCTAAGAGACTTAATGTCAGTGCTTCCACCTGAATGGTACAAGGTTTGTCTCATTACTAGCCCTTAATACATTAGGAAATGAAATGATGTGTTATGGCAAAGTGGAATAATAACAGAGAACAGACCATTAACAATCTAATAATGTAATATCATCATACTGGAAGATATTTTCTGTTTGGTTACCAACCTTTCAGTGTTTTCTCAGTACATCTAAAACATAGTTCATTGAGTAATAATAATACTGTTCCCCTCCATGATTAATTCACTCTTTCCCCATTGTTAACTTGAAATCTAAAGGCTCGTTTTGGATGGCGCTCTTGCGGATTGTGACCCACAGTCCCTAGATTTCCAGTGTCCACCAGACCTTCCATTCTGAAGGTACAGAGTCCCTTCAAAATGTTGGGATTCCCACATGTCCGCCCAAATAACCAGCTGTTCACCTTGGCATCCCAGATGAAATCAAGGAGACTGGCATTCTCTAAATGTCTCCTTGTTCCACCTATCCTAGAAAAAAGTGTACTTTATATTACTAATTTTATTGATTATTTTGCTGCATGCAACCCACCCACTTTCTACCTAAGTATTTAAGGTTAAATACTTTCAGAATACACACACACAAAATGTAAAATACAAGAACCACATTTAAATCCAAGGAGGCTGTATTTAAAAGCAGCCTGTTTCCCCCCATCTCTGTGTAATGAGATGTAAATCTGCCTTTCCTAAAGTCCTATACAATACATACCGGCTGTGGCTTGCTTATTGGGGACAAAGAGCAGGAGTCTCAAAAAGAAAAGGCAGTTATCTCCCTTTTCTCTTCCTCTGACTTCCTGCTGCTGCTACAGAATATTTGAGCCTTATGGAGATGCACAAAGGTGACTGCCTTTGAACTCTTGTTGGGATATGTGTGTGCTCCCTTCAGTTGCACTTGCTGTTGCTGCTGCTGGTCCCTATCGGCATACCAGGAGGAAGGAAAGCAGTGAGGATGCGGAGGAAGGACTCACAATACACTCAATATGACTTCTTCCCGTATGTTCTAACCGCTCTGGCCACCCCTCCTGACCCATTGCTATCCTTAAGGCATGAAAGGGCAGCCACATAGTTGAAACCAACTCAGAGATCATTCAGTGCTTCAAAATTATTTATTTATTAGTTAAATATATATATATACCAAGAGACCACAAACAATATATGTAAATATATGTAACATAATATCTATACAGTACAAAACACAATTATAATGATAAGAAATACATAATACAATACAAAGTCTCATAACATCACAGCAGCATCCTAAGACATAAGCGAGGGGGGAATCAGGAGCAGGGTATATAAAATACAAAACAAAAGTACAAGTACACTCTCTATAGACAAAAGTAGCTCTTAATCCCTGACCCACCCTCACTGATAATTGCACTGGGCGGCAGACACTGTAGAAGAATTAGGAATGGAGGTAATGTAATCTTCCCTCTCATTCCCATTCCAAAACATTTATTTGAATTGTGGAGATTCTTCTCTTTTGTTAGTTTTGAATCACACACTGACTCATTGGGGAGTTTCAAGAGTAATTTTTTAAAGAAAACAGCGGCAAGACAATCCCTCAGTGTCTGCAAAGAGGAGTTATTCAGAAATCAACATTCTCTCTCTAGTACTTATTTTCTTCTTCTAGTGCTGGTCTTTTCCATTTGTTCATGCTCTCTTTGTTTCCCACGCATTTCTCTTCTCTTGATTTGTGCACTTCATATACCTACCTGCCTGCCCGCTCGGGAGCTTCTGATTGGCCTTTGAGACTCCTCTGTTTCTCCTACATCACACTGTTAGGTGATTGTAATTGGCTTTTGGAGTGGGGTATATGTTTATTTGAATTATTTGGCAGGTGAGGGAAAATTTAAATTTTGGTTTGTTAAACATCTGAGGAATTAGGGGGTTAAGGGCTCTCTTCAGTCACCTTCCATTGCCTTTGGCTTGGGGTTCCTTGGGGGTGCCCTTTAGACTTGGCATGCACACCTTGGTGAATGCTGGATAATGGGGCCAGGATGCATGTATGAGGCTCATAAACATTTTCTTTTTTCTTTTATTATTTGATTTATATCCCGCCCTTCCTCCCAGCAGGAGCCCATATCCAAGGCTCACATAACAAAGGGGAAATTTGCTTCCAGTCCTTTGCTGCATGGCCACAGTTTGCAGCTGTAAATATGCCCAGCAGATAGGAAGGATGTCATCCATCCTTATTACCTAAACATACCTACTCAGACTCTTATAATTTGGTTGATTGGTTTTGCAGCTCTTCTAATTTTATTATATTCAGCATATAACAATTTTACCACCTAATTTCTCTCAAGTCTTCTTTTTGGGTGTGCTGGCAAAAGTAGCTTTTGATTGTAAGTTGCTGAAAACCTCCGTTAAGTACTTGCAGATCACTTAGGAGGGATTGAAAGAAAAGGTTTCTTTGAAGTGACAATTTCCTTTATTGAGCTTTGATGAAAACTAGCAAAACTTTTCTCCTTGAATCTGATTAATTTCAGGATTATATTTGTAGTGAATAGGTGATAACTGATCTGTGGTATCAACAAATCAATGTATACTTTTAAATTAATTTTTACTGGACTACAGTGCCTATATACCAGTCAACTTACCCAGTCTGGAAGAAAGTACAGTAATATAAAGAGCAACACTGACCATTATAATTATAATAGCATGCACATTTTCCCCTTTTAAATAGCCTGTCTAATCTTTTAGAAAGATCCCTTTTTAAAACTAAAGTGTTTTCCATTAAGGTATCCAGAATGGTGAAATGCTATTTAATCAGGACCGTAGAGATCCTCAGGTATCCTCCTTTTACAAATCAAAGAATGTCCCGTGAATCATGCCAAAGATCTACACTGCCTAACTCATGGGTACTTAAAGAAAGTGCTCTTGCCTAAGCTTTTATACAGTTTGCTTATATTTTTTAATAAGTCTAAATATATGTCTCCATTCTCATCCCTTTTATGGGGAAGTCCTGTGGGGGAAAATGGTACACCTGGACCAAGTCACTATAACTTTTAGTTGTAGCATTGCCAATCAGCAATGTGATCCTTAACACTTAGTAGCATTGTTTGGTAATGGTACATTCTTTGAATACCATAAATTACCATTTGATAACAATGCAACTAATTTTGTTATGGTGCACATCCTGGAAGGATATGCCATCAGTTCCCATGAAGAAGAAACCTTTTTTCAAAGCCAGTAAGTAAATTTCTTAGGCTGCAATGCAATATGTGTCTACTCAGAAGTAAACGCCATTGGGTTCAGTGAGACTTACTCCCAGGTAAATGTGTATTGGATTGCAGCCTTAGTGATAGGGATAGATTTTTCCTTCTTCTTGCTATTGAGAGATACAAAATGGGAAAGGTGGCATATATGGATCGTAGTGTCAGGACTGTGCACACTGTCCTGCCTTTGCCCTTCATATATGGTCATCTTATTCCCTGTCTATATAGCAATTGCATATGTTCTGCTTGTACATGATCAAGGCAGGATCTTAGAAAATGCAGGTTACAGCATGCTTGGAGAGAGTCTACATGCATATATGAACAATCAGACAATCAAATGAACATACAGGTGAATTCCTGACTCCCTTCCAAAGGGGGCTTTTATTGCCCTGAGGAGGCTGTCAGTTCTTGATGTCCCTAGCTAAAGCCTCAGAAAGCTATTCCATAAAAGATGTGTATTCTGGTTCCTGGTTCAAAGTTCTTAATCTCTTTGTACTCATGTCTCTGAGATTAAATATATAGTGAAAAATCTTTGAAACTGAGCTCTAGCATTAAAGCTGGCAAATGTGTTCCTAGCTCTTGTGTGCTTCACCCAGGGCAGGATGAGATCTTAGAGAGGTGTATGTTGCCAAACTAGGCCACTTCTTGGCATAATGACACCAACAGAACAATTCTCCATGCTAACCCAACTCTGGAAAAACGGCAAGTGTAAGAACATAGAGCAGGAAGGGAAATGGCTTTTTTAGTGTTCCATAAAATGTATTCATTCTTTCTGTCTATCTAAATTCTTCCTTTCTCACATCTTGTGTCCTAGACTTAGGAATGATGGAAATATGAGTAGGGAGCTTAAGTACAGCAATATCAGACAGATTCCCACTAAGTACGATGCACTGAATGATCATGTGAATCAACATTTAATTCTTACAAAAAAGCCTTAGTTGGTGGACAAATTGAATTTTAATGTGCTACATATTATAATCCAAGCTGTCTACCTTCCATCTCCTTTCCCTCTTCCCTCTATATTATCTTCCTTTCACTATCATTCCCAGAAGCTTTTAAAAAAACTAGATACATAATGATTTCTTAAAACTAAAACACAATAGTTAAAAAATTTCTACAATCATCTTCTTTCCCCCCTCTTTTTCATTCATTTGATAGTGATTCCAGAGTTTATTACTCAAGTCAACACTGCACTGGAAAATCTAAGCAAGAATACGATTCATCTGTTTGATGACAATCAGTTTGTTGACATCTCTAAGAAGGTCTATGACACAGTTCATGACATTAGATGCTCAGTTATGATGATTCGGGTAAGTTTCTTGATTTTTTCATTCATTGCTAATTGACACAGACTAGTCAGCCATTTTGCTGTGCAGCATTCATCCGAGTGAGAGCTAAACAGGGCAACTGGGCAGATATCACATTCAGAGATACATTCTTCCATAAAATATAAAGTATTTCAATTTTGCTTAGAGAAACTGCATTGTAACATTTGGGACCTACTATAGGAGACAGAACATGTATAGTGTAGGGACTCTCATGTTACTCCTTTAACTCAGGAAAAAGTTGTATTGCCTCTAAGAAAGTGAGCTACATTATATGCAAATTAAATTATGCAGAGTGAATTCTTTGCAACATTATCAGTATGTTCATTATTTTTTCTAAGAACAAAATATAAATATATACAGAAAATGTATGGATAAAAGTTTGCAAGGGATATTGACTTTCTTATATCTGGAAAGGAAAACGCATTCTGTTTCCAAGGCACTTATTTTCATGTTCCTTGGTATACTTCAAATATGGGACATTTTCTGTAGAAGCTGCATCTAAAATATCAGCTGCAGAATACTGCATGGATATTGTGAGAGACACTAGGGCTTTCAGGATTGGGCTTGCATCCACATTTTAAATTAGTAAATGAACTGAAAATCCCAAATTCACTTGTTGCAAATGGCACTGCACCTAACATGAATTGTAAAATCATGTATGAAATGCATTTGCCATTTTGATTTCCCACCTTGGTAATAATCAGTAAAATAACCAATGCAATATCTGTCTTCTTTGCTGTGCTTGTACAGTATGATGAGGCCAGAAAAAGATCAATTATGGATGTGACAGGAGGAATGGTGAAATATAGAAGGCTGTTTGCAGAGGGGATAGGAAGAAGTGAACACTTGTGTAAACACACAGCAGAGCTCTCCCCTGCTCCCAAAATTCTTCTAGTTTTATTGAAACTCTCTATTTTTTGCTCCCCTTGAAATTCCTTGGACACTCCATCAGAGACCAAACCTCCAAATTCTACTGAAATTTTGTTTTAGGCACAATTGGTTGCAGCTTTACTTTTGATGTTCATCAGAGTCCTGCAATACAACTTGATGCTTGATAGCTCAAGAGCAGTTGCACTCCTCTCTCTCTGCCTTCCCCTCCTCACAAATAGGCTTCCTTAAAGTTAACTGAAAACTACTGCTAGACTATTATGCAATAAGACATTTGGGCAGAGGCATTTAGTCCTATGATTGATTATTGAAATCTAATTTTTCTGTGCCACATGAAAATAGCCTGATGTTATGACAGGCTTGTAAATGGGTCACCCGTAAAAAGTAAGAATCACCTCAGCACAATGAGGAAATGACAATTTCCTAAAGTTGGTGGTCTTTTCATTTAAGCCACAAATTTCTAACATTGTCCTGTATGGACAGAAAATGTTTTTGTGGGCTAGTATAATTGTGTCCATATCTTGAAGTTGATGGGCATGATAGATTTAGAGGAGCAATGCTGACCTTACCCAACAGAACTGACATATATTTTTAGAATGCTTCACACTCCATAATTCCACAGGTTTACGTGTGAGAGGGTGTACATGTGTACTAATCAAACATAGAAATAATAATTATTTTTTATTATTATTTAGTTGCATTTCTAAACCGCCCTATAGCTAGCAGCTCCCAGGGCGGTGTACAACATGATAAAACCACAATATTTAAAATACAGCAAGTGTGTATTGCGCAGACAATATAAACATTATATAAACAAAGTAAAAGAAAACTAAAAAAATAAGATTAAAAGCTTAAAATACTTTAAAATGCCTGGGTGAAGAGGTGGGTTTTTACCTGGCGCCTGAAAGATGACAGAGAAGGCGCCAGGCGTATCTCATCTGGGAGGGCATTCCATAATTCGGGGGCCACCACCGAAAAGGCCCTAGATCTTGTTACTGTTCTCCGGGCCTCTGTATGGGTTGGGACCCGGAGAAGGGCCTTAGACGTCGAGCGGAGTGAACGGGTAGGAACATAGCGGGAGAGGTGTTCCATCAGATATTGCGGTCCAGTGCCGTTAAGGGCTTTATAGGTAAGGACCAACACTTTGAATCTGGCCCGGAAACATATTGGAAGCCAGTGCAGTTGGGCCAGAATAGGTGTTATGTGGTCGAATTTCTTCGTCCCAGTAAGAACTCTGGCCGCAGCATTCTGCACTAGCTGCAGTTTCCGAATCGTTTTCAAAGGTAACCCTACATAGAGAGCATTACAGTAATCCAATCTGGAGGTTACCAGAGTGTGAATAACTGAGGCTAGGTTGTCCCTGTCCAGATAGGGTCGTAGTTGGGCTACCAGCCGAAGCTGGTAGAACGCATTTCGTGCCACCGAGGCTACCTGGGCCTCAAGTGACAGAAGCGGATCTAATAAGATCCCCAAACTACGGACCTGTTCCTTTAACTATATTCTCCCAGGAATTTGAGTGATAATCTCGTGTTTGGGGGGTGAGGAAGAAGGGAGCAGGGCCGGTTCTAAAGGGCAGCCAGGTTGGGCACTGGCCTGAGGGCCCCGGAGCTACAGGAGCCCCTGAGGGCCACCTGAGGGGCCCTCCACTCCCCTTCCAGGATCCGTGCCCCCCACACATCCCACTTACCTGTCAGCAGGCTGTTTAGCATTGCCCTTAATGAAGATGGCGGCTACAGCTTCCCTAAGGTACTGAAGCCACTGCCACCATCTTAGTTGATGGCAGAGATGTGCGTGCGTAGCACACACGTGTGCCATCAACAATGTTGGCGGTGGAGGCTTCATTCCCCTTAGGGAAACCGTGGCCACCATCTTCATTAAGGGCAATGGTAAAGACTAGACAGGTAGGGGGGCCATGGGGGGTGCATGGGGGGCTCGTGCGTGCTTACACACCCACTCACCCACCGGGGGGCCAAGGCAAGCTGATGCCCAAGGGCCCCCGCATGCCTGGAGCCGGCCCTGGAAGGGAGACTTATTTTAGTAAAAATTGCTTTTAGTTTCCTATATTTATTTGACCATTAAGTTGTTTGGATTGTGTTGTATGGTTTCCCCCCCTTATGTCTCAGTTTCTTTGAGGGGTTTCTGATTTGTAAAAAGCAGACAATGAATTAAAAAATAAAATCTATTACATATTATTTATTGTACCTTGCCTTTTCATTTTCAACAAAATGCTTAAGCAGGCTGTATGTGGGTTTGTCCAGGGACAGTTCCTGGGGTTTGTGGTGCTGGTAGTCAAAGAAACCTGAAGAAACTCTTCATTCTTCCCCCCACCCCAGAATGAAAACTGCCCTACCCCAAGATGCGACATGGCATGCTCCTTTCTGCCACCTTTAGTCCATCCTACCCATGGGTCTACAGTAGGGATGGGAAACCTGCAGCCCTTCAGATATGGCTGGAATACAACTTCCACCATCCCTGATTATTGGTCATGCTGGCTGGGGCTGATGGGAGTTGGAGTCCAACAACATCTGGAGGGCTGCAGGGTCTCCAGAACTGGCCTAGTGGGTGCAAGGAGCACAGGTGGGAAAGTGGTTTAGGAATCACAGTGAATTAGTCCTAGGCAGAGACCCAAGATTGCCAGATGCTGGTGCCAGCTGTTGTTTAACCTGCATTAGAATGCTTAGCATTGGCTACTCAAGAAAAAGTTAAATAATCAGATAGGCCATCTGGACAGTTCTGTTTCATAAACTTCATTATGAGAGCTTGACATGTGAAGTGCTTTTGAGATTTGGTTTAATAACAGAGGGCACACTTTGCCATACCCCTGAACCCCAGAAATGAGCTAAAAGAAAGAATTGCATGTATTTTGAAAAGGGTTGCATTTCCTTTCCTAATTAGGTACCATCCAATCCATCAACACTAGTTTTATTTCTAGCTACCTCTAAGGTGCTTCAGTACCTTTGTATGTTATTTTGGCATATGTGCTATCCACAGCAGCCAAGGTGAGGAGATTAACATGCTTTACAGCCAACTGCTGGGACACACTGATTCTCTGCCAAACACACCAGGCTCCTCATTACACAAGAATCTGAGTACTAATGCAAGCAAAGAATTCTTGATCCAAATATGACTGGGAGATGCAAATGAACAAGGACGCCAATCCATGGTTGTGTGTGTATGGGGGGGGTTACATGAAAGGAAAAGGAGAATCTTTCAATGGTAGCTCCCTGGGAACTATTTCAGCCATGTAATTACTGTGGGATGTTACACACCCACACAGAGGGGTGGGGAAGAAGATCACAGCCAAGTGCTGTACTGCATTGCTGAACAAGCAGTGAAATATGAGATGAACTGTGGGTAACCTCTGTCCTACTGCAGACTCCATTATTGCTGTGTTAGCTGCTTTGCTAAAGAAGGACAAATTAGATCTAAACCTCATGAATGGCCCCAAACCATCCATTCATTCTGTGTATGCTGAAGTGCCTTGATGGTTTCCCTACTTGAGTTTTTCCCCATTGATTGCCACATATTCTACCACATATTCTGTTATAGCCTATATTGTTCAAGACAGAAGTCAAGTCCTCTTATATATTTGCCCATTATGGCTTGCTCCTTGTGTGAAAACCCCTGACACATGGATCTCATATATGGTCAGATTCATGTGCCTCAAAGGTTCATTTGAACCCATAGATGAGACTGAAGACAAGGTCCACAGATAATGAAATTGGTCCTAAAAATAGAACAGCTTTCATAATGTCTCTAGAAAAGAATACAAGCCAAAAAGAAATTTTGCACAGACTTGAAATTCAGCATTTGAATATACAGAACTTTGCTGGTGAAAGTCAAATTTGAGAGATGCATGTTGGTGCAGTGAATTTCTGTGGGGAAATGAAGCTAATTCAGAGTGAGGGCAGTGTCCTTCATGGGTATTGCCCTAAGGACATCATTTTGCCAAATCTGATTAGCTGGATGACAACATTACGTTAGCAAGCAGGACTTGGGGGTTTTTAGACAAAAATGGGACCTATGCTGCAGTTAGTCAGCTAAAAAACGAACAGAGGAGCACTGTTGCTATGGCCTTAATGCCAAGCAACCTGAATGTGTATAGTGCCATCCCATAAAAGAAAAGATATCCAAAGGGGACACATTTTGCAGGGAGAGAAAACACACAGAAAATTTACCTTCCCTCTCATTTCAACTAGGGTTGCCAGGCTCAGGGCCTGAGACTGATCCTGTATCTGTAGGAGAAGAGAAAGTCAGCCAAGTGCAGGTGTTCTTGCAACACTGTAATGGGAAAAACCACAAGGTGGAATTCTCCCTTCCACCTGCACAACTTTTAAAGATACAGAAGACCTCTTGGTTGCCAGGCCCAGCCTCTAAGCTCTTCTGTATCTTTAAAAGTTGTGCAGGGGGAAAGGGAGAATTCCACCTTGTGGTTTTTCCCATTACAGGATTGCAATAACACCTGTGCTTGGCTGACTTTCTTTTCTCCTAAGATACAGGATCAGTCTCAGGCCCTGAGCCTGGCACTCCTACAGTGGGCTTAACCAAAGTTGAGATGCTATGATTTTTTTGAAGTTTGAAAGTGAATGTGAATCCTCATAGCTACAGAAGTATTTTTGTGAAAATATGTATTGTGTAAGAGAGGGATGGGGAATAAGTGCCCCTCCAGATGTTGCTGGACACCATTTCCCATCAAGCCCAGCCAGCATGGCCAGTGGTCAGGGTTGATGGGATTTATGGTCCAACAACGTCTGGAGGGCCACAGGTTCACCTTCCCTGTTTTAAGTTTTACATATATAACAGCTGTTCAGCAGCTGAACAGAGATGACTGGCTATATGAACGAAAGGAAATATAGATCAGAAATCCTCCTGGCTTTGCTTAACTAACTTCAATTGCAGCATTCTCAAAATATAAAACTCACACCAGAGAAGAAAACCCTGAAAATAAGCAGAATGCAAAAAAATTCTCCAAAGCACACTGTGATTAATAATAATAAAAAGACCGGTCTATAGCTATGTAATTCTTTCATCCACTGAGCATATAAAGCAAACAACCCCACTGAGTATTGTACCTGTAATAAATCACTGCTTAACAACCAGAACAGTTTTTTCCCCTTTTGCTGACCATATGTTTAATTGTTTAATTAATGGATCAAACCATTTTTTTCACTTAATGTCTATATAGAGGACATTTCTACATGTGCAGTGTAATATCTCCACGCTTTAGGTAGCAAATAAGATAATGCATGCCAAGTGAAAAAACTAGGCAGAAACTGAGAAAAATATGTGTGTGTGTGTATATATATATATATGTATATAAATAAGACAGTTTTGAAAGCAACAAACAGAACTTCACTCAAGCTTGCTCTGGATCCCTATAAGGATTCCGTTAATCACCTAAAAATATATATGAACATAATTGTGATTAACCAAACAGAGGCTTTTATTGTATTAACAAAACGTTTCAGCTTCTGCCTTCATCAGCTGCTAACATACAAATGCTGTTACCAAGGTGGCAGTAACAGAGCTTTGGGGATGGAATGCTCAGAGGGGCTTCATTTGCAGAAGCTAAGTAGTGGTGGTACTGTCCTCCAGGTTCAGGCCATGTGGGGCCAATGTGTCCAGAGAGTAAATCCAAAAATTCTCCCTTTTAGTCAATGCTGCTGGATCTGCTGGCATCTCTATCGCTGTAATGGAAACGTCCAACAGGCTGTGACCCTTAGTGTTAAAACGCTTTGCAACTGGTTGCTCCACTTTTTTTGTCAAGATTGCTGACTTGTGGTTCCTGAAGCACGTGCGTAGGTCAGTTCAAATCAGCGCTTTATTTGCTTTTAGCCATAGGCCATTGCACAGCATACAACAAACAATTTAAAACCATACGACCATTAAAACAATACAACTTAAAATTTGCGATCATTACAAGGTTGGGGGCATTTTGCTTTTACGTAATTTGCTCTTAGCTTTTTTGCAGCTAGGGCAAAGTTGGCCACCGCAACTGTTACCTGGTTGTGCTTATCGGCCAGGAGCTCGGCTACTAGGATGTCGCAAGGTAACCCCCCTTTAAGGTTGATCAGAGGTGCTAGGAATTTGTGTCTAGGATTCCTATACAGGGGGCAAAAGAGCATGTAGTGCACTAGATCTTCAGGCACCTTACAGCCGCAAACACAAATTTGCTCCTCTATCGGAATACCCCGATACCTACCTTCAAGGTAAGCTGTAGGCATTGTTTGAAGTCTGATTTCTGTGAAAGCTCTACGCAAAGGGGCACTTGTTAGGGAGACGAAATAGGGTGGGACAGCATGATTGGGTTTAAGCAAGGGAAACCAAGCTGAAAAAGGGGCCGCCATTATTGTGGCCCTGTCTTGATTCGCATCATGGTTAAAAACCCAATTACGGAGCTCAGAAGTATTTAAATCTAAGAGTTTCCTATGGGAGAGGTTGTAGGTTTCAATTATTGCCTGACAGCATTGAGCCCAACCCCCAATCCGGTGCTGCTCGTGCCAACAGAGTTTTATAAGAGAGGTATCCTCCGAGATAGAGATCTTCCTCCAAAACCTTAAGAAAGCCAGATCAATTTTTGCTGCCAGCGAAGGGAGGCCTAATTCGGCTCTTAAATGGGCCGATGGTGTACCACGAGGAAGTCCCAGGATCTGTCTCATAAAGGTGTTTTGGAGGACCTCGAGGCTAGATTTAAGTGAACGGCCCCAAAGCTCTGATCCATATAAAAATTTTGGTAGGGCTTTAGCCATAAAGATTTTTAACATCGGCATGACCAGCTGGCCCCCACAGGCATAGAAAAACCTTCTTATTTGTCCTATCACTCTAGAGCCCGTTAATTTGGTGACCTCCAGCTGGGATCTCCATGAGAGTTTATCACTAAAGTTTATGCCTAGGTATTTAAAGGTCTGCACTTGATCTAGTGATTTCCCATTTAGGGTCCAGTTTGTTTTTGCCTTCTTATGTTTCCCACATACCATGATTTTGGTTTTGGAATGGTTAACTTGCAGGCGCTGGGCCTTGCAGTATTCTTCCAAGCGGGTCAGCATTCTTTTTAGTCCTATTTTATTTAGGGAAAACAGGGCCAGGTCGTCTGCATATAATAGTGATGAAATTTTCCTAGGCCCCACCGATGGAGGAAAGAAAGAAGGGGAGGCCATTTCGGGAATGATGTCATTTATAAAAAAGTTGAAAAGAAAAGGGGCCAATATGCACCCTTGTTTAACACCTCTCTCTGCTGGTATTTCTCAAGAGAGTGTTCCATTCCTCCCAAGTTGGACTCGTAAAAAATTAGACTGGTGGAGAGATTGAATAAACCACAATAGTCTTTTATCAACATTGGTTTGGCCTAATTTGCGCCACAGCAGCTCCCTGTCAATGGAGTCAAAAGCGGAGGAGAAGTCTACAAATGCCACATAAAGGGAAGCGTTTGGGTCCAGGTTAGACTTTTTTATTAAGTGCTGGAGGATATAAGCTTGGTTGACTGTGCTCCTACCTGTCCTAAATCCGGCCTGTTCTTGATGGATAATAGAGTACTTGGAGTCCCACTCTAGCAATTTGTTTAAAAGGAAGTGCCCGTACAATTTAGATGTCACGTCTAATAGGCTAATAGGCCTATAATTTCAGGGGTCCGAGGGATCGCCTTTCTTGAAGATGGGGACTATTATACTAGTGCACCAGCTGGTAGGGATGGCGCCGGTGGAGACAGGGGGCCATGATGGAAGTATGGCCAGGTCGTCGGGGGGAGACAGCAATGGTGATGGCTCACTCCCGAAGATGGCACGGAAATGTGAGACCCAGATTTCCGGAAGAATGGGGGGGATGGGCACAAAATAATTTTGGGCGAACCCCCCCTGAATTAACCTCCAGAATTCGGGGTCGTTTCCTTGAGATAGTGCCCATCCCAGGGCCCACCAGTTGTTGGTAAAAAAAGGCCTGCTTTTTTCCTTTAAGTAGCCTTTTATAAGCCCTTTTTAATGAGAGCAGGTGAATTGTGGCTGCGTCAGAGTTATCTCACCTGGTAGTTCTAATTTGGGCACATAATTCTCTTTTCTTAGTTCGGCATTCCCTATCGAACCATGATTTTGGGCCGCATGGGGTCCAGACTGGGGCTTTTTGGATTACCAGGGGTTTGAGCGCGTTGATGGTGTTCTCATATATCCTAAAAATGTCGACTGGGGTGTCTAAGGCCAACTGGCGAAGCTCTGACAAAGCAGTCGACTCTAATAGTCGTCTTACAGCCAACCCAACTTCTATTGACCATTTAAGGCGCTTTGACCCTTGCAGACTGTCCAGCATCGGGGCAGATGTAGATAAATGCGAATGGCAAGAAAAGCCACTGAGGACAAGTCTCAGGGGGAGGTGGTCGCTGTCCGGTCTGGCTTCGACAGAAAATTCTTTAACAAAAGCAACTAAGGGAGGTGACCCAAGGATATAGTCCACTACGCTGGCGCCTTTCCCTGAAATGAAAGTATGAAACCCATAAGATAAGTCCAGGTACAAGCCATTAAAACAAATTAACTGGGATCTAACAATCAAGGGAAACAAGGCGCGCCCATTTTTGTTGGTACTCTTATCCTGGGACAGCCGATGTAAGGTTATCAGATCGTCCGATGAGGCCCAAAGGTTATTTTCTAAGCAGGGGTAGCTGGCACCCATTCTTGCGTTTAAGTCTCCGCCAATAAGGAGAAGGTGGGACGGGTAATCACATAAAAGGTTGTCCAGATAGTTTTCCAGTTCCGACCAGGTGGACAGAGCTAGACAAGGATGCAGGGGGGGGATATACATTTAAACATATAAGGGGGGGAATCAGAGGCACATATTATTAAAGGCAGACAGATGTCAGGGGCTGCTCCCTGGGGCTCGATGATGAGTACGTCCAGTGTGGTAGCTATCAAAGTTGCTAGGCAGCCACTACCACGACCCATAGCTGCGGTTCTCTTTGCTGGCTTCTCCCAGGTCTTAAAACCCTGTAGGGAGAGGGAGTTAGTGTCTAAAAGCCATGTCTCTTCAAGACAGAGGATATCAAAAGATTGTAAAAAGCCAGTCAGCTCCAAATCCGCCACCTTATTTTTCCATCCTGCGCTGTTCCACGAGAGGAAGTTTGTATAAGGGCCCTGCATTTCAGGACGGCTCTTAAAAGTTTTTTGTTTTTCCGGCGGTGATGGAAACCCAAGGGGGGACAGTGGGAGAGTGGAATCTTTCAATGTTTGGTTCTGTCATTGCATTGAGTTTTCCAAGACCGAGTGTGTCCGGGTTTAAGATGCTGACATTTGAGGAGATTGGGCCATGAGGGCGCACCGGGGAGCATGGTCGAGGCGCTGGCTTCCCTGGGGATCCCAGTTCGTCGGCGTCCAGGTAACACATTTCGAGCCAGGAGGGGCCTCCGGGGGCTTAACTCCATGGCTTGAGTGCCTGGCCAAGGTCAGGCTCCCCGGGCTTTGAGCTATGTTGTTAAAAGAGATTGGGTTTATTTCAGCCGTTACCTGGTGGGTGGTGCGGCTTGGAGGTATTACACTCGGGTTATCCAAGTTTCCAGTTTGAGCGGCAGGAGGTGTCAGGGATTTAAAGTGCGACAGCTCACCTCTGTGGGAGGGAAAGTGGTTACCAGCTTGCAGATCTCCCAGAAGCATTTTAAGGTGAGCCAATCTAAGTATGATTGCTGTTTGATCGTTCTTTGGTAAGCCGCAGAAGGACTCGATCAACTGGGTTTCCTCCGGATGGAGTGCCTCAACAAAGAGGTCAGATGCGGGATCTAGGTCTTCCAGTGGGGGAATAGTGCAAGTGGCTGGCTCTGTGTGGAGCACATGGCTTGGCAGATTTCTGCAGGTTTCTGGCACCTTGGCACTCCTGTGGATGGTTGGAGCTAGGCCAACAATGCCTAGTGATTGTGGGGGAGCCACATTCACGAAAAACCGTGTGATTGAGATCCCACTGTCCACAAAGGCGGCCCTGCTATCATAGACCACTCTGGCTAAACTTGAGTTCATAAACGAGACGATGGCACGTGCGGTCCTATAATTATTAAAAATATACTTGATGCGTTTGATGTGGGATATGTGGAACTACCCAGGGAGAATAGTCTCCATGAGGTCCAGAAAGTGAAGTTTCCGATGGTGTTGTATTTGGAAACCGGGCAGCTTTGGATAGTTTATTAGAACTAGCTTATCCAGAATCAAAGTCAGATTCCACTGTGCTTTAATTTGGCATCTCTGGACCTCTGCCATGTCCAGTCCGGGGATAAAGGGGGTGCAATGGCCTTGAGAATGCTCCAATGCATGGACAGATGGTAAAGGGGGGGATCAGGCACTTGCAAGAGTGATGGAGGGTTAGCCTCTTCTGGGGACTTGATTGCCACCTTCCTCTTTGGCGGTTTTTTGGAAACCTCGACTGGATGTATCTCGAAGGGCAGGTTGGAAGGGTCAAGTAATTTGAAAAGTGTTTTGTAATTCAGTTTCTTGTACCAGGGTAATCTTGGATTTTTTATGTTCTTTGACTTTTTTGAAATTTTCTTTGGGCGTCCTCGGTTTTTTTTATGCTTAGGAGCTCTTAACCTTGTTTGCGAGTGCTGACTGTTGGTAAGGACTGCCTCTCTATCTCCAGTCCCTCGGGAAACTCTCCCGATGGCGTTTACCAGGGTACTCAGCAGGCTGTTACATTCAGTAATGAAGGATTTAATAAGATCAAGTTCCTCCAAAATCAGGAAAGACCAACCCGCTAGGGGAAAGTTTTTTGTATAAGGTGGGGAAGAGTCCAGCGGTTTTTTTTTTAGTTTTGAGGGTTTCTTTAAACGAATCACTCCTGGTAGGTGCAGAGTTTATTGGAGCAAAGCTTCTATATGTACCTTGTCCTTGCCCTGGGAGTGGGGCTGGGAATCTGCATCCGCTATTTCTTTAGCTAAGTTCGGAAGGTAGGGGACATCACTTAGCCAGAAATTGTCGCTTTTGTAATTTAAGAGAGGGGCCCAGGGACGGTTGTGGAGAGAGCTGCGACACCTCCTGAGGTTGAATCTGTTCCTGCTTTGGCGAAAAAAATTGTGTAATCTTAGCCTGCCGGTCATTCAAAAGGGCGTCTCCTGTTTGAGGCATTATGCCTAGGTCTTTATACCTCTTTCTTGTAAGTACCATAGTGATATTGGGCCTTTGGCACTCTAAAGCTCAGGGTGGAACACAAACAGAAAAGAATAGGAGAGAACTGTTTAAAGTGTGGCAAAACTCTGTCTTTCCCTTTAACTGTCTTGCGATAATAGCAGAGTGGGAGTCCTCCCCCGTCGTTCTACTGATGAAAGGCTTTTCTTTCTGTTGACTTTCACTTTTCGCCCTACAGACTGTCACCAAATTAATTTTATTTTCTTACCTACAAGTTGTCTCCCCCAGCGTAGAAATTTGCTTGCCGGGGTGGGAGGGTAGATAGCTGTTAAGGCTTCAAAGGCTGCTCAGGAAGCTGTGGGGGTAGAGGCCTTGAAGATTGGTGAGGTGAATAAACAAACAAGCGGTCAGGCGAGAAGGCAGTCCCTTTTGAAACAAGACTAGCTTGTGTCGGCCACTTTTAACAAATCTACTGGCATGGACTGTTGAAGATATTGTTGAGGATATTGAGTTTGGTAGAGCTGTTAATATCTTCCAAGTGACGGAGGAGGAATAAAACAACCAGTGATGCTTGCCGCCATCTTCCTTCCCACACAGTTCAGTAGGTCAGTTGTGGTCTTTCCTACATATTGGATATGACATCCTGGTCTTTTGCACTCGATGATGTAAACTATATTGCAGGACCTGCAGGTGCTGTTTTGTTTGATGTAATATGTCCTGCCTGTCCTAGTGCTTGTAAAAGTGGCTGTCTCCCTGAGGTACACACAGATGATGCAGCGTTTGGAGTGACAAGGATGAGGCCCTGGATTGGTGATAGGTGGCTTAATCACAGCTCTCACCAACAGTCTGCGCAAATTAGGAGGTTGGCAAAATGCTATAACAGGAGGCCTCCTGATGGCTCTAGTAAGATGTTCAGAGTTTGCCAGCAATGAGTAGCTCTCCCTGATTGCTCGGTGATAGTTAGGAGATGCTGGATGGAAATCTACCACAAACGGAATCCATTGCTCTCTGCTCTTTGACACCTCAGTATAATGGAGGAGGTTTTCTCTGGACAGAATGGAGGCTTGGTGGATGTTGCAATTGATAATATGTGGAGAATATCCTCTTAGAAGAAGGTGTTCTTTAAGTTCACTGATCCTTGCAACCCTGTAATGGCAAAAACCACAAGGTGGAATTCTCCCTTCCCCCTATACGACTTTTAGAGATACAGAAAACCTCTTAGAGGCTGGGCCTGGCAACCAAGAGGTCTTCTGTATCTTTAAAAATTGTGCAGGGGGAAGGGAGAATTCCACCTTGTGGTTTTTCCCATTACAGAGTTGCAAGAACACCTGCACTTGGCTGACTTTCTCTTCTCCTAAAGATACAGGATCAGTCTCAGGCCCTGAACTTGGCAACCCTACTCCCTTGAGACCTATCTACTCCAGACTTCCCCTGTCCCTCTTCATCCTCTCTGAGGCCTTTTAGAACCTCCAGGTTCCCCACCCTTAATTATGGCTGGGACCCTGCAGCTACAGAGACCTTCCCTTCCCTCAGACAGATGAATGAGAGGGCCCCGCAGGTAGAGCCTGCAGGCAGTGTCCATGTATGGTTTCCTCGTGAGTCATTGCCTGGTTGATGTTTGGTAATGTGGATCAGGGCCTACTTGAAGAGCAAGGTGCTGGAAAAGGACCAGCGAACCCCTGCATCCATCACACTATTGTGTACACTGACTGGTGGCAGCTTTCCAGGATTTCAGACAGGAGTTTTTTTCCACCTCCTTATGGATATGCCAAGATTGAACCTGGGGCCTTTTGCATGCACTGACCTGCAGCCCCATCTATTACAGATGATTAACATACTTCTGTAACAGTTGGCTATGAACGAATAGGTTTGATCCATACTGACGCAAGTGTTACTTAAACAATGCATTGGTCAATACCGTACATATGTAACTGACTTACACTTGCATTTAAACTATTTTTCTCCTTATTTCTATACTAAGGAACATTTGGAGTCAGGCATTGTATTGCTGGTACTCAGAATACCAAGGAAATCTGGCTGGCCTTTTGAAAGCAGCAACGTAGCTAAGGACTAAAGGGTTGGGGAAGTGGAGTTCCGGTTCACTGCTCTGTTTATCCGAGGCAGCTGAATGGTATCTAGGCAGCTGTCTGTGCTGCATATTGTTTGATGCTGGGAGAGTAGTGGAGCCTCAAAAGCAATACTCTTTGAAGCCCTACAAAAGTGACATGGGGCCACCATCTGGGCAAGATAATGCTGCCAGGGGCTGTATGTGGAAATGGAAGGACTACACAAAGCAAAAAAATGGTTAGAAATCATAATAGCTCACCGCAAGCAGTTGTTTGAACAATACCACAACTGTAAATTCACCACTAGTCATGAACCAGGGCACAGAAAGCTTTCCTCACACCCTCCCGATAATCAGAATGAAACATTTTGAATTTGTGCTGCTTGGCCAGAAAGTCATGAGAAGTTCCTTTAACTTTTAGGGATGTGATCACAGAGTGAAAAGTATTAAATAATTGTTGTTTTACACTGGGACACAACATACTTAAGTGTGTGGAGAGGAAGGAGAGGAAGAACCATATTTTCCATTTGTGGAAAACTGTCAGTGAGATTGCTAAGGAATAAGAGTGGGATTTTAAAATTACAGTGGCCAATGAACACTATGATGGCTTTGGAGATAATGCTAAAACTATAGATTACTGTTGATCAGTTTGAGCCTGGGGCTCATACCCTCTCCTCTCCTCACCTCCTGATCACCCATGAGGAGGAGATATGAGGCTTTTGGTTTGTTTTCAAATAATGGTGTTTTGTTTTTATGTGTGAACATGGAACTATAGTTAGTTGTACTTACAGTTTAGGGAAACATGCTAGGATCAGAAACCAAAGTTTTAAATTGGCTTGTTTCCCCAAACCAAATTAAGACTAACCACAGTTTGTCTGTGTTCATCCATGATGGCAAACTAGTCATTTTTCTCATAAAATATGTATTTCAAATCTCATTTTGAAACTTTTTTTGACCTGAGATATGCATTGAAACATTTGGGAAGTGAGAAAGCCTGTGTATAACTAAGTTTCAACCTGTACATTAGTGCAGAAGGTGCAGATCAGGTCCCTTCATACTGGAATTCACAAAGATTGAATTTCTCAAGTGTCCCTAAGCCAAACACCTCTAACAAATTCATCCCAATATACCTTCTTCCTCAAAAGGCAGGGGATATCCTCTTAAATATAGTGGGTTGGATCAAAAGTTGCTGTTCTTTTCTGATTACAGAATGAGTACTAACAGAGGGGGGTGCATTTTTTGCTGCTTCCTCTTCACCTCCCAGCCCCACCTCCCATACTGTTCTGGAGGGTTCCCTGACCCTCCAGAGCAGGTTTGGTGGTGGTGAGGGGTGGGAACAGGGCTAAAGGGGGAAGGATGAATCAGTGAAAATTGCTTCCTTCTTTTTCCAGAAGGAAAGTCCCATGAGCAGAGGTCTGCCTATGGGCAGTCTGAATCCAGTCACATATCTGTGTGTGCCAATTACACAAAGGAGGGCCCCCAAGGCAGTATTACCTGTGGCTGCCTTCCCAACTATGGGATTCCATTATCTTGGACTGAGAATCTTTCTGAAATTGTGCGCAATCTGAGATACTGCAGCAAGAGAAAACAACTGGAAAACAAGACTGCAAAACACTAGTGCCCCATGCCCTTAATGGAGAGGATAGAATATCAACTTTTTTTTAAAAAAAATATGCTTTTAATACTATTGTTGGGAACCATTCTGATTGTGCCTCTCGTGGCTGCAGAGCCTAGCCAGCCAAAGGTAAATATGGCTGGGCTGGGCCCTGGTGTTGTGGGTGCCTGAGCATCTCTTTCCTGATTCTTCTTCTTTCTTCTGTAAGTGGAGAATAAAACTGAGCTTGAGGAGGTGTGTGTGTGTTGTGTGTGTGTGAAAGAGCAGTGGAAGCTGGGAGGTAGGAGGACTCAGAGCAAGCAAGAACATCATCCCCTCTGAAGTCCACCAAAGATGAGATGGGCTCCTCTTCTTGCTTCTTTGACATCTGGGTTATAGAGCCAAGACAGCTGTCCAAGAACAGGTTTTCCCTGATTCTCACTGCCTTTTTAAAAATCTAAAATCTCCAATTTATTGAAGGTGGAAGACTAAATGTTTTGACTAAAACTGCACATGATTTTTTGAACTGTGTATTGCACACACACACGAACACAAGCAGAGACATAATTTTTCAGTGAATTCAGGCTACACCATAAATGTCGGTTTCGGTTCTCTTTGAACTGTCTGCATGATGTTTCCTCCCCTGCTCTTGTTAGGACTTTTAGCTACTTGGCAGAATGAAAATAGTTTAACACTGATCACTGACATTAGATCAAATAGATCTTTACTTCTGGTCAACATTTCTTCTCCTAATCGTAAGAGATAATCAGCTCTTGGAGATAGTACTTCTCACTGATCATTGCATAGGACTGGACTGCATGCTTGTTGGGAGCAGTTCACTGACCATTTAACAATGGCATAGTGAAAGTACTGCCTCCATTAATTTAATTTAATTAATTTAATTTCTTGCCTTGACTGTCTTTTAGAGTCGCACCCAATGTCCACCTGTTTCAATGTTGGGGATGAAAGTGGTTTCCAGGGAAGCTAAAATGTTTCTTGAATTTCCCCCCACTCAATTTGTTAGCTGCTTTGTTTGCTCCCCAAACAGCTTGTATATGATTGTCTTCATAGGAGCAATGATCTCATAGAGGAATTATGCAGTGAGTGTAATGATGTTGCTTTATTACATAGCCTATCAGGATGAGAGTGAGGGCAATAAAAGTGAATGAATAAAAATTTTGACCCCTTCTTCAGCATGCCCCCTATTTGCTTTTCAAAACTGCCTTCCTTTCAGCTCAGTCCTATACCAGGTGATTGGAAGCACAAGTGGGGAGAGAGCTGTTGGCTCAGATCCTTCTTTGGGGCTTCCCATAGGCATCTGGTTGGCCACTGTGAAAACAGGATGCTGGACTAGATGGGCTTTTGGCCTGTTCCAGCAAACGTATGTTTTTATGTACAAATGATAGTATGAAAAAGAAGTAGTATTAGTTCTATTTATTTTGAGTTCTCCAGAAACAGAATGAGCAGGAAGCTGACTGTTGTTGAAGCCTTGAAGTCTGTGATTGAATGCAGTCTTAAGATGGAATGTGGGAGAAGGTGTTTAGATTGGTCTCTGCTAGGTGCTATGCAGGTTTCAGGTTGCACTGAAGACTATCAAATGCAGGCTCTGTGGTTTCAACATAAACCAGCGTTTTTTGCTCTCCTCGCTGCTTTGTTTAACATGAAGCTGATGAAGAGTTCTGGAGAACTTGAAAGCTTGCTCATTATTTCGTGATGTTTTGGTTAGTCCTAATAAATGTATTGCCTAAGTGTTGATTTTGGATTTTTTTTTCTGATGGACCAACATAGCTTCTATACTTTTTAATATCTGGAGAACTGTGAGTTAACAGAAGATCACAGTATATGAGTGCATTGTGCCTTATACTGGAGCAGTGAGTCAGATTGCTAAATGCTGTATTGCTTTATTCCTACATTTGATTTATTCTTTTACTCAATACAAGAATTGAGCACCCAGCCCAAATTCCTCTTCTATTATACGAGCACTTTATTGTATCTTTATAACACTAGGGGGAATGCTGTGTGAGAGAATCACATACATAATGATAAATTTGCCAGATTGTGTGTGGATCTCAAGGTGAGGAATATTCTAAAGTTGTTTAGACTTGGTTCAGGCTTCAAATGAAATTTCATACTATGCAAATTTGCAGTAAATAAGACTTTGGGCGAAACATGCCCCACAATTAGTAAAAGGCTAATTTCATTCTTAAGGGCAAATACCAGCCACTAAAACTTCAGTTTCTGGAGATATGCACATTTCATGGATGCATATTTGAACCAAATCTGTAAAGTTTCAAAGTGAAAGAGAAGGGGTGAGTGAGTTAACTACAAGTACAAGTTTGGAAGCAGATGACTCCAAGTCAGGATCCAGGAAGAACAAAAGGGTGAGGGAAGCTATGGGAACAGAATAATGCAATCATCAAGGGCAAAAGCACTCTGTATCAGAAGTAGCTAATGTGGTGATCTTTAGATGTTGTTGGACTACAACTCCCATGAATGCCAGTCAGCATGGCTGGTGGTCAAGGATGATCAGAGTTGTAGTCCAACAACATCTAGAGGCCACAGCATTGCATCCTGTTCTCTATACAGTTCATTAACAAGCACTCCAAGGAGGGTGGGACAGAAAGAGAACATGGTAATAGGATATAAGTCCAACTCTTAAGTAGAATTAGGTTTGAGTAGTTTTTCCCAATTCCTTTTTTTACATTGTGCGTATTGACTCTTTCTAAAATTGCTTTCTTCACTGACACATGCACAATTTGCTCAGTCTTCAGTGCATGTCTGTTAACTCTTGCCCTCAGAGATGCAAGCACACAAAATAATATTTATGTGATTGCAGAATTCTTCCCACAACAGGAAAAAAATGGACAACTCCTTTAGTCTCTCAAGGCTATATTGCATCACTTAATCCAGCTCATGCTTCAGGAAAATCTATGTAATGCCATAGAGTGAGAGAGAGAAAGACATAATATAAGCCACCATAAGGTGGAGAATGGTAGTGCACTATTGTAAGAATGCCCAAGATACCTAAATCACTGAGAAGGAACTGATTTGTATCTGGGTGGGGCTGCAACATATGCAACTGTTGCAATACATTAAGGAACCTACAATTGCTTGGTACACTTGTAGCTTTTCCTCAGCCACCCTCAGTAAAGTAAGATTCTGGGTGTAAATGTCACCCTGAGCACAAGATCTGCTCAGGGACTGGGAGGGACTTTTTGTAGTACAGACTAAAGAGATGACTGGTTGCTGTTAGATATTGTTGCTACAGAGTCTATTGCAGCTCAACTCTTGTTACTCTTAAAGCTTAAAATAAGGTATTTGCTAAGCTTTGTTATACCGCCCTTCCTCCCAGAAGCAGCCCAGGACGACAAACAAGGAACAAAATATTTATATTTTATTTATTTATTTATTAAATTTTTATACCGCCCCATAGCCGAAGCTCTCTGGGCAGTTCACAACATCAAAATATCAACATACAATTTAAAACCATACATTAAGCAATTTTAAAAAAGTGACTCATTGAATTTCCAAAAAACCTATACTAAACTAAAATATTAAAATACTAAAAATACTAAAATGCTAAATGCTACAATACAGAATGCTAAAATGCTAGAATGCCTGGGAGAAGAGGTAGGTCTTAACCTGGCGCCGAAAAGACACAATGTTGGCGCCAGGCGTACCTCATCAGGGAGATTATTCCACAATTCGGGGCCCACCACTGAGAAGGCCCTTTTTCTTGTTACCATCCTCCGGGCTTCCCTCTGAGTAGGCACCCGGAGAAGGGCCTTCGATGTTGAGTGCAGTGTATGGGTAGGTTCATATCGGGAGAGGCGTTCCATCAAGTATCGTGGTCCCAAGCCGTGTAAGGCTTTATAGGTTAAAACCAGCACCTTGAATCAAGCCTGGAAACATATAGGCAGCCAATGCAAGCGGGCCAGAACCGGTGTTATTTGTTCGGACCGCCTGGTCCACGTTAACAATCTGGCCGCTGCATTTTGCACAAGCTGCAGTTTCTGAACCGTCTTCAAAGGCAGCCCAACGTAGAGCGCATTGCAGTAATCAAGTCTAGAGGTTACCAGAGCATGGACAACTGAAGCAAGGTCGTCCCTGTCCAGATAGGGGCGTAGCTGGGCCACCAACCAAAGTTGGTAGAAAGCACTCCGTGCCACCGAGGCTACTTGAGCCTCAAGTGACAGGGATGGTTCTAAAAGTACTCCCAAGCTACGAACCTGTTCCTTCAGGGGGAGTGCAACCCCATCCAGGACAGGTTGAACATCCACCATCTGGTCAGAAGAGCCACCCACTAACAGCATCTCAGTCTTGTCTGGATTGAGCCTCAGTTTATTAGCTCTCATCCAGTCCATTGTCTCAGCCAGGCATCGGTTCAGCACATTGACAGCCTCACCTGAAAAAGATGAAAAGGAGAAGTAGAGCTGCGTGTCATCATCATACTGGTGGCAATACACTCCAAAACTCCTGATGACCGCACCCAGCGGCTTCATGTAGATGTTAAAGAGCATGGGGGACAGAACTGACCCCTGCGGAACTCCATACTGTAGGGTCCAGGGTGTCGAGCAATGCTCCCCAAGCACTACCTTCTGGAGACGACCCGCCAAGTAGGAGAAAAACCACTGCCAAGCAGTACCTCCAACTCCCAACTCAGCGAGCCTCCCCAGAAGGATACCATGGTCAATGGTATCAAAAGCCGCTGAGGGATCAAGGAGAATCAACAGAGTTACACTCCCCCTGTCTCTCTCCCGACAAAGGTCATCGTACAGGGCGACCAAGGTTGTCTCCGTGCCAAAACCAGGCCTGAAACCCAATTGAAATGGATCCAGATAATCAGTTTCATGCAAGAGTGTCTGGAGCTGGTTCGCAACCACTCGTTCTAGAACCTTGCTCAGAAATGGAACATTTGCTACCGGCCTATAGTTATTGACAATTTCTGGGTCCAGGGAAGATTTCTTCAGAAGTGGTCTCACTACCGCCTCTTTCAGGCAGTTAAGGACCACTCCCTCTCGCAATGAGGCGTTAATCACTTCCCTGGCCCAGCCGGCAGTTCCATCCCTGCTAGCTTTTATTAGCCAAGAGGGGCAAGGATCCAACACAGAAGTGGTTGCACGCACCTGTCCAAGCACCTTGTCAACATCCTCGAGATGCACTAACTGAAACTCATCCAAAAAATCAGGACAAGGCTGTGTTCTGGAGACCTCATATGATTCAACTGCTGTAACATTGGAGTCCAAGTCCTGGCGGATGCAAAAGATTTTATCTTGGAAGTGCCTAACAAATTCATTACAGCGAGCCTTAGTTGGTTCTACCATGTCCATAGGGCCAGAATGTAATAGCCCTCGGACAATTTTAAAGAGCTCCGCTGGCAGCAGATAGATGCTTTAATAGAGGTAGCAAAGTAACACTTTTTTGCCACCCTCACTGCCCCTAAATACAACTTAGTATAGGCACTTACCGTTGCATAATTGCATCCATCAGGAGTCCGTCTCCATCTGCACTCAAGCCGTCTCCTATATTGTTTCATCGCTCTCAGCTCTGGAGTGTACCATGGAGCCGTATGAGCTCTACACAGGAGAGGGCGCGCAGGAGCGATCATGTCAACTGCCTGGGTCGTTTCTGTATTCCACAGTTCAACCAGGGTTTTGACAGGAGCGCCAGCCCTATCAGCCGGAAAACTCCCCAGAGCCCTTTGAAAACCATCCGGATTCATTAGTCTCCGAGGGCGGACCATCTTAATGGGTCCCCCACCCTTGCAGAGGGGAGAAGCCGTTGTAAGTCTAAACTTCAACAAGCGGTGATCTGTCCATGACAAAGGGACTGATGTAAGACTCCCCACATTCAGATCACCATCTCCATGTCCAGTTGTGAAAACCAAGTCCAGAGTATGCCCTGCTACATGTGTTGGGCCAATAGCATGTTGGGACAGCCCCATGGTTGTCATGGTGGCCATGAAGTCCTGAGCCGCCCCAGATAAGGTGGCCTCAGCATGAACGTTGACATCCCCCAGCACCAACAGTCTAGGGGATCCCAACAATATATCCGAGACCACCTCCATCAGCTCAGTTAGGGAGTCTGTTTGGCAGCGGGGTGGGCAGTACACCAACAGAATCCCCAATCTGTCCCCCTGACCCAACACAAGGTGCAAACACTCTAGACCAGTAGTCACATGGACAGGGTGCTTGGAGAGGGAGATAGAACTCCTATAGACTACAGCGACTCCCCCTCCCCGGCCCTCAGGTCTACCCTGATGCTGAACCAAGTATCCAGGTGGGCACAGTTGGGAGAGACTAATTCCTCCCTGCTCACCCACCCAGGTCTCAGTTATACATGCCAGATCGGCCGCCTCATCCACAATTAAATCGTGGATGAGGGAGATCTTATTATGTACCGATCTGGCATTTAAAAGCAGCATCCAGAGATCTGAGAGCTGGCTGAAAACATCTTAAAAAACAAAACATCTTAAAAAGTCTTTAAAATAAAACATCTTAAAAACATATTTTAAATAATCTTTAAAAAGATCCTGTACTTTAATTCCTAATAGGCTGAAATCACAGGTAGGCTCAGGGGCAGCCCATCCATATAGGTGAACTAACCTAGGGTGCCAAGTTAAAGGGGTGTGTGTGCCAAGTTCAAAGAGAAAATACAAATTAAAAAAATACAAATAAAATAAAGATGTCTTTATTTCAGTTCTTTGTCCTTCTAAGGAGATTGCTCTGTCAGTGCAAACATTTCTGCTTGCCTGATGGAACAATCTCCCCTCTCCTCTCCCATGTGCTGTGGGGCTGATTGGGGGGGGGACCGCAAGGGGAGGAGACGGGGAAGCCGTGTTCTGCTAGTTGGAAACCATGCAATGCCTCCTGCTAGCAGAATGGTTAGATGAATCTGTCGTTATTTCAATTCCTGTGTTCTTACACAGGGAATATGAATAACTATAATATATTGATCCATAAAAGAAAAGTAACAGCATCAATCAGGGTTAGTCAAGGGGGGGGTGGACTGCCTTCAAGTTGATCCTGACTTATGGTGACCCTGTGAATAGGGTTTTCATGGTAAGCAGTATTCAAAGGGGGTTTACCATTGCCTTCCTCTGAGCCTGACAGGCAGTGACTGGCCCAAGGTCACCCAGTGAGCTTCATGGCTGTGTGGGAATTTGAACCCTGGTCTCAGGCCGTAGTCCAACACCTTAACCAGTACACCACACTGGCTCTCAAAGGGGGGGGGTACAGAGGGCAATTCCCCCCAGCCTTGCATATAAGGAAGGTGTAACACATGGAGGGGGCCACATGAATGTTGGCATTGATGCATTGTTGCCAACCCTTTTCTTCCAGAATCCCACTAGGTAGAGCACTGTAACCCTAATGGGACAAAATCACAAAAGAAACTCTACTGGTAGTGTCCTTTTGTCATGACACCATGAGCAAGATGATTGCAGCCACAGGCAAGGATAATACTAGCAACCCAGCCCAACCATAGTCTGACATTTAAAAATATATATTGTATTTATATCTCACTTTTTTTCCTCCAAGGAACCCAAGGCAGTTTGCACGATCCTCCTCCTCTTCTCCATTTTATCTTCACAACAACTTGTGAGGTACATTAGACTGAGAGTCAGTGACTGGCCCAGAGTAACCCAGTGAGCTTCATGGCTGAACAGAGACTAGAACCTGGATTTCCCCAGTGCAACACTCTAATCACTACAGCACACTGATCTGACATGCACTACTGGCCCAGGGTCTTCAATGCAGAGCCTAAAGTCACTAGTGTGCTCACAGAGACCTACCACAGTGTCCTCCAGGGTCTTTTCCTAATTCTCACTGGTTCTCTCACTAATTAAGAATGAATGCTTAATTAATTCCAGTTTTTCTTAATTCTCACTAACACAGTGAATCAGAATCAGAAATGGACACTATCAGCAGAGAGACCAGTTAAAACTGTTCCCTTTCTTCTCCAACGAGAACGCTAATTAGAACTGAGAGAACAGTTCTCATTGGACAAGACCAGCAGAGAGAAGAGAGAATAGTTCTAATTGACACTATCAGCAGGAGAGCATGTGGATTCCAAAGAGAGGAGTGGAGATAGTTATACTGGTGCCTCAGTGGAAGAAGGAAAGGTGGTTACTGTGGTGGAAGAAAAAATGGAGGGTCTGGGCTAGGAGCTGGGAAAGGAAGAAAAATGGGAGGACCCAGGGCCTGTGTGGGAGGGAAAGGGTGTGCATGCGGGTATGGGTAGTGTATTTTATTTAGAGGTGATCTGGGGAAATGACGCCTTCTGTGAAATAGATGTTATGTTGGAGCAAAAGACTGTGGATTCAAAGGAGTGGCTTTGTATTTTGGGGCTTACATGACCCACCTCAGCCTTTTACCAAGGTTCTTGGGCAAATTACTTGTCTTTAGGCCTCCTATGAAATGAATGTTTTGTTTTCAGTAGTAAATATTGGGGTTGCTCACACCCACATGGCAGCCCTTTTGTGACTGGCCCTGTTGTGCTTATGGCAGCCCTTTTGTGTCAGTGTCCACAAAGTCCAGACAACTTAAGAAAAATCCCACTCCTGAAGAAGTAATGAGAAGCTTGTTTGTGAAAATAAACTCACAGTTTTCCAAACATTTTTATAGGTCTATGGATTCCTTTCAGTTTGCCAGTTTCCACAGCTAATGGGAAGTGTAGCTTCTCAAAGTTAAAATTGATAAAAACATATCTGTGTTCAACAACAATTCAAGAAGATTTGTTGGACATGCTTAATAGAACATGAAATAGCTGGAAAACTGGTTCTAAAAGAACTAGTGACTGAATTTTCAAAACTTAAAAGAAGAAAAGTCATGTTTTAAGAGCACAGGGTGGTTTTGATTCAGAGTATTTTGTAATTACAGGTTAAAGTTCATTGAAGAGTTTTCTTATTTCTTTCTGTATTGGATGTGGTGGTAGTGACAGTTAAAGCAGGATAGTGTAATGGATGATTTTGGATTTGTAAGAATAAAAAATATAATTAACCATTTTAATGCATTTTTATTTGAAATCAGACTGCAATATCTAGTAGTTGTGTACAGTTCTGTTCTGAAATTTTCATGTATCTCTTATGTGATCACAGAAACATTGGTTGGACAGACGAATGGACAAACGGAATAATTATGGCTCTAAATAAATGTGCTTGAAAAACATTAAACTGCATATAGGGGCAAAATATTTCCCAGTTTACCAAAACATTCAACCTGGATCAGCCGCTGAGGTTTGAGGGTGAGGGCACCAATTGCATGGTTCACCTATGGCTCCAGTTGCTGGCAGTTAGTCATGGGCCGCTCGTTGGTGGGCTCATCCTTCTTGGTTGAAATCCTTACTAGGAAGGAGGTTTTTGAGCTACACCAGTAGCTTGGATCTTGTTTTGAAACTCCTGCTGGCTGGGATCACATGAGGTTGGTTTCTGCTAGGTGGGTTTTTGGTCTGTTTGGAGTACTTCAGTGCACCCCATATTTTACATCTTGGCAGAGCAAGCAAGAGACACCAACATATAGTTTGCATTTTGGGTGCAAACACTGGGACACTAGACACTGGAAAGAAATGGGAAGTTTTGAACTTGTGTATATCTTCGTAGTTTTTTCTAGGTTACTGATTTCTTGCTGCAGTTTGATAAATGTTGTTTGGCTATGTGACAAATCTGCATGCGGGAGATGGCTTGTACCCAGATATCTCAAATGGGGTTCTCTATTTTTCTGGGTGAGGCTCAAGCTGGAACTGAATATTAAAGAAAGAAAATACCCCCTACACATTGAACCCAACCCTGGGTGCTGGCCCAAGGGTTACAAATGTCAAATGTTTGCAGTGACAATCATGCCGCTTCCATATTTCTTGCCTTAAAGTTCACTGCTTTTGGGGTTGAGAAGCAGGATAAAATTCTAAAAAAAAAAAGTGTCCTGGAGTAGTGCTGTCTATTTTCTGTTCCCAAAGAAAACCTGGAGGAAAAGAACAAACAAATCCCATGCTTGTGGGAGGAAATCACGGCCAGGATGTATGGGATTCCTGGTTTAATTTAGGAGGCAGAGGAAAGTATAAATTGAGTGACCATCACCAGGGAACAACACTTCTGAAAATGCTCAGGAGGCCCATTTCCATTTAAAACAACCTTACCTAATATGGTGCATTCCGGATGTTGTTGGACTCCAGATCCCATCAGCCCCAGTCAACATGGCTAACAGATAGGGATGATGAGAGTTGTAGTCCAGCAACTTGTAGAAGTCACCAGGTTGATAAAGGCTGAGTTACAAAGAGGCCATCAATGCTTTTCCTTTTCTGGAGAGAGTATTTACCTCCAGCTCCTCCAAAATAAGCATTTTTTTGCTTAGGGAGGGTGTGTGGAAAGGGCTGTTCCGCAAGGCTACAAGAGTGGTGGGGCAATCCCCATTTTGAGCTGAACCAGAATAAGTGGAGTGGTTAAGCCTAACGTCATGCACTTCATGTTCAAAATATGAAAGCTGATACTTAATTCATACTATTTTTTTAAAAAAATTGGATCACTGTAACCAATGCACTCGGGGAGGGGATGACAGTAGAAGAGTGACAAATGTGTCTTCTCTAGGTGAGCCTAAAATTGTGATAACTGGATGGTGCTGCAATAGTTCAAATGCTTTCATCAGAAACTTCCCAAGCAGTTTTTTCTGCAACATATTTTTCAAAAGTATGTGGACAGGCTACATTGGATACCTGCAACAAAGATAGCTTAAAGGCAGCAACCAGAAAGAAAAGGGACAAAGGTTTGAGACAAAGGGTTTATCCTGCATCAAGGATGCCAAGTAACGGGCACTGCTTCCTTCAAGTCAATGAAAATAAAACTGAGCTGTTCCATCTGCTGGCAGAACATGTTACCTCAATTAAAAGAAAAGGTTAACAAGTGTACAGCATATCTGAGGTCTAAGCAGAGACAACAAAAGTTACATTGAGCCATGCTCACATGAGGAAGCTGACACATGTCTGATGTTGCTTCTATCAGATACAGCATATAGCAGGCAGCAAAAGATTATGGTCAGAACAGCAAGCACAGCTGTGGCTGTGAACATTGTGTCTAATTTGCAGCTCATTCCAGCCACTGAGGTGTGGGCAAATACTGCTCTTACAATTAGGGATGTGCTAAAATTCTGCCCAATTTGATTTTGGTACAGAATTGTCCATTAATTTGCTTAATCTCTATCATTGCGGATTGGATTTTTATGTAGGGATTTTCATAAACAGATTTTTTTTTAAAAAAAAACCCTCTAACATATCAATATTAAGAACAAAATCTCAGTAACTCCTTTGAAAATTATTGATATTTCATTTAAAAATAATGGCATTGGATGGACTGCCTTCAAGTCAATTCCGACTTATGGCAATCCTATAATAATAATAATAATAATTTTAATTTATAAGTCGCCTATCTGGCCAATGGCCACTCTAGGCGATGTACAACTCAATTAAAATACATCATAATAAATACAGTACAACAATAAAACAGTATAACAGTGACAGTTCAGAGTAGCAGGCAATTAGTCAAAAAGATTAACCCTCCCCGGAAGTCCCAAAGGCCTGTCTGAAAAGCCAGGTCTTCAAGGCCTGGCGGAATACATTCAGGGAAGGGGCATGTCGAAGATCATATGGGAGGGAGTTCCAGAGAGTGGGGGGCGCCACTGAGAAGGCCCTCTCTCTAGTCCCCACCAGCCT
The DNA here is from genome assembly GCF_030035675.1 of Rhineura floridana. Taxonomy (NCBI): domain Eukaryota; kingdom Metazoa; phylum Chordata; class Lepidosauria; order Squamata; family Rhineuridae; genus Rhineura; species Rhineura floridana. The sequence goes on along the minus strand of NC_084486.1, from coordinate 32,874,878 downwards.
AGCTGTTTTAGTTGGTGGGACTGAGAGAAGGCCCTGTGTGGCTGATCTTGTCGGGTGGCATAATTGGTGGCGTTGGAGGCGCTCCATCAGATAAACTGGGCCGAGACCGTGTAGGGCTTTAATACCAACACCTTGAATTGGGTCCGGAAAACAACTGGGAGCCAGTGCAGATCGAGCAGCACTGGGGTGATGTGCTCCCGGCGATGACTGTTTGTAAGTAGTCGAGCCGCCGCATTTTGTATAAGTTGTAGTTTCCAGACCGTTTTCAAGGGTAGCCTCACGTAGAGCGCATTACAGTAGTCCAAACAAGAGGTGACCAGGGCATGTACCACCAATGGGAGCTGATGAACAGGGAGGTAGGGTTGCAGTCTACGTATGAGGTGTAATTGATACCAAGCTGCCCGGCTCACTGCTGAAATCTGAGCCTCCATGGACAGCTTGGAATCAAGGACAACCCCTAAGCTGCGGACTTGGTCCTTTAGGGGCAGTTTCACCCCATCGAACATCAAGTCAATATCTCCCAACCTTCCCTTGTCCCCCACGAGTAGCACCTCGGTCTTATCAGGATTCAGCTTCAACCTGTTCCTTCCCATCCATCCACTCATGGATTCCAGGCACTTGGACATGGTCTCCACAGCCAACTCTGGTGAGGATTTAAACGAGAGATAGAGCTGAGTGTCATCTGCATACTGGTGACACTGCAGCCCAAATCTCCTAATGATAGTCCCCAGCGGCTTCATATAGATATTAAATAGCATGGGAGAGAGGATAGAGCCCTGTGGCACACCACAATTGAGAGGCCAAGGGTCTGAAACCTCCTCCCCCAATGCTACTTGTTGATGCCTATCGGAGAGAAAGGAGCGGAACCACTGCAGTACAGTGCCTCCAATTCCCAATCCCTCCAGGCGATGTAAAAGGATACTGTGGTCAACAGTATCAAAAGCTGCTGAGAGATCGAGGAGGACAAGAAAGGTGAATTCTCCCCTATCTAATGCCCTCCTCATATCATCCACCAGAGCGACCAAGGCTGTTTCAGTTCCATGTCCAGTCCTGAAACCTGATTGGTATGGATCCAAATAATCCGTTTCATCCAAGTGTGCCGACAGCTGATTAGCCACCACTTACTCAATGACCTTGCCTAGAAATGGTAAATTTGAAATAGGGCAAAAGTTATTCAAAACTTGGGGATCCAAGGAGGGCTTCTTTAAGATGGGCTTCACGACTGCCTCCTTGAGGGCTAATGGCATTACACCCTCCTCTAGGGATGCATTAACCACCGCCTTAATCCCTTCGCCCAATTTCTCTTTGCAGCTCACAAGGAGCCATGACGGGCAAGGATCATTTAGACATGTGGTAGGCTTTACAGTTGAGAGCACCTTGTCCACATCCTCAGAAGGGAGAGGCTGAAACAGATCCCATTTAACCGGCTTGCAACTGGCCAACTCTGGTTCATCCACTGTATCCACGGCGTACGGGATCAAGTTCCATAAGTGTTCAATTTTATCAGCAAAGTGCTTTGCTAATTTGTCACAGGAGGCCTTTGACTGTTCCAAGGGTTCCTGAGCAACTGGACCGACCAGGCTTTGGACCACTTGGAACAACCTCCTGGGACAGCACTCTGCGGACGCAATGGAGGCAGCAAAGAACTTTTTCTTTTCTGCCTTCGCTGCCACTTGATAGGTAGCTACTGCTACTCTAACCTGTGTCCGGACATCTTCGGAACGTGATTTCCGCCACCGGCGTTCTAGTCGTCTCACCTCCCGTCTCAGATTACGCAACCGTGGTGTATACCATGGTGCTGAGTTCTATTCAGGGGGAGAGGATGTTTCGGAGCCACCCGGTCCAATGCCCTGGTGATTCCCTTGTTCCACTCTATCACCAGGGCATCGACCAGGCGGCCTTCAGCAGGTTCCAATTCCCCAAGCGCAGTCAGGAATCCTTCTGGATCCATCAGGCGTCTGGGGCGGACCATTCTAATAGGTCCTTTTCCCCTGCGGAGGGTGTGTGGCATCGAGAAGTCTATATTTACCAAGTAGTGATCTGACCATGACACAGGGGTGGAAGAAACCACCCCCAACTTCAGAGCACTTTCCTCCCCTCCCAGGACAAACATAAGGTCGAGAGCATGACCGGCTACATGGGTAGGCCCAATATTACTAAGGTGCAGTTCCCAGGAAGCCATGGTTTCCAAGAAATCCCAAGGGGCTCCAATGAGAGTGGTCTCGGCATGCACGTTGAAGTCACCCAGCACCAATAATTCTGGGGACAACGTCCGTACAGCCGAGACCACCTCCAGCACCTCGGCCAGGGAGTCTGCTGTGCAGCGGGGTGGGCGGTACACAAGCAGAATCCCCAAACTGCTCTTCGGGCCCAACCTGCAGTACATGCAGTCAACAAACTTGGTCCTATGAAGAGGAGGTCTGGTAAAAACTAAAGACTCCCGATAGATGACTACCACTCCCCCTCCCTGCCTTCCTACCCTCGGCTGCTGTGCGTAACGGAAACCCAGCGGGCACATGGCTTCAAGAATGGGGGCTGAGGCCTCATCCAGCCAGGTCTCCGTAATACATGCCAGGTCTGCCCGCTCATCCAGGATAATATCATTGAATATGAATAGGGTTTTCGTGGTATGCGGTATTCAGAGGAGGTTTACCATTGCCTTTCTCTGAGGCTGAGAGACAGTGACTGGCCCAAGGTCACCCAGTGAGCTTCATGGCTATGTGGGGATTGGAAACATCTCCCAGATCATAGTCCAACACCTTAACCACAACACCACACTGGGTCTCAATGACATTAATATCAGTAATTTTTAATAGCAGTAATTTTTTGCAAGGGAAAAACAGATCAGTAAAAGCAGCAGCTAGTGGACAGAGAATGAATTCAAATCGATATTGGTCTGCTAGGTTGATGGAATCCTTTCAAACCAGCACCAGCCAACAGAATCCCTCCCCATTTTACAATGTAGCACATGACATTCCATCCACTTATAACACAAGGAAAGTAAAGGCATTAAGTATTTTTCATGCATTTGCTGGGTATGATGTGACCTTGTTCTTTGCTTGGGACATGTGAAACATGTTTCCACACATCATAGTTAGCTTGGGACATGTGGAACAGTTTTCATACATCACAGATGCATTTCTGACTATGGGACAAGGCCTATCCCTGACAATACCATCTTGCTACTTACAAGGTTTGTAGTACTTTTGTATGATAGAACCAGTTGTTTATACAAAGTCAACGAGGAAAGGCAGCATCTGTTTTCAAGAAGGCCATGGTCCCTGGAGAATATTCCACCAACACAGACAGCTCTCAAACAGCAGAGAATGTATGCAATTTATCAGGGAGAACATGTATGGGAAATAGGTAATTCAAAGAGATCCAAAGTTAGAAAATCCAGCAGACTGGGTTGGGAGAGAAGAGCTGGGTGTCAGTGGCAATGAAAGTGGGCAACTCTTGGCAAAGCTCAAAAAAGAAGTGCTATGCACTGATACACTGTAATGGTAAGAAGGCATTCATAGGCCCATAAAAGTGATGCAGCCTTAATTGCCCTGACACTGTGAAGAAAATTGTTTTCAGAAATAATTCAGCTTAAATAACAGCAGTGATGTATATTTCATCAGAGTGAATGTATGTCATAAACAGAACACATTTCGAGGTTTACAGCTGATCTATAAAATAGCATTATTATATTTATGTCCCATAATACAATATCAATTTGCACACACAACCAAGGTCTGTGAGTTTGTTTTTGGTTTATAGATGTTTGGTGTTACTACTAGGTCAGTGATGAATAGAAAATGATTTTTCAGAGACAGGATCTTGCTTTTATGTATATTTAAAATGATATAGGATATCATATTGCATTGTGATATGCAAGTTTTTATTGTCTATGTACATCCATTCTACTGGGACCTCACCATTACCAATGGGAACATTCTCATGATACAGAGAATATTTGTTTATAAGTGAACAGTATAAAAACAGAAGCTCCTTTATTTCAAAAGAGGAGTACATGTGTCCTGCCCGAAAGTCAAAGAGCTCAGTCTCAGACACGTCTGTGGTTTTTTCTCTTCTTATTAAAGTTACAGTTACATCCAAAGCAGTGTGCCTCATTAACCTTGCTACACTTTCTAAGAACTTTTGCCCTGAACTAACACTGACTAAACATGTCTTCATAGCTCTAAGACGTTGGCTCAGCAACTGGGTTCCCCCCACCCCCGAGTCCCCTTAAGTAGGCTTGGATTGTGCGTGCACGTATAAGCTCCTCTGCAGCTGTCTGTTGAATTTCCTGCCTTAAATGCCTCTGAGCGTGGGGCGAAGGTGGTTTGACCTCAGCTTTCATCTCCAACAGAGGGGGGCACTAACTGGTAGTTCAGGTGGGGGAAGCTGGGCAGCACTTGGCTGGGACACGTCTGAAGTGCAAGGCTGAATCTCTGGTGGCAGCGGCAGCAGTGGCATGTCCACAGGGAGTCAGGAGCTGAGGGGGCTGAGCTGTCCAGGACAGGGGCTGGGGCACCCTGTGAGTCCATCCCATTATCTGCTACCTCCCCAGGTTCCCAGTCCAAGTCCTCATCCTCTGTTTCACTCTCGTCTATCCACCCTCTCCCTGCTTGGCTCACGACAAGATGTGAAGGTAGATCCATATCAGGAAATGTTTAGGAATTATCACTGTATGTCCACTGCAAGTTTGATTCTTTCAATGCAAAATGTATGTTTTGGTTAAAAATCTTGACAGTTGCTCCACTACAGCTGAAGCCCAAGTCGAAGTGGTCTGGGCCCAGCTCATAAATAGGCTGAAATGCTTCAAATTCCCCCAGTTGTGAATTCTTTTCTGTCACTGAATACAAGTAGGTCAAAAGTAGTGATGATGAAACTACTGCAAGGTCTGTGGGAAACCGCGTATGTAACCATATCCCCATAGTATTCATGGTCGGGGTGTGCAGGAGGTAACTCTGGGTTTTATCTGGCTAAGTTTTACTCTGAGTAGACCCACTGAAATTAATGGACTTCAGTTAGTCAGGATCTCTTCTTGATCATCCCAGAGTGCAGGACATGGAATTATGGGCTCAAGTTACAGGAAGCCAGATTTCAACCGAACGTCAGGAAAAACTTAACTGTTAGAGCAGTATGACAATGGAAGCAATTACCTAGGGAGGTGGTGGGCTCTCCAGCACTGGAAGCATTCAAGAAGCAGCTGGACACCCACCTGTCAGGTATGCTTTAAGTTGGATTCCTGCATTGAGCAGAGGGTTAGACTCTAGGCTTATAGGCCCCTTCTAACTCTTATACTTTTATGATTCTATGTCCATTCATTTCAATCAGTCTACTCCAAGTAATAAGAAGACACGATTCACTAGAAAAGACAATAATGCTGGGAAAAACAGAAGGGAGCAGAAAGAAAGGAAGACCAAACAAGAGTCGGATTGATTCCATAAAGGAAGCCACAAACCTGAACTTACAAGATCTGAACAGGGTGGTTCATGACAGATGCTCTTGGAGGTCACTGATTCTTAGGGTCGCCATAAGTCATAATCGACTTGAAGGTACATAACAACAACAACTCCAAGTAGAACTTACTTGGATAAAACCCTTTAAATTTAGACTAGTATTTAGCTTATATTTTAAAAAATAGTTGAAGTTTTCCATTGTTCTTAATGAGAATAACTCTAGCCGACTCTTTGATGTTTCCTTACACCGAAATGTTGGCTGCTAACCCTTCAGTGGCTCCTATTTATTAGAGAAACTAGAGGCACAGCACAGAAAGTCACAATTACTGGGAGTCATCCTTTCATATTATTGGACAGCAGTGCCAACCTCAGGAGAGGCAACGCTTGCATTTGAAAGGATAGGAAAGTAAGCAAGATAGTTAAGAAAGCTCTCCTGTACTGAATTACAAAGGACATGAAAATGATCACAGTATGTGGGCATGGAGGCAAGGGCCTCTTGTTCCTGGAGCTGTGGGGAGGCACACTGGGCAGTTTTTCAGCATGACGACATGTGATCCAGTCAGTACTTTGACAGACAACATTGGCATGAAGTCACAATGCCTAGTCACTCTCCCTCTCTGATTACTTAAGCAAGCTGAAATAGTACCATGTAGGCAGCAGGAAGAGAGCTGGCAGAAAGGCGCTCCAGCTGCTACAAAGCTTCTACTTATGATGAACACCCCAGGATGGCCCAGTACCAAAACAGGGAGAGAAAATGGAACTTGGAAGAGGAAGGAGGAGGAAGAAGGCAGGAAGGCCTCTATAAAGCCTCCACCTGCTCCTCCCTAGTGCTGGCAAAAGTGTCAGGAAAGGGGCCAGAAGCAGATTCTTGCCAGTCTTCCAGTCTCACCACAAACACACTCCTGCCCGGACCCTTTTCAGGGCCGGATGAAGAAGTGATGTTGGCAGGACCCCAACTCTAACAGGAGGACAATTTAAAATATATTCAGAGCTGGGCATAGTTTGAGAGATAAATTTGACAGGTCATAGCTGGGCAGAGGAATAGCAGGCATAGTCATGACACCCCAAATATAGCAGTTTTGCCCAATATGTTTGCAATGACAATTGGCCAGCAGGGATGCCAATCCTTGTTTTCTATGTCTCCACCTTCTTCCCCTTTCCTCTGACTTAAGTTGCTACAAAATCATGAGGCACATGCTACCAAATTCTTCCAAGCTACACAGAAAGTGGATTGGACTGTGAAAGACCAACCCAAATGGTGTTTGCATTTTGACCAATTCGTAGGGCAGTCCAATATCTCAGAGAGGAGTTCAGGTCTCCTGCTCCCCTGGTGCATTCACTATAGCTGCCCAATTTCCCTGCTTTTAAAAGTTTGATAGAAATAGTTGTGGGCTATAGGTACGTTCTTAAACCGCAAGGTTTTTCTGCCTATTAGTGAATATCAATTTCAGTTCCTCATTTTTCCAATCTTAAGTTCATTTTGTGATTTTTTTTAGAAAAGGTCATATGAACATTTTATGCATTTCTCATACATCTTTTTTGTATATGCACTTTAAAAAGTGTATAATACATACAGTTTTGCACAGAATTTTCTCTGACATAATGTATTTTTGTACATTATTTTTATTAGTATATACATTTTTGTGCACTCTTTCCCCTAATATACACATTTTTGTACACCCTTTTTGAATGGAGAACTGGATCACAAATTTAGAAGTATAGATTAAACTACATGATTCCAGTTTTGTAAATTTCATAAATTTGCATAAATTTCAGTTTGCATATTAATGTGGGAAGTGCAAATTCAGTAAGTTCACAATAAAATGTGAACCAAGCTAAATTTCTTTCCCATCCATAGCTGTGAGGTTACTAAGACTGAAACCATTTTTTGTGAATGCAACAGCAAAATTTATTATTTTAATTTTAGCTATTGTATTAACTAAAAGCAAAAAACACATCTCTTGTACATGGTGAGAACATAAAACCTACTGAGAAGGCATGATCAAAGATAAGTTTCTTGAGGCATTTAGAGTGCCATTCTGACCAATGACTGACATGCCATTCACCAATTCATGCTGACCTGTCACTCAACCAATTATTTTTATACTGTTGCCCTAATTTGAAAATAAATGATTAAATTATGATAGAGCACAAGTAGCAATAGTGGTAAGTGGCTGAGGAAATTGGGCTTATGATACAATTACCATTAAACAGCGCTTTGTGCCCTTTGTCCTGCATATGTCTATTTTGGGGTATGTAATTTATAAACCATCCAGAGCTGAGTTGGATTGACTTGATGAATGCCTACAAAAGGATGGTGTGTCTTATGTGGTAAGAGGGGAGGTCAGACTAAAGAGAAAAAAAGCTCTCAGAAGCTTCTGCTCTGGAACAAGGTTTATTTTTCTTTTGATTTATTCAAAAGATGGAGGAGATAGTAAAATTGTTCATAAAACTCAACATCTCAAATTACAATGAAAGGATAATTGTATATTTAAGACCATTGTTTAAGTGGCTTCTTTAGTACCAAAAGATGCTTGATCTAAGGGTGGCAAAGGGAGATGGGACTTTCAAGTGTTTCACAAACTCAAATATTTTGTAAGAGTTGTTCTGCCGGTGTCTTTGCAGTTTACATACATAATAAAGATCTATTCATTCACCACAGAAAGTGTCTTGTAGGATTTGCCCTTTAGCTAATCAGACTTTTTTGTGTCACCATTTTAGATATTATGAGAAAACAGACTCTATCATAATACGTCTCTATCATTTTCCAGAAATGCAGGCTTACAAGTCTCTCTGCCATAATAATAATAATAATAATAATAATAATAATATTTAATTTGTTTGTCGCCTATCTGGCAATTAGCCACTCTAGGCAACGCACATTAAAAGAGATAAAATACAATAACAGATGTAATCACATTAATAACAATAGGTAAAATACTGGACAGTCATCAATACATATAAAAGCAATTATAATAACAACATACGATAAATGACAGCATCATGGTGATTTACCCAATGACCTCAAAGGCTTGCTGGAATAGCCACGTCTTCAGGGCCTTGCGGAATACATCTAGGGAAGGGGCATGTCGAAGGTCACATGGGAGGGAGTTCCAGAGAGTGGGGGCCACCACAGAAAAGGCCTTCTCCCTAGTACCCACCAACCTAGCTGTTTTGGTTGGAGGGATTGAGAGAAGGCCTTGTGTGGCTGATCTAGTTGGGCGGCATAATTGGTGGCGGTGGGGGCGCTCTTTCAGGTAAGCTGGGCCGAAACCGTACGGGGTTTTAAAGGTTAAAACCAACACCTTGAATCGGGCCCGGAAAACAACCGGAAGCCAGTGTAGGTCAAACAACACTGGGGTGATGTGATCCCGTCGGCGGCTGTTGGTAAGTAAGTGCGCCGCTGCATTCTGTATAAGCTGTAATTTCCGGGTCGTTTTCAAGGGTAACCCCACATAGAGCGCATTACAGTAGTCCAATCGAGAGGTGACCAGGGCATGCACCATGAGCGGGAGCTGTTGAACAGGGAGGTAGGGTTGCAGCCTACGTATAAGGTGTAATTGATACCAAGCTGCCCGGCTCACAGCCGAAATCTGAGCCTCCATGGACAGCTTGGAATCAAGAACAACCCCGAGGCTGCGGACCTGGTCCTGTAGGGGCAACTTCACCCCACCAAACACCAGGTCAACATCTCCTAACCCTCCCTTGTCTCCCACAAGTAGTACCTCGGTCTTATCAGGGTTCAACTTCAACCTGTTCCTGCCCATCCATCCACTCACGGATTCCAGGCACTTGGACATGGTCTCCACAGCCCTCTCTGGTGAAGATTTAAATGAGAGATAAAGCTGAGTGTCATCTGCATATTGGTGACACTGCAGCCCAAATCTCCTGATGATCTCTCCCAGTGGCTTTACATAGATGTTAAATAATGGGAGAGAGGATAGAACCCTGTGGCACACCACAATTGAGAGGCCAAGGGTCTGAAACCTCGTCACCCAATGCTACCTGTTGGCGCCTATCAGAGAGAAAGGACTGGAACCACCGTAAAACCGTGCCTCCCAATCCCAAACTCTCCAGGCGATCTAAAAGGATACCATGGTCGACGGTATCAAAAGCCGCTGAGAGATCCAGGAGGACAAGGAAGGTGAATTCTCCCCTATCCAGTGCCCTCCTCATATCATCTACCAGAGCGACCAAGGCTGTTTCAGTTCCATGTCCAGTCCTGAAACCCGATTGGTATGGATCTAGATAATCTGTTTCATCCAAGTGTGTCTGCAACTGATTTGCCACCACTCTCTCAATGACCTTGCCCAAGAATGGTAAGTTTGAAATTGGGCGGAAGTTGTTTAAAATCTGGGGATCCAAGGAGGACTTCTTTAAGATGGGTTTAATAATAGCCTCCTTGAGGGCTAGTGGCATAACACCCTCTTGCAAGGATGCATTAACCATTGCCTTGATCCCCTCACCCAATCTCTCTTTGCAGCTCATCAACACAAACCAAATCAGCTCCTTAAGATGTTTGCTCCATCCACCCCAGATATGTAGCAAAGCCAAGGTGGGAATAGGCAAAAAGGTGTATTTGGTAATAGTGTTAATTTCCAATAATATTTTCCCGTAGAAGTTTGTTCCCTGGTGTGCTCCGTAATGGGAGCGAATCAGAGACAGGTCCTTATTAATGTGAGATAACTTCACTGGAGTATAATGCCACCAGATCACCTCTTTCTGTCAAGTCTTACTATATTTGTGTGGACATGTGTGTTTGGGCAAATAACACACTTTGACATTCTAGGCGTTAAGTGACTCAGAGTGATCCAAACCCCCTTCTTGGTCATCCTGGGACACAGAAATAGCCTGCTAGGCACACACAAGGGCTTGAGTGCATTCAGTGCAAGTTTTAGCTTTTAACATTTTAGCACCATCAGACCAGATTGTCAGTATGTGGCATCCATAGCTACTGTGGTCCCAGTGTCCCAGCAGATCTACCAATGTGCTGCTGATGCCTGTCCTTGACACCAGATAGCTGGCTCTGGGAGCAGCAATGCTACAGTAGGGGCATCATGGGAAATTACAATGGTGACTCCAAGCCTCCTGGTACTGACTGGAACTCTGCTGCTGTCAGATAAGCCTGCCAGGGGCCATCAGAGTAAGAGGGAAGGCACCACAAGGCACTTTGCTGAGCCCTTCCTCAAACCTGAAACTGACTGTGAGCATCATAGTGACTGTTGCTCTTTAGTCTCATGTTTGTTACTTAAATTTAAAGCATGAAAGATGTATCCAGTTCCACATTCTATTTTGCTAGGAATTTAAACTGCAGGTGCACTACTGTTGGGCTGAAGTATTCGGTCCGGCAATTTTCGTAACAGTTGGATGGTAGAGCAAGCATGCCCCAAAGATTTCTTTGTGGGAAAGGTGAATTCTACCAATGTTTTTGCTGATGGTGGTCAACTTAAAGACACGATGACCAAGGGTTAATGCTTTGCCTCCTCTTCAGGAGGTAGCTTGGCTGCTTTTAACTGCAAGATGGCCAATGGGGGCAGCCATATTTGTTTTCACATGAATCCCTTTGGAAAAAGGCTACATCCTGGCTCAGGAATACAGTTGGACTGCTGAGAATAAGCAAGCTTCTGCTTGAAGTGGTTGCAGTGAATTGGGGGGGGGGAGGGAGGGAAAGAAAGAAGGAAAGACTCAGCTATCTCATAGTTAAAGATTACTACCCTAGAAAATTTGTAGTTAAAGACAAGACCATTATTCCACTCCACCCTCCAAGTGGAATATCCTTACCTTTTGTGGAGGATGAATGATCCTGCGGGGGGAGGGAATATAAGGCTGAGCTCTAATGCTCACATGGGAGGGCATATTTAGCCTAGGCCTAATATTCATGCAGGATCCTAGCTGCAGCACAACTTCCTTCCCTTGTTGATGGAGATCTTAACTTACTCCAGGGAGAAACAATGTGATATTTCTAAACTGCTACAGTTGCAATAACATTTTACAGAAAGGCACTTTCCCCATTCCAATGATCTATCCAACATTGTATTTTTTAACTTTAAAACATGCAAGAAAATAGCCTTGTAACCTCTATAAGGGATATTTCAGCTGGTGTAAAAATAGAGAAAAGCTGTTAAGATGAATGAGAAAACTGCATAGGTTAGAGAACAATGTCAGAAGTCACAGTATGACATACATTTTTATCATGGTCCTACTGTGGTATTTGACATTTTAAATCCCAGCTGAAACAAGAATTGAGCAAACATTGAACAATTGGGAACAAAAGAAATCTAATTGCTTTCAGCGAAATGACTGTGGAGAGAGATAGCACTTTTAAGCAACACTTTCTGTCCCGCTGTTTGAAAAGCTCAAAATGAAACTAGAGTAAGCAGGGGCACAATTCACAAGGAGCTGGCAATATAAGTCACATTATTGTTGCTATATCATCCTTACCAGAGAAGAAACACCACAAATACTGACAGTCATTTCAGACAATGTGCTATATATTCTGGAAGAGAGGTTGACTACGGAAGAGTTGGGAGGTGATTGCATGATCTCCAAAGGAAAAAGTACTATACTTGCATCTCTCCCAGATATTTTTTTCAGGCATGCCCTGATAAAATCCATACATTGGAAGCTGCCTTATACAGAGTCATACCACTGGTCCATCTAGCTCAGTATTGTCTATACTCTCTCCCAGAGCTTGGAAAAGTTACTTTTTTGAACTACAACTCCCATCAGCCCCAGCCAGCATGGCCACTGGATTGGGCTGATGGGCGTTGTAGTTCAAAAAAGTAACTTTTCCAAGCTCTGCTCTCTCCAGAGGTTCAGCCAGGGGACATTCTCACACTGGAAATTGGACCTGGGACCTTCTGCATTCAGAGCAGATGTTCTATCACTGAGCTCTGACCTTCTCTACAACAAAGTAAAAGACTATATACTGTATGTTTGTGCTCATCTTCCCTATTTCTAAACTGCGGTTAAGTTAGTTGACATTGTAGTTGCTGTAGATGAAAAGTGTGGGCTTTTTTATATCACATTGGCAATATTTCATATGCTTCCACAAATTACAATCCATCCATCCATAGAAAAGAGAGCAAGAGCCTTGAAGTTGCCCATCAACAGCTAGCAGCACCTGGTCAGCAGATTCAGCAGGCACACAAGCCACTTGGTGCTTTTCCCACTGTGGTGAGATGTATTGTACTTCCATTTAAATGGTTTTTAACTTTTTTGTATTTATACAATAAAACCTCACTATAGTGTGTCTCAGTGTACCAGAGAATAGGATATACTCGGTGTTACCATGTCCCTCGAGTAAAATACCTTGTACTCTTTTTCTGTCCTCTTCATCCTTGTCCTTGGTGAGTCTTACGTTTGCTTCCCCTTGGTGTTTCTGAGTCTTGTTTCCTCTCAGCATTCTTTTAAAAAACCTATTTCCCAACATTCCCCCCTCCCTCCTGCCCTCTTCCTTTCTGGTGTTTTTTTCCTAAGGAATGCTTATCTCTCAAGCCTTCTTCAAGTTCTTAGGTTATTATCTGTGGACGTTATTCCACAATATTGTTATGGTTAACTGGTTTTTTCCCCTCTCTTTCCCTTCCTGCTTTTTCTTTTCCTCAGCTGCAGCAACAGCAGGTTTTTTGCCTCTTGCAAATTTTTACACTGAATCCTTGGTGGTCCTCAGGATCTGTAAAGGGGGGTACCCCAAACACCCCCAACTATGCAGTGCTGTTCCCACATAGGTTTACAATTGGCAATAGTGTGTATCAGGTGCCTTCTTAGACCTTTCAACAAGAAGAGCTCACTGCCAGCCCAGAGACCAAGAAACCTCAGTCTTTTCTGTGTCAGTCAATACTCCCTTTCCTTTCAAGTTCCCTAGGTTGCCTTATTTTTGTAAATAATACTAAAACAATGACATAAGGTATAAATGCTTTATTAAATTCAGAAAAGAAATTGCAGGCATACACATTCACTCTCAGATCAGCAGAGCTTCTAAAAAGTATACTTACAATCTACAAAGTAGCTTGTAGGCAAGAAAGATTATTACTCTGCGAGCCAAGGAACTTAGCAGAGGGACACAGCCATGTTCTCAAAGCAATACCCAGATGCCTGGTCAGATCCTCAGGTCACCGACCCTCACCCTGACCAGGTAACCTAGGCCCCGCTTCTGAAAGTTTGGAGAGTGATGCAGGCTAAGCATGTATACCCCTCTTAAGCTCTCCAAAATGTAACAACCTCCCACCTGATGAAAATGCTGATTGATCCTCCTCATCCTTTAGACTGCTTTTTTCAAGAAATCTCCACCCTTGTGATGTGAGTTGTTTATCCAAACATGTGTATCAGTTCCTCTTTCATGTGGCAAACTTTGTAAATACTATCTCCTTATACTTCTCTTTTTCCAAAATCAGGGACTCATATGCCATTATTTCTATTCAAGCAGAACCTTTATATTGCTTATAAATTGCTTTTAAAACTCAAGCCCTCACATGCATGCACACTTGCATCTACATTTCCATCCCCTGGTCAGCTAGCTTCTCAATAACAGGAAACAGGCATCTCTTAAAGCAACTGTCCGTCAGTGTTCTTGGGTCTAAATACTTCTAAAATCCATCTGCTTTTATTTAATTAAACTCTATATGTTTATATTCTAAGAAGCCTTTTCTCCTAAATCTAGCCAAAAGCATTTCATCTATTCCCAAGCATAACCCTGGATTACTTCCAAGCAATCTTTTTAGACTGCCTAAAACTACCACTAACCCTTCAAACACATATCCACATATCTCCCTTTTTCTACTTTTTGTCCTCAGCAACTTTTAGAAATCTTACCATGAGACCTTGTGTTCTGTTCTTCAGGCTAACTTGTGTTAAGCCATTGGTCATTCTAGGAATCCTACTACATATGCTAACATTCTAAGCCTTATTTTATTTATTTATTTATTTTTATTTTATTCAATTTCTATACCGCCCACAGCCAACGGCTCTCTGGGCGGTGAACAGCATAAATTTAAAATACAATATAATAAAATCACATATCAATACCACACACATAACAAAATTCCAAAGACTAAAAACATATTACATAATTGTTCTAGTATACTAAGATGTAATAAATATACTAAGAATATTAAAATATTAAAATGCCTGGGAAAAGAGGTACATATTAACCTGGTGCCGAAAAGAGAGCAAAGTTGACGCCAGGCACACCTCGTCAGAAAAACTATTCCATAGTTCGGGGGCCACCACTGAGAAGGCCCTTGATCTTGTTGTCATCTTTATGAGTCAGTACCCGGAGGAGGGCCTTCGATGTTGCACACAGTGTACGGGTAGTTTCATATCGGGAGAGGCGTTCCATCAAGTATTGCGGTCCTGGGCCGTGTAAGGCTTTATAGGTCAAAACCAACACTTTGAATCTGGCCCGGAAACATATAGGCAGCCAGTGCAAACGGGCCAGAACAGGTGTTATATGTTTGGATCGTTTGGTCCTAGTCAACAATCGGGCCGCAGCGTTTTGCACGAGCTGCAGTTTCCGAACCGTCTTCAAAGGTAGCCCCACGTAAAGCGCATTGCAGTAGTCCAATCTTGAGGTTACCAGAGCATGGATAACTGAAGCAAGGTCGTCGCTGTCCAGATAGGGATGTAGCTGAGCTACCAACCGAAGTTGATAGAACGCACTTCGTGCCACCGAGGCTACCTGGGCCTCAAGTGACAATGAAGGATCTAGAAGAACTCCCAGACTACGAACCTGCTCCTTCAGGGGGAGTGTAACCCCGTCCAGAACAGGTTGAATATCCACCATCTGATCAGAGAAGCCGCTCACTAACAGCATCTCAGTCTTGTCTGGATTGAGCTTCAGTTTATTAGCTCTCATCCAGTCCATTATTGCGGCCAGGCAACGGTTCAGTACATTGACAGCCTCACCTGAAGAAGATGAAAAGGAGAAGTAGAGCTGCGTGTCATCAGCATACTGATGACTATGCACTCCAAAACTCCTGATGACCGCCCCCAGCGGCTTCATATAGATATTAAAGAGAATGGGGGACAGAACTGACCCCTGCGGGACCCCATACTGGAGAACCCAGGGTGTCGAGCAATGCTCCCCAAGCACTACCTTCTGGAGCCGACCTACCAAGTAGGAGCGGAGCCACTGCCAAGCAGTACCTCCCACTCCCAACTCGATAAGTCGCTCCAGAAGGATACCATGGTCGATGGTATCAAAAGCAGCTGAGAGATCAAGGAGAATCAACAGGGTTACACTCCCCCCATCCCTCTCCCGACACAGGTCATCATACAGGGCGACCAAGGCTGTCTCAGTACCAAAACCGGGCCTGAAACTGGATTGAAATGGATCTAGATAATCGGTTTCATCCAAGAGTGTCCCTTATCACTTATGTCCCTTATCACTCATTTCCTTGTGGTATTAGGTGTTACCACAGTTCCAGGGTCTCATCAGAAACCCCTGCAATCAAATCCCCTCCCTTCTGACATTTTCTGGGTCACTGTTTACTCCAAGTACCAACCAACATACCATAGCAATCAGGACAAGTTCCATGTTCTTGTGATGAGCCACATGATGCCATGCATTTTTGTTATGGTGGTTTTGCAAACAGTGGCAATCTCCTACAAATCTCACTGTGAGGATGAGGTTTACTGGTCCACTCATGTCAAACCAGAATTCTCAAAAACCCTTGTTATGGACTCATATCTAATAACTGACATCCTTTAAGCAGAATAAGTAAACTAAAAATTGCTACACCAGTACTCTCTGGCTTTAACCCTTGCCGTGCAATTTTCATTATAATGCAGAAGCCGTATACCACAGGTGTATCCTATGTCCCCTGACCCCCACAGTATAAAGAGGCTTTAATGTATGCAGTTGTTTTATCTATGGTTTTATTTGTGAAATCGCATCAAGATGCTTCAATTCAAGAGATTCATAAATGAAATAATAACAATATACATCATATTCAAATATTTGGCCTCTCTTGTCCTCTTTTTTGGATGGACCCACCACAGGAAAGATGTATCCTGGTTGCTAGGGAAAAAAGGAGGGCAAACTATGGCGTTTCCAAAGACTACTAGAAAATACGACAGAAACAAGAAAAGTGCATTAAAGGGGAGGGAAAATTAGAAGTTCTTTAGGATGCCAGGGATTCCTATTGCCTGGTGTCCTAACAACTCACTTAATCACAACTCTGACTTCACTCATTGGCTAAAAACACTAAAAACAAACAGAAGCAGCCAGGCAGGCTCATTTCACAGAAATTGCTTAGACTAGGACACCTGCATACTTTGCTTCATAAATTTCTTTCTAGGAGAGCTAGAGACTTGCTCTTTTTTATTTATTTAAAGAAGGCTCAGAGTCTGGTGCCTCTCCCTAAGGTTGCTAATGAAGTCTTTCATGGGTGCCATGGCACCTGCGGGTGCTGGGGTGGCAACTGCCTCATTAGGCTCTCTTTACTGATGGATAGGAATAATAGGAGATTTTGGTTTTACATGTTATAGAACATGGAACGGTTGTAACATTAACTGTTCTAAAGGTCCTTTTGAATAACCTTTAAAACAGTTAATGTTACAACTATTTCTTTCCTTTATAGAGCACCTTTAATTGAAAGCAACAAGGAGACTTGGATCGCAAACTGTATCTCATATTGGTGTGCTACCCATTTTCTAGCCCACTTATCTCAAGTAATGAAGTAACATCATGATGATCTTGAGATTATGCTTTCCAGTACCTTAGGAGTTCATGCAAAAATAAATAGCTTATCTTCAGACCATTCCTGTAGTACAAGGAAAGGCCTATTCAAGGCAAGACATCCATGTAAATCAGTAAGCTTTTCTTCGAATTTTAAAATAGAGTTCATACAAAAAAGACTATTCACCAATACTTCTGTGTATCAGAGACACAAACTCTATAGGCAGGAGTGAAGGGGGATGATGGTTGTTGTTGCAGGGACAAACGCTTCTTTATAGAAAATGTATAATTTATATTTTTCAAAATATTTAAGTTGAGAAGGGTGCTTGTGACACAACTCCAGGGCCATTGCATAGGAATGAACCATTCCAGCTTAGCACCTCACCAAACTATAATTCCCAGGATTCTTTCAGGGAAGCCATGATGTTATAGTGGAGTAAAAAAGTTATAAATTTATGGTGCACTTAGTCCCCCAGACTAAGTCATAAACATTTATGCCAGCATTAGGGATGAGCTCATTTCCTCTGTTCCTTTCCTTTATTGTTATGTGGGTTCACTCTGTCTTGTATTCCATTCCTCCTGAATTCCTACTGAACCAGGAAAATTCTGGAGTTGGATCCTGTGCTGTTTGCTGCATCCTCGAGTCTCTTTAGGTCATTTGCATCTCCCCCACCCCAGTATTCCTGTCGTGCATGCACCCTACAGAAAGTATCTTGACACAAACATATATGCAGTCTAAAACATATATACAGTATAAAAGAGGGAGCTCTTTTGCAGTGTGCATCAGTAATGTGGGGAGAGGAGGAAGACATGAAGGAACAGAAAGTTGTGGGAACACAGTGCACCGTACTACTTCACACAGTGTGTAGTTACAATATGGAATTTTCTCCCACAAGAGGTAGTGATGGCCGCCAACTTGGATGGCTTTAAAAGAGGATTAGTCAAATTCTTGGAGGATAAATCTATCATTGACTACTAGCCATGATGACTATCTTCTCTCTCTCCTCTCAAAGGTAGTAAGCTTCTGAATATCAGTTTCTGGGAATCATAAGTGGGGAGAGTGCTGTTGTGCTCAGGTCCTATTTGCAGGATTCCAAAAGGCATCTGATTGGCCACTGTAAGAACAGGATCCTGGACTAGAAAGGCCTCTGGCCTGATTGAACAGACTCTACTTATAATCTTACAGCATTTGAAATTAAGGGGGGCAGTGCTGCTCCCAAAGGCTCCTTGGTGTCAGGACCATGTGTAGCAGTAGATTGCAGATCTTTCTTGGCCAGGAGCACAAGGGAAAGGGGAATAAGCAAATGCTAGATATGTATTTTTGGCCCCATTGAAAGGGATTCTTGTTTCTTCTGGAGGCCAGTCTAGGATGTTCTATGCAGGAGGTGCCTCATTAAGAGACAAATGTTTGAACTAGCCCAAATTCATATGCTTAGTTAAAAGTGAAAAAGAATGTCCCATACTTTGCATAAATCATCCTCAAGGTAATCTTCTGCAGAGATTTTAAAGAACTTAATACATGTTTGGCCTTGCACTGGAGCACTTTAAAACCAAACCCTCTCCTGAAATAACTCTTGTGCATTTGAATTTCTTCTTCATCCAATCATCCCAGAGGCTTGTTGTGCCTTCTTTCTGCAGAATATGAATCATCTTTACTAAGTCATTTTGACAATCCAGGGTGCAGCCAGAAGAGCCATTCCCTGTTTCAGGCTGAGAAGTGTGGAAAATAGTCTTTTTGCTCACAGTGTAACTGATTTTCATATTTCTTTAAAATTGATATTTTTATTCCCTACAGTAGTCCATCAGGTACAGAAGGAGTTGCTCAGCAGTGAGCAAATTGTTCCTGTCAGCCTTACAGAGGTACTGACTGTAACTCAGAACTCTAATGACTTCCTTTTAGAATTTGATTGACAGGCCTGCTGACAGGTGGGCACAGAACTAGTGTGTAGGCCCGGAACATGGAGGCTCCAACTACAGAGTAATAGAGGTGCACAGAGATGTTTTCCTTTCTCATTCTTTCTTCTTTTTCTTCATATGGCGTATACCTTTTAAAAGACTTGCTAGCAGCAGTGGTGGGAGGAATCCTGCTATGCTACTCAAGAACTCAGGAACTGGACAGATGCTGGGTTAGCCCAGGCAGTCACCCTTTGCTTGCATCAGTAGCTCAAGTGAGCTCCCCTCTAGTATGAGAGCTTGCTTGAATATTTGCCTGATGTGAGTTCTGCTCTTAGCTCATATTATGAGGAGGAGGCAGTAGAGTTCCCAACTATCTCACCACAGATTGCAGGTGAGGGATGTGGTCAGGGCCGGTTCTAAAGGGCGGCCAGGTGGGGCACTGGCCGATGGCCCCTGGGGCTATGGGTCCCCTGTGGGTCCCCTGAGCTCCTCTTCCACAATCTGTGGCAGGATTGCTGCCACGGATAGCAGGGCAGGAGCTTCAGAGCCGCCCGCCATTCCCCCACTTCACCTACCTTTCTCTCTGCTGTTTTTTTGTGGCTGCACGCATCACGCACACAGGTTTGCCATCAATCAAGATGGTGGCTGAAGTTTCCCTAAGGGGCTGAAGCCTCTGCCACCATCTTGGTTGATTGCAGCAATGTGCATGTGTAGCACGCGTGCATGCCATCAACCAAGATGGTGGCAGAGGCTTCAGCCCCTTAGGGAAACCTCAGCCGCCATCTTGATTGATGGCAAACCTGCACGTGCAGGTGCGCCGCTGAAAAAAACAGCACAGAGAAAGGTAAGTAGAGAGGGGGAATCGGGGGGCACTTGGGATCTTCCACCCTGCAATCCATGGTACCAATCCTGCCACGAATAGCAGAAGGGAAGTGCCGGGGCCCAGGGCAGGCTGGGGCCGGCCCTGGATGTGGTCAGTGTTTACTTATTTATTACAGTTATTTATATTCCAACTTTCAGAATATAAATCCTTTATATTTCAGAATATAAATCCTTTATGACAAATGATTTATTGTTATTTATTTCTTATTTATTTATTGTGTTTATACCCTGCCTTTCTTTTCATGAAACCTAAGGCAGCTTACATATGGCTCCCAGGCAGTCTGCCATCCAGGCACTGACCAGACCTGACCCTGCTTAGCTTGAACAAGGAGCTGGCCTTATGTGCCTTCAGGCCATAGCCCAGGAGCCTGATTTGTGAATAACTTGCATCATTCTTTGAGAATGGTTTTGTTTAAATGCTCATTTGCTTAGGTATCAATTAATATAAAAATAAAGGAGAGATAAATAAATGAAGAATAGATGGTTGCACTATTCATGTTAGGTATTTGGCTGAAGAATAACTGCAGTGTATTTATTTTAAAATGTAACATATGGTAGTTGACAAAGGATTTTTATTAGTGCAAAGCATTAGTATTCATGAATTTTGAATGGAGACTATTATCAAATTTATTACAAGTATATGAGCAGGACAGCTTTTGTAAATTGGTAGATTTAAAAAAAAACTTACAAGAAAAGTAAAATGGAAATAGTGATATGTGTGCATGGTTTCTGAAAGAATGTTCCTCCAACAGCTCTAATTCATATGTCAAATACATATTTAAACTTGACTTATGGAATAGTCGTTGGTAAATAGAGGCAGTGGTATGTGGTGAACCAGTGTAGTTGTAGTTGCTAAGGTGTTGGACTAGGACCTGGGAGGCCAAGGTTCAAATCCCCATGAAGCCATGAAGCTCATGGGGTGACTTTTGGGCTGGCCACCATTTCTCAGCCTAACCTACCTTATGGGGGAAATGGGGGGAGAACCATGTATGTCACTTTGAGCTCTTTGGAGGAAAGATGGGATAGAAATGAAGTAAACAAACAATGTATCTATCAGCCTCAGTTCCCATCTGTGAAAGATGAGTAATATCAAGCAGACGTTCATGGTCTCAACCCAGCTAAAGGTGGTCATGACTCATGCCTAAGTTCCATGAAACTAAGGGAACAAGTTAGTGACAACTAACTTTAGCCACAATATGTTCAAAGGAATGTGTAGCCTGATCCCTTCCAAGTTTACTCATTGCCAGGTCTTACTCTGAGTTCAGTGGGATGGGTACTCCCTGGTAAGTATGAATTTCTCTTATTAACCAACTATTATTTACTGAAGCTTTATGGACGTTTTTATTGATTTTATTATCAGTGCCGCCCTGGGCTCCTACTGGGAGGAATGGTGGGATATAAATCTAATAAATAAAATAAAAATATTTTGTATGCTGCCTTGATATACTTTTATGAAAGTGCAATTAACTATAACTAAATTTGAACCATTTTATGCAATAGATTTATTATATTCCTTTGGACAAATAACTTACCTTTCCACCTCAGGCCCTATGTATGTAATGAATTATACAAACTGTTTTCTATAAACTGCTATCTATAAATGTGCTTGTACAACAGCCATCCATTTAGAGGGACAGTAGCCATCATGGTGCCCTGTAGATGTTATTAGTCTCCAACTCTCATCAGCCCCAGCCAGCATGGCCAATGGTCAGAGACAATGGTAATCCAACCAACATCTGGAGGGCAGATGTCTACCCCTGAAATAGGGCTAACTAAGGTAGCAATGCAAATTGACCTATACCTGACAGTCTTTATCCTTAGGGCCTTTCATCTGAACGGTGTCAGGTAAACTAAATCTAATTACTAAGCTGTGTGTTATGCAGCCCTGTCCAATGAAAGCTTATCAAAAGTAAGTTCTGTACAATGTAGAGACTTACTCCTGAGTAAGTATGATTGCGCCCTCAGTATCTGTTCATTTCTTTTCAATGCATTCTGCCAAATCTCATGTTCACCTTGCTTATATTGCTTTCACCTTGCTTAATCTTTAAAATAGTATTTTCTTCATTTTGTGTGACTATCAGATAGAGGCATGATTTCATAGTGTTATGGTACTGTAATATGTTTCAGTTAATTTATGATTAGGCTGTTTCTGGTCTGCAAGCTAGAGATGCCTCTGCCTTTCCTTATCTTGCTCTCACTGGAAAGCTTGCATTTAGCCTTTACTCATACCATGCTGTGATTGATAATTTAATGAGACAAGCTGCTTAATGGGGGGAAAAAATCACAAAGATTGACACCATTAAACCAAGCTAGGAGTAACCAGTTCAACACACACACACCCAGATTAATCAACACTTGATTTAACATTTGCTACATCTGTTTGATGGGATATTTACCAGTTTATTTCACCAGTCAAAGGGGAAATAATCTTATATGTTGACAAAAATAAGAATTAATTAGGCATAACCACCTACAATTTCATTATTCAGTTTTCTATCTCTTTACCATTAGGACAGAAAGAGTAGACTCATCAGAACCACTGAGAGTAGCATGCCAGGAATTTATCTTTCTATATTCCCTTAAACTTGACCATTATATTTATAGGTGGGCTGTAATTAATGCATATAAATCAAAGGTACTATAAATGTGTTCATCTACTAATGGTGGTTTTAGCTATTTACAGATCCTAACAACTGGCACTGTCTCTATGGATTTTAAAAAAAACCAAGTTCATACCCTTGCATGAAATATTGTTCATCCCTCCTTTAGACTGCAAACGCCCTTGCATAAACATCTCATGCTGATTTATACCAAGTCAGACCATTAGTGACTTTATTTTTTTTAGTTTTATTTTTCATTTTCAAATAATACAGAAAAGGAACTATAACATGTTTCCCCTCCCCCCTCCCTGACGACCCCATTTCGTTCGACGAGAGAGCTATTATAGTGTTTAAGTCAAACATAGGAATTCATCAAGCCAACCACAGCCTTTATTGTCCTGTCTTTTCTTACTGGCAATGGCTCTCCAAAGTCTCAAGCAGAAATATTTGCCAACCTTGCTGGGTGAGATCCTTTGAACAGGAGATGCCAAGGACTAAAGCTGGGACCTCCTGCATGCAAAGCACATACTGTGTTCCTTCCCCATGGGAAATGCCAGACATCAGTGGTCTAGTAGGAGAGGGAGGCACTGGGTATAGGTACTGCCCACATCTAGGGGGTTCTTGGAGGGACAGTTCTTCCTGCAAAACATCTTCCTCCTATCCTGTTGATGGCACTCATGTTTGTTTCCATGATCTATTCCAGTGGTTCTTATTTGGGACACGGATCTCTTTGAGAATCTCATGAAAGCTATGGACCTCCATAAACAAACAAACAAATACATTTTATTGCATTGATTTTTCTGTACCTAGTTTATACACCCCTTGAAGCTAGCGTTGCCAGGTCAGAAGCAATCCAAACTCTGAGATTTCAGGGGTGGGTCCTAGTGATGTCACAGGGCAGGGCCCTAGTGATGTCATTCAGCATAATATGTTAAGCATCAACCAAAGTTGCTTCGAACATACCACTTAAACAAAAATAATTCTCAGATTGGAAATTAAGATAGAAATCTTAGCTAAATGAGAGTGTTCCCAGGTCCAGCTGAAGTCCATTCCTTTTCACCTGTTTAGGGAGCCTGGGTAGGGGACATTTAATGTGGCCTACTTGCTTCTGGCAAGGAGGGTTTAAGTGCCCTCAGGCCAGGCCAGTCACCAGAAGGCAATTATAGGAAGAAGGGAGCCTAGTGTTGTGGTGTTAGATGGGAGCACTGAGGAGTAAAGATGGATGCCCCTGAAGGCTGCAATTCTAAACACACTGACTAAGGGACTAAGTACCATAGAACTCAACAGGACTTACTTCTGAGTAGATATGGTTAGGATTGTGCTGTTGGTAAGGCTTGACTAGGGATCCTCTGCAAAGCTATCGCTATAAAAGCTGGGTTGACAACCCCTTTCCTGCCTGTTAACAAGGCTCCTCCAAACCTCTTTACATATTTAACCCTTCACTGCAGAGAGAGGTTTGGAAAATTAGTAAGAGTTAAGAAGATTCTCTATCCTTTCCTGCCTATCCTGTTGGCTGCTATAAACTCAGTTTGACAGCCAACCCAATTCCAGGGAGTAATAACTGACCGAGAGAAAACGCACATGGCTTGGTCTACCTTCACAGGCAGTAGACTGGGAACAACAGCAATTGAAGCCACACTTCCCAGTATGTGAATTGTCTTTTTACCACTATTGGGCAAGAAACAAACCATCATGCAGACAACAAGGTGCATCATCAATGTGTTTAAGGAGCTTGAGGTGAGCACATAGAACCACTGTTATTGCTTTTATGGATGTAAGGGAGTGAGGTCAGAGGTAAATGAAATGCAAATAGAAAAGAAAAACAAAAGACAGGGATGATTCCCTAAATGTAATACCATACCAACTACAACAAGATTCCTATGAGTAAGGCAGAAACTCAGCATCCTGCAACTAGTCAGGGTTCCTAACCAAAAACCAAAACTAAAAAAAACGTGTCAGCCAGTAAGCCAAGGTCACAGAAATCCCCACACAATACAGCCTGACCTGGGGGCTGCAGTTAGTGCAGAATGCTGTGGCACGATTGCTGATATGAGTGAGACCCTGTCAGCACATAATATCTCTGCTCTGAAATCTGTATTGGTTGTCGATTTGCTACCAGGCCAAGTTCAAGGTGTGGTTTTCATGTTACGGGTACTTGTTCTGCTCTGGTAAGAAATCAGTCCTTTAGCGTGGCAGCACCTACACTTTGGATCTCCCTGCCTATTGGCATTAGGAAGATGACTTCATTGTAAAAACAGTTTTGTTTAAGCAAGCCTACCCAGACATGTCGAAGCTATTGTGTTTTTTATCTGTTTTTAAGACAGATGCTCTTGGAGGTTGCTGATTCATAGGGTAGCCATAAGTCATAATCGACTTGAAGGCACATAACAACAACATACAGGATTAGCATTACAGCTTTACTTCCAGAAAAGTAGGTAATGGATTCAAATTTCATATTAGGAAGGTTTTGAAAACAGGCTATGAATTAGACAAACAAACTGCCCAGTAAAATATAAACTTGTTTGACTCCTTATAATTAGAAAAGTATAACATATACACTCACTCAATTTATATGTGCAGACAAACAGGAAAAGGAAACTGTTTTCAATGTTTGCAGTGGGTTCTAGCTATTGCCTGGAGGTCAGAAAATCTCTTGTCAGTTACAAGCCCGACTTCACTTATTGGCTAAAAACCTGAAAGGGCTGGGATTAGAGCAGTTGGCTTTTAACAGAAGTTGGGGGTGGTGGCTGAGGTTTTGATGTATATCTCTTGAACCAGATTACCTAGAAACTTTTTTAAAAATTGAAAGCCAAGAGTCTGGAGATTAAGGTGACTCACCCAGAGGGGACCCAAAAAAACTGGAGTCTCTGGGTGAAAACCGGAGACCTGGAAAGTTTACCTGAAGCCCATCCATGTTCCTCTAGCTTAAGGACCCCTTATCTATTCTGTTTGCTCCCTTTTGAAAGAGAAGTCAGCGTTTCCCTGGCAGTATGTAGTTAAGCAGACACAGAGTCCCAGAAGGAGGGCAGAAAAGCTGCCAGAGCTATGTTATTGCAGGGATTAGGCATAGTTTATCCTTTGGTTCATCACATTTATCTCAATGTTATTTCATGGCCACAATCTATATTATATGTCATTTAGAGATGGTAGGCTTGTGCTGTCTCTTTGAGACTTTAGTGTCTTTAAGGCAAGGGTGAGGCCCCTGTGGCCCTCTAGGTGTTATTGGACTCTATCTCCCATCATCCCTGACCATTGGTCATGCTGGCTGGGGCTGATAGGATTTGACGTCCAACAACATTTGAAGGGCCACAGGTTTTCCTTCTTTACCCTCAGGTATTGCTGACCTGCTAGTGTCTCTTATTTAGTTAGTTTGATAGCCTTCCCTGTTCTAAAGAGTGAGAAAAACACTTCTTCTCCCCAAACAAAGCAGAATAAAATGTATCAAATTCCTTGAAACTTCCTCACACTTCCCAACTCAACCTTGAGCTCCAAAGGCCAGTCTAAACAGGCAGAACAAATGATTCAGATAAGCGCTTAGTCTTGGACTTTGGTGAATCTTTAGTGGGAGTCTATAGTTTTGTGAGCCTGCAGGCTATATAAGCCATAAGACCAATAGATATATTTATTTTTTGTTGCATGTAGGCCGATATTGGTATTGTGCCCTGCACAGCCTGCAAACCCCCACTACAAACACAACCAGGGCCGGCTCCAGGAATGTTGGGGCCCTTGGGCATAAGCCTGCCCCGGGCCCCTCTGCTCCCCTTCCATGATCCGTAGTACGAGCTGCGCCGCAGATCGCAAGACAAGACCCAGCCGCCACTCGCCACCATCCCCTGCCACCATCCCCCATGCTTCACCTACCTTTCTCTGGTGTTCTTTGCGGCTGCGCGCACTGCGCACGCAGGGTTGCCATCAATCAAGATAGCAGCTGAGGTTTCCATAAGGGACTGAATGCGTGAGCTGCGTGCCATCAACCAAGATGGCAGCAGAGGCTTCAGTCCCTTACGGAAACCTTGGCTGCCATCTTGATTGATGGCAACCCTGCACACACAGTGCGCACAGCCGCAAAGAACAGCAGAGAAAGGTAGGTGAAGCGGGGGAATGGTGGTGGGTGGCGGGCAGTGGCAGCAGCAGCTTGTGGCTCGGAAGCTGGTGTCTTGCTATCCATGGCGCGGCTCATGCCATGGATCACAGAAGGGGAGTGGAGGGGCCCCCCCAGGGGCTCCTGTAGCTGTGGGGCCCTCGGCCCAGTGCCCAACCTGGCCACCCTTTGGAACCGGCCCTGAACACAACATATGAACAATGCATATTTGCTGTGTCTGTAATGAGAGCCTGCAGGCTGTGCAGGCCATAAGATATGTTTGTTTGGTATTTTAAAAATGAAATAAGAATAATTTTATGGTCCTATTTCTTAGCAGAGATATAAACTCAAGCAGTAGAGTGAGAATCATCCAGCCCACCTTTTCCCTCAGACACAAATAACAGCAGACACAATCTTCTTAGGTAATAAGATAATGTTTACTCACGACCTTTCATACATTCAGGAAACATAGGCTCTAGCTTAGATGGGAAGATTAGGAGTCCATTAGTCTTTGGTAATGATGCTCTCAGGGGAGAGCATCTTCCATGCTGCCTCTCCCAGAGGTAAAAAGCTCAGTAATGGTGGATATGCAGGAATGTGCAAATATCCCCTCGGAAAGGACAGAGGAAGAGAAAGCCAGGTAACCCCACCCTTTAGGAAGTTACATCACTGTAAAGAGGTACATGGGATATTTCCCAAATATCTCTTAAAGGGAAATCTCCCTTTTACAAGGGAACATGCAAGTTTGCTTATTCTAACAATGTTAGGGTTAGATATATTTATTTTTTATTTCCCTGCAAAGGTACAAAAAAGGTACAAAAACAAGGAAGAATAAGGAAGCAGTAATACCAGGTGTATTTACAAAACAAACTTTACACCATTGATTCTTCATGGCTTCTTTTCCAGAAACTGGAAATAATTTTGCAAAAGATGTTTTAGATCTCTAGCACCACCCCCTCCCCAATCCCACAACTGTTTTCTAGACTCCATTGTGTGGGAAGCGATACTAAAATTCGTTTATGTTTGTAGCTTAAATGCAGCTTAAATGTGTCCTGAGAGAGCCCATGAAAGAAAAATCTGTCACCTTGAAGTGTGAGTGATGTTGTGTGTCCCACCGCATAGAATCCTCCTCCCTTGGCAGATGTTTTTTGACTACTTTAAAATATGAAAAAAAATCAGAAAGGGGCCTTAGAAACACTGTTTCTGTGTGGCTGCAGTGTGTTTTTTACAGGGTAAATGGACTTATCCATACTGGCAACTCAACATTGTCCCTTGCTAAAGCTATATTGCCTAAGGCATCACGCAAGGCAGTGAATTAAAGGATTTGCAGTAGGAAATTGTTATGTGGCTTACCACCAAGTTGCTTAGCTTTGGGCTTGCTGGATCAGACAGAGGAGCCAAATCAGTGAATAAGGAGAGTGCCAGTGTCACATTCTGTGCCATTTATTCACAGCTGTGTGTTCTGCAATTCACTTGGAGATGGAATAATACAACAATTACTCATAGAGAAGGTTAAGTATCTGTATGTGTGTGTGTATGAGAATGAGCCACTTCAGCCAATTTTTCCTTTAAGGAAAACAAATTTTCTCAAATATCTAATTAGCTCTGTTGAATCTTGATAGCTATAAGCAAACGTAATTATGATATGTTAAAATATCAATAATGAGAGGACTATTCTGTACCTTACCAACAAGAAGATACGCAGCTACAACTATGGCAATCTAATCATTCACATTTATTCATGATGGAGGGCTAGAAAAAGTGAGTCATAACTAAACACACTTAAATTTATACTTGTTTTGCTGTTCACTACTGCTTGTGTGGTAGCATTCATATTGCTTGAAAGCTATGAATTAATAATATGTGGACATAGGAGGGCCTGTATCTGGAAATAGTTATAAAAAACCTCCTAAATATTTGCAGTGCATAATGTTTTTGTTAACATTTGAAAAATGCCCACTTGGTAACCCAGAGAACCAAATGCAGGATGCACCTACAGAAGAGGTCAGGATAATGATGTCATTGTCAGTGAAAACTAGGGAAGATGTATCCCTCTGAAAGTAGCTTGAGATCTAGCAAGGCTCTTCTTATGTTCTTACGTTATGTTCTTATGAAACCACAGTTATTACTTGCAGAGATTTAAAGGCCGTGATCTCAATACCTGCAATCTTTTTCTATTTATGTCTCAGGTTTATTCTTCCACTTTGCTATTTTATGTAGAAATATACTAGCATCCGAAGAAAGAGAGAAATGTTACCCTAGTTGCCCTCTGATTGTTAGCAAGAACTGATTGGGCCCAAGTTCAGTTTTTATGTATTCATAGGGTCGCCAAAAGTCAGAAGCGACTTGGAGGCAGTCCATTTCCATTTTACTGTACACATACATTATACCTTTTCACTTCATCACATCCAGACTTGATTTGATCCCTCATTATCAAAGGATCACATATTCCAATTTACTCATTTCTGCTAAAAATCACCTACATGTGCTAATTAAAATATTCTTACTGCAGGAGACTTGCTGTTTCCCATATAGAGTGCTTGTGGGTGGCCCAGGATGATTGTTGGATGTATCCTCCTTAATGGGATCCAATAGTTTTGGATATGGCCAGGGATTTAATGAGTGTGTTTTAATGGAAAAGTCGTCACAGCTTAGGAAAAAGACACACCCCAGCAATACTCTGAGCAAGGAGAGGTTGGCATGAGTGAGTGAAAAGCAGCAGCATGAATCAATAGGGGGAGACAGAGGAAGAAGCAAGAACTTGGCTGAATGTGCTTTCGGTGGGGCAGGTCTCTCGGAATATAAGAACCTAAGGAGAACCCTGCTGGATCAGGGCAGAAGCTCATCTAGTCTACATTCCTGTTCTCACAGTGGCCAACCAGATGTTTATGGGAAGCCCACCAGCAAGTACTTAGAGAAACAGTGCTCTTGACACTTTTGTATGAATGCTGCCTCCAACAGTGGAGGTAGAACATAGTCATCATGGCTAGTAGCATGATATGGGCAGCAAATTCTGACAAATAGAAGCACACATGTTCTAAATCGATATACTATACATAAAGCAAATGTTATCAAAAAGTGTTCTGTTCTTCAAAGGCAATCAAGGCCTGGGTAGCACTGCTCCTGGAATGCCTCACCACTCAGGGGAGAGAGCATACAACAAGGGAAGGGCTGTAGCGCAGTGGAAGGGCATCTGCTTTGCTCTACTACTGAGAAGGTCCCAAGTTCAATCCCCAGCAGCTCCAAGTAAGGGTGGGAGGGACCCGTCTGAAACCCTAGTAACTGCTGCCAGTCAGGGTAGACAGTACTAGCTAGATGGACCATTGGTTTGATATAAGGCAGCTTTCTGTATAATCTCTTTTCAGATTGCCTCTCTGAGCAACCCTATATATGCTCTAAGGATGAAACAATCATATCTGGGTGTCAACTAGTTTATTAATCAGATATACATTTATATCTAAGATGGGCAATGGGATTCAAAATTCAAGATTGTCAGTGGTAACCTAGTATGTGGAAGAGCCAGATATTCAATGATCCACTGAGCTACAAATATGTGACACTGCTCAAATAGTCCAGAATTCCCCACAACCAGATATTGACTTGAGTTTGGGGATGTATGTGTACTTTTCTGCATTTTTTTTTATCTTGGACTGTGATGATGAGCCAAGTGGTTTATCAGTTGCCCACAAAAGAATCCCTTGAGAGCTTTATTAACGGCTTAAATATCTTCCTGAACGAATGGATGGCAAGAGAACAAATTAAGAGTGCTGTCTGAGACCACAGAACAACAGCCTGTACAAAACATTTTCTTATGAAGAAATCTGGTTAATGTTCTTGGACAAAACTGTTTAAAATTCTGCATAACAGCTCTATTTAGGTGCTGTCACAGGATATACAAGGATTCTACATTTTTTTCCCCTGTGAGCATCTTTTCCTCACCAATCCTTTTCAAAGGCACTGGCTGTATTGATACTCAGGGGAATCTGACTATCTAATTCCCCTTAGACATCTCAAATTCCCAGCTGATGTTTCTAATTATATATGTGACTAAATGTCATCTCAACAAAAAAGATGATTTAAAAATAAACTCTTTCTTTTGCTATGGTAACAGGAGACGTGTACCCTTCATTGCTTTGTTGCCTACAAATGTAGTACAGTTTACATAGTCAACACAATTTATACATTCACAAATGATGGATAATCAGAGTCAAAAGATATTCCATTTCAGAGCAAGCTACATTTATGACCTGCCAACATTAATAACTATGATCAGAGTGCAAGCCTGATGAAATAACATCAGTGGTGTTCAATTACAGTAATGTTATTTGGCTATGTACCTCAGTCTTGTGATCATTATTTACTGCCAACTAGGGTTAGGGAAGAAATTAGGTTTCATTCACATTTAAAACCAAATTTATTAAATTTGCACTTTCCAAAACAATATGAGAACTGAAACACAGCCATCCTGCAAAATTCGCACTTACTGAAATTTTGCAATGGAGTTGTCCAACCAGACAATGTTTACAAAAACACATATATTAGGGGGGAAATGTGCATAAAGTGAATATTTTCCTAAAAATAGCATACAAACGCGTTATGAGAAATTGCTTGCAAAAATGTGTACATTAATCAAAAGTGTATACAAAAACATGTTTAGTAGGAGAAATTTGCACTAAAATGCTGAAGAGTTTTCATGAGAATTAAAAAAAAGTTGCAGAAATGTGGAGAACTGAATTTGAGGTTGGAAGGGTGAGAAACTGAGAGAACCAACATCTTTCCATCCATAGTGCCAATAATTGACTGGACACTGTGACCAAAAAAAAAGTGATGTAGTACCTGCCCAGGAAGCATTACAATATTTGAACACCTTTGGGCAAAGAAGTGCTCCCAGGAAACTGTGTATACTCTTGCACAATCAGCTGCTCCTCCTTGATCAATTCATCTGAAGTGGCTTCTGTGGAGTAAAGTAGCACAGGCCATATCTGCAAGCTTCCCTTGAGACAAGCCCTGGGTCTCCAGTTAATTGGGGTCCCTCCTTTTTGTCTCTGTGTGGATGGAGTGCCACCAGTCCTTTCAGGTGTTCAGCTGAAAGCTTACTAGCAGTGATGCCACTCGGTAGCATGTTGGTATATTATTTATTTATTTATTGCATTTGTATACCGCCCCATAGCCGAAGCTCTCTGGGCGGTTTACAGCAATTAAAAACATTAAAAACAAATATACAAATTTAAAAACACATTTTTAAAAAGCAATTTAAAAACACATGCTTAGGCATTGCTTAGGTATAGGCAGGCCTCATCTGTCAGCCAATCATCAGCCCCATGGATGGTGGTGGGGAGCAGGCCATATGGAGAACCTTCTTCCTCTGGTCTGCTCCTGGGCAGGAAATCCTGTGGCTTCAGCCCTGTTATTGCCAGTTTTTCTACCCACCCTCCCCTAGTTGTTATTGTTGTTGCTAAGACCAAAGGTTAACCACTAGTTGACAGGGCTGAGAAGGAATTTTGCTCACAGTCACAACTGAGCACAGCATTGTGGGGCCTTTTAAAGGAGAGGTGGACTGCCTTCAAGTCGATCCTGACTTATGGTGACCCTATGAATAGGGTTTTCATGGTAAGCTGTATTCAGAGGGGGTTTACCATTGCCTTCCTCTGAGGCTGAGAGGCAGTGACTGGCCCAAGGTCACCCAGTGAGCTTCATGGCTGTGTGGGGATTTGAACCCTGGTCTCCCAGGTCGTAGTCCAACACCTTAACCACTACACCACACTGGCTCTCATTGATAGCCTTATCCTCCATGAATTTGTCTAATCTTTTAAAGCCATCCTAGTTGGTGGCCATCACTGCCTCCTGTGGGAGCGAATTCCATAGTTTAACTATGTGCTGGGTGCAGAAGTACTTTCTTTTGTCTGTCCTGAATCTTCTAGGAGTTTGACAAGACCATTTGGCTTCCCCATTTAAAGCACCTTTGCTTACCCTCAACCAGCCTAAAATTATCTCCAGATACAGGTTCAAGAGTTCTGCACCTTACTGGAATGAGTGGGCAGAAATGAGAGATAGAGCAAATACAAATACTTTTGGTTTAATCCATTGTCAATTACACAATTGTTCTTGATCCTCTCATAACCAAGCTTACTGTGTGATAGCCTTAGCTACTATTTTTTTCTCCACCAAGAAGAGTACATTTTCAGTATCGTCCTACTGTAAATGGTATTCTCTAATTTAAGCAATAATAAGCCCTGGAGGAAATTAACAATATGCTGCAATAATGAAAAACAAGCATAATGATTATTGGATGTTTTTTGCATCCATTTGACAGGACTTAGTTATCTAATTAGCATTACAATGCAATTCCTATAGAGCCCTAATTTGTATGGAAATTTATGGTCCTTGTAGAAATAGAACATATTTGTACCTCAGAGGGAAAACAGCATAGCAAAGATGTTCCAAAGCTATCAGTACAAGTGTACTTCAGCAGAGAAGTTTATATTTTCTTTTGTTTAAAAAAGAAATGGCTTTCTCAAAACTTTGTCATTTATCTTCAATTGTGCTCAAGCTGCTGTGAAACAAACTTGTCCATTTCCAGGTTTCAAATATTTTATTTTATTCATAATAGAAACTCCCACAGCATTAAGTTACAATACCTTTGCTTAGATAACCCCTTCATTTGCATTACATTTACCATTGACCCTTACCACATATTGACTTGCAAAATAATAGGGTTTTAAATTGGCCATAAAGTCACTGTTCTTGCTGAACCTTTACTGATAAGCTGTTGGCAGAATTGCAGTGGAGGCTGTGTGGTGTGACTTTTCAATTCCACAGAAACACTCTGCAGAAAGTTGCATCATAGAAAGTTTCATATTTTATTTTTTTTAAAACCTCAGAACAGACTTCTGTTGTGATGCCACCTATTAGATAATGAGTACATTTAAGCAGCAATCCTAAAATTGTGTCTGGGTGGGGAACTGGCTGTGCATTCCATAGACCTTGCACTGCTTCAGTCACCCAAGCAGTAAACCAATTCAGGCAATTCCTCCCAGTCCAATAAAGTGGCAGGACTGGGCTTCAGGATCAGTGGTAACAAGGTGCCCAGTCCTCTCAGGTATGCTTCAACATGTTTTGAATGTATTTTATTTATACGATTCCATACATGCCCTTCGAATAGATAGAACAGTTACAATGATAAAACAAGTGAAGCCATTCCAAATGGAATAGAATATAGATTCAACAAAAGGGATGAGTTCCACAAAACAAAATACCTTAACTGTCAAAGGCCAGGGTAAGGAGGTGTGTTTTCAGAATCTAGTGAAAGCTGTACAATGAAGATCTTAAACACACCTCTGTGGAAAGGAAGTGCATAATTTAGGAGCTGCCGCAGATAAAATCCTCTCCTGAGGAACCATTTCTACACTTCTGAGGGTGCCAGAAAGCCCCCTCTGCAGATCTTAAGACATAAGAAGGTTGATAGGGATGGAGACAATATTCCAGATATTTGGGACCTAAGTTGTTTAGGGCTTTGAACACTAATGTGAGCCCCTTGAATTGGGGCTAGATCTGGCATCCAGTGCAGTTGTTTTAAAACAGGGGCTATGTGTGCTATATTTGGAACTCCAGCCAGTATTTTGGTTCCTGGATACTGGACCGGTTGAAGTTTCTGAATTGCCTTCAAGGGCAGCCTCACATAGAGCACTTTGCAATAGTCTAATCTGTCACTGTCCTGTTCCAAGTGGAGAGTACAGCAAGGATTGGGATACAAGCCTAAGCAGGAGCTCAGTAAACATTTCAGGCACTAGCAGAAGGTCTGACACAGGCATTGGTGGTAATGTGGCCTTCTCAAGTTAGGGAAATGGCATTAAGGGGGCTTGCAGGCTGTATTCATATTCCAGGGCCTTGGGAAAAGTGGGGCCATCTGAGGTGTGCAGTGAAGGCAAATCCTTTCCACACTCATATCTCTACCTTGGAATGAGGAATCCAGCCCCTGGATCATGACTGTTATACAAGTGTGTGGCTGGGAGGAGAACTGAACATGATGATCACATTTATGAACTATTTCTAATAGAGGTTTTGTGAAATATGCATGGATATACTTTTGTACACCAAGGGCACATCCAGACCAGCACCTTTATCATTTGTTGTTGTTATGTGCCTTCAAGTCGATTACAACTTATGGCGACCCTATGAATCAGTGACCTCCAATAGCATCTGTCATGAACCACCCTGTTCAGATCTTGTAAGTTCAGGTCTGTGGCTTCCTTTATGGAATCAACCCATCCCTTGTTTGGCCTTCCTCTTTTTCTGCTCCTTTTTCTCCAGCATTATTGTCTTTTCTAATGAATCATATCTTCTCAAGTGTGATAATCTCAGTTTCATCATTTTAGCTTCTAGTGATAGTTCTGGTTTAATTTGTTCTAACACCTAATTATTTGTCTTTTTCGCAGTCCATAATATGTGCAAAGCTCTCCTCCAACACCACATTTCAAATGAGTTGATTTTTCTCTTATCTATTTTTTTCACTGCCCAACTTTCACATCCATACATAGAGATCAGGAAAACAATGCTCTGAATGACCCTGAGTTTAGTGTTCAGTGATACATCTTTGCATTTGAGGACCTATTCTAGTTCTCGCATAGCCGCCCTCCCTAGTCCTGGCCTTCTTCTGATTTCTTGACTATTGTCTCTGTCAGGACCCCTCCTGTGGTCACCGCCTTGTCACAGTCCCACCTCAGGGTCCTGGTCTCTTAACTGTTCTCTCACCGGCTCTAGCAAAGATCTCTCAAGATCCCACTGCTAGGCAGCAGCACCATACACTCCCTGTACACAATATTGCCTTGAGACTGTGCCTTCATCTCCTCCTGGCTTATTGCTACATTGTGTCTGGGTTCACTTACAGGCCTCAACCCCCCTGTATCTTTGTGTCTATAAAGATTACAGCCCTGGGTTGCTCTGGATACCTGATAATGTTACACTATCTCTTCACCGCTGCCACCATTGATACTGTGTCACAACCTTGGTATATGCCCTGCCCACCCTTCTAGTCTGTGAAAGCCCAGCTAAGGATCAGATGTTTTGGTAAACCAAGAAATATTTATTTATATGGAAAAAAATGGAAATGGACTGCCTTCAAGTTGATCCTGACTTATGGCTGCCCTATAATAATAATAAACTTTAATTTATTAGCAGCCTATCTGGCTGATGGCCACTCTAGGCGGCGAACAATAAAACACGATAAAATACAGTAATAAATATAGTCAGTACAGTACAATACAAAGTTTACAGTATGATAGATTTATCAACATTTTAGTTCAAGGCTGATTCACCTTAGAGGTCTCAAAGGTTGCGAAGGCCTTATTAAAAAGCCAAGTCTTCAGGCCCCGGCGAAATATATCCAGGGAAGGGGCATGACGAAGATCTATTGGGAGGGAGTTCCAGATCGAGGGGGCTGCCACAGAAAAAGCTCTCTCTCGAGTCCTCACCAACCTAGCCACTTTAGTTGGTGGGACTGAGAGAAGGCCCTGCGTGGCAGATCTTGTAGGGCGGCTCAATTTGTGACGGTGGAGGCGCTCCATCAGATATACTGGGCCGACACCATACAGGGCTTTAAAGGTTAATACCAACACCTTGAATTGAACCCGGAAAGCAACTGGAAGCCAGTGTAGATTATAGAGCCTTGGGGTTTCATGGTAAGAGGTATTCAGAGGGGGTTTACCATTGCCTCCCTCAGGGGCTAGTCCTCCCCAGCTGGCTAGGGCCTGCTCAGCTTGCCACAACTGCACAAGCCAGCCCCTTCCTTGTCTGCAACTGCCAGCTGGGGGGCAACTGGGTTCCTTGGGACTATGCAGCTTGCCCACAGCTGCACAGGTGGCAGGGCACGTAACCCCTGAGCCACTCACTGTGGGGGTTGTCAAGAATAACTAACTTTGGTCAAGCTGAAATGGATCAACCAGATAGAATTCTGGGAGCCTGTGGTTCCTTAGGACTCCCTACTGGGGGAGATCCGAAGCTCGGTGTCAGACAGACAATTTGCAACCTCGCAAGGAGATGCAACTGATCCTTAGATGTTATCCCTTATCTGGGATTAAAAGTCAGGAAGAGGGGGTGTTATAGATCAGGACCCCTGGGTGATGCTGTCTAGTTCCCTTATCTTCAAAGACTTCAAAGGAGTAGATCTCGGCAGGGGCAGGATATGACTATTTGCTTTCCCTCCTCCTTGGTGACTGTTAAACTCCATAAAAAAGGAAGGATGATCTTTCAAGTTAGTTCCCTTTTTCCATCTACCTGGACTCACTGAAGTGTGACAGAGAAAGCTGTTTGGGAACCAGGCAACTCTGCTGTATGTACAGGAGTGCAGCTTAGATATAGCTTTGTTGTTTTCTTTGTCTGTATTGAACATCTCTTTGTTATGCCAATGTACCTCGTGTAGCCCGCCTGAGGGTGATTAACTTTAAGGAATCAAACTGCTGTTCTCTTTTGTAAATACCAACTCATTTACTTTTAAATAAATTATATTTTTATAAGTGGTGTCTATTGGCTTGGAACTAAAGATTCTAAATCTAGTCCTTGATTGTTGAACGTTACCTTTATCAATGAGGGTTAATCACGTCAGTATTCACAAAGGCCTTTGAGATCCCTTCTCTCAGAGGGAGACACCAGGAGGAAGGGTGGTGGCAGTACTACTGTGAGTAATTACTCTTGAAGGAGGAAGAGTTTTTGCCTGAGAAGCAGAGACCCAGGAAAGTGGGACTGTTCTTGGAAGCAAAGGACCCCCCTTGGAGAACTAAGGACAAGGGACCCCAGGAGGACAATTCTTTGACAGGGGTGATCTTTAGCTGACCCTTTACACCCAGGAGACACGAGCAGGGATTTGAACTCACAGACTCTGGACTCCCAGCCAGGCTCTAATAAGTTTACTTAAAGGTTTAGTCAACAAGCATGTGGTTTCATAAGATGTGTTACTCTTTATGTTTCTTAGTCATCAATATCCTGCCTCACTACCCTCCTAATCCAATCCACCAACCAACCCTCCAACACCCTCAGAACCAACCAACAACAAACGAACCCCCTCTCAACTGTCATCCTCTCATTTATACCTTCAGCCACTCAAACGCTCAGCCAATCATCATACAACACTCATCAATATTCCAACCCATGTACTCCCCCCTCTCACTCAGTCTACTTACCACATATACTCTAATAAACCCGCACTTACCATATTTACAGTATTATATATATACAGGGAAACCACAGTCTCCATTTTGGTGAATGACTGTGCCAAGGTATTGATAATCTTGGACAAGTTCAATGTCCTCGTTGTCAACTTTAAAGTTACATAAATCTTCAGTTGTCATTACTTTAGTCTTCTTGGCGTTCAGCTGTAGTCCTGCTTTTGTGCTTTCCTCTTTAACCTTCATCAGCATTTGTTTCAAATCATTACTGGTTTCTGCTAAGAGTATGGTATCGCCTGCATATCTTAAATTATTGATATTTCTCCCTCCAATTTTCACACCTCCTTCATCTTGGTCCAATCCTGCTTTCTGTATGATATGTTCAGTTTATAGATTAAACAAGTACGGTGATAAAATACACCCCTGTCTCACACCGTTTCCAATGGGGAACCAATCAGTTCCTCCATATTCTGTCCTTACAGTAGCCTCTTGTCCAGAGTATAGGTTGTGCATCAGGACAATCAGATGCTGTGGCACCCCCATTTCTTTTAAACCATTCCATAGTTTTTCATGATCTACACAATCAAAGGCTTTGCTAATCTATAAAGCACAGGGTTATTTCTTTCTGAAATTCCTTGGTCCGTTCCATTATCCAACGTATGTTTGCGATATGATCTCTGGCGCCTCTTTCCTTTCTAAATCCAGCTTGGACATCTGGCATTTCTCACTCCATATATGGTAAGAGCCTTTGTTGTAGAATCTTGAGCATTACTTTACTTGCATGGGATATTAAGGCAATAGTTTGATAATTACTGCTTTCCCTGGGATCCCCTTTCTTTGGAATTAGAATGTATATTGAATGCTTCCAGTCTGTGGGTTATTGTTTAGTTTAGCATATTTGTTGACATTTTTTTTCTCAAACTTTGGACAGATTCAGTCTCAGTAGTTTGTATCAACTCTATTGGTATGCCATCTGTTCCTGATGATTTGTTTCTTCCACGTATTTTAAGAGCAGCTTTCACCTCATTAAAATTTCTGGTTCTTCATCATACAGTTCCTCTTAGAATGAATCTGTCATTTTTGCATCTCTTTTATAGAGTTCTTTTGTGTATTGCTTCCATCTTCCTTTTATTTCATCTTGGTCAGTCAGTGTGTTCCCTGTTGATTATTCAACATCCCTACCCTTGGTTTAAATTTCCCTTTACTTTCTGTAATCTTTTGGAATAGGGGTCTTGTTCTACCCTTTTTGTTGTCCTCTTCTATTTCTATACAATAACCATTGTAATAGTTCTCTTTGTCCCTATGTACTAGTCGCTATATTGTTGCATTTAGGGTTCTAACCATATTTCTATCTCCTTTTGCTTTTGCTTTCCTTCTCTCTTTAACCATTTGAAGAGTTTCTTCAGTCATCCACTGAGGTCTTTCTCTCTTTTTAACTAGATGTATTGTCTTTTTGCATTCTTTTTGCAGTCTCTGACTTCACTCCATAGTCTTCTGGTTCTCGTCGTCATCATCATCATCATCATCATCAGTTTATTGCAGGGAACCAAATACAGGTTTTAGCCAGATACAACACTAATATATAGAGGCATTATCTAAAACCTTTAACAGTGGTATCTAAAACTGTAACAAAAGTTATAACACATATAACAACATTTAAAACTAAATCTCAGATCTTGAGGCAAGCTTGTCTAATCTGAGCAGCTCTCACTGCAAATTTTGCTGAGCTGACCATTACAGATCTATCTGGGCTGGTCAACAAATATTTGATCTTCTCTATATCACTAGAGGAGGAGGAAATCGCCACTAGAAATTTCTCTAAGTATTTCTTCCTTAATGTCTCATACAGTTTACAATGTAACATATAGTGGATGGTGTCGTCTACCTTATGGCCACCACCAATACAGATGCGCTGATCTCTAGGGATTCTCTTGTATCTTCCTTCAAGGAAGTTGGTTTTCATTGTCTGACAGCTCAAGGCGGTAAATGCCTTGCGGAGAAAAGGTGGATTTAATTCAGACAGATTATTCTCTTCCTCATGATGCTCTTTAATAAGGGGAAAGGTAATGGAGAATCTAGATGAACTAATAGTATCCATATCCTTCTTTGCAAAGAAATCTTGAAGATGCCTTTTGATATTACATCGGCTCGACAGGATTCCTGCAGCAATAAGTGACTCTAGATCGAGGCCATATTTCCGTAGCAATAATTTGCCATTAGCTAGCCAAGTATTTTGAATAGGTAAATGTAGCTGCTCTGTTATACACAGTTTGACCAGTTCATTTGAAGAGTAGTTAAGTTTTAAACAGTAATAAAAAAGGCCCTAAGAATAAAAAATACAATTGGCATTGTGGCCACTTCTGCTCAAAGAAAGGCTGCGGGTGTTCCTGGTGGAAGACCCAATAAAATATGTATAAAACTGTTTTGGACAGATTCCAGTTGATCTGGTTCGGGAATACCCCTGAGTTCTGCCCCGTATACCATCTGTGGGATAACCTCTTAAGGCAATAAAAACTCTTAAGGCTGGTATAACAAGGCTCCCACCCATGACTTTTGCAAATTTCAACACAGACTGCATTGAGCTTTGAGCTTTTACCTTATTGGCCTGCCAGTGATTATTCCATGAACCATTATATGCAAAGCAGATCCCCAGATAATTAAATCTGTGGGCCTGTTCTAATAGATGACCATCTAGAAACCATTTGTGTTTAGCTGGACGTTTGCCAAAAACCATAACTTTGGTCTTGGCATAGTTCACAGTTAGCTGTTCTTTCTCACATATGTCCCCAAACTTTTTCAGTAGGCTCCTCATACCAATCTGGGTCTGGGACAAAAGGACCATGTCGTCAGGATATAACAAAATATTTAATTTCCGTGAACCAAGAGCTACTGGAAAGTTAGATTTATCAACTAATTGATCTATAATGTTGTTCACATATATATTTAACAGCAAGGGCGCTAATAAGCAACCTTGCCTCACTCCTTTAGTTGAGGCAATTACCCCTGACAGCTCACCTTCCCTACCTACCCTAACTCAAAGCTTGGTATCTGTATAAAGGTTCCTTATCAGAATCAGAAGGTGTTCATCCATTCCAAGTCTCCCTAGTTTTCTCCAGAGAATCTCTCTTTATCATGTCAAAAGCAGACATCAGATCAACAAAAGCTGCAAAGAGAAATTTCCTAGGGGCTGCTGCATGTTTTTCTCTCAGATGGTTTAGAACAAAGCATTGATCTATAGTTGACTTCCCATGATGGAAGCCAGCTTGTTCATCCCCAATAATATTGTTACTGTCAACCTTATCCAATAAGTAACATGAGTATAATTTAGAAGATATGTCCAAAAGACTAATTGGATGATAGTTGGCTGGGAGAGATTTATCTCCTTTTTTAAAAATTGGGACCACAATACTTTGGTCCCATCCTGGAGCAGTCTGCCAGAGGAATTTACATAAGTAAAGAGTTTTGCTAATACTGGATCCCACCAATCTGGATTATCCAAAAACATCTCGGGGGAAGCATATCTTCCCCAGGGGCTTTCTGTCTGCGCAGGCGAGATATTAAACTTTTCACCTCAGAAGTAGTTACTGGGGGCCAAGCAGGAGTATCCTTAATATCATGAATTTGCATGGGTGGAAGTGTTCTCATTAAAGTTAAATCAGAGTTAAAGTTAAAAAGTTGGTTAAAATGGCTCTCCCAGGACTTAAGGAGGATTAAATCACCCAGGCCGTATTTCCTCTCCTTGAGCTTGCAAACCACCAAGTTCCAGAACTTTTTAGAATCTTTGGAAGTTGCAGCCTTTTCCATTTCTGACCACATTGAAGCATAAAAGGCAGCTTTATGTTTCAACAGCTTCCTATATAACATCGCTTCTCAATCCATGCTTTCCTAATAGGGGAGGTAGCATTAAGACTAGCATGCCTGTGACTTCCCGGAAGTGAGTGCTCAGCTGGTGGCTGTCTCTGAGAGATCTCTACCTCAGAGGAAGCTTTTTTCAGTTTAAAAATCAGTCAAGAGGAAACTTTGACTGGCTTAAATGTTCTCCAAGGTAAAGGTGAACCGATCAGATTTTCCACAGGACTTCGTTGAGCTGTCGGCGGCTGGAATTGATCAGGAATTCCCTGAGATAAGAAGGCATACCGATCGGCTGAAGACGGGGTCAGGATTTCCAACAAGCTGTACTGAAAAAAAGTGAGGTGTTTTTTCTTCTTCTTAAAAACATTCTATAACCAGCGAGCCTCCTTCTGTCTAAATCTTATCATTTGGCTTAAATTACTACAGTAAAAGGGATTTGTTTACGAATCAGCAATTGAGAAATCTGGGTGAGTCATACTTTTTCTCCTTTAAATATAATTAAGGAAGAAAGAAAATGTAAACAACTTATATATTTTTTTTACGACAAAAAGCTGGCCTGAATTTGGAGTTTTAAAGATTAAAAACGGATGAGAGGCAACTTGATTATTATTTGATGGTAATATATTTGGGACTATTTTTCTCCTTGGATTATTTCTTTTTGGACGAATCTGCTGTTCGTATATGTTACTAATTGCTTGGTGTTGTGAACCAGAATTGTTTTGCATTCCTGGACGCAGATAAGAACTGTGCTGGCTGGACTATAATAACTGGCCTGGAATATTAACTCTTTTGTTGGTGGAGGAAAAAAAAAAGAAATAGACTGCCTCTAGGTTTTGGAACAGTGGTTAATATCAGAAATTAAAGGCTTCTTTTGAGAATGACAACCAGAAAAGCAGCTAAGGCTCAGGAGCGAAGAGGTTCAATTGATCCACAGGAAGGGGTTATACCCCCAGATATGTTTCAAAAAATAATGGAAGGGATTAGTGATCTAAAACAAGAAATGAAAATTGAATTGCAAGATATAAAAGACCATATTAAAACACAAGTGGATGAGATTAAAGGGACAATTGGGCAAATAATAGAGGACGTAAAAAATACTAAAGAAAAGGTACAAATCTTGGAGAATAGAACAGATATATTAAATCTGGAATTAGAAAAAAATTTGGACTATATGGCTGTGATTGATTTGAGAAATAAAGAACATTGTTTGAGATTCCGTGCAATCCCTGAGGAAACAGGTGAAGATATCAGAGATAAAATTGTTAATGCCTTAGTAAAATTTTTGGATTGGAATGAAGATCGGATGAAATTTGAAATAGATAAAGTTTATAGAATTAATTCCAGATATGCAACAATGAAAAAAAATTCCAAGAGATGTGCTTGTTCACTTTATAAAAAAGACGACCAGAGATATGGTATTACAACAACACTTCAACAATACCTTTAAAATTGATGGTAAGGAAATACTGGTGATGAAAGAAATTCCTATTAGACTTTTACGTAAGAGAAAAGAATATGCTTTCTTTACAGAAAAACTTAAGCAATGCAAAATTCAATTTAGATGGGATGTTCCAGAAGGAGTGATTTTTACATTCAGACAACAGAAATATCAATTGAATACTGTTCAAAAAGCAAGGGACTTCTTGAGAAAACCTTCAAAAGACATGGAAGAAGATAAACTCAAAGATATGGATATAATTCCTGGGAAACAAAGTCAACAGGAACATGCAGAGGAGGGGAAGGAAGATGATGGATTAAAGGGAGCATCAGGTACATTTTAAAATACACGCTTAAAGATGGATTACAAATATCTAACTTGGAATATAAATGGAGCCAACACGGCGCAGAAGAGAAAGGAAGTGTTTCATTATTTGAAAAAATTAAAATTGGATATAATTTGTTTACAAGAAACTCATATTAAGAAGAAAGATTCCAAATATTTGATTTGTAAAAATTTGGGTGAAGAATTTATTTCGGCTGGATTAAAAAAAAATGGAGTTGTTATTTACATTAACCCACAATTGCTTCCTAAATTGATATTACTGGATGACAGTGGTAGATTTGTGGGGGTTGAAATTACTTTACAGGGCATAAAATTTTTGATAGTGGGTATTTATGCCCCCAATGAAGATAAAACAAGGTTTTACACAGGACTTATGGAAAAATTGTCAGAGTTTTCATATGATCATTGGTGTGTCATGGGTGATTGGAATGGGGTAATCTCACCAAAAATTGATAGACTTTCTGAAAAAAATATTAAAGAGACACAGGGTAAACAATTTGCTTTGAATTGATGGAAAATTTAGAATTGGTGGATACCTGGAGATACGTAAATGATAACGCAAAGGAATTTACTTATTTTTCAGAAAGACATAAAACATTCTCGAGGATTGATATGATTTGGATGTCTAAAAATCTAGTGAAAGACATTTTTAAAATGGATATATTACCAAAAACTTTTTCGGACCACAATCTTGTGATATTAACTTAAAAAAAAATTGGATTTAGATGGAGACTAAATGAATCCTTATTACAGAATGATAAAGTAGTACAAGAATGTAAGAGGAAATTAAAAGAGTTTTTTGAACATAATTTACATAAAGG
Source organism: Rhineura floridana (assembly GCF_030035675.1). Classification (NCBI taxonomy): domain Eukaryota; kingdom Metazoa; phylum Chordata; class Lepidosauria; order Squamata; family Rhineuridae; genus Rhineura; species Rhineura floridana. The sequence continues at coordinate 32,830,677 of NC_084486.1, read as the reverse complement.
AACAAATGAAAATATTGTCTGGGATACAAGTAAGGCATTTATGAGGGGATATTTTATTAAATGTAACTCTGAATTAAAAAAAAAGAAACAACAGAAAATGCAATTAATTTTGGAAGAAATAAAACAAAAAGAGGAAGAATTGAAAAAGAATCCAACTAACGTTTCTATTGTAAATCAAATTAAAATGTTACAGAATCAAGTATCAATGCTGACAGTTAGAGAAACTGAAAGGAAACTAAATGTTGCTAAACAAAGGACTTTTGAATTTGCAAATAAACCGGGGAAATGGTTAGCATATAAATTAAGAAAAGAACGTCAAAAAATATTATTTTAAAGATACAAGAAGGAGATGAGATGCTGACAGATAATGTAAAAATCAAAAAGATTTTTCATCAATATTATTCAACATTGTACAAGTGTCAGGAAATCCCATCTGAAAAAATAGAAGAGTATATATCTAAACAGAATTTGCCTAAAATTACAGACTTTCAGAGACAAGCTATTAATGGTCCTATCACGTCAAGAGAGATATCTGAAGCTATAAGCAAAATTAAATCAGGAAAGGCGCCAGGACCAGATGGGTTATCTGCAGTGTACTATAAATGTTTGGAAGAAGAACTCTTGTTACCTTTACAGTATACAATGAATTCTATTTTGCAAGAGGGGAAGATACCGGATAGTTGGAAAAATGCTAACATAACATTAATACCTAAAGAGGAGCAAGATTTAACTAAAACAAAAAATTATCGGCCGATATCTCTATTGAATAATGACTATAAAATTTTTACAATGATTTTGGCAGAAAGAATGAAAATAATATTGCAACAATTTATCCAGGAAGATCAATCGGGGTTTTTACCTAAAAGACAATTACGTGACAACGTCAGGAATGTCTTGAATGTGTTGGAATATTTAGAACAACGAAATGATAAACAAGCAGCTTTGATTTTCTTAGATGCTGAGAAAGCATTTGATAATTTGAATTGGAAATTTATGTTTCAGGTTTTGGAGCAAATGGATTTTGGAGACAATTTTATAAAATGGATTAGATCGATTTATACATCTCAGAAGGCTCAGATAATTGTTAATGGAGATTTAACGGATTCATGTGAAATACAAAAGGGTACAAGACAGGGATGTCCATTATCTCCCCTTCTATTTATTCTGGTCTTAGAAGTGCTGCTTAGAGATATAAGGCAAGATAAAAGGATTTCAGGACTAAAGATAAAAAAAGAAGAATATAAACTGAGAGCATTTGCTGATGATTTGATAATTGTATTAGAAAACCCTTTGGAAGGAATTAATGTATTGATGGACAAATTAAAAGAATTTGGACCGTTAGCAGGATTTAAGATCAACAATCAAAAAACAAAGATGTTGGTGAAAAAATTAACTTTAAGGGAACAGAAAGAGTTAATGGACAAGACAGATTTTACAATAGAGAAAAAGTTGAAATATTTAGGTATTATTATGACAAATAAAAATTCAAAGTTGTTTCATAATAATTATGAAAAATTATGGACAGAGATTAAGAAAGATCTGCTAAAATGGGATAAACTACAATTGTCATTAATGGGTAGAATATCTGTGATAAAAATGAATGTATTACCGAGAATGATGTTTTTGTTTCAAACAATACCTGTAAATATCCTCTGATTTACCTTTTAAACAATGGCAAAAAGATATCTCTAAATTTGTATGGCAAGGAAAAAAACCAAGAGTTAAATTTAAATTACTACAAGACGCCAAAGAAAGAGGAGGACTGGGATTACCAAATCTGAGACTTTATTTTGTTGCCTGCTGTTTAGTCTGGATAAATGAATGGATTTTATTGAGGAATAAAAGACTATTGGATTTGGAGGGCCATAAACCTGAAGTGGGGATGGCATGGATATCTATGGTATGACAAAGTAAAAGTAAATGTAGACTTTAATAATCATTTTATAAGACATCCTCTGTTGAAAATATGGAATAGATATAAACCAAGGTTCTATTCGAAAATACCATTATGTGTCTCAAGTCAAGAAGTGTTTTACAGAAGAGAAATGGCTGGAAAAGAGAAATGGTTAACTTATCAAGAACTATTAGAAAATGTACATGGAGAATATATAATGAAAGAGAGAGAACAACTGATAAAGGAAGGATATAGTTCTCAATGGTTTGCCTATTTACAATTGTTAGAAAGATATAAAATGGACAAGAAAATGTATGGGTTTGAAATAAGTAAATCTGATTTTGAAATAGGTTTGTGTACAAATGATGAAAATACAATTGCGAAAATGTATAAACTCTTACTGAAAATAGATATGGAAGAAGAACAAGTAAAAGAGTGTATGGTAAAGTGGGCAAAAAATTTTGGTTATAACATACAAATGGATCAATGGGAAAATATGTGGAAAAAAGGCTTGAGATTTACATTATGCTATAATCTTAAAGAAAATTTTTATAAAATGATGTATCGTTGGTACATGACTCCAGAAAAGTTGTCAAAAATGTATAGTAATGTTTCTAATGTTTGTTGGAAATGTAAACAACAAGAAGGATCATTTTATCATATGTGGTGGTTGTGTAAAAAGGCAAAATCATTTTGGGCACAGATAGGTAGGATGATGCAAAAAATTCTAAAGATAAATATCCAGTCAAAACCAGAATTTTTTTTATTGGGTTTTATGGATAAACAAATAGAAAAGAAATATGGAAGAATAATATTATATATGATTACGGCAGCAAGATTATTATATGCACAAAAGTGGAAAATGGAATCAACACCAACAATGGAAGAATGGCTATTGAAATTAATGGACTTAGCAGAGATGGATAAATTGACATGTTTACTTAGAGAAAAATCGACAGACACATTTCTTAAGGAATGGAAGCCTCTCTTAGACTTTTTGTTGAAAGATCAAAATAAAATGATGATATTGGGATTTGACGATTAACTAAGATAGCGTATGGAGAAAAGTGATCCTGTACGTATATATTAAGGGACAGGTTTGATATATATTATATACTTATAGCTGATCTGCGACAAATCGGAAGTCAACTATTTTATTTTATTTATTTTTTGTTGTATTGTTATGTTTTTGTTGTTTGACTTTGTTTTGTTTGTCTTTTGAAAAATTTGAATAAAAATTATTAAAAAAAAAAAGACTAGCATGCCTGTGTGACACATGGAGATCTCGTCTTGCCTGTCTACAATCTACATCAAATCACTTCATAGATTGGGGGTTTGGCTTATAGGGCAAATTATTTGAGCAGAGAGTATGCACTTGTTGCGCAATATTTGAGTAAACTGATAATGGATCATCAATCTCTGTTCCCATAAATCTATTTCTGAGGGACAGCAACTCTTCGTTAAAGAGAGCCTCCTCTACTTTTAGTTGGATCTCAGGAACCCACCTCAGACTTCGCCTCCCTTACTGAATATAGGGAGGTTCATAACCCAGACCTTTTGAGGTTTCTTGGAAATCCGCCAGTTCCATGCACAGCGGTTGGTGCTCACTCACCAATTGAATTCCCACAACAAAATTCTTTACGTAAGTGGCACATTCATAATTACATAAAAAATAATCTGTAACACTCCCTCCCTTAAGGGAGAAGTATGTAAAGTTCCATGCTGCCTTATTGTGCCCGGTACCATTGCAGATGAACAGTCTAAATTTGTAACTTAACTTAAACAAGCGGGTACCTGTGGAATTGATTTGTTTGTCCATGAATTTCCTGTAAGGGAGGTAGGCTATATCCTCTGAATTCAAACCAAACCTTTCATTGGCAATTAAATACTCATATTACCTATTCTGGCATTGAAATCTCCCATCATTATCATTAAAGATGTAGGGAACTGTTGATTAATTAGTTCCAGATAGGATTCCAAAATCTTCCATATATCTGGGTTAAAATCTCTAGATCCTGTAGGCAGAATGTACACATTTATACAGATTAGTGCCAACCCATTTTGGCTTTTCAGATATATGGTTTGGACAGAAGGGGAAATAGAATCAATTACCTGGGTTTCCACATTTAAACTAGTAGCCACCCCCAAAACAAGTCCTCCTCTGCTTCTTCCTTTCTTTTGATCCTTTCTCGGTGGAATTGAAAACAGGCTAAACTCCTGTATCTCAATTTTAAGTACCCAAGTCTCTTGTAGTCCAAACAGCTGGAACAGCTGGAACTGAATCCCTGATTTACTATCCCTGCCACTTGGGGGAATGGGGGTTTAATTCTTACGCTGTCACAGTACTCCCTCTGTCATTTGGGGGAGGGGTTATTACATCTTTGGGTTGAGCAATGGATACTTTGGGAGGCGGGGCAGATGTCTTGTTACCTAGATCGCTGTCTTGTAGCAACAGTAAGTCACCCTCAAATACTGGTTTGGTACTAATTTGCGATACTTCCCCTCTTCTGTATATTTTCAGCCTGATTTTTACCCTCCCTCTTCCTCAGAGCTGCTCCGCCTAACGAGATAGTTTCAGATCGCAGCGGCTGACCATCAAGGTGTCTTCTAATAATATTAATATCTGGATAGAGTGGGCTTGCTTTAGGTGATACCTCCGTTGTTATAAAGCCCTTCCCCCTTTGGGGCTTTGGGCTACCAGCTATGGTTGGATCCTCGAGGTCCTGGCATAGCTTCTCATCTGCTTGGGTAAATAACTCTTGCCTTTGTGGGACAGAAACAACTTCCATATTTTGTGATATGAGGATCATCTCAATTGTGTCCTGTTTCTTAATAGGTTGGGTCTTACTTAAAAAATTGTTTAATAGATTTAGCTGAAGGCCCCTAAGGCTAAAAATGATTGCTAATTGGTCCTCCTCTAAAAGGGCATTGTACGATGCCATTAGGGTCCCTACTTCCTCCGCAGTAAGAAATTGATCCTTTGGTAGGTTCATTTTGGTAGGAACGCATTTATAGCCCAGAGGCCTAATTGAATGGTATTCATTTTGTCTATAAATATTAGTTTCTGTGTTGCTGATAAGTCCTTAAGTAAGGTGGAGGAAGCTACATCCTCAAGGGTTGAAAGGCAACCTTGGGGGAGATCTCCACCAAGGAAAGCTTTATCTGATAGGGGTCCTCCATTCCAATTTTGCTCCACCTCTTCATGATTTTTAGCTTCACAATCCAATGAAACCAGCTGATTAATATCAAGAGAAGTTCTGCCCAACATTTTGGGGTCTATCCTGCTAATTGCCACCACCTGTTGCTTAGAGATCTCTTCATTATCATCAAGGTTAATCAGCTTACCCTTTGGGCATTTGTCTTTAGCTGGCCCTTTACAGTAAGGTAATCTCCTTTCCTGTAATGGGCACTGTGGACTAAAAGGCATGGAAATTAAATGCAGTTGCCTAAAATGGCAATTCACATCGATGTCCAGTTTGCTTAGTTTGGCTTTGGCTCCAAGAATGGTACCTGCAACCTGCTGATTGGCAAAAGTTATCACGGCTCTGGCATTACGATAATTATAAAATAATTAGTCTACTCTTTTGATATCCCCAGTAGCAATGTGGCCTATTTCCACCTCCCTCAGAATCTGCAAAAGATGGAACTTCCTCTCAAACTGTGTTAGGAACCCTGGCAGTTCAGGGTAATTGCATCGAACCACCTGCTGTTCCATCAAAACTAGGGAATGAGTTGGACTGTTTCGGGCTGCCGCTTCACTGTAGTAGTGAGTGGAGAGGCAGGTAAACCAGAGAGACATTCTTGATGAATAAAGTCTAGCATGGCTTCCCGTGGGTTGAGATATTTATGCACAGGAGGAAGAATAGGAAGACCAGATACTATATTTGCCCCTTCTTGGATGGAGTTTTCTCTTTGTTCAGGCTTTATCTTATTTGTCCTGTTTAGGTGCATGGTCTTCTTCTCCTTCTTATCTTTTGTAATCTTCACATCTCTATCCACCAGTTCAAAGAGTCTTTGGAAGTGAAATCTTTTATTTACCAACTTAGGGGTGGAGATTCGCTTTGTTTGCTAGCCCTTTTGAATATACACCTCTTGGTCTTACTGCTTTTCTTGTAAGATTTTGGTGTGCTGCTTTTGTCCCAGTTAGAAGCTGTTGCCACCGAAGGAGTGTTAACAGGATCAGTATGAGGCCCACTTGCATTTTCTAGGCCAATCTTTAAAGTAAATGCAGCAAAAGTGTCCACTAGAAAGTTATTTTGACTATTCCTGGCCGGCGTTTCCTTTGTAGATTGTAATGGAGTAGGTGAACATTCTGAGCTTGCTTTAGCCTGTTGCTCTATGAAGACTTCATAATTGTTTTATAGCTGGAACTACCTCCTGCAGCATCATTCATAGGGCAGATAGCTCCTCGAAAAGGTTCTTCACCAGTCTCCCCTGTAGCATGCACTGCAAACTAAGAAGCTCCAGGTTAGATTGATTTAACAACTCAGGAGCCTCATAGATAGAATAAAGCTCTGCCGAGCCCAGCTCCTGGACATACTCCTCAATCAAGGATAAACAAGGATCCAGTGAGCGAGGAGTTACCTGTTCTGAGTTATTTTTAGCGAACAGTGAGTCTTTTAGCCTTGGGGTAGTAGTTTTCTTCTCTATCTTTGAGTCATTCACCAAAGCAAAATAATCAGGGAGCTTGCTTTGTTTAACTATGGATGAGTTCAATCTCCTTTTTTCCTCTCTGGTAACCACCATACTTCCTCAAATTAATTGGATTATTTGTTATTTATTCCGCAGCTCTCTTTCTCAGGTGAGCTGCCCAAACTTTGTATCGCAGTTTCCAATCTAAAATCCAGTTACTCACTGCCTTAGGTAAGCAGATCATTCCTCAGGGTACATAGGGCAGCAGAATGTAAACCTGAGATGGAAATAAATCCCTGTTAGGGAAACTCCCTTTTCCTCTTCAATAACCACCACTTTATCTCTTGTTTTTTATGCAATCCCATGTATGGTTTTATCTGTGCTACTTACTTTACTTCTCAGGGAGGAGCAGCTCAAGTCCGACTGTACATCTGTAAATCAGTTTTCTTTCACTTTGAGGGAAAAAGGGAGGCCCGCTTTGCTCTCCCCCCTTTTCCTCTTCAAGCTCACTCTATCATTCACATGCCACAAGCTCTCACTATTGTTCATGCACCGCAGACCAGAGATAACAATAAACTTCCACGTCAGTTGTTATGCCGAATCTCCCTTATCAAGGCATTAAAAAAAGCTCAGTAGTATCAGAGAGCTTTACAGGATGCTACCATCTCCCGCCATCTTGGATCTATGAGTTCTTCCTCTCCCTCCTCTTCTGGTTCTCTGTCAACTAAGTTTAAAGCCTCAAATCTTTATATTGATCTTTATATTGTTCTGGGATGTTATTTAAATTGTATTTTGGCATTATGATTGCTTTGTTGTTCTTCTTTAGCTTTACTCTGATTTTCGATACGACCAGTTCATGATCTGTACCACAGTCTGCTCCTGGTCTTGTTTTCACAGAAAATATGGATCTTCTCCTGCTACCAAATATATAATCAACTTGATTCCCATATTGATCATTTGGTGATGTCCACGTATACAGTCGTCTTTTCAGTTGTTCAAAAAATATGTTTGCAAGAAACAAATTATTGGCTTCACAGAATTCAATAAGTCATCTTCATTTCTATCTCCTAAGCCCCGTTTTCCCACAATTCCTAGTTCTTCTCTGTTCCCTACTTTTGCATTCCAGTCCCCAATGATTATTAGCACATCTTGTTTTAGTGTTTGATCAATTTCTTCCTGTACTTCTGCGTAAAATCTCTCCAATTCCTCTTCTTCTGCATTTGGCGTTGGAGTGTAGACTTGGATGATGGTTATGTTAATAGTTTTCCCATTAAATCTCATTGATATAACTCGCTCAGACCTTGCTTTATAGCTCTTAATTGTTTTTGCTACATTACTTCTCACTATTAAAGCAACCCCGTTTCTTCTTAATTTCTCATTTCCTGCATAAAATATTTTGTAGTTGCCTGATTGAAAATGTCCCATTCCTGTCCATTTTAATTCACTCACCCCAAGTATTGTAATGTTGAATCATTCCATTTCTTTCTTTACAATTTCTAACATTCCCTGGTTCATGCTTCTCACATTTCATGTTCCTATTGTGTGTGTTGCCACGTTTTTGATATAAACCTTTTCAGAGCAGCATTTTTTAATTAGATTTCTCAAAATCAAGCTGAAATAGCCAAAATCCTTTAACTTTGATTCTGCAAAATGTGGCTTGAAAATTTAGTAAGAGATGCATGGTTCAGTCTTCCATGTTACTTGGGTACATGATGAATATAAGCTGAAAATAAAAAAAGTGCTTTTGAACACTTTTTTTAGTATGAGCATTGAAAAATAGAGAGTGCTACTAATGCACTTTTTGAGAATTTATTCTGCATATAAGTATGACTATTCGCAATGCTTTCATTTGTAGATTCATGCAAAAGGCTGTTTATTTCCAGTACTAAGAATTTTAAAAAGAGAGAATCAGCAGCATGTAGCATTTACCAGAAGAATCCAGGGAGCTTGAAACACGCTGAGTTAGATGGTAAATAAGATTTTGCTGTGCTGTGTGGTGTCTGGTTTACCTTCACACTTAAATATTTTAGACATGTGATTCTTCATTAACAATCCAAAACCAGAAAATGATAGGGGAGGGGTCATATAAACAGTTCTAGTCATGGTTTCTGCATTTGAACAATGGAGTAACCAGACCATTCCTCTTCCTCCTCTCTGTTTTCTGTGCAGAAACTTCCAGCATAATTTCAGAAATTGGCCTTAATCAACATGGCTAGAGTTCTTTTAGTTATATTTTGGGTCATGGCATTATATGCAAGATGCTGAATTTCACATTCAGAGGCAAAGGCTGTGATTCAAAGATTTTTGTTTTTGTATGAGTCAGGGAACAGACTGCATAACCAGAGCTTTCTTTGAAATTATGTGTGGAGTAATTCTCATTGCCAAAGAGGCAAGCCATTAAACTTTTCAGGAGGGGGAGCAATGGAAAATACTAGAGAGAAAGCTTAGAAGAATGCCCCATCTTTCTGTTCTGTTCCTGTTGTTTCTATGTAAATGACATCCTTGGACTGGAGTTCAGATTACGTACTTCTTAACACAATAGAAGCCATATGGTTACATTACTTTGTCACTGATTATAACCGGTTTGTATATGGATCTGGAGACCCAGTGCAAAAGACCCATTATTAGTCAGTCAGAAAATTCTTCCACAGTCAGTCCTATAACCTTGAGCCACATTATATAAACTCATCAAATGGACTTCAAATAAAGGACTTGCTTTGAAAATTGAATTCCTGGTGAGGGGTTGGGGTGGGGACCACAAACCAATTTGTGAAACCGGATTAGGACAATCTAGTTTTGATAAGGGGTGGGAGAGTCCACTGGCAAGTTCATAAACATTCAAAGAACATTTTAGCGACATGTCCTATTTGAAATTGTCTTTCCCATTAGATGAAGCACATGCATATATTTGTTGAGCAGGCAACAGAAAAAAGAGATGGAAGAATTAAGACAAACAGTTCTTGTACTAATTAATTTTTTTCATATAACAGTGAAGTGCCAGTACAATACCTTAGAGTTTTCTGCTATGTTGTCAAAATTACTTCATCCTGAGATGACAGAGCTCAAGGGCTGTTCTGGTACCAATATGAGATTGCTCAGGAATATGGAGATTTTTTTAACTTTATTTATGTTTGTAATGTGGCTATACTTCAGTCACCCTGATCCAGCAAGGGAGCTCTGTGTTGAAGCAGTCCTCTGCGCAGACTCAAATGCACTTCTGGTTGTGTATTCACATCACAATGTTTATCTGGACCTCACTGAACTTATTGGATGTGGCTGGAGATGCTCAGGATGAAGCAGAAGTAAAGTGATTATTTGGGGGCCTTAAAGACAACTTGTGGGATGCCATAATGTAAACTTTGGCACAGGTCAGTGAAAGGTCACCAAGGTTATGCAGGCCATGTAATCAGGAACAAAAATCCATACCACAAAAGTAAGAAGTCTAGATACATTGCAATTTATTTTATTGACTATAGGCATCGTGCATTGCCCTACAAGGCAACACTACCATCCTACCATCCATGTGCCCACAAGGCTGTCATACAATACAATGCATTTACCTCCAAAATCCCAACCACAGTATGCAGTTACCAATCAGAATGGCTCACTTCAACTTTACTTGACCCATTCAGCAGTGGCATATGGCCAGTCCACTGATCTTAAGGTGGAAGTGAATGTTGGACCTTTTTCCAGTCAGTTCAAGGCAAGGCTTCATCAATGGCACAGGCAGCATGTCTTGCAGTCCATCGATCAGAGTTCTTTTTCAAAGGCTTGTTTTCAATGACACGCCTGATCCATGAGCATCACTGAAATGTGTCCAGTGATTTGCCCAAATTGGAACTTGGCATGTTTGCTGAACATGTTTTGGGTCACCGAATTGCACTCAGGCTTCTTGTAGCAATGAAACTGAGCTCAAAATCTGGCTTAAAGAGCTTTGAAAAAGCTATTGCTATCTCTTGGGTCAACAAAATACATGAGAACCATGTAATCACCATTTATTTGGAACGACATATGGGTGTTAAGGGTGTTGTGAAACAAACAAAAATCCTTAGATATAAAAGCTCACAAACCCATGAGACTTTCAGCAATAGGATCAATTCTCTCTCTTCCTTTGTGCATTTGTATTTGCTTACACAACAGGGTAACTTTAGGACAATGACCAGCTTGAGAATCAGCTTTGCTGCTAAATTTCCTAGCCTTCATAGCCAAGACTATTTATGATAGTTGTGATGGTGTAATATCTCTGTGGGATAAATGTGCTGTAAATGCTTTATGACCAATTGTTTCTTTGGAAATGTTTTTGGCTTTCAGAAGAATAGCATTAGGAATTAATGAAGATTATCCATTGTCCATGATTACATTAAAGAAAAACTTGCAAAAGCACAGATGAAAAATAAGAAAAAAAGGGAGGGCTCTAGATGTGTGCTTCCATTTTGATACTCACAGAGGAGCATGAGTCCAAGATCCAAATACACAATGGCCACTGGTAGATTGCTCAGTTTCATGAACTGACTATCACTGCTGCTCTTATGCAGGAGCAAACTGCAATCTGTAGAGGGTAATACAGAGGGCAGATTATTGCTTGCATTTCCTGTTTTGTACAGTCATGAATGCTAGCAAGATCATGTGAGAAACTAGAACTGCCATCTTAATCACCCTTACTTGGCAATTCAACCTCACTGGATTCAGATGAACTGCTCAGTAGGGTAGTGGCAAATTCAGAGGTGCAGGGTCTCTCCATAATAGTCACAGCCCTGCCTCCTTCTAAGATTATAGAATAATCTGGCCAGGCTTGAATACTGTCTCCTGCTTCTCTACCACTGTTGACATTTGACAATCATTTCCCACTGTTAGAGATATTGCTTGAATTACTGAATTCAGTGTCTATACGTTAATCTCCTGCTGCCGCCAAAAAACTTGATGATGTAGATGGGATGCTATCATCAGGATTCACTTTCCTCTTCTTCTGCAGTTACAGAATTCTCACTCTCCACAACTTGGCTTTTTGAAGTAGAAACTAATAGGAATTCCTATCACTGTGACTGGCTCCAATCAGCAAGAAATGACAAAGAAGCAAGTTAGAATACTCTTCTCAGTGGCTAACACATCCCCTTTTCATGCTGATTGGCTCATAGAATGCTGGAGACATAGGGACCCTGCTGGGATCTGGCTCCCCAAAAAAACAAGGAGTCTAAGACCCCCTGAGGCCGTAGATGACTACACCCCTGCTTCTGATTAAACATGCATAGAATCTGGTTGTAAAGGTACCAACTAAAAGAACAAAGATATCTTAATGACAGCATGAAACATTTGTCTGCAGTCTTATATTTCGATCACAGCCCTAATTATTTGCCCTGGCAGGCTAGGAAGCTGCCTTATGCTACATCAGATGAATGGTCTAGCTCAATATAATCTACAGTGACTTCAGCAGCTGTCCAGGGCTTTAAACAGGAGTCTTCCAGACCTACAGTATCTATTTATGCTAAGGATTACATCTGAAACCTTTTGCATGCAAAATATGTGCTCTGGCACTGGGCTATGGACCTTCCCCATGTTGGCTTTTTATACTGGCACAGCAGCCCTACAATATCACTGTGCAACAATGTTTTCTAAAATGTAACTGGAATAGCAGCTGGCATACTCCACCTTGAAGCACCTTTGTGTTGTTCAGCAATTCTCATAGCTGTGCTATTCCAATATAACTAGTAAATCAAATACAGGGGTTAAGAAATCAGGTGGGTTGTCTTTTGTCTCAGCCAAAGGCAGTTCATAGGTAGATGTGAATTATATGAGTTATGACTGAACTGACTGCAGCAGCTTGGAGCATAATGTGAACAAGGTGTAATATATACCAGCACTGGGCTTAACTATAAATATTATTAGAATATGATTAGTATGCAAGGACTGCAATGTGAATAAAAAATCAAGCGAGAGGAACAGAGATGAGAATGCAGACCAGACACACGCTCACACCCTGGGTAACCTGCAATGGCATGCATGGCTGTCACCAACACTGTGTTTTTTCTGCACCAATCTGAGTAATTCCTACCTCTTGCACCCGCATGGCTAGGGCAGATCATGTGGCTACCCACCACACTTGTGATGCCTGCCACAGGAGCAGTGTTGCAGTGACCACAGGCAGCAGCAATCACACAGCTCCAGATATTGTGTCAGTGGGGCCTCATTCCAAGGAATTAGACTAGCAGGAACAGAGTTACAATAAATTCTCAAACAGACAACATCAGGATTTGGAAACATATTTGGTGGAATAAATGAAGTCTGCTAGAATAAATGAGAAAATGACAAGGCATAACAGAAGAACAAACCTTATAACTCTGAAGCCATCATAGAAAATATGTACCATTTTATCCAAAAATATTTGAGGCCTCATTGAAATTAGCCAATTAGGTTTTTATTTTGTGAAAGTGGCTTTGATAAGCTGAGAGGAAATATCTGCACAGTGCTTCTTATTGATGAAGCATAAGCTATAGAATTCCCTCCCCACAGAGCTATGTCTGGCACCCTCCTAGCTTTCATTGTATATGAGGACTCACCTCTCTTTACCCTGCTCCCCCTCTCTCTCACACACATACACACTCTTTAACTGTTTTAACTGATTTTAATATTGCATTTTTATATTGTTGTAACCTGCCCTGAGACCTTATGGTGAGGGGCGAGTAAGAAATCCAACAAATATTTCAATATTGGGAACTTAGTATTGCTTATTTAAGGGCTGAAGTGTCACCTCTCAACCCAGGCATTTAAAGAGGAAGTTTTCACATATTTAAAAGGTAGTAGGGAGACATAGCCACCACCTGGACTCTGCCTGTATGAATGTTCCCAAACCCAATAGGTAGGAACTAGGTAAAGGCTCAACAGTGTCATCTAGAGCAGGGATGTGTGTGTGTCAGACCTAAGGCTTGGAGGATCTATGCCTTTTTTTTTCTTGTTTTACCCGAATGATAAGATCCACCAAACAGACCCAGGGGCAAAATTAGTGTGTGGAGGAGGGGGGTGTTACAGATCAGGCTGTCTCTAAGCACATGTTCAGTTCAGATTAGGGATTTGTTTCCAGTTCCCGAACTGAGTTCACAGTCCCATCACACAAAAGTCCACTCTTGGTTTCCCCCACTCCCAGTTGTCTTCATCTCAGCAGCTTAATTTAGTTTTTAAAAAAAAACAAACGTTTTTTATGGTGGCTATTGTTAAACAATTGCAAGTCAGAACCTTGCTGATCTGCTCCAAATCACTCAGAGATCTGGCAGTAAATCCTGGTCTCTCTTCTGCCCACCCTTGATCTAGAGTCCTCTGCATGGGTACAGCCTAGCGAGTTGACAGCTGCATCTGGTTCGCTGTCCAGGAATTATACTAATTTCTGGCACCAAAATCGGGGCATATGGATGCTTGCAAAGAATCCTTCACTGGGTTTTATCCTTCTTTAATTAGAATCTAATTCCCATCCCTGTTTTTAATGTACCAAAGATTTGATACAGTTTGGCAATCTCATCCTTACAAACTGTGAAATGTTCCCTTCAGGCTCTAGAGCCCTATGTAAAATATTATCTAAAATCCAGATAAGTTATTTGACAAATCCTTTTTTTAGAGCTTTTCAAAATAACGGTCTTTTTGTCACTTCCCCTAAGGGCTGTAACATTATTCCTGTAGCGCCAAGAAAACTGCTTCAAAGGCAGAGAGCAGTGAAAAATAATATCAATAAAATGTTGAGGAACTCTGGAAAAACATATCTGAAATGTTTTAACATCAATTATACTATGGTATGGCAGAGTATAAAATGTATTGAAATTCGTTTGGCTTGATCTAAATAGCTCAACTGCATATTTGAACAATGCGGAAATATAGAGAATTAAACTTAAGATTGGAAAAATAAGAAGTGGAGTCAAACCGAAATTGACAGATTCATCCATCCCTAGCTGCAAGGTTTAACTTGTTAAATCTGTAGATTTAATTTGTGGGTCTGGACTGAAGGGCACCTACTTATTTTATTTTTGAGACTAGCTTGGTGTATTATTGCAATAAGGAATGAAAAAGAAGCTCCTAACAATGAATGGTAGCTTTTGTTGCAGTCCAGTGCATACTTACCTAGGTGTAAATCCCATTGAACCTAATGGAGCTTATATCTGAGTAGACATGTATTGGCTTGTACTGCAAGTTACCTCACTCTTGTTTCAATAACTCAAAAAGGTACCTATACTAAGGTTATGGCACTACTGACTGACTGATCGATTGATTAATGAATCAGTCAGTTAAAGCCCAAACTACAAAAATTAAACCAGTCATATTTAACTCTATCCCTGGCGATAAAAATAAATTGAAACTTCTGCTTCTGGAAGATTGTAGCTTTGGCAAATCTCAAAGGGAATAGTATTCTACAGTTGAAAAGAAATTCCTGTGGACATCCTAGTAGCACTGACAGTACATATAGTAAATGCAGCATTCTTAGTTGATTTTAGAGGATGGTCCATTGCTCTGTTGGCCTTGATCATTTAGTGCTGCTTAGGTCATTGGACTGAGGTTTCTAGAACAACTACAGTCTATTTTGTATCATTGGTGAGAAGACATTAAAAAATCCTCCAGCAATATGTGAAATGTGCTTAAAAGACAACATAATTCTTGTAGGACACATTGGTCTTCTAACCATAGAGTCACTGGTGAATAAAGGAAAAACTAGCACAGACATGAAGAATGGACCCTAGGGAAATGCATATTAATGGAGTCTTGCAAAATTTATTATGCATTGTCAAAAAGTAGCTCAGAGTAAATAACTAAATTGTACTTGGAGTCTTGATGAACCCTCAACGTTTCACAGATGTTTTAACTGAACAGGAGCTCTGGATTCACCTATAATTTCACTTTTGGCAACATCTGTTCAAAAGAATATCTCACAGTAAATATTTTTACCAAATGTCAAAAATGCCTGCTTGCAATTTTCAGTGCTCTGTGGAAATATTCATATTCATACAAGTGATGTCATCTCATAAATCTGATTGGCTATGTAGCATTGTGGCACTATTGCATTGACTGTAGAAGATCTGGTTAAGTGAGATCACCTATGTGACTAATTTGGAAGGAGAAGGCAGCAGAACATGGTAGACAATGGCATGGAGTAGGCTTGGGAAAAGGTGAATACCTGTATGATTGGTCCTTTTGCAAAATAAATAAATAAATTCTTCCTCACTCAAGTCATTAGTTATAGCAACATATATCTAATCAGAAGCCACTCTGTGCTGACTTCAGCATGCGACATCAACCACTCACCCCACTGACTCAGGCCACAGCAACAGAGGTAAAACTTTGCATAGGCTGACTAGAAACTGTAGCTGTTATGAGCTGAAACGTTCATATGCATTGAGCTCTATTTTTATACTTGCTCCTCTAGATGACCTGTTTATTGAACATTCATCCTGATTTGCTTATGCAAAGCTTAGATCGAGGCTAGACTATGTCTGGTCTTTATTAAGCATTCATTCTGATCTGTATGCAGCGAGGTTATACGGCAATGAGCATCGGTATTGGGACCTGTACTTTTCAACTTGTTCATTAATGACCTAGAATTAGGAGTGAGCAGTGAAGTGGCCAAGTTTGCTGATGACACTAAATTGTTCAGGGTTGTTAAAACAAAAAGGGATTGCGAAGAGCTCCAAAAAGACCTCTCCAAACTGAGTGAATGGGCAGAAAAATGGCAAATGCAATTCAATATAAACAAGTGTAAAATTATGCATATTGCAGCAAAAAATCTGAATTTCACATATACGCTCATGGGGTCTGAACTGGCGGTGACCGACCAGGAGAGAGACCTCGGGGTTGTAGTGGACAGCACGATGAAAATGTCGACCCAGTGTGCGGCAGCTGTGAAAAAGGCAAATTCCATGCTAGCGATAATTAGGAAAGGTATTGAAAATAAAACAGCCGATATCATCATGCCATTGTATAAATCTATGGTGCGGCCGCATTTGGAATACTGTGTACAGTTCTGGTCGCCTCATCTCAAAAAGGATATTCTAGAGTTGGAAAAGGTTCAGAAGAGGGCAACCAGAATGATCAAGGGGATGGAGCGACTCCCTTACGAGGAAAGGTTGCAGCATTTGGGGCTTTTTAGTTTAGAGAAAAGGCGGGTCAGAGGAGACATGATAGAAGTGTATAAAATTATGCATGGCATTGAGAAAGTGGATAGAGAAAAGTTCTTCTCCCTCTCTCATAATACTAGAACTCGTGGACATTCAAAGAAGCTGAATGTTGGAAGATTCAGGACAGACAAAAGGAAGTACTTCTTTACTCAGCGCATAGTTAAACTCTGGAATTTGCTCCCACAAGATGCAGTAATGGCCACCAGCTTGGACGGCTTTAAAAGAAGATTAGACAAATTCATGGAGGACAGGGCTATCAATGGCTACTAGCCATGATGGCTGTGCTGTGCCACCCTAGTCAGAGGCAGCATGCTTCTGAAAACCAGTTGCCGGAAGCCTCAGGAGGGGAGAGTGTTCTTGCACTCGGGTCCTGCTTGCGGGCTTCCCCCAGGCACCTGGTTGGCCACTGTGAGAACAGGATGCTGGACTAGATGGGCCACTGGCCTGATCCAGCAGGCTCTTCTTATGTTCTTATGTTCATTCATCCTGATTTGCTTGAGAGTGTTCATACGTTTTCCCATTAATTATTCACACATCCCACACATTTCAGATTTCAAAAAGTCCTTCTTTAAAAAGAAAAAAAATGGATTTTTGGGGGGTGCTAGGACAACAGCATGCTTTCACCCACTTAAATTGTGCAAACCTACATTTCTAGTGCGTGCTTGAATCCCTCCCACAAAATACTGACTCTGGAGGCGATCCTGCATAATGGATTGAAAAACTACCTGAATAACTGCATCTCCCCCAATGCTGCCCTCCATTTTTTCTTGTCTGTCTGATTGTTTGGGCTACACCTTCTCACTGAAGAACTGAATTAAGGCAGTACTGAATCCTATATTTTCATGCATGCAAAACACACACTGTTTGTTTTGACTGAAACTACAGATTTAGATCAGCCAAGTCCTCTCAGCATTGCAGATACAACACCAGTTATGCATTGCTCTCAGGTATGAGGATTTTTTAAAGAAGTGGAAAAGATGTCTAAGCTTGTACCCTTCACTATTACTGACTTTGCATGTTTGCCTGCAGTGATCGTCTTTTAGTTAGGAAACTGCAGGCCAGAGTCATGTGTGCCTTGTAGCTTCCCCTGCACTCCCTAAGCTAGCTTGCTGCCCTCATATATGGTCAAATATGATGTCTCATTGCCAGTGTTGAAATATGGCTGAAATATCAGGCTGATGGTACATGGAAAGGGTAACGTGTCAATTTCCCCAGGACAGAAAGGGTGGGACTTGGATGACAGCTGTTGCTTCAGTAATGAGGCAACTCAGCCTAGGAGCTTATATAGGACCTGGAACCCACCACCCCGCTCTCAGTCAGGCCCTGATCTGAGCAGGAGTTTCCATGTGCTTCCCCTCTCTCCTCCCAAGAAGCCTCATGCATAGCCAGTATAGCACTTCAGTGGCAGGTCTGAAATTCCTATCTGTCTCCTCTGTCCCTGTGGCTCAGAGGGAGATGGGGTGTGGTCTGAGAGCTGCCCAGGAACTGAGGCACCTAGTTTAGGGACTCCAGTCCTGGGGCAGGAATGTGCAGATCCAATGGGTTGTTGGGGTAATTGGCAGTATGAAAATCTGCTGGAGAGTCCTGCTCCCCTTGCTCCTCATCTTAGGAGTCCTCAGGTTTGAGGTCTGAGTAGGGCTGAACCATGGCAGGCGAAGGCTTTACCTCATGCTGCCGTGCATAGTCAGAGACAGGATGCCACTGAATACCAAGTGCTTAGGAGCAGCAGCGGATGAGGATGGTTGTATTCCCTGCCTGTGGATTTACTGAAGGCATCTGCTGGGCCTTGGTCTAATCCAGGTGCACTCTTCATATGTTGATTAAAATGATCTCTGGTAGCAGGACTGGGAGAGATTTATTTGAACTATTTGATCTATTTCAGATAGATCGATGGTCTTACTCAGTACAAGGCCACTTCATACATGCATATATGATCTGCCATAGCATTTGAAAAATATCTAAACCATTTACAGAAGAGGAGGATTGCGAACAGTTTGATGGAAGAGAGATTCTCAAAGTACAGGGATCAGAGATGTTGCATAATCAATGCATCATTCACAGACAATTTCAAGAGGATTTTCAGTTTCTTGAATTACTGCAGAATACTCAACCAGGGAAAGGACTATGCTCAGTGGTTAAGCACATTATTTCCAGGAAAAAAAGGTCATAGGGGCTGGGAAAAACCTGTCTAGAACCTTGAAGAGCCAGTGCCAGTCAGCATAGACCAGCCTTTCCCAAGCCGGTGCCCTCCAGATGTTTTGGACCGCAGCTCCCAGCAGGTCCAGCCAACATGGCCAATGGGCAGGAATAATGGGACTTATAGGGTTGTATTTAGCGTAGCACTAAGTCAAATGTTCCATCAGTGCAAGGACTTTTCCTTGTGCCACAGAATGTTCTTCCCCTCTCCTCCTCCTTCACCCCCCTCCAAATCTGTTCTAGTTTCCCCCCTAATCCTCTGACACAGATTTGGGGAAGTGTGGGGCACATATGGAGGGAGGACTAGTTGAAGTCATTCTGCTAGTGCAATAATTTAGTTGAATACTACCCATAGTCTAAAACATCTGGAAGACTGGTATGAATACTACTGAGCTAAATGGGTCAGTGGTCTGGCTTGGTGTAAGGCAGCTTCCTATGTTCATAAATTCACAGCTCAGAGCCAAACTACATGCTATGTTAGACATGTTAAAGTAACGTGTTTAGAACAGGCCACATCTTTCTTCTTTAGAAAAAGCAGCTGTGGGGAACCTTGATCCAGACCAGGATTGTGGTGATGGTAGTGGTGGGGAAAGGAATTAACCTTCTCACTGTATCATTGTGCTGATGAAATCTGCTCCTCAGAACTTCTATTTCGCTCCAGTAGCTGCTATTTGCTCCAACATCCTTTTCCATCTGCAGGAAACAAACAAAAAGTTTTCTCAGGGCATAGATAATATCAAATATATTGTATGGACGTATCAGGAATAGCTTCAATCTGGGTCATCAAATATCAAAAAGAAGAAAGCAGGGGGAACAAGAGAACAGACAGATATGATTAAAGGTTTACCAAGATTTCAATATAAAAAGAGGCTTGGACCATGTAGCCTGTTGATGATGGGGACTAAATCCATTTTGCAAAGGAGCAACTGTATTCATATGGAAAGCCAAGAACTTGTGTTGGCTAATTTGCACTGTACAAAAATGAGGTGGTAGTAGTGAAAAATGACAAACAGAAGTGTGTGTGTGGGGGAAATCTATTTAAGCTAGAAATTAATTATTCAACCTGAGTTCTATTTGTCATTACAGTTTGTTGTGGTCAAAGTTTTAGTAGATGTCACTCAAAGAATTTTACATTTCTCAGGGTAGTGAGGCCATCCAGGATTTTCTGCCTTAGAATAAAAAGCTTGTGGTACTTAAAAAAAAGCCTGTGGTGGTTTATAAAAGTAAGGTAATAAATAAGAAATGAGAGACACACACACACCCATGGCACTAACTTATTTTTGCATTTGAGTCATCTGGGTATATTTTCCTAAACAATACAGAAATTACTAGAATGTGTTCAAATCTGCAGCTTTGGCGCGAGATGTGAGTAAGGTGTGTGCAAACAAGTTCTGGACAGGCTTGGTTATTCTAGACATCAGTTTTACTGCCATTATAAAAGCACAAGCTATACTTTCTTGTCTTTCAGTACTCATAAGTGAAACTGAGAACTGGATAAGCGCAGAACAATTGTAGCCAAACTAAATTCCTTGTTAGCTCAAAATTCAGCACGTACATCTTTATGAGCAATCACTCCTTCTATGTAAAGTTATAAGCATCTTAAAAAGCATTTGAACAAATTTAAGCAATCTGTTTCTATGTAAATGGGGGGGGTGTTTCGTAATGCAGAACTCCACAGGTGCAGATAAATAAATGATTAGAGGTGCACCCACACAGAGGCACTCATCATACACTCTCTGACATTTGAGTTCTAACTTGAAAGTATAGGGAGCTTTTCTGGAAAATGCAGTTGCCTTTTAATACCAGCAAAAAAATAGCCTGGTCATTTAACTGACTCTATCAAACAAGTGACTAATATGAAGCAATACGGAATGTAATTAAAATCTATATTTGCAAATTCAGGCTTGGATAATCATTTGGGGCACTTGTACAGTCACAGAGAGACAAATGACATATCAAATTAAATCACAGAGTGTATAGTTGGCAACAGCTGGTAAAGCACAGTGGGGAGGAGAGCCTGGGTGGGAGCCCAGAGTCTGTGAGTTCAAATCTCCACTCATGTCTCCTGGGTGTAAAGGGCCAGCTAAAGATCACCCCCACAGTGAGTGGCTCAGGGGTTATGTGCCCTGTCACCTGTACAGCTGTGGGCAAGCTGCATAGTCCCAAGGAACCCATTTGCCCCCCAGCTGGCAGTTACGGACAGGAAGGGGCTGGCTTGTGCAGCTGTGGCCAGCTGAGCAGGCCCTAGCCAGCTGGGGAGGACTAGTCTCAGAGGGGGGCAATGGTAAACCCCCTCTGAATACCACTTACCATCAAAACCCTATTCATAGGGTAGCCATAAGTTGGGATCAACTTGAAGGCAGTCCATTTCCATTTCATAGTTGGCAAACCATGTTTTTACCCCCAAATTTAATTTCTAAATGTGCTAGAATTCCGCTCGATTTGGATTTGGTACAGAATTTTCTAGTAATTTGCTTATTCTCAGTTGCTGAGTATCAGACGTTAATGTAGCAAATTTCAGTGGCTATTTATAAAAATGAACTTTTTTAAAAAAATCTCCCTCTAAAACATCAATTGTAAGAATGATACTTTATAAATATTACCTTTTAAAATACCAATATTTTCTTCAAACTATTGATTTTTATATATAGATATTTCCTTCAAAATATTGATGTTTCCTTTATCGATATTAACATCAATATTTCTTCCAAGCCAAAAATTAACACAGATTGGTAAAAGCAGTGGCAAGGGATACAGAACAAACTCAAATCGATGCCAGCCTGTTCGGTTGATGGAATGCTGCTGAACCAACACCTGCCAAAGGATCTCATCCCTATTAGATGTTCTAAAAATAGTCTAGTAGGCCAGATAATTTCTGGTCTGGAATGAAGTTCATCCCTATTAATGATGCCATATTCTTTTCACAGACCCCAGAAGAACTTGAAGATGTCTCTGACCTTGAAGATGATCATGATACACACAGCCGCACCAGTATTCAAACCGAAGGGAAAACTGATAGGGTATGTATCAAACCAATTTTATTAAGAAGTATTCATCAAACTGCCTGCAGGGTTGTTCCTTTAAGATATCTTATTTGGCTGCGAATCATGCCAAAATCTTAACTCCTGTCTTCAGGAGATTTCTGAACAAGGATACAAGATCTTACAATGAAATAGATTATTAATGAGAAAAGATTGAAGTTCTCAATACTGAGCAAAAAAAATAAATTTGCTTGGGAAATACCCGTTCAAAATGGAAGGTTGCTCAAAAGTCATGAACTTCCTTTCCTAGCCAGAGGAAAGCTGGTTATTATTACTGAGTGCCCAGATTAGGGTCTGTTGCTCAAATACAAAACTGAACTAGTTTCAAACAGTTTAACTGTAGTTCTTTCACTTTAATTTTCTATTTGCGGTCTGCCTCTTATGCAGATTCTTCAAACACCCCAATGTTTAGGCTAACCCTATGTTCCTCAGATAATTAGGCAACATGAAATCTCCCATGTATCTGTATTTGTGGGTCCAAGTGTTTTTGCTGTCTTGATCTGGGAAGAGTAAAAGACAGCATTTCCAGGACCACCACCCCACCACCCAGCACCTGGGTGGGAATGGGAAAAAATCCTGCCTTTTACTCTTCATCTCTAAAGAGCTGGCAGAGAGCTTAATCTCCCAGACTCAGCACTGAGTTCAAGTGATAAAGCTGTGGAGGCTGGTGGGCTACTTCCTATGGCTTGCTGAGCTGCATCTGCCCTACAGCCACAGGTTAGGTGCCCCTGTTTTATATAATACACACCTTGATCTGACATCAAAGCTGGGGTAGAAATATTTGAATCAATGAAGCTTAAACCCACTGCCTTACGCACAGCTATATATGTAAAACAGCTGTTCCAGAGAAAAGAGAGTCAGAGAAGTGCAATTCCAGATGCTCCTTCTGCAGCTTGATTTTCTATGGGTTCATTGTCTTACTTTTATCCCAGTTCTTTCATGGCTTTATCTGTGAACCAAAATAAATTTTCCTGAGCACTAAAACTGGTAGACAAGCACCCTCCATATTGCTTCTACTCTCATTTTCCTTGCATGCTATTGCTTGTTAAGACCTTGGCAGTTCCAGTTCCCTATATCAGAGAGACCCACCATTCCAGGCAAACTGGCACTGAAATCTGCTGCACCTGCTTGTTGAGCTACCCATAGGCATCTGGCTGGCTGCTGTGAGAACAGGGTGCTGGGCTAATGAGGCCTTGGGCCTGATCTGGCAGGGCTCTTCTTCTGTTCTAAATATTATGTATATATGAAAAAGCAGTAATTTGTTTGTTAAGGAATTCCAAATCCCTTAAAGGCATGAAAATAGATACTAATCACTTATTTGAAAACGGACTGTGTCTTGGCTGTCAGGAGCATAATAAAGCTGAAGATATCTTATTTGCAAGTAGGATAGGCAGACTGTGATGTTCCTGTATTAATGTAAATATGGTAAGTGCTGTTTATATAGAAGACATATGGTAAGTGGAGTGAAAGAGGAGGGGGGAGTACATGAGCAGTAGAATGCTGGATGATTGGCTGAGCGTTTGAATGGCTGGGAGTATAAATGGAAGAATGACAGTTGAATCTGGGGGGGTGATAGTCGGTGGATGTTGGTAGTTGGTGGATGTTAGGAGGTGGGTGTGAGTTGGTGGATGTGAGAGGAAGAAGGTGTTTGGTGGTGGATGTCAGGAGAGTGTGGAGAAAGAGGGAGTGAGAGTTCGGATTAATAATAAGTCAAGTACCACAGGAATAGATGAAACCATATGCTTAAGTAACATTATAAAAGTAATCTTGTTATTTCTAATATTTAATAAATACTATTTTGGTTTACCGAAGGCCTGATCCTTGGCTGGGGAATATACAGACCAGAAGGGAGGGCAAGGTAATTACCAAGGCTGAAGGGAAACAGTAACGAATGGTGGCAGCGGCGAAGGGAGGAATAATAACATTGCAAGTATCCAGAGCAACCCAGAGTTATATGTGTAATCTATATAGATACAAAAGGGGTTGGGGACAGCTTACGCATGCAGTCACAAAAGTAACCAGATAGAGAGAGACTCAGGCAAAGTCTCTGGGAATATTGGTTACTGGACGTGACTGGTGGTGCTGCCTAGCAGGGGGATCTAGTGAGATCTGTGCTAGAGTGGAGAGAGAAACCATATAAAGGACAGTCCGGACGGTGGAGTCCCTGGTGGTGCCTAGTGAAAGGCAGTAGCCACGAGCAGGTAGGAACCTGACAGGGAGAGCCAGGGAAGGGCGTCACACAGACCCCCAGAAATAAGATATTTGGGGCTGAAAGAATCTGAAAGTTTCTTTTGTCCACAACTAATCCAAAATATAGGTCTAGGAGACAAACAAGTTCAAAAAATTTTAACAATGGAAAAGGACATATCACTTAACATTCATGTATCCTTACATTTTCCTATAAAATATAATGGAAGAAAACAGACAGACAGTGTTGTGGACTAACAGAAATACTTAGAATGATTTCTATAGAAAATTTATGTTGCTCTAATTGGTCTACAGTGATGCAAATAAAACTGAATTTGAGTGATAGTTGAATATGGGTTGCTATCTGACTTAAAGTACCTTCTAGAAGCAGTGTAATTAACTATTCAAGACCTATGAATTATCAGTTCTCAGACTCAAATCTTCCTCTGTATATGAAAAAAAGAGTGGATGGAAGAGATTTTGCTGGAGTAAGAGAGTGGGGCAATTCAAATAATCCAAAACTATCAATTTTTAAGAGCAGGAAATTAAATCAGAAGACACCCAGCTTTAAGGATAATAGCTGAATGTCAGTGTTTCCCAAGCAGTTGTCTCTAGTTGAATTCTCTATCCTATATTTACAATGAGCCAAGGCTTTCTGCATTCTGGAGAAAAAAACACACACACAAATGCTATTCTAAACTTGTATACAGTGTAGTACGGATACCACAATTCTTTTTTTAAAAAAACCTCTAGGGACATCATGTTAATAAGATTAACTCCTATGATTATAGGATACACCTTTGTTAATATTCATAAGGTAACAGTTTGCTACCCTATCATTAGCTAATAACAGTTCCCAATTTTAGTAAGCTGAAACAACCAGTAGGAGTTAGTGAGCTGTGCCAGTCAGACCAAAAATACCCTTTTTGCTTTGCACATTGATGGAAGACTACAGTTGCAACTCCTTTCTGACAATAAAACAGCTGAGTCTGCTCAGATTGCAATGGCAACTTTATGGAAAGTGAGCAAGTTAGCCAGGCATAATCTGTACCTAGATCTATATGCTGCCATGGGAGCCTGTATGTATAATCTTGAGAATTAACTCTCATTGGGATGAACTCAGTTTCCTCTTTGAGGGGACTGAAATAAGGTAGATAAGCATCCAAACTGGCCAGATGGCTGCTGAACAGATGCCAAATGGGCAATGCCCTTTGGCATTACACTTTGGCAGCTGCCCAAGGCAACTGCCTTGATCAAGAGCTGACTTTTATAAAGTCTCCAGGAGCAAAGTCCTCTTCTGCCCAGGTGAAAAAGCATTACAGAGGAGCAGAATCTTCACCAGACCTCTACAGTAATGTCTGATAATAACATCATGCTAGCAACCTCCAATGCAGACTCTGCATAGAATGAATGCAGATTGTGCAGTATGATTGCAGATAACAAGGGCATACATGAATATCCCTTCTCTCCTTTTTAAAATGGATCTTTATTAATGCCAACTAAGGAAAATCTCTTATCATGATATGCACAATATTATGATGCACTTTGAAAAAAAATCAATATATATATTTAAAGAAACAGTGTAAACATTGAAAACCAGTTAATTCCCCAGGGTTTAACTGTGTTTGACTTTCCACAGCTCTTAAAACATACTGTGTGAAATGATGATTCCCTGCAAGAAAAACTAAACAAAACACTTGGTAATTAAGCTACCACTGCTGCCCAATTTGGTCTGAATTGTGCCTTAAAATTACTACCTTCGGAGGCTAAGACAAACAAGGGCTTTCCTTAAAATAGTTTCCATATGAAAGCCTGCATTGCTGATCTTCATGAATATAGGTTGTGCAGTGGCAGAAATAACTATGTAAACATTTCATAATGACTTAGAGGGGTTTATTTATCACACATTAAACTCTATTCATACAAGAAAATACAATCTATTAAGTCCCAGTAACACAAGAGGAATAAAGAGCTTCCAGGGTCTTTATAACAGTTTAAAACCAGCACAAACAAATTCTCTACTCACAGAGGCTATTCACTTTTCCACACTGTGGTCTTGAGGCCAGAAGTATATTTTGCCTCCCAAACTGAGCTCTGCAGGAATAGCCATGTGCCACAATACAGCTCGAGCTTCCGTAACTGTTAAGGCTTCCTAGCTATGCAACACATGCACTCAGGCACATATCAGTATTACACATGCACATATAAATATATGAAATTAAAAAAGAGAGATGTATCAAACAGTGAAAAGTTGACCAAATCTTTTGAGTTGACATGAGGGATCAGACAAAAATTCTTGGGTGTGGGTGTCTGATCTGGTCTCTAAGCTGCCAGTTACCCATCTGTGTTTTTTTAAGTGATCTCCAAATGAGATTGCTGTGAAGTCCTCCCTGCTGCCCTTGAAGAGCATTTGGAAACTGCAACTAATGCAAAAGGCTACAGTTAGAATGCCGATGTGTGTTACAGGTCTTGAGTCTGTGACACGTCTTTTGTTTGATCAGCACTGGCTGTCAGTTTGTTTCTGGGCTCATTCAAGGTGCTGGGGTTTACCTTGAACACCCTGAATGGCTTGGGATCTGGGTAACAAGAGCCTTCTTCTGTATGAGTTTCCCTGCATACTCCAGTCATCATCTGAAGCTCTGCTCCTGATCCCTTGACACAGTGAGGAATGCTTGGCAGTGGGAAGGGCCAATCCTTTGCTGTAGTAGTACTTCCCCTATGGAATTCCTTGCTGAGCATGCTGCATCAGGCCCCTTTGCTGCACTGTTTCAGACAGCTGGTGAAGACATGGCTGTTTAAAAAGGCTTTCAGATGAATTATTTCCTCTTTCTGGAGTTTTGATATTTTAATTCTCATGGCTACTTGAAATTGTTATTGTGATCTTGGTTTTTATGCTGATAGTTCAGCCCTGTAGCCAGGGTGGGGCAGATGGGTGCATCCCCTTCTCAATATGTGCTTTGCCCCCCTCTCAGGATTTTTTTCTTAATTTGGCTTTTTAATGTGTGACATGACAGACAATGACAATCTCGTTTAAAGAATGACAGATTGTTTTAAGATCAGGAGCATTTTAAGAATAGGGCCCTCTGAAAAATTCAGTTAATAAGGCAGGGTGAGTACACAACAAAAAACTCATCTGGAAGAGCCCCCAAAAGTCTGCTCACTCAAGCCTTTCCCCAACTGAGGGTGGATTTTTCATGATCACAATCACCCTAAAATTATTTAAGTGATCCAGAGTTAAATATAAGAAGTTTGTACTATGGGCCAGAGTTAGACTCCAACCCTTGGACTCTCATTTGCTCTGCTTTTCAGTTTCAGTTGTGTTCTCTACCCAGCCAGCAATAAACAAGCATGCTTGATTGCCTGCAGTAAGAAGTAAGAGTTTGTTTATTGTGCAGTTATTATGATGAGCAGAGCAGGACTGGGCACTTATTGCTTAAGGATGAAATAAAGATTTTACAGGAGAATATTTTACAAAGTTAAGACCTCAATCTCATTGACATCAACAAGAACGTTATCCATATTGTTCTCAGCACCACTGTCCCTAAATGCTTGACTGTGGTTGCATTGTAATGTGCTCTTACTCTGTTCTAAACCTGTTTAGAAATCTGTATTGGTGTTGTCCTGATACAAGATTAAAGTTGAATTTTTGAGAAAACAAGCTCTACACTAATTTTTAACTTCTTAGTTACAGTATAAATTATTTTCTTTGGTTTACACTTTTGGGTATAATATATACCCCTTGTTCATTGGATCCTTAACATCATTTTTTCTTATTAAAAAAAAAAATGCCAGCCCTTTAATTCATACTAAATTTCTGTGAATTTGACCTTTACATTGCTGTGCATGGAGGAGTGAGGGGGAAGGTCACTGCCTTTCCCTTCCTCTGGTCTGGCCCTCACATCCTCTTCACCAGTGTGGGGGGGATTGGTTGGCTCTATGCACCTCTCTGCCCCCCTCCCAAAATGTCCCACCTACAAATGTGGCAAGGAAGGCACATTTGATTTATAATTTGATTGCACTGTGGATTGCTTTGTGTTTTACAGCAATTGGTTTTTTATTGTCAGCCACCGGGATTCCCCCCTGCCCCTGAAAAATAGGCAAAATATATGTTTTTAAAATAATTGAAGGGCTACTGACTGGGTTTTAGTTTTTGATTTGGTTTTAGGTTCAGAGATTGATCCTTTGCCTAGAAAAAGGTTTGCTGCTTCTAGGGATGGAAAGATCTGTCCATTTGGGTTCTCTCAGTCTCTCATTTGTGCAATCAGAAATTCCATTCTCCACAGTTCTGCATCAATTTTCTTTCTTAAAAAAATCCTCATGAAAATTATTTTATCATTTTAGTGTGAATTTCTCTTAATAAACACATTCTGATATAGTTTTGACTAATGTACACATTTTTGCAAGCAATTTCTAATATTATGCATTTTGTATGTTATTTTCACCAATATATGCATTTTATAAAAATGTAAATGTACTGCCTTCAAGTTGATTCCTATACACCCCCAATATATGCATTTTTGTAAACATTGTTTGGTTTTGATAACTGCATAACAAAATTTGGATGAGTGTGAATTTTGAAGTATAGCTGTGTTTCAGCTCTGATATTTCAAAAGTGTGAATTTGATAAATTCAGCTTTAAATGCAAACAGAATCAAATTTCTCCACCATCCTTAGCTACTTCTCTTCCTGTTGCCAATTCATTATATGGTGCTCACTGCCTACTATTACTGAATTCTGCCATGCTACTCTCACTAAGTCCTCATCTTTCATTGTACATGTGCCTGCGAACTCCCATATGAAAATGGCTGTTGTTGGGAAAAGCACAAGTTGTGGTATGAACATGGCAATAGTAGAACAGATTCTGACAATGGTGAGATGGACTGCAGGGGACAGAGAGCAGTGGGTCTTGAGCCTTGCATTAGATGGTGAATGGGAGCCTGGTGGTTTAGACAGTGGCATAGTGGCAGCTAGTGGTAAGGATAACAGCCAGTAGCAGCATTCCAGAAAACACATTCAAACATTTATAGTACAGTAAAAAACGAATGTAAAAATGCAAAACAACATACAGTAAAATCGTGCCATTTCCAAATTACTGTATTCTTAACCCGTATGTTTCTATGCGCTACTCTGCCCTCCACTTTGAAGATATGGTGGGAAATGGTATTAACTGTTCATGGGCCTAAAATATTTAATGAGTGATCACATAATACCCTGGAATTTATTGGGATGCCAAGCCACGCAGTGTATCCAAAACGCAGAAGTGGGATTAAGAGACAATTTAAATGGAAAAGCCAAAGCTTTGGTGAGAAGGCAAAGGATTCATGTTTTTGTTTGAGAACCATCCAGGTATTTGGGTTTACATATAAAACTGAATTCACAGACAAGCTGTTTGTGTAACTTTGAAAACTCTTGTTCTGCAAAAGATGCAGGACATGATTTCACAGTAGCTCCTGCGTGTCTTTCAACTTCCTTGCCTTCATACCTTTTCTCTTATGAAAATGCATTTCCATGCTCATTGTAGGCTCAAAAGAACCCAGCTGCCTTTGAATTTAATAGGCCTTTTTGACCCCACATGCTCCCTTTGCCAGAAGCATGATTTCTTTTATAAAGTGTGCCTGTCCCTTTGGACAAGGGCCACTTGAGAGGAATTTTTTTTCATTCATTTTGTGTTGGGTCATATCAAAAATAAATCCAGGGTGGCAATAGTTTAGCAAGGCTGTGTAGGTTCTGGATAAGGAAACCCTGAAATGAGAATAAAGCAAGTAAAATATCACACATAAGAACATAAGAACATAAGAACATAAGAACATAAGAACATAAGAACATAAGAACATAAGAACATAAGAAGAGCCTGCTGGATCAGGCCAGTGGCCCATCTAGTCCAGCATCCTGTTCTCACAGTGGCCAACCAGGTGCCTGGGGGAAGCCCGCAAGCAGGACCCGAGTGCAAGAACACTCTCCCCTCCTGAGGCTTCCGGCAACTGGTTTTCAGAAGCATGCTGCCTCTGACTAGGGTGGCACAGCACAGCCATCACAGCTAGTAGCCATTGATAGCCCTGTCCTCCATGAATTTGTCTAATCTTCTTTTAAAGCCATCCAAGCTGGTGGCCATTACTGCATCTTGTGGGAGCAAATTCCATAGTTTAACTATGCGCTGAGTAAAGAAGTACTTCCTTTTGTCTGTCCTGAATCTTCCAACATTCAGCTTCTTTGAATGTCCACGAGTTCTAGTATTATGAGAGAGGGAGAAGAACTTTTCTCTATCCACTTTCTCAATGCCATGCATAATTTTATACACTTCTATCATGTCTCCTCTGACCCGCCTTTTCTCTAAACTAAAAAGCCCCAAATGCTGCAACCTTTCCTCGTAA
This sequence comes from Rhineura floridana, assembly GCF_030035675.1. NCBI lineage: Eukaryota > Metazoa > Chordata > Lepidosauria > Squamata > Rhineuridae > Rhineura > Rhineura floridana. The sequence continues at coordinate 32,800,211 of NC_084486.1, read as the reverse complement.
CGGAGTCGCTCCATCCCCTTGATCATTCTGGTTGCCCTCTTCTGAACCTTTTCCAACTCTAGAATATCCTTTTTGAGATGAGGCGACCAGAACTGTACACAGTATTCCAAATGCGGCCGCACCATAGATTTATACAACGGCATGATGATATCGGCTGTTTTATTTTCAATACCTTTCCTAATTATCGCTAGCATGGAATTTGCCTTTTTCACAGCTGCCTCACACTGGGTCGACATTTTCATCGTGCTGTCCACTACAACCCCGAGGTCTCTCTCCTGGTCGGTCACCGCCAGTTCAGACCCCATGAGCGTATATGTGAAATTAAGATTTTTTGCTCCAATATGCATAATTTTACACTTGTTTATATTGAATTGCATTTGCCATTTTTCCGCCCATTCACTCAGTTTGGAGAGGTCTTTTTGGAGCTCTTCGCAATCCCTTTTTGTTTTAACAACCCTGAACAATTTAGTGTCGTCAGCAAACTTGGCCACTTCACTGCTCACTCCTAATTCTAGGTCATTAATGAACAAGTTGAAAAGTACAGGTCCCAATACCGATCCTTGAGGGACTCCACTTTCTACAGCCCTCCATTGGGAGAACTGTCCGTTTATTCCTACTCTCTGCTTTCTGCTTCTTAACCAATTCCTTATCCACAAGAGGACCTCTCCTCTTATTCCATGACTGCTAAGCTTCCTCAGAAGCCTTTGGTGAGGTACCTTGTCAAACGCTTTTTGAAAGTCTAAGTACACTATGTCCACTGGATCACCTCTATCTATATGCTTGTTGACACTCTCAAAGAATTCTAATAGGTTACTGAGACAGGACTTTCCCTTGCAGAAGCCATGCTGGCTCTGCTTCAGCAGGGCTTGTTCTTCTATGTGCTTAGTTAATCTAGCTTTAATCATACTTTCTACCAGTTTTCCAGGGACAGAAATTAAGCTAACTGGCCTGTAATTTCCGGGATCCCCTCTGGATCCCTTTTTGAAGATTGCCGTTACATTTGCCACTTTCCAGTCCTCAGGCACGGAGGAGGACCCAAGGGACAAGTTACATATTTTAGTTAGCAGATCAGCAATTTCACATTTGAGTTCTTTGAGAACTCTCGGGTGGATGCCATCCGGGCCCGGTGATTTGTCAGTTTTTTATTGTCCATTAAGCTTAGAACTTCCTCTCTCGTTACCACTATTTGTCTCAGTTCCTCAGAATCCCTTCCTGCAAATGTTAGTTCAGGTTCAGGGATCTGCCCTATATCTTCCACTGTGAAGACAGATGCAAAGAATTCATTTAGCTTCTCTGCAATCTCCTTATCGTTCTTTAGTACACCTTTGACTCCCTTATCATCCAAGGGTCCAATTGTCTCCCTAGATGGTCTCCTGCTTTGAATGTATTTATAGAATTTTTTGTTGTTGGTTTTTATGTTCTTAGCAATGTGCTCCTCAAATTCTTTTTTAGCATCCCTTATTGTCTTCTTGCATTTCTTTTGCCAGAGTTTGTGTTCTTTTTTATTTTCTTCATTCGGACAAGACTTCCATTTTTTGAAGGAAGACTTTTTGCCTCTAAGAGTTTCCTTGACTTTGCTCGTTAACCATGCTGGCATCTTCTTGGCCCTGGCGGTACCTTTTCTGATCTGCGGTATGCACTCCAGTTGAGCTTCTAATATAGTGTTTTAAACAACTTCCAAGCATTTTCGAGTGATGTGACCCTCTGGACTTTGTTTTTCAGCTTTCTTTTTACCAATCCCCTCATTTTTGTGAAGTTTCCTCTTTTGAAGTCAAATGTGACCGTGTTGGATTTTCTTGGCAATTGGCCAGTTACATGTATGTTTAATTTAATAGCACTGTGGTCACTGCTCCCAATCGGTTCAACAACACTTACATCTCGCACCAGGTCCCGGTCCCCACTGAGGATTAAGTCCAGGGTTGCCATCCCTCTGGTCGGTTCCATGACCAACTGGTCTAGGGAATAGTCATTTAGAATATCTAGAAACTTTGCTTCTTTGTCATGACTGGAACACATATGCAGCCAGTCTATGTCCGGGTAGTTGAAGTCACCCATTACTACCACCTTTCCTAGTTTGGATGCTTCCTCAATTTCATATCTCATCTCAAGGTCTCCCTGAGCATTTTGATCAGGGGGACGATAGATCGTTCCCAGTATTAAGTCCTTCCTGGGGCATGGTATCACCACCCACAACGATTCTGTGGAGGAGTCTGCCTCTTTTGGGGTTTCGAGCTTGCTGGATTCAATGCCTTCTTTCACGTATAGAGCGACTCCGCCACCAATACGTCCTTCCCTATCCTTCCGATATAGTTTATAACCAGGGATAACCGTATCCCACTGGTTTTCTCCATTCCACCAGGTCTCCGTTATGCTCACTATATCAATGCTCTCCTCTAAGACCAAGCACTCCAGTTCTCCCATCTTGGTTCGCAGGCTCCTAGCATTAGCGTACAGGCACTTGTAAGCAGTGTCTCTCTTCAAGTGTCTTTGGCACTTGTGTAGGCCTGTGGTAATTTTGCTCTTCTGAATTTATATCCTGTGCCCCTGCTCTCACAATGCCTACTTCTAGGCCTACCCCTTTTAAAATTTCATCATTTCTTTGGTTTTTATCCCAGGGGGGATTCAAAATTCTTTCTGAAATGTTTGCTATTGTTTAAGCCAGGGTTTCCCAGACTTCTGAGTTCATTGCCCCTTCACAAGCTTATAAAGTTGTCATTGGCCCCAACAAAAAATCTTAGGAATGTTAATGAAATAAAGTCAAGAAATATCAATCACCATTACTAGGGGCTGCTGTCTTTTGAGACAGCTGAAGTCCCTGGTAAGTGGTGCAAGGACTGGGACCCCCTGCCTGACCCTGGATCCAGAGAGAGGCTGCAGTTAATCTTGCAGCCTTTCGCATCAGCTCCTGGCTGGATCAGGAGGCATAAAAGCCCAGCAACCCTTGGGGAGCCCCTTAGGGAATCCCAAGAGTGAGGATGCTACCCCCTTCTATTTCTTCCTTTTAAAAAAAAATCTAGTGGAGATTGGTAGTGGGGAGGGCATATGGCACATGTGTAGTTCCTGTGCAGGGTGAGAGCCTGTGCAGTGAACTGAACAATATAGGAGAAAGTCGCCAGATGCCTTCAGAGTGAGTCTATAACTGGTAGAAGGCTGGCTGTCCCTGGGTGTGAGACGGGGGGGAGTAGATGTCCCCGTGTGAAAGATATTGAGTGGGTCTGACTCTTCCCAATTCTCTCAGAGGCCTACTGGGATAACTATTTCAAGTAGGTATTGTTGGTGGGCTCTTGTTGGGTCCATATCAGGTGTTTAGGAGGAGTCTTAGGAGGAACATGGGTGATGTCACCCCAATATCAGTGATCATGGGTAGAGGGAAGTATATCCATGGGGAGGTAGTGAACTACCATAGAAGACAAGGGCAAGACTATCTACACCTTGTTCCTCACTCCCACTCCTCTCATGGATGGGTTCCTCATTGCTCATCTGCTGTGCCCACTGGCCTGTGTGTGTTGTTTAATGGCAGATCAGTACACAATAAGACCACACTCATCTATGATTTGACCGTGGATGAAGGTGCTGATTTGGTGTACATTATTGAGACCTGGGTGGATGAGCTGGGAGGAGTTGATCTGACCCAGCTTTGCCCACCTGGATATTTATTATTTATTTATATAATTTATTTATAGAATTTATTAGTCGCCCATCTGGCTGGCTGTCCAGCCACTCTGGGTGACGTACAACATAGGCATATAATACCTAGACATTGAAAATCTAAAAACAATGAAGATAAAATCTAGCCCACCCCAAAAGCCTGCCTGAAGAGCCAGGTCTTCAAGGCCTGGCGGAAACTCATCATAGAAGGGGCATGGCGGAGATCATTTGGGAGGGAGTTCCACAGGGTGGGGGCCACAATTGAAAAAGCCCTCTCTCTAGTCCTCACCAGTTTGGCTATTTTGACTGATGGGATGGAGAGAAGGTCTTTTGAGGCTGAACTTGTTGGGCGGCATAGCTGATGATGCTGGAGGTGCTCCTTTAGATAGACTGGGCCGATACCGTATAGGATTTTAAAGGTCAAAACCAACACCTTGAATTGGGCCCGGTAAGCAACTGGTAACCAGTGCAGCTCTTTTAGCACTGGAGTGATATGATCTCGCCGGCGGCTGCCTTTAATCAGGCGTGCCGCCGCGTTCTATTCCAGTTGCAGCTTCCAGACCGTTTTCAAGGGTAGCCCCACGTAGAGCGCATTACAGTAGTCTAGGCGAGAGGAGACCAGGGCATGTACCACCAATGGGAGCAGATGATTGGGAAGTTAGGGGCGTAGCCTCCGTATCAGATGGAGTTGATACAGTGCTGCCTGGCTCACAGCCGAAACCTGAGCTTCCATGGACAGTTTGGAGTCAAAAATGACCCCGAGGCTACAGACCTGGTCTTTTAGGGGCAATTGTACCCCATTGAGCACAAGGTCCAAATCCCCTAACCTTCCCTTGTCTCCCACGAACAGTACCTCAGTTTTGTCAGGGTTCAGCTTCAGCTTATTCCTTCCCATCCAGCCACTCACCGATTCCAGGCACTTGGATAGGGTTTCTACAGCCAACCTCGGTGAAGATTTAAATGATAGAGCTGTGTGTCATCTGCATATTGGTGACACTGCAGCCCAAATCTCCTGATGATAGTCCCCAGCGGCTTTATATAGATGTTAAATAGCATCGGGGAGAGGATGGAGCCCTGTGGCACCCCACAAGTGAGAGGCCAAGGGTCCAAAACCTCATCCCCCAATGCTACACTTTGGTGCCTATCAGAGAGGAAGGAATGGAACCACTGCAATACAGTGCCCCCTATGCCTAACCCTTCCAGGCGATCCAGAAGGATACCGTGGTCAACGGTATCAAAAGCTGCTGAGAGGTCCGGGAGGATGAGGAAGGTGCACTCACCCCTATCCAACGCTCTCCTCATATCATCCACCAAGGCGACCAAGGCTGTTTCAGTCCCATATCCAGGCCTGAAGCCCAACTGAAATGGATCCAGATAATCCGCTTCCTCCAAATGCGCTTGCAACTGCTTCGCTGCCACCCGCTCAACTACCTTGCCCAAGAATGGTAAGTTTGAGATTGGGCGAAAGTTGTTCAAATCTTGGGGATCCAAGGAGGGCTTCTTTAAAATTGGTTTTATTACTGCCTCCTTGAGGGCTGATAGCATTATGCCCTCTTCCAAGGATGCATTTACCACCACCTTGATCCCCTCGCCCAATCTGTTCTTGCAGCTCAGAATGAGCCACGACGGGCAAGGGTCGAGTAAGCAGGTGGTTGGACTTAAGGTTGAAAGCACCTTGTCCACTTCATCAGAAGGAAGAAGCTGGAACCGATCCCACACCACCAGAGAACCACTGGCCAACTCTGGCTCGCTCACTGTATCCATGGCTTGCGGAATCGCACTCTTTAGACAATCGATTTTATCCGCAAAGTGCTTTGCAAACTCATCACAGGAGATCTTAGAATGTTCCACAGGTTCCGAAGCAACTGGACCGACCAGGCTTCGGACCACTTGGAACAGCCTCCTGGGACAGCACTCTGTGGATGCAATAGAGGCAGCATAAAAATCCTTTTTTGCTGCCCTTATCGCCACATGGTAGGCTGCTGCAGCTGCTCTAACCTGTGTCCGATTGTCATCAGAGCGAGATTTCCGCCACCAGCGCTCTAGCCGTCTCACCTCCCACCTCAGAGTTCGCAACCGTGGAGTATACCATGGTGCCGTCTGAGCTCTATTTGGGGGAGAGGGCATTTCGGAGCCACCCGGTGCAGCACCAGCACAGGCTGCACGGACGGAGGGGAGGAGTTGCTGTGGTCTACAGAACTTCCATCTCTGTCACCAAAAAACCACTCTGTCTTGGAGATGGCTGTGAGGGCCTGCACTTGGTGTCGGGCCAAGGAGACAGGAAACTAGGGTTGCTGCTGGTGTACCGTCCACCCGGCAGCTTCTCTGACTGAGCTGGCAGGGGCCATCTCAGCTGAGGTATTGGAGGAGCCCAGAACTATTGCCCTAGATGATTTCAATGTCCATGCTGAGGCTGCCTCTAGTGTTCTGGCTTAGGACTTCATGGCCTCCATGACGACCATGAGGTTATCTCAAGTTGCCACTGGCCCAACACATAAGGCAGGGCAAACCCTCAACTTGGTTTTTGTTCCAGATGGAGGAAGAGGTGGTCTGGAGATGGGGGTGGGGATTGATGTCACCCCATTGTCATGGCCAGACCACTTCCTTGTGAAGTTTAGACTTATGGCTCTGATCCTCCCCTGCAGGAGTGGTGAATACATTAAGATGGTCCGCCCCCGGAAACTAATGGAATCTACTGGATTCCTGAATGGCCTGGGAGAGTTCCCAGTAGATAGAGCAGGTGACCCTGTTGAAGCCCTTGTCATGCTGTGGAACAACGAGGCGCATTGAGATCTTGACACGGTTGCCCCCGAGCGCCCTCTCTGGCATTGTGGAGCCCGGTTTGCACCTTGGTACACCAGTGAGCTAACAGCAATGAAACAGGCTGGATGACAGCTAGAGTGCAAGTGGCGAAAGACGTGCTGTGAGGCTGATCAGGCATGAGTAAAATATCATAACCGTGCCTACTGTGTGGCGGTGAGGGCAGCAAAGAAGGCCCACTTCTCTGCTACCATCACATCCTCAAGTAGCTGTCCAGTGGAGCTTTGCCGTATTGTCAGGGATCTGTTGACATCAACTCCAGGAAATGGAGTTTTAGACCCTTCAGAGGCCCACTGTGAATTGTTTGCAAGGCACTATGAGGGTAAAGTTGCTCGCCTCCGTAGCAGTCTTGATGCCGCATCCACATTTACTGTAGTCCCCAATAAGGTGTCCAGTGCAACGTCTGCTGCAACTTCTTGGGAATGGTTTCAGTTGATGCAGCCTGATGATGTAGACAAGGTGCTTGCAATGATGCAGCCCAACGTGTCCTCTCGACCCTTGTCCTTCTTGGCTTATAAAAGCTTGCCGAGGGGGTTTGACTGAGTGGATCCAGGGTGTGGTCAACACATTGTTGCGGGAGGGAGTGGTTCCAACCACCCTGAAAGAGGTGGTGATCCAACCACTCCTGAAAAAGCTCACCCTGGACCCACTGGTTTGCAACAATTACCAACCGGTTGCAAATACCCCCTTTTTAGGGAAGGCGATTGACAAGGTTGTGGCGCAGCAATTGCAAGTACTCTTGGATAAAACAGATTATCTTGACCCATTCCAATCTGGGTTCACGCCTGGTTATGGGACTGAATCAGCCTTGGTCACCGTGATGGATGACTTTTATCGGGAGAAGGACAGGGGAAGTGTAACCCTGTTACTCTTACTTGACAGTGGCTTTTGATACCATTGACCATGGTATCCTTCTGGGCCGACTTGGTGAGATGGGTATTGGAGGCAATGTTTTACAGTGGTTCCAATCCTATCTCCAAGGTAGAGAATAGCATTGGGTGATTGTCTTTCATGCCCTTGGCAGTTGTGCTGTAGGGTGCTGCAGGGTACCATCTTGTTCCCCATGCTGTTTAACATTTATATGAAGCCCTTGGGAGCGGTCATCAGGAGATTTGGGGTGAGGTGTCAGCAGTACACTGATGATACCCAGCTCTATTTCTCTGTAACATCTGAATCAAGAGAGGCTGTGCAAGCTGCCTGGACTCGGTGATGGGCTAGATGAGGGCCAATAAACTGAGTCTGAATCCTAGCAAGAGGTGCTGTGGGTTGATGGTTCCCTAGTTCAGATAATTGGTCAGTTGCCTGCTTTGGGTGGGGTTGTACTCTCTCTGAAAGACCAGGCCCATAGTCTGGGGGTGCTCCTGGATCCATCTTTGTTGCTAGAGGCCTAGGTGACCTCCGTGGCTAGGAGTGCCTTTTACCAGCTTCAGCTGGTAAGACAGCTGCAGCCGTTTCTGGACCGGGATAGCCTGGACATAGTTGTCTATGCACTGGTAACCTCTAGGCTGGTTTACTGTAATGTGCTCTGTGTGGGGCTGCCCTTGGGGTTGGTCCAGAATCTGCAGCTGGTGCGAAATGTGGTTCAAGACTGCTCACTGGGGCAGGGTATCACCAACATGTCACCCTGCTGCTGAAAGAATTGCACTGGCTACTGGACTAAGTTCAAGGTTCTAGTTTTGGTGTACAAAGCCCTACACAACTTGGGACCAAGATACCTGAAAGACCGTCTTATTTTATTTATTTTATTTATTTTATTTAATTTATATACCACCCTAAGCCCGAAGGCTCTCTGGGCGGTGTACATAAAAAAATAAAAACAAGTACAATATATAAATACAATAAATACAATGAATCAAAAACCAAAAACAGACAAACAATACAAGAACCAAGCAACGTCAAAAATACAGAATAATGCTAAAATACTGTAAAATACACTTTAAAATGCCTGGGAGTATAAAAAGGTTTTCACCTGGCGCCGAAAAGATAGCAGCGTCGGCGCCAGGCGCACCTCATCAGGGACACCATTCCATAGTTCGGGAGCCACAACTGAAAAGGCCCTATTTCTAGTCACCACCCTCCGAGCTTCTCGATGAGATGGTACTCGGAGGAGGGCCTTAGATGTTGAGTGCAGTGTACGGGTAGTTTCATATTGGGAGAGGCGCTCCACCAGGTACTGCGGTCCCATGCCGTGTAAGGCTTTATAGGTCAAAACCAGCACTTTGAATTTAGCTGGGAAACAAATAGGAAGCCAGTGCAGATGGGCCAGAACAGGTGTTATATGAGCGGACCTTCTGGTCTGCGTCAACAATCTGGCCGCTGCATTCTGGACTAACTGTAGTTTCCGAACTATCTTCAAGGGCAGCCCAACATAGAGCGCATTGCAGTAGTCCAATCTAGAAGTTACCAGAGCATGAACGACTGAGGCGAGGTCGTCACTGTCCAGATAGGGACGTAGCTGGGCTACCAATCGAAGATGGTAAAAAGCATTCCGTGCCACTGAGGCTACCTGAGCCTCAAGAGACAGGGAAGAGTCGAGGAGAACTCCCAAGCTACGGACCTGTTCTTTCAAGGGGAGTGTAACCCCATCCAGAACAGGATGAACATCCACCATCTGGGCAGAGAAGGCACTCACTAGCAGCGTCTCGGTCTTGTCTGGATTAAGCTTCAGTCTGTTAGCTCCCATCCAATCCATTATCGCGGCCAGGCAACGGTTTAGTATGTTAACAGCCTCACCTGAGGAAGATGAAAAGGAGAAATAGAGTTGCGTGTCATCAGCGTACTGGTGACAACGCACTCCAAAACTCCTGATGACCGCACCCAGCGGCTTCATATAGATGTTGAAAAGCATGGGGGACAGTACCGATCCCTGTGGGACTCCACAATGGAGAGTCCAGGGTGTCGAGCAGTGTTCCCCAAGCACTACCTTCTGTTGACAACCCACCAAGTAGGAGTGGAGCCACTGCGAAGCAATACCCCCAACTCCCAACTCCGTGAGCCTTCCCAGAAGGATACCATGGTCGATGGTATCAAAAGCAGCTGAGAGATCAAGGAGAATCAACAGGGTCACACTCCCCCTGTCCCTCTCCCGACAAAGGTCATCATACAGGGCGACCAAGGCTGTTTCGGTACCAAACCCAGGCCTAAAACCGGATTGAAACGGATCGAGATAATCAGTGTCATCCAAAGAGACCCTGGAGCTGGCCGGCCACCACCCGTTCCAGAACCTTGCCCAGGAACAGAACATTCGCCACAGGTCTATAATTGTTCAAGTTATCTGGGTCCAAGAAGGGTTTTTTCAGGAGCGGTCTCACCACCGCCGCTTTTAGGCAGTCAGGGACCACTCCCTCTCGCAAAGAGGCATTGATTACCTTCTTGGCCCAGCCGGCGATTCCGGTCCTGCCAGCTTTCACCAGCCAAGAGGGGCAAGGATCCAGCACAGACGTGGTCGCATGCACCAGTCCAAGAATCTTGTCAACATCCTCAAGCTGCACCAATTGAAACTCATCCAATAAAAGAGGACAAGACCGTGATCTGGATGCTTCATTGGATCCCACTGCTATAATATTGGAATCTAAGTCCCGACGAATGCAGGCGATCTTATTTTGGAAGTGTCCAGCGAACTCATCACAGCGGGCTACAGATGAGTCTATAGTATCCCGAGGACCAAGATGTAAAAGCCCTCGTACAGTTTTGAAAAGCTCCGCTGGGTGGGAGAGTGATGCCTTAATACTGACAGCAAAATATCTCTTTTTTGCTGCCCTCACCGCCGCTGTATATCGCTTAGAGCAGGCACTTACCAAGGCATAATTGCATTCGTCGGGAGTCCGCCTCCATCTGCACTCAAGCCTCCTCCTCTCTTGCTTCATTGCTCTCAGCTCCGAGGTATACCATGGGGCTGTATGAGCTCTACATAGGAGGGGGCGCCTGGGAGCGATCGTGTCAACCGCCCGGGTCATCTCCGTATTCCACAGTTCAACCAGGGCTTCAACAGGAGCGCCAGTCTTCTCAGTCGGAAAATCCCCCAGAGCCCTTTGGAAACCCTCAGGATCCATTAGTCTCCGGGGGCGGACCAATTTAATAGGTCCCCCACCCTTGCAGAGGGAAAGGGTCGCTGTGAGCCTAAACCTCAGCAAGCGGTGATCTGTCCATGACAATGGGGTAGATGAAAAACCCCCAACCTCCAGATCACCATCTCCCTGTCCAGTGGCGAAGATCAAATCAAGGGTATGTCCCGACACATGCGTCGGGCCAGTAACAAACTGAGACAGCCCCATGGTTGTCATGGACGCCATGAAGTCCTGAGCCACCCCAGATAAAGCAGTCTCGGCATGAACGTTGAAGTCCCCCAGTACCAACAGTCTAGGGGACTGCAACAGTATCTCCGAGACTACCTCTGTCAGCTCAGTTAGGGAATTTGTTGAGCAGCAGGGCGGGCGGTACACCAACAAAATTCCCAACCTGTCTCTCTGGCCCAGCGCAAGGTGGAGACACTCCAAACCAGTCATCACCTGTACAGGACTTCCGGGAAGGGTGACTTCGCTTGTGCCTGCTTTTGGGACGGGCTCCTGCCTCAAAAGAAGCTTATTCAGATATAAATCAGTCAGAACATTTTTTTTTTTGACTGATGAAATTTCTCCCGGGCAGGGAGAAATGTAGAGATCAACCTCAAAAGCCTGTTTTTGTTGGGAGGACTGGATTTCATTAATTTATGAGATAAGGTCCAGCCAACAATGCCGGACGGACTTTCGAACAAGCTCTATCTGCTTAAGCGATACGTTTATCTTTTCTTTAAAGAGAGAACGGACTAACAGGCAAGCACCCTTCTTTCTATTATTTTTTTTACTTGGTTTAAATTGTTGCAGCAAAAGGAGATTTGTCAGATTGATCGGCTTTGGACAGCTTCTGGGTGAGCTATAACCCTTCTCTGTTATCCACGAAATTAACAGCTTATCTCTGTTTCTGTCGCAAAAAGCTGTCCTGGAAGTGCATTCTAAAGATATACACAGAAGAGGGATTTCTATTCCTGATTTCTATTCCAAGGAATATTATATTGTCTGGGACTATTCTCTTTTTGGTCTATTTTATTTTGACGAATCTGCTTCTTCACGACGCCACTAACTGTTTTGATGCTGGGAACTAAATTTGTTTTGCATTCTTGAACATAGAGAGATAAGGCAGGTTGCTCTGTTTATACTGTGATGTCATCAAGCCTGGAATATTAACCCAACTGTTGCTGAAATAAGAAGTGGTTTTTCTTTATTTTTGTTTTGCTTTGTTTTCGTGGTTTTAAAAATGGCAATCAAGAAAGTGGCTGAGAATCTGGAAGTAACTATGTTTCAGAAAATAATGGATGAGATTGAGATAACGAAACAAACCCTGCGACAGGGTAGTAAGGAGCTGAAAATTGAACTGAGCAAAATGACGCAGGAGTTTAAAGAAATAGGGGATCCTGTGAGAGAGGAGAATGAGATCAGAGATGAGAAAAGAAAAAATAAAGGGAAGATACAAGCCCTGGAGATTGGAACAAATGTGGAATTGGAAAAAGATCTGGAGTTTATGGATTTTAGAAATAAAATCTGCTGTTTGGAATTTAACGTTATCTCTGAAGAAACTAATGAAGATATTAGAGATAAAGTTATCAATGGCTTGGATAATCTTCTGGACTGGAATGACGTGATGGAGCTTGATATAGAGAAAATCTATGGAATTAACTGCAGCCATGTGACAATGGAAAAACTCTCAAGAGATGAGCCAGTGCATTTTGTAAAAAAGAAGAACACAGATATGACTTTACAACAGTATTTCAGCAACTTATTCAGAATGGATGGCAAGAAAATATTTGGGATAGAGGAAATTCCCATCAGACTCTTATTATATGACTATGGCTACAACAGCAAGATTATTATGGAATACTGATAATGGAAGATTGGACACTGAAATTACTGGACTTAACAGGACTATTGAAGATGGAAGATGGAACTAATAGGGATAATGGAATAATGGCTATTGAAATTATTGGACCTAACAGATTCTGATGAGATGGATTAATCAAAATGTTTATTTGGACTATGGTTATGACAATAAGATTATTATAATTATTAACGAGATGGATTAATTGACATGTTTATTTGGAGAAAAATTGATAGATATATTTCTTAAAGAATTGAAACCTCTCTTTGACTTTTTGTGGAAAGAATAAAGTAATGTTTATGAGATTTGATGATTAATTAAGATAACTACTGGAGGAAAGTGATTTTATAATATGATTTAAGAGACAGGATTGTTATATATTGTAGACCTATAACTGATTTGATATGTGACAAATGGGAAGTCAACATTTTTTTTTTGTTTAATCATTTTTGTTTTGTTTTGTTTTTTGTCTTTGAATGTTTTATGATTTTGTTTTCTATGTTTTATGAAAATTTGAATAAAAATTATTGTAAAAAAAGCAAAGCAGCTGAGAGATCAAGGAGAATCAACAGGGTCACACTCCCCCTGTCCCTCTCCCGACAAAGGTCATCATACAGGGCGACCAAGGCTGTTTCGGTACCAAACCCAGGCCTAAAACCGGATTGAAACAGATCGAGATAATCAGTGTCATCCAAGAGACCCTGGAGCTGGCCGGCCACCACCCGTTCCAGAACCTTGCCCAGGAACGGAACATTCGCCACAGGTCTATAATTGTTCAAGTTATCTGGGTCCAAGAAGGGTTTTTTCAGGAGCGGTCTCACCACCGCCGCTTTTAGGCAGTCAGGGACCACTCCCTCTCGCAAAGAGGCATTGATTACCTTCTTGGCCCAGCCGGCGATTCCGGTCCTGCCAGCTTTCACCAGCCAAGAGGGGCAAGGATCCAGCACAGACGTGGTCGCATGCACCAGTCCAAGAATCTTGTCAACATCCTCAAGCTGCACCAATTGAAACTCATCCAATAAAAGAGGACAAGACCGTGATCTGGATGCTTCATTGGATCCCACTGCTATAATATTGGAATCTAAGTCCCGACGAATGCAGGCGATCTTATTTTGGAAGTGTCCAGCGAACTCATCACAGCGGGCTACAGATGAGTCTATAGTATCCCGAGGACCAAGATGTAAAAGCCCTCGTACAGTTTTGAAAAGCTCCGCTGGGTGGGAGAGTGATGCCTTAATACTGACAGCAAAATATCTCTTTTTTGCTGCCCTCACCGCTGCTGTATATCGCTTAGAGCAGGCACTTACCAAGGCATAATTGCATTCGTCGGGAGTCCGCCTCCATCTGCACTCAAGCCTCCTCCTCTCTTGCTTCATTGCTCTCAGCTCCGAGGTATACCATGGGGCTGTATGAGCTCTACATAGGAGGGGGCGCCTGGGAGCGATCGTGTCAACCGCCCGGGTCATCTCCGTATTCCACAGTTCAACCAGGGCTTCAACAGGAGCGCCAGTCTTCTCAGTCGGAAAATCCCCCAGAGCCCTTTGGAAACCCTCAGGATCCATTAGTCTCCGGGGGCGGACCAATTTAATAGGTCCCCCACCCTTGCAGAGGGAAAGGGTCGCTGTGAGCCTAAACCTCAGCAAGCGGTGATCTGTCCATGACAATGGGGTAGATGAAAAACCCCCAACCTCCAGATCACCATCTCCCTGTCCAGTGGCGAAGATCAAATCAAGGGTATGTCCCGACACATGCGTCGGGCCAGTAACAAACTGAGACAGCCCAATGGTTGTCATGGACGCCATGAAGTCCTGAGCCACCCCAGATAAAGCAGTCTCGGCATGAACGTTGAAGTCCCCCAGTACCAACAGTCTAGGGGACTGCAACAGTATCTCCGAGACTACCTCTGTCAGCTCAGTTAGGGAATTTGTTGAGCAGCAGGGCGGGCGGTACACCAACAAAATTCCCAACCTGTCTCTCTGGCCCAGCGCAAGGTGGAGACACTCCAAACCAGTCATCACCTGTACAGGGTGCTTGGTGAGTGAGAAAGAACTCCTATAGACCACAGCAACCCCACCTCCCCAACATTCGGCTCTACCATAATGCTGAACCGTATACCCAGGTGGGCAAAGCTGGGAAAGGGCAACTCCTCCCATATCACCCACCCAGGTCTCGGTTATGCACGCCAGGTCGGCCGTCTCTTCCACAATTAAATCATGAACAAGGGAGATCTTATGCTGTACCGACCTGGCGTTTAACACCAGCATATGGAGATCCGAAGGCTGACTGATAGGACAACCAGCAGTCCTGGGGATGTGAGGAGAACCGGAACGGGTCACAGACACTACTTGTCTGGGACGGGTTCCCCTTACCTGGCCTGCTCTCCTCACAATACCATACCTCCCATTACCCGTCACTACGCTAATTGGGGCCCCCGAAGGTCTCCCCAATTGATGTATAATACTCTCTCCCAGGCACATATTAAAACAGATAAAAGCACCAATACACACACACCTGATCACATTCATACCAAATAATCAGCACACTTAATCAATAATACAATACAATAAACATGCACTCAATACACTCAAACAATATTAAAACTACAACGCAATTCCAACTAAAGACTCACATACATTAACAGCTCAATCATTCACAAAACATAAAACACATTCAAGCCTATTCATTACATCCAGGTGGCAGCAATGAGTTAAAATGTTGCAATCTCAGTGCCGCAACTATGTTAACAACACTGGCCGTTCTTAAAGAGGCCGTAATAGCAGCAACACACTGATGACACGATGGCGATGGCACAGAAAGTCTTATCCCTTATATACCCAGTTGATCACTGTGCTCTGCAGGTGAAGGCCTCCTGCAGATGTCATCTTATCAGGAGGTCCATTCCACACAACATAGGAAACAGACCTTTAGTGTAGTGGCATCTACCCTGTGGAATTCCCTTCCCTTAAATATTAGACCGGCGCTATCTCTGTTATTTTTTCAGTGCCTACTGAAGACCTTCCTCTTTCAACAAGCCTTTTAAGTTGAGACCTTATCCCACTCTGTATCTGTGTTGGAATTGTTTTTAAACCTTCTTTTAAACATGTTTTTAAACCTTTAAAAAACTGTTTTGTGTTAATATATTTTGAAGTGTTTTTATGATGTTTTATAGTGTTTTTAGTGCTTTTAGTACTGGGAGGAAGGGCAGGATAGAAATCAAATAATAAATAAATAAATAAATAGGGGCCATAAAATGTAAAACAAAATCTTATAAAATATAGAGGTTCCTCATTGGGAAAGGGGTGCACTCTGTACATGCCTACGCCTTTCCCCCTTAGGCTTATAGTTCCTAATTAATTTTTTCATACTGTATGTTATAAACTTCTTTCCACCCCAGTTTGACCCCTATGTCTTTATTCACCCTATGCAGTCCCAGTAGAGTCAATACCAACCACTTTGGGAAACCTTGGTTTAAGCCAATAAGTTTTAACCATCCTAAATACATAAAATAAACAGTTAGTACAATCCCAGGAATTATGTGAGAACCAGCAAAGAAAATTCACCTTGAAGAATTCCATGTGCAATATGCCACGTTCCTCTTTACACAATTCTACTCTGATTTTTCCTATCAGCTCAGCAAGCACTGCCATCCTACCGAGCAACAGACCAATTGTTTTCAACATAAAGAAGGGAGCTGAACCCCAAAACTATGAGTGAAAGGAGAAATTGGAATAGTGCTGTTCTGTGAACTCTAGTAGAAGACGTCTCTTTGTGCAACATAAAATGTATTGTGGGTGGTATTATAAGAAACACAGTATAGGTAATGCATATAACAACATAACAACATCAGAAGAGCCCTGCTGGATCAGACTAAAGCAGCCTTTCCCAACCAGTGTGCCTCCAGATGTTGTTGGACCACAACTCCCATCAGCCTCAGCCAGCATTGCCAATGGTCAGGAAAGATGGGAGTTGTGGTCCAACAACATCTGGAGGCACACTGGTTGGGAAAGGCTGGACTAAAGGCCTATCTAGTCCGGCATTCTGTTTCTACAGAGGCCATCCAGATGCCTATGGGAAGGCCATAAATGAGACAAGAGCACAAGAGCATTCTCCCATTTGTGATGCCCCAGCAACTGGTACTCAGAGGCATGCCGCCTCTGATACTGAAACAGAGTACGCAACCATCATGACAAGTTACTATGAATAGCCTTGTCCTCCATGAGTCCTCCACAGATAACCTTATCCTCCATGGACTCTAGAGGCATAACTAGGTCTTGAAAAAAGCTTCTGGGAAGGACTTGTACAATATTTTATTGTTCAAATGAAAGAGCTCTTCTGGATTTGGGGAGCCCAGGGCGGCTCTTTTCTCATGCAATGCTCTTCTGCTAGGTTGGAAGCAGCCATTCCACGAGCAGAAGATATTTTGGCAGATTCATAAAGTAGAGTGACTAATTTCTATATCATTTTTTTCTAATGCGTGCAGTGGGCAAGGGTGGGAAATTCTCAGTTGAGGCTGTATCACAATTGCTGTTATAGCACAATGAACTTTGAGAAACGCTGACTCAGTTTGCACCGAACACTGAGGCAAGTCATGGCTTAGCACAAGTGAGCAAATATGCAGGTTTTCTGAGAGAACAAACCTTGGCAGCAGCTTGTCGTTTGCCTGGAACAAGATAAACTAGGAGCCTGGGTTTGGACATAACGCTGAGCCAACCATGGCTTAGCTCGCAGCAGCACAGCAGCAGGAGGACCAGAGGAGAAGCAATGTGGCCATGATCTTCTCTCCAAGTACCCAGACATTTGCTCATTCATGTTAAACCATGAATTGGTTTAGCGTTACATGTAGACCAGGTCACTGTGAGTGTGGTTTGAAAAGAGATGGCATTAATACCTATTTCAATTTTCAGGGGTGTAAATCAGTTACATGTTTCTCAAACCCTTTTTGTTTTTTGCATTCTCTTAGCCAAGGATAAAAATTTGAGGCAATAGTTGTGTTCCAATCAGTCTGAATAAGAGCCCTTATTTTAAAGAATAACTTGTATAAAGCCAGGCCAATTTAATTTAGTACCTTTTTAGAAGTTCCATGATGTAGATCCTGTTTTCATTCATGGGCTGTTTAACTTTTTTATTGATTAAGCAAAGGTGGGAAAAGAAGCTCAGATTTGGGGGGGGGCGCAAAAGCATAGAATTTTTAGATGTGGAGGTACTTACCAATAAAGGCACATGTGGCAGCATCTTTTTTTAAAACTTTCCCCTAACAGTAAACAAACAAACTGTATCTGCAGTGTGCAGTCAGCCAGACCACCATGCCCCTCCGTTTAAACATTTAAGACTTTCTCCAGGCCCCTGAGAATAACATCAAATAATGCCCTCTCATTTTTGAGGCCAATAGATTGGATGACATTCTTCTCCCAGCACTACTTTTGAACTACTATTTGAACATGCACTAAGCATTGGCTAACTGCTGGGTGCTTCCATGCATCAATTTATTGTGGCCTTGGTGCTTTCCATTCAGATGTTGTGCAGTGTCCACACAATGTCATTCTCATCAAAATACCGCCCCCATATTATTTTCCTGTTTTATCTGGATTTTCCATGTCCACAGAAAATCTGGCAAGTTAAAAAAAAGAGTGGAAATGGTAAATGCAGATTAAACTGCTGTGTGTGTGCGCGCGCTTCTGCGTACATCTCTGTGTTGGCATTTTTATGACTATATCATAGCATGGATGCTGTGAAAATCTTGCATGTATGAGCATGCATCCAGTCCACAACAAACAGCTGCATGGAAGTATGCACTGTTGGAAAAGGGCACTGTTCTAAATTTTGTGACACTTAGCTAATTTTATTCCATATGCTTTTTAGATGTACTGGATAAATATCCTACTGACTTTGTTTTCACTACCAAAGCCTTGTAGATCCTGGGATGGAGTAGTAAATAAATTATCCAACAGTACAATCCTGTACGTCTACTCAAAAATAAATACTACTGCGTTCAATAGAGTTTACTCCCAACCAAACTGAATGGGTAAATGATTGCAGCCTAAATATCCTCTTTTTCTGTTTTTCTCTGGAAGGAGGAGTCATGCCTCTACAAGGCTCTACAGACTCAGGGTGGACCGGTATTGGTTTAAGTTATATCAATTTGTTTTCTTATGGGGGTTAAGTCAGTGTGTTGGTTAGCATACACAAAAATACACAACTTTTAAAGATACAAAAGACCTCTTGGTTGCCAGGCCCAGCCTCCAAGAGGTCTTCTGTATCTTTAAAAGTTGTGCAGGGGGAAGAGAGAATTCCACCTTGTGGTTTTTCCCATTACAGGGTTGCAAGAACACCTGCACTTGGCTGCCTTTCTCTTCTCCTAAAGATACAGGATCAGTCTCAGGCCATGGACCTGGCAACCCTACTCAGAACAGATGTATGATTCTAGCAGAAGCTAACACAGTCTTCCCCCTCCCCTCTTGTCATGTAGTTATCCTGGATCCCCTCACAACAGGAGAGAGTGGGGACCTGCAAAACCAGGGCTAATTAGCTGGCAGTCCTAGAAATACACAAATTTCACTTGATGTTTCTGGCCAGAGACACATGCAAAATAGCTATACTTTTGAATTGGGATTGGCTGAGTGGTGCAGAGAGCTGATTGGCCAGAGAACAGGAGAAGTATAAAATGTGTGTGGGACAGAAAAGAGTGTGTGGCCTTGAGACAGTGGTGATGGTTGTTAAAAATGCTGGATAGTCTCCTTGGCAGATCTGTGCCCCAGTAGCACTAGTGCAAAAGCCTCCACAGATTAGGATTCAGAAAGTGTGCTAGAAGATGTGAGTAGCAGATTGATTCTAATTAAGTGAAGCTTGGATGTTCAGTGTTTAACCACTGGTTCTACCTATATTCCAAACAAAAATGATTTTATAGTGGCCATATAGTGGCATGTTTGTTTTTAGGGACGGAGAGACTGTAGTAGGAATGGAGAAGTCTGCGGGAAAAGCAAAAAACAACACTAGTTCTGATCATTCTGTGGAGCTGTATGTATGACAAGCTGGTATGGTTGATGTAGAGGTCTATTCATCAGTCTTGCAGAGATTTATGGATTTTAATCTGCCTCATAAAAAGGTGTTTTCTTATATTCAATCTGTTTTCCTCTCTACTTGGCTGGTTTATGCATCCTAGACTATGAAATATTGTTCATGGTGGGGGTCATGTTAAAATGTCTATTAGTAATTTGAATCCTCAAGGTAAAGGTTGTAATTGGGAGAATGAATAATTTTCTTTTCCAATCCTTTTAAAAGGACAAGCCATACAAATTATAAAAGCCTGCTTTATGCAACAGATGTAGTGAGCTCACAAATAGCAGTGGTAGGGGATTTTTTACATCTATTAATGCTCTATATAATTCTCCAAAAGCCCAGAGTTGTGTTAATGATCTCAAACAGGTTTTCTGTTACAAGGGCGATAAAACCAGGGTGTCCATTATCACTTTTGTTGTTTGATATGTCAATAAGCCTTTTGCAAGAGCCCATCAGGGAGAATCCTGGTGTATACTGGATAGAGTCCAGAGGTCTATGCTACAAAACCTTCTGTGCGAATGATATATTTATAGTAGAAACACAGACTTTTCTGTTTATAAAATGAAAGAGATCAATATTCAATTTCTAAAAAAATCAGAAATCCTAAATATTAATTTATAGAATACCATTGCAACATGGGTTTTCTGGTAAATGTCTTCATAAACCCTTAAAGCAGTTAGGAATGTGAATGTGCATCTAGATGACATAGTATATAAAATATAGTCCATTGTATGCTGATTTTCTTTTAAAAAAAATTTAGATAAATGGGTTATGAGTGGCATTCTGTGGCATGGTAGGGTTGCCATAGTAAAATTGAATGTATCTAGACCGGGGTGGAGGAACCTGTGGCCCTTCCAATTTTGTTTCATGCCAGCTCTCATCAGCCACAGACAGCATGATCAATAGTTAAGGATTATGGGAGTTGGAGTTCAAGAAAATATGGAAATCTACAGGATCCCACTCCTGGTCTAGACTATTATATTAATTTGTAATCATACTGTTGTGATCTTATGCTGATGCCACTTGCCTGCTGATGAGATGCATTGTGTTTGCCTCCAAATTTGATTAGTTACTGGTAGAAATTAAATCATGAATTAAAGCCTTGAATCATGTGTGTTAAAAACTCATATTTAAGCAAATATATATCAACTTGAACTGCATATATCTACTTGAATACAAAGTTATTATTTGTAAGTTGAAAAGACACATAGGGTGCCTATGTACTAGTTCTGTATCATATTTTAGTTTTTGGGTTTTAATTATCTAGTCTTTATTTTTTGTTTTAGTTTTAGTATATTCCTGTGTTCTTTTGAGGAAATAACAACTTTTCTCTGGTGCTTCCTCCTCCCATCCTCAAGTGATGGCTGATAGCTCTTCAACGGCTCTGTTCATTCACAGGTGAACATAACACAGAGAGACCATGGCTGCCATCAAGTAGAATCAGAAAACAGTAGTTGGAAGGGGCCTATAAGGCCATCAAGTCCAACCCTCTGCTCAATGCAGGAATCCAAATCAAAGCATTAGAGCATTGGTAGACAGTAGTTCCTGCCTGCGAAGAAGCAAAACTTTCAAATTGGAAAATAAGAGGGAGAAAGTAAGGAACGGTCTGGTCTGGAGTTTAGAGGTTTCTTTTCTCATGAAACTGACTGCTAACATGTGGGCATGGCAGCCAGGGTCTCTCTCTTTTCATCAGGTGGACAGGAGCTGTGGAAGGGCACTGTCAGGACCCATCCCATGGTCACCACCCTGTCATGGTCCCACCTCAAGGTCCTGCTCTCAAAATGGTTCTCTCACCGGCCCTAGCACAGATCTCTCAAGATCCCTCTGCTAGGCACCACCACCTGACACTCTTTGTAAACAATATTGCCTTGAGACGGTGCCTTAGTCTCCTCTTGGGCTATTGCTTCATTGTGTCTGGGTGCACTTACAGGCATCAACCCCCCTGTATCTTTGTGCCTATAAAGATTACAGCCCCTGCGTTCTTTTGGATACCTGCTAATGTTACACTATCTCTTCACCACTGATACTGTTTCCCAACCTTGGTATATGCCCTGCCCACCCTTCTGGTCTGTGAAACCCAGCCAAGGATCAGACGTTTCGGTAAACTAAGAACAATTTATTTATCTATACAGGGAATAACAAGATTACTTAAAGGTTCAGTCAACATGCGTGTGGTTTCATAAGATGTGTTACTCTTTATTATACAGCCACAAGAGTGGCTGTGTACTATAGCCAGCATGGATTTTTCACATTCCACAATGTTAAATTGAAAACACCCCCATGCCATTCTGATAATTCCCATAAGCTCATTTCAAAACAAAACCTTACAAAGCTTATAGTCCTGAACTCAAACGCTTGCTTAACAACCCTCTCAATTTTCATGGTGATACACAAAACAGTCAGAGAGAATAGAGAGTTCAAAGTCTAAAAAGAGAGGGGGGAAACCCAGAGCCCTTTTGGACTTTTTTCTCTGAGAGTTCTCATAATCTGTTGAAATTCATTAAAAATCACCAATGTTCACAGAGTACCTGTAATCCTAATACTGACCTTGCCCCATACTCTGACCTTCATCTTCTGCAGTTTAAAAGTTAAAAAAATGCCTGACTGATTTTTAATTCATTTAAGAAATTTTGACTGGAAGCCAATGATAACATCGGGCATGCTCAGTAAGAACCAACTGTCAGTGTTCTAAAAGCCTCACAGCTGCTGGGCTTGGCTAATCAGGGGGCCACACCCATACCAGACTTTGATTTCACATAAGACAGTCATGGCTTCCCTCAGAGAATCCTGGGAAGTGTAGTCTCTGAAGGGTGCTGAGAGGAGACTCCTATTCCAGTGCCAGAGCTCCAGTAGCCAGACTGGTTTAACAGTCAGCCACTCTGATTGAAGGTCTGTGGGGGGAACAGGGTGTCTCCTAGCAACTCTCAGCACCCTTCACTAACTACACTTCCCAGGATTCTTTGAGAGAAGCCATAGCTCTGCAAAGTGAAATAAAGGCCTGGTGTGGATGTGACCAGGGACAGCTTTGGTTTAAAATTGAGTGGAAGGCTACATGTGCCTGCTGTAGAATAAAAAGATGAGGGAAACCTTGAAAAGCAATGATACTGTTCACAGTGTTTTCCTTTTCTCCTCTGCCCAGTGCCCACTCACCCAATCTCCTTCCCTCCCCCTCCTCCAGGTCAGTGTTGGACTAGGACCTGGGAGACAAGGCTTTGAATCCCCACACAGCCATGAAGCTGACTGGGTGACCTTGGGCCAGACACTGCCTCTCAGCCTCAGAGGAAGGCAATGGTAAAACCACCTCTGAATACCATTTACCATGAAAACCCGATTCACAGGGTCGCCATAAGTTCGGTCGACTTGAAGGCAGTCCATTTCCATTCTCAAACTTGATTGCACAGAAATAAATCCCATTGAACTCAAAAAGTATGCAAATGATTAAATGAGGGTTGCCAGGCCCAGCCTCCAAGAGGTTTTCTGTATCTTTAAAAATTGTGCAGAGGGAAGGGAGAATTTCACTTTGTGGTTTTTCCTATTACAATGTTGCAAGAAAACCTGTATTTGGCTGAATTTTCTCTTCTCTTAAAGATACAGAATCATTCTCAGGCCTTGAGCCTGGCAACCCTAGATCAAACCCACCCTCCCTTCTCCCTCCTATCCCTCCCTCCTGCCCCTTCCCTCACCCTTCCTTTGCCCCTCCCTCCCCATACCCTTCCAATCCCCTCCTTCCCCTTCCTTCTCATTCCTCTCCCCTTCCTCCTCCCCATGGTCAGTTTTACCTATCTAAAGCATGATTGCATGGAAGTAAATACCATTGAACTCTATAAGCATGTAAATTATCAAACCTGTCCTCACCTCCCTTCCTTCCCCCCCCTCCAATACGCTCCTTCCCCTTCCCCCTCCTCCTCCCCCATGGTCAGTTTTTCCTATCCAACCATGATTGTATAGGAGTAAATCCCATTGAACTCAATAAGCATGCAAATGATCAGACTTGCTTTTACCCTCCTTCCCATCTCCTCTCCCTTTCTCCTCCCCCCTCTTCCTTCTTCCTCCTCACCTGCCCACTCCAGCCCTCCCTCCCTCCTTCCCCCTGGTCAGTTTTACCTGTCCTAAGCATGATTGCACGGGAGTAAATCCCACTGACCTCAATAAACATGCAAATGATCAAACCTGTCCTTCTCCTTGTGATGTCCCTGTATATAGATATTACTGTAAATATGGTAAGTGCAGGTTTATTAAAGTATATATGGTAAGTGGACTGAGTGAGAGGAGGGAGTACATAGGCTAGAATGCTGGAAAATGCTGTATGATGATTGGCTGAGCGTTTGAGTGGCTGAAGGTATAAATGAGAGGATGACAGTTGAGAGAGGGTTGTTTTGGGTTGTGAGGAGTTGAGGGAGTTGTGGGTTGGATTGCATTAGGCTGGTATTGAGGCAGATTATATATGACTAGAAACATAAAGAGTAATGCAATATATGAAACCATACGCTTGTTAAATATACCTTAAGTAATCTTGTTATTTCCCTATGTTTATAAATAAATATTTTCTTGGTTTCCCAAAGGCCTGATCCTTGGCTGGGGCTTTCACAGACCAGAAGGGTGGGCAGGGTATTTACCAAGGTGGAGAAACAGTATCAAATGGTGGCAGCGGTGAAGAGATAGTGTAACATCATCAAGTATCCAGAGCAACTCAGGGCTGTATGCTTTGTAGACACAAAGATACCGCGGGGTTGTGGCCTGCAAGTGCACCTAGACACAAAGTAACAATAAGCCAGAAGGAGACTAAGGCAAAGTCACAAGTCAATATTGTGAAATAGGGAGTGGCTGGTGGTGCAGCCTAGCAGTGGGATCTTGTGAGATCTGTGCTAGAGCCAGTGAGAGAACAGATAAAAACCAGGATACTGACTGGTGGTGACCAGAGCTGGGACACACAAGGTGGGACCTGACAGGTGGTGGCAGCAGGAGGAATCCTGACAGGTGGTGGCTATAGCGGTGGAATATGAACCAAGGAAACTCTCTAAAAAGTGGTGTGATTGTGAAGGGAATGACTAATAAAGATTACTTGTGAGTGTGTGGTAAAGTGTGTGAGCTGCGAGAAACATGGCTGAGTTCATGAAAATGAAGAGGGAGGAGCTGGTGGAGAAATGTATAGCTTTTCATTTACCTCATGAGGGTAAAGGGGTGGATGAATTGCGGGTAACATCAATAACTTATACATCGGTCCAAACCAAAGAACCTGTAAGACAAGAGACCCCATAAGGGTGCTCAAGTAATCCTGCCTATGTGGAGTATTTAAGAGAGAAGTTAAAATGGGAGGCTGAAAGATTTAAAATGGAGACTGAAAGATTTAGAATGGAGGCTGTGGGTAAGGAAAAACAACAAGTCTTGGAGGCTGAAATATTTAAAATAGAGGCTGAGGAAAAAGACAAGCAATGAGTGTTGGAGGCTGAAAGATTGAGAATGGATACTGAGATACAAGTGGAAAGGTTAAAATTAGAAAGAGAGAAGTTTCATTCTGAGGAGACAAGAAAAGAGAGAGATGAAACAAAAATAAAAGTTACTCCAAAAGACTTTGCTGTGTATGAGCCTGGACAAGATCCACAAATTTACCTCACAACATTTGAAAAGGCAGCTCAGATGTGGGGGCTACCTGAAGATACATGCAGTATTTATCTAACTTAATTAAAGGGGAATTGGCTGAGGTGTATCAATATTTCCCCACAGACAGGCCAGTGACATATGCTGAGTTTAAAGAAGCAGTGTTCAAAAGATTTAGACTGAGGCCTGATTATTTTAGAAAACGTTTTAGAAATTGCCAGATACAGATAGGGAGGTCTTTCATGGAGTTGGGGGCAAAACTGATGGACATATTTGAGAAATGGATGATGAGTGCTAAAGCTCAGTCTGTGGAAGAGGTGAAAAGCCTCATGATATTAGACCAGTTATACCATCAGTTGCCACCAGAAATTAGATTGCTGGTTAAAGATTGTTCCCCTAAGTCTGTGCAGGAGGCAGCAGAGCTGGCAGATCATTTTACCTCAAACCGAACTGGTTGGATGGGAAAAACACAAAGATTTTAAAAGAAGACCAAATACTAATGGCAGAAGGGATGTGGCACCACAGAGAGTAAACCCTCTAATAAAATCAGAAGGGCACAGGACACTTCAGATTGGGTCTGTGTATTCTAAAAGGGAGGAGAAACTCTGTTTCCAATGTGGTAGGCCAGGACATCTCCTTTTTCAATGTGAAGCTACAAACCCCATCAGTAATCCTGTTCAAGGGAGAACAGTGAAAAGTGAACTGAGAGAAGGGGAAACGAAGAAAATACAATTCTGTCAAATAAGCTGGTCAAATGTACTAGATTTTGACTCAAGCTTGAGAGAAGAAGTGTGTGTGCAAGGGGCAAAATATTGGGCTTTGCTGGACACTGGTGCTGCTCAGACCTTACTGAGGCCAGATTTGGTAAAAACTGAGGAAATTTTACCTCAGGAAAAGGTAGTAATCCAAGGTGTGAGAGGTGAGCCAGAGAGCATTCCCATGGCCCTAATAAAATTGAACTGGAGAAGAAAAGAGGAGACTTATAAAGTGGGTATCAATGCCTAGCAACATGAACCTGTAATATTGGGCAGAGATATAATGGGATCACAGGGAAAGATTTATGTGGTGACAAGGCAACAGCTTGGTAAAGCTACAGAAGCCATTTTGTCTGATGCTGAACAGAACAGGGTGGAACCTGTAACTGAGCCTGAGGTTGTCATAGCAACCCCTAGTGTGCCTGGAGAGAATGAGACTTTGTTGCAAATGTTTTCTACTGCAAAAGCACAACAGTTCAGGGATGAGTTGGAAAATGATATCAGTTTAAAACCAATAAAGGAGCAAACCCTACCACAAAGAATCCCTTTTACAGAGAGCCTGAGGGATCAAACAGTGTGGGAGAATGGTGTGCTGTATAGACCGTGGCTACCAAAAGGGAGAGAAATAAGCTGGGAACCAGTTAAACAGTTGGTTGTGCCTAGCAAATTCAGATCCAGATTGCTAGTTATGGCGCATGATATACCTTGTTCAGGACATCTTGGTATAAAAAAGACAAAGAAAAGGCTGACTGCTTATTATTATTGGTCGAACATTTCCAAGGATGTCAAACAGTACTGTTCCTCATGTGTTATATGCCAAAAAGTGGGGTAAAAACAAAAGCTCCATTGAAGCCCCTTCCTATAATAGGACAGCCTTTTTATAGAGTGGGGATAGACTTGGTGGGTCCTTTTTCAAAACCCTCAAGGCATGGCCGGAAATACATCTTAGTGGTGGTGGATTTTGCCACAAGGTACCTGGATGCGGAGGCTCTGAGATCAGTAGAAGCCCCAGTAGTGGCAGAGGCTTTGCTGAAGATCTTTATGAGACTGGGTTTTCCCCATGAGGTCCTGACTGATCAAGGCAGTGTGTTTATGGGTGAAGTTATGCAGTGCATGTGGAAGTGTTGTGGGTTGAAACATCTGAAAACCACGTCATATCATCCAGCAACCAATGGGTTAACAGAAAGATTTAACAGGGTGCTCAAAGGGATGATAAAAAGTTATATACAAGATCACCCACATGACTGGGATGAACACTTGGGGTGTTTTTTATTTGCTTATCAAGAAGTACCCCAAGAATCAAATTCAAATTCAAAGTACCCTTTGAATTGATGTATGCAAGGAAAGTGAGGGGTCCCTTGGAGTTGTTACAGAATTCGTGGGAAGGGTCCCTGGTGGAATATAAAACATCTGTGGTTGATTATGTGCTAGACGTCCGCAACAAGCTAGAAACTATGATGAACTATGATGAAAGTGGTACAAAAGAATATGAGCCAAGCTCAACAAAAACAGAGTTATTGGTATGACAGGACAACAAGAGAGTGTGTCTATGAAGTAGGGGATATGGTCATGGCATTTATTCCCAGAAAACATGATAAACTGCAAGCCAGCTGGGAAGGACCATTTGTTGTCAGAGAGAAATTAGACACATTGACTTATGTCATAACATCAGACAAACTGAAAAAACACAAGGTGGTACATGTGAACATGTTAAAACCCTATCACACCAGAGATGCAAGGGTTTTACAAGTCACATTGTTCCCTGAAGGAAGTGGTCCTGATTTGCCAGACTTGGTGCAAGAGAGCAAGGCAGAGGGTGGTTTAGATTAATTGGAGTGGTCAGAGGAGATGGATGAAAAGGTGAAAGAGGAAATCCTGAGTGTTTTGGTCAGACATGGGGAACTCTTTAATGATAGACCTGGTAGAACCAGTGTTGCAAAACATACTATAGACACTGGCAATCATCCTCCAATAAGATCTACCCCTTATCGAGTGAATGGAAGAATGCTAGACGAAATCATGAAGGAAGTGAGGGAGATGCTAGAGCTGGGTGTGATTCGGGAATCGATTAGTCCCTGGTCCTCCAGAATAATGTTGGTACCCAAAAAGGATGGTACAATCCGGTTCTGTATAGATTTCAGAGCTATCAATAAAATCACAGTTCTGGATGTGTACCCCATTGCCAAGGGTGGACACTATGTTGGAACTGTTGGGTGCAGCCAAAATTATTTGCACCTTAGACCTGTGCAAACGGTTTTGGCAAATGGAAGTGGATGAGCAGTCCCAATGCAAAACCGCTCCTGATGGGCTGTATGAATTTACAGCTCTCCCATTTGGGCTTAGGAATTCAGCAGTCTCCTTCCAAAGACGAATTAATACCATCCTAAGGGGCATGTCAGACTTTGCGGTGGCGTATATTGATGACGTAGCTATCTATATTCAGCAAGCCGGTGCCAGAACATTTACAACACTTGACAGCAGTGTTAGAGGCACTTAAAAAGGCTGGGTTAACTATCAAAGTTAAGAAGTGCCAATTTGGGTTACCCGAAGTAACATACCTAGGGCATGAGGTGGGGAGTGGCAAAATACCCCCCTTATGGAATAAAGTGGAGGCTATTCAGTCTTGGCCTGTTCCTTTAAATAAGAAACAAGTGAGGGCATTCGTGGGTATGGCTGGATTTTATAAAAGGTTCATCAAGGGGTTTGGAGAAATAGCAACCCCACTGCATGAACTAACACAAAAGAAGTATGCTGAGAGAGTGATGTGGAGTAAAAGGTGTCAAAAAGCTTTTGACCAGTTAAAGCAAGCACTGTGCCAGAGTCTAGTGTTAATAGCTCCAGACCATGAGCAGCCTTTTATCGTGGCAACAAACGCTTCTGACTTGGCTCTTGGAGTTGTGCTGATGCAGGAGAGGGAAGGCATCAAGCATCCCATTGCCTACCTGAGTCGTAATCTGACAGCGAGGGAACGGAATTACTCATCGGTGCAGAAAGAGTGTTTGGCAGTCGTGTGGGGCCTGAGCAAGTTGCGTCCCTACATGTGGGGAAGAAGATGCACAGTAATCACGGACCATTGTGCACTACTGTGGCTGGACACTATCAGGAACAACAACACCATGCTTCAAAGGTGGTCCTGGGCACTGCAGGAATATCAAGTAGACTTTGTGTTCATCAAAGGAAAAGACGTGTTAGTGGATGGACTTTCGAGGCAGGTTGCTGATACTGCAGTCACGTGACCAAGAAGTGGGAGTGAAAGGACACTCTACCCCTGAGTGACATGAACTTATACATAACATGTCGTATTATTCCTGGGCACAGGAGTAATACTTTGCTTTTATTTAAAGGGGGGAAATGTGATGTCCCTGTATATAGATATTACTGTAAATATGGTAAGTGCAGGTTTATTAAAGTATATATGGTAAGTGGACTGAGTGAGAGGAGGGAGTACATGGGCTAGAATGCTGGAGAATGCTGTATGATGATTGGCTGAGCGTTTGAGTGGCTGAAGGTATAAATGAGAGGATGACAGTTGAGAGAGGGTTGTTGTTTTGGGTTGTGAGGAGTTGAGGGAGTTGTGGGTTGGATTGCATTAGGTTGGTATTGAGGCAGATTATATATGACTAGAAACATAAAGCGTAACTCAATATATGAAACCATACACTTGTTAAATATACCTTAAATAATCTTATTTCCCTATGTTTATAAATAAATATTTTCTTGGTTTCCCAAAGGCCTGATCCTTGGCTGGGGCTTTCACAGACCAGAAGGGTGGGCAGGGTATTTACCAAGGTGGAGAAACAGTATCAAATGGTGGCAGCGGTGAAGAGATAGTGTAACATCATCAAGTATCCAGAGCAACTCAGGGCTGTATGCTTATAGACACAAAGATACAGGGGGGTTGTGGCCTGCAAGTGCACCTAGACACAAAGTAACAATAAGCCAGAAGGAGACTAAGGCAAAGTCACAAGTCAATATTGTGAAATAGGGAGTGGCTGGTGGTGCAGCCTAGCAGTGGAATCTTGTGAGATCTATGCTAGAGCCTGTGAGAGAACAAATAAAAACCAGGATCCTGACTGGTGCTTACCAGAGTTGGGGCACACAGGGTGGGACCTGACAGGTGGTGGCAGCAGGAGGGATCCTGACACTCCTCCCCTCCCCCTCCTGCCTGCTCCCATCCCAGTCCTCCCCCTGCCATTCCTCGCCTCCCTCCTCCTCTTCCTCCTCCTCCCCTCCCCATCCCCTGTGGTCAGTTTCATCCATCCTAAGCATGATTGCAGGGAGTAAATCCCACTGAAGTCAATAAGTATGCAAATGATCAATCCATTCTCAGCAAGCTTGCACAGGATCCCATTTCTTACCTCCCATATTAAAAAGCAGGGAAATACACTAATAAGCAAAAAACCTTGCAGTTTAAGAATGTATCTATACCCCACAGATATTTCTATCAAACTTTAAAAGGCAGGGAAATTGGGCAGCTATAGTGAATGCACCAGAGGAGCAGGAGACCTGAACTCCTCTCTGAGATATTGTACTTTGTCAAAATGCAAACCCAATTTGTTTTGGTCTTTCACAATCCAATCACTTGCTGTGTAGCTTGGAAGAATTTGGTAACATGTGCCTCTGAGCATATGGTGTGTGGTGGCAACACCTGCAATCAGCCCAAATAATAGAAAGAAGACATGTGCTGTGCTGATCTTGTTTTAGCAGGGAGGAAGCAACATTATTAAGATAGTTGATATAGTTGAGATGGTCACTTTAAATATGTCTGATTTACTTTGCAATTTTAGTGAAGTTTCCTATAGGAAGTCATTTTTTGTTTTTGTTTCTATTTCTGTGAATATGTGAAGTACAGCAACACTTTGCAAAATTTACACTAAAAAACTCCAAACATAACTGTGGAATAATGGCACTGACTTCTGCAGAATAGCCTCCAGTGGACCTCAGGAGTGTCTCAATTTGCGCTAGATAAAACAGTGGCAGGTGAAATAAATTCTGGGTGTGCTCTATGTTTTTAATTGACCGTACCCCCTTGCCTTAAATGAAGTGGTTTAAACATAGCAGGCTGAAAACATGCATCCTCTTTTTTCCAACAGCTAAGAGTCATTGCTGAAGTAGCAACATATTGGAATCAGTCTGATTTTACATCAAACTGCAGTTTCTAATTCAACTGTTAATGCAGTCAAAATAGAAATAGAACATAACCAAAAATTTGAAATACAAAAAGCTGTCTTCACCATCATATGACATTGACCAATAAAAAGGCGTTGAAATTAATAAAAAATACATTTGACACAGATTTCTAGGATGAATAATGAGGGAAATAAACTTTTCTAGTTTAGATTCTCTGTAGAAACATTAGTAACACAGGAAAGAAGCAAAGTAAGAACACCAACAAACACACAAAAATATAATTCTCCATCTTTGGAGATGGCAGGTGTTGCCACCACTCACCATATGCTCACAGGCATGTTACCAAATTCTTCCAAGCTACACAGCAAGTGGATTGGACTGTGAAAGACCAACCCAAATTGTGTTTGCATTTTGACCAATTTGTAGGGCAGTTCAATCTCTCAGAGAGGAGGTCAGGTCTCCTGCTCCCCTGGTGCATTCACTATAGCTTGATGGCTGCCTATCACTTGATGGCTCCCTATGGTTCAGCGCTGGCACCAATTCTTCAAAGATGAAAAGGAAAGGAAACCTTTACTTTCCTCAGGAATCAATTTATTAAGGCCCAGTGTATTTTTTGTCAGGAGATTCTTCTTTGGGGGCAACTAATATATAGTTCACATTGTATAATAGAATTATAAATACACATATCTTTAAAACATTGACAGTGCAATCTTATACATGTTTACTCAGAAGTAAACCCAGTGAGTTCAACAGTACTTACTTCCCAGGTAAATATGTATAGGATTGCAGCCTAAATATCTGTTTAAATCAAAATATTGTACATCAGATAACTTGCTGGAGCTAAGCAGGTCTGGATCTGGTCAATGCTTAGATGGGTAACCATATGGGAATCCCATGTACATCATCTTGGGTTTCATATGCAAGAAAGGTGGAATACTATAAGAAAATATTTAGTGTCAATAAAATGCGACAGGAACAAACACAACTCTTTAAAAGTAACAAAAATGTATGTACCAGGGTCCTATTTCTCTTTAAATAGACTTCAGTTTCTAGTATCAAACAGAAAAATATGTACAATATTTTCTCCATACTGACATCACAGTCTATAATAAAAATACATTAGAACACATATTATTGGAAAAAATAGGCTCCTTGTGATTTAAAATATGATTTCCTATGGAAAAATTCAGGACCAGTTTTTTTTTATACATTCTTAAAGAGATACAGGACTATGATTTATCTACTGTTTTTCTTGCTTTTAAACAGTTCTTAATGCTGTGTACTTTGGCCTGTTTTATTGTCTGTTAATAGTTACAGGCTTCTTTCATGTTCATCTTTTCTGTGAGTACCATATACTGATTTTTAGATGCTCTAATCAAGATCACCTACTGTGTCCCTCCTTGAAAAGTGCTTAAAACCCAACTTTCCATTTCTTCGGTGTTCTTGCCATTGTGTCACAGGTTCGTCCCAATTCATTCACTTAGCCACAATGGCACAACTGGGTAATTTTAGACCCTGACCACAATAGAGGGGCTCCTATTACCTCAATTGTGAAGAGTCTTGAAGAGTCTTCCATAACTTCAGTTGGTGCAGAATGCAGCAGCAAAGACATTGGTGGGTGCATGTAGATAGGATCATATTGCATAAATCCTACAAAAGCTGTACTGATTACCAATTTCCTTTTGAGCAGAATTCCCTTTAAAGCCCTAAATGACTTGGGCCAGGATACTGTACTGATCACCTGCTCCTTTATTGTTCAGCCCATTTAGGGTGCAATCCAACTCACCTTTCTGTTGGGCTGAAGTGAGTTGGATGCCACGGATCCCCTGCTGGGCTGGCAGACCCCTGGCTGGGCTGGGCTCCTCTGGCCTCTGAATGGGACATTCAGGGGGTGTGATGAGGGAGGAACCTCAGGGGAGGACTTACACGAGATCCTCCTCATGTTCAGAGCTCTCCCCTGGATCCTGCTCCACCTGGAAACTCTGCTGGCTAAACGGCCGGCGCAGTAAAATAATTTCTGCTAAGGTCTACAGGGAGCACTTGTCCCCAGGAAGCCTGTTCATGGGAGCCAGAGCTTTGAGGTCAGCTTGTGTGCGCAGTTCACAATGGAGCTGGTGTTGAGCCAGGGTAGCGGCTCCCAAGCTGGAGGAGGATCTCACGGAGCTTTCTGCCTATCCTCCTTCCACTGCCCCCCCACCAGCATTTGGATTGTTCTGTCCGAAGTGAATACATGAGTTACAATATCACTTCCAGAATAAGTGTTTTTGAGCAGTCATCCTGGTTTGTTTTCACAAAATTTCCTAATTTCATTGTCAAGTGGCTGTTATCTTACACTCCCACTTCATTTTGCCATCACTTTTTATTGCATAAAGTCTAGGGGGAGTGGGGGGGAGAGAAAGGTTGTGCAAGAGTGCTATTTAGCCATTGCTGTTTACTGCAATGTACTTAGTTTCTTTGCAGTGGATTATGAAGGTGCAATCTTATTGCTCAAAGGGCATATACTGGCCCCTATCCAAATATGTAAGATATCCATGACCACACCAGTTGGTGAAGAAAGATCTGTTTTTTTGTTCTCCATGGAATATTCTCCCACTTCATGTATTTCAGTTGTTGATTTCTGCCAGATCAGAACTGATTTGTGTCAGACCAGAATGCATAGCTTCTGCCCAAAATGCTGGCACTACACTTAGTAATACAAAACACATCAGTGGTGGGGAAGGGCAGTAGCTCAGTGACGGAGAAGATGCTTTGAATGCAAAAAGTCCCGGTTTGAGTCCTTGGCATCTTCAGGCAGGAAAGTCTCCTGTTTGGAATCCTGGAGAGTGACTGTCAGTCAGCAAGATGGACCAATGGTCTGAGTCAGTATCAGACTGTATTCCTAAGATTCTCTGCCCCTGCAAGCAGCAGCCAGTGAATTGATGTGGGGGCAGTGGTGCTAGCAACATAATCTTGTTACATCCTGTCTTGTATTTTACATGATTAAAGGACACCATGGGAAAGAGCTGTTCAAGCATGTAAAGTAGAAGAGAGAATTACAGTTCTGGTTTGAGCTTTAAAATTTAGTTGAATGCAGCCATGAGCTAGCTTCAGCTCCTGTTTCAGCTAAAAATACTTTTAAATATTGTTCCCTTTGAATTTGAAAAGCCCTTAGACATCAGAGAAGATTACCATATAGATCAATCCCTACAGTCTGGTTATTGTGTATGATTTATGAGCAGCATGGCACTGTGCTACTAAGGAAGTTAGAATGAATGACCTAGAGAAACTTGCTTCTAAGTATGTTACTTATTAGGGTTTTAAATGGTTCACTATCTGTAATGCCAGGAAAGATCAAGAACCCTGTACATATTCCCCAACATATGAAATGTGTTATGCCATGAATTCAACATTTTCCCCTGCAGTTGGATAGAATTCTAACATTGAAGAGAGGCTATATTCTGCTTCATGATTTGCATGCTTTTAAATAATTTATCCAACATGGCTGTAGAATTTATTCACAGTTCATTGTAAAAGTGTCTGCATTTATGTTCAATCCATGTGAGCTGTCCTCTCATTCTGAAAAGAGTAAAATGCACAATAGGAAAAAGATTTGTTTTCAGTTCTGTTGTTCTTACACATTTCTTGTTGTTCTTTGCATTTGCCCCCTATTTTTAAAAGCAGCAGCAACAGCAACAACAGGAACAGCAACAGCAACAGGAAAAGTGGGCTGAAATGTAAACCATATTGCATGGACCAATTCACATTAAGATCATGTATCAAACCCAGGACATGCCTACTTCATAACTTGTAACATTCTGAAATTGCAAGGAAACAGGTGTTAACCAAAGATATAGTATCACAATCTGGCTGTGTTCAAGAAGAGCATTCACAAGACTAGCACAACATGTCAAAATCACCTTAGAAAGCCAAGTGATGTTGACTTAAACCTATAAAAGTTATACATAATATTTCCTATGCAGGAAAACAGATAACATATGTACCAATCTTGGATATATATTCAACCTGATTTCATTTTAGGGCCAGCCCTGCTCCTCCAGCTATCTTTGTTTCACAAGGAAGTCTGGTGTGGTTTACAGTTTAGGAACAAACCTTCAAATCCACAGATAGAACCAGCCAAAACATCACCAAAACATGGAAAACTTTTGAATTCTTCAGAAGTCTTCATCAGGCAAGATATGACACAAGATGGGATGGGATAGGGTTAAGAGAGAGAATGCAAAAATTAGGCTGGATAATGTAGTCATAAGGTCAACTTGCAGACTGAATTCCAAGACAGAGATTGCACACTGGATAAGTCTCTGCTAGGTGTTACAAACACCTGCTATTAAGGTGACACATTTGAGATTCTGCAGTAAAGCAGCAATGGCCCTTCCTGTTTTTGAGAACATAAAGGCTGGCTTGTTATCCCCATCTGTCCCACACCTTATACCAGACATACAAATCCCTGATGTTTCAGGGCAGTTGTGTTAACCAAATCTTACTTTTAAAATGAGAAATATTTTTGCAGAACTAGTAAGCACTTTTAAAGTATCCTTTTCAGATATCTACAAGCGGTGATGACAAACCTATTCCAGCACAAGCCATTTGAATGAAAATGGAATCACAGTTCTTCACACATGATGAGTCAGGCATTTTGAACTGATCAGCCAGTGACTTCCTATATCTATAGTATGATGTCACTCTGTAATTCTGCCCTTTGGTTCTTAGAGGGCTGATTACAGCATGATGACAGTCTGTTGGAGGAGGTAGTTTCAACAGACCAAAGCTAGCAGCAACTTCACTGACAATGACGTTTGTCCTGTCGCCATGGCTTGCCTCAGACCTAGGCTGGCTCCATCCAATGTAAAGTGTGGAGGGGGGAGAGAGAGAGAGAGAGAGAGAGAGAGAGAGAGAGAGAGAGAGAGAGAGAGAGAGAGAGAGAAAATTGGGGGTGGAAGATGGACTCGGAGACGTCAGCCAGAGTTGAGGTGAAGCAAGGGAGGAAGAGAAAATGTGACTGAGGTGCTTGGGGGAGGGGCAAGAGCATAGGCAAAGGGATGAAAGAGGAAGAAAAGATAGGGCTGAGATCACGGGTGGGGATTGAGATAGAACATAGGGGGATGAAAAGATGGGGCTGAGATCATGAGGGGTTCAGGCAAAATGGAGGGGGAGGAAAAGATGGGACAGAGGTGATTTGGAGGCAGCACAAGTGAAAGGAAGCAGGAGGAAAAATGGGGTGAGATAATTGGGGTTTGTGGTGAAATGGAGGTGGAAGAGAAGACAGGACTGAGGTGATTTGGGGTGAGCATGGGCAAGGGGAATAAGGAGGAGAAAAGATAGGGCTGATATCATTGGGGTTGAGGTGAAATGGAGGGTGAGGAAAAGATTGGGTTGAGGTGATTTGTGGGGGATTTGAGATGAAACAGAGGGGGAAGAGAAGACAGGGCAGAGATTATTTGGGTTGAGCATAGGCAAAGGGAAGGAGAAAGAAAACATAGGGCTGAGATCATGAGGGGTTAAGGTGAAATGGATATTATAGAGTTGGAAAAGGTTCAGAAGAGGGCAACCAGAATGATCAAGGGGATGGAGCGACTCCCTTACGAGGAAAGGTTGCAGCATTTGGGGCTTTTTAGTTTAGAGAAAAGGCCGGTCAGAGGAGACATGATAGAAGTGTATAAAATTATGCATGGCATTGAGAAAGTGGATAGAGAAAAGTTCTTCTCCCTCTCTCATAATACTAGAACTCGTGGACATTCAAAGAAGCTGAATGTTGGAAGATTCAAGACAGACAAAAGGAAGTACTTCTTTACTCAGCGCATAGTTAAACTCTGGAATTTGCTCCCACAAGATGCAGTAATGGCCACCAGCTTGGATGGCTTTAAAAGAAGATTAGACAAATTCATGGAGGACAGGGCTATCGATGGCTACTAGCCGTGATGGCTGTGCTGTGCCACCCTAGTCAGAGGTAGCATGCTTTTGAAAACCAGTTGCCGGAAGCCTCAGGAGGGGAGAGTGTTCTTGCACTCGGGTCCTGCTTGCGGGCTTCCCCCAGGCACCTGGTAGGCCACTGTGAGGACAGGATGCTGGACTAGATGGGCCACTGGCCTGATCCAGCAGGCTCTTCTTATGTTCTTATGTTCTTAGATAAGGCTGAGCTGATTCGGGAAGATGGAGGGGAAAGGTAGGATGAGAAAATGGGGCTGAGATGGGCAAGCAGGGGAGCAACCCCCTAAGCAAAAGCCTAGGCTTTTACTGTTGTTTTTAAATTTTAATGTTTAATGTATTGTTTATTCTGTACGTCGCCCAGAGTGGCTGGTGAACCAGCCAGATGGGCGACTAATAAATTCAATAATAATAATAATAATAATAATAATAATAATAATAATAATAATAGCTACGGTAGTCTTTAATCAGCAGTAAGGTGTGTGATGTTTTCCTACCACGGTGCCTGCTGAAAACCCTTTTCTGGGGGTTGGGAGGAATCCTCAAGAAAGGCTCAGGATGTGGTATGGGGAGTAATCACCAAAGAACAAGCAGAAGCAGCTTATGCAGACAACTTCCTGCTTGCCCAAGGTGCTTTTACCCAGTTTGGGATGTTTCCCTCTTCCCACTGCAGCGCCCCATGCACCACACGCCCAGCCTTTCTTGAGTCTGCTAGCACAGTACTACCTACTACCCATTGTCTCCAAGTGGAACAGTTTGTGCTTCTGATTAGGCCAGCTCTTTATTTTTACGAGGCACACTGGGAATGCCATTTCAGGAAGGGTCTCTAGTGAATCCATTAACTAGGGTGAGAATTAGGTTTTGCCCCTTCTCAGCTGTGTTCCAGATTGCGATTAATTTACTTTGCTCCATGGTCACTATACCTGTAAGCTACCATTTTCCTGAGCACGTCAGACACGAGCATGAGCATTTTGTTTTTTTAAAAGAAGTTTTGGCCATTCCTATTCTAATACCAGAGAAGTCTCTCCGCAAGCATTTATTTGGAGCGCCTTTTGGCAAGGCAGATGGTATGATCATGGACAACAGCAATGAGGCTGGCCATCATTAAAGAGAACTCTAGATACAGGCTTCCAGGCAGTTCCTGGAAATTAAAACATGTAAGCAGAAGGAAGAAGAGGACATGGACATTGAAAGCCACTGAACTGTTTATCCATATTTCATGCCTTAGGGAGAGAACCTAATTTTTGTCTTTGTAAAAGATACATGCTTAACAAGCTAGTTCTGCATATTAGTTAGTGCAGAGACTGTGGGCCTGATCCTGTCACTGCTGCACCCAGGCCTGGCTGGGAAACTACTGGGGCACATATGGTAAGACTGATGGGGGCTGATGGTTAGCCTGCTGAAACCCTGCCACTGGCTTTCATTTCCTCTGTGCGGCAGGCTGGCTTACCCACTAGCGGCAGTGCTGTGATTGGCTGGAAGAGACCCAGGTGCCTGCCATGCGCTATGGCCCACAATACAGTGCCCAACATCAGACATTGCATTATGGGGCATGGCAGATGCGTGAGTCTCTTCCAGCAATTGCACTGCTACTGCTGCTAGGTAATCTAGCCAGCTCAGAAGCAGAGGAGGTGGCTGGCAGCAGCTCTCAGAATGCCACTACGCCCAGCCCACATGGTAGTAGGGGGTGGTCAGTGCTGGTAGGTGACCCACAGAAGGCAATAAACTGAGGGCCCACCCAAGCCTGGGGCTAGCATTGGCTGCATCCTCCCCACTCCTTCCCTGGATAGTAGGTTTCAGCCAATAATCCCATCCAGGCTCAATATGTCTAATCTTTCTCAAGTTATTTTAGATTGGATTTCTAGCCTTTGACAATGAAGGGCTGGGGATAGGAAATAACACCCCTCTAAAAAAAACCCTCAGAAAAATAAAGTACCAGATGCTTTATCCTCTCTTTGTATTAAGTTGCAAGCATGCATTATCCATATACTGTATATATTGTGCAATATAGGTATATGCAATTTAAAACTAAAGCTATCCTGTGTGAGATGAGGGTGGAGTCAAAATGAATTGTTAGACTGAGGACCAAACAGTATATTGATATGTGATTACATTTAATTTAAGAATATGTTTGGATCACTGTGAATATGACGATATCAGTAATTTTAAATTGTCATGACACAAAAGAGCAGTAACCTCTTTTGGAACTCATACATTCCCCAGTATTAATCCACAAAACCTGCCTTTCACCAGGGAGGATGTTGTTCCCCCACTGTAATAATGTCTCTAAGGGTCTCTTTAGTTTAGTTTAGCTGCACTTAAACTGCCCTTCACCTCTGACACTGGGTAGCCTGTAACAGTACAAGGGACCCTAGGCACAGTGTAAGGTTTATTATGTGTGCACAGAAGACACACAGTGCTGCAGTTTTGACTCTTGTAAGTACCTAATGCAGGATCAGCCATTCCTTGGACAAATATATAGCCCAAAAGTACAGGGATCAGATCTCGGCTGTTGTTTCAGAATGACATCTTTTTCAGAGCAGTCATTTGTTAATGTCCATTTGCATCCACAAAAGGGGGACACCCTCTGACAAAGGCAGATGTTTTGCAAACCAAATTATCTTGCTTTGCAGGCAAAAATGACTCAGTTGCCAGAAGCAGAGAAAGAAAAGATAGCTGAACAAGTGGCCGACTTTAAGAAAGTCAAGAGTAAGCTTGATGCAGAGATTGAAATATGGGATGATACCAGCAATGACATCATCGTTCTGGCTAAACGGATGTGTGTGATTATGATGGAGATGACAGACTTCACAAGGTAATTATGCAGGATTTAAAATACATACATACATACATAGAGCTAGAAGCAATTGTCACATTCAGATTGGAAAACACAAAAGAGTTTATAATGACAGATGACAAGTGAGTGTCATAACTAATAAAACTGAAAACTGAAGTATTCAGTGTGAAATACTGAAATGCCAAGATGAATGTTTAAACCCTTCTGCTGTGCTTGCCTTATGGGGAGGCAGTGTGATGTTTATCTTTGTCCTTTTTGCTTTCCTTCTGTTTTACTTGGGGTTATTTTCTCTGGATGATCCTTTAGCATTGTTAAACAGTGAAGTGACCTAATGGGAATGAAGTTCTTTGGTTATGACATTTCATATGACAAAAGGTCTTGATTCTGAATGTATACAGCATTTGTTCTTCATTGTAGACCTTGGGCCTTTCTATACTAGACATTTACATTGGTTTTATACAAGTTTAAAGATCTTTGGCTTTACCAAAGTATCATGGATAAGATAATATGGAGAGGATAAGGAGAATCCTATAGTGGGGGCAAGGGATCCTAATAGAGACCTACAGTCCCCAGGGTTCTCCAGGGAGAGGAAAGAATTATTATGGGAATTTACACTGGTGGTGTAGATAAAGCCTTTGTATAATTCCACTCATGCCTATTTTCCATAATACTAACAGGATTGGGTCTATTGATCAGAGTACATATAGGACCTATTTTTGCAAACTACAACTTTGCAGGCATTTCATTCCAATTTAATCATGTTTTGGATAAAATAGATTCTTCAGGGATCTGAAACTAAAACAGTAATTATCTTCTGGCTGAGAACTGAATCTAGTGATAGAGACCATGAGACAGACGGATAGCTGCCCAGGAAAATCTACTTTTTACCAGGCTTCCGGTAGCTGCTGGTTCCGATGAGAAGCTTTTCCTTTGTGCTCCAACTAAAAGCTTTAAAATCCTTTATCTTTCCCTGACTAACGGAGCCTAAAAAGACATAAGAGGGCCTTTGAAGATTGACCATCTGTGAGTGCTTAAGTCTATGTTTAAAATTCCTTCTCGGCTAAGATAAAGATAACAAACTGACTCTCACTGTAAGCCGACACCGAAAATCGAGAGGACAACCAGGGTGCCGGACAAAGTGCTTGTTAAAGCAAAATAATTGCTCTTTTCTGCTGATACAGCCCTGAAACTTAAGGCAATTTAATTCTAGGAAATTTTTATTCTAGCCTTGTGTCAACTGATGGTATAAGGGATTGTATAAGGGTTTGTAAATCCTTTTTTTCTCTCTCTCTCTCTCTAAACGTACAACTCGGCAATTTCCTGCTCCTGACCTAATTAGTGAGTGTTTGTATTCAATTTAAGTCCTCTACGATTGATCCTTGATGATTTTTACAAGGAAAAAATGTCAAGAACTAGGTATTTCCCTAGTAGAAGAGAAACTTGTATCTCCGATTAGACAATCCAAGATA
Organism: Rhineura floridana; assembly: GCF_030035675.1. NCBI lineage: Eukaryota > Metazoa > Chordata > Lepidosauria > Squamata > Rhineuridae > Rhineura > Rhineura floridana. The sequence goes on along the minus strand of NC_084486.1, from coordinate 32,759,106 downwards.
ACTCACTTTTTCCAGGCTAAGATGGATGGTTCTTATCTGCATTCGGCGCCAGGATCTAAGACCGAATTTAAAGCTAACATCCAGTCTACAAGTCGACATGACTGGTCGTTAGATCGACAACTGCAAATTAATCCACCCAAAGAGGACCTGCAAGCTAGAACCTTAGCTGAGGAATTACAAGATGCGGGATTTAAAGGTCCCCTAAATTCTAGGGATGAGGACTTTCCTTCAGAAATAATAACCATAGATTCCATAGCTGAGTCCCAGGAGCCTAGGAATCCATTGACAGAAATTCAGATTACAAATGATGCCCAAAACCTGCAGATTGTGGACGGATCCACGTTAACAACATGGGGCTGGGAAATGGCATTATCAACAGAACTGGGACAAATAAAGGCGTATATTAAGGAAACGAACAACTTATTAAATATGTTGATTGGCTCTATAGGGCCTTTTCTTATCGGAAAAGCTACACCACATGATATGTTGGAGAGTGATCATAACATTCAAAAAAAACCCTCCCAGGGGCTCAAATTGAATGACAGGGACGTTAAGACTAAAAAGGTGGCTTCCCAGAGAGGAAAAAAACTGAAAAAATCAAAGAACATTAAATTTTTTAAATCAGCTCCAATAAAGAAAATGAATTTTAAGCCTTTATTTAAATTATTGGAGTCTACATCTAAAAGCCGCCAAGCCTCTCAACTGAGTGGGAAAGAAGCATCATCGAAAAGTACAATTCCTTTGAGTCAGAGTAAACAAAGCCCCCCACCAGGGGCAGCTAAACCCGACATTGAGAGTGTGGTAGAGATAACAAATAGTGTCTGCTATAATCAAGCCAATGATAAATCACTTGATGCATCACTGACTCCAACTAGTCGCAGGGAGGATACAAATTGGAAGCTACAGCTAGTAAGAGATAAGCTAGCAATTTCATTTTTATCGAAGATAACGAAATTTAGAGCAACTTCTTCGATAAGACAGTTTTTCATTACCTGCCTAGAGCGTTATCTGCCGCACATACAGTGCAGAAATTGTATTAAACATGTGACCTATTTGTTCTCTAATGACTTTGAAAGACGCACTATTTTTACAGTACAATCATCATACCTGGCGGACCGGATTTACAAAATCAAAGACACTCTGGTTTCGCAAGGCATCCTAGTGAATCGATATTTCATCAATAAGGCCTCCCCTCAACCATTGTTTAACTTCCCTCCCCCACAGTTGGGGAAACTGGACCAGGGAAGGTTGGCTCCTGCTACTAACCAGAGATCTCAAGTACGCCCATCTTCTTCCGCCTTGTCAAGCGGCCAGCAACATTTAGTTATAAAAGTTTCTTCGGAGTGTAGGCCTTCAAGACAGGTGGACTTTGTCCCGGAGGAGCTCCTCCTTTTGGAATCATATGACTCCCTACCGAAACTCGAACAAGAGGAAATCATCAATAGATTAACTCATCTGCTGCAAAGATTAGCAAAAGGAACTCAAGATCCTAAGGGTGTGAAACAATTATTAGCCAGGGACAATAGTCTCGATTCTCAATTAACAAGTCCGGTTAATAACCTTCCCGGTCAAATGAAACAATCGAGCAAAAATAATAGCTTCTCATCATCTGACAATGATATGATACCTCCAAGTCTACTATATCGTGAATGGGTCCAGATCCCCAGGAAGATGGCGAACAATCCAACTTGGCTAGAGATGCGTGAGTTACAACCGGAGGAACAGGGTTCCTTGGATGAAACATCGAGGAGTAAAGATGTTGCCCAAAAGATGACGATCCTACCCGCACAGATTATTTCGAATGTCAGCACACTCTATCCAGAAGTAAATATCATCACTCCATGCCCATGACAAGGGCCAATAACATCAGTTATCTCAATGGATACAATGACTACGCCAGTCCCCAAAAAGGATTTTACATTTCTAGAGGCAGAGAAAGGGACTCTTCCTTTTCCATCTTATCGTGGAATATAGCTGGATGGAAGAGCAAGATGGCTGATCTGGCATTTATACAGTTCCTTCAACAATTTGACATTATTTTCCTTCAGGAAACGTGGTTAACTGAGGGAGAGTCCCTTGAGATTAGGGGCTATAAAACTTGGTTAAATCCAGCGATCAAATCCGCTTCTAGAGGTCGCGGACGAGGGGGATTGGCTATATTAGTTTCCACCCATCTAAATGGCCAAGTAATAGATCTGAACCCCCAGGCCTCGTCAGTCTCTCTAGCGCTGGGTATGAAGTTCCAGGGCCTACCGCCGGTCATAGGCGTAAATATCTACATCCCCCCGGCAAATTCTAGCTTGCCAGATTCTCCCTGGTTAGTGTTAGACTCTTTTCTAGAAAGTTTACAGGACAGGTTTCCATCCTATGAGCTCCTCCTAGGAGGTGACTTTAATGCCAGAATGGGCATTAATTATCCTATAGAGGATGATGGTTTGACAGGTCCCCTGGAGGGCCTTCCATTTTTAAACAGATCAGTGAAAGATCGAGTAATTAACAAGTACGGCTGTGCCCTGTTTCAATTAATTCAAAAATTCCAACTGGTATGTCTAAACGGCTCTCCATTAGATATTTCTAAAGGCTCTTTTACTTACCATACAAGGTCCAGGGCCAGCCTAGTGGATTTCTTTCTAGGCTCCTTGCTTTTGGTAAACAACGTTAAATAACTTAATGTCTTAACCAGGCCTGAAAGTGACCATCTCCCCCTAAGGCTAACCTTCAAGACCGCGGCAAATAATAGATCTGATCTTGTAAAGGCCCCTTATTTAGACCCTGAATATGGACGCAAACGATTAAAATGGTCGCAGGAGATAGGGGAAAAAGCTAGCCTTGTTCTGTCAACAAACTCTATTATGCATTTACGCCAACTGGCCTTATCTGACCCACAATATAGCTTAAAACTATATGAGCTCATAATTGCAGAACTCAGTCCACGAATTGAAGATCTTACTATGGCATCAGTCTCCCCCTATCCCAAGACCTGGTATGATAAAGAGTGTAGGATGGCTAAGAAACAATTGACTAAGCAAATTAAATTATTTAGATCTAATAACCATCCGGTCATTTTTCATCAGCTGATAATGAAAAGAAGAGGTTATAAATCTCTTCTCAAGAATAAGAAACAATCTTTTTACCAGGAAAATTGGAGGGCGCTGGCAAAAGCTGCCCAGAAGGGGAATGTGATAGAATTCTGGAAAATGTTACAGGGGAACCCGAAACCAGCAAACTATATAGCCTCCCCCCCCATAATGAAGGAGGAGTGGGAAGCTTATTTTAGTTCGATTTTTGGATATCTCCTGTCAAATTCGGCCTGTACTTCTGAGAAGCCGGTTGATCTTCCGTCTTGGCCTCCGGTTACTATCGAAGATATTGAAGGGTTAGTGTCCTCCCTGAGAGCAGGAAAAGCCACCGAAGAGGATTTGCTCCCTCCTGACTTTTTTATTCAAAATACATCTTGGTGGGCGCCTCTTCTTGCCACTCTTTTTACTTACATAAACAATACTGGAGTGATTCCACAAGGCTGGTTAACCAGCATAGTGGTCCCGATATTTAAATCAGGAGACCCTACTAAGCCAGCAAACTATCGACCCATAAGCTTGTTAAACGTATCGTTGAAGCTGTATAGTCGTTTGTTGCTGAACAAATTAAAGGAGTGGGATGAGACAGAGTCAATAATACATGATGAACAAGCTGGGTTCAGACCCAAAAAATGCACAATCAACCAGGCATTTATACTCCATCATTTAATAAGGAAAACTAAATCCAAAGTCTTCTCATCCTTATATATGGCCTTTGTAGATTTTTCAGCGGCTTTTGATTCTGTTGACCGAGAGCTGCTGTGGCAAAAATTGGCTTTGACAAACATAGATCGAAGATTGCTCTGGTTGATTAGAGCTTTATATCAAACTAATGCCATCCAAGTCCGCCTAGGAAATAAAGGTACCCTGTCTGCTAAAATCCCAGTGTACAAAGGAGTCAAGCAAGGGTGCTTATTGGCTCCCTTTCTTTTTAATTTTTTTATAAATGATTTAGTCGATACATTATCATCTCCTTCTTTTTTTCCTCCTTCTATTGGTGCGGTAAAATTTTATATTCTGCTATATGCAGATGATGTAGTTCTATGCTCTCTAACGAAAATTGGACTCAAACGCATGCTCCACAAATTGGAGGAGTATTGTCAGTCGCAGAAACTTAAGATCAATCATACTAAAACCAAAATTATGGTATGTGGTAAAGCCAGGAAAGTAAAGAATAATTGGTCACTAAATGGGATCCCTATTGACCAGGTATCTTCTTTTAAATACCTGGGTATTTTTTTTTGTCTAACAACCTATCCTGGACCCCTCAGCTAAAAGCAGTGACCTTAGCTGGAACACGCGCCCTAGGCTTAGCAAAAAGGTTTTTCTTTACCAAAGGGGGTCAACTTGTTACGCCAATGATAAAAATTTTAACAACTAAATTTCTCCCCAAAATTTTATATGGTGCAGAATTATGGGGATTGGCAGCAGGAACTAAATTGGAGTCAATTCAGAACGCTTTTATGAGGTTGGTGCTAGGTCTTCCCCCGGGGACTCCATCAGCACATCTTAGAGCTGAGCTGGGATTACCCTCAGTCACGGCACGAATTGATCTAACTTACTTACGATATTGGATCCGAATCTTGAATAGCGAAGATTCAACCTTGGTTAAGAAATGTTGGTATGATCAAATGCTGCGGGAAGGGTGGGCCATGGAATGCCAGTCACTATTCTCCAAATATGATCTTTCCCCAGCTAAATTATTGGAACTAAGCAAAGCAGCACTTACCAACTGGGTTTATGATTATGATGCTGCTCAGGATCGTGCGTCCATAGTGTTGGCCCCGTTCTCAACCTGGTTCCCATATATTAAACTGAATCATATGGCAGCAAAGTACCTAGAAGTACTTGATAGAGCACCAATCAGAAAAGCTTTTACTGCATTACGGTACCAAGTAATGCCCACAGCCTATCTTGATGGCCGTTATCGTGGCATACCAGTGACTCAGCGTCTCTGTATCTACGGCTGCGATGCAATTGAGGAGATCGTGCACTACTTACTCCATTGTCCACTCTACGATTCCAGGAGGAAATTTTTATCTCCGTTTTTAGATATTTTAGTACATAGTTCAGATAGTGAGAAGGTAATCGACCTTTTAATGGATAATTTTGATTCAGTGACCCGCGCAGTCGCCAATTTTGCATTGGCTGCACAAAAACTGAGAGATGCCTTTGTGAAACGAATCATATCTTGAAAAGACCTTCCTTATTTTTACATTTGTTTAGCTGTCTAAACCAACTAGAGGTTTTGTGTATATATGTATGTATATGTATGTTTGGTTGCACATGGCCTATGGCTAAGCTTGCAATAAAGTATTCTATTCTATTCTACTTTTTACCAGCCATTACTTTAGCACACTGAGTGTTTAAGACTATATTCCAGATTTGTTTAGATGCAAATAAATGGTAAGGATGTTGTGAGCCTACTTATATATTTATATAGTGTCGTGAAACATGATGGGCTGTGTTCAGCATAGTGCCACAATGGACATTCTGTTAGTGCAAGGGCTTCCTTTTTGGGAATTGAAAGTTCTCCCCCTTTCCTCCCCCCCATCTCTCCTTAAATTTGTTCTGGGAGTTCCCCCAATCATCCAGAGCAGATTTGGGAATGGTGAAGGATGTATATGGAGGAAGAAAAGGAGAATCCCACCGTGCTAGTGCTGATCCTTGTACTAGCACAAATATTTCATTGAATACCATCCTGTGCTTTGCTGGGGATAAGCAAACGTGCTGCAGAAGTGTTGCAGGTTAGTTCTTATAGAAAGAGTTTGCTTGTTTTTCTTGTCTGCCCCCACCCCTATCCTGGTCAAATGATATAGCAGTTTTACACATGAGTTTTTACCAATTCATAGCTAGGATCAAAAGAGCTGTGTGGAGAACTGTCCCATATGTACTAGGATTCTTATGCTTCCCTTCCTAATGGAGCCTCCTGTTCCATTAAAAAAAAGCTACTCTAAAAAGTAGGGGGATTGTCCAGATTAGTCTCTAATATATTGCTAAAGTTTGCCAGCAAATTATTTATGGAAACTCTGATGTGTGAAATCACTTGGGCACGTGCTTGGGACTCTTTGGATCATTCATAATGAGGCAATTTGCCTTAAAAGGGGGGTGCAACAAAAGGGATAGATAATTGCACAGTCCTAAGTATTTACTGCATTTCCCCCTTATATTCAAAGCCGAAGTTTGAAACAGTTAAAGAAAAGGGATATTTCTGTCCCTTCTGAAATCCCCAAGGAAGGATCCTTGGGACGAAATCTCTCTCCAAACAATTTCACACTGAATTTTCAGTACACTCCAAGAGATTTACCAATTGAAATAAACACTATTCTTAAGATGCTACAGTCTGTGCTCCTTTGTCTGAGAATCAGTATCCTTGGTTACGTGCAAAAATGACTCCATTCTTCTAATGTGCAAACCTATAATGAGTGTTTATCTGCCATCACATCTAAAATTTGTATTCTAAGTACAGTTGCAGAAAGCTTCCTCAAAGTACCCTTTGACACATGAAGCCTTTGAACCTCCCTACTATCAGTTGTACCACCAGTTAATGGAGGACAGGAATGAAATTGAGCATATTTTGCAGCCATTGTAGGTTTTACATTCACATTATTGAGTAATTAAGTTGAAGCAAACACCCTTTTTACTGGTCTCCCATACATGGGATTAAACAGATGCCTTGGAGTACAAGCTTTCTCTGTCTGCTTTCTTTGGTCTATTTTAGCAGGGCCTTGCAATTAGGGAATCTGCAGATCAAGCACTTCCAATCTCTGGACTATGTACATATAAAATAGGAGAGCAACTTTCTGTTCAGATACAAGCTGGATCCAACTAAGTTCAAACTTTCAATTGATGTCAGTGGGAATTGTTCTGCTAACAGTCATACACTCTTCCTTGAAACTTACAATCAAGACTTTTGTAAGTCAACTGCACCAAGTAAATAAAAGCTTGATCACTTTACACTGCATAAGCCATATGGATTCTTCTCAGGAAAATAAACAGAAGCATATTTATGAAAACTGTACAAGCATGTTGATGGCGAAGGCAGATGGTAGAATAGTGTTGGGGACTGCAGTCCTGAAGTATGGTATTCTGAAAGCAGTGGGTATGAAATGGAGAGAGGAGAGAATTTCTTAGTAGAGGTGCCATCTGGATCACACAGGACTGAGAAAATGCACAAGTTTAGTGAACATTTTGTATGCTCCAGATTTTTTAAAGCTATAAACCAAAACAAAGGAGTGAAATGATGATATGCTTGTCTTGTCTTCCCCGTAAGAGTATATATTACAAAATTAATATCAGTGCTTAAAAACTGGGGGTGGGAGAGAGAGAGAGTAACTTAATAGAGTGAATACATCCTAAATAATCATAATTATTTTGTACCATTGTAACCAAAATATAAATACGTAAATGTATAAATATTGTGTTAGTTATAGGCAACTCTTATAATTTATAACAATAGAAAGGCAATCTTTTCTCCTTCTATTCCTCTTTTTTGTACATATCTTATTACTAAGGTGCATTTGTCCAGCACATCAACACCTTAATTTCATGATTTGTTAGTTTGACTACATTTAGCTGTTCCCATAACATCCTAATTATGTCTAGTTTTTGTATTCTTCCATGCCTTAGCATATGTAATACTGTTGTTAAAATGTGTAATATCTACTTCCTGCATAGATGTGGTAATCTCTTGTCAATGCAATTTAAAAGACATACTGAAGGTTTCAAAGATCTCTCTTTATTTCTGCTTCTTGACTCCAAAACTGGTGCTTTTATAGATTTCTACTATAAAGGGTAAAAACCCCTCTTTTCAGCTTTGTAAAACCAACATTTCCCATTTCCAGTTTTTCCTGTTGTCTTGGCTTTCCATGGGGACCAGTGTCATTGTATAGCCTTTTCTATATAGTTCTCTCTATAATTTGTAGCTATTGAGAACCATAATCTCTTATTATAGAAGAATTTCCAGACTTCTTCTATAATATTTCTTGCTGGACATCCTTTGCCCATTTCTTTTTATATTGCACAGAGGAATTGCATTTGTTTTGCTGTTCCATTAATATTTTATAAATCTGAGCAAAGAGTGTTTTCCCTCTTTGTTTACAATTAATGTTTTAAAAAAATACTTTCTCTAATTTGCTTTTGGTTGTGTTCCAGTCTATTCAGGTAGGTTCTTCTCTGGATAAACTGGAATAGATGGAGTCTATATCGCATTCTTGTTCATATGTTTAAAGATGGGTCCAATCATGGAATGGAATTAAATCTCTGGTTCTTCATTCTTGAAAGCATCCTAATCTTTTGCCTAGGTTAAATCTGTTATCGGCTGAAAAAAACTTTGATAAAATATCTGATGACAAATTCAAAACAAAGTCAAGGTGGCCTGTAATTAAAAGGAAATTCCATAACATATGAAGAAACTTAACATGAACCTTTATAAAGACAATCTCATACCTAAACGGCCAGTAAAAATTCAATATACAGTGTGTATATACATCAAACAATGAGTATCATCATAAAGAAAACTAGTTTTCTTTTGGGGAAAAAATTGGTAGGGACCTGGCTAGTGCTGCACTTAGGAAGACAATAATGTCTATATTTTTCAGTTTGGTAAACAGATTTTTGTTGTTGTTGCAGCACATAAATTTGGCAATGCCATCTCATGTTCATGCTCAAGTTGATTTCATTGACTGTTTATCTGCCGCTGAAAAGTCTATAAATGAAACACATCTAGCTTAGATATTGGTTTTAGAATACATTTCTAAAAAAATCCAGCATGGATTTTTTGCATTCTGCCATGTCAAATTGAAAATACCTCCCTCCCATTCTGTTGCTTCCCATAACAACATTTGAAAACAAAAACAAGCCTTATAGTACTGGACTAAGAATTGCTTGCTCTTGTTATATGCCTTCAAGTCGATTATGACTTATGGCAACCCTATGAATCAGTGACCTCCAATAGCATCTGTTATAAACCTCTCTGTTCAGATCTTGTAAGTTCAGGTCTGTGGCTTCCTTTATGGAATCAATCCATCTCTTCTTTGGCCTTCCTCTTTTTCTACTCCCATCTGTTTCCTAGCATTATGGTCTTTTCTAGTGAATCATGTCTTCTCGTTATGTGTCCAAAGTATAATAACCTCAGTTTCATCATTTTAGCTTCCAGTGATAGTTCTGGTTTAATTTGTTCTGACACCCAATTAATTGTCTTTTTTGCAGTCCATGGTATCTGCAAAGCTCTCCTCCAACATCACATTTCAAATGAGTCAATTTTTCTCTTAATCTGCTTTTTTCACTGTCCAACTTTCACATCCATACATAGAGATCGGGAATGCCATGGTCTGAATGATCCTGACTTTAGTGTTCAGTAATACATCTTTGCATTTGAGGACCTTTTCTAGTTCTCTCATAGCTGCCCTCCCAGTCCTAGCCTTCTTCTGATTTTTTGACTATCGTCTCCATTTTGGTTAATGACTGTGCCAAGGTATTGGTAATCCTTGACAAGTTCAATGTCCTCGTTGTCAGCTTTAAAGATACATAAATCTTCTGTTGTCATTACTTTAGTCTTCTTGACGTGCAGCTGTAGTCCTGCTTATAACCCTGAAAATTTTCATGGCCTCACAGAAAACCCACAGAGAATTTCACAGGTTAAATTGAAAAATGGAAGTAAAAAAATCCAGAAGCCTGGTAGACTTTTTTCTGAATTGTGACAAATTTGTGGAAATTCATTAAAAATCAGACATGTATATAGAGTACCTGTAATGCTATTTCCGACCTTGCCCTATACTCTGAGTTTCATCTTCCACAATTTAAAAGTTAAAAAAAGCATGACTCATTTTGAATTAGCTTAGGAAAATTAACATTGGAGTCTATGATAACATACTGCATGCACCTCACAAACCAACTACTAGCATTCTAAAGACCTGACTACCAGCTGTTAGGCTTGGAGATAATGTCGTTCATTAGTTAAGCAGTGTCAGCTTCGGTTTAAATTCGGATAGGAGACTACATGTGTCTGCTATAGAATAAAAATGTGAGGGAAACCTCAAAAGGAAAGGATCTTTCCCTCTACCCGGTGCCCACCCACTCACCCACCCACCCACTCAATCCCTCCTGCCCTCGCCCTCCCCTCTACTCTCTTCCTCCTCCCCCCCCTTCCCCACATCTTACCAAATTCTTCCAAGCTACACAAGAAGTGGATTGGACTGTGAAAGACTGTCCAATTTTTATGAAGTTTCATTTTAAGTTGCTTCATATATTATAGAATTGCATTTTAATTACAAGCCACTTTGATTTTGGTTTTTATTTATTAGTGTTTGTCAGGGAATACATTCTCATTTGTTTATGTTTCATGCCAACACCTTCTTGTGTTTGTCACATACTTGTAAACATATATTCACTAATAGGCAAAAACACTTGCGGTTTAAGAACATACCTATAGCCTACAGATATTTCTATCAAGCTTTAAAATGCAGGGAAATTGGGCAGCTATTAGTGAATGCACCAGGGGAGCAGGAGACCTGACCTCCTCTCTGAGATATTGTACTGCCCTACAAATTGGTCAAAATGCAAACAGAATTTGTGTTGCTCTTTCACAGTCCAATCCACTTCTTGTATAGCTTGGAAGAATTTGGTAACATGTGCCTTTGAGCAGATGGTGAGTGGTGGCAACACCTGCCATCTCCAAAGATGGAGAATTATATTTTTCTGTGTTTGTTGGTGTCCTTCTTACTTTGCTTCTTTCCTATGTTACTAATGTTTCTATTTATTTATTAAATTTATGAGTCACCCATCTGGCTGGTTATCCAGCCACTCTGGGCGACGTACAAAATAAAAACATACAAATTACATTAGAGCATTAAAAATATCAAACAATAATAATAAAACCTAACCCACCCCAAAAGCCTGCCTGAAGAGCCGGGTCTTCAAGGCCCATCAGAAGCTCATCATAGAGGGGGCATGGCGGAGATCATTTGGGAAGGAATTCCACAGAGTGGGGGCCATGATTGAAAAAGCCCTCTCACTAGTCCTCACCAGTCTAGCTGTTTTAACTGATGGGATGGAGAGAAGGTCCATCATGCTGATCTTGTTGAGTGGCATCGCTGATGATGCTGGAGGTGCTCTTTCAGATAGACGGGGCCGAAACCATGCAGGGTTTTAAAGGTCAAAACCAACACCTTGAATTGGGCCCGGAAAACAACTGGTAACCAGTGCAACTCCTTCAGCACTGGAATAATCAGGCGAGCCGCCGCATTCTGTACCAGTTGCAGCTTCCAGACCATTTTCAAGGGAAACCCCACATAGAGCACATTACAGTAGTCTAAGTGAGAGGAGATCAGGGCATGTACCACCAATGGGAGCAGATGGTTGAGAAGGTAGGGGTGCAACCTTCATATCAGATGGAGTTGATACAGCGCCACCCGGCTCACAGCAGAGACCTGAGCCTCCGTGGACAGCTGGGAGTCAAGAATGACCCCCAGGCTGTGGACCTGGTCTTTCAGGGGCAATTGTACCCCATTGAGCACCCCTAACCTCTTGTCTCCCACGAACAGTACCTTGGTTTTGTCAGGGTTCAGCTTCAGCTTATTCCTTCCCATCCAGCCATTCACCGACTCCAGGCACTTGGACAGGGTTTCTACAGCCAATCTCGGTTAAGATTTAAATGAGAGATAGAGCTATGTGTCATCCGCATACTGGTGACATTGCATCCCAAATCTCCTGATGATAGCCCCCAGCAGCTTTATATAGATGTTAAACAGCATCAGGGAGAGGATGGAGCCCTGTGGCACCCCACAGATGAGAGGCCAAGGATCCAAAACCTCATCTCCCAATGCCACTCTCTGGTACCTACCAGAGAGGAAGGAACGGAACCACTGCAATACAGTGCCCCATATACCCAACCTCTCCAGGCGGTCCAGAAGGATACCATGGTTAACGGTATCAAAAGAGAATCTAATCTAGAAAATTTTATTTCCCTCATAATTCATCCTAGAAATCTGTGTCAAATTTATTTTTATTAATCTCAAATCCTTTTTATCAGTCAATGTCATATGATGGTGAAGATAGCCTTTTTTGTTTCAAACTGGAGGTTACGGTCTATTTCTATTTTGGGTGCATTAACAGTTGGACCTGAAACTGCAGTTTAATCAGACTGATTACAATATGTTGCTACTTCAGGAATGACTCTAGCTGTTGGAAAAAAAGAGGATGCATGTTTTCAGCCTGCTGTGTTTAAACCACTTCATTTAAGTCAAGGTGGGCACTGTCAATTTAAAATAGAGCACACCTAGAATTTTGCTAGAATATATTTTACCTCCCACTATTTTATCTTGTGCAAACTGAGACACACCTGATGTCCACTGGAGACTATTCTGCAGAATAGTCAGTGCCATTATTCCACAATTATTTTTGGAGATTTTTAATGTAAATTTTGCAAAGCTGCACTTCACATATTCACAGAAATAGAAACAAGAGAAAATGATTTCCTATAGGAAACATCACTAAAATTGCAAAGTAAATCAGACATATTTAAAATGACCATATGAGCTATATCAAACTCCTTTCATGGATTGGTTCCTCGTTGCTCATCTGCTGTGCCCACTGGCCTGTGTGTGTTGTTGTTTAATGCCAGATCGGTACATAATAAGACCACTCTCATCCATGACTTGATTGTGGATGAAGGTGCCGATTTGGTGCGTATTACCGAGACCTGGGTGGGTGAGCTTGGAAGGGTTGATCTGACCCAGCTTTGCCCACCTGGATACTCGCTGCAGCACCAGCAGAGGCTGCAGGGACGGGGGGGAGGAGTTGCTGTGGTCTACAGAACTTCCATCTCTGTCACCAGGAAACCACTCTGTCTTGGAGCTGACTGTGAGGGCCTGTACCTGGTGTTGGGCCGAGGAGACAGTAAGCTAGGGTTGCTGCTGGTGTACCGTCCACCCTGCTGCCCGGCAGCTTCTCTGACCGAGCTGGTGGAGGCTGTCTCGGCTGTGGTGTTGGAGGAGCCCAGAATGATAGTGCTGGGTGATTTCAATGTCCACGCTGAGGCTGCCTCTAGTGTTCTGGCTCGGGACTTCATGGCCTCCATGATGACCATGGGGCTGTCTCAACTTGTTACTGGCCCAACACATTGGGCAGGGCACACCCTCAACTTGGTTTTTGCTCCAGATGGAGGAAGGGGTGGTCTGGAAATAGCGGGGGTGAATGTCACCCCATTGTCATGGTCAGATCACTTCCTGGTAAAGTTTAGACTTATGGCTCCGATCCTTCCCTGCAGGGGTGGTGGACAGATTAAGATGGTCTGCCCCTGGAGCCTAATGGAATCCACAGGATTCCTGAATGCCCTGGGGGAGTTCCCAGTAGATAGAGTAGGTGACCCTGTTGAAGCCCTTGTCATGCTGTGCAACAGCGAGGTGCATCGGGCTCTCGATACGGTTGCCCCCGAGCGCCCTCTCCGGCACTGTGGAGCCCGGCTTGCACCTTGGTACACCAGTGAGCTAACAGCAATGAAACAGGCTGGATGACGGCTAGAGTGCAAGTAGCGAAAGATGTGCTGTGAGGCTGATCGGGCACGAGTAAAACATCATAACGGTGCCTACTGTGTGGCGGTGAGGGCAGCGAAGAAGGCCCACTTCTCTGCCTCCATCGCATCCTCAAGTAGCCCTCTGGTGGAGCTTTTCCATATAGTCAGGGATCTTTTGACATCAACTCCAGGAAATGGAGTCTTAGACCCTTCGGAGGCCCACTGTGAATTGTTTGCAAGGCACTTTGAGGGTAAAGTTGCTCGCCTTCATAGCACTCTTGATGCCCCATCCACATCTACTGTAGTCCCCAATGAGGTGTCCAGTGCAACATCTGCTGCAACTTCTTGGGAATGGTTTCAGTTGATGCAGCCTGATGACGTGGACAAGGTGCTTGCGATGATGCGGCCAGCAACGTGTCCCCTTGACCCTTGTCCTTCTTGGCTTATTAAAGCTTGCCGAGGGGGTCTGACTGAGTGGATCCAGGGTGTGGTCAATGCATCATTGCGAGAGGGAGTGGTTCCAGCCACCTTCAAAGAGGCAGTGATTCAACCACTCCTGAAAAAGCCCACCCTGGACCCATTGGTTTGTGACAACTACTGACCAGTTGCAAATACCCCCTTCTTAGGGAAGGTGATTGAGAGGGTTGTGGCACAGCAAGTACTCTTGGATGAAACAAATTATCTTGACCCATCCCAGTCTGGGTTCAGGCCTGGTTATGGGACTGAATCAGGCTTGGTCGCCCTGATGGATTACCTTTATCGGGAGAAGGAAAGGGGGAGTGCAACCCTGTTATTCTTACTTGATCTCTCAGTGGCTTTTGATACCATTGACCATGGTATCCTTCTGGACCGACTTGGTGAGATGGATATTGGAGGCACTGTTTTACAGTGGTTCCGATCCTATCTCCAGGGTTGTTCTCAGAGAATAGCATTGGGTGACTGTCTTTCAGCCCTCTGGCAGCTGTGCTGTGGGGTGCCGCAGGGTACCACCTTGTCCCCCATGCTGTTTAACATCTATATGAAGCCCTTGGGAGCAGTCATCAGGAGCTTTGGGGTAACGTGTCAGCAGTATGCTGATGATATCCAGCTCTATTTCTCCATAACATCTGAATCAGGAGAGGCCGTGCAAGCCCTAGACCGCTGCCTAGACTCGCTGGTGGGCTGGATGAGGGACAATAAACTGAGTCTGAATCCTAGCAAGATGAAGGCGCTGTGAATTGGTGATTCCCGAGTTCAGATAACTGGTCTGTTTCCTGCTTTGGACAGGGTCGTACTCCCTCTGAAAGAGCAGGTTCGTAGCCTGGAGGTGCTCCTGGATCCATCTTTGTCACTAGAGGCCCAGGTGACCTCAGTAGCTAGGAGTGCCTTTTACCAGCTTTGGCTGGTGAGACAGCTGCGGCCGTTTCTGGACCGGGATAGCCTGATCACTGTTGTCCACACACTGATAACCTCTAGGCTGGATTACTGTAATGTGCTCTATATGGGGCTGCCCTTGAGATTGGTCTGGAAGCTGTAGCTGGTGCAAAAGGTGGCAGCGAGACTGATCACTGGAGCAGGGTATAACCAACATGTCACCCCGCTGCTGAAAAAATTGCACTGGCTGCCCATTTGCTACCGGGCCAACTTCAAGGTTCTAGTTTTGGAGTACAAAGTACTATACCGCTTGGGACCAGGATACCTGAAAGACTGTCTTACCCCTAATATGCCCAGTCAATCACTGCACTCTGCAGGTGAGGGCTTCCTGCAGATACCATCTTATCAGGAGGTTCATTCTGCACAATATAGGAAGTGGACCTTTAGTGTGGCGGCATCTACCCTGTGGAATTCCCTCCCTTTAAATATTAGGCAGGCACCATCTCTGCTATCTTTTCGGCACCTTTTGAAAACTTTCCTCTTTCAACAAGCCTTTTAATTTGAGACCTGTCCCAGTCTGCATCTGTGTCAGAATTGTTTAATATGATTTTAATAATGTTTTTAACCCTTTTTTAAAGTTGTTTTTTAAAATGTTTTAATGCATTTTAAGATCTGTTTTTATGATGTTTTAAAGTGTTTTAGTGCTTTGTTTGCCGCCCTGGGCTCCTGCTGGGAGGAAGGGTGGGATACAAAATAAATAAATAAATAAATAAATAAATAAATAAATAAATAAATAAATAAAATCAACTGTCTTTATAATGTTGCTTCCTCCCTGCTAAAACAAGATCAGCACAGCACATATCTTCTTTCTATTATTTGGGCTTATTGCAGGTGTTGCCACCACTCACCATATGCTCAGAGGCACATTACCAAAGGCTTCCAAGCAACACAGCAAGTGGATTGGACTGTGAAAGACCAACCCAAATGGTGTTTGCATTTTGACCAATTTGTAGGGCAGTACAATTATCTCAGAGAGGAGGTCAGGTCTCCTGCTCCCCTGGTGCATTCACTATAGCTGCCCAATTTCCATGCTTTTTAAAGTTTGATAGAAATATCTGTGGGCTATAGGTACGTTCTTAAACTACAAGGTTTTTTTCGCCTATTAGCAAATTTCTTTGCTTTTTCATCTGGGAGGTAAGTAATGAGATCCTGTGCAAGCTTGCTGAGAATGGATTGATCATTTGCAAGCTTATTGAGTTCAGTGGGATTGACTCCTCTGCAATCATGCTTAGGATGGGTGAAACTGACCACAGGAGATGGGGAGGGGAGGAGGAGGAGGGAGGGGAGGGAGGACAGAGGACAGAGGGGAGGGGAGCAGGCAGGAGGGGAGGGGAGGAAAATAACAGGTTTGATCCTTTGCATGCTTATTGAGTTCAGTGCAATTTACTCCCATGCAGTCATGCTTACTATAGGTAAAACTGACCGGGGGGCAGGGAGGGCTGGAGTGGCAGGAGAGGTAGAAAACAGAAGAGGGGAGGGGAGGAGGAAGGGAGAAGAGAGGGGAAGTAGGGGAAAGTCAGGTCTGATCATTGACATGCTTATTGAGTTCAATGGGATTTACTACTATGCAATCATGGTTAGTATAGGTAAAACTGACCATGGGGGAGGAGGGGAGGGGGCAAAGGAAGGGGAGGGGAGGGCAGATTTGATCATTTGCATGCTTATAGAGTTCAATTGTATTTACTCCCATGCAATCATGCTTAAGATAGGTAAAACTAACCATAGGGAGCAAGAAGGGGAAGGAGGGAATTGGAAAGGGATGGGATTGGGGAGGGAGGGGCAAAGGAAAGGGGAGGGGATAAGGAGAAGGGAGGGTGGGTTTGATCATTTGCATACTTTTTGAGTTTAGTGGGATTTATTTCTGTGCAATCATGTTTGAAACCGGAAATGGACTGCCTTCAAGTCGATCCCGACTTATGGCGACCCTATGAATAGGGTTTTCATTGTAAATGGTATTCAGAGGTGGTTTTTCCATTGCCTTCCTCTGAGACTGAGAGGCAGTGACTGGCCCAAGGTCACCCAGTGAACTTCATGGCTGTGTGGGGATTCATACCCTGGTCTCCCAGGTTGTAGTCCAACACTGACACAGGGGAGGGGAGGGAGGGGAGGAGAAGGAAAAGGAGGGGAGGAGATTGGGTGGGTGGACACTGGGCAGAGGAGAAGCCCTTTTCCTTCCCAAAAGGAAAATATTATGAACAGTATCATTGCTTTTCAGCGTTTCCCCCACCTTTTTATTCTACAGCAGGCACATGTAGCCTCCCGCCAAAATTTAAACCAAAGCTGTCCCTGGCCACATCCACACCAGGCCTATATTTCACTTTGGACAGTCATGGCTTCTCCCAAAGTGTCCTGGGAAGTGTAGTTAGTGAAAGGTGCTGAGAGTTGCTAGAAGACACCCTGTTCCCCTGACAGAGGCAAGCTCAGCTGTGAGTCTGGCTTTTAGAACACTGGCAGTTGGTTCTTACTGAGCATGCCCAACATTATCATTCAGTTCAATGCAAAATTTATTAAATTAATTAAAATTCAGCCAGGCTTTTTTTAACTTTTAAACTGCTGAAGATGAAGGTCAGAGTATGGGGCGAGGTCAGTAATAGGATTAGAGCTTCTCTGTGAACATGACTGATTTTTTATGAATTTCAACAGATTATGAGAACTCTGACAGAAAAAGTCCAAAAGTGCTCTAGGTTTTTTCCTCTCTTTTTAGATTTTGAACTCACCATTCTCTCTGTTTTGTGTATCACCATGAAAACTGAGGAGGTTGTTAAGTAAGCTTTTCTGAGTTCAGGACTATAAGTTTTGTAAGGTTTTGTTTTGAAATTAACTTTTGGGAAGCATCAGAATGGCATGTGGGGGGTATTTTCAATTTAACATTGCGGAATGTGAAAATTCCAGACTGGCTATAGTATACAACCACTATTGTGGCTGTATAATTTATTATGTAATGAAATCCATCATAATTTTTTGCCTTATTCTTGTAAATCCAGGTATACTTTGTATCAGAATTCGAAGAGCACTTCCAGAGGTACTGTTCTTTTGCACAAAATTTGGTCATTGCCCTGCACTTTTTAGTGCAATTATCCCATCACTTTTCTAACCATAAAAAGTAATGGAAAATTGCACTGAAAAGTTCAGAATAATAACCACCATGCTGGCAGTGTCATATAGCCTTCTTGCAAACCTTGCAGGGGGAAAGTTCAATAAACAGGTGACACTGTATAACTTCCACACAAGTTTTGTGCAAACATATCAGCACACTCAGTAATCAGTTGTTCTGGAAGCTCCCTGAGCCTTTCCTATGGTGGAATTGCTGGTTTCCGTCACCATGCTGTTTCTCTATTAAATCAGTGAGGCTAAAGTGCCCCAAATTAAGTGCTAGATTATGGTGCTTACCTGCCACAGACCTGGGAACAAAGCCCAAAGCAACCTACATGAGCTGGAGTCCCTAAGCATATGGCAGTCTTTGCAGGATGACATCCCAGGAACTCTAGGAAAGCAGGTCAAGCCCAGCACTCCAGGAACTCTAAGGCTCTGTAGTCAGAAAGGCAGATAGGAGGAAGCAAGTCATTCAAAGCAGGCCAGCAGACAGGAAGATTCCAGGGGAAAAGAAAGGATGGAGAACCAGACCCCCCCCCCAAAAAAAAACAGTCTGAAAAGTTAAACCAATGCCCATGTCCAAGGTAGCTTTGGTTTCGGATCCAAAGTCTTCTTGGATTGGCCAGATGTCTTTCTAATAATTCCAGCAGCAGCCAATCAGGCTGCGAATAGGTGAAACTAAGCAACAGGCATGAACAGACAATTCCAGTCCAGGCACTTGACCATGACAATCCCTACTGTTCTAGAGATTTGGGGTGATTGTGTGGTTGTACGTGTATAGCATCATATCAAGACACAACACTGTGATTACATACACACATTACATGGTTTTCATATAGTTCTGTCCTACTCTTTATATACTGTTTGTTGTCAATCAACCTCCATTACATAAGAGATTTAATAATAACTATGTTCAGGAGTTATGCTTGAAGGTTGGGGTGGAGCATACAGGAATGTTGGGGGCGTGGCTGGCATACATGGTGCTGCTGCCCCTACTCATGTTGACATTCCCTGTTCAGACATAACATCTGAACAGGACTAATATCTCCAGGGAATGTAACAATTTTTACATATATGAAAAAGGGGATCAAGGGATTGCATTTTCATACCACAGCACACTTCTAATTAAAATTGCATTTATCTCTGTGTGAACATAGATGCTATGCTGAAATGTATTTGTACAGTAGCAGCAAAGAAAATCAGCTGCATTACAGTAAGTCTGAAGTAGCCGCTCTTTATAAAACTCTACATTTTAACTTCTAAGTTAGTGTGTACACTTAAGCTGTGTTCCCCATAACTTGCTTGTAGCAGATACATGCACTTTCTCTAAATCTGGAATTGTTCATGCTCATTGTCAACATGCTGCTTTCGACCTAGATTGATTCTACATCCTGCTGTCTACAAGGACAGGAGTGGCTACCTGATACATGTTTGAAAGTCCTCCCCTTGATTAGGTTATCCACACCTTTTCCTCCCTGCATGTGCCCCTAGGTGAATAAAGGAGGAAATAGTGATTGCAATCTTAGTATACGCCCACTCTCAACGACATTGAGCAGTTGTAGATACACCACTCCCATTGCCGGGACTGTTTTCATCTGTTTTCAAAAGGACACACTGTGGGGTAATGCAGAATCCTTCTGCAGTGAACTTTTATTTTTGGAATGAAACCAGTTTCTCAAGAAGCACTTTTCAGGGGCAAAAAATATGAAATAGATCTAGAATGTGTGTGGACTACATAGAAAAAACAAGTACTCTGTTGATTCTAGAATAAATGTTGTATATACCCAGCCTTAAAATGAAACCATGAGTTTTGCACACTCGGCTGTTTCTTAAGTAGATCACATATTCTAGGGCACATAGAATAGCTCACTTATTGTAATGGCTCTAGCAAGATGCATTGCCTGTGTTTGGTAGGTGGTACAAAGCAGTCCAAGACTTCCTGCTGTAAACCATCTCTATCTCTTTCTCACATTTATCTTCTAACTTAACATCACAAATTTGCACCAATAACAGGGAGACAGAACTAAAGGAAAAGATCTGCTGCTATCTTCACTCCTAAATAGTTCCTTGCCACCTATCACTACCACCAGCTGTCCCTTCTATGCACCATCTAAGATTGCACTATTTTCCATGTCCCCATCACAATTTTTAATTTAGTGTGCTTCTGTATGAATGTGCAACCTGCACCCTTCAGATGTTGCTGGGCCACAACTGCCACAATCCCTTATCGTTGACCATGCTAGTTGGGGCTGATGGGAGTTATAGCCCACCAATATCTGGATTTGTCTATTTCACTTCTCTCAGTTTCTCATTTTTCTAACCTTACATTCTGTTCTCCAAATTTCTGCAGCCATTTGCGATTTGCTTAATCCTCATGGAAATTCTTCAGCATTTTAGTGTGGATTTCTCCTAATAAACACATTTTGAATGCAGTACACATTTTTGTATTCATTTTATGCACATTTTCCCCAATGCAGTTTTGTAAAACCTTTTTGGCTGGAAAACTGCATCACAAAATTTGGATATGAGTGAATTTCAAAGGATAGTTATGTTTCATTCTTATATCGTTTCAGAAAGTGTGAAATGGGTCGATTTGGCTTGAAATACGAGCTGAATCAAATTTCTCCTCCATCCTTGATCTGGAGAGCCACAGATTAGTCACTCCTGTTCTAAAAAGTGTCAGTATCTTTTTCCTTTAGAGGTTCCCAATATATTGTAACGTTAAGGCAAGAAAGAAAACAACCCTAACCTCACTTTCTATTTCTATTCATGATCTCATTTTATTGTTCATAATTGTTAAAAATGATTTGTTTGATGCAAAGTAAACAAGAAAACAGAGCAGAGAATTATTTGGTTTGCATCCTGGCAAACAGGATTGTGAATGTAAATTTACTTAGGTTCAGGTAAGTAAATATACTGGTTTTACCTCAGCAGCCAAACAATATTATGCCACTAGGGAAGTCAGATGTTGTCAGGAGTTGTTTGATGTCCTGCAGACGAATCAAGCACATCAACACAGGGAGTAGCCAATTAACAAAACATTTGGTGTCTAAATTTCTCTCTCTTGCTTCCTCCTGTTTCTTCCATTCTTAGTGCTAGACAAAGGGTAGGTTTAACAGTGCAACGCTGTGCATGTTTGCTCAGAAGTGTTTTTAAAGTGGCTGACTCCCTTAAAAGTGTGTTTAGGATTGCAACCTAAATTTGCTATCTTTTACAGATATTTGCATATGTACATGACCTGTTTTTGCCTTTCTGGGGAAAGTGCTCATCCTACCATAGTTGAGAGTTAACACACATAATTTCAAATGGGCAGGGGGGGAACACAGAGGAAATTGAATCCAAGAACAACTCTTACTCTCCTGGAATAAAACTCTGCAACATATAGCAGGGATGGGGAACCTGCCCCCCCCCAAAAATGTTGTTGGACTACAACTCCCATCATTCCTGATCTTTGGCCATGCTGGCTGGTGCTGATGTGAGTTGGAGTCCAACAACATCTGGATACCACAGATTTCTGATCGCTATTGTACATCATAGGTGAGACTATCTTGATAATGAACTGTTATGTAATGATGAATGGTGCTGTTGTTTTTGTAAGGTTGCCAGGGTATACAAGAGATGCTGGCTGACTTATTTTGATAGTGTTAGTGCAGAACAGTGGTCCAGTGACAGAAACCTATTCCTTCTTAATTTAGTGGCTCTAAAGTCTCTTTATTTGATTGAATTCTTCTACCTAGGTGGCCCTAGAGCAGCTGTCCATTACGACATTGCTCCTATAAAACAAAACGGGGAATGTCTGACCTTTTCATAGGACAGTTGTTTAGTTGATTGTTTCTCACAGGGACAGAAATTGTTTTGTGTCTCTCTTGCCTCTACATTTCTTCATGTTGAATAGTCCAGATAGCATCTGTATTATTATTGCTTTTTTAAAAATTGGTCACATATGAGTTAAACATCTGTGCTCTAATCCTAGTGGGGATAAACATTTTGGAAATGTATATACAAATGATGAGTGGACAGCAACCAGAGTATGCTTTTTTCTCCCATTATCTGACTCACCTGTGTCTGCTAGATGTTTTAATGCATTTCAGAGTTAATAGTAATAATATCTGACTTTAACAATGTACCTTGTGTACATATTATCATTTGGAACTACTGCAGATATTTACTTTAGGACTCTATAGAAGTGAAGCCTGCAACAAAATGTTGCAGTGCAGAGTGCTGCTGTTTAGGATTCCAGTCACTCTGTTCCATTCCCCCCTCTTCTCCAGTTTTCCATTCCCCACCCTCCATCAGTCAGTCAGTATGCCCTAGTCACTGAGCATGCACAGTCCTCAATGGGGCTACCAGATTTTTATTTTTATTTTTATTTTGTACTTTAGCGATCCTTGGGATTCCCTCAAGCCTGCTGATACCTCCCTCTTGTGTGTGAGTGGTGCCATTCTTGCTACATCAGCAACATCATGCATAGTCTAAGGATCAGAAATAGAGGGAATGAGGTATAACTGGAGCCGACCATATGTTGCATGCCTCCCCAATCTCCGAGCTGTGAGATTTCCTGGGGTCCCTGTGCTCGCCCTGGGTTTGGTTTCCTTGGGAAGAAGGTCAGTGGAGACTGTGGTGTCTTTATGAAATATAGTTTATTTACACACATTCCAACCTGCGCTTAGGAGGGAGGGTTTCAAGGCATCAGCAGTCCAATATCCAGCTTTTTCATCAGGGTTATAGGAGGCATCCTAAAGCCATGGTGCAGAGAGCCAGTCTCTCTGCCTACCTCCACTTTCCAGCCTTTCTTAGACACAACTCAACATGCACTAAAAACACAAAAACCTCTCCTATCTGCCAGGAGGGGGGGGGAGGCTGTCCTGAAGAGTTTCAATGATGAAAGGATCTTCCTGGCGCATCCGCCAGTTGCTGGGCACCTGAAAGATTCATTAACAAACCTGGCCACTCTATTAGCTTAACAAAAGAAACTCATCTGGCCAGCAGAGCCAGCCCCTCACCCCAAGGCACAGGATTCCAAATCAGAGGCTGGAAGGGGACTCACAGGAATCATCCATTCCAACCCCCAAACTCACAACAATATTAACCATAGTGCAACCTATGGGACAAATAGTTCTTTCTTTTTTCTTCTTTTTAAGTTGCCAGTTTGGGGTTGGTTTGTTTTTTACCAGAAATGCTTCTCATAAACAGCGGTTATAAAATGCAATTTTATCTCATGGTGATTCACCCTTAGGCATAGCCCTTCCCTCAAATGAAAATGTGTTCAAAAATGGATGTTTCTTACCACCAGCACCATTCTGCAGAGGTGTGAGTCTTTCAGGGAGGCGAATGGCCTCCAGAACTCTGCTCTGGCCACCACTACAAGTAACATCTGTAAAGTTTTTTAAAGGACCTGCTGCCACAGCAAATGGTGTCTGAAAATGTAAAAGGAAAAAAAGATGTGCACCCACCACTACCAAGATAACCCCCTTCATTATCCTTTTCCATCAAGGTAGAGTCTTTCATCCAATTCCCCTCAAAAGTCAAACTCCTATTTCAGGGGTCAATCTCACTTCCCCCTATTTGGAAGAGATGGGGCTTTGTGGATGGACTATCCCATCCCTAGTATCCTCTTACATCCTATGCTTGGGTCTTGCTGCACATTGGCAAAACACAGAAAAGAATCTTGATATAGTCATACGTACAATAACAGCAAATCTTTTTACCAGTGCACAAAAGTGTACACGCCCATCAGTAAAACACTGCACAGAAAGAATCTGGATGCAAGATATGTAGTGTGTAACAATTTGGGAAAACTGTATTTGTTAGTTGCCCAGTGATTAATGTTGTCTGGATGATGTGCAGCATAATAATAAAACACAAAATACAAATTTTAAAAGCATTAAAACAATCGGGGGGGGGGGCTAGTAGGGAGGGCATCACTGTGCACCTTACCTCCCATCAGCCATGTTTCTGTGCTTAGTGGAGAGAGAGGTGAGGGGGTGAGGAAGTTGATGGAGTGTGGGGGCAATGGTGGACCTAATTTGGGGGGGTTGCCTCTGTGTTCACACCTCCCTGCTGTCTTGCTCCTCCCTGTCCCGATATGCACAGTGATGTGGCTGTTGGGAGACCAGGCGACTACTGAGTGGGAGCCCTTAGAATTCTCAACAATTAGAGCCTGGCAAATTTTCATATAAGGGAAAGATGGGGAACCTGGTAACGTCCAAATGTTGTTGGATTCCATGTTCCATCAGCCCCAGCAAGCAATGGTCAGGGATTATGGAAGTCATAGGCCAGCAAGTGGCAACATTTGGAGGGCTACAGGTTTCCATGATCTAGTGTGGAAAGATTCTATGCCATGTATACATATGATACAGAGATGTTGTTCCTATTGCTGAATAGACAATTACAAATGTCAGAAAGGAGGTAGAGGTTTTTGTTTTTTTAAAATACAGTATCAATATTTGCTAAAACAAAATACTTTCTAATGCTTTCTATTGTCCAAATGAGGTTTTCATCTTCTTTTCTGCTGCTCCTGATGCCAGTGCACAGGGCCATAGCTGTTTGACAGAGCATCAGAGTAAGAGACAGGAGGAATCACCACTGTCCCACAGAGATGTCATTACAACCATCCTTGCAAGATTCTTCAGAACACAGCCAGGGGTGAACTTATTGCTTTCTTCATGGGATTTGCCATAAAGTCCTAAAAAATCCTAGAACATAATTGGGGAATAAAACTAAAGAGAATGAGGATTTAGAATGAAAATTTAGAGAGCGACAAAGAGTAGTTTCCACAGCTGGAGAGATAAGCAGTTAGTTAATTTTAAAAAGCAGCCGACCTCTTTGGCCATGGGAACTGCTGCCCGTGGAAATCATTTCTTTGGATCCCTGCCCTGATAATTTATTAAGAACAGAGAAGCCATCTGTAGGTCCACTGAATGAATTCTGACGTATTTTGTTTCATATACAGTACATTTCGTTTAAACTGATTTTTTTTTTTTTACATAGCAAATATCTTCTGTGGTTTATATTCTAAAACAAGCCTGCCTGCAGAACTTGTTGTCATACCCCAAACTAACCACATCCCACCAGACATACGTTATCACCTGGCAGAGGCTCAATAGGCAGAAACTAAAGTAGAATTTGCCAAGTATCTGGAAGGCCATAATACTATGGCTGGGTTTGGCAGGTCATCAGTAGTAAAATCCACATTTAACTGATTAGTGAAACAAACACAGAAAGATCTTCTCAAAACACCTTATGCCTGCTATATACCTACATGCAGTGTAATATGTCTGTATATTCATGGGGTTCAGTTGTATGTGGGCACATGTGTGTGCCTCAGTTGTGTGAGAAGATTGCCCACACAGACGTATTTGTTGTGTATGAGTTCAACAGAGAATGTATACGGGTGATGGTGCACATTCACACGAAGGCATGTAGAATGTGTTTAAACTAACAATGTGGGGCAGGGGATTTTGCACATTCTCTGCCTAGGATGATGATGATGATGATGATGATGATGATGATGATGATTTATATTTGTATACCGCTCAATAGCCGAAGCTCTCTGAGTGGTTTACAACAATTAAAAACATTAAAAACAAATATACAAATTTAAAAACACATTTTTTAAAAACAATTTAAAAACACATGCTAAAATGCCTGGGAGAAGAGGAAAGCCTTGACCCGGCGCCAAAAAGATAACAGTGTTGGCGCCAGGTGCACCTTGTCAACATCATTCCATAATTTGGAGGCCACCACTTAGAAGGCCCTCTCCCTTGTTGCCAGCCTTCCAGCTTCCCTCTGAGTAGGCACCCGGAGGAGGGCCTTTGATGCTGAGTGTAGTGTATGGGTGGGTTCGTGTCAGGAGAGGCATTCCATCAGGTATTGTGGTCCCAAGCCATGTAAGGCTTTATAGGTTAAAACCAGCACTTTGAATTGAGCTCGGAAACATACAGGCAGCCAATGCAAGCGGGCCAGAATTGGTTTTATATGTTCAAACCGTCTGGTCCCTGTTACCAATCTGGCTACTGCATTTTGCACAAGCTCCAGTTTCCAAACCATTTTCAAAGGCAGCCCCACATAGAGTGCATTGCAGTAGTCTAACTTGGAGGTTACCAGAGCATGGACAACTGAAGCCAGATTATCCCTGTCCAGATAGGGGCGTAGCTGGGCCACCAACCAAAGTTGGTAGAAGGCACTTCGTGCTACCAAGGCTGCCTGAGCCTCAAGTGATAGAAATGGTTCTAGCAGAACCCCTAAGCTAGGAACCTGCTCCTTCAGGGGGAGTGCAAACCCATCCAGGACGGGTTAGACATCCACCATCCAGTCAGAAGAACCACCCACTAGCAGCATCTCAGTTTTGTCTGGATTGAGCCTCAGTTTATTAGCCCTCATCCTGTCCATTGTCGCAGCCAGGCACCGGTTCAGCACATTGACAGCCTCACCTGAAGAAGATGAAAAGGAGAAATAGAGCTGCACGATCAGCATATTGATGGCAGCGCACTCCAAAGCTCCGGATGACCGCACCCAACGGTTTCATGTAGATGTTGAACAGCATGGGGGACAGAACTGACCCCTATGGAACCCCATACTGGAGAGTCCAGGGTGCCGAGCAATGTTCCCCAAGAACCACCTTCTGGAGCCGACCCACCAAGTAGGAGCGGAACCACTGCCATGCAGTCCCTCCCACTCCCAACTCAGCCAGTCTTCCCAGAAGGATACCATGGTCTATGGTATCGAAAGCTGCTAAGAGATCAAGGAGAATCAACAGAGTCACACTCCCCCTATCTCTCTCCCAACAGAGGTCATCATACAGGGCGATCTGTATTCACGTATTGCCAGGGCAAACTCTGATGTGGAGGCGATGCATATTACCCAGATAAAGTACAAAACATCTCAGATCAGTTCACATTAGTTTGGCGAGTATCCTTGTTGGCTGTGCATTGTGTAAACTGTCTTGTGATATGGTATTTAAGTTTGTGTACATTCTTTATAACTTCATGTGAATGTGCACAATTACAAGTACATATGCAAATTCATTTGTCAATTCACATTAGCCCCAACATGCAGTTGTCTAGAGTGCTAAGTGTCCAGGGCTGCTGCTGCTGCTGGTGGTTTATACCATACATATCCTCGATCCCTATTCTCACAACAACCTTGTGAGATCGATTCGGCAAAGAGATAGTGACTGGCCCAAGACCCCCCAATGAACTTCACGGCTGAGTGGGGACTGAACCCTAGTATCCCAGCTCCTAGTCCAAAACTCAAACCACTGCACCACTCTGGCTTCCCACTTTGGGGTGCAGACATGTATATTTGTCACTGTACATAGGACACCCCTACAGCTGCCGGGATCTATAGGTACAACCAGAACTGTTGTATGGCAGCCAAGAGTCATTACCTATATTGCTAATTTTGTCACATTACATGGTTAAATTAAAACATATTAGCTTTGAAATAGAGTCAGAAATATGCATGTGCAAAAGTTAAATGTAAAATATTTTGATAAGTGATTGTAATGTATAATGAAAGATATACATATTTGAAAGCTGAATTACTGAGGCATTAGCGACCTAGAAATATGATTAGACATCCATATTAATAAACACCTGTCTCTATTGCATAACAGATGTTCTGAGAACATATCAAATGCAAATTCATGAGACTCCTTCACTGTGCTGTTAATTACATTACCTATCCTGCAATTTATTTGTTTTTATTTTGTTCCATTTCACTTGCTAACTGTGGTTTTATGAATTTTGGTAAATTTTGGGACTTGGTCTGGGGGTGGGGTGCTTAAAAAAAATTCCAGAAAGTTAATGTGATACTCATCCAAACTGTGCTTTTTTGTTACACAACAGTGGATTGCAAACATCTTCAGGGTTGCATGCTTTCTTTCTGTATCTCCTTGCATCATCTTAGTCTTTGTGTTCAGTTCTAAGCTAAACTTGCTTTTTCAGAACAGATTTATTTATTATTCCTACACACTGTAGGTGGTATCCACACTCTTGGAAATAAATGCGTTTAACAATGAAAATCATAAGACTATTTGCTTTTTTGAATAACTTGTTCAGTAAACAAGAAGAACTTATAAACTTACAGTGCAATCCTATGTACATCTACTCAGAAGAAAATCCCATTGAGTTCAATGGGGCTTACTCCCAGGAGTAAGTATAAGCTTGCAGCCAAGAAGAGCAATCCACACCATGGAAAGCTGGTGTAAGTTGTGCTGGAGAAAGATAAGCTGGCATAAAGTTCTGCCGCATCCAGTTACCATTCAGGAGCCTCTGGGTTGGCTGAACACCTGCTCATCCGGGAGCTGCATGCAGGGACCAGAAAGTAAAAGCCTGCCCTACCGGGGAGTAAGCCCTCTCCAGTGACTTTCATTGCAATTATTTTCTTAGACTGACCTTTTTCCCAGTGTAACTTTTGCCTGGATTGGGACCTGCAGGAGTGCTCCGAACACAAGTTGGATGTGATCTAAGTTTCCTCACCCCAGCCCCTCCCCTGACATGCCCCTTTTTTTTCGGGACTTACAGCAGCTTACGCCGGCTCTACTTGCACCAGCTTTGGCTGCTGAGGGACTTACACTGGCATAGCCTGGCACAGCCTGGACCCAGCCAACTCAGGTGGAGGTCT
Source organism: Rhineura floridana (assembly GCF_030035675.1). NCBI lineage: Eukaryota > Metazoa > Chordata > Lepidosauria > Squamata > Rhineuridae > Rhineura > Rhineura floridana. The sequence continues at coordinate 32,730,384 of NC_084486.1, read as the reverse complement.
GCCACATTCAACTCCCCTCAGCCTGGCATCAATGTGTGTTGGATTGTGCCCTTAGTCTTCAACAAGTCTGTTAAGCTAGTTCCATGTGAGGTTCTACTAGTGATGGACAAATCTATACATTTTCAGTTCTCTTTGTTTCTCATTTCTCCAGTCTTAAATTCAGTTCTCTCCATATCTGCTGCAGTTTGCAATATTTTTTAAATCCTTGTGAAACTTCTTCAGCATTTTAGTACAAATTTCTTCTAATAAACAAATTTTATACACAGTTTTGTTTTGACAAATATAAACATTTTCCAAGCACTTTTCTCTAATATAATGCAATTTTGAAAGTTATTTTCATTAATATATGCACATATATGCACATATCACCCTAATATATGCATTTTTGCACATTGCTTGGTTAGGGAGTTGCACTACAAAATTCTGAAAAGTGCAAATTTCAAAGGATGGCTGTGTTTCAATTCACATATTGTTTCAGAAAGGGAAAATTTGGTAAGTTCAGCTTTAAATGAGTACTGAATCAAATTTCTTTAAAGCACTTTAAAAAAAAGGAAAACTATTGTTCTTATTGGCTGTGTAGAATGATAGTTATTTCTTACAATTAGACAGATGGTTTGTATGTATGTGTAGTGCTGAAACAAATTTGGGTTATGAGCCAGCCAAAGTTGTGCCCACAGCTGTCAATCAAAGTCATATAAAAATTGGGATTTAAATTCACTCACTAAAATAAATGGAACTTCGAAGTGCATTACTGGTTGGATACATTTCTCAAGGTGATATACAAGATACAATAAAAACAGCTTAAAAATTAAAAGAAAACAACAGCAGATAAACATTATTATTTATTTGTGTCCTTACCTATTAAAATGAAGGTGGATAGTCACTTTGGCAATATTCTTTAGGCACAGCTGGATTAGATGACCTCCTTGATAATAGGGTATTCCTGCTCTATTTAGCGAAATTATGCTTCATATGTATTTTTAATCTGACATTATTTCTCTTTCCTTTTATTTTTAGTATTATTTGCAAAACACATCAACATATCATGCCAGGATTTGTTTGTGCCTCTATGACACTGGAAGCTGATTCATATAATCTCATTTTTCTGTGGCTAACTGGATACCAAAGAAAAGAATTTTGAAATCCTTGCTGAACAGATTGGGCCTGTCATTCCCTTAGTCATCTTATTATTAAGAACTGAGTTGCATGGCTGAGAGAGAGCATTTACTTGCATGCAAAGGATTAAATCCAATTCTAAATAAATAAATGTAATAGCATATATCCAAGTCTCTTGCAAACTGTACAAGCAATTTCAATACTGAACTTTACACTGAAGAGCCACAAAATGACCTTAAAAGCTGAAAGACTTTAGTTTATAATTCAGCGACCCACTGACAGTGTTCATACTACCTGTAGTTTCACAGTGGAAATTAGGAATTCCTGTATTTTTTACTAGAGCTAGGACAAAAAAAAATGCTCAGCTTTTTTTTGGCAATTTATGAAAGTTATACAAAGTTTTCATGATGTACTCTTCCTTCCAAGGGTGTTCCAGAAAATGTTGTGAAGAGCTAAACGGCTTGATTTTAAGGGCAGAAACAAGGGGGGAATGTAGTAAGGCTGGGAAGCTATGAAGAGCTTTATGCTTTAGTCACATCCACATACCATGTATTTAAACCACTCTTATACCACTTTAACAGTCATAGTTTCCCCTAAAGAATCTTGGGACTGTAGTTTGTTAAGGACCCTGGGTTCTGAAGCTCTGTGAGGGGTCTTTTAACTACCCCAAGTACCCTTAATGACCTACAGTTCCCACAAGACTCTGGGGGAAACCATGATTGTTAAATTGGAAGAAGAGTGTCTGAAGTGTGGATGTGATCCTAGTTTGGAGCAGAAAAGATGGGAAATGCATTTTGGGCCACCTCATAAAATTAATTAAGGTACAACAGCTCCCCTAAAATTATTTTGTCTGTCCCCCTTTGAGAGACATTTTATTTCCAACTCCCCCCCAAGACTGATTTTGTTTTCCGTCGTTCTCTGTGAAAAAGTCTAGAACTTCTCAAGTTGGTTCTGTGATGCTTTCACATCTCCTAATGGGAGCTAACATAGAGAAGCGACTTACAGACAACAGGAGGATATAACATAGAGGGACACTATCACTGGTTTGTTGTCTTCCATATGAAGTTCTAACTTTAATGTAGTAATTTACAACAGATACTTTATTAATAAGCAAGTATATATATACATGCAACATCAAATCAATGGAACTTAACTTCTAACTGACAAAGCTGACAACCTTGCTCTTAGATTCTATTCATCTTAAAAATACAGTAACGTATATAATCACAACTGGCAGCCAAAAGACCATCGATGCTAGGGATGGGATCTGCTGGGTGATATCTGTTCAGATTGCATTCTGCCCAACTAGCCAGTGGTTGCAGTCCATTTCTGTTATTTTTCCTCTATTCTTTACTTTTACCAATCATTGTTTTGTCCTGAAAAATATCTATGTTGTTATCATTATCTCTAACAATGTTTTCCTTTCGGAAAGGAAAGGAACACAACTTTCTCTCTGCCTGTGCCCACTTAGCCACCCAATCCCCCTTTTGCTGCCTCCTCCTGAGTTGTATTGGATCTGTGCCCTTCCCTCCCAAGGCTTGGGAGAAAGCCAGACATTGCCTAGTGTCAATTACCATGAGAGAAAGGCAGAGATTATCTGGTCAGTTTCACCTTAGCAACCATGTTGTTCAGTTTCATCTTATAGCAAAGCAAAGATACTGATGAGTTTCATGATAGCACAGCAAAGACCCATGATGATCATTTTCGTATTAGCACAGCAACACAGCACAGGGAATACAACAACAATAATATTGTTATATTTGATGTGGGGGGTTTTAAAGAAAAAGTGTATGGAAAAGCTGTGGAAGTTTGCAATATTCAGGATCTGTCCACAAAGACAGCAAGCATGTGAACTATGGGGAAGTCTTGCACCAAGTTCGATTTTAGCAAAATTCTTGCCCATCTCCCAAAAAACCAAACCTGGTAGATAGTGGTGCCTGCCAGACAGATGATACTTTCATTTGTGTTTAAACAAATAAGCAAGCACAAAACTTGAGCAGCAACACCATTAAACAAATAAAATTCTGGACCTCAAAGAAAAGGTCTGACAATGACAGTGGCATGACAGCTCAGCAAACATAATATTCTTTCTTGTTATGGGTCTAATATAGAAGACAATCACCAATATCATATTTGCCAAACAGGGAGGACAAAGTATCATCAACAACATTGAATGATGACAATCCCCAAGACACTTGAATGATTTATTATGTTTCCAAATTTTCGCATATTGGGCTGGGAGTGACCTTGTACTGTCGGTCTTATTAGAATGAAACCTAAATCTGCTTCATTCAGCAAAAAGAAAAGGCATCTATAGATCTATATCTATTTATAGGCATCTATAAAAGCATCTTTACTCATTCCTTGATAATGTGGATTGGATGCATAAGCGTCTCCATAATTCCAACTTCCTAAAGTTTACTGTACCAGAGATCTATAGCAGAAGTCCTATTGCTCTTCCACTGTTGCTTTCCACTGTTGCTGGTAGCAGTTACCAGCCAGTGTGGTATAGTGGTTAAAGTGTTGGACAGGGACCTGGGAAACCAGGGTTCAAATCCCCACTTAGCCATGAAGCTCACTGGGTGGCCTTGGGCCAGTCACTCTCTCAGTTTAGCCTATTTTGCAGGGTTATTGTGTGCATAAAATGGGAGAGAGAGAAGTATATATGCCACCTTGAGCTCCTTGAAGGAAGGAAAGTTAGGATATAAATGTAATAAATAAATAAATAAATGATAATTGCATTTGTGAGGTTGGGATAGCAAGAAAGAAAATTAAATTCCTATACGGTCTAGGGCACAAAGATACCTTTCTGATGAAAATGCCTGGCAACGTGGGCATGGAGACCAGTCTCTCTTTCTCCTTCAGGTGGATGGGGTGGGGCATGCTAACCAGTTTCTCTCACATTCAGGTGGGCATCATCAACATGCAGTCACAATGGCACATATCTTCCTTTCAAGCGGTCATCATCAGCCTAAGAACGTAAGAACTTGCCAGGTCAGGCCAGTGACCCATGTAGTCCAGTTCTCACAGTGACCAACCGGATGCTGATGGGAAGTCAGCTAGCAGGACCTGAGTGCAAGAGCACTCTCACCTCTTGTGATTCCCAGCAACTGGTATGCAGAGGCTTACTGCATGAGGTCACAATGGCCAATATCTCTGTCTCTCACTGAAGCAGGCAGTAGCAGTAGTGTACAGGCCTAATGTCTCTCTTGCATATTTAGATACACAGAAGCAGGGATGTGTGGGCTCACTTTCTCTTATTGAGGTGGACAGCCTTGTCCCTCTCACTGAAATTTGGGCACAGGAGCAGCAGCCAAGGAGGAGAGGAGGAAAGCAGGCAGGCTATTTTGTATGTATTTTACAAGGCTTCTACTTACAGTAAGTACCTCAAGATGGCTTAACAAAAAGTATGAGAGATAATGGCAGCCCCTGAAATATAAAGGATCACAATTTACAGAGTCACAATTGGCATGAAAGCCCAGATACATGGGGGGGGTGTCACCTTTCAGCAGGTGCCCTATGCGGGAAGATTGGGAGACAGAGAGCAGCTCCCTGGCTTTTTGCATGTCTAAGGAAAAAGGAAACTGCTCTTGCCTGTGGACTTTCACGGCAACTGAGCTGAGCTCAGCCTGTTCAGTGGACAGGGGCGTGTTGAAAGGACCTATAAGATTTCTTTTAATCTCCTCACAGGAAGATTAATTTTAATTTTTAAGTTGTATAGCATTAGCTGTAAAATGCTAAATAGAAGTGTGGTCAGCTCTCCTAAGGCTTAAAAAAATTCCACAGGGTAGGAAAAAGGGTGGGTGGCACCCTTTTCATCAATATATTATTTTCTATTATCTTTTTATATAAAGTTTGTGCCAAAACAAAAGCTTGACAGCTTGAAAATGCACATTGTTTTGGGTGCTAGGTGTTTGTAGGTGCTAGAGGATGGTAAATCATGACTTTGTGTCTCTGCACTTTGCCATGCAGTCTTCTCACTGAAGAATTGGCTTAAACAACCTCCCTTTAAAAGATAAGCTAATGGCCCTGTAAGCAAAAAGATGACATCCTTCTCTACCTGTGGAAAATTCTTTCCCTTGCACTGTCTTTTCCTTAAATTTGGTATTTTACCTAGTGCACTCAGACCTTTGTCGGTTTTGAGGGGTGGAGCAAAAACAGCCTCAGAGGACTGAAATATTATTCGGGGGTTTGTTAAAACTGTATAGTTTTTTTTGGGGTGGTGGCTTAACAGTTCTGTTTTTTCCACCATTAAACCATGGCTGCTGCTTCAAGCACCATGGCTAAGGGCTGGTTCACACAGGTATTTAATGTGAGATGGGTGCCACCTGCACCCCAGTTAATTCGCCCAGTTTACATGATGTTGCAGACAAAGGGAAGGTATGTTGCTGCTTTTCCCTTTAAATCCGAATCAAAGCAACCTGCTGAAAATGCAATAAATGAAGGGAAAACTGCCTCTGCTTTGCTGTGCTCCTCCCATGTAGGCTCTTTTCTCTGATGTTTTTTTGTTGGGGGGTGGATCGTCACTTCAGATACTCCCCTTTCTCCTCCCTAAACTAAACTTTCCATGAATTCCATTTTACTTCTGGTGGCTCAAGAAGCAACTTCTGACTGGCTGCTCCTGAACTGCTGCAGCCCTCCTTTCTTTTGCCCCTTACTCACCCAGAAAACTGCCTTCCTTCACTCCTGTTCTTTCGAACTCTTTCCACCCAAACTCCCTCAGGCTTTGCAAAAGCGAAGCTGAATATCCCTGCGACTTTCCCACGCAGTGGGGGTGGCAGCGGCAGTTAGTTTTCATGGCAGTGTCGTCTCTCTCTCTCTCTCTCTCTCTCTCTCTCTCTCTCTCTCTCTCTCACACACACACACACACACACACACACACACACACACACACACACACACACACACACACACACACACACACACACACACACACACACACACACACACACACACACACACACCTTGTCTCCAACTACATAATTTTAAAAAAGGAAAAGGAAGAAAGGGGGGATCTAGTCAGTGTCATGTCAATTTCACGCTGAGGCACTCTCCCGGCTTCAGCCTTTAAGTCCAAACAGTCATGGGAATTGCATCCCCCTCTGCATTCTGAGTTCCATATGCCCAATTACTAATGTGATAGAAGGTGTGCGCGCACGCATACACACACACACACTCTACCACTAAAATTGCATTTCATAAGTACTTAATAAAAAAGGGCTTTTGCTATAAATATGTCAGAAGGAAACGAATCTGACAGAATAAAGTTTTTCATGTAAATTGCACCCCCACACTCTCCCAGCAAACCCCCACCCCTTCTCCATTAAAAATACTCCGGAGGGAGCAAAAATGTAAATTTGAGGGCGGGGCCACAAGGAAGCAGCAATACTTATTGTGAATTGAAAACAACAGATTGGAAGAGGGTGTGAACATTGAAAATCTATTGCAATGGGAAAAGCTTTGTCTTTAATACGAAGTGTGGCTCCCATGTGAATCAGCCCTAAGTATTGTTTGAACAGGAGCATTCTATTCAAAATGAAGATAGAATGCTGATGGGCTTATTTTTTGGAGGGGGGGCTTCAGTTTCCTTCTTAGAATAGTAAGCACCCCCCAAGTATACAATTTCTGGGGGGGCACTCTGTCTAGCTGTTTCTGTGAGCACTCAGAAATATACAAGAACCACCAATGAAAGCTTACATTAAAATTACTTATAGCTTACTGCCCCCGCGTATGAGGTGGAGAATTCTTTTTAAAAAGGGGGGGCATGATTCTGAATCCCTCTTACCCTTCTTTTCCTCTGTGATTCTTACGTTTATTTCTCTGCCTGATATGTGAGTGTAACTAACTGGAGGCAATTTTAAAGCCAGATTAAATCGTTTTTCGTAATGCACCAGTAATTTTTCTGACTGACTGAGGTAGAAAATCCGGGTTTTTCTGTTTTTCCCCCTTTTAAAAAACTTATTTATTTGTCTGTTAGGTGGGGGCAACTGGAACTTGTAATCTCATCTTCTGTCTTAAATTCCCTATCAGACTCTGCAGTTAGACTCTAAAATTATTAAACACCACCATCTTAGACAGTGGCAGTTCAGGAATGGTCAGTGGTTTGGGAAAGTAAGTTCTGGGCACACTCCAGCCCCCAAGTATCATTGTGACCATGGAGTCTGATCCTATGCATGTTTACTTGAGAAGTGAGTCCTACTAAGTTCCATGGGGATTACCTCTAAGTAAGTGTGCATGGGACTGGAGACTTAAACGTCAGGTCAAAGGTTTCACCTGACATACATGTGCTGTGTGCCCAAGGAAAGCTAAAAATCCATGAATTTCATTTATAATTAGCCCTGCCATCTCTAAAAAGCAACTGTCTGTTAATCAATTTAGTAAATGCAGAAAGATGTGTGTTCAATTACTGATATGGTGAATGGTCACTGCTTATTCTGTATACATTTCAGCTCAATGGAATAATCACAGATTGTAATTTTTGCATCTCATTGCCATTTGAGCCCACTATTTACATAGACCCAGAAACACTCCTAAAGGGAAAAAAAGTAATTCTCTAATGTGAGAACAAAGCATCTCTCGGTGTTTCATGAGGGAATCTTCCTCTTCTGTATTTAATTCTGAGCCTTTTGGACTAAAAAAGTTAGAGAGATTTTTGCTGAGAAATGGAGGTAACTGAAATGCCAGGTCAGCCCCTGTTACATCCAGCCTCTACCAGGAAAATATCTATGGTATTCCTGTAATGATCTACAGCCAATCCTAGAACATAATTATCTGTGAAGGTAGTTAGAATTGTTCTTGTTTAAAGAGACATCTTCATTTTGCAGGGCTGCTTGTTAGTTTGAATATGCTAGAAAGATTTTGCTGTGAAGTATAAGTAACCATCAAGCTAACAGATCACATCTTGTTAAGCTAAAAACGTATCCTGTGCACTCTTAAAGACCCACAGGTAATAGTGGAAGATTCTTATTTATACAGCACTCAATACACTTAATTGTGTTTAGATACACACAAAAGAAAAGAAGAAGCTGCCCCTGTCTCACCTCTGCTGATGCCTGCAAATCTACGTATTTTGCTACTAAATACGGGAAAGCAAAAAGAAAGCTCTCTAGATCAAGTGCCAAAATGAGTCTGAGGTGGGAAGAAAGTACCTGACTGGGTGTAGAAAAAATGTAGTAATGATGAAAGGGCTTCTAAGCACGTGCAAAGTGCCATTTCTTGAATTCTTCAACCAAATCTGAACTAGGGATAGAGGCCTAGGAAATAGGGTTGCCAGGTCCATGGCCTGAGACTGATCTTGTATCTTTAGGGGAAGAGAAAGTCAGCCAAGTGCAGGTGTTCTTGCAACACTGTAATGGGAAAAACCTCAAGGTGGAATTCTCCCTTCCTCCTGCCCAACTTTTAAAGATACAGAAGACCTCTTGGTTGCCAGGCTTTTGTTACTAGAATGCCAGGTTGCATTCTACAAAATGCTTCACATAGTTAACTGAATAGCAATATACGCATACATGCACATACTGCAGTCAATGACTTGGCTTTTGTTACTAGACATTACCTGCTCTTTGTGCACTGAATTATTATTGTTGCTCATGTGACACTTGTCTTAACTTTGTGGACTCTGTTCCCTGCATATTCACAGGAGGGCCCCCGTTTCCATCTGTGAAATGTTGTGGGGGTATAGAATGGGATCCTGTGGCAAGCTGGCTGATCGGTAATGTCTGTATTGTCTAATGTTGCAAACTACCTCAGTCACAAATACAGCTGGAAATACTTAAAAGCAGGAGAACATGCTATTAACATTTTCTTGCGATTGCTGCAGTCATTTGATTAACAAGATTATAAGTAACATGATGATAAAAAAAGACAGGTCAGCTGTTTGGACCATCAGCCATAAACATGCTGATTGCTCAATTACATTTAGGTATATAATTTATTTTACCCAGATAATTTCACTTCATTCTGTCTGAATAAATGCTCTGTTTCAGAAATGCGACTTCCCTCTTAGAAGAGTTTTTACCTGATAGAAATCGCGTGTCTCACAGTAGGGTTTGTAAATGTTCATTTGCAGGCCATGAAATGCTATCATTTATTCCCATTCATGTTAAAGAATTAGGAAAAAACTATTCGTTTGTTCCTAATTTTGTTTTTATTATCGAAGCTGAGATACTTGCTTTTTGCTGCTTTGAAAAGGCGTATTTGACACTTCAGGGAATCAGATTAATATAAACTGATCTGTTTCATTTTGCTACTTTGTGTTCAAGATAGAGAACTAATTTCCCCCTCCCCATGACTGATCTTCACATAATTTTAATATAATTCAAATTGTAACTGCTGTTGGTCTGCAATGCTTAACTCACTTATTTGAAAAGAAATTCAATTTACCGTAAATCAGTGGGATTTGTTTTAAGGTAAGTGTGTTTAGGAATGAGCTGCAAACTGAGTGTACCTGCAGTGGTCTTACTAATACATGGAAAATATACATATGAGATTAGCAGAGGGTCACCCAAAGACTCTCATAACACAATAGCCATTTATGTGCCTGTTTCTGTGCTGCTCCTGTTAATTTCAGTGGGGTTTGTGCTAGAGAACCTGTGGGGAATGGACTCTCTGCTCAGCTTTTGCCCCGGCAGCCTCTGCATTTAGTGTTCATGCTATTACACCGAAAAAGGGCAACATTCCGAGACTGCAGAGGCAAAAAACAAGGGTGGTGATGGGGAAAGCACATCCCATGAAGCACTCAAGGGGAATGGGCTCCCCCCGCCACTTGATTTTTGTGCCTGCAGCATCTAATTTTCCCCTTCTCCATCACATTAAGGAATGGAAAATAAGCAGCCAGGGAAGCTTGCAATTTTAATCTGAGCCCAAGAAGAATGTAGGGGTTTGCAAGAGCTCACCCCTCCTTTGAAATGTGTACATCTTTCCAGATCAACATAAACGTCTGAAATTCAGATATCTGTATACCTCTTCCTCAACATGGGAGACTCAAAAAGTACCCCCAGAACAATAAGTTATTCCCACACTAGCTAGGAAGCTTAAATATGAGGTGTGTGGTACCCAATATGCTCCAGTTACTAGAAAAGAGAATGTTACACTTACATTGTTAAATGGTTGTCCTGAGTATTAGTTAACCTCTTATCTGCACAGAGCAGATGTAACTGCATACGAGATGGAAAGATGTAGAAGTTCTCCTGCCCTGGAATATCCTTGGGGCAGTTTCAAGCAAGAGAAGTAATATGAACCTGTAATATGAACCTATACTTGGAGAATGCAGCTTCATGTATTGTTTATGTCAAGGAGTTTTTGGTGTAGCCAAACTTCACATGACATCTCATTATAAGGATTGTCTGTTAGCCTTGAGGTCTTTCCAGGATTTAGCTGAACCCCTGAACTTTCCAGGTACAACCACCTGGTTCAGTCTTAACCATTTTCCGTCCACATCACTTGCTGAGTAACAGGTGTTGTTCCATGTTGCCATACACATCTAATCCATCCAGTAAAACTGACAATTCACCAGGATTGAGGTCTGAAATGCCCATCAGATACTTTGTATGTGTCTGATTGACTCGGCTTCCAAGCCTGCCAGGATCTGGCTCCGTGGTCCACTGGGGGGTGATAAGGAGAGGAGGAAAGTCTGCTATCTTATTCAGTTACAAAAATAAATGCTCAGGATGTATTTGTCTTTTCAATGACAAAATCCAAGCACTATTTCAAAAAAGAAAAGAAAAGTGGGGAATAGCTGACAGTTATTTACCGAGCAAGAAGAAGTACTGCTATGTTTATTTATTTATTTTGCAAACATTGTTGAATCTTGAGGGAGTCACAGTGAGATCTAACACAGATAAGAGACTTTGAGCTTGAAACCAATATGAAATATCTCAGTGACAGTGTCTGATAGAAAAAAGCACTGGTAGTGGATGATCCTGATAAAAATAAATTGCTTTAAATGACAGAACAGGTTCAACTGGCAAAGTGTTATATTTAAAGGGTTTAATGTCAGTCACAGTTACTTTTTTTAAAAAAAGTTATTACTAATACTTTTTTCCTCTGGTAGTTACACAGTCTAGAGTTCCATGAACAAACCTCTATCCAGACATAAGTAGCCAATTTGGCAGCTGCACATCAAGCGCAATCTTGTCATAACAGCTGGTCATATAAGTACAATTGATTTGAATGGAAGAGATGGAATGGGTGTCATTCCATTGATAGGACATCCATCAGTGGAACAGTGAGGGACATAATTTTTGGCTGTTCCTACCTGCCCAGCCCACGTCTGTTCTTTAGGGCCCCCCAATCCTCTGAATCAAATTTGGGGTCTCCAGGAGACAGGTGGGATCACCACTAATTGCTTCTTTCCCTGGTCCACTGGTGGACCCTTCCATCAGTAGAACAACATGCATTTGATTCCATTCAATAAGGCTTAGTCATTTCTTAACGTCTGCCAGATTTTGCTCACTATATTCACAGGGTTTTCTCAAACCTGAATACTATTAACTTTAAACCAAATAAAATAAAATAAATTTCACACCTTTTCTGAAGAGAACATGTCCTTATTACTCCCACACTATTCATAAAGAAGGCTTGCCAGCATCTCTTTGGCATTTATCATATCCACATTTGAAGGGAAAGCAGAACATGGGATTATCCTTCCTTTTGCTGTGAAGCTGAAATCTCACATCTGAGAGACAGCGGGAGGGAACACCCCTCCAATATCTTGCCTACATCCTTCCTTTTTTCCTACCTGCTGATTTGTACATGCCTCTCTCCCTTTGTCTTTCCCAAAATTATTGTATTTGTCAAATGGTTGAGTCACATTGTCTGTTTTTAGGTGACAAACTCATATGTAATCTTACTGCTTCTGAGAAATTGGTTACAGCAGAACGATGTTTCTAAGCTATGGCCTTATGTGTATAAAGTTCCCCCTTAGGGTGGCCATGTACAGATTAAAAAACAGAGAGGAAAACTCACCAAAAAGAGAGGACACAGATTTGCATAAAAATTGCATGTGCTAATGTATATGAATAGATGCAAAATTAGCAATAATTACTACAATTTAAGTAGAAATGTAATATATCTCATTATAGTGAGGCAGAGGTGACCTACAGTATGTGCCTGTTTAGTCTGCTGTCCAGGTGCGCTAACAGCTCAGGGCCGGCATCAGAGGGCCATCAGGTCAGGCCCTGGCTGCTGAAGTTTCCCTAAGGGGCTGATTCCCCTTCTGCCATCTTGGTTGATGGCAGGGATGCGACTCTGCAGTGGATTGTGGAAGGTAGGTAGGTGTGGTGTGCATGAGTGCGGGTGCCAGAGCCCAGGGCAGCCTGGTGCCCAAGGGCCCTGGCATGCCTGGGGCCAGCCCTGTAACAGCTGAAGGGCATCTTCAAGGTCCCTCCTCTTCCTTCTTATGATTCTTTATCTCTGAACTGGACTTGGATCAAACACCCTTTCAAATAGAGGGAAATCCTCTGCAAAGTAAAAAACGCATGGCCACCCTATACCTCCTCCATTGTCTTTGCCAGAAACAGCAGGGCACAAGGAGGGAGGGAGGGAGCAGCAGTTGCTGAAGAGGGCTTATCCCTAAGCCATTCTAGTTTCTCAGAGTTATCCCGTGGCAAAATTATTATTTGCTTACAACTAGCACAGAGAGATGTCAACACATGAAACCTGTTTGCAGTTAGATATAATAATTCTTATTTGCTAAAAGTTTTTAAATTCCTTTCTGATTCTGTTTCAGCATGTGTTATAATGTCAGATTCTTCTACATTGATTTAAACTGAATATGGCTAACAGTTTTTTAGTGTCCCCTCTAGCATTCTATGCCAATATATATCAGATCAAAGTTGCCCCCCATCATTTTTTTAAATAAAAGCATAAGACCATGAGTCTAGTTCTTTTACTGAATATCCTATATGACATCCATCTGTTCAGAATATTTTTAGCAGTTTGACGTTTCACTCATAATATGACAATTTCAATGACATTTGAAAAATAAACAGACCAGAAAATGCAAATCTATGTGTAATAATTTACTAGAATATTCTGAGGGTGATATGCTATATAGTAGAAAATGTACTATTCCTTTCTTCTCTCTTAATGACATTCAAAGTCATCACATTTGATTAACAATTCAGGGTCCCAGAGCAGAGGAAGGCTGTAACTTCACAAGACCCTTGGTCTACTTCACCCGGTGCTGAAAAATTAGCAAAGTAGAGGCACTGAGTGAGTCTCTCAGCTTGTTTCTGAGCTCTCTGTGTTATAATGACAGCCAGGTTGTGTGTCTCTGGGGCCATGAGGCAGGTGTGATCAGGGAATGCGGTAACAAGGGATGAGGGCAGATTTGATTGACTGATTAATTGAGTTTATTTATATGCCACCTTTCCACAGTGAGCTGTGCCCAAAGTGGCTTACAACAGACATTCAAAATATCAAAATACAAAACACTGAGGTAGGGGAAAGAAGTCAGTTTACAAAACAACCAATAAATGTAATAAATAAATAAATAAAATTCAAATAAGGAGGTGATGGTCTAGTGACACCTTCTCTTGACTTGCTCAGCTAAGCCAGTGGTCCAGTTCCTGAGATTTTCAGTCCTACACACATAATCTTGCAAGTAAGCCCACTGAATTTGATGGGACCTACCCCTAGGCAAACATGCACAGGAATGCCTTGAGTTTTCACTGTTCTGCAACTCACATGTTTTATAAAGCAAAGTAACACCATCGCATGAAATAGTCATTTCCAAGGTCAAGGTGCAAGAGACAGTTGGTGGCTTTGGAAAAGCAGGAGCACATCCAAGAAAAATTTGGATGCTGGGTTTCTTCCTGCAGTTGGAAAGTCATCTGATTTTGTGAAGACAGCTAATAAGGTGATATTCTGAAGTGGACAGAAGCACACTGCAGAAACCCTCTCTCTTCTCTACTTGGGAAGCTCCAAGAAACCATCCAGAGGATCATGTGAGGTTGCCAGATGAAGATTTGCACTGTGAGAGGCAGCCTTTGCCACCTGCTACTGTACTGAGAAGGAAAGAGCAAAGTATAGTTCAGAGCCAGCTACTCTTCAAATACAGGGACAGTGATGAGCTAAGTGTCTCATCTCTGAAACACAGAGCTATAAGGACCCAACCCACCTCTCTGCCTGAAATAGTAGGGGGCTGAGGCTCTCGGGGCTTTACAAACAGGGAAGGGTTTATACACTGGTGCTTGTTGCACATTATAACATTTGTGTGTGTATGTGTGTAACATAGCCACACAACAAAAGACACAACAAATTGTCCATAAAACAACAAAGGGAATTTTCCTCTCTTTTTTACAAAAAAAACTCCTAAAGTGCGACACACACACACACCGTACCTATTTGTCTGAAATATGACAGGCTTCATCCTGAGGCAATATACTATGCCTGCAAATTTACTCAAATTCTGCCCTTTAAAAGTTACAGACATTTCTTGATTTTCCTATCATAGTCAGTGGAGAAATCATCATGAGGCTTCAGAAAACAAAGTGATGATATAAGAAAAAGACTGATGTCAGTCCAAGCCTTCTAGCTGAGGTAACCCACTATCTGAGCCAATGAGGCAGGTTCAAAGTTGATTTTCTTCTCCATCATCTTTTTGTGCAGTACTTGTTATGGGAGCATAAATGAAGGTTATCATCATGCAAAATACCATTCCTGTTCATACGTTTTGTAAAAATATTGACTTCCACTTTTTCCATCCTTAATATATACCTTAATGTCCAAACATAAATCAAAATGTTGTTAGCTTGAAAGGAGAAATGCAAAGATGGAGGGAATAGAATTAATCCAGTTATAGAAAGTCTATATACATTCATTTATTGTCTCTGTGAAGCCTGGTGCTGTGCACTGACTTCAGCAGAGAGCAGTTTGACCCCCAATAATTACTGCTTGAAATATTGCAGTTGTAATAGGGTGTCAAAAGCCAATCTATGCAGTATGATTTAGGGTGGCCTTCCTTGATGCCATCAGGCAATGGGGATTGCTTTTGCATCCAGGGAATGGGGAGTGAGATCAGTGCAGCTCTTTTCCATCTCATGTCTGATCTTTATCAGCAGAGGAAACTCTCCTAGCACAATGAGTATGATTTCTGTGGATCTTCATTCATGTTAATGTAACACTGCTGGCATGATATAGGGCACAATCCTATACTGGATTGCCGTCTGAAGGATTTGGCAGAACACCAGTTGGCAGAATGTTGGCAGAACTCCCACACTATGCCGGTTGAGCATTAGGAGCTATCCCCATCTTTCAGGGAAGACTCCAGGAGTGCCAGCAGACTGGAGGCCTCTTGAATACATAGAAGTCATGCACATTACCAGGGAATCTGGCAAAGCACATGGGTGAAGAGCCCTTATGCAACAGAAGTGGCTTGGACATCAATGGAATACTATTGTTGTACAGACTTGGCATTTCCTGTGGGGTCTACATCAGTATGAATGACCCTTCATGAGCCCATTTACTCCAAGGATTGATGTAGTGCTTTTGCTTTAGCAGAGCATGCCGCAGAGTTTCCTTGGCTTGCCTCTCACTGTGTAACCAAAGTCCATAATCTGCATCATATCTATATTGCATAATTGTTTTACTCCATTTACACTGATACAGCTCCACTGCTCCTGCCAATGCTTGGGGTGGGAGGGGAAGAACTGAACAAAGGAAGTAGATGGACTGATATTTCTAGCATCGTACTGATTTCCAGGTGTATGTACAGGGTTTGTTTTTAGAACAAATGATACACAGGACGCTCGCTGCTCATACTAGCAGACCCCTTGATTTCAGACTGCATGGGATAGTCCTCAGGAGCATCCGTAATGCCCTGAATCTACTTACTGGGTGTCTTTAAATGGCTATATACTAGTATCTCTGAATCCCAAAGTAACAAATGGCTTAATAATGAAAAAGTGAATGATTGACTTGTGTTGATCACATGGCTACAGTCTATTGTTGGGTATCAAAGAGGCCTGAGTATGCATTAAGGGCAGAGGGGTTCTCCACTGTTCCCTTCTGGTTGGTAAAATCTATTAGGAAAGGATTGACTGGATGTGTCCAGGGAGTGGCCAACTACAGGAAGGAATTATGCCCACTGCCTTGAACGAGGCAGTGGTGTGACCGCTCTTAAAAAAATCCCTCCCTGGATCCAGATGTTTTAGAAAACTACTCTTCAGTTCTAATATTCCCTTGCTGGACAAGGTAATTTAGGAGCTAGTGGCCAGCCAACAGCAGGCAATCCTAGAGAAAGCAGATTATCTAGATTCATTCCAGTCTGGTTTCTGGCCTGGTTTCAGCAGATACTTTTAGAAAGTATTTAAAAGAGAACCATCCCCTGTATCAACCTTCTCGGATCCTATGATCAGAAGGTGAGGTCTTATTGGTGGTGCTGCCACTGAGCACTGCCCAGTTGGCTCTGACCTGTGACAGAGCCTTCTCAGTGGTGGCTCTCCATTTGTGAAATGCCCTCCTCAGTGAGGTGTGTCTGTCTCCATCACTATTGACTTTCAAGAGGAATATGAAAACACTCCAGTTTACCCAGGTATTTGATGATTGAAGGGGGCTGTTCCTGGCAACCCGAAGATCACTGATGAAAGAATGTTTTTAACTGTGTTTTAGAACGTTTTTCATTGTAGTGTTTTGGAATGTTTTGAACTGTTTTTAATATCCTTTTCTTTCTTGTTAAGTTGTTTTGTTTATGTTTGCCGCCCTGGGCTACTTCAGGAAGAAAGGTGGGGTATAAATTCAATAAATAATAATAGTAGGAGTAGTTGCAGCAACAGCTCTAGTTTTCACATCTCTTGGAATGCCACTCCAATGAGTCTCCCACCCTTTGAGGGCAGCTTTTCAGTGGATTCCATGAGAGAAGACTGGATCTAGAAGATAGAGGCTCAAAATTGTGTATATTTGACCCATATATCCAATTTCAATGTAATTTCTAGTCTCCCCCTAAAAAATACAACCAATGCCCTTGTTATTTATCTAATGATAAATATGTGAGAACACTAGTCGCCTACAGCAAAGTGTTTCCATTGGCCACACCTGGAGGGGGAATGGGTTCAAAAATTCTTTGTAGCGATTAAAAAAAATGCTCAAGCTGCTCCCACCAGGTTTTACAGTAAAAAGGGGTGGGGTTTGACTAGAGTCATGTATCCCCATTTTCAGAAAAGAGAATTGAGATGCATTGGAACTGGTCGAACAGTAAGTGTGTCTACCCTAAGTCACTTCTAACCACAATGTTGTTGTTGGTATGTGCCTTCAAGTCGATTATGACTTATGGCGACCCTATGAATCAGCGACCTGCATGAGCATCTGTCGTGAACCACCCTGTTCAGATCTTGTAAGTTCAGGTCTGTGGCTTCCTTTATGGAATCAATCCATCTCTTGTTTGGCCTTCCTCTTTTTCTACTGTTTTTCCCAGCATTATTGTCTTTTCTAGTGAATCTTGTCTTCTCGTTATGTGTCCAAAGTATGATAATCTCAGTTTCATCATTTTAGTTTCTAGTGATAGTTCTGGTTTAATTTGTTCTAAAACCCAATTATTTGTCTTTTTTGCAGTCCATGGTATCTGCAAAGCTCTCTTCCAACACCACATATCAAAGGAGTTGATTTTTCTCTTATCCGCTATGTCTACTACTGTCCAACTTTCACATCCATACATAGAGATCGGGAATACCATGGTCTGGATAATCCTGACTTTAGTGTTCAGTGATACATCTTTGCATTTGAGGATTTTTTCTAGTTCTCTCATAGCTGCCCTCCCCAGTCGTAGCCGCCTTCTCATTTCTTGACTATTGTCTCCATTTTGGTTAATGACTGCGCCAAGGTATTGATAATCCTTGACAAGTTCAACCACAATATGCAGGTTATTTTACAGCTCCCAAACATATGTAGCAAATAAAGTTGACAGTCTTGAATTGTCTTAAGAATATAAGTCCAACTAATCAAATTGTATTGGGACAAGACATGAGCTCTTCTACTAGGTCCCTAGAAAATGATTGTGTCCAGCCAGTACTTGCTAACTTTCATTCATAGGTGATATCCAAGAAATCACTGCAAGGATTGGCAGCGGGAAATTTAAGCTGCATTGTTTACTTTTGAACAGGACGTAATTAGAAAGGCATTATCTCTTTCCCCTTGATCAATGAGTGGAATGGTTAAAACCAGACTCTATTGGTTCATTTAAAATTTACTGTAAATCTGTCCCTGGCAGCATTCACTTATTAAATTCAGTGAAAAAGTGGTATTTGGGGGAGGGTTCTTTTTCTTTTGAGAAATACTCTCTTCACATCTAGATGTGGCCAATTTTAACTGTAGAAGGAAATGGACTGCCTTCAAGTCTATTCCGACTTATGGTGACCCTATGATGAGGGATTTCATGGTAATCGGTATTCAGAGGCGGTTTACCATTGCCTCCCTCTTAGGCTGAGAGGCAGTGACTGGCCCAAGGCCACCCAGGGAGCTTCATGGCTGTGTGGGGATTTGAACCCTGGTCTCCCAGGTCCTAGTCCAGCTACACCACACTGGCTTTAACTACCACTACACCACACTGGATTTAACACTTTAACTGTAGATCAGTGGTATTAATCATCATACTTGAAGTAAACATGGTGTGAGATGGGACTGGGACAAGGTCATATAATCAACTGTTCACTGACAATTTTTGCAATCAGTTACCAAAATTTCCTATGTCAGCTAAGCTGCCAGGTATCCCATTGATAGACTCTCCACAACGTTACTCAGGACCAGACCAAGCTATATTGTCACCTGGGAAAAGTCAGGACCTACCATTCCTGCACCGGCAGCTACTATTTACTGTGGGTGCTGCAGAGAAGCTTCCCTGGATCTCACGTGTTTTTGCCAAAGTGCCTGGCCAGGCAACTGCCATCACCAGGAACTTGAGTGACAAGGGGTTGCCCTTTTTCTGGCAGCCCTGCACGGGCTGGTTCCATTGTCCCTCTTCATCTGCCATATGAGACAGACAGCTCAGTGTGGCTCATGATTGGCTGGCTCTGACTTTATTGTTTATTTATGGCTTTTATTCCCCGCCCTTTAGCCAGAAAGGCTCTCAGAGCAGCTTACAAAAATCTGTATTAAGATGGTCCCTGCCTTCAGGCTTAGAACCTAAAAAAGACATGACACCCAAGGAAAAAGGAATGGGAGGGAAGAGGGGAAAGCAGGCTCTTACTGTTGGAAGTACAACAGCAGAGATCATTCAGTGTGTGAAGAGGTTAATTCTGTTATTGGTATGGCTGGCAGCAGGCTCTGATTGGCTGGGGATTCTAGTCAGGTGGGAGTTAGCTGTCAGTGAGGAAGACAGTTAAATTTTGAGTTGGAGGAACTGGAAAGTAGTTCTTTCTTAGGCCTGACCTAAGAAAGACAATCTTTGTTTATTACTCCTCATATTATATGCTCTTTTTGTTCAATTTACACTTAGTAAAATATTATCAGTTTCTTTTCTCTCTATGGACTCCATCTGATTTATTCCAGTCACTCTGCTAATACATAACGCAATCAAGAGCATCGTCTTCTTGCTGATGTCAGTGGCAGTTCTGGGTGTCTTGTCTTTGACAAAGAACATCCTCCCTAAGAAAGGCTCTTTCCCCCAAATCAGATCTAGGAGCAGAATAGATGACAATTCCCAGGTCACGAGAATTCGGTAGCTTCTGCCACCCTGAGTCTTACATAGTATAAGAATTTAAGAGCCTCCTGGATCAGGCCAATGGCCCATCTAGTCCAACCTGTTTTCACAGAGGCCAACCAGATGGCTATAGGAAGCCCGCAAGCAGGACCTGAGCACAAGAGCACTCTCCCCTCCTGCCATTTCTAGCAACTGGTATTCAGAAGCAGACTGCCTCTGACCCTGGAGGCAGAGCATAGCCATCATGGCTAGTTGCCATTGATAGCCTCCTCCATGAATTTGTCTAATCCTCTTTTAAAGCCATTCCAAGTTGGTGGCCATCACTGCCTCTTGTGGGAGTGAATTCCGTAGTTTAAGTATGCAATGTATGAAGAAATACTTTATTTTATCTGTCCTGAATCTTCCAGCATTCAGCTTCATTGGATGTCCACAAGTTCTAGTGTTATAAGAGAAAGAGAAAAACTTTATCTACTTTCTCCATGCCATGCATAATTTTCTACACTTCCATCATGTTGCCTCTGACTCGCCTTTTCTCTAAACTAAAAAGCCCTACATGCTGCAAGCTTTCCTCATAGGGGACTGCTCCCTCCCCTTGATCATTTTGGTTGCCCTTTTGTGAACCTTTTCCAACTCTACAATACTCTTTTTGAGATGAAGTGACCAGAACTGTACACAGTATTGCAAATGTGACCACACCAAAGATTTGTATATCAGCATTATGATATCGGCAGTTATATTTTCAATACCTTTCCAGATGATCCCTAGCATAGAATTTGCCTTTTTTGCAGCAGCTGCACACTGGGTTGATATCTTCATTGAGCTATCAACTACAACGACATTCAGTCACCATTCAGGCCTCATGAGTATATATGTGAAATTAAGGTTTTTTGCCCCAATGTGCATCACTTTACATTTGTTTACATTGAATTGCATTGACCAGTTAGAATCCTCACAAGAGTCTTGATGGTAGTTAGAATCGTCACAGGAGGGAGCTTGAGGGAGTTACACTCCTCCCTTGCCAATGTCAGTGCCCGTTTTGGCTGGTGCCCTCCCTGAAAGCACTCCCTCACTCTGACCAGACAGATCCAGGAGCAGAGCAGATGACCACTCTTATTTAGCTAACTCCAGTCATGCAAGGCATACTTAATTCACTGTATCTTATGCTTTTCTTTCTTTAAGGGGTAGAGGACCACTGAAGGATACATCAGATGTGATTAATGCAGCAAAAATGATCTCAGAGTCAGGATCAAGAATGGATATGCTTGCAAGACTAATTTCTATCCAGGTAGGTGTAATAGCTTGAACACAGTTAACACAGTGGTGTGGCAAATTGATTGATGTTGATGAATACAGCCGCTGCCATGCTCAGTGTACTTTTGTACTCTTTGTATTTGTGGCTCCCTCTTCAAAAGTCTATTTTCTCTGTCACAAGAACACCTAAGAATTATCACAGCTGGCAGCCTGTTGCAGAATAAACTATTACACCAGGCGCACATGAGCCACTTCATTATGTGTCAGCCAACTGAAACTGTCTTGGCAAAATGACTTTAAACCACTATGATTCCCTTCATAAAAATGCTCCTTGTTCTGTCACCCTACTTTTTCTATTTCAGTTAAATTATTGTAAACTGTAGACTGGAAATGATGTGTAGATAAATTAAAATGGTAGAAGAAACAACACATTATTGACTTGTTTCTTAGAGCAGGAATATCACTTTTCACATGCAGTCCACCTACGCTTCACTCTAAAGGGCTACACAGGACCAAATAAGATGTGTGCGTGCTTATCAGATGCACACTTTTCCTTTTTTTTTATAGAAGAACGCGGGGATCTGCTTTTTATATCAAAATGAGTGCACAGGGGACATGGACAAAGCCTTCCTCCTGGTTGCTAGGCTTGGCTGCTTTGAGCTGTTTATAAGCACTAGGACAGGCAGGACATATTACATCAAACAGAACATCACCTGCAGGTCCTGCAATATAGTTTACATCATCAAGTGCAAAAGACCAGGATGTCATATCCGATACGTAGGAAAGACCACAACTGACCTATGCACGCGCTTCAGGAACCACAAGTCGGCAATTTTGACAAAAAAAGTGGAGCAACCAGTTGCAAAGTATTTTAACATCGAGGGTCACAGCCTGTTGGACTTTTCCATTACAGTTAGCATTGACTAAAAGGGAGAACTTTTGGATTTACTCTCTGGACACATTGGCACCACATGGCCTGAACCTGGAGGACAGTACCACCACTACTTAGCTTCTGCAAATGAAGCTCCTCTGAGCATTCCATCCTCAAAGCTCTATAACTTCTACCTTGGTAACAGCATTTGTATGTTAGCAGCTGATGAAGGCGGAAGCTGAAATGTTTTGTTAATACAATAAAAACCTCTGTTTGGTTAATCACAATTATGTTCATAGATATTTTTAGGTGATTAACGGAATCCTTACAGGGATCCAGAGCAAGCTTGAGTGAAGTTCTGTTTGTTGCTTTCAGAACTGTCTTATCTGTATACCAAAGCAACTCGCATCCAACGAGGATTCAGTCTTCTTCATTCAAGTTCTCCATCATGCACAACAACCACCCAAGGTACGCAATGTTTTTACAAGAGAAGATTACAAAATGCCAACTTACTATAGAGCATCTTAAAGTATATAAGACCTTAAACATTATCCCATGAGGCCTCGAGATCTATAAACCAATTTCTATTCTAGAAAGTATCCCTTTATGTCTAAATTGGCACATAAACATCAGCTGAGCATATTCCTTATTTCTACGATTATTAAGCAGAATCTTCTGAAAATCAAGACCTTGAAACACGCACTACAGCAGGAATTAATGTTTCAAAGAAACACTCTAACACCATGCGACTATGAACGCCTCCTGTATCTGCTCCATAAAACAGAACAGACAACTTTTATCAGTGTCCATGCCACCAAAAAGAAAAAACTCAAAAGGGATATTCTAAGATATCATCTTCCTCTTATTCCATCCAATTTAATGTTCTATTTATAAAGAAATATTTTCATGTACTACAAGAGCAAAAACTAACCACAAGAAAAAGAAAAACAGGAGATTCAAAAGAGTTACTCCAAAAACTTCCACATGTATAACAAGATCACCTGACATAACTTACAGAAATGACTCCACAACAATAATAGATCTCACTGCAGGCAAAATGTCACCTAATGAAATTAGGCTTCTATCCAAAGGCCTCAACTTCTGCCCAACACCTAGAGAGCACAATATAGCACAGATGAAATGTGACATCAAAGCATTTGAAAGGAGATGCAGATTGGCTGAATTTTTTTATGATGACTCTAAGAACAACATAGACCTCTACAATAGAGATCCTCTGTTACAGTTTCTGCCACCTAAAACTTGGACACCGAACATTAACAGGAATCCAGTCCTAGAAACCTTTCTCTTATCAGTAAACAGAGTCATCAACAACCACACACCAACTCCTACTCACGACAACCTTTCAAAAGAAGAAAGAATAGCCCCAAGGAACCTTCAGATGAGAAGGGATGTTGTCATCAAACCTGCAGATAAGGGTGGTGCTGTTGTGTTACTTAACACTACAGACTATATAGCAGAAGGTCAAAGACAACTAAAGGATGAAACAACATATAGATTTCTTGACCACAGATCTCACAGATATCACCACAGATCTCAATACTCATATCATTACATCTATACAAAACCTTACAAGTAGGAAACTTCTTAAAGAGGAGACTGCTGATCTCCTTGTTAATCCAAATCCCACCCCTGGAAGGTTTTACATGCTGCCTAAAATCCACAAAGCCAACAATTCTGGTCGCCCAATTGTCTCAGGTAACAACACAGCTACTGAAAGGATTTCTCTGTACATTGACTTAAATTTACAAAACATGGAGCAAAACCTCCCATCATATATCAAAGACACCAAGGACTTCTTGCTTAAAATTGAGTCTTTAAACAAGCAGTATCAATTCCACAACAATACCATACTAACTACTTTAGATGTCACATCTCTTTATACCAATATACCACATAATGATGGGATTCAGGCTTTAAATGAGTTTCTTAACACCAGAGATATGAACAATCCTCCGACAGAGGTTCTCACAACTTTAGCTACGCTAGTCCTGACTTGTAACAACTTTACATTCAATGGAGAACACTACCTGTAACTACAAGGCACAGCTATGGGGACTCGCATGGCTCTATCATATGTGAATCTCTTTATGGGTAAACTGGAACAGGAGATCCTCAAAAAGGCCATCAACAAACCACTTAAATGGTGTCAATACATCGACGACATCTTTATGGTCTGGACGAATGGTAAAGAGAGTTTGGAACAATTTAAAAATTACATCAACTCTATCCGTCCCTCTATTAAGTTTACATGTAATAAAATGACAATCCGCACATCCTTTTTCTGGATGTCCTTCTCACCATTGAAAACAACAAAATAGCCACTGATCTCTACAGCAAACCCACTGATGCCCACGCCTATTTAAACTGGAAATCTTGCCATCCTAGGCATATAAAGAACATTGTGTATAGCTTAGCTCTGAGAATCAAACTTATTTGCAACACTAAAAATAAATACCAGAGAAGGATCAGTGAACTTAAAGAACACCTTCTTCGAAGAGGATATTCTCCACATATTATGAATTGCAACATCCACCGAGCCTCCATTCTGTCCAGAGAAAACCTCCTCCATCATACTGAGGTGTCAAAGAGCAGAGAGCAACAGATTCCATTTGTGGTAGATTTCCATCCAGCATCTCCTAACTATCACCGAGCAATCAGGGAGAGCTACCCATTGCTGGCAAACTCTGAACATCTTGCTAGAGCCATCAACAAGCCTCCTGTTGTAGCATTTCGTCAACCTCCTAATTTGCGCAGACTGTTGGTGAGAGCTGTGCTTAAGCCACCTATCACCAATCCAGTGTCTCATCCTTGTCACTCCAAACGCTGTATCACCTGTGTGTACCTCAGGGAGACAGCCACTTTTACAAGCACTAGGACAGGCAGGACATATTACATTAAACAGAACATCACCTGCAGGTCCTGCAATATAGTTTACATCATCAAGTGCAAAAGACTAGGATGTCATATCCAGTACGTAGGAAGGACCACAACTGACCTACGCATGCATTTCAGGAACCACAAGTCGGCAATTTTGACAAAAAAAGTGGAGCAACCAGTTGCAAAGCATTTTTACATCGAGGGTCACAGCCTGTTGGACTTTTCCATTACAGCGATAGAGATGCCAGCAGATCCAGCAGCATTGACTAAAAGGGAGAACTTTTGGATTTACTCTCTGGACACATTGGCACCACATGGCCTGAACCTGGAGGACAGTACCACCACTACTTAGCTTCTGCAAATGAAGCCCTTCTGAGCATTCCATCCTCAAAGCTCTGTTACTGCCACCTTGGTAACAGCATTTGTATGTTAGCAGCTGATGAAGGCGGAAGCTGAAACGTTTTGTTAATACAATAAAAACCTCTGTTTGGTTAATCACAATTACGTACATATATATATTTTAGATGATTAACGGAATCCTTATAGGGATCCAGAGCAAGCTTGAGTGAAGTTCTGTTTGTTGCTTTTAAAACCGTCTTATATATATACACACACACGCACACACACACGCACACAAGGCCCAGTTCTGATACTGGAAGTTAAACAGGCTGGGGGAGAATGGCATTAAGCAGGCAAACAGCAGTGAGACAAGGCGGGAAAGGAGGTAGGTTTCAATCCTCTCTTCACATATCATTTTGATATATACAAAGAAACATCTCCCTGCTTGCAAGCAAGCTTGGTCTTAATAAGTAAGCTTGGCTTACAGTCGTCTGATTTAGTGGTTTTCAAGTATGCCCCTCCCCCCACAAATAATTGCCCCCATCCAGCAAATGTGTGGAAATGGGTCCAATTCATTCCCTGGTGCAGCTGCCACAACTGGCGCATGTAGCCTGTCAAGAACCCAACAGTAGTGTAAATTCGCTATTCAGATGAGGGTGTAGGGAGCTAGACTTAGGGCTGGTTCACACGGGAGCTTAACTTTATAGTAAATACGCACCTTTTGCCATTGCTATAGCTTTGGAAGGTTTATACTCCCCAGCTTCCAATATGTTTTTTTAAACTTTCAATTCACATGGCATTCCTCTGGAAAGGGTTAGTATCGCTGTTTCCTTGTGGCCCTGCCCCCAAATCTGCATGTTTACTGCCTCTGGAGTATTGCCAGTGGAGAAGGGGAGGTTTTTTTTTATTGTTTCTTGTCAATTGGACACTGAAGCGGGAAGAGAGTGGGGTATTCCAAGTATTTATGAAATACAATTTCTAGTGGAAGTGTGTGTGTGCCTTCTGCAGCCTCAAGCAACTACCTGGTAGTTATTTACTCAGAAGTAAGCCTCAACAGTGCTTACCCTCCACTCAGAGGTCATCACTGATAACCATAGAGAGGGTCCTCCCAACAGATAGACCGTCAAAGTTGTTGGTTGTTATGCACTCTGGGCTCTCCCAAAGTCATTACTACCCTTCTCTCTCTATTTTGCTATTGAAGAGGGGAAGGTTTTTTTTGTCAGTTTCATTGTTTCTTGTCAATTACATGCCTGGGGGGGGGGGAATTGACATGAAACATGGGGGGAGTGAGTGAAAGCAAAGTAGGGCAGCTTCTGCAGGTGGCAAAGACAGGGAGCCTTTTCCTTTCATTCCTCCTTCTGATAGTGAACTGGGGTATTCCTCTCACATCTGTTTTTTTAAAAAATCTACTAGTTTGCGATGAAACATAAAATCAAATGTTAAATGAATAATATTTCCACAATGGCAGTTTTGCGATATTACACAAACAAAGTTTAGAGGAGGTTTTTAACTGAGCTTCCTTGAGCTGAAAAGCCTCTCTTTTCCTGCACAACAGCTGATGAGGATGGGAGGGGGAGCTAAAAATCCAAGAACGTAAGGAAGGGGAAATCAGGTTCTCTCCCTCCAGGCAGACAGATCTCTGTGTGTGTGTGTGTGTGTGAACGCACGCATTATAAGTTGTGTTCTTTTCCTCCGAGCCTGAAACAACCCAGACGTTTATTTTGCTTGCACTTGGGAGGGGCATTAACGTTGCCCTTTTGCACACCCACAAACCTGCGTTAACGTTAAGGGGGGAAGTGAAGGGGCAGAAAGGAAGGCTAGTGGCCGGCTAAGCAGACAGAAATGAAATGGAGTTGATGGGGAGTTTAGTGGGTGGAGAAAGGGGAGTATCTGCAAGTTACGATCCACCCCCCCAGCAGGAAACATCGGAATAAGAGACTACATGAGCGGGATGCAGCGAAGCAGAGGCGGTTTTTTCCTTACTATTTGGATTTTCAGCGGATTGGTTTGATTCGCATTTAAAGGGAAATGCAGTGGCTTGCCTTCCCTTTGCAAAAAAGTCATGCGATCACTGCAAATTAAAAGGGAATGCAGCCAGCCTTGATCTCATATTAAATTGCCGTGTAAATGAGCCTTTAGATCTCCTCCCCTGCCCTTTTAATAGCTGATTGGCACTCCTGCCGATTATCTCACCTGGATATGTACACCCAACCCTCGGAATTGTGTGCATGACACTGGGTTGGGGCCTAGATTATTTTATTGTTCTCAATCTTGAATATGTATTTTTCCTTGTTTTCCCTCCAGCTGTCAAAACAGTGTTATTTACAGTTCTTCTTGTCACAGCCAATAATGTCACTTCATTTGTATGCATCAGTATATCATTCACAATACCTTACATAGCATGGCTCTATTAGCTTGACACCCCCTTTCCAGCCATCACCTTAGCCATAATGTACAAGAGAGATTTGGTATCCTAAATTACACACAAGTAAGAAAAACAAAGCCCTCTTTTATTTTTCCCGTGTAGCTTCTAAAGCGAGAGAACAGCTGAAATAAGCAATCACTATGTAATGAAGACTCATTGTTGCATCTCTTTGACCTTTTCCAGTTCATAAAGTAGAGCAGTTTCAAATGAATGACTTTTACTCAGACTGCATACACTCTCGGATCATCAAAATGGAGAACTGTGAAACCATTTGAATTCAGCTGTGAGATTTTTGCCTCTGGGGAAAAAAAGTGAGCTATGGCTTAACATTAGCTATATCGTATATTCACTTTAGCAGGAGCCATTTTGAAAATTTACTGGAAAAACAACATTATTTCTCATTTCTGGTTAAATAAATAGGATGCAGTGCAATGTAACTGGCCAAATTTATTCATGTCACAACCCATTTTCATTACAGGTTTAAAATGTGTCAAAAACTCTTAATCAAACACACTAAAAATAATATGTCTGCTAAGGGTTTATTTGTTTAAATTGCAGAAATGTTGTTCCTCACCATCAGGGGATATGTTTGTTCATGTTGACCAGCACAGGCAACAAGATACCTGCAAAACTGAAATGGAACTTCTATGAGAAGCTCAAAAGATTTGTAGTTCTGGAATGGTTTCACAAGCAGATAGAATAAAGACAGATTCCTAAGAATCACATCCACACCAAAGCACTTTTATGACCTCTTTAAGAGCCATTTATTTTATTTATTTATTTTAGTAAATTTCTATACCGCCCCATAGCCGAAGCTCTCTGGGCGGTGCACAAACTAAAAACCTCCATCTACAATTAAAACACATATTTAAACAATTTTAAAACAACATCCAAAACCTCAAAATTTCAAACAGTTTAAAACAGACAAAACACACATTAAAATACTAAAATACTAAAATGCTAAAATGCCTGGGAGAAGAGGAAAGTTTTAACCTGGCGCCGAAAGGATAGTAATGTTGGCGCCAGGCGTGCCTCATCAGGAAGATCATTCCACAATTCGGGGGCCACCACTGAGAAGGCCCTCTTGTTGTCATCCTCCGAGCCTCCCTGTAGTTTGTTAAGGTTGCTGAGGGTTATCCCTTTAACAAACTACAGTTCCCAGGATCCTTTAGGGGAAACCACGGCATTAGGTGTCCACATCAACTTGGAGCAGCCATTTCATAGCAGTCATTTACATCTGCCTTTCCCAATCTCGTACCTTCCAGCTGTTGTTGGACTATAGCTCCCATCATCCCTGACCTTTGACCATGCTGGATGGGACGTATGGGAGTTTTGGTCCAAAACACAGAGAGGACATCCAGTTGGAGAAGGGTGATATATGTTATGATGGGAACAGAGGTGGAGCCTGTTCTACACCAGCTAGAGAAGATCGCTACTGCCAGTAATTTTTGAACAGAGACATAATCACAGTATTGTTAAGATGACATTCTTAAGTCAGTTTATAGAGGATTGCGGCCAGCCACAGTAGTTCTCAGGAGAACAGCAGTATTTTTTGGTAACACCCCACTGCAAAGCACTAGACCTTTTTCATAGATTAACAAAGTTAATGAAAAAATCCAAAATCCATAGTACTACTGTACTTTTATTAAGCCAACCATAACGTTATGAAATGATGAACAAATCTTCAAGTTCTCCAGAACACTTCATCAGGTTGGAAGTTAAGCAAAACAAAGCAGGAGAGGAGATAAGCTGGCTTGGTGCTAAAGCCATAAAACTTGCATTGTCATTGGGAAGAGGTAGCAGACATAGATAGATTAGGCTCTCCTAGATGCTATGTAGGCTTCAGGATGCACCTAGGGATGCTAGGATTAAGAAACACAAAATGGCTGATTGTCCGGTCTCAGGTTTTCTCGATCTGGAGAGATTTCTCCATCTGTGGCAGACCCACATGCCAAGTCTGTCCCCATGTCTAATCTAGCAGCACTATTACAGGACCTAATGTCATCCACAACATTGGGGTTCATTCACCTGCTCATCTTCCAATGTGATACATGCCATCATTTGCCAACAATGCCCTTCTACAGCCTAGATTTTACAAATGACAAGTGGGCCAGTGGCTCAGAAAGGCCCTCACCGGCCTTACCTGGCTGTACTACAACTTACTGCCCTCCTCACCAGGGCCCCAGATGGCCATTTTAGTGCTGGATTTCATAAATCTATAGGATAGAGTATTGCATTTTGGATACATTAAGATGGCAAGTGCTGACCATAGATGGGAACTGAGCTTGGCTCCTATCAAAAGCAGCACTACCAGTATAATGCCACCTGGGGGCTGATGAGGACAGTGATATCTGGTGGTGCTGCCGCTGCCATGGTGGTGGCAGCAGCAGGAGGAAAAAAGGGCAGTGACATTGGTGTGTGTGTGTGTGTGTGTGTGTGTGTTTTAGGAGGGAGGGAGGTGCAGGCCCATTGGTAGCACCTTGTCAAGGGCCCCTAGTTTTGGCCCTGTTTCTTGAAATATAGATATTGTTGCTTGGTGACATTAGATTTGAATTTGCTTATTGTCCATGCCTTTCTCTAGCACTGTAAATCAGATTAGAAGTCAATAGGAGACTTACCAGTTAGATTCTGTACACGGCATTTGCAATTCTTGTTAACAGTATTTTTGATAAACTGTCTATATTTTACGTTTCGTAATAGCACAGACTTGGATTTTATTTGGGGGTTTTAACCCCTTCCATCCTCCCTGTGAATGTATACACTGACAAGCTGAACATAGTTTCTAGACAGAAGAGTAAGACTTCTTCAAAACTCAATTAAAAACACGTTAGTAATCAGTGCTGACTTCAAAATCAAGCACTGCCTTGCAGGAACATCAGAAAATACCTCATACCGAGTCAGACTATATCCATCTAGCTCAGTCTTGTCTACACTGACCGGCAGGGGCTCTCTTGGTTTTCAGGCAGGGTCTTCCCAGCCCACCTGGAGATTCTGGGGATTGAACCTGGGATTTTCTGCATGCAAAGCAGATGCTCTGGCACTGAGCTACGGCCCTTCTGTATTGGCTTATTACTACTGCCCACCCCAAGCACCGAGAAGTTTAGGGGACACCACTACAGGGTTTGTTTTCTATGAGATGAGAGGAAGCA
The DNA here is from genome assembly GCF_030035675.1 of Rhineura floridana. NCBI lineage: Eukaryota > Metazoa > Chordata > Lepidosauria > Squamata > Rhineuridae > Rhineura > Rhineura floridana. Next base: position 32,699,704 of record NC_084486.1, on the reverse strand, counting down.
CTGGGGACTTAGGATGTCTGTCTGACTTCTGTTTGGTTTACCTGTGGAAAAGCAAAACATAGTGGAAGCAAATCAATACCTAAAGCAGACAGTACTAATCTTGTAACATATTCCCAAGAGCAACTGCACCCGAAGATGGGTGATGCCTTCATTCACTGACCAGGTCTTTGATCAATTTAAAAATGCCAAAATTCAGAACTGCCAACTGCCTTATTTTTTTACACTCAGAAACCCATCAAACACTGATCCCAAACTCCATCCTGCAAGTAAGGGTCCATCCATACTCCTTTTAATCTGCGATCTAACCCCCTTGTGTGTCCATTAATTCACCATTGTCCATATGACGTTCCCTGCCATTTCGGACTTTCTGCTGTTTAAATCCACATCTCCCATACTCTGCTATGAACCAATTATTTTTTCTGTCCCGATTATTGACAGCGCTAACCTCTGTACTGAGGACATCTTTCCCCACTTTTTTTGAATTATGGGCAGATGACTGGGTTAGTTCCCATCCTCTGTCCACTCCTCCTCCTTCCTTACAGTTCATTTCTGCTTCCCATACTGAACCAGGGTACCTCCTCCCTGCTTCTGTAGCTGTATCATGCTGCTTTTTTAAAAAAAATACCTATGCTTTTACAATCAAACCTAAAATCAAATGTCTAGTGAATCACGTTTCCACTTAAAAGCTATTTTGCGATTTTGCGCAAACAAAGGCCAATAGAGATCCGGGTGTCAGGCAAGGAAAAGGGAGGGAGGGAGAGAGAAGGCACAGCTTCTGTGTGCTCAGAATAGTCAGATTGGGGAAGATCAGCCTGAAAAGCCCAGGTTCTGAAAAGCAGGCCCCGGACTTTGTTGAGCTGAGAGGTGCTCCAGCATGTACACAGGCGCACAGTCACACACACGCATATGCATGCATGTCTGCAGGTGCCTGATGCCTCTGGAGATTTGTCAGGGTCCTGCCCCTCCATGTGATCTCTCTCCTGAGCTCTGAGGACCGAATCTGCTGCAAGCTGGATCGGGCTCGCTCCTTTAATACCGGCCCCTCCCTCGCCTTCAGTTTGTTTGCGTTCATCTCTCTCTCACACACCCCCCCCCCACGCCGCCTCTCTCTTCTCCCTGGGAGGTTGAGAACGAGAGCGAAAGGGTGTGCATGTGTGCTCTGTTGGCATTCTTGGAGATGCTTGAGACCTCGGCTACGCCTGGGAGGCGAAAGAGGGAGGATGTCGCCGCTGCCTCGAAAGAGAGGAAGGCGAGCGAAAGTGAGGGGATCGCTCTGCAGAGCAGGAGCAGGCAGAGGTAGGCCCAGAGGCGAGCGACACCAGCAGCCGGTGGGCAAGAAGAGGAAGACCCCCACACACACACAGCCAGGTGGCGATCCCGGCTGCATTTCTTGGCCACGTTGGATGCCGCATGAAGCAACAGCCACCGCGGCGCAGGAGAATGGCTATATATACACGTGTGGGGTGTGCAGCTGACACTGACATACACGCAGGCATGTCCGGCGGAGAAATGTATCAATGGCTGTTGCATCTGTGTGTGACAAAGGGAAAGGGAACAGCGCGGTCGTTCTACACAAGGTTGGGAATGAAGGGGAGAAACTAGAAAGCTTCCCTTTACATTCACCTGGAGCAAAGTACTAGTTCTGTACTAGACACCGTAAAGGGACTTAGGGGTGTGGCTTGTGCAGAAGCTAACTAAACACACACACAAATGCCCACACATACGGTTGTTGCAATTCAGGTTTTAAAAAATAAATCTGAGCACAGACAGAACATGTGTGGATCTTGAGGCCACCAACTGAATATGGAAAATGTGGATTTTAAGGTTAGGTATGGATTGGCCCTAAATTGCCCATTAAGAGGAAACCCTTCACTCATTAGTTTTTATTGAAGAAAGATCAATCATCCTTGATTAGTAGCAAGTCATCAATTTAACAAAGGACCATCACCCAGCAGCCTTAACAATGCACTTTAAGCTACTATCACTGTGCTGAAGAAGCCAGAGACTTAAAAGCAAACTAATTAAAATGTTTCTTTCTTCGTAAAGATACCATTTTGTTGCATACCAAGCAAACTACCATTAAAGGACACTATTTCAATGATGAAATGATTGAAACAAAAATTACAGTTATGTGATTACAATAAGCACAATCATGGGTGTCCTTTGGAGGAGCTTAAAAACAACTCCCATGTATTGAAATCCATGGAAATTAGTATTGTGGGCAACAATCCAGCACATTTAATTTTCAATGGGCTTAAGTGGTGCAGAGTGGTAAGCGGCGGTAACGCAGCTGAAGCTCTGCTCACGGCCGGAATTCAATTCCAATGGAAGGAGGAAGTCGAATCTCTGGTAAAAGGGGTCGAGTTCCACTCAGCCTTCCATCCATCCGTGGTCGGTAAAATGCATACCTGGCATATGCTGGGGGGTAAAGAAAGGCCGGGGATGGAACTGGCAATCCCTCCCCATATATACGGTCTGCCTAGTAAACGTCTCAAGACGTCACCCTAAGAGTCAGAAACGACTCGCACTACAAGTGCGGGGACACCTTTACCTTTTTAAAGTGTACTTTGATCTGTACTGGATTATGGCCATGATCTATAATACTAGCCATTACTAGAATCAGTACAGTGGGGAAAGTAATTTTATTTCCTTGGCCAAGAGATGAGATGGAAGTAAAGCAAACCCCATTTAATGTATGGTTGCAGCAGTTTACAACATTTTGAATTATAGAGCTATATTAAGAGTCCCCCTGCTATTGTTCTGCAAAATGGCTATACTCATCAAACTAAATGAACATTCTACCATTGTTTTCAGCAAATCTGTCAGTTTCAGCTCCACCTGATCATTACTTTTTATTCTGAGAAATCAAATTGCTAATTTTGTTATCATTTGGATGACAGACTTTCATTAAAATGAAAGCAAATCTTGATATGGTAAATATCATGGAAACATGCAATAGCCATTTCTATACTGAGCTAGCTAACAAGACAACTTAAACTGGTGCTGTCTAATGGGCATACAATATACAACAATGATTTAGATCTGAATTATACCACTTAGTCTTTGCTTTTGAATAGGGATCATAATACCCAATCAATGCAGGCTGCTATGCTATGAATTTGTTTATTTGTTTATTTTATTTATACCCTGCTTTTCTTTTCTTGATAGAAACCCAAGGCAGCTTACATATGGTTCCCAGGAGGTCTCCCATCCAGGCACTGACCAGACCTGACCCTGCTTAACTTCAGCAGGGAGCTGGCCTTATGTGCCTTCAGACCATAGCCTGGGATTTTTACCTGGGACCAATTTGCTGGGAGTAAGCCCCATTGAACATAGTGGGACTTACTTTTGAATAATCCCGCATAGGATTGCACTGGCACTTCCTCCCCTGCTCTCACTCTAATGCACACACCATGTGCCACCATTATATGGCTTCACATGTTGTGGAAATAACATCAGTGAACTGGAAGTGTGTGTATATATATAAATATATGCACACACATAGGGCTGTGTCCCTGCTTGCCCCACTCAGCCCCCCACTTTGTCCTCATTAACCTCGTAGAGCTTTCCCTTCCCATCCCATGCAACTGCTAAGCTCCCTTGTCACTTTCCCAACCCCATTTCTGAAGCCACTTCTCTTCTATACTGTAGCCCCACTTTGCATCCCCATTTTCATCTTCACCCCCATGCTCATGCCTCCGCCCATCTTCTTTTGTGCAGCTTCTCCTTGCACAGAGATGACCTACATGGTAACCTCCTGAATCAACTTCACTCCGCACATTGCAACTACTAAACACCCTTTTCACCTTCCACTCAATTATGAAGCCACTGTCCCCTCCTATTATGTAGCCCCTTTCATACCCCCCTTTCATTTTCACCCTCATTCCCATACTTCCTACTCCATCCTTTTTTCCAACCCCCTTGCACCCCCATTTTCACCTTCACCCCCTTTTCTTCCCTCCTCCTTATTCTTCCTTTTCTCAACTCCCCCTTACACACAGACCACTCCCATTTCCATGCTTCCTCCCCTCTCTCTGGTTCTGCAGCCCCCCTTTGCAAACCCACATTTTAACCTTCACTCCCTTTCCCTACCTCTTCTCTTTTTCTCAACTCCCCCATATCCTTGCCTCCTTTTCCTCCCTCCTATTCCGCAGCCTCCCTTGCTTGCACACCCCCCACAAAATGGAAAATGGAAATGGGCTGCCTTCAAGGTAATCCTGACTTATGGCTACCCTATGAATAGGGTTTTCATGATAATCGGTATTCAGAGGGGGTTTACCATTGCCTCCCTCTGAGGCTAGTCCTCCCCAGCTGGCTAGAGCCTACTCAGCTAGCCACAGCTGCACAAGCCAGCCCCTTCCTTGTCCGCAAGTGCCAGTTGAGGGGCAACTGGGCTCCTTGGGACTATGCAACTTGCCCACGGCTGCACAGGTGGCAGGGCACGTAACCCCTGAGCCCCTCAGTGTGGGGGTGATCTTTAGCTGGAACTTTACAGCCAGGAGACACGAGTGAGGATTTGAACTCACAGACTCTGGGCTCCCAGCCAGGCTCTCCTCCCCACTGTGCTATACCAGCTGTATACCCACAAGTCGTGATAATATGCATTACTGTACCTTTAAGATGACTAGAATTTTAAGAGTAAGGCTGTTCAATTAGATAAGGTTAAATTCAGTTGATGGATGTTGTACATATTCACTAATAGGCAAAAAAATATTGTGGTTTAAGAATGTACCTATAGCCCACAGATATTTCTATCAAACTTTAAAAAGCAGGGAAATTGGGCAGCTATAGTGAATGCACCAGGGGAGCAGCAGACCTGACCTCCTCTCTGAGATATTGTACTGCCCTACAAATTTGTTTTCATGGCAAATGGTATTCAAAGGTGGTTTTACCATTGCCTTCCTTTGAGGCTGAGAGGCAGTGACTGGCTCAAGGCCACTCAGTGAGCTTCATGGCTGTGTGAGGATTCGAACCCTGGTCTCCCAGGTTGTAGTCCAAACCTGACCCGGGGGAGGGGCAGAGAGGGGAGGAGGAGGGGGAGGGGAGGAGATTGGGTGGGTGGGCACTGGGCAGAGGGGAAGCCCCTTAGCTTTCCAAAAGGAAAACATTGTGAATGGTATCATTGCTTTTCAGCATTTCCCCCACCTTTTTATTCTACAGCAGGCACATATAGCCTCCCACCCAAATTTAAACCAAAGCTGTCCCTAGCCACATCCACTCCAGGCCTTTATTTCACTTTGGACAGTCATGGCTTCTCTCAAAGAATCCTGGGAAGTGTAGTTAGTGAAGGGTTCTGAGAGTTGCTAGGAGACGCCCTGTTCCCCTCACAGAGCTTCACTCAGAGTGGCTGACTGGTAAACCACTCTGGCCACAGAAGCTCTGTCAGTGGAGTAGGAGTCTCCTCTCAGCATCCTTCACAAACTACACTTCCCAGGATTCTTTGGGGAAAGCCATGACTGTCTCAAGTGAAATCAAGGTCTGGTGTGGGTGTGGCCCCCTGATTAGGCAAGCCAAGCAGCTGTGAGTCTGGCTTTTAGAACACTGACAGTTGGTTCTTACTGAGCATGCCTGACACTATCATTGGGTTCAATCCAAAATTTATTAAATTAATTAAAAATCAGCCAGGCATTTTTTTAACTTTTAAACTGCAGAAGATGGAGGTCAGAGTATGGGGCAAGTAATAGGATTACAGGTACTCTGTGAACATGGCTGATTTTTAATGAATTTCAACAGATTATGAGAACTCTCCGAGAAAAAAGTCCAAAAGGGCTCTCGGGTTTTTTTCTCTCTTTTTAGACTTTGAACTCACCATTCTTTCTGACTGTTTTGTGTATCGCCATGAAAATTTATAGCGTTGTTAAGCAAGCATTTCTGAGTTCAGGACTATAAGTTTTGTAAGGTTTTGTTTTGAAATGAGCTTATGGGAAGCATCAGAATGGCATGGGGGGCTATTTTCAATTTAACATTGTGGAATGTGAAAAATCCACATATTGCTATAGTATACAGCCACTCTTGTGGCTCTATAATACAGGTATCTGCTTGTTAATAAAATACCCGTTCTAAATTACTACATTGAATCTGGAACTTCATGTTGAAGACAACACATTGTACCAGGAGCGAAATACATTGTGTGAAGGTACTATGGAATGATTGAGGGCTCTGCATCCTTTTTCCCCCCTCTCATGAGGTAGCTGAGGAATGGAAGAGGGAGAAGTTCGAGTACAGTGATAAAGGAGGGAAAATTAAAGGTAAAAAGTGGCTGTTCCAAACAATAGCAGAGGTTTGAGTGAAGCAGAAATTGAGAGACAGAGAAAAATGATGGTTTTAGACAGCAGCAGAGGTTTGAGTAAATCATGGATTGAAAGGCAGTGGGAGAAAAATTGTGGTTTTAAACAATGGCAGAGGTTTGAGTACAGTGATTAGTGATTTGAATACAATGAGAAGGGCATGGGGGAAAGGCTCTGTTATGTTAGCTTCTATGTTGTACCCATCTCTGCTATTTCTCCTTGTTCAAATTTTAAAAAATCTCTCAATGTTCATCCCTTCCCAATCTGTTCAGGTATCTCTCATTGTTTTAAACTACCACTTTCCGCCTGTCAGTGTCCCTCCCTTCTCATTTCCATGCAATGGCCACTACTGTTTTGCAACCTGCCTTCTTGTTTGCTTCCCTACCCCACCCTGAGTTCATGCAACTCAAGGATTCTGAAGAAGCATTACAAATCCTATAATGGAGCCTGTACTCTGTCTTGATGCAAATCAGGATGGTGATGCAGCACTACAAATCTTCCAGTGGGGGCTGCATGATGACATCCTTACATTTCTTATATGAAAGATATATTATCTGCTGATCATTGCGCTCTGCAGGAAGAAGCATGCTAGAGATACCTTCTTATCAGAAGGTCAATTCCACAGAATGGCCAGAGCCACCTACCCTTTGGAACTCTCTCCTGTTGCATATCAGTCAGGCGCCATCCCTATTATTTTTTCAGTGCCTATTGAAGACTTTCCTCTTTCAACAAACCTTCTGTGGAGATTTTTATCCCAGTCAGTAGCTATATTGGATTTGAAATTGTTTTTATATACAGTATGTCGCTATTTTCATATGTTTTTATTGTGTTGTGAAATCACTTCAAGAAAATTCATGGGAAGTTATTCATAAATGAAATAACTATAATAGTAAATGTTCCAAACATGCAGTGCCAGGATACAGGAGGGCAGAAATATGCACAAAAACATCAATTTTGCACATCCCTGTGCAACACTAAATAAATTACTGTCCACCCAAGCACAGTAATTTAAGTTAATTTGAAAGTTTACACAAGCTTGCATGTTTCCCCTGTGCAACTGCATATGCTTATCTTAATACAACACATGCCAAGGGTTGGATTGGAATGCCTGTCTTCAAGCATCACATTGCACTGAGTCATTCATTGAGCAATGCATTCTAGCTGTTTAAAACATTCATCCCCACATATTATTTTGCACTGTAAGTATTACCACTTGGAGTGCCTGATAATGTTCATATGAAAATATTGCTTATTGTATGGCCTGGTGAAGGTTGGCTATGTCAAAGTATTAATTTCAGTGATGGATGCATGGACACAGAAGTGTTAGGGTTATTATTCAATGCCAGTGGGAGCCGACTTATCCCTTGACCCCTCCAGATTCTCTGCTGAACTGCTTCATCCCCAATTATTCTTGACATCAGCTGGGGGAGGAGGGCATTCTAGGGAGCATCAGCTGCTATCTCCTTGCATGTGTCGTGTGCACTTAAGTGTTACATTTAGAAGCACTTGGAAGGTATGAAAAAGGTAAGGCAGCATCAGAACGTCTAGAGGGCTGGAAAGATACCGTATCAAACATCTGCTTTCTGTATCTGTGCTGAATTGCTTTTTAAGTTTTTTTTAAAAGTTTTTAAAAGGATGATTTTAAGACTTTTTTGTTTTTAAGATGTTTTTAGTGTTTTGTCCCTGGTTTGCCACCCTGGGCTCCTGCTGGGAGGAAGGGCGGGATATAAATCAAATAATAAATAAATAATAAAATAAATAAATACACTGGTAACCTCCAGGCTGGATTAATGTAATGTGCTCTGTGTGGGGCTGCCCTTGAGGATGGTCTAGAGGCTGCAGCTGGGGCAAAATGCGGCGATGTGATTGCTCACTGGGGCAGAGGATTGCCACCATGCTACCCCGCTACTGAAAGAATTACAGCGGCTGCCCATTAGTTACTGAGCCAAGTTCAAGGTTCTGGTTTTGGTGTGCAAAGCCCTATACAGCTTGGGGCAAAGATACCTGAAAGATCATCTAACCCCTTTTGTATCCAGTCGATCACCGTGCTCTGCAGGTGAGGGCCTCCTGCAGATACCATCTTATCAGGAGGTCCATTCCACAGAACATCGGAAGTGGACCTTTAGTGTTGTGGCACCTACCCTTTGGAATTCCCTCTCCTTAAATATTGGACAGGCACCATCTGTGTTATCTTTTCAGCACCTGCTGAAGACCTTCCTTTTTCAACAATCCTTTTAAGTAGACACCTTATTCCAATCTGCCTCTGTGTTGGAATTGCCTTTTAAGATCTTTGTTTTAAAAATATGTTTTAATATGTTTTTAAGATGTTTTGTTTTAATATATTTTAAAGTCTGTTTTTATGACGTTTTAGAGTGTTTTTAGTGTATTATTTGCCACCCTGGGCTCCTTCTGTGGGGAAGGGTGGGATAGAAATTAAATAAATAAATGCCAGGAGTTTGTAATACAGCATGCTGTCTGCTTTACAAGTAAAAAAGTTGTAAAACCAACCAACCAACTCACTGTGTGCATGAAATCTCTTGGACTCATTTGAAGGTCTTCTTTGGATTCTAGAAAATAAAAATTACTAGCAAAACAAAGCCATTTTTCTTCTTTTTTTTTTAGTGTCAAGACCCATCTTGTAAGCAGGACTTACTGGCTTATCTGGAACAGATCAAACTGTATTCCCACCAGCTCAAAATCTGCAGTCAGGTTAAAGCTGAAATCCAGAATTTAGGCGGAGAACTCATCATGTCAGCAGTAAGTGCAAATTGTCCTGAGGACATTTCATTATACCATTATCTTCCAGTTACAACCTGCACTGTAATCAGACAGAATGTCAGATCCATGAGATGAATATGTTAGCCTCTTCTGGGTGCAGCAGTTTGGACTCCATTTGAACAACTTTGAAATGGATATGTATGCTGGATTTTTAATTTAGTAAATTCAGTAATATTTTGCTATGTTCTACATTTTCTTCTTTGCAAACAAAAAAGGTACTTTGAATCTTATTCTGAACTGAATGAAAAAATCACAAGATCACCTATGGAAATATGAAGATTTGGGATGCTCTTTGCAGCTCCAGATAATACAAAATGGATACTTTTCTGATCTTTTCTGCTTTCTTTATACATCTTTCTACCAGAGGGAATACATACATCATTTTATTGCACTATTAATAGATACAAAACAAATGGGGTACACAACAAAATGTTGCGGAATAGATTACTCTTCTTCATGAACCAGTGAACCAGTCATGCCTGTTTCCAGGATATTTTTTTATTCTTGCCCTCAACAATCAGCTAGGGCTCACCTACATGGAAGCATTTCTTTGTAGGAAATACACTTCTTTTACCTTTGCTTTTCATTTGCATCATCTGCAGTTCCTGCTCAATGTTACCTGCGAATCGTTTTTTCCAATTCACACAAGTAGGCATTCCTCTGGGGACGATTAGTCTCTCTTTTTCCTTGTGACCCTGCCCTCTAATTATACGTTTCCACTCCCTTTGGTTGCTAAGGTGACCGAGCATGTTCAGTCTGTTCTGCCAGCTGCAGAGGTTCCTTTAAAAAAAAAAAACACTGAAAGTGTGAATATCTGTGTTTTCTCTGGTAGGATACAGCTGAAATACAACTCTTTGTTTGAGCAATATTATGCTTTTGCGTACAAGTTAGGGAGAAAAGAAAAATAACAGCACCGTTTGCAGCAACATAAAAAAGGCCAGCAGAATGGAGGAGAGCAGCCAGAAGTTGCTTGTCAGCCTAGAGGAAACAAAATGAAAGAAGGAGGAGAGAGTGGGCTTAGGGAGGAGAATGATTAACACACCCACCTAAAAGCATCAGAGCAAAGTGTCTGCAAGCACTAGAGATATGGAGTGAAGACATCTTTTCCCTTTTCATATCAGCAGATTGGGTTAGTATGGATTTACAAGGGGGAAACTGTATGATCGCTTCTGTTTGCCAGTAACATCATGTGAACCATGCAAATTAAAATGGGATGTGAGTGGCACACAGTATACCAGAGTGTAGATGAGTCTTTAGTGTTCTGTTACCACTGAGAATGCTCAATCCTCATTTGGTTGCTTGGGGGAATTCCCCGTCCCAGGGCTTTTTTTCTAAATATTTTTCCTGCATCTGCAAACCTGAAGGTTCCTCCAAGTCTGCTGATACCTCCTTCTTGTGCATGGATGGTACCTTTTTAGCTCTGTAAGTATCTACACTTGGAGAATGAGTTTGCTATTAGTATATAAGGTGCCTGAATTTCCACACAACCTTGATCTAGTTCTCATTGTATACAACTAATGGCCTAGACTGGGATGAGCATCCTCACCTGCATACTAAGATGCTTCCTGCCTTCCATGTGAGCTATGGAATGCTTGGGAGCTGCACCTGTTGTGAGAGCATAAATGCAGCTTACAAATGCATATCCAATGTGATTGCTAGGTATTTTGTGATTTTGCTGTTTTGTATTCTTTTGATTGGTTTATTGTATCTTTCATAAAACAAAAACATATACAAAAATATGCTGTTCACTGCTTTGTGCCAAAAAGCAGTATACAAATAAACCATAGCATGACATCCAGACAGTTAAGTGGGGACCACATAAAAATTGCAATTTCAGTATACAAGTGTACACTCTAGTGGTTTCATCAGCATAAGCCTGATTCAACATTGGGATTCCCTTGTTAGATCTGGGCATAACTATTTTATGTTTGATATGTACTATCCTCCAACTCCCCACACCACCAGATTAGAGATATGAGGCACTTATTTCCAGTCCAATCCTAATCTAGCAGATTGGAAGACCATTTCATCCTGTGGTAGTTCCCCCCCACTATATTATCTATCTTACCAGGTTCAATTTCTCCCTCCCCATGAGGGTGGAAGGAAATTTAGTGTTAATACCACAGAGATCAAAAGCCAAGCCCAGAGCGTCTCTTCAACTTGGCCACTGTCTGATTCAGTGTCTATGTTAAGGAGATTCTCTAGGATAGTTGCTGCCTCATCTAGGTGCCCTCCAGCAGAAGGGCAGAAGCAAAGAGCAGCAGCTGTGGTAGAAGCTCTGAGCTGGGCTAGATCATGTAGGAGGAGGAAGAAGAGGAGGAGATACCCTTGTGCAGCACACTCTGCTGCAGTGCAAGTGGCAGTGGCTCAGTGGCAGCAGGGAGGTTGCTCCAGAGCCATGGCAGGAATGCCTCCAACACACTCACAGGCCTGCAGGCACTCCTGCTTCTCTTTCATTCTTCCTCTCTCCCCCCGTCTGATTTCTCTGTCAACCCAGTCTTTCTGATCAGCTGCCACATTGAGCTTTGAACAACACATAGTTTTCCTACAACTCTACATTTCAAGGGGGGGGAAAGGTAACTCACTTTACCATATCAAGGGAGCAGCCAGTGAAGGGGACTTGAATGGAATTGTTGCCCAATGGATTCTGGTGTCGGGGAAAAGCTGCTGAGTTCACAGCAAGCATGCTTGCCCCCGAAACAGGGCGAGCATGCAAACTATTATGAAATCCAGTTTCATATCTGACTAAAGCAGAATTCTTACCAGAATTCTCATCATCCCTACCCTAGATATGTAATGTCAGCATGAACAGCATTATAACTGCAGCGGGCCAATTTCAAGATGTGCTTAAGATTTGGCATTACTCGCACAGGGCATGTGGAAACGTAATCTGGCGCACTGGGATGCTTTGGTTGCTATATTACAGTAATATGAAGAACCAACCCATTTGACTGGTACTGCATGGTTGTTATGCCAGGGATATGGGCACACATGGCACTGCAAAAGTGTAGGACCAGAATGTAAAAAACAGCATTTTCAGACTCAAATTTAGTTAACTAGTCATTATATATACGATCCCTTCCTGTTTATTCAGAAGTGACATTATTATGTAATTCTTTACTCATATCTTGCAATTGCACTTAGTCCTATATAAGCATCTTTCTCACCATGAAGAATATCAAAGTGCTCCAGGAAATGTGTGAGAAAGATGAATAGCTAGAATGTAAAAAGGTTACTTTGCTCCAGGGGCTCCCATCATTCTGATGCTAATAAATACTTGGTGAATATATTTAATGGGAAATGCACTGGAAAGAGCAAAAGCTGCCTGTAAAGTGACAGAATCAGCGTTCCTTGAACCAGTTGCTGAGCTACCATAGTGAAAGATTGACCACACTCCTCCTGGCACTGTAACAGTTGGAGATACACTACACAAGATATAAAGGAGAAGGGCTGGGAGGTTATCCACTGAGGCATGTTCCACAACAATATTCCAATAGCTTTAGCAACCATAGCAAAGAGGCTTGAACTACAGTAGGAATGTAATAACGGTAACTCAGATTTTTGCAAAAAGATAAGGTGGTTTTTTTGGTTGGTGGCATATTCCTTTTTATGCAATGTGACTTATTAAAGCTGTAAACAGAAAAGCCTTCATTAAACACTGCATCCCTTCCTGCTTACTCACTGCTGAGTTATGAACATGAGAAAAATGATGTTACTAATCAAATGTACTCACTCTGCTGTGGTTGCTGTGGAAAAGTCCTTGTTGCTGATCCACTTGGGAAATAATGCCTTATGCTGGTGCAGGGTGTAGCCTTTGAAGCCCTCTATGCAGGTGGTGATCTAATTGCATTCAGTATGTCAGCTGCTTCCAGGGACATATAGCACTAATGTGCTAATGCTGCACATGATTATTCCAGTGCATGAAGGAGAGAAGTTCGAACATTACTCCCCAACCATAGGTCGCCAACATAGGCAAGGTCTGTTTGGGACCAACCACAGAAAGCTGAGTATGTTTGAACAAGACCTGGCAAGGAGAAGCTGAGAGTAAGACATCAGTCACAAGCAACCTTCCTCCCTCTGAAACAATTCTAATAAAGTTCTCATAATGCTGTAAAGTAAACAGAAAACTGATAACACATCCAGCTTTTCATAATCATCCTAAATACCACCTACTGCCAGAATGACAAATGAACTGCTAAACATTGAGAGAACATTGAACAGAAAATCAATGCACAGGCAGGAAGAAAGAAAACTATTTCACTTCAGGCAGCTCCTTTTATATTCACTAATAGGCAAAAAAAAATGCAGTTTAAGAATGTACCTATAGCCAACAGATATTTCTATCAAACTTTAAAAAGCAGGGAAATTGGGCAGCTATAGTGAATGCACCAGTGGAGCAAGAGACCTGACCTCCTCTCTGAGATATTGTACTGCCCACAAATTTGTAAAAATGCAAACACAGTTTGGGCTGGTCTTTCATAGTCCAATCCACTTCCTGTGTAGCTTGACTGTCTCACGTGAAACCAAAGTCTGGTGTGGGTGTGGCCCCCTGATTAGGCAGGCCAAGCAGCTGTGAGTCTGGCTTTTAGAACACAGACAGTTGGTTCTTACTGAACATGCCCGACATCATTGAGTTCAAGCCAAAATTTCTTAAATTAATTAAAAATCAGTCAGGCATTTTTAAACATTTAAACTGCAGAAGGTGAAGGTCATAGTATGGGGCAAGGTCAGTAACAGGACTACAGGTACTCTGTGAACATTGGTGATTTTTAATGAATTTCAACAGATTATGATAACTCTGGCAGAAAAAAGTCCAAAAGGGGTCTAGTTTTTTTCTCTCTTTTTAGACTTTGAACTCTGTATTCTCTCTGACTGTTTTGTGTATCGCCATGAAAATTTAGAGGGTGGTTAAGCAAGCATTTCTGAGTTCAGGACTATAAGTTTTGTAAGGTTTTGTTTTGAATTGAGCTTATGGCAGTGATTCTCAAACAGTACGCCCAGGCACACTGGTGCGGCCTAAGAGGTGGCTAGGTGTGCCTCAAATATTATGAAAGTATATTTTAAAAATGAGAAGAAACCCATTTGTATAGGGTAAGTAATAGTTTTCTATAGTTTGTTATTTTTATTCATAGTTTAAAATATATTAATATATTTTTTAATTTTGTACACGAAGTGCGCCAGAAAATTTTTATATGTTTTACAGTGCGCTGCAAACCAAAAAAGTTTGAGAACCACTGGCTTATGGGAAGGATCAGAATGGCATGGGGGGTATTTTCAATTTAACATTGCAGAATGTGAAAAATCCATGCTGACTATAGTATACAGCCACTCTTGTGCCTGTATAATTCTGAATTTTCAGGCAATTTTATATTCTGAATCTTCAGGCAGCTCCTTCTTTTATATTATGAATTTTCTACCGTCTTCTCTTGTACACAACCAGACACATGTGTATATCTCATGAACTCTCCCCTGCAGCTGGCACTTTATCTTTTCACACACTTACACTGAGATCTTATTTCACACCAAGCTAATGCATAGTATCTACATATAGGTCCCAGAACTACATTCCCTGGAACCATTATCTGCAGCTTGGGAGTATTCCTTGATCCATCTTTTCCACTACAGACCAAGTGATCTCTGTGGCCAGGAGTGCCTTCTACTAATTTTGAGCTGGTAAGCCAGCTGTGACCATTCCTGGACCGGGATAGCCTGACCACAGTGGTTTATACATTGGTAACCTCAATACTCAATTAGTGTTAACACTCTTTATGTGGGGCTGTCCTTGTATCTGATCTGGAAGCTGCAGCTAGTTCAGAATGCAGTGGCCAGACTGCTCTCGGGAACAGGTTACTGGCAGCATGTTACCCTCTGCTGAGAGAGCTGTACTGGTTGCCAATTTGCTACCTGGCCAGGTTCAAGATCCTTGTGTCAATTCACAAAGCCCTCAACAGCTTGGGCCCAAAGTACCTTAAGGGCCATCTGATTCCTCACGCTCCATCTTGATCACTGAGATCCTCTGATAGGGCACTTCCAGTGGTTCACCATGACCTTGAGATCCAGTTGGCATTTACAAGGTACCAAACCTTTAGTGTAGCAGGCCCTGTCCTATGGAACACCTTGCTGCTGGGGTTAATATTTCACAATATTTCAGATATGATTCGTCTCATAAATCATACTCTATTTACATATACCCGGAGAAATCCAGGTCTTCATTAAGTGTATTAGGTGCCAGATTTTTCAAATAATTATCCAGAACAACTCCCTTTTGCTTCTTAATCTTTCATTGTCACTAATGTTTTCAATGGCCCCAAACAGTATATCATTCTATCTGTGTTTCTCCACAAAATATTTTACCAGTGGGACTCCCACTTTTGAGTTACAAAGGTATTCACCAATTCTTGTTTTTAGAGATCTGGTTGTTTTCCCCACATAAATTTGGTGCAGGGACATGTAATCACATAAATAACTCCTGCACTACTACAGGTAAAAAAAACAAACCAGAAATCTGGATGTGATTGCCACTACTGAGATGGGCAAATTCATCTTTCTGGTAAACTTGCAAGATGGATTATATCCTTTTGGCCTAGGTGTATGAAACACTGTAGACTGAAAGCCTGTGTTCTTATGATGTGTGTGTTCTTATGTATCAGCCAATCATTCAGACATTTAGTTCTTTTAAATGCTACCATATGTTTTACTGAGAAACCTGGAAGAGCTTGTATTAAATGCCAGTTAGAGAGTTTGTGCATTTATAACCTTTTGGTGACCAGGTTAAATGGAAGAGTACATGTTTACTGTTCTTTTTCAAGGACATAAAAAAATGTCACGTCTACAGATATTGGCCCTATTCATAGCTAATTTTACAACCCTGACTAGATAACCTCTATTATGAAAACATTGTGCTACAGCCTGGGATTCTTGAATGTATTCTTGATTTTTTCAGACAACTGCATTTCATCCATAAGAATTGGCTATGCTCTGCCTCCAGGGTCAGAGGCTGAATGCTTCTGAATTCCAGTTGTTGGAAACAGCAGGCGGGGAGAGTGCTCTTGTGCTCAGGTCTTGCTTGTGGGCTTCTCATAGCCATCTCATTGGCCACTGTGAGAACAGGATGCTGGATTAGATGGGCCACCGGCCTGATCCAGCAGGCTCGTGTTATGTTCTTAATTAAAGATAGGGTAAATAATTTTTGAGATGTATAGGATGGTAACGATCATGCTTAAGAAAAATATTTTTATCAGTAGGTTTTAAATATAGTAGTTCAGCTGTATACACATTTCTTAACCACAGTGTCAAAAAAAGAAAAAAAAGAAGACCCACTGGAAACTACAAGCTGTCTCAAAACTGAGACTGGGTTCTCTGATGTTCACCTTTGAACAAATTCCTCCACCCTGTCTTGTGGACCCCTCCAAATCAAAAAGGGATCATCTATATATCGTAACCTTGCAATCAATTTGCAGCCAAATGGATTAGTGGAAAAAATGAACTGCTGCTCAGAAAATTGCATGCGTACGTTGGCACTTTCTGGAGCCATGGGACATTTCATGGCTACCCCTTTAATATGCTAAAAAAGTTTGTATTGAATGAAAAATAATTCTTTCATAAAGCTATATGTGGCAGGGAAGTAAAAGAAATGGGTTGGCAGATTTTGTACATTGCATTTTTATAAAGTATCAAATGTTATTTCCAGTGCCTGATCTTCTACTAGCATATAATGATTTAATTGTGATAATGGTTCTAAAATAGAATCATCCCCTGAAACTATGGGACTGCAGGACGGGGGCGGGGGAGAGGGAGGAATAATACCCACATGTATTTTTAGTAAAACACAAAATAAAGGGATCCTGGGATTTTTTTAAAAAGCAAAAAATTATACTCTGATAAACTAATCCACTCTGTGGTGCAACCCTCTTCCAAAGCATTATTGATTTGTGAGTGGATTTCAGATGTAGGATCGTATGCAACTGGCATGTATGATATCTCGTCTTGTAGTTGGCGAAAGACCTCAGCCTCATAATCTTCGCAATTTTGGATGACAATGGCTCCCACCTTTTCAGTTTCTGTGATCACGATGTCAGAGGTTTTGGACAATAGCTGTTGCATATTCTTGTCCATTTTAATCATGTGTACCATGGTCTGTGCTCTACTCATTCTAAGGCCTCACGTTGTAGAATCCATCATTCATAAAGTTGAATAGCTGGCTCTGTAGGTCCTGGTGGCATGAAGTTGGAGAGGGTTTGGAATTTCGGTTGTGACTAGGGATGGCTTAGATAGGTCCACCTGAAACCGGTCCATAGCCCACTATTTGAGAAACACTGCCTCGCAGAAGAGGCTCACCAGGTGGGGTGGTGCCACTATGCTAGCTTTCCATTAGGTGAGTTGCTGTTGCTCACCAGGAGGCACAGGGGTGAGGTAGTGGGGAGGTTGGCATGGTGCAAACACACCATCAGGAGCACCAAAGTGGGTCTGTCAGTGTGACCTCCCTGCCACCTCACATCTGTCCCTCCTGGTAAGCAACAGTGACTCATCTCTGTTCCAGCCAATAAGCTGCTTCTGCTGCCTTAGAAGTCTTCATATTGCATTGTCTTCATTCCTTTGAAGGTGTCTTTGTTTGGCTTGCCTCAGAGCAAATATTGGATGGTTCGGGAGACTCCACCTGCTGTTCTTTTTCACTGCTGCTGCTGATTTATGGAAAACTGATTTCTGGCCAGTTCTAACTATGTAAAGCTTTTGCCAAACTCAGTTATGTGTTGACCTTCTGCTTAAATTGTATTCCTTATGGTCTGCCCTTTTCTCTTGCAGTTTTCCTTCTGTGCCAGAATCTGCTACAGATATTCAACAGATTCCAAGTCTGATTTGCATGACCTGACCCTACATGCATACTTTTAGTTTATATTCCTTGGCTCTAACTGTTGAAGGATTTCAGAACTCACTGGATGTTAGTTATTGGGGCGGGGTGGGGGAGAGACCCATAGGAAATAATATATCAGGCTCTTATTTGTTCTGTCATTCTGAGGATTGGAAGAGGAATGCTGTTGTTTCTGCTGATTTAGGTTTAACCTGCATTTTTTTTCCTACTGGCATTTTCGTACATCCTGCTATTTCTTCCAAGATGGCAGTCTATGCAAGTCACATTGATATAAAGTGCAGACCTTGGCAGCAGTATGCACAGAAAAGAAAGTGGTGCAAAGCAAGGATGCAGAAGCATTTTGGAAAGGAGAGGGCAGGACAGGAATCTCTCATTTTGAAAATCCCTAAGGCAAGATGATGGGCCAAGCCCCACCACTCCTCCAAATGTTGCCTTTGCTTATAATGCTTGGAGAGGTAGAGGGGAGGGAAACTGATAGCTGAGGCCAGGGATGGGCAAATCTGTCAATTTTGGTTTCTCTTTGTTTCTCATTTTTATTTTATTTATTTATTTATTTATTTATTTATTTATTTATTTATTATTTTATTTATATCCCGCCCTTCCTCCCAGCAGGAGCCCAGTTTTCCAGTTTGAAGTTCAGTTCTCCAGATTTCTACATTGGTTTGCAATTTTTGAAAGTTCTCATGAAAATGTATCAGCATTTTAGGATGAATTTCTCCTAATACACACATTTATGCAATTTTGCCTAATATACACATTTTTGCAAACAAAGTTTCCTAATATAACACCTATTCATGTTAGTTTCAGTAATACATGCATTTTTATGGACACTTTAATATATGCATTTTTATACATTACTTTTAGCTGGAGAATTGAATTATAAAATTCAGAGAAGTATGAATTTCAGAAGGATGACTGTATTGCAGTTTGCATAGACTACGACCTAGGAGACCAGGGTTCAAATCCCCACACAACCATGAAGCTCACTGGGTGACCTTGGGCCAGTCACCACCTCTCAGCCTCAGAGGAAGGCAATGGTAAACTCCCTCTGAATACTGCTTACCATGAAAACGCTATTCATAGGGTCACCATAAGTCAGGATCGACTTGAAGGCAGTCCATTTCCATTTTTTTCAATGTTTCATGAAGTGTATAGTAGGTAGATTTGCCTTTAAATGTGAACTGAAGCCCTAGCTGAGGCCAAATCCAAAGGCTAAGTGAATTGCTCATCCAGACATGGATTCTGAGAAATAGTTTTGTTTGTTTTTCCCCTATTCAAAAATGACAGTTCCTAGAATTATGCTGAGGATGTTTCTTCTAAGCAGTTGTGTCACTGAACAATTCTGACCATGCTTGGAAATTGCACTGGGTAGTGCAGTTCATTATTCCTCCCATAAAGTTAAGCAACACTACAATTCCCAGAGTTTCTGTGGCCAATGGATGGTTTGAGCATTTTTGGAAACCTGCATTGCAGAGAGCTGGAATAGTCCTGGACTTTTCTAAGGGCTCTCAGTTGCTGTACCCCTCCCCCCAAAATTCACTGCAGCTTTTTAAGTTGGGAAAATGTGGGAAAGGAGGAGAGGGCTTGTGACAGAGAAGTGGAGTACAGATGGGGGCAGCGCTGTTGTTGAATGGACAATGGCCATTTGTGCATAGAATGACATAGGAAGTGACATGCATTCACTTCCTGCACTATTTTTAAAAGCATTTTTAGCCTGTGCAGCAGAGATGCCACACTTTGAAGCCACTCCAAGCAACTATACACTGTTAAAACAAGGAACAGCAAGAAAAAAGCACAAGGCTTAAATTCACCTTGTAAGTACAACGGGTGAACCAGTCCTCAGAAAAGGTGTATAGATCTGTGGATTCAACTGCAGATCTAAAGTCCATTCTGAGGAGATGAATAAGAGGGGAGTTCATATCAAAAGCTGGCCTGGGTTCAAATCCTCTGACATCCCTACTTAGGGCAGGGACCTGTACTCTTGTACTCTTGTCAAGCACTATACACACCAGTTGGCAGAAGTGGCTTGCTCAGTGGGGTGGAACTGCTACACTAGTTTCCTGGCAGTTGAGTTGCTGTTGCTTACCGAGAGGCAGAGGGTAAGGTGTTGGGAAGTTGGCATGGTGCAAACACACGGGCAGAGCCAATCCAGCACACCTGCCAGTGCATTTGCACCATGCTGACCTATCTGCCACCTTGCCTCTCCCTCCTGGTAAGCAACAGTGCCTCACCTGCCAGAGAGCTAGCGTAGCATCTCTGCCCCACCTGGTGAGCCACTTCTACCAACTGAAATCATATATTACTAAACAAAAGCCACGTCTTATGCGATATTATGCTTGGATTCCAATGCCAATAGTTTACTTGAGTATGAACTAAACCAATAATTTACTTGAGTATGATAGACATATCTTAGTTATGAAATGTCCAACATGTATAAATCAGTCATTTTTCCTTTCAAATGCACATGAGAAGGGGCTCAATAATTTCCTGATGATGTATATTTGGAAAAGGAAAGTGGTGATTTATACATGAGTATGTCCCGCCTACCTGATGCAAGGCACACACATTTTTTCCCCTCAGGCAAAGTGTCATCTAAGAAGTATCCTTGAAAGATTAACTTCAGGGCTCTGTAAAGAAATATTTTGTCTGTTTTGTGTTTATGTGAATTCTTGTTTCATTAGTTTTCCCTGGTTGTGATGGCATGAGACCTTGAAGAGGCTGTAGAGTATAGCTGAGAAAGACGAAAAGGTATCCCAATAAACATTGCCCTTGAGTACATTAGATTCACTGCAGAATGCTACTCAAGTTGTATAGAACAACAGGCTATTGGTTAAACTATAAAATATAAACAATGCTTGCTGTGGTGTGCAAAGACTCAAGGGCTGTGACTGAACCACAGATCCACAACAGCTCGCACACATTACCACATACACTCACATACATTTCCATGTAAAACCTGACTGGGGGGGGGAAATGATTATGCAATTTGTTTTCAGAATTAGTTGTTTTTGCAGGGGAAGAATACTGGTACCAGCTGACATCTAGAAATTTAGCGCTGGTTCTTAGCATAGTGTTTGTATCCCACCTTTCTCCACCAAAATGTTGTCAAGGTGGCTTGATGTAACAATATATAATATAATAATATATAAAGTCACAAATACACAAACCAGCAACAAAAAGAATAGTAAAATGTAACAATCAAAACATCACCAAGGATGTCAAATTAAAAGAACACTCTCTGGAATTAGATTGTCTTCATCTTTGGAATTACCATTTAGCATTGTTTAAAAAAAATGCTGTAATACTTATTTGTTTTCAGTGGCTGGTGAGCAGCTAGTAATGTAGAAACTGAACTGATGTACATAATCTCTTCTTTCTTGTATAATTAATCACAAGCCTTTTATTAGCACGATGGAGAAGAACTGAGGCAAACAAAATGAGCAAACCTGACATCAGCCTCATACATCCTCATGTAGCTGTTGGGACTCACATGCTTCAGAAGGGCCTACCAGGAGTGATGCCTACGCTGCTTGGGCCCTCCTGGCATTATTATTATAAGAGATTAAAAGTCAAGATAGTGTGCAAAAAGATTTTTCTGAGCTAAAACCATAATATTAGCTTGATACTTTAATAGTAATACTACATGCATGAAGAAAAGAATTGTCCCAATAGGATACCAATTATTCACCATACTCAAGAAGCTTACAAATTATAAATGCCAAACTATATTTACATTGTGTGTTGTGGCAGCTTTTTCAAAATGTGATAAATCCTGAGTACATATCAGATATAGTACCATAGTTTTAAATATATTCAAGAAACTTTTGCCACTTATCCAGAAAACCGTTATTTCTGATTCTTCCTTCCTGTATCCTCAAGAAGTCTGCCACTTTAGCTATAACAACATCAACCCATGCTTTTTCTCTTCATTATTTCATTGTTGGCATCTCACCAATTCTCCAGTATTTAGCATACAATATTCTTGTGGCCACTAGGAGGTAAGAAACCAATTCAATATGCTTGATATTTATAGAATATATTAAATAATTTAGCAAAAATATGGCTGGGTGTAAGGGTTTCAGATAACCTATAATCTTAACCAGTTGTTTCTGGATTGCTCACCAGTGTTTCTTTGCAACATCACATCTCCACCATAAATGAAAAAAATCACCTCTATCCTTCTGACATTTCCAACAAACTGGGGAGTGATTATTATTTATCATTTATTTTGACAGGAGTGATGTACCATCTACTCATTACCTTACAACAATCTTCTCTTATAGATACATTAACAGGATTTGTGTGAGACTTTCCAATGGTTTTCCTGTATTTCTAGAGGAATGCGGTCTCCTATATCTTGTCCCCATTTGATCATATATTCCTTTGTTTGTTCAGGGTCAGTTTCATATATAATCAGAAGTTGATAAATGTTTGCTAAATAATGTCATTTATTATTTAAAATTAACTTTTCAAATACTGTTAACAGTCTGTTATGTCCCAGTTTCCTCCTATGGTCTTCAGCTACAGCTCTTACCTGTAGATATGCAAACCAATTTGACTTCCTACCCTGCATCTTTGCTTTTCTCTCTAAGTAAGAAAGTGTATTTCCATCCTTTGTGAGCTCAATTATTCTAGTGAGATTATAATTTTTCCAAACTTGAAAACCTCCTATACTAATATACATCTTATATACTAATTATTCCAAAGGGAAATCACTGTAGGACTCTACAGTCTTTTCTATCTATCCCGTTCGTCACAAGAATACATAAAAGAAAGTTGCTTTTAAGCTTCTTATTTCTAGCTGTTTTCTCTCCCCATAATATTTCATGATTAGACATTCCTAACATATCCTGCTCAAAATGCCTGAGTTCTGTTCTTTAATCCAGTCTGTTAACCAGTTTAAACAATTTGAAGTGTACAAAAGAGATATGTTGGGGACTTTAAGCCCCCCTCTGTCTTTTTCATCATACAAAACTAAGATATTGAGTCTAGACTTTTTATCAAGACAAATGAATTTCTACAAAATTTTTGCCGCTCTAAGTTGTTTTTATTTTTGTTATTTTAATTGGGAGATGTTGAAACAAAAACTTTTTTGGGGGGAATAATCATCTTCTTAATGGCAGCTATCCTTCCTTAAAAGGACAGGTTTAACTTCTTCCTCTATAAGTGAAGAACATTATTTGAAAAGTCCTTTATAATTATCTTTGTATAAATTTTGAAAATTTGACACCAATTTTATTCCCAAATAATTTATTTCAGTCATTGTCCAGCAGAAACCCTACAATTTGTTTTTGTTTTGTTCAGCTTATAACCCACCAAATGTCCATACTCCTCTTTTTGATTCTTTAAAGTCTTCAGTGACTTCATAGGCTCTGTACTCTTAAGACGATATCATCTGCATATAATTTTATTTTTTCAGCTCTTTTTTAAACTGATATTCTCTTAATCCATTGACACACTCTTATTCTGGCAGCTAAAGGTTTTATAACCAAAACAAATAATAGGGGAGACAAATGGCATCCTTGTCTTGTTCCTTTGGATAGATTCAATATCTTTGATTTTAATCCATTTACAAGCACCTTGGCCTTGGGTTTGTAATAGATAGCTTGAACCCAATTAATACAATTAAGTCCGTAGTTACAGTTAATCAATACAGAAAATAAAACGGCCGTTCCATATTGTCAAAAGCCTTCTCCGCATCCAAAAACATAAATAAGGAATCCCAATTTTCATTATGTGCATGGTTCATGATGAGAAATACTTCTCTTGTATTGTCTCTCATTTTCCTGATCCAGATAAAACCTGCCTGTTCTTGGTTAATAATTTTACATATTACTGCATTCAGTCTTTTTGCTAGTATGGCTGTAAATAATTTATAGGCTGTGTTCAAGAGTGATATAGGACAGTTTCTGTCCTCTCTTGCCAACCTCATTAATTAACTTGGTACTTAGATATTGTGGATTACTAAATCTCAAAGCTTTGTCATTGGCTTCTGCAATGATAATAGAGGGCCCCAGATGTGCATTCATGATTATTTGTGTTCATGATGCTATCATTTCCAATTAATGAATGTCCTGTAACTTCCTGTTGAAATCCTGTAACTTTTTATACCATAAATATTCCAGTTTGTTTCTGTCCCATTTTTGTTGTGCAATAGTAGTGCAAGAGAGCTCTTCCAGATTGCAATAATGCAATAACACTGAATAACTAATAAAGTGGGATGATGTGTAGTCAGTCCTGTATAAATTCACCACTAATGCACTATCCTTGCCTCAATAACACATTTCAGGATATACCAGCAAAATACACCAGTCTTCAGGAGCCCTGTGATCCACAGAAATGTAATTAATTAAAAAGGTTGTTGCTATAATCATGATTCTTACTGAGAGCCAATTTACTTATTCAGAAAATGCACATAGCACTGTTGCTATGGAACTGTACCATTCCTGAATGCAGGTAGTGGTGGTGGGGAGACTGACTAATTGAAAGAATGATCACCTGTATCAAAAATGTGCTGTCAGGTAGAGTATTGAGGATAACCCTTCTTTCTTCAGATATGAAGGAGATTTTTATGCATGTGGAACATGCAAACATGGGATCCTCTACTTGCATTCTGGAATTGTATGATCATGGAAAAACTATACTATATGGTATTTCTGAACAGGTTGATTGACACTGGTTGGGGCTGGAAACCAGACAGTTTGCCATATTTTTCTTAGGCAGGAGAGGAGCTGTGAGCTGTGAGTATGGAGCCTATATAGCCCAATTACTCCTATCTATCTCCCACCCCAACTCAAATAACTATTATGAAGGGGCTTCTTCAAACATTCCTTGCAGTTCTTTCCCTCTATGGAGCAGCCTGTTCTGCCTCACATTGATCAGTTTCTCCATGAGGATCCCACTGCATCACAGTTTAAATTTCAAGCTTTGGAACGGCACTTTCCAACAGGAGCTGTGAATATGGAAATCAAATAATCGCTTTTTGCACGTGCTTGCCACAGATTATACTACATAATTATAAAAACTAAGGCATATAGCATCACTGGTGGGTAGAAGGTCAGCTTAATATATATATAAAGGTGTTGACAGACAAGAATGAGATTATTATGAGTGTATCTGGGAAGCAGGTTTGAGCAGAAAGAACTTTCAGCTATTTTGTTTATGCTCATCTTTATTTTATTCTTAATTTCAATTTCTTACATTTGTATCCTGTTGTTGTTGCTTAGAGTTATTAGTCTCCAAGCAACTTACAACACATTAAAAACACAAATTCACAATACCATAAAACCTTAAAACAGGGCAAACAACCCCCCTCACAGCCACAGGAAGCTTGGCAGCACACTAATAACAACAAAAATCTTCTCAATCTATCCAACATCTGGGAAAAAAGATAAGTGTTTACCATGCTCCAAAAAGATGCCAACGCAGGCATCAGGTGGATATTGCTGGGAAGAGCATTCCATAAATGGGAAGCCACAACTGAAAAGGCCTCTGTGATGTCCCTGTATTTTAATATCTGTAAATATGGTAAGTGCGGGTTTATTAAGTGATATATGGTAAGTGACTGAGTGAGAGGGGGGAGTACATGGGCTAGAATGCTGGAGAATGCTGTATGATGATTGGCTGAGTGTTTGAGTGGCTAAAGGTATAAATGAGAGGATGACAGTTGGTTCAGGGTTCTGTTTTGTGGGGGAGTTGTTGGCGGTTGGTTGTGGAGTGTGGATTGGAGTTGGTTGTGGGTTGGATTATATTTGGCTGGTATTTAGGCAGAATATATATGACTGGAAACATAAAGAGTGACACTATATGAAACCATACGCTTGTTGAACATTCCTAAAGCAATCTTGTTATTCCTGGTGTTATCAAATAAATACTTTTATTGGTTTACCAAAAGCCTGATCCTTGGCTGGGGATACACAGACCAGAAGGGAGGGCAGGGTAATTACCAAGTCTGGAGGGAAACAGTATCAAATAAATGGTGGCAGCAGTGAAGGGAGATATTGTAACATCGTCAAGTATCCAGAGCAACCCAGGATTGTATGCTTTATAGACAAAGATACAAGGGGGTTGTGGACGGCAAGGGCACCCAGACACAAAGTAACAATAAGCCATAGGGAGACTAGGCGAAGTCTCTAGCAGGATTGTTTACAGGGAGTGGCTGGTGGTGCTGCCTAGCAGTGGGATCTTGTGAGATCTGTGCAAGGGTGAGCTAAAGAAAAATAAAAACTACGTTTCTCCCTGGTGGGAGCCACGGGTGGGAGCCTGACAGGTGGTGCCAGGGAAGAAACATTACAGCCGCCTCCCTTGTCACCACTCTCCAAGCCTCCCTCAGAGGGGGGAACCTGAAGAAAGGCCTCAGAAGAAGATCTAAGGGTATGGGTAGGTTCTCCATGTTTCATCCAAGTAGTTTGGCGTGATGCACATAGGCTCTCCTCCATTTTATCCTCACAATAACCCCCTGAATAGTTTGGAAAGCTGGTGACAGTTCCAAGGTCATGGCCAACTAGGGATTTGAACCTGAGCCTTTCCAGTCCTAGTCCAACACTCTAGCCACTATGCACACTAGCTCATGATCATCTAAATGTTATTAGATTTTCTTGCTACACACAAGAAAAATATATGGTAGTCCCCTCCCTCATTAAGACATACTGTGCCAGGTACCCATTCTATGACCAAAATGGCATGGGAAGCTGGAGTTTGGAGCATGTCTAGTTGGGAGAAAGATGGTTGGCTATGGCACAGAACCAATTAGCCTACACTCCCGCCAGCTTCTTCAGTGGCACCAGTCCCTGCATGGTGTCATCTGCACTACAACAAGCATTACAATGGCATTCTCTCATTCTTTAAATTTGGCATGTGATACACTTGCCGAAAAGATTGGTCACCGCTATTGTGGACATCACAATTAAAAAATAATAACCTCCAAATGCAGCTTCCTGGGCACTACAAAATCCATTTTGATCACAACCTTATAGGAATTTATCTTCAAGATGAGGAGGGGGAGGGGACACAAAACACTTTCCTTTAAAAGTATTCAAAATGGAGTTTCATTTGTTAATTGAAATTGTCAACCTTATAATTAAATATGAGCATGATGATTCTTTGAAGCTTAAAAGTTGTTCATTTGAGTTATTTATATAAATTACAGTAAATGTATCCCTTGCCAATTTTCCAGTGCAAAATGACAACCGCAAAGGCAGCTTAAGCTGAAGGTGGAATTCATAACACATAGAAAGAAATGCTAAAGACGGTTAACATTCACCAAGAGGCCCATACACAAAAATGAAATACTATCCAGTTTCAAGTGCTATGCAGTCCATGCTGGAAATAATTCATCTGAAAATCTTTCAGTGTACTAGATTTCTAGAATTCCTTCCCCCACCTGGGCATTTAAACAATGGCATAATGTATCTATAGGAATTTTCTATTGTTTAAGTGGCATATGGTTTAAAATGATTGTTAATGCTGCTACCGTGATCAGTTTTTCAACTATTATGTATTGTGTTTTTATGACAGTGTAAGCCGTCTGGAGTAGGCTATGTCTCCAAAGGTGGCCTATGAATGATGTTATAAACAGAGCTTGGAAGATTACTTTTAAAAAGTAATAAATTACAGTTACAGTTACAGTTACATGGCCCAAAAATAGTAATTACTGTTACAATTACAATTGCTCTGAAAGTAACTGATTACTTTATTTTTCCTCCAAAGTAATCACTACAATTACATTTCAGTTACTTAAAAAACACCTACAAGGTGCTGGCTTTGGCTGCTGCACATCTAAGTAGCCTAAAACAACATTAAAAATAAACACACACATACAGAGGTAGTAGAATAATTATTTTTATTCATAAGATAGCAATGGTGGTCTCTCTGCTGGTAAGGGTGGTGGGGAGGGAGGCTGAGGCCACTACTCAGATCTTTGCACGTCAAACCAAGTCCAACCCCCCCACTCAGCCAGCCAGCATAATCTCTCTCACTTAACCACCTCCCAGACTCTGCCCTGCCACCAACTAAGGGACACTCACTCAAGCAAACATTTCCCCCCGAGATGCAAATAAGTTAAAATACTTCAAATGCAGCATGGTAGCCAGAAAGGGTGGTGGAGGCCACTTTGTGTGCCAAGTGCAAACACACACACACACACAGAGACATCATCTTTCACCTCCACAGTTCTTTATCTCCATTCTGCTGCTGCCTCCTTCTCCTTTATCCATGTTCTTGACCTCTGGATCCTTTTTCCCTCCGCTCCATTCTTCACCACCACTATCTGTTTTTTTAAACAATTGTTTTCTCTACTCCACCCCATCTCACTCTCCACCTTCTCCCTCGTCACCTCCTACCCATCCACAGAGCATGAGGAAAGAGCGACACTACACAGAAGCCCAGTTTGAGGCACATGATTTTCATCCACAAATCAGAGGAGCAGAAGACTTCCCCTGCTTTCCCCCCAAGTAATGCCCAAAAGTAATTCTGGAAACTTTACAATTACTCCACAAAAGCAGTAAAATTACTCCTAGTTCTATTACAATCAAAATGTAAAGGAATTACCCACTCGTTACTCAAAAAAGTAATGAATTACAAGTAATTTGTTACTTGTAACTAGTTACTTCCAAGCTCTGGTTATAAACACATAGTACAAAATGGGCTGCAAAACTGTGGTAAGGTAAAACTTCTGGTATTCTTGCACAGTTAGAGCTCAAGGTTTTATATTCAGAGCAGCAAAGCTGAATTCCTTTGTTGTTAAATCTTATTTCATAGATTTACTACATCTGCATTTCATTTCAAAAGTGAAATGTGAAAATAAGAAACAGAGAAAGTGTAAATGAAAAAAAATTAAGAAGCCTGGCTGGATCAGGCCAAAGGCCTCTCTAGTCCAGCATCTTGTTTCACCTAGTGTCCCAACAGATGCCTCTGGGAAGCCTACAAGGAATAATACATTAACAATATCAAATGTCCCATTTGCAAAATGAAAAACAGCTTCTTTGCTGTGAATATTGGAATAACTTCATCTCTTTAAGAGTGATACGGGCAAATGAGCCAAGGGTTCAAGTCTGAGACTACAATCCAGCTTAAGTGTGCATATCAGGCAGGACTGCATATGTATAGCCCAGTCCGATAAACAGAAATTACATTGTACACACTCCATTCCCATCCAGAACAGCTGATTGGTGCTATCCTCAAACTACTGAATCTGACAGGGCTGCATGTTTCCTACCTACATGTGTCAGAGAAGGCTGGGATCTGGTGAACAATGCATGATTTCCGTCCAGCTGAAGATGCACACTTAGAAGCCGGCTTTGATGACCCAAAGCTGAGTTGGGGATGAGGAAATGTTGGTCCCATTCTGAGGGCACTAGAATGAGATGGAGAAAAAGCTAAAAGATGCAAAAGGGGGTATTTAGCAATTTGAGTATCAGATTTCCTGAATGTTGTGATAGTGGGGTGCTTCCTCTTTGGAAAATGAAAGCAATAAATATGCAAACATAACTCATACCATTCATATAAACATTAAATATATTATTTATTTTTATTTATTCAATTTATATCCAACCCTTCCTCCCAAAAGAGCCATGTGCTTTCAGTTTGTTTATAAATTCTCTTGCATCCATTGGTTTCACTTTTTCTCCATCCTCTGCAAGCAGGGTGCAGCCCCTTCGACTATTCCGAATTAGAATAACATGGCCATTCGGACACAAGCTTTAGCTACCTATATTTGCTTTAAAAGTTTTATTGATTTTGTCTTTGTTTTAATAATGATGGCTTTCTTTGTATTTGCTTTTAATGGGATTGGGGATACTAGCTATTTTTTATCTAAAAATTGTATCTGTGCACCACTTTTCAATCAAGCAATTTATATAATTTTTAAAAATAAATAATAATAATTAATCTTCTCTGCCAAACATACAGACACTGGAAATCGCAAAGATCTGGGGATTGCAAGATATGTAACTTCATTTGCAATCCTAATGATAGCCAATAGTCTTTGGCTAATAGCGATATGACTATTATTTAATAACTTTAGTCTTTTCTTCTTGTTTATTTTTTATTGTGCTGTCTTTTAAGTTTGTAGGTAGCTGGGACTGGATGCAATGCGTTCGAAGTGAATAATGTACGTTGTTACAGTAACTTCCCACCCTCACCCCAAGCTTTTGTTTAGCCAGCATTGCAAATAACATTTGACCTCTCTGCATTCGTGTTGATTCATTCCTTACATCTAATGCACAAAGGGAAACAAAGATCACCTGCATTTTAAATGTTTGCTTTTGATTACAGCTAGCTTGATTTGTGAGGCTAAAATAGTTGTGTTTCTGATTACAGTTGGACAGTGTGACTTCACTAATTCAGGCTGCCAAAAACTTGATGAACGCCGTGGTGCAGACAGTGAAGATGTCCTATATCGCCTCTACGAAGATTATCAGAATTCAGAGTCCTGCTGGCCCACGACACCCTGTGGTGATGTGGCGGATGAAGGCTCCAGAAAAGAAGCCTTTGATTAAGAGAGAGAAGCCAGAGGAAATCTATGCAGCTGTTAGGAAAGGGTCGGCTAAGAAGAAAATCCATCCCGTTCAAATCATGAGTGAATTTAGAGGAAGAGAAATAAACTGAAATTATTATTCTGTTCACTGCACAGGTTTCCTACACTGAGAGGCTGCTTGTTCTATATAGGTATTTTTTCACTTCTTTAATCCATCATAACTTTTAAAAATGTTTTCTTCGATTTTTAAGCATGCTTTAATATTTATCATTAATTTAATATATTTGATCTGGCATCTCACCATTTTGAACACAATATTAGAGAAATGATGAAACAATATCATGTTGTGCCACATTAAAAATAAGCCTTTACTCAAAGGTTCAGATTGCTCACAGCACTTCGTATACGTTATTTCTCCATATTCCTTAAAAACAACTTTGGAAGGTAGGCTGCATTGTCCCCATGTTGCACAAGGGGGCTGAGGCAGGTGGTTTAATGTCAACTAGAGACTTCATGATTAGAGAGGCATAGATTAGTCTGTTTTCACTCCATGCTGCAATTTTTTAAAAAATGCAAAAAAATTCATATTGCAGAGAATGAATTCCTAGAGCATCCCTATCCATGGTTATAGATTTGAATTAAGATTGTTATTATTCACACTCCCAGGCACTGCACTGCAGCAACTCTCACATTTATTTCTAGTACTATAGCTAATAAGACTAGATTTTTGTTCATGTTTTGAAATACTGGCCTAATTAAAGTCAATGGGTGGCCTTCAGAAAAATGTTAAAATAAACCGCTCTACAAGGATAATGTAGAATTGGGCCAACAGTTCAAGCGATGGAAACTGATACAGCTACAGAGTGTGTAGAACTTCAGGAATAGAAAGAAAACCTTGTTCTTCAAGCCAACCTTCTCTTGCTTGTTTCATAGCTCTCTTTTTTGGAGGGGAGGCTTGCTGATTCATTCAACTGTTCTGCCTTCTTTTTTCAAAGTTACTGTTCTTGCTTAGCAATAATATATATATATATAAACCTGAGGAAAATTGAATTTGTATTAAACAATTAGATATCCTGCATAGTATGGAATTGACTATTGTACATTATAAGAGAAAAATGTTTAAAATGTAAGAATGTTTCTTGAGTTTGCAGGATGTTTCTCTCTTGTTTTTTCTGTTTTCTCAAGTGATGTTTTCACAGATCTTTACCAGCTGTTGCAATTACTTTAATGATGAGTTGCATAGACCTATGGGTTGATGCCATCGTGTGATAAGGTCACACAGTGTTATATAATTAGGGAACCAAGCACCACTAAAACAAAAGGAATCAAGGTATAATTCTCCCTAGGGCCAAAATACCAAATCCTAGCTGGCGGCATTAAAGGATGCAAATAATCTTTGCTAAAGAGAAAACCACCATTTGTTTCAACATTGTCAAAATTCAGAATCCATTATAACTTTCTGTATGGTTTATATGAAAACTGTGGTAATTATACCTTTCATAAAATCCATTTAACTATAGCTCTCTAGCCCTTTCACATTGATTTGCCCCAGTTGTATTCAGGACTTACTATAATGATTATAAATCCCATACGCAAAATTAATAGTGGGGGGGAATAAAAAGGGAAAAAAGGAGTGCTTGATATGATGGAGCAGCGAATCATTTTTGTAAATGACACAAACAAACAAAAATCAACTTTATTGTGACACTAAGATATATTGAAATGTAACATAGGGAGACATGACAGCGTAGGAATAAACCTCTTTTCCTGTGGTGCCCCAGCTCTCAAAATGTGACAATTTGAGAACGGAAATAGCTTAGTGAATTATTACTTTAATGTGTTTCAGAGTGTACACCAAAGATGAAAGGATTTTGAAATCTTTGATTATCAGATATTTGGAACAAAGTCAGCTCTGTCACTGTGAACTTTCTTCATTCCTCCATCATTCTCTCTCTCAGGGGGATGTACTTTCTGAACACAGCATGAATGGGGAGTGGGATCCTGCCCTGTGCTCTTGCATGCCTCCCCTGCCTCATCTCCCTGGATAGGAAGTAATGCCTGACATAACCAAATACTATGTTTATCTATATCAAGAATCTTCCTAAAATGTTATCTCTCCCTGGAAAGCCTGAGACCGACTCTCTTTTCATACCAGAAGTAGGCCTGCAGTGCCCATAATCTATCAATAATTAAGAAATTTTAGCAAGAGAGGCCCTGTTTGGGTCCTTTGCTTATACCAGGGGTGGGGAACTGGATCTGGCTAGGAGACCAAGTCCTGGATTTCCAATTCCTCTAGCAGGCCACTTCAACTAAGAGATGGTGACTTCAAGCCCTACTTCCTGTAAGGGCCAGCTGTGCTACTGAGTGCCACATGAGAAGTCCATGGTTCAGCCAATCTAGCGGGCTTCAAGTCACCACCTATCAGCTGACAGGCAGTGACTTCAAGTCCCGCTTTGGGCAGGGTCCAGCTGTGTGATTAAATTTCCCATGGGGAACTCCATAGTATAGCTGATCCCAGCGGGCAGGAAGTCTCCCTTACTAATGAACAATCAGGAGCACACTTTAAGGCTTCTGACTGGCAGATGTGTCTCCTACTTGCCCCACACCTAATATCACTTATGATGTCAGGGGCAGGTAGGCACAGTTTTGGGGAAACAGCTTCATGAGCCAAATGGGGCCCCATGCTAGGTCTAACTGGGCCCATGGCATGGAGGTCACCCACCCCAGCTTGCAAGCAAAGAGGATGGGAACAAGTGCACTAAGCTCTTCCCCTTGTGATCCTCCAAGTTATGGATCATGAAGGTATGAAGTGAGGAGCTTTCACTACTTGTGGAAGTGCCCTGCACACTTTAGACCCCTGATAATGCTGATGGAGCATGGCACTTCCTCCCTGCTCACCCTGCCTGTGCTCAGATTTTGCTGTAATCCGCCCAGAGAGCTTCGGCAATGGGGCCGTATATAAATGTAATAAATAAATAATACGTGTGAGCAGAATGGCCAAATAGGGCTAGAAGCTAATGTCTACTTTCTACCAAGTGCTGGATGCTCTCACCCTGTCTTTATGGGGCATAAAATAGCAGTGCCTCTGCATATTCATCATTATGCCGTATAGCATGCGGTTGAGGTTAAAATATAGTAGTTGCTTCCTTCACTTCAAGTAGATTACATGAGCAGGAGCGAAAAGCTTTGCTCTGAGTTTGTAAGACTCAGCAGCAACAAAGCTTCACATCTGTTGCAGTGGTTGCTAGGAAACTGTTAACAATTCCCTGGAAAATTCATTAGAAATGTTGGCCATCAAAGCTTCTGTGATTAGTTAGCAGGTATAAGTAGGGTTGGGATGAGAAAATATTAGGTATGATGATCATGATGAGTCAAGGACATTCCTCTCCTCCCCAAAGAGTTTTTTAGAGTGAGTGGGAAACTTATTCCTTGAATGCACAGATCTCTTGGGAGGCGAAGTTGTAAGAAACTCCAACCACAAGGGACAGAAAACTGTAACTTTGCCTACGGTGACATAGTCCTGTGACCCACAAATATTGCTGCTGGTGGGTTTGTGACTTGGCTGGGATCAGCTTCAGGTTTGGGAGGGGCCTTGGCAGAATACCCTCTGGTGGGTCCCTCGCTAGGTGGGTGAGCCCCAGTGATGATGGCAACAGCGAGCACAGAAGTGGTCCATGCAGCACTGGGCAGCTACAAATCATCATTTTAATTTTTCACAATGTAACACTGCTCCAGGGTACTGTGGGAAATTTGAACGGTTCCCAGATCCAACTCTGATTGGTGTGCTGATTTTTTTTTAAAAGAGAGACTCAGGACAGGCATCAATCAATGGTGGGCCCTGCAGGAAGTGGTAGGAGCCCAGCAATTGCCTGAGGATGTTTTGTGCCAATGCCAAGCCTGGCTGATATGAAATAACTGGCACGCTTGTGTGAGGAGATGACTGTTGTGATTTGCACAAATCCGGGATGCAGTAATCCTATCAATTGCAGCAAACTGCAAATTCCAACCCCAGAGGGGGCTCCAAGTGGCCACACCATTTGATCCCAGTTGCGTCATGAGCCCACTAGCACCAGCAGCACTTCCCACAAGTAGCTGTATGCCTATGAACCAGGCATTAGAGTTGCATCCCCTGAAACTTGAAATCCACAAGGGTCATATTGCAGATCTTCTGACATGTCCTCCTAATCATTTGTTGAAAGCCTTTCACTTCTTGGAGCCATGTCTTTGTTTCAGCTCACTGTTTCAGCTCGCTTTGATGCTTATGAGTCAAAGTGTGACTCACGATTTGATATGACGCATTATTAACCAAGTTGAAATAAATGTTGTTCGGCACACACGGAAGTGAATCTCTTACATTTCTTCTATTATAATTTTGGGTAAGATTGGAAAACTTGAAGGAACAATGTAATTGAAAGGTGCAGAAGGTAAGCAGTTTGCAGAACCGCAGGAGCTAAGCAGTTTAGGGCCTGGCCAGTAGATGGATGCATGACCATGAGATGATGATGATGAGCTCTGCTGAATCAGACCAAAGCCCCATCTGGTCCAGCATTCTGTTCTCACTGTAGTCAATCTGATACCAATGGGAAGACTGCAAGCCTGACCTGAGCACAATAGAACTCTCCCCACTCATGTTCTGCAGAGGCCTGCTGCCTCTGATACTTCAGGTGGTACATCGCTATCATGACTAGGAGCCAATGCTCCACGAGTTTGTTTTATCCCATTTGAAAG
Organism: Rhineura floridana; assembly: GCF_030035675.1. Lineage (NCBI taxonomy): Eukaryota > Metazoa > Chordata > Lepidosauria > Squamata > Rhineuridae > Rhineura > Rhineura floridana. Next base: position 32,664,567 of record NC_084486.1, on the reverse strand, counting down.
CCATCCAAGATCCGCTTCAACCCCTGCAAACGAGAGCTTTGGAAGCAGGCTGGAATACAAAAAGAAATTCATTTAAAAACTACATCATCATAACTGAAACATTTTTCAAGCTAGCTACAGACCTAGAAGAAACAACTAGAATTCTAGGCTGGGAGAGCAGCTGAAAAGTTATGGTTGGGGGTGGTGGTTGTTTTTTTCTAAATGTTCTACCATTACAAATGCCTGAAAATCAAAACATCAGAATAGGTCCTATCAGTCTGAAATTTGACATGGAGTTGATAAGTGCAGGGGAATTCCAGAAGCATCCCCATTGCCCAAAAATAATAGTTCCACCCTTAAACTCTGCCTAACTGGGTACAAAGGAGAGGAGTGGGCCCAGGGAGACAATATTTGCAATATCCAGTCAAAAAAGAGACCTGTCCATTGGTCTGGGAGCTTCCTGAGAACATAAGCATCTTTTAAAGTGAAGTGAAGTGTGCCTCCAAGTATGTCCAGAGAACAACAAAACAACTCTGTTCTAGTGGTACTAGATTCTGCTGGTTAACGTACTCCATAATTGGAATGAGTCTCACGAAGCCTGTATCCCATAATATGATGATGATGAACTGCCTTCAAGTTGATCCCGACTTATGGCAACCCTATGAACAGAGTTTTCATGGTAAGCTGTATTCAGAGGGGGTTTACCATTGCCTTCCTCTGAGGCTGAGAGGCAGTGACTGGCCCAAGGTCACCCGGGGAGCTTTATGGCTGTGTGGGGATTCAAACCCTGGTCTCCAAGGCCATAGTCCAGCACTCTAACCACTACGCCACACTGGCTCCCATCCCATAATAAATTTCATGGCAAAAGACAAAGAAGCAGACATGATGAAACAGTAGATGTGTATCCCTAACCTTTAAATAAACCAGAAAGAAGTGGATTAAAATAAAATAAGATTGTGATGCAAATGAGAACAAGTGTTAGGATAGCTATGCAAGATGAATTAGCAAGGGAGATCAAAGTGCAGAGGTGGAGGTGGCAAACTGTTGTAGACTGGCCCAATAACCAGTGTGATTCCTGGGTAGGAATGTCAGAATTCTGACAAAAACAGAAGTGGGAGTGGAAATTGCCAATGTTTGCTTTTCATTCCGTCTCTGGAATAGAAATCAATCTAGCAAATTTCATTGGTATTTGCTGATGCTGTTGCTTTCAGTCCACAAACTGATCATGTTATTTTATGTTTTGCAGTGTTTTCTTTGCACTAAAATGAATGGAGTGGAATAACGTAATGTCTTACATAATTTATGTAATTTGTGTAATTAATTATCTAAATTATGTAAATTATGTAATTTCACCATGGCGGGCAGCAATATGACTAATATAATTTTTGGTGGAAGACAAACAGCAATGGAATGGTTCCCAGGCTATGGTCTGAAGGCACATGAGGCCACCATCTTGCTGAACCCAAGCAGGTCTGGGTCTGGTCAGTACCTGGATGGGAGACTACCTGAGAACTAGTATGCATCTCTGTGATGCATGGGTTAGAGCATTTGTTGTGCAATGTGGTGGTTGTTAGTTCTGGAGCAAGGAAGAGGTATCTTACATTTTAACAAAAAACAAGAATGGATGCATGCGCAAGAAATCTGCAAGAGTGACAGAAAAAGGTTGCAAGGGCAGGGAAGAACTAACATTTCTCTATTTCTCTGAATCACCAGAAAGGCCTGAAATTGAATAAAAAATCTCTGTGTACCCTGAGCACATAGGTGTGTGAATAAATAACATTTTCAAATGGTGGAAGGTTATTACATTTATACCCCACCTTTCTTTCATCATGGCCTTCAAACCATAGCTTGTGACTAGGTACGTCTATTGAGCTAACTTGCCTAAACAATCCTATTAGTGAAGTGTGCAGTTTTAAATTTGAGACTTATACTGTTAGTAAAACTGCACAATTAGGTGAAAACAAAAATAGTGGATGTTTTTACAAGTATAGGTGATAAACAGCCAGATTATTGCATAATACTAATATTTTTATTATTACGTGCTTAAAATACTATAGTTTATTAAGCTACAGATCCTACTGTGGATCAATCTCCATAGCAATTTTTTCCCCACGACTCTGGAAAGCTGTGGTAGCCTGCTGCTCATTGGCTCCCAGGGAACTGCTATGTGAAACAGGAGGGAGCTTCTTGAAGAACAAAGATACGGTCAGCGTCCTTTATGGCCTCTTGGCCTGATTACTGCTATGTAGAGCTGCCTTTAACAACTCTTAGGAAGCTTCAGGCAGCACAGAATGCAGCAACTCTCTGCTTGGTGGGGAAAGAGTAAAACATTTGTGGCCCAATCAAGCTCGAGGCTAAACACATGTAGAAGCAGGCCTTCATCTATATATCCTTCACTGGATAGAGAACAGCATACATGCAAAGGTCCTGCAGGCACAGTTCCTTTATCCACTCCAATGCATGCACAAGCATTTCCCTTTTTAAAAAACAAGAGATTCTGTCATTCAGCTATCTGTGAGAAGAAGCAGGAGACAACACACAGTCCCCTTACCCACAGCTTTCCTGCCAGAGAGCTGACGAGGGAGATACTAGCTTTTAAAAACTTGTTCCATGTATGCTATGCTGGATAAGAGCTCTGAACTTCAGCATTTGCACTGGTTTCCTATTGTCTACCTTACTCTATATAATGCTTTTAAGGTGCTCATCCTAAACAGCATTTTGGGGGACAAGCATTTCCCCATGTGACCCACCTCTCTAGCTGTGTGATCATCAAGATAAAGCCTGCTTCAGATTCCATCTCTTTGCATTATTAGGCTGTTTGCCCATCATGGCACCATCTACACTGGAACACCCTTTGCAGAAGGGGACTCTGTCGCTCCATCCCTTTGTTGAGGTGGCAAAACGTTTTGGAGTCAGATAGCTATTCAAATTAGAAATCTTTGTGGTTGATATCTACATAGGTTTTATATGCAATTTTAATATTGACTTTTGTTTGCTTTACTGTGAGCCATCTTGACATTTTTATTAGAAAGGCATTGGCTCACTTTTAATATAAATCATGTCAAATAAAATTGCTTTCCCACATGCACAGTTTGACTCTGGACAGAAATGGGGGAAATATGAATTTTGTCCTTTCAAACTGGGGGGGGGGATTGGGGGTGTGAATAAACTCTATTCAAGTTTTGTGGCGGTGATTATTTGCTATTGTTGGTGGGTAGCAATCCTGGTGGTCCTTTTGTTTTAAAAAACAAACAAACTTTAGATTGTGAGTTCATGTACCTCTCCAGTAAAGCTCTTGGCACCTGTTGGTAACCATTTTCTGGATAAAGTGTTATTCCAGATCATTGGGAGAGGGAGGGTGATAGCATTTGCCATCAAAATTATGCTTAAAACTGCACAATCTAAGTATTTTAAAATATATGCCACTGGTGCTGTTGGCCCACCCAACCACTATAAATATTTGCTCCCTGAAAAAAAAAATGCCTAAATTCCCCCAGCCCAAATTTGGTGTCTGCAACAGGATGCTGAATTGGAGTGGGGGGGGCCCTTCTTCATTAAGTGATAGATTACTTAATTCAAGCACATAATGCTCATCTTTTTTCTATGCAAATAGCAATCTCCCACGTAATGTCTTGTCAGATAGTTTGCTCAAATCCAAACGTAACCTGATTTCTGAAAAACCCAAACATGATAGTTAGTCTAACATCTTTAGTGGACTGAATTACAACATTCAGTTCTAGCATCATAAAACCTTGGGTTCAAGAGGAGAGTTACTATACTTAAAATTTTAACATGCACCAGAAAAAATCTATGGGAACTGTGAGTTAAGGTGCCCACTTTACTGTATGCCATGGAAACAAACAATGCTCTATCACACATATTGTGTACGCCTATAACTTAGGTTCTGTGCGCCCATACTTTTACTTGGTCTTTTAGTCCAGGTTCTCTTCCTCTGCAGGTTGGGAAAAGTTCACTGACTATGGGGTCAGTTTATTGCAATCTTTAATTAATGCCAATGAGATTCTTCCACACACTGGTCAATTGTAACACAGGGTGAATCAGCTAATCCCAGAGTGTCCTTCCTACCTTCCCTGGGACACTGCTGCTGCTCATGACAGTGAGACCAATACCACAGGATCTCCTCTCTCCGAGGTAGCACGGTAGTGGACACATCATGGCACTCACAACTCATTTTGGATTGCAGCCAACTCAGTTTTACTAAGAGCAGACCCAATGAAATTAATAGGTCTAAGTTACCCATGTCCATTAATTTCAATGGATCTATGCTGTGATTTGGTAAAAGATGTAATTTTTTTGGTTAAGTGATACGGATTTTGTCATATGCTTAATAATATGCAATTGTAACACTGCACAAAAGTGAGATTTTTCCTCAATAATTAGTGGATTTGCACAGAAAGGCTAGAAAAGCATTTATTAAATAAAAAAGTCTCACTTTTTTTTTTTTTACTATTTTTGGTGCCTTTGTTTTGCTGCGGTCATTTTTTTCCCCCCACTATGGCTAGGGGCCCTGGCCTCTGGGAGGGCCTATTTGGAATCAGTCACTACCCCAGGAGCCGAATTATTTTGAAACTCACTACTGTTGGTGCAAGCTGCCTCAAGCACTAAGGTTGAGAGGCAGAATATTCACACTTTCATCATATGTATAATAAATAAAATTACAGGGAAGATACTAAAGTGGAATTAAAATCTAAGGAAAGTTTAAAAATGGCAAGAACAGTAACTTTTCTGTTTTTATGCTTTGGATATTAAAGAGTTCCTGTGGCTCTTCCTCCTTCATCCAATTGGTTCCTTGAACCTACTCTAGTTGTCATGGTTTCCTTCTGTATTTAAAGCTTTTTGATTAGTAAAGGCCACATTCTGCCAGCCTCACTCCCTCAGAGTTGTACCTCTTCTGCAAATTGTCTCAATTATTTCAAACCTGCCCAGACTCTGTGAGTCATTTCTATTATTTTCTTTAAATCAAACCCCTAATTATTTTACCTATGCAATCAATGCAATGTGGGTCTCTATTATCATTTCTCCCTTACAGTATCTCTTGGAGGCTGCAAATCTAATTAGCATTTCTCAGATAATCTCAGGAGCCGGCCAAATAGATTTAAATCACTTTGATTTACATCACAAGTTCTAATCATGATTTAACAACAAGGCAGCCGTGATTCAAATGCTCAGTTTTAATCATAATTTCCATTTATATTTGGTAGCTAATTTCTTTAGAGGAGATTCATTCTCGCTGGTTGGCATTGCCATTAGACCATCTTGATTTGATTACTTTTTTACTATTAAAGCCAGACAAAATTAAACGTAAGCTTCTTCTTTTTGACTAGCCACCAGGACAGATTCAAAAGCCCCAAATCAAACGTTTCTGAGCACTAGGGTTACTATCACTAATCATGTGACTGATTGCTATTGGCAGTTCTGATGTTGCCGATTACCTGCTTGGGGGAGTGGTGGAGATAACGGTGCTGGATTCAGACTCACTATTGCTCTAGCACAGGTGTGTGGGGAACTGTATACAATCCAAGGGCCACATGCACTTCTGGGAAACATTCCAAGGGCCACATATCAGAGTTCAAGGATACATTCCAGCAAAGCAAAACCACTCAGGGTACAAAGCAGGGCCAGTGAAGGCCATGGCCCCCAGGATGATGGGGTGTGGCCTCAGAAGAGTTCTGATGGCCAGACAGAGAGACATTGAGGTAGGTCCGTGTTTGGCCCCTGGGCGTGAGGTGACCCATCTCTGCCTTAGCAGAGCTCTGTTGCCCAATGGGGTGAGTTCAGTCCAGGTTTTAAAAAATAGCAATAATACACTTGCTGCACTATGCAAAGGGCCTCGTCTCTCTGCCAGTTTAATGTCCCCTGCATGTGTAGATCTGGATTGTCAGCAAGAAAAAGCACTTACACAGTGCCCACTGACAAAGCTCTAGTGGCCAGAGTGGTTTAACAGTCAGCCGCTCTGACTGAAGCTCTGTGAGGGGAACAGGGAGCCTCCTAGCAACTCTCAGCACCCTTCACTAACTGCACTTCCCAGGATTCTTTGAGAGAAGCCATGACTGTCCAAAGTGAAATAAAGGCCTGGGGTGGATGTGGCCAGGGACTGTCAGGATGCCGGATTGGGGCCCTGACGTTTCAGAAGATGAGGAGAGGGAGGGGGTCATTTGGCCAGAGCCGTGTGAAGAAGACACAGAGGAGGGGGAGGGAATCTCAGAGATAGAACTGTCTGGCAGCGAAGACCTTGAATGTCCAACAGACACACATCCTTCCCATGAGCTTCCCACGCCTCCTCCCCCTTTGAGCTTAGAGCAGTTGGAGAAGGAGGGAGGGCAAGGGGGAATCCAACCACCTCCTGATTCAGGGAAAAGCAAGGAGAAGCAGCCAGATGATTTAGGCCTTGCCCCCCCGCTTTCCCCCATACCAGAATCAGAGTCCTCAGAAAGGGAGGGGGCAGTGGCACCCCCTTCACCACGTACAAGGAGACAGCAAAAGAGGCAGCAAACGAAGGGGGAGAGGAGGGGTGTGGATGTGAGCACTTTGAGGCGGAGTGAGAGAATTTGCGCTCGATTGCCCCCTTCTTAAGGGACGGGGGGAATACTGGTTTCTTGTTCTGTCAACTCTCTTCTAAAGTCGCAGGTTATGTGTTGTACTGAAACTTCATGAGACGGCGTAGTCTTTCTTTGGATATTACTTTAATAAAAACTGATTTGCTTTCACCAACTGGTCTGGTTCCTGAGTCTCAACCTGGATACGACAGGGACAGATTTGAATTTTGGTGGGAGGCTACATGTGCCTGCTGTAGAATAAAATGGTGGGGGGAACGCTGAAAAGCAATGATACTGTTCACAATGTTTTTGTGAAAGGAAAGGGGCTTCCCCTCTGCCCAGTATCCACCCACCCAATCTCCTCCCCTCCTCTTCCCCTCCCTGCCCTTCCCTGGGTCAGTGTTGGACTATGACCTGGGAGACCAGGGTTCAAATCCCTACATAGCCATTAAGCTCACTGGGTGACCTTGGACTAGTCACTGCCTCTCAGCCTCGGAGCAAGGCAATGGTAAAACCATGTCTGAATACCATTTACCATGGAAACCCTATTCATAGGGTCCCCCAGAAGTCAGCATCGACTTGAAGGCAGTCCACTTCCATTTTCAAACATGATTACAAAGAAATAAATCCCACTGAACTCAAAAAGTATGCAAATGATCAAACCGACCCTCCCTTCACCTCCCTCCTAACTCCTCCCTCTTTCCTCTTCCCTCCCCCTTCCTTTGCCCCTCCCTCCCCATTCCCATCCCCTTCCAATCCCCTCCTTCCCTTTCCCCCTCCTCCCCATCCCCTTCCTCCACCCCATGGTCAGTTTTACCTATCTTAAGCATAATTGCATGGGAGTAAATACCATTGAACTCAATAAGCATGCAAATGATCAAACCTGCCTTCTCCTCCCTCTTTCTTTGCTCCCCTCCAATCTGCTCCTTTCCCCTCCCCCTCCTCCTCTCCCATGGTCAGTTTTACCTATCCTAACCATGATAGCATAGGAGTAAATCCCATTGAACTCAATAAGCATGCAAATGATCGTACCTGCCTTTCCCCTTCCCCTCTCCTCCCCCTTCCTCCTCCCCTCTCCTCTTCCTTCTTCCTCCTCCCCTGCCCACTCCAGCCCTCCCTCCCTCCAGTCAGTTTCACCTATCCTAAGCATGATTTTAGGGGAGTAAATCCCACTGAACTCAATATGCATGCAAATGATCAATCCATTCTCAGCAGACTTGCACAGGATCCAATTTCTTACCTCCTGGATTAAAAGGCAGAGAAATTCACTAATAGGCAAAAAACCTTGCAGTTTAAGAACGTACCTATAGCTCACGGAAATGTGTAGGGCACTACAATATCTCAGAGAAGAGGTCAGATCTCCTGCTCCCCTGGTGCATTCACTATAGCTGCCAAATTTCCCGCTTTTTAAAGTTTGATAGAAATATCTGTGGGCTATAGGTACATTCTTAAACCACAAGGTTTTTTGCCTATTAGTGAATATATATTATAGCAGGGATAGGGAACCTGTGTTACACCAGATGTTGTTGAACTCTAGCTCCCATCAGCCCCAGCCCTCATCCTTAAGGGTGAGGACTGATCAGAGATGTAGTCCAACATCATCTGGAGAGCCAAAGGTTCCCCATTCTCTGCCTTACAGATCCTAGAAAGGTCTATATTATGCCCGCTTTGTAAAGGGCTACAGGGACAGTGTGTTTTAAAATAAGGGACAAATGAGATAATTCAAACAAATATGACCTTCAAACGTAATGCAAAACAATGATCATGTAACAACCCTAATTTTAGTGCAGTAATCACAGTGAATCTGACTTATTCCCACTTAGCCTTTCATGACCCATATTTATTAAAAGGAGGAATGGGAAAACATACTGGCTGGGTTTTGCAATAATTTCTTGTTATGTACTCACAAGCAATGATCACATAACCCAGATAGTAGATTGTCGACATGGAACAACAAAACCTCATCTTTGCTAAAAGGAGTAACAGGTGGTTGGAGGGAGCCCTGGCTCCTGGATAGAGAGGCAAGCCAGCATGGAGCCTCAGTTTCTAGAGAGGCAACCTCACTACTTCCCCTAGTTCAGGTAGCTGTGGCAGTTGAAATGATGCTTCTCAGCATGCTCAGCAATGTCATTTTCTGGAGGGATCATGGAGTTTGTAATTTTCTAAAACTACAAATGCATCATCTTGCTCAAACCATCATTTCAACCCCTGGAACTGGCCAAGCCTTCGAACTAGGGCTCCGTCCCGCTGCTGGTTATCCCTCTTCACCACACTAAGGGGGGGGCTGCATGTGAAGAAGGGGAACTGGGAGGTATCAAAAGGAGATCTAATTTTGTAACCAAATTTGAGGATTGATCTAGGTTTGTATGAGTACAGTATATTGACCCAAGTTGGGTTGCAGTTCTTCACGTGTGTGGGGCGGGAGTGTTGACATTCTGAGCCCCTCCCCCTTTGTGTGCTTCCCCAGCCTCTGATTGCCATCACCCTACACCTCAACATAAGGCTATTAGAACAGGTCGGGATTATTTTTCAATGACTGCATTTGATCTATCAGGAGGCTTTTTATTTTATTGGCCACACATTATACTGTAATTCCATTCATTAGTTATTTTAAGAATAGTCTTTGTCAGCCTGTGGTTTGTGTATAATTAAATGATGTTGATAACCATCATCATCAAAAGAGCTGCTAAAAGGCTTGACTGACGAAACAATAGAATACACACTAAGAGCTAAATAGGTTGAAAGCTTTGCTATTCTTCCTGTGAATTCAGTGGGACTAAAACTTTCACCCTAAAAACATATGGCCAGAATCCTGAGCAGAGCTTGGAAAAGTTACTTTTTTGAACTACAACTCCCATCAGCCCCAGCCAGCATGGCCACTGGGTTGGGCTGATGGGAGTTGTAGTTCAAAAAAGTAACTTTTCCAAGCTCTGATCCTGAGGAAGCCTGTGCAAAAGCAAAGTTCTACCAAAATTAATTGGACTTATGCTGCAATCCTAGCCCTGCAGTCAACCCAACTGAATTCAAAATGACTTACTTCTGAAGAGGGATTGCACTATTAAAACATTTGATGCACTGCAGTCACTATGTGTGTTCTATAGTAGATAAGGAATTCCCTGTTGCTGACTCACAAAGCCCAGAACAAATACCTAGCCCTGTTAGGGTTTATGTGATAGTATATTTTAATTTAGGGAGGTTACGTTTGGCTTTTTCCTATTTTTGTTTCTTTAATGAAAGGGTAGAGAACCCTCAAGTCATGGGCCTCATTGACCTACCATGTCTTCTTATTTGCCTGCAAGACTCTTTTGGCTGAGCCATGCCTACCTTCCCTATTCCTGATGTCATACAGTAAAGACACAGCTGGGCCAAGGGAGTTTTGCAGGCTCCACCAATCAGGTGATCAGCAGTACCTGAAAAGCCCTGTGGACAGCACTTTGCAAGCACCAAAAACCAGCAGATTGCTGGGATGTGCCTAGCTCCAGCATGGCATCAGCTGATCATCTGCACTGACAAAAATTGGTCCCTTGAGGTCATTGTGACATCAGGTGACTGACAGGTGAGACACCTTGCCCACCTATCAAAACTTGGCCTGCAAGACATGAGGAGATAAGGATTTGGCCCTCTGGCCCGGTCCAGTTCTCCACCCCTGATTTATTAGTTTGCCCATGACTGCACACAACATTTGAAAAAAGATTTAGAATAACTGATCTTCTTATTGATCAGTAAGTGGTTAAAGAACAGGAAGCAAAGAATAGAAGTAAACAGACAGTTCTGACAATGATGGGATGTAAGAAATCCCCCCCACCCCCGGATCAGCGTTGCGCTCTGTGGTTTTTAAAACTTGATTGTAAATTATAGCACTTAAGGGTGAGCAGTGAGATGGCCAAGTTTGCATATGACACCAAATTGTTCAGGGTTATGTAATGGGAAGATCCGGATTAAAATATGGATATAATGTGCTCAAATCATTTACACATGCTTCGATTGGCTTATAAGATGCTTGACACTTATTGAATTAGTGTATAAAGTTTGATATAGGTATAAGAGCCAACAGTAAAACAGGAGTTGTTTGAAATTGTCCCCCTTCAGAGTTGGAGAAGAGGCATTTTAAAAAGACAAGCGTTTTTTCCATTCTCCCCCTCCACGAAGCCTGGGTGTACAGCCAAGATAGTAGTTTTTAGAATCAACAAGTTGAGTTAGAATGCAAACAATGAAGAGAACAGGAAAGACCTGCGTAAGAGTTTTTGAATGGCCAGCAGTAATCTGGCCAATTCACCTATGAACTAATATGAATCTCTGAGAACATCTATGTTTATAATACAGAAATGTATGAGAACAGAAAGGTGATTGCTTGTTTGTAAGACTGTCCCATGAGAATGTTTATGACAAATCTGTGGGAATTAATACATGAGAAAAGACCATGGGAACACTTCTTCCAATAGAAAAGAGAATGTATAAAAAGCCAGGTTTCATAGCACTCAGGGCCCCTCAGCTCTGCTAGAGTGTGTGTGTGTGGGGGGGGGGTTGAAGAAACCAGGAGAACCATCCATCTATTCCATCCATAACATCTGATGGGTGAGGAATCATGACATGTATTCCTATGTCATTTGTACTTTGGCTCTGTGATATGACTTAGAGTTTAACTCAGTCTTTCAGCTATTGTAACCTGTTTTAATTCAGATGTGCCTTCAGAGTTTTATACTCTGATGTTAAATGGATATCCAGCAATTTCTTTTGTGCAAATATATATATTTCTGTTTTTCTGTTTTCTGTTTCTGCAATGTTGGCTAAGGCCACCTAGAATGCATTGTATTAATTGTAGTGTGCAAGGTATGAATAAATAGCATATAAAGTGTTATAAAGACTGTTCTGTTGTCTGAAGTCTGACTCCGAAATAGAACATTTCTGGTACCGCCCAAGACTCAAGAATTCTTGAGTGGGGTCTCTAATTTATTATCCGCCTTCACTAGATGACTGCTGTTGATAACCTGTGAGCTTAGGTGACCTAACGTTCGACATACAAGGACTCTGTGTAGATATGGAGGAAGGGAGAAAGCAAGAACCCTCACCCCTATACATACACTGGCAAGGGGGTAGCCTTGACGTTAACAGTTATAAGAACAAAAAGGGATTGCACTGCAAATGGAGAAAAACTGTAGCTCAAGAGTACAGCATCTGCTTTGCATGTAGAAGGTCCCAGGTTCAATCCCCACCATCTCCAAGTGGGGTGGAAAAGATTTCCTGTTAAACCCTGGAGAGTAGCTGCTAGTTAACAATGGTCTGACTCAGTAATGAAGCTTTCTTCTGTGTTCGTGTCTCCCCAAACTGGCATTAAAATGGCAAATATCAATCAATATAAGCAAATTTCAAGTGATGCATGTTGGGGCAAAAATTCCTGCTTCATGTATATGCTTGTGAACTGGCAGCGACTGACCAGTCATGGTGAATATGTCAACCCAGTGTGCAGCAGCCGTGAGAAGAGCAAATTCTGTCAGAGATCATTAAGAGAGTCTGAAAACAAAACTACTGGTATTATAATGCAGTTATACAATCTATAGTGTTACTGTCGTTGGAATACTGTTTTCAGTTCAGGCCAAGGCATCTCAGAAAGGATATTGTAGAGCTGGGAAAGGTTCAGAGAAGGGCAACCAAAATGATAATGGAGCTGGTTCAACTCTTCTATGAGGAAAGGTTACAATGTCTGAGCTTTTTAATTTAGCAAAAAAAAAAAGTAGGTGAAGAACATGATAATGTGCATAAAATTATACTTGGTATGGAGAAAGTGGATAGAAAGAAGTTTTCCCCACTCTCTTATAATACCAGAACCCAGGGTCATCTGATACAGCTGAATGTTGGAAGATGCAGCACAGCAAACAAATGTTATCCACATGGTACAGAGTTAATACTAGGGATGGGGAAGAATATCTGCTATATCGGACTTAGAACCATATTCCGACTGAATTCAACAGTCCGCTATTTTTTTGGGCCTGCACTGATTTCTTGTGGCAGGCTGTGGCTGTAATCAGCACAGATTTCCCTCCCCCCAATTTCCCCCCTGATTTTATGTAATCATCTTCATAATTTCCTCTAAGTTGATGCATTCGTGTGTAGGTGTGATAAATAGGAAAAAACAAAGCATGTGGAACACCGTCATCGTTTACATAGGCATTTATGTTAAAAATAAGCAATTTTTTCACAACCAAAAAAACAACAGCAGATCAAATCGGCAAGTGCCAAAGCAAGCAGGAACAAAAATAAGGGGTGGATTGGGATCAAACAATCGGAATACAAGCAGATTGGAACTTGGCAGCAAACCCCATCCCTAGTTAATACTATCGAATTTGGTGTCACATGTAGTGATGGTCATCAACTTGGATGGCTTTAAAAAGGGTTAAACAAATTCAGAGGAGATAAGGTTACCCTTGGCTGCCAGCCATGATGGTTGTGTGTTGCCTCATGGGTCAGAGGCCATTGCGACTGAATGCCAGTTGCTGGGGAGCAAGTGTAGAAAGAGAACTGCTGTTCTCACCTCCTTCTTCTGGGCTTCCCATAGGCATTTGACTGGCCACTGGGAAAACAGGACACAGCACTTATACCTGGATGGGCCTTTGGCATGATCTAGCAGGCCTCATGATCTAGCAGGGTTCATGTTCCTAAAGAAGATGAAGAATAGATGTGGCAGAAGTGCCCGGAGAAGGGCAATAGTGTTCGTACTGCTTATCCATGGATGGTACAGGTCTGAATGTGAATTGCAGGGCTGCTTAAAATGGGGACTGAGACTGCCCAATCTAACAGTCAACCCACTTACTGGCTTTGAGGGCCCTGCCTCTGGGCCTACCTCAACCCGAGTTGATGCCAACTGCATAGTTTGGTGGGGTGGGCTTTGCTGATGGTGGAGAAGCTCTATAGAAATGCTAAGAAATATTATGGGGATGTTTGGAGGATAATGCTAAGAATGCAGTATATCTCTTCTAAAGCACCATTTCTGAATCTGTGTTAGTGCAAAAAAAAGAAAGCCATTTTAATATTGAACATATTTTTTAAAATCAACATGGATTTGTCAGTTGCTTTTCAAAAGCAGGTCATTAAAATATAATTTATGGCATCATTGCGAGAACATTCTTATTTCTAGGCTAGTGTGTGGGAGCTCATCTTAATGCAAGCCTCTGGGCTGTCATGTTCTGATCATATTTTTAGTGTTGGCCAGGGATACTTAAGAAAGTATATCAAATGTTGGCACTGCTGTGTGAAGAAGGATGTTTGTATAAAATAGCTATGCTTATTACGATTCCTTTCAGTAACCATCTATGGTCAGCCAGTAAGTGACCTGTATAAATTAGGAAGTCCAGAGAGTTTCCGCAAATAATGACAAGGGAGCAAAAGCCAGGGCAACTGGAGCAATTATGGTCTTGTTTCAGAGCTCACCACAATCAAATAAGTGCAGTACTAATCTCAACCAGGAGACTGTGTTATTGGATTAAAGAAAGTTTTCTTGTAAACAGATGGTAGAGGATGGGTTTCCAAACTAATGATGAAGACAAAAAAAGGAATGAAAATCTAGGAAATAGTGAAATATTCATGCGCCCAAAGGTCTGCCTACATCTACTTTGCTGCGATAGGAAACCTGTTGTTGGACTCCCATCAGGCCCAGCCAGCATGGCAAATGATCAGGTATGATGGGAGCTGTAGTCCCAACAACATCTGGAGGGGCACAGGCTTCCTGTGCCAGAGTTCCTCTGCTTTAGCATTTTCTTGTGAGAATGAACTATCCTGTAATGCTGGGTTTGCAAAATGCTGGGGCACAGGGAAGGGTTGTGAGTAGGTATCTGAGATGGATGATCTCAGGGTTCTCATGGTCATTATGAACATTCCTTATTCAAAGGATAATCATCTTACTTACATTCTAAATTAAGAAAGGATGTTCATAATGGCTATGAGAAACCTGAAATCATTACAATGCAGGCATACAATCATACACAGATATATTTGACGCTATTGTCATAGAATAAAATGGAATCCAGGTCAGGCATATGACACAATTCTGAATTAGAGAGACTGTAAGGAAAACATGAAGAGCCCTGATGAACTAGACCAAAGGCCCATCTAGCCTAGCATCCTGGTTTCACAGTAGCCAACCAGATGCCTATGGGAAGCCAACAAGGAGAACATGAGTGCAATCACCCTCTCCTGCATCCAATTCCCAGCAACTGGTATTCAGAGGCCTCCGATATTGGAAGTAATACAGCCATCATAGATAAAAGTCAGTGACGGCCTTATGATCCATGATTTTTTCTTTCAAACCATCCAATCTGGTGGCCATTACTGACTCTTGTGGTAGCAAATTCCATAGTTTAACTGTTATCATTGTTATTATTTCATCACTTTTATAAATGTCTCAAAGCAGCTTACAAGATACTAAAATACATAAGAACATCAAGCATTTAAAATCCATAACACATAATAAAACATGAGACTATTATATGTGTTCATCCATCAACAAGAATACCAAATCCTACCCCACTGAATCCTGCTCCACTGAAAGGTGAACATCAAGCCAGGCCAGAATCATACTGTATTTTTACCCTCATCCCTTAGGGATAAATTTCCATGAACCAGATGTTCTTCAACTCCTGTCAGCTTCCCCTTTGTGATCAGTTCATAAGTTGCTCTGCCATCTTTTAGATTTTAAGTCAACAATCAGGTGAAGTCTATTCCTTTTGTTCAAGCCTGGCTTATCCCAAAATGTTCCCCAATGCCTACCCAAAATGTTCCCCGGTGCCTAACAAATCCAAATATCTCATCCACACATTGAGTCTCCTCAGCTCTACCTGTCTAGCTGGCCCTGTGCATAGAATGGATTGCATTTCAGAGAAAGCTTGAAGGTCCTGGCTTTCAACCTCCTGTCTAACAACCTAAAATCAGTTCCAGGACTGTAAGGTTATATTTCCTCACATCAGTGGTGCCAACATGTACCATAAACACTGACTCCTCCCCACCCCCAACTATTTAGACCACAAGTCGTCATGTGGTCTGCATGCCTGCCACAAATCCAGCTGCCTATGCCCCTAATGATGGAATTACCCACTATCAGGAGCCTCCTCTGCAGATTAATATACTAAGTAGAAGAGGATCTCTGTTCATCTTCCAAAGAATGCACCCCTTCTAAGGGATCATTTCCCTTTTTCTCAGAGTGAGACTCTCCTTCCCTGAGACCCTTCTTCTCTATGACAACAGAGGAGATGTCACCCTGGAAATGAGATGCCACTATCCCATTCCTTGGAATTGGATGGTGTAATGGAGCAGTGGCTCTCACCTGACCTACTGATGTGGGTCACTGCTACTTACTGGTAAGGGAGGGAGAGAGACAGCGGGGAAGTTGGTGTAGGGTAAATGAACCAACAAGGGTATTGGGTTGGCTCCACCTATGTATGTATGTAGGTAGGTAGGTAGGTAGGTATGTCCCAATCTTTCTCCCAGCAGGAGCCCAGGGTAGCAAACAAAAGCACTAAAAACACTCTAAAACATCATAAAAACAGACTTTAATATATAGTACAAGAAAACATCTTTAAAAGCATATTAAAACAAAACATCTTTAAAAGCATATTAAAAAAACACTTCCAATACAGACATAGACTGGGATACGGTCGCTACTTAAAGCTTGTTGAAAAAGGATGGTCTTCAGTAGGAGCTGAAAAGATAACAGAGATGGCGCCTGTAATGGACCTGCTCTTTCAGAGGGAATACAACCCCATCCAAGGCAGGCAACTGACCAATTATCCAAACTTGGGAACCACCAACCCACAGCACCTCCATCTTGCTAGGATTTAGACTCAATTTATTGTGCTTCTTCCAGCCCACCACTGAGTCCAGGCAGCAGTCCAGGGCTTGCACAGCCTCTTGCAATTCAGATGTTACAAAGAAATAGAGCTGGGTATCATCAGTGTACTGCTGATACCTCACTACAAATCTCCTGATGACTGCACCCAAGGGCTTCATATAGATGTTAAACAGCATGGAGGACACTATGGTACCTGCGGCACCCCACAGCAAAACTGCCAGGAGGCCGAAAGAATGCTATTCTCTGAAAACAATCCTGGAGGTAGGATCAGAACCACTGTAAAACAGTGCCTCAGATACCCATCTAACTAAGTTGGCTCAGAAAGATACCATGGTCAACAGTATAAAAAACCACTGAGAGATCAAGTAATAATAACAAGGTCTCACTCCCCCTGTCCTTCTCCGAATAAAGGTCATCCATCAGGGCAACCAAGGCCAATTCAGGCCCATAACCAGGCCTGAACCCAGATTGGAATGAACTGAGACAATCCTTTTCATTAAGAGTACTTGCAATTGCTGTGCCACAACCCTCTCAATCATCTTCCCTAAAAGGGGGTATTTGCTACTGGGCGATAATTGTCACAAACCAGTGGGTCCAAGGTGGGCTTTTTTAGGAGTGGTTGGATCACTCCCTTGATATCAGCAAGACCAGCCCCCTTGCCAGTGAATGCACATGGTCGAGGGTTCTTGCTTTCTCCCTTCCTCCATGTCCACATAGAGTCCTTGTATATCAAACTTTAGTTCATCTAAGCTCACAGGTTATCAACAGCAGCCATCTAGTGAAGATGGAGAATGGAGGAGACCCCACTCATAGGGTTACCAACCGTACTCGTTTAAGAGTACATGTACTCTTTTGGAGATGATGCAACAGCATACTCTTACTTTTCACTTATCAAAGCCAAATGTACTCTTTTTGAAATGACAAAATGATGGTAACCCTACCCACTCAAGAATTCTTGGGATGCATCAGAAATGTTCTATTTGGGAGTCAGACTTCAGACAGCAGAACAGTCTTTATAATATATGCACACTACAACTAATACAATGTATTCTAGGTGGCCTTAGCCATCATTGCAGAAACAGAAAAACAGAAATGTAAATCAGCATGAAAAAAGTTGCTGAATATCCATTAAACTTCAGAGTATAAGACTCTGAAGGCACATCTTAGTTAAAACAACAATAGTTGAAGGACTCAGTTAAACTCTAAGTCATATCACAGAGCCAAAGTACAAAGTACAATGAAATACATGTCATGATACATCACCCATCAGACGTCATGGATGAAATAGATGGATGGTTCTTCTGCTTTCTTCAGCCCCCCACTCTAAACAGAGCTGAGGGATCAGGAGTGCTATAAAACCTGGCTTTATATACACTTTTTCTTATCTAAGGGAAGGTGTGTTCCCATGGCCTTATCAGCTACTGCCTGTTAGCTGCCTCCTTGCTGTCTCTTTCTACCTTTTGTCTATGCAGCCTCATCAGGCTCTCCATCAGGTCATTAGTCAGATGCTCCCGGTGCAACTTCTATTCTTAACTCCCTGGAAAGTCAGCAAGTATCAGCCACGCCTTGTCTGCAAGTATCAGCCACTCTATATAATGAGCTTCCTCTTACTTCAAGTTGACAGTTAAAGTAGCATATTGGCTGTCTGCCCAGACCTCTTATCTCTATGTCTGTTCCAATTGTTTTCATAGGAAAATTACAGCTTTAGTTGAAGATGGAGGAAAAAGGGGGAGTAGTTTTACACTACCCTTTTCTTCCTGTTAAGCTCTTATGCATGAAGCAGACTTCATAAACTATTTCAGCAAATCTTACGCATATTCTAAGCAACTCTTAAGCATATGTAAATGATGTCTTTTATGCATATTTTAAGTTATTATTTATTTATTTATTTATTATTTGATTTATATCCCGCTTTTCCTCCCAGCAGAAGCCCAGGGAGGCAAACAAAAGCACTAAAAACCCTTAAAACATTATAAAAAGACATTACAATATATTAAAACAAAACAACTTTTAAAACATTTTTTAAAAAGCTTTGAAGATTTTTTTAAAAAAAAGGTTTAAAAAGGTTAAAAAACATATTGGTGTTTTTTTAAAAAAAAAGGTTTAAAAGCATATTAAAAAGCAACACCAACACAGAAGCAAACTTATCCATTATCCAGGCTGGCCTATTACAGCCTCTTTCAGGGCAGCTGGAACCACTCCCTCCCACAATGATGCACAATGACAGGTTTTCGCCGAGCCTTAAAAACCTGGCTATTCAGGCAGGCCTATGGGATTGGGGAGGGTTAGTTTTATGATGTTTTAATTGGAAACTGATTTTAAATTGACTATGACTGTGTTTTATTTTGTATATTGTATATGATGTATTGTTTTTTATTGTAAGTCGCCTAGAGTGTCCATTAACCTGGACAGATAGGCGACCAATAAATAAAATTATTATTATTATTATTATTATTATTATTATTGACCACACCCTGGATTCACTCAGTCAAACCCCCTCAGCAAGCTTTAATAAGCCAAGAAGGGCAAGGGTTGAGAGGACACATTGCTGGCCACATCATTGCAAGCACCTTGTCCACGTCATCAGGTCACATCAACTGAAACCGATCCCAAGAAGTTGCAGCAGACATTGCACTGGACACCTCTCTGGGGACTACAGTAGATGTGCTTGAGGCATCAAGATTGCTATGGAGGCAAGGAATTTTACCCTCAAAGTGTCATGCAAACAGTCACAGTGGGTCTTCGAAGGATCTAAAACTCCATTTCCTGGAGTTGATGTCAACAGACCCCTGACAACATAAAAAAGCTCCACTTGATGGCTACTTGAGGATGTGATGAAGGCAGAGAAGCGGGCCTTCTTTGCCGCCAATGCACTTGCACTACACTGACATCCATACTGCCTCACCCCTCCTAGAAAGCAGCAGTGACTCAGCTGTCAATAGGTCAACTGAGTGCCACCCCCCCCACTGTACCTTCCACTACTGATGTCCCTGCTGTTGGGTTCTAACAGACATGATCAATTGGCTGTAATCTGGGACACAGTTCAGAAAGGGCAAAAACCTGAGCCTCATTCCAGGCCTTGGGATCACCAGGGGCAGGTTGTCCCTGAGTATACCTCTTTGGTTTCTTATATAAGAGAATGAGTGCTCTTTATTCATATGGAGACACAACACTGCAGTAGGGACATAATACCTACCTACCACCCACCCATGATAGTAGAGGCACGCAAGCGAGTAATATTTATACAGGATTGGATCCAGAGTTCCCATTAGCAGGATGCTTCCATCAGCAGGAGAGCCAGAACAGTGCTCTGGGAGGTGGCTGAGGCTGCAAGAAGCCAAAACAACAACAAAAGCTTCCCTCTACCACCCACCTGTAAGAACCACCATATCTTAGTCCCTTCCATGATCTGAAGAGCCTGGAAGGGCAAGTCTGGATCCAACCATAAGCTTCTTGCATTGGCGTCAACTCTGCCCATGCTACTGATCAACAGAATGGAGAAGACAAAACATGAAGTTTTGTTATGCAGCGTCTTTGCAAGATGAGATGTACAGGAGGCTGTAAAAGTAATATATTGGCAATCAGACCCCAAAGAAAAGATGACTTGATGGCCATATTTCTTGTTTGTTCTCCCTGAGTTCTTTGTCCTCACATACGCATGTGTCTATCAGTCACCCTCAAGATGACATAGATATATGAAGCTAGCAATTAAAATTTGTAATAGTAACAAAATAAATAAAAGTGGATCATAAAAATTAACCTTTCAGTCTTTCCCATCCAATAAATATTCCCTTATACAATGCCTCCCATCCAGCCCCAGATTCCATTTAATTCAACAGGAGCATTTAGTGTGTGCTCAACTATTTTCTCTTGAAATTAACAAGATCTTAAAGGTACTTCGATGCCACCAATGATACTATGACATGAGAGAAATAAATTTTGATACCATTCCACCAGTGGTACAATGATGCCACTGGTGAATCAATATATACAAGTCTTTGCTACAGTAGTGAAACCCATTTAGTGAATGGGACATTATGCAATTAACCAGATTTAGTTACATTATGATATTGCTGCAAGTAAACAAAGATAAAAGTGTTTGTGAGACTGTCCATTTGTATCACCATAGTTCATCTTACAACTGTAGCTACAAAAACATGGCCAACTTTTAGAAAGGACTAGCAACTAGTATTAATTTTTATTTACTGGTTGGATACATCTAGTTTAAATGAAAAGATCTGCAGTTACCTTCAATGATAATGAGATAAGAACATAGAAAGAGCCTGCTAGCCTAGTATCCTGTTCTCACAATGGTCCGCCACATGCCTATGGGAAGCCCACAAGAAGGCCTGGAGCACAACAGCACTGTCCCCTCCTGCTGTTTCCAGCAACTCATATTCAGAAGCATACTGCCTCCAGTTGTGGAAAGAGAAGAGCCATGGATAGCCTTATCCTGCATGATTTTTTCTAATCTTCTTTTAAAGCCATCCAAGCTGGTGGCCAACACTGCCTCCTGTGGGAGAGAATTCCATAGTTTATCTATGCATTGTATGAAGAAGAGACTTTGCATATCATTAACCAGAAAGTGACCTACAACATAGTCCTATGCATGTTTACTGCAAAGTGAGGCCCTCCGAGTTTAATCTTACTCTGAAATAGACGTTTATAGGATTGGAGCCTACACACTGGCTATTGGTCCCTTTCAAGCACAATTCGAAGTAAAGGTGTATATGCCACTGAAGGAACTTGCCCATGTACAGATGTCATATTTGGAGGCTGTCCTCTTGATGCCTCTGTCAAGAGGGCCTTCTCAATTCATGGTGCCCCAATGATAGAATTCCCTCCCAAGATAAGTTTGCCCTGAAACTGTTGATGCTTGGCGGTTCTTGCGTGAAACAACACGTTACGTTTGGATGTAAGATGCTAAAGAATCATCACAGAGGCTTGAGAAAGGTTAAGAGTCTTTACTTAGACATTAAGGCCAAAGGCTTAAAAGTAGATACATGTAGAGTTCTCCCCCCTTCTAGGAGAAGTTCTCAGTTCAGAGACAAGACACAGACAGCACAGCACAGCAATAGAAAACAGTTAGCACTTTTTCCCAAGCTGTTATCACCTGTTTCCATGGCAACGTGTCTGTTTCCCAGGCCAGTCTTAGCTGATAACGCTGCTCCTTCAGACACATGCTTGTAACTCTTTCAGACCTGATGAAAACATCCTTAGGCAGTACGGCCTAATGCCAACAGAAACAACTTTTCAGTTGCCAGGCAAATTATATATCATTGAACAGGGGGTTGAACTTGATGGCCTTATAGGCCCCTTCCAACTCTACTATTCTATGATTCTATGATATCGTCATCATTTTTTTGATTATTCGTCATTTTATATATATTTTATTGAGGGTTTTCTCCCTTATGTCTTTATTTTCTCAGTGTTTTAATGTTTTGTTATTGTGATGTTTTCTAATTTATTGCATTTTTGTATTTTTTTGTGTATTTTATAACTTGGATAGAAATATTTTGAATAAATAAATAGAAGGTAACATTGCTGAGAAAGAATTGCTTTGAATATGGGACAATGTGTCTATTTGCATTTATGCTAATCTGAAAAGAAAATATTTTCAGTAATCAATTCTCATGGCATTTGATACTGCACAGGCTGAAACAAGTTTATAACTTAGAACTTAAATTGATACATTTATAAATTAATGGCTTTTAAATCTTCTAACCATTGCAAAAGTAGAGCAGTTTTCCTCATGGCCAATGGACAGGGATGATGGGAGTCATAGTCCATGACACCACATTCTGGAAGTTTTCAAAGAAGTTCAGTGCTCCTGTCTAATTTGAGTAATTGAAAAGAATGTGGACTGGACATCTAATATAATTAATATACATCTGATCAAATTAATATAGTATGTAACAATGAGAATCACAAACTACCCAAGAGAGTTTTGTTCCTGATGTATCGGGATGATAAATGAATATGTAGAGGATCTGGATTCAAGGTGGGGATAACAGTACCCCCCAAAACTTTACAAAGCACCCTTTAACTGCTGCCATAATTGAGCACACTGTTTTTTAACCTTGGGTCCCTAGATATTGTTGAACTACAGCTCCCATCATCCTTGGCCATTGACTAAGCAGGTTGAGTTGATGGGAGTTGTAGTCTGACAACAACTGGGGACCCAAGGTTGAAGAACAGTGATCAGCATTTCTCAAGCTGACCAGAAGCCCTCTTCCAAAAGAACCCGTAATTGTGAAGAATCCAAAACTCTTTCAAAAGAACCACTCTGTTTAGGGATAACTCGAGCCTCTCCACAGCATTAGGCAGCCAATGACATGGCAGGTACCTAAACTGAACTCTGGGCACAGATTGATAATATTTTTGTTAAACCACCCTGAATTGATTTAAGGAAAGTAGAATGTGCATGGCATTTAAAAATCCAGATTGGCTTTCTGCTCAAGGCAAGCTTCCTTCACAGGAAACTGAGCACAGTCACACACTCACCAGTTGACCCCTACTATAGTTAACAATGGGGAGGGAGAAGCTTGGAAGGTGCCAGTTAATTCACACAGAAAAAAAGGCCTGCACAAGGACATACATGCATGCAAATGGGTTGCTTGCCATGAGACCTGAAGCCTCAAACATGAGATCCGTCAAGTTAATTGAGCAAACTTTTAAAAAATGCAGTACATTTCCCTCAAACCACGAGAATGATGATCCTTCTACACTGTTTATTAGCATTACAGAGGGATTTGTCGTCCCTTTGTCTCTCGGTATTGGCATTAAGAGTTATATGTTAAAAAGTATAATTTTAAGATAATTTGCTTTGACGGTAGAGCGTCGGAAGAGAACAAAAGGCCAACCCTTTGCATCAAAGCAGCATCAGTTTCTGCCCACCAGCTCCTCTTCCCTCCCTCCAAACAGCTATTCCTGGATGCCCCAAACAGCAAATAGGTACACTGCAAAAAGGTGCTGTCCGAATGACTCATGCAAGACAGCCAAGCCAATTTGTATTGTGCTAAGTGCCAGGTTGTTCAGATGATATATTCTCATTCTCAAGAAGTCTGTTCCCCTGACACTGTTTTTTGTGTGTGCTAGTTACATACATGGTACACAGTGTGGGGAGGTATGGGGGAGGGGAGGAGGAGGAGGAGAAGAAACAAAACCACTCTGTGCCAGTTCACGAAAGATTTCTGCTTGGTCACCTGCAGATGGTTCCTGAACTCCACAGCTGACCAGGTAAGTGCCTATTTACAAGCCACTGTACAATTTTCCTGCCTTATTTACAGCCAAACATTTACTGGTAGCCATTAGAGTTGGGTGTACCACTTCTCATCAATGAGAATTAAGTTGCTTTCCTGAATCTGGATTTAATTGAGCTTTCAAAGAAGCTGACAGGCATGGATGCCATGTAAAAGGTGCATCTCCGGCTAAAGCCCAGTGACTTATTATGTGGAACTTTGCAGCTAACAACCAGATCCCATGAAACACTCACCAGTTGAGTGTTTTGAGTACAGCAGCCTACTGGATCAAGGGGAAGGGTTCCTGCACCAATACTAGGCCATAACTAGGGGTGAATCAAAACAATATCTTTAGTTTTAGTTTTTGCTTTCATTGTTGGCTCTTTCTTGTTGGGAAGTCCTTTTGATCCCCACTCCAGCTTGGACTATTTTTCATCCAAGTCTAGGACAGTAGACGACAGTGTTGGCATTTGGGCTACAGAGAGCTGTGCAATCATGGACCCTCAGGGGATCCATAGGGTACAGATCAAAGAAGCTTCCATGCCTTGAAAGGAAAGGCAATCCCCAGAATTGTCTGGCCATTCTTGGAAAGCCAGTCTCCCACTATAGCAGTGTTGGGGAACCCAGTGGTGGCTCATGAGGAGAGGGAAGAAGAAGCAGTGGTGTCTTCCCGGTGGCAGCACTATACTCATGGGGTTAAGGATGGGGTGGGGCAAGGCATTGTGTGTTCACCTGCAGGGCTGTCACCTCCACCAACCTGGATCGCCACAGACCTTGCTGCCACCTGTTGCCAACTCCCATCTTGATTATTATTTAGGAAGGCCTTCAGATAAATGGACATTTATCCTCTCTTTCTGATCATGTTATGGCTGTTTTCTGTTTGGTGTTTTTGCCGATTTGGGGATATTTTGTTTTTATGATGTTCAGATCTTGCAGTAGCTGCTTAATGCATTTTGTGGCAAAGAAGTGGGGGGATAATCAAAAATTTTAAAAAATCAACAAAAAAGTGAAACCCGGCAAAATTTTGCCTTAGAACTTTCCGTCTCTCTCTCTCTGCTACTGGTGTGCGATTCCACCTACCGGTACAAAGCGCCAGTGGGATTCCTCTTCATCGATGGTGCTGACATAATGATAGTGGACGCTGCAAGCAAATGGATGTAAACAGGACACCTGGCGGGGAGCTACTTCCACAGTGTCACCTTTTATAACTGTGAAAAATGTGAAATCTTCATTGGGCCAATATATGCCAGTGAAGGAGTACGCACAGATATTGACTTCACAGTAGTCTTCATCCGCCAGCCAGACTGGAAAGAACAGATGAAAGTGCAAACACTTTTAGACAATATGGCTCGGTGTCCTTAGCAGCTGAGGTGTTGTTATATTGCCTATTTAATTCTCTCAATCTTCCAGCCAACACCATCTCTCTATAACCTGAACATCACCAATGTAGATATTCTTTATAGGAGCATTTGTTTATGTTTGCCAAGACATTTTTCAGAAATAGTATATATAGCAAATACATAGGAGTAAAATAACAGGAAAACCCAAAAGAAAGGAGCATCCATGATAAAGTACTCATTTGCAATAGGTATTACCTTACTTACAAGATCAAGCTTGCTTCTAGCCTCCCCCCCCCTCGACAATAACCCATCCCCACTTTTAAAGTGTGGTTCTATTGAAACCAAATGGCATTTCCCAAATTATTTATTTATTTATTTATTTATTTATTTATTGCATTTATATGCCGCCCCATAGCCGAAGCTCTCTGGGCGGTTTACAACAATTAAAAACATTAAAAAGAAATATAGAAATTTAAAAACACATTTTTAAAAAGCAGTTAAATTATCTCATGTGTTTAATGATGTGGCTTTTATAATTCACGATTCATCAAAATCTCAGTTTATAAATCCCGTTAATTTAAATGAGAGTTTTAATGGTATTTAAATTGATCTTACTGAATCCAAGGGGATCTAACAGTGCTTATCTTTTGCTGAACAAACCAGCTCTTTGTTAGTGGTCATTGTACATTTTGACAGCAACCGAATCCATCATGTAGACATAACTGGGTCTGATCATCTATGGATCCTGGAACTGCACTTGGATTTCAGCTGCTAACTCCCCACATATGATATTCTTCTGTTATTGAAGTTTTAGCCCCCTGTCTTTGATGCAAAACTCAACATATCCTTGTTAGTGTCTGTGAATGCTAAATATGAAACCATATTTAATTATTTTATGGATGTGTAAGAATAGAACTCCCTTACTTCATGGATTTAGGCATCACAAATTAAACAAAAAATGCAATTAGGGCTGATTCTTAGGAATAGTGAATGTAAAATGACCAATTCTGGTGAAGTATTTTCTTCCAGTAATAACCTTTGAGATTGGCAAAATCAAAGTGTCATTTGCAGCCCCCTTGCAGAAATGTTTATCAAATGAATTACAGAGAAACTAGAATCTAAAAAGGGGGCAATTAAAAGAATTCATGGAGACACTGCAGAATGAATGAATATTCATACACCATCATGAGCTTTAAAATCTCAGGTTTGATTTTCATTTCATATTTAAAATGCCACTTTGGAGCTAAAGACCTTTGTGATTAACTGTCTGAGTTTACTAAGGGCTGGTGACAGCAAACACTCCCCCCCCTTTCAACAGAGGTACTTATTTTCACTCAGAAAAATACCAGAAAAGAATTACCTGTCTGAATCTAGGTACTGGGGGAAATTTGTTTGGTCCACTTTTCTCAGGGGACTGACCTAATCCCATGCTCCTTCATTTGCTTGTGAAAAGAAATGCAACTCCTAGATGGATTACACACTTCTCCAGCCTTTGCAACGTACTTTTTGGTGTGCAAAAAGTACACACACAGAAATATTTTAAGTAAAAGATGCCTACAAATGCTTATTTTATAGATGAATGCATTGAAAGGCATTGATAAATTGTGCATTTTGGATAAATGGTGCACACAAAATGCATGCAATGGGATGGAACAGCTCACAGTGGGACGGAATAGGATGCAATGGCATGCAACAGGATGGAACTGGATGGAATGGATCTATAAGTGAGTTCCACAGAGAATGAAAGGGGATGGAATTAGAAGTTCAGCCCAACCGTAACTCCCACTTGACAATCAAGCATTGATTCCACCAGATCTTTTCTCTGGATCACCTTTGTTCATTCATTTTTTATGAATCCACCAGACAATGCCATTGTCATGCCATTGCATTCCAGTGCATTCTGCATAGTCCTGCTGGTTTTTCAGACCTGATTTGTGATTAGTTTTTTTGGGGGGTGTCATCAAATGCAATAGGCAGCATCAGCCTAGTCCTGTTCAGACATTTCCCCTCCTTATGATTAAAATCTCACCAGAGAGAGTGTGGGGAGTGCTCTTTGACCCCCTCCTCTTCTGTTGCATCCCCATTGCACCCATTAGAGAGGTTCACACAACCTCCTCACACTTTCACTCTCAACATGTGATGGAGCTGTGCTCTTAGCTCCAGCCCTGATGCTGACATACCCACATTGCATTTAGCTGCAATGAGAACAGTCCCAATGCACATATGCATGTAGTAGGGCTTCACCACGGGAAGGAGGATCCTGATTGGCTCAGGGTCTCCCCCTCACATGCATGTGCATCAGCATGTGTGTAGGGCCCCATCACATGGTCACTGTGCATGTTGCTGGCAGGGGGTAAGGTTAGGTGGCATAACCCTGTGACCCCTGTAATGGGTGCATATGTGAGAGGGGCTGTGTATACCCCACTATCTTAATAATCAAGAGAGTGATATGATTAGCAGTGGAATTATTTTTAAATTTGTAGGAGAAACTGAGGTTATGGTTAAAAAGAAAAAAAGGCAGGTTATAAATGAAGCAGACAGTCTTAACAATAGATGGCTTAGAGTGAGATTTATAGGATGTGTCTTCCCTTTATCCTCTCCAACGCTTTACGCCACATATCACTTTATCTAATAATAATTAATGAGCCTTCAGAATGTCATGTCTTTGTATCGCTTAATACTGTGATGTGTCACATGAGACTCTTAGGGACAGATCTGAATCAATAAAATATTCCAAAACCTATGCTGACATATCTCAAAATAGCGTATGATATTTCCCCTCCCCACCAACTAGAAAGAGTTGGTCAAATGCCTATTGATTACCCAAAGAGTGAAGATTACTTGTTGTTGATGATGATATAGATAAGGGCTACAATTTGAATTTCATTCGCATTTCAAGCCAAATATCAAATTTGCTATGCTAGTCACCGACCGTAATAATAAAGATATATATATATATATATATATATATATATATATATATATATGGCTTTTTCTGAAAGAATATGATAAATGAAATACAGCCATCCTTCAAAATTCACACTTACTCACCAACCAGTGTTTACAAAAATGCATATGTTAGGGGGAAATGTACATAAAAATGAATGAATGAGTGAAAATAGCATGCAAAATGCATTATATGACGAGGAATGGCTTGCAAAAATGTTTACGTTAGTCAAAGCTGCTTACAAAAATGTGTTTATTAAAAGAAATTCACGCTAAAATGCTGATGAATTTTCATGAGGATTTTTTTTTAAAAAAATGCAAATTGCTGCAGAAATGTGAACTGAATTTAAGATTGCAAAAAATGAGATGATTATCATGATTAGAGAGTCCAATGTAGCCATAGTGAAGCACTTTTAAAGAGTCTATCTAGATGTTGCACACAAGGACATGTATTAAAAGCCCAATGGCCTTCCTCTTTCTCCATCACTGGAGCTCCTGCACCTTTTAAAATTATTCTTATTTTAAAGTTCACTAACATATGTCCGGAATCCTGAAAAGTGAAAAGCATTTAGTTTAGACAGACTCCTCATCATTGGTTCCACTGGGAGATATTTAAATAAATGTGTGACTCTCCCACGCAAGAAACTCCAGCTGGTCCAAAATAGGGTTCAGAGGTTGCTAACTGGGACTGGAAGACATGACCATATTATGCCAGTGTTTTGTCATCTGCAATGGCTTCCAGTTGGTTTTCGGGCCAAATTAAAATGCTGGTATTAATCTTTAAAGCCCTAAATAGCTTGAGCCAGGTCCCCTGCAGGATCACCTCCTCCCACATAAACCTTAAGACCTTAAGATAATCTTCTAAGGCCATTTTCTGGGTGTCCCTGCCAAATGAGATATGATGGGTGATCACTAGAGAGAGGGTCTTTTTCATTGGTAGCATCCTGGTTATGGAGTGTCCTGCCCAAAGAGGATTGCCTGACATCTATGTTGTAGTACTTTGGTGTCACATTACAACCTCCCACCCCAAATTTTCATTCTTAAAAACCTTTTAGACCATAATCCTGTACTCACTTATCTGGGAGTAAGGCTCATTGAACTAAATGGAATTTACTTCTGAGTAGACATGTATGGCTTGCCCTGTCCAGGGTCAGGAGGGTGGCTCTGCTGCACCACACAGATTGCTACTGATTGTAAAAACCAAATTAAATAAATGTAAATGTACTTAATTTGGTTTGTGCCCCTTTATTTGTAAAAAGATTACTCTAGTGTTTAACTGTGTAGGGGTTTAAATCCATCTCCTCAACACACTTTTGGGGTAAGCTGTTGTTTGAAACTAAGGAAACCAAGCTTGAAAATCCATACCCTAAGAGGATTGGTGAGTTCATGGCCATAGGAAGATTAAACCCAGTTACCCATATTCAACATTCAATCCATTGATGACAATGGCCAAAGTTGAAATCACACCAAGAATTCATGCTGTCTGCTGTTTTTCTGTAAATCTTTAAGAACCATACAATAACATAGACCTATTGGGCATCCAAGCGACCTGTATTTATGGGGAAGTGTGTAGGGCAAGGATGGGGAATCTGTGGCACTCCACATCCCTGGCCATTGGCCGTGCTGGCTGGGGCTGATGGCAGTTGGAGTTCATCAACATCTGTAGGGCCACAGATTCCCCAACTTTAGTATTGGGGCAGAGACTGTGAGAACATAACAGGAGCCTGCTGGATCAGGGTAGTGACCCATCTACTCCAACATCCTGTTCTTACAGTGGTCAGCCAGATGCCTATGTGTATGGGAAGCCACACCCCCAATGTTTCTATTCTGCATGTGCTGCCCCAACTTTTCTGTGTTGTGTCACTAAGCAGTTGGGAACCCTGATAACATAGAGGCAGCTGTGTTCAGCTGAATGGGATTGTAAGCCCTCTTCAGACTTTTGGGGATTGGGCGTTGGGGGCAGGGTTGCACATGCAACCCCGCTGCTCTTTTCACGTGTTCACTACGAATGCCTGAAGAGAACTCATGTGTGCATCAGATCCATTTTGAAGAAGATATCTTTATTGTTCAAAGCCATAGGCCACCACAATTAAACAAATATAAGAAAATACAAAATATGTATTTAAAAACAGATCATATTACAATAAAACAGAATTCTTCAGCTAAAATGGAAAAGCAGCAGTAGAATTCAAGAAAATTTCCTGTCCTGGAAAATACCTTAACCCACCCCATATCTAAATACATAGATGCTACCATCAGAATGGCACTTTTCTGAACCCAATAGTATAGTTGTAACTGTTGTTTAGCTTAGCAGAACCTGAACTAACATAGTGCACTGGATGCATCCATATATGCTTCTAAATTGACTGTCTCTGCTATTAGTTATTTGTGAATTCTTTTAGTATGGGAGTTTATAGAATGCAGAGATATGAAAAATGTCATGTTTAGAAAAATCCTTGGGCACACAAGTTTAAATTTGTCTCTCATGGCATCTCATCCCATAATTGTTATACTGTGTTGTGGAAAACTGATGCATTTTACTGAATGAATTATTAAATCTAGCTGAACTTTCAAATTATTGGCTATATTGAGAGAATGGATTCTTATAATGGAATTGGCTGTAATGAAATTCATAATATAAGCAACTGGAATGGATTAAAAATGATTTTTTCTTTCACATCTCTTTCACTGTTTTTGATATCTTCAGTGGGATCACTAAATGTCCTCCTCAAGATGTGACTAGCATGTCTGCAAAAGAAAAAGAAACAATCCTTTTTATGTCTTTATTTTATTTATTTAAAAACCCCTGCTTTGCCAGAAAAATATCCATACTTACTAGCTTCACCAGGTTGGATCCAGACTTTGCCTCCTACAAATGGAAGGACTTCTTCCATCATTCAGATCCTGAATGAATTCCACTGGCAGAATGATGGAGGCAATTTTCATGATTTCCCACACCCCCGCAGCTCCCTATGGCCCCCATCTGCTCTGGAAGGTCACATAACCCTGTGGAACAACATGAAAGGTAGGACAAAGGGATTCAGGGAGAAGGGGACATCAGAGAAGATTGACTCCCTCCCTTACCACCAGTGGGAGAATCCTGAATGAACTCCACTTAGGGGATGTTACCAATAGTAGGAGGAAATTCTGGACTTAACCCACTATAAAATCTTACAGATAGACATACGTGTGCAGAATCAAGCTTTGCCTATGAATCATCTTTCTGTTTCATTTGTGTATTTTTCATGTTTGTAACCTGCCCTCTACTCTATGAAGAGTAGGGTACTGGACATGGGGATTACCTCATTTTATCTGTCCAACCAACCTTCTTAGGCTAGGCTAAGAATGAGTAACTGGCTCACAGTTGCCCAATGATCCTCCCTACACAGTCACACTGGCACCACCTCACAAATGTGAAAAAGTTATCCACAAAACAGCAGAGTGCATATCTGAGCTGTACACCATACTGCAAGAGCAAGGTGATGACTAAGCGATTGTATGCTGCATCTAATAAGAAATAAGAGTAAGGGGATTTGTATAAATCACCCTGAATCGTCTGAAGAAGTGCAACATCTGGAGAAGTGCAAAGTCTGAAGTGTAAGTACATTCCAATTTGCAAATTGCCGCCCTGGGCTCCTGCTGGGAGGAAGGGCGGGATAGAAATCAAATAATAAACAAAATAAATAAATAACATTGGTCTGGGATGTGCAGAACAGGTCAGTTTGCTTCAGAATATGTATGGAGAATAGTTTGGAAACATGCATCTCCCTTTCACACTTTATGTGAACACCAGCATACATTTGACAAATAGATTTGTTGTGTAAGGGTGGTGCAATCATTTGTTCACAAGGATTCTGAATATGGACGTGTTGTACTAGACAAAACACAAAACCCTCTTTAGGCATTCCATAAACATGGGAGGAGGGCCATGGGGATGACTGTGCTAGCTTCACCACCCCGTCACCATGCCAATTGCCCTCCATGAGTTGAAGGGCAATCTTCTGATATCCACCCTCCCTATTTCCAGACCACCCCTTCCTCCATCTGGAGGAAAAACCAAACTGAGAATGTGCCCTGTCCTATGTGTTGGACCGGTGACAACTTCAGACAGCCCCATGGTTGTCAACGAGGCCATGAAGTCCCAAGCTGGAACGTTAGAGGCAGGCTCAGCATGCATACTGAAATCACCTAGGACTATGTTTCTGGGCTCCTCCACCATCAGAGCCAAGATGGCTCCAGCCAGCTCAGTCAGAGAAGCTGCTGGGCAGTAGGGTGGACAATACACTACCAGCAACCCTAGTTCACTGTCTCCTTGGCCCAACACCAGGTGTAGGCCCTCATAGCCAGTTCCAAGACAGAATGGTTTCCTGGTAAAGGAGAAGAAAGATCTATGGGCCACAACAACTCCTCCTCTCATCCTTGCAGCCTGTGCTGATGTTGCACTAAATATCCAAATTGGGTCAGTTCAACTTTTCCCAGCTCAGCCACCCAGGTCTTGGTAATACACACTGGATTGGTACCTTCATCCATGATCATATCATGGATGAGTGTGGTCTTATTGTGCACTGATTTGGTATTAAACAACATTTTGCACAGGCCAGTGGGCACAGCAGATGAGCAACCAGGAACCTCTATGGGAGGAGTGGGAGTGAGGAACAAGGTGTAGATAGTCTTGCCCTTGCCTTCCACGGTAGCTTATCACCTCCCCATGGCTAGACCTCTCTCTACCCATGATCATCGGAATTGGGGTGGCATCCCCATGTCCCTCCTTCCCAAGACTCCTTCTAAACACATGATGTAAACAATGTACCAACAATACCTACCACAACCAGTTATCCCAGTAGGTTTCTGAGAGGATTGGGAACAGTATTATTAGAACTACACCAGACCCACCTAATACCTTTCACACTGGGCACATCTACTCCCCCCATCTCTTACACAGGGAGGACCAGCCTTCTTCCAGTTACAGACTCTCACTCTGAAGGCATCTGGCCACAGTCTGCTATCATACAATTCACTGCACAGGCTTTCACCTTTACAGTAACCACACATACACCTTACTTCTTCCCAACCGTCCAACTTCCTCAAGATTGGAAGAAATAAAAACAGAAGGGGTAGCACCTGCACCTGCAGAACTTCCTAAGGGATGATTCCCTTTCCTGTTGCCCATTTGGTGGCAACCCTGCCGGCAGCAGACCCACTGCCCAAGGACCTTTATGCTCCCTGACCCAGCCAGGAGCTGATACAAGAGACTGCAAGATTGATTGCAGCCTCCCTCTGGCTTCAGGGTCAGGCATGCGGTCCCAGTCCTTACAGCACTTGCCAAGGACTTCAGCTGTCTCAAGAGACAGCAGCCCAGGGGGGCTAGCAAAGCACCCAAATGCTCAAGTACTCACTCCCAGGGTAGCTCTTCTCCAGCCCCCCAATGTTGCAACTGTTCCCAAGGAGTCAAGGATAGTTAGTCATAATCTGTCAACAAAAAGAATGACAAATGACGTCAGATACAAATGTGGCCTCTCTCTGTGACATTTGATTGAGTACCCCTATTCTTCTCTGCATATAGAAAGAGGCATCTTCGATGTGCTTTCTGTATTTTTGTGTAACATGTAGTTCTGTCCTGTGGAAATACCAAATGGCCATTCAAATAACCAAAGAGCCATAATGTAACAAGTAAGAATTATTAAGGTATCGAGCCAAGAGCTAGTTAATTGTATAAAATATAAACAAATGTCTTCAAGTCAACTTTTAAGTTCACATGAAATGGCATCTCTAAATGTGTGCCTTTATTTGTATTGTGGCTAATTCATGCCAACTGAAAATTAATTAAGTTTTAATAGTACTTCAGCTAAATATCTTATAATTATATCTGGAAAGTCATTAGATGCAAAGAAAGAGTAGGTAAAATGGCAGAACAAGCCAGTCAAACATGAATGGCAAGCAAACCACAACAATAATCAAAGCTTTAACTTGAACAGTTTTAAAAGTAATATTTTTACAGCTTTGAAAGGCACTTGATAGAGATTTATAAAATTATGAATGGTAAGGAAGAAATCTGACAGAGAGAAATTCTTACTTTCTCATAATACTAGAACTTGACGTCCCTTGCATCAAATCAATTTGTAATAGATCCAGAAGTGACAAAACTGTTGGCAGCGTCTCCCTCTTGCCATAGAGCTCCTCCAGATGGCCTGTTTATTCAGCATTCATCCTGACTTGCTTGCACAAAGCTTATGCGGAGGTTAACTACTCCTGGTCTTTATTAAGCATTCGTTATCATTTGTTTGCAGAGACATTATATGACAATGTCTATTCATCCTAATTTGCTTGCTAGGTGTTTATATGCCTTCCCCTTAATCATCAGTTCATCCACACGTTTCCCTGCATTGCCCCATCCCTTTCCTAACTGCAAAAAGTCGGTGTGTTTTTTGTTTAAAGTGGACTTGTTAGACTAGGGTGAGAGAGTGCTTTCATCCACTCTAATTGTGCAAGCCTAATTCCGCCCACAAATTACTGAAAGTCTGGAGGTGACCATAGTTGAGAAGAACAGACCTGGGAGTCCATTCTCTCTTGACTAGACGAGGCTAGTGCCACACCCAAGACACGAACATCCAATAGTGTCAGCCTCTACTTGGCAGCCCATTTCTGGGAGTGGAGATTTAGCCCAAGATCTCCATGGCTCCTGAGGAATAACTGCAGGAGCAGCAGCCAGATAATGCAAGGAATACTAGCAGCAAAGCTTGGAAAAGTTACTTTTTTGAACTACAACTCCCACCAGCCCAATCCAGTGGCCATGCTGGCTGGGGCTGGTGGGAGTTGTAGTTTAAAAAAGTAACTTTTCCAAGCTCTGACTAGTAGTAGTTGGGACACCAGGAGGACTGGGGTGAGGACTTGGGACTCAGTGCTCCCTTTGCTAAGAATAACGGAACCTGGTTTTCCTGGAGGAAGGAATAAGATCAGTCTGGCTTTGTCCAGCTGGCAGATGCTGAAGTAGCTTGCCAGGTTGAGTGGCAGGGCCAGCTCCAGGCATGCGGGGGCCCTTGGGCATCAGCTTGCCCTGGCCCTCCGGTCGGTGTGTGTGTGTGTGTGCACGTATGCAAGTGCGTGCAGCCCCCCATGCTCCCCACAGCCCCCCTACCTGTCTAGTCTTTATCATTGCCCTTAATGAATATGGCAGCCGCAATTTCCCTAAGGGGAATGAAGCCTTCACCGCCATCTTTGTTGATGGCACACGTGCGTGCTACGCGCGCACATCTCTGCCATCAACTAAGATGGTGGCAGCGGCTTCAGTACTTTAGGGAAGCTGCGGCTGCCATCTTCATTAAGGGCAATGCTAAAAAGCTGGCTGACAGGTAAGTGGCGGATGTGGGAGGGCGCAGATCATGGAAGGGGAGTGGAGGGCCCCTCAGGGGCCCCTCAGGGGCTCCTGTAGCTCCTGGGCCCTCGGACCAGTGCCCAACCTGGCTGCCCTTTAGAACCAGCCCTGTTGAGTGGAGATGGTATGCTAGGCCTCTGGCGAGTGGATCACTCTTACTTAGCAGCAGGGAGATTGGTGCGGTGGAAAAACTTGCAAGACTGAAGTCTGTATCTCTGGAACATACGGTTGGACAGATCACTCTGTTTCTAATTTATGTTGTTTGGCATGTGTTCATTCATGTCTGTTCTTTCCCCTTTTTATCATGATTTATTTGTTTGTTGTGGTTGTTTAAATGTATGAACATTTGTTTTTAAATTAGCATTTTGTTGCAAAATACACATTTCAGTACTTATTTTATGTCAATGTACACTTCTCTCAATATATTTTAGCTTAAAATACTTTTTAAAAACATATTTTGGTACCATTTCTAAGTCAAGAACTGTATAGCAAAATTTGGAAAAGTGCAAAATCCGAAGAATGTTTACTTTGTGTTAGTCCAGAACATGCAAATGAGGCCATTCACTTAAAAATGAGCACCAGACAAAATTCTCCAGTTTTATTGGATGGAGACATGCCATCAAAAGCAAATGAAGGTAGCAGCACCATCACAGAAGGAACAGATGCAAGGAACATAATTCTGTGCACCTTTTCATGGGAGTAAACTCCTTTGAACATAGTGGGACTTACTTCAAAATTACCATGCCAGGCTAGTAGGGTCATAGCATTATTAAATTACATTAAGCTAAGGGCCAGTTTCTATAATCAGAAAAATTGGGCTAAAATGTTTTCCTGGGCTGCACAGTGAGAATAAATGTTTGAATGCTTCTCCATGAAAAAAAGTTCCCTTTACATACCAAGTGAACATGCCAGTAAGAAAGTGAGGTTGACTCCTCCCTGATATGTTAATTCAGTGTGCAAAAGTAGCTTTGTCTCCAGGGGAGGGGCAAACACATAGTCCTCACCATCTGCAGCCTGAAGTGGTGTGGTCCAGGGAAAGATTTATCATTTAATTCTATGAAACTAGGGGCTCATCTACACAGTAATTTACTGTGTGTTTGGTGCTACTCGCATATCCTTTAAATTTGCAAGGATCACATGACGTTACCGTCAAACAGAAGCTGTCCTGCAGTTTCCCCCCTGTAAATTCATACAAACCCAATCCACTGCTAATACAAAAAGGGGAGAAAAAGTCTTCATCCCCTTTCTCTAGTGCTCGCAGATGCTTTGCTCCATTGCTTTTAGGTGGGCATGTCAATCATTCCCTTTCCCACTCCCACTCCTCCTCCTCCCTTTTTTCATTTTATGTCCTGTAGGCTGACAAGCATCTTCCGGCTGCTCTCCCCCATTCTGCTAGCCTTTTTTATGTTGCTGCGAATGGTGCCTTATTTTCCTTTCCCCCCTAACTTGTGCACAAAAGCATAACACTGCTCAAACAAAGATTTGTATGTCAGCTGTATCCTACCAGGAAAAAAACAGATATTCATACTTCTGGGTTGTTTTTTTTTTTAAAAAAGGAACCTACTGCAGCTGGTAGAACAGACTGAGCATGCTTGGTCACCTAGCAACCAGAGGGAATGGAAATGTATAATTAAAGGGTGGGGCCACAAGGAAAAAGCAAGACTAATCCTTCCCAGAGGAATGCATGCATGTGTGAATGAGAAAAAGCAACTGGCAGGTAACATTGAGCAGGAACTGCAGATGATGCAAATGAAAAGCAAAGGTAAAAGAAGTGTGTTTTCTACAAAGAAATGCTTCCATGCAGAAGAGCCCTAGCACTGGATCTGCAGTTTCTGTGGCCAGGTCTACTTCTCAATGCTATTCAGTTATATACCTGTTCACACCTCCTGGTTTCTTTTCCTGTATTGCAGGAGGAAAGTGCTGATCAAAGAGTTGTTTTTCCCAACTAAAAAGGTGACTTTTTAGAAGGTCAGAATCATTTATTGCAAACATTCCCATCTCTAACTTAGACCATCTACAGGTGCTCATTAGTGCAGCTAAAATATGAATAAATCTCACTGTCCCTTGACGCCTCATTGCAAACAGGCAAATCAGAGTAAAGGACCTTATTCTCATTTAATAGGTTCAATGTGACAGAGAAAAAGACACTTGGAGACCATGGGCTGGATCCAGACTAAACTGTAACCTTACACTCACTTATGTGGGACTAAGCCCCACTGATCTCAATGAGACTTACTTTGGAGTAGACATATATAGGATTGAACTGTTTAAGTTAGCTATGTTTTAGTTCAGGTGTAGGGCCCTCCAGATGTTGCTGAACTACATCTCCCATTTTCCTGGTCATTGGCCCTGCTTGCAGGGCCTGGTGGTGGTTGTAGTTCAGCAACATGTGGAGAGCAAAAGGTTCCCTACACCGGCTTTAGTCCCACTGATATCAAGAGGGCATCTTAGTCATAACCAAGTTAGTCTATATCCAACCCCACATCTTTATTCAGACACTTTCTTTTGCTGAACCAGCTATTTTAGGGATAGTACTTAATATTTTCTCTGCTACGTGTATGTCAGTACAGTCTTGCATGAATATTGGGAGCACACTGACTTTTCCACAGAAAAGCAGGGAAAGCTTAATTTTCTGCTTCAGGAAACTGAATTCTTGGAGTAAAAGGTCATCAAATACCAACCTACTGGGCATATAATAACAGAAAACAAACATATGCAGTAGGATTTGATAACTAGCATTTTGGTGGTGCAAGAGAAAGATGATAGGAAGTTATTCGTACTTGAACAAATATTCCTTCTAATACATGGCCATTTTAAATCTTTGGATGAAGTTTCCAACATAATATTTCAGCAGAGTCAAAACTTTTTGGACAACAAGAAAAAAGTGATCTTTTAGAGGTAATCAGAGACATTTAGAATCACGAGCTAGAGGGAGCCCCAGCTGACGAAGCGTCAAGGCCCCAGCTGACAAAGCGTCAAGGCGAGTTAAGCAGCAGAGCGAAAAGAGGGTAAGTAGCTCCCATTTATTCCATTATTTAATTGAAGTAAAACAGCTCAGAGCAATAAGTAATAAGGGCAGCCCAAGGTCACCCTGGGCTAGGAGCCAAATCCTGAAAGAACCTATATCTTAGGAGACAGATCCTAGGAGAAGGAAGCCTATAGAAAGCTAGTTTTCAACACCACCCTAGCAGGAAAGCTTCAGGGGACACTGTAAACAAGGCTAAATTCCAGTCGGAGAGAAGGGGGAAAAGGAAACTCCACCGACACATACAGGGAGAGAGTCAGCTCAGTCCTTGCTAAAAAGGGCAGCTTCAGCCTTCCTGAAACACAACCACAAGCTCTGTTTCCCTAGGTTAAAGAAAGGTCAGGCTGTTCTAGGTGGGAAAACAACAAACACAAAAGACTTGCCTGGAAGGCGCAGCCCCTTGATTAGATTAAAAGCAGCCAAAAGCTTAAACAACCCCACCCCTCGCTCAGGAAGGAAGGAAGCCTGCCTTCCTGCCTTCAAAGGAAGGAAGCCTGAGAGAATACTAAAGAGTTAAGCCCCAGCTGATAGCCATCAGCCTCAAGTAACACATCATTGGCTGGCAGCAGTAGCTGGGAGGAACCAGCCACACATATAAAGTCAGAGCACCCTAGCGAGGGAGCCTGCTCCATGAGCTAGAGGGAGCCCCAGCTGATGAAGCATCAAGGCCCCAGCTGACAAAGCGTCAAGGCGAGTTCAGCAGCAGAGTGAATTCGGCAGCAGGGCGAGGAGGCCAGGGCCCCCCACTCTGCCCGTCTGTTCCCTGACCTCAACTAAACCGCAGTCTCCAACCCATTGACGTAATAAACCTTAAACAAAACTATGCAGGTAAGAAGCCAGCAGGGGTGTGGGGGCTTTCCAGTGTTTTGCACCGCCTGCAGCATGTACGACTATCTGCCTGTTGGACAGAAGTCGTGGGTGTGCTCTCGGTGCAATGAGCTACTGGCTCTCCGGGAACGACTTCATTTCCTTGAGGCCAAGGTGGCAGACCTGGAAAAGCTGAGAGAGGCAGAGAGGTGTGTGGAGGAGGCCTTCAGGGACGTTATAGCTGTGTCCTACTCCAACGATGATAGCTCTCCTGCTATCATGGACAACGATGGTCTCGGGGAAGGAGAGCATCCAGCTGAGGAAGAGGGAAACGATCCCTTAGAAGGGACCCATTCCTTGGGGGATGAGCAGCTATCCTCTCGTGCCGAGGATATATCTCCAGGGGGTGGAGGGATCCTT
This sequence comes from Rhineura floridana, assembly GCF_030035675.1. Classification (NCBI taxonomy): domain Eukaryota; kingdom Metazoa; phylum Chordata; class Lepidosauria; order Squamata; family Rhineuridae; genus Rhineura; species Rhineura floridana. The sequence continues at coordinate 32,625,042 of NC_084486.1, read as the reverse complement.
GTAGTGGGTGATTCGATCATTAGGAACATAGACAGTGGGGTGTGTGATGGGCGTGTAGACTGCAAGGTGTTTTGCCTGCCTGGTGCGAAGGTTGCGGATATCGCCCGTCGTTTAGATAGTTTGGTAGACAGTGCTGGGAAGGAGTCAGTGGTCGTGGTGCACGTTGGCACCAACGACATGGGGAAATGCAGCCGTGAGGTCCTGGAAGCAAAATTTAGGTTGCTAGGTAGGATGCTGAAAGTCAGGACGTCCAAGGTGGCTTTCTCTGAAATGCTACCGGTTCCACGCGCAGGACCAGCCAGACAGGCCCAGCTTCGTAGTCTCAATGCGTGGATGAGACGATGGTGTCGGGTGGAAGGGTTTGGATTTGTTAGGCACTGGGGAGCATTTTGGGACAAGCCGGGCCTGTGCAAAAGGGACGGGCTCCACTTGAACCAGAATGGAACCAGACTGCTGGCACTTAAAATTAAAAAGGTAGCAGAGCAGCTTTTAAACTGACTGAGGGGGGAAACCCAACAGGAGCTGAGAAAGGTCCGGTTCGGAATAAACCTCCCCCCTGGGATAAAAACCAAAGAAATGATGAAATTTTAAAAGGGGTAGGCCTAGAAGTAGGCATTGTGAGAGCAGGGGCACAGGATATAAATTCAGAAGAGCAAAATTACCACAGGCCTAACCACAAGTGCCAAAGACACTTGAAGAGAGACACTGCTTACAAGTGCCTGTACGCTAATGCTAGGAGCCTCCGAACCAAGATGGGAGAACTGGAGTGCTTGGTCTTAGAGAAGAGCATTGATATAGTGAGCATAACCGAGACCTGGTGGAATGGAGAAAACCAGTGGGATACGGTTATCCCTGGATATAAACTATATCGGAAGGACAGGGAAGGACGTATTGGTGGCGGAGTCGCTCTATACGTGAAAGAAGGCATTGAATCCAGCAAGCTCGAAACCCCAAAAGAGGCAGACTCCTCCACAGAATCGTTGTGGGTGGTGATACCATGCCCCAGGAGGGACTTAATACTGGGAACAATCTATCGTCCCCCTGATCAAAATGCTCAGGGAGACCTTGAGATGAGATATGAAATTGAGGAAGCATCCAAACTAGGAAAGGTGGTAGTAATGGGTGACTTCAACTACCCGGACATAGACTGGCTGCATATGTGTTCCAGTCATGACAAAGAAGCAAAGTTTCTAGATATTCTAAATGACTATTCCCTAGATCAGTTGGTCATGGAACCGACCAGAGGGACGGCAACCCTGGACTTAATCCTCAGTGGGGACCGGGACCTGGTGCGAGATGTAAGTGTTGTTGAACCGATTGGGAGCAGTGACCACAGTGCTATTAAATTAAACATACATGTAACTGGCCAATTGCCAAGAAAATCCAACACGGTCACATTTGACTTCAAAAGAGGAAACTTCACAAAAATGAGGGGATTGGTAAAAAGAAAGCTGAAAAACAAAGTCCAGAGGGTCACATCACTCGAAAATGCTTGGAAGTTGTTTAAAAACACTATATTAGAAGCTCAACTGGAGTGCATACCGCAGATCAGAAAAGGTACCGCCAGGGCCAAGAAGATGCCAGCATGGTTAACGAGCAAAGTCAAGGAAGCTCTTAGAGGCAAAAAGTCTTCCTTCAGAAAATGGAAGTCTTGTCCGAATGAAGAAAATAAAAAAGAACATAAACTCTGGCAAAAGAAATGCAAGAAGACAATAAGGGATGCTAAAAAAGAATTTGAGGAGCACATTGCTAAGAACATAAAAACCAACAACAAAAAATTCTATAAATACATTCAAAGCAGGAGACCATCTAGGGAGACAACTGGACCCTTGGATGATAAGGGAGTCAAAGGTGTACTAAAGAACGATAAGAAGATTGCCGAGAAGCTAAATGAATTCTTTGCATCTGTCTTCACAGTGGAAGATATAGGGCAGATCCCTGAACCTGAACTAACATTTGCAGGAAGGGATTCTGAGGAACTGAGACAAATAGTGGTAACGAGAGAGGAAGTTCTAAGCTTAATGGACAATATAAAAACTGACAAATCACTGGGCCCGGATGGCATCCACCCGAGAGTTCTCAAAGAACTCAAATGTGAAATTGCTGATCTGCTAACTAAAATATGTAACTTGTCCCTTGGGTCCTCCTCCATGCCTGAGGACTGGAAAGTGGCAAATGTAACGCCAATCTTCAAAAAGGGATCCAGGGGGGATCCTGGAAATTACAGGCCAGTTAGCTTAACTTCTGTCCCTGGAAAACTGGTAGAAAGTATAATTAAAGCTAGATTAACTAAGCACAAAGAAGAACTATAGTTGGATGAGCTTCAGTTGGTTCAACTCGAGGACGTGGACAAGGTGCTTGGACAGGTACGTGCAACCACTTCGGTACTGGATCCTTGCCCCTCCTGGCTGATAAAAACTAGCAGGAATGGAACAGGTAGCTGGGCCAAGGAAGTGATAAATGCCTCTTTACGAGAGGGAGTGGTCCCGGGCTGTCTGAAAAAGGCAGTGGTGAGACCACTCCTGAAAAAGCCTTCCTTGGACCCAGACAATTTTAACAGCTACAGGCCAGTGGCGAATGTTCCATTCCTGGGCAAGGTCTTGGAACGGGTGGTTGCTGGCCAGCTCCAGGCGCTATTGGATGAAACTGATTATCTAGATCCATTTCAATTGGGTTTTAGGCCCGGTTTTGGCACTGAGACAGCCTTGGTCGCCCTGTACGATGACCTATGTCGGGAAAGAGACAGAGGGAGTGTAACTCTGTTGATTCTCCTTGATCTCTCAGCGGCTTTTGATACCATCGACCATGGTATCCTTCTGGAGAGGCTCACGGAGTTGGGAGTTGGAGGTACTGCTTGGCAGTGGTTCTGCTCCTACTTGGCGGATTGTCTCCAGAAGGTAGTGCTTGGGGAACATTGCTCGACACCGCGGGTTCTCCAATATGGGGTCCCGCAGGGATCAGTTTTGTCCCCCCTGCTTTTTAATATCTACATGAAGCCGTTGGGAGAGGTCATCAGGAGTTTTGGAGTGCGTTGTCATCAGTATGCTGATGACACGCAGCTCTACTTCTCCTTTTCATCTTCTTCAGGTGAGGCTGTCGATTTGCTGAACCGTTGCCTGGCCGCGACAATGGACTGGATGAGAGTTAACAAACTGAAGCTCAATCCAGACAAGACTGAGATGCTGTTGGTGGACGGGTTCTCTGATCGGATGGTGGATATATACCCTGTCCTGGATGGGGTTACACTCCCCCTAAAGGACCGGGTTCGTAGTCTGGGAGTCTTTTTAGACTCTTCCCTCTCACTTGAGGCTCAAGTAGCCTCGGTGGTTAGGAATGCGTTTTACCAACTTCGGTTGGTAGCCCAGCTACATCCCTATTTGAGTAAAGAGGACCTTACATCAGTGGTACATGCTCTGGTAACCTCACGTTTGGATTACTGTAATGCGCTTTACATAGGGCTACCTTTGAAGACAGTTCGGAAGCTACAACTAGTGCAAAATGCGGCGGCCAGATTGCTGACAAGGACCAAGCGGTCCGAGCATATAACACCTGTTCTGGCCAGCTTGCACTGGTTGCCAATATGTTTCCGGGCTAGATTCAAAGTGTTGGTATTAACCTATAAAGCCTTATATGGTGCGGGACCACGATACCTTGCGGAACGCCTCTTCCGATATGTACCGACCCAAGCACTACGTTCTGCTACGAAGGCCCTCCTCCGGGTTCCAACTCACAGGGAGGCCCGGAGGGTGATGACAAGATCTAGGGCCTTCTCAGTGGTGGCCCCCGAACTATGGAACAGTCTCCCCGAGGAAGTACGCCTGGCGCCGACTCTGCTCTCCTTCCGGCGCCAGGTCAAAACCTTCCTATTCTCTGAAGCATTTTAAGTTACACTGATTTACTTTTTAAAATGTTTATTGTATTGGATTGATGATTGTATTTTAGTATTATTTTGTTATTCATTGTATTTTTATGCTATTTTATGTTCACCGCCCAGAGAGCTATTGTTAGTCGGGCGGTATATAAATTTAATAAATAAATAAATAAATAAATAAGAAGAAGCCTTGCTGAAGCAGAGCCAGCATGGCTTCTGCAAGGGAAAGTCCTGTCTCAGTAACCTATTAGAATTCTTTGAGAGTGTCAACAAGCATATAGATAGAGGTGATCCAGTGGACATAGTGTACTTAGACTTTCAAAAAGCGTTTGACAAGGTACCTCACCAAAGGCTTCTGAGGAAGCTTAGCAGTCATGGAATAAGAGCAGAGGTCCTCTTGTGGATAAGGAATTGGTTAAGAAGCAGAAAGCAGAGAGTAGGAATAAACGGACAGTTCTCCCAATGGAGGGCTGTAGAAAGTGGAGTCCCTCAAGGATCGGTATTGGGACCTGTACTTTTCAACTTGTTCATTAATGACCTAGAATTAGGAGTGAGCAGTGAAGTGGCCAAGTTTGCTGACAACACTAAATTGTTCAGGGTTGTTAAAACAAAAAGGGATTGCGAAGAGCTCCAAAAAGACCTCTCCAAACTGAGTGAATGGGCGGAAAAATGGCAAATGCAATTCAATATAAACAAGTGTAAAATTATGCATATTGGAGCAAAAAATCTTCATTTCACATATACGCTCATGGGGTCTGAACTGGCGGTGACCGACCAGGAGAGAGACCTCGGGGTTGTAGTGGACAGCACGATGAAAATGTCGACCCAGTGTGCGGCAGCTGTGAAAAAGGCAAATTCCATGCTAGCGATAATTAGGAAAGGTATTGAAAATAAAACAGCCGATATCATAATGCCGTTGTATAAATCTATGGTGCGGCCGCATTTGGAATACTGTGTACAGTTCTGGTCGCCTCATCTCAAAAAGGATATTCTAGAGTTGGAAAAGGTTCAGAAGAGGGCAACCAGAATGATCAAGGGGATGGAGCGACTCCCTTACGAGGAAAGGTTGCAGCATTTGGGGCTTTTTAGTTTAGAGAAAAGGCGGGTCAGAGGAGACATGATAGAAGTGTATAAAATTATGCATGGCATTGAGAAAGTGGATAGAGAAAAGTTCTTCTCCCTCTCTCATAATACTAGAACTCGTGGACATTCAAAGAAGCTGAATGTTGGAAGATTCAGGACAGACAAAAGGAAGTACTTCTTTACTCAGCGCATAGTTAAACTATGGAATTTGCTCCCACAAGATGCAGTAATGGCCACCAGCTTGGATGGCTTTAAAAGAAGATTAGACAAATTCATGGAGGACAGGGCTATCAATGGCTACTAGCTGTGATGGCTGTGCTGTGCCACCCTAGTCAGAGGCAGCATGCTTCTGAAAACCAGTTGCCGGAAACCTCAGGAGGGGAGAGTGTTCTTGCACTCGGGTCCTGCTTGCGGGCTTCCCCCAGGCACCTGGTTGGCCACTGTGAGAACAGGATGCTGGACTAGATGGGCCACTGGCCTGATCCAGCAGGCTCTTCTTATGTTCTTATGTTCTTAGAATTGCAAGGTAACCGAAGGTGATCTAGTCTAGCCCCTTGCTATTGAGGGAAACCCACTAGAGCAGAGGTGGTGAATTATTATTATTATTATTATTTTATTTATTAGACTTTTATACCGCCTGACTAGCAATAGCTCTCTGGGCGGTGAACACAAGAAAATTGTTGTATTGTGGGCTAAGGCCAGTCCTACAGCGATTTTGTGTGTGTGTGCTCCAAAGCCCAAGGCAAGGCAGTGGCAGGCAACATCTGCTGTGCTCCTGCTGGGAGGAAGGGTGGGATATAAATCAAATAATACATAAATAAATAAATAAAAATAAACATCCCTCTGCCAAAAAAAAGGTTAGCAATCCCTATTTGGTGACCATCCCACCTCTGTTAAAAAACCTCTGTGTTTATTTGAGTGGAAGCTGATTTGCAAATATCGTATTTATTTTTATTATAATAAAACCTAGCAGTATGGATGTAGTGCAGATTGTTTGAAATGTACTGCTAGCAGGGATGAGGGAGAAATTTGGTTCAATTCACACCTTTTGAAATAACACACTAAATGAAATGTAGCAATTTTTCAAAATTCACACTTCTTTGAATTTTACAGTTCACCATCCAAGGAATGTGTACAAAAATGCATGTACTAGGGGAAAGTGTGCATAGAAATGCATATACTAATGAAAATAACATACAACTCTGGCCCTGCGTGCTGTCTGGATGGGAGATCACCTGTAAGTTGCTCTGGGGTCTTTGGAGCAGCATGGGGGATAAGGATAAATAATGCAATTTTCAGCTTTATTTGTTGTATATCAAAACCAGCAGGAAGCCCAACCATATACACGGACTTTTAGTCAGAGCTGTTCTCAGAATAGTTTGCAGTATGCCAGCTAAAGCAATGTCTTGTACTTGGCCAATAGGGCAGAGAAGACCAGAAAAAAAAAACCTTGACATTTTAGGTAGAATTGCTTCCCTAAAAATAATACAATTTACATTTTATTTCCACAGGCAGACTTCTGCTAGATGTTATCAGATCAATGGATCATGACCTAGAACATTTTTACAGGCGTCTCAGGCTGTTGCAATGTTGTGTGTACTCTACACTTATAATTGTATCATATTTTAATATAAGTTTTCTTCCAAATCTATGAAGCAGTGAGACTCCACCACTCCCTTTTGGAGACATTTCCAATGTTCTGAAAACAGTCTGTTTCAGGCTCACCATCAGTCCTCAGGCTGCCACTATATATAATGGAGCAGGAAAACAAGAAATCTTCCTTCTTTATTCAGGAATGATATAAAGGACAGCTGCCCCCGAAAGAGATTTGAAGTGGACACATCCACGCTATACATTCAAAGCACATCCAACACATATTTAAAGCACATGACTTCCCCAAAGAATCATGGGAACTATAGTTTGTTAAGGTTGCTGGGAATTTATAGCTATGTGAGGGGGGAAACCACAGTTCCCAGGATTATTTGGGGGAAGTCATGTGATTTAAATGTGCATTAGATATGCTTTAAATGTTCTATCACCCCCTTGCAAATGCAGATGTTCTTTTATGATGAAGTCAGACAAGCAATAAGGTTCAATACCAGCTGTGCTAATTAATGTGGCTTTTATTCAGCTTAGTAGCATTACATTAAGACTCTTCATAGCAGATAACACTTTACCAACCCCAACTATTAGAGGAGGGAGGGTCCCTCCCTAGTGGGGTGGGGCTCATGTGAGCCACTTCAGCTGCCTTCCCAACCTTTCACAGAGTCTATACCAGTGATGTTGCCTGGAACATAGATAAATCCAGTGATTGTCACTTTAAAGTCCCCATTTTGTAGCCTGGAAGGGGGTCTGAAACTACTTAACATTGGTCTATGGTAGCAAGTAGCAGCTTAGAGTTGCTACACTGTGTAAGAAGGAAAGGCAGTCTTAAGGTAGAATGCAAGGGTCTTGGTGGCTCTTTGATGTGGTTAAGCTTGGGGAAAAGGTGACCCATGTTGAAGGTACGAGTCTCTTCTGAGGTAGATGGAAGAGTCACCTGACTCATACAGCTGGCTGCCTGTCCTAAGGAAGGCACGTGGACAGTGGGTCAGCCCCTTGGAGGTGGCAGACGTGTGACTTGCCTTGTTATTGAGCTATACAGGGCACAGATCCAGAGGCACGGAGACAAGAAAAATCAACCAACACATACGAATGGTACAGCCTCTATGAAGGCCTAGGGAGGGCAGCTGGACTGGCTCCCCTGAGGCCCACTTCCTTGCTAGGGAGGGGGCCTCCCCCCCCAATAGCTGTGACTGGTTAAGTATTATTTGCTATGAAGGGTCTTAATATAATGCTGATCCAAATAAAAGCCACATTGATTAGCATAGCTGGTGTCAAACCTTATTGCTTACTTGACTTCATCATAAAAGAACATCTGCTCCCGACCCCCCGGCAAATGCAACGAGGGGACAGAACAAATGTATTACATGGATCGGCCCCTCTGAGGTTTAAGGTTATGAGAATTCCCACAAAGTTCCTCAGATGTTCCCTGAGGGACCTCCAAACTTGTCTCAAAATTTTGCTTGAAGCAAAATGTAGTGACAGCTCTTTCTGCTATTACTTTGGCATTGGGGCACATAGCTGTCGAGCAGCTACTAAAGGCATAAGAGTACGGGCTCAGGCATGGCAGGCTTAGGACCCCTTAGTATGCATTCAGATCAGCATAGTGCAGATGTCACAAAGCACACACACACACACAAACCCAACAAGTGGATGTGTGAATTGCATTTCCACTTTTCACATTGTTATCTTCGAAGTGGAATGAAAAGATCTAGTTCATGAAGGGGATCTTGTGCCTGCTACGTTCACCTTTGGAAGCATGAATCACTTGCTTACCTGCTTATCGTCAGCAGTTACACACTTCCTTGAACTGCTTTGGGCTTGGGAGGCTCCTGGCATTTTCAGAGATCGAGGTTTGCCTATGAGAAAGGGTCCATTAAATTTGTCAGAAGATGGCATTTGGGTGAACGGATTCTGTGTGCATAGGTTCAGAGATCATTTCTTCAGAAATATTTTCATGTCTCAAATTAACTTTTTAAATGTTAAAGCATTCATCTCAGATGAAACTCCCCCCCTTCTTTGAACACCAGGTGCCTCCTGTCCTAACTATTCAAGACAACCAGAGCTTGGAAATGTTACTTTTTTGAACTACAACTCCCACCAGCCCAATCCAGTGGCCATGCTGGCTGGGGCTGATAGGAGTTGTAGTTCAAAAAAAGTAACTTTTCCAAGCTCTGAAGACAACTCACCTAAGGCCTTCTTATAATGACTCCAGTTCGAGTGTACAGCAGGGGTGGGACACTCAGACCCAGCCATTGGACCCTCAGGACCCTCCCCAGGCTGCATCCCCATTCAGTGTTTTCATATAGCTGGAATGTGTCTGTGATAATATCTTGTTCTTGTCTGGGTGGAGGAGGAAGGTATGTATGTGTAGAAACCTCTTACTTTGCAAGGCTGGAATGTAGCCTACTATACAAAGGTTAAGAGTCTGGGCATTTCTCTGGCCAGTTTTGCATCTGGTCTTGCGCACCACTGGTATGCAGCCCCAGAGCTTGGAAAAGTTACTTTTTTGAACTATAACTCCCACCAGCCCAATCCAGTGCCCATGCTGGCTGGGGCTGATGGGTGTTGTAGTTTTAAAAAGTAACCTTTCCAAGCTCTGTGCAGCCCCCCAGAAGGTTACCCATCAGGGAATGCAGCCTGGAGCTCAAAAGGATTCCCCAGCTCTGACTTCCCAGGAGGATCCCTACGCCTGTGCAGCCTCTGAGACGAGGTCCGTCTTGGATGAAACTTATCCAGTTTAAATTCAGTCAGAAGGCTCTTTTCTGACTGGGAATAATTTCTTCCGGTTAAAGAAGAAACGTGAGATTTCCCACATAGCTTTGTTTTGATTGTTGGAGTCTGGAATTCGTCGGAATTGTCTGTCTTCCAGCAGCTCAGACAGAGCGAGGATTTTTATGCTAGCTCAGCTGGATAAGTGACCCGTTTTTTTTTATACGGACTAACAGGCAAACATCCTCCTGTCTACATTCATCATTTTCTTATCTATACAGCTAAAGAGATTTGTCAAAGTAACAGCAATTGAGATAACCTAGGTGAGGTAAGACTTTCCTTTTTTTATTCACGGAACTAAGGGGGAAGAAAATATAAATAGCTTATCTTTTTTTTTATTGCAAAAAGCTGACATGGAAAATAGCATTTTAAAGGTTACAACGGACGAGAGATTTCTGATTGGAAGAGATAAGAAATCTTTTTGATGTATGGCTGGGACTATTTTTCCTGATCTACTTTTTTTTGGACGAATCTGCTCATTCTGTCTGCTACTAGCTATTTCGACGCTGTGAACTAAAGCTGTTCTTACACTTCCGGGCAGATAAGAGATAAGGGCTGTCTAGCATGTGACGTTAGTTTGTTGGAAAGATTAACTCCTTTGTAACTGGTTAAAGAAATAAGCTGCTCTTTGTTTGGGACATTGAAAATTGAAGGAGTTTTGTTCCTTTGGCTTTAAGAATGACAATTAAGAAGATCATGGATGTACAAGAAGGGACTTTATCTCTAGACATGTTTCAGAAAATAATGAATGGGATTAACTCAATAAAACAAGAACTGAGAAATAATAGACAAGCGTGGAGAATTGAATTTCACGAAATGAGACAGGAGCTGAAAGAAACTCAGGATTCTATGAGAAAGGAGAATAAAGATAGATTTGGAAAACAAAAAAAGGATGAAAGAGAAATTAAAGGCAAGGTTCAAACTATGGAGATTGGCTTAATTATGGACATGAAAAAAGATTTGGATTTCCTGGCTGTGATGGATCCTGGAGACAAATATTACAGTTTGGAATTCAGCGCTGTCCCTGAAGGAATTGAAGAGATTGGAGATAAAGATATTATCGGTTCAAAAAAATTCTTGGACTGGAAGGATTTGATGGAACTTGAAATGGAGAAAGTTAACAGAATTAATCCCTGTTTTGTGTCAATGGAAAAACCTTCAAGAGATGTACTAGTGTATCATGTGGAAAAGAGGAACAGAGATGCGGCTTTGCAACAATACTTCAGTGATACGTTTGGATTTGATGGCAAGAAAATATCTGTGATGGAGGAAATTCCTATCAGACTTTTATTATATGACTATGACAGCAAGATTTTTGGGTGCGTAAAGATGGAAGATGGACCCAATATGGATAATGACAGAAGAGCGATTTAAAATTACTGGACTTAGTAGATTTGATGAGTTGGATTAATTGACATGTTTATTTAGAAAAAAAAATTGATTGACATATATCTCAAGGATTGGAAACTTCTCTTTGACTTTTTGTGGAAGATTAAAATGATATGATGTTAATGAGATTTGAAACCAACTAAGATAACCGTTGGAGGAAGGTGATTTTATAATCTATTAAGAGATAGGTTTGTTATATATTATAAATTTATAGCTGAACTATGACAAATCGGAAGTCAATATTCTTTCTTTTATATATATATATATATATATATATTTATTTTTGTATTGTACTAGTTATTGATTTGTGTTGTTTTCTTTTTGTATTGTTTTGGTTTTGAAAATTGGAATAAAAATTAATTGAAAAAAAAAAAAAAAGGATTCCCCAGCTCTGAATTTCCTAGACTGCGGCTCAGACTCCTCACATAGTTCTCTGACCTATGGCCTGGAGCTGCTCATCTCCTTACTGCTCATCTCCAACAGGCCTTTGCTACAACACCCCCTGTTGGCCAGGAGACTATGGAACATCTGGTTATTTAAAATCCACCTTTCATTTTCTGTTCAAAACTTGGTTATATTTGTAGCTACATCTTTGAAAGATTTTAGTTCACATAGGATATACTTTCTCCTGATCCTAACCAAAGAGCAAACAAACTGTTAAAGAGCCTAACCTGCACACTGTAATCACTTTACAATTTGAAGTCTAGATCTCTTTAGTTTAATATCCAGGATGTATTTCCATTAGCAACTCAGATTAGAAACAATTTCTTGCAATAGTTTTCTATCTCTATAGATAGCAAGCTGTGGGGCATATATATACACACCATAATTAACTGCTTTAACAGTCTTTCCTTCTCTGCAAGAAACTCTGTAAACTCTAGCTCAATGAAAGGAACAGATATCTCTAGCAGAGATTTCTCAGCACTAGTGATGTTGAGAGCAAAGTTTATGGAGGTAGAGCTGCTGCAAACAGGACTCACAGTTCTGCCTCTGTTTTTTCTATAAATGCAGTACCACTTGCAAGACCTACAAGTTATTCAGTAACCATCTGTAGGTTATCTATTCATTAATCCTCATGACCTTCCAGAGATTCCAGTGAGGCCAATGGAAATATGCTTATTTACATCAACTGAGGATCTGTTGTCTTCAAGGAAGCTCCAAAAGAGTCATACAAAAATAATAATTTGCTCCACTGAGATGCCTGAAAGGCAAATGTCCGAGATTTGTCAGTGTTAGGTTCTTTCAATTTTTCATTTTTCCAGTCTTAAGTTTAGTACTCCACACTTCTTATGAAGAAAGGTTGAAGAAACTGGGTGTGTTTTGTCTGGAGAAGTAGATTGAGAGAAACAATGGCAGGAGCACTCTTCAAATACCCAAAGAGCTGTCATGCAAAAGAGGAAAAAGACTTGTTCTCTTTGCCCTGGTGGGCAGGACTAGATCTTATAGGTTTAATTTACAGGAGGGTAGATTTTGATTGAACATTTAAGAGAAATGCTCAGCAATATAACCAATTACTCTCTGTGTGTGGAGCGGTGTCCCTTGCTGGAGGTCTTCAAGCAGAGGTTTGACAGACATCTTTGGGGATGGTCTAGCTCTGGATTTCCTGTATTGAGCAAGGCATTGGATCTGATCTATGATTTTCCAACTCTTGATCTTCAATTCTATGTTTTTGTGAAAGCCACAAACTTGGGGATCCTTTACACACAAAAATATCTACACATAATGAAACAGACGCATGTGCATGCAGAGTGACCAACTCTGTCTGGAATTCACATACTTCCATTGGAGGCTGGCTGTACTGGGATATAGCCCTCCCAATGAGAATGTCAAGCAATTTTTAAAATCCTTGCCCCCAAAACAAAAATCTCAAAGCCATACACTGATTCTTGTTCCACACATATTTTACACTTCTATTTGAACTCAAAGAAGCTCTGCAAATATTTGTGTCAATCCACTTATCTCTGGCCAATCAGCTCTCTGCACCACTCAGCCAATCCTAATCCAAAAGTGTAGCTGTGGCAAAGAGGTCCCTCTCCTTGGTCTACCTGTTTGTCAGCCCTCTTAGAACAGAAGGCTCCTACACCATTTGTTGTTCTAAGGCTTATATAAGGAGGAGTCTTGGCTGCTTCAAGAACAGCCCACTTAGTAGTCTTATCCTATATCGGAATCATACACAGATTCTGAACACGCTTAGATATGTATAGACATATCAGTGAGATGAGTGGTGGTAAACTATCCTAAACACACATTTGTTTATTTTTCATAGACCAGGCTGGTCCCTATTTATTTTTAGGGGTTGGGAAGGGACAGGAGATTCTGATGGCAAACTGCCCCCAAAATGTTTGGCTGGCTTCATAAGTGTGTGTATGTGTCCGAGGGGCAGCCAAGGAGAATCTGATTGGACCTGGACTGGAACGTTTGTATTGTCAGGGTGTAAGGGAGAGGAGATTCTTGATGGCAAACTGCCCCAAGAATAGACTAGGCTGGACTGGACCTTTTTATTTATTTAAAGTATCTGAACATATGATATGGACTTCTGAAGATAATTAACTCCCATTAGGGGTAAGGGCAAGAACCTATTATAACTATTTTAATTAAAACAAAAGGCGTAGGAGTACTTTGAAGAAGACTAGATTTTTTTTCTTTCTGAACACAGGACTGTGTCTTTCATGATGGGAGCTGGGGGAGAAGAGAGCAGGAAAGTAGTTGATAACACAGATATCCTGGCATTGGTAATCCACTTAGCAGGGAATGTGTGGGGTTGTTGCACACTTCCAGCCCCAATTTCACTTTGAGTGGGGAGACAGAACCCACATTTTATCAATGTGGTTGATCAAAAGGGGAAGGAATTTTGAGTTAAGCAAATCCCTGCTTTTATAAATGTGTGAATTTATTTATTTATTTTATTTATTTATTTTATTTGTTAAATTTTTATACCGCCCCACTAGCATAGCTCTCTGGGCGGTGTACAACAAGAATACAAATACATACAATAAAATTCCATAATATAATACAACAAAAACATAGATAAAAATAATAAATCTAAAATCAATTGCAGCAAACTTAAGAACTAAATTAAAATTAGATTAAAATGCCTTAGAAAAGAGGAAGGTTTTAACTTGGCGCCGAAAAGATAGCAATGTTGGCACCAAGCACACCTCATCGGGAAGACTATTCCACAGTTCAGGAGCCACCACTGAGAAGGCCCTAGTTCTTGTTAACACCCTCCGAGCTTCTCTATGAGTCAGAACTCAGAGGAGGGCCTTCGATGTAGAACGCAGTGTACAGGCAGGTTCATATCGGGAGAGGCGTTCCAACAGGTATTGTGGTCCCGTGCCGTATAAGGCTTTATAGGTTAAAACCAACACTTTGAATCTGGCCCGGAAGCATATTGGTAGCCAGTGCAAGCGAGCCAGAACAGGTGTTATGTGTTCAGACTGCTTGGTCCTCGTTATCAATCTGGCCGCCTCGTTTTGCATGAGCTGTAGCTTCCGAACTGTCTTCAAAGGCAGCCCTACGTAGAGCGCATTGCAGTAATCCAAACGCGAGGTTACCAGAGCATGTACAACTGATGTGAGGTCCTCCCTGCTCAGATAGGGACGCAGCTGGGCTACCAACCGAAGTTGGTAGAACGCATTCCATGCCACCGAGGCTACTTGAGCCTCCAGTGACAGGGAAGGATCTAAAAAGACCCCCAGACTATGAACCCGCTCCTTTAGGGGGAGTGTAACCCCGTCCAGGACAGGGTGTATATCCACCATCTGATCAGAGAAACCACCCACCAACAGCATCTCAGTCTTGTCTGGATTGAGCCTCAGTTTGTTAGCTCTCATCCAGTCCATTATCGCGGCCAGGCAATGGTTCAGCACATTGACAGCCTCACCTGAAGAAGATGAAAAGGAGAAGTAGAGCTGCGTGTCATCAGCGTACTGATGGCAACGCACTCCAAAACTCCTGATGACCGCACACAACGACTTCATGTAGATGTTGAAAAGCATGGGAGACAGAACTGACCCCTGCGGGACTCCATATTGGAGAACCCACAGTGTCGAGCAATGTTCCCCAAGCACTACCTTCTGGAGACGACCCGCCAAGTAGGAGCGGAACCACTGCCAAGCAGTACCTCCAACTCCCAACTCCATGAGCCTCTCCAGAAGGATACCATGGTCGATGGTATCAAAAGCCGCTGAGAGATCAAGGAGAATCAACAGAGTTACACTCCGTCCATCCCTCTCCCAACATAGGTCATCGTACAGGGCGACCAAGGCTGTCTCGGTGCCAAAACCGGGCCTAAAACCCGATTGAAATGGATCTAGATAATCGGTTTCATCCAATAGCGCCTGGAGCTGGCCAGCAACCACTCGTTCCAAGATCTTGCCCAGGAATAGAACATTCACTACTGGTCTGTAGCTGTTGAGATTTTCTGGGTCCAAGGAAGGTTTTTTCAGAAGTGGTCTCACTGCTGCCTCTTTCAGACAGCCAGGAACCACTCCCTCTCGTAAAGAGGCGTTTATCACTTCCCTGGCCCAGCCAGCTGTTCCATCCCTGCTAGTTTTTATTAGCCAAGAGGGGCAAGGATCAAGTACCGAAGTGGTTGCACGTACCTGTCCAAGCACCTTGTCCACGTCCTCGAGCTGAACCAACTGAAACTCATCCAATAAAACATGACAAGACTGTGCTCCGGACACCTCATTTGGATCAGCTGCTATAAACTGGGAGTCTAAGTCCCGGCGGATGCATAAGATCTTATTCTGGAAGTGCCCAGCAAACTCATTACAGCAGGCCACCGATGACTCAACCATGTCCTGAGGGCCAGAATGAAGTAGCCCTCGGACAACCCTGAAGAGCTCTGCTGGGCGGCAGATAGATGACTTAATAGTGGCAGCAAAATGTTGTTTTTTTGCCACCCTCACCGCTTCTAAGTACAGCTTAGTAGAGGCACTTACCAGCGCATAGTTGCATCTGTCGGGAGTTCGCCTCCACCTCCGCTCAAGCCGTCTCCTATCTTGTTTCATCACTCTCAGCTCTGGAGTGTACCATGGAGCTGTATGAGCTCTACACAGGAGAGGGGGCGCAGGAGCTATCGTGTCAACAGCCCGGGTCATCTCCGCATTCCACAGTTTGACCAGGGCTTCGACAGGAGCGCCAGTCTTATCAGCCGGAAAATCCCCCAGAGCCCGTTGAAAACCTTCAGGATTCATTAGTCTCCGGGGGCGGACCAATTTAGTAGGTCCCCCACCCTTGCAGAGGGGAGAAGCCACTGTAAGTCTAAACTTCAGCAAGCGGTGATCTGTCCATGACAAAGGGAGAGATGTAAAACTCCCCACATCCAGATCACCATATCCATGTCCAGTAGCAAAAATAAGATCTAGAGTATGCCCTGACACATATGTTGGGCCACTAACATATTGGGACAGCCCCATGGTTGTCATGGAAGCCATGAAGTCCTGAGCCGCCCCGGATAAAGTAGCCTCAGCATGGATGTTGACATCCCCCAGTACCAATAGTCTGGGGGATCTCAGTAATACCTCTGAGACCACTTCCATCAGCTCAGTTAGGGAAGCTGTTGGGCAGCAAGGTGGGCGGTACACGAACAGGATTCCCAGTCTGTCCCTCTGACCCAACACAAGGTGCAAACACTCCAGGCCGGTGGCTACATGAACATGGTGCTTGATGAGAGGGATGGAACTCTTATAGACCACAGCAGCCCCCCCTCCCTGACCCTCGGATCTACCATGATGCTGAACCAAGTACCCCGGTGGGCAGAGCTGTGAAAGACTAACTCCTCCCTGCTCACCCACCCAGGTCTCGGTTATGCATGCCAGATTGGCTGCCTCATCCACAATCAAATCATGGACGAGGGAGGTTTTATTATGTACCGATCTGGCATTTAAAAGCAGCAGCTGGAGATCCGAGGGTTGGCTGAGAGGACAACCAACAACCCTGCCGGTGTGAGAAAGACCGGAACAAGGCACAGCCACTACATGTCTGGGCTGTGTTCCCCTTACCTGGCACGTCGTTCGCACAATGCCATACCTCCCTCTGCCCATCACTACACTAATTGGGGCCCCCTCAAGTCCCCCCGATTGGTGAAAAAGCCTCTTTTCCAGGCACATAATGAAACTTATATACAAACACACGTACACACTCACATCAAACACAATCACATATACACACCAACATTCATTCAAAACCAAACACACCAACACAGTCCCACACTCTATACAGGCAGGCACGAATGCCAAAGCCTCTCTTCGCCCAACGAAAGAGCCTCGTCGTCTGATGATGTCGGATAGTCTCTATGGAGCAGGTAGTGTCGTCGCCGACAGGAACAGCCACGCCGAAGCAGAGGAGGCCGGTCTCTCACTGTCCCGGGCCGCGCCTACCCTCCGGCTGCTCCCTGTGGTGCTCTCTCGCCGCCGCTGGGCCAACACTCCTCAACCCCTCCATGCCCGGCCACCTTCTCTCGCACTCTCCCACTACCGCCTTCCACAGCGTTCTTCCGCTGCCGCTGCCGGGCCGCGCCCACAGCCTGGCCTCCCACTGCGGTGCTCTCACCACCGCCGGGCCACGGCCGTCTACTCTCTGTGGCACTCTCCTGCCGCCGCCGGGCTGCGCCCAAAAGCTTGGCCGCCCTCAGTGCTCTCACCACCGTCGGGCTGATGTTCTCCACGGTCCTCCGTATCAAGACTATGTCTGAGTCCCTGCACCAGTGGAATACTGGAAGAAGTTATGGAATGTCCTCCTCTTTTCTAACATTTTGGCTTCTTGTTTTTCCTCACCCACTATATCTTTTTCTCTGTGCAATAGGAGCTTACATTTTACAGGATTGGTTTTATTTTTTTTAAAAAAAGAAATTCTGGAAATCTTTAGGCATTAACTATTTTCCACCATACTTAAATATACTGCTCCAGGTCAGGTAGGTTCTTTTTGCATACCAGGAAATAAGCCAGACATAGCTTAAATAAAACATGATAATCCTGAATATAATATTTGCTGTTTTCTCTATAGAAGTGACACATAGTCTTCCATATGTAATGGTTAACTATACCAAGGAGAAGGTATGATTCAGCTTTACTAACTCAATAATCCTATTATTGTTCTTAGAAGTAAGCCCCACTGTATTTATTTAAGTGGCTGTAGAACCAAACCTTGGTCTGCCAGGTCCTAGTCCAACACCCTAACCATTACATTGATACAATTATAGATGCTCTAAATATGTTTTAATTTTAAAATATATTATCAAATATGTTATCAACTTGCCCAAATGTATGTTTTCTTTTCTTTTTATTCTTCACTTGCTCTTTGTATGGTTTAGGGTTGGCATTGGGGGACAGCAGCACTCATGTGCCTTTACGAGCTGTGTGGCAGGGTGAAATTATTATGAACTAAAAGTGCATTTGGATGAACTTGAACTGAATTATTTGTTCCTTTTTAAAACGACTTTTCCAAACACTGCTGGTTACTAACACTATCCTCTTCATCTTGCTCAGAAGGATATAAACCCCACTGTATTCTGTGGGGCTAACTCATGAGAGCAAGCATCGGGCTAAAGCCTTTTGTAGTGCCTACTAAATATGTGTTTCCAGCAACTGACTCACTTGGGGTGTGTGTGTGTGTTTAAAAACAGGATTGAGAGAATATTACTGAATGAGCAGAGATCTAGTTTTCTGTTCGCTGCTGAGGAGATATGACTTCACTGTATGTACATTAATGAGAGCAAGCATGCAACTACAGCTCTGTTAGATACTAAGTATTACTAAAACTGCAGTGTTTAAGTGCCCACTCTTTCTTTGCAAAGGAGGAGGACAAGGAAAGAATCAGAACAGGTGGAGGCCACACCACTTTTTCCCCATCAGAGAGCAACTGTGACAGCAGACAGAATCCCTTCTGAACCAAAGAAAGATACTTTACAGTTTAGTTAGGTGCTATTTGCAAAACTGCAGTGCTTAAGTGTCCACAGCAGTATGTTTGCAAGAGAGGAGGATGGAGGGAAACCCGAAACTTAGTCACTCCCCCATGACATCATAGACCACACCCCCATAGCAGCCCTACCAGGTCTAGAGGGCACCAATCGCTACTGTATACTTCCCTACACTGTAAGGACCTCTTTCTAGAAATGGGGTGATTATTCAAAGTAGGGGTGCTAAAAATGCAAGCCAAGCTTGAAGCAGGTGTAGCTCCCCCTTGGTCTCCTCTGACTTGAATGTGCTGCAAGCTCTGGAATTTTTGGAAAGCCACCAGTTAGGTTTTTGTGGGGTGTTTTCACTGCACACTGGTTAGTTTCTCTCTTTTGTCCTCCAGTGGATATTTAAAATACAGGGTCATTCAATATATTTGAGAGTGCATATGTGCTTGTAAACTTTTGGCTGTTGTTCCTGGTTCCTATACAGCCTTTAAAGCATATGTTTCCCTCCTCTTGTGTTGACATCTATAGCTAGAAGCAGGGATTTTGATCAGCTTCGTCCCCTTCACACCATTGGAGACACAATGTCACAGGGAGAACAAATAGCACAAGCAAAAGCAGCCATCGTAGACCAGTAGAGAGGCAGATACATTCGCTTTCATACACTGCCTCTGCTTGACATTCTGCCTCAGTTCTTTCTCCTGATTTTCAGTCTGTTTTTGTAGTAGCTGTTTTTTAGGGATGTTTGCGGAATTCCAGTATGAACTGATTTGATCCATATCTTCCACACTAATGTGTGAATTTACACTTTTGCACTTCCCAAATGTTTTGATGCAGTTCTCAGCTCAAGAAACATATCAAGCTGAGTTTTAAAATGCACATTTTGGGAATATTTTTATAAATGGATGCATTTTCTCTCAAAATATCAAACACTTCAGTTCTATACATGCTGAACTGTGAGTAGGCCTGTCAGTGGGAGTAAGATCATGGAGTTACCTTTAAAAAAACCCTTCTGATTAAACATGCACAGGATTCTGCTGTAAAAACATGTATTTCTTCTAAGTATATGTATATCTAGCTAGCTAGCTAGCTAGCTGTCTTTAAAAAAACACAGTTGAATGCAGAACTGTGACGGAACAGGCTTATGGATAAATACATATGAAAGTGACGCAGACTGGAAAGTGATAGGGACATTGGATTCACCCATCCCTAGTTTTTCCTCACACTTTTTTTGGAGTTTTCTTTCCTACTTCACCAAAATTGTGCAGAATGTGCAGAAGCCCTCTGCTTTCAACATCTTCCTGCTTTCCCATTTCTGACCGGGGTAGAGTGTAGGAATGCATCCTTGCTCGCCTCTGAAATTCTTTCTGCCTGTTGGAGAGGACTTGGGAGTCAGTCTGATGCAGTCATTAGAAGGTCATTAGGACTGGGCAGACTCAGCTTCAAACTGCTACTCAAGCAATGAAGCTCACTGGGTAACCTTGGACGAATCACTTTCTTGCAGCCAAATCCACCTCACAAGGTCATTGTGAAGATGAAATAGGTATGACACAATCATGTCTGCCAAGTTGGGCTCCTGGGAGAAAAAGCAGGATATCAAAGTAATTATCTAGGCTGTGGGCTGCAGTCTAGGATGAGAAGCCAAGAACTGAGAATAGGAGCAAACAGCAATCAGGATCAGAGGGCAAACCAGAGAGAAAGACTGTAGATCAGTCGCAGAGCATCTGCCTTGTTTGCAGAAGGTCCCAGGTTCAATCCCTGGTGTTGTCAGGTAGGGCTGAGGAAAGCTCCTGCCTGAAACCCTGAAGGACGTCTGCTAGTCAGAGGAGACATCACTGAGCTAGTCAGACCAGTGGTCTCAGTATAAGGCAGCTTCCTATGTTCCAGAAGGGAGGATTGAAGAGAATACCAGAAACATGGCAGCATTAGACCTTGCTGCTCAAACAAAGTTTCACTGAGACAGGAAATCCTCTTATACTCCTTCCCGCACAGGAGGACTCAATGGCCACCATGGATGGAGTCAGTCTAGAAGGTTCTTCACGGAGAAGCTGTAGTGATGTGGCTTGCCCCATAGGGCAGTGGTCTGATCAGTTTTCAACCCTTCACTGAGAGGCTGCAGTGATGCCTCTTGCCACTTGGGGCAGTATCAGCAGTAGTTCCTGACAGTAATACATAAATAAATAGAGCAGCTAATAGCCCCAGTCCTTTTCAAAGTGATAGGTCATGGTCATGGTATTTACTCTCCTCCCAGGGTATCCTCCCAGGCTCCTTGCAGGAAAGGCAAGCTGTAAGTGTAATAATAAATAAATGCAATATATTCAACATTTACAGCTCTGGACATATATCAGATAGGAATACTGGTGGTATTCCACTGGTGTTATAAGTTGTCTTTATGCACACAAGGCTTAAGTACTGCTGTGGTAAAAAATGTATTATGTTTCCTGGCATTTTATAGGTAGGCAATAAAAATTCACTGACAATAGGGAAATCCACAAATTAAAGCATATCCAATAAACCATAAATAATTTCCAAGTAAAACAAGATTGCTACAAAAGGGGATTTTAAAAACCATGTATTGTACTACTAATCTGCATAGCAGAGTCAAGGATTTATGAACTGAAGGGTTCTTGAGCAGATTAAGAAACAATAAAATCTTATTGGCAATTGTGTCCAAGTCTGAATATTTCCAGTTTACAATGAGCACTTTAGGCCTTTTCATTTATAAAACTGGAACTAGTGTGGGTTATCATATCAACGGCACATATAATATTGAGAATATGACCTTGGGTCAGTCACTGTCTCTCAGCTTAACCTACCCCACAGGGTGGTTCTGAGGATAAAAGTGGGAAGGGGAGAATGGTGTTTTTACACCACCTTGAACTTCTTGAAGGAATGGTAGGATATAAATGTAATAAATAAATAATTATACAGCCACAAGAGTGGCTGTATACTATAGCCAGGGTGGAGTTTTCACATTCCGCAATGTTAAATTGAAAATACCCCCCATGCCATTCTGATGCTTCCTATAAGGTCATTTCAAAACAAAACCTTACAAAACTTATAGTCCTGAACTCAGAAACATGTCCTTAACAACCCTTTCAATTTTCATGGTGATACACTAAACAGTCAGAGAGAATAGAGAGTTCAAAGTCTAAAAAGAGAGGGAAAAAACCAGAGACCTTTTGGACTTTTTTCTGTCAGAGTTATAATAATCTGTTGAAATTCATTAAAAATCACCCATGTTCACAGAGTACCTGTAATCCTATGACTGAGCTTGACCTATACTCTGACCTTCATCTTCTGCATCTTAAAAGCTAAAAAAAGTCTGGCTGATTTTTAATTAAGACATTTTGCATTGAACTGAATGATAGTGTCAGGCATGCTCAGTAAGAACCAACTGTCAGTGTTCTAAAAGCCAGACTCACAACTGCTGGGCTTGCCTAATCAGGGGGCCACACCCACACCAGACCTTTATGTCACTTGAGACAGTCATGGCTTCCCCTAAAGAATCTGGGAAGTGTAGTTTGTGAAGGGTACTGAGAGGAGACCCCTATTCCACTGAGAGAGCTCCAGTGGCCAGACTGGTTTAACAGCCAGCCACTCTGATTGAAGGTCTGTGAGGGGATCAGGGCGTCTCCTAGCAAGTCTCAGCACCCTTCACTAACTACACTTCCCAGGATTCTTTGAGAGAAGCCATGACTGTCCAAAGTGAAATAAAGGCCTGGTGTGGATGTGGCCAGGGACAGATTTGGTTTAGATTTGGGTGGGAGGCTACATGTGCCTGCTGTAGAATAAGAAGGTGGGGAAAATGCTGAAAAGCAATGATACTGTTCACAAAGTTTTCCTTTTGGAAAGGAAAGGGGCTTCCCCTTTGCCCAGTGCCCACCCACCCACCCAATCTCCTCCCCTCCCCCTCCTCCTACCCTCCCTCCCCCTCCCCCGGGGCAGTGTTGGACTATGACCTGGGAGACCAGGGTTCGAATCCCCACACAGCCATGAAGCTCACTGGGTGACCTTGGGCCAGTCACTGCCTCTCAGCCCCAGAGGAAGGCAATGGTAAAACCACCTCTGAATACTGTTTACCATGAAAACCCTATTCATAGGCTTGCCATAAGTCAGGATCAACTTGAAGGCAGTCCATTTCCATTTTCAAACATGATTGCACAGAGATAAATCCCACTGAACTCAAAAAGTATGCAAACCCACCCTCTCTTCGCCTCGCTCCTATCTCCTCCCTCTTTCCTCTTCCCTCCCCTTTCTTTGCCCCTCCTTCCCCATCTCCTTCCAATCCCCTCCTTCCCCTTCCTTCTCCCCATGGTCAGTTTTACCTATCTTAAGCATGATTGCATGGCAGTAAATACCATTGAACTCTATAAACATGCAGATGATCAGACCTCCCCTCCCCTCCCCCTTCCTTTGCCCCCCACCAATCTGCTCCTTCCCCTTTCCCCTCTGTCTCCTCCTCCCCCATGGTCAGTTTTACCTTTCCTAACCATGATTGCATAGAAGTAAATCCCACTGAACTCATTAAGCATGCAAATGATCAGACCTGCTTTCCACCTCCTTCCCTTCTCCTCTCCCTTCCTCCCCGCCCTCTTTCTTCTTCTTCCTCCCCTGCCCACTTCAGCCATCCCTCCCCCCATCAGTTTTACCTATCCTAACCATGATTGCACTGGAGTAAATCCCACTGAACTCAATAAACATGCAAATGATCAAACCTTTCCTTCTCCTCCCCTCCCTCTCCTACCTGCTCCCCTCCACCTCCTCCCCTCTGCTCTTCCTCCCCTCCCCATCCCATGTGGTCAGTTTCACCTATCCTAAGCATGATTGCAGGGGAGTAAATCCCACTGAACTCAATAAGCATGCAAATGATCAATCCATTCTCAGCCAACTTGCACAGGATCCCATTTCTTACCTCCCAGATTTAAAAGCAGAGAAATTCACTAACAGGCAAAAAAAAAACAGAAGAAAATGCTCACAGGCACATGTTACCAAATTCTTCCAAGTTACACAGAAAATGGATTTGACTGTGAAAGACCAACCCAAATTGTGTTTGCATTTTGACAAATTTGTAGGGCGGTACAATATCTCAGAGAGGAGGTCAGGTCTCCTGTTCCCCTGGTGCATTCACTATAGCTACCCAATTTCCCTGCTTTTTAAAGTTTGATAGAAATATCTGTGGGCTGTAGGTACATTCTTAAACCACAAGGTTTTTTGCGTATTAGTCAATATAAAATTATGAAAGCCATGCTGTGCTGTTAAGACATTGACAGTTATGTACAATGCAAAAAAGAAGTGCAGTTTTCTTTTCTCGCACACTGAAAATGTTTCTCCTCCCTACCTCTCACTGCAGAAGAAAACACATATTTGTTGAACTGGACTGGACCCAAAAGACATCAAGAAAGGATTCCTCCTACATCTCCCCCTCTGTAAAGTAATCCACACAATCCGGGCCACATTGTGAATAGTCTGGGGCAAATGGATGTTGTTGCGCTGTTGACATGAAACATTGGTTGGCTTTTTCAGTGCCTGGATTGGAAACCAGAAGAAGTCCTATATGAACAGCTCCAGGATCAGATATGAATAAGGGATATTATGTCAATGTACAGTATGTACCTTGCAAGAAAGCAAAAATCTAATTAGGCAATCAGATATAGAGGAGATTTGTTTCCCAGTACTCATCAGGCACTGCAATAATTACGAACAGATGATTACACCCATAACTTCAAAGTTCAGCCCTATCACTAGTGACAAAAGACATGGGACTACTGCTGCACCATATCACATGATATTGGTGTGTACGTCCTTGTGTCACCCCCATCACTTACAACCAGTGAGGTGAGGCATGGCAATAAGAAGCACAGTGATGCCATGTTGCATTGACATAAATGTTAGAAAGAAGTGTGGGGAGGAAAGAGCCATGAGCAACAGCAGCCGCTCTTTGGCTTTTCTGTTGTCCAGTTCCACCCTAAAGTCCACATAACTGCTCACTGGATTAAAATCACCAGGGGTGGGGAACCTCAGGCCTGGGGACCAAATGCAGCCCTCCGGCCTCTTTCCAGGCAACAATCCCTCTCCAACAAGAACCTTCACCGCCCCTGTTGGGCACCCTCCTTGTGCTTTTTTACCTTCTTAGAATGAGTCTTTGATCTCTGATAATGCCTCTTGTTTGCATGGATGGAGGACTGAGGGGTGTGTGTGAGGGTGTGTAGAAACTAGCTGAGTGTAAAAGATAAAATTTACATTCATGGTTCCACCCACATTTGCCTCTGTCTCTGCCCACCACTGGTATGTGGCCCTGGAAGGTTGCCCAGCAGGCCATGTAGCCCCCAAGCTGAACAAGATTCCCCACCCCCAGTATATATGGATCCTTATTTTGGAAGATGAATTCAATCCATTAATTTCCAGCCATAATAATATACAACATTCCAAAGGAATGTAGAAATGGAGCTTCAGTGATTGAGGTTTCCTGCCTTGCCGCCCTTAACAGTTCCCAAGAGTCATAATAAATAAATAATAAACGGAAGTAAAAGCAAAATATGAATAGTACAGTATTCAAAACAAATCTCTGAAGTGTTAAAACTGCCCCCAGATGATCTTATATATTTGCTTCAATAAGATGTTTCTAAAAGTCCCCAAATGTTAAAATGGGAATTAAACTAGGTCAGACTCTCTCTTGCCTATTTAAAAGTAAATTAAAGCATGATCTCAAAGGATGAAAACATCTTTAAAACAACAACAGAGTCTAGAGAGATTCTCAAATAAACCTGCTGAGTTTCTGAAAGGAGCCAATAGAGAGGGGGCAAAACGGATCCCTGGGCTCCTACTGGGAGGAAGGGCGAGATAGAAATCTAATAAATAAATAAATAAATAATGAACCTCCATATATGTACTAAAGATACCATGATGTTTCCATCCTCAGAGCTCAGTCTTTCAAGAGTTTGTGCTAGTGGCAGCCACACGATGTTTAAAGAGTTCCCTAGTGGTGGTAGCACTTTGAGGACTTATGAGCTACAGTCTAAAAAGAACCAAACAGGTTGCCCCTAACTCAGTCAAATGAGCATGTGACAAAACAGACCTCGAAATCCACAGGGTGATTCTGCTTTGCCCTTTTAAAAAACGGTATTTTTCTATTTCTGTGACCATTCCACATTTCCCTGTATTCTGGCAGTCTGTTGCCCGATCTCAAGAATGGCTGTATTTATTAGTGTCTGAAGCACAGTTCTGAGTGCAAGAAAGTAATAACTTCATAGAGGGGTCCATTAGTGAAATCTGGTTGAGTCTGTACAATTGCCAAATGGCCAGTGGTTTTCTAGCCCAGCCAGAAACTTAATTTTTCTGTCTGATGGCTGAAACAGGAAGACGCACAGCCAGAATCTCTCTTCACCCCCAGACTGGGCAAGTGATTTCAATCTTAGTTGAGGCTATTACAAGGTGGAGATCAAAATATCTTGAAACACAAAACTCCATGCAACACGAATTAGTTTTAAGGTGACACAGGTGAGGAATGGGCATATCACTTTCTTTCCCATTTTTTGTCAGTTTTGCATGTTTTCAGTCATAAGTACATTTAAAAACACATACACACAACTGTTGCATTTAAATTGTATGTAGTTTTGCAGTGTCCTCTAAAATATGAATGTTGTACAAATTTTCTCTCTAACACACATATTTTGTCTGCCTTTCTATGCATTTCCTACTAAAATACACATTTATAGTCATTTCCTGTGTAAATTGCATATTTTATACAATTTTCTATGCTTTCCCCTTAAAATACATCTTTTTGTATTCATTTTCCTCATAAAATACACATTTTTGTATGCATTTTTAAACAATGCATTTAACCAATGCATTTAAATGTGTGCATTTCAACACAGCATTTTAAATTTGGAGAAGTTTGCAATCTGACTGTTAATGGCATTCCAATCCACGTATAAGTTCAGGACTGTAAATTAAGTTGGCTTTCTTTAAAATGTGGACTGAATGAACTTCTCTTCCATACCCACCCTGAACAGGAGGATGCCACCCTATTAGGGGGTGTAGTTGTCTGGGATCTCAGGTGGAGCTCAAACCCCTTCCTTTTTTGGGAGCCAGGTGCCAGCAAGGTCCCTATGTCTCCGGCATCCAGTGAGCCAATCAGCATGAAAGGGGTGTGTGTTAGCCACTGAGAAGAGTCTTCTAACCTGCTTCCTTGTCATTCCCTGCTGATTGGAGCCAATAAGGGTGATAGGAGTTATTCAAGCCTGTCCAAATTATTCTATAATTTTACAAGGTTGTTTAATCTTAGAAGGGGGTGTGGCTGTGTCTATTGTGAAGGCACCCTGCACTTATGAATTTATTGTCCTGTCTTTATAATTCCCTCTTTTCATTTTCCAAAGGGTTTTTAGATTAAATTAGTGCTTAATTATTTTTAAGGAATCATATTAGTGATTACTGATGTTTTACCATCCAGCTACAGTTGCATGATCTACAGTAGCAGTAGGAAGGGAAAGAGGAGAAAAATCAATTCAGTTTGCATTTAAAGCTGAATCTGTCAAACTTGCACTTTTGAAAACAATAGAACCCAAACATAGCCTTCCTTCAATATTCACATCTTCTGAAGTTTGCAATGTAGTTCTCCAACAATGTTTACAAAAATGCATATATTATGGGAAATAGTACATAAAAATGCATATTTTCACTAATACTAATTTTCACTAACATACAAAAATGAATTAAATTGGGGAACATTGCTTGCAAAAATATGTGCATAAGCCTGCAGACAAAAATGTGTTTATTTGGAGAAATCCATACTAAAAATGCTGAAGAATTTAATGAGGACTTTTTTTAAAAAACAAAATGCAAATTGTAGAAATGTGGAGCACTGAATCTAAGACTGGAAAATTACAAATTGAGATAATCAAATTTGACATATCCTTCCGTCTCTAGTAATAGGTTTTAATATACATAGAATTATGGGAAAGTATAGAAGACAGGGTTTTAGGAATTGGAATCTTTAACAAATTTTGGTTAAAAATTACTAGTAGCACAATTAAAGTCTCTTATATATGTTTCGGGACACAGTAAGCATAATATATGACTGTCTGTAAATTGTATTCGACACTAGTCAGCCTGAATAAAATATTTCATAGCAACAGATTTAAAGCCTGGAAGTATGGCACATATTATGCCAAGTTCCTACATTTGTGGATTCAAACCTTTTGGTCTCTTCTACAGACCATCTCACAAATTACCCGGATCAATTTTATTGCTGACTCATTGACTATTTTACTGAGCTGTGCCAATGATAATTATATCAGCCACCATTTACATTGCTGATTATCAGCTTGTTATTGGTTTCTAGATAAATGGAAGTCGGCAGCTGTGTCCATGATGTTATCCCACATATTGAGGAATAAGTTCTGCTGGTTGTGAAAGCAGCCCAGCTTCCTTTCGAAGCCCATTCAAGTTAATGCATTTAACAACATGTAGCTTCGGGATCGTCATGTACAAGACACTGAAACTTTGCATATCTTTTTAACCAAAAGTCTGATGGAAGCCATTATCTACCTGCACCCTTAAAACAATGACAGCACATAGAACTGATCTTATATGCAGGGCCGGCTCCAGGCATGTGGGGGCCCTTGGGTATCAGCTTGCCCTGGCCCCCCAGTAGGTGGATGGGTGTGCGCGTGTGTGCGTGCAGCCCCCCCATGCCCCCCATGGCTCCCCTACCTGTCTAGTCTTTACCATTGCCCTTAATGAAGATGGCAGCCGCGGTTTCCCTCAGGGGAATGAAGCCTCCACCACCATCTTTGTTGATGGCACACGTGCATGCTACATGCACACATCTCTGCCATCAACTAAGATGGCGGCAGCAGCTTCAGTACCTTAAGGAAGCTGCGGCCGCCATCTTCATTAAGGGCAATGCTAAAAAGCCAGCTGACAGGTAAGTGGGGTGTGTGTGGGGGGCACGGATCGCGGAAGGGGAGTGGAGAGCTCCTCAGGGGCCCCTCAGGGGCTCCTGTAGCTCTGAGGCCCTCAGGCCATTGCCCAACCTGGCCGCCCTTTAGAACCGGCCCTGCTTATATGCTTGTAACCTGCTTGTGTATGTTCCCTTAAGAAGTATGGAGAGAGGTTATTTCTGCACATGCTCAGAAGAGAACTGAAGTGTAGAGCAGCCACAGTTACAGACAGGGAATCTGTAGTGAGAAAGATAATCTCATGCTACATGCAGTAAAGAACTTGTGGTTAAACAAGAGTGATGTCTGGCTACCTCCTTTCTTTAATGTCCTGCACCCTTAGGAGCAGGTTGGTATTGAGGTCTTCTTCACAAGTTTACAAAGAGTTGCGAAGCTCCCCAAAATTATAAGTTCTTGTTATGTGGCTATGTTATAAATGGACCGGAAGTTTCCTTTTCCTATTGGAAGCCATTTTAAGAAGGCTGTTTTGGAATCACAGCACTTTTCCTCTTTGTGGCCAACAAAATATGAACCGCAAAGGAGAACTTTTGAAACGAAGAGTGAACCCAATAAAAGAATTAGATTCCTTGGTAACAGTCTGGAAGACAGGAAGAACATTAAGAGGACAGTGCTTGAATGGCTGATTATTTTATTATGACATTTGTGTAGAGTTCATATATGCATACATGATTGGCAGGATATTGCTTGATGCATGCAGGGCTGGACCTAGGATAAATAGTGCTCTGGGTGAGGAGCGCCCCCCCATGGCCAGCTTTGCAGGGCCACCCAGAGGGTTTATGGAGCCTGGTGCAAGTGTGATGCTGGGGGTCCTGCTGCTGTCCCCGACAAGGACCCATGCATGAGTGTACAAAGCTGGGGCCAAATGCAAGAATTATTGCATGCACAAGACTACATGTGAGAATTCTTGGCTGCAGCTTCTCCTTGCCCTGGGATCAAGCAGAATGACAAATGTGCTTCATTTTTTTCTTACATAGGAATAAGGGAATAGGGATCTGGTTGCGCTGCTCCTGAGTACCTCCTTCAAATTCCAACCCCCTTCTGGCAGAGCTTCTTTCTGCTTCCTGGGGCTCAGTCTCACATGTCTTCTGGTTGTGGCCTGCTGCTGGCCTTCTCCACTACTCCTTCAGAAAGGATTCCTCCTTTAAGGCCTGGCCTCACACCACTCCTACACCTTCCCTGTGGCAACTGTCTATCCATCAAGAACAACATTGCTCAAAACTTTGACATTTCAGCCACGATGCTATATTTTGCACAAGCCAAAGCTCAAAAAGCAACGTTCTGAGCAGTGGCAGTGCATTATGCAACACAGCAGAACAGGTTTTACTTTTAATTTCTTGTTTGTCTGTTTTGTAGCAGTTCATATCTTTTGGTAAGCATTTTTATTTTAGAATATCCTTTATTGTTATCTTTAAACATAATAAAGAAAAGTTATAAATAAAAAAGGTATCTGGCTGATCTCTTATAGCTTATGGCTTTGTTTTATTGTTATTTATATAGTATGTGTAGTGTTTATAGTATTTGAACTGCTAAGTGCTTGACAGCATTGTCTCAAAATAAATCGGTGTGCCACTGATTTTTATCTAGCACAAATGATATCAGCGTGGAAATGGAAAAAGAAACATAGTTTAAAGCTAATTGAAGGACGATCATTTTGTAGTTAATAGCCAAACCACCTGTACAACCTTGGAAAAAAGCTTACAGACACTTGCTTTTTGCTACCCTAGCTCACTGCAGATAGTACATTAAAAAAACACAGCCCCTGAGCTCAGCTTGGAGCGCCATCAGCTCGGCGTCCCAGGCAACCACCTATCTCACCCACCCTTAAGGCCAGTACTGGATGCTGGAATGATCTGTCAATTTCTTATTTTTCAGATCTTAAATTTGTTTCTGCAGCAATCTGCATTTTTTAAAAAAATCCTCATGAAAATTCTTCAGCATTCTAGGTTGAATTTCTCCTTATAAATACATTTTTGTATGCAGTTATGACTAATGTACACATTTTTGCCATTTCTCATTATATAAGGCATTTGTGTATGTTAGTTTCACCAGAACCTGTGCTATCAACAAAGATGGCGGCGGAGGCTTCATTCCCCTTAGGGAAACTGCGGCTGCCATCTTCATTAAGGGCACTGGTAAAGACTAGACAGGTGGGGGCTGTGGGGGGCATGGGGGGGCTGCACGCACGCACACACACACTGCACTTTCTGCTGCCAGACAAGAACTTCTGATAAGCAGTTGGTACAGAGATATCCGATAGCTAAAACAATGTTGAAGTTAAAAGAATAATATAAATGTTTTTTTGAAACGCTGTCAAAGGTGCCAGTGCAAAATCACTGTTGCAACTGTCTTAGGTACTCATTTTATCCCCTTCCCAGACAGATTATGGTAATTCATGGTCTATGTATTTTTTGGAGGGGGGCACCCTCAATTATTAAAATTTATATTTAATTGTTGGATATTTCCAACCTCCTGATCCAAGTTTGCCGGGTGAAATAAAGGGATGTATTTCCATTTTAGAAAAACTGTTCTTCTTGGGGGGAGGGAATTGCCTTTGGATTACTTTTTCTTTTCTTGCTGCTATCTGCTCTGCTCTGCCCTGCTTTTGCATGCTCTGCCACTCGTAGGTAACTATGTCTTTCTTCAATCTAATATTCTAGGATACCTACAGTAAAAATACACAAAAAATACACTAGAGGGAGTTAGGAGGAAACTATATGATTTCTATTAGTTCAAATTTTTATAGTTTTAATTGATTAGCTTATGCAAATTATATTTATTTATTTCAGTTATAATTTGGAGTTTGTGGTTTTTCGTAACAGATTGTGTTTTCCTTCCTGTTCCACCGGGTTGCTGCTGAACAAATAGAACCAGGGTGATGAATCCAATGAAGGCTGATGCATAGGCCAGAGTTTGGCAGTGTATGCATGGACCTTGATTGGCTCCACTAATTTACAGCCTAATTCTCAGCTTTCCCTAATATATGCATTTTTGTAAGCAACTTGTTTGTTAGGCAAACTGCATCGCAAAATTTGGAAAAGTGTGAATTTTGAAGGATGGCTCTGTTTCAGTTCTCGTATTGTTTTGGAAAGTGTGACTTTGATAAATTTGGCTTTAAATGTGAACTGAATCAAATTTCTCCCTCACTGCTACTGGATGCATTAGAGTTATGTGCTATTGGCATGGCCAGAGTATAAAGGATCAATTCCACCAGGGCCAAACCTTTTCAGCAATAGCCCCCAAAGCAGGGGTTGCCAAATTGGAACCTACAGGCCCACCAGTAACTGCAAAAAGTCTCAATACATATCCCCTCAAAAATCCAAAATGCACAAGGGACTGTTGACTCTTCCTGCTTGTCTGCACTGGCCTGGCCTCTCCTACATTATGCACAACCCCTTACGCATGCTCACGTTCACTGGGTGCCAGGATTGGACATCCACCCTCCCTGTCATTTTGACCAAAGAAGTGCTAAGAGCTTCTCTCTGTGAATGAGCATGGTGGTGTCTGATGTAGTTACCTTTTATCCCACTTACCGGGGGGAGGATGCCCCTACTATTTTGCGGGCCTGTCTTTTTTCTTGCTCTTTAATAAGTAGCTGTCATTTTGTGTTATGTCACACTCCCCCACAGCTTGCATTTTGTGACTGGCACCCACAACACTTTATCAAAATTATAAATGTCTTTGCTCCCCAAACAGTGGATCTTCCTTATGTCAACCCTGCTGGATTCCTCATACTACCCCAATTACTACTGTTGACCCACTCCAAAACAGTGAAAACCTTTTTCAAGCCATGGAGGAGTTTCCCTGGCCTAGCACAAATTCCAAATTGTTACATTCTTTGCTTTTAAAGAAAGCAGACTGTACTCACTTCTTGTTTGCCCAAATCATAAACTGTTCACTGAAGAACTGAATAAGAAAATAAAAATATAACAAAAGAACAGCTGGGGGGCGGGCAGACACCTTTAGCTTCAACCCAATATGAAAATGGAAATGGACTGCCTTCAAGTCGATCCCGACTTATGGCTCCTTTTTTCATTTCCCTTTACCATACAAGCCCATGCACAGTTGAGCAGGACCAGTTTGCTCTCTCTCAAAATCAGGGGTGGGGATCTTTTTTTCACCCTAAGTCCACATTCCCTCCTAGACAGCCATCTGAGGACCTGTAGTGTCACAGGATGACTGCTAGTTCATTGACTACAGGCAGTTAATGTGTGAATCCCAATTAGGCCAATAAGAACACCAAGCATGCATGTAGAAGTAAGCATAAAATATTTCACGTTCCTTGACAGCAGTTTTTAGGAGATCCCCTGGGAGCAGCTGGTTGCCACTCTATCATTCACAGCCTGAGTAGAGTTCTAGCTGTGCTGTGCGATGTCTCCCCCTTTTTCTCTGGTCACACCTGAGGGCCTCCACCCCTATGCTTCTCTGCTGGTCCGATCCCTGCTATCTCCCTGTCTGTGCCTCTGTTTCTCCCCAGCTGCCTCTCTCACCCCTGTCTGTGTAACAGGCTCCTAGATATAGTCTACCTGACCCGTCCCTTAAAGAAGTCAACAGATTGTGACCCACCTCCTTCTAGGCCCCTGCTAGCCTTGTGCACAGTAGACATGCTCAGGCCTGTCCTCTGTATACACAATGGTCTAATATAGAAAGAATGTGACCTCCTGTTAGAGAGTTCACAGCTTTCTACTGCATGTACAGCTTTCCTTCAGTTAACTAAGTCCATCCCCTTATGCAGCGTGGATGGACTTCAATATTACAAGATCCCCCAAAGACAGCATTTGAGAGGTAATCTGTGAATGCCATCTACACCTCCTTGTCTATACAATACTCTTTGGCAATTCACAATGTCAGCTCAATATAAAGAATTGTTCTAACCTGTTCTTCCTTCTGGGTATCTGATGTAGGAGTGCAGCTCACACTGTCCCCTTGCTTTCTGGGAAATGCAGTTGCATGGCTAAAGGCAGAGAGGATTGGAATAAACAAGAACTACATATCCCAGAAAGCAGCACTGTTGAAACAATAGCTGTAGGTGCCTTGCAACATACTTGGTGGTTGCATGCTATTGTCTCATCAGTCCCGTCCTTTGTAGTATACTTGACTCAGACAATGGCTAGGAAGACTAGAGAGAAATACATGTTGGTTCTCCTATATGATTGCTATCTGGTAGAGGCTGGGACCACCAGACGCTGTCCACTGAGTTAGTGCTCAGTGTATTTTAATTGCATGTTTGATGTGATTTTAATGTATACAAGCCTCAGGAAATTGCAGCCTTCTGCCATGCCTGACTTTCATGTATTCTGCTGATGGCCTTTATAGAGGAATGCACATAATTCTGTTCACAAACGGCTCTCTATAAAATTAAGAATCCTGAAAAAGCAGGATTGTCAGCCACATGAACAGAAGCACCTACTGTATTGGTATTTAAGTGCCTGCTTAAAACGCACCTGTTCACGTACAGTGTCCCTGAGTGGGTGATCCGCCTATGTTGATGTATTAATTGGAGATGCTGATTTGCAATGCATTTTGTATTTGTTTGTGGATGTGATTTTATTGCTGATTTTATGCTGTTCACTGTCATGACATTTTTCTTAACATTGGTGGTATAGAATTCTTTGCAAATGAATAATATAAATAAACATGCGTGCATAGACTCTTTGCTGAACTTGCAGAGATCAGGAGCAGGGACAGCTTGTGCAATCAAAAGATGTGAAGCAGGGTTACAGCCTTACTTGTCAGAGAAAACACATGCTTCTCCTCCTCACACATTCACTTTTTAGTATGGAAATGCTAAAAACAATCTGTGAAATAGCTGCAAAAATATTCTTCAGCCTAGCATGATGATGATTACATTAACAAGTCCTTTATTACATTAAATTCAACAGTTATCATCAATATCCTACAGATTTGAAGGAAACTATAAACATGGAATAAGCAGGTGAACATCAGGTGAGAAGAGTCTTAGCAGTAGCCACTGAAGTAAATGGTCACACCCAACAATGAATTGTAATGCTGCGCCATTGTTTATAGTAGAGGAATGCATTCACTGATAGGAACATTCTAATGTGTTTATTCACAGCCAGGATATGACCCTGAGTTTTCTGTCAAATGTTGGGAGTACTGTGGAAATGGATTTATTTCCTTTCACAATCTAGCTCCACAACCCTAATTGCTCCTTGTGGATTCAGGGAAGTTGGACAATTGTCTCCAGTAACTGTATTAATTTTTTATAAATATATTTTAAAATCCTATAAATTGGCACCAGTCCTCTATTTGATTTGCGTAGGGGACTGCTCCATGCCATTCTTTTTCACACTTGCTCCAATCCTGTGAATGCTTATGAGAGAGAGAGATGGTTTTTTTTTCTTTAGCTAGATACAGGTCAGAATCGGATGCAGCTAGAATAAGTCAGGGCTTGTGAAGAGTACTTGTCAGAGAGCAAAACAGAGTGCAGGAATAGGGATGGGGGGAATTCAATGCAGTTCACATTTAAAGGTGAACTTAATGAATTAGCACTTTCAGAAACAATATGCAAAGTGAAACACAGCCATCCTTCAAACGTCACACATCTCTGAATTTTGTAATGTAGTTCTCCAGCCAACTGTGTACAAAAATGCACATACTAGGGTAAAGTGTGCATGTAAATACATATATTAGTGAAAATAACATACAAAAACACTTTATATTAGAGAAAACTGTTTTGCAAAAATGTATGTATTAGGAAAAAGGCATACACAAATGTGTATACTAGAAGAAAGTCACACTAACATTCTGATGAATTTTAATTAGAACTTTCTTTTTTTTTTAAAAAAAGGAAACTGATGTGGAAATGTAGAGAACCAAATTTAGGATTGTAAAAATGAAAAAGTGAGGAAAACTGAAATTGACATATTCACCCATCCCCATGTAGGAGGCAGTCTGCTTGACCGTTGGAGGCCCCACCAACTACATTGTTGAGTTGCATGATGTCAGCAGCCTTGGTTCTAGCTCCAACCACGAACCCTTAGGTGAAACCCCAAGAAGCTACTATCTAATCCATGAGGTTCAGCCATTGAATAGCATCTAATATTTGTATTTTGGGGATAAAGACAGATCAAATCCATCAGTCCCAGGCAAAAAGTCTGGGTATTGTAGATTCTATTATTGCTTTCTAAATTATGTTTTCTAAGAGACACAGTCTGGTGTGCACTGAATACATATGTGCTACATTGCTCATTAGCTTTTATCCCTGCTTCTTTCATTCCCATGAGATACATTAACAAAATAACAGAGAGAAAATCTCGGATTTTAACATACAGGAGCTTTGATGATGTTTGTGTCTCATATGTTATCTGTGCAGAACTTTGTCAGCATAATCTATGATGTCTTGACTATTAAATATATATAATAAGCAGATCAAATTATGAAATGAAAAGGCATGCAGTTATTTTTAGCCTTCCATTTTTAGCTGGCTTCTAATGAGAGCTGTCCAGAGATGTTATGACATTTACTGAATAAAGACTTATTTAAGAATGTAATTTTGGTAAACTCATGGAAAAAGCAGCTTGGAAGATTGGCGCTCTGGCTGATTGGAATGGGGGTGGGTGGGTGTATAATTGAAAAAAAACAAGTCAGAGCTAAAGTTGGGAGAAGGGGGAACAAGAAGGGATACTTACTTAGCTGAGAGGTGGGGAACATGTTTTGCATTCCCTTTAAGGCAATCTTCCAAAGGCCACATGCCATTGGTGGTCAAGGCCAGAGAGAAAAGGGGAGCACAGCAACACATACAAATGTTACCTTTGTACCGTAGACTAGTTTCTACACACACTCTCACACACCTCTATCTTCTATCCAGAATAGCAAGAGGCATTATCAGAATTTAAGGACACATTCCAGCCAGGCAAAAACACTGGGGCTGTGAGGAAGGGGCAGTGAGAGGCGTGGCCTGGGGAGAAATCCTAGGGCCAGATGCAGAGGCTGGGAGATCCACACTTAGAGGTTCCCCACACCTGACTTAGCCAGAGGAATATAGGGAATACACAACCTGGGATCACAGTGGCCACTAGGTTTCACGTACAGCAGGGATATTCAAATGTCAGCCAAAAGAAGAAAAGAGAAAAGTGCCCCCTATAGAATAGTGAATCTGGGCTTCTGAAAGGTGTTAAAATGGACAGACAACCACTTGGGAGATTTCTGACTCCCCTGTTCAAGTAGGGGCTCAATCAGATGTGACCCTGGAGATTCAGTCTCAGGATATCTCATGGTGGTTGTTTTATTTACTTCAAAGCAGCCACACAAGGCTTCTAATTTGAGTTGAGAAATGATAGCATTTAACACTTTCCTCACATGCCATTTCGTCAGTGCAAATCCCTCCCCCACCCCAAATCTGCAATTAGCTCAACTGAAGAGAAGGGAAAGGTAAGTTCAGACAAAATGGCAAGGCTCTCTGTGTGTGGAATTTAGATCAGGGAAATGATACAGGAAGAAAGAGTGAAACACACCCTCCTCCACCACTGCCTCTCTGATCAATTCACAAGTCCTATCAATATCTGCTCAGAACACTCCAGTGTATGGAAATTTGCGATTTCATGAGGTTCTGCGTACTAGCCTTAAGGCACTGGTTGGTAAGCGACTTCGATATATGGACATCACTATAGTCACACTATACATAGGGTGTGACAAATGTTTGCTGCCCACAGCAGGATGTTTTCTGTTATAATACCTTCTTCTGGGGAATTGGCATTCCAGGAAACTCGATTAAAAACTTTGCTATGTGTTTCTTGTTGATATAAATAGATTCTTTGGGTTTATAATGTGAAACCATCTAAAGAATGTGGGAGCTCAGAAAGGCCCCCAACTATAAGGGCTTCACTATTCACATTAGCAGAGAAGACAACAAGTGGCATCAGCTCTCCACACGCATGGAGTTGCCCCTTGGATTAGAGTCAAAAGCTGCAAACTGACTGTTTCACAGTAAAGCAGACTGAGGAAAATCTAGTTTTGGCATAAATGCTCTGTGCCCTACCCTAACATGGAAGCATCGGATCCAGTGAATGCAAAGCAAATTGTAACTTAACATTTCTTTGTGATGCTTCCTCTCATTTATATTTTATGAAATGACAATAAAAACTGAATAGTTTTTTGTTACTCTCTCTGTGTAAGAATGGCCCAGTGATTCGCCGAATGAATAAAAAAAGAACCAATGATACACTTACCTCTTTTATATGCTTATATACCTTTTTACATCTAAGATTTCAAGCATACTGTGAAATAAAAGCAGGCAATCAAATCAACGAGTTGTAGACAGATTTCCTGCTATGATATAATAAGGGAAGGAAGAAAGAACTCTGAGGGTTTTGGGGGTGGGTTTGATTGATCCAATTCTGCATGATAGGATAGATCCAAGTGTTGTCATGATTGCTCTGAAGTTACCTCTAATTGGAATAATCAAGATATCTTATCATTGGGTGGCCAGAAGCCCCTACTCCCCAGCTGTGAAGGTAAGTTGATGTCTAATTTCAATAACTTTGGCAGACTATTAAAGAAATACTGATTGGCAAATAGTGGAAGGCGGGGGGAAACAGAGGCCACTTCCTATGAGTCATGACATTAGAACATCAGCTCTCGATCAGGCTTAGCACAAATTGTATCCTGCTACAGCTGCAGCCTTCAGAGCCAATTACGTCCCAATGCACCTTGTATGAGAGCATTTTCAGTTGGCTGTTTCCTTGCTCTGCTGGTGACTCTCAAATAGTGTGCTTTGTGCCTGCAAGGCACACAAGAAGTGCATCAAGCACCATCCTCATTACTTCTCATAGCTAGCACTAAGACCAGCCACTATAGTGCCAGGCTTTCATGCCTTGATGCATCTCCTCTTTGAGATACTTCCTTTCCACTGGGTTAGCCCATGTTGCAGGTGTAGCTCCTCCCACGACAGGCCACCTTTCAGAGTGAAAATCCTCCTAAAGTGGCTTAAAAATAAAATGTAATAAAATGCAACTGCAACTGTAAAATCATTAATAAAAGCCAGCTGCAACAAACACAGAGCATAAAAAATGACAACATGCACTACTCAACTACAACCAAACCTGTTGTTGTTGTTATGTGCCTCCAAGTCGACTACGACTTATGGCGACCCTATGAATCAGTAACCTACAAGAGCATCTGTCATGAACCACTCTGTTCAGATCTTGTAAGTTCAGGTGTGGCCTCCTTTATGGAATCAATCCATCTCTTATTTGGCCTTCCTCTTTTTCTACCTTCTTCTGTTTTTCCAAGCATTATTATATTTTCTAATGAATCATGTCTTCTCATGATGTGTCCAAAGTATGATAACCTCAGTTTCATCATTTTAGCTTCTAGTGATAGTTCTGGTTTAATTTGTTCTAACACCCAATTATTTCTCTTTGTTACAGTCCATGGTATCCGCAAAGCTCTCCTCCAACACCACATTTCAAATGAGTTGATTTTTCTCTTATCAGCTTTTTTCACCATCCAACTTTCACATCCATACATAGAGATCGGGAATACCATGGTCTGAATGATCCTGACTTTAGTGTTCAGTGATACATCTTTACATTTGAGGACCTTTTCTAGTTCTCTCACAGCTGCCCTACCCAGTCCTAGCCTTCTTCTGATTTCTTGACTATTGTCTCCATTTTGGATAATGACTATGCCAAGGTATTGATAATCCTTGACAAGTTCAACGTCCTCATTGTCAACTTTAAAGTTGCATAAATCTTCTGTTGTCATTACTTTAGTCTTTTTGACATTCAGCTGTAGTCCTGCTTTTGTGCTTTCCTCTTTAACTTTCATCAGCATTCATTTCAAATCATTACTGGTTTCTGCTAGTAGTATGGTATCGTCTGCATATCTTAAATTATTGATATTTCTCCCTCCAATTTTCACACCTCCTTCATCTTGGTCCAATCCTGCTTTCTATATGATATGTTCTGCATACAGATTAAATAAATAGGGTGATAAAATACACCCCTGTCTCACACCCTTTCCAATGGGGAACCAATTGGTTTCTCCATATTCTGTCCTTACAGTAGCCTCTTGTCCAGAGTATAGGTTGCACATCAGGACAATCAGATGCTGTGGCATCCCCATTTCTTTTAAAGCATTCCATAGTTTTTCATGATCTACACAGTCAAAAGCTTTGCTGTAATCTATAAAGCACAGGGTGATTTTCTTCTGAAATTCCTTGGTCCGTTCCATTATCCAACGTATGTTTGCGATATGATCTCTGGTACCTCTTCCCTTTCTAAATCCAACTTGGACATCTGGCATTTCTCACTCCATATATGGCAAGCGCCTTTGTTGTAGAATCTTAAGCATTACTTTACTTGCATGGGATATTAAGGCAATAGTTCGATAATTACTGCATTCCCTGGGATCCCCTTTCTTTGGAATTGGGATGTATATGGAACGCTTCCAGTCTGTGGGCCATTGTTTAGTTTTCCATATTTCTTGACAGATTTTAGTCAAAATCTGGACTGATTCAGTCTCAGTAGCTTGTAGGAACTCTATTGGTATGCCATCTATTCCCGGTGATTTGTTTCTTCCAAGTATTTTAAGAGCAGCTTTCACCTCACATTCTAAAATTTCTGGTTCTTCATCATACGGTTCCCCCGTGAATGAATGTGTCATCCTGGTATCTCTTTTATAGAGTTCTTCAGTGTATTCCTTCCACCTTCCTTTTATTTCATCTCAGTCAGTCAGTGTGTTCTCCTGTTGATTATTCAACATCCCTACTCTTGGTTTAAATTTTCCTTTAATGTCTCTAATCTTTTGGAATAGAGTTCTTGTTCTACCCTTTTTGTTGTCCTATTTCTATACAGTAACTATTGTAATAGTTCTTTGTCCCTATGTACTAGTACCTGTATTGTTGCATTTAGGGTTCTGACTGTGTTTCTATCTCCTTTTGCTTTTGCTTTCCTTCTCTCTTTAACCATTTGAAGAGTTTCTTCAGTCATCCATTGAGGTCTTTCTCTCTTTTTAACTAGAGGTATTGTCTTTTTGCGTTCTTCTCTGATAACATCTCTGACTTCATTCCATAGTTCTTCTGGTTCTCTGTCAACTAAGTTTAAAGCCTCAAACCTGTTCCTTATTTGATCTTTATATGCTTCTGGGATGTTATTTAAATTGTATTTTGGCATTATGATTGCTTTGTTCTTCTTCTTTAGCTTTACTCGGATTTTCGATACGACCAGTTCATGATCTGTACCACAGTCTGCTCCTGGTCTTGTTTTTGCACGAAGTATGGAACTTCTCCATCTTCTGCTACCAATACTATAATCAATTTGATTCCTATATTGACCATTTGGTGATGTCCATGTGTACAGTCATCTTTTCAGTTGTTCAAAAAATGTGTTTGCAAGGAACAAATTATTGGCTTCACAGAATTCAATAAGTCTTTCTCCTGCTTCGTTTCTGTCTCCTAGGCCCCTACAATTCCTAATTCTGCTCTGTTCCCTACTTTTGCATTCCAATCCCCCATGATTATCAGCACATCTTGTTTTGGTGTGTGATCAATTTCCTCCTGTACTTCTGCATAAAACCTATCAAATTCTTCTTCTTCTGCGTTTGCCGTTGGAGCTTAGACTTGGATGATTGTTATGTTAATAAGTTTCCCGTTTAATCTCATTGATATCACTAGCTCAGACCTTGTGTTATAGCTGCTAGTTGCTTTTGCTGCATCACTTCCCACTATTAAAGCAACCCCATTTCTTCTTAATTTCTCATTTCCTACATAAAATATTTTATAATTGTCTGATTGAAAATGTCACATTCCCGTCCATTTTAGTTCGCTCACACCAAGTATTGTAATGTTGATGCGTTCCATTTCTTGCTTGACAATTTCTACCTTTCCCTGGTTCATGTTTCTCACATTCCATGTTTCTATTGTGTGCATCGTACAACTCCGGACTCTCCTTTCTTATCAGAAGAATAAAATCTCAGGAGAAAGCAGATAGGACCAATATGTGAGCAAGTCAAACAGTTTTCATAACTATTTTTGGCAGTGCCCAAATGCTTCCCCTTTTCAGTAAGACCCACTTATTTTTGCCTGTCAACTGGCTGTGGCTCTTCAGGATTTCAAAGAGGAGTCTCTCCTAGCCCTATTTGCAGACTAAACTTGGAACTTTCTGCATGCAAATCAGAAAGATGCTCTGCCATGGAGCTACCATCATTCCCATGCATAAATGGAAAGGATACATATCTGATGTACCTTTTGGTGGCTGTTGCCTCATTTTTCTCTGTGGCTCTGGCTGCTGTTGGTTGTTCCCCCCCCCCATTTAAATCCTAATGCCTATTTTTTGCTTGTTTGTTTGTTTTCTTGGTGACCAAGAACTTTCTCTGGATTTTAAGAGAAAGTGGTACTAGGAATTAATAATAAGTGCAAAAATTCAGTCTCTGAAACTCTGCCTTTGTACAATGCACTGAACAGGGGTAAAAGTCAGACATGGGGAAACAAATGGAAGTACCTCATAGAAACCTCAGTCTCTCAGAGAAGCTCATTAAAATCCCATCACTCTGTGGTTGATGCCTGCTGGAGAACTAACAAGCAGATCCTAAAATGCTAGGTTGGCACCAGTTCCACTGAACGGAATTAAGCTGTTCAATATGGAAGACTACATCTGATGCAGCTCAATTCTGTGTATACTGTGGGCTCCAAAGAATGAATTGCAATCTATAATGCAAGCAAATAGTACACGAGATGGGAAAATGCTAAGTAATACCATATTTTACACTGACAGGGCCACATTTTACACTGGTATAAAACCCAAATAACTCTCTTGAATTGTCTTGAACTGCTGGCAGAAGCACAAGGGCACAGATGAGATGAAAACACCTTACACATAGAGATGTAAGTTGCTGGAATGGGTGCTGTAAGGCAGCAGAGACAATTAGTCAACTAAAAACCTCAGTTGCAGAAATTTTATTTTTACTCAGATACTAGTGCAGCTAAGAAACTGGTTAAAACTGGACTTTAGATTTCTTAGGCTGCAAGCCTATATATACTTATTAGGGAGTATGTCCCATTTGATGCAGTGAGACTTACTTCTAAGTAAACATGCAAATATTGTGTTATGCTTCCTGTAAAATGAATGCAAATAAATACAATTGGCATGCATAACTGGGTTTTAGATCACAGCCTGTGGGATTAATTTGTACCCTGTTGAAATAATAGTATGAATGAATCTATTAACTCCCTGTAGGCAGAAAGCTAGGACATCAGGGAGAAAAATAGTAAACCCTTCTCTCCCACATACTAGCTTTCAATGGGCAAGGCGTTCTTGTGATAGAGAGGCATTCTGCCATGATCTCACCAGTCAATCTGGAGTGCATAATCTCAAAAATCCTCTACCATTTTATTTTTCTGAATGTTTGTTAGTTTATTAGATTTATATCCTGCCCTTTCTCCCAGTAGGAAAATTTGGCCTTTAAAAGTTGTTGCTTTCTTTTGAGCTGCCCTTAAACTACTACATAGGAGGAAACAATCCCACATCATGAAATGTAATAGTGCCCATTACAGCTACAGTGGAGTCAGTAGGGGAATTTCAATTTTCTAACATATTCATAAATAGCAACCCCTCCTTGTTCTGTGATTATATTTATACTTGTCTTTATGAAGAAAGCTAATTGTATAATGAA
Source organism: Rhineura floridana (assembly GCF_030035675.1). Lineage (NCBI taxonomy): Eukaryota > Metazoa > Chordata > Lepidosauria > Squamata > Rhineuridae > Rhineura > Rhineura floridana. The sequence continues at coordinate 32,581,826 of NC_084486.1, read as the reverse complement.
CTGTTTTAACTATCATCATCATAATCATCATTAATATTTAAATTTATATCCTGGTTTTCTTCTCAAGCAGCCCAGGTGCAGACTGGGAAAGTGACACAACAATGACATAGACAGTCATAATATAAGGTTTCCTTAAAAGCTTTGACTCAATGAATGAATTTTTTACTTATAGATAAAAAGAGGCCAGTTGCGTAGAAAGCATAATAAACTGAATTTCAGCAATGAGACCACAGATGAAGCAGTCAGCATCTCATTCAGTCACAATCCTGAACAAGAACATAAGAACAACCCTGCTGGATCAGGCCAAAAGCCCGTCTAGTTCACCATCCTGTTCTTCCAATGCCAACCAGATACCTATGTGAATCCTGCAAGCAGGATAGCAACAGTCTCCCCCAACTGTGAAACCCAGCGACTGGTATTCAGAGGCTTAGTGCCTCTCACAATGGAGGTGGAACATAGCCATCATGGCTAGTAGCCATTGATAATTCTGCATCAGCCAATATTTGAAGGGGGTGAAGTTTAGCTGCCTTTTCTGTAGCAATTCTAGATAGGAACTATCATGCTGTAGTTGATTCAGCTATACCTTTTGAGCAGCAATTGCAGTCTCTGTCTTGGGATGCACAACTGTAGCAATTGTGAGCATTGCATTAGTGAACAGGCAGAATTGTGCTGCAATTGCAGATAGATAAATAGATAGGTATAGACACGCACACATATTGATTTCTAACCTGCCTTTAGGCACTACACAGAAAAATGTTTAAAGCACATAAAAAGTTCATTCACACCAACCGATAAATACAAGAAATCATCATTTCAGAGCTGTCAATTTTAAGTCAGCAGCAGGTAAAACTCTCTCCCCCCCCCCCAGCATAGCACATTAACGAGGTTAGGAATAATAATGCCCAGAATTGTGTTTTAAAAACAGTAGTGATGAGGCCGTATGTATTTCCCTGGGGAGGAAGTTCCAAAGATGTGGGGCTGCCATGGAAAACAAATGAATGGATGGTTTCTGACAGAAGTATCTAAAGTATCCACCAACAGATGAGGCTGCTTGCATGATTTAGTTTTCCATCCTTGCCTCTATTACCCTAAGGTGTTTGTGTACTAAACCATTTAAGGCTTTTAGAGCCAGCCCTTTGAATTGGGCTCAGAGATGGATTGGGAAGAAAAATGAGATTCTATGATCAGAGATCTGGGCTCCTGTCAGCACTTTAACTGCTGCTTTTTTCACTCACCAGTTTCTGGGCCCTTACCAAATGGCAGCCCCACAAAGAGCACATTACGGTTGTCTACTCTGCATTACTTAGAGCAGGGATGGGGAACCTGTGGCCATCCAGATGTTGACACATTCCAGCTTCCTTTAGCCCTAGGTAGCATGGTCAGTGGTATGATGGGAATGGGTGGGGCGTGGGCCATAGGTTTCCCATCCCAGAGGCTTCTCCTTGTTATATCCCTCTCACTGATTCACCTTCAGGGCCCTAAAAAGGGAGTCAGGTCATTGGCAATAGATAACAGAGTGTTAAAGTAACAATGTGTGTCATATTGTGGCAAATGGACATGAGAATAAATACAGACAACCAGTTACCAAGCAGTAACCTGTCATAGTATGTGTGTGATAATCTTATTGTCTAGGAGTATGTAGAGAACAGTTTGGTCACTTTTGTACCTGGGTTGTCAGAACTAATAATTCAGAAAGATGAATAACTTGTATCTTTGTCAAAAACAAACACATCCGCTCCCGCTCCCCTTACTTATAGAAAAGAGAACATGGGTTGGAGGTGTCATTTAGGCATGCAAGAACCTACTGAATTTGTAAGGAAAAATACCTAATAGCAAGAAGATTTTTAAAGAGCAGGGATGAAGTTTAAAGCATACAGTAACATTCTACACTGGAAACAAAGGGTATTCTTTCTTGTTATTCCTATTCTTACATTGTAAGTCACCTTGAGACACTTTCATGTAAAAAGCAATTATCATCATCATCATCAACAACAACAACAACAACATGTTTTCTTTCTTTCTTTCCTACTCTTCCTCCCAAAGGAGCTCTGGGCACTAAATATGATCTAATGTGTGTGTGGGGAGGACATTTGCCTGTGCAGTGGGGCTCCTCCTACCTCTCCTTTCCCCTGCATCCCCGAATCTGCTGTGCATAAGGGGTGGGAGAAGAGAAACCAGAAGTCTCCCATTGTGCAAACAGATTTCCGTTGTGCCAGTTGGCAGACGCCACTGGATGTTGTCCATTACTCATTACTATGGGAGAAGGAACTTCCATTCAAGACTTATTGCTGAATTCTAAAATTTAAAAGGCCAGCAAATGTAAATGGAAAGGCTGGAGAACTAGCCACACTATCAGATTCCTTTTAAGTGCCTATTTCAAGATTCCAGGACATATTAAGGTTGCCCCATCTATCAGATAAACAACCCGACACTGTCCATTGTACATATCTGGATCAATTGTTTTTCATCTGGGAGTGGGTCTAAGATAAAACTAGGATGCAAGGAAGGGGGACCCTCCTTGTTCTACCATAGCCTGTGGAACAGAATCTGCAGAATAAAATTCAAAGCTATGGCTGGGATTGAAAAAAAATCCTCTGTCAAAGCTGCTATTATTCAGCAGAAGGAAAATGAAGAAAATAAAGAAATATTAATTTGTACACTTGAAGGTCAAAGCTTTCATGATGTACTTGTATGAGATGTGGAAAACAAAGAGCTACACTAGGTATGTGACATAAATTTCATCATACCTTGAAATATGTTATGTTACTACATTTCAGTGTGCAAGACTCACTGAAATAAATTTAGCAGATAATGGCCTGAGGTCAGGATGACTCAGACAGACATTTCCTAAAACCAAACCAGATGCAACTTATTTCATTTTCTGTTGCAGTGAATTCTATTTCTCTTCCTCCCTCCTACATCACATTATGGCTTTACTGTTATTATTATTTCTACTTGGGGCTGCCATCCCTGCAAGTTTCACTACTCAACCCCACCTACTGTTACCAAAACCCATCCCTTCCCTCCACGGGGGTCACCAGAGCTCCCCCTTTTGTAAGTGCAATGCTTATGGGAAGATAATACCAGCAGTGCACAAACTGCACACAGCACATCAGAGTAACTTAAGCAAAAGTTAAGTTCCATACCCCACAGAATTTAATGCTTTTATTTTATTTCAAGGTTTATTTGAAAATTCTATATGTATTTTGATAAATGAATTCCAGCTCAGAGTGTCTCACCAATGGATGTGGAGAATATATCTGAAGGAGTGCAGTCTACCACTTGATCACTCAAACCTTGCCCGTCCAGGCTAAGAGTGTCTAGCAGGAAGGGCTTAACTGGCAGGGACCAGGATGTGGAGCACACCTCACTGGGACAGGAAACAATTCCAGTTGCCTTAAAGGCAGTGATTGTAAAGGCTGCTCCTAAAGAAGCCCCTTTTGGCAGTGGGTGCAGCCATCCCATTATTTATATACTGCTTTCTGGCCTAAAGCCCCCCAAATGGTGAAAGATACAATAAAAGCACAACAAATGCAATCAGTCAGTCAAGACCATATAAAATAGCACAATCACCAAATACCCACCAGTAGACACAGCTCTCCAGCATTCCACTTCTCACTTGAAAGCCAAGCTAACTCACATCCTACCCTCCGCCCTCGCTGCTCTCATCTCTCACCTAGTAACAAACCCATCCAAAGGAGGAACCCAAACCTTAGGGCCACCCCACCAATTGCAGTCTCCAAATAAATAGGTTTCCCCTCCTGAAAACCAGCCACAGCTGTGTCAAAATTCTTACCATTTACAGCACTAGGTGGCTAAACTTTCTGACTCCTCCAACAGACTGCTATTCTGCAGGTGCTACACAAAGAGGCTGGAGAGGCTAAGATGATCTCCACTTCCCAGCCAGCAATAGTCCTGCTGCTCTTACCTGCCTTGTCTCCTCAATAACACCATTCCCATTGGACTGTACTCTTGTCATCAAGGAATGTTGTTGAGATGCTACTTATTGGCTGTTAATCATGATGGCTATGTTCTTCTTCACTGTCATAGGTAGTATGCTTCTGAATACCAGTTGCTGGAAACTAGCAGCAGGGAGTGCTCAGGTCCTGATTATGAACTTCCCACAGGCATCTTGTTGGCCATTGTGAGAGCAAGCTACTGGCCTAGACAGGCCATTGGCCTGATCCAAGAGGCTCTTCTTATGTCCTTATTGCAGCTTCATTGCTTCTTCTAGTGTGGCAACACTCTTTTTGAATAAATTCCTCTGTTGCCTTGTCTATTTTGATAATTCTCTGCACCCTAAAAAATATTAGAATTCATCTACATACATGGACCTCAAAACTCTCAGGAAATGTCTTCCCATTTTCAGGAGAGACAAACGGCCCCAGGAAAACAGGGAGCAATACTCAGCACAGCACTGTGAATACAGTTGCATAGTTGCTGACTCGCGCCACCTAGTGCAACGGTATCTCACCAGTTTTGAAACAACACTGCACAATTCAAAAGTGCTGGTGCTTACATTTACTTGGGAACCTCAAAGAAGGCCATTGCCCACATGAACCTGCCCATATGCTAAGACTGTCATTGGCTGCCTTTCTCTGAGTGACCCCAACTTCAGCTGTGAGCTGGGTGGTCACAGGGGAAAAGACTTATTCAATCATGGCACCCACCTTTGAATACCCTCCCCAGAGAAGGTCACCTGACACCTACACAGATGTCTTTACTGTGCCAGGAGAAGATATTTTATTTTCCACAGGCCTTTTAATTTTGGAATGAGCGTTTGGCTTTGATATATTGTTTTAACTGTTGTTAGCCACCTTGGAACACTAATGTTGAAGGCTGTGGATGGGTTGAGCAACTAATTCCATCACATTTCAGTCTCACTGGCACTGACATCATAGGTCTATTTCATCCCATTGCACTGCAGCCCATTCCATTGTGTACTGTTCCATCTAGCTCCATTGTACACATTTTGTGCACACTTTTAACATAAATTATACACTCTTCAATGCTTTTGAGTGCACTCACCAGTAAAACACATGTTTTTATGCATCTTACATGAAATATGTATTTTTGTGCACACTTTTTGGTGCACTAAAAGTGCATTGCAAAATCCAGATAAATTTTGCATCATCCGACAGGGAGTTCCATTCTTACATGCAAGTGAGTTTGGGAGCCTCAAAAAAGCGGACCAAATTATATCTTTAAAATAAACAAATAATAACTAAAATAAATATTTTTTCCAGAAGGAGATAAGGAAAGGAATGGGAAGAGATCAGTATATTGCTCAGTTTAACAAACTTCATTTCCATCTGGATTTTGTTTAGGTTTGCATTTGAAGCAATATGTCAAGCTGCAAGACAGCAAGCCTGAATATGATTAGCTCATCTTCTGAATTTTCCAGAAACATGAAAATGAGCAAAGGCTGCTTCTCATTGCCATGACGTTGGGTGTTGCTTTCCCACTTCAGTGAAGCTGGTGTCACAGCCTTATTTTGCCAGGTCAAATGAAAAGCACAATTTAAGCAGCAACGGTGAATGGCTGCCATCTGTGTTACAGATGTCACACTTGCATTTCTCCTAAGAACTAATTTGAGGTTTTACTCATAGGAGACTAAAATTAGGAAGGTATAGAGAAAAGCAAGATGTGGAGTAGACAACCTCTTTTTTAAAACTTAATTGGAGAAAATGCTGGGGAATTTTTTTAAAAATATAGTTTGGGGATTGGTTCCACCTGGTACACAAAGTGAACTGTCAAGGATAGCCTTGAACTGTCACAAAGACAAACAAAATGCTTGCTTTTAACCACTACAGCTTTATTTAAATGAAATTCATTTTAATGCTGAGCTGAAACTGTGCACTGTCACCTGTAGCCCAAATGAATGTTATATATTAACCAAACAGAGGTTTTTATTGTATTAACAAAACGTTTCAGCTTCTGCCTTCATCAGCTGCTAACATACAAATGCTGTTACCAAGGTGGCAGTAACAGAGCTTTGAGGATGGAATGCTCAGAGGGGCTTCATTTGCAGAAGCTAAGTAGTGGTGGTACTGTCCTCCAGGTTCAGGCCATGTGGTGCCAATGTGTCCAGAGAGTAAATCCAAAAGTTCTCCCTTTTAGTCAATACTGCTGGATCTGCTGGCATCTCTATCGCTGTAATGGAAAAGTCCAACAGGCTGTGACCCTCGATGTTAAAATGCTTTGCAACTGGTTGCTCCACTTTTTTTTGTCAAAATTGCCGACTTGTGGTTCCTGAAGTGCGTGCGTAGGTCAGTTGTGGTCTTTCCTACATATTGGATATGACATCCTAGTCTTTTGCACTCGATGATGTAAACTATATTGCAGGACCTGCAGGTGATGTTCTGTTTAATGTAATATGTCCTGCCTGTCCTAGTGCTTGTAAAAGTGGCTGTCTCCCTGAGGTACACACAGGTGACACAGCGTTTGGAGTGACAAGGATGAGACACTGGATTGGTGATAGGTGGCTTAAGCACAGCTCTCACCAACAGTCTGTGCAAATTAGGAGGTTGGCGAAATGCTATAACAGGAGGCCTGTTGATGGCTCTAGTAAGATATTCAGAGTTATATTACATTCAGGCACCTTATGGCCTGAACCTGGAGGACAGTACCACCACTACTTAGCTTCTGCAAATGAAGCCCCTCTGAGCATTCCATCCTCAAAGCTCTATAACTGCCACCTTGGCAACAGCATTTGTATGTTAGCAGCTGATGAAGGTGGAAGCTGAAACATTTTGTTAATACAATAAAAACCTCTGTTTAGTTAATCACAGTTATGTTCATATATATTTTTAGGTGATTAACGGAATCCTTATAGGGATCCAGAGCAAGCTTGAGTGAAGTTCTGTTTGTTGCTTTCAAAACTGTCTTATATATATATATATATATATATATATTGCCAGAGAGCTCTGTTAATTACGGTATCAGCAAAAGTGAACAATTTGATTAGAGCCTTACTAAGAATTCCCATTATGCAAAGTTATGTATGCAGAATTTCCTACAGTCTGCCAAAATAATCTATATCAGGAAGCACTTACGTTGCGAGCAACAATCACATTAACCTTTTGTCTCTTAATCAAGTAGGCTGGTATAATGCTTATGAGTACGACTCCTTTAACAAAATCAAGATCCAGAAGTTGTTTTCTCAAAGTGTTTTGGAATGAAATAAGTCCTTATGGAGGCTGCAAGGGTGCCACCAACAGATGACTACTCTGAAGAAACTGAACATGGAGGGAATGGAGTTGGATTGGGGAGGCAGGCCTTACAGGGGCAGCATGCGATCACAAGCTGTATATTCTCATATGAACCTGTATGTGATCATATTTGGTCCACATAAGCCTTCTTCAGACATTTTTTTCTCTCCCATGCAATTACTATTACATGAGAAGGAGAGTAGGGACAAGCCCATTGGTCCCTTCCTGGTATCATCATCTTACATATGCTGGGACGGGAACGTTTGCAACAGAAAACCTCCTATACTAATGGAGGCACCCTGCATGCTTTAGAGCCCTGATCTGTCACATGGGCGAAGTCTTTCCTCTGGAGAAGTTTGCTGCCCACCATGTGAAAGGTGGGAAGCTAGTGATGGGAATGTGTCAGAGGGGCCAGGTCAATGGGCTCATCTCTGCCCTCATTGTGTGAAGCTTGAACACCTGAAGAAGGCCATATATGTCTACTGAATATACATTGGTTAAGGGGTGAGGCCTATCGTCACAATCCTGCTCCTCTTTATGCATAGTTACCCCAGAATTGTTGTCAGAAAGAGACAGGGCTACAGAGTTAATAGGCCTGATCACTATTACCAAGATTTAAAAGAGAGAGAGAGAGAGAGGTAAATCAAGAGCTTCTGATTTTGTCAAGGGCTCTTGACTCTTCCAATTCACTTCCTGATAAATTATTTCAACATATGCAAATTAGAAGATGAACTGTACTTATGTTTGCATGCAGACTGCGAAGGCTAGAGTAAGGGTAATTAGAAACACAGCTAGCTTCCATTCTATTTATGTGCCTTTCCTTATTCAGGAATCGGGATAGACTGGTTTGTGAGTAGACTTTCCCTATGCTCCATTTTCGTGGCTAGCTGTTTCTCAGACTCTTGTCCCTACCCTATGCAGGAAATATAGGTTTAACAGGCCAATCCTATGCATGTTTAGTCTTGATTGACTGAGTGATTGTTAAATTAATTAATTAATTATCTCACTTCAATTTATTCCATGTTTTAATCTCTCCTTTCAACCTAGAAGGCCCTCAAAGCAGTGGAGGAAAGTGTGGAGAAAGGGGTTTATGCACTTACTTACTCTATAATAACAAACCCCAATTCCATTCCAGTGGTCCTCCGACAACCATGCTGCCGCTACCACCATTTCATCTCACTTAGTCCCTCTGAACTCTTATCAATAGTTCTGTGGGGTACAAGCCAGTCAGACATAGATATTATATCTAACAAATGTATTTATTTATTAATATTAATATTAGATATTATATCTAACATATGTATTTATTTATTAAATGTGTGAGTGTGTGTTTGGAAGGACTCTGGGTACTGCTGCAGCTGTTGCTACTTGCCTACTCTGCCTCTATTTTTTGTCTTCTGCTCCAGGTATATGAAGGGGAAGAGCTGCCTGAGGCAGCGCCTTGGCATGCACCTCAGTGTTGCACTAAGTGCGACGTGAGGTTGGCATCGTCTTGGAGTTGTCTTGGAGAAAGAAGACAATGGAAGAAATATTTTAGTGCTGTTCGTAACAGAAGATGGGGTTAGGTGGGGAGAAGCAGAATGGGACATTGGAGAATAGTTTTAGATAGTTTTATAACTGTTATGTTCAGTTTATTTAGTTATGTTATGTACATTGTTGAGATTTATTGTTTAGTTACGTTTATTTATAATGTGATGTATTTTTCCTTTTAATTGTACTGAATATGAATTGTATATGATATATTGTATTTGTTTTTATGTTGTAAACCGCCCAGAGAGCTTCAGCTGTGGGGCGGTATAGAAATTTAATTAATAATAATAATAATAATAATAAAAATACAAGATTATTAGGCTTACTTTAAAAAAATATTGCATCTCCAAAAGACTATATGCTTTGTTAACTTGTTACTGTCACTTTAAATACCAAGAGCTTATATTCAACTACTAATGTAATTCTAAGGTAGTTTTGAGGAAGCAGTTATTTACTCTGTTAAAGCCTTTTTTCCCTACCCCTTTACCGACCTACTAAAGTGCACATTTGTCTTGCTGTACTGCCCTGGAAATCTTTCCTCTGGTAGTCCTACCCATCACCAGAAACCAAGCTGCTTTTCAGTTCTCCCCTCGTCTCTTCAGTCTAAGCCACACGGGTCATCTCTCTGCAGCAAGTCTTTGGCTACCAAGCCACTCTGTCTCCCACTCAGGTCTTCCTTCTTCCCCAATCCTCTTCTTCTGCTGTCATCTTCTTCTTCTGATTGACTCCATGAACACCAAACAACCACAACTCCAACTCTCCCAACCAACTGCCTCCAAGTACATCTGTACTGACCAGCATCTGACCGTATATGCGCTGTTGCTTCTGGCCTCTCTAGGTCAGCCCCAGCCAACCACACTGTCTAATGGAAAATTCTAGGCCTGCAGCAGTTGAAATATGCATAACCTATTTCTTTCATTTGCATAATGAGAACTCAAACTTATAGCTCCTCGTTAAGGCCCCATGTAACAGTTAAATTAACTTTGACTGGGCCACATGGAAAACATCCCACTTTCCCACATCAAATATTGCCATGTACATTACTATACAAATGTTGGAACACATTACGCACATGCCCATTAAAACGTAATTCAAACAAACAGGATTTCTTGCTGCAGGGACCAGAGAAATGGCAACACTCTGTGATCCAAATGCCCAGGGATTTAAAAAGGCTTTGGTAGACATCATGGCCCCACATTCCAAAGGGAGGCAGTCACTTGAGGTTCCGTTCAGAAAAGGTTCTGCTTCTAGCAAATGACAGCCTAATGTTCCATGAAGTCCAAGGGGATTTACTTCCAAGGAAGTGCACACAGAAGGGTGTCCAATTCAGCAACAAAAGTACCCCAGCACCTTAACCAACCATTCTTTCCCACCCATAAACAATCAGCCCATTTGAGGTCATTGCTAAGCATTTATTTTTCATTGGGCAGACAGCATACCAAATAGACCTGCCCCATATTTTATATGCTACATTTATATCCCACATTCTTCCACCATGGAACTCAAGGCAACATCGATGGTGTTCTCATGGGGCCTCCTATTTGAGGCGCTGAGCTGCTTAGCTTCAGCAAAGTGGCTGCATCATGTGCTTTCAGACCATACCTTTTCCACATAATCAGTGTCAGGACTTTAAACCCAAAGTCTAAAGAATTTGGCTGTATAATGATTTCAGCCTTATTCAGTGCAACATGTACCTCTGTTTTGTTTCAGATATTTTCTTTGAAGTCCACAGACATCACTAGATGCTCTATGCTGAAAGGTCTTTTAAAAGTGAAATTTAATAAATGAGAGAAGCAAATAGTACATTAGAAGATATCCATCCCCCTTTTGTAACTGTGTTAAAGTAGGCCACATTTGGGACTTAGAACCTTGGCTGTGCCTGTTGTGGTTAAATATATGTAAAAGCAATCATAGGATTTAGGATCCTAAAGCCAGTGGCATTTTTCAGAATCAAATTCAAGTTGGCCTGAGTATGCTAAGTGATTTAAATTGACACAAGTCAGGGATAAGCTGTCTTGCACAGAGGTGCCTGCCAATATGCTTGCAGTCTAATTGCAACCAAGTTTTAAAGTATTGATTCTTGCACCGTGATGCTTCATGTTCTTTTCAGGAGCATCTGTTGCACTGAAAAACACCATAAATATTGTAAAAATGAATTCCTGCCTTACCATCAGGCAAACAAATTCCTGCTTTTCAAAATCCACAGAGATCAATTGTTTTATAAGATGCACCGCTTGATCCCAATAGGACTTCGTCCCAAGTATGTCAGTGTGGGATTATAGCATAGATGCTTACAATATAACTGCAGTAGGCTAGGCTGTAGCTCCCATCTTTTCTTAATTTAGAGCCAGGGTAGGGAACGAAATGTGGCCCTCCAGCCCTCACTATCTGACCCTTGTGACTGTCCCCTGGCTTTTTTCCTTCTCAAGCCATACCCTGGCCAACCTTGTTCCATGCCCTCCTTGAGTACTTTTGCCTTGCTGGAATATGCCCATGACCTATGATACTGCCTCTTGCTTGAGGGACGGAGGATGGAAAGGTGTTTGTGCAGAGTTCTGCATGGTTGGAATGTTGCCTACTAGACAAAGGTAAATCACATCTGTTGCTCTACCCACTTTGGCCTCTGGGCCTGCCTGCCATTGGTGGATGGCCCTGTAATGTCACAGGGTGCTACTCCTGTGCCAGGGTGACTGGCAATTAGGGATGGGTGAGCATTGCAATTCAGTTTGCAATTCAAGCAGAATTTATCAAATTCACACTTTCTGAATCAATATGAGAACCGAAACACACCCATCCTTCGAAATGTGCATGTATTTGAATTTTGTGATGCGGTTCGCCAACTGAAAAATATTTACAAGAATGCATATAATAGAGAGATGAATGTGTGCAAAAAATGAATATATGAGTGAAACTAATATGCAAAAATGGACAGAGCTTGGAAAAGTTACTTTTTTGAACTACAACTCCCATCAGCCCAATCCAGTGGCCAAGTTGGCTGGGGCTGATGGGAGTTGTAGTTCAAAAAAGTAACTTTTCCAAGCTTTGAAAATGGATTGGATGACGAGAAAACACTTTATGAAAATGTATTAATTAGGAGAAATTTGAACTAAAATGCAAATTTTCATGAGGATTTTTTTAAATTGCAAATTGCTGCAGAAATGGGGAGAACTGAATTTAAGATTGGAAAAATGAGAAACTGAGAGAACCAAAATTGACAGATCTTTCTATTCCTATTGCCAATGAATTGGTTAGAGACAGTTAGTTCATGAATCCCAACTAGGCCATTAAGAACACCAAGAGGTAAGAGTGTAGTAGCATGTATTGCAGAGCATCCACATAGAAGTAAGCATAAAATATCTCACGTTCTTTGACAGCAGTATTTAGAAGATCCGCTGGCGGCAGCTGGTTGCTACTTTGTCATTCACAGCCTGGGTAGAGCTTTAGCTGTGCAGAGTGATACGTCTCCCCCTCTCTCTGGTCACTCCTGGGACCTTTGCCACTATGCTTCTCCGCTGGTCTGATCCCTGCTATTTCTGGGTCTGTTTCTCTATTTCTCCCCAGCTGCCTCTCTCACCCCTGTCTGCAAAACAGACTACTAGATACAGTCTACCTGACCCCTCCCCTACAGGAAAATTGATATGTTTTCACTTACACTTGATTTGTCTTGTTTGTCCTTTTGTGATTAATATTGTACATGGCCTGCCTTGGTTACAAATAATCAAAATCTGACCAACTGATGATTGACGGTAATCATTGTTGAAAGATAAGGAATTAGAACTGGTGCATTGCAGCATAGAGTCAGGTCTTATACAGACAATGTGGCAGTCTATATGAGCAATCCAGAAATACTGCTGGATAAGACAGTTGGATTAATTGGGAAATATAGTGAAGCTTCACATTCAATATTCAAATTTCAGATCTAATACCACTAAATGTACCAAACAAAAGGAAATTTGAGTTAAAAATGGATATGTACCATACTTCTGAAAAAGGAATCGCCTCCCATTAAATATATGGGGGTTACACTGTCAGCTTCATTGGGGAAGCGGTATAAAAATAATTATCTTCTGTTAGTATATTGAGCAGGAACAGTTTTAAAGCATTGGCAAAAGGTGGAAATTTCTTGGCTGGGTAGTAAAGTTGGACATGCTGCCAAGTCTTTTTTTAAACCTTTTTTTTAATGTTTTTAATCTTAGACGATGTTTTGAAGCCTTCTTTAAGAAATGTTTTTAAAGGTGTTTTGTTTTAATGTGCTTTAAAGTTTGTTTTTTTGATGTTTTAAAGTTTTTAGTGCTTTTGTTTGATGCCCTGGGCTCCTGCCGGGAGGAAGGGTGTGATATAAATCAAATAATAAATAAATAAGTCATTTTTGTTGCTCTTTAGAATTACTGCATTTAGCTATGCAACTCTATACAAATGCCAATGTATTACAGAGATATTTATATACAGTGGTACATGTAACAAGATCATGCAAGCTGAAAAGTATCATGAAGGAAGAGGCCACACAAATGATCTAAACAACAACAAGAACTTTACTATAACTAATCATATACAGGGAACAAGGCCCACAGCATGGTGCTGCTTGTAAGGCAGCCTGGGGCTGACTCAGTAGTTCCTGGTATAGCAAGCCTGGAGGGCCAATACACTATACAAGTAATACGTAACAAGATCATGCAAGCAATAATTGGATGTTTCACATTTAGTATAAGTCTGCACTGATATTGCAAGTCTGCATTGCTGGCTGTTTTTACTGGGGCAATGGGAAACCCAAATGACCATTATATGGTAGCTGTGCCTTTATCTGCTTTTACATGGATCTCTTTTAAAGATAGACTGTTAAGGGTTAAAACAAAACCAGTACTTAAGACAGCACTATGGAGTGGGATCGGCTTCATGAATCTCTTAAGTCTTTGCTCACTCCTTACATCTGTGGTCTAACATGTTAATTTTAACTTGAATAGAGCCCTGGGTAATTTTCAGTCGTGGGCAGAACAAGCTGTCTATAGAATTTGCAATCTGTATAGCCATGGCCACTTGTTTAATGTATGGAACTATGTAGTAAGGGAGCACACCCACACCCATCTTATCAGTGTCTGAAGATCAGACACTTTTTAACACAGCTCCACAGATACACTCGGATCTAACCTCCTTGACACATTTTGAAACAATTTGGGGTAATTATTCGGGGACAAAAAGAGTGTCTGATATCTTGCCTTGCAAACAAATTAACTTTTGACCAGAAGGAAGGCAAAACTAGAGACAGGCGGTAGTTAGAGGGGCTAACTAGAAATGTATTTTTTAAATGGTGCTAAATAGGGATAGACAGATATATCAATTCTGGTTTCTATGGTTTTTCCAAACTTCGTTTCACCCAATTTTTGCCATTTTTAAACTTTCAGCATGAAAATTTGTATGTATTTTCATGACCATTTCTCCCAATGTATACATTTTTTCATAGAGCAATTTTCTCTAATAAAATGCATTTTCATACATTATTTTCACCAGCATATGCATTTTTGTGCACACTGTCCCCTACTGCATTTTTGTATGAATTGTTTGGTTGGAGAACTGCATTGCAAAATTCTGGGAAGTGCAAAAGTCAAAGGATAGCTGTGTTTTCAGTCTGTGAATTGGTTCAGGAAGTGCAAATCTGGTAGGTTCATATTAAAATGCAAACTAAATGAATTTCTCCTCCCTTGGAATGAATATTATATCAACAAGTGGTAAAAACATTTTGTAAGGCCATTTTGATATGACACTTTACTCTGGCGTGATTGAACAAAATTAAGAATGTAATATCTGCTGTTGGAGATGTGGAATGCCCGGTGCTAATCAGTATCACTGTTGGTGTGTATCACATAAGATACAAATTGTATGGAAACTGGAAATCCACTTTATAACTGGATATAAGTATCCCCAAGCTCCCCCCCCCTTGGTGTTACTGTTAGGCAGCTTGAAGGATGCAGAGCTTGGAAAAGTTACTTTTTTGAACTACAACTCCCATCAGCCCCAGCCAGCATGGCCACTGGATTGGGCTGATGGGAGTTGTAGTTCAAAAAAGTAACTTTTCCAAGCTCTGGAAGGATGTGATCTTATAAGCAGGCTTGGGAATTATTTTGAATGTTCTGACAATAATAAACCATGAGGTTGCAATAAAACAGCCCTAGATATCGAGTTGGGAGATATACAGACTCTGGCAAAGGTGGCTGGAATGGCAAGCTGAGGATAAGTATCTTCAAAGGATGGTAGAAACTTTTTCTTAATTTGCTGGGAAAAAATGGTTGGCTTCCAGTAGACTACAATTGGTTTATCTGCTGATCTTGGGCAGCAACATTCAAGATTCTCTGTTTAGCATTTGCCTTTGGATATCTCTGAAATAGGGACTGTAGGTTGTTTGTAGTTTTGGTAATAATGGACATGAAAATATTGCTCTCTAGTTTTGACACGTTTCATTGAAAGGAAGCTATAAGGCTCCAATCACATACCTGTTACCCGAGAGTAGGGATGGGGAAGAATTTCCATTCTGTTCCCATTTAAAGCTGAATGTATAAAATCCACACTTGAGAACACATGAGAACAGAAACACAGCCATCCTTCAAAATGTGCACTTATCCAAATTTTGCAATGCAGTTTTCCAACTAAGCAATGTTTGCAAAAATGTGTATATTAGGGGAACGTGTGCAGAAAATGAATATATTAGGGGAACGAACACAAAAATGCATTGCATTAGGACGAATTGCTTGCAAAATGTTTACATTAGTCAAAATACATATAAAATATGTTTAGTTGGAGAAATTCTCGCTAAAATGCTGGAGAATTTTTTTAAAAAATTGCTAATTGCTGCAGAAATGTGAAGAACCAAATTTAAGATAGGAAAAATGAGAAACTGAGATAACTGAAACAGACAGATCTTTCCATCCCTACTTGGGAGTAAGCCCCATTAAATTCAATATGAGTTACTTCTGGGTAGACATGTAAAGCACTATATCCTTAATTGTATCCCTGATTGCCAAGAAGAAGTTGTGCATGTGTCAGTTCAATTTGGGACTGCTAAAGTTTTGTTGGCACACTGTATGTTCCAGCGTTCTGTGAAAACAAAACAAAACCTTTCCCTGCCAGGCTGATGAACCCTTCACTCCTAACATGCTAGTTTTCTACACACAAGAATGGTTTTCAGGGTAGGGGCATCAAGCATGGAAACCCCCCCCTACAATTTGGAATGGTATAGTTTAGGGAAAGTGGTATCATCTTATACTGGTAGTAGAAACTGTCCTTTAATGAAATGTGTCTGTGTTGAAAAATGTGATATTTTAGTAATTGCATGATTTACCGATGGCCCTTTTTTAAAAAAATAAAAAAATGCCCATATTTCCCCCCACTTTTCTCCTAAATAACTAATATAATATCCCTATGGTTATTTAGGATGATTTGTGAAATGCTGGCCCTTTCACCAAACATTTCCCCAGCTTTTCTCCCAGTGGCATACATTACGCTTGTTAAGTACATTTCCACACAATTACCCTACTGGCTGCAGTGCCTGTCCTTATTAAGACAACATTTCTCAATTGTGCTTTCCTAGGCATTACCACAGCTTCATAAGGTTACAGTGAAGAGTAATTGTTATGTAAGACATAACTGCAAAGCCAGTGTACATTATGGCAGCTGTAGGCAACTATGGAGTCGAAAATCACCCGTATTTTCAATGAAAAAAATAAACTCAAAGCCCCAATTCATGTTCCAGTAATATTTTAGAGAGACGTCTGTGAGCTGTCTAGCCAAATGCAAGGTAATTTCACACTCCGAGCATATTCAAGTGCTTTTTAAATATGCACATTTGTAGTGTTTAAAAATGTATGCAACACAGACGACGTCTGTAATCATGCTGTGTTCTTTGAATAAATATCAGACTTGCCAGCAAATTCAGTTTGTAGGATACATTGTACATTTCTAGGGGTATATAGAACCCTTCATAGAAATTTTGCTAGTTGTACCAAAACTCTTTTTGCCTCCTTCAGAATGGTCGAATTGTGTCTCCCCCTTCTCTTTGGTGGGAACCTCCACTTGCTCGAAGGCAATTTGGTGGCAAATCCAGGCTTTTCAACTTGCCCACTGAATGGACAGTTCCTTCACCAGTCTAGAGCTTCCAAATGGACATCCAGCACTGGTGAGAGACAGATGAAAACCAAAGCAAATAATTATCATTACTGTTTTTGTGGGTCCCAAGCAAATATCAGTGACGAATTTAATTAGTCTCAGTTTGCTTCTCTCAGAATTCCTCAGATATTTTTCCTGGGCAGGAACCTCCATTCATCTTGAATTGTTGCTTTGGACGGTATTCAATAGCAACACTAAATATTTCTAGGTAAATTCTCATTATTGTGTTTAAGCCTGCACAGATGTTTGAGACAGGTGTCCCATAGGATGGAATTTTCATGCTGGTAATGGCTGGAATAGGGGTTTGGACCACTTAAGCAAGCTTAACTTAATATACCCAATACTGTATGATTATACACATATATAACACATTTCCCCATAATTCTTGTGAACAGGACTGGCTGAGGGCTGGATATTATTCCCCGAGCTCTTGCAGGACCATTTGCACATGTGAAAGTGTTGGGAGGAGGGTGCTGGCACCTGTGGGAGGGTGGGCAAAAGCTGCAGAACTTTCAAGTGGGAGGTGTCTTTACTTTTAATGAAGAGGTCAAGTGTTTTTCTTTCCTTTTTTTAACAACAAAAAAGCCTCAATGCTGCTTCAAGCAGCAGCTTGGCTGTGCTCATTCCCTTTAAAATTGCCATTCCCTTTAAAATGTGGGTCAGGATAGGACTGGGAATGATGCTACATTATGATGCAGTTTTATGCCAGGGAAATTTGGGGGGAGAGGGTAGCCACCCCTCCTTGGCTGAATAAACTCCAAATGGTGCACATATCCTAAGCTGCATCTCCATTGATGTAAGGTGGGTGATTTACACCAATTCCCTCTCCATCGGCATTTCTCCACAACATTCCTAGGGGTCCCCAACCACCAGGACCAGATCGTCAGGGGTCACAGAGGGCTGAAGTGGGAGTTAGGAAGGTCTCATTGCATGAACATGAATACTGCTTCTATTTACAGAATGAAATATAGGCTCCAAGCCAATAACCTGAAGATTCTCTCTCTCTCTCTCTCTCTCTCTCTGTCTGTCTGTCTCTGTCTGTCTCTGTCTCTGTCTCTGTCTCTCTGTGTGTGTGTGTATGGGGGATGGGAATCAAACTGAAAATACTTTTGTTTCATTTGGAAGAGTCAGCCAACACTTGCAAAAGTTAAGAAAACAGTAACTTTTTTAAAAAAAACAAATCATATGTAAGTGCTCCAAACAAAAGTGTTTCTGATTTCAGCTGATTGTTATTGCCATGCTATTTTATTATACAATCTCAATTTAGGTGAAGACCATAGAATTATAGGTAGAGCTGCTCATTAAGCGGAATGGGAAAATCTATTCTTCCTACAACAAATGAGCAATAACCGTTTCAGTTTCATTGCCATTTATATGATGTGTATCTATTAAAATAGCTTGGTTTTTATTCTTGTACCTAATAACTCCATAACACCAATGATAATAAAAGAACCACCTCCATCTACAGAATTTAGGATTAATTTACATGAAGGAGAGCAAGATATACAAGGGCCAAATTCATCCTAATATGAGTCCAAGTGCCTATGTGGAGAGAAATCAGCAGAGTTCAAGAGTCCTGTTCCTACATGAACATGTATGCACAAGAATGTATTCACTGCAACGTGGTGAGTATTATTAGGAATTGGGGGCCTAAGAGTGCCTGCTGTATCCCTGTCCATAGGGATGTATGGGGCACAGAAGGATCTGTGGGGATATAGCAGGCACTCATGGGCCTGCCATTCCCAGAAATACACATATCTGTGCCCACATGTTGTTGGGGGAGGGGGGCAGTACTCTGTTGATCCCTATGCTGGTTTCTCCATGCATGGGTTGCTGCACATGAGTGGGGCAGAACACTCTAGCTATTTCTTAACCTTTACTGAAATAAAAATTCCAACTACAGAACATATGGAAGAAATTTGTCAATTTATTGTGAACATAGCAATACATTTTTAAAAAGGCTCTTAATTTATACAGACCCAGAAAGACTTGAGAGACCCTCACTGGCACATACAAGCACATTTGTAAGCATGTTTTGAGCATGTGGTTTTTGTGCACACAAAGGACTGCAGCTCAGTGGTAGAGCATCTGCATTGCATGCAGAAGGTCGCAGGTTAAATCTCCATCTCCAGGTTTGAGAGAGATCCCTGTCTGAAATGCCAGAGAACTGCTGCCAATCACTGTAGATACTACTGAGTTAGACAGACCAATGGTCTGACTCAATATAAAGCTGTTTCCTATGTTTCACACTCTGTTTGTTCCATTGAAGGCCACTCACAAAATTTCTGCACATTTCACAAACTGCCGTTTGGCATAATAACCACAGCTGAAAAGGAAGCAAACTCAGATTTTTGCTGCATTGTACATAAAAGCTCTCCACCTGATGCTTTGCAAACTACCTTTTGACATCTATATTGTTAAGTATCGCTGGTGTGAGTTGAAAAAGAAATCCAAGAAAAGAGTGAAGAATCATCATTCCTTCTAGGTACTCCCATGCCTGTCGCTTTGGCAGCAAAATGGTAACACCTACAGAAAAGGCTGTCATTTCTTCATACACTGGTGACTGTAGGAGGAAAGGATTAATTAAGACAAGAGAATCAGCACTTCAAGATCTAATTAATCAACTCTCCAAGGACTCCTCCTTAAGGAATAAATGGGGAGAACCTCAACAACTTACAATATCCTTGGTGTGAAATTAGGGTCTGGGGATGTATGCTGGGAGATACACATTTCCTAGCCCCAATTTCACCCCAAGCTCTTCTATACACTATAGGGAGTTGGACATAAATATACCCTGTCTATAGGGTATATCATCCAACCTTGTTTGGGGTTGGATGAGAAATTTTCTACTCATCTATCCATGAAATTCCAAGCTGGAGGCTCCTCAACTAGTCTCAGAACTTAGCTATGTTGTACTAATGGACAAATCTCTGGGAATGATCTAAGGCAAGTGTTGCTAATGTGGTGCCGGTGGGTGAAGGGCACCTTTGAGGTCTTCTGCTGCTAACCATGAAACCTCTGAGCTCCACCAATCATTGCTTACTTGGTCATGAGGTAGTGAGACTAGTTATCTGTTTTTCTCTTGAAAAGTATTCAGAGCTGAAGGAGGAAGCTGGAAAAGTTGACACCCTTTCCCCCTTCCTCTTTCAGCTCTCTGTGCTTATCAAGGCTCAGATTAATTTTACTGCATCCACCTTTTCAGATACCTTGAAAAAACAAAGAGTGTATGTGTGCACTTCCTCTATATCTCCCCGGAGGGGGGGATTGTCCTCCAGTTGTATTGGACTACAGTTCCTATTAGGTCCACCCAGCATGGCCAATGGTCAGGGATGATGGGAGGCAAAGTCCAAAAAAATTGCAGGACACCAGATTGGAAAAGGCTGGTCTAAGGGCACATGATGCAGCTATCATTGTTGTTTGGTTCTCGTATTGTTTGTGTGTTTTTGTTTTTTTGAGTTATTATATTTATTGTATTTATATATTGTGCCTGCTTTTACCTTTTATGTACACCGCCCAGAGAGCCTTCGGGCTTAGGGCGGTATATAAATAAAATAAAATAAATAAATAAATAAATAAAATCATGCTGAAGCAGAGCAGGTCTGGGTCTGGTTAGTGCCTGGACTGGAGAAGGTCTGGGAACCTCACATATACCACTTTGTTCCATGATGGAAGAAAGGCAAGGGGTAAAAAGTACTAAAAATGTATAAATACTTGTTGCAATATTTCAGAACATTTATCTACATTGTGATTCTTTGTGAGCTCCCAACTTGTGTAATACAAATTCTGAACAATGAAATGTGAACTTATCCTAAGTAAATGCTCCAAAAAATAAAATGTGCAACATTTTCTACCCTTACAGTGTGGTTTATTTAAACTTACAAAAGTATGCTAAAGGGGAAAAAAGTGAATATACCAATCACTGCTGGCCTAATGCCTCCATTACAAGCTCAGTGGTACAGCATCTGCTTTACATGCAGACGGTCTGAAGATCAATTGCCAGTATCTCCAGGCAGCCTGAGAATGTCCCCTATCTGCTGCCAGTCAGTGCAGACAACACTGAACTAGACAGACCAGTGGCCTGACTCACTATATGGAAGCTTCCTATGTCCCATATTTTGGAGGACGGGCCAATGAAATCTTCATAAAGGGTACTGTAGTCACACATCCCATAATGCCCTAATTTCTAGAAGAACATGTCAACTCAGTTGTGACCACTAGGCACTTGTTAAGATGCAACACCATGCCATAAAAGGCAATATTGAAATAATATGATTAAAAAAAATAAAAGTGCTTGGGAAAAAAAATGAACTTAAATGAGATTAATTTTCAGGGATTGTTAAGCATATTGATAACATAAATGAGTCTAAAGATACATAGTCTATTAACTAAATTAACGACTAATACACCCTTCTCAAGGATTATCCATTCATCTGGAGGGCACCACCTTGGCTATCCTTGGTCTGTAAGGCCCCACAAGTAACTTTTGTTGTTTGATGCAATGCATACAAGAACATAAGAACCTGCTGGATCCAACCAGTAGCCCATCTAGTCCAGCATCCTGTTCTCACAGAAGCCAATCAGATGCCCTAAAGGGAAGCTCACAAGCAGGACCTGAGTGCACAAGCAACACTCTCCTCACTTGTATTCCCAGCAACTGATATTCAAAAGCATACTGTCTCTGACAGTGGGAATAGAACATAGCCATCATTGCTAGGTGCCACTGATAACTTTATCCTCCATGAATTTGTCTAATCCTCTTTTAAAGCCATCCAAGTTGGTGCCCATCACTGCTTCTTGTGGTAACATATTCTACAGTTTCACTATATGCTGGGCAAGACTACATTTTTAATTGCAGGAGAAGGGATAGGTTTTTTTCTGGTGGATTATTTTTGATATGTGCATTTTCTGTTTACCTACATTATGTCTCTTAAGTTCTACCTCTGACAGTTCAATTGTGCATACATGTCTACCCAATGAGTTCAATGGGACTTACTCCCAGGTAAGTATGAACAGGATTAAGTTACCTCTAAGTTACACTGCTGACAAAAAAAAATTACAAAGGCAACTAGTAAATTCCTAAAGTTTGCATTTTTCTTTGATAATAGGGGATTGCCATATTGATCAAAATGTGTTTCAGTTGAAAGGGGTGCTGTGGTGTTTTTTGCAGCACAACACAGGCGTGCCTTCAAGTGCTGCAGTAAAATGCCTGTTCAGTACTGGTGGCATTCCTTGTCTGATATGCTCTTTGAGCAAAGATGAGACATAACAGAAATGTATTGTAAAAGCAGCATTTCAAGTGTAAAGTTTGATTTCAAGTGAAAAAGTATATGTGTGATAGGGTATCACCATTGTGGGTTGGGGTGGGGTGGGGGTGAAGAATTTTGCATTTCTCCTGTGGGTTCTTTTGCTGGGGGTCCTTGTATAAAAATTGTGAAGACACAGGCTTGCAGCAAAAAGGTAGGCCTTTATTGGATGACAAGTGTACACTTGGTCAGTCTCTCTCCTAGTGAGTGGAGAACTGCAACTTGGCACTTTTCATTATATTTTTTTCCACCAATAATGGGGAATCCCCTATAATGGGAATACTCAGTTCCAAGTGCAAATCAGCTAAATTGTTAGTTGCTAAAAGTTTTGGTTTTTGTCACTTCTTTTCAGAAGTCTTACCTATGGCCATGAAAATATTTTATTTTTATATTTTTTTCCCTGCAGTAAATATTTTTTTATGTTTTTCTAAGGAAGCATTTTTTTAAAAAAATGTTTTATTTTTAGTTTTTCTTGTGTGTGAGTGTGTTTATCACAGAAGATTTTTATTTAAGGCATTTTTGACTGGATCCTTGAATTGCTCCGGAACCAGAACACAGATATGCAACTAGCATGCCATTTTCCTGCATTGCTGCAATAACAGTGAAGAGGCCTACTACATTCTTCCCCAACTACAGAAAGTGACAAGTCTACTTTGGCCATCATCCTGCAGTGGACACCAATATTTCTTCTGGCAAGATGTCCCATATTGTGCAAGCTTGCAACTTTTATCACAGTCACTTGGGGGGAAGGGGTTGATTCTTCTTCTCATTATTCAAGTTTCTCTCATTATTCAAGTTTTTCTGACTAGCATCAGCAAACCATACACAGTTCAGTTAAAGCTTCCACTGAACATAATCATCTGGTCTCCTGAGGATGAACTTCGTACAAGCCACCCTGCAGTATGTTTCAAGATCATAAAAAAATTGTTCTATTCCATAACTGGTAGATATTGTATTCTTGAAAGTAATTGATACTCATGCATTGTGCTTTAAGGATGTGATTATATAACCATTGCTATTTTTCATTACATAATTTAAGTGTTAAGAATGTTTTGCTTATAGGATGGCTTTGCTTTACAAATCCCTTTGAGTGATTTCCTAGCTGAGGGTTTACAAAATTTGGCTATTTCTTTTGAGATATGCAGAGCTTGGAAAATTTACTTTTTTGAACTACAACTCCCATCAGCCCAATCCAGTGGCCATGCTGGCTGGGGCTGATGGGAGCTGTAGTTCAAAAAAGTAACTTTTCCAAGCTCTGGATATGAGATTTGCCAATGTAGAATCTTAAACCATTGCATTAGGCTATGAGCTCGCTGATCTCCAACATTTATTTTCTCACCCTGTTATAGAAAAAGTTAGAAGTAGTGAAACACTTAGGAGAGCAAGCTACATTTCAGATAATATAGATGGTGGCACATAGATGGTGAGATTCTCTGTCTGGCTGGGGAGAGGATGCCAAAGGAGGTTTAACCCTTATGATGCACCCCATTGTGGTGATTTTGATGTTTCAAATAATTCTGGTCTTTGTCTTAATGGCCCTTGTAATATGGATCTGATCTCAAATGGCACAGTTACACCAAATGGAAGTCAGCATTAGAGCCTGGGGGCAAGACCATGACTGAGCTATGAAAGGACATCTGTATAATTATGCTTTTCAACGGGAGGAGTGTTATGGCTTGGCTAACCCCATTTTGGTTCAAGTGGAATCCAGAAGGTGCAAGGCCAAGAGCTATAACTCCCACCCCCACTCTCACACACCCCCACCTGATGGTATGGCTGGTGATGCATTCCAGAGGTTTTGTGCGAAGGAAAAACAAGGGCAGAGTTAAGAAAAGCTACTGAATAAAGGTTCTGCATAAATGTTATCTTATTCTTTGGCAGATTTCTCCCACTCACAGTGAATTCCATTGTTTCGTTAGAAAGAGCCTTAGTTTTTTCAGGGTCAGTTAGAAATATACATGCAGATACACACACACACATGTATGGAATCTCCTCACACTGAGACCCCTCCTTTTCACATTGATAAATGATAAATGATTAATGCTACCATACACCCAGTAATTTTGTAATGCTATTCTTCTCTTTTTTTTCTGTTCACCAAATACTTTAGGATAATAAATAAAAAATAATGTGATATTGTGTGAAGCTAGTATTCTAGCTAGCTTCAGAGGGGGGAGATGATGGAGAATTATATATATACATACGTGTATAGCTAATGGAGAATTCAATATACATAAACAATAAGCAAAATGTATTCTATAAAGCTATAAAGGTTCATAACATTTTAATAGTTTAGTAGGAAGCCAGATCTTTTTCTTCTTGCAGCTGTCCCCCTGACTATGCTGGTTTGTTTGGAACTATTTGTACTCTGAACAATTGATAACACTGAACAAACACTGAACATCCCTATACTCTCCAAGACGTAGAAAGGATTGCATTAACTAAAATGCTTAGCTCACTGTGAAAATGTACTTTCATGTGAAGTACTGAACATTGCCAAATTCATTAGAACACCAAATTCACTAGAACACGATGCAGAGAAGTACAGTACCTATGCAATGCCTATGCAAAATTCCTGTGTAATACTGTCATGTCTATGTCATTCTGATGTGTTAAAGTACAAAGTACCTATGCAAAATGCCTGTGTAATACTATTATGTCTATGTCATTCTGATGTGTTAAATCCTGATTGGTAGATGCTAAAGTCTTTGTCCTGAAATGTATAAAACCCCCAGGCAGACAGTGCCTCAGTGCAGTCTCTCTTGGACACTTCCTGGATGTGTTCTGGGGGACTGACCTTGCATATGCTTGTTTTATATATATTTTTAATAAAGGCCTACCTTTTTGCTCCAAGCCTGTGTCTTCAATCTTATTTAAGGACCCCCAGCAAAAAACCCACAGGAGAAATACAAAATTCTCCAACAGTGGTTCAATGTGAGATTCTGTTATGCCATTCTATTAATCCTATGGATAAAAAAAAAATTCTACTACCCTCTGTGTGTGTGTGTTTATTTTTAATATTGTTTTAGGCTACTTAGATGTGCAACAGCCAAGGCCAGCACCTTGTAGGCACTCAAAATTTTTGAAAAAAGTAATGGTAAAGTAATCAGTTACTTTCAGAGCAATTGTAATTGTAATGGTAATTTATTATTTTGGTGGCCATGTAACAGTAATTGTAATTTATTACTTTTTAAAAGTAATCTTCCAAGCTCTGTAAATTTTGGCTATATAATAACAAAAAAAGAAAAGGCAAACAGTGTCATTTCAACTGCGGACAGTATTTCTGATAGTGGTTACATGAAGGATCCAAGCTGACAGTGTTCAATGAATAATCATGCAATCCTTTCAAAGAAGCTCTAAAAAAACCATCATTTTGATGCTAATGAAGATTTTCATGAAATTGTAATGAACTAGACCCCACGTTTTGGCTCAGTTCTAGAGTTACACATTCATTTCTTGTTACATCTCCATAGTATAGAGAGCTATAGTGAAACTTGTAGCTGATCTTTTCAACTCAGTAGTCAAACTTGATTCCATCCACCACCAATGTCTTTCCACATCTCTCTTCAGCTCTCTTACCTGCCACAGGCCACGTCCACACCATACATTTATTTATTTCACTCTTATTTCACTTTAAACAGTCATGGCTTCCCCCTAAGAATCCTGAGAGCTTTAGTTAGTTAAGGGTGCTGAGATTTGTTAAGAGACCCCCTATTTCCCTCACAGAGCTACAATTCCCTGAGTGGTTTAACAGTCAGTCCCTCTTCCCAGAGAACTCTGACAATTGTAGCTCTTTGAGAGGAATAGGAGTCTTCTAGTAACTCTTAGCACCTTTCACAAACTACACTTCCCAGGATTCTTTCAATGCGGCCACACTTTCCAGCCGCAAGCTTCTGCTCTCCCTCCCTGGGCTTGGAAAAGAGCCATGTTCTTCCTCCTCCCTCCTCTATTCATCCTTGCTTCCTGTCCCTGCTTCTCAGTCCACTCCTTTCTGCTCCCTTGCTTCAGGAGTCCTGCCTCCTCTACCTCTTCCCTCAGCACCCCTGCCTATTGGGTCCATTTCCCAGTGATCTGTCTAGCTCAGCCTTACTGCCACTGAAGAATATTGGCCATTTGCATGCTTCCTTCTACTAACAGCACACCATACCTCTTGGCTGCATTCAGGAAGCACTTTATTCCATTTTCTCAGCATTTCCTTGCCTGCTAATTTTCATGTGGAAGTTTAGTGCTTATATACTGCTTCCAGAAAAATAATCATCTGCAACCTCATTATTCAAGAAAATCACAGAAATTTGACATTTTATTTTTCTTGTGGTTTCCTTGGAATCATGCCACTGACACTCACATAACAATATTTGGGGCGATATTCCAGGATACAGATGCATGCACGCACATAAAGGGTGGGGGGTGGCAGCATGTCCGATGACATCAGCTGTTGTTGTGTCCCACCATCCCCACTGGTCTCAAAGAAATTTAGTGTGACATGATGAAACATTCAAAATTGAGAGAGAAGTGCTAGCATTATAATCAGGAAAAACAATGCAATAAACCTCTTGTCTGGATGCAGCCCTTGTTAGGCAGTGTCCATGCTTCCCCCCTTGGCCAAATGGATTTTCTAGCAGTTAGAATGTTTGTGAACATTCCCTGACATTGCAACTGTTCAGCAAGCAGATAAAGCGGTTCACACATAGATTATGGTCAGTGTTATGCCATAGATAGATAGATTTTTTAAATGAGACAATCTTATACAGAAAGAAAGGTGCTCAGGGAAAATGTTGAAATGTTTGATTTCCTTTTTAGTTTTGCCCCTCAGACTTTTTTAGTTCACTCCCCTCATAGAAAGATGTCCTGGATCTCTCCAGTGTGTGATCATTATAAAAGTTCCAGAATATTGCACTGAAATTCCATATTATTCTTAGAGCAGCCTATTAGTGCCTCAGAAACCCAATTTTGTACATGTTTCTTTGTGAAAGCATTCAGTATTATAAAATAATTAATTAAATGAATAATTGTGCACTGCAGCAACAAATCACTGTAACATAATGTTTATTAAGCAACGCAAACAGCAAACACCACCTATCACTGTCACTAAATGGTTGTTTCCCGTTAATCAAAAGAAAATTTAGTATATTTTATTTATAGCCTTACTAGCAGAATACGAAATATGTATGAGTCACCACCAGACACAAAAAGGTATTTCTTGAATGACTGCATAAAATATGATGAGCAGACTTGTGCTTACAAAGGAAATAACCTATAGTTAACCAACAGATAAAAAAAACTTGCAAAAAATCCTTCAACAAGATGACTGGGGGAGGAGGAAGAAAAAGAAGCTATAGTTAATTAGGCTAAAACTCAGTAGTCCCAAAGTTCCATTTTGTAAAAAGGGGTTTTCTGCATATTCATTGTAGCAGTAAATTACAAAATGCTTTATACATTACAATTAAGATGACTGTGTACTTTTCATATGTGATAGAAAGGGGGAAATCGATAAGGAATGTGACCAACATCTAGCTGTGTTTGCTTTGCAGGATAACTGGTTTAGAAAAAGAAGAATAATAACAAGAATGTAATACCTACTTAGTGTCAGAAATTCCACCGTCAAATAACTTCTTTTAAGATTTAATATCAGGTCAGTTTAATGTCTGCATTCAATTTTCAGTATTTTTTAAATCAAACATGGAAGAGATGTCCACAGATGGACAACCTTGATAGTTATCAAGATTCAGCAATTGTTTCTCAGAGATACAGTCCAAAAGGAAATGGACTGGCTAGCAGGGATAGGCAGCCTGCAGGTCCATGCCTGAACAGCAGGGATGCAGTGCTCCAGGGTCTCAAGGGGTCTTAGTCCTCCTACCTTTTTGGGAGCAGGGTCGCAGCAGGGTTCCAATGTCTCTAGCAGCCTACAAACCAATTGGCATGAAAAGGAAGTGTGTTAGTCACTGGGGATAGTCTTGTAACATGCTTCCTTGTCCTTTCTTGCTGATTGCAGCCAATCAGAGTGAAATGAGGTGAGTCAGCCACTGAGAACACTCCCATCTTTCATGCTGATTGTCTCCTAGAGATGTCTGTTGTTGTGGGAGAAGGAATTAGCAAGGATCTTATTCTGAATCCAGGAGGAAAAAAGGTATGTATGGCTGTGACCAGGGCCGGCTCCAGGCATGCTGGGGCCCTTGGGCATCAGCTTGCCCTGGGCCCCGGCACGTGTATGCGCATTTGCATTGGCACACGTGCGCCCCCCCACTCCCACCTACCTGTCTCCTGTCTCCTGTCTCCTGTCTTTCACCATTCCCATTAACCAAGATGGCGGCCACGGTTTCTCTAAGGGGATGAAGCCTCCTCATGCTACGTGTATGCATCTCTGCCATCAACTAAGATGGCAGCAGGGGCTTCAGTACTTTAGGGGAAACTGTGGCCGCCATCTTCATTAAGGGTAATACTAAAAGGCAGCAGACAGGTAGGTAGGGGGGCGTGGGGGGCACAGATCACCGTGGATAGTGGAAGGGGAGCAGAGGGGCCACTGAGGGGCCACTGTAGCTCCAGGGGCCCTAGGCCAGTGCCCCACCTGGCCGCCTTTTAGAACCAGCCCTATGACTATTATGAAGGGAGCCTGCACTTCTGAATTTGCCACTATACTACTGCTGAGCAAACTGGAAATTCAGACCAAAGTCAGCAGCTTTATAAGGCTAGATGGAGAGTCATTAGCTCATTGAGTCAGCTGAGCATGCTCAATTGCCACCCTCTGGCCATGTGAGTGGTAGCAGTGCAGTGCGGTACCACAGAGCTCCTCAATACACTGTAAAACAGGGTAATAAATTAGGAAATTATGTCACAGAAGGATAGAAAGTGACTATGTGCAGAGCAGTGAATGGCAGCAAACCCAGGGAATATTCACTAATAGGCAAAAACCCAAGGAATATTCACTAATAGGCCTTGCAGTTTAAGAACGTACCTATAGCCAACAGATATTTCTATCAAACTTTAAAAAGCAGGGAAATTGGGTAGCTATAGTGAATGCACCAGAAGAGCAGGAGACCTGACCCCCTCTCAGATATTGTACTGACCTAAAATGCGAATACAATTTGGGTTGGTCTTTCACGGTCCAATCCACTTCCTGTGTAGCTTGGAAGAATTTGGCAACATGTGCTTCTGAGCACAGGGTGAATGGTGGCAACACCTGCAATCAGCCTAAATAGAATAATAGAAACAAGACATGTGCTGTGTTGATCTTGTTTTAGCAGGGAGGAAGCAACAATATTCAGACAATTGATATAGTTCAGATCGTCACTTTAAATATGTTTGATTTACTTTGCAATTTTAGTGAAGTTTCCTACGATAAATTATTTTCTTTTGCTTCTCTTTCTGTGAATATGCAAAGTACAGCAACACATTGCATACTTTACACTAAAAAAATTGAGGAATAATGGCACTGAATATTCTGCAGAATAGTCTACAGTGAAGACAAGGAGTATCTCAGTTTGCACAACATAAAAAAGTGGGAGGTGAAATATATTCTGGCGAATTTCTAGGTGTGCTCTATGTTTTTAATTGACCATGCCCACCCTTCCTTAAGTGGGGTGGTTTAAGCAGAGCAGGCCGAAACATGCATCTTGGGCAGGCCAGGTTTGTTTTTTCCAACAGCTAGATTCATTACTTAAATAGCAACATATTGTAATGAGTCTAATTTTATATCAAAGCTGCAGATTCAGATTCAACTATTAATGCACTCAAAATAAAAATAGAATATAACCTCCAGTTTGAAACACAAAAGGCTGTCTTCACCATCATATGACAACCAATAAAAAGCTTTGCACAGATTTCTAGGATGAATAATGAATAAAACATAATTTTCTAGGTTAGATTTTCTATAGAAATAGTAGTAACACAGGAAGAAGCAAAGTAAGAAGAATACCAACAAACATACAAAAAAATGTAATTCTCCATCTTTGGAGATGCAGTCTTGACTGCAGGTGTTGCCACCACTTACCATATGCTCAGAGGGAGAGGAGAAGGTTTGGTGGGTGGGTGAGCACTGGGCAGAGGGAAGGCCCCTTTCTTTTCAAAAACAAAACATTGTTAACAGTATCATTACCCCACCTGTTTATTCCCAGATTTAAACCAATGCTGTCCTGGCCACAACCACACCAGCCATTCATTCCACTTTAAACAGTCATGGCTTCCCCCAAGGACTCTTTGGAAGTGTAGTTTATGAAGGGTGCTGAGAGTTGTTAGCAGACCGATATTCCCCTCACAGAGCTCCAGTCCCCAGAATTCTCTGGGGAGAGGAGCTGACTGTTAAACCACTCTGGCCATTGGAGCTCTGTCAGGAGAATAGGAGTCTCCTAACAACTCTCATCACCCTTCATAAACTACATTTCCCAGGATTCTCTGGGGGAAGCCATGACTATTTGAAATGGAATAATGGCTGGTGTGAGTGTGGCCCCTTGATTAGCGAAGCCAAACATCTGTTAGTCTGGGTTTTAGAACACTGACAGTTGGTTCTTACTGAGCATGCCTGCTCTTCTATAGACTCCAATGTTAATTTTCTTAAATTAATTAAAAATCAGCCATGCATTTTTTAAAATTATTAAACTGCAGTCGATGAAGGTCAGAGTATGGGGCAAGATCAGTAATAGAATTACAGGTACTCTGTGAACATGGCTGATTTTTAATTAATTTCAACAGATTATGAGACCACTGACAGAAAAAAGTCCAACGGGGGTCTGGATTATTTTACTCTGTTTCCAGATTTTGAATTCTGGATTCTCTCTGAGTGTTTTGTGTATCATCGTGAAAACTTAAAGGGTTGTTAAGCAAGTGTTTCTGAGTTCAAGACTTTAAGTTTTGTAAGATTTTGTTTTAAGTTTATGAGAAGCAGCAGAATGGCATGGGGGTATTTTTAGTTTAAGATGGTGGAATGTGAAAAAATCATGCTGGCTATAGTTTACAGCCACTCTTGTGGCTGTATAATCACCAGAGGCATGCCCTTGGGTCATAGGAGAGGAGAGGAGAGGCAAGGCTCTGATCAATTTATATTTGGCCTAAATGTTGTCATCTTGTTAGGCCCATTGTCACCATATCATCATTTTATCATTATGTGATGTGGTTGTCTGGTATGGTTAACTTTGACTAATATTTACCGCACAGAAAATATTTACAGCTTTGAAAATGGCTATGAACAAATGATTGCCTATGGACAAAGAGTTGCTTATAAACAAAGTTGGGTTGGATAACCTCTTTATATATTCTTACACTCTGGGTTTGCCCAGGTGCAAACTTCAGAGTCAAGCTAATTGACAGTGTCACCATGTACAACTGAACCACAGGATCTGTACATCAGACCAGATGAGAAGACCAAAGTTGTACCTTTAGGCCACCTATAGATGGCAGAGCACATGGCTACAAACCAGAGCTCTCCTCCTTGAAAAATCGTGCTACCTCACAGTTGATGGGTAGTGTCTGGGCCCTCAGTGGGCTTGCTCAACTCAAGAGTTCAGCTGAGCTTTATTGGAGCATTCCCTGCTATTCATGGGAGCTCTCCATCTTGAAAAACTAGTGATCTAGATGAGGAGCCTAGAAACATGCTCGGGGCTGCTTTCACACTACACTTTATTTCATTATTCTGACTATTTCTTACCTGGTAATTTGCACATTTTATTTGATCTTTCACATGATGTTACAGCTAGTTCTGGGCGGCTTTCACACATGGGGCTAATAGTGCTAGTTTAACAGATTAAAAAAGCCAGTTCCTTGATGCAACAGGAACTGCAGTGTGAAAGGAATTTTTGAAATCAAGACAGAAACACTACCATTTTAATCTACAACACTGACACAATAAGCCCATAAGTGAAAGCAGCCCTAGTTAGTGACTGAGTACTGGCTCCCTAATTCTTGATCTGTGCAACCTGCTGCTCTCTTCCAGTTGCCCCTACTCCAAGCCGGTTCTCCTTGGACCTTTTCATTCACCTTACAGATGCCCAGTCTATCTGGAATAGGACAAAAATACTAAAAGGAGATGGGATCATTTCTCTGGTTCCTTGAAAAGTGTGCTTGTCTTTGGCTTCTGTTTTCCCATGCTTTAGTGATATCTCTTTTCTTGAGATATAATCAACTCAGAATCAAAGACTGTGAAAGACCAAGGGTGGAAGTAATCCAATCTTTGATTTTATAACTGTTCTTTCCTCTCTTTTTTAAAGCTAAGAAGACGACGAAGGATAAGAAGTAGTGGTGTGTTGGTCTTTTGGCTAAAGCTGTTGTCACAGATACTAAATGGATTACTTTCATTTCTTCCTTTCATGTGTTGCAACTTCTGCTGTGGAAAAACTTTTTTTATATAGACTTATCAGATTTTCCTGTGTGCTCATGGGGGTTTATCCTTTCTTTAATTCACAGGCTCAAGCACTCAAGAAGTCTCGTAAGCGCTCCCTTCACTACAGCAGCTGTAACAAAATAAACCCTGTGCTGGCTATAGTACTTTCTGATGATCTCAGCCCAAGCAAAGATAATTACTTCTCCATCCATCATCCCTAAGAAAGGGAGATGAAACACTCAGAGCCTTCTTAATGTTTACTGTGTTCTTGGAAAGGAACCAGTGCTGAGGCTGGTATGTATCCTTGAACCTGGCTCTTCTAGTTGGCCTTGTCTAACCAATTAACAAGGCTCTGCACTCCTCGGTCCAATGCCTGCCATCGATCCTCAAGGATGCATGCTTAGCCCATTTTGACTTTTTTAAAAAATTGGGTTCATCCCAGGGTGTTTGTTCCACATCAGCTGTGCTACAATGCCTTTAAGTTGGTATGTGATTGCCTCCTCTTTCAGGAAAACCAAATGCTCATTTGGATATGTCACTTTCTTTTTATATATGCTCAATGGCAATTCAAAAGTGGGCAACTCCAACCTACTTATTTAGCTGCACAAAAAGCTTCTTACAGTTGTTGTCTGGGAATGTGTTTGACCCCTTTCTCTAGTTTACACACATGGGCATTTATACAAACAGCAGAATAATGTATTGAAGTTTTTTTTCCTGACTGTGCCATATCAACTTGTGTTGCTTATCCATATACAAAGAAAAATAGGTATCAGAAAGAACTTTAGCCTGGACTTCTCTTTAGCCTGAGATGCTAGTTTTTTATGTGCAGGAATCTTGCAACTACAACATCCCTGACAGGCAGTTGCCCAGATTCTGCTTAAATACCTCAAATTAAAAAGAGCCCTTTGCCCCCAGAGGCAGTCTGTCCCACTCTCAAGCAGCTCTTATGATTATGAAGTTTCTTCTACCATCTAGCCGAAATCTGCCTTCCTGCAAGTTCCACCCGATAGGTCTAGTGCTGCCTTCTGGAGCAATATAGAACAAGTCTGTTCCAACTTCCATGTGACATACAGACATGCAATCCCTTCTTGAAGCCTGAAGTGGTTCAGCCATGCTTTTCCACTTGACTCTGCTGATTGTAGAAGCTGGCCCAGAGATACAGCCAAAAAGGCACTCTAAAAGAGGTGACTATTTGTTTCACAGAATTCCATGGCCTCTGTCCAACACAGGTTCATTTCTGACTTGCTAGCTCATACAATGTGCTCTCACCAGCTTAGCTCAGATCAGATAGCAGGGCGTTTTTCTCGGAAGAAAGAAACCTGCTTGGCCTTTAATATATTTGATCACTAGCACCTGGCAGGTGCTAATATGCATTTAGTTTTTCAAAGCACTTCAACTAGCCTCACCCTTCATGATATGAATGGAAGGAGTTGATCCTCGAATTTCTCAAAGTTGCAGGGAATGTATCCAACACTGCTGTCCTGCTAATGCAACAGATGTCTGCTTGTGAGATGGAACTTTCCCCTCCTCTACCTCGCAGTCCCCCATGCACCCCCAATATCTGCTCTAGAGGTTTGGAGGACCCTTCTGGAGCAAATTTTGAGAGTGCACATGGAGAGGAGAGGAAGGGGAAAGTCATCTTGTATGAGCAGAACTCTGTTGTTGTTTTAGTTTTAGAATGCTATCGACATATTTCAAAATATACAAGGAAGAGAAAAGAAAGAAATTAGGAGTGTAAGGTGACTTCTGGATCAAGAGAGTTTCATTGCCACCATATTTAATGTATGTATTTAAAATATTTTTAGGTTGCTTTTCTAGGCAAATACCCATCCAGAGTGGATTACAAGCAAAAGTAAAAAGGATGAAAACAGCACAAGATTTAAAACCCTACAAAATTAAAAACCTTAAAACACTACAAATCAACACTTGACATAAAATATATATCCAGAAATTGGAACTATTAAGGTGTATAAGGCCTATTCTTTGTTGTTTCAGTAAGTGTTTGGGAATTAACTACTTCTCTGACCTGTTTTATCTGGATTGCTGCACTGTTGTATTCAGTTTGTATTTTATTTTTATAGCTGTTTTTATTGTTCGTTTAATTGTGGAACTTGTGCATAGTGGTATAGAAATAGTTTGAATAAATAAATAAACACTCAGGCTAATATAATCCCTTTGTAGCTATTAAGGTCCTTATGAATAAGTTGTATGGGTTTCCATCTCAGTGCCTTCAGTTATGAATAAATTCAGCCTGACACTACACCTCCGACAACCTCAAAAAACATGTAGAGATGATGACTGGTTGGGATAAAAATGTAAACGTACTGCCTTCAAGTCGATTCCGACTTATGGTGACCCTATGAATAGGGTTTTCATGAGGCTAAGAGGCAGTGACTGGCCCAAGGTCACCCAGTGAGCTTCATGGCTATGTGGGGATTTGAACCCTAGTCTCCCAGGTCATAGTCCAACACCTTAACCACTACACCCAGAAATTGTCTTAGCAGTGTGGGCTTCAACGAAATCTTTTAAAAATATAGTTCAATATTCCAGTCTTTTATAATCCAAAGCATACTGGTAATAGGAGACACATACTGTAATATTGGAGATGACAGCAAGAGACTGAAACAAAAAGGTCTGATAGTTATTCTCCCATGAAAAATCCAACAGAAAGATGGGAGAAGAACCAGGTAAGCGATAGACTGAAACCTGATTACATATTAAAGGCCTTCAGTAACAAAAAACCTATAGAATAACTGAACTGGTGTGTTATTGACTGCCTTGCAGCTCAGCATGCTGCAGATTTTGAAATGCCCAGCTTGCTCAAAGGCACACGAGCACATTACATGTAACCACTCAATAAAGACAATGGGTTGTATCCAATGCTGTGCATCAGAGTTCCACTTGTGCAACTCTCCTTTCCCTGTGCACCCTCAGTATCTGCTCTGGAGGGTCCTCCAGTCCTGTGGAACATAACTTGTGGGTGCTTGGGGGACAGCAGCAAAGAGGAGCGGAATCACCCCAAATATCTTGGGTCCCAAGATAAGTTAACTTATAATGGAAGGAAAGTTGTACATCTCTTCCTCCCGCTAGCAAGAATAGAATATTGTCTCATCATCACTGCACAGCACATTCCAAGATATATGAGACCTGTTGCTGGTTCTGCTGCATAGTATGGAATGGAATAGATCTCTTTTCCAGTGTCTGTGGGGCATGCCTCCCTTTTCATTCTGTCCATCTGTTTCCATATGAACTATACTATGGGAAATCAGAGGTTTATGTGTACATATAACAACATCCTATGAATTTCAGAGAGGAAGACAGTCTTGAAGAACGCAAATCAGGAATGCAAATTGTACATGTCCAAATGGTGGCTTTTAAATTTATATTGCATAACCTTAGCCTCGAGACTTCCTGTATTGGAATTGCCCTCTATTTTGAATGTTCTTCGGTGGTGAGCCTGCTCCTAATTAGTTGGATTATGGATCTGCATAAGTTCCGACTCCTTAATCACTTGGATCCTCATGGGATCATGCCAGTCACAGCTTTCTGAAAAATTGTTTCTCCCTATATTTTAATGACCTTCCCCTTGTTACCACCAGCTCTAACAAGAAAAAATAACACTATTCCAGAAGAATGAGAATGTCTGGTGTGATTATATGCAAGTAATAGAGAATTAACATTTAACATTTGTTTAGAGGGTTTCAGATTGGCACCGTAGTTTAGTTGCTTCTATGTGATTTCTGGTGTTTATGAAATGTATTACTGTAGTTGACCCCTATTACTGCTTTCCTTCCTTGAGGTGCTTTGTGATGATGCCACTTGATAGATTTTTTTTCTTAAGTTGAGGAGGAAGAAAGAAAGAAAGCTAAAGGTGGCAAATGTTCTTTTCAGCTACCAAAAGGCAGCGGTACATGAATGCTGTATTCTTTCCCTTCCCTGGCTTATTGATTCTACAAGGCTTCTTCCAGCCAGAGAAGACTGAAAGAGAATATAGAATGTAATACAGGCTCTGTATAGTGAATTGCTCCAGCTCCACCAATCGAGGAAGTAATGAGAAGAATAAATGGCAGAAAACATCATACCATAGGAAGCAGATACAATGTCAGTACGCAAGGCAGTTTAGGTTGAGTGACATACAAGCGTTGAATATTGGGGGAAACAAGCTTAATGTATGAGAATCTTTGTTAATCAGTGCATACTGAAATTGTCAGCATTCAAGAAGATGAGTGCTTTACTGTTTTTATTTGAGTGCTGTTAGATTTCACACTGGGTCTATATCTGGCCTGGCTTCCATCTTGGGCCCTCTTCCCATGAAACTCAACTGCACAGGTGATTTAATCTAGTCAAAATATTTAGATCTCTCTCTTCCAAAGGTTAAAGTAGCTTGCAACAAAGATTAAAACCGTAGTTATCAAAAAAGTGTGCAGGCCATCTGCCTGAAGGAAATAAGCACCACTGGTTTAAATATATAGCTTTAATGTTTGTGTGTGACAGAGCCAGTGTGGTGTAGTGGTTAAGGTGTTGGACTATAACCTGGGAGACCAGGGTTCAAATCCCCACATAGCCATGAAGCTCACTGGGTGACCTTGGGCCAGTCACTGCCTCTCAGCCTCATGAAAACCCTATTCATAGGGTCACCATAAGTCGCAATTGACTTGAAGGCAATACACACATTAATGTTTGTGTGAAGAAATAATGTTTTGTTATGTAAACAGCAGCTGTGGGAAAGCCTGAGCAATCTCTGTCTTTCTTTGTTATAACCCTGA
Organism: Rhineura floridana; assembly: GCF_030035675.1. Taxonomy (NCBI): domain Eukaryota; kingdom Metazoa; phylum Chordata; class Lepidosauria; order Squamata; family Rhineuridae; genus Rhineura; species Rhineura floridana. The sequence continues at coordinate 32,544,553 of NC_084486.1, read as the reverse complement.
GGAAAATCTCCTCTCCGAAGCTGCTATTTGCATTTCAAGGGAAGTTCTCTTTTTCAGTTGTGGCTCCCCATTTGTGAAACACCCTCCTTGGAGAGGTCTGACTGGCACCTTCTTACCTTTCCCCCTTTGATATATGATAACGTAGTTTGTTGTTAGTTGTGCTACTGAAGCTTTCTGCTGCTATTACGGGGGGGGGGTTTGCTTTGTGTACTTTTTATGAATTGCATGCATTTTTATGTAAACATGTTTTATGCAAATGCATTTTTAGTATAATGTATTTTTTACCTATCCTTATGCTCTTAAATGTGCTGTAAGTTGTTTGGAGGCCTTTGTGTGTAACAAGTGACTAACAAGTTCAAATGATTATCATCATCATCATCATCATCATCATCATCATCATTAATGGAGGCTTCCCTTGAAATGCAAACAGTACCTTAAAAGAGGATTTTTTGACTGTGGCAGGGAGAGAAAGAATTAAACTTGCTCTGCTCATCTGCCAGAATCCTGAGGCTTTCCAGACTTCCCCACATCTGCTATTTACATAACCAAATATGTGCAGATTAATTGCATTAATGCAATTAATATCACTTCTTGTTTAGCAATGGGGAGGAGGGGGGAGAGAGACAGGCAGAAGAGTAGACAGAATTGTGTTTAGGTTAGCACCTCTTCAGCCTGACCTTTGACACCTGAGATGTGTGTTTTCAGGACATGCCTTATTTCTGTGGCTGTAATTTATTTTAACTGTTTTTAATGCTCAGTTTTAAATTGTTGCAGCCTACCCTGGGACATGTTGGGAAAGAGCAGGTAAAATATTTCATCATTTTATCATCATCATCATCTAGATAGGGCTCTAATCCAGACATAGTTGCCTGCAACACAGCTGACCCAAGAACATGAAAGAGGGAGAACTGCTCAAAAGTTTCCCCAACTGCATTTTTGACAGTTCCTCCCTTTCTTTCCAACAGTGGCAGTGGGGAAAATTCGGTGACATCTGGAGTGGGGTGAAAATCACTTGACTTTTGGGGACGTGGGATTTACAGTGATGAGGTGGTCTGAGGAATTTTTTCATTCCTTTTTTCTATCTAACCATATACTATTTTTGGAAGCGGTCATGCATGGGGACAGGGTGCAGCGGCAGGATGACAGGCAAGTGAGGCAAGAGGGTGGGAGAGCAAGGTTGGCAAGTACATGAGCGGGGAAATGTGGGGGAATGGGGGTGAGGGGGTATGTGGGGTGAGGGTGGGGGGCAACAATGTGGAAAGTTTTAAGTTGCCTAAATGGGGCAGCAGAAAGTGCCGTGGGGCCATTTTGGTGGGGAGCATTTGGGGAGTTGCCTGGGGTGGAAGAGGTTTCGGAAGTTGCCTCTGTGTGTGTATGCTTGGGAGTGCCTATGTATATGTTTGGGAGTACTCTCTCTCTGTCTCTCTCTCTCTCTGTGTATGTGTGCGTCCGTGCATGCATGCATGCATGCATGAATATGTTCGGGAGTCCCTGTGTGCACGTGTGTGTTTGGGAGTGCCTATGTACGTGTGTATGCATGTTTGGGAGTGCTGAGGGAGTTGGATATCCCTGTGTGTGTGTGTGTCCCTGTGGGGGAGGGGGCTGGCACCCCTAGTTAAAACATTTTTTTTTACAGGTAAGAGCTGCTCCAAGTAGCTAGGAGCATTTTCCCCCATGCAGTGCTGCTGGAAATTATGCTGCACCATCACATGGCATCACTCTGAGAAATATTTCTGGTCCCATTTGCAAAGCATGCAACAGAGAAAACCTCCAACATTCTGTCCCATTCAGAGCCTCTTCTCCATCAAATGGAAATGAACAAAGCAAGTATATACTTGGGCAAATCCACAAGACTAAGCTGTGGGGCAAAAGGTGTCTAGCAGCCTCTCCAACATACAAAGGGGTGTTTGTCTCTTGTCTGACAGGATCCTGTTCAATTTACACATCCTGTTCTCTGATCCTCAAATGGCACATGCAAAGCACCCATTTCCTGCAAGGGCACATCCCAAACCTCATTTTGCTGCCTTCTGATGAGACATCCTCCCTCAGTTATCATATTGTATACACCCCATATAATAGTTTATGTCAAAACCAGTTGATTATTGCAGAACATTTTTTAAAAAAATCAGTATTATTTTCCTATAAAATAGAAGCAGTGACACCTAGGTAAGTCCTGCCTAATTGCTTTAAAAATAGGATTGGAGGGGGAGAGAATGATTTACAACACAAACACCATCCTTTGCTATGTTCACTCAAAAGTCCCATTGAGTTACAGCACAATCCTAAACATGTCTACTCAAAAGTAAGTCCTATTGAATTCAATGGGGTTTTCTCCAGGTGTTGGGGATTTGCATGTCAGCTTCACTCCCAGAAAAGCGAGTGTGGGATTAAAGCTTCATAGTGGGAAAGTTGTCAAAACAGGCTATGAATTACACATGTTAACTGCCCTCTTCAACAGCCCAGGAAAATTTAAACTTGTTTGACTCCTCATAATTAGAAAGTTATAATACATTGTAATTATAAGCTGCATGTACACTTCTTTTAAATTTCTGTTCAAAAATGATTTGAAAGATAAAATGTATAATATGCCATTTTTGCAAGTGATTTAAAAAACCCTTCATGCACATTTTTAACATAATCATAACTGAAATTGTTTACAGTAAACAATTGCCTACCAAGATCCTGCTATGATTTTTTTGTTCTACATCTTGTGCACACATAGAGAAAGGGATTTTTGCTACTGCTGAAAGCTCAATTTATAAGATTTTCAGATAAGCAGGAAACCACAACAGTTTTCTGAACATTATTTATTTATTTATTACATTTGTATACTGCCCCATAGCTGAAGCTCTCTGGGCGGTTTACAACAATTAAAACATTAAAAACAAATATACAAATTTAAAAACACATTTTTTAAAAACAATTTAAAAACATGCTAAAATGCCTAGGAGAAGAGGAAAGTCTTAACCTGGCACTGAAAAGATAACAGTGTTGGTGCCAGGTGCACCTCATCAGGAAGATTATTCCATAATTTGGGGGCTACCACTGAGAAGGCCCTCTCCCTCGTTGCCAGCCTCCCAGCTTCCCTCTGAGTTGGCACCTGGAGGAGGGCCTTTTATGTTGAGCATAATGTACGGGTGGGTTCGTGTTGGGAGAGGCATTCCATCAGGTATTGTGGTCCCAAGCCATGTAAGGCTTTATAGGTTAAAACCAGCACATTGAATCAAGCTTGGAAACATAAAAGCAGCCAATGCAAGTGGGCCAGAATTGGTTTTATATGTTCAAACCAACTGGTCCCTGTTACCAATCTGGGTGCTGCATTTTGCACAAGCTGCAGTTTCTGAACCATCTTCAAAGGCAGCCGCACATAGAAAGCATTGCAGTAATCTAACTTGGAGGTTACCAGAGCATGGACAACTGAAGCCAGGTTATCCCTGTTCAGATAGGGGCGTAGCTGAGCCACCAACCAAAGTTGGTAGAAGGCACTCCGTGCCACCGAAGCTACCTGAGCCTCAAGTGACAGAGATGGTTCTAGGAGAAACCCCAAGCTATGAACCTGCTCCTTCAGGGGGAGTTGAACCCCATCCAGGACAGGTTGGACATCCACCATCTGGTCAGAAGAACCACCCACTAACAGCATCTCAGTCTTGTCTGGATTGACCCTCAGTTTATTAGCCCTCATCCAGTCCATTGTCGCAGCCAGGCACCAGTTCAGCACACTGGCAGCCTCACCTGAAGAAGATGAAAAGGAGAAATAGAACTGTGTGTCATCAGCATATTGATGGCAGCACACTCCAAAGCTCCAGATGACCGCACCCAATGGTTTCATGTAGATGTTGAACAGCATGGGGGACAGAACTGACCCCTGAGAAACCCCATACTGGAGAGTCCAGGGTGCCGAGCAATGTTCCTCAAGCACCACCTTCTGGAGCCAACAAACCAAGTAGGTGCAGAACCACCGCCATGCAGTCCCTCCCACTCCCAACTCAGCCAGTCTTCCCAGAAGGATACCATGGTCTATGGTATCGAAAGCCCGCTGAGAGATCAAGGAGAATCAACAGAGTCACACTCCCCCTGTCTGTCTCCCGACAGAGACCATCATACAGGGTGACCAAGGCTGTTTCCATGCCAAAACCAGGCCTGAAACCTGACTGAAATGGATCCAGATAATCGGTCTCATCCAAGAATTTCTGGAGCTGGCCTGCCACCACTCATTCAAGGACCTTGCCCAGGAATTGAACATTTGCCACCAGCCTATAGTTATTAAGATTTTCTGGGTCCAGGGAGGGTCTCTTCAGGAATGGTCTCACTACCGCCTCTTGAGAGGCATTAATCACTTCCCTGGCCCAGCCGGCTGTTCCATCCCTGCTAGCTTTTATTAGCCAAGAAGGGCAAGGATTCAGCACAGAAGTGGTTGCACGAACCTGTCCAAGCACCTTGTCAATGTCCTCAAGCTGTACCAACTGAAACTCATCCAAGAAATCGGGACAAGGTAGTGCTGTGGATATCCTGCTTGATTCACTTGCTATAACACTGGAGTCTAAGTCCTGGTGGATGCTAAAGATTTTATCCTGGAAGTGCCTAGCAAATTCATTACAGCGGGCCTCAGATGGATCTACCATGTCCTTGGGGCCAGCGTGTAATAGCCCCTGGACAATTCTGAAGAGCTCTGCTGGGTGGCAGATTGATAATTTGACACTGGGAGCAAAATTTTTTTTTGCTGCCCTCACTGCCCCTAAATACAGCTTACCATAGGCACTTACCAGTGTGTAGTTGCATCTACTAGGAGTTCATCTCCATCTGCACTCGAGCCACCTCCTATATTGTTTCATCGCTCTCAGCTCTGGGGTATACCATGGAGCCGTATGAGCTCTATACAGGAGAGGCTGCTCAGGAGCAATCATGTCAGCCACCCGGGTCATTTCTGTATTCCATAGTTCAACCGGGGTTTCAACAGGAGTGCCAACTCTATCAGCCAGAAAACTCCCCTTTGGAAACCATCTGGATCCATTAGTCTCTGGGGGCGGACCAACTTAATAGGTCCCCCACCCTTGAAGAGGGGGAAAGCTGTTGTAAGTCTAAACATCAGCAAGCAGTGATCTGTCATGACAGAGGGACTGATGTAAGGCCCCCCACATTCAGATCACTATCTCCATGTCCACTTGCAAAAACCAAGTCTAGAGTATGCCCTGCCACATGTGCTGGGCCAATGGCATATTGGGGCAGTCCCATGGTTGTCATGGAGACCATGAAATCCTGATCCGCCCCAGATAAGGTGGCCTCGGCATGGATGTTGACATCCCCCAGAACCAACAGTCTGGGGGATCTCAACAGTACACCCGAGACCACCTCCGTCAGCTCACCTAGGGAGTCTGTTGGGCATTGGGGTGGGCGGTACACCAACAGAATCCCCAGTCTGTCCCGCTGATCCAACACAAGGTGCAAACACTCCAGACCAGTAGTCACATGGACAGGGAGCTTGCAGAGGGAGATGGAGCTCCTATACAGCAATCCCCCCTCCCTGACCCTCAGGTCTACCCTGATGCTGAACCAGGTACCTTGGTGGGCATAGCTGGGAGAAACTGACTCCTCCCTGCTCACCCACCCAGGTCTTGGTTATACATGCCACATTGGCTGCCTCATCCACAATTAAATCATGAATGAGGGAGATCTTATTATGCATCGATCTGGCATTTAGGAGCAGCATCCGGAGGTCTGAGAGCTGGCTGATAGGGCAACCAACAAACCTGTGGGTGTGGGGAGGACCGGAACAAGGCACAGTCGTTAAGTGACGGGGCCAAGTTCCCCTTACCTGGCAAGTCCTCCTCACAACACCATATCTCCCTCTACCTGTCACTACACTGACTGCCCCCCCTTAAGTCTCCCCACTTGACTCTGAGTCCTCTCTCCCCGGCACATGACTCAAGACCCACAAAAAACCAGATGATCTGGAAAGCAGGAGCCACCTTAGCCAGCTGGCTTATGTATCCCCTCCAGGGAAGGGACAGGTGGATGATAACAGCAACAGCTGGCTGAGTACCTGGGGGCCTGGTCCTGAAGCTGTGACAACCTGCAGTGCAGAAGTCCAACAGGGAGAGGGCAGTGGTGGTAGCTGAGCAGCAGCAGCAGCAGCAGCAGCAGGAGGCAGGCAGGGCAGGCAGGCAGGCAGGGCAGGCAGGCAGGCAGGCAGGCAGGCAGGCAGGCAGGCAGGCAGGCAGGCAGGCAGGCAGGCAGGCAGCAGTGGCGGCGGCGGCGGCAGCGGCGGCGGCAGCAGCAGCAGCAGCAGCAGCAGCAGCAGCAGCAGCAGCAAATGGCTCTCCTTCCCTGGGCGGTGGTGGTCCCCTTCCTCCTGCAGCCATTTGCAATGGGTTCTAGCTATTGCCTGGAGGTCAACAAATCCCTTGTCAATCACACCCCTGACTTCACTTATTGGCTACAAACCTGAAAGGGTGGGGTTAGAGCAGCCAGCTACAAGCTCATTTAACAGAAGTTGTGGGGGGACAGCTGATGTTTGGTGTATATCTCTTGAGCCAGACCACCTAGATACTTATTTTTGTAAAAAAATGAAAGCTGAGAGTCTGGAGATTAGGGTGATCCACCCAGAGACCCGGAGATGACCTCAGAAATCCAGAGTCTCTGGGTGAAAACTGGAGACCTGGCAACCCTACTGATGGACCCAGGATTGATCTAGTTGTGAAAGGAAGCTTTTCACAGAACCCACCAGCTTTATATGAGTTTTAGAACATAAGAGGAGGACTCACATTGTGGGGGTCTACATGGACAGACCTGCAAACAGAGCAGAAACTTAATTTTTTTACCTTCACAAAATTCTTCACTTATGGACTTCTGTACTTATGCCACTGGTAAATGAGGGGTGGAGAACCTCAGGCCTGGAGGCCAAATGTGGCCTTTCAGAAATCTCTATCTGGCCCTGCTTCATAGGCTGCTTGAATGTTTTGACCTGAATATGTCCTGAGACATTGATAATGGCTCTTGCTTGCCTGGATAGAGACTAGAGAGGGAATTTTACCCAAAGGTAAATTTCTATCGTGTATTGCTCTGCCCCTTTGGCCTCAGCCCATGGCCACCACTGGGATGTGGTCCCAGAAAGGAATGTGACCTTTGGGCTGAAAATTTTTCCTCACTGCTGCTGTAAATGAAGGTGAAGATAACTGTAATTCATGACCTACACTACAAGAACAATACCTTTTAATGAAAAAAATACTTAAAGGATCACAACATCACCAACCAATACCCTTGGTTCAAATCTGAATTAAGGGGATTATAGGTTATTCAAGTTACTCCAACTGTTTCCACACTGGGTGTTTTAATATGAAATTACCACTCTTTGCCCTGAAAAAAACAGAGGTGAATACTGACATGATGAAAGATGGGGGCGGGGGGGCGGAGGTAATTTCCCAAAGTGTTGAAAGTTATGTAGTTTACCGTAGGGGACAGCAATGAATGGGCAGCACTAAAAACCCTTAAGAGAACAACAACTAGAAAATATAATTAGGAAAATCATTCCCAAACTCCAGAAAATATTTGCATAGCGGACAGGCAGGATGGGATCAAAGGGAAATGAAGTAATAGATTTGGATCTACAAAATGTAGGCATTTACTATACACATAAATGTGGCTTAACAAAAGTTGGGAAGGCAAGATGGTCGCTGCTGATGAAAGAACAGCAGCTGTATATATCAAGTATTATATTTATACATCAACACTATCCCTACTTATTCCATTTCCTCAGATGGTTTTCCTTATGTACTGCATGGTTCCTACACACTTAACTTCACTGCAAACCTCATCCTGCAAAGACTACTCATCCCCCTCTTCCAAGTAACCAAGCCAGCATATTATCTTAATTGAATTTTCTGAGGAAACCTAGAACAGATTTCAAAATTCTTGGATAAGAATTTCTGCATGTTGTGATAAATTTAGCTCTAGCAAGATTTTAAAATCTAAATATCACAGCTGTTCCATGCTAGATAGCTGTATACTTTAGTCCACTGCAGGTGTTCCAAGTGCATATATTGTTTTCATGGCGGGGGTTGGGATAATTGTTGCTGTCTCCCCCCGCTTTCAGAGTACACAACACTTGTGGTTCCATATGCACAAGTTGTCCCAGTGAGGGTGTAAGGCCAATGGAGCCAGTCTTGACCACCTATCATGCATGCATTATACCCGTTCAAGAACAACTGCACAGTGTTATTGAGAAGTGCAGGCATAATGGCCTCTGAGTACCAGTTGCTGCGTAGCACAAGTGGGGAGAGTGCTGTTCTGCTCAGGTCCTGCTCTCAGCCTTCCCATTGGCATATGTTGGCCACTGTGAGAACAGAATGTTGGACTAGATAGCCTGATCCAGTGGGGCTCTTCCTGTGTGGTGAGAAAGCAAACAAGAGGAAATTATATGGAAGCAGGAGTGGATGAACAGCAATGAGGCTGTCCCCACAGGCTGAATTTGGCCCAAACACTACCATCTAAAGAAGAGAAAGAGAGAGTTATTCAGACTGTTTTCAAGCAAAGAAGAACAATTAGGCATGGCGTGTTTCAGTGCAATATTAAAGTCACATATAACTCATTCCATAACTAGGTGAATTTCACTCCTCAAAATTTTCAAAACATGCGCGCACACACAGAAAGGGTGGGGGATTATTATGGTTCTTTAATCATTAGTCATTCAGGCATATTCCTGACACCATTCCTTTGTTTAAAAATAGTACTATAAATCCATTATTAACATAATTATTGATGATCTACACTCCATTAGTTCATAAAGGCTGACAAACTATCAAGTGTTCAACCACCATCAGCCTTTTTTTGACTGCTTTATGATACAGATGGATTGAGTAGGCTGAGCCTTAATTCCAGTTTTGTAATAATGCTACTGGGTAGACGTGATTTGACTTTCAAATAATTGCAGCAATGCAGTTGGAAAAATTAAAACATATTTTACTCGGAAAGATGTAAACAAATCATTTCCACTTCACACATGTAGCATTCATTTTTTTTTTAATACAAGCTAGTCTTCTTCCGTCCTTGTATATTGCACTGATTATATGCTTGCTGGAAATCTGGGATACATGCTAAGTTATGTCAGGTATTACAGCCTGGGTTTGAATGTTCGTAATTGACATCCATGCTCTTCAGTGACAGACCTATTGTTATGATTTCTTATAATGGAAAAAGTGTGGTACATCGGCTTCTGTAGTTCTCAAAATTACTGTTGTTAGTTGTTCTCTGAGAAAATGCCACTCACAAATAAATCATACAAATTACCATGCTTGTTATTCATACACCATTAATGTACTTGTTGCATTAGAGGGTAACATAATAAAAAAGGCAGGTCCCTGCCCTGAGGAGCTTACTGTCTAATGGTTGAAAGAGACAACCGATTAAATGTTTGACTACATTTAAAGTATTTATAGTTTTCCCATATATATATAAGTACATGTACATGTATGTGTATATGTATATATATATATATATATATATAAGTACATGTACATGTATGTGTATATGTATATGCATATGTATGGAGGAAATCAGAATTGACACTGAAACACATGGGGAGGGGTTAACCCTTTCCTCCTACACTGTAGCTCTGGCAAAAATAATCTCCTGAAGTGGCTATTCACCCTGGCAACAAAGCTGTCATTAGATGTCAAATGTTAGTGTTTAAAAAAGGCAGGTGCTTCTTACCAGACTACCCATATGAATTATGACCAGAATGGATGGTGCTTAAATAAATACTTATAAATTACTGAATCAATTATATGTCATTAAAAACCTGTTGTTGTTGTTGTTGTTTTACCATTCACTTTCCAGGAAGGATAGAAGCTGTTGATCATCTGCAAGTGTCAAGAACTGGACTATCCTTATCTATATGGGCTCTTGATGAGCAATAAGTAACAATTTGAGGATATCATTACATAAAAAGTAAACCATGTGTATGTTATGCCTTTTTTGGACAACTAATACTGTTCTGATGATATAAGAAGAACCCTTCTGGATTAGACCAAAAGCCCATCTAGTCCAGCATCCTGTTCCAATAGTGGACAACCAGATGGCTGTGGGAAGCCTGCAAGGAAAAGAGTGCAACAGCACTCTCCCACTTGTGCTCCCCAGCAATTGTTTTTCAGAGGTATACTGCCTTTGGTACTAGAGGTAATATATAGCCATCATGATTAGTAGTCATTGAAACCCCCATGAATTGATTTAATCTTCTTTTAGAGCCATCACTAAGTTTTGTGGTATCATATTCTATTCACTGTGTGAAGAAATACTTCATTGTATCTGTCTTGAATCTTCCAACATTCATCTTTATTGGATTGCCCTCTTGTCCAGCTTTATTGGAAAACTTCCAATCCACATTCTCCACAGCATGCATAATTATATACACCTCTGTCATGTCCCCTTTTTCTTAACTTTTTTTTCTAAACTAAAAAGCCCCAAATGTTGTAACCTTTCCTCATATTGGAGTTGCTCTGTCCCTTTGATCCTTTTGGTTGCCTCTGAACCTTTTCTAGCTCTACAATATTCTTTCTGAAGTGTGATGACCAGAACTCCAGAACTCTTTCCCAGGCCACATTCACACCATCCATTTATTCCAGTATTCCACTTTAAACAGACATGGCTTCCCCCCAAAAGTCCTGGGAGCTGTAGTTAGTAAAGGGTGCCAAGAGTTCTAGAAGACCCCCTGTTCCCCTCACAGAGCTTCAGTTCCCCAAGTGGTTTAACAGTCAGTTCCTCTTCCCAGAGAACTCTGGGATCTGCAGCTCTATGAGGGGAATAGGGGTCTCCTCTCAGCACCCTGTACTAACTACATTCCTAGGATTCTTTGGGGGGGAAGTCATGAGTATTTAAAGTGGAACAATAGTGGAATAAATGTATAGGGTGGATGTGGTCCTGGTCAATCACCACCAGTTCAGACCCTATAAGCATATACATGAAGTTAGCCCCCCCCCCATTAGGATCATTTTACACTTCCATACACTGAATCACATTTGCCAGTTTGGAAAGATCCTTTTAGAGCTCCACACAGCTCATTTTTGTTTTTAGCCCCTGAACAATTAGGAGTCACCAGCAAATTTGGCCACCTCTCTGCACTCCTAATAAGGTCCCAATACTGATTCTTGAGGGACACCCCAGGAGCAATGAGTACAATTATTTTGAAATAAAAGAACAAATTTTGTGGGGTTTCTGAGGATCCATAACAAAACTTTTGACATCAGGGCAACCATAGGGTGGTCAATAAATATATTTTATTTTATTTATTTACCAAGATTTATATGCCACTTGCTTGTAAAAAAACAAGCCGTTTCCAAAAAAAATTAAAGATTATCAATAAAATAATTAAAAACAAGTAATTAAATCATTTGTAAACAATTAAAACAACAGTTAACTAAAAATATCAAAACACATCAACATCTATGTGTCTGGATAGGCTTGCCTAAACAAATAACTTTTAAGCAGGGGCACCTGCCTGCCAATGAATAGGTGCTGCAACACTAGGGATGAGTGAGAAATCTGATTCAGTCCACATTTCAAGTTGAATCTATCCAATTCACTCTTTCTGAAACAATATGAGAACTGAAACACACTATCCTTCGAAATTCACGCTTATTCAAATTTTGCAGTGCACTTTGCCCACCAATATTTACAAAAATGCATATGTTATGGGAAAGTGTATAGAATGAATACATGAGTGAAAATAACATACACAAATGCATTATATGATGATAAATGGCTTGCAAAATGTGTACATTAATCAAAACTGCCTATAAAATGTGTTTATTAAGGCAAATTCGCACATAAATGCTGAAGAATTTCCATGAGGTTTTTTTTTTAAAAAAACCTGCAAATTGCTGCAGAAATGTGGAGAACTGAATTTAAGATCGAAAAAATGAGAAACAGAGAGAACGAAAATTAGATCTTTCCATCCGTATGACACATTAAAAGAATGATTTCTTGCAAGTGTGGCACCTGTAACAGTGTCTCTTCCTCGGAATGAAGTGCTTGAGTGGGCATACACGGAGTAAGGCAGTCCTACAAGTAAATATATAATATATATCTTAAAAAAAGTTTTTTTAAATGACAAATTTGAGGGGGGCTTTGGATCGCAAGAAACTTTGAGTGGGGTGCAGATATGGCCTACTTGCAATTTGTTCTGGATCCAGCAATTTGTTGATTTAAAATTTATCAATAAGTCCTAGATCTCAGTGTCTTTTCACCACTATTTGCTTCAGTTCCTGAGACTCTCTTCCTGAAAATGTCAGTTTAGGCACAGGGATCTGCCCTAAATCCTTTGCAGTGAAGATAGATGCAAATACTTATTCAGCTTCTCTGCAATCTCCTTTCCTTCTTAGTACACCTTTGACTCCCTTGTTGTCGAAAAGTCCAAGTGCCTCCTAGCCATTTTTCTATTTCTTATATCTCTAGATAATATAGGATTTTGGGTGCACATGGCAACATGCCATCAGTGGACCCCTGTTCTCATCTCCTCACCCCTCCTTCTTCCTACTGTTCCCACAAAGTGAGCAGGCAGGCAAGATCAGTTCCACCTGACATCACTTGATGTCAGATGATTGACAGGTGGGTGGCCCTAATTGATCCAGCCTTCCAGCTGAAAGTGGTTTCCCCTCCCTGCCCTTAGGCCTTGGCAGCTCTCAAAACAATAATGACCTCTGATGACAATCTTGCTTATCTCTAACTGCAGTATGCAGGTCCCCCTCCCCCCCAAATAAAGCCATTTTCCAGCAAATATTCTAGTATAGATTTTCATAAATATCAAGGAGGACAGAGTTCTAGCGCAGTTATATCAATCCCTGGAAACACCTCTCTTTTATTGTTTAAACTTGATGCACTGATGACACACTGATGGTTTTATGATGGTTTTATTGTTTCATTTATATATGGCTTTGTTGTAAGTTGTGTTTGCAAGGAAAGTGACTTAATAATAATAGTAATATTAATAATGAGGAGGAGGAGGTGGGTTTTTTATGTATACCACTTAGAAATGTGAATGATTAAGTGGTACACAGTAGACAGTGTCTAAAATAAAATAAAATACAACCACAATCTTCCATGCTTGTTCTTAGATACTGACTCCATAATACAGTTACTCTCACATAGGAGAGAGAGCTAGCTCTGAATTTACAACTGTGAAGGTCTGTGTCCCCTAAATCCCCTTGCAGGTAGGGAAATCTTTATTGGTTCACACCTTGCTTTTGTCTGTCTCCCTTCCAGGAAGAAGAAAGAACCCCAGTGAATCCAAGAACAGGAATAATTGAGGGAAAGAGGCATATTGTCTGAATCTTCAAAAAGAGGCCACACTGGATGTAAAGAAATAGAATTTAAGGCAACCTCGTTGCTGTTTAGCAAGAAGCAACTCTGCTTTCTTGTATTTCCAGATTTTTGGAGAACAAGAACTTTTGTCTGCTGTGGAACTAGAGAGTATTTGGAAAAGCTAGCAGGGAGACAAGGTAGAAATCATACAACAATGTGTTTGATGAGAAGGGAGGTTGTTTCTTTGTGACTTCTCACTGAAATAATGACTACTGTCCATTTCTTGTTGTCAGGAAAGAGATGTTTCCATAGGATGTCAAAAGCATCTGGTTAACAATGTCCCTGGCTTGCCACCTTTTCCAGGAAAACTCTTAGCAACATCTCTAGCACATGACAGCCCCCAGTATTCTGATGTCTAAAAAGGAAGGCAGTATCAACTCCACAAAAGAAGCATACAGTTCTGTCAGAGGCTGTTTCGACATATTATGCTGAATGAAAAAGTAGGCTCTGCACATATAGGGAACTAGCCCATCAAGAAGAGGCCTTGATAAACCTCCCTCTATCTCTGAGGCTGCCAACGTTTTTGGGCCCATGGGTACATTTACTAAATGAATAAACTGTCATGGGCACCACAGACAAACTGTCCACAACCAGGGCCGGTTCTTGGGCACTGGCCTGAGGGCCCCGGTGCTACAGGAGCCCCTGAGGAATCCACGCCCCCTACTTACCTGTCAGCCAGCTTTTTAGCATTGCCCTTAATGAAGATGGCGGCCGCAGCTTCCCTAAGGTACTGAAGCCGCTGCTGCCATCTTAGTTGATGGCAGAGATGTGCGCGCATAGCACGCACGTGTGCCATCAACAAAGATGGCAGAGGAGGCTTCATTCCCCTTAGGGAAACAGCAGCTGTCATCTTCATTAAGGGCAATGGTAAAGACTAGACAGGTGGGGGGCCATGGGGGCGCTCGCGGGGGGCTGGCCATGCATGCATACATGCATGCGCACACACACACAACGACTGGGGGACCAGGGCAAGCTGATGCCCAAGGGCCCCCGCATGCCTGGAGCCGGCCCTGTCCACACCTAAGCACACACCACATCCTAGTCTATTAGCTATAACAGAATGCTTTCAAGCTTAATTTTAGTGCCATGAGCAGTGTTGTTGCCAGGCTATTTTGTGCCTAGGCAAGGCTAACTACCTGCACCCCCCCCCAAAAAATTGTTAACTTTAATTTTCAAAAACAGATGTAGAAAAAATGAAAAGCAGAAAACGTGAAACTGCTAAATTTATTTTAAATTGCAAGAATAAGTAATACAACAATCTTTGATTATCTTTCTCAAATACAAAAGAAAATGTTTTAGCACACAAATCATTTTGAATAATCTTGTGAATTGTGATGTTAAAATTTAAGTCTCTTAAAAGTTTCAATTTCAGGCACATCAAAATATCACTTTGCGTGCCTTTTCCTTTGCAAATTTTGACACCAATTCTTTCAGGTCAAGTGCTGATGCTTGGGCATGTTCAATTGATATAGTTGCCAAGCCAATTAGTCTCTTTTGCAACATTGTTGAGTGTATGTAAGTTTTTATAAGTTTGAGCTTTGAGAAACTGCGTTCACCACTTGCCACTGACATTAGAAGTGTGAGAAGGATCCTTAGAGCAACAGAAACAGACACGTTATCAAGGAGTTTTTGTTGTAGTATGAAGAGAAGTACTCCTTGTGGCGGCATAGACTTTGGAAGTCTTCGAGCTATTGCTATAAGTTCACAGCACAGATCTTCAGCATCAATATCTTTGTTTCCATTGTGTATCAATGATTTTTCCAAATTCTTGCAGGCCTTAAGTACATCTTCAGTAGATTTTTTGTTGATATTGTATATATCATACAGGAAGCCAAATAGGGAATTATATTGTTGTAGCTGTTGGAATCTCTCTTCAACAGATTGTATGGCCATGTCTAAGACAGCATAGTAGAAACCTACTTTGAATTTCTGCTTTGGATCTTGCAGTGCCTCTTCTTGGGCCTCATATTCAAACTGCCGTTTCTTTCTCCTTTTTCTAACCTGTCCTGTCTCAAAGTTT
The DNA here is from genome assembly GCF_030035675.1 of Rhineura floridana. Lineage (NCBI taxonomy): Eukaryota > Metazoa > Chordata > Lepidosauria > Squamata > Rhineuridae > Rhineura > Rhineura floridana. The sequence goes on along the minus strand of NC_084486.1, from coordinate 32,529,183 downwards.
GGTAGTATTTCTAGCTCCTTTGCAATCTCAGTAGCATCTATCAAAACTTGTTGAAAACCCTCATCACACCTGCAGCCCACAAGGTAATTCTTGGTCACTTGCAATTGGCTTGTAGCTGAATTTAAATCAGCTTCCTTATTTTGTAGTAGCTTACTTGTAAGATTGACTTCAAAAAGGATGTTGTACCACGTAACAAGGGATACCACAAACTTGAACTTTCAAATTGCATCAGCAAGGGCCTTAGCTTCAATTTGGGAAGTATTTCCAGATAAACCTTTTAGACTTGTGTCATCAAAGATCTCTATTAAAGCATCATATATACTACCAAGATGATATCTCAGTGGTTTCAAAGCATCAATCCAACTCTCCCATCTTGTTTCGCTCAATGGCTTGTTATGCCTAAGTCTGATAAATGGTTAGTTAGAATTTGCCAACACTGAGTTGATGCAGAGAAATAATTATAGATCTGTTGAACCAAACTGAAGAAACTAGTTGCTTCCAGACAACACTTAGTGGCATCATTGACTACCAAGTTTAAAGAGTGTGCATTGCAGGGCACAAAAAAGGCACGTGGGTTTATGTCCAGGACTCTCTTTTGTACACCATTTTCTTTGCCTTTCATGTTACTCCCATTATCATAACCCTGACCATGCAGATTCTCAATTGGTAATCCCATTTGCTCAAGCTGTCCAAGAAGAGTTTCTGTCATAAAGGCACCTGTAGTCTCCTTTAGTGGAACAAATCCCAAGAAATGTTCTCTTATGATAACCTCAGGCTCAGACATCTCATTATCTGATGGTTTGATTACATCAACATAAAATACAATCATTGTCATTTGTTCAATATGACTAACATCAGGTGTGCAGTCCAGAATAATTGAGTAGTATTTGGCTGAGTTTGCATGTGCTAAAATTTTCTGCTTTACAGCACCTGCTAGAAGCTGTATAAGCTCATTTTGAATATCTTTTCCTAGGTAGTGAACCATTGTTTCTTGATCTTTAACTCTGCACAAATATTCATTCATGATAGGATCAAAAAGGGCTGGATATTCTACAAATTTCAAAAAAATTCCATTGCTAGCACTGTACAGCTTTTCAGTTGTACCACGGAATGCCAAGTTTTGTATGCCAAGAACTATGACCAAAGCAATCAAGCGTTCCAAGATTTGTTGCCAATATTGTTCTTCTTGCCTAATTTTCTGCTGGTTAATATCATCAATTGTTTTTCCTTTAGACAAGTGCAATTCAAGTTCTCTCCAGCAATGTTGTGGTATTTACCTTAAAATAAAAAATATAAATTGTCAGTTGCATTTTTACAAGGGTTAAAAAAACTAATCTGTATAAAACTGTGCCCCTCAAAGGTCAGTACTGCACCCCTCTGAGGTCTGCGCCCTAGGCGGCTGCCTAGTTGGCCTAATGATAGCACCGGCTCAGGGCATGAGGGTACCCTCTGGGCACCAGGGAAGGCCACTGTTGGTACATAATGCACCTGTGGACACCAGTTTTGAGACCCCTGTGTTATTTGTTGTTGTTGCTATCTAAATGTGGGGAAGCATTGAAAAATATGATATACCACCTGCAACCCAAGATAGTACAGTCCAGAATTCTACCCACTAACACTACCTTATTGTACATAAAGTACAGATGGGCTCAAAGAATTTACTTCCTCGCTAAAACAGATAATCATGAGATTGATTAGGAAAGGGTGCCGTTTGCTGCTACTATTTCCCTTCTTCTTGTTTTTCCTGAAACAAAGGAGATTACATCATTTTGTTAAGGGTCCTGATGAATTTGGATCCTCTTACAGGAATCGTGATAGGTGTTAGGAAACTACCATCCAGTCTCTAATATTCCCTTCTTGGGCAAGGTGATTGAGAGAATGGTGGCTGACCAGCTGCAGGTATGCTTGGATGAAGCAGATGATCTAGACCCATTTCATTCTAACTTTAGGCCTGGTTTTACAACCAAAACAGCCTTGGTTGCCCTGATTCATGACCTCTATCAGAAGAGAGACAGGATGAGTGTGAACCTGTCTCAGTGGTTTTTGAGATCATTGATCACAGTTCCCTTCTGGAACAACTCAGAGGCATGGGAGGTGGAGGCACTGTATTACAGTGGTTCCACTCCTACCTGTAGGGTCATCACCAGAAAGTACTACTAGGAGATTTTTGCTCAGCTCCATGGCTTTTGGGTTGTGGGGTCCCATAATGGTCCGTTCTATCTCCCATGCTATTTAACATCTGTTTAAAACAGTTAGGAGATCTCACTCAAGGATTTGGGTCTTCTCAGTGGTGGTTTCCCATTTGTGGACAATGCCTCCCTGGTGAGGTATGCCTGTCTCTCTTGTTACTAAATTTCAGGAGAATTTTTTTAAAAAATTGTGTTTTCCCATGCATTTCATGGGTGAGAGATACTGGCCACAGCAACAATGAAATTAATAACTGTGAAGGTATGTGATTGCTTTTTAATGTTTTAAGATGTCTTTTGATTCTTTTAAGTATGTTTTTATTTGATTTTAAATTGTACTGTTTTAACATTTTGCTGTTTTCCACCCTGAGGTTCCTCTGGGATACAAATTGAATGAATGAAAGACTGACTGACTGAATAAATAAATAAAACGGTAGGTAGATTCCCACATGATTAAACTGATGAGAGCAGAGGAATAATTTGCTCTTGATCACTGAAATGAAACTCTTGCAGATCAGTTCTGGGAGATCAAAATGTGAAAGAGACCCGAGGCAGTGTTTAGGTTATGAGGACTTCACATACAGTATATAAATCATAGAATTAGAAGGGGCCTATAAGGCCATTGAGTCCAATCCCCTGCTCAATGCAGGAATCCAAATTAAAGCATACATGACAGGTGGTTGTCCAGCTGCCTCTTGAAGGCCTCCAGTGTTGGAGAGCCCACTACCTCTCTAGCTAATTGGTTTCATTGTCATACCACTCTGACAGTTAGGATGTTTTTCCTGATGTTCAGTTGAAACCGGGCTTCCTGTAACTTGAGCCCATTAGTCCGTGTCCTGCACTCTGGGATGATCGAGAAGAAATCCTGGCTCTTCTCTATGTGACAACCTTTCAAATACTTGAACAGTGCTATCATATCTCCCCTCAGTCTTCTCTTCCCAAGGCTAAACATGCCCAGTTCTTTCGGTCTCTCCATATAGCGACGATGGAGAAAAACTCAATCTGTCTTTGACCGAACTCTGGTTAGAGCTCATTTTCGAGCCTAACATGTGGTGGTGATAGCAGCAAAAAAAAGCTTACTTCTCTGCCACCATTGCATCTGCCTAGTGCCATCCGGTCCATCAGTTGCTCACTGTGACATGTTTGCGAGGCACTTCGCAGATAAAATTGCTTGCATTCGGATTGACTTGGATTCATCGTCAATTATAGTTGTGCCAGATGTCCCCGTTGCTCCCTCTGGTCATTTTTCTATGGATACTTTTCAGCTTGTAAACCCTGAGGATGTGGACAGGACTCTGGAAGCAATGAGGGCTACTACTTGCTCATGATCCTTGCCCATCCTGGCTAATTAAATCTGCCAGACTGGGAGTGGCTGGTTGGTTGACATATCTGATTAACACCTCCCTAAGGGAAGGCTCTATGTCAACATTGCTGAAGGAGGCTGTGATTAAACAAAGCCTTCATTAGATCCTGCAGATCTTAATAACTTCCGCCCAGTCTCTAATCTCCCCTTTCTTGGAAAGGTGATTGAGAGGGTGGTGGCAGCTCAACTCCAAGTTTTCCTGGATGAATCGGATTATCTAGACGCTTTTCAATCAGGCTTCAGGCTGTTCATGGGACAGAGACTGCCCTGGTCGCCCTGCTTGATGACCTACGCGGGGCATCAGACAGGGGGAGTGCATCCCTGTTGGTGCTGCTGAACCTCTCGGTGGCCTTCGATACCATCAGTCATGGTATCCTTCTGAGCCATCTTACTGGGATGGGTCTAGGAGGCACTGTTTTACAGTGGTTCCATTCCTACCTGATGGTCAGGACCTAGAAAGTGGTGCTGAGAGACTACTGCTTGACCCCCTGGCCGTTGGCCTAAGGGGGAACCTCAGGGTTCAAATTCTGTCTCCCATGCTCTTTAACATTTATATGAAACCGCTGGAAGAGGTCATTCGGAGATTTGGAGTGCAATGTCATCAATACGCTGATGACACTCAACTCTATCTCTTCCATCTGATGGCAGGGTGGGAGTGCTCGTCCTAAACCAGTGCCTGGAGGCTCTGAAGGGCTGGATGTGGGTGAACAAACTGAAACTTAATCCAGACAAGATGGAAGTGTTGCTGGCCAAGGGGAAAACTGCCCCAGGGATAGGGTTGCAACCTATTCTGGATGGGGTTGCACTCCCCTTGAAAGAGCAGGTCTGCAGTCTGGGAGTTCTTCTGGATCCTGCCCTGCTGCTGGAATGTCAGGTGGCTGTGGTAGCCAGGAGTGCCTTTGGCCATCTCAAAATGGTCTACCAGCTGCTTTTGTTCCTGGAAGCAGCTGACTTGGCCACAGTGACACATGCATTGGTGACATTGAGGCTTGATTACTGTAACACACTCTATGTGGGGCTGCCTTTGAAAACAATTTGGAAACTACAGTTGGTCCAAATTGCAGCAGCCAGAATGTTAACTGGAGCACAGCACAGGGAGCATATCGCCCTGTGCTTTATCGACTCCACTGGCTCCCAATTTTTTTCTGAGCCCAATTTAAAGTGCTGATTTTGACCTTTAAAGCCCTAAACAGCCTTGGACCAGTGTACTTAAGGGACCGCTTACGTCCATATGTTCCTACTCTAGATTTAAGATCATCTGCCTCTGGTCTCCTCTGCATGCCTGGAATGAAAGAAGTTAGAATGACCGGAACGCGGGAGGGAGCCTTTTCAGTTGTGGCTCCCAGACTTTGGAATTCCCTGCCCCAAGAAGCCTGCTTTGCTCTCTCCCTGATGGTTTTCCGGAAACTTGTAAAAACTATTTTGCTCTGGAGAGCCTTTGGTTGAGACTGATGGGTCAGCCTGACACTGTTTCAAGTTTTTTATCTTTTATTTTTATCTTTTAAGTTCTTTTATTCTCACTCCCTCATATGTGTATGCACATATATACATGTATGTATGTTTGTGTGTATGTGTATGCATAATGCATTTTATGCATTTTAATTGTATTTTATGAATTTTAATTAACTGTAATGTTTGTGTTTTTATTGTGTATTTTATTATATATGTGTACAATTTTATTGTAGATGCCCTGAGTGCTCTCTTGTAGGGTAGAAGGGCGGGATAGAAATATTTTAAATAAATAAATAAATTGTTCTGAGTTTATTAAAATTAGCTTTCCTGAAGTCCAGGGTATGTGTATGGCTACGCTTATCTTTTGCTTTCTTTAAAATCAAGAACTCTAGTATAGCATGGTCACTTTCCACCAGAGTTCCTGTAGCTGCCACGTCATCTACAAAGTCATTTCTGTTGGTTAGAATCAAGTCAAGCATAGGTGATCCTATTTCTGTAGGAGGAAGTTATCTCCAACACAAGTCAGGAATTTCTTGTTGGAGCCTTGTTTGGCAGAATTTGTCTACCAACAGATAATGGGATAATTGAAATCTCCCATTACTACTACATCATGCCTTCTCAAAACATTGGCAATTTGCTTTGCAAAAGTTTCATCCTTGTCTTCTCCTTGATTGGGTGGTTGGTAGTAGGTCACTACTATGTTCTTTTTTTTAGGAGAAGAGAAGGAGGAGGTAGCCACTGCTGACTGTTGAAACACCCTGAGGACTCCCTGGCATGTTCCTTTGAGCCAATTATTTGGAAAACCTCAATTAGGAATGTAAGAAAAGCCCTGCTGGATTAGGCCAAAGGCTGATTTGGTAAAGCATCCTGTTCTTACAGTGGCCAACCAGATGCCGATGGGAACCCTCAAACAGAATGGGTGCAACAGTATTCTCCACACTGATCCCCAGCAACTGGTATTCAGAGCATATTGCCTCCGACAGTGGAGGTAGAACATTGCCATCATGGTGGTGGCAATTGGTCTAATCCTCTTTTAAAGCTGTTCACGTTGGTGGGCAGCACTACACATTGTGGGAGTTAATTCCATATATATTGCATGAAGAAACTCTGTCTTTTGTTTTGCCTGTCCTGAATCTTCCAACATTCAGCTTCATTGGAAGGCCCCAAGTTCTAGTATTACGAGAGGGAGAAAAACTTATCTTAATCCACTTTCTCCACACAATACATAATTGTATACATCTCTACCATGTCCCCACCCCTTATTCACTTTTTTTCTAAACTAAAATGCTGTAATTACTTGACTGAACACTGAACATATTTTTGCAGCATCTGAAACTATTGCCATTGACAATCCAATTAAAACTTCTCTCCTAGTCTGAAGAGCAAGGATTTGAGCTATTCTGAAGCCGACACATTGCTCTCATCTGTGACATCATCACTACTCAGATGTTTTCATGACTTTGGGGTGGGTGGGGTGGGATGCTGAAGACCCAGCCATGTGTATAAAGAAGCAAAAGAAGTCTGAGGTATTTAATAAATCAAATGCTGAAGTGTGTGTGTGAGTGGGAATAACTGTTTTGAAATTTTTCAAATATCGACAAGGTTGATGTCTCAGTGCTGGTTTTCAGTATTCTTCTTGTCACACACACAGTTCTAATGATGCCGTTTTAATTCAGGACGTTTTTGATCAGGCCCCCAAGATTCTCAGTGTGGGAGGAAACTAAATTTCCCAGCAGCTGTTCAGTCCATTTGGGGTGTGTGTGTGTGTTAGGTAGGCTTTCAAAACAAACCTGACATAAGGTGAGCAGTGCACAATCTCTCTGCTACCTCTTCCTTCTTTTTGAATTGCATTTCATTCCATTTCCCCAACTGGCCTTAAGCCACATAAAAGCAGCTTGAAAAGAAGGTAAAACCAGCTGGGAGGCTCCCCTTAGCAATGTAGCGTCCTTGTCAGAACATATGTGTGTGCTTTAAAACTGCCCTCCAGCGGGATAAGATCACTCCTTGAATCAAATTCATTCATATTTCACTTCATTTCTTACCAAGTCATTTTTTTTCTTTACGAGGGAAGCTGTAAATGAGGCAGGGTTTAATCTCTCTGTCTTATATAAAGGGCCCATCCATACGACGGTATAATCTGCAATGTTATTGCTTTGTGTCCTTATTAATTCACCATCATCCATATGACATTGCAAGCTAGTACCGATTTTTGCATTCACAAATCCGCATTAGAAATACCATCGAAAAAATGATAGGTTTTCCTGTATCGAGAATCAATCACGTTAATATCCATGCGCTCGGATGCATTGCCACAGACTTTCCTGCAATAGGCTGGTCCATGGGTATTCCTCTATCATATAATGTCATATGTCACCTTCCCCCTAATAGCCAGTTGCACTTCCAGTACTGAAGTTGGACCCACCCTCTGTCCACGCCTCCTCCTCTCTTACCGTTCATTCTTGCTTCTGGTACTGAACTGGGGTACTTCCTCCTTCTGTCTTCTGTAATTGTATTGCATTGGTTTATTTAAAAAACTACTATTCTGCGATCAAACAGAAAATCAAATGTTTAATGGATATTTCCACTTAAAAGCTATTTTGCAATATTATGCAAACAATTCATTGAAAACACGGAGTTTAAAGGAGGAGGTTTTAAACTGAACTTCCTTGTGCTGATAGGGAGAAAAAGGGGGGATAGGAGCAAGCTGTAGTGCTTTAATGTGACATTGGTCTTGCAGCTGATCCAGCAGCAGGCAAAGCCTCTCTTTTCCTGCCCAACAGCTGATGGGGATGGGAGGGGGAGCCAAATATACCAAAGAGCCAGGCAGCCAGATCTCTCTCTCTCTCTCTCTCTCTCTCTCTCTGTGTGTGTGTGTGTGTGTGTGTGACAGCGCATGCACTGTAAGTTGTGTTCTTTTCCTCCGAGCCTGAAACTGACTAATCTGGGTCCTCCCTTTGCTAACTCGAAACTGAATGAATGACAATCTCTTGCTTTCTCACATGGTGGGAGGTGGAGGATCTAATACAATTTGGGAGGAGGAGACATGAAGAGGAGATTTGGTGGGTGCACTGGGCAGAAAGAAAGCCTTTTCAAAACGGTAACAGCAGGAGATAGTGAGAAGCAATCAAACACAGAAAGATATTTGCCTCCCAGTTCAACTAATTCAATGGAATCGAGAGTAACCAGCGGCTCCCATCCTTAGTACGCATTATGTTATATATAGCAGTCCAGACATTTATTTTACTTGCACTTGGGGGGGGTGTCCATTAACTTTGCCCTTTTGCCCATCCACAAACCTGAGCATGTGTGGGAATTTTAAAAAAGATATATGTTTCTGTGCTCTTCTGAAAAAGCTCACAAAAAGCAAATGACCATTATGGACCAATCACTGAAAAGAGGTGGACTTAGGGGAGTGTCCAATGCTAAAGCGATTTAGACAAAAAAAAAAAAGCCCACACACGGATGCTTGAAACTCAGATTTTCACAACATAAATCTGACCACAAACAGGACATGTATGGATCTAGAGGCCACCGACCAAATATGGAAAATGTGGTATTCTGCTGTTAGGTATGAATGTGCCCATAAACTCATTTTTTTAATATGCATTAAATTTATATCCTGTTCTTTCCACCAAATGAGTCCAGGGCAGCAAACATATCAATACTAAAACAAATATTAATGCTTTCCTGGCTTCTCCCAAGGCCCATCTTATTTCAATATAAGTCCTTTTGTCTGTCTTCTTCCCACACTTTTGCCCTATACCAGGTAAGCAGCATTTCCAGTTTCAAGATCATCACTTGCATGAGGCAAATTAGCAAAATTGCCTCAGGCAGCAGGAACAGGGGTGGGAAAATAATGCCCCCAGGGCCCAGCTAATTTGCCTCACTGGCTACTGGTGCCCCCACCTAATAGGGCTGTACACAGCCTTCCCTATCCACTCCATGGCCCCGATCTGTGAGCACCAAGGAGGGTCAATCTGCCCTGTCCTGAAGATGGGACCACCCACTTTGCCCTGGATCCATCCCTGAAGTTGTTTGGGGGCAGGGCTAAGGGAATTTAAAAATTCAAATATGGTCAGAAAGGGGGAAGAAGAAGACACTATGTCTCATTCTCCACCTGCCAACTGAGAGCAGGTGGGTGCAACTGCACAGAATGTATATTCAGTTTATCAGCTTTATCAGCTGATAAGCTAGAGGATTCCTACTGTGGAGTGCTTCTTTGCGAGTGGCTTCACTGCCCCACATGCCAAATCCCAACCCCATTCAGATTTCTAACAAGACTGTGCAGTGCATCTGCAAAAATGGAAACACCATGGTGAGAAGAGAGGGTGAGAAAGAGCTTTTATTTGACTGGCAGGTCTAACTTCCAGTCAGAAGGAGGGATTATGAAATAATGTATCGCCTTGTTATTGTCCTGTGCTAATTCTGCTAATGGTGCTTGCTTGGAAAATGCTGAACATGCAAGTCCTTCTGCCACTGTGCCACATGCCCATTCATCCACTCATGTCAAATCAGTTTGCACTTAATAAAAACATTTTCAAAGAAAAGAAACTAATATTTCTAACAGACATACATTACAGTGCATATACTCCAAACCAACAACAAACAGTAGGAGAATCTTTCAGAAGAATTTTAAAAAAGAAAAGAGAAATAGAAAGAGGTAAATGTTGCCAGCCTTCCTTATTTTTAGTCATCTCAAAACTGTAAAGATTGTCTTTGCAGGAAAACCACTGCAGTTGTCCTTGGCAGGATTCACCTCCTCAGTAGGGGCTACCATGTTTGTAAATTCCATCAAATTCTGTCATGGTGAAGAGAGCTGCCAGAGTATCCCTAATCAATCAACAGCCCCTTTAAAATGTAGTATAGTGCTATATTGTGTTGTCCTGTATATGTTCTTCAGTTAAGTTACATAGGGGTTGGTGGCCATAGGCTTGGCTCCCTCCCACCCCTCTTGGTGCTTGAATTTCTTTGAGGGGATGGCAGAGAGAAAGAGAGACAGAGAGACAGAGAGAGAAGCATAAAATCAACTGCTATATTTGACGAGGTTTATTTCCTAAAAAAAAATGGGTGGCAGGGAAAAGACGCTGAAGTTTGCAGCAAACATGGTTGCTCCTCAAACAAGAAAACATGTGAACTGTTGGAAAATCCAGTGCCAAGTCTGATCTTCAGTGGAATTTTCTCTCATCCCTAGAAAGGACACAGAGGAAGTTAGGAAGGACCACCCTATGACTTCACTGTTGAATCAGCCCACAATGTCTCTGTGTCTTTTAGTTGCATAAGCCATGGAGACAGCTTTGGACCAGCCACATTTAACTTGCAGTGCTAGTCTCCTCAATTCTCCCTCCCTTTATTTCTATCAGAGAGGCAGAAGGAAGTTGGAGAAAGTACAGCCAGCTGCTCAGGAGCACTGCTGTGTTTTCCACATGTTGAAAGCACAAGACTTCTCCCCCTTTTCATCCTACCCGTGTCTACAAGATATTTATTAAAAGCATGTGTGTGTCCAACATTGACATGTTGTAGAAATTCTGTCATCGTAATAAGGGCTAATCAAAGAGAAAGGAAGTTTATCCAGATTGATCTTTGTACAAATAGAAGTGCCATTGGACCCAGGGAAATGAAAAGAAATGGATTCACTTTATAGTTTTATTATCTCCCAGTAATGATTTTTATCCTTTTTTCCAAAGGTTACCTTGTGAGGGTCTCTGAAATTACACTATTTGTTTTGATTAAAAGGACACTACACTCCAAATGAATATTATATATTCTCAATCATTAAGGACTGAGATAAGCAGCTCTTATTTTCACCAGGGCTATATTTATTCCTCACACCTCCTGATTTGAACTGAAAAATTAATGAAGGGGTGGGAAAGGAAAGAGGATCCCCTGTAGCTATAATGCAGCCAAGAAGCCTGAATAATTTGTGTTTTGCAAGTGGTCATAAAAGAGGTACAGTTCATATGTGGGGCAACTGAGGCTTTAGAAGTGATTCTCAGTCAAACACCAACAACACAGAAACTTGAAAATAGAAATCCCAGTCGCAAGAAAATGTGCTGCAAAGACTTTTATAACTTAAGGTGCTTCAGCCTATTATTAGCCCAATCCTATGAGTATCAGGATCCTGGCTTACCAAGTGCTTGCAGACACCTCATCAGAGGAGGACATATGGGGCTCTACGCAGCACCTTGCTTCCACTGAAGATATAGAGAAACCTGCACCAGTCCAAAGACATCCTGAAGAGCTCCATTTCAGAGATGCTTCACCTGGGTCTCCAAATGAACCTATCCTGAGCCCAACCTTGAGCTCTGATTCGCCCCATTGCCCTCCAGAGCTCAAGAGCAAAGGAAGTGGTGGACCAGATAGGAAGCCCAAAGCCATAGGACCAACAGCCATTTGGCTGCCAGACAGCTCTTTCAGCAGGGCTGTATCCAAGAAGGAGGGTCTACTTGGGAAGAAGGAAAGAGAAGACCCAGCCAAAGGCAACTGCCCAGTAGAGAAAGACAGATGCAGTGGACTATACATATTCTTCAGTGTCCTCTGGACCTTTGCTGGGTTAACAGCTTCCTTCAGAGCTCATTAATGCTCCCATTCTGACTACATCATTGACTCGGCTTCAGCTTCCACCCTCAGTATCAGTCATGGTCAATGAATCACTCTACTAGCACAAAAGCAGCACATTGATGGGCAGATACCAACAAAGGAGTCTTAAGAATCATGGAAGTGGATACATGGTGTACTCTTTCTAAGGGAGGAGCAGAGCTCTTGGCCAAGGAGCCCTCTCCCTATTGCAGATATATTATCTGGGAACCTAAACAAGCAGAGAGCCAATCTTTAGAACGCAAGCTAAAATGAAAAGATTAAATCAACATTAACAATATGTGGGGGGCAGGGGTAAAGCCCTTGGAATACTGATAAATTGGGCAGTGGGAGTTTCTTGAAATAGGTTGAATAAATGAGGCCTTGGAGCTAGGTAAATCATTGTTTGAGTGCTACAGCTGCTGAGTTGTCTACCATCAATCAGAGAAATGAGAATAATTTAACCAATGCTACATGATTATGCTTGCAATTACTTCACATGATTTTGCTCAACCAGCATCTAAATATACACAAAAGATGGTAAGCAAGCAAAGCAGCCTTTGATGAGAAGCAGAATGTGATGCCTAAACCTTGACTATAAAGTTATTTTTCCCCTTTTTCTTTTTAAAAAAGTGTGGGGTATTGTTTTAGGCACACAAATGCACACCATGACCAGGTTCACATGGGAGCTAAAATCCATACTGAATATGAAGCTTTTTCCTTTGTGATAGAGTTCCACGGTTCACACACGTCCGTCCTCCCTACCTTCCAATTTGCTGTTTTGCATTCACACACATTTGTGTTTATTAGTATCGCTGTTTCCTTGCGGCCCTGCCCCCAAATTTACATGTTAACTCCATCCTGAACATCCCCATCGCTAATGGAGAAGGGGAGGGGTTTTCTGTCGATTTCACAGTAAGCCAGGAGACAGTGGGGGGTGCAACTGACACCAAATTACTTTTTTTCTGTTGTCAGTTTCATTTCCTCTGAACAAAGCCGTTTTTTGTGAAGAAAGAATGAAATGTTTATAATGTGTATATTTTTGTGTTTGTGTGCACACACAACCTCTTTGTGAACAAGACCTTAGTTGTAACATGGCTTCTGCAGGAGCTTTCCCCGAGCTGCATCCCAGCCGGAAGGTGTTAAATGGGGGGTTGGATTGACCCCCCTCTCCTTCCCCTCCAGAAAACCAAGCAGGGCTGCCCTGGCACATCCTGTGGCAAATCCTGCTCTCTGGGCTGCATCTCTTCCCTCCTCCTCGGTCGTGGGCAGATTTCATGCTGGCTGTAGGAAAGGCAGCCTTTGTTGGCTGGCAAGATTGCTCACTGCCGCCACCGCCTTGAAGGGGAGGGGAGGGGAGGGGAGGAGGGGCTGCTCACCCCCCGCACCCTGAGCACTGGCCCTAAATACCCGCCTGGTCTCTTCTCCACAAACTGGCCTGGAGCAAAGAGGCTCCTCCTCCTTCTCCCCCTGGCAGAGAGAGGCGCAGGGGAGAGTGGCAGCACAGTGCCCTTTGTCTTCCCTCACTGCCCCTGCCTGGCTTGTAAAGTAAAATAGCAAGTAAACGGAGCGCATAGCTGGTTTAAAGGACCGAGGGAGGGAACTTGCTGGGGGGGGGAAGTGGGGGAAAGGAAGGCTAGAGCATACAAGATACAATGAGGGCCAAGCAGGGGCTGCTCCTCTGCCACCGCCACCCTCCTGGGGCCACTGAGGAGTGTGACGAGGTTGGTGGCATACGTCTAAGCATAACATACAAAAATATATGTTCAGAGAAAAGTAAAAATAGCAAGTAAATGGAGCGCATCACTGGTTTAAATGACTGAAGGAGGGAACTTGTTCGGGGAGGAAGTGGGGAAAGGAAGGCTAGAGCGACTGGAAGTTTGTTTGTCAGCAGCAGGAAACAAAATGATGTCCATAGACAGTGTAGGGGGCTGAGAAAGGGAGGATCTAAAATGGAGAACAACCCATGCAGCCAAAAACAGCAGAGAAAGCAACCACATAGCAGGTGGGCACCAAAGCGGGTACAGATTTTCAAACCAATTTTGGATTTTTATCGCATTAATTTAATCTGGATTTAAAGGCAATAGTAGCTGAATGTACTCGCGCTGGAAAAAATGTTATGCAAACGGTCCAAGTTAAAAGGATCTACAAAAAGCACCAGATCCATATTAACCCTCCATGTGATCGAGCCTCTGGAGTGGTCTTAAGCGTCCCTACTGAAATTACTCCAAATAAATTCTATTCTATTGCCAGTTCATGTTTCCCAATCACAAACAATGTATTACTGTAACAAATCTATTCACTATATGGTATGTTGCTATGAAATGGAAAATGGACTGCTTTCAAGTCAATTCCGACTCATGGTGACCCTGTGAATAGGGTTTTTATGGAAAGTAGTATTCAGAGGTGGTTTACCATTGCCTTCCTCTGAGGCTGAGAGGCAGTGACTTGGCCCAAGGTCACCCAGTGAGCTTCACGGCTGTGTGCAGATTCGAACCCTGGTCTCCCAGATCGTAGTCCAACACTCTAACCATTACACCACACTGGCCTGTTGTTATAGTTTACTGCTTTCGATAGTTCCATTTCATTCTGCAGGTATGGGATTTTTGTTTGTTTGCTTACAACCACTCTGCATCGTGACTTTTATAATCTTAAATCTATATAAACAGTTGCAATCCTAAACATGTTTTCTCAAAAGCCCAATCGAGCAGAGCAGATTGTCCACATCATATTCCTTTACTGTGTTCCATGGTCCTGCCCTCTGGTCTGCAATATCATGCCTCCAAAAATCATTTGGAGAAATTCTATGCATGCTCAGTTTACAACAGCTTTGGATTCCTTCAGTCCGTTTGCATAAGTCCCCCCCCCTCTCTGTTTGTGATGGATACATGCACATTGATACAACACTGCAAAAAAGGTGGGGGATCTTGAGTCCCTCATAACATGATTGTCTCAATATTTATTCAGTAATAGGCAAATAGTAATAGGCGGTTTAAGAATGTACCTATAGCCCACAGATATTTCTATCAAACTTTAAAAAGCAGGGAAATTGGGCAGCTATAGTGAATACATCAGGGGAACAGGAGACCTGACGTCCTCTCTGAGATATTGCACTGCCCTACAAATTTGTCAAAATGCAAACACAATTTGTGTTTGTCTTTCACAGTCCAATCCACTTGCTGTGTAGCTTGGAAGAATTTGGTAACATGTGCGTCTGAGCATATGGTGAGTGGTGGCAACACCTGCCATCTCCAAAGATGAAAAATTACATTTTTGTATGTTTGTTGGTGTTCTTCTTACTTTACTTCTTTCCTGTGTTACTACTGTTTCTACAGAGAATCCAACATAGAAAATTATATTTCTCTCATTATTCATCCTAGAAATCTGTGTCAAATTTATTTTTATTAATTTCAAAGCCTGTTTATTGGTCAATATCATATGATCGTGAATATAGCTTTAAGTGTTTCAAACTGGAGATTATGCTCTATTTCTATTTTGGGTGCATTAACAGTTGAATCTGAAACTGCAATTTGATGTAAAATCAGACAGATTACAATATGTTGCTACTTAAGCAATGACTCTAGCTGTTGGAAAAAAACAAACTTGGCCTGCCCAAGATGCATGTTTTCAGCCTGCTATGTTTAAACCACTCCACTTACAAAAAGGTGGGCATGATCAATTAAAAACATAGAGCATACCTAGAATTTTGCTAGAATATATTTCACCTCCCACTGTTTTATCTTGTGCAAACTGAGACGCTCCTCATGTCCATTGGAAACTATTCTGCAGAGTAGTCAGTGCCATTATTCCACAATTATCTTTGAAGCTTTTTTTAGTGTTGCAAAGTGTTTCTGTACTTCACATATTCACAGAAACAGAAGCAAAAGAAAATGATTTACTATAGGAAACTTCACTAAAATTACAAAGAAAATCAAACATATTTAAAGTGACTATCTGAACTATATCAACTGTATCTTACTATTGTTGCTTCCTCCCTGATAAAACAAGATCAGCACAGCACATGTCTTCTTTCTATTATTTGGGCTGATTGCAGGTGTTGCCACCACTCACCATATGCTCAGAGGCACATTTACCAAATTCTTGCAAGCTATACAGCAAGTGGATTGGACTGTGAAAGACCAACCGAATTGGGTTTGCATTTTGACATATTTGTAGAGCAGTACAATACCTCAGAGAGGAGGTCAGGTCTCCTGCTCCCTGATGCATTCACTATAGCTGCCCAATTTCCCCTGCTTTTTAAAGTTTGATAGAAATATCTGTGGGCTATAGATACATTCTTAAACCTCAAGGTTTTTTGCCTATTAGTGAATTTCTCTGGTTTTTAATCTAGGAGGTAAGAAATGGGATCCTGTGCAAGTTTACTGAGAATGGATAGATCATTTGCATGCTTATAGAGTTCAGTGGGATTTACTCCCCTGCAATCATGCTTAGGATAGGTGAAACTGACCACAGGGGATGGGGAGGGGAGGAGGGGAGCAGGCAGGAGGGGGAGGAGAGGTTTGATCATTTGCATGTTTATTGAGTTCAGTTGGACTTACTCCTGTGCAATCATGCTTAGCATATGTGATACTGACTGGGGGGAGGAGGAGGTGAAGAGGGAGGGAGGGAGGGCTGTAGTGGGCAGGGGAGGAGGAAGAAGGAAGAGGGGAGGGGAGGAAGAAGGGAGGAGAAAGGGAGAGGAGGGGAAGGAGGGAAAGGCAGGTCTGATCATTTGCATGCTTATTGAGTTCAATGGGATTTACTCCCATTCATTCATGTTTAGCATATGTAAAACTGACCATGGGGGAGGGGGAGGGGAGGGGACAGTCGAGGGAAAGAGGAAGGGGGAAGAGGGGAGCAGAAGGAGGGGGAGGAGAAGGAGGGGATTGGAAGGGGACGGGGAGGGATGAAGGAAGTGGGAGGGCAGGGCCAAAAGGGAGCCAATGGGAGGGAGGAGGAGGGGAGGGCAGGTTTGATCATTTGCATGCTTATTGAGTTCAATGGGATTTACTCCCATACAATCAGACTTGAAAATGAAATGGATTGCCTTTAAATTGATTCCGACTTATGGTGACCCTATGAATACGTTTTTCATGGTAAGCAGTATTCAGAAGTTGCTGGGAGATGCCCTGTTCCCCTCACAGACCTTCAATCAGAGTGGCTGACTGTTAAACCACTTTGGCCACTGGAGCTCTGTCAGTGAAATAGGAGTCTCCTCTCAGCACCCTTCAGAAGCTACACTTCCCAGGATTCTTTGGGGGAAGCCATGCCTGTCTAAAGTGAAATAAAGGTCTGATGTGGGTGTGGCCCCCTTATTAGCCAAGCAAAGCAGCTGTGAGTCTGGCTTTTAGAACACTGACAGTTGGTTCTTACTGAGCATGCCTGACATTATCATTGAGTTCAATGCTAAATTTGTTAAATTAATTAAAAATTGGCCAGGCATTTTTTAAACTTTTAAACTGCAGAAGATGAAGGTCAGAGTATGGGGCAAGGTCAGTAATAGGATTACAGGTACTCTGTGAACATGGCTGATTTTTAATGAATTTCAATAGATTATGAGAACTCTGACAGAAAAAAGTCCAAAAGGGGGCTGTTTCTCTCTCTCTCTTTTTACACTTTGAGCTCTCGATTCTGTTTTGTGTATCCCTATGAAAATTTGGAGGGTTGTTAAGCAAGTGTTTCTGAGTTCAGGACTATATGTTTTGTAAGGTTTTGAAGCATCAGAATGGTGTGGGGGTATTTTCAATTTAACATTGCGGAAAGCAAAAAATCCATGCTGACTATAGTACATAGCCACTCTTGTGACTATATAATTTGTTTTTTGCATGTTGAAGTCATTCCCACATGTAGTCTTGCAAACTGGTAAAACACAGTGGCTCAGTAATAGAGGACTTGCTTTGTGTGTGATCTCCGGTACGGCTGAAAGAGTGAAACCCCAAAGGCAATACTGAGCTAGATGGACCAATGGTCTGACTCAGTACAAGATAGTTTTCTATGCTATATGTACTGTACAGAAAGAATCTGAATAAAACCATTTGTACAAGAATTGTATCAAGATTGAAAAACAACAAAAAGTATTCTATCCATGTATGTTCCCCTCACCTTATCTTTTGGTGGACTATGATGGTCCTTTTTTCTGCTAGTTGTGCCACCAAAGCTTTTTGTTGATGTTATTGGGAGGATAGTTTTGCATATTTTTGAAATGAATTGAATGTGATATTGTGTAAATGTGTTTTTTGTAGTATTTGACCTATGCTTATGCTCTTAAATATGTTGCAAGTTGCTTGCTCCCCTTGTTTTTGTAACAAACAACTAATAAGTTCAAGTTGTTGTTGCTGTTGTTGTTATTAGTAGTAGTACTACTACTAGTAGTGTTTTCCCTGCTCTACAATATTAACAGAATTGCACATGAGCAGTGCTCTGCACAAAATTGAACAATGCAGGATGTTTAAATGCTTCTTCTCCTTTTAGAAATGAGATCAGGGAATTTGAATGGAAAAAAACAGCTGGAATTTTGGACACATTTCTTGTTTGTGATAGTTTTCTCCAGCAAACAGTGACCACCTTTCATTCAAATTTTTGTTGTCTTTCCTTTCTTCCTGAGTGTGAGCAGTTATGTATATGTAATGGCTATATTATCTCTCTTTACTCACACATACTTATCATAAGCGATTGTGAACACACCAAACAGGAACCTCAGTTTAAATACTTATGATGGCATAATGCTCCTGTGTGCAGTAAATCCATAACTGGAAGCCGTGATTTGTTTAGAGATATGTTGATTTAAGCCATCTGAAGATCCAGCAGAGGGAGTTAGAAATGCTTGAGAACATGTTGAACGGGCACTTATATTTGTAGACTGATTATATAATTAAATAATGTAGATAATTCCCCATGTGACAGGGAAACCTATCCTGTTCTAAAGTTATCATGAGCTCATCTATGCCTCTAGCATACATCCTCTTTCACAAATTTCCCCCCTTCATTCATGTGTCCGTTGTAGTTTCAATCTCTGCTTTTTTTATAAAGCTTTTGACAAGTAGCTGCTCTCTTAGATGTTCTAAAATTCAGTCGCTAAAAAGTTTAAGGGCCTAATGGCATATTCTGTTAACAACTTGATTAGCAGTCATGTCATAGATTTTTTTTTTTAAGTATCAGGTGTGTATGTATGTGTGTTGAGCGGTGATTTTGATTGTTACCACAGTGTGCTAGGAAGAAAGGTTTAAGACTTCTCTTCCCAGCTTTGATCTTGATCAAAAATACCCAGCACATGACAGTTGATATGGGAGCCAACAGAAGGTTTTCTCCTAACCCTAATTGCTGTATGGGAGAGGGGAATTTTACTGAGCTCATGGCTGGAGAGGGAAGGCTTAAAGCACCCTTCACTCCATGCTGCATTGCCAATCACAGTAGGCCTCCACGCTTCAAAACAACAACAACCCACAACATGATTGCTAATTACATCATTAATGTAACATGCAGTTAGTGTTGGCGTGTGTGCGTTGTTGCGTGAAACAGCATACATTACGTTGGAGTTAAGTTGAGCAAGAAACTTCTTCAGAGCATTAGAGCATGTTAAGAGTCTTTATTAGACATTATGGCTTAAGGCTTAAGAGTAAATACATGTAGAGTTTCTTCAGTCATCCCCTCCTCTGGTACATCTCTCTCCAAAGGTAAACACAAAAGACAACCTCTCAGTCCAGAGGCATAAATCAGAAGACACAACTTACAGACTCTGTTAGAACTTTCCCGGTCTATCAGATGGTTACCATAGCAACGACCTTGGCAGTCCGTTCCCAGACTGGTCTAAGACAAAACTTCCCCTAGTTACAGTTTTGCAGACTTGATGAAAAACTACTAGGCCTCATGCCAACAAGCCCCCCTTTTTCCCATCATGTCTGTCAATTACAAAAAAAATCTCAACAATACATCTCCACAATACATAGTCATACAGTAATACATTTCTACAATACCTCTTGCAATACATTTCAGTACATTGCATCATACATTTTCAGTTCAGTACAGTTCAAAATTACATCTCAGTACAGTTCAAAACTTTATTCACTCAAACTTTGGTTGAACACATGTCAAATAAAGTGTCTCAGGATCCATTTCTACAACTTTATTCATTCCAGGACTTGTTATTGATCCCACGGTAAATCTTTCAGGCGGTTTGCCTAAATTTGCTCTTGTAGAGCGTCTTAAAGGAACCAGAGCTTCGGCTCTCTCTGCCCCCCCATTTGTGCTTGTACTTGTGCTTGTGCTTGGCACCGCGTGCCCAGGATCTTCCATTTCCTCAGCTTTTCATTTCTTCGATCTGCATTTCCCACAAATGAGCTCAGTTAAAGCATCCCTGAGAGGAATTTGTGTACCTTCCACTTTAATGTCTAGATCTGGTTTAAATGTCTGTGATTGTGTTCGTGTTTGTGTGTAATCTGTTCCTGTAAGAATAACTGTCTGCCTTTGATCCCAAGGCTTTTCTGAGACTTTAATGCTTCTGCTCAGAATTAACTGCTGTTTTTCTGGACACCAAACTCTGAAATGTGCATTCTGAAATCCCAAAACAAAACCTTGCTGTGCTCTGGGTGCAAGCTTGCCCCTCCTTTTTCCCTGTGGAATGTGGATCCAGCACCTTGCCCCGAATTTTTGAATGTGTTGTATTTTAGGCTTTCTGCCAGTAAGTTTCTCATAAGGAGACATTCCAAGTGCACTGTGTAACACCCTGTTGTGAATATAATTCGCATAAAGAATTGCTTCTCCCCAGAAAGAATTCCCTAAACTGCAATCCATCAGCATGGCTCTCATTGCTTCCCCAAGCACCCTATTTTTTCTCTCAGCAGTTCCATTGGAAAACGGGCTAAATGGAGCAGTGAAATTCTGGTTTATTACCTTACTCTCCAGGAAGTCACTTAAAGCTTTGCTCGTGAATTCTTCTCCCTGGCCTGAGTGTATAGCCCCCACCGTGACGCCGTGTTGAGTTTCGATTCTCTTAATGAACAGTTTCAGCTTCTGCTCAGCTTCACATTTATGCTTTAACAGAAAAACATGACAAAATCTTGAAAAATCATCTACCAGTACCATGAAGAATTTAGCACCTCCTCGTGAAGCATTTATTGGCCCTGCTAAATCAACATGAACTAGCTGGTAGGGAGCTGTTGTGGTTCTCTCAGTCTCCCAGTTTATTGGTGCAATAGTCATTTTAGTTTTATTACATGCATCACAATCCATTAACTGTCCACAATCTCTTAAACGCATGTCTTCACTATGCATTGGGGTTTTCTTTATTGTGTCAAGGTTTGCATGCCCCAGCCTTTGATGCCATTCATGGACGCAGCCCTGATGTACCTGTGCCTCAGCATTTAACACAGCACACCCTGCTTGACTGCTCTTTATTACAAACTGTGAATCATTCAGGCTTCCCTGCATGCACACTTGATCTCCCCTCATTACAAAACATTGGTCTTTGTGAAACAAAATTGAATAATTACAACTCACCAGTTTTCTAACTGATAAAATATTATGAGCCAATTCCGGAACAAACAAACAATCTGACATTATTCCAAGCTTGTCAAACTTCACCAGACCTTTAGCTTTCACAGATTTCCGTGATCCATCAGCAAGTAAAACAAAGTCCTGCTCATCTGTAGATGTGTAAAACAGACTCCTGTCTTTGATTAATATATGGCTTGCACCGCTGTCAAGAAGCCAGGTCACAGATGCTATAGTTTGTGGCTTCTGTTTACAAACAAAGTTCACACTTCCCTGCTTCAAGCCTCCGTCCCTGGAGTTGCGCTTGACTGGACATTCCCGCTGTAGATGCCGTCGATCTCCGCAAATAAAACAAGCCTTCAGCCTCTGTTGCTGCTTCTGTTTATTATCCTTCGGCACGGCATTTTTCACCTCTTGCCTCCTGACAGCTTCCATCGACTCGGCTCTCTGCGCCTCCTGCCTCCGCTGCCATTCCTGGGACAAATCCTGCAAAGCGTCCCACATCTGTTTGGCTGATGGCTCATCTCTCACACACATCAGTTGAGAATCCGATAGAGCCAGAAGTATAAAAGCTTGAGCTCGCTCATCGTTCCTAGTCCAAGCCGCTGTAAGGGGTGCAAGGGGTGTACCTTCAATAGCTTCCCATAAATCTTCTTTTACTAGCAAAGCCCGCATTCTTGGCTTCCAGCTGCCATAATTCTTTTCATTAAGTCGTTCCATCGGCAAGCCTCCCCCAGACAGGTTTACAGCCATGTTGCTCACCTCCGTCTGGTTCAATCAATCAAGCTGCCCTCTCTGGAACTCCGTCTGCCATTCAGACCAGCAACTTACTCCTGTGTAATGCGCTGTGGCTCTGGGCCCAGGACCCCTGTTGACGTGTGTGCGTTGTTGCATGAAACAGCATACATTACGTTGGAGTTAAGTTGATCAAGAAACTTCTTCAGAGCATTAGTGCATGTTAAGAGTCTTTATTAGACATTATGGCTTACGGCTTAAGAGTAAATACATGTAGAGTTTCTTCAGTCATCCCCCCCTCTGGTACATCTCTCTCCAAAGGTAAACACAAAAGACAACCTCTCAGTCCAGAGGCATAAATCAGAAGACACAACTTACAGACTCTGTTAGAACTTTCCCGGTCTATCAGATGGTTACCATAGCAACGACCTTGGCAGTCCGTTCCCAGACTGGTCTAAGACAAAACTCCCCCTAGTTACAGTTTTGCAGACTTGATGGAAAACTACTAGGCCTCATGCCAACAGTTAGGCCCTTACTTGCATCAGAACACTCTGATTGCATTTATAAGATATTATGTTGTATTCAATACAGATTCAGTGTCAATAATGTAATCCATCATTTTTTTCTCTACAAGACAGCTGTACTAGCAAATACATATATAGCATAATTCCCTAGGATATTTCTGAAATCAAATGCTAGTATTTCCTACAAGTTTCTTGATTTATTTTTGCATGCAACTGCAGTCTGTTACTTCTTTTATGATGTATTAAAGGTGGTCTTGGGATTTTTTTGGTGAGTACTCAGACATATTTATTTCTTCTGGCAAGTCTTCCATGAGCAACCTTGGCAAATCTTCAACTAACAATGTCAGTATTTTTTTTGAGTTGGTAATTATTGTAAGAAGTTTTAATAAAAATCTGGAACAAAAATTGAACTATGTAACATGCTGATTATATATTATCAGATTGTTTATTACCCAGGCAATTTGATGGCTGAAAGAAACAGTTCCTGACAACTTTGGCATTATTATTTGTATGGGTATGTAACTATTTGTAAATGTTTTAAATATATTTTAGTTTTTTAATTGTATTGTTTCGTTACCTTTGTTGTTTGCCACTAAGCACCCCAATCCATTCCAATATTCATTCACACTTTCAACTGGTATTTTCCATTCCATTGCAATTGGTTTATTTTGCCCAAATCTTTCTTCCATTTCCTCATCCGCTGATGTGGATATATACATACGTTTTTACACATACCATAGCATCCAATAGACATGTATATCTCAGTCATCAACAGATATTTACAAATCAGTTACCTTCCCTGTGTGTTCCAATTTAATGAATTTCCAGAGGGGTAGCCCCAATAGACTTTTGCAGAAAAACCAATTATTTCTGTGGCATTTAAAAATAAAGTTAATGAAGTGGCTAGTGATCCATTACATCTATGGCTACAATTCCAACTTAGAATGCCTACTCAGAAGTAAGTCCCAGTCAGTTCAATAGGGCTTACTCCCAGGCAAGTGGGTTTAGGATTGCAGCTTATATTGCTTACTTAACCATATATAAGTCCCTTTTATTGTTGCATTCTTTTTCATAAATGCATATTTTATATAGAAAATGATCAAGTGCATGTGTCTGCTGAAACAATGCTCAAACTAAGAACTGTCTTGCAGGATCAGACCCATCTAATTCAGCATTCTGTTTCAGAACAGATGACTGATACTCTGTCTCTGCATATAGAGGCTCCATTCAGCTACTATGGCTAATAGACAACAATAGACCAACAACAATGTTCTCACTTGGAAGATTTTAGCAGTTTAGTAGTGAGTAAGGTAGAGCTGCCATATAATCTGTACAGAAGCGACTCACCTAGTGGGGTGGAGCCATAGTGCTAGCTTCCCAGCAGCTGTGTCACTATTGCTTATCGGGAGGGAGAGGAGGGAGTTGCAGAGGTTAGTACAGTGCAGGCCCACTAGCAGAAGTACTGGCTTGGCTCTAGGGTTGCCAGGTCAGAAGCATCCCAAAACCAGAGATTTGAGGGGTGGGCCCTAGTGATGTCACAGGGCAGGCCTGAGTGATGTCAAGGGGTGGGCCCGAGTGATGTCACAGGGCAGGCCTGAGTGATGTCATGGGGTGGGCCCCAGTGATATCATTAAGCATGATACATTAAGCATCATTCACAGTTGCTTGGAGCATACAATTAAAAAAATATCTGATTGGAAATTGAGATAGAAATCTTAGCTAAAAGGTGGAGCCTGGGTAGGGAACATTTAATCTAGCCTACTTGCTTTCAGCAAGAAGGGTTAAGTGTCTTCAGGCTAGGGCAGTCACCAGAAGGCCACTGCAGAGACAAAGGAGCCTAGTGTTATGGCGATGTTAGATAGGAGCTTTGGGGAGTAAAGATGGAGGCTTCTGAAGGCTGCAATTCTAAACACACTTACTAAGGGATTAAGCCCCATAGAACTCAACAGGACTGACTTCTAAGTAGATATAGTTTGGACTGTGCTGTTGGTAAACATTGACAAAGGTTCTTCTGCAAAGACATCCATATCCAAGCAGGGTTGGCAACCCCCTGCCTGGAATACCCTGCCCTTAGCTTTTAATGTGGCTGCTCCAAACGTTTTTACAGATTTGACCCTTTACTTCAGAAAGAGGTCTGAGAAATGAGTAAGAGTAAGAAGTATCTTTTAAAATTGTTCTTTTCAATTCACTCTTGAATGAACATCATACCTAGGGCAGATCCACACCATTCATTTAAAGCACATTCAACACCCATTTGAAGCACATGAATCCCACCACAGAATCATGGGAACTGCAGTTTGTTAAGAGTGGTGAGAACTATAACTGTGAGGGGGAAATGACACTTCCCAGAATTCTTTAGGGGACGTCATGCGCTTTAAATGTGAGTTGGACGTGCTTTACACATATTGTGTGAATCCACTTAATAAATTTTGCCTGCATGTAAATTGTTTTAATTATTTTTTCAAATTGGAAATGAGCTATAAACTGTAGTGGGTGACCATGGGCTACTCACCATTTCTCAGCCTATCTGCCCCTCAGGATGAAAACAATGGAGAACCATGACTACCCCAAGGCATACTTAAAATGTAAAGGAAGTATTGTACAACCATAGTATGAAATCAGATACTTATAGGGACACAGCATGACAAAACTGGGTGGAAGTAACGAGTGGGGTACCACAGGGCTCGGTCCTGGGCCCAGTGCTCTTCAATGTTTTTATTAACGACTTGGATGAGGAGGTACAGAGCATGCTTATCAAATTTGCAGATGATACAAAATTGGGAGGCATAGCTAATACCATGGAAGACAGAAAGAAAATTCAAAGGGACCTTGATAGGCTGGAGCATTGGGCTGAAAACAACAGAATGAAATTCAACAGGGATAAATGCAAAGTTCTACACTTAGGAAAAAGAAACCAAATGCACAGTTATAAGATGGGGGATACTTGGCTGAGCAGTACGACATGCAAGAAGGATCTTGGAATTGTCGTTGATCACAAGCTGAATATGAGCCAACAGTGTGATCTGGCTGCAAAAAAGACAAATGCTATATTAGGCTGCATTAACAGAAGTATAGTTTCCAAATTGTGTGAAGTATTAGTTCCCCTCTATTCAGCACTGGTTAGGCCTCATCTTGAGTGCTGTGTCCAGTTCTGGTCTCTGCACTTCAAGAAGGATGCAGACAAACTGGAACAGGTTCAGAGGAGGGCAACAAGGATGATCAGGGGACTGGAAACAAAGCCCTATGAGGAAGAGACTGAAGGAGCTGGGCATATTTAACCTGGAGAAGAGAAGACTGAGGGGAGATATGATTTCATTTCATTTTTCATTTATTTCATTTTTAAACCGCCCATAGCGAATAGCTCTCTGGGCGGTGAACAAAACAAGATTAAAATACAATATTACAATAAAATTACAATAAAATCAGCAACAAGTTAAACGAAAAAAAAATTAAATGAAACACATTGAACATTAAAATGCCTGGGAGTATAGCCAGGTCTTAACCTGGCGCCTAAAAGAAAGTACCGAAGGCGCCAGGCGTATCTCCACAGGTAGGCTGTTCCACAGTTCGGGGGCCACCACAGAAAAGGCCCTAGATCTAATAACAATCCTCCGGGCATCCTGATGAGTTGGTACCCGGAGGAGGGCCTTGGATATTGAACGAAGTGAACGGGTAGGTTCATAGCGGGAGAGGCGTTCCACAAGGTATTGTGGTCCCACACCGTGTAAGGCTTTATAGGTCAAAACCAGCACCTTGAATCTGGCTCAGAAACAAATAGGCAGCCAGTGCAGGCGGGCCAGGACAGGTGTTATATGCGCAGACCAGCGGGTCCTCGTTAACAACCTGGCTGCCGCATTTTGCACTAGCTGAAGTTTCCGAACGGTCTTCAAGGGCAGCCCTACGTAGAGCGCATTACAGTAGTCCAGTCTAGAGGTTACCAGAGCGTGAACAACTGAGGCGAGATCGTCACTGTCCAGATAGGGGCGTAGTTGGGCTACTAAGCGAAGATGGTAAAACGCATTCCGTGCCACCGAGGCCACTTGAGCCTCAAGCGACAAGGAAGGGTCAAAAAGGACCCCCAAACTACGAACCTGTTCCTTCAAGGGGAGTGTAACCCCATCTAGAACAGGATGAACATCCACCATCTGGGCAGGTAAAGAGCTCACCAACAGTGTCTCAGTCTTGTCTGGATTAGGTTTCAGTTTATTAGCTCTCATCCAGTCCATTATCACGGTCAGGCAACGGTTCAGCACATCAACAGCCTCACCTGAAGAAGGTGAAAAGGAGAAGTAGAGTTGCGTGTCATCAGCGTACTGATGGCAACGCACTCCAAAACTCCTGATGACCGCACCCAGAGGCTGCATGTAGATGTTAAAGAGCATGGGGGACAAGACCGACCCCTGAGGGACTCCACAATGGAGAGTCCAGGGTGTCGAGCAATGTTCCCCAAGCACTACCTTCTGGCGACGATCCGCTAAGTAGGAGCAGAGCCACTGCCAAGCAGTGCCCCCAACTCCCAACTCCGCGAGCCTCCCCAGAAGGATACCATGGTCGATGGTATCAAACGCCGCTGAGAGATCAAGGAGAATCAACAGGGTCACACTCCCCCTGTCCCTCTCCCGACAAAGGTCATCATACAGGGCGACCAAGGCTGTTTCAGTGCCAAAACCAGGCCTAAAACTGGATTGAAACGGATCCAGATAATCGGTTTCATCCAAGAGCGCCTGGAGCTGGCCGGCGACCACCCGCTCCAGGACCTTGCCCAAAAAAGGGACATTCGCCACCGGTCTATAGTTGTTCAAAATATCTGGGTCCAAAGAAGGTTTCTTTAGAAGAGGTCTCACTACTGCCTCCTTGAGACTACCAGGGACTACTCCCTCTCTCAAGGAGGCGTTTATCACCTCTTTGGCCCAGCCGGTGGTTACAGCCCTGCTGGCCTTCACCAGCCAAGATGGGCAAGGATCAAGGGCAGACGTGGTCGCCCGCACCATTCCAAGCACCTTGTCCACTTCCTCGAGCTGCACCAACTGAAACTCATCCAACAATGAAGGACAAGACCACGCTCTGGACACTTCAATGGAGTCATCTGTCATAACATCAGAGTCTAAGTCCCGACGGATGCAAGCAATCTTATCCTGGAAGTGCTCCGCAAATTTGTTGCAGCGAGCTTCCGATGCTTCCTTAGTATCAGGAGGGCCAGAATGTAAAAGCCCTCGTACCACCCTAAAAAGCTCCGCTGGGTGGCAAAGAGATGATCTAATGGTGGCAGCAAAATATGACTTTTTTGCCGCCCTAACCGCTTTTACATACAACTTAGTGGAAGCACTCACCAAAGAATGACTACATCCGTCAGGAGTTCGCCTCCACCTGCACTCTAGCCTCCTTCTCTCTTGCTTCATCACTCTCAGCTCTGGGGTATACCACGGTGCTGTTTGAGTTCTGCACCGAAGGGGGCACGCGGGAGCGATCATGTCAATGGCCCGGGTCATCCCCGCATTCCACAGATCGACCATGGCCTCGACAGGAGCGCCAGTGCTATCAGCCGGAAAAACTCCCAGAGCGCTCTGGAAAGCAACAGGATCCATAAGCCTCCGGGAGCGGACCAACTTAATAGGTCCCCCACCTCTGCAGAGGGAAAGGGTTGCCGTGAGTCTAAAGCTCAGCAAGCGGTGATCTGTCCATGACAATGGAGTAGATGAAAAATACCCCACCCTCAGATCACCATCTCCATGACCAGTGGCGAAGATCAAATCAAGAGTATGTCCTGATACGTGCGTCGGGCCAGTAGCAACTTTAGACAGCCCTATGGTTGTCATGGAGGCCATGAAGTCCTGAGCTGCCCCGAACAAGACAGCCTCGGCATGAATGTTGACATCCCCCAGTACCACAAGTCTGGGGGATCTCAACAATACCTCTGAGACTTTCTCTGTCAGCTCAGCTAGGGAAGCCATTGGGCAGCAAGGTGGGCGGTACACCAATAGTATTCCCAATCTGTCTCCTTGGCCCAGCACAAGATGAAGACACTCCAAACCAGTCGCCGTCTGGACAGGGTGCTTAGTGAGAGAGAAAGCACTCTTCAAGTACTCGAAAGGTTGTCACACAGAGGAGGGCCAGGATCTCTTCTCGATTGTCCCAGAGAGCAGGACACAGAATAATGGGCTCAAGTTGCAAGAAGCCAGATTTTGACTGGACATCAGGAAAAGCTTCCTAACTGTTAAAGCCATACGACAATGGAACCAATTACTAGAGAGGTAGTAGGCTGTCCAACACTGGAGGCATTCAAGAGGCAGTTGGACAGCCATCTGTTGGGAATGCTTTAATTTGGATTCCTTCATTGAGCA
Source organism: Rhineura floridana (assembly GCF_030035675.1). Taxonomy (NCBI): domain Eukaryota; kingdom Metazoa; phylum Chordata; class Lepidosauria; order Squamata; family Rhineuridae; genus Rhineura; species Rhineura floridana. The sequence goes on along the minus strand of NC_084486.1, from coordinate 32,500,520 downwards.
GGGGGTTGGACTTGATGGCCTTATAGCCCCTTCCAACTCTACTATTCTATGATTCTATGAAAATATTTATATAAGCATGACTATCAAATATGTTTATTATTTATACAACCTGTAAAGATATTTATAGTGCAATCCTATGTTTGTTTACTCAGAAGCAAGTCCCAATGTATTCAATTGGGCTTACTCAACCAGGGAAAACTGTACCCTGAAGTGATAAGGAACTTGTTCTTTTAACAAGTCTTTTAAGTTGAGACCTTATCCCAGTCTGCGTTGGAATTGCTTTTTAATATGTTTTTAAACCTTTTCTTAAAAAAAAAAGTTTTTAAAGCTTTTAAAAATGTTTTTAAAGATGTTTTGTTTTAATATATTTTAAAGACTGTTTTTATGATTTTTAAAGTGTTTTTAGTGCTTTTGTTTGCCGCCCTGGGCTCCTACCGGGAGGAAGGGCGGGATATAAAGCAAATAATAAATAAATAAAAATAAATAAATAAACTTCATTCATTTTTTTAAAAAATCAGTATTAGTTTCCTACATAATAAAAACTGTGATAAACCCTGCCTAATTTCTTTAAAAATAGGGTTGGAGGGAGAGAGAAAGATTTACAACACAAGCACAAGTCCGCACAATGTTTACTCACAAGTCCCATTAATTTACAGCACAATCCTAACCATGTCTACTCAAAAGTAAGTCCTAATGGAGTTCAATAGGTTCGGTACATGTTTTACTCCCAGAAATTGCTTTACTCCCAGAAAAGCAGATATTGGATTAAATACTTTCATATTTCATAGCCCAGGGTCTGACTCTTGGACGGAAGAGGAAAAAACACGTTAAGCCATATTACTTACGCAAACTGCAAAAATCTTAAAGCCACCATTTTCTGACGTTCAGCCTACGCATGCCTGGATCAACAAGTCACAACTCTGGCTTCATTGGCTACAATCCTGAAAGGGTGGGGTTACAGCCAGAGCTTTGAAAAGTTACTTTTTAAAACTGCAACTCCCATCAGCCCCAGCCAGCATAGCCACTGGATTGGGCTGATGGGAGTTGTAGCTAGAGCAAGGATCTGTAAAAAATAAGTCGCGTGGGGGGGCTGTTGACGTTTTGGTGTATATCTCGGGAACTAGACCACCTAGGTACTTTTTATTTTAAATTGAAGCTGAGAGTTTGGAGATTAAGGGGTGCTAGCTGGAGAGCTGGAGGGCCCCCCAAAAACCAGAGACTCCAGTCAAAAACCGGAGATTTCACAACATGGAGGCATTTCTGGCCGGAGGTGAGAAAGGCAAGGGCAGGGCCGGAGACTCCGGCCGTTTGCTGGAGATCTGGCAACCCTACTTGGCTCTTCTCCCTGCTGGCTCACTTCTTTCTGGTAAGCGGCATTAACACACCTGCCAGGAAAGTAGCATTGCAGCTCTGCCCAATTGGGTGAGTTGCATCTGATTCTGTCCCAAATGACAAGTAATAGGCTGTTATGTTTTCTTCCATAGCACAAACCCCTCTTCACCCTACTGTAGCTAAATTTGGGGGAAAGGATCAGGGGTAGGGACAGCATCTGTTTCAGGAAGAAATATAGGAAACTGCTTTATATCGAGTCAGGCCATTGGTCCATCCAGCTCAGTGTTATCTACACTGACTGGCAGTGGCTGTTGAGGATTTCAGACTGGCTACATTCCTAGCTTTACCTGGAGTTGCCAGGGATTGAACCTGGACCTGCTGCATGTTAAGCAGATGATCTACCATTGAGCTACAGCCTTTTCCCATTTTATACACAGAAGATCCCAGGTTCAATCCTAGGCATATCCTTGTAGGGCTGGGAGAGAATCTTGCCTGAAACCCTGCAGAGCTGCTGCTAGTTCGTGTAGGCAATACTGAGTAAGATGGACCAATTGGCTGACTCGGTATAAGGCAGCTTCCTATGTCCCACTAGGACTGACTACATCACTTGACAGATGCAATAAACTTTATTCATATCAGCCATCAGCACAGAGATGTCAAAAGATTTCCCTTCCATCAAAAGATTCTCCTAGATGTTTTGCTGCTGAGATTATATTTATTTATTTATCCCAAAGGCTTTAAATGCAACATCTCAGTACTTTGTTTTGAAAAACTGGAATCGTTGTAGTGTGTGATGTGCTATTTCATCTAATATTTGCATCACAAAAGAATGTTGTAAGATTTCTAGCTTTTCATGAAATTCATTTTGTATCTTTTGAACTGCACAGGATACCTAAGAGGAAAAAAGTGTGACCAAAACAGCTTATAGTCAAAGTTTCCAAAAGTGGAACCAATGACTCAGACAAGTCACTCAACTGTAGAATAAGGCAAGTATTCAATTTTTCATTGGACTGAACTATCTAAAGTGGCCATAAAAAAGCTATTTGGTGGAGTTTCATACTTTGTCTTATTATAAAGCCTTTCCATGTCATTTGGAATTCATCCAGAAAAAAATAATCATGCAGCTTCCTCCATTGAAATGTCACTCTTTGTAGATGGTTCAGACTTTTTAATGTTTTGGTTGTAAGTTATGTTATATCCCTGTTGGGTGAAAAGGCAGGATACAAAAAAAATGAAAGCATGAAATACAGATACAGAGCATTCATTTTTGTGGTATGTCAGTAGCCCTATTTAGCCATTAGAATACAATTAGAATCATACATACAATTAGAATCATGAATGGAAGCACTTTCCTCCCTCTGCTTACTCACTGGCATTGAGCAATTGAGCCTCCAGCATTTCCATACCCCTTCTTGCCTGGCCAGGTTGATTTCTAGTCAGGCCAGCTGGACCAGGAGGATACTGCAGAGTCCTAATTGCTGTGGTACCTTACACATGGAACCCTAAGCCCAATGTTCATTCTTTATAAAGACATTTATGCCCTGCTTATTGGCAGCTCTAGGGGTCTTACAGTCAGATAATTATATATACAACTTAATTCAAACAAACACATTAAAATATAATTAAAATTGGGGTGGGAGGTAATTAAGATCACAAAAACACAGTCAACAGAAAAAGAAAAGTGTGTGTCAAACCAAAAGCCAGTTTAAGAACATAGGAACAGCCCTATTGGATCAGGCCAATGGCCCATCCAGTCCAGCATCCCGTTCATACAATGGCAAATCAAATGGCTATGGGAAGCCCCAAAACAGTTTGGTTTTATTGTGCTGGTGATCATCTGTGCATGGATCAAGCACCCACCTCCTCTCCCATACGTCCTGGCTCCCAACCAATAAGCAGACTCAGGGAAACTAGGTTTTTTTGCATGAAACTTTATTCAAGAAATCAGTACAGGAATGCAGCATCACACTCTAGGCATAAACCAGGATACTTGGGCACACTGGGCTACTTGTCGCAACAGAGAATCACAAGTATTGCTATGTTTCCATATCAGACAGGGGCAGGGATTGCACTTAATTCTCGGTCTTTCTAGCCTTTTTTTTTTTTTTTGCTAAACGCAAGCTCTTTTGAGGAGCTGATAGTAAATTCTCAAGCTGAAGCTGCTGCCCTGTCTTTCTTCTTGATCTTGGGGAGATAGGAGCCAGTAACTCTGGTTGTCCATGTTCACTTTGCTCCTCAGGCAGATCTGGGCTGGATACCACAGTGTCTTTATTTTTGGACAGCTCTGGGGGTGGGGGGGCATCTGGGCTGTTCTCAACATTTCTACTAGCAGACTCAGAGGGCTCTGAAAATCCTTGTGTGCCATACCCATTCCCTTCAGCAGAACTGACAATCCTCTCTCTACATTCTGTACCCCTTTCTCCCATTCCTGCCCCAGGGTCTCCTTGGGGACCATGACATCATCCCCCTTCCCAGAGGAATCTCCCTGCCCTCAAAACTCAGGCTTATGGAGATATTGCCTATGAACGTCTGTCACAAGATCTGGTGTGTGCATGCCTTCTTCAGCATCCCAGGAGCAGTCCTCCGGTGGATATCCCTTTCAGTGAAGCAAATAGTATAGTTGGCCACGGTGTTGGCAGGAATCCAAAATCCGTTCAGCTTCATATTCCTCTTGACTTTCTATGATTTCAGGTCCTGGGGGTGGCTCTTCCAATAAGGATGAGCAGGAGCCTCTGGAGTTAACAAGAAATGGCAGAAAACTTGATGCTATTCAGGAAAGCTGGCAGTTTCTAAACACCTGTGGGTTGATCTGGGCCTCTACCACAAAAGGTATTGAGCATCCAACTTCTTACATGCCGTAGAGGACGGCAGGTAATGGGTAGACAGTCAGACTCAGTCACCCACCTTGACTTCATCTCCCTCCTGTTGACACCTGTCAGCTGCATGCTTGTATGTGCCCTTGGCCCTCTCCAGCTGGTCTTTCAACAACTACTGCATGGTTTGTAATTCATGAACAAAATCCATAGCTGCAAGAACTGACAGAATGGAAACAGGGTTCCAGAATGACCGTGGGTGGTACCTATAGATAGCAAAGAAGGGGGTTTGCTGGGTGGAGGCATGAACAGAGTTGCTATAAACAAACTCAGCCGATGGAAGCAGGTTCAGCCAGTTGTCTTGTTGATAATTCAAGCAGCATTGCAGGTACTGTTCCAAGGTTGTGTTAATGTGTTCCATCTCGCTGTCAGTCTGTGGATGATGGGCCGAGGAAAGGCATAGAGTAATTTCAAGTAACTGTAGCAGGGCCTTCCAGGACTGGGCCAATTATTGAGAGCCCCTATGTAAGACCAGTCCATGCAGCTTGAATATATTATCCACAAAAAGCCAAGCAGTGTCTACCTGAGGGTAGATCCATGCATGGATTGCAGTGGGACATCTTACTGAAAGTATCCACAACCACTAGAATGGTACTGTATTTCCATGAGTCTGGCAAGTCAGTTATAAAGTCCAAAGTCAACATTTTCCATGGGCTAGAGGGAGTTGGAAGTGGCTCCAAGAGTCCAGACAGGGAGCCCGAAGTGACTTTAGCTCTGGTACAGACAGGGCAAGACTACACATAACGTTCCACATCACTCTACTCTAGACCACCAAAACTCTCATGTCACAGTCTCAATAGTTTTAAATTGTCCAAAAGTGCCCTGCTATGGGAGAATCATGACAATGTTTCAGAACCTGGGTGCGCAGCTCTCTGGCCAGTACATACAGGTCCTGATAGTGGTAAAGGAGGCCACCTCTCAACTGGAACATGGCAGGCTCATCTGGGGCCACTTGGCAATCTCCTCTAAGTTCTCAAGAACAAAAAGATCTTCCTGTTGAGCTTTACAGAGCTCCTCAAGCCAGGAATCAGCACAAGTCCCAACCACCTTGCACTTAGGTGATGTAATATAAACTGGATCTGGGGTTCGATGACCATTGCAGGTGTCACAACAGGAGACTTGGTAGGAAGACTGGAACTGTGATTCAGAGTAGTGTCATGAAGCTCACCCAAAGGTGCCTTCTCTGATTCAGAGACAGCATGGACACTGCTGATTGCGATCTGGTCCTCAGGAACTAGGTCAGGTCTCTTCATGTCGATACCTTCCTGACCTCCCAGTGTGTGGTCTAAAGTCTACTCTCAAGACCTTTCACAATCAACTGGCCTGCTTAACTGTTAGCAATGGAGCTTCATCAGGAGGTTCTTTCTTGGCAAAGGTGCCCAGATCTCAGACCTCTAAGGGAGCTGAGATTTGGAGCTTTCTGAACTGGTGCTTTATTTTCCTTGGCAGGGCAGGCCTGGGCAAAATGGCCTGATCCTCCACAAAACAGACATAGTGCATCTTTTTGGTGCCTCTCTCTTTCATCCTGTCAGGAGTGGCTGTGACCCCCCCCCCCAATCTGCATTGGTCTTTCAGGCACTGGCAGGGTACTTGAATGCAAAGGGAGCCTCATGCAAGGCAGAAGAACTGGAGGGTGTGGGGGGGGGCCTGTGGTTTTTCCACACCTGATGCTGACCCTCCAGGCAGCTGTCAATTTAGAGGCAGAGCTGATTCACATCATACAAAGTCTCTGGGGCTTGAACCTTGGTCAGCTCATCCAGGAATTCCTCACTGATGATACTGGGCCAGCAGGTCAGAGCCATTCTAGATCAGGTTCTGTGCAATCAGCCAGAATGAAGTAGTATATGCAAACACCCTTGGCACAGGGTCAGTAGACCTGTGAGTAGCATTCCCCGCACACTAGGACTCTCAGAACGTACAAGCCATGACTGTCACATATCCATCATAATTGTCCAGGAGAGAGCTGTTGGCCACCAGCTTAGGAGTCACCTGTTTTAGCTGCCTCTCTTTCCAGCAGGCTGATGATGAAGGCTACTCTGCCTCCATCCTGGAGAAAGTCCTCATGATGGACCTTCAAGTACAATTCACACTGTGCTAGGAAGGCATCAAACTTGTCTTGATCTCCACTGAACTTACTTGGCATACCCATGGGCAGTGGGTGTCTAGGAGCAGGCACATTAACTCAAAAAGGACCAGGAGCAGGTTGCGGTGCTTGCTGCAGAACAACCACTGCATCTGAGATACACTGCAACCTCTCTTCTCAGGGCTTGATTCTCAGTAACCACAGTCTGCATGAGAGCCGCCAGTCCCTCCACTGTCAGTGATGCTGCTGCACGGGGGTCCACAGAATCACTCACGTCTCCACTCCCACGACTAACAGGGATGAGTGTTGGTTGTGACAAACTGTCCTGGCTCCCAACCAAGAAGCAGATTCAGGACTTGGGAAACTGGATTTTTCTGCATGAAGCTTTATTCGAGAAATCAGTACAGAAATGCATCATCACGATCAAAGCATAAATCAGGACAGAGAAACACACTAGGCTTATCTTAGGATTCTCGGTCTCTCTGGTCTTTTTTGCCAATCGCATGTTCTTTCAAGAAGCTGATAATAACTTCCTGAGCTGAAGCTGCCATATGGCCTTTCTTTGTGACCTTGGAGAGAGAGGAGCTGGTAACTCTGGCTGGCCACTTTTGTTTTGCTCTTCAGGTAAATCTGGGCTGGATGCCAAGGCATCTTCATCTTCAGATGGCTCTGGCAGGAGGTGGGTGGCTTCTGGGCTGTTCTCGATATTTCTATTAGCAGGGGGCTCTGAGAATCCTTTTTCTGTGCCATCCTGATTCCCTTCAGCAGAACTGACAACCTTCACTCTGAGTTCTGTACCTCTCTCTTCTTCCTCCCATTCCTGACACAGGTTCTCCTTGGGGCCCATGACACCCCATGCCCATTGTATATTGCATGTAGTGTGGCCTCTATGTGGAAGTCCATATACAAATGAGCCCAGTTGGTTCATTTGTCCCCTAGCCCTGTATGAACTGAATGTAGAGCATCAGATTCACCCATAATATGCGCCCATGCTCACTTCACCCATTGTATGAAGATGTTCATCCAGTTAGCATATAAACTTAGCTCTAGTCCTTGCTGATGAAATATTTCAAAATATGTGTTCAGCCTATAAACAAAATATGCACACAAACATTTCCACTCAAGCCAACAGATCACTACTCACAAATATGTCCAGATTTTTCCTAACAGATCAAAAAAGCTAATATAACAATGTTTGCCATCACCCTCCTTTATAGAACATCAAGAAGCCCACAAATACTGTGTAGTTCTTTAACCTCTGAAAGGAGGATATATGTTGTTGTTGCTGGATTTTAAATTGAGTGTTCCTGGAGATACTGACTTAATTTTCTTTAATGGCATATGGCTCAAAAATATTCTCTCTAATAAAAAGCAGACAGAGAAAATCACATTATTAAACCATGGACACGTAATGCTGTAATTTATCCAGCTTAATGAGATGCTTTCTGTAATACACTTTACTCTAAAGAGATGGTTTCACACTATTCATTAAAAGTCTCAAAATTAATTACTTTAATTTTAATTTTTTTGCTTTGTTTTATGGAGACTTCCTTAACTTCAGCTTCTACTATCATATTGGCCCCTTTCAAGCATTAGGAATATGTACTATGAGGCCTCCTTTTTAGCAGAGGTAAATGCCTATCATGTGGTCTTATACAATTACATAAACAAATGTACTTATTAAAACTTTAGTTACACAATAAATATGGCAAGTGCCCATGCACAACAACTTTGTGTGTTTTAATGGTTCTGATATTTTAAAGCTATATTTGGTTTTTTGTTAAGTCAGGAGTTGCCAACCTTTTTGGAACAGTGGGCACATTTCAAATTTTGAGAGTGTGTTGGTGGCATCAGTCCCAAATGGCTGCCAGGGGGTGGCATTGAACACAACATGGCTGCCATGTGGTCGCATAACACAAAATCAGAGTCACCATTGTCATGGTGAAGCTTTTCCCATATTTTTATTTCCACATTACAAAGGCTTAACCTGTTGAATTTCTGCTGTCATGCAGCTGTTAAAGGCACAACAACCCTTTCCCCCCCCAGTACCAATGTTAAGCCAAAGTCTAGGCTGACATCCTGTATGCTCTTACCTGGGATTAAGTCTTATTAAACACAAAGAGACTTCTGAGGTTACATGTATACCATTGTGCTGTAAATTGACTATGCCAGAATGTTAACTGGGGCTGGTTACAGGGACCATACGACTCCCCTGTTACAAAAGCTCCACTGGTTGCCACTCTGTTTCTGGACACAATTCAAAGTGCTGGTGATGACCTATAAAGCCCTATATGGCTTAGGTCCAGGCTATCTGTCAGACCGTATCTCCTTATATGGGCCTGCCTGGGCCCTGAGATCCTCAGGAGAGGCCCTTCTCTCAATATCTATGTCCTCACAAGCACAACTAGTGGGGACGCGAGATAGGGCCTTTTCGGTGGCTGCCCCGAGGCTTTGGAACTCCCTTCCTAGGGAAGCAAGAATGGCCCCCTCCTTGCAGTCCTTCTGTCAGCAAGCAAAAACTTTTTTATTTCAACAAGCCTTTGGAACTGAAAGCTGTTAAGGACAGGTCTTGAAGGGTGCTGCATTGCTGTTGCCTAATTGTATTATTTTAAACTGAGTTTAAATTATTTTAACTGTATGTATGAATGGTTTTAATACTGTAAATTGTTTAATTTGATTTTAATCTAGACTTTTGTATGTTTTTAATTATATGTGTGCTTTTATCTGGAAGCCGCCGTGAGTTCTAGTTTTGGAAAAAGGGCGTGGTAAAAATAATGATAATAAATAAAAATAAATAAATACAGTGAATTCTTAATGAATTCCTGGTCTTTAGCTGGTGCACAGCAGTAGATATGCCTAAGCATCTTTGCAAAGTTTTCACATTTGCCTTTTGCTGGTAGGGGAAATTCTTTAAAAGCCACCCACACTTATTGTGGAGTAATATTTGCAGAAAATAAGTTATAGGGACTACCTGATCTCAGATGAACCCGCCAGTAGTGGCAAGTGGGATGGCATGGGTGGAGCTCCATTGCTCTCCCAACTTCCCAACATCACTTACAGAGAAGGCAAGTGGTGATGTGTGGGGAGCTTGGTGTGGTGCAGTGTGGCAGCTGCAGCATAACATGGATCCATCACCACGTGCTGTGCCATGCTATGCTCCCTGAGCCTCATCCCTCTCCTTCTCAGTAAGTGGTACATGCTCTACGTACCCATGTACTCTTGAAAGATTTTCAGTGAGACACAGTATAAGAAGAAAGCCCCACCCCATGACTCTGTTCTGGATCTGTATTTAGCGTTTTTTAAAGACTCATGCAACTTCAAGTGACACATTTAGCATCATGTGAGCCTGGCTCTTAATATTTGTATAAGCTACGTACACCAATCAATAGGCAGAGGCAGTGACTGCAGCCCTGCTTCTCTTGATGTGTTCATGTAACACAGCTGGGAGACTGTATGGCTTTGTAATGAAAATATAAAATTAGATAAGGTCTTATGGCAGCATGGATTCTTTAGGAAGCAAGCAGCCACCTACTCCAAGCTATTTTACCTAAAAAGAAAACCTACCTTCCATATGAACGCAGTGCAGATTTAATGCAATGTCAATTTAAGACAAGTAAATTAGGAGAAAAAACTGACATAGCCTGAAGCAAAAGGATTCTTCTGTTAGGACAAGAACTCCAAGAAATGAAACCATCTATTTTAGGTGGCATATTCCCTATATTAACCTGCAGATTTTTGATACATTTTAAGTATTTTGGGTGCAGACTAAACTCCCTATTCATCTCACCCACCAAATGCTACCGCAGTGACTCAGGATGCTATTAGCAAAATAGAATTTTAAAAATAAATATTTGTTGCTATAGGAGCACCAGCTGCTGAGAGCCTGATTACGTTCCCAACCCACAGAGAAATCTGTCACAAATGACACTTGTCTTGTGGCTACAGGAGACAGAGCAAAGTCAGTATGGCCCAGTCACCATCCAGAGGACCAAGATCTCTTGTAGGCATGCCCTTCAAGCACAAACATCACCAGTGAAGGGAAGCAACACTTTTGCCTCCAGGGACCAGACAATGAGTTGAATCCCGTCCTTCCCAGACCCGAGTCACCGCTATCATGCAAATGTTGTTGTTATGGAGTATGTGCAAATTTCCTTTTATTTGAGATGTAACAAATGTAAAAATTAAGTTCTAGATTTAATTGTCTCAAACATTTAAGGATAGAGTGAAATACAAATTGAGGATATTATTCAACATAGCACTAAGGTGAGATTTCCATCATTGCAAGGATTTTTCCTTGCATGATAGAACATTCTCACTCCCTCTTTCCATGGCCCCTCTAAATCTGCTCTGGGTTTTCCCCAAACCTCCCAAGCAGATCTGGGGATTGTGAGGGGGGGGTCCCTTGTGCTAGTGCTGATGCTTGTGCTAGCACAAAACATTCATTGAACCCTGCCCTTAAGAAATAACTAAATAGGTAGGTAGGTAGGTCAGTCAGGAATTATAGTTAATATCACTTAACCCAAAAGTATAGAACAGGGCTGGGCACATTGTGGCCGTCTGGATGCTGTTGGACTATAACTGCCATTAGCTATGCTGGCTGTGGCTGATGAGAGTTGGAGCCCAACAACATTGGGCAGGCCATAGACTCCTTACCACTTGTATGCAGAAAATGTTGATAGTAATCCTTGAAAAGCAATGGTAGCTGTGAGTCTGTAAGAAAAAAATCCACAAGCCACAGTGAGGCAATGCCTTTATTGGGATCAACTAAAATGTCACAGAACTGTGGCAAGCTTTCAAGTTCATCTGGCAAGATGTTACACAAAGCAGGGGATGAAGGGCATGAGGAATCATGAAAAACAAAGAAGTGCATTTTTTATTTTTATTTATTTTATTGATACAGTTGAGAACAGCTCAGATCATACATTAACTGAGAGGTAGGAGGGTACATCAAATATAAAATAGATTTTCCTGCACTTATCATACGAAGAAGAAGAAGTACAAAAGATAGGCTGATGTTGTAGTCATGAGGTCAGGCTTTACACTCAATTCTAAGATGGAGATTGCTGGCTGAATAAGTTCCTTCCGAGTGCTGTGGATATTAAGTTACTCACTTTTTATTCTGGGATGGATAAGCAATGGCTGACCCTCATCTCTGAGGATTTAGTCTGGTTTATAACCTAGGATCTGTCCCAGACCTTAAAATCAAGCACTCTGGATCCTGGGATAGGCAGGGAAAAGAGAAGGTTTGTAGTGTAATTTAGCAAAGCCAGGGATAAATTTGGATGAACTGTTTCTGTGTTTCACTGATGTGCATGTGTGTACAGTAATGCTCTGGTCATAGGATACCATTTGAAAATAGATAAGCTGTCTCATACATGCAGATATATTCGTGATACTGTGTTTTTCTTCTCCAGCACACATACTAAATAAGAGGCATTGATTATAGCCATGCACCTTAATTTGAATAATTGCTTTTTACTGCTCATAAGAATGACAATGATTGTGTTATTGGGATTATATTGATGATCTATGGAGGCAACCATTCTGTGTTCCATGACCTTTGGAAAAAATAGGCATTGGCAAGTTAAAACTCCTTATTGACTTGAGTACTATGGATGGGTTTCACAACTTACGCTTGTAAAACTTTTAAGAACTTGTGGTTTCATTGTCTATTAAGTTTCAATGGGCCCCCTCATAAACCAATGAAAATGAAAAGTTTGTGCTGTACATTCTCCTGTCCCAAAGAGGGGATGAACCTTATTTGTGGATGCAGTTATGCATAAGGTGTCTGTGTGGCTTTTATATACTCCTCCAAAGTATTCTCTGTAAATGAAGTAGGAGAATTTGAAGTTGCATAATACTTGAAGCACATGAGAGCTTCAGGAACACAGTCTCCACCATCCACTAAGTAGCATCTGAGGCCTGGCTAATTGGACAGGTTGGTTCGGTACCTTAGATAGGAGGAAAGGCCCTGGTTTGGACATTAATGAAATGTTGGCAACTGAACTGTCTCCCCATCAGCATAATTCCTATAGAGTCCTTTACATGTAGTCACCCAATTTATTTTTCTTTTCCAAAAAAGAAGGGATTATGAAAATCAGGCTCTCATATGAGTGGATTTGTATGCAAAGCAGAATGCATCACATGCTACTTTATGCTGTGATGGAAAGGGGCTTACATCACAAGCTGAATATGAGCCAACAGTGTGATGTGGCTGCAAAACAGGCAAATGCTATATTAGGCTGCATTGACAGAAGTATAGTTTCCAAATCACGTGAAGTATTGGTTCCCCTCTATTCAGCACTGGTTAGGCCTCATCTTGAGTACTGCGTCCAGTTCTGGTCTCCACACTTCAAGAAGGATGCAGACAAACTGGAATGGGTTCAGAGGAGGGCAACAAGGATAATCAGGGTACTGGAAACAAAGCCCTATACTAAGAAACTGAAAGAACTGGGCATGTTTAGCATTGAGAAGAGAAGACTGGGGGGAGATATGATAGCACTCTTCAAGTACATGAAAGGTTGTCATACAGAGAAGGGCTGGGATCTCTTCTCAGTCATCCCAGAGTGCAGGACACGGAATAATGGGCTCAAGTTGCAGGAAGCCAGATTTCAACTGAACATCAGGAAAAACTTCCTAACTGTTAGAGCCATATGACAATGGAACCAATTAGCTAGAGAGGTAGTGGGCTCTCTGACACTGGAGGTATTCAAGAGGCAGCTGGACAGCGATCTGTCGGGAATGCTTTGATTTGGATTCCTGCATTGAGCAGGGGGTTGGACTTGATGGCCTTATAGGCCCCTTCCAACTCTACTATTCTATGATTCTGTGTATCCTCCATTGTATGAAAATGACCGATATCCAGGTTAAATGTCTGACCAGGCCGGGGCTACTACAGGGTGAAATCTGTATCTAAAACGGCAAACACAAACTGTAATGGTAAGTATTTGATGCTGCAACACAATGAACATATAAGGATCAATTAAACAAGCAATTTTACTTACCAACAATGCTGAGCTTTGAAAGCATCCTCTCTTTATTATGGAGCTTTTGCTAGTGTAAGAAAATAACACTGATTTGTAACAGTCCAGGATTACTCATTCACTCCAAGTGTGTTTCATGAAACTGTCTGTGTTGTGGTCTGAGATTTGAATATACGATCCATCTATCTTCAATATAGATTCACAAACATTTATATAAACGGTGTGCATTGGCTCTTTTGTGTGGGTTGAATAACAAGGCAAATTGGGGTAATTTCTCCCCAAGTCAAAGTGCAATGTCAATTAACACCAAGTTGGATCAGGGCCTCCACAAAGTCACAGAACATTCTGTTGCACTGTTTCTGTATTGGTAAGGTTCTGTATTTTACTATATAATAGCTCTATATGTCCATGGGCTTTACAAGAAGTTAAGGCTGTCAAAAATATTGTCTTCAGAGTACAGAAGAGTTCTGGATTTATTTATTTTTTAAACACAGCAGTGGAGGACAAAAATCCTGCATTGCTCTGGTTTAGCAATGTTTTTTTTTAAAAAAATCCAGAGCTCATCAGTAGTTCACAAGCAGCATTCTAGACAGCCTCACATAGTAAGGCCTATTGGAGACCTATAAAGGCATATTAGAAGGCCCATAAACCTACTGGAGGACACAAACAACCAGCAGAAAGAAAGGCTGGTGTAAAGCTGCAGTGTACAGGCATAAATACACACCACTTGACCACCTGTTAATTATTTGAATATAAGAAAGAGACAAACCTCTGCTCACGCTCCCCAAATGGATTATGAGGGAAAGTGAATCTATTGTATGTCTCCCACAAAAAGTCCTTGGACCTATTTCTCTATAATTTGGCAGATTTAATCCACTCGGGAAGGGCCCCTGTGCATGTAAATTTCATCCACTTTGGTAAAAAAGGGAGAAGGTTATAGCCTTTTTAAAATATTCCCATCACAGTAAATGGGGCCACAAAGCTTTGTTCTGTACAGAGAAACTCAGGAGGAGAATTACAGATCAAAGTAGAGAGAGCACAGAGAGACTCAGAAACAGATTGGATGTTTCTTTTGATAAAAAAATGCATAGATACATGGAGAATCTGGGGATTTCAATTCTCAAAGTTTTAGTAACACAATTTGATCCCTTTTGATCCATTTTCCACAAAGGTGTCAAAAGTCCTACCTTAACACCTACAAAATAAATTGATGCCATAAGCTATATATGTAGAAATCCTTAATATAAACATGCCAATTGGGCATGCTCATCTTTTAAATACTATGTAACGGGAACACAGATGCAACACTGATGTAGTGAATTGGATATTCTTGGCATTACTTGAAAAATTGTGTAACAATTGACACATTTATATATTCTCCTATTTATGTGCATTGTAGATATAATATATATTGACCCCCCCCCATATCCTTCCACAGTTCATCACTGGGAAAAGGAAAAAAAACACAAGGAAGCATAATAATTTGCTGCCGTCCCAAAAGAGTATCAGTTTTATAAGATCAAGGGTATAATGAAGAGCATCACCTTCTTTAATACTGAATAATCATCAGCTCGTACAGTTCACCTGACTATAATTACAGCAGTATAACAAAGGGAAGAGGCTTAAGATTTTTCTGGGAGCATATTACATTTCCCATTGTTGAGTTATACAAGTGACCTCACAAGTCACTTTAAGAATTAAGGAGTAGCTCAACATTATTGTAATTGGAGTGCTTAGCAATAGGTTTACATATTTTATACCAGCTATGTGGAAACTGCCAAAAAGCCTTTTCATGATCCATGCAAGGAACATAATGAATACACATGCTTACCATGTGGACTTCTTGAATTGAACACACACACACTCACATGTGTGGCATCAGTTGACGCTTGTATAGAGTTTCTAAGTCTGCAATCTCAAATCCACTTACTTGGGACTGGGAGTAAGTCCCATTGAATTCAACAGGACTTGCTTCTGAGTAGGACTGCACTGCAAACAATTCAGGGCATCACTGTTGACAACATCTCTGCATGTTATTCTCCCCTTCTTCCTCCAAAAGGAGCCATTTCTATGGAGGGCTCAATAAATCGTAGAGTTTTATTGTGTCCCTGGAACTGCCTAAATTGGGAGGGTGGCTGTCAGGCCACAATCTGAGGCTGGTGTACTCCTCCAACAGGCAAGGCAGTTCACAGGTTGTGTTCTACCTGCATGGCGTGTTGATGAATAAGCATTTCCTAATGGTTTCCACTTACCTTGCTCCTTTTTTGTATTGTCAGGGGTGTGTTGACATCAGGAAATTGAGTTTTAGACCCTTCAAAAGACCACTGTGAATTGTTTGCAAGGCACTTTGAGGGTAAAGTTGCTCACCTCTGCAGCAATTTTGATGCCCCATTCACATCTAGTGTAGTCCCCAGTGTGGTGTCCAGTGCAACATCTACTGCAACTTCTTGGGATCAGTTTCAGTTGATGCGGCCTGATGATGTGGACAAGGTGCTTGCGATGATGCAGATAGCAATGTGTCCTCTCGACCCTTGCCCTTCTTGGCTGATTAAAACTTGCCGAGGGGGTTTGACCGAGTGGATCCAGGGTGTGGTCAATGCATCATTGCAGGAGGGTTACAGATGCCCTGAAAGAGGCAGTGATCTGACTGCTCCTGAAAAAGCCCACGCCGGACCTATTGGTTTGTGACAACTACTGCCCAGTCGCAAATACCCTCTTCTTAGAGAAGTTGATTGAGAAGGTTGTGGTGCAGCAATTGCAAGTACTCTTGGATGAAACAGATTATCTTGACCCATTCCAATCTGGGTTCAGGCCTGGTTATGGGACTGAATCAGCCTTGGTCACCCTGATGAATGACCTTTATCGGGAGAAGGACGGGGGAGTGTGACCCTGCTATTCTTACTTGATCTCTCAGCTGCTTTTGATACTATTGACCATGCTATCTTTCTGAACTGACTTGGTGAGATGGGTATTGGAAGCACTGTTTTACAGTGGTTCTGATCCTGCCTCCAGGGTCACTTTCAGAGAATAGCACTGGGTGATTGTGTTTCACTGCCTGGCAGTTGTGCTATGAGGTGCCACAGGGTACCATCTTGTCCCCAGTGCTCTTTAACATCTATATTTTATGATGTTTTAGAGTGTTTTAGTGTTTTTGTTTGCCACCCTGGGCTCCTACTGGGAGGAGGGGCAGGATATACACTTTTATTGTTGTTGTTGTTGTTGTTATAACAGTGTAATTATAACTAAACTAAATAAATGTAATGTATAAACCAACCCTGAGTCCAGGTTAAATTGGAAGATGGAAGTAAGTAGTGAAAAAGTGTGATCTTGGAATTAGGAGGGTTTTTAAAAGGGAATATTATATACACGCCATTTCAAATGTTGCTGCCATGGTGCATCTAGTTCTGTTTTTTAAAAAAAATAAAAATAAAACATAACTACTAGGCCATTAGAAAATGTAAATAAAACACTTAAATATTTCAGTTTTTGTTTACTTTATAACTTCAGTAATTTATATCTCATACCTTCTGTGTTAAATAATGTCCCCAGGTTGTCTTAGGAGGGCAAACAAGAGAAAATGATAAAATAAAGCACTGAACTCAACAAAGGAATACAGCAACCATCCATTCAAATTGACAGTAAAATCAAAAATGCTTTATGTTTGTTTTTTAAACCAAACACTGGCAATTCTTAAAACCCTGGGGAAGCAGAATGTTCTTATCTGGTGCCTAATGGCATCAATGGTAATGCCAAGTAGGCCTTCCTGGGGAACTACTGGCATCCTTTTTACTCTCATTCCAAAAGAAAAGAGCTGCATTTGAAAAGGCGCTCTCTCACAGTTAGCTCAGATGTTGGGGGTACCCAGGGAAAGATGCCTGATGATGATTTCATGGACAGCTTGATGCAGATAATGTGGTCCAACAGGCATTTGGTCTGAAGCTGTGGAGTGCTTTAAGATCAGCTCAAAAGCTCAAACTGCTCAAAAGCTTACTGAAACCAGTGAAGTTTGTTTCGATACCGACAAAATATGATCCCTTCACCTGGCCACTGTTAGCTGTCCAGCCACAGACTTCTGGACTTGCTACAGCTTCTGAACTATCTTCATGGCTGACATCCATGACTCTGCAGCCCATGGGTCCCCAAATGACTATCTAGAGAGGGCTGATGATGGAGGCAGAGGTAGACAGGCCCAGCATTAGGGTTGCCAGGTTCTTGGCCTGAGACCGATCCTGTATCTTTAGGAGAAGAGAAAGTCAGCCAAGTACAGGTGTTCTTTCAACTCTGTAATGGGAAAATCCACAAGGTGGAATTCTCCCTTTCCCTTGCACAACTTTTAAAGGTACAGAAGACCTCTTCGTTGCCAGGCCTGGATTCCAAGAGGTCTTCTGTATCTTTAAAAGTTGTGGAGGGGGAAGGGAGAATTCCACCTTGTGGTTTTTCCCATTACAGAGTTGCAAGAACACCTGCACTTGGCTGACTTTCTCTTCTCCTAAAGATACAGGATCAGTCTCAGGCCATGGACCTGGCAACCCTACCCAGCATCCACATCCTTCTTATTTTTAAAAAAATATTTTATATTTAGTGGAAAGTCAGCCAGGCATGTACATTATTATATGTGCTAGGAACATAGGAAGCTGTCTTTTACCAAGTCAGACCCTTGGTCCAACTCACTCAGTATTGTCTACGCTGGCTGGCAGCTGCTCTCCAGGGTTTCAGGCAGGAGATATTCTCAGCCCTGCCTGGAGATGCCGGGGACTGAACCTGGGACCTTCCGCATACAAAGCAGATGCTTTACCACTGAGCTATGGCTCATTTGATTATTTTTACTTTGAAAATGCATTGTCCTTTTCTACAACAAAATGGTGGTTGTTCCCAAGTAATTGTGTTTAGCATCAGGGCTACAGAAGCAAATTCCATTGTATTCCTGTACTAATGGTGGTGCTATGATTTAGGTGAGTTTAAAATGTAGAACCTGCACATGCTCAAGAGTATTTGTTCTGTTGTCAAGGTATAAAGCATGGAGGAGGAGAAGATAAATGGTCATTGCTTGCTTCACAACTGAAGTAATATACATGGCTGTCTAACCTGCATGGGGTGTTGTGTAAGATCATTAATTCCAAGATCTAAAATTATCTAGCTGCACCACTGTCAATGTGAGCTCCACATAAAGCATACTGAAGTAATCTAACCTGAAAGTTACCAGGGCATAGATGCCAGGGTCAGACTATCGCTGTCCAGGAGAGGTCTCAGGGTAGAGACACACTTACTGTTGTGCCAGTTCCAATGTATCTCTGCCTCTCTTTTCTGAAAACGGGGGCACACAACGCCAGACAAACTCTGTCCCTTTTTACTCTAAAACTCTGGTCAGATCAACTAGTGTGCCTTTTTTTAAACAAATTCAGCTTCAGGCAGATCTCACAACTGCTTGAAAGATCAGGTGTGGCCAATGGAAACACTTGGCTGCAGGCTCAGGCAGAGGCAGTGATTGGCCCAACACTTCCCTGTGGGCAGTTCTGAAAAGTCTGAAGCTGCCCTGGGCTCTTACTAGAAGGAAGGGCAGGATATAAATCTGATAGATAAATAAATAAAATAAATAAATCAGCAGTGGGGAAGGGAGGTGTGGCCAACAGAGGGCAGAGCTGCTTTAAAGCACAGCCAGAAAAACCATTCTGGCTCCTCTTGAAGCAACTAGTGTGCCCGTAGGCTAAGTTAACTTACAAGCCTCAACTTGATAGAAGCACACATGTGGTTCCCTAAGGGTGTCCCATCCAAGCATTGACCAGACCTAGACTTGCCTAGTTTAGCAAAGTGCTGGTCTCGTGTATACCCTAGGCATCCTTCCACACACACCCAGCTTCAGGCAGCCCCTCTCCTTTATATACCTGGAGCAGAGAAAAAAACAACAGGATGGCAGGGTTGTGGAATCATGGGAACTGTGGTTTGTTAAGAGTGGTGAGAACTATAACTGTGAGGGGGAATCCTTCCCAGGACTCTTTAGGGGATGTTGTGCACTTTAAATGCGAGTTGGATGTGCTTTAAACATCTTGTGTGAATCCACTTAATAAAATTTGCCTACATGTAAATTGTTTTAATTAATTTTTCAAAATGGAAATGAGCTATAAACTGTAGTGGGTGACCATGGGCTACTCACCATCTCTCAGCCTATCTGCCCCTCAGGATGAAAACAATGGAGAACCATGACCACCCCAAGGCATACTTAAAATGTAAAGGAAGTGTTGTACAACCATAGTGTGAAATCGGATACTTATTGGGACACAATATGACAAAATATTTATATAAGCATGACTATCAAATATGTTTATTATTTATACAACCTGTAAAGATATTTCTAATGCAATCCTATGTTTGTTTACTCAGAAGCAAGTCCCAATGTATTCAATGGGGCTTACTTAACCAGGGAAAACTGTACCCTGAAGTGATAAGGAACTTGTTCTTTTAACAAGCCTTTTAAGCTGAGACTTTATCTCAGTCTGTGTCTGTGTTAGAATTGCTTTTTAATATGTTTTTAAACCTTTTCTTTAATAAAATGTTTTCAAAGCTTTTAAAATTGTTTTTTTAAGATGTTTTGTTTTAATATATTTTAAAGTCTGTTTTTATGATTTTTAAAGTGTTTTTAGTGCTTTTGTTTGCCGCCCTGAGCTCCTACTGGGAGGAAGGGCGGGATATAAATCAAATAATAAATAAATAAAAATAAATAAACTTCATTCACTCAACCCAAAATTCAGAATCATGCCACTTTAAGCTGTTTTGCAACTGTTTAAACTTGTTTTATGGTTATTGGTTTTTAAAGTGATTTATTTCTTATTGTGAGCTGCCTTTGTTTCCAATCACCAACCCTACCTCACAGGGTTGTTGGAAAGGACACACACACACACACAGAGGTGTAAAAATACACCCCATATAATTCTAGCCATGTCTACTCAAAAGTAAGTCCTAATGGAGTATTGGATTAAATACTTTCATATTTCATAGCTCTGGGTCTGACTCTTGCACAGAAGAGAGAAAAAACTTTAAGCCATATTACTTACACAAACTGCAAAATCTGAAAGCCTCCATTTTCTGATGTTGAAATTAAGTTTAGGCATGCCTGGATCAAGAAGTCACAACCTGGCTTCATTTATTGGCTACAATCCTGAAAGGGCGGGGTTAGAGCCAGAGCTTGAACAAGTTACTTTTTTAAACTACAACTCCCATCAGCCCCAGCCAGCATGGCCACTGGACTGGGGTGATGGGAGTTGTAGTTAGAGCTAGGAGCTGTTCTAAACATCTGTAAAACAGATTTAACAGTCGTGCAGGGGGGCGGTTGATGTTTTGGTGTATATCTCAGGAATCAGACCACCTAGAAACTTACATTGTTTTTTAAATTGAAGCTGACAGTCTGGAGATTAAGGGGCGCTAGCCGGAGAGCTGGAGGGCCCCCCAAAAACCAGAGACTCTGGCCGAAAACCAGAGATCTGGTAACCCTACTCCCCACTGAGGTGTGTCTGTCTCCCTCATTACTGACTTGCAAGAGGAATTTAAAAACATTCCTGTTTAACCAGGCATATGATAGCTAAAGGAGACTGCTCCTGGCAACCCAGAGATCACTGGACGGAAGAATGTGTTTATATGTAACTGTTTTTAGATTGCTTTTTGTTGTTGGCATGTTTGCTGTCCTGGGCTCCTTCGGGAGGAAGGGTGGGATATAAATTCAATAAATAGAAAAATAGGTAGGGTGCCAGAGAGCTGATCAAGATATTCACCCAGCTTTCTATTTTCTTTGTGTGGTGCTGGAGCAGGCACACAAACTACATTCTACCATGTGTCCATATGGTAACATGGGCCTGTACCACTTTATATGCATAGGCCCAGAGCTTGGAAAAGTTACTTTTTTAAACTACAACTCCCATCAGTCCCAGCCACCATGGCCACTGGATTGGGCTGATGGGAGTTGTAGTTCAAAAAAGTAACTTTTCCAAGCTCTGCATAGGCCTAACTTTTTGAAAGTAGGGTGGCCATTAGGGTTGCCAGGTTCATGGCCTGAGACTGATCCTGTATCTTTAGGAGAAGAGAAAGTCAGCCCAGTGCAGGTGTTTGTGGAACCCTGTAATGGGAAAAACCACAAGGTGGAATTCTCCCTTCCCTCTGCACAACTTTTAAAGATACAGAAGACCTCTTGGAGGCTGGGCCTGACAACCAAGAGGTCTTCTGTATCTTTAAAAGTTGTACAGGGGGAAGGGAGAATACCACCTTGTGGTTTTTCCCATTACAGAGTTGTAAGAACACCTGCACTTGGCTGACTTTCTCTTCTCCTAAAGATACAGGATCAGTCTCAGGCCAAGAACCTGGCAACCCTAGTGGCCATGCATCCTACTTTACAGAAGACATCCTGGGTTTGAAAGGGCTTTCAGATGATGACCCTCTCTGCGAAGGTGTCCTCTATTTGAAGGGCTGTCCAGTGCAAAAATAAAAAAACACAAGGAGGGAGAGCAGAGACCTTGAAATTGCCCATCACACAGGTCACCTGCTCACATTCTTTCCCATTAGGGCAAGATGTGTTTTCTGTTTAAATTATAGGAATTACTTCTAAATTTGCATCTATACATATAAATTACTATATGCAAATTTTATGCAAAGGTTTCTCCTCTTGCATCCTCTTTCTTGGCAACACATTTCCTTTTTGTTTGACAAAGTGTAAGTGGACATCCTACTTGAAAGCAAGCTTTTGTGAGGCCTAGGGATAGATTGATGGGTAATGCCATTGAGTGATGCTCAGCAGTGTTTGGATTGCCTAGTGGGCAGATTCTAGCACTAAAGATGTTTCCTTACCTAATGTGTACAACTAAAAAAACCCAAGCCACTTGGAAGGAGGACAAATTTGCTGCTTGCTTTATTGGCAACAGGTCCAAAACAGCTTCACCCACAAAAATTGTGAGGCTGGTGTGTCCCCCCTACCCCCAGTCTGTTTGCAGCCCTACACTCTTCTATCACCACCATCAACAAAAGTTCCAACATGATGCTGGTGCCAGAGAATTAGAATGTATTGAATTAGTCTGTCAACCATATCAAGAGAAAAACAAAAAATAAAATGTATTTAATATGCCACATAAAGTGTACCTGGTGCCAATGGAAAAGATGGATAGAATAGATTCAGCTAGTGCACTGATAGTTTAAGCACTTCTTTTGGGTGTAGAGTTACCAGGTCTCCGGTTTTCGGCCGGAGTCTCCGGGTTTTTTTGGGGCCCCTCTGGCTCTCTGGCTAGCACCCCTTAATCTCTGGACTCTCAGCTTCAATTTTTTTAAAAATTAAGTTTCTAGGTGGTCTGGTTCCCGAGACATACACCAAAATGTCAGCCGCCCCCATGACTGTTTAATCTATCTAACTGATACGATGCTGAAGTTGGTTCCTAGTTCCCAGTTCCTTATTTGCATGAAAGTTCAAAACACTAAAAAAGAAGAGTTGACAACTACAGCAACTTCAAACAAAACTTAACATGCCTCTGAACCCCAAAATATCTGTTAGGGTACCCTGTATGATGTTGTGAACCGCCCAGAGAGACATAGACTAAGGGCGGTATAGAAATGGAATGAAATAAATAAATAACACTGTGATCGGGGGACTCTCCTGGTCAAGAATAACAATACATTTATGCAATCAAAATCATCAGGCTTCTGATATTATCATAAATACATAATGATGTCATAAAATCATAAAAAATAAGTAACTGGGGGTACCCACCCCAAACTCTGCTCTGGAACAGGACAAATCATATACCCCAGGAAAGGGGAGGGTGTCCTCTATGAGATGCCACTGCATCCCGCCTGGCCAAGAGTTTCTGCTGGGTGCAGGGCACCGAGGAGAGCATCTATGCAAAATCAAAGCAGACCAAAACATACAGGAAAAAATAAGTAACTGGGGGTGCCCACTCCAAAATCTGCTCTGGACCAGGACAAATCATATACCCCAGGAAAGGGGAGGGTGTCCTCTATGAGATGCCAGTGCATTCCATCTGGCCCAGAGCTTCTGCTGGGCACCGGGCACTGGGCACGCATAGGTGCATCAATGCAAAATCAAAATGGACAAAAACACATAGAAAAAAATATGTAACTGGGGGTCCCTGTGATGTTCATGTATTAGTGTATATATGGTAAGTGCTGTTTGTATAGGAGATACATGGTAAGTGGAATGAAAGAGGAGGGGGGAGTGAATGAGCAGTAGAATGCTGGATGATTGGCTGAGTGTTTAGAATGGCTGAGGGTATAAATGGAAGGATGACAGTTAAATCTGGGTGAACGGTGAACGTGAGTGGGTTGTTTTGGTGGGTTTTTGAGAGGAGATTGGGTGGAGAGTTGGTGGATGTGAGGAGAGTGTGGAGTACTGATTAATACTAAGACCAGTACCTCAGGAATAGATGAAACCATATGCTTAAGTGCCTTTATAAAGAAATCTTGTTATCTCTGTTATTTAATAAATATATTTGGTTTACCAAAAGCCTGATCCTTGGCTGGGGTTCCACAGACCAGAAGGGAGGGTAAGGTAAATACCAAGGCTGAAGGGTAAGAAATGGTGGCAGCGGTGAAGAGAATAACACCACAAGTATTCAGAGCAAACCAGGATTATCTGCATTGATACAAAGGGATTGGGACAGCTTAAGCACGCAGTCACAGAGGTAACCTGATAGAGAGACTCAGGCAGAGTCTCTGGGAATACGGATTATAGGACGTGACTGGTGGTGCTGCCTAGCAGGGGGATCTGGTGAGGTCTATGCTAGAGCGGGGAGAGAAATCATAAAAAAGGACAGTCCGGACTGGTGGAGTCCCTGGTGGTGCCTAGTGACAGGCAGTAGCCACAAGCAGGTAGGAACCTGACAGGGAGAGCCAGGGAAGGGCATCACAGGTGGTGGCAGAGGTGGGATACGAACAAAGGAGACTACGTCACAGGTGTTGGCTGTAGCAGTGGTACGAATACTAGAGAATCCCTAACAGTGGTGTGGCAAACAGAAATAACAAAACAAGATTGTTTGTGAGAGTGACTGGCAAAGAGTGTGTGGCAAAGAGTGAGTGAACTCAAACACCATGGCTGAATATATAAAAATGAAAAGAGAGGAGCTGGTGGAGAAGTGCATAACATTCAATTTACCTCATGAGGGTAAAGGGGTAGATGAATTGAGGGTAGCACTTATAGGATTTGCAACTGCCCAGCAAAAACAACCTTTCAGGGAAGAGACCCCAGAAGGATACTTAAGCAATCCCGCTTATATAGAGTATTTGAGAGAGAAGTTAAGATGGGAGGCTGAGGAAAAAGACAAGCAGAGGGAGTTGGAAACTGAGAGATTGAGGATGGAAGCTGATGGGAAAGATAAACAGCGAGAGTTAGAAACTGAGAGATTGAGGATGGAAACTGAGAGAATGAGAGTGGATGCTGAGATACAAGGGGAAAGATTAAAATTGGATAGAGAGAAATTTCACTCTGAGGAGACAAGGAAAGACAGAGATGGAGCAAAAATAAAAATTACTCCAAAGGACTTTGCTGTCTATGAGCCTGGTCAAGATCCTCAAATTTATCTCACAACCTTTGAAAAGGCAGCTCAATTGTGGGGGCTACCTGAAGATAAATACATGCAGTATTTATCAAACCTGATCAAAGGGGAATTGGCTGAGGTATACCAATATTTCCCCTCAGACAAGCCCGTCACTTATGCTGAGTTTACAGAGGCAGTATACAAAAGATTCAGACTGGGACCTGACTACTTTAGAAAATTATTCCGAAACTGTCAGATCCAAGCAGGGAGGTCTTTTGTTGAACTAGGAGCAAAGTTGATGGATATATTTGGAAAGTGGATGAGTAGTGCAAAAGCTCAGTCAGTGGAAGAGGTAAAAAGCCTCATGATACTGGATCAATTATTCCATCAGTTACCACCAGAAATAAGGCTCCTTGTCAAAGACCGTTCCCCTACATCGGTGCAGGAGGCCGCAGAGATGGCGGATCACTTTGCTTCCAATAGAACTGGCTGGGTGGGGAAAACATCAAGAGATTTTAAACCCAGACCGTATAGTGGCGGCAGAAAGGATGTGGTGCCACAGCGAGTGAGTCCTCCAGTAAAATCTGAAGGGCACAGGACACCCCAGAGTGGATCTGTGTACCCTAAAAGTGAGGAGAAATTATGCTATAAATGTGGTAGACCGGGGCACCTACGTTTTCAATGTGAGGTTGCCAACCCCATTAGTAATCCTGCTCAGGCAAGGGCAGTAAAAACAGAACCAAAAGATCTAACAACAAAAAAGGTTCAGTTCTGTCAGATAAACTGGACAGAAGTAAAAGACTTGGATTCGAGTCTAAGAGAAGAAGTATGTGTTCAAGGGGCAAATTATTGGGCATTGCTTGATACTGGTGCCGCTTTAATAAAATCTGAGGAAATATTACCTCAGGAAACGGTGACTATCCAAGGAGTGAGGGGAGGTCCAGAAAGCTTACCCATAGCCCTAGTGAAAATGAAATGGAGAAATAAAGAGGGAAAATATAAAGTCGGTATTAATGCCCAGCAACAAGAACCAGTGATACTGGGGAAGAGATGTTATGGGGGCACAAGGGAAAATATATGTGGTGACCAGACAGCAGCTTGGCAAAGAAACATAAGCCATGTTAACACAGGCTGAAAAAAACAGGGTGGAATCTGTTATCGAGCCTAAGGTCACCATAGCAACCACTAGCAGGCCTGCTGAAGGAGACAAACTGTATCAAGTGGTCTCTGGGGAAGAGACAGAGCATTTCAGAGAAGAACTGGATAAGGATACCAGTTTGAATCAAATAAAGGAGCAAGCCCTGACCCAACAGATTCCTTTCACTGACAAACTGAGGAATCAAGTTGTGTGTGAGAATGGGATTTTATATAGACTGTGGATGCCTGCTGAGAGAAAGGATGAATGTGAACCAGTGAAGCAATTGATAGTACCTAGCAAATACAGAACCAGATTCAATGGGGTTTTGAAGGGCATGATAAGAAGTTATGTTCAAGATCACCCACAAGACTGGGATGAACGTTTGGGATGCTTCTTATTTGCATACAGAGAAGTCCCTCAGGAGTCAACAGGCTTCTCACCCTTTGAACTGATGTTCACTAGAAAAGTGAGGGGACCTTTGGAACTGTTAAAAAATTCATGGGAAGGAACCCTGGGAGAGTACAAAACATCTGTAGTAGATTTTGTATTGGAATTCCGCAATAAATTAACATCAATGATGGAAGTGGTGAAAGAGAATCTCAGTCAAGCTCAGCAGAAGCAAAGTTACTGGTATGACAGAACAGCCAGGGAACGTGTGTATGATGTGGGAGATATGGTTATGGCGTTCATACCCAGGAAAAATGACAAATTACAGGCTAACTGGGTGGGACCATATACCATCAGAGAAAGGCTTGACACAGTGACGTATGTAATTACCACAGACCAATTAAACAAAAACAAAGTGGTTCATGTAAATATGTTAAAGCCTTACCATACCAGGGATGCAAAGGTGTTGCAAGTTACCTTATTCCCTGAGGGAAGTGGGCCTGAACTTCCAGATTTGGTACAGGAAAGCAAAGACAAAGGAGGGGTAGATCAAGTGGAATGGTCAGAGGAGGTGAAGGAGGAAGTAAAGGAAGAGATTCTGAGAGTTTTGAAAAACTATGGGAATCTCTTCAGCAATAGACCTGGCCAAACCAGTATAGCCAAACATTCCATTGATACTGGAGATCATGCCCCAATCAGATCTATGCCGTACCGTGTGAATGGGAAAGTTTTGAGTGAAATCAAAAAGGAGGTCGAAGATATGCTGGAATTAGGAGTGATCAGGGAATCTATCAGTCCCTGGGCCTCAAGTATTGTCCTGGTTCCGAAAAAAGATGGAACGATAAGATTTTGCATTGATTATCGGCTAATCAATAAAATTACTGTCCCAGATGCGTATCCTATGCCTAGGGTGGACGCAGTGTTAGAGTTGTTGGGGGCAGCAACCATTATCTCTACGTTAGACCTCTGTAAAGGATTTTGGCAAATGGAACTAGACGAGCAATCCAGAGCCAAAACTGCCTTCAGTACACCAGATGGGTTATATGAGTTTGTGACCTTACCCATGGGACTAAGGAACTCACCAAGTTCATTTCAGAGGCTAATCAATACTGTGTTGCGAGGCATGTCAGATTTTGCAGTGGCCTATATCGATGACGTGGCCATTTTTAGCAAGTCGGTGCCTGAGCATGTCCAACACCTGACAACAGTATTAGAGGCATTAAGAAAGGCAGGCCTCACAATAAAAGCTAAGAAATGCCAGTTTGGACTAAAGGAAGTAATCTATTTAGGACATAAGGTGGGGAGTGGGAAAATGACCCCCTTATGGAGCAAGGCGGAGGCAATACAAGCGTGGCCTATCCCCTTAACCAAAAAGCAAGTTAGGGCATTTCTAGGTGTGGCTGGTTTTTATAGGAAGTTTGTGAAAAATTTTGGGGAAATCGCAACCCCCTTGCATGAATTGACAAAGAAAAAGTGTTCTGAGCGTGTGGTATGGACGGATGAATGTCAAAAGGCTTTTGATCTTCTGAAGCAAGCCTTGTGCCAAGGACCCATATTAATAGCACCAGACTATGAGAAACCATTCATCGTGGCTACAGATGCGTCAGACCTCGCGCTGGGAGTCATCTTGCTGCAGGAGAGAGAAGGCACCAGACATCTAGTGGCGTATCTGTCGCAAGCTGACGCCGAGGGAGAAAAACTATTCGTCGGTCCAAAAGGAGTGCCTAGTGGTCCTGTGGGGACTGAATAAGTTGCACCCATACGTGTGGGGACGAAGATTCACGGTAACAACGGATCATCGGGCCTTGTTATGGTTGCAGACTATGAAAAACCATAATACTATGCTGCAGAGGTGGTCCTGGGCCCTACAAGACTATCAAGTGGACTTCCAGTTCATCAAAGGCAAGGACAATGTATTGGCCGATGGACTGTCAAGGCAGGTGTCTGGGACTGCAGTGACGTGACCAGACGGAGGAACAAAGAAAGACATTTTCCCCAGAGAGACCTGTTTTATTGGTTAACGCGGCGTATGAATCCTGGAACAGGAATAATACTCTACCATTATTTTAAGGGGGGGGGAATGTTCATGTATTAGTGTATATATGGTAAGTGCTGTTTGTATAGGAGATACATGGTAAGTGGAATGAAAGAGGAGGGGGGAGTGAATGGGCAGTAGAATGCTGGATGATTGGCTGAGTGTTTAGAATGGCTGAGGGTATAAATGGAAGGATGACAGTTAAATCTGGGTGGACGGTGAACGTGAGTGGGTTGCTTTGGTGGGTTTTCGAGAGAAGATTGCGTGGAGAGTTGGTGGATGTGAGGAGAGTGTGGAGTTCGGATTAATACTAAGACCAGTACCTCAGGAATAGATGAAACCATATGCTTAAGTGCCTTTATAAAGAAATCTTGTTATCTCTGTTATTTAATAAATATATTTGGTTTACCAAAGGCCTGATCCTTGGCTGGGGTTCCACAGACCAGAAGGGAGGGTAAGGTAAATACCAAGGCTGAAGGGTAAGAAATGGTGGCAGCAGTGAAGAGAATAACACCACAAGTATTCAGAGCAAACCAGGATTATCTGCATTGATACAAAGGGATTGGGACAGCTTAAGCACGCAGTCACAGAGGTAACCTGATAGAGAGACTCAGGCAGAGTCTCTGGGAATACGGATTATAGGACGTGACTGGTGGTGCTGCCTAGCAGGGGGATCTGGTGAGGTCTATGCTAGAGCGGGGAGAGAAATCATAAAAAAGGACAGTCCGGACTGGTGGAGTCCCTGGTGGTGCCTAGTGACAGGCAGTAACAACGAGCAGGTAGGAACTTGACAGGGAGAGCCAGGGAAGGGCGTCACAGTCCCCACCCTGAAATCTGCTCTGGGACAGCACAAATCATATACCCCAGGAAAGGGGAGGGTGTCCTCTATGAGATGCCACTGCATCCTGCCTGGCCCAGAGCTTCTGCTGGGTGCAGGGCACAGAAGAGTGCATCTATACAAAATCAAAGCAGAAAAAGACATACAGGAAAAATAAGTAATTCGGGGTGCCCACCCCAAAATCTGCTCTGGGCCAGGACAAATCATATACCCCATGAAAGGGGAGGGTGTCCTCTATGAGATGCCACTGCGTCCCGCCTGGCCCAGAGCTTCTGCTGGGCGCAGGGGGAGGATGAGGGCATCTATGCAGACAGAAAGGGTAGAGAATCTTCTTACTCTTACTCATTTCCCAGACCTCTTTCTGAAGTGAAGGGTCAAATCTGTAAAGAAGTTTGGAGCAGCCACATTAAAAGATAAGGGCAGGGCATTCCAGTCTGGGGGTTGCTAACTCTGTTTGGATATGGATGTCTTTGCAGAGGATCCCTAGTCAAGCTTTACCAACAACACAAACCAAACTATATCTACTCAGAAGTAAGTCCTGTTGAGTTCTATGGGGGCTTAGTCCCTTAGTACGTGTGTTTACAATTGCAGCCTTCAGGGGCATCCATCTTTACTCCCAAATGCTCCCAACTAACATCTCCACAACACTAGGTCCTTTCTTCCTATAGTGTCCTTCTGGTGACTGGTCTGGCCTGAAGGCACTTAAACCCTTCTTGCTGAAAGCAAGTAGGCTAGATTAAATGTTCCCTACCCAGGCTCCATCTTTTAGCTAAGATGTCTAGCTTAATTTCCAGTCAGATTTTTTTTTAATTATACGCTCCAAGCAACTGTGATTGATGCTTAATGTATCATGCTTAATGACATCACTTGGGCCCACCCCGTGACATCACTCGGGCCTGCCCCGTGACATCACTTGGGCCCACCCCGTGACATCACTCGGGCCTGCCCCATGACATCACTTGGGCCCACCCCGTGACATCAGTTGGGCCCACCCCTAAAATCTCAGGTTTTGGGATGCTTCTGACCTGGCAACCCTATTTGGGTGTCTGAAAGATCACCCAGCAACACAGGATCATTCATATGAAAAGCTGTACAAGTAATAATGGCAAATGGGAACCATGCCAGGAGAAACTGTGCTTGTTACCTGTTTCATTCTTCAGCACTCCTTCTGCAATTTTGAGAATTAGTTCAGAAATGTCTTTAGCTAATGTCCCCATGACTGTGTTAGAGAAATATATACTACCAATCTCATTTAATGAAACACAGAATATTACTATTCCCTGACTTAGTTTAATGTTCTTAAAGGCATGTGTGTGTTATCCACAGGAAAGTTGACAAATTCTGTATCTCTCTAGATGGTAGTTAATTGTTAGTGATGGAATAAATTCATGGCTGATTATCCTGTATCTAGGCAACTTAAAAATAAATGCAGACACTTATTTCATATCTTATTCACCATTGCAGGAAATATAAACCAGGTTCCACAATATGTCAGCTCTCAGAGGTATGACACATTAGCTTGATAGACTATATTAAGACTAATATGCATTTGAAGTGAGATCGCAAGAAGACCATTTTGTTTAAATGTTATGAACCCCAGGATCCCTGCTTGCTACTTTAAGCCCAGTAAGTTTATTTCTGATGATTGCTTTAATTTCCAAGGTGTCTGGTACTGTCTGGCTGATTCCTTTTTTAAAAACGGTGTTACAAAATCATTATGGATCCAGAGTTCCTATGAGGAGAACTCCACTCATGGGACACTCCCACTGAAGGGGATCGCTCTGGAGAATTCCATCCAGTCTGCATTGTAAAGCAGCTCCTGGACTTCTTAAGCAGACAAGAATTCAGTTAACAATCAAACTGCACACTTCACCTAATTTTGTGATGCAGCTTTGGTTTGAAAGGTGCCCAAAAATGCATATTTTAAGAGGGGAGCATACAAAAGTGTTATTTTAGGTGGGAAATGTGTAAAAAATGTATTTTAGGGGAAAGTGCATATAAGAATGTGTAAAATTTAAACCCAAAATGTTTGTGCATTTTTTAAAAAAAATAAGTCAAAAACAGGAGTGAACATACTTATGACTGAACATATATTACATTGACATCAAATGGAAGTAGGCTGAGCCATCTGTCCCTACACTAGAACAGTGTAGGAGGTAGCATAAGGGGCTGGAGAAAGGGGTGGCAAAAATAGTCTCCCTTTCCTCTTTTTTCCAATGGAGGACTCCTTTCATTTTCAGAAGGGCAACTCTGAATACAACCAAATAAAAATGATACAATTGGTGGGGCTGTTAAAATAACATACTGCACCTCTGATAATTAGAAACCAGTTTAATCAGAAGAATAGTGGGTGCCTGATTTACCTGGTAAGCCTGATGCGTGATGAACCCTGCATCAGAAATGTTAAGGGCCCTCATTTTGCTTGCACATCTTTGTCCCCCACATACCTCAAGACCTCTAAGCTCTCTGACTAATGACTATCATGATCCCAAGAGTCCTGATGCAATCAAAACACAGAGTTGGAAGCTGCAGAGTCACCAGATTCAGGGCTCTGAGCCTGCTACTGGAGATCAGGAGACCACTTAAGCTGACAGAGCCCACAGAACAATCTCCCATAGCACCAGGGCCTGCACAGCCAGAGCAGGACCCTCATGAATGCCTTCGTCTGAGGAACCAAATGCCTCCCACAGAACTTCACTTGTCCATCAGCGCAGGGAGCATATCTGGCAGGAAGGCATAGAATGCAGAAGGATTGCCTATCTTCAGGCCAGAGGCCAGTTCTCCACAAAGAGGCAGAGTCTGGATAGTCTGTTGGTAAAGGCTTAAAAAGGCTCGTTTGCCTTCTGTCAGAGTAGTTGCTCACTCACTCAGAATTTTCAGTGGTGCTGAATTGCTCCATGGGGTCCTTCACCAGACCAGACCATGACAACTGGCCCATCACCATACCTCTCCCTAATAAGATTTTGGGGGTATAGTTTAATCTACCTCATAGGGCTCTTAGGAGGAAAGGGGGGAGAACCATATATATGCTGCTTTGATTTTTTTGGGGGGGGCGGGGAAGGCATAGAAATTAATAAATATCAATTTTAAATAAAGAATAAAATACAAAATGAACCATGCACTGCAGCAGCGGTTTCAAAACCTAAACACCATGAGGTTGCTAAACTGCATGTGCCAGGCATGCTTTCAGGTATAAGTGAGAGCAGTCTTGCCACTAGTGATGCTAACAACATTCACAAACAGGCTTTTAACACAAGTTTGCAGCTCTCTCAATAGGCATCTTTATTATGAGTCAGGCACTCTTGCCCAGAACCTGTTCATAATTAATGAGATGGATTTTGAGCTAATGTCCCTGTTTTGTACCTGTGTGATTGGCTTTCATCAGACCAGGCTGGCAAAGCCAATACCTGTTGCTGGCAAATGTTCAGAATGTGAGTCATCCAACCCATTACCTAGTGTCAGGGCTCCATTGCAGACAGCAGTCTGAGGTGGATCCAGAGCCAGGAACTGTGGGACAGGTCAGAATGGATGAGCTCTCAGGATCAGAAGGCAAACCAGGAGTCAGGACCAAAGAGTAAGATGAAAATTAGAAGACATGTTAGAGCTCAGGTAGGCCTTGTTCCTCAAGCAACTCTCAGCTGGAAATGAAAACCTTTTATACTTCTTCCTGCCCAGAAAGTTCCAGAGGTGAGCTGGGGTAGGCAGAGTTAAGTGTGGAAGGTTCTTCAGTGTGACGGCTGCTGCCTGCAAGTTCAGTGGTTCATCACAAAGGGATAGCCACATATAGATTCCAGCAGTTCTGGACGCCTCATCTCAAATAAGAAACTGACCCTTCCCAGTGACTGCATTTTAGCCCAGACACATTATCCCCATTTGCTGGGAGTGGTGTGTGGCTTCCTAATCCAAATCCTGTGGCTCACTGCTTGCTTCAGTTGAAAATCCACGTGGGAGATTTGTTCCTCTAGAACTGTGTCAGATGAGACTGTCACTGATGCTGCCAAAGATGTCAGTACGTCTACCTCCTCCATGTTGAAGGAGCCAATCATGGGTCCAAGTATTGGGACTCATGCCCCAGAATAAACAGGGGCTCAGGCAATGTGCTAATGTGTTGTTGCCGGTTTGTCTCTCATATTACATGCAAGAACACAAGCCAATTTAGATCTCTTGTTGGTGGGGGGGACAGGCAAAGAAGGGAGCAATCTTTTTTCTGATCATTCAGAAAGAAAGCTTGTCATTAGAGGCCCAAATACAATTCAAGGGGAAGGACACACTTTTGTTCGCTGCCTTTGATCTGGCAAATTGTGGACTGTCTAGCCATTTGCAACATCAGCTAGACAAAATATATCGAACATCAAGAAACCTACTGGGGCCACAGTAGAAATCATGGGTATCTACTTGTAGCATTTTAATCATTTTTTCCCTTTCAGATACTTATAAAACAAAAGATTTCCCCCATAGTCTCTTTTGTCTTCCCTCCTCCATTTTTTATTGTATTTTATATCATAAGACATCCATAGGTACAGCTTCATTTGTTTCATATTAGTTTCAATATGATAGAAATGGCATATGTTTCATCATTAAATAGGTTGCAGGAAAACAAGCCATTAATGACTATTGACCTGTATAGCTCCTTATTATCCTACACAGCGATTTCAGTTTTCAGGGGGAGTCTGACAAACAAAAAGAAAGACCAACATCTATTTTATAAGCAGTTGCTACTGGAGGTCATTCAGAAACAAAGAAAGAGACCTTCTGTCCCACACCTTCTTCACACTGATCCCAAACCTCCATTTCCTGCAAGGAGAGAAAGTTACAATTACCTCAGGATCAAAGAATGTCGTTAGTTTAGAAAACAAGCAAACAAACAAATGATGTATGAAGACTCACCGCCTGGATTCATAATTGGTCCCATCTCTTCTTTTTCAGGTGGGCAGCATCACCACACGGTCACAATGGCTGACACCCCCCTCCAGGGCAGGCAACATCAGCACAAAGTAGAAATGGGCAAGAAATTGTTTTTTAATTTTTTAAACCTTTTTTAAAGAAAATATGTTTTTAACCTTTTTTTGAGATGTCTTCAAAGCTTTAAAAAAAATTTTTTTGAAGATGTTTTGTATTAATGTAATTTAAAGTCTGTTTTCATGATGTTTTAAAGTGTTTTTAGTGCTTTTGTTTGCTGCCCTGGGCTCCTGCTTGGAGGAAGGGCGGGATATAAATCTATCAATTTCACACTTTCTGAACCAATATGAGAACCGAAACACAGCCATCCTTGGAAACGGACACTTACTCAAATTTTGCAATATAGTTCACCAACTAATGTTTACAAAAACATATTAGGGGAAAATGTGCAAAAAAATGAATATGAGTGAAAATAATATTCAAAAATGAATTATATGATCAGAAATTGCTTGCAAAAGTGTGTACATTAGTAAAAGCTGCCTACAAAAATGTGTTAGGAGAAATTTGCATTAAATGTTGGAGAATTTACATGAGGGTTAAAAAAAGCACTGAACATTGCTACAGAAATGTGGAGAAGTGAATTTAAGACTGGATAAATGAGTAACTGAGAGAACTGAAATTGACAGATCTTTCCATCCCCAGTGCAAGGTCATACCAGATGGCCCTTCCTCTTGAGGCAGGCAGCATTACCGTAAGAAGCACAATCTCTTTTTCAGTTTGATAAGCCTTTGCAGACGCATGTGGGCACAGTCCATTTTTTTCTTACTTAGATGGGCAGCAGTGTTCTCACTAAAATGGGCAGCAAAGTTTGGTTGGCCCAGTTGCAAGCAAGAAGAGGAGAGCTGACAGGCAGACACCTCAACTACTATAGATGGGAAAGCAAAGAATGAAGGGGAAAAAAACCCATGCTTGCAAAACCCTCCTGCCTATTTGGTCTTCATTGATTTTGGTAGGCAGATTTAAACCTGCTGCATGGCCCAGAAGGCCTGATGGCAGAGGAAGAGGGAGAGAAAGCAACCTGTCCCTGCTCTTGTCCCAGGGGTCTTCAGCAGTGCATCACTCTTGCACAGTCCTTTGAGGGGGATGCAGCAGATTTAAATTTGACTATGAAAATTTGCTTTGGAGCACTCGCACCATCAGCCCTACCACCAACTCCTTATCCTGAGGTTTCTCCTCCACTTCCCACCCCAGTTTTCCTATCTTCCTTCCTTCTGCCCACTCAGCCTGGCTGGGCTAATGAGGCAGCTGTGGACTGCCCCACCGTTGGCATTCCCTCACCCCCACTGGTGAATGAACTGGATAGGTGCTGTGTGGCTCTAATCATTGCACCTTGCCACAATATTACAATATTGTTGTTGTTGTTTTCATTATTATATCAGCAACAGCCACAGATTTAAGAATCTTTCTTGACAAGTGGTGTGCAGCTACTATTGAAAAATAAATAGTTCACATCCTGTTTTTCTGGGATGGGATTTCTTCAGCCACAGACGCCAAAATACTAGAGGGTGCACTGCCTGTGGGATGATTGAGTCGCTTGGTTTCCTTCAAGTGGCTATCACTGTGACTTTAACTTCAACATTATTTTAAGTAAAATTTGTTTACTTAAATAGCTGTTGAGATTGCTACATTTGCTTTGATGCTGGATATGTTCCTGCTTAATTAGTAAATCAATAGGGTTTAAACATGACTAAGGGTGCAATCCAACTCACCAACTCACCTTCTGCCGGGTTGGAGTCAGATGGATGCTGCGGATCCCCAGCAGTGCTGGGAAGCTCCTGGCTGCACTGGGCTCTGCCAGCAGCAGGCCACTGCGGCAGAGATGTTGATCTGCTGGGAGCCTCCGGGCGCTACTAGGGGTCCACCAGGGACAACCAATCTGACAGACGGAGGCCCGGCAGAAGCTAGCGGAAGGCCTGAAAATGGCATTCCAGAGGCATGGCAGGGGAGGAGCTGCGGGGGGGGCACAAGACACACTTCTCGCGTTCAGACCCTTCGCCTGGGTCCCGATCCCCCCAAAAGGCTGGTGGAGTAAAACAATTTATTTTATTTCCCATTCAGGTCTGCAGGGAAGCCTGTTCACTGGAGCCTGTTCACCGGAGCTGGAGCTTTCTGGCCAGCTCATGCATGCGGCTTCTAACGCAGCCAGCATTCAGCTGGGGTGGCTGCTTCCAAACAATCCCACAGACCTTTCCACCCGCCACCTCTCCTCTGGTTGCCCAGCAATTGAATTGCTCATTAGCTTTCTCTGGATTCTGCATGTTTATTGTATAATCATTTTTTTAAAAAAGTTTTCAGTTCAGGGAATTTGGTTTGAAGTGTTTACAACTGTGGAAATGCTGATCCATTTCATGCTCCTAGTTTTAGAAATTATGCATTTGAATTTCCCAAGCTTTGTTATTAATTATTGTGTTTGTATCTCACTACATATGTTTTATTATCATTTGGTTTAAAATGATATATTTTGCATTGTATTATATGTAGATTTCAGTACAGAAGTCATGTACAAAAGAAGAGGCAGGTGCGTATCTTATATATATATATATATATATATATATATATATATATATATGCTACTAAGGTAATTTAATGTTGTAACCACAGGTCATAACACAACAAATCAAAACATACACAGGAACATTAATACAAAAACAAAGTCCTTTTAGGCCTCACATTTCCATGATTTTTATTCAAATAATGAACAAAACATGTCCATCTCTCAATAAACATAATCTGAGTGCTACCATTTCTCCTATGAATCGAGTTGGTTAATTTGCCCATTTCTGCAAGCTGGAAACATTTCAACAACCATATAGATGAAACTTGTGGGCTCTGACAGCAGCAGGCCACTGCGGCAGAGATGTTGATCTGCTGGGAGCCTCCCGGCGCTACTAGGGGTCCACCAGGGACAACCAATCTGACAGATGGAGGCCCGGCAGAAGCTAGCGGAAGGCCCAAAGATGGCATTCCAGAGGCATGGCAGGGGAGGAGCTGCGGAGGGGGCACAAGACATCCTTCTCGCGTTCAGACCCTTCGCCTGGGTCCCGATCCCCCCAAAAGGCTGGTGGAGTAAAACAATTTATTTTATTTCCCATTCAGGTCTGCAGGGAAGCCTGTTCACCACACAATTTTTTCTGCTATCAATAAATTCACAAACATTTTCATTTCTTTTGAAATCTCCTCCCAATCTATTTAAACAAAATCAACATTTGATGGAGAACCCCTTAAGGGGCCCTGGCCCCAAGCGATTTAGGCCCTTGAAAATTAATGAAGAAAAATAGATTTCTTTCCCCTTTATTACACACAGCAGGCATTAAAAGCAGGCCTGCGTGTACCAAGCAGAAAAAGGGTTAAGCTTACCCTGCTATAAAATTCCTGAACATCTTTCGGTGCCAAATGGCTAAATGCGTGACCGCAGATCATTTATTTGGTATTGTTTCTCTTAATTAATATATCTGTTACTATGTGATCTTGGAAACCAGGTTTCTGAGATTATAGAGCAGCTAAGAGAAAATCTTCATAACAGAATCAGAAGCGGAAGACAAGATAAAGTTTTAGTTTGATATTTAATTTTTATAATAGCATGATATGTATAATTTTATTCCATAAATGTAATAAGTGTGGGCCACTTTTCTGCTTCCCTCTGTGTTTGATGGAGAGTGGCTTGCTGCCATTTACCCCTTTTCCTTCACTGTGTTCCCTAATCATTCTTTATATTATATTCTTTATATTATGTGGCTTTTTTTATAATATGGTGAGTTAAAATTAATCTTTATTTATAGCAAGGTAGTAAGAGGAATTCTCACATGGAACTTCCAGTCACTCTATGTGAACCAAAACTTGGCTTTGACATCATGGCAAGGAACATGCAGTTATGTCCTAAGAGATATTCCTTCACCAGCTTGATTGGTCAGGAGCCATGATAGAATGGTATGTAAATAGTATGTATTGGTTTCAGAACAGTACAAGATCATCAGTAATATATGACAGTAGAATGGTGAGATCTGGAAAAGGGAACAGATTGACATTACTCTAAGAAAGATAACCACACAATGAGATGGGATGTGTCTACTTGGTTATGATTCATTTTAATAAAGTTGTCTGGTTGGTTGGAAATATTTCAAGAGGGAAGAACTATTACAAAGAACTTAGGGGATTGGTAAAACTAATGTCACATGTGTATTCAATAAGGTATAAAGGATCTGTTCAGACTGTATTTCTTTGCAGTCCCTTCCTGGATGTGTTCGGGGGGACTGACCTTGCATATGCTTGTTTCATTTTTTTTTAATAAAGGCCTACCTTTTTGCTTTAAGCCTGTCTCAGAGATTATTATTTAAGGGACCCCTAGCAAAGAACCCACGGGAGAAATGCAAAATTCTCCAACACATTGGGCTAAGTCCCAGTGCTATCCCCATCATTTCTGATATGCATCGCATTTGCCTCCAAAAGCCATTTGCCAACTGGCAGTGCCACAACATATGAAGCAGATATGCATTTGTTGATGAGCACTTCCAACATTTAAATTGCATATCTGAATAAATGTTATCAACCCTAGCTGATGTCAACCACTATAATAGCAGTTTGTACTAAGCTTCTTGTATTGATAAACCCAGTGATTTCTTTTTTGCCAGTTGGTAAATCATACTCCATTTTTGTTCAGAAATAACAAAGCCAGGGTCCCTTTCCTATCTTGCTCTGATTTCATAATCCCCCTTTTTTTAAAATCCATGAGTAACTTGTAATTTTTTTGTTTACATGCCCTTTGCCTATTTATTTGAGGTTACATTTTCCCAGGATGACAACTGTGTTGATGTAGTTGTGAGATCAGAAACAAAAGACTAAGTCTCTGGAAATGCTGAAACCACAAAAGTGTCCATCCTCCTGCTTTTCATGATGTGCATTTTTATAGTACATAAATATAATTATACAATATTTTTAACGACATACTGTATTTCTGTTCTGTTGAAGAAATAAAGTGCTGGTAAAGAATACAACAAAGAAGGGCAGGTAAGGAATTGGGATGAGAATTGTGGGACTTACTTGCAGTCTGATTGATGTGCTTGCCCCACTTTTGCAAACCACTGCTTCTGCTCCCCCCTTCCCAAAAGCAACAAAACAAAACAAAACACCTTACCTTCAGGCAGGTGAAGGAAAAGGCAGAAATGGCAGTGGTCGTGTTCCCTGTGCCCAGTGAAGCATATTTTCCTACTAAGACTACAACTGATATTCTTGAGGCTAAGTGACACTACAGAGAAAGTGAACAGAGAGTTTTCCTCCTCTCTTATAATTCTAGAACCAGGGATTATCCAATGAAGCTGAAAAGTGGGAGATTCAGGACAGACCAGAGAGTACTTCTTCACACAGCACATAGTTAGACTAGAGAATTTGCTCTCACAAGATGGAGCAAAGGCCACTAACATGGACAACTTTAAAGGGGAATCAGACAAATTCATGGTGGATAAGGACTCTTGTTATATTCTTATGCGTGCTGTTCCTGTTGAGATTCCCTGTGATTTTCAAGCTGAGAATACTGCACAAATGCCATTCATCTATTCATCCACACAACCTGGTATTGTTTTGTAAGTTACATGTCCATTTCAAATAGTTCACATTAGGGATGTGCTAAAATTCTACCCAATTCAGATTTGGTACCAAATTTTCCATTAATTTGCTGATTCTCTATCATTGCGGACTAGATTTTTATGTAGCAATTTACTGTGGCTAAAATATTGATATTAAGAATAATAATTTTATCAATATTTCTGTTCATTTATCAGCATTTCATTTAAAATATAAATATAAATATTTTTGCAAGGGGAAAACCCCCGGATTGGTAAAAGCAGCAGCTAGCGGGCAAAGAATGAACTCAAATCGATAGTGGCCTGTTAGGTTGACAGAATGCTTTCGAACTGGCACTGGCCAATGGATCCCATCCCTAGTTCACATTAACTTCACATCAGTCATGACAGTTTTATTGAGAGTCACAGGATTAACAATAAATACTGCACAAAGTAACTGGCTTTGGACATATGGTCAGCTGAAAGCCCATTAACCTTTTCTGAGGGGGAAAAAACACTATGTGTGCACATGTGTGTATGTGTTTGTGTGTACTTGATTCAGATAACATCAAGCAAGCATTACAAGGTGGCCAAATGCATAATTATGAACTTTAGTGCCATAACTACTTAGGATCATTAGTCTGATTTTTATTCATTTACCACATATATCTCATTATTAAGTGCTATAATCTTAGAAAGCATTTCTTCTTTTGCCTCTCATAGTGCTTGTATCCTGGTATTTATATGGATTATGATGATCTATTAGTACATATGAAAAGATTAAAGACTTGGGGAGGGGTGGACTCCAAGGGGCAATTATATGTACGACCTTCTACTGAAAGTCTGTCTTATTCCAAAGAAAAATCTCATACAGCACTTGATTTTCTCTAAATAGCATCCTACAGAACAGCTTCAAAAGCAAGCAATAAACACAGAAAAGTCTGTTAGTTAAATGATGTATGAAGACACTCATTTATTACAGATGAAGAGGCAGTTCAGAAATGAAATTACAATTATAATCAGAGGCTAGAAGAAAAAAAATGAAGATTCTTGCTGTAGGGGAGGATGGGGAGCTTAACAGAATTTTGCTGTAGCAAGAATATATTGGAAAGGAGTTCTGAACAGATGTTGCAGGGGAAGAAGCAGTGGCTGATAGGAGTAAGTAGTAGGGTCTCAACATTTTTCTAAGGCGGGGTGAGGAGAGGCAACAGACGTGGGTGGTGGTTGAGTACCACATGCCAGTGAGCATGGCTATAGCTGGTGGTAGGAGTGGTCTGGACTGGTAGTGGGTGGGACCATTCACACACACACATGTGAAGGGATGGGTTAACCCTTCACTTTCTACACATCACCTTTCCCATCATAATCATAGCCAAACTGCTGCTTGGTGGGCTGGGGCAGCACAGTTTGCATGAAGAAAACAGTGCACAGGGAGGCAGCCAAATTCAGTGGCAAAGGGTGGCCTGGGAA
The DNA here is from genome assembly GCF_030035675.1 of Rhineura floridana. Classification (NCBI taxonomy): domain Eukaryota; kingdom Metazoa; phylum Chordata; class Lepidosauria; order Squamata; family Rhineuridae; genus Rhineura; species Rhineura floridana. Next base: position 32,459,345 of record NC_084486.1, on the reverse strand, counting down.
CCAGAAGAGGCCACACTGATGACTTGTGAGGGGTGGCTGCAGGCTGCCTACATATGTTCTAAGTAGGGATGGAAAGAGCTGTGAATTTCAATTCTTTGAATTTCTCATTTTTCCATTCTTAAATTAAGTTCTCCACATTTCTGCAGCATTTCCATTTTTTTAAAAAAAAATCCTCATGAAAATTCTTCATTTGAGTGTGAATTTATCTTAATAAACACATTTTGTATGCTGTTTTGACTAATGCACACATTTTTGCAAGCAATTTCTATTAATATAATGCATTTTGTATGTTATCTTCACTATTCATTTCATGCACATTTGCTCTTAATATATGCATTTTTGTCAATATTATTTGGTTGTAGAACTGCATTGCAAAAGTTGTATAAGTGCAAATCTCAAAGGATGGCTGTGTTTTGGGAAATTCAAATTTGATAAATTCGGCTTTAAATGAGAACTGAGTAGAATTTCTCCCCCAGCCATAGTTCTAGTTTTTAACCACCCCCCAAACTGTAAAGACTGCCTTGCAGAAAACCAGTGTGCTTATTCTTCTGAAATTTGGAAGGTGCTATCATGCCTACAGATTTCATCCAATTCAATTCTTCCCTAAAGAGTTATAGATGGTTCCTTTTTAAAATAGTGATGATGATGATGATGATGATGATGATAATAATAATTTGGCCCAGCACAAAATCCTCTGGAGCTATTTGTCTATAGCTGGGGACACCTTATCTTCCAGGCTTTGGGCTGGTTCACTCATTTCATTCGTCACTGTACAGCATACTGCTAAGTGGCACCTTGCACACTTGAATGAGCCATTACAGTTCAAACATCTCAGACAATTTTATTACAACAAATGCAATGCTTTTTAATTGAGCGCATGTGTGCACATCACTTGATTTTGCTAAGCTTGATGACTGGCAGCTAAAATGGCACCATTGAAAAGTAGTGAATTCAATGCGATCAGAACATTCCAACCTTGGCATTAGAGCCATGCTGGCCCCATATATATGTATTATACAGCCACAAGAGTGGCTGTATACTATAGCCAGCATGGATTTTTCACATTCTGCAATGTTAAATTGAAAATACCCCCATGTCATTCTGATGCTTCCCATAAGCTCATTTCAAAACAAAACCGTATAAAACTTATAGTCCTGAACTCAGAAATGCTTGCTTAACAACCCTTTCAATTTTTATGGCAATACACAAAACAGTCAGAGAGAATGGGGAGTTCAAAGTGTAAAAAGAGAGAAAAAACCCAGAGCGCTTTGGGGCTTTTTTCTGTCAGAGTTCTCATAATCTGTTGAAATTCATTAAAAATCAGCCATGTTAACAGAGTACCTGTAATCCTATTACTGACCTTGCCCCATACTCTGACCTTCATCTTCTGCAGTTTAAAAGTTTAAAAAATGCCTAGCTGATTTTTAATTAATTTAAGAAATTTTGGCTGGAACCCAATTATAATGTTGGGCATGCTCAGTAAGAACCAACTGTCAGAGTTCTAAAAGCCAGACTCACAGCTGCTTGGCTTGCCTAATCAGGGGGCCACACCCACAACAGATTTAGATTTCACTGGAGACAGTCATGACTTCCCTCGGAGAATCCTGGGAAGTGTAGTTTGTGAAGGGTGCTGAGAGGAGACTCCTATTCCACTGAGAGAGCTCCAGTGGCCAGACTGGTTTAACAGTCAGCCACTCTGATTGAAGGTCTATAAGGGGAACAGGCCATCTCCTATCAACTCTCAGCATCCTTCACTAACTACACTTCCCAGGATTCTTTGAGAGAAGCCATGACTGTCCAAAGTGAAATAAAGGCCTGGTGTGGATGTGGATCAAGTCAGGATCAACTTGAAGTCAGTCCATTTCCATTTTCAAACATGATTGCACAGAAATAAATTCCATTGAACTCAAAAATTATGCAAATGATCAAACCCACCCTCCCTTCTCCTCCCCTATCCCCTCCCTCTTGCCCCTTCCCTCTCCCTTCATTTGACCTCCCTCCCCATCCTCATCCCCTTCCAGTCCCCTCCTTCCGCTCCCCTTCCTCCTCCCCATGGTCAGTTTTACCTAGCTTAAGCATGATTGCACAGGAGTAAATACCACTGAGCTCTATAAACATGCAAATGATCAAGCCTGCCCTCCCCTCCCCCTTCCTTTATCCCCCTCCAATCCACTCCTTTCCCTTCCCCCTTCCTCCTCCATGATGTTTTACCTATCCTAACCATGATTGTATAGGAGTAATTCCCATTGAACTCAATAAGCATGCAAATGATCAAACCTGCCTTTCACCTCCTTCCCCTCTCCTCTCCCTTCCTCCTCCCCTCCCCTCTTCCTTCTTCCTCCTCCCCTGCCCACTCCAGCCCTCCCTCCCTCCCCCCAGCCAGTTTACCTATCCTAAGTACAATTGCACGGGAGTAAATCCCATTGAACTCAATAAACTTGCAAATGATCTAACCTGTCCTCCTCCTCCCCCTCTTCCCTGCTCCCATACTCCTCCTCCACTCTGCCCTTCCTCCTCCTCTTCCTCCTTCCCTCCCCATCCCCTGTGGTCAGTTTCACCTATCCTAAGCATGATTGCAGGGGAGTCAATCCCACTGAACTCAATAAGCATGCAAATGAACAATCCATTCTCAGCAAATTTGCATAGGATCCCATTTCTTATCTCCCGGATTAAAAAGCAGAGAAATTCACTAATAGGCAAAAAACATTGCAGATTAAGAACATACCTATAGCCCACATATATTTCTATCAAACTTTGAAAAGCAGGGAAATTGGGCAGCTATAGTGAATGCACCAGGGGAGGAGGAAACCTGACCTCCTCTCTGAGATATTGTACTGCCCTACAAATTTGTCAAACACAATTTGTCTTGGTCTTTCACAGTCCAATCCACTTCCTGTGTAGCTTGATAGAAATATATGTGGGCTATAGGTATGTTCTTAAACTGCAAGGATTTTTTGCCTATTAGTGAATGTCATTTAATTCTATCAAAAGGAAAACAATTATATAATAGTGAATGATGGGACGCACTAAGCTTCATTTTCAGACAAAACCAGGCAGCCCTTTAAGTGTTTATGACTTAATCAGGTTGTTTTCCAAAGTGCTGAAACAGGGTCTAAACCATATTTTATGGTCAGTGCACATCCCTAATCAGTACATAGAAAACTGAGAATTAAGGCCTTTCAGAATGCTTATTTCTTTACTTTAAATAACTTTCTCTTGAATCTCTCCTAGCATAGGAAACAATGAAACCATTCAGTTCATCCCAAATGTATTATGTCCATTTAGCAGAATTTAGAGATGAAACTTTCAGTTATTTTTTTCTTTCAGGTTTCTTCTTCAGCAAGTAAGTTTTAAAGACAACTATTGTCCAAAGATTTGAAGTGTTCAGTTATCTAGATTTCTGCTGATTGTTAATCTAAATCTAAATATAATAGTACCTCACCATTTACATCGTCATGATTATTGTTGTTTATTAATATCTACCCTTCACCAGCAGGGTTACAACAGTTTACAAAAGTTTTAAATTAAATTACAATCACAGGAATAGGGTGAGTCCTGAAAATATAAACTCAGGTGTCAAAGGCCAGGGTAAAGAGGTGTGTCTTCAGCATTTGCCGAAAACTGTGCAGTGAAGGTGCCTGACACATCTCTGTAGAAAGGGAGTTGCACAAGTTGGGAGCTACCACAAAGAATGCCCTCTCCCAGGCCACCATCCTCCAAACTTCTGAGGGTAATGGAACTACAGTAGGGCTCCGCTTTATGATGCTTCGCTTTATGGTGCTTCCCTAATGCCACGGTCTCAATTAGATGCAATTAGACTAAAGCCCCACTCATACGGCACTTGTTACGCTTTTACGGCGGTTTTCAGGCATAGCGCACCATTCTATTCAATGAATTCTGCTTTTCAGTGGTTTTCACTTTTCAGCGGGGGTCTGCAACATAACCCACCATATGAGTGGGGCCCTACTGTACCAAGAAGCCCCATCTGCTGATCTTAACACTTGAGAGAGTCTGGATTTTTAACCAGCTGAAGTTTTCAAGTTGTCTTGAAGGGCAATCTCACATAGAGCACTTTGAAATAATCCAGTTGGAAGTTACCAGAATATGGAGTACCATGGCCAAGTCATCTCTGTCCAAACCAGACAAACCAACTGTATCTGGAAATAGGCACTCCTAGCCACCAATGCTACTTGGGCCTCAAGTGACAATGTTGGATCCAACAGTACCCTCAAACTTCGAAACTGCGTCTGCAACACCATCCTATAGTATTTTCAGATGCAGAGGTTCCTTATTTAAAAGTGTAATCCTATACATGTCTACTCTGAAGTAAGCCCCACTTAGTTCAATGCAGGCTACTCCCAAGTAAATGTATATATTGGATTCCAACATAAATTATTTGATGTTCTTGTCACTATTTTATATCTTAGTCTGGGGTAACCAGTGCCGGTGCCAGGCCATTTTGTGCCCTAGGCAAGGCTAACTACCTGCACCCCCCCAAAAAAATTGCTAACTTCAATTTTCAAAAACAGATGTAGAAAAAATGAAAAGCACAAAACTTGAAGGCTAAATTTATTTTAAATTGCAAGAATAAGTAATACAACAATCTTTGATTATCTTTCTCAATACAAAAGAAAATGTTTTAGCACACAAATCATTTTGAATAATCTTGTGAATTGTGATGTTAAAATTTAAGTCTCTTAAAAGTTTCAATTTCAGGCACATCAAAATATCACTTTGCGTACCTTTTCCTTTGCAAATTTTGTCACCAATTCCTTCAGGTCAAGTGCTGTTACTCAATCAAGTATTAAAAGGATAAATAAAAAACAGAAATTTTTCATAAGACTTAATTAATTATATTCCATAGCGCTGTTGTGGTATTTATCTTAAAATAAAAAAATATAAATTATCAGTTGCATTTTTACAAGGGTTAAAAAAACTAATCTGTATAAAACTGTGCCCCTCAAAGGTCAGTACTGTGCCCCTCTGAGGTCTGCGCCTAGTTGGCCTAATGATAGCACCGGCCCTGGGGGTAGCTATCCTGCTTTTTAACATTTGGGCTTTGCCACCACACCAAAGAAGACTCGTGACACATGAATGGAACAATGTTATATTTATTAAATATAACATACTAAATCAAATGCAATTCAGCCAATTATGCAACTCTAACTTACTTCGGGCAGGTGAGGTTAAACCTCACTATGAGGGGATACTCCCTCAGCTTATAAAGGCAAATAATTCTCCTCATACTGTAACTCCATAGTCAAGGGTGTGGGGTGAAATTCCCCCTCCTTGCTACTGGAGTCAGTTGTGTGGTTCCAACCTGCACACCATGGCCCCACCGTACAGGCGTTCACCATGATACGCAAGCCATCCCCACAAGGACACTCCCCATGTCCCCACCAGACATGAAGTCCGGATGGTTCCCTAGGGAGTGCCTTTTTCCAAAATGCCTTAGCCGCCTTAATTTAACCCCAATATACCTCACCTGCCTGAATTCCATGCCACAGGAGGGGATCAGCTGAAGCTTGGTCCCCTCAACCCACCGGAGAAAACAAACCCCCAAGTCCCCTCATAAGATCTTCCAAAAACCAATCACAGCCCTGCTCAGAAAGATGGACCCCATCGTCTCGAAAAAGGAGTGGGGCATGAAACCTAATCCTCTCATGAGGAATAAAAGCCCCACCTAGAGACAAAACCAAAGCCCTAACTTTCCTATTAACCCATTTACGCGACCGGTCTATCCTATTGGGGTGGAGCGCACCCCTCCAAATCCGTCTCACCAACATGTCAGACCACACAAGTATGAGATCAGGGTAAGACTTGGTAAGCCACGTGAGATCCCGAGTGATCCGGAGCAGCAGATCCATACCAGGCCACTGCACCAAATCATTCTCCCCTAAATGAATCAACAAAATGTGAGGCCAACCAGCTGAAGACATAAGTTGGCACACTAAAGGCAATAACGCCTCCCACAACATGCCGCGCTGTGCCTCCCAACAAACTGTAGCCCAAGCGGAAAGCTGCAGCTGTGTCCCAGGAACAGTTGAAGAAGCCCTTCGGTGAGCCCAAAACAAGATTGAATGGCCATACAAGGCGATCCTCACGGGGATAGGGAGGCACTGCACTCCTGAAGAAAACAAAAGAAAATAATTATGTTAATACCTAACATAAGACTTGAATGCAGAAGAACGCCACCTGCCAATTGCCTGTATATCGCGAACGGTCATGCCCACGAGGGTAGCGGCCGTGGCCGCACCAATCCGAAAAGAATGTAGCCCATAGACTCCAGGATTCCGCCCACTGGCCAACAAGGCCCACCGAACAATGGCCCAAAATTGAAACTGAGTCAGGGCTGAACCATCCACATGTATGAACAAGTAACGCAGGCCTATTGGCCGGATAGACAGAAATTGTCGCATAGCACTCACAGGGCATAATTCAGGTACCTGGCAGCAGTGTAAAGACACCATAGCGCCATGGCCCATCTGATCAGTCTTAGAGACTCGAAGGGAAAACCTTACCATATCAGCACCTAATGTGCAATCGCCAAAGCATAAGGCCCGAAAGGACACATCACGCTGAAAGGGGACTAAAACTTCACTAGGGCGAAAAGCACCATAGAACATCGTCAGAGTTACTGCAGCGAAAAGGTGCGACTCATACTGAGATGAGCACAAAGAACAAAATAATGCCAGGATCTGGAGGAGGACATCTGGTGTGATTGGCCTCCTCCGGTCAGCGGGCCTGGGAGCGGAACGCGACCAACCCTCAAGAACCTTTCTGACCCTAAAATCTACAGAATGATCCAGCAGTCCCCCTGCCTTGGAAATAAAGGCCAGCGCAGAGAGGTATCCGGCGATAGTGGAAACGGAAATAAGCTGCCCTTTTAAATATATCATGAACTGCAACAAATGCGACACCGGAATAGGCCACGCAGGAGGCAGAGCCACACGCTGGCGATAAGCCTTAAACTTCGCAAAACAATGCTGATAGGCCTTTTGAGTACTGGGGGCAAGGGCCGAAGAAATAGCAGCCCCGACTTCTAATTGCCAAGGCTCCACAGGAAAGGTGGGATCGGAATCGGATCCAGAGCCGCTCCAGGCGCCAGCTCCTGAAATCGCACCATCTGTAAGCGGGAAAGAGCATCAGCAACGCAGTTCTGCAAACCTGGGACATGCCTAGCCATAAAAAGAATGTTATAACGCAAGCATTGCAAAACGAAGGCACGCACCAAGCGCATAACGCAGGGGGATTTAGAAGTCTGAGCATTGACCACGCATACTGTAGACAAATTATCACACCAAAAGCAAACAGTGCGATTCTGGAACGCCAACGGCTATATGTAAACCGCTACAACAATTGGAAAAAATTCTAAAAATGTTAAATCAGAAGTAATGCCAAAAGCCTGCCAACGGGAAGGCCATCTCTTAGCACACCATTGGGATCTAAATATCACCCCGAAGCCTAAGCCCCCAGCTGCATCAGAATGTACTTGTAATTCAGCTTCTAAAAGCAATTCATCGTGCCAAAAGGAAAGGCCATTAAAACCCTCCAAAAATTCTAGCCACATGTGCAAATCTGCTCTCATCCCGGCAGTGACCCTAATTAAATGAAAACGAGATCGAACTCCCTTCATGGCATCACAAAGATGCCTGAGAAAAGCGCAACCAGGGGAAATAACTATTAGAAACAAAAACTAAATGACCTACGAGTTTCTGCAACTGTGCCAATGTGATTTTTCTCAATACTGAAGCGGAATGCAAACGTTGCCGCAGGGTGAGTAACTTATCCTGAGGCAAACTGGAAGACTGGGCGATCGTATCTAAATGGATCCCTAAAAAGGTAAGTGAAGTAGAAGGACCCTCGGACTTTTCTGGAGCTAAAGGAACACCTAATTTGGTAGTTAAAACAGCAAAAGACTGCATCAAATGGAGACAATGGGAAGACCCTGACGGTCCCACAAACAAAAAATCATCCAGATAATGAGCTGAAAAAGACGAAGAAGCTTTACTTCGTAGTGCCCATTCGAGAAAAGTACTAAAGGCCTCGAAAGCAGCACAAGATACGGAACAGCCCATAGGCATCGCCCTATCCACATAAAACTGGCCTTGAAATTTGAAACCGAGCAAATCAACATCGGCAGGGTGTACTGGTAGAAGACGAAACACGGATTTTATATCGCATTTTGCCATTAAAGCACCCCTACCAGCCCTACGAACAACTCTCACTGCCTCATCGAACGAAGTATATCGAACTGATGCGTGCAATGGAGAAATGCCATCATTGACAGATGCACCTTTGGGGAAGGACAAATTATGGATAAGGCGAAATTCCCCAGGCTGCTTTTTAGGAACAATGCCTAACGGAGAAATTCGCAAATTTGGTAAAGGAGGAAAAGGAAATGGGCCAGAGATACGATCAGCAAGTATCTCCTTACTGAGTTTCGCTAACACCACTGAGGCCATCCTGCTAAGGGAAGGCTGGTTAGCAGAAGAAGTAGCAACCCTGGGACCCACGAAAGGAATACGAAAACGTTCAGTGAAACCCTGGAGCAGAAAACAAGCGGTTTGCCTATTAGGGTAATTCTCCAATAACGCAGCTAAAGGCCGCAGTTTGATAGGGCTACTGGCCTTGCGATGTATTGCCGCTATTGCCAGTTCCCCGTTTGTTTTGTTGGTATTCGCCTGAACCTTGACGAGCCTGCCGGGCACGCTGGCAAGAGGAACTGGGGTGGGTGCCACCGCACAGTCCGCAGACGTGTCGGAAGCGACATGGACACCTGAGGCAGCGGCCTGAACTATTAAATGTCCAGCAGACTTGCTGGGATTGAACCCACTGCCCGCCTTGGCCGTAACCAGAGGCGGAAGGCAGAACACGCGCTAAAAGATGCCCACTATCAGCCCTATCACCAGGAGTGGGCCTGGCTGGAGTCATAGAGCGGAACCACAAGCCAGCATGCTCAACATCCCAACGAAGGGTAGGATCCAAAGCCACCCTCTGCCTGAAATTCTCGTCGTACCGCAACCAAGCGGTACCAGAGAATTCCCGAAAAGCCCGGTGAATAATATCCTGATATTTTATCATGGACAGGGCCCTAGACGGATACGCCTGAGTCATAACCCCCATATAGATTATGTAAGCATTCAACCAATTCGGCCAAACCCGGTCAACCTTCTTTTTAGTGACTGCCTCACGCTCCTTTAACTCATGTCCTTCTTTAAGTTTTGTCTCATTTTCACGAAAAAGAAGAGTAAACAAATCAATATACTCCCCGCGCCAATTTTTTCCCTTGTTGACGCCATTAAATGATCACCCAACGGAAGGGAAGTATCACCATATGGGTAAATGCCTTGAGGGAGAGGCAAAAGAGCAGAGGATGAACTAGAGGAAGCCACAGATGGCTGCCAAGGAGACACAGCCGCAGCAGGCCATGGGAGCTGCGGCTGCTGTGGCACTAAAACCCCTCCCATGTAAACAAATGGTTGAGCTACATTGCCCTGCAACTGAGAACCAACAATGGATGGGGCTTGTGCAGTTGCACCTTGAGTCTGTGACTGTGTATCGTGTGCATGTGATGCAATTTGCTCACCAGTATAAGCAGCAGGAGAGGCAACCACTGGTGGCGCCACACAACCAATGGTAACAGGAGGGAGACGCGGAATTCCAGGCTGGGTGAACGGAATCTGTCCCTGCAATGGAACAGCAGCAGGCGGGACCAGGAGCGTAGAATCAGAAATAGATGTCATTGTGGACGATGCGGCTGAAAATGGCAATGCCGTTGTCACCTCAGCAGGTGCTGCTGCTTCCAAAACGATCCTGGAGACCAAGTCATCAAGAATACTAGATTTAGAACGCTTGGCCGCTAAACGAGCTGATTTCTTACCTGTGGAAGCAGAACTTGGGCCAGCCTCAATGTCCAGAGGCTGCCTGCGTTCCTTTTCAAGAGCATCCACCCTAGCCACCAACGCTCTAATGGTTCCCATGTCTTCCTCTTCATCAGATGACTGGTGCTGCTGGGATGGAGGACGCTTAGACGCCTGTTTGACAACACGCACCCCTTTTTTCTGCTGTACTTTCCTAGGCAGCATGATAACCCTTTGCGAGACCAAATAACAACAACAAGAACAGCAACTATTAAGAACAATAATAATTAAATAGCTACCTTACAAAATTAATAATTAAATCTCCTTTATATTAATGTAATTTAAAATGCTATAAAACCTTTTTTAAAAAAATTGGGGGGGTGGGCGGGGTTAGGGGCGGGGTCCAAAGGGAGTGGGAGGGACGGCAGTGAAGCTTAAATATATTGAATGACCAAACCAGTAGAACGGGATTATGCAACAAATAGCAACAAGCTGCAAATAATGTGTAAATATATAAACGATAAATTTAATAAAACCAAGAACTAAATAATTAACTTATAATAAGGCAAGAAAATTGAAGGAGCCAATAACGAGAACAGGGAACACAAATGAATTTGAAGGGGGGGGTTGTAAACGGAAACCAAGTGACTCAAGGACACAGAAAAACAAATTTAAACCCCCCCAAAAATGATATAATAAATACAACTTCTATAAAATAACCCCTAAAGGAACTGGCTGAGCAACACACAAAACAAAGCTACAAAAAGCGCAAGCCTCATCCTACAAACAAAATTAGAAAACGGCTGGAGCCGGCGAAAAGCCGCTGGGCGGGAGGGCGGACGCCCGCAGCCCAGCTGATCGGTGGGGACACAAACAGCGGGAAAATATAAAGCAATAAGTGATACTCAGGAGGTAAAGGAGGAGAAGGCGACCACAATCGAAACCAACGGAACCTCTGCCGGCGACGACCAAAGGAGCGTGCTGCAAGGCAAAAAAGGCAAACGCTGTGGGGAAGGAGCGCCTTAAATATACCGCTCAATCCCCGATCTTATTGGCGGAAGGAATCCCACGTGGCTTAGCCTCAGCTTCGCGAACATTCCCGAGCCTTCTCCAAATCAGGGTGATGGCAAACCCGCCCCTCAAGAGGAACGCCATAATCTCTTTAATTTCTTATAAAAGGAAACAAATCTCTTAATGTCTCATAAAACAAAGTGTCAGCAAAAAACAAAATAGCATTGGCTTTCAATTGTTTAAATCAGGTGTAGGAAACATTTAGCCCTCCAGGTGTTCCTCAACAACAACTCCCATTGTCCTTTGCCATGGGCCATGCTTGCTGAGGCTGATGGGAGTTGTAGTTCAGCAACAGCTGGAGGAGCAACAGTTCCCCACACCTAGTTTAAATACTACTAGTACTCTGGATGTTGATTTTAACTTAAATATTTGTCAAAGGAAATGACATTGAAATGTATAAATTTACAAACCGCTTGTGCAATGGAACTTTTCCTCCTTCTCCTCTCTTCCACAACCTCCCTAAATCTGCTATGGAGGGTTGGGGGGACCCTTAGAATCGATTTAGGGGTTGCATGGGGAAAGGAGAAGCTCTGTTGTGCAGCCAAAAGTCCTTGCCCTCATGGAAGCACTTAGCTGGATATTGCTTGTTGTTTCCACTGTAAAAAATGAAACAATGTACATTGGCAGGCATAACACGCAGATGGAGCTCTATGTGACCTTTTTTTCCATGGCAATTGCTGAGAAAGCCAGTACTGAATTTTGAAAAACAGCTTGTCTCTTCAACCAGGTGAACTGCTGCAGGAAACGTCCAATGAATCTGTCTGTGTATGCAGTTCTTACACATGAAAACACATTTCTATCAATCATGGTCCTTATGAATCATGGTCCATCTATTTTAACACCGCCCCCACATTTTGGGGTGTTATTTCAATTTTTTCAACCTTGCACATCTCTTCATACTGTGACAATCCAAGATGCTAGCTTGCTTGACTTGTAAGAATCACAAAATGCATGCTACTGATATAATTATCCTCATTGCTAGCACTTTTTAAAAACGAAAGCCTAAATAATTGCAGAAACCCTTTCGTTCAAAATTTCTTTTAGACAAAATTACTCCTGTCTAATAATATTCTTCTTTATATATAATACAGCAGAGCAATTTAAAAGATTAGAGTTTTGAACCAGAATGATTACATATTGCATACATTTCTTTTTGCTCTTATAGGATTTCTGTGACAAATAAAGATAGAGAAAAAGCTGAGGGTGGTGAGAAATAGCCAAGAGCAAACAAAACTTCAAACTGCAAGGTAAACAGTATTTTTATTACTTGTTCAAACAAATGCATGCATTCCAAAATGCAATGACATTAGTATACTAGGTGAAATTTATGCTGTAATTAACAACTAATTGCCACTATTATTTTTAAGTTGCTAATTCAACTGCTTTCTTTCTAATTTGTGCATGTGTGTGATTAGATTGATTGGATAAGCAGTTAAGCCAAATAAAAGAATACTTTTCTTTTTTATTAAAAAACACCCCTTTATTAATATCAGAAATATGTAAAATGTTGATGCTCTGAAGATTTAGATCTGCCACATTTCATCCCCTTGGATAAGACATGGAAGAGCAAGAGTGAGTAAATTAGTTGAGGTTTTTGTTTTTTAGTGTTGTGCTAATTTATTTGAAAAATGGAGGAGGCCATGTGGTACGTAGAGGCGGACAAATATGTGAGTTTGGTTTCTCTCGGATTCTTATTTTATCAGTCTTCAGTTCTTCACATTTGTGGTTTTTTTTAAGTCCTCACAAAACTTCACCAGCATTTTAGTGGGCATTTATCCTCACACAGGGAAGGAGAAGCTGAGACCCAGGGGCCAAATGCAACCCTGTCAGCTTCTCTGTATAGCCTCTGGGTGACTCCCTAGACCACACCCCTCCCCTGGCATAAACCCCTTCTGGCCCTGCTTTGCCCCCTCCAAGAGTGTTTTTGCGTTCCTGGAATGTGTCTTTGCCCTCTATTATTATTTATTTTATTTATTTATTTATTCGATTTATTAGTCGCCCATCTGGCTGGATTAACCAGCCACTCTGAGCGACGTACAAAGCAAAAACATATAAAACATCAAAACATCAAAAACATTAAAAAAATCCTTAACAGTAAAAGCTAAACAATAAGGTAAAGGCAACTGAGTTTCAATAATAAGGCTTCTCGCCTGTATAGTCCGAAAATGTAACTGCAGATGGAAGTTCCTGGTGTAAGTCTTCCCACATTGGCATAAAAACCAGTGTGGGTGATAGTCCGTTTGCAAGATCTAAAATGGCATCTCTCCCCCCCCCGATCTTAGCGTCCAGCAACTCCGGCAGGGAGACGGGCGGGACAAACAGGCCCCTCAAAATTGAAACGAACAGGGCAGTTCTTAAAGAAGCCGAGGTGAAGGAGCCAGGGTGTAAACACAACCGATATCAGGCAAAGTGGATGAGGCCATATGGTAGGATGGCCGCCGCTGCAGGGGCGCTTCCTAACCCTCAGAAGCCGAAAGATCTTCATAGCAAGCGGCATCTTCCAAGGACAGGCCACAGCACCGGGCCCGCCGAGAGGCTGTAGCTCATCTCCGGCTCCAGCCCAACTAGGCGATCTCCACCACGAGAGGCGGCAGTGGCCTGGAATAGGTAGAGTATCACATTGTGTCCCTGGGTCATACCGATCGCTGGCATCCAAGTCCAGGTCAAATAAAGAGGGAGGCAGCATAGAGAAAAGGGAGGGGGGACTCCCCCATATTCTCTGTGCATTGTAGCCTTCAGCCAAGGGGGAATTACCCCGTAAAAGACATCGGTGGTGGAGCTCCATTGCCCATAGCTGTTGCCTCTACCGCCGTGTACTAATAATGCCTCTTGCTCCCCTGGATGGAGAATAGTGAAGGGTGCGAGAGCATGTGCAGAAACTATCCTACTGTAAAAAAGTAAAGGTGTCCCCACACTTATAGTGTGAGTTGTTTCTGACTCTTAGGGTGACGTCTTGTGACGTTTGCTAGGCAGACCGTATATATGGGGTGGGATTGCCAGTTCCTTCCCCAGCCTTTCTTTCTCCTACTGTACTAAGGTAATATTTACATCCATTGCTCTGCCCACTTTTGCCTCTGGCCTTGCTCTGCAGTGGCATGTCGCCCTCAGAAGGTTGCCTAGAGGGGAATGCAGCCCTGAGGCTGAAAAAGGTTCCCCACCCTGGTCCTGATCTATACATATTTGTGTGCAATTTTGCCTCATATACACCCTTCTAAGCAATTTCCCCTAATATAACACAACATTTGAAGTAGAGACCTTATCCCAGTCTGCTTCTGTGTTGGAATTGCTTTTTAATATGTTTTTAAACCTTTTATTTTTTAGAATGTTTTTAAAGCTTCTTTTAAAATGTTTTTAAAGACGTTTTGTTTTAATATATTTAATGTCTGTTTTTAAGATGTTTTAAAGTGTTTTTAGTGCTTTTGTTTGCCACCCTCGGCTTCTACTGGGAGGAAGGGCGGGATACAAATCTAAACAACAACAACAACAACATTTTGTATGCTATTCACTAAAATTATGTATTTCTATGCATACTATCCCCAAATATACAAACATTGGTGCACATTTTACATTTTTAGCCTCAGTGGCACGGAATGCTTTTTACCATCTTCGATTGGTAGCCCAGCTATGTCCCTATCTGGACAGTGACGACCTCGCCTCAGTCGTTCATGCTCTGGTAACTTCTAGATTGGACTACTGCAATGCGCTCTACGTTGGGCTGCCCTTGAAGATAGTTCAGAAACTACAGTTAGTCCAGAATGCAGCGGCCAGATTGTTGACGCGGACCAGAAGGTCCGCTCATATAACACCTGTTCTGGCCCATCTGCACTGGCTTCCTATTTGTTTCTGGGCTAAATTCAAAGTGCTGGTTTTGACCTATAAAGCCTTACATGGCATGGGACCGCAATACCTGGCGGAGCGCCTCTCCCAATATGAAACTACCTGTACACTGCACTCAACATCTAAGGCCCTCCTCCTAGTACCATCTCATCGAGAAGCTCGGAGGGTGGTGACTAGAAATAGGGCCTTTTCAGTTGTGGCTCCCGAACTATGGAATGGTCTCCCTGATGAGGTGCGCCTGGCGCTGACGCTGCTATCTTTTCGGCGCCAGGTGAAAACCTTTTTATACTCCCAGGCATTTTAAAGTGTATTTTACAGTATTTTAGTATTATTTTGTACTCTTGACATTGTTTGGTTCTTGTATTGTTTGTCTGTTTTTGGTTTTTGATTCATTGTGTTTATTGTATTTATACATTGTACTTGTTTTTATCTTCTATGTACACCGCCCAGAGAGCCTTCGGGCTTAGGGCGGTATATAAATTAAATTAAATAAATAAATAAATTGGAGAATTGCATTGTAGTATTCTGAAAAGTGCGAATAGCTGCATTTCAGTTTGTGCCTTGTTTTGGGAACTGTAAATTAGGTAGGTTGGTATTAATATGCAAACCAAACTGAATTTCTCCCCTGTCCCTAGTAGCAAGGGAGCAGAGAGGGAAACAAGCCTTGATGGGAGACATTTAGAATAGAGAGACATTCCCCAAACATGAACACTATCAAATAGTTTATATCAAATGGTCGTGACCCTTAGCGTAGGCACCAAACTCCAAGTTCACTCATGTTAACCTGTTACTTTGGCCTAGTCAAGAGACAGCGGCCTATGCCAGAGTAAGTTATGCTTTGCTGCCTTAAAAAAAAAGTGAGGTGCTGCAGCTACAGAAGTTGAATACTGTTTTGGTGTGGGCAAAGCAAGAGCAGTATAGTTTTTTTTTAACTAAGGGCTTATCCAAACGGAGTGGGATAATCCACGATTTCCATATTCAGTTTGTCATCTGATAGTCCTCACTTTGCCTTTTAGTTCGCTCTTTCCCAATTAAAAAAGATGCTTGTTTGCACCCGCACACGCAGCGGTAAGACCCCTACATTCTTTTCACTTTTTCCAAGCTCCGCCTCTAAAACCTCCCCCTATCAACCGATTGGTCAGCAAAATATTACGTATGCTCCTTTCCTCCTTTGCAACGAAGCACAATATGGCTGTAAAGGAGTTCTCGCCTCGGAAGGAAAAGCTGCTGGTCGGTTTCACGCCTGCCTTGTTTGTATTTGGGATATTATGTTTAAATGAATGTATGCTTTTCTGCCTTTATTGATATTTAAGGAGATACACACACTGGCAATTGCACTTATTTCTCCAAAAAAGCAAGAAACCTGTCACACACACCCTCCCTCTCCTTTTCCTTCCCAGGCGAATGAAATTGACAAAGCTTTCTGGAGCAGGCTTGAAACCGACCAGAAGCCCTTTTCTAAGTTTGTTTTTGCGATATTACACTTAAAGGAATGTATGCTTCTCTGATTTGAAGCAAAAACCCTAGCAAGTAAAATGAAATTGACAAAGCTTTCAGAGGCAGGCTGAAACTGACCACCACCCCTTTCTCGCTTGCTGTGCATTGCAGATCTCACCCAGAGCGGCTGCCTAGTTTGCAGGCTGGCAAAAAATAAAATGCATCTGCGCAGTAGTTGCAGACCCCCCCGAACACCCCACCATTGAGATGATTGGTTCAATTTTCCCGGGCTTATTCTCGCACATGCGCAAAAGTGCAGATACGTGATTGGCTGGAATGAGGAGAAGGGGCAAGGGGAAACACCCAAGAACCGCCCATCAGCTGTAAAGTTCGCGGTATTGCATCCTAACTCCTGAAGGCACAGCGGATGATTCCTGATTTTAAACAGCAAATCGCATTTTTGACGGTATTGCAAGGAGCGGATTTAACCCACGAAAATGCGTAACAGTGCGAGACATCATTTGGATGACCGAAAAATAATGAACACACATAGTGGGGGTGTCACACATTTTGCAGTCGTCTGGATGAGCCCTAAGAGTGCTATGGCACCAAAGTCTAACACATTTTTTCATGGCATACGCTTTCATGGGCCAGACAGCCCACTTCATCACATGCATGATGGGCTATCTGCAGTTGGCACACATACTGCAACAGGCAGAAGGAATATTACAAAGTGAGGGTCAGAGGGCCAACACTGCAAGAGATGAGTGTCTCACATTACAATGCAATCAAATCAAGCCAGGAAAAAGCCTACAAGGTCCAGTCGGAGTGTGTGGGGTTGTGGTAAACCACTTATGACCAGTAATGGATTGGCAAAGCATGATAAGTAGCCCAAAACTATGTATAGAATTCCAAGTCAGCAGCTTCATGCTAGAGAGATGCAATCTACTCATCTGGGTCAATCTTCCATGTCTCTCCTGCCTCACTTGCCTGTGTGGACTGCTACCACAAAAGAGCTTGCCCTCTTGAAATCTTGAGCAAAACAGACAGAGGGGGAATCAAACATGCATGCTTCCCTTTAGAAGGATGCATGTGAATGAAGATCACTCTGTCTCCCTTTGCCAATGACAAGGAAGAGTTCCACTGATGACCATGAAGGCTAGCTCAGGTTCTGCTAGCTTGGCACTTTGATAAAATGGCCTAGTAGGGTACTTTTGACTAGCATTTTTGTCCTTATGAGAGATGTCTCTTTTTAACAGATCCCTAATAATTTGTTGATCTAATCATTGTTTGAAATTACATGTTGGCAACCCAGTGAGTCAGAGAGTAACACATAAATAATGATAAAGACTGCAGACTCCAGACTGTCACTGAAACAGATCAATCTGTTTCTTGATGTACAACTGCTTCATTCAGAGAATACTGTCTTCATATGGAAACTAATGTTGTTCTGTACTTTGAATCAAAACATAACATAAAGCAAGGTAAGATAGCAATATAGTACTCAGAAAATAATATGGCATTAGAGTAGCATTATAATTCCACTGAAAAAGAAATCAGTGTCATTTCAATGACAATTTTAGGCTTGCTATTTCCCTCTCTAATTAAAAAATTGACCTCCTATCTTCTTCCACCACCCCTCAGGCAGAATTTCTAAATTGCATAACATATCCTAATTACTAAGTTTTCTAGCACACCAGCATTTTGTAAGGCCAAATGGAGGATGCAAGCGCTGGAATGTAAAGGCTGGTGTGAAGCTGCAAAGTTTTCAAAAATGTGTAAGCAAGAATACACACCACTTGGGAACTTCTTAATTATTTTAAGGTGAGGAAGAGTGAGAGACAGTCCCCCTCCCAACAAGCAATTATCCCTTTTATTCCCCCTGCAAAAAGGCCCTGGACCTTTTTTTCCAGGATTAATTCACTTTCTGCCTTTAAATTTCATCCATTTTGGCCCAAAGCGGAGGGGAGATATTGCTGTTTTTAGATTCCCCATTTTGTGAATGGAGCAACAGAGCTTTGTCCTCTACAGAGCAGCTCAGAACCCAAAACATCAAAGCAGATTGGTCACAAAGTGACTGAGAAACAGTTTGGAATTTTTAAAAAAATGCACAGATACAAATACAAGGCAACTCTGAGGACTGATGCACAGCCCTAGAATTTTCTATACTCCAAGTCAGTTTCATTACTTATATAAGCAAACTCCTGTAAGGTGTATAGCATGACTGTCTTTAACTAGGAAAAAGTGTAACTGGGATTTCTGATTTTCTGACATTTCTTGATTATGAAATATTATTGATGATGTTATGGCAACTCATTTGCTGAGGCACTGTTGGTTTCTTTTTGTGCATTAGTCTTATTATGTTGATAGTATAATGTTTTCCAATATGCCAAGGTCTCACCTGTCTGTCACTGAGAGTTAGCAATACATTCCAAGCAGTCTGTACAAACAGGCACAAAGTCAAACTTTCTCATCATTGTCATCCATTTAAGTAGTTGCTCTCCTGTTTGCTGAAGCCGATGGTTCCTCAAGCCCAGCAGGGCCCAGTTTAACAATCCCTTTCCCTATAAGTGAGAATTAACTCATTGAGTCTTTTTATTACACAGGAAGAACAAACAAACAATTGTTTTCCTGCTGGGTACTAAACCATGCAAAATGTGAAAAGGGGCATCTTGCTAAAGTGCCCTGAATCTGCCTGACAAGGTATTTTTAAATCACAAGAGAAGTTAGGGGGAAGTCTTCATATCTGTGAATTCTAAAAGTACACTATTGTTAAAGTAATCAGACACATACATTCAAGGTTTTGGTATTTTGAAAATGAACTACTGAGAAAAATGTGTAGTGCTATTTCTAGCACACTGTGCAAAGAACAGAGTCATAGAATGCAGAGCTGGATTAGGCTTCGGTTTCTTCACAAGAAGAAGCCCTATTCAGGTGTTTTTCTCTCCACACATGAGAGATAATGGGACTATCTGAGCTAGCAAATATATACAATGTGTGCAGCAGATTCAAATGAATCTTGAATCCCAAACCAAGGCGGGCCAGTTTGGAGATATTCTGGATTTGTCTGAGGCAAAGCAGCATCCCTCTACAGCATCCCAAACTGAAGTGTGGACCTCCAAATGACTTTGTGGCACCAAAAATGCTGTAGGCATTATGTCTGCTAAAAGCAAAACTTTTGTCTCTATGTTTACCATGTAATGGAAACACCAGGGTGGGGAAAGGGGGAGCGACAGCCCTTTCATGACAGGCAGGTCTAGCTTGTATTCAGAGAGAAGGATTTTACCAGTGCTGTCCAATTCCAGCACTTTGGGGGAAGGATGTTGAAGTAATACAGGCATACCCCACTTAACGTCGCTTCACTTAATGTCGCCTCGCTATAACGTACATGCTCCATATGCCTGTATTTCTCCAGAAACGCAGTGCAGCAGCAGAGGCTTTAGCGCATGGGGGTGGAAATAGATGCGATGGCACCACCGCAAATCAGCTGGGAGGTGCAATCGCAAGCAGCTGAGAGGCGCGGCAGCGCAGTGGCAGAGGCTTTAGCGCGGGGCTTTGAGGCTCCGCATGAAGGAGAGGTAAAAAAAGTTTTAAAAGGTAGTGCTTCACTTTAAGGACATTTTTGGTTTACGTACTTGCTCTGGTCCCATTGAATATGTTAATGCGAGGTATTACTGTATCTAATTTGCTTTCCTCTGCTTTTTTGTGAGTCCTCTCTCTTAGGAGCATCACCATTCAAAGAGTTCCGGTACAGGCAGAGGTAGATGGAGATTTTTCTTTTGCTTGTGTTTACCAGTACAAGTTTACCTCTTTCTGATCCATGTACCTACTCCCTTATTTACCCACCCATGTGTCCTTCCCAATCCATTCCTGATTCCTATCTTACAGCCCTTTTTTATTTATTCCTTTTTCCTCGTATGCATATATCAAAGTATATCCTGTCTTGTTTCTGTGTAGAATTTTTAGAGTAACTCTGGGAGAGAAAAAAAAAATCTGCACAGAGAAATCACACATACAAATTGAGGAATCCTTAGGAGGTGTACCAAGGGCTGTTCTGTCCCTTTTCTTGCTTTTTACTATGTAAAGCTGTTTCAAGCAGCTTCAAAGCATGCCACTTCTGGCTTGCTTTTTTCTGTGCAATTCTATGTACAAAAGCTCATTGTTCATACAAAAAAATGGCTGCCCCCATGTTGTACTGATGGAGGCAACCATTTTTTGTCTTTACAATGGCCCTTTGTATAGAGAACTACACAGAAAGTGATGTGCGGTGGCTTCCTGCACCGTATTTAAAAGCATTTTTACCTGGCTTGGCAGAAGTGCTATGCTTTGAAGCTGGTCCAAGCAACTTTATATAGTTAAAAGTGTGGTTGGGGGGAGGCAGAACAGCCTTTGGTACACCTCACAAGTGCAATGCTTAAACCAGCTTTCAGAAAATGCAGATGTGTGTTCCATTCCAAGGACTGGTTTGATGGGACAAAAGAGGGCAGTTTGCCACAAATTGTAGACTGGACTGAAATCATTTGACATAATTAATGCCAGCATGGCAAGACTTTGCTTGCTGCTCTGAATACAGTATCATCTAGGAGCACCTGTGCAATGCCATTAAATCAGCATCTGCAGACAAATCCCTTTCAGTTCTCTACCCCCCCATTTTTCCAAACTGGATTTGGCTTCAGACCCCAAACTACGTACGTACGTACGTACGTACGTACGTGTGTGTGTGTGTGTAAAACTAGGGCTCTCTAATATGTAAAACACCAGCACTACTTCTTATGTTCCTTCTCTGGACACCCATGCACAAGAGATCTGGTAATTTTTAAGGGTCCCTGTAGCATATTGTTCACCCTGCTTTTCAGTGGCAGACTTGCCAAAGTCTTCTGCTAAAGTAAAAACAAACAACCAAACAGATTGAGATGGAGACTACAGTAATGGCTTTCAGAATGTCTCTGAGCTGTGCTAGGTCTTGTCATTCCTTCACAGAGGTCCATCACACACCTGTCATGTTTGTAATGTCTTTGATCCAGGTTGGTGAGTAATGCACTGGATGCGAGTTCATAAGCAGCTAGATCTAACAGCTGTGCCATGCATGCTCAGAGTTCTGCACTGGGTTGCATGAAGATATCATTGTAGCTTATTCTTTGTCACTGAAGGAGAGCCCAGCAGATTTTGTTACATTATTATTATATGGTTCTGGAATTGGGTGACTCATCTGGTAGCAGAAAAAGTGTAGCAGAAAGTGATAATGGAGGGGAATAACCCATTACCTAGTGAAAACTGGAAAACCATTCTTTTCAATCTTGAACTAAATAAAAATAACCCTGGCTCATTGAAAGCATAAATCCTGGGGTGGGATATCAGACCATCTGGCAAAAGTGTTTCATTTTGTCTACAAAAGTCTTCTTCCAGAATAAAGCTTTACCTGCTTCTGCAGGTATGGAGAACCTGCAGTGTCTCTTTTTGTCCTTTCCCTGTAATGCTTTCAGCTTCCATTGACTCTGCGCACACTCATAATCAAATGACTTCACTACGAGCTTTATCAAATATGACTGCCTTACAGAACTGGATTGCCACTTTTTAATGTTTTTCTTGTGGTTCTTTTCATTATAAACACCCTTTGCGATTCAGTCAAATCGCACTGCATTCTCTAAAGTATCTGCCACTTCTGCTAACATCGCCATTTCCTGTGGTACTATATTTACAGCTTTCCAAATGATAGTGTAACCCTTGCTTCAGTTATTGTTTCCAGTATTGTTAAAAAAGAAGATAAAAACAGCATGCCTGTGCTTGCTGACATTGGGTGTGGCTATTACCCTCCCCCTCTCTTTCTAGAACCAGCTATAGGAGCATGCTCAGTAAGTAACCTTCAGGGTGGGCTGGCTTCTCTGAGAAGATTCTAGTAGACCAGCCCAACTCAAGAAGAAGGAGCTGCTCCAGAGGGGATGGGAAGGCCAGTAAACTTTGTGTTATTCACAGACCTGCTTTGATTGTTTTTAGGTATGTGTTGGGATCAAATTATTAATTAGGGGTAAAAGATGATTTGTGGGAATGGTTAAATATTGTTTTAGTGGGATTTACTATTAAAGTCATAATTTTGTGATATTCTAGAATATGCATTTCTCTATATTTAAAGATACAGTTATTGTTAAGTATATACTTGAATTATGTATGGAAAGAGAAGATTCTAGCAGACCAGCCCAACTCAAGAAGAAGGAGCTGCTCCAGAGGGGATGGGAAGGCCAGCAAACTCTGTGTTATTCACAGGCCTGCTTTGATTGTTTCTAGGAGCCAAGCAGCAACAAGAGAAGATTTTGTCTCTGTGATGTCCTTATATGTTAAAAACTGTAAATATGGTAAGTGCGGGTTTATATAGGGATATATGGTAAGTGACTGAGTGAGGGGGGGAGTACATGGGCTAGAATGAGGGACAATGTTGGATGATGATTGGCTGAGTGGTTTGAATGGCTGAAGGTATAAATGAGAGGATGACAGTTGGTTCAAGGTTCTG
This sequence comes from Rhineura floridana, assembly GCF_030035675.1. NCBI lineage: Eukaryota > Metazoa > Chordata > Lepidosauria > Squamata > Rhineuridae > Rhineura > Rhineura floridana. Next base: position 32,436,632 of record NC_084486.1, on the reverse strand, counting down.
TTTTGTAGGGAAGTTGAGAGGAGAGTGATTGGAAAGGAGTTGAAGTGGGAGGCAGTTGGGATTGAGTTGACAGAGTTCTGAGGGAGGTTTGGATTCTATTAGGCTGATATTTGGACAGAATATATATAACTGGAAACATAAAGAGTGACACTGTATGAAACCATACACTTGTTAAACATTCCTAAAGTAATTTTGTTATTTCCTAGTGTTATCAAATAAATACTTTTATTGGTTTACCAAAAGCCTGATCCTTGGCTGGGGATATACAGACCAGAAGGGAGGGCAGGGTAATTACCAAGGCTGAAGGGAAACTGTATCTAATGGTGGCAGCGGTGAAGGGAGATATTGTAACAATGTCAAGTATCCAGAGCAACCCAGGATTGTATGCTTTATAGACCAAGATACAATGGGGTTGTGGACAGCAAGGGCACCCAGACACAAAGTAACAAGCCATAGGGAGACTAAGGCGAAGTCTCTAGCAATATTGTTTACAGGGAGTGATTGGTGGTGCTGCCTAGCAGTGGGATCTTGAGAGATCTGTGCTAGAGTGGAGTGAGAAAAAATAAAAATGACGATCCTGACTGGTGGTGTCCTGAAGTGGTACCTAGTGAAAGGCGGTAGCCACAAGCAGGTGGGAACCTGACAGGTGGAGCCAAAGGTGGGATTGTCACAGTCTCCTACACAAGGAACTAGCAGCAAAGCAAAAGGACTGTGAACTCATTGTTCTGTTTTGGGGTTATTGTTCTTTATATCCTGTTAACTGTTGGAAAAGAAAAGAGAAATTGTAACTTCTTCACTGTTATGAAGCAATAGCAGCCAGACTGTTAAGAGTATTAATATTGTTATTATTTATTTGTTCTGATAATATATGAGAACTAATTTTTTTCAATTATATATATTTGATTTTAATTCTTGTGGGGTTTTTTTTTACTGCAACTGTGGAAGGGAATCACACTGTCAGAAAAGACTGAACCTGCCCACTTCTCCTATTTAATGTAGAGATAATTGTGGGTTACAATAGCATTAGATGTCCAGGATACATAAGGGCCATCTCTGTTTATTCTTTCATTAGGCCTTAACTTTTTCCCCATTTTTTTACTTAACCACAACTTATAGACAAACCCACACTTTGATGTTCTCCAATGTTCACTGTAACTTTCAGCATAGAAATATGATTATTAATCTACTGTAGTATGAAGATTCTCACTGTTCATGAGATTATAAAAAAGCAAAATAATTTGCTTTTTGCAACATTTAACTAAGTATAACCAACATTGCCCGCCCCAGAGGATGCTGATTCAAATAGAAATAATGTAATAATTAATCCTGAGTTCAATGGGACTTACATTCAGCTTAGTTCAATTGCAGTGGCAGACTGCTATCTTGAATCAACTCCCTTTGATTACAGAAGTCACATGACACTTTTTCCTGTACCCTCTTGCCCAGGATTTGAGACGTGTTCAGATTAATGGATGTCAGGCTGGGACAGTATCTTACCACAGTCAAGTATTCCATTAAGCCAAGAAGGCCTTTGGGAGTTGGATCTTCCCCATCTCCTTTGGGCCAAGTGAACAGAGCCATTCACCTGTCAAGTGACTAACATAATTATGACATCAGGTGATGACTTCAAAGGGCCTTGCTCTCAATGCCAATCAGCTGATGGGTGCTAAGAGGAAGTCCATTTGAAGTTTTTTTGTAAACATGATATGGATTACAACTGTGCCTGCAAATGGAATTTTTTCCTCTTTTGGTCTGCAGGTGAAAAATGTGATTTGCAGGTGCATGGTTTGGATTCAAACTGCACCTGCAGATGTTTTCCAGACTTTGAAGGGTCTCAGTCTCTGTACCCATTAGCTGTTTGGTGACAAGAGCAGCCCCAGTGAGGAACTCCCTAGTGCAGCTGATCCCAGCTCTATTTTTACTTACAGCATCAGCAACTGATTTGGCAGCACAACACCATTTTTCATTTTCCACAATGCCCCACACCTATCATCATCCCAGGGTATTGTTGGGGGGAGAGGGGGGGGATGGAGGCCACTACACCCAAAAAACAGTGGAAAATACAGAGAAAATTCAGCAAAATGACCTTATTTGGGGGGAACATTGTGAGAAAAAGAAAAATCTTAGAAATTTCATCAGAAAAAATGTATTCCAAGAAATTTTGGCTTAACTCTAGCCACAGTAATCCATCAAGTAAGCTCAATTTCCTGTGCAGATACTGTTGTGCAGACAACTATCTGGAGCCTTTTATGTATCTGATTCTATCCAATTTACTTTCTACCAGGAAAAACATAATGTCAGGGTCTATATGTACACATTCTTAGGCCAGCAGGGGCAGAGGAGATAATATCACTTGTAAGATGGAATAATTTTACAAGTGGGTCTACTTCAAAACATTTGAAAAGCACTCCGATATTCTATTATATCTCCCAATAACTTTGATATCTCAAAAATAGACCACCTAATGGTTCCGAACCTTCTGTTCCAGTTCTTAAAGAACCTTTGAAGAAACAGAATTGTACTTGGGCTGTGGATTTTTTTTTCATGTATGTGCGTAACATTTAAATTGCAAACAGGCAGTGAAGTGGGAAAAAAGCCAAATGCCAAGTCCCAGGCAATTTAAAATTACTCCCACTATATCTCTGTTCATTTCTGGTACAATAAGTACTGGCAAAGGAATGGTGGGAGATTTAGAAAGCAAAAGGCATTGTGATGAATCCAAGAGGAGATGGAGAAAAGGTTCAGGAAATTCCACTCCTTTCTTCTTTTGAAACTGAAGTACAGCAAATTAAGTTGGGGTTAAGGAGGATTTGTTTGAATCTGACTATACTTAGGTATAATAATAGTAATGTCAATTTCCAAAGAGTGCTTCAGTGATAGCAATTGTAAGGTTATGTGCATCCACTTTTATGAAAAAGCATAAGCACATGCCTGCTGTATTATATGCAATGCACCCAGGATCATGTGGGAAGTGAACATAAGAAAAGCCCTGCTGGTTCTAGTTCAGCATCCTTTCTCTTTCCCACAGTGGCCAACCTAACATGAATGCAACAACAGTCTCCTACTGTTGTTCCCCACCAAAGGGCTTTCAAAGGCATCCTGCCTCTTATGCTGGAGGTAGCAATATCATAACTAGTAGCTCGGTTGTAATTTTTATGGCTGTGCATCAGATCTGGCTAAAGCCCAAGATCCTGAACTGAATTGGCCCAACTGGGCTTTGGCCAGATAGGATTGAGACAGCCCTGGGTCACCTTGAGTCAGCTCACCTGGAGCTATCTGGTGCTGTCAGGTGGCTGGAGGGGTGGGCAGGGAGGAAAGTTGTGCATGCATTCTTACTAGGCAGTAAGCTCCCTTCATATTACTAGGAGTTCCTTTCAAGTACACATGCATGTAGGATCTGACTGGACAGCAGCAGATCTTTCCACACATACAAACAAAACACCTTCCTTGGAAGCAAGCCTCATGGAGTCCTCTAGTACAGTATTTCTCAGAGCTCGGAAGATTACTTTTAAAAAGTAATAAATTACAGTTACATGGCCCAAAAAAGTAGTAATTACCGTTATAATTACAACTGCTCTGAAAGTAACTGATTACTTTATCTCGAAAGTAATCACTACAGTTACATTTCAGTTACTTTTTTTAAAAAAAAGCCTATAAGGTGCAGGCCTTGGCTGCTGCACATCCAAGTAGCCTAAAACAGCAGTAAAAATAAACACACACACACAGAGGGTAGTAGAATATTTTTTTTTGATGGACCTGTTCAAAGGCACAAACATTCTGTCTGACAAAGGGGTTTAGAATGTTGTCAGATATCGCACCCCATCTCTCTCTCCCTCCAGCTATTCCATCTCGCAAAGCAGGGTTATTTCATAAAGAGTCAGTTCATGATTGCAGCTCAAATGGAAGTTACCCAAATCATCTGAAATCTCAGGAAGGTTTTGCCACATAGTGCTGTTCTGTTATAGGATATAATTAGCACAAAACACTTGCTACAAGTGTGTAAAATGAATGGCTCTGTACTCATTTTGTTGTTGCTGCTTTCATTATTAACCTATGCACACAATTATTGGAAAATATCAGTAAAAAAATAACTGAGGAGCCATATGACTTCATGGGTAGGTCCAAATGTTTTGTATTCATTTTTCCCCCTTCAGACAAGAGGGCTTAAGGGAGAAACCCAAAGTCATGGGTGGGAGCAGCAGGGGGCGCATTGACCTCCACTTCCAAAGCCCTTTCCAGAGTGAAAGGTGAGGGGCAGTTAGTTTTACTTTTTTTGCTGTGCCAGCTCTAGGTTGGCACAGCAGAGGGGCCAAGATGTTTGGATGAGCCTTCATAGAGTGGATCTCACTGTATAAACTGAACTTTAGCACACTGAGGGGAAACAGAGGGTGCAACTTCTACCCTGACATTTTGTATATGCAGCATGATGTTTCAAATGGGGTTGCTGATGCCAGGAGAGCAAAGTTCAGCCATGTACCAAAGGTCCCAAAGGTGAGGAAGTTTTTCTCTGAACCTTCACCAAAGTATCTGGAGGGCAACAGGGTAGTGAAGGCTGAGCTAGCTGAACAAATCTATTTCTAAGGTTCCCACCCAAATTCTTATGATCAAAATTCTGTGTTTTCATCTTTTGCATTTGCACCTGGCCTTACTTTCTGGAAAACGGCTTTAACAAGCCTTTCATCTCAAAATATGCCTTTCTAATGGCACCTTTTCAACTCGGTGAAAGTACATTTTGCTCCCTGGTTGCTGTTATTTTGTTGTTTTCTGAGGTGGTCAATATATCTTGAATATTCAGCTTCAGGCAATACTAAACAAGCGTTAAAATGTTTTCAGCACCAGATACTCCACAATGAAGAAAATGCACTCCCTGTATTTGTTAGTGCTCAACAATTTGAAAGATCCAGCAACTGTATCAGAGGAAAGGGCCCATATAATGCAAAGAACATGCTCCTAGAAGATGTCATTTCTAAAACTGTTGCTCATTAGCCAAACAGCATAGATCAAGATCTTTTTAACCAAGCAGCACTGGAATAACATGAGAGGGTGGCTAAAGTCAGCTGTCACAATTTTTTCCTGTAATTACTTTGTAATAAAACTAATTTCCTTTCACCCTGGATGCTTTTCCCCTCTTGCCAGCGTCACTTTTGTAGAATATGACTATTAATATTGAAATGATCGCAAACAGAGAGTGCTTTGAGACTGGAGGCCTGACTTTTGAATAATGTTCTGTGGATAATACCTAGATTGCATAGATCATGCAAGTCCCTTACAAAATTCTTTGGGGTGGGGAGAATCAGATGACAATACATATTTAGGACTCAACAGCATTTTTAAAAAAGTCTCCTTTTGTCACTGATTTTGTATTTCACTGAAGAGGATTATAATATTAATCAAACAATTACCAAGAAAATCCAATGGTTACATTTGACTTCAAAAGTGGAGATTTCCCCCAAAATGAGGACATCCAATGAAGCTGAATGTTACAAGATTTGGGACAGACGAAAGTACTTCTTCACACAACACATAGTTAAACTATGGAATTGGCTCCCATAAGAGGCACCCAACTTGGATAGCTTTAAAATAGGACTCGACAAATTCATGGAGGATAAAGTTATCAGTGGCTACTACACTATGCTTCTGAATACCAGTTGCTGGAAACTGCAGGAGGGGAGAGTGCTGTTGCACGCAGGTCCCACTTACAGGCTTCCCTTGGGCATCTGGTTGGCCACTGTGAGAACAGGATGGTGGATTAGATGGGCCACTGGCCTGGTCCAGTAGGTGCTTATGTTCTGGCACGTGTGAAACTTTACAACTAGAAGGCAGAAATGTTATCAAAATATCAGACTCTGTGCTGGATTGTGTGACAACATGTCCTGTTGCACTGTGGTCAGCACAATGTTACAGTGTCTTCCTTTGCCTTGTCTTTCCTCATGACTTCTGGGTGGAAGAAGAAATTATGCATCTTTTATCAGTGGCAAGGAAGAGGAGGGTGCACACTCAAAGAGGAGGGCCTTCTGAGAATACTTAGTCCAAAGATCCCCTAAATCTGGAGTTGGCATTGCCAGTGATGGTAGGTAGCACTCCATCAATTTCATAATCTTGCTTCTGTATGGGAGGCTAGAATTGCTACTGTGGTCCAGAAAATAGCTGCCTTGTGGTGATGTCCACATTATTAGTCCACTGGGTAGACAACCTTCCTAGGTTATATATGTATTTTTACCTGCATGAGAAGCTTAAAAAATGGGTTCAGGTTGTGAGGGAATAAAATGCAAAAGCACAGAAAACAATTTGTTTGTGTGTGTGTGTGTGGTCTAGACTCTCACAATGTCCATGTTGTAAAATGACCAGAAAATATAGAGAAGTCTTTGTAAAGAAAAAACAAGGGGAGATTGTGCTGACGGGGAGGGTTTTTTTAGTTGAGGGCAAACACACACACACACACACACACACAAACACATACACACACATTTACTTTCAGTGGAAGCAGGCACATTTAAATCCCTGCTGAGTGGGAGGGAGAGCCAGGCTGAGCTGTCTCAAAAGGCATCTCCTCCTCCTGTTATACATAAATATATCTCACTCGAAATCACTGCTCTCTGCCACTGTGTGTTGCAGAGCAATGGCTTTTGCAGGAGAAGAGAGCACCAGGGCTGTTGCTTTTCTTAATATGTCCTTATTAATATGTGTGTGTGTGTGTGTGTGTGTGTGTGTGTGTGTGTGTGTGTGTGTGTGTAGAAGGAGGGGGGAGGGAAGGCAGGGGGAGGAATGGAGCTCAACCTTTTCTGGGAAGCTCAACAATTCTGTGTCTTCCTTTAGTCCCTCAACCCCTTGGCTTTACACAGCTCTTTTTGCAGGCAGTTAGGCAAAATACCTCCCGTCTCATGTAAAGAAAGCCCGGCAGAGCACAGAGCCGCTTACAGTGCTGTTTGTTTGCTTGGGCTTTTTGGAGAATTCCCTTCCTTTTTCCTCTTGGTGTTTCCTGTACAAGGCTCTGCATCCATCCATCCATTCATACATGCTTACCAAGCAGAGGGGAGGGAAAGGGGAGGGTTGGTGGGAGAGGAAGGGGGTGAAATGTAAGGAGTTGGGAACAAACAAATACTACTGTTTGTAGGTACAGTAAAGTGACTGAATGAGTGAGTGAGCGGGCAGGGCAGGTGGGGGGAGAGAGTAAGTGGGGAGGGCAGGTGCTGGGAGAGAGCAGGGGTAACACACACACACACACACACACACACATCCTCATCATTCACCTCCACAGCTCTTCACCTCCATCCTGCTGCCTGCTGCCTTCTCCATCATCCTTGCCCTGGCTTTCTCCTCCACCATCCATTTTTCTCTCTCTCTCTCCACTCCACACCATCTGCCTTTTCACCTGCTCTCTCGTGCCTCCTAACACAGAGCACGAGGGAAGAGCGAGAAGCCCAGTGTGAGGCACATGTATTCTGTCCACCAATCACAGGAGCAGAAGACTTCCCCTTGCTCCACCCCCCAGTAACGTCCAAACGTAATGTCGGAAACGTTATTGTTACTGCTAAAAAGTAAGGAAATTGCTAGTCGTTCTGTTACTAGCAAAATGTAATGAAGTTACCCCCTCATTACTTAAAAAAGTAACGAATTACAAGTAACTCGTTATTTCTAACGAGTTACTTCCAAGCTCTGGTATTTCTCAAGTTGTAAATGGCAGACAAGGGCACACAATGTGTGATTTCCACTGAGCTGCAGCCATGGGGATTAAATGCACTACTCAAGCAATTGTCCTGGCAATTGCTTCCCCTTTGTTCCTTCCTTCACTGCACTTTCCAATGGTTAAATTTCAACAGTGGGCAGCAGGGTAGCATGGGCAGGGTGGTGTTGCCCACCGGGATTCCCAACACCACACACTGCTTCTGGTTAACAAGAGGGGAGGCAGCAGGGAGCTCAGTGAGTTGGCAGCAGTGGAGCCAATCCTTCACTCCTGCCAATGTACAAAAAAAGTCCAAAGTAGGGATGGAAGGTTCTGTTAGTTTTAATCCTTTCAATCTCTCATTTTTCCAATCTTAAATTAAGTTCTCCAGGATTCTGCAGCAATTTATGACTTTTTTTTAAAAAAAACTCGTGAAAATTCTTCTGCATTCATTCCATTAATAAACACATGTTTGTATGTAGTTTTGACTAATGCACACATTTTTGCAAGCAATTTCTCCTAGTATGATGCATTTTTGTATGATATTTTCACTAATATTCATTTATATACATTTTCCCCAATATATGCATTTTTGTAAACATTGGTTGGTTGGAGAACTGCATCACAAAATTTAGATAAGTGTGAATTTTGAAGGATGGCTGTTTCGGTTCTCATGTTGTTTAGGAATCTTCAAATTTGATAAATTCAGTTTTAAATGTGAATGGAATTAACCTTCTCCTCCACCCTTAGTCTAAAGTTCCCTTGGGCTCACAGAACTAGTTTTATGGTTCTTTGAATCATAGAATCATAGAATAGTAGAGTTGAAAGGGGCCTATAAGGGCATCTCGAGTCCAACCCCCTGCTCAATGCAGGAATCCAAATTAAAGCATTCCCGACAGATGGCTGTCCAGCTGCCTCTTGAAGGCCTCAAGTGTTGGAGAGCCCACTACCTCTCTAGGTAATTGGTTCCATTGTAGTATGGCTCTAACAGTTAGGGAGTTTTTCCTGATGTCCAGTCGAAATCTGGCTTTCTGCAACTTGAGCCCATTATTCTGTGTCCTGCACTCTGGGATGATTGAGAAGAGATCCCAGCCCTCCTCTGTGTGACAACCTTTCATGTACTTGAAGAGTGATATCATATCTCCCCTCAGTCTTCTCTTCTCCAGGCTAAACATGCCTCTTTCAGTCTCTCCTCATAGGGCTTGGTTTCTAGTCCCCTGATCATAATTGTTGCCCTCCTCTGAACCTGTTCTAGTTTGTCTACATCCTTCTTGAAGTGTGGAGACCAGAACTGGATGCAGTATTCAAGATGAGGCCTAGCCAGTGCTGAATAGAGGGGAACTAATACTTCACACAATTTGGAAACTATACTTCTGTTAATGCAGCCTGATATAGCATTTGCCTTTTTTGCAGCCACATCGCACTGTTGACCCATATTCAGCTTGTGATCAATGACAACTCCAAGGTCCTTCTCACATGTCTGTATCCTTCTCGTATGGCTGAGCCAAGTATCCCCCATCTTATAACTGTGCATTTGGTTTCTTTTTCCTAAGTGTAGAATTTTGCATTTATCCCTGTTGAATTTCATTCTGTTGTTTTCAGCCCAATGCTCCAGCCTATCAAGGTCCCTTTGAATTTTGTTTCTGTCTTCCATGGTATTAGCTATGTCCCCCAATTTTGTATCATCTGCAAATTTGATAAGCATGTGTGACGCCCTTCCCTGGCTCTCCCTGTCAGGTTCCTACCTGCGCGTGGCTACTGCCTGTCACTAGGCACCACCAGGGACTCCACCAGTCCGGACTGTCCTTTTTTATTGTTTCTCTCCCCGCTCTAGCACAGATCTCAACAGATCCCCCTGCTAGGCAACCACCAGTCACGTCCTAATACTAGTATTCCCAGAGACTCTGAATACTGGTATTGTTATTCTCTTCACCGCTGCCACCATTTGTTACAGTTTCCCTTCAGCCTTGGTCATTACCTTACCCTCCCTTCTGGTCTGTGAAACCCCAGCCAAGGATCAGGCCTTTGGTAAACCAAATTAAGTATTTATTAAAGATAACAAAGCTAACAAGATTAACAAGATTTCTTCTTAAGGCACATAAGCATATGGTTTTACTCAATACTAATCCGAACTCCACCCCCCTCCTTCTCCACTCTCTCCTGGCAAACAACTCTCTAAACCCCACCAAGCAACCCACTCAGTTCACCTCATCCACCACCACCACCTCCCAGATTCCACTGTCTCTCTTCCTTTTATACGTTCAGCCATTTTAAACATTCAGCCAATCATCTAGCATTCTACTGCCCATTCACTCCCCCTCCTCTTTCACTCCACTTACCATGTATCTTCTAAACAACCAACACTTACCATATATACATTAATATAGGAACATCACATTCCCCCCCCCTTAAAACAACGGCAGAGTATTATTCCTGTTCCAGGATTTATACGTCGCGTTAACAAATAAAAGTCTCTATGGGGAAAATGTCTTTCTTTGTTCCTCCGTCTGGTCACATCACTGCAGTCCCAGCCACTTGCCTGGAAAGTCCATCGGCCAGTACATTGTCCTTGCCTTTGATGAACTGGAAGTCCACTTGATAGTCCTGTAGGGCCCAGGACCACCTCTGCAGCATAGTGTTATGGTTTTCATAGTCTGCAACCATAACAAGGCCAGATGATCCGTAGTCACTGTGAATCTTCGTCCCCACACGTATGGGCGCAACTTGTTCAGTCCCCACATGACCGCTAGGCACTCCTTCTGGACCGACGAATAGTTTTTCTCCCTCGGCGTCAGCTTGCGACTCAGGTACACCACTGGATGTCTGGTGCCTTCTCTCTCCTGTAGCAAGACGACTCCCAGCGCCAGGTTTGACGCATCTGTAGCCACGATGAATGGTTTCTCATAGTCTGGTGCTATTAATATGGGTCCTTGGCACAAGGCTTGCTTCAGTAGATCAAAAGCCTTCTGACATTCATCTGTCCATACCACATGCTCAGAACACTTCTTTGTTAATTCATGCAAGGGGATAGGCCACGATTGTACTGCCTCTACCTTGCTCCATAAGGGGGTGACTTTCCCACTCCCCACCTTATGTCCTACACAGATTACTTCACTCACAACTTTCCCATTCACACAGCACGGTACAGATCTGACTGGGGCATGATCTCCAGTATCAATGGAATGTTTGGCTATACTGGTTCGGCCAGGTCTATTGCCAAAGAGATTCCCATAGTTTTTCAAAACTCTCAGAATCTCTTCTGACCATTCCACTTGATCTACCCCTCCTTTGTCTTTGCTTTCCTGTACCAAATCCGGAAGTTCAGGCCCACTTCCCTCAGGGAATAAGGTAACTTGCAACACCTGTGCATCCCTGGTATGGTAAGGCTTTAACATATTTACATGAACCACTTTGCTTTTGTTTAATTGGTCTGTGGTGATTACATACATCACTGTGTCAAGCCTTTCTCTGATGGTATATGATCCTTCCCAGTTAGCCTGTAATTTGTCATGTTTCCTGGGTATGAACGCCATAACCATATCTCCCACATCATACACAAGTTCCCTGGCTGTTCTGTCATACCAGTAACGTTGCTTCTCCTGTGCTTGACTCAAATTCTTTTCCACCACCTCCATCATTGATGTTAATTTATTGCGGAATTCCAATACAAAATCTACTACAGATGTTTTGTACTCTCCCAGGGTTCCTTCCCATGAATTTTTTAATAGTTCCAAAGGTCCCCTCACTTTTCTAGTGAAGATGAGTTCAAAGGGTGAGAAGCCTGTTGACTCTTGAGGGACTTCTCTATATGCAAATAAGAAGCATCCCAAACATTCATCCCAGTCTTGTGGGTGATCTTGAACATAGCTTCTGATCATGCCCTTCAAAACGCCATTGAATCTCTCTGTTAACCCATTAGTGGCGGGATGGTAAGTAGTGGTCTTTAGATGTTTTAGACCACAGCATTTCCACATACATTGCATCACTTCTCCCATGAATACACTGCCTTGATCCGTCAGCACTTCATGAGGGAAACCCAGCCTCATAAAGATTTTTAATAAAGCCTCTGCCACTACAGGGGCTTCTACAGATCTTAGTGCTTCTGCGTGTGGGTACCTGGTGGCAAAATCCACCACCACCAATAGATATTTCTTGCCATGCCTTGTGGGTTTGGAAAAAGGGCCCACCAAATCTATTCCCACTCTATAAAAGGGTTGTCCAATTATAGGAAGGGGCTTTAAGGGTGCCTTAGTCTTTACTCCACTTTTCCCCACCTTTTGGCATATTCCACAAGATAGACAATGTTGTTTTACATCTTTGGAGATGTTTGGCCAATAATAGTGTGCCGCCAATCTCCTCTTGGTCTTTTTTATTCCCAGATGTCCTGCACATGGGACATCGTGGGCTACCTCTAGCAATCTGGTTCTGTATTTGCTAGGTACTATCAATTGCTTCACTGGTTCCCATTCATCCTTTCTCTCAGCAGGCATCCACAGTCTATATAAAATCCCGTTCTCACACACAACTTGATTCCTCAGTTTGTCAGTGAAAGGAATCTGTTGGGTCAGAGCTTGTTCCTTTATCTGCTTCAAACTTATATCTTTATGCAGCTCTTCCCTGAATTGATCTGCTTCTTTCTTATCAGAGACCACTTGATACAGTTTGTCTCCTTCAGCAGGCCTGCTAGTGGTTGCTATGGTGACCTGAGGCTGGTTAACAGATTCCACCCTGTTTGTTTCAGCCCCCCTTAATATGGCTTCTTTTTCTCTGCCAATTTGCTGTCTGGTCACTACATATATCTTTCCTTGGGCTCCCATTACATCTCTTCCCAGTATTACTGGTTCTTGTTGCTGGGCATTAATGCCTACTTTATATCGGCCCTCTCGGCCTCTCCAAGTCATTTCCACCAGGGCCACAGGCAAACTTTCTGGTTGACCCCTCACTCCTTGGATAGTCAGTTTCCTGAGGTAATATTACCTCAGATTTATCTGGCCTCAGTAATGTCTGAGCGGCACCAGTATCAAGCAATGCCCAATAATTTGTCCCTTGTACACTCACTTCCTCTCTCAGACTTGAATCAAGGTCTGTTACTTCTGTCCAGTTTATCTGGCAGAACTGAACCTTTTTCGCTGTTTCTAAAGCCTTGGGCTCTGTTTTCACTGCCCTTGTCTGAGCAGGATTACTAATGGGGTTGGCAACCTCACATTGAAAACGTAGGTGCCCTGGTCTACCACATTTGTAGCATAATTTCTCCTCACTTTTAGGGTACACAGATCCACTCTGGGGTGTCCTGTGCCCTTCAGATTTTACTGGAGGACTCACTCGCTGTGGTACCACATCCCTTCTGCCAGCATTATATGGTCTGGGTTTAAACTCTCTTGATGTTTTCCCCACCCAGCCAGTTCTGTTGGAGGCGAAGTGATCCGCCATCTCTGCGGCCTCCTGCACCGATGTAGGGGAACGGTCTTTGACCAGGAGCCTTATTTCTGGTGGTAACTGATGGTATAATTGATCCAATATCATGAGGTTTTTCACCTCCTCCACAGACTGAGCTTTTGCACTTGTCAGCCATTTCCCAAATATGTCCATCAGTTTTGCCCCCAGCTCCATGAAAGACCTCCCAGTCTGTATCTGGCAGTTTCTGAAAAGCTTTCTAAAATAATCAGGCCCCAGTCTGAATCTTTTAAACACTGCTTCTTTGAATTCAGCATAGGTGGCGGGCCTGTCTGAGGGGAAATATTGGTATACCTCAGCCAATTCCCCTTTAATCAGGTTTGATAAATACTGCATGTATTTATCTTCAGGTAGCCCCCACAACTGAGCTGCTTTTTCAAAGGTGCTGAGGTAAATTTGAGGATCTTGACCAGGCTCATAGACAGCAAAGTCATTTGGAGTAATTTTTATTTTTGCTCCATCTCTGTCATTTCTTGTTTCATCAGAATGAAACTTCTCTCTTTCAAATTTTAACTTTTCTACTTGTAATTCGGCATCCACTGCTCGTTGCTTCTCCCTCTCCTCAAATCCCATTCTCATTCTCTCCGTTTCCATCTTCAACTTCTCAGTTTCCAACTCCCTCTGCTTGTCTTTTTCCTCAGCCTCCCATCTTAACTTCTCTCTCAAGTACTCTATATAAGCGGGATTGCTTAAATATTCTTCTGGGGTCTCTTCTCTGACAGGTTGTTTTTGCTGCGCAGTAGCAAATCCTATAAGTGCTACCCTCAATTCATCTACCCCTTTACCCCCGTGAGGTAAATTGAATGTTATGCACTTCTCCACCAGCTCCTCTCTTTTCATTTTTATGTATTCAGCCATGGTGTTTGAGTTCACTCACTCTTTGCCACACACTCTTTGCCAGTCACTCTCACAAGAAATCTTGTTTTGTTATTTCTGTTTGCCACACCACTGTTCTGGATTCTCTAGTATTCGTATCTGGATTCTCTGTTGTTCGTATCCCACCGCTACCACTACCTGTGATGCCCTTCCCTGGCTCTCCCTGTCAGGTTCCTACCTGCGCATGGCTACTGCCTGTCACTAGGCACCACCAGGGACTCCACCAGTCCGGACTGTCCTTTTTTATTGTTTCTCTCCCCGCTCTAGCACAGATCTCAACAGATCCCCCTGCTAAGCAACCACCAGTCACGTCCCAATACTAGTATTCCCAGAGACTCTGAATACTGGTATTGTTATTCTCTTCACCGCTGCCACCATTTGTTACAGTTTCCCTTCAGCCTTGGTCATTACCTTACCCTCCCTTCTGGTCTGTGAAACCCCAGCCAAGGATCAGGCCTTTGGTAAACCAAATTAAGTATTTATTAAAGATAACAAAGCTAACAAGATTAACAAGATTTCTTCTTAAGGCACATAAGCATATGGTTTTACTCAATACTAATCCAAACTCCACCCCCCTCCTTCTCCACTCTCTCCTGGCAAACAACTCTCTAAACCCCACCAAGCAACCCACTCAGTTCACCTCATCCACCACCACCACCTCCCAGATTCCACTGTCTCTCTTCCTTTTATACGTTCAGCCATTTTAAACATTCAGCCAATCATCTAGCATTCTACTGCCCATTCACTCCCCCTCCTCTTTCACTCCACTTACCATGTATCTTCTAAACAACCAACACTTACCATATATACATTAATATAGGAACATCACAGCATGCTCTGTACCTCTTCATCCAAGTCATTAATAAAAATGTTGAAGAGCACTGGGCCCAGGACTGAGCCCTATGGTACCCCACTCGTTACTTCCACCCAGTTTGATAAGGAACCATTGATAAGCACTCTTTGAGTACAGTTCTGGAGCCAACTGTGGATCCACTTGAGAGTTGTACCATCCATCCCACATTTAGCTAGCTTGCTAATCAGAATATCATGGGGCACTTTGTCAAAAGCTTTGCTGAAGTCAAGATATATTATGTCCACAGCATTCCCACAGTCTACAAGGGAGGTTACCCGATCAAAAAATGAGATAAGATTAGTTTGGCAGGATTTGTTCTTCATAAATCCGTGTTGGCCCCTAGTAATCACTGCATTGTTTTCAAGGTGCTTACAGATTAACTGCTTTATAATCTGCTCCAGAGTTTTTCCAGGGATTGATGTTAGGCTGACTGGTCTGTAATTCCCCGGTTCCTCCTTTTTGCCCTTTTTGAAGATAGGGACAACATAAGCTCTCCTCCAGTCATCTGGCACTTCACCAGTGCTCCATGATTTTGCAAAGATAATAGACAGCAGTTCTGAGAGTTCTTCAGCCAGTTCCGTCAATACTCTAGGATGCAGTTTATCGGGCCCTGCCAATTTGAACTGATTCAAAGTGATTAGGTATTCCTTGACTGTTTGTCTGTCAAGCTCAAGCTCCAATCCTGCCCCTTCTACTTCATGTTTCCTGGGAGGGTCATAGACCCTTTTTTTGGGAGAAGAGTGAGCCAAAGTAGGAATTGAGCACTTCTGCCTTTTCTTTGTCATCTGTTATCATTTTGCCATCCTCATTGAGTAGCTGTGCCACCATTTCTTTTCTCTGTCTTTTACTCATGACCAGGGACTGCCAAAGGTCACTGTATAATGTGAAGGAAAGTGGTTGCCTAAATGGATTGTGTGTAACACTCAAAGGATCAGTTCACATGATACTTTCTTAATTCTGCCTGAATGAAGCCCTCCTCATCGTTCCCTAATATGTGTTTCTATGAGTAAATGTAAACAAGCTAGCAAATAATTAAGTTTGCCTGCTGCACTCCAGTCGATTATGACTTAAAAATGCTTTGTTAGGTTTAAGACCATGGCCTTCACATGCATGTATCTTTAAGAAACACAACTGTAAAATATTTCAGAACTAGCAGTTAGCTTCTTTTCATTTAGATCTTCTTGTACCCACTTGCCATAAAGAACTTACTGAACCTGGAAAAGTCTGCACATTGCCATCAAGAGACACTGACCCCATAGGTGGCAGCAGTTTATATTATTTTGCCCCTTAACTGAAAGAGATGCAGATAAATGAGCCAAAAATTCAGGTAGTGTACGCACATTCCCCACTGGAGATTATGCATAATGACCAGAGAATGTACAAAATGTGCTTATGTGCATATGCACATTTCCCAAGGACTGTTGGAGTTTATGTGCATGTATATGGACTGGGAAATTCTCTTTTCATGAGGGTTAATGTGCACAATCCCCATGAGGCCTGGTGAATGTGCATAATAGCCACTAGTGCACATGAACTGCCCAACTTGATATGAAACAATAGGACGTGCAGGCTAGAACACAGCTTACTGATGCCAGGATCCACCAAAGACCTGAGGCCTATTCATTTTGTTTAATTAATAATAGGATTATTCATCTGCATGGGCATATATTATAACAACTTATGTTAGCAAGCATTATTTTCATAAAGAAGAGTGGAAGGCAGACCTTCGTAACTAAGGTCTTTGACAAATTATGCTGCATTCAATTACTTTACTGGAGATACAGGACATAGACACATAATTAAAGACTCCATTATATGAGCAACAGAGTAACCTTGGGTTGTGCTCTCCTCCTCTTTCACATTTGTGGGCTTTTGCATATTTACTTATGCAAATAGTTTTTCTCCCGCCATCTTCAAGTGCCATGAGTTTCAAGTTCAAAGAACTGCAAGGCTACATGATATGTTCCAGGTGGTTGTGGTGAACTACACTTTTGTCAAGCCACAAACATCAGTATCTCAACATATTCTTCCAATTCTAGTAATTATCAGCTAAAGTTAGGCCTCTTTAAATATACTTCTGCATATAAACTCCTCTGGCTTTTCATTGCTTGGCTATTAAAACCAGAGCTTGGAAAAGTTACTTTTTTGAACTACAACTCCCATCAGCCCCAGCCAGCATGGCCACTGGACTGGGCTGATGGGAGCTGTAGTTCAAAAAAGTAACTTGTCCAAGCTCTGATTAAAACCCCCCAAATAGAAGCAGCAATTATTTAACTGACTGTATTATCGCTTCAGTACAATTTATCAGGTCAAATGCAAGGTGTTACTATTAGCATATAAAGTCCTAAACATCTTGGGACCAGTTTACTTGAGGGATGGGTTTACCCTATATATGCCCACTTGGCTGCTGTGATCTGCGAACTAGCACTGCTCCGGTTGCCACATATTTTCTCCACACTTGTAAGAGATCAGTCTTTTAGCATGGCAGCACCCAATCTTTGGAGCTCCCTACCTATTGACATCAGGCAGACACCTTCACTGTACTCTTTTCGGCACCTGCTTTTGTTTAGGCAAGCTTATTCAGTCATGTAGAATGCCAACATGTTTTAATCTCTTTCGGTTTACTGCCTTTAATAATCTCTTGGATGTTTTTAGATACCTGTTTTTAATTGTCTTTTACTGACCATTTTAATGCTTGTTTTATTTTTTTGTAAACCTCTTAGAGAATCTATTTACAATCAATCAGTATATAATTTTTGTTAAATTAGAAATAAAGTACTTGAGGCAAGGGTAAATTACAATAAACAATTAAAAAGTTTGCTTTGCATCACACTTTGTACATCCTTCCGATATTAAAAAGGCTGCACATGTTATTTTCCTTTTGTTTGTGGCAGAATACCTATCACAGTGGCCACGTGTCTCACTTTCCAGAGAGCAGTCATCTGTTTGAAGGACTGTCCAGTCCAAGTCCAGTTTAAAGGTAAAGGACCACAAGTAGGAAAAGGTGGGGCCTCGAGGTTGTCCATCAACACGTAGCACCTGAGCAGCAGATTGATCAAGCACACAGGTCACTTGGTCATAGACTTCTTCACTGTGGTGATATGTATTTATTTGAATTTTAAATTATAGCAATTATTTCTAAATTTGCATATACTGATAGAAATCAGAATACATCCTCTTTTGTCTGCTTTTTTTTTGGTATTGCCTGCAATCTTGCCTGCAGATTTTATCTAATTCTGACAAAAATAAAGATATAAACAGTTCTTTTTTTAAAGGTGTCCAGCCCAAAAGCTCCTATCTATTTGCCTGCAATTTGGCTGGTGTTATCCACACTGAAGGGGATTTTCCACCCCTGCTATTTGAGATCCTTTAACTGGAGTTGCTGGATACTGACAGCATAAAGCTATGGAATGTGCTAATGTCACAATCTACCAATGCCTGCCCTGTGTACTTTAAATTCTGTGATCTGTTGCATCAAAACTAAACCTCTCTTAGGCTAAATTTTTACTAATTTGATACACAGCAATATGTGGACTAACATCTTAATGGAGATAATTTTGTCTTCCTCTTAAAATACTCCTGTCTCTTTGCTTATCAGAAAATAGATGGCCTATTTTGAGTTTTTGGACACTTGAATTTGTAACATGATCTGTCAGCTTCCATTTTTACCACTGTAATCTATGGGTGGACTTTTTGCATATTTGAAGTGTGCACTATCAAGTTAACTTAAAAGAAGACTGAGCATGTGGGCCACCTTTTGATACAGTATGTTTTGTTTGTTTGTTTGTTTGTAAAAAGGCACTTTAACTAAATAATATTAACAATTGATGCCAATTGTATCATACTGCAAATGTTCAAATTCTGAGACCTAACACACAAGCAGCTGGCTTTGTAATGAGGAGTTGGATATAGTAGGGAGGTGTACAAAAAAAGGAAGAGGCAATGATATGATCTGGGAGTTGATCAACTTTCTTATAAAACAAAGGCTTAAATAGTTGAGGTTTTATAGCTTAGAAAGAAATTGACAATTGTGGGAGGACCTGAAGAAGGCTTATTAAAAACACAGGAGTTGATACAGCAAATTATTTTTATTGAAGCACCTCTTTTTAAAAAAAATATGACTAACTTAAAAAAAAATTGGTCTCCATCTGCTAGCCAGCTGACATCCACAAGAAATAGACCATAATTCATTCAGAGTGTGCATTCCCCCTCCTTTAATGCAGATCATTCCTGCCAACATTTCCACAATTGGACTCCATGCTGAGAAATTTTCTTTTCAGAGAACCTGTCCCTGAGATGATGGCATGCAGTACTTCTCAAAATATATTTTCACAAGAATCTGATTGTCCCAGGAATTAATGTCTGGCTCAAAAAATACCATAACTATTCCCACACTTTGTCTAAGTGCTTGGAAATTTCAGAAGATAGGTTTTTATAGGGTCGGTTATCTTTTAACTGAGAGGGTGCTAGGCATCTGGTGTTTTTAGGGAGTGGGGAATTATGTATTTACGAATATACAAGGTGAGCAGGTGGAAGCAGGCAAGCATCCTGATAGACAGCACTTGTCTTCAAATAACATCAGTTTCCCCCCCCAACAAAGAAGCCCCCAAACACACCTACACAGACTGCTTCTTGGCAGCCACTTACAAAACTAAGACTTTGCCTTCATTGGCTGCATTCAAATTGCCAAGACTGTTTCTCTCTGCCATCTTCCAGCTGATCAGGTAGAATGTGCCTAGTACCTAGTAGCCACAAGCCATTCATGCTCATTTACACAAGCATCCTCTAGAGCAGCCTTTCCCAACCTTTTGGTCCCCAGATGTTGCTGGACTACAACTCCCATCAGCCCCAGCCAGCAAGGCCAATGGTCAGGAATTATGGGGAATGTAGTCCAGCAACATCTGGGGACCCAACAGTTGGGAAAGGCTGCTCTAGACACTTAATTATACAAAAAATCTAGTTATAATATTCTCTCCACTTGACACAGCATTCATGTTATAGCATACTTTATAAGAGATAAAATGTTAAGGAGTTGGACCAGGCAAGAGAACAACAAAACATTTCCATATAGGGATGGACAAATCTATCAGTTTCAGTTTCTCTGTTTCTCATTTTTCCAGTCTGTTCTGTTCTCCACATTTCCACATCAAAGGAAAATTCATCAGCATTTTAGTGCAAATTTCTCCTAATATGCACATTTTCTGTGAGCTTTTTGCCTAATATACACATTAATATTTGGCAAATATGTTTATTAGGCGATTTCCCTTTTTATGTGTTTTAAATTTTGTATCAAGTATGCTTTTATAATTGTAAGTGACTTTGAGACATTTCTGTAGTAAGCAAAAATTTTAATAAATTATTATTATTATTACAGAATAAACCAATTTTCCAAAATATAATGCATTTTGTGTGCTATTTTCACTGTTTGCATTTTAATGCAAACTTTACCCTTGTTATTTGCATTTTCGTATACATTACTTGTCTAAAGAAGTGCACTGCAAAATTCAGAGAACTGCGAATTTCAAAGGATGACTGTTTCAGTTCTCATATTGATTTGAAAAGTGTGGATTAAGTAGGTTCCCTTTAAATGTGAACTAAATTTGTCCCCCTTCCCTGCTTCCAAGTAAGGTAGATTTAGCAATTTTCCAACAGTATATCCTGATCAATTTCAAATATAAGCCTTTCACATTAGATATCCTGAAATGATTTGCATGAAGATAAAAGAACACTGTTTACCATTCAGAGGGAAAACACTTTAGCATTCTGAAAGTCTCCACAGTGCCTGTTAGACCATCATTTTCTCAATATAAAACAGCATCCATTGTGCGTAGATAATTGAGATATCATCCTTTCCCATGACCGAGCATATGTCATTATTATATTTGATACAAACCACAATCCCTTAGGTGCTCTTTTCCTACAGTCTGGTTTGAAGGAGTACATAGATCTTCATTTTAATGCCTCGGGCTTTTGCTGCTCGCATGGTTTGGTAATCCTAGACATCAATTAAACTGGAACCTAACACTTCATTTCTTGCCAGTAATATGTTCAACCATTGTTATCATTGGAGGATGGAGTGCCACCTGGAGTGCCTCACCTTACATTGAGCCAAAAAAGCTAATGAGGAAAAAACAGATAAGGGGCTACAAGAGGTATGCCAGCAGCAGGAAGGGGTGAAAGGGAGGTGGGGGTGGGAGGTTGACTAAGTTAAAAAAATTACCTGGAGGCTGATGCTGGATTTCAAGCATGCTCACTTTGGATAGTCATTTTCCAGCAATCTATAACACTGAAAAAGAAACATTCCTTTTCTTTCCTTTAAGCTATTTTTCAGATCTTTCTGTGTGATTTTGGCACTAACCTCCTTTTCAAAACACCTGGCTGAGAAGGGCTTTTCTGGATGCCAAAAGATTGATCCTTCCAAACTAGGAATCTGCTTTTCTCCCTGAATGTACGAACATAGATATATGAACTTTCTCAGCTTTATCTAAAGAAAGAATGATAAAACGGATGGGGATGGGGAAGGTGAATTAGACATATTTGTTTAGAGACACTTCTAGGGATAATTAATATGGCTGGATTTGATATGTCCCTTCATGTGTCCTCTTTCCCCCTCCTCCCTCCCTTTCTGTATGTTCTCAGTAAGATGACAGCAGGACAAAGTAAGCATCTGATCATGGATGTCCACATCTGTTTTAAAAAGTGTTAACTTCCAAAAAGCTAACTGGGTTTAGGCTTGGGTAGTATCTAGATGGGAGACTGCTCAAAAAGCCCACATATGCTTGAAGGAAGGGAAGGGCACAAAGGAAATTAGTATATAAACAATAACATCCTATCAGGTTTCAGAAGAGTTTTAGACATTTTTTAAACTTCTCAGGTTTTTTTCTTTCTACAATCAAAACAACCATGAACCCCCATTTGGCCAAATCCATCTGTCTGTTTCTGCCTTAATGCAGACAGTGACGAGTTCAGGAAGATGTTCAATCCACAGATTTCGTCACCAGGTTTTCTCAAATAAAGTCAGGTTTATCCCTGTACTTAGAGAGTCTTTTTCACTTGGAAGTACTAAAATTCTTCAAAAGCTCAAAGACCTTTGTTTCACAGCTTTATATTTATGAAGGATGTTGGATCATTTTTCAGTCAGGGCCATTCCATGAGGCAGTTTATTGTTGACTCAATATTCCTTGTACATGCCAGTTTTGTACAGCATCCACACAACATTCTCCTCAGATGAGATGGGTTCATTTTGTCAAATAATATTATTTAAGATCTAGAAAGGATTTTCCTTTTCCTTGAGAAGTGGTTCTCTTTCCTGGAAAGGATGTAAAGTGGTTGGTTCAGGAGCCAATTATTATTTATCTTGGGGAAAGTTGGTTTTTTTTATACACAGGTCCATAGTGCCTCCAAGAATGCATGCAGCAAACATGTGCCAAAGGGTTGTATTCAATTAAGCCCTACTCTGAGGAGACCCAATGAAAGTAAGGAACTTAAGTCATGTCTGTCAAGTTCAATGGGTCTGCTTTGTGTAAGACTGGCACTGAATGCAACTCAAAGCTTCTCAGCTCTGATTGTTGTGATCCCAGTAATCAGGGTCAGCCCCGAACATTTTGCTGCCTGAAGCAAAGAAAAAATGGCTCTTTTCTTCCCATTTCACATGCAAGAACTGAACGGGTTGAATCTGACTTCAACACTGGGGACAGGGCAGCATCCTCCAGTGAATGAGAGGGCAACTTACAAGCTTACGGGGTTAAGGCAGGGCATGTGGGACATGAAGTTCTGTTCTCCCAACACCTCACAACTGCTCCCCACCTCCTAGAATCTGCTGCCTGACTCGGTCTAATGAAAGAACAATGGCTCTTTTCTAAGTATTTGTTGAAATTGCCATTAGGAAGTATGCCTGTATCTGGGAACCAAATTGTGTGAAGAATGCAATGTGTGGCCCAATATAATCCAGAACATACCACTGTTGACATCTATGGGAATTGCCTGAAAAAGTGACACCATGATAATGAAATTACTGTCAATACCAAGATGCAAACACTAGCCCTCATATGTGACACTACTATCTTCAGGAATATCTTTACCTATATAAGCCATATCATTTGTTGAGGCAGGGAGAGAACTGCTCTGATGGGCCAATCCTATGCATGTCTATCCAGGAGTAAGTTCTATGGAATTCAATGGTATTATTCTCAGTTAAGCTTGTTTAGAATTTCAACCTGAGTTTTATCTTTTTGTGGAGGCGTTTTGGTCAGACTGTAAGCACTGCTTGTTTTGTAGTGGCAATCTAATCCTAAAATTGCCTTCATAGAGAGGTCCATCTCAGTTTCTCTTGATCCATTTTTAATTTCAACTTTGCATTCATTTTATGAAACTTCTGCTGTTTGCTTTTCATAATGTAGATTTATTATTTGTTTCGTTTTTATAGTTTTCCTGTTTTTTTTAAAAAAATAACCATGGACCCTTATAATAGAGAATGACAGTTTATTGATGTTATGATAAAAATAAATGAATATATACTGTATAGTGTGTTTCTCAGTTCTGTCTACTTGGAACAATAAAGCTAATGTGCAGAGGTCAATCGGTACTGGCTCAGCAGTGCACTACAGAATATAAAATAAACTGAAGATCAGGCATAACTGGTGCACTATAAAAAAAGCTAATTTGGGAAGAAAATAATGAGAGATCATGGTGTGAGAGAAGTAGGATTGAATTTACTGAAGGTCTGGTTCAACCCATATGTGTGTATATCACTAAGGAATCACAGCTGAAAATAACAACTGTGCCCCATTCAGAAGAATTATATTCAAACATATGAAATTACCTTATATGGAGTCAGGCCATCAGTAATATTGATTGCACCTATCAGTGGCTGTCCAGATCTCAGGCTGAGATCTTTTCCAACTATATTGCCTGCAGTTTTTATTTTTATATTTATTGGAGACACCAGAGATTGAACCTTGGGTCTGATGTATGAAAACAATGTGATCTATCACTGAGTTATATCCCCTCCCCAGAGGTGATGTCAGGCAATAATGATCTTTTAATCTGTAATGGCCTCTTCACACATGTAAGCCATCAAGATGTTGTAGCCACTGAATGATAGCCACACATCAATCAAGAAGATCTACCATATGGAAAGAATGAATGTTTTCCCCATTAGACCAAGCAGTGATTTTTTTGTAACCAAAATAACCTTTGCAGCTCTTATCTGCTATGGCATGACATGTCCCTGATGATGAATTTGTATCCCCTTGGGAAAAGTTCTTTGGAGCTATATACATTGCTGTCGAGAAGATTCTCTTGATGTTCATCCAAAAAATTCTGTCCATATTGTTCCCATTAATCTTTGTTATACATTGAACATACCTCACAAAATGAGCTCACCTTCTCTGCACATCTTCATTGACTATATTTCATGAACGTTTGACTAAACTGCATTTGTCAGAAAGATAATTTGAAACTTTGCTGATGAAGTCATTCTATGTGCCCTTTTCAATGGCAAATTTAGGGACCAATACTGGAGCCCATACAGTAACATGGGAAGAAGATACCAAATATTAGAGCTTATCCATCTGTCCTTTAGTCTGAAATTGATATTCCCAGTTTTACTTCTCTTCTGACAGGTTTCATTTCACTTTTGCTGAGGCTTCCCAAACAATAATAAATGGTAAATAAGATTATACTTTTACATGTATTAATTATCTATAATTATAAATATCATTGGGCCTTCTTGACATGTCTTTCATTAGTGTCACATGAAGAAGGCCAGATACAAGGAGACTGGAAGATTTATTTATTTATTTATTATTTTATTTATACCCCGTCCTTCCTTCCAGCAGGAGCCCAGGGCGGCAAACAGAAACACCAAAAACACCTTAAAACATTACAAAAAGACATTAAAATACATTAAAACAAGATGGAGTCTACATCTATGTGTCTGCCTTTAAGATTGCAAAAAGTTGGTAAATTAGAGTTAGTTAATTGAACAAGTCCATAAAAGTCAGGATGTGATCCTTTTAATCTGATGGAGCTGCCCACCAAAAGCTGTGAATGTGCATGACACACGGATGATAAAAACTGATTAGATAGGTGTGTGAGAACTGGTGCCCTCCACTTTGCTTCTTGGGGAGCTTCATTGTACCTTTAGACCATAGGAAGATGTCTTCCACTGAATCAGACCATTGGTCTGTCTAGCTCAGTATTGTCTGCATTAACAGGCAGTGCCTCTCCAGGGTTTCAGACAGAGTTCTTTCCCAATCTACCTAGCGATGCCAGGGATTGAACCTGGGACCTGCTGCTTTGAGCTTCTTGAAGGATGGGAAGGTGACAAAGGAAGGGGTTTTTGCTCTCCTGCAAGCAAACAGTTGGGAGTTGCTAGGCCAAACTCAGTCAGTTACTTTCTTCTCCTTCTCAGCTTTCAGAAAGGAATTCTCTCAACTGCATTGGCAAAGTGCTGCAGGAAGACGATGGCAGACAGACTCAGGAAGTGTGGGACATTAATTATATATTTTTAATTTTTCTTCCATGAACCAGAAGATAGCAGAACAGAAAAGCTATTGACAAAATCAAAATGCCATTAAAAATTAAGTAACAAGCTGAACACAGTAATCATTTTGACAAAACAAGTAGCTCCTCTTAGGATAAATTTGAGAAGTACTTACAGTTACAGGCTCAAGGGGAGCTGCTGGTGATTTCTGCTCCAAATCTATTTGTGTCAGGTCATGCCATTCTTCTTTTCAGGAACATTTTATTATGCTTTTGATTGCAAACATGGCAACAGCAGACAAATTGGCTTTAGGCAAACAGGACCATATAATTTGTCAGGGGGGCAAGGCACTTACTCTTTAACACTTCAGTATTGTGTTTTTTGTGTTTTCTTTTTTTTCTTGAACATGCAACTTCCAGTGCGGAATTTCCTCTATGCTAGAAGCTAAGCAGTAATATCCAGATAAAAGTTAGGGCCCTCTTTAACAAAACTAAAACACCAAAAGAGCCACACAGATATGTATCTGCATCATCAATTATCTATTTTCAGCAATTGCATTACTATGTATGTGGAGCCCCTTCATTCACTGTTGCTCTCATAATATTGGCAATACTGTATATCATTCCCTTGTTATGTGATCCAGTATTACCGTGAGATAATGGCTGTGTTAGTTGCCATTTTGAAACATAAATGATTCCCTTTTGATCAAAGATTGGGGGCTGGAGATCCAGATCCACTATACATAATGCAATCTCTGAGCAGCAGAGACCTCCGGGGTACCAGTTTCCTTGGAATGAAGGTGATTGGAGACTGTGGTGTCTTTTTTTAATTTGCACATATATACAACCTGAGAATAAGTTGGAAGCGCTCACAGCATTAACACTCCAACAGATCTTGGTCGCTCATTAAGTTTTGGTGTGGGGGAGTCCCTAAAGTCAGCATTTTGGATTCAGCACAGGCAGCAAGTCAAGCCTCTGTCCCTTCCCAGCTCGAGATATGACTAGCCCCTGGCCTATTGCTTATTAATTATTTATAAAAGTATTTATATACTGCAAAACATCAAGGCGGTATGCACCAATATAAAAACATTTTAAAACAATACAAAACCAATATTGTTCTCCTACCCCTAGGATGATGTGACCTCCCGCCAGGTGAGGAAGGGGAAGGCCTGTTCCCTCCTTCTGAAGACATCACTAGCTAGTTGTTTCTATGGCAACACACTTGTACTTGACCAATTCTTTAGACATTTAAAAAACAATGCTTAAGATGCTTGGCTAGGGCAGACTCCATGAGGCAGCAGCAGGGAGTAAATGTCCTCCACATAGATATGGTACTATATTGAAACCAGGGGTGTAGTCATCCAAGGTCTCAGGGGTTCTTAGACCCCTTACTTTTTTGGGAGCAGGGTCCCAGCAGGGTCCCTATGTCTCCAGCATCCTGTGGGGTAATCCGCATGAAAGGCGAGTGTGTTACCCACTGAGAAGAGTCTTCTAACATACTTCCTTGTCCTTGTCTGGTGACTGGAGCCAATCACAGTGAAAGACTTCTCAGTATCTAACACTCTCCCCTTTTCATGCTGATTGGCTCCTAGAGATGTTTGTTGTGGGAGAAGGCATTAATAAGGATCTCATTCTCAACCCAGCAGCAAAAGGGGGGGTATGACTGTGACTAGCATGAAGGGACCCTGAACTTCTGAATTTGCCACTACACTACTGATTGAAACTGCTTGTATAAAAGAATCAGAAGACTGGGGGTGGGGGGGACAGTAGGGCCCCACTCATATGGTGGGTTATGTTCCAGACCCCCGACGAAAAGCAAAACCCACCGAGAAGTGGAACTCTGTCAATAGAATGGCACCTGATGCCCAAAAAATGCCATAAAAGCAGAACAAGCGCCATATGAGTGGGGCCTTACTCTAATTGAAAACCGCAGTATTAGCAGAACGCCAAAAAGCGGGGACCTACTGTACTGAAATATGAAAAAGAAATGCATAAGTACTTTCCAGATTTGTCAACAAGTGTGGATAAATGCTATTTATTATGTGTTTGTGTTTAAAGAAATATTATATGACCTCTGTGACTGCCATGAGGCTTTGTTTTGGTACATTGTTGGAAGCCTGCTTGGCAGTAGTTGCTTGATGACAGGTTCAGAGAGGAGAGAGATACGATCACTTTAAGATTCTACTGATTGGCTGGAGGTCCCAGGCAGTTGAGAGTCAATGGTCAATCAGGAGTTAGTAGTTAGAAAGGGCAGTTAGAGTTGGTGATAGAGTGAGGAGATGGTTGGTGAAAATAGCTGAGGGAAGGACTAAGGCCTATATGTTATTTCCCAGGATGTCATTATTCGTGGTCTGGTGAAGATCTGAAAGGAGCCAGTGCCTCAGAGAGTCTGAGAGGCCAACCAGAAGTAAGGTCTTGCCAGAGGGAAGTGACAGAAATGGATATATAACACTGGCTAAACTGTCCCACAGCCAGGAGTGCAATCAGAGGAGCTTGGAGGCAGAGAGGCAAAGTGCCCCAGTAGCTAGACTGGCTCATGGAAGTAATTGGCTGGGTGGAGGTTTAGGGAAATTGGCTTGTGGGGAGAGTCACTTGGAGGCTGGTGTCAGCGATGGTGTCTCTGGAGACTTTAGAGCGTGTTAGTAAACACACATAAAGTCCCCAAATAAGCAACCCTATTCCCTTTTGTAAATAATATCCCTTTAATAGACCTACAACATATTTCAAGATTTATACTGTCTCTCAGTAGTGGTGCCATCTCATGCCTAAAGCCTTCCATACACACTACTTGGAGGGTTTAAAGAAGTATTCTGTGTGAATTGGTGGCAGCAAAAGGGTTAACAAAGTCTGTTTTACATGAAGTGAGGCTGAGAAACCAGGGGAATCCTTGACAACAAGCATCAGCAATGTAATGTCTTATCCCTTGTATAACCAGTCGATCACTGCGCTCTGCAGGTGAGGGCCTCCTGCAGATACCATCTTATCAGGAGGTCTGTTCCGCACAACATAGGAAACAGACCTTTAATGTGGTGGCACCTACCCTGTGGAAGTAGCTCAGTAACGTGCTGGATAAGGGCCAATAAACTGAAGCTGAATCCTGACAAGACAGAGGCGCTCTGGGTGGGTGATCCTCGAGTCTGGGAAGTAGGCATTCATTTTGGTGTGGATGGAGTTGCACCTAAAAGAGCAGGTATGCAGTTTGGGGATACTCCTTGATCCAGCATTGTCACTTGAGGTGCCCTTGGTGGTCCACAGTGCCTTTTACCAGCTTCGATTGGTTCACTAGCTGCGAGCGTTCTGGGACAGGGATAGCCTTTCCAAGGCAATCTACATCCTGGTAAGTTCCCTATTGGATTTCTGTATCATATTATAGATGGGGCTATCCTTGAAGACAACCTGGAAGCTTTAGTTAGTGCAAACCTTGGCTCCTAAAGTTTTGACAGGCACAGTCAAAGCAGATCCATTTTGAAAGATCTACATTTGCTACCTATTCACCCAGTTTAAGGTGTTAGTGTTTTTAAAACCCTAAACTGGTTGGGACTCAAATACTTGAAAGAATGCCTGTTTCCACACCAGCCTGCCCATGTCTCTTAAGATTTTATGGAGAAGAGTCACAGTTCTTTGGTGAAGCATCATCTCTGCATGCAGAAGAACCCAAGTTCAATCTTCAGCATCTTCAGGTAGGGCTGGGAAAAACTCTGTGTCTGAAACGCTGGAGGGCCACTGCCAATCAATATTAAGAATACTGAGCTAGATGAACCTTTGGCCTGATTTGGTGTAAGGCAGCTTCCTATGTTCCAAGTACTCTCCTAGTAGAAATATACTATGCTTCCACAAAAGGGGGGGTTCTCTGGGGGTGCCCTGACTTTGGAATGCCGTCTCAAAGGCGGCACACCTGGCACCAAAATTAAAAGTTTTTCTGTTCCAGGTGAAGACCTGTCTATTTGCTCAGGTGTTTTGGATTGTAGGTTTTTTGGGAGTGGGGTTACCGTATATTCCGGCGTATAAGATGACTTTTTAACCCAGGAAAATCTTCTCAAAAGTCGGGGGTCGTCTTATATGCCGGGTGTCGTCTTATAGGGCAGGTGCTGAAAAAGAGCGCGAAAATTAAGTCAAAAAATGACAGAGAAGAAGGGGCAATGACGGCCGTATGCTGTTGAACTGGGGAGAAACTGCCCAGCACAGGCTCGCAGGAGCAGCCGCGGGGCCAATAGCCGCACTAGCGGCTCTGAAAAAACAAAAATCCCAGAAGGGATTGGCAGGAGAAAACTGAGAAGGATAAATCAGCAGGGACAGGCAGCCGTCGTAGCCGACTGCAGAGCTCTCCGCGGCGGAATTAAAGCCGTGGTGTGCGGCTGAGGAAAAAATCACTCTAATGAGAGCACCGCAGCCGCAGGCTCTCGTGGGCGGCAATACTAAAATCGGGTGGCGAGGAAAGGCAGGGAGCCTCAGCCGCAAGCTCCCACCTGAGAGAGAACTGCAGCCGCAGTCTCTCCAACGACGCCACAGGACGCGGCTCGAGGCAGCCTAGCCGAGAAAAGCCGCTCCGGGAGAGTCGCGAGCTCCCAAGACTGTGACGGAGCTCGGGAAGAAAAACTCAGAAACGGCCAAAGCCGTAGAGACCCACAGCCGCGGTCGCTCTAGGAGCCGTCAGACAATCAACGGGGAAAATAAACTGCCCGAGAAATAAAATGAACTGAAAAAAGCAGTGAAAATAAAGACAGGGGAAGGGAGGGACTTGGGAAACACACAAGTACACTACCTCCGCACCCTGTCAGACAAATACACAACAAAGACGAAAAAACTTAGCTACGCTATAGGATCTCAATCTTGTTCGTACGAAGGCAAGAATGAACTGGAGAGTGGGAGGGGCCTGACGCCCCTAGTCTTGACTTCAAAGACATTCTTGCCTTCGCACGATAGGCTTTGTATACAACAACCAGCCAATCGCCGGTAAGGTACATCGCTTGCATGTCATAAGCAGGGGTAGTCTTATAGGGCGAGTATATCCCAAACTCTATATTTTAACTGGAAAAGTTGGGGGTCGTCTTATACGCCCAGTCGTCTTATACACCGGAATATACGGTAGATTGTGTTTTATTCCTTTTTTTTTAGCTTTTAAAAATTGACTTCTATTTTTTATGTTTATGTTTTTTGGGGAAATGTATTTTATGTTGTTTCAAGTGTATGCACACTTCTGTGTGCCATGAAGGAATTATTTGATGAAGGGTGGTTAAGAAATTTTTTAAATAAATATGACCACATACATACACCCTGGCAGTCTGGAGTGCTACAGACCAGACACAGGTTTACCGCTTCAGTGATA
Organism: Rhineura floridana; assembly: GCF_030035675.1. Classification (NCBI taxonomy): domain Eukaryota; kingdom Metazoa; phylum Chordata; class Lepidosauria; order Squamata; family Rhineuridae; genus Rhineura; species Rhineura floridana. The sequence continues at coordinate 32,405,975 of NC_084486.1, read as the reverse complement.
TCTAGACCCTTTTCACAATATTAATGCTACATTAATAATATAAGCTCTGTCTACCGTTGATATATTTTTGCCATGGTGCTTTTCAGCTTGAGTGGAGGTTTGAAAGATCCATCTGTTAATGTTGCTAAAATAATTACTTGCACCTTCCTTCAGACTTTGAGCATCTGAAACATGGATAAGACAGCAGGGGAGCTCTGGCAATAGGGTCAGGCAAAGTCTTACGTTCAGCTGTACTGTTAAGAATCCATCAGAAGCAGAACCTCCAGTAATATTTTGTGACTGCATGCATAAATATCTTGGACAATGAGCACTTTAAAAGGTATGTATGACAGTGCTGCTCTGCTTAACACAACTGATGAACTCTGTAATGAGAATTAGGTGCCAGGGCTAATTCAGCAGAACCAAGTGGGACAGCATTGCTAGAACTGCATCAGTTCAGGCAATGGGGGATCACATGCCTGACTTCTCTCTCCCCCAACGCCAACCCAAATAACTGGTCATGTACATGGAAAAAACAGCATGTGAGTGAGACGATTAGGCTGATCTATCCTTAAGATACTGTTTTTCCACACACAGGGAGTTGTTCCTCACCCCCTGCCCTGAGCTGTAAGTCTGGATCCACATTCTACAAAGAAGTGAAGAATGCATAAGCATAACAATAACCTTTGCTGTAAACAGTTGCATGCTTCTGTTTATTCACTTGCATCCAGTTCATTACTATTATCAGACACTGACCATATCAAATCCTCCTTGGAATGTGATGAAAAGGAGTGTGTGTGTGTTAGGTGTCATGTGTGTGTGTGTGTGTGAGGTGTCATGCACATACCAATGACTCCAGACTCCAAAGTCTTGGATAACTTTCCCAGTCGTTTCCTGTAGATGTTAAATAGTGTGTGTATGTATCTGTGTATATGTGAGAATGGAACCCTGTGGGTCACTATAAGCTAATGGCCAAGGTATCAAACAGGAGTTTTCCAGCACCACTTTCTGAAACCACCCTTCCAGGAAGGACTTGACTATTGCAAAATGTTGCCACCTAGACAAGTGGCCCAGAATACAATGGTTGTGATGGTATTGAAAGCTGCCAAACACTCCAACAAAAGCGTCAGGCTACCTTTGTTTAATTTCCAGTGTCCATCAAAATGATTGTCCAACAAAGTTGTCTCGGTCCTATATTCAGGCCTCAAACCAAATGCAAATGGTTCTAGATAATCCACATCATCCAGAAAAGCCTGAAGTTGAGATGCCACCGCATGCTCAAGCATCTTGTCTAAGAGCGAAGTGATGGAGATTGGCCAGAAATTATCCAACATGCTGGGATTCAGAAATGTTGTTTTTCTAAAAAAAAAATAAACAAAGGATTGCCTAGTACTCTTCTGACAGCTTTTATAAGCTAGAAAGGGCAAGGATCAATCATGTCCATGGCAGATCCCCCTTCAAGAATCTTGTCCACATTCTCAGACTCTATCAGCTGAAAGGCATCCATAACAACTGGACAAGCAAGTACCAAAGAGTCAAAACCTGGATCTGTGGTAATCATGGCATCCAAGTCATATGAATACATATGAGAGGTCTTATCTGCAAAGTGTCTTTGGCTCTAAAGGAATATGGAGACCCGATTCTTCTCTCAAAGAGAATTCTGCAACTGATTTAAGGAACAATATGATTGGGTGCTATTTAAGATAATACTGCACATTGCCAGAGCATGATGATTTCCTCACTATTCAATGTAAATTGTGATTTGGACAATCAGAATGCAGTCCCTTCTCAAATTGCCAATGCTGTGCAAGCTCCCCCCTTTCAAATATTCATAAAGCATCAATGAACAGGTCAGTCAAAGGCTCCCAGGCATTCAAAAACCGATCTACATCAATCTGAACTATCTATAGCATTTGGACATTTCCCCCCAAACCCCCACACTGGTAGGCAATCTGGATTTGACATGAGTTTCTGCATCTTTGGGAACACTTGATGTAGTATATTAATTGATGAAACTGATATTGACTATTCTAGTGTGGAGAATACACAGGAAATGCTTTCTGGTCAATCTGAAAGAAAATGACCTGTAAATCAGCAGTCCAAACCCACTTCTAGTAATTTTTTACCATTGATAGTTGCATGTTTGGATGGTTTAATCCCCACAAACCAAAAACAAAGTTTGTAGAGTTTTTTATTAGTTGAATACGTAATTAGCAGCAAAACAGTCCTATGACCCTTGATCCTCAGAGCTCAATGTAAATCAGAGTTTCCATATGGCTTAATCTCAAAACTAGAAAGTAATGTTGGTATGAAGTCTATGCTTCTGGCTCAAACCAAATAGATTTCAGCACTTCAATCTGTGGACAGATTAGTGTGGTCATTAACATTTGTTTGCTGTATTTAGAGATCCTGGAAGTTGTCATGTGCGCATATTTAGCTAATTCCAAGCCAATTCAAGCAACGTGGAACTTGCACATCTCTGCCCATCAGCCTAATTGTGCTGCCTCTGTGACAAATCTGCCAGCAACATTGCTTGCATGTAGACCCACACCAGTATATCATGGATTAACCCTCAATGCCAACATACTGTCACTAATCAAGACGTTACACAGCCACAACAGCCTATGTACCCCTTTCTCAACTTACTATAGGCTTCCAGCCAAATACATGACTTGTGGATTCAGGTCAAGTTCTGCAGCTTGTGGACCTCTCCTTTCTTCTCATTCTCTCTTCCAGTTTTCCCATCTTTCTCATACCCCAGCCTCTTGTCTAGAAAATAACCTGTCAATCAGCAGTCCAAACCCACTTTTAGTCATTTTTTTTACCACTGATAGTTGCATGTTTGTATGGTTTAATCCCCCCAAACCAGAAAGAGTGTGTTGAGTAGAGTGTTTTTTATTAATTGAATAAGAAATCAGCAGTAAAACAGCCCTGGGACCCTTGATCCCACATTCTTCTGGAGCATTCTCACCCAGCTTGATTTCTTAGGATCATCTGCCAACCCCGCCCTTACTCGATAGGCAGACATCTGAGCCAGTCACTGCCTGAGGCAGGTGAAGGCTTCATGAGGATGACCAAACCAAGGCCACTATTCACTTTTACTCAAGCTTGAGGACTGTATGAATTAAAACACTTATAAAAGGCCCCTGGGGGGATGAGATGAAGCTCAGTGACCCATAGTTTAAAAATGCTTTGCTGATTGGTTGATGGTAGACCAAAACTAGTTTGTTTGAATCAGATAGTCAGGGTATAGTTGGCATAAAAATATGTGTGGTGCATATGGGAGAGAAATGGATGGGTTCTTGATTCTCAGTAGCATCAGGGAGGTTAGAGATACCTTGTACAAAGAAATATATAAAGGTGATGTGTGACAAATAGGATTGGGCAAGAATGATCCAACACAGCAACTCCAGTTGTGTTGGTAAAGATGAAGGATGCTAAGGCAGGGGTAGGCAACAGATGTTGGACCACAACTCCCATCATCCTTTACCATTGGCCATACTAGCAAAGGTTAATGGGAGTTTAAAGTCCAACATCATCTGGAGGGCACTACACTGGCTATCCCTAGGAATGGTTGACTCAGTGTCTATTTCTCTTAATTTCTTCTTTGTCAAATTATTTCAGTGCTCCACATTTCTACCTCAGTTTGCATTTTTTGTTTAAAGAAGTCACAAAAATTCACCAGAATTTTAGTGCACATTTTCTCTAACATACTCATTTTTGCAAGCAATTTTTCCTAACATACCTTTTTGTCTGTTATCTCCACTAATCTATACATTTCTATGCACACTTCCTCCTAATATACACATTTTTGTGCACAGTACTTGGTTGGAGAACTACACTGCAAAATTCGGAGAAATGTGAATTTGGTAGTGCATGTGTTTCAGTTCAAGCATTGTTTCAGAAAATGTGAATTAGAAAGTTTCACATTAAAATGGGAACTGGACTTCTCTCCCACCCCTAGCTATTCCTGTTGTAAGGCATTTCTAACTGCACCCTACATGAGACAGCGCCAGGACAGTCTGCTTGTTCCATCAATGAACCTTTGCCATGGGGTGACTGGAAACAGTCTAAGCCTTTCTTCCACCTGCAGATCAGAGAGACTATGCATCCCCCTTTACTGAAGGTGGCAAAGCGCCAGCATTATTTGGTAACTATCCTCTGTTGTGGTTGATTTACTGTTTAATAAAACTGAGTGATTCTTTCTCCCTTTTTGTGGTCTGGATTTCTGTTCGCGATTACACAGTTTGTTAAACCCTCAAGCTGACGTATGTCAGTGCTTACACATGAAGCTGAGCCAATCACTGCTAGCAGTGTCATCCAAATTGCCATTAAATTCCTTAGCACTTTACATGAATATAGATTTGCTATGCTTCCTGGATTGGGCTGTAAATATGTCTCTGTTTTGAAATACTAAAACCTATCACAAATAAACTTTGCAGCTTGGAAAAAGGAAAGGAGAGAGACTGCATGACTCCCTTACCTCAAAGGATTGCAAACAGGAAGTTTTGAGAGACACAGTCCCTTTTAATTATCTCATGATTAAAGCTGCGCTTATAGTACATCCTACAGGATTTTTAAAATGTTCATTACAGAGCCACACACCTTTTAATTCTTAGAATAATTATGTTATTTCCTGGCAGATAGTGTATAGGAATCATTAAAAGTTTTGGCAACTGGAGGAAAAATCAGTGCACAGAGGAGAATTTTCATCTTCTGTATTGCAGTGCAGTTTACTGGACGATTATGGGCTATGTCCTTGTGGTTAATGAGGTGGAATTATGAAAGGAGTACATAGCCTTGCGTTTATGCAGTACTACATTATACAACTTTCTTTTTAGAATGCTTAAACAGAGCTATAGCGGACAAATGCCCAATAGCTATTTAGCAGAGCCCTGTCAAGTTACTGTGTTCTTATGTTTTGAAATAGTTTACATTTCTTATTCAGAATGCTTCATTGGATTTCATTTCATGCTTTGAGTATTTGCCATGTAAACTGAATGTTAAAGCAAATTGGTCTATCTGGGGAACAAAAAAAATGGAGTGGGTGATTCTGTAAAGTGATTCTATTTTTAAAAGAAAAGAAACGAGAAAAAAGAGCCCCTTTCAGAACAGCTTTGGGAGTTCAAAAATCATGTATATATTCATTTAAAAATGTCTACTCTGCCTTTCTTATACAGATGCATTACACACGGTGGATTGCATTCATTAAAATTACATTATAAAATATATCAACTCACAATATTAAAAAAATCACAATATAACAATCACAAATTAGAAGCATAGCAACAATATCAGCAAACTTGGCAAGGATGGGCACATCAGATAAAACACTAACCCGTACCAATTCAGGCTGAGAAATGAAAAGCCTACTAGAATAACAAGAAGTACACACAAGCCAGCAAAAGGCAATCAAAGATGGAACAATCCCATCTTTAAGGGTCAAGGTGTTCCATAATACCAGCTTAGACACTGATAAGGCCCTATTTCTTGCCCCAATCAACCTGAGTTCCACCACAGTGGGACACAAGGAAGGGCTTCCCCAATAGATCTTCATGAGCAGGCAGGCTGGTACAGGAAAATGCAGTCCTACAGGTAACCTAGATTCAAGCCATTCAGGGCTTTAAAAGGTACAAACTGTGAATTGAGCCTGGAAACACACTGATATCCAGAGCAGGTGTTGCAGAACAGGTGCACTATGATCCCATAGGTTAGCACCCAATAACATCTTTGCTGCTGCATTGTAGACCAACAGACATTTCTGAAGACTCTTCAATGGGAGTTTTATGGAGAGCACGTTGTAGTAATCCAGCCTAGATGTAGCTAGTGCATGTGTTATCAAAGTCATATCACTGTTTTTCCATCTCCAATATCACAATGGAAATCTCATCTTTGGATAGTAGTGCCTTTTTCAAGTAAGGGATGATGATGATGATGATGATGATGATTACCCACCCTTTACCAAAGGTCTCAGGGCAGGTTACAATATTAAAATATGACATTAAAAACAATTAAAAAAACCCCAATCTAGAAACTCCAATTAGAAGGCAAGGGCTCTGGTGCTTTGTGCATTCACTTCTATGGTGGGGAAAGAACCACATGCACAATGACCCAAATGATGCAACTACACTGCTTACTGTCCTTTGGGAGTGGGACAAAGACAAATATGAGAATTTGGGCCTCAAATTGGATGCCACTTTCCTAAACTGTATGTACGTCAACAGTGAGAAAGGCAAACTGCTATTTTTATAGTGCTTTTCAACCTCACAAGCCTAATCTGTTACTGGATTAAACTAGAGCTGGTGAAGTCTTGTCACAAACAACACACATGAAAGTGAGAAGAGAGAGAAAGAAGGTGCCTGTGTAAGGAGGAGTGTCCAAGAGTGAGATGGACAAGAGAAAGAAAAGTGGCAGAGTTCACACACTGGGGCAGAGGCAATTGCCCGCCCTCCCCCTTCCAAGAATGCATGAGTTGGAGATTCCCCCATAACAATTCCTGCTCACATGGAAGACCAACTCACGTGATTGGAGTGGGTGGATTTGTGTCAAGAAGATCTCCACTTGAATATTTCAATCACACAGTCCTTGAGATGTATGGTGGAGGGGGTGGGGACCTGCCTCTTGCTGTACTACTGTACTCTGTACTTGCTGTACTCTGCTTCTGCCAAAGCACAAAACCAGAGCAGGGATGGCTGAGTTGGTTGGGATGGAGGAGATTCTCCCACTGTCTTTTGACTGGGCGGGTGAGATTATTCTCACTAGCCAAAACATCGGCTCCAGACCTCTAGGCTCATTTACTGAGAACAAGAAGACTCCAAATGGCAAGCAGATATCAATAAAGCTCTCCCTGATAAAGGGAGAGAGAAGGAGTTTGAACAATTAAGATAACAGCCAAGGACTAATTTCCTGTATGTTGGATGTTCAGGTGCAAATCCATTTCCTCCTATGTAAGTGGCAGACTTTAATAACAACAATCATACTTCAATTTCCACATTTGAAAATGTAAACAACTGAACTAAAAATGCTAAATTTTTTCAAGGTCTAAGTGCTGAAAACAACCTTTAGCTGGGCCTGCATCAGATCAACATAGGCTGACTAGATAACACAGCTAGCAATGACTACAACATTAATGCAATTATGCTCCGAGTCCCTTAGAGCTGTATCACACATGCTTGCCTCATGCACCACTTATTTCATCAAGTGATGACTTGCATGGATAAATGAGTCATAAAAAAGGATCCCTAAAGAGAGAACTTCCATCATCAGAGTCAACACAAGTATAATATTTCTCTATTATCCCACACATTCAGCTATGAGTTACCACGTGATGAGTGATCCACTGATGTACAGGTGTGGGTGAATTGACCCACAGTTTTTGTGCACATACTCACTCACTCAATCATTACTACATGGATTTCTGCTCCTTCAGACATACCAGATTCAAGAGTTATTCTTTCATCCTGAGCAACTGTAGGGCTAGGGTATCCAGAAGAGATTTCGTAGCAGCCTTACCAAACTGCTATCTTCCTAGGATTCTTTATGAGAAAATATGACAGTTATATTGGTATAAAATCAATATAAGCTTGTAATATATTCCTTTAAGAGTTCTTCACACATTCTTATTCCCGCATGAAAATGTGCTGTGTTATTTTCTGGATTTCTCATGGGTGGAGGGGGAGAGAATTTTTCCCACAGTCTTTGGAGGGGGCAACAGACAGGAGCTACTGCTTACCTTCACTATACAAGACAGCAGAGGGATTTCCCCCCTCTCTTTAAAACTTTCAAACAAGGATAGAGATGTTAAGGCCAAGGGAAAAAAATGGAAAAATGAGGGGGGTACTTTTTCCCCGGAATTTTTCCATTTTTTGCTTGTGAGCAGTGCAACATCATACGGTGCTGCGCCACTTTGAAGCAGAGCTTGGAAAAGTTACTTTTTTGAACTACAACTGGGAGTTGTAGTTCAAAAAAGTAACTCTTCCAAACTCTGCTCTGAAGCCATTCTAGGAAGTGCAGGACACAACCAAGAGAGCCTCATGCCACTTTGAGCAGCACAGGACCCCAGTTTTAAAGTTATGTAAGAGCCAGGACCAGTTCTAAAGGGTGGCCAGATGGGGCTACAGGGGCCCATGTGGGGCCCCTGTGCTCCCCTTCTGCAATCCACAGCAGCAGTCCTGCCACAGATAGCAGGGCAGGAGCTTCAGAGCCACCCACCATTCCCCCGCTTCACCTACCTTTCTCTCAAGATGGTGGCCAAGGTTTCCCTAAGGGGCTGAAGCGTCTGCTGCCATCTTGGTTGATGGAAGCAATGCGTGCGTATAGCAGTGTGTGCCACCGAAAAAACAGCACAGAGAAAGGTAAGTAGAATGGGGGAATGGCAGGCGGCTTGGGATCTCCCGCCCTGCGATCCACGGTACCAATCCTGCCGTGATCACAGAAGGGGAATGCCGGGGCCCAGGGCAGGCTGGTACCCAAGGGCCTCAGCATGTCTGGGGCTGGCCCTGACAAGAGCAACACCACTGGGACCTTATACAGTTCTGATAAGTGGCACCCCACACTACTGCAAAGATTAAAGAGAATTTCTTTCCAGAGGGGCTTCAACATAGCCCAAACCACCCCTTAAATGGTTCAGGGAAGTGACCAAAAAGGTTTGGCCCACACTAGGGATGAGCAAATCTGTCCATTTTGCTTTCTTTCAGTTTCTCTCTTTTTTTTCAATCTTAAAGATTCTATTCTCCACATTTCTGCATCAGTTTCTTTTTTAAAAAACACTCCTTATGAAAATTCATCAGCATTTTAGTGCAAATTTCCCACAATATACATGTTTGCAGGCAATTTTGCCTATTACACATGTTTGCAAAATTTCCCATAACATAGTGCATTCTTGCCTGTTATGTTTTGCTAAAATAGGCATTTTATGCACACTGGACTCCAGTATATGCAATTTTGTACACATTACTTGGCTGGAGAACTGCACTGCAAAATTCAGAGAAGTATTAACTTTCAAAGGATGGCTGTTTTGGTGCACACATTGGTTTGGAAAGTGCAAATTAAGTAAGGCCACATTCACACTGTACATATATTGAAAAATAAAATCCCAGGCTATGGTCTGAAGAAGGCACATGAGGCCAGCACCTCAGGTCTACTCAGTGCCTGGATGAGAGACCACCTGGGAACCATATATAAGCCGCCTTAGGTTTGGTGAAAAGAAAGGTGAGGTATAAATGTAATAAAAATAAATAAATAATTCCACTTTAGTCATGGTTTCCCCAAAGAATCCTGGGAAGTGTAGTTTGTGAAGGGTGATGAGATTTGCTAGGAGCAGAGCTTGGAAAAGTTACTTTTTTAAACTGCAACTCCCATCAGCCTCAGCCAGCATGTCCACTGGATTGGGCTGATGGGAGTTGTAGTTCAAAAAAGTAACTTTTCCAAGCTCTGGCTAGGAGACCCCTATTCCCTTCATAAAGCTGCAATTCTCAGAGTTCCCTGGGGAGAGGGATTGATTGATAAACCACTCAGAGAATTGTAGCTCTGTGAAGAAAATAGGAGTCTCCTAACAACTCTCAGCACCCTCCACAAACTACACTTCCCAGGATTCTTTGGGGGGAACCATGACTGTTTAAAGTGGGATACTAGCAGAATAAATGTATCGTGTGAATGTGGCCTGAGTCCCTCTTTAAGTGTGAATAGAATCAAATTGCTCCTCCATTCTTAGCCCACACTAATTTAAAATGTACATAGTGCACATGTCACTCTGTGAACTTCAGTCCCTCTCCCTCCCCCTCCCCCTCCCCCTCTCCCCCTCTCCCCCCCTCTCCCCCCCTCTCTCTATTTAAACATTTTGGGGAAAGAGAAACATGGCTGAGCTGTTTCAAATGTGAGAACACAATATTTCCCCCCAAGAGCAACTGTAGTTTCCCAATTGGGTGGGAGCTACTGCATCAAATATAGGCACTCAGCCGTGACCAATGCTGACTCAAGCCTTGCAAACAGCTCACAAGGAAAAATATGAACATAACGTTTAGATTTAGATCTAGTATAGCTATTAAATGACTTTGAAAGTGATGACACCAAACCACTCCACAGAAAAAAGGGGTTGTTATGTTTCATATTTAAAAAGCTTACAACAGCATAGTCTGCCCCCCTCCTCTCCAGCATCCATACATACGTTGTGAAGAGAAAAGTGGAAAGGGAAAGGAATGTATGTTACGTTTCTAAGGAAAAGAGTACACTGAAGGGATTCTATAAAGAGAATGGTTAGCATCTATGGAAATGTGCAATAGGATTTTGAGATCTGTGCGATAATCCACTTTACAAAGCATGCTTAAAATGTCTCACTGATTTGTTCATAGTTATGCTGCAAAACATTTTGGAACATACCTCAGTGTGCGTAAAGCAATAAATGCAAGAAATACATACATAAACAAAGAGTTTCAGAGATCTCCTTGGCATTTGAAGATGTGTAATGCCACTGTTTGTTCAAGAGGGAAGACTTGGTAAATAACTGTGATAGAAACAAGTTCACCCATTCCCCAATTCACCACAAAAACTACTTCAACTGATGCAGAGATTGGTTATCACTGCATAACACCAATCTGCCTGCTGCTGTTTGGCATTTGTTATCTAAACAGCACGCACCATCTTACTGAGTGTATATGTAATTATTAGGGGTGCACAAAACACAAGATTCACTCTGTATCTGTATTTGTGAATTGTTAAAAATTCCAACCTGTTTCTGAGCTTCAATCTGTGTTTCAGGTTCTGAGTTGCTCTGTGTAAAACAAAGCTCTGCAATTCCCATTCACTCTAATGCAGAATCTCAAAACATCTGTAATGTTTTTCCCCTTTTGGCCAAAGTGGATGAAAGTTACAGGCATAGGAGCCCTTCCAGAGTGGAAGGTCTGCCAAATTGCAGGCAAATAAGTACAGGGGTCTTTTGTATAAACCATAAAATGTATTCACTTTCTCCCATAATCCATTATGAGGTATGAGGGATCAAGCATTTGTCTCTTTCTTACCTTAAAATAAATAAGAGTTGGCTGTGATGCATATTCTTTCTTATGCATTTTAAAAAACATTGCTGCTTCACATTATATTGGCCTTTCTTTCTGGTGGTTGTCTGTGTACTCTGACAAGCCTTATAAATAGGGTTGCCAGATCAGAAGCATCCCAAACCCTGAGATTTTAGGGGCAGACCCTAATGAAGTCACAGGGGCAGGCCCTAGTGATGTCATTAAGCATGATACATAAAGTATCAACCACAGTTGCTTGGGGCATACAAGTTAAACAAAAACAATTCTTTGATTGGAAATTAAGATAGAAATCTTAGCTAAAAGATGGAGCCTGGGTAGGGAACATTTAATCTAGCCTACTTGCTTCTGGCAAGAAAGATGTAACTGCCCTCGGGCCAGGCCAGTCACCAGAAGGGCATTGTAGGAAGAAGGGAGCCTAGTGTTGTGGAGATGTTACATGGGAGCACTCAGACGTAAAGATGGATACCCCTGATGGCTGCAATTCTAAACACACTTCCTAAGGTACTAAGCCCCATAGAATTCACCTCTGAGTCGATATGGTTAGGATTTTGCTATTGGTAAGGCTTGACTAGGGATCCTCTGCAAAGATATCATATCCAAGCAGGGTTGGCAATCCCCTGCCTGCAATGCTCTGATCCTACCATTTCACATGGCTGCTCCAAACTTCTTTACAGATTTGACCCTTCACTTTAGATAGAGGTCTAAGAAATGACTAAGAGTAAGAAGATTCTCTACCCTTTTCTGTTTCCCCTGTGGGCTGCTATAAACTCACATTGATAGCAAACCCAATTCCAGTGAGTAATAACTGACAGAGAGAAAACACACATGGCTTGGTCTACTTTCACAGGCAGCAGCTTGGGAACAACAACAATTGCAGCCACACTTCCCAGTATGTGAATTCTCTTTGACCACCATTGGGCAAGAAACAAACCATAATGCAACCAACAAGGCACATCATCAGTGGGTTTAAGGGGGTTGAGCTGAGTGCATGGAACCACTGTTGTTGCTTCTATGCATGTAAGGAAGTGAGGTTAAAGGTAAATGAAATGCACATAGAAAAAGAAAAAGAAAAAGAAAAGACAATGATGATTTCATAAATGCAATACCCATACCAACCACATCAAGATTCCGATGAGTAAGGCAGAAAACCTAGTATCCCACAACCAGTCCCTAACCTAAAACCAAAACTAAAAAAATGCTAGCAGCCAGTCAGCCATGGTCACAGAAATCCTTGTGCAGCAGAACCTGACCCAGGGGCTACAGTTAGTGCAGAATGCTGTGGCATGATTGCTGACATGAGTGAGACCCTAGCAGCACATAATACCTCTACTCTGAAATCTGCACTGGTTACTGATTTGCTAACAGACCTAGTTCAATGTGTGCTTTCCATGTTACAGGAGCTCTTGTAAGAAATCAGTCCTTTAGTATGGCAGCAGGTACGCTTTGGAACTCCCTGCCCATTGACATTAGGCAGACTCCTTCATTGTACTCTTTTCAGCATCTGCTAAAATATTTTTGTTCAGGCAAGCCTACCCAGACGATTGTGTTTTTTATTTGTTTTTAACTCATAATTGCTTTTATTATTTTGAATGTTTTAAAATACCTGTCTTGAACTCTTTTTGCCAATAATTTTATTGTTTTAATTCCTTCTGTAAACTGCTTTGAGATTTTTTACAATAAAGCGGTATATAAATGCTGTAAATAAAATACATAAATAAACTTTGGAGTCACTGTGGTCCTTGGGTCTCTTTCTACTTTCAGGAACAAAGGAATCTGCCATATAGCAAGTCAGGCCATTTGGTACCATCTAGCTCAGTACTGATGACATGGATTGGAATTGGTTCTCCAGGATTCCAGGCAATAGCCTTTTCCAGATCTTGAATTTTGGACCTTTGCATGGAAAGCATATGTCCTACCACTGAGGTACAATCCTTCCCCTGTTTAAAAAAAGTATCTTTTAAAATTGTTCTTTTCAATTCACTAATGAATGCACAGCATACCTAAGGCAGATCCACACCATGCGTTTAAAGCACATTCAACACACATTTGAAGCACGTGAATCACAGCACAGAATCATGGGAACTGTAGTTTGTTAAGGGTGGTGGGAACTATAACTGTGAGGGGGAAATTACACTTCCCAGGATTGTTTAGGGGAAGTCATGCTCTTTAAATGCAAGTTGGATATGCTTTAAATGTATTGTGCGGATCTACTTAATAACTTTGCCTGCATGTAAATAGTTTTAATTTTTTTTTTTAATTGAAATGAGCTATAAAGTTTACTGGATGACCATGGGCTACTCACCATCTCTCAGCCTAATCTGTCCCTCAGGATGAAAAACAATAGAAGGGAACCATAATCACCACAAGGAAGAAGGGCACATTTAAATTGTGGAGGAAATAATCATGTACTTATTGGGACATAGTATGAAGAAATATTTATATAAGCATGACTGCCAAAGATGTTTATTATTTACACAACCTGTAAAGATATTTATAGTGCAATCCTATGTTTGTTTACTCAGAAAAATGTCCCAATGTATTCAATGGGGCTTACTCAAACAGGGAAGCATGCATGATAAGCACTCGCCCAACCCAAAATTCAGAATCATCCCACTTTAAGCTGTTTTGCAACTGTTTATAGTTTTTATGTTATTGGATTTTAAAGAGATTTATTTCTTATTGTGAGGTGCCTTGGTTTCCAGTCCACAACCCTACCTCACAGGGTTGTTAGAAATCTATATATATATACACACACACACACTGGAGATGTAAAACTGGTTGGTCATAGCAAAACATTTTTTTTCAAAAAAATAAAGTCAGCATTAGTTTCCTACATAGTAAAAGCAGTGATACCTAAGTAAGCCCTGCCTGATTGCTTTAAAAATAGGATTGAAGGGGGAGAGAAAGATTTACAACACAAACACAATTCTTTGCTATGTTGACTCAAAAGTCCCATTACTTTACTGCACATTCATAACCATGACTACTCAACAGTAAGTCTTCTTGAATTCAATGGGGTTTACTCCTGGTATGTGGGATTAGCATTGCAGCTTTACTCCCAGAAAAGCAAGTATTAGATTAAAGCTTCATATTGGGAAGGATTTTCAAAACACTGCCCTCTTCAACAGCCCAGGAAAATTGAAATTTGTTTGACTCCTGCACACAAAAGAGAAAAAGACTGGAAACGATATACTTACTCAATTTATGAGATTTTCAGATAAGCTGGAAAAAACAATTTTCTAAGTTTGCAATGGGGTCTAGGTTAGGGTTGCCATATTCCAGTTCCACAAATCCGGACAGGCTAATTTGCATATTATGCAAATTATTTGCATATTAAGCATATTATTTGCATGTTAATATTTGGATTTTCCAGTTGTTTTGTTTTTGTGCCTAGGGATTACCACCAAAAACTGGGGAAAGATGTGAGAAATCTTTTTTTTAAATGCAACATTTTCAGCCTTAAATGGTTAGACTCTAGTTTCCAACACTATGGAATATTTGATTGATTAAGAGGATTTATATCCTGCTCTTCTGCTGTTAAAAACAGAGCTCAGCACAGAGCTCAGCTAATAAAAACAATAAAAATACACAATCAATATAAAAACATAATAAAAACACAAAATAGCAACAAACATAAAGTAAGACAGGGCAGCAGTATGGTTAACCTTTGCTGGTCATTGACCGAAATAAACTTATTTACATTTTTTAGTATGGTTAACCATTACATATATGACATATTTCAGAGATGTGGTGGGTGGAGAAAAACAAGAAGCCAAAATGTTAGGAAAAGGAGTCTCTCATACCACATGCTCAGTTCTAAATACTGTTGCAGCAAGCGTTACAAGTTCCTCCAGTATTCCACTGGTGCAGGTACTCAGACATTCAAAGTATCTGTATGTATCTTAGGTTTTATAAAAGCAGAGCTTTGCTTAACTCAAAATTTCTTCTCCCTTTGATCAACCACATCTACAGAGTTTCCACCTCCATACTCAAAATGAAACTGGGCCTGGAAGTGTGCAACACCACCACACATACCTTGCTAATTAGATTACCAATGCCAGGATGTCTGTCTTATTGACTACTCTCCTGCTCCCCCCCCCCACCGTGCATCATGAAAGACCCAGTCCTGGGCTCAGAAAGAAAATAAATATCTGGTCTTCTTCAAAGTACTCATAAGCCTCTTGTTTTAATTAAAATAATAATTATAAATTCTTGCTCTTATCACTAATGGGAGTTAATTACCTTGCATATGCTGATGTTGCTTCTAAGGCTATAACAGAGTGAGGTTAAAGATAAGTGAAATCCAAATAGGAAAACAACCACACAAAAGGCGGTAACACTTTCCTAAATGTAATACCATACCAACCACAACAAGATTCCTATGAGTAAGGCAGAAAACTCAGCATCCCACAACCAGTCAGGATTCATAACCAAAAACCCAAACTAAAAAAATCCTAGCAGCCAGTCAGCCAAGGTCACAGAAATCCCCATGCAGCACAACCTGACCTGGGGACTGCAGTTAATGCAGAATGCTGCAGCACAATTGCTGACATGAGTGAGATCCTATCAGCACATAATACCTCTGCTCTGAAATCTGCATTGGTTGCTGATTTGCTACCAGGCCAAGTTCAAGCTGTGCTTTCCATGTTATGGGTGCCACATAGTACAGTACTTGTTCTGCTCTTGTAAGAAATCAGTCCTGTAAAGTGGCAGCACCTACGCTTTGGAACTCCTTGCCTATTGACATTAGGCAGATGCCTCTTTTCAGCACCTGCTAAAAGTTTTCTTGAGGCAAGCCTCTCCAGGCATGTGGAAGCTATTGTGTTTTTAAATCTGTTTTTAACTCATTGTTGGTTTTATTATTTTGAATGTTTTTAAGTATCTGTCCTTAACGCATTTGCCAATAATTTTATTGTTTTAATTCTTTCTGTAAACCACTTTCAGATTTTTTACAATAAAGCGGTATATAAATGTTGTAAATAAAAATACATAAGTAAGTGTTGGAGTCACTGTGGCCCTTGAGTCTCTTCCCACTTTTAGGAACCAAGGAATCTGCCTTATACTGATTCAGGCCATTTCGTACCATGATTTCTTAAATGCAACACCATACCAACCACAACAAGATTCCTATGAGTAAGGCAGAAAACTAAGCATCTCACAACCAGTCAGGATTCCTAACCAAAAACCAAAAATATGATAAATGAAGAAATATTTATATAAGCATGACTATCAAATATATTTATTATTTACACAAACTGTGAAGATATTTATAGTGCAATCCTAGGTTTATTTATTCAGAAGCAAGTCCCAGTGTATTCAGTGGGGCTTACTCAAACAGGGACAGAAATGCAACCTCAAGTGATAAGCAACTTCATTCACACAACCCAAAATTCTGAATCATGCCACTTTACGCTGCTTTGCAACTGTTTATACTTGTTTTTATGGTTATTGGATTTTAAATGGCTTTATTTCTTGTTGTGAGCTGCCTTGCTTTCCAACCCTACCTCACAGGGTTGTTGGAAACACTCCATACACGCACGCACACACACATTGCAGATGTATAAATACATACAGCCCATATAATAGTTTATTGTCAAACCAGTTGGTCATTGCAGAAAAATCAGTATTAGTTTTTAAAAAATCAGTATTAATTTCCTACAGAATAAAAACTAATACCTAAGTAAGCCCTCCCTACTTGCTTTAAAATAGGACTGGAGGGGAGACAGAAACAGTTAGAACACAAACGCAATTCTTTTTTACATTCACTCCAAAGTCCCATTGATTTTCAGCACATTCATAACCATGTCTACTCAAAAGTAAGTCCTATTGAATTCAATGGGATTTACTCTGGGCATATGGGATTAGTATTGCTTTTACAAAAGCAACTATTGGGAAGGTTTTCAAAACACTGCACACAAGAGGAAAAAAAACTGAAATGTATATACTTACCCAATTTATGAGATTTTCAGATAAACGGGGGGGGGAACCACCATTTTCTGGTATTGCAATGAGGTTTTCTAGACACTGCCTCAGGTCAACCAAATGCAACCCTGGCTTCACTGATTGGCTGCAATCCTGAATGGGCAGGGTTAAAGCTACGAAGTGCTATACAGTACTATTTAAAGAAAGATTTAACAGTCAGGGGGGTGGCTGATGTTTTTATGTATCTCTCAAGAACTGGACCACCTAGAAACTTAATTTTTTAAAAAATTAAAGCTGAGAATCTGGGCCACCTAAGGGGCTAAATGGGTGCCGGGTGGCATGCATAGGATCCAGGTAAAACCTGGCTAACCGGGCAATATGGCAACCCTAGTCTAGGTACTGCCTGGAGGTCAACAAATCACAGCCTTGACTTCACTTATTGGCTACAAACCTGAAAGGGTGGGTTTAGAGCAGCCAGCTACGGGCTCATTTAACAGAAGTTGGGGGAGGCTGAAGTTTTGGTGTATATGTCGTGAACCAGACCACCTAGAAACTTATTTTTTAAAAAAATGAAAGCTGAGAGTTCAGAGATTAAGATGACTCACCTGGAGACCCAGAGAGAACCTTGAAAATCCAGAGCCTACAGGCAAAAAACAGAGACCTAGCGACCCTCCTTATAAACATAGGCCTTTACACATCTCTTGATAGATTTTATAATCTCAGGCTGTCTAGAGTACTGAGTTCTGAGAAGCTCTGAATTTTGCTGCTGTTGTTAAAGCAGAGCAAAGTAGGGTTTTTTTTAAATAAAATAACTTAAATGAAACTTAACCTTTAAAAAAAACACCCTCCACTACTATGCTTTAACAAAAACAATCCAGAACTTTTCAGTGCTCTGCAGGCAACACTTTAGACAGCCTCATGTCTTGCAAAGCCCACAGACCTAGAAAAGCATAGAGATATAACAGAAAATATAGAGTAGTATATGGCACAGAAAGGTACAGAAACAAAGCAACATAACTCACTGTGAGCCTCCAAATTTGATTTGGGGGTTACTGACATTGCACTTTGATTTGACAAGAAACCCACAAATTTCCCTGATTCGCCTTGTTATTTGGCCCACACACAGAGCTGATACTTAGGGTTGGCAGGTGTCCAGTTTTCACCCATAGACTCTGATTTTTTTGGATCCTCTCCAAGTATCCAGGTAAGTCACCCTAATCTCTGGACTCTTAGCTTTCATTTAAAAAAATAAATTTCTAGGTGGTCTGGTTCAAGAGATATAAACCAAAATGTCAGCTCCCCCAACTCCACTAGTACTGGCTGCTCTAATCCCTGTCTTTTCAGGTTTTTGGCCAATAAGTGAAGTCAGAGTTGTGATTGACAGGATTTGTTGATCCCCAGGCAATACCTAAACCCTGTTTCAAGTTCTGAGAACAGTTTCCTTTTCTTGTTTGTCTCACATCAGGAATTCAATAAATATGTAGCTTTCAGCAGCATAAAGAGTACTTTGTACAGATAAATCTGTACAGTTGGGATTTGATCCTGAGTAAACATATTTACATAGGATTGCACTACAACAGATGATCACAGCAAGATCTTGGTGGACATACATAGTAAACTATTTTAGTTATAACTGTAATAAAAGTGTGCATGTAGGTTTTTTAATTACTTGCAAAAATGGCATATTATCCATTTTATCTTTCAATTAATTTTTGAATTTTTAAGAAGTGTACATGCTGCAGTATTATACTTTTCTAATTAAGGAGGCAAGCAAGTTTAAATTTTACTGGACTGTTGAAGATGGCAGTTTATTTGTCTTATTCATAACCTGTTTTGAAAACCTTCCCAATATGAAGCTTTTCTGGGAGTAAAGGTGCAACACTAATTCCACATACCTGGAAGTTAACCTCATTGAATTCAGTAGGACTTACTTTCGAGTAGACATGGTTAGGATTGTGCTGAAAATCAGTGGGACTTTTGAGTCAACATAGAAAAGGATTGTGTTGTAAATCTTTCTCTCCCCCTCTGATCATTTTTTTAAAAAAGCAGTTAGGCAGGGCTTAGTTAGGTGTCACTTCTTTTATTTGGAAGGAAACTAATCCCTTTAAAAAAAAGAATGTTCTGCAATGGCCAGCTGGTTTTGACAATAAGCTATTACATGGGATGTATGTATTTTTACATCTCCAGTGTGTGTGTATATGGAACATTTCCAACAACCCTGTGAGGTAGGGTTGGAAACCAAGTCAGCGCACAACAAAAAATAAAGCCATTTAAAATCCAGTAACCATAAAACAAGTATAAAATAGATGCAAAACAGCTTAAAGTGGCATGATTCTGAATTTTGGATTGGGTAAGTGCCTTATCACTGAATTGCAGTCCTGTGCATGCTTCCTTGTTTGAGTAAGTAATAAATTGGGATTTGCTTCTGAGTAAACATGCATAGGATTGTACTATAAATATCTTTACAGGATGTGTAAATAATAAACATCTGACATTCATGCTTACATAAATATTTCTTCATGCTATGTCTTGATATGTATCTGATTTCACACTATGGTTGTAAATTATTATTTACAAATTATTATTTCCTCTACATTTTAAGTGTGCCCTTCTTCCTTGGGGTGGTCATGGTCCCCCTCTTTGTTTTCACCCTGAGTGGCAGATTAGGCTGAGAGATGGTGCATAGCCCATGGCCACCCAATATTTTTTGTAGCTTATTTCTACTTTAAAATTTATATGCAGGCAAAGTTTATGAAGTAATGCAGATCCACATAATACATTTAAAGCATATCCAACTCTCATTTAAAGCACATGACTTCCCCCAAAGAATCCTGGGAAGTGTAGTTTCCCTCTCACAGTTATAGTTCCCACCACCCTTAACAAACTACAGTTCCCATGATTCTGTGCTGTGATTCATGTCCTTCAAATGTGTGTTGAATGTGATTTAAATTCATGGTGTGGATCTGCCCTAGTATGCTGTGCATTCATTAGTGAATTGAAAAGAACAATTTTAAAAGATAATCATTTAAACACAGCTGTAGCTCAGTGGTAGGGGATATGTTTAGCATGCAAAGGTCCAAAATTCAATCTCTGGAAGAGAATATTGCCTGGAATCCTGGAGACCCAATGCTAGCCCTTGTAATCAGTACTGAGCTAGTTGGTATCAAATGGCCTGACTTGGTATAAAACACACTTGAACTTGGCCTGGTAGCAAATCATGTGTCTTTTCTCTCTGTCAATTATTACTCACTGGTATTGGATTGGCTGTCATAGTGAGTTTATAGCAGCCCACAGAGTAGGCAGGAAAGTGTAGAGAATCTTCTTAATTCTTACTCATTTATCAAACCTCTCTCTGCAGTGAAGAGTCAAGTCTTTAAAGAAGTTTGGAGGAGCCATGTTAAAAGGCAGAGAGGGCATTGCTTGCAGGGGGTTGCCAACTCTGCTTTGATATGGATATCACTGCGGAGGATCCCTAGTCAAACCTTACCAACAGCACAATCCTAATCATATCTACTCAGAGGTAAGTCCTGTTGAGTTCTAGTCCCTTAGTAAGTGTGTTTAGAATTGCAGCCTTCAGGGGCATCCATCTTTACTTCTGAGTGCTCCCATCTAACATCTTCACAACATTAGACTCCCTTCTTCCTACAATGGCCTTCTGGTGACCTGTCTGGCCTGAGGGCACTTAAATCTTTCTTGCCAGAAGCTAGTAGACTAGATTAAATGTTCCTTACCAAGATTCTCTAAGCAGGTGAGAAGGAATGATCCCGTCACTTCAGCTGGGCCTAGGAATGCCCTCATTTAGCTAAGATTTCCAATCAGAATTTTTTTTTGTAGTGATATGCTTCAAGCAACTGTAGTCTGTACTTAATGTATCATGCTTAATGACATTAGGGCCCACCCCCTATGACATCAGTAAGGCCCACCCCTGAAATCTCAGGGTTTGGGATGCTTCTGATTCGGCAACCCTACCTCTAATCATTATCATTAGCAACTTGAAATTATTTCCTCTAATAGCAAACTCATATAGCCAACTGAATTTGGAAGTGAAATGAGGCCACTCAAAAATGGGGTAATGGTTTCTACAAATTGGGATGTGGGAATCTCCAGCCTCTGAGCCAGTCATGCCCCCCCAGGGATCCTGTTTGGCCCTGAAGCCTTTTTCCCCAAACCATACCCATCCACCAGCTGATGTCCCTAATGATGAGTTGAAGGGCAGTGTTTAATCTTGCCTTGGCTGCACAATCCTGTTCCCAGTATGAAACAAGATTGCACAGTCAAGGCAGCAGGATTTAATCCCTTCTCATGAGCAGAGTGGGAAATAAAGCCTTGTGCAAAAGCACCAATTGTGAAAAATTAAATATGAAAGAACGAGGAGACTTTAAGTTCCCAAACACAGAGACCTAAGGGAAGTGCAAGGAAAAAACGGGCACCCCCCACCTGCCTGCCAATCTATGAAAATGGGTCGGGATTTTAGATTTGAGGTAATGTAAAATGGCAGATGGCTGCCAAATGATGGCAGGTGAGCTTGATTCCTATTCAGAAGTGGCACTGCTACCTGCCCTTGAAAAGCATTCAGGTGCCCAGCAAGGAGAGCAGTGAACTGTTCGGTTGGGCCAGTGGGAGCCCCTTCCAAGGCCTTGGGGCCCTTGTCCAGTGCTCAGCCTGGCTGATGACTGGCACCAGGCCTGACTACAAAGTGAACAAGAAAAATAAAGTGTGTCATTCTCTCTCCTAAAACTTCACTCATTTGCAGAGAAATTGCCAATTGCAGCACTGGGTTGAGCCTAGTGCTATGAAGGGGAGGAGTGTGGGGCCTGCCTGTGTGTGTGTGTGTGTGTGAGAGAGAGAGAAGTCTGCATGTGTCTGGTGTGTGTATTTGGTATGTGCATGTGCATGAGTGGGCACAATTATGCACACACTGACCTGAGGCCACTGGAAGATTTGGCCAACCCTGAGTGCAGCAGAAATGATGGGTTGGAATTCTGTTAGTCATCTGGAAGAGGTAGCAATTAGGGATGGAGAAGAAATGTGATTCAGTTCATATTTAAAGGTGAACCTATCAAATCTACACTTTCCAAAACAATGTGGTTTGGTTCCACCGAACCAAAACACAGAAATCCTTACAAATTTTGCAATGCAATTCTCCAGCCAAAGCTTGTGTTCAAAAATGTACATACTAGGATAAAGTGTGCCTAAAAATGCATGTATATTAATAAAAATGCATGTATATTAATAAAAATATCATACAAAAATGCATTATATTAGAAAAATTCTGTTTTGCAAAAATCTGTATATTAGGCAACATTGCATGCAAAATGTGTATATTAGGAGAAATTCACACTAAAATGCTGATGAATTTGCATAAGAATTGTTTTTCTTTCAATGGCAAACAGATAAGGTAATGTGGAGAGCTCAATTTAAGGCTGGAAGCTGAAAGTGACCGATTCCCCCATCCCTAGTAGCGATAGTAGTAAACTTTTCAAAGAAAGTGAGAATGCATTTGTACTTTGAAAGTTCATAACTCAGCACAGATCTCCTTCCCTCATGAGCTGCTACAAGCAATGACCCATAGTCATCCCAGTAATATTGGTTTAACGTTTCATTCATTTGGTTACCACTCCTTTGCTATTTGTTTTGTTTGTTTAATCCAAGCAACCATTACATTAAAAAGTCACAATATATTTGATACACTGGATGTCTAAAATATAATAAATCAACATCAACATTCCTGTGCAAATGTTGATCATCCCAGACAAATGTTGTGAGTACCCGCAACACTAAGGCATTCACCAACAAATGCTGACAGACACCTCAAAGTGATTATCGGCACTCTCAATCTTATATGTGAAAAGTGAGGAAATAAATTTAATGAATCTCTGAAAATAGATGCTTATGTGTGACTATTAGAAATCCTAGATGAATGTGGGTATTGAGGTGTGTTTAATTCTTTGGAGGGCATTCGAAAAGTAAATTCGTCAAGTTCAAATCACACAATTTGAAGTTTCTGCCTGCTGGTTCTCCTTTCTTTTCCCTATTCCCAAATTGTCAACTGGTGGCAGGGGAAGCAGGAAAGATTTGTGCCATGGCCTCCACTAGGCTTTAGATTCTGCTGTTGTGACCATGCATAGAGGTGTCCATGGCTGCTAGGAATCAAGGGCAATGCGATTTCTTAGGGTTCCTGATATTCCTAACAGGGACATTGCAGCATTGCAGCCACTATGCTATTACTGCTACATGCCCTCCCAAGCATCAGTAGCAAAACAGGTTCATTACTTCATAATGAACTTGAACTAAAATTGATAATTGGTTGTATCCAACGTTACTACTCAAAGTAGACTCGTTAGAATTAATGAACTTAGGTCAGTCATGTCCATCGATTTCGTTGGGTCTACTTTGTATAGGGCTAACTTTGGATACAATCCTATATTTGTATTTTTTTGAAATGAAATCATTTACCTGAGCCAAATCCAAATCAGGCCAGGGAGAGTTTACTCATCACATGCAAATGCTGACATTTTTGAGATTTTGGACAGTCACTGTAACACATATTAGTTCAACTTTTCTTGACTTATACAAAGTTTAGAGGTTGTTGCCGCAAGACTATTTTTTTTGTTTTTAAAAAAGGCAGCTTAAGATAGTGCTTTTCTTGTCGTGATTTCCATTGTATCTCATTAATCACTATGAAAGAGGTGCTCACCCTAGCAACAAGAATACAACTTGGAGGCACTTGCTGAACTGGAGTGATTTGCAGAAACTCCTAATTCAGTTCTTTTTCATTTTAACATGTGACTGTTTGCAACCTTGCTGCAGGGAATTTACTCTCTGCCATACCTTCTCTCTTCCAACAACGTGGAGAAAGGATCATTTCCAATGATGTAGAGGAAGGATAAATTTCCTTCATATGTGGTTATGCAATAGTTTGCTTGTGCAATACTGCTCCCATTTAATGACACAAACAGGACAATCCCCATGTTATACATTACATGCTGACCCTCTTCAATAGCTTAGACACTTGTATTCACATGATGGGTGTCCCCATTATATACACAAAGGAGAGTTTCCCTTGGTTGCATCAAGAATGAACTTATCCCCAGACAGAGGCAGTGGTGGGCCTGTAGGAAGCCAAGCACTCGGAATGCTTGAAATACAAGGCCCCTAGGTAGTTGGACGAGAGTCAAATCCTGCCCCAGATTATACATTTTCCATGTGGGAATTTAGTCTGGTGCTATGCAGATGTCTCCCAGCACAAAGCAAAATACAATGCTTGTCCACCCCCACCCCACATACATCTTTTATGTTTTAAATTTTTTAAATTACAATTGCATCCTGCCTTCCTCTAAAGAACGGCAGGATATGAAAATATAGAAGCAGCAGCAGCAGCAGCAGCTCGGGACAGAGTACATGGTCCTCTTCTTTTAATCCTCACAACTACCCTGTGAGGTAGGTTAGGATGAGAGAGTGGCTGGCCCAACGTCACTCAGTGAGCTTTATGGCCCTTTAGGGATTTGAACCTGGGCTGTCCAGGTCCTAGTCCAATACCATAGCACAATGGGGTTTGTGGGGGGGCATTTCCCTCTCTTCCAATATGTTTCCTGCTCATATCTGATAGTCACACTGAGGATGAGATTAGGGATGGGAGAGAAATTTGATTCATTTTGCATTTAAAGACGAATTTATCAAATTTGTACTTTCTGAAACAACATGAGAACTGAAACACAGCCATCTGTTGAAATTTGCACTTATCCAAATTTTGCAATGCAGTTCTCCAACTAAGCAATGTTTGCAAAAAATACATAGAGGAAAGTGTGCACTTGAGGGCAGAACTACATTGCAAAATTAGGAGAAGTGGAAATTTTGAAGGATGGTTGTGTTTCAGAAAGTACAACTTAGGTAGATTCACCTTTAAAAATGAACTGAATAAAATTTCTACCCATCGCTAGCAGTTGCTCTGCCAGTGAGGTACAGTCCTAAATGCATGGAAGATGGTAATGCTTACAGCGGGATGCAGAAACTGTGGCCCTCCAGATGTTACTGGACTCCAACTCCCATCATCCCTAGCTATCATGGCCAATGATCATGGATGATGGGATATGTAGTCTAACAACATCTGGAAGGCCAAAGGTCCCCCACCCTTTGCACTGTCTTAGATATCTGTGTCTGACTAAATCCACATAGTTCAAGATGAAATCTATAGTGTGGTCTCTTGTAGGAGCAATGTGGATTCTCTCTAAAGATGACACCAGGCAAAACATTTTTTAAAAATGTGCAAAATGGAGACATTTTATTTAACAGAGTAAAAAGAAAATTTAAAAGATGTTAATAATTTTGGCTCAGCTCTTATGTATATAATTCAACTATTCCAGTTGCCAGCCACCTTGTAGCTGACAGTAGTCCCTCACACTGAATTTGAGCTAAAAATAAGATATATGGTTGTCAGTCTTGCAGAAGTGAAACATTGGAGAACTAATCCAATTTGACATTCACTCATGGACTCCTACATCATTAGTCTGAACTTTTAAAATGCTCTGCTCTATATATGAATATACCCTGAAGTCATTTATGGACTAAGGCAGAGAAAATGAGTTTAGTTATGAGTAGCAAAAAGAAACCAAGAGGAGACATGGAACACATTTTAATTTTTTTTTTGGCAAGCATCAACATTAGAGAAGGCTAATTGGAAATAGGATTTTAACCGGGGGGAGGACGACACAAAAACCAAAACAGTGAAAACAGCATTGATAGGATAGAATAAAACAAATGTAGCTAGTGCTGATGACAGCTCATCCTTCTATTAGTGACTGCAAGGGCAGTTTTGTTGCAGAGGGGCACAATAGCCCAAGAAAATATGAAGCAAACTCAAGGATCAAATGAAGGAGCTTTGTTCTAGCTGGGTATATACTGTAAATGTGATGGAATTGCTACCTAATTCGTGTCTGAACAGACTGCTTGTATCCTGGTGTAATAAAGAAGATTGTAACGGGTGTACAGAAAAAGTATTGATCAGTAACTACAGACAAGCAAAACCTCTATGCTGGCCGTAAAACATGAAGACAGTCATAGAAAGCTTGTCAGAGACCAATATATCCCCCAAACCATAGAGAAATAGCATACTGAGAGGCAGTTAATAAGCCCCCAAATCCACCATGCTGAGAGACCCAAAGAAATAGTAACATGTGAGCTGGGCAACAACACTGACCAGTGCAAATGCCCAGCAACAATTCATGTAAACAGGCTAGGTGAAAAATGTACTCCTGTGCTCAAGTGAATCATTGCCAGCAAGCCAGGCCATCAGTGTGGCCTTATGTTACTTCCGCTGAGCAGCTGCATGAAGGATTTTAGAGCACAAAAACCTGCCATGACTTGGCTATTTTCAGAGCTCTTTTTTTTCCGTCTCCAACTGCAGTGCACTTCAGGCCACATATATACTTTTGCCTTCCATGGTTCTTCTTTTTCCAGGAAACAATATCTGACTTTTTTTAAAAAAAACCAAAAAGTCAATTTCTTCTCAAAAAAGCCATCTTCTCTCTGCACTTTCATCGACCACAAGAGCTAGATATGCAATGCTTTTAAGAAATATGAAGAAATTTCTGTTGCCAGTGCTCCCTGATTTAGGGCTTCTCAGCTTCTTTGCAGACAAATTTGAGTGTGTCAGAGTAGACAGAGTTATCCAATTATATACTTGGACATCCAGAAAGCTTTTAACAAAGTCCCTCACCAAAGATTCATGAGTGAACTTAGCAGTCATGGGATAAGAGGCTAGTTTGATAAACGGTTAAAGAACAAGAAGCCGAAAGTAAAGTTAAACAGTTTTCACAGTGGAAAGAAGCATGTAAGGAGGTCTGCCAAGAACATATATTCGAAGGATTGGTGCTCTTTTAGTATCCAAATGTGTAGATTATACCAAATTATTAGGGTGGTGAAAACCCAAGGAGACTGCACAGAGTGCCAAAAGGGATATCTTCAAACTGGGTGAAATGGCAAATGGTGTACAATGTAAGTAAGTATACAATGATGCATATTGGGGCAAAACATTCCTTCATTGACACAATGATGAGATCAGAAGTGGCAAGGATTAACCAGAAGAGAGGTGCTGAGTCACGAAAACGTCAGTTCAGCACATAGTGCATATCTGTGCTAACAATATTTAGGAAAGGGACTGATAAACAAACATAAGCAATTGTATTTGGAATACTGTGTGCCATTTGGGTCCTCTCACCCCTAAACAGATTTCATAGATCTGGAAAATAAGCAGAAAAGTATTCAAAATAAAGCTCCATGCTGGTTTTACAATGAATTATGGACAAAAAAATGGGGAGGGGGACAGCGGGGACAAGTGTGATAGCTCCTCCCCCTCTGTCACTGTTCCCATCACATTCAACTCATGGAGGGCAACTGTGTGAAGGGAGAACCTCCTGGATCCATGGAGGCTCCCCATGCATTTTGGTACACTGAAGAATGAGGTTTCCAAAACATATGGAGAGCCTCCACAGATACAGGAGGCATCCCTCTTCACAGTCAACTTCCACAAGTTGAGGATGATGAGAATGATGATGCAGGGGGAGGAGCTAGTACACTCATCCCCACCCCATGTGTTTTTTCTACATTTTGCGGTAATGCCTGTTTAGGATTCAAAAGAGTAGGAGAACCTCTCATGTGAGGAAACCTTAAAGCATTTTGAGGTTTGTTGTGAAGAAAGCAGAGAGAGAGAAAATAAGTTCTCACAATATAAGAACTTGTGGTCATTCAATTAAATTAATTGACTTAGTACAGACAAGACAAAAGTACTTTTCTGCAGAAGCCATAATTAACTTATGGAATTAATTGCCACAAGATGTAGTGATGGCCATTTGGCTTAGATGAATGTATAAGGAGGTTAAAGAAATTGCAAAGGTTTCTCAATGATTGTTAGCCACCATTACAAAATGGAACATGTTGCTGTGACATTTGCTACCTCAAAGCTGATATTCTATGGCACCCAAAAAAATAAATCCTGGACATAATAATATACTTATTCTTGGTACTATCAAATATGGAACACTGCATTAATGGAAAAGTTGACCAAACGAGTTTGTACTGCAGAACACATAAGACTTGGCAAAGCTTTATCATACACATAGCCAACAAGCAACACGACTGGTAACCCCCATCAACACATGGACTTCTATGGAAAGACATGATGTGATGTGATGAGATATGATGGACATTATCTGCAGCTCCATGCTCCATGCGGTGCTGCTGTTACATAGTGTGGGTTTCTTGCGATTAGAAATCCTTTGCATATACTATGACACTTCTCTTCTTTTTCTTATTCGTTTTCCTTTCTCCTTCTTGATTAAAGTGTTGAATGTACTTTTCTATAAAAACCAAAATAAAATGTTTTAAATACAAAACAACCCCAACCCGATACGCTAATTCTAAACCTTGATTCAGCAGCAGAAACATGATATAACTTCTCCACATGATGACTGTACTAGCCTTCTTGCAGACAGGACATCCATGTAATGGGATATAAATTTACGAGCCCAGGGTGGCAAACGCATCAGTAATATAACAATATAATTAAAAATAAAATAAAATGTGTTTTTACGTGTTTACATCTAAAACATTTGTAAAACATTGTGTGCAGGGTCGGCACCAGGCATGACTGAGCTCTTGGGCACCAGCCTGCCTTGGGCCTGTGGCACCTCCACGCACACCTCACCTGCCTCTCCCATTGCCTCATGTTAACCACTTGTGTGCTGCATGCATATGTGTCCCATCAACCTACATGGCAGCAGGGGATTCCCTAAGGGGGTTGATGCCCCCACCTCCATCGTAGCTGATGGCCTGCATGTGTGCTACACTACATGCATGCACATGCCTGCCATTAACCAAGATGGCGGCAGGGGCATCAGCCTCTTAAGGAAGCCCTCACCGCCATCTTGGTTGATGGCAGGCATGCACACACAGAGAGCACAGCATTCCCAGCAACAGGAGACGTAGGTGGGGCACACATGTGGGCTTATTGAAGCCTGCATGGTCTGTGTGTGTGTGTATGCCTAGGAGCTCCCTCTCTGCGATTTGCAGCAGTGTTGGGAGACAACACTGCCAAGGATCATGGAACAGGAGCACTACCACCTTAAGAAGGGGCCCTTTAGGGGCCCCTTTGGGCTGCAGGGGCCCTCAGCCAGGCCCACCCTGGCCGCCCTCTGGCACCAGCCCTGACTGTGTGCTCCCATAGCTAACAATTTCAAGGTTGCTATGAACAGAAACTTTCAGTCATCCAGGTGCCTTGATAAACCTGAATGTTTTTAAATTTCTCCTGAAAGTTCATGAGGGTGACAGTAGGGCATTCCAGAAATGGGAAACTTCCATTGAAAAGGCCCTGTCATGGGTCAATGCCAACCAACGACAACCTCCAGTGTTGGCACCACCAACAAGGCCTCACCTGCCAACTGTAGGGTCCAAGGTGGTTGATACTGGGAAAGGTGATTATAATAAGGGGGGGGCAGAGCTTGAAAGATTACTTTTTAAAAGGAATAAATTACAATTACTGTTACATGACCCCAAAAAGGAATCAATTGCCATTACAATTACAATTGTTCTGAACGGAATTGATTACTTTACTGTTACTCAAAAGTAATCACTACAATTACAGTTAAGTTACTTTTTAAAAAACAGCTAGAGTGTCTACAAACTGTTGGCTTTGGGTGCTGCACATAGCCTAAAACAACATTAAAAATAAACACACACACAGAGGTAGTAGAATAATTCTTATTATCCATAAGATAGCAATGGTGGTCTCTCTGCTGGTAAGGGAGACAGGGAGGGAGGCAGAGGCCACTACTCAGACCTTTGCATGTCAACCAAGTGTGACTCCCCCACACACACACACTCAGCCAGCAAGCATCATCTCTCTCACTCAACCACCTCCTGGACCTTGCCCTTCTACCAACTAAGGCACACCCACCCAAGCAAACATCTTTCCCTTGGGTGCAAAAAAACACTGCAAATGCAACAAAGTAGCCAGGGACGGAAACTGTTTCATGTGCCAAGTGCAAACACAGTATTCTCTCTCTCTCTCTCTCTCTCTCTCT
The DNA here is from genome assembly GCF_030035675.1 of Rhineura floridana. Classification (NCBI taxonomy): domain Eukaryota; kingdom Metazoa; phylum Chordata; class Lepidosauria; order Squamata; family Rhineuridae; genus Rhineura; species Rhineura floridana. Next base: position 32,375,968 of record NC_084486.1, on the reverse strand, counting down.
CTCTCTCTCTCTCTCTCTCACACACACACACACACACACACACACACACACACACACACACACACACACACACACGTCGTCATCTCTCACCTCCACAGTTCTTTATCTCCATTCTGCTGCTGCCTCCTTCTTTCTTCATCCATGTCCTTGCCCTCCAGCTCTTTTCTCCTTCCACTCCATTATTTTCCACCACCATCTATTTTTTTAACAATTGTTTTCTCCACTCCACCCCTGTCTCGCTCTCCACCTCCTCCCTTGTTGCCTCCTAAACACCCACAGAGCACAAGGGAAGAACCATGCTGCACAGAAGCCCAGTTTGAGGCATGTGATTTTCATCCACAAATCAGGGGAGCAGAAGACTTCTCCTGCACTCCCCTCCCCAGTAACGCACAGAAGTAAGGCTGGAAACATTACAATTACTCCTCAAAAGTAAAAAAATTACTCCTTGTTTATTACAATCAAAATGTAAAGAAATTACCCATTAGTTCCTCAAAAAAGTAATACATTACAAGTAATTTTTTTTGTAACTAATTACTTCCAAACTCAGGGAGGAAGAGGTTTGTAAGAACAGCCATGCATGTGTGAAATGTGAGATTTTTAAAAACAATACAAGACATTAGTGCTCTAATGCTGGCTTTGCAAAGGAGAGGTACACAGTCATCATGGTACATTAATTTTGAAAACACACACCAAGAATGCTCCTGAAACAACAGCCATTCAGATATGGGGTGTGGATAGCCTTGCCCTTTTTCAAGACTTTTATCTGTATTTCTCAACAGCCACCCCCTCATTTTGCTTGTATTTCTAATCAGCGCTGCAATTCTATTGTATTTTAGTACAATCCACATGATTATACAAGAACACCAACAGATTTATGCTTCTCATTTCCAAAGAAGAAGCAATTCTTGCTGTTCTTTACATTCAACCTCAAATGACTTCTTCTTTAGCAATAAAAAACCTAATTAAAACATGGGAAATAGAAAGACAAAGATAGGTAAACATGACATAGTACGTTGGAATTTGGTATAGTGATTAGTCGGTGGCTAAAACACAAAGTAATTATTATAGCAAATCTGTCCTTCACTGTGAATACCCTTACATGCTGTAAATAAAAAGCACCATAGAATGTAATTGAAATCAAATGGAAAAAATGATGGAATGGGTACAAATATGCAAATACTATAGTGTAGTCTTTATGAATATAGAACTATTGAAAACTGCTATAGGATTAGAAATGATTGGGCAAAGAATTATGGGGAAAGGAAAACATATGGTTGGCTCTATTTCCGACCTGTATAAGCAGGTGTAGCTAACCTGTGGCCCTCCAGATGTTGTTGGATTACAACTCACATCATCCCTGACCATTGGACCATGTTGGGTATGGCTACTGGGAATTATAGTCCAGCAAAATCTGGAGGGTCACAGTTTCCCAGCCCTGTGTTTAAGGATGCAGAGTGGGCTGCAGGGGCTTGAGCAGTAAGATGCATTGGTCTGACCACACTCTGGGATTCAGCAAAAAGTGGTGTATGTTGAAAGCCTTCTGAGCAGCAGGACGTAGGGTACACAGAATGCTAGTAGTTTAGCCAGAATTGCACAGAGATTGCAATCTCCACCGGAAAGGGGGAACACAGAACTCAGAAATGTACTGTGCCACAAAAAAGAACTGGTCACAGGAAGCTTGGAGTATTGATTCACAGCACACACTTTATCCTGGTATATGCATTTTTGTACATATTCCTTGGCTAGAGAACTGCATTGCAAAATTCAGAGAAGTATGGCTCTCGAAGGGTGGCTGTATTTCACTTTGTGTATTGTTTTGAAAAGTGCAAATTTAGGTACGTTCATCTTTAAATATGAACTGAATAGAATTTATCCCCATCCCTAGATGACAGTCATCCTCAAAGGGAGAAAGCAGCTTTTAAAAAAAGTTCTAAGGGACAATTATCTTTAGTTCTAAGAGGATAAAAACTCGTAAACCTGATCATCATTTCCACAGTCCAGGAAAACTAAGGTAACATTTGAGTCCCTTCACACAACCCTATTCTGGTGGTGAAGGAATTTATTTCCCTCCTGTAGAATTCTTTACACTTTTAGAAAAAAACATATTGTAGAGTGATTACTGATGACTCAAAAGAGTAGGAGGTATCCTCTACATTTATTTCACTAGAAACGTATCACATGCTGTTAAATGCAAACCAGCTCATATAGAATCAAAGTTTAAAATGATATATTAAAATTGTATTTCATCCTACAATTACTGCTGGAGTAGAGGCTGAGAAGATACACTGACAGGAAAAGACACATTGATATTTTGGGGTTGCATCCAATGGTGTTGCTCATTTGATGGTAAGGCTTCCATCAGTGGAACAAAGAGGGAAACCATTTTCAGCTATTTCCTCTCCCATGCCCTAAATCTGCTCTGGAGGGTCCCCCAACCATCTGGAGTGGATTTAAGGGGGTTCAGGAGGGGAGTAAAATTGCTGAAAATGTCTTCCCCATTCTGCTGATAGAAGCCTTACAATCCACTGGGCAACACCACTGGGAACAATCCATTAACGTTATGTGAACTAACATTTGATAAAACGTTTTTTTTTAAAAAAAAGCTTTTTTCCTAGGGTGATTTATGAGGCTTGGTAATCAGTAGAAGCATCTTTTCAGAAAGCACTCAGTAATGGTTGAATAATGTTCTCCCACTGAAGTTAGTGAAAAGTCAATCAGAAGAGTTGAGAATGGCTTTAGAGGAGAAGGGAGGCATTTGGTACACAAATACTGAATAGGTTTGTCAGTACTTGGGTTTGAAAACTCATGTTTTAGTTCAGCTTCTCCTGTCGGTGTTAAGTCAATATCCTTCATCAAGGAAACCAAACCAACCATTTTAAAAATGGCTTAATTTTCATATTTAACTGTCTGAATGCATTCCATTTTGCTTTTGCATAATTTAGTCTTTAAAATCTAGGGGTTCAAATCATTTGGATTGTTATTATTATCTTTTTTTTCATTAATTTTTTTATTCAAAGTTTCAAAAAAACAAAACAAAACAAAACAAAACAAAAACAAATTAATAACTAATACAATAAAATAAAATATTGACTTCCAATTTGTCGCAGATCAGTTATAGGTCTATAATATATAACAAACCTGTCTCTTAATATATTACAAAATCACTTTCCTCCAGTATTTATTTTAATTAATCATCAAATCTCATTAACATCACTTTATTCTTTCCGCAAAAAGTCAAAGAGAGGTTTCCAGTCCTTGAGAAATATATCCATCGATTTTTCTCCAAATAAACATGTCGATTAATCCATCTCATCAAGTCTGCTAGGTCCAGTAATTTCAATAGCCATTCTTCCATTATCAGTGTTAATTCCATCTTCCATCATCCATCCTTGCATCCATAATAATCTTGCTGTCATAGTCATAGTCATATAATAAGAGTCTGATGGGAATTTCCTTCCTCACAAATATTTCCTTGCCATCAATTCTGAATGTGTTGCTGAAATGTTGTTGTAAAGTCATATCTCTGTTCCTCTTTTTTACGAAATGCACTAGCACATCTCTTGAGAGTTTTTCCATTGTCACATATCTGTAATTAATTCTATAAATTTTCTCTATTTCAAGCTCCATCACATCATTCCAGTCCAGAACTTTTTTCGAAACATTGATAGCTTTATCTCTGATATCTTCATCAATTTCTTCAGGGACAACGCTGAATTCCAAACAGTAATCTTTATCTCTAAGATCCATAAACTCCAAATCTTTTTCCAGTTCCACATTTGATATATCTGTTCCAATCTCCAGGACTTGCATCTTCCCTTTAATTTTTCTTTCTTTTTCTATTGCTTGTCTAGTTATATGTTTGATCTCATCAACCTACTCTCTCATAAAATCCCCTATTTCTTTCAGCTCCTGCTTCATTTTGCCAAATTCAATTTTCATCTCTTGCTTGCCATGTCTAAGTTCTTGTTTCATTATCTCAATCTCATCCATTATTTTCTGAAACATATTTACATCCAGGGTCTCAGCCACTTTCTTAATTGTCATTTTTAAAACCAAGAAGAAAAAAAACCCTTCAATTTCCAATATAGCACTATTCCCAAGCAAAGAGCAATTTATTTATTTTTCCAGCAACAAAGGAGTTAATATTCCAAACCTGATGACATCATAATGTAGACAGCACAAACTGCCTTATCTCTTATGTGTCCAAGAATGCAAAACAAATTTAGTTCACAGCATCCAAATAGTTAGTGGCATAAAGAACAAGCAGATTCGTCAAAATGAAGTAGACCAGAGAAAATAGTCCCAGACATATAATACTCAAAAGTTCATATAAATCAAAATTTTTCTCCTCAGATTAGATATCTCTCATCCGTTTGTATCTTTATAATTCTCAATTCCAGGCCAGCTTTTTGCAATAAAAACAAAGATAAGCTATTTCGATTTCCTTCCGCCTTAATTCTGTGTATAAAAGAGAAAAGTTATAACTCACCCAGGGATTCTTTACTGCTGATTCTTTCAACAAATCTCTTTTACTGCAACAATTTAAGCCAAATGATAAGGATAGAAAGAAGAATGCTTGCCTGTTAAAATCTGTTTTTCTTTGAAGAAAAGAAAAACGTCTCGCTTAATCAGTTTGAGCTTGCTTGAAATTCCTTGGCTCCGTCCGACGTTGCTGGCTGCTCCTTCGTTCATAGGCAATCCTAATGAATTCAAGTCCCCCAACAAACACAACGAAGCTTGTGGACGATCTCTTCATTTCTCCCTTGCCTGGGAGAAAGTTTTTACCAGTCAAAAAAACCCTTTTGACTGGTTTTAAAACTGAAAAAGCTTCCTCTGAGACGAGAGCTCGTCTCAGAGGCAGGCACAAGCGAAGCAATCCTTCCCGGAAGTCCTCGTTATTATTATTATCTAGAATTTATTCGACGCCTATCTGGCAGGACAACCTGTCACTCTAGGCGACATACAAAGGAATAAAGACAAAACGACATATCAAAATAAAATCAACAGGTACATAATAAAAATACTGTTCACAGTAAAACCCCAAAAATCAGACCACCCCATTAGCCAGCTAACTAAAGCGCATTTCATTCATCTGACTGTACAAAAAGCCAAGTCTTCAACTGCCTCCAAAAACACAAAAGTGAAGGGGCTAGGCGAGTGTCAACTGGTAAATTGTTCCATAGCGTGGGAGCTACAATGGAGAAGGCTTTAGACCTAGTACCACTTAATCTGGCCGCTCTGATAGATGGTACCACAAAAAGTCGAGCGGCTGAGGACCTCGTACGCCCATCTACTCCAAGAAGAGAGAGTTTGTTCTTCAGATAGATCGGACCAGCATCAAAAAAGGACTTATAGGTTAAAGCTAGTATTTTAAACTTCACCCGCAGCACTATCGGGAGCCAATGAAGTTCCCGAAGGATTGGGGTGATGTGTTCTCTCCTATGGCAGCCCTTAATAAGTTGTGCTGCCGCATTCTGGACAAGTTGAAGCTTACGCAAAGTTCCCAAGGGGAGACCAGCATATAGAGCATTACAATAGTCCAGACGGGAAAGAACCAAGGCACTAACTACAGTTGGTAAAAGATGCTTTGGGAGATAGGGGCAGATTTTGCGTATGAGGGACAGGTGGTAGAGTGCAGTCCGACAAACTGCCGCTATCTGAGCCTGCATCATCAGTTGGGAGTCCAAGATGACACCCAGACTTCGGACTTGGTCACTCAAGGGAACAGAAACTTGGTTGAAAGTCACTTGAGTTATTCCTAGTTTGGACCGATCACCTACCAAGAGGATCTCAGTTTTATCAGAATTTAGCAGCAGTTTGTTCTTAAACATCCATTCCCCTATTAGTTCCAGCCCTTTAGTCAGTTGTATTGCAGCAGCCTGTGGGGAAGATTTAAAAGACAAGTAGATTTGGGTATCATCTGCATACTGCTGAAATTGCAGACCCATACTACAAATAAAGTCACCCAGCGGTCTGATGTAAATGTTAAAGAGCATTGGGGCAAGAATCTAGCCTTGTGGCACGCCACAATCTAATGGCCATGGTTCCGAGATCTCATCCCCCAATGCTACTCTTTGGGTTCTCCCGCTGAGATAAGAGTGGAACCAACGCAGGACATCTCCTTGAATGCCCATGGTCATTAAACGATCTAGAAGAATGTTATGATCGACAGTATCAAAGGCTGCTGACAGATCGAGAAGAGCGAGGAAGGTGTATTCTCCTCTATCTAAGGCTCTTCTCAGATCATCAACCAGTGCGACCAGGGCCGATTCAACCCCATGTTTTGGTCTAAACCCTGACTGAAAGATGTCTAAGTATCTACCTTCATCCAGATGTGATTGTAATTGAATAGCCACCGCACGCTCAATCACCTTCCCCAGAAAAAGAAGATTTGAGATCGGTCGGTAGTTATTCAAGACCAGAGGGTCCAGGGCCGGTTGTTGTTGTTGTTGCAAGGAAAAGGATTAATTGCAAAGAAAAGGTAATTTATTACCTTATCCCAGTCTGCATCTGTATTGGAACTGGTTTTTAAGGTGTTTTTATGATGTTTTGTTTTTAAGTTGTCTTTAGTGTTTTATCATCTGTTTGCTGCCCTGAGCTCCCTTTGGGAGCAAGGACAGGATAAAAATGTAATTAATAGCAATAACAATAATGGAGGGTGTAGTTCTAGGGTACAGAGACTGTGCTTAGATTGTCAATATAATCTATGGCAAAATAAAGAGATATTTGCTGTGTTGCTGATGACTGCTCTTCCCCCTCCAACTACCAAAAGTCATGCCTCAATCCTGTGCAGTGAACTGGAAGCCGATGCCTACAAAAAGCTGCTGGATCAGGACATGTGCAAATCCCATGACGTAGGCATGCCCCTACATCTTGTGATCACTGTATCTTCTTCTCTGTCTAAATGTTCAAGCCTTAGCATGGAATACTTCTGAAAGCATCTGTCATAGGATGTAGCCTTCCAAACTCAACTCTTTCCCATCCAGCCCCCCCCCCCAGTTCCTTACCATTGCAGTTACGTGGATATGTCCCTCCAAGGAGCAAAGGTCAGTGTTTCTCCCTCACCCTTCCTGCCTTGCATTACATCCTCTCAGAGCTTGGAAAAGTTACTTTTTTCAACTACAATTCCCATCAGCCCCAGCCAGCATGGCCACTGGATTTGGCTGAAGGGAGTTGTAGTTCAAAAAAGTAACTTTTCCAAGCTCTGCATCCTCTCAGTTTCCCTGTGAAGCAGATTAGACTGGCTGTACCACATAGGCTTTTCAATGTATACCCAAAATGATTCAACTACACAGCATTCACTAAATGGCAATTATACTTGGTGTCCACTATTAGCCAAACAGAATACATTGTTAACCCTAATACAGCAACAGGCTGCATTATAAATTTTTGGGACAAACAACCCCAGAGACAAGAACCAAAGAACTCTTACTATCTTTATGCATATAATATCCTATTTAATAAGAGTAGCAATGGTCTATGGAAGTTAAACCATGAGTCATTCAAATAATCAGACTGGCATGCTAGGATTGTGGGTTGAGTAGATTGGTACATGGTGAAATGGTCGTGTATCTGTTCACCCTTCTCTTTTACAGATAAAATCATTCTTACCATGATGTGGTGTGTTAATAGATATATATTTGAGTGGCAAGCTGGCCATGTGTGCTCCGCAGCCCTCATCACCATCATCATCATCATCACCATCACCATCATCATCATGTGCTACTTACCAATTGCACAAGATTGTAGGAGGGGGGATAAAGTGGACTTTTGAAGAGTTTATAGGAGTAGACGATACAGTGGTGATGGACAACTTTCAGAGCTGTTATGAGCACCTTGGTTGGCATTATCAAAAGTATCTATTACTAAGGTGTTCTTAACAATGTTGTATATCAGGGGTGGAGAATCTGTGCCCTCCTCCAGATGTTCTCAGGCTCCAGCTGCAATCATCCATGACTGTCAATTCTGCAGGCTGGGGCTGATGGGAGTTGGCGCCCAACCACATCTGGAGGACCAAATGTTTTCCATCCCTGGAATATATAGTATAGGCATTTCATTTGTGTTTTCCAAATCTGAGAAATGTACATGTGATCTTATAATAAAGAGTACTGCACCAGGATAGCTTTACCCCTTATGCCTTTGACACTGAAAACCTGTGCTTTCTACAGCAGATAAAATGGAATGCATTTTCTATAAATGGATTCTAAATCACTGACAAACCGCCTTTTAACTTAAATGATTCAGTGCAGGAGAGACAAACTCAGAGTGTCCCATCAATCCTGGTAGCTGAGGGATAGATACTTATCAACTTCAATGCCTCCTTAATTTTTACTACCTCCATAAATGGTTGCAGGCTCCTGTGTTCCTTTTACCGGCACTATTCAGAAATGATGCACACCTCATTATTTGTCTGAGCTCACAGAGAATAATCAGTTTTTATTGACTGGAAAGGTGAAATCTCCATCCAGTTTTCAGGTCCTACAAATCTTTTTTAAAAAAAGATTCTGGGCAACAGCAAACATAATCTGTCAACATTGTTATTGAATTAAGGTGACTACTTTCTGAACTTCTTTTTCTCTTCACATTCACTAGTACTATTTATTTTTATTGAAGTACTTCCATGCTATATAAAACCACCTCTCCAAAGCTCATGGAGGCTTTCAACAGAACAATAAGAAAAACAGCAGTAAGAAATCAAAAACAATTGTCAGTTAATACAATGAGTTAACAACAGCAGCAGCAGCAGAAGGCCATGAGCACCGAGAAGCTATTGGCCTTCTGGAAGACGAAGATTTTACAGCCTTTCCAAAAAGTTGCAATAACAGAGTTGCCCCAAAGCTCACCAGGGAGGTCGTTCCATAGCACAACTGAACTAGAAGGCCTACTCCTTAACAAAGATGTTCTTACCTACCTCTAGGGATGCAGTTCACTCCTTGGTTCCTTCCTGTTTACAGTTCTGTGAGGTCAGCAGTCCATTTCTCCCTGCATTTTTTCCCTATTTTTATTTTGACAATTCTGATCCCCTCTTTTTAAATCGTTTAACGCAATTACATAATTGTCTCCATTATTTCTGCTGCTGTTATCATTCCTTGTACTGATGGTCTGTTTGTTTTTGTGTTTAGATGCAAATGAGGGCCATAATCACCCATCAAGTATGTCTCTTGCATATTAAGGAGTAAGCAGAAAGAGAGGTGCATAGAGAGTGAATGGGGTTGAAAAAAGGCGATAGTGTCTGTCAGCATTTGTTTTGTCTGGTCTCATGTAAGTCCATTATATATATATATATATATAATTTTCTTTCTGAGTGGGGGAGGGCAGACTTAGTTGAAGGCAGAATTTCCTAAATAGTGCAAGTATGACACAGGGCACGAGATAATAAAATGCAAATAAGGTCCTTGATGAGACAGGTTACCTACACACCTGGGCTGGAAGCAATTTTTTTTTAAAAAGCTATCTATTTGTTTAAATTTGAAGAAGCCAAAGCAACACAGTCCTTCAATTTCACTATATATGGGCTCCTTTACCCCACACACAAACAGAGGGGGGGAGAGAAAGGAAGGTGACAAGGAGAGAGATGATAGCTTTCCTTATATTTTCACCCTCTCCCATTTTTTTAAAGAGTTAGATTACAATTGTATACACATTTATCTAGGACTAAATGCTATTGAATGGGGCTTACTTTTGAGCAGATGTGGGTAGTAGTAAATGGGGCAGGACAGGGGGCATTTACTGCAAATTTAAGCCCCTCAATAAATGCAGATCCAACTGCTTTAAAATCTCAAACCTAGGAAAGGCCAGCAACTTATATTTCACATTATACTAAGCCATAATCTCTCTTAATAAAATAAAGTCCCTTTAAAATTATTATATAGTTTTATAACTTGTTTTAATCTAGTTTTATAATGTGTTTTAATCTATTACAACGAGTTATATAGGGATTCATGGCTGAACGTAAAAATGATTACATGCTTATGTTATTCAAATATGACAATGCTGTTCCATAAGATCTAACCATATTATCAAAAAAGGAGGCATGTTTGACATTTAAAGTAAGATCCACAATAAGCACTACTTACAGCCATAAAGCATGTGGTAAAACTATTGATAAAAGAATTATGTTAGGAGGGAAAAAAACAGCTTTACAACAATTCAGCCTGCATGCTACATGCTCCCTGTGGGTAGAAAAAAATGGGTTAGGGTACTGAGATTACTGTAATCTGACCTCAGAAAGTTATTTCATAGGGCTGGAGATAAGTATAGAGTCTAGAGCGGTGAAGTCAAGCAATCAGCCTGCTTATTTAGAACATAAAAGCAGCCTCACTGGACCAAACCAAAAAGTCTGTACCAGCAATGGAGAACCTAAGGCCCAAGTAGCCAAATGTGGCCCTCCGTGCCTCTCTGTCTGGTACTCAGGACTCCACCCAGGCCACACACTCTATTCTAGGCACATCCCTCGATGGCCCCTACTTTGCATGCGCCTTGAGTGTTTTTGCCTGGTTGGAATGGGTTCTTGAACTCTGATAATGCCTTTTTGCTTCTCTAGATGGAGAACAGAAAGGGGTATGAAAGTATGTGTAGAGACTAGCCTACTGTACAACAGATAAAATTTGTATTCCCAGCTCTACTCACTTTTGCCACCAGTCCACCCACCACTTGCATGTGGCCCCTGGAAGGTTGCCCAGAAGAGAATGTGTCCTTCAGGCTATAAATCGTTCCTCATTTCTGGCCTATACAGTCCAGCAGGTCATTTTCATCAGCATACAACTTTGTGTACTTGGTAGGGATGGAAAGATCTGACAGTGGTAGAGATGGAAAGATCCGTCAACTTCAGTTCTCTTGGTTTCTCATTTTACCAATCTTAATTTTTTAAAAAAAAATAACATGCAAAATAACATACAAATAACATAAAATACATTGGAAATGAGGAAAATTTGCTTTAAAATGTACACATTAAAACTGCCTACAAAATATGTTTATTAGGAGAAAATAGCACTAATATGCTGGAGAATTTTTTTAAAAAATTGCAAGTTGCTGCAGAAATGTGGAGAACTAAGTTTAAGACTGCACACTTTCCCCTAATGTATGCTTTTTGTAACTATTGGTTGGTGGGCAAACTGCATTGCAAAATTCAAATAAGTGTGAATTTCTACGGATGGCTGGGTTTTAGTCCTCATATTGTTTTGGAAAGTGAAGATTTGGTAGATTTGGTAGGAAATGTGAACTGAATCAAATTTCTCACCCAGTATTTGTTCATCTCCAAAACCATTCTCTGTTTTTCCTGAGCCCGTCCTGATGGACCAGCAGCTAGGTACTACATCCTGCCAGCTACTGGATGAAAACTGATTTTTTCCAGCCAGATACAGCCATGGTAGTTATAGTCAGTGAATTTATATACTGCATTTCACACAAATACATTTGTGTTGAAGCCAGGAATAAACAGCTTATGTGCAACCATACCATAAGAATGATCACTCAGATGTAATATGGACAATTCAACGATTTAATCATTCATTAAAAATATATCAAAAGAAAATTGAGCATAAAGCTTACAAAGAAGTCAGTTAACAATATCCCAAATGTAGCCCCAAAGTTGATAGTATTTATATCTAGCAACCCCACTCTGATTTTTATACCTAAACTCAAAAGGCCAGAAATCCCCTTAGTTTCTCTGTCAGCAGCTCCCTTAAGAAGGCTCCTAGAGCAGAAGCAGTAGTGTAATGGCAAATCCAGAAGTGCAAGGTTCCTTCATGATAGTTAAGAGACACCCCCTCCATCATCTCCACACTTCTCAGCCCCTCCCTTGCATGCCTTTTCCCACAACAACTGACGTCCCTAGAAGCCAATAAGTGTGAAAGGGCAGAGTATTAACTACTGATCAGAGTCTTCTCAGTGGCTGTCACACTTCCTTTCACTCTGATTGGCTCCAAACAGCAGGAAAGGACAAGGAAGTATGTTAGAAGGTTCTTCACAATGGCTAACACACTCCCTTTTCATGCTGATTGGCTCATAGGAAGGTGGAAACATAGGGACCCTGCTCCCCAAAAAGTAAACAGTCTTTGACCCCCTGAGACCCTGGCCGACTACACCCCTGGGCAGGAGGACAGATCATGGCAAATGCAAGCAGACATCCATTGATGGTAAAACATAGTCTCACTCTTCCCACCTGTGTACATGAGGTGGAGCACAGTGGCTAAGCTACAAATGAGAAAGTCTCTACTTTGAATCTTACCTCAGCCATGAACTTATTAGGTGGCCTTAGGCAGCCTGTCCTCTTTCAGCTCAGTGCCCCTCCACCCTTGGAGATTGGGGGTGATAATAATACTGACCTTACATCATCATCATCATCTTATTAGATTTCTTACCTGCCATTCAGGGAGGTCACAACAGTTTTAAATTCAGTATTAAAACCATTTAAAACAGATTGCAATGAGATGATGTATGTGAAAGGCTCTGAAGACTTGAAAGCACTATATAAATTTTCTGTATTATTATTTGTTGACTGAATGACATCACTTTTGTTCCCACTCGATAACGTGGGTGTTGAAAGGCTTCTCACAATGGATTGTCAGATGAGGTCATTTATGGAATAGGAGTTTGGTAAAGAGAAATGAACCATGGAGGACATAAAATTTAGATTAGGCTTTGGGCAGAGGAGAGCCTGCACCCACCCACCCCAGTTTATGCAAGAAGGGGCAGGCTTTTTAAAAAAATTGGAACTGCTGCCATCATATTCAATTCTATTCATCATATTCAGTTATAATCATATAAAGTGAGATCCATTTTAAATCAATTACATATTCCATAATCTATTGTGTACCCCTTTTGTCTGTGAAACCGATTGCCACTTAATTTTATAACAGAGGCCTGGGTTTTAGTGTTCGAAGGGCACTTTAACAAATTCAATCCCTAGTTCTCAGTTAGTTTAAACTAAAATCAGGTTTAACTTCAGACAATAAGATTCTGAGAACAAAGCAAATATTTGCATGTCACCCTGGTGGCATATCAGCTATTTTCAGGCCCAGCACCAGTGGGTGACCAGCTTTGGCATGGGCCTAGGGCCCCTGAGGCTGAGAATGGGACCTGCTGCTGGAGCTGGGTGGTTGTAGCTTCCGCACCATGATCCACACCAGCATTGGGTTGTGATGTGCGGCCTGATGCTGGTCTGGATTGCAGAGTGGGAGCCACCCTCCCAGACAACACCCCCCACTGCAAGCGTAGGTTGGCCCCACCACTTCCCGCATCACCATGCTGCCATAGCACCACATTGCATGCACATGCTTACTATCACCCAAGATAGCGATAGGGCTTCAAGACCCCCTGCTGCCATCTTAGGTGATTTATTTATTTATTATTTTATTTATTTATTTATTATTTTATTTATATCCCTTCCTTCCAGCAGGAGCCCAGGGCTCAGAGGGATGGCAGATGTGTGCTCATAGCGCAGTCGCCGACTGACACAGCTGGGCTTATATAAGCCCCCAGCTGCCACCTCATTGCTGCTTCTGGTTAGCTGCAGTCTGGTGCTGGCCCTGGCCATTTTACAGTGCCTTTTTGCCACACTGCTATAGGAATATCTGTATTGCACAACCTAAGGGTCACGGGCATTAGATGATTCCTGCTCACAGGAACACCTCCCACCCTCAAGGAGAGCAGTGCTCAAATGGGAGAGAAGCATCTCAAATGCCCCATACATATGGTCCCACGTGGTTCCTCAATCTAAATGTTGCTGTAGTGCTGTTGGAAGAAGCTATGGTGATGTGTGAATCGTATCTTAGTCATTGACACAGTCTCTGTGATTTCAAACATATTGAAAATGTGTGGGCAGTACTTTGAAATAATACTTCCCATTAGCATTTGCATAGTCAAAATAGTATGCTATTACTATACTACAGTATAAGCACTATATTGTAGTGTTTTCAAGGAGTCAAAGTACTTCATATGCATTATCTGCAGATAATATATTATCACCACCCTTTAAGGCAGCCTTTCCCAACCAGTGTGCCTCCAGATGTTGTTGGACCACAACTCCCACCAGCCTCAGCCATTGGCAATGCTGGCTTAGGCTGATGGGAGTTGTGGTCCAACAACATCTGGAGGTACACTGGTTGGGAAAGGGTACTTTAAGGTATTATTATCAACTATGTTGCAAGTGGGGATGGGGCTGAAAGAGAGAGAGATGGCTTACCATAGCCCATCTAGAGAGGTAAGATTTGGTTTGAGCCAAAGACTTCAGGCAACAAACAGAGAAAATAGTGGCAGGGACAAAATAAGGAATACCATAACCAAGGCCTTGCTCTGACATCCCACTAGCCACTTCCATTTTCCCCATGTCACTGCCATTTAAAAATCAGTACATTTAAATGTGCAATACATCTGAAAATTTATTATTTTATTTAACAAAACTTATATACCGCCTGTTTATAAGTTATAAGTTTTGTAACTTATATACCACCTGGGCTAGACTCCTAACAGGGGCACCCAAGGCGGAATGATCAAAGCCGAGACACCAGACCAAGATGCATCCAAACTCAGGGGAAGGCAATGGTAAACCACCTCTGAATATCTCTTACCACAAAAACCTATGAACAGAGTATCCAAAATGCAACATGAGATAGTCCTGGAAGATGAGACCCCCAGGTCAGAAGGCACTCACTGAGCTACTGGGGAAGAACAAAGGACAAGTACGAGTAGCGCTGTGACTAATGACGCAGCTGGGTCAAAGCTGAAAGGAAGCCCAGTGGCTGATGCACACAGATGCGAAAGGAGAGTCCGGAGTTGTACGACGCACACAATAGGAACATGGAATGTGAGAAGCATGAACCAGGGAAAGTTAGAAATTGTCAAGCAAGAAATGGAACGTATCAACATTACAATACTTGATGTGAGTGAATTAAAATGGACAGGAATGGGACATTTTCAGTCAGGCAACTACAAAATATTTTATGCAGGAAATGAGAAATTAAGAAGAAACGGTTGCTTTAATAGTGAGAAGTATGTAGCAAAAGCAATTAGGAGCTACAATGCAAGGTCTGAGGGAGTGATATCAATGAGATTAAATGGGAAACCTATTAACATAACCATCATCCAAGTCTATGCTCCAACAGCAAACACAGAAGAAGAGGAATTGGAGAGATTTTACACAGAAGTATAGAAGGAAATTGATCACACACCAAAACAAGATGTGCTGGTAATCATGGGGGACTGGAATGCAAAAGTAGGAACCAGAGAAGAACTAGGAATTGTGGGGAAATGTGGCTTAGGAGACAGAAATGAAGCAGGAGAAAGACTTATTGAATTCTATGAAGGTAATAATTTGTTTCTTGCGAACACATTTTCTGAGCAACCGAAAAGACGACTGTACACGTGGACATCACCAAATGGTCAATATAGGAATCAAATTGATTATATAATTTGTAGCAGAAGATGGAGAAGTTCCATACTTTCTGTGAAAACAAGACCATGAGCAGACTGCAGTACAGATCATGAACTGGTCATATCAAAAATTAGAGTAAAGCTAAAGAAGAACAACAAATCAATCATAACACCAAAATACAATTTAAATAACATCTCAGAAGAATATAAAGATCAAATAAGGAACAGGTTTGAGGGGTTAAACTTAGTCGACAGAGAACCAGAAGAACTATGGAGTGAAGTCAGAGACATTATCAGGGAAGAATACAAAAAGACAATACCTCTTGTTAAAAAGAAAGACCTCAATGGATGACTCACGAAACTCTTAAAATGGTTAAAGAGAGAAGGAAAGCAAAAGCAAGGAACAGATAGCATACTAATAGAGTTGCTACAAGCTACTGAGACTGAAACTGTCCAAATTTTGACAAAAATTTGTCGAGAAATATGGAAAACTAAACAATGGCCCACAGACTGGAAGCTTTCAATATATATCCCAATTCCAAAAAAAGGGGATCCCAGGGAATGCAGTAATTATCAACCTATTGTCTTAATATTCCATGCAAGTAAAGTAATGCTCAAGATTCTACAACAAAGGGTCTTACCATATATGGAGCGAGAAATGTCAAATGTCCAAGCTGGATTTAGAAATGGAAGAGGCACCAGAGATCATATCACAAACTTACGTTGGATAATGGAAAGGAGCAAGGAATTTCAGAAGAAAATCACCCTATGCTTTATAGATTACAGCAAAGCCCTTGACTGTGTAGATCATGAAAAAACTATGGAATACTTTAAAAGAAATTGGGTGCCACAGCATCTGATTGTCCTGACGCACAACCTATACTCTGGACAAGAGGCTACTGTAAGGACAGAATATGGAGAAACTGATTGGTTCCCCATCGGAAAGGGTGTGAGACAGGGGGATATTTTATCACCCTATTTATTTAATCTGTATGCAGAACATATCATATGGAAAGCGGGATTGGACCAAGATGAAGGAGGCGTGAAAATTGGAGGGAGAAATATCAATAATTTAAGATATGCAGACAATACCATACTACTAGCAGAAACCAGTAATGATTTGAAATGAATGCTGATGAAAGTGAAAGAGGAAAGCACAAAAGCAGGACTACAGCTGAATGTCAACAAGACTAAAGTAATGACAACAGAAGATTTATGTAACTTTAAAGTTGATAATGAAGACATTGAACTTGTCACAGTCATTAACCAAAATGGAGACAATAGTCAAGAAATCAGAAGAAGGCTAGGATGGGAGGGCAGCTGTGAGAGAACTAGAAAAGGTCCTCAAATGGAAAGATGTATCACTGAACACTAAGGTCAGAATTATTCGGACCATGGTATTCCTGATTGCTTTGTATGGATGTGAAAGTTGGACAGTGAAAAAAGTAGATAAGAGAAAAATCAACTCATTTGAAATGTGGTGTTGGGGGAGAGCTTTGCGGATACCATGGACTGCGAAAAAGACAAATAATTGGATGTTAGAACAAATTAAACCACAACTATTAGAAGCTAAAATGATGAAACTGAGGTTATTATACTTCGGACATATAATGAGAAGACATGACTCACTAGAAAAGACCATAATGCTGGGAAACACAGATGGGAGTAGAAAAAGAAGAAGACCAAACAAGAGATAGATCGATTCCATAAAGGAAGCCACAAACCTGAACTTACAAGATCTGAGCAGGGTGGTTCACGACAGATGCTGTTGAAGGTCGCTGGTTCATAGGGTCAGCATGTGTCATAGTCAACTTGAAGGCACATAACAACAACAACATATCATTCATCATTGGCGATCACTCGTGACCGAGTAAGATTGTCTTCCAAGATTGCTTGGAAGATGCCTGTGCGTGAATTTGTTTTATGTGGGGAGATTGGCACACGACAATCAACACACAATCTTGACAGAAAAAGGCTTTGATCCAATGGCATGGATACCATGACGATTGGAAGTCTTTTATCTGCTGCAGCCTTCATCTGCCTTCACAGCCGTTGTAATGTATACATTGTTATCCTCCGCCTGTTCTGCTATTGAGGACTTCCTTGGATCATTCTTTGTCTGGTTCCTCTCCCTCGACCTTACCGCCATGGGTGACCCTGCTGGGAGTACGCAACTCCCGACGGCATCGCTCACAGTGTTCATTGGAACGCGCAAGCCCACTCACCACTACAAGGTGACGATCAAGCGAGGCGATATTGCCTGAATGTCAAGACCTCTAAGTGGTTTACAAAAAACATTAAAAGCATCAATAAAACAGTTAAAAACAAGTAATTAAAAACATTTTTAAAACAACTAAAACAGCTACTAACTAAAAAGATTAAAACAGATCAACATGTATGTGTCTGGAAAGGCTTGGCTAAACAGAACGTTTTTAAGCAAGCAGCAAAAGGAATACCACAAAGGTGCCTGCCTGATGTTCCAAAGAGTAGGTATTGCCACACTAAATGAAAGATTTCTTTCAAGTGCAGAACGAGTACTATTATTTGGTACCTGTTACAGTGCCTGTTCTGCAGATCAAAAGGCTCAAATGGGCACATATGTGGTACGGTAGTCTTGCAAGTGGAAGAATATGAACGTTTGCAGCTGCACTGTGACCAGGAATGGAAGGATCTATCAGTTTTCTTTCCCTCAGTTTCTCATTTGCCCAATCTTAAACTGTGTTCTCCACATTTGTGCAGCAACTTAAAATTCTTTTTCAAAAATCCTCATGAAAATTCTTCAGCATTTTAGCAGGAATGTCTTGCTTTTGTATGCAGTTTTGACTAATACAATGCCCTTTTGCATGTCTTTTTCACTAATGTATTCATTTTCATGCACACTAATATAATGCATTTTTGGAAACATTGTTTGATTGGAGAACTGCATCCCAACATTCAGTTAAGTGCCAATTGTGAAAGATGGCTACGTTTCAGTTCTTGTATTGATTTGGAACGTGCAAATTTGATAAATTTGGTTTTAAATGGGAACTGAATCTAATCTCTTCTCCGATCCCTAACTGTGGCACGTTAAAGCCTAAAAGGGGCCCTAAATAGCCTTGGCCCTCAGTTCTCCTCCACTTCTTCACATGTAGTCATATTAATTCAAAACCAGCCACTATGTACAAGAACTGGCATAGAACTGGCATCATATTCTGAGTAATACATGTAAAATAGATCTACGGTTCTAATCCAGGTTTAACTTCAGACAATAAGATTCTCTGACATCGCTAGTTCCCTTAGAAGTGCAGCACTTCAGGAGGAACCAAATGCAGCTGTAACAGTGCAATTCATAGAAGCGTTCTGAGTTACGAATTTAGTAAGGGAAAAATCAAGAGATATTCCTACATTTTTCCCCCAAAAATGCTGATGTGGTTTTGTTGTATTTGTTGAGTGACTGGACAGTCGGCTGCATGAAAAGTCATCCTCCACAAGTATCAGAAAGTCCTTGTAAAATATATTCATTGATTTGTCAGGCAAAATGCTATCTAGCGGTAATTGCTTTGAAAAGAATCTCTCCCTACACACCAGGAGTAAGAACAGTGATCTGTCATCCAGGCAGATAATAAAATCTGTTTAAAACAAGACATTGAATTCTTGATCAAATGTTATCTCACAAATGGTTTGTAACTATTGTACAATGTATGCAAAAATTCAAACTTCTTGCAAAGTTTTAGGGATCTGAGCACATTGCAGACAGTTCCAAAAGAACTAAGGTGAAACCAAAGAGACAGAAAAATCATCCCTGCTGTTAACACGGTGGTCAAAGGCAAGAGGCAGGTGATAAGTGAATGACTTTTCATTGTCTCTCCCCCACACTATATAGAATAGGCATAAAATTAAAGGAAAAAAATTGGGTGACATGCAATGACTTCTGTCTTGCTTGCACAATGGAAATCCACTTATGCAACAGAACGTCTTCCTCCCCTCCCTTTTACAGCTGCTGCACACCTGCAAAATCTGCTCTGGAGCATCCCCAAACCTATAGAGCAGATTTTGGGGGCACACTCCAGAAGACAGGAAGGAAAAAAATCATTGCAAGGACAGATGCTAATTCACACTACCTCTTGTCTCACCCATTGGTGCTACAGGTGCTGGTGCCCATTGGGACTGATAGAGTGGATGGCAGGGAGACCAACAGTAGGCAAAACCAGAGCCGGTGACAGGCAAAGCCAACTAATTTTAGTTTCCCCCACCCCCTCTTCCTCCTTTCTGTTCTATGAGGTCAACACTGAGACTAAGAAAGATGAAGGTGACAGAATCACTCCCTGAAGTGCTTGCAAGTAAGAATGCAGGCAGATGGGGACTGGCTGAGAACAGTGACCCATTCTCTCTTATGGGCCAGCCTCCACTCGAAGCCAGTGACAAATTTAATTAATAGTGGAGGAGGTGGTAAACCTCACCTGAACCATATCATACTTCTCAGGGCTGGTTCTAAAGGGCGGCCAGGTTGGGCACTGGCCCAAGGGCCCCAGAGCTACAGGAGTCCCTGAGGGGCCCTCCATTCCCCTTCCATGATCTGCCCCCCCACGCCCCCCACTTACCTGTCAGCAAGATTTTTAGCATTGCCCTTAATGAAGATGGCGGCCACAGCTTCCCTAAGGTACTGAAGCCGCCACCGCCATCTTAGTTGATGGCAGAGATGTGCGCGCGTAGCAAGCACGTGTGCCATCAACAAATATGGCAGCAGAGGCTTCATTCCCCTTAGGGAAACCGTGGCCGCCATTTTCATTAAGAGCAATGGTAAAAGACTAGATAGGTAGGGAGGACGGGGGGCACAGGCGCCATGATGCCAGGTAGGTTGCTGGCAATACCATGTAGCACTGCACATGTTCAGGGTTGCTTTGCCTGCTTGTGCCAGAGATTCATAGCCTGGACTGGCATGCTGTCATTGAACACATGCAGTGGCTAGGGGCTTGGCTTAAATGAGAAGGTGGATGTATACAACACCACACAATAAGTTTCCTTTGCTGTTGTATGGTAGCCCATCATAGGACCATAGAACCATAGAATAGTAGAGTTGGAAGGGAAAGGCTGCTCTAAGTGCACCCTGAGTTTTCTTCCAAGTAAGCAAATGTCTGCAGGAGTGCTTCAAAACCTGCCCACCACTGAATGACATGGGGTGGTTCAAAAAGAATCCAGTGTGAAAGGTCCAATGCATCACCATGCGCAATGTGTAGGTCCCCACAATACATGCACCCATCAGTACAGATGTTTCGCTAGAACAAAAGAGTGGTAAACCACAGCTTGCCCTTAATGATCCAGCCATGCATTTCAAATGGTACTACAGAACTTCATGGTCCAAAACATTCTTATCTAAAGTGACATTTGTATTCATACACCATGTTATATGCATTTACTTTACTTTGTTTATTAAAATTGTTTCTATGTCAGCTTTAATTTCAAAGAAATGTGCAGGTGGTACACAGGACAATAAAACAATATGTAACAAAATAGAAGAAAAAATCATATCGGTAAAACTACAGTTTTTACAGGAGCCAGAGATGCCAGGGAGCCAGTATTAACAGTCAGGAAAAATTGGGTGAAGAGGTGTGTTTTAGTTGCCAGCAGAAGCATCAAACAGTTGGTGTCACCCTGATCTCCTAGGGAGATCATTCCACAAAGTAAGCGACACCATGGAGAAAGCTCTTCTTCATAGCACTGTGAAGTGGAGATATGGTTAACAGGGCCTCCTTGCAGATCACAGTGACCTAACATGTGGCTGACTGGTAAATAACGAGGGCATGCACTATGCAGTGCTGTTCCTTGTATCCTGTAGGACTTATCTGTTACCATGTAGGTCAATAAGGGCTTGGAGTTACACGAAACAAGCTTTTTTAAAAACAACACCACAAAAATTAAGCTTGCTTAACCTCCTACTCCTCTTACATTTGTACACTGAATATGTATTAGACTCTTCCTTTCTTCCCACTCCTTTAGCCAAGAACAGGAGACCGCTTCTTTCTTGAGAAGGGTTCTATCACTGGGTTTCAGCCACGGAGCCCATAATGGACACTGAACTTAGGTACCCAAGGGATGCTAGGCAAGGATCTTACAAACTCCCACCCAACTGTTGCTAAAGGAAGTAATTCCAGGGAGAAAAAGCATACTAACAAGTAAATCTCTTAGTAACGTTAGGCCAGAATTCAGAGGTGGAGAACTTTTTTCAGACTGAGGGTCTCATTTCCTCTGAAGCAACTTTCCAGGGGCTGCATACCAGTTGTGACTGGGACCAGAAGCAAAGTGGGCAAAGCGGTGATTGAGACTCTTACCTTTATATAGTAGGCTACATACCAGCCAGGCAAAAGGTAGAGGTTTCTACTACACATACCCACATCTCACTATCATTCGCAGGCAAGCAAAAGGCATTATTACAGCCGAAGGACACATTCAAGCCAGGCAAAAGCAATCAAGGGGATGGAGCAGGGCTGGCGAAAGGTGGCCTCAGGAGGTGTGTGGGCTGGATAGAGTCCCATGGGACAGATGAGCGTTTTGAAGGGCTGCATTCAGTTTCCTGGAGCTGACAATCCCCACTTCAGCCAGAGTGGGTCAAGTGAAATTCCCTGGCCCTTATGAAAGCTTCTAGGTCAGCTCAAGCGATTAGGGAACTCTGTTCCTCCTCATCTTTGACTAGCTACAGATCTGTTTCACCAAAACTTAACCAGGGCCATGTTTGACAAGTAGTAAACAAAACTCCTGTTTATCTAGATACTATGGTGGTTCCATTCCTTTCTTTCCGACAGGCATCAACAGGTAGCATTGGGGGAGGAGGTTTCAGACCCTTGGCCTCTCAATTGTGGTGTGCCACAGGGCTCTATCCTCTCTCCCATGCTATTTAATATCTATATGAAGCCGCTGGGGACAATAATCAGGAGATTTGGGCTGCAGTGTCACCAATATGCGGATGACACTCAGCTCTATCTCTCATTTCAATCTTCACCAGAGTCTGCTGTGAAGACCATGTCCAAGTGCCTGGAATCCATGAGTGGATGGATGGGAAGGAACAGGCTGAAGTTGAATCCTGATAAGACTGAGGTGCTACTCGTGGGAGACAAGGGAAGGCTGGGAGATGTTGACCTGGTGTTCGACGGGGTGAAATTGCCCCTGAAGGACCAGGTCCGCAGCCTTGGGGTTGTTCTTGATTCCAAGCTGTCCATGGAGGCTCAGATTTCGGCAGTGAGCCGGGCAGCTTGGTATCAATTACACCTCATTCGTAGACTGCAGCCCTACCTTCCTGCTCATCAGCTCCCACTGGTGGTACATGCCCTGGTCACCTCTCGGTTGGATTACTGTAATGCGCTCTACGTGGGGTTACCCTTGAAAACGGTCCGGAAATTACAACTTATACAAAATGCTGCGGCTCGACTACTTACAAACTGTCGCCGCCGGGAACACATCACCCCAGCGTTGTTCGACCTACACTGGCTTCCAGTTATTTTCCGGGCCCAATTCAAGGTGTTGGTATTAACCTTTAAATCCCTATACGGTCTCGGCCCAGTTTATCTGATGGAGCGCCTCCAGCGCCACCAACCATGCCGCCCAACAAGATCAGCCACACAGGACCTTCTCTCAATCCCGCCAACTAAAACAGCTAGGTTGGTGGGGACAAGAGAGAGGGCATTTTCAGTGGCGGCCCCCACTCTCTGGAACTCCCTTCCGTATGACCTTCGACATGCCCCTTCCCTGAATGTATTCCGCCAAGCTTTGAAGACCTGGCTCTTCAGACAGGCCTTTGGGACTTACGGGGAAGGTTAAATTTTTACGACCAATAGCCTACTACTCTGTACTGGAACTGTTTTATTGTTTTATTGTTATATTGTATTTTATGATGTATTTTATTATGATGTAATGTATTGTTGTTAAATTGTACGTCGCCTAGAGTGGCCATTGGCCAGATAGGCGACCCACAAATTAAATTATTATTATTATTATTATTATTATTATTAGATGTGTTGGGTGTCCCCATGAATAAATGTTACGTTTTAATTGAAGAAAGCAGTCTTGAAAGGGATTCATATTCCTCCCCCCCCACATGCACACTATTTTGTAAAATAGTATCTATAGCTATTAGTGGTGACAGAATACAACCTATGTGACTCTGCCCTCGTTTTCTTTCAGCTCATGCACGCTGAGAGTTTTAGGGCCGCAGGAGAGAAGAGCTTTGAAACTCTCTCCATTCCCAATGGGGAGCACTTCTTGTAAGGCTCAACCAATTTCTGGTTTTGCTTCCTGCTAGGAGCAGCTACAGAGGGATTAGGAACTAGGGACTTCTCTTTAGCCTTTTCTCAGCTGAGCAGCTATAGCTTCAGTGACTCAGAGACAGCTCAGGAAAAGATAATAACCCTCTTGGGATATTGTACCTAGTACCTAAATAGTAAGGCAATTACTGCATTCCAAGGGGGATTAGCAAACGAGACTCACTTACAGTTGAGTGAAAATTTAGTCCGAGTTAAACTGAGGATTCACTGGGAATGAAATGACTGTCCTAGAAATTAGTCCTCCACAAAGAAATTGAGCATGAGTCGAGTTTCATTAGGATGAACAAATCCTCTGTGACAAGACTTGCATTTTAAACAGATTTGTGGTTAACAAATGGCAACACCATTGGAATAAATTGGATGTGCAAACATCCATCTAGCATTGCTTTTACGCTCAGCTCTTAATTCCACATGCCTGTAGATGAATACTACATCCTCACCTTATGGCTCAATTAGTATCCAGGAATCAGTTGGAGAAAAAATAATGAGTAAATTCCTCTTAGCTGCCATACATGAGGTTATGCCCAAAATAGATTTAAAGCATTTTGGTTCCTTTTCATAAGAGTAGTTTTGGTTAAAATGCATGAATAAAATACTTAACATTTTATTTTGATCAACTGATTTGCCAGCTGTTCTCTCTGATGAAAGTGGACTGCATGGTTTTGCCAAGACCTCTGCAATGTTCTCTTGCTCGAACTCCAGTCTCATGGGTGAATGTGGGTAAAATGTTTGGCCAGGCACGATGTTTTACAGTCATTTTGTTCCTGCCCACTTGAACTGCTGCCTGTCTGACTTTTATAGGAGTTCACTTTCATCCATAAAGCACAGCTCATACTATTATGATGTTCCATAAAACGTCTTTTCAGAATATTAACATTCTCAGTCAAAGCAAGGTCCCATATTTCATGGGCATTTGAGGATACAATGCAAGCAAATCTCATCTAGGCACCTGAAGTCCTGACATATTCTAGAACAATACCAGTGATGTGGGGCAGTGATGTGGGACACTGCTTAGTTTTCTATGGGAAAAAAATCTGTTCCATAAGTTCATTAGTAACAATGACTGGGTGCCAAGTGCAAATAAATATTGAATAGATGCCAATTACAAATAGATATCAGGCAAGCTTGGCACTTCCAAAGTTTTCGGCTATGTTTACTCAATACAAGTAAAGTAAGTACATGACATTAGCTCATCTCTAGGGCATCAAGAAATTTTCTGACGCAAACTGAAAATGTTCCAATGCAAATTACTCAGTTGTAGAGAGTCAGTGTGGTGTAGAGAGAGCCAGTGTGGTGTAGTGGCTAAGTTGTTGGACTATGACCTGGGAGACCAGGGTTCGACTCCCCACACAGCCATGAAGCTCACTGGGTGACCTTGGGCAGTCACTGCCTCTCAACCTCAGAGGGAGGCAATGGTAAACCCCCTCTAAATACCGCTTACCATGAAAACCCTATTCATAGGGTCGCCATAAGTCGGGATCAACTTGAAGGCAGTCCATTTCCATTTTTAAGTACCCTAATTTGCCTAGGAACATTTTCTAATTCAACATTTTCAAGAAAACTCATGTCTCTGAGCAATACTCCATGACATGAAGCCTTTGGGGCTGTACATAAACGGCACAACAGACAAGTGCTGCAGACCAACAGGGGGTTTAACTAAAAATCTGATGGGCCAAACCCAGGGTGTTGCTGGCATGCTCGATACAGCTGAGGCCCAGGCTCACATCATACAAGTCTGAACTAGATCAAAGGCATAACAAAATAATACATCATTCCCAGAGCCCTGCTGGATCAAGCCAAAGGCCCATCTAATTCAGCATTCTGTTCTCACAGTGGCCAACCAGATACCCATGGGAAGCCCACAAGCAGAACCTGACAGCACTATCCCCACTGTGATTCTCAGCAATTGGTATTTAGAGGCATACTGCCTCCAACACTGACAGTAGAACATAGCCATCATGGCTAGGCTCCAGTCCATTATCCTCCATGAGTTTTTCTAACCCTCTTTTAAAGCCATCCAAGCTGGTTTTAGTCTCCTGAACTACTTTCAGAGATTCATCTCCCAGTTCATGGATCAACTAAACAAGGGTCAGGGAACTTGTGATCCTCCAAACATTGCTGGACTCCAGCTACATCAGTGCCAGCAAGCATGGGCAATGGTCAGGGATGATGGGAGGTGTGGCCCAGGCAGCAACATCTGGAGTACAGGTTGACTACTACTGAACAAAATGGTCCCCATTCTACTACACTGGGCGGAGAAATCCAACTCATGGGAAGCTGGCATAGGGGGTGGCGGCAGAGAAGGAGCCAGTGGGAAGGTCTGCAGCATCCAATTGTCATTCAGGAGCCTCTGGGCAAGCTAAACGTTGGCTCAGCCAGAAGCTGGTTGTGGGGACTGGAAAGTAAAAGCCGGCTCTCTCAAATACCCATACCAGCAAGTAAGCACTCCCCATTGACTTCCATTATAATCATTTTCTTAGACCAACCTTTTTCTCAGCGTAACTTTGGTCTGGATCAGGACCCGCAGGAGTGCTCCAAGTGGAGTTGGATGTTGTGTAAGTCTCCCCCCTTGGCCCCTCCTCCAACATGCCCCCAGAATGCCCCTTTTTCAGGCCTTACGCCAGCTTCCACCAGCATTCCTTTCACCAGGCTGGACTTCCCTGGTGGACCCCCACGCATAATCATGCCCCCCAAGCAACCTATGATACATGGTTTTGCAGTTTGCAATAACCCTATTTTTAAAAACCATTAATATTTTTTGTTCACTTCATATACTGTTCCATTCCAAAACTCTAAATAGCTTACACTACACAATTTTTAAAAAATTGCATTAGGAAAAAAATCAATTTTCTTTGGATTTTGTTAGATTCCTCCCAAATAGTTATTGCTCAATGCCAGTGACTTGGAGGACGTCTTGCCATAGTTATGCATATTAATATTTGGATGTGATTGGTCAATAATTCTGGTCAAATGGTACTTGCCCTTGTCCTGTATTCACATGACGATTTCAGGAGAGGTATTTTTGGGGGGTGTTTGGGGTTGAGAAATGAAGCTGGTTGCAGCAGCTTTGGTCCTCTTAACAATGGGTGGTGCCAGTTTAATCTCTTTCCTTCTGCTGCTCTTGTTGGGAGGAAGGACATGCCATCTCCTAGCAGCCCTCTTTTTCCTCCAACCAGTGACTGGAGCCAAGCTTTTCTACCAATCACCTCTACATCCACATATCTTTATGTGGATGTAGAGACCACTCTTCAAGATGGCACCGGCACAAGAGCAGCTTCCCGCAGCCCCGCTGCCTCCATTACACACTGGAGCTCTTCAAAGTCACTGTGGACTTGCGGAGCAACGAGGAGCACTTTCCGCCCTGCCAGGAATACCACCAGCGGTTTGGGTACCTGCCCTGCCCAGACTACCCACTCTGCCACCACCCACTACACTACTACAACTACAGTGGTGAAAGCAAGCCGCCCCAGCAGGCGCACCCACACACCATCTTGGCCCCATTTACACCATCATCTGCACTGTGGCCTGTGGCTTCTTCGATCCCATGCTGCCCATCAACAATAAGTCAATGACAACTGTCTGACCAAGGTCTATATCTACCCGGTCTATTCGCTCCATCGGCAGACACCGCCGGGGAGTCATTCAGCCAGTCTGAGAGCAACTTACTGTGGCACCCACTGCCTTGGAAGAGCTGCAAGACTACGAAACCTGGGAGCTACCGCTGCAGCGTCAGAAGGCCTGTGGGCCAGACCAGTTGGTCGACTTGCTGTTTTCACTTTACCGGCGTCGTCGTTGTCCTGGGCCAGGGCATGCGGACAGAGACACCCCAGAGTTAAGCTGTACTACTCCTGGCCTGAGCTGCAGGCCGTCGCCGTTTCAGATTGGTGTATTGACCCTTGAAATAGCTGTAAGTTCAGGCGAGATGGAATGCCTTTCCTAGATATTTTTTTTAATTAATGTTATTTGCTATTTAATTTCATTTTTTGTACAATGTATTGCTTTATTGATGTATTGCTTTATTGATGTATTGCCTTGTTGATGTATTTTTATATTGGTGTTTACTTTTTCTATAAGCTGCCTTGAGGGCCGTTTGGCCAAAAGGCGGGGTATAAATAAACATTAACATTAACATCAACATATCTTTATTGATTACCCTTCATGAACAAAATACAGAGAAACTCAGGCATGCAGTGCAATCCTAAACATTCCTGCATTGAGCAGGGGCTTGGACTCAATGGCATTATAGGCCCTTCCAACTCTATGATGTCTGCTCAGAAGTAAATTCCATTAGGTTCACAGGGGCTTACTTCCAGGGAAGTGGGTGTAACATTCCAGCTTATATGGTGTTGTGGTTACAGCAGGAGTTGTTAACCCATGGTCCATGGACAGGCTTCAAGGGGTCTGTGAACCATGCACAAAAAAATAAATTTCCAACACAATGAAATAAATTGTCTTTCTTTATTCATGGGGCTCCCTAGCTTTCATAAGACCCTCAAAGGGGTCAAAAAGGTTAAGACCCACTAAGTTACAATGTCATACTAGGGCAGCCTTTCCCAACCAGTGTGCCTTCAGATGTTGTTGGACCACAACTCCCATCTTTCCTGACCATTAGCAATGCTGGCTGAGGCTGATGGGAGTTGTGGTCCAACAACATCTGGAGGCACACTGGTTGAAAAAGGCTGTACTAGGGCCTTGGAGACCAAGGTTCAAGATCCCACACAGCCAGGACTGGTTGACCTTGGGCCAGTCACCAATTCCAAGCCTAACCTACCTCACAGGATTGTTGCAAGGATAAAATGGGAAGGACAAGAACCATGTAGGCCACCTTGAGCTCCCTGGAGGAAAGGTGGGATAGAAATGCAATAATGAATAAGTAAATCATTGTGATGATTAATTGTATAGTGGATGATCTCTTTGATAAGATCTGCAATAAGCTACCTCTGCTGTTGCTGCTTTCTTCTATCATTCTAAAAATATGATGGAGGGCTCAGAGCAGTCATTTCGTACTTGATTCATTCTTCTTGCTGTCAGACCCTCTGTCCACCCTGGTCCCCATTAAATAATGCCCTCTCCCCACTTTGACATGTGTCCAGCAATTAATCTGGTTGTGCCAGTCTTCATCACTCTCCTTTGGAGAAGTAGGGTACCAGGAAGATTGATGGATGGCAGTTTTTGTGTGTTGACGCCACTGAAGTTCATACATAACAGACTCAAAATACAGTTTGCAAAAATTCCAGTTTGCAGTTCTTGATTGTATTATGAGTAGAGTTCTCCTTCCCCTGAAATTCTTACTCAAATTGACATTTTAAACTGACAACAGCCCGGCACCTAGGGAGACTGTTGGTTCAAGAAGGTCACATCTAGACTGTTTGGCGGGGGGGGGGATCCATGCTACCTCTTGTTCCAGCTGGAGCCCTGCTACTGGAAGGTTTCCCTGGAAATACTGGGAATTATGTTTCTTGGCCACTTGGTTTGATTGTGTGTGCAGCAGACAAAAGTCTCCTGGACCACTTGCAACTTCAGGCTTGGTCTTGGAAATACACTACTTACTCTCTCGCCCACACACACACACACACTACCACAGGCACACACTCTTGCACTGGAACTATAAATGCATTTAATATATACCAGGTAGGGTTGCCAGGCTCAAGGCCTGAGACTGATCCTGTATCTTAGGAGAAGAGAAAGTCAGCCAAGTGCAGGTGTTCTTGCCTGGCCTCCCAGAGGTCTTCTGAATTTTAAAAAGTTGTGCAGGGAGAAGGGAGAATTCCACCTTGTGGTTTTTCCCATTACAGGGTTGCAAAAACACCTGCACTTGGCTGACTTTCTCTTCTAAAGATGCAGGCTCAGTCTCAGGCCCTGAACCTGGCAACCCTAATACCAGGTCTACACAACATTATCCACCAAATTGAACTCTGTCCCTCCAGAGGCTTGATCAGCCCTCCCATTTTGGCTACCTGCCAGGGACTACAAACACTGGTTACTTATATAGCCCTTGATGGCTGTCTTACATGGCCAGCGAGTGGCCTTTTGGCTTGATGGTAGCAGGTTGTGAAGTGGGCAAGAACCCACTATCTGACCAAAGTTAAGCACTTTTCAATTTTAAAATGTCCAACTAATTCCAAAGGAAGAGAGTTAAACACTTATTTTAATTCCTGTACAGAAATCAACAAGCCTTAAAAGTAGTTAACTTTGGTTGGATTGCACCCACTGTTTGGACTCTGAAAGCTCATTCTACTTTGAGTCCTATCACCTGATCCAGAAATATTTTACATTCTAAAGTTAAGGCTCAATCATTCAGAAACAATACTGCATAAAA
The DNA here is from genome assembly GCF_030035675.1 of Rhineura floridana. Lineage (NCBI taxonomy): Eukaryota > Metazoa > Chordata > Lepidosauria > Squamata > Rhineuridae > Rhineura > Rhineura floridana. The sequence goes on along the minus strand of NC_084486.1, from coordinate 32,345,983 downwards.
CAAGTGCAAACACCATACATGCATACAGAGTATTTACACACTCAGTGAACTCTATATGCATTATTAATTGAAAGCTCTGATGTTATGAGAAGGGGGGTGGTTGACTTTTCACACTGGAAAAGTTTCCAGCAGAAACCCACAATTCCCTAGTATGAATACAATTTCCTGGTGTTCCTCGTAACTAAGCTCAGTAGTTACTATGCACAACAAGACATTAGATATAATTTTAGTGATTTTTAGCCTAATACGATGTATAAGCAAAGAGGAATGGCAAAATAGCCCTTTTCCATGAGCTTGACATTTCGCTTCTGTTTAGATACATTTCATATTCATGAATAAAATATTTTTTTTCTGACCTGGATAGCTTTTTACAAGTTTTTTTTTTTGCTTGTAATGTTGCAATACTTTTAATGCTGGGATAATATACACACAATACAACACATTAATTCAGTGATGAATCATCAGTTAAACTGGAGGGCTGGTCCATTTAAGTAATAGTGCTAAATCCAGGCTTAAACCTTATTCCTAGATTAAATGTATTTATCCAGTTATTTTAGGGGTTTTGGTTGGTTGGTTTCACCTCTGAAGTTATTAACAGAAACAGTTTCTGTCAAACGCATATACTTACGGCTAGCAGTACTGCTCTGGTATTAATCTGAATCAAGCAGGTTTGTTTTTTGGATGGAACATATTGAGTCTGAAAGCTTTGTTGCTGCATAGGGATGACATCATTGCTATGTACAGGCCTAGGGTCCCCAAGCACCTTCACAAGCAAACAGGGCTTGTTCTGAATCCCCCCCCACAAGAACACAATGTCTTGAGAAAAAGAGATATTTTTAGGGCCCACTCTTCCTTCTGACTGAAACTTTTTAACTTATTTTAGTGTTGCATATTGCTGTAACCCATGCAGAGACCTTATGGTGAAAGGAAAGTAAGAAATCCACTATTATTATTGTTATTATTATTGTTATTATCATTATCATTATCATTATTATCATTGTTGTCATTGTTGTCATTGTTAATAATAATAATAATAATAATAATAATAATAATAATAATAATGCAAATATTTTAGACTTTAAAAGCCAGATTTTAAGATCAGAATTAGATATTTTAAAATTTTTGTTAATTCTGGGACTGGGCATTCAACACAAGGGTACCATTTTTGGTGTCACCCCCATGTTCTTTGTAATATATAGCTCTGTCAGAATCTCAGCAGTTCCTTCACTTAGACTACAAACAAACAAACAAAATCCTATTAACAGGGCTGTGAACCAGAAAGTATTCTATTAAATCTCTTGCAGAAAGAGCTATAGTATTGTAAAACTAGAGCCGTACCAAATTTGGGTATATTTTTTGTAATAGTCTTGAAGTCTGTTTATTTGCATTAGCATCCCTCTTGACATGGAATTCACAAGCTTTATTTCAAAGTTAACATTTCTAAATTCCAACGTCCCATCACTACTTGACCTCAAATCTCCTACACCAGCAACATAGATTACTTCTTCATAAAAGAAATGTTTGCATCTACGAAGACAGAGAGGTGACAGAAACAGTAACCGTTTCCATGTGAAAAGTGACATTGGAAAACCTCTGCGATCCACAGTACATTTTCAAAGCAAGAGCACAAAGAAGAAAAGATGAGTGAGCCTTAAGGACTAGCACCAGATAACTCTCAAAGGAAGTCTAGGGCAGTAAGCCCCATTGAACATAGTGGGATTTACACATGCATAAGATTGCTCTGCATATTGATTTAATTGAATGGGAAACTCATGAAGTGATATCATCTCTAAAATGAGAACCCATAAGAACACAGTTCTCCAAGTTGATGGCTGATTTTCCTGGTTAAATGGAAGAAACAAATGGAAAATTAGGATGAACTAGCTTAATGAACACTATATTAAATTCCCATTCAGTGAAATCAATAAATGTGGAAGAATAGGATTATTTTTTGGTTAATGGTTGAATTGGGGGGAAAACATTAGAAAAGTTGATGAACTTGTAGACTGATCTAATTATGCTAAGAAATGGTTGAATTGATATTTTGGAACAATGAAAGCAATGATTATTTGAAGGATTGACGATCTAGTGATCTGAACTGATATAACAATTAGAATACAAATCAAAGTGAATGGATTTTTAAAAATACACTGAAGTTTCATTAGACCTTCAGTTAGAGTAATCAGTCTTTTTTGCAGGCTGATTGATAAAGCCATCCATATTGGAAGCAATTGTCACATCTCTAATTTTTCTTGATTAGCCATAAATCCATATGTAACTGTACTGGTTTAACTTTAAATATAAATGAACAGAGAAAGGACACTCCCAGCTTCAACAGTGCGGGGGGGGGAGGGCAAGGCAACATGGCCCTCCAAATGTTCTTGTACTCAAACACACATCAGCCCCAGCCAACATGCCCAATGGTTGGGGATTATGGAAGTTGGACTCCCAACATTTGGAGGGCATAAAGTTCCCCACCCCTCTTTTACAGACATTCTAGAATATGTAAATTGTGGAAATTAAGAATTTATTAGTTGCTTACACAGTACAGCAGTGCACTTGCAAACATTCATTCTTCATTTCAGATAGGACTGCAATCCTACGTCAATTCAGATAAAAGTAATATTTATTTTATGGTTAGGGGGCAAATCCAGTTTTAACTGGTGGATCTGAGAGTTTAGAGACATTTGCTCTGGAAAATGTAGTTTTTACTTTCCAGCAATGAGTGATATCTGTTGCTATTATATTTATTGTCACAAAAAGGTGACAGTATAAAGATACTGATAACATGTATAACCAATTAATAGGCTAAAAGGGAAAATGAATAATGAAGTAAAATAATATAATAATGTTCTTGAACCAGAATGGAACCAGACTGCTGGCACTTAAAATTAAAAAGGTAGCAGAGCAGCTTTTAAACTGACTGAGGGGGGAAACCCGACAGGAGCTGAGAAAGGTCCGGTTCGGAATAAACCTCCCCCCTGGGATAAAAACCAAAGAAATGATGAAATTTTAAAAGGGGTAGGCCTAGAAGTAGGCATTGTGAGAGCAGGGGCACAGGATATAAATTCAGAAGAGCAAAATTACCACAGGCCTAACCACAAGTGCCAAAGACACTTGAAGAGAGACACTGCTTACAAGTGCCTGTACGCTAATGCTAGGAGCCTCCGAACCAAGATGGGAGAACTGGAGTGCTTGGTCTTAGAGAAGAGCATTGATATAGTGAGCATAACGGAGACCTGGTGGAATGGAGAAAACCAGTGGGATACGGTTATCCCTGGATATAAACTATATCGGAAGGACAGGGAAGGACGTATTGGTGGCGGAGTCGCTCTATACGTGAAAGAAGGCATTGAATCCAGCAAGCTCGAAACCCTAAAAGAGGCAGACTCCTCCACAGAATCGTTGTGGGTGGTGATACCGTGCCCCAGGAGGGACTTAATACTGGGAACGATCTATCGTCCCCCTGATCAAAATGCTCAGGGAGACCTTGAGATGAAATATGAAATTGAGGAAGCATCCAAACTAGGAAATGTGGTAGTAATGGGTGACTTCAACTACCCGGACATAGACTGGCTGCATATGTGTTCCAGTCATGACAAAGAAGCAAAGTTTCTAGATATTCTAAATGACTATTCCCTAGATCAGTTGGTCATGGAACCGACCAGAGGGACAGCAACCCTGGACTTAATCCTCAGTGGGGACCGGGACCTGGTGCGAGATGTAAGTGTTGTTGAACCGATTGGGAGCAGTGACCACAGTGCTATTAAATTAAACATACATGTAACTGGCCAATTGCCAAGAAAATCCAACACGGTCACATTTGACTTCAAAAGAGGAAACTTCACAAAAATGAGGGGATTGGTAAAAAGAAAGCTGAAAAACAAAGTCCAGAGGGTCACATCACTCGAAAATGCTTGGAAGTTGTTTAAAAACACTATATTAAAAGTTCAACTGGAGTGCATACCGCAGATCAGAAAAGGTACCGCCAGGGCCAAGAAGATGCCAACATGGTTAACGAGCAAAGTCAAGGAAGCTCTTAGAGGCAAAAAGTCTTCCTTCAGAAAATGGAAGTCTTGTCCAAATGAAGAAAATAAAAAAGAACACAAACTCTGGCAAAAGAAATGCAAGAAGACAATAAGGGATGCTAAAAAAGAATTTGAGGAGCACATTGCTAAGAACATAAAAACCAACAACAAAAAATTCTATAAATACATTCAAAGCAGGAGACCATCTAGGGAGACAACTGGACCCTTGGATGATAAGGGAGTCAAAGGTGTACTAAAGAACGATAAGGAGATTGCCGAGAAGCTAAATGAATTCTTTGCATCTGTCTTCACAGTGGAAGATATAGGGCAGATCCCTGAACCTGAACTAACATTTGCAGGAAGGGATCCTGAGGAACTGAGACAAATAGTGGTAATGAGAGAGGAAGTTCTAAGCTTAATGGACAATATAAAAACTGACAAATCACCGGGCCCGGATGGCATCCACCCGAGAGTTCTCAAAGAACTCAAAGGTGAAATTGCTGATCTGCTAACTAAAATATGTAACTTGTCCCTCGGGTCCTCCTCCGTGCCTGAGGACTGGAAAGTGGCAAATGTAACGGCAATCTTCAAAAAGGGATCCAGAGGGGATCCCGGAAATTACAGGCCAGTTAGCTTAACTTCTGTCCCTGGAAAACTGGTAGAAAGTATTATTAAAGCTAGATTAACTAAGCACATAGAAGAACAAGCCTTGCTGAAGCAGAGCCAGCATGGCTTCTGCAAGGGAAAGTCCTGTCTCAGTAACCTATTAGAATTCTTTGAGAGTGTCAACAAGCATATAGATAGAGGTGATCCAGTGGACATAGTGTACTTAGACTTTCAAAAAGCGTTTGACAAGGTACCTCACCAAAGGCTTCTGAGGAAGCTTAGCAGTCATGGAATAAGAGGAGAGGTCCTCTTGTGGATAAGGAATTGGTTAAGAAGCAGAAAGCAGAGAGTAGGAATAAACGGACAGTTCTCCCAATGGAGGGCTGTAGAAAGTGGAGTCCCTCAAGGATCGGTATTGGGACCTGTACTTTTCAACTTGTTCATTAATGACCTAGAATTAGGAGTGAGCAGTGAAGTGGCCAAGTTTGCTGACGACACTAAATTGTTCAGGGTTGTTAAAACAAAAAGGGATTGCGAAGAGCTCCAAAAAGACCTCTCCATACTGAGTGAATGGGTGGAAAAATGGCAAATGCAATTCAATATAAACAAGTGTAAAATTATGCATATTGGAGCAAAAAATCTTAATTTCACATATACGCTCATGGGGTCTGAACTGGCGGTGACCAACCAGGAGAGAGACCTCGGGGTTGTAGTGGACAGCACGATGAAAATGTCGACCCAGTGTGCGGCAGCTGTGAAAAAGGCAAATTCCATGCTAGCGATAATTAGGAAAGGTATTGAAAATAAAACAGCCGATATCATAATGTCGTTGTATAAATCTATGGTGCGGCCGCATTTGGAATACTGTGTACAGTTCTGGTCGCCTCATCTCAAAAAGGATATTATAGAGTTGGAAAAGGTTCAGAAGAGGGCAACCAGAATGATCAAGGGGATGGAGTGACTCCCTTACGAGGAAAGGTTGCAGCATTTGGGGCTTTTTAGTTTAGAGAAAAGGCGGGTCAGAGGAGACATGATAGAAGTGTATAAAATTATGCATGGCATTGAGAAAGTGGATAGAGAAAAGTTCTTCTCCCTCTCTCATAATACTAGAACTCGTGGACATTCAAAGAAGCTGAATGTTGGAAGATTCAGGACAGACAAAAGGAAGTACTTCTTTACTCAGCGCATAGTTAAACTATGGAATTTGCTCCCACAAGATGCAGTAATGGCCACCAACTTGGATGGCTTTAAAAGAAGATTAGACAAATTCATGGAGGACAGGGCTATCAATGGCTACTAGCCATGGTGGCTGTGCTGTGCCACCCTAGTCAGAGGCAGCATGCTTCTGAAAACCAGTTGCCGGAAGCCTCAGGAGGGGAGAGTGTCCTTACACTTGGGTCCTGCTTGCGGGCTTCCCCCAGGCACCTGGTTGGCCACTGTGAGAACAGGATGCTGGACTAGATGGGCCACTGGCCTGATCCAGCAGGCTCTTCTTATGTTCTTATGGTGCTTATATTTGTGGTTGCCTTTTAAAAAGATCTGGACTAGTTTTCCCAAATCCTTGACGCAATAACTTACATGAATTGACTACATTGTGTTGATTATGCTGCCAGGTATTAAAAACAAAACAAAAAAACCCCACCCCATACTCTCAGAAGATCAATTTATTTTAATAGTTTCAAGCCAACAGTGTGTGCACTCTTATCCATTAGGGTGTGTCATTTAGAAGGATGATGGTACTTGTTTGCTTTATTCTGGTCAGATGCTGATGCTGTGCTTAGCTTAAGGAGGAAATTTGTCAGGAAGCCAAGTATACCCGTCAGACTTCATTCTTCCAAATACTTATAAGAGCCCTTAAAAAGACACGCAATTTTCAAATGCCAAGTAATCACTTAATCCTCTCTTCTGTGCTACTATAACATTACTTGCCTTACACACAGCTGCTGTGTATAAAGGAAGAAAAATGACAAAAGAACAGTAGATGCATCGTCCTTGGCTTGAGGGTGCTTGACAGCTGGACAGATGCAAACACATGTGATCAACGCTACAGGTCTAAAACAAACAAACAAACAAACATCAATCAATCCAGGAAAGAAATGGATGGAATCCAGTTGACTAAGGGTACAATCCTTTGCATGCTTTTTTGGGAGAAAGAGTTCCCCTGAAGTCTGTGGGAATTATAGTGCAATCATATGCCTGTTTCCTCTGAAGTAACTCCCAGTGTTCATTGGATCTTATTAACTAGTAGGGGTGGGAGAGAAATTTTGTGTTCATTTTAATGAGAAATTACCTAATTTGCACTGCTTGTTCCAATACACAAACCAAAGCACATCTTTTGAACTATTCACTTCTCTGAATTTTGTGATGCAGTTTCTTCAACCAATGCACACAAAAATGCATCCATTGTGGAAAAGTGTGCATAAAAATGCATCTGTCAGTGAAAACATAGAAAAATGAATTTTATTAGGGAACATTGCTTGCACAAATGTGTATATTGGTCAAAACTACATGTGAAATGTGTTTAGCAGAAGAAATTTGCATTAAAACGCTGACAAATTTTCATGAGGATTAAAAAAAATCACAAATTGCTGCAGAAATGTGGAGAACCGAATTTAATATTGGGAAAATGAGAAACTGAGAGAATGTAAAACTAACAGATTAGTCCATTGTTATTCACGAATGACTGTGCATAGGATTGGCATGCAATTCAGAAAGCAGAAAAGATCTCTCTCTGTGTGCCTGTATACACACCCAGGGCATTTCTGTGACAGTACCAGCACCTTTTCTTTTCCTTTTTTTGCTGCCTATGGCAGACATTTTGTGCTGGCTCCCACAACACATTTATCAGTATAAGAGTACTGGCATCTATCCAAAATGCTATCCAAATGTTAAATATTAGAAGTAGACACTGGTCCCAAGATTTGCCTTTTATCTGTATCTGTGTTCTTTAAAATTCTTGTTTCGGAGCCAGTCGGTGGTTCCAAGGCACTCTGTATAAAATGAAGTTATGTGGATCCCATTCACTACAATGGGAAATCTAAAAATGGCTATATGTTTCCCCTCTTTTAGCCAAAGTAGATGGAATCTGGAATTCACCATCCAGAGTGAATTAAGCCTGTCCAAGTACAGGCAGGTACCTCCAGGAGTTGTGCAGGGCACCAGATCTTTGCCCAGAATTGAATGCTATGTATGGCCTACCAAACTTCAGAAGGATAGGTGCTGTGGTTTTCCCTCTGGAGCATGGGGTGGCTGGAATACAAGGAATCACTTAACCTGCCTTAGTGTTCTGTTGGTAATTGGCCTGAACACTGCCCCTTGGTTAAAGCAAACTCACAAATATGCCAAATTGCAGACAAATAGGGCCAAGGACTTCAGTGGGGGGAATAGAAGGGACTCACCTTCATAATCAATATTATGGCAAGATCTTTATTAAGCCAAAATGCCAAATTCATAATAGCTTCATATTTTCAAGGGGGAGAACAGGGCAGCTCTGTAGCCAGCCTTCCTTGTTAGATGGGGCAGCCACATTTCTAGGTAGGACATTTTTAGGAGAGAGGTACATAGAACCTGCCAATCCCCTCCTCCCACTCCCACTGGTGGAGAGGATGTGAAGGCCAGGCCAGGGGAAGGGGGAGTCTGATCTTCCCTCTCACTCCTCCTCCATGAACAGAGTCTGATAACTTACATAATGGGCTATGTAAAGGTCAAGTTAACAGAAAATTTAGTATGAACACCAGGAATGAAATGGCTGGCACATTTTTGGTTTGATAAGAAAAAAGGATGTTAAGGATACAGTGGATACCAAAAGGTGTTAACTCCTACTTGAAGATCCCTTCTTCTAGTCTTGTTCCTGACCTTTAGATTTATTTCCTGTTGGAGAATTTTCAAGAGAAAACTTTTTAACTGCTATATAAAGGACTGACTAAGCAGTTGGGAACTAATTGTGGATAGCAATTGGATTTTTTTTTACTGGTTGCTGGGTTGATTTTTTTCTGCCCAGAAACTCTCAAAAGGCCTAATGCTGAGCTGCACACATTGAGAAAATCAGAAATTAAGCTTGAGTTAAAGTCCAGATGGCCGGCCAGCCAGCCAGCCAGCTAACTACAGTGTGCAGAGCAGTGTTTCTATTCCTTTAGAGCTGTTTTCATCTTTTGCCATCAAATACTCAAGAAAAAGAAGAAAATATAGCCACTAATTGTGAGTATAGTAAGTGTTTTGATAGCAGAAATTGTAAATTAGGGTAGTTTTTTTCAGATCACTTTAAGTTATCTCTTTATTTCACTCTTTGGCAATAAGCACCCAATCGTGGTCTACTCATAACTGCAGAATGAACAAACTTACATTTAACTGCAGGCAAACAAACATGCTTCTTCATTGCTGGCTGGGTAGATAATACAGCTGAAACTGAAAAACAGAGCAAAGGAACGTCCAAGGAGTAAAGTCTAACTCTAGCCCATAATTGTTGTTATGTGCCTCCAAGTCGATTACGACTTATGGCAATGCTATGAATCAGTGACCTCCAAGAGCATCTATTATGAACCACCCTGTTCAGATATTGTACGTTCAGATCTGTGGCTTCCTTTATGGAGTCAATCCATCTCTTGTTTGGCCTTCCTCTTTTCTACTCCCTTCTGTTTTTCCCAGCATTATTATCTTTTCTAATGAATCATGTCTTCTCATTATGTGTCCAAAGTATGATAACCTAAGTTTCATCATTTTAGCTTCTAGTGATAGTTCTGATTTAATTCGTTCTAATACAGAGTTCTAATATTCAACTCTTCAAGGATCATATAGGCTGTTTTTTCAGGATTATTTAAATGATCACTTAAGTCTACAGGGCTGGAGAAGGGGTTTGTCTCACTCTTTTTTATCTTACCTCAAAACAATTAAAAGAGTGGTGTGTATGCTCTTGCTTGTACATTTTTTAAGCTTTACAGCTTCACAATGACTTTTCCATGTTCGTGTCCTTTGATAGGCCTTTGAAAAGCCTTATAGTGTGAAACCAACTAGAATGTTCCACGTGAGTTCTGAACAGCTTTGGAGTTTTGTTTGTTAAAGCAGGGCAATTGTTACAGTTCTTTAAAGACTTAAATGAAGCTTTTACCTTTTTTAAAAAAAATCACTGCTTTGCTTTAACAAATAAATAATTAAAAATGCAGAGCTCTTCAGTGCTCCACAGGTAACATTTTGGACATCCTCGCTTCTTGCAAAGCCCCTGGACCTAGAAAAACATAGAGACATACAAAAGTATAGAACCATAAGATACAGAAAAATACACAAACAACAGAGCAACATGCTTTGTGTAGGCCCTCAGCCAATGGGTGTAGGTGTGGGATTGACATCACGTCAACATAGGAGAGTAGAGAAGAGTCCCAAACAGCACTTTCCCTCATTATTCAGCCCCCAAACAGAGCCACTGCATACCTACTGCACATTATTTTTATTCCATAATTATACCAATATCAATATAGATTATGCAAAGATACTTGTCTTTTTGGTATGAATTTCTAGTAAATCTAACAGTTCTGAATCTAGACTTTTCAGAGTTGGAAAAACCTCATGATCCAATCATCCTAATATTGAGGTAGCAGCTGGGTTTCTTATTTTTTTAATTGATACATGCCTATGTCAGCTGAAGTCCTAAGAGTAGGCATATAAAAAGAAATGAAGCCCCACTTACCTGCGCAGCATGGATAAGCGGGGCATAGTTGTGAGGAGGGAGCGATGCTGCCACGGCCATCTTCGTTAAGGGCAACGTCGTGTGTCGCAGCATTATGTGTGCATGACGTGCGGCAGGGAGGGGAGGGGCCATGGGCCTATTTAAGGCCAGGCCGCCCCTCCTATCTCCTCTTTCAGCGAGCGACGAGAGGACGACGAGGGACATAGCAGAGACAGCTGCAGGACAGTCGGCGTTGGTTGGGCCTATTAGGCCTAATTGGTTACCCCCAGAGGGGGTTTTGGGAGCCCCAACAGCTGTGGGTGGTAGTGTTGCGGCGTGGCTGCTACTGGGGCAGGCCTCATAAAGGGACCTGACCAGTGGGCCTCGTAGTGGGGCCTAGCAGCGGCACGTCCGATACCCCCCCCACCTAGCAGTTGTGGAGGGGTTGATTGAGGCTTTTTATTGAGCAGCGCGACGTTAGTGCTGCTGCTGGTTAAAAGAAAGACACAGGAAGTTTAAAAATAAATGAGACTATACTGGATATACAAACAAAATTAAATATAGTCATGCTAATACACTGGTTAAAGACAGACTCATGCACATAAAGGGAAATTAAAAGTAAATCAGAATAAAAGGGATGAACAAAAGAAATTGTGTCTAATCCTTCTAGTTTAAGTTCCCTCTGAGCACTCTCCCCCCAACAGGTTCAGCTTAGCCCGCCCTGATGATATACACCGGGTGGTTCTTTATTATATTATTACAGGGTGGATGCATGATGTGATGGCAGAGCCCTTTCGTGAGGCTTGTGACTTCTTGCTAGGCCCAGACATAGGGGGAGGATTGCCCACCCCCGCAGGTTATCCAGCTTAGCCCCCCCGATGATATATACAGGTTGGTTCTTTATTATATTATTACAGGGTGGATGCATGATGTGATGGCAGAGCCCTTTCGTGAGGCTTATGACTTCTTGCTAGGCCCAGGCATAGGTACAACTTCTTGCTAGGCCCGGGCATGTAGGAGGTTTGAAGTACTTAATTATATGATTATTATACTACATACTAGTATATTGGTGGGGCCTAGTGAGCCTTTTTAGCCTTTGGGCCTTTTATAGTTATATGATAAGGGCGGAGATAACAGTTTGCTAGAAAATGTCTAAATCGCTGTATCTTAAGTGAGCGGTCCTTTTGCATTCCAAGTGTTAATTTCAGGCTATTTGTTCACTCTGAGACAGAAGAGGCATTTACCTGAATTTAGTTAGGAATGGAAAGTTTAGCAGATGGTAATCATATTGATTGGGGAATAGGAATAAAGAGGAAAGCCCAATTTGCCTAATAGAGACCCCTCATATTACAGGATCTTAGACTCTTATTGACATAGGGCTGCCTTTTAAGGTCCAGGCAGACTCTTCCCCCCTTTACTGAGGATTGTGGCACCAACAACGAAACATCATTACCTGAAATTACATTTTAGTTAGGACTTCTGATATCATTACCTGGAATTACATATAGCGTGCAACTGTTGCATTGGCTCATCTATTTTGATATGTGTTGGAAAACCTGCTATAGTGCAGCCACATATTGGTGACAGCAACACATCTTCAGCATCGGCTGCTCTTGGATTTATGATATCATTTACTAGAAAGGGATATAGGATGTTAATTTTGCATTTTGGACATCTATTATGATAGGTGTTTGGAAGCCTACAAGGGGGAGGCCGCTGCAGTCGGCCAAATATGGGTGGCAGCGCCATATCTCCAGTATCTGTGCTTTGGGGAACTGGGTTAGCTGCACTAAAATGGTGGCTGGGAAAGTGTGCTTACTCATAAATTATTTCCTTTCTTTATGTGAAACAGGGAAATGTGAGGCCAGTGGCCCTCACAGCAGTGAGGAGAAGCACCCAGCAGTAGCTGCTCAAGGAAAGCGTTCCTCCCTGTTACTGGGACCTTGCTTGCAGACTGCCCAGTTCCTGGGGAGGTTTGTTTTGTTATGGGGTTTTCTTTCAGTTTCTGGATCCCAGATTGTAGTCTCAGGGCTTGCCTTAAGGGCCTGCGCTCTTAAATTTGTCTTGGGCATAGACGCAATGGCAATCAGTAATGGCTTCCTACCAGTTAGTTAATGCACTGCCTATGGGAAAGGATGACATCTAATCTGTTTTTTCATCTACTGTGGGGATACAAGGGGATTTATAGCTGCTGGTTTTTTGCCTTTTCAGTCAATTGTATGAGGTGGAGCATTACATATAGGCTGCTCTATTCTCGCACGGAGCGCTTCAGCTCCTTCCTTGAAGGGGCTGTTGGGACGAGAGGGTAAAAAATTTGGATGCATGTTAACACCTGATGTCACAGATTATGGAATGGCTATGTAACTGGTTCATCTTAATGGCTGTGTCAATGGACCATCCTGCCTGGTGTTAACCTTCCTGGGCATACCACCTAATTCACCGCCAATCATACTCATGTGGTCAGTCAGTAAGGGTTTCATGACAGGCCAAGAAAGTGTTTCTTGTCTGCCCTCCAGGTATTAGAGGTCTTTTCCGGTGGTTTATGAGGTCGTAGCAGGGCTTTCACAGCCTTGCTACAGGTTCAGGTTTGTGGCTGTATAATAATTTAATGCTTGTTGTGATCAAATATTGATCAAGTAATTAGAGCCAAACTGCAGGTTACATTTTATATTCTTGCCCAAATCATTTGGTCTAGTTTTCCCACACTCCTGGAGAAAAACTAACTAACTTGCTGTAGAATTACGTGACATAGCTCAGGGCTAGAGCCTCTGAACTGCAGGCTGAAGGTCCATAGCATCTCTAGGTAGGGCTGGAATGTAGAACTGGAAGTCCGTGGATGCATCGGGGTTTTTGTGCTGGCTGCAGGCTTGGACTTATAGGCAGTGAGGCTTGGAAACTCTCCCATCCATTTTAGTGGGATAACATGGTCATGGGACAGGTCTGTGACTTCCTTCTATTTCGGAATGGTAGGGTTATGGCCCTTGTCTGTTCCTTTGTTCTCTAGTGCCCAGATTTTAATGTTTTCTTTTGGGGCATGGTAAGGTAGACTCAGATGGAGCGGTTCAGCTGTGCTGTGCAACCGCACATTGGGAGATTGGGGAGCAGAGTCAAAGATGGCCATAAGCCAGTCTGTTGCCCCAGCATGCTCCAAAGCTATCAGAATGCAGGAGGGGTTTTTCCCAGGACTTCTGGGCCGGCAAGGGCTATTCACCAGAGTGGCCTATTCAGTGAGTCACCTGCTGGGATTGCCTAGTGAATGGCTGGAGACTGGGCCTCTCAGTCCAAGCACTTCGAGGTAAAGGCTGATGATTTCCCCACTTATTCCAGGGTCTTTAGAGTCCGCCGTATGTTAGCTGGGTGGGCTAGAGAACACCCTGCCACTCTCGATCCCCGTTGCCCTTTCTCACGGGACATTTTATTGAGTATGGTGGGCCAGTGAAAAACAGTATGCTCCTCAAGCTATGAAGCCAGACTATTCCAGGCAGCAGCCCTTATGCTGGTTTTTGGAGCTTTTAGGATAGGTGAGGTGGTGGCCGGATCCAAGGGAGATTTGTCTCGACGGGCCCTCCAGCAATCAGATGTCTCCATGGAAGGGAGTTGTACCTGTATAACATTGATGGACCAACAATGTTGCTGGACAGGGATGGAGCAGCTGCACACCCTATCCTGGGCTTACAGTTAGGCCTCAGTCAATGGGCTGCAGTGTGGTGGCTTGGCTGGCGAGGAATACTTTGGGATGGGCTCCTACCCACTTTGTTCCAGCTTGGTTCAGTGCAGACATCTCCACATGTGGTGGTCATTCCCCGAGTTGGGAATGACCTCAGTATTTGAGGCAAGGCCCTCAGGTGGCGGGCATGTGCACACATGCAGTTCGGGATGCAACGATGGCCTCGGTTACCTAAGGGCATGGTCCTCAGTTTGGCAGGCATGTGCAGACATGCAGTTCAGTAGGCAACGGAAGGGCATGGCCCTCAGTTTGGCAAGCATGTGCAGACATGCAGTTCAGGAGGCAACGGAAGGGCATGGCCCTCAGTTTGGCAGGCATGTGCGGACATGCAGTTGAGGAGGCAACGATGGTCTCGGTTACTAAAGGGCATGGCCCTCAGTTTGGCAGGCATGTGCGGACATGCAGTTCAGGAGGCAACGATGGCCTTGGTTACTTAAGGGCATGGCCCTCAGTTTGGCAGGCATGTGCGGACATGCAGTTGGCGAGGCAACAGAAAGGCATGGCCTCAGTTTGGCAGGCATGTGTGGACATGCAGTTCAGGAGGCAACGATGGCCTCGGTTACTTAAGGGCATCGCCCTCAGTTGCAATGAAAGGGCATGGCCCTCAGTTTGGCAGGCATGCATGGCATGCAGTTAATAAGGCAACGTCGGCCTTGGGTATGTCTGCTTTGGTCAGACATACTCCCGCGAAGGGTTTGGCCTGGTGTCTGGAGCCCGATAGGGATGGACCAAGCGCGAAAGAAGGCCAACCGGCAAATTCAGTTGGCTATTCTGGGGCAGGGGGGGGTTGGCTATTTCACACCCTGCATTCAGCATTGGATGGGTGAACTGTACAGGGCCGATGGCGTTCACCTGTCTGACGCAGGTAACGTCTTTTTGGCAGACCTGCAGAGGTGTCTGCGAGAGGTGCTTCTCGGCAGTGGGTAAAAGGGGACTAAATAGAGATTTGTCCCCTTTTTGTGGCGGGAAGGTGCGGAAAGGGAAATAGGTAAGGACAGCTCGGTGGCCCCCTTAGGCACCTTTGGAGGTGATTGGCGGTTCCAGAGGCCTGTCTGTCAGAGCTTTGCGGCTTGAGGGCAGGATATGGGCTGCTTTTGGGGCCAACTTAACTCATCCACCCGAGGGTTGTGCGGCCCCGGGGGGTGGTGACCTGAAAAGGCCCCCCTACTCACCTACTGGGTGTGGCTGGTGGAAGGGGTAAGCAGATGGGGCTTGCCCTTGTCCCAAGCAGGGGCTGGTCGCCCGTGAGCTGTATGGCAAGATGCTTGCTTATAGATAGTTCCGCACCTAGGTTTCCCTCTGCAGGTCACTTTAAAAGGTGTTTTTGTATAGTTTAATAAAGTGGCCCTTGTTCAACCCAAGCTGATGTGTCCTTGTCTTATTTCGCCCCTTCACTCGCAACTGCACACCAAAGATGTCTATAAACATCTGTTTCTTGATATACTTCAGCGATATTAAAAAAAACTATAATTATTGATCTGACAACTATGTTTTGATTGAAGCAAAGAAAGTGACATAACATTAGGTATGTATGAAAGTGCTTCAGTCTATTCTGACATTAATTCACTATCATCAGGTATTTTCTGCTCCACTGCAAATGGTTCATTTTGCACAACTCTTGATTTGCTATTGCAGAAATATATGTAATTTTTCTATGTATATCATAGTGTACAATAGACACACATCTCCTTCATCTACAGATATTTACAAATTAACTACCTTCCCTTGTGGCACCTTAAAGACAATGTGAAGTAGCTAATGGTCCATCACAAAGTCATATATAACTGCAAATCTTGCCACATCTAGTCAGAAGCAAGCCTCATTAAATTCAATCGGGCTTACTTGTTGTTAAGTCAATTTATTTTATTTTTTAAAAAAATGCACATTTAATAGCCTGAAAAAAATATTGGATTACCAGTATTTAAAAAGTCATCGCATTTTACACACTAGCCAGGGTAAAAATGGAAATGGACTGCCTTCAAGCCGATTCCGACTTATGACTACCCTATGAATAGGGTTTTCATGGTAAGCGGTATTCAGAGGGGGTTTACCATTGCCTCCCTCTGAGGCTAGTCCTCCCCAGCTGGCTAGGGCCTGTGCAGCTCACCACAGCTGCACCAGCCAGCCCCTTCCTTGTCTGCCAGCTGGGGGGCAACTGGGCTACTCGGGACTATGCAACTTGCCCACGGCTGCACAGGTGGCAGGGCACATAACCCCTCAGCCACTCACTGTGGGAGTGATCTTTAGCTGGCCCTTTACACCCAAGAGACACGAGTGGGGATTTGAACTCACAGATTCTGGATTCCCAGCCAGGCTCTCCTCCCCACTGTTCTATACCAGCTCTAGCCAGGGTAAGAGAATAGCAAAAACAAAACATTTAAATTTAGTGTTGCAGCAAAACAGAGGGTATTCTACAGGAGACACATGTAGTCTCTAGGGTTATCAGATCTCCGGTTTTCAGCTGGAGACTCAGGTTTTTGGGAGTCCTCTCCAGGTGACTCACCTTAATCTCCAGACTTTCAGCTTTCATTTTTAAAAAAAGTTTCTAGGTGGTCTGGTTCCAGAGATATACACCAAAATGTCAGCTGCTCCCCCACAACTTCTTAGTTGCTCTAAGTCTGCTCTAGAGCCTGCCTTTTCAGGATTTTAGCCAATAAGAAGTCTGGGTTGTGATTGACAAGGATTTATAGAACCAAAAAATGATAAGAGTCAAATTGAATTGTCTGCCTTCAAGTTGATTCCGACTTATGGTGACCCTATGAACAGGGTTTACATGGTAAGCTGTATTCAGAGGGGGTTTACCGTTGCCTCCCTCTGAGCCTGACAGGCAGTGACTGGCGCAAGGTTCAGAAAATGTGCTTTTTCCTGCTTCTCTGAACATCTTATAGATTGAATAAGTAAGCTTTCAGTCTTTTTTTCTCTTGTGTGTAGGAGTCAGACAGGTTTAAATTTTGAAGAGGGCAGTGTTTTGCAATCTTCCCGATATGAAGCTTTAATCCAGTACTTGCTTCTCCAGAGTAAACAGAACCAGAGTAAACCCCATTGAATTCAATAGGACTTCCTTTTGAGTAGATATGGTTAGGATTGTGCTGTAAATTGATGGGACTTTTGAGTGAATATAGGAAAGAATTGTGTTTGTGTTGTATATCTTTCTCTCCCCCAATCCTATTTTTAAAGCAACTGGCAGGGCTTACTTAGGTATCACTGCTTTTATTATGTAGGAAACTAATACTGATTTTATTTGTTTAATGTTCTGCAATGATCAACTGGTTTTGACAATAAACTATTATATGGGGTGTATGTATTTTACATCTGTGTGTGTGTGTGTGTGTGTGTGTGTGTGTGTGTGTGTGTGTGTGAATCTTTCCAACAACCCTGTGAAGTAGGGTTGCAGTCTGGAAACCAAGGCAGCTCACAATAAGAAATAAATCCCTTTAAAATCTAATAACCTTAAAAACAAGTATAAACAGGTGCAAAACAGCTTAAAGTGGCATGATTCTGAATTTTGGGTTGTGTGAATGAAGTTGCTTATCACTTGAGGTTGCATTTCTGTCCCTGTTTGAGTAAGCCCCGCTGAATACATTGGGACTTGCTTCTGAATCAATAAATTAGGACTGCACTATAAAAATCTTTACAAGTTGTGTAAATAATAAACATATTTGATAGTCATGCTTATACAAATATTTCTTCATTTTTCATATTTTTGGTTTTTGGTTAGGAATCCTGACTGGTTGTGGGATGCTTAGTTTTCTGCCTTACTCGTAGGAATCTTGTTGTGGTTGGTATGGTATTGCATTTAAGAAATCATCACTGTCTTTTCTTTTTCTTTTTCTATTTGCATTTCATTTACCTTTATCCTCACTCCCTTTTATCCATAGAAGTGACAACAGTGGTTCCATGTGCTCTGCTCAACCTTCTTAAACCCGCTGATGATGCACCTTGTTGTTTGTTTCTTGTCCAATAATGGTAAAAGAGAATTCACATACTGGGCAGTGTGGCTGCTATTGTTGTTGTTCCCAAGCTGCTACCTATGAAGGTAGACCAAATCATGTGTGCTTTCTCTCTGTCGCTTATATTAACTGGAATTGGGTTGGCTGATAAAGTGAGTTTATAGCAGCCCATAGGTGAGACAGAAAAGGGTACAGAATCTTCTTCCTCATTACTCAGACCTTTTTCTGAAGGGTCAAAGCTGTAAAGAAATTTGGATGTGAAAAGGTAGGGGCAGAGCATTCCAGGCAGGGTGTTGCCAACCCTACTTGGATATGGATATCTTTGCAGAGGATCCCTAGTCAAACTTTACCAACAGCACAATCCAAACTATATCTAGTCAGAAGTAAGTCCTATTGTATTCTATGGGGCTTAGTCCCTTAGTAAGTGTGTTTAGAATTGCAGCTGTTCGGGGGCATCCATTTTTACTCCTGAGTGCTCCCATCTAACATCTCCACAAGACTAGGCTCCTTTCTTCCTACAATGACTTTCTTTTGACTGGCTTGGCCTGGCCTGATGGGACTTGAACCCTTTTTGCCAGAAGCAAATTGGCTAGATCAAATGTTCCCTACCCAGGCTCCATCTTTTAGCTAAGATTTCTATCTTAATTTCCAATCAGATAAATGTTTTTGTATGAATTGTATGCACCAAGTAACTGTGGTTGATGCTTAATGTATCATGCTTAATGACATCACTTTGACCCACCCCATGACATCACTTGGACCAGCCCCATGACATCACTTGGACCCATCCCATGAGTTACTCGGGCACTCCTCATGACATCACTCGGCCTGCCCCCCAAATCTCAGGAGTTGGGATGCTTCTGACCTGGCAACCCTAGTAGTCTCCCATCCAAATTTAAATGAAAGCAAACCCTGCTTAGCAAATGGACTACATTGGCTTGGGTTTTCAGAACACTGGGTGTTGCTTCTTACTGCACATGTGGTATGTTATCATAGACTCCAATGTTAATTTTCTTAAATTAAAAAAATGCATGGCTGATTTTAGGTTAACTACTGAACTCCATAAGATGAAGCTCATAGTATGGGGCAAAGTCAGTGGTAGGATTACAGGTATCTTTGGAACATGTCTGATTTTTAATGGATTTCTACAAATTATAACAACATCTCCAAAAAAAAGTCCACCAGGCTTCTGGTTGTTTTTTTCCCCTTCCATTTTCCAGTTTAACCTGTGGATTCTCTGTGGGAGTTTTTTGTATTGCTATGAAAATTTACAGGGTTTTTATTTATTTATTTTTTATTTATTTAATTTAATTTCTATACCGCCCAAAGCCAAAAGGCTCTCTGGGCGGTGTACATAAGAGTAAAACAGCAACATAAAATACAAAAACATAGAAATAAATAGCAAACTCAACAGAACAAATAATTAAATAGCATTAAAATACAATAAAATACAATTAAAATGTAGTTAAAACAAGCAAAGACTCACATACATACACACACACACAAGTGTTTCTTAGTCCAGTAGTATAAGGTCTGAAAACAAAATGTGGTTATGGGAAGCAGCAGAATTGTGTGTTTGTGTTTGTGTTTGTGTGTGTGAGTGTGTATTTTCAATTTAAGATGGTGGAACATAAAAAATCCATACTGGCTATAGTAGTCAGCCATGACCATGGCTGAATAATGAAAAAAAGATGAACGTTAATCTCACCAGCTGCAAAAGCTATATTTCAATCCAATGCTAACCATGTTTACGTATAAATAAGTCCCATTCATATAATGCAACTTTCTTGCAAAGTATTTATGCTTAGGACTTTATGTAGCTTTGCAACCTGAACCTCTACTCACTAAAATCAATGGGCTCTACATAGGAATAGATTTTTAAAGGGGGGCAGCAGAAGGAGGAGCCTTTTTCCTAGCTACAGAGGCTGATGCTCATATAACTCTTTATGTTCCATGATGACCTCCTCATAGAAGAGGGCCAGGATCTCTTCTCGATTGTCCCAGAGTACAGGACACAGAATAATGGGCTTAAATTGCAGGAAGCCAGATTTTGACTGAACATCAGGAAAACCTCCTAACTGTTAGAGCAGTACGACAATGGAACCAATTACCTAGGGAGATAATGGGCTCTCCAATACTGGTGGTGTTCAAGAGGCAGCTGGACAGGCACCTGTCAGGTCTGCTTTAATTTGGATTCTTGCATTGACTCAGTGACCTTATCAGCCCTTTCCAACTCTATGATTCAATGTTTGAGAGATACTTTCCAAATTCTGGAACTTTGATAAATTATAAATATTAGTTATTATTGGCATTAATCTTATTATTGCACATAACTCTGATGGAAAGTGACTAAATAATAATAATAATAATATGTATACATATACATTTTTCCACAAAGAGACCACTTCCCTATTGGGTTGCAGCACTGGATCCTTTTGATCCCATTATCACATGGCTCAGGTTTGGGATCTGCAAATGAAAGGGGTTTGGGCAAGGAAAGTGCTTAGTTCAGTCCTCCAACCTCTTCCTTTATGGCACTATATAAATATATAACATAAACATACTGATATCTCTTTGGGTTTAGATCAGTCTTACAGAATTCAAATAAACAGATGATCTGACATACAGCTCAGTGTATATAACATTTTACAATGAGAAAAAAGGACTTCCAATTAAACACAGCAAAAGTTTAATTATTCCTGAAACAATGTAAAAGCACAGGTTACATTCCTAAGTCAAAACTTCCACTGCAAACACAGATAAAGTGTAATTATATTCCCGAAGTATAGTAAAACATAGAGCCTATGCTCTAGCCAAAGTTAGTCATAAATGTTATCAAGATTCTCCAAACAATCCCCACATACCTCTCACTTGTTCTTCATGGGTACTCCATTAAAAAATCAAGATTTTAAAGTAGACAAATTGTCAAGGGGTTGTTTTGTAAAAGTGTTTATTATTACTCATGTATTTTCTGTAGTATTTAGGTTCAGTTCAAAATGAACTTCCTTTACACTAGATTCTTTTTTCTAAACTCTCCGTATGTATGTTCCATTCCAGGTGGTGGGGGTGTGAATGGTGGCCATCTATAGCTGAGAGAAGTTAATTTTTTAAAAAGCCAGCCTGCATTATGGCAAATCTACCATTTTGTTCAGATATTACTTCCATCAAACCATAGGCATTTAAAATATTGTGCTGGGGGGGCAGGATCAGTGAAATTGTGACAAGATGAAAGGGAGGGATTAAGGAGGCTTTGAAATGAACAGATTCGTAACAAGCATTCTGTAGACATTACACTTCACTGAACCTGTTTATTATATCTTAAAACTGAAAAAGTTATGCAACCCACTTAATCATGTGACTCTATTAATGAATGATTCGAGAAAAATCTAAGCAAAAATGAAAGGAAGAAAACCCACTCCCCATATGGGCAACATTCATGAGGTAATAACAAGAGGCAACACATTTCTGATCGGTACCAGCTGAGGCTGCTTGCCATGAATAATTTATATTTCAGAGTGAAGGGATTTTCAAAAATCTTAGCTCTGGCAGAAATACTTGGCGATCACAATTTATTTACAGGCAATACAACTCAAGAATAAGAATACCAAACAACAACAACAAAACACAAACATAAGTCATATGGTAGAACAAATTAGTAGATTTACCATTATGAAGGCTGGCTTTTTAAAAATAAAATCAGCTTCTGTCAGTTAGATGCCCCCCGTATTGGGTGGTA
Organism: Rhineura floridana; assembly: GCF_030035675.1. Taxonomy (NCBI): domain Eukaryota; kingdom Metazoa; phylum Chordata; class Lepidosauria; order Squamata; family Rhineuridae; genus Rhineura; species Rhineura floridana. Next base: position 32,324,277 of record NC_084486.1, on the reverse strand, counting down.
GAAGGTGGGAGAGATTTTCAAGCAAGTTCTCCAGACTCACATTAAAGACTGGATGCCTAACTCAGGTCTCTCTCAAAATTACCAGTTGCAGAAACTGTTAAGAGTAAACACTACAGTCCTATACACATCTGCTTAAAACTCCCTAACAATTCTATGAGTTCAGTGGGACTTTAGGTGCAATCCAACTTACATTTACTCCAGGATGAGGGAAGTTGGATATGGCAGACCTCCAGCTGAGCCAGCTGGATCCTGGCTCAGCCAGGACCTGGCCTGCTCAGCTGGAGGTCTTCTGGAGAAGCCCAGCCTGGCATAAAGGGAGCTGGCAGAAGCCAGTGGAAGGCTAGCAAAAGGGGCATTCCGGGGGCATGTTGGAGAAGGGGCCAAGGGAGGGGACTTACCTGATATCCAGGTCCCGCTCAGCTCTTTCTTGCACCCCTCAATTGCAGCAGCCAGTATGCTGGGAAAAGGGCTGACGGAAGGAAACATGCATTTTGTTTCCTTCTGCCATGCCCTGCCAGTGCAGCCAGCGTCCTCCCCTCCACGAGGCCACTGACCGGCAAATGGATGTGGCAGCCCCTTCTGCCATCTCCACTGGCTTCGCTCCTGCCAGTCTCTGGTAAGTTGGATTGCTCTGACCCTCTCCCAAACAAATGTGTGTATGATTGCAACCAAATGAATTTTAGGGGGGAAAGAACTGTAAGATTACTCCCTTTGCCAGCTAGATAGGCAATGCCATTGTGTTATTGCCTTAAGTCATCATTTAAAACAAAAACAAAAACACCAGAAGCCTATCCCTCCTGGTTTGATTTTTATTTTATTAATAAAATCTGAACTTAAAATAAAACACTTCAATTTAGCAAATTTACATTTTTAAAAAACTTTTGTTGTGTCCTATAATCTGCACTCTGCATCTATCTCAGTCTGGGATTGTTTTATTGTTGATGTGTTTGCTGCCCTGGGCTCCTTTGGGAGAAAAGGTAGGATATACATTTCAACAATAACAACAACATATTCCTTGACAAGATTCATTCCAAAAGACCTTCTATGAAGGAAAGCAATATATCAAAATAAGTATGCTCTGCATGGCCTAGTGCATTTTTTTGTAGAACTTAAATATTTCAGGGAAGTACAGGTTTGGTCCAAAGGGACCCTGGCATGAATGAAAGGCATTGTGCTCAACCAAAGAAGGCAGGAGATCTCAGATGCACACCAATTTCCCCCTGCAACCTAGATCACTGTACTGCATCACAAACCATTCCAAAGGGATCCCTTAATTTTTGGTGGTCTGAAGGGGCTGAAATAGGAAAGGGGTTAAAAAGTCACTTTATATGAGAATAATTTCACTCATAAATCTTGGGATTCAGCCTATGCTAGAAAATATGTGAAAGCCCTCAGAGAAATATCAATAGTCATATCAAAACCATTTCTACTTTAGAAAAATATTTGCACCTCTGGCACAATTTTCACATGTATATTCCAGACTTGGAAAAGTAATGGGGGGCGGGGTTGAAGAGATTTTCAAGCAATTTCTCCTGACTCAAATTAAAGACAATGGGTTCTTCTTTGCTTTATGCACAATAAGTAACAATTCTAGTATGCACTTTACTGCACCAGAAACAGCCAGGCAGGGAAAACAACTTCTGCTATCATCTTCTTGTCAAAACCTATCGAGTGAAAAGACAGGTAGAGTAAACTTTGAAGGCTGACCTAAAAGTCCAATGCTTTTGCTTGCAATTTGCTTTAGCATAAATCTGGCTTTCTGTAAGCCACCCTTCAAACTTGTTGAAAGGCAGAGTATGCATAGGATCTGTATGTACCCCAAGTAAGACAAATTGGGGTGATTCAAGGTAGTCTTTCACATTACGGAGTTAGGTTGTACCATTAACAAGTTGTTGAGGCAGATCGGAGTGCCTAAACTTTCCCGTAGATCGGTTGCCTTGGTTTTTCCATGGCTGGCACCCCCCCCACTTTCCTTTCTGGAGAAATGAAATCAAGCTGATCAAGGGTTCAGGAGGGGAGGACACAGAGAGGTGGGAGGGTTTTGTTTTTCTTTGTTTTACCCAATGGGTCTAGCTTTCAAATAACAGTGAATTATTTTCTCAGTGTATTCTAATTACAGTGATTTGGGGGAGGAATGCCAAAGTAACACATCCTTCTCCGAGTTTTGGCTGTGAGGGCAGGGTGTAAGCAGTGGAGTTAGACCACTGAGGTAGTCTGCTTCTTTCCTAATCATTCTTTTTTCCTTAATGAACAAGTAAAATTAAAGTTCTCTCTTTTTTTCCTTCATAGAGTATTTCCAGGGGGGGACAATAAAATTAATAAAATTAGCCTTCATTTTATCTTTTCTGTGCTTTCTTGTTTATTCCTGCACACATATACATATGGGCAACATGCAGTTTTAACTCTAGTAAAAGATCCCATTGGCTCTAAGTATGTTTTGGGTCACATACAATATACACACATCTGGGGGATTTACATGTACACATTCTACAGGGATGGGGAGAAAAAACAATTTTTCATTGTCAAGATTAAAAAATTTAATAAAAACCTTTGAAAATCACAAATTCTAACATATTTTGTTTGTTTATTCTCAGGGGGAAAAAACCATTGGGGTACCTGAGGGTTGCACTCTTTACCTTGATAGCTCCTTTCAAGTTTCATCCAATACATGTAACAGAGATAAATGCACATAAAGACATGATTAAGTATGTATTTTGAGATTTTGTTTAGAGTGAGAAAATGTGAGATGATGGTGGAAGTAGCACAGTAGAACTCTGGGAGCACAATTGCAAACAAAATGTGGAAGGAGAGAGATTTGCTCATCTATACCTGACAGCTGCCATCCATATGAATAGTGCCACAGTAGAGCCTGATATAGACATACAACTGCAGTACAGATTTCTCAGGAGCACAGATTAGTCACAGAGCTGTTATTCACTTTTAAAAGCCAAAACGGATGGAAAGTCAACTTGGATCCATCAGATTTACTTCCAAAGCAGTGTGGTATAATGAAGCACAATGGGCAAGTCTTCCTCCTGCCTTTAAAGTTTCTCTGCACAGGAACATGCATAACCTACAGCCTTATACAAATGTTCAGTAAACATGGGTTTGCATTTCCCATTTTGAAAACACACTTTTCGTAGATATAGTTGCAGTAGGGCTTTTGACTGCAACGGGTGCTGGTAATATAACTTTTACCCTCCCATTAAACAAAATGATTATTTTGCACCAACATCTATTATTTATCATTCCATGAGACATAATAGTGTTTTACCAGGAAATAGTAGTATTCATGTCATCCATGTACCAATGACATGTTCACATTCTTATGTGGGGAAAGCACTCCTTGAAGAAAGAGTACACCTTAAGTTAGCAGCGAGGCTAACTAGATAGCTCATATCTTATGTTTTGTTCATTAAGCATAAGTGAGTATGCATTTTAGGGGTGTGCATTGGCTCTTTGTGAAGGCCAAAAATGAGGCAAATCAGGATGATTCAGGGATCTTTTCCCCATCCAGAGTCAAAGCATGATGTCAACACTCTCTCCCCCAGTTGGGTCAAAATCCCACAGAACCTCATGTTGCTTTGTTTGTTTTTGTGCCTTATACCTCTGTGTTGTCATGCCTCTCTGTTTCTCTAGGTCATGGGTTTTGGAAGAAGTGATGCATCCAAAATATTGCCTGGGGAGTACTGAAGACCTCTGAATTGTTTTCGGTTAAAGGGCAACAGCAGAGGATTTTTTTAAAATGTTAAAACCTTCATTTAAGTTTTTTTAAAAATCCTACATTGCTTTGTTTTAGTAACAACAACAAAAAACCAGACTGCTTTAAAATTCCACAAGCAGTATTCCAGACAGCCTCATGTTGAAAGGCCTACTGGATACCTATAAGGCCCATCTCAAAGCATGTAAACAAGCACTGGAAACCTTTTAAAAAAGGAAACAAAGAGACAAATCCCTGCTCCCCTGCCATAAAAAAAATATGAAACTAATATAGATCTGGAGGTCAAGTTGGCCTAATAAAGGTATTGCCCTAATGTGGAAGAAAGGTAATCCTTGTTACTTTCTCTAACAACCCCCCCAGACATATTTGTCTGCAATTTGGGAGGCTTAATCCACTCTGGAGGGGTGCTGGTGCCTGTACATTTTATTCACTTTGGCCAAAAGGGAGAAGTTACAGCCATTTTTTTAGATACCCCATTATTATGAATGGGAAATAAAGATCTTTGCTTTATACAGATCAGCTTAGGAGCCACAGCACAGATTGAAACAGAGTGAGCTAAAACTCTGAGAAACTGATCTGAATTTTTTTAAAATGCACAGATAAAAGGCAAATTTTCAGGCGTGTCCACACCCCTAATAAATGTCCTTATTGTGATGATGTGTCAGACAGTATGTTGACTTTTTGTCATTATTAATATTCCTTTAACCCCTTTAGGATGCATACCTTATCTTGGTGAAGGGGGTTGAGAGTGTTGAAGAAGCTGAGAGCAATAAATGCTGTCAGGTGTCTAAACCAACTTAGTTGACAGAGAACCAGAAGAACTATGAAGTGAAGTCAGAGACATTATCAGGGAAGAATACAAAAACACAATACCTTTCATTAAAAAGAGAGAAAGACCTCAATGGATGCGAAAAAGACAAATAATTGGGTGTTAGAACAAATTAAACCACAACTTTCATTAGAAGGTAAAATGATACAACTGAGGTTATCATACTTTGGACACATCATGAGAAGACATGTTTCACTAGGAAAGACAATTATTGCTGGGGAAAACAGAAGGGAGTAGAAAAAGAGGAACACCAAACAAGAGATGGATCGATTCCAGAAAGGAAGCCTGAACTTACAAGATCTGAACAGGGTGGTTCACGACAGATGCTCTTGGAGGTCACTGATTCATAGGGTCGCCATAAGTTGTAATCGACTTGAAGGCACATAACAACAACAACATTCCTTTTTAATTCAGTCCCAGTGCAAGTACCCAAAGTTTGGACAGCATAAACAAAAAAGGAGGAGAGGCCTCTGGTCCAGGGAATCTACCACTTAAATGTTTGACTCTGGAAGAGAGTCAGAAGGGAGGGAAAGGCAATAATAACCAAGATGAACATGACCAAATACATGCAGTTGCACATAGATTGTTGCTCTTGGGGATGTAGCTTATCCTAAGCCTATCATTTCAATCAGTGGCAGTGAGAAGGTTCCTCATTCACACAAAACAGAGGATAAAACGGCTTGAAAAACAGCCTCCAGCTAGCACCAGTTATTAAAATCATAGTTTGCACTTAAATGTCTTTAGCTCTAATATTTTATCACTAGTGATGCAATTCATGGGTAGGGATAGTGAGAAACCACAAGGTGGTTCATTTGACCCATCCTACACCTTGCTAGGTTGGCTTGAGCAGGTGGGACCAAAAGTCAGTATATTGTGCATTTTTAAAAATGTTCTGATCTGTTTCTAAGTCACTCTGTGCTCTCTCTGGTTCACTCTGTGCTAAGGATTCCAAGCCACTGTACATAAAACAAAGCGCTGTCTTTTTCTCATTTTTTAAAAAATGATTTCCCTTCCATTGGGAACAATGGGAGGGAAACAAACAAAAATGTTATGGGTTTGGGGGTTGAGATGGATAATTTCTATGAGTCCCCTTCCAGCCTCTGATTTGGAATCCTGTGCCTTGAGGTGAGAAACCCACTCTGCTGATCAGATGAGTTTCTTTTGTTAATCTAATAGAGTGGCCAGGTGGGTTAATGGGTCTATCAGGTGCCCATCAACAGGTGAATGGGCCAGGGAGATCCTTCCATCATTGAAACTCTTCAGGAGAGCCTCCCCCCCCCCACTTATGGAGCCAAAGAGAGGCTTGAGTTTTTAGTGTGTGTCTGAAAAAGGCTGGGAACTGGAGGCAGGCAGAGAGACAGGCTCTCTGCACCATGGCTTAGGGGTGCCTCTTGTAACCCTGATGGAAAAGCTGGATATTGGACTGCTAATGCCTTGAACCCTTCCATCCTAAGCTCAGGTTGTAATGTGTGTAAATAAATAAACTATATTTCATAAAGACACCACAGTCTCTGCTGACCTTCTTTCCAAGGAAACCAAACCCTAGGGGAGCGCAGGGACCAATGGAAATCTCACTACTCGGAGATTGGGGTGGCGCACAACAATAAACTATGCCAGCTCCTGGGTTGGCGTAGTTTTATCCCTAGTTTGATGGCATGTTGGGGAGGACTAGGGAGGCATTGAATCCTTTGGATCCATGGCTTCCCCTGGAACACTCAGGCACCCCCACCACCCCATGCTCCCTTTTCAATCCTACTGATATCAGTAGTACTTCTATCTTGCTAAAAGGACCTTGGGTGTCAGCACAAAATGGCTGCTATGGGCAGCAAAAAAAAGTTGCTGGTACCCCATACCATTGAGTGAACATACCATTGAGTACTTACACCCAAAAAAGCCCTGATCCAAACCTATTATTTTGGCCATTCAAGCTAAGAAACAACTGGAATCACCATGGAAATAAGCATTTCTTTTCTTTTTATAAAGGCAACATCTGTAGTAAGCTTACAGACTCCCTCATATTACCAAATTGCAAGGGAAGCTTGTGAACTCTGGTGCTTCAAGCCATGCGATTTTAATTTAACTTAAAAAAATCCCTTTTGATATAGGATGATATTTTATCTGGCAGATAAAGTTTCAAGACAGCAAGATTGTCTGTATGTTTCTTTAGAGATTTGGCTTGAAATATTATACATCCATCCTTCCAATTGAAATGATTTAATAGTTGAATCAAACATTCACAGCACCAGTCTGGTGGTACAGTTCAATAATTCTTTTATATGGAAAATGTAATGTCTTCCCACTCAAATCCACTGCTATACTCAAAGCAGTTTCAAGATGATTTATTCAGACATTACACATCAGTATATAGAATGTGTCCTTTCTAAGTTAATTCCTGCTGGGCAAAAACCCTACACCTTTTAAATATTTTAAATTTTGGAACATGTTGGCCAGCTCAATAGAAATCAAAATCATGATTTAATGTATCCCTCAATCTCCTTGTGCAAACACAATTGTACTCATTTATCTGTGTAACAATGAACCACAGTTTTACCTGAAAAACATATTACTACCATTAATTGATTATTTGCTATCAAAACATTTGTCAGTAAGTCACCTCTAGATAGTTCTTACTGGGCTAGTTTATGCAAGCAGCAGAAATAACTGACAAAGCCTTTCCTGGAGTGTACCACTTCAGAATACAGGTAGAGGATTGTGTATTCAAATACCTTCACACACATAAAACTTGGCCTACATAGAGAAGACTGGAACATCAGACAAAAAGTGCTCTGTCTAATTGTGGATACACTTTCCTGGGATCCAGGTAGGAATAGACAAATCTGTCAGGTTGTCATTTGGTTTGGCTGCTTTCACACTGCACATTATTCAATTTTTCTGACGATTTCTTACCTGGTAATTTGCACATTGTATTTTATCTTTCTCACAACATACAAGCTAGTTCTGGAATTCTAGTGGAATATAGAGCAAGTTCAGTGCAACTTTTCATGATAAATGATACCAGAAATAATCTGTTTGCAAGCTTGGGAACCTGGAAAATCACAGGAGTTTTTCGCTAACTACAGCTGCTCATGTGACAGGCATCCCAGCATGCAGTGCATTCCTGCCCTTTAGGTGCACTTTCTTTTTTTGCCTGACAAAAATAATACTGGTATTCTGGCAATGCGCAGGTAGCAGCAGCATTTCCCACACACTGCCCTGTGTCTATACAACTAACTTAATAAGCCCCATGTCTGAAAGCAGCCTTTGTCTTTAAATTGCCACATTTCTGCACCAGTTTGCAATTTAAAAAATAATCATGAAAAATCATCCACATTTTAGTGTGTATTTCCCCTGATACACACTTTTTTTGCGAATAAATTTCATAAGATAATGCATCCCATTTCCACTAATACATCTTTTTTTATGCACAGTTGTACACTTTTTTGGTTGGAGAACTGCACCACAAAATTCAGACAATTTGAATTTTGAAGGAAAGGTGTATTTCTGTTTTCACATGGGGGAAAATGTGTATGAGGTATGTTTGCATGAAAATATGAACATGTTTTCCTCCCATCTGATCTAGGCCTCTCAGCTGCAAATTCATTACATTTAAATGAAAACAAACTGAAGCTGAATTGTAAATCATCATTGAGGATGCTTACACAACTTCTGCCCCTGCATCTATAGGACTGTGTCCAATGCTGCACCAGCATAGTTCTACTGGTGCAATGGGACCTCCATTTCCTCTTCTACCTCATGCCCCCCAATTATTCTCCAGAGAGACCCCCAACCCTCCAGTTCTGATGTTTAGGGTACATGGTGGGCTGGAGGGGACAGGAGAAGAAGAAGTTCTTTTGCACACATATTTATTTTTATTTTATTTATTTATTATTCAATTTATATACCGCCCTTAGCGAAATAGCTCTCAGGGCTGTGAACAAACAAAATAAAATACAATATATCATAATAAAAATACAAAAACATATACAAACAAACAACGAAAAGCACAGCAAAAACAAAATAAATACTACAAAAATTAAAATACAGATTAAAAGATTTAAAAAGTTAAGAAGATTAAAATGCCTGGGAGCATAAAAAGGTCTTTACCTGGCGCCGAAAAGATGGAAGTGTAGGCGCCAGGCGTACCTCTTCGGGGAGGCTGTTCCACAACTCAGGGGCCACCACAGAAAAGGCCCTAGATCTCGTAACCACCCTCTGGGCTTCCCGATGGGTTGGTACCCGGAGGAGGGCCTTAGATTCTGAACGAAGTGAACGGGTAGGTTCATAGCGAGAGAGGCGTTCCACAAGGTATTGAGGTCCCACGCCGTGTAAGGCTTTATAGGTCAAAACCAGCACCTTGAATCTCGCCTGGAAGCAAATAGGAAGCCAGTGCAGATGCGCCAGGACAGGTGTTATATGCGAAGACCGACTGGTCCTCGTCAATAATCTGGCAGCTGCGTTCTGCACCAGCTGAAGCTTCCGAACTGTCTTCAAGGACAGCCCTACGTAGAGCGCATTACAGTAATCCAATCTTGAAGTTACCAGAGCGTGGACAACGGAGGCGAGGTCGTCCCTGTCCAGATAGGGGCGTAGTTGGGCTACCAGACGAAGATGGTAAAACGCATTCCGTGCCACCGAGGCCACATGGGCCTCGAGAGACAAGGAAGAGTCGAGAAGAACCCCCAAACTACGTACCTGTTCTTTCAGGGGGAGTGTAACCCCATCCAGAACAGGGTAAGCATCCACCATCTGAGCAGGGAAGGCGTTCACCAACAATGTCTCGGTCTTGTCTGGATTGAGTCTCAGTTTATTAGCTCTCATCCAGTCCATTATCGCGGTCAGGCAACGGTTCAGCACATCAACAGACTCACCTGAGGAAGATGAAAAGGAGAAATAGAGCTGCGTGTCATCAGCGTACTGATGGCAACGCACTCCAAAACTCCTGATGACCGCACCCAGCGGCTGCATGTAGATGTTGAAAAGCATGGGGGACAAGACCGATCCCTGGGGGACTCCACAATGGAGAGTCCATGGTGTCGAGTGATGTTCCCCAAGCACTACCTTCTGGTGACGATCCGCAAAGTAGGAGCAGAACCACTGCCAAGCAGTGCCCCCGACACCCAACTCCGCGAGTCTCCCCAGAAGGATACCATGGTCGATGGTATCAAACGCCGCTGAGAGATCAAGGAGAATCAACAGAGTCACACTCCCCCTGTCCCTCTCCCGACAAAGGTCATCATACAGGGCGACCAAGGCTGTTTCGGTGCCAAAACCGGGCCTGAAACCGGATTGAAACGGATCTAGATAATCGGTTTCATCCAAGAGCGCCTGGAGTTGGCTGGCAACCACCCGCTCCAAAACCTTGCCCAAAAAAGGGACATTCGCCACCGGTCTATAGTTATTCAGATTATCTGGGTCCAAGGAGGGTTTCTTTAAAAGAGGTCTCACTACTGCCTCCTTGAGGCTACCAGGGACTACTCCCTCCCTCAAGGAGGCGTTAACCACTTCCTTGGCCCAACCGGTGGTCCCAGCCCTGCTAGCTTTCACTAGCCAAGATGGGCAAGGATCCAGAACAGACGTGGTTGCCCGAACCATTCCAAGCACCTTGTCCACTTCCTCGAGCTGCACCAACTGAAACTCATCCAATAAAGAAGGACAAGGCCGTGCTCCGGACACTTCAATGGATTCATCTGTCACAACATCAGAGTCAAGGTCCCTGCGGATACATGCGATCTTTTCTTGAAAGTGTCCAGCAATTTCGTTGCAGCGGGTCTCAGATGTTTCCATAGTATCGTGGGGGCCAGAGTGTAAGAGCCCTCGCACGACTTTAAAAAGCTCTGCTTTTTATGAGACATAGAAGTCTCTTCTGCCACCAGAGCTGCTGCAGTGGATATGGCCCATAGTCTTCAAGAAAAAAAACCTCTGTTTAAAAGGAGTTAAAGTACTTATGCATTCATCCACATGCCAAAGGCATGGACATTGTAAATTAAGACATGCGGACTTAACATCTGTGGCATGTAAGTGATAAACACATTCTAAGCCCCCTTTCGGGCATTTCCCCTTGTGTGACCAACAATCATATGAAGGTGGGAGGGGAGATGTCACCCACTGGCTCCACCCATGCTTACACAAGCCCTGTTGCCCACACATCCATGTGTTGGGGAATGTTTGCAAATTCAGTGAGGAAGCCTACTGTGCATGCACAAGCTTTCCCCGTGATCAGGGATGCTTGAGCAATTTGATATGTGAATTCTGAGATGAGCTAACACAACCTGCATCTCCTAGACAAATGTGTGCTACTTAATGGTGGCAAGGTTAATCCTGCTAAACATTAGAAGGAACAACAAAGACAAGGATAATGAAACAGCTGAACAGAATATGTGGAGTGCTCAACTTAGTAGAATTTGTGTTTTGCCAGTAAGTTCACCCAGGTTTATTTTTGCAGCCATTCACAGGGGGAAAGGCTGAAATGAAATCTCCCTAAAATTAGGGGTAGGGGGGTAGGAGAGAAGGGTGCTTATGAAATTCTTGAGTATGCAGCATTTGGTACTTACCTTAATAAAGTTATGAGTTGGCCAATGAGTTTCTTTTTCCAGTTCTAATATAGTTCTGGTGCTCCACAGTTTCCTCAGCTGTCCACACTTCCTGGAAAGTCCACGGCAGGATGTTACATCATGATGTTCTCCCCTGGGCCTTGCAGGAAGAATGGCAAGTTAGGCAGGCTGCTGCAAAGTACCTGAGCAGCATGATTATCTTTTTTTTTTTGTAAGTTAAGTCAAAGACTTTTTTTTTAAAAAAAATTGCTCTACTCTGGTGCTCTGCAGGTATCCTCCCGAGTGCTTTGAAGGCAATGAATGGGGCAATCTGTCTCACTTTAACTCAATAGACCATTGTATTTATTATTGTCAGTGAAGCTAGATTATTCCATACCATGTTAAATCAGTAACTGTCAAATCTTTTTAAGATAGCATACTGAATACCACCAAGATTGCAAATAATATTTTATGCTATTTTATTTGTGAGAATTAGCTTTGTTTAAAATGTAATCAAGAAATTAGAAGAAGGCTAGGACTGGGGAGGGCAGCTATGAGAGAACTAGAAAAGATCCTCAAATGCAAAGATGTATCATTGAGCACTAAAGTCAGGATCATTCAGACCATGGTATTCCCAATCTCTATGTATGGATGTGAAAGTTGGACAGTGAAAAAAGCAGGTAAGAGAAAAATAATTTGAAATGTGGTGTTGGAGGAGAGCTTTGTGGATACTCTGGACCACGAAAAAAAAAACAAATAATTGGGTGTTAGAACAAATTAAACCAGAACTATCACTAGAAGCTAAAATGATGAAACTGAGGTTATCATACTTTGGACACATAATCAGAAGACATGATTCACTAGAAAAGACAATGATGCTGGGAAAAACAGAAGGGAGTAGAAAAAGAGGAAGGCCAAACAAGAGATGGATTGATTCCATAAAGGAAGCCACAGACCTGAACTTACAAGATCTGAACAGGGTGGTTTATAACAGATGGTATTGGAGGTTGCTGGTTCATAAGGTCACCATAAGACATAATTGATCTGAAGGCACATAACAACAACAAAATGTAATCACTGATCCTTGTATTCAGAAACTAATAATGTCAAACTGAACTGAATGCTGAATTGAGGGCTGTGTTCTAGAGCATCTTGTACAGAAAAGGACACAATTAACATGTTTCCATACAAATGGATGCTGCATTCCACTTTGGCCAGTTGAGATGCAACACTAAAGACCAAGCCACATGAACCTCCGGCTTACCTGTTCCCCTCCTTCACATAGAAGAAAGGAGATCAAAAATGTACACATTGACTTTTGTTTTTGAATAAACCACAGTTTCCTGTTATGTCTGAACTCATGAAACTGGTTTATTCTAAACCAAAAGAGAAATGTGGGGTAGAAGAAAGAGCACACAAGTCCAAGGCTTGTTCTAGCTCATTCTTGCAATGCTAACACATGATTTAGCATTACATCTGAACTGGGCCTTTGTCTTCACTCTCATAGCCTGAACAGTATTGTTACCAAGCTCCATTGTGTAGTTGGTTAGCTTGGTATCCTTGTCTGCTTGGATGTAGGGATTATATAGCATTAAAGTTGATATAGGGATTATATAGCATTTCTGAATGCTAATCATAAGAGTTAAATAATTTCTCAGTTGAGGGAGGGGTGGAGACAGGTATTGCTTAAGACAATGACACCATAACACAGCCATGCATATATAAAATATTTCCCAAGAAAAATCCTTCCATTCCATCCCTAAATGACATATGCAAACAAAGCAATTTTGTTTTAAGTGTTCAGCTCCATACCTAGGTAACAGCCGTATATATTCATAAAAACCATTGTAAGTTTTACACAACTGTTGGGGAAATTCCTTATATACAAACAATAAGCAAAATATATTTTTATAAATCTATAAAGGTTTATAACATTTTAAAAGTTTAGTTTAACATTTAATAAGTTTAGTAGCCAGCCAGAACCCTTTTCTTCTTGGAGCTGTCTTCCCTGATGGTGCTGGTTTGTTTGGAACAGCTTGAAGTCTATTAGACAGCGATTCCCAACGTGGGTGGTAGTGCCCCCCTGGGGGGCGTTACAGCCTTTCAGGGGGGCTTTGGTGTGACTACAAACTGTAGGGGGGCGTTTGGGTTCATTAGGGGGGTGTTGACAGTTGAAGCATTTGTTTAATTTTATTTAATACACAAATCATTAATTTTTAAACTGTTTTGTCCCGTTAGAATGTATTTAATAGTCTCAATTCGTGGAAATAACACTATAAATAGTGTGTGCTCTTTAGTAAAGAAATTCTGAATAGTGTCCAGTGTCATATCAAGGAATGGGGATATTAGCCATGCCCCAGCACTAGGTAATGTTCCGATGCTGTCTTGAGGGATGTTGGAACCAATCACAAGAGAATGTTTGATAAGCTGGGTGTTTTGGTGGAGGGCACATTCTTCCAACGGATGAGTGCCATGTGCAAACGGGTGATGCAGACAGTCAGTTATTCGCTGGTTTTCATCAGGAATGGGACACACTCACTACCCATTGTTTCTGTGATGTTTAAATGAACTTGTTTAACAAAACAATGCCAGTAAACTGAATGAGTTTGTTGTTAAGTAACACAGTGTATTCTATTGGTTCATACTGTGTGGACTTAATTAGTTTTTGCTTATGTTTTTATATTGCCTTTCCATCTTCTTATCTCATTGAACGAGGATTTAGTGCAGTGAATCACATACTAGTGAAGAATCGAAACTGTTTGGATATCATCAGTCATGGTGACTTAAGACTATTACTATCCAAGTATACTCCAGATATTGTGAAGTTTGCCAAAACTTTATAATAAATCTCATTTTATTTACTTTTCTATAACTATGTATGTATATTAATAAGTCATACTAAGAATTCAATATGTAATCTAAGTGCAATAAAAAGGCATGATAAAAATGATCAGTAATAATCACTGAAAATACCTTTTATGCATTACTCATATTTTAAGGGAAGAATAGGAAGCATTGGCATATACTTAATCTGAGGGGGCGTTGGGCACAAAAAGATTTTGCAAAGGGGCGTTGGGTCGAAAAAGTTTGTGTAACACTGAGATAAGATAACACTGAACATTCTTGTGCTCTCCAAGATGTAGGAAGGATTGCATTAGCTGGAATGCTTAGCTCACAGTGAAAATATACTTCTATGTGAAGTACTGAACATTGCCAAATTCACCATAACATGATACAGAAAGTACAGTACCTATGCAATGCCTATGCAATACTGTAATGCCTATGTCATACTGATGTATAACTTCTTGATGGGTAGATGCTCAAATCTTGTCCTGAAATGTATAAAATGTTGTGCAGCGTTGAATGTAGAAGCAATATGCCCAGAGCAGACTACCCTGAGTATAGCCCATGTGCCCACGAACGTTGAATAAAGACAACAACAGCTTTTCATGTGAAGAGGGAACTTTACTGATCCTTAAGGCATAAGCTATTTTACAATACAGATTCTTTCTCCTACTAAGCATAACTGACTTCCCCCCTACACATGTTTGCTCTCTCAAGGTTTTTATGCACTTTCAGTTCTGTGCCATCTGCAGCCCCCCTCCTTGCAGCTGTCCTTGAGCTACTGTGCAGCTTTAACTCGTTCCTTGTCTTTTTGGAAACCTTGCACTGTTCAGAATCCTACAGCTCCCACCTTTCCACAAAGACAAGAATACATACATTTTACAGTTTTCAATACATTTCACATTTGTGCTTTACATTTGTGTTACATCTGTTTCAAGTTCTGTTAGGTTCAATACACGTGAAACATGCTACTCCATCCATCGTTTCTTCCAACCCTATTCTGTTTTGAGCTTGTATTGAGCTAACCTGAAATCTTTCTGGAGGTTTCCCCAAGTTTTCTCTTGTTGATCTCCGCAGTGTTACTTGAGGTTTGGTTTCTTGTGTGCTACTTGGACCAGCATCAAGTGTTTGTTCCTCCTCCTCCTGCTTTATTTCTGTATCTATCTCCCTTTCAGTGTTTTTGTTACTTTGTGTGTGTTCTAACCCAACATATGTTGTTTCATCCCAATCCTGCTCTTGAGCTCTCACACTTCTGCTTAGCACAACCTTGCTATATTTGGGTAACCACACTCTATAATATGCATTTTGAAATCCCAACATGTATCCTTTTTCAGCTCTGTGAGCCAGTTTCCCATTTCTTTTCCCCTTGGGAATGTGTACCCAGCATTTTGCACCAAATCTCACAACATGTTGTAGCCTGGGTTTCCTGCCATGTAGTTTTTCAAATGGTGACATGTTTAGTGCCCTGTGATACAATCTATTTTGTAAATAGGTTGCATATAACAAGCATTCTCTCCAAAATGCTCTTTGTAGTTCTGAGTCTTTTAACATTGCTCTCATTGCATCCTGTAAAGTTCTATTTTTCCTTTCTGCCAGTCCGTTTTGAAACAGAGAAAACGGTGCTGTTAATGTATGCTCTATCCCTTTCTCTATCAGAAACTGCTCAAATGCTTTCCCAGTGAATTCCCCACCTTGATCTGAGCGAATCTTGCAAATGTGTGTGCCATGTTGCACTTCAACCTTCTTTATAAACTGTTTCAATCTCTTTTCAGCTTCATCCTTGGTTTTCAACAAATATACAGTACTAAATCTTGTGTAATCATCCACTATGACAAGATAATATTTAGCTCCACCCTGTGTTCTCTGAAATGGTCCTGCTAAATCAACATGTATAGTTTGATAAGGTTCCGTTGTGTCACTCTTTGCTTCTTTAGGTATTGGAGCTATTGTGGCTTTGGTTTGGTTACATATTTCACATTCAATATGTTTGTTGCATTCCTTGAATTGTATGTCTGCGCTATTCTCTGGTGTTTTACTCATAGTGCCATAACAAGCATGCCCTAGTTTTCTATGCCACAGGTGAATGCACCTATCATGAGGCTTTTCATTCGCAATCAATGTTAAGCGTTCTGTTGGTGTTTGTGTTACATGAAAGAATGAGTTCTTTAGAAATCCCTGTACACAAATCCTATCTCCTTTGCTTATTTTACACTTTCCATGACCAAACATTACTTCATAACCCATGGAATTCAATTTAGCTACTGATAAGATATTGTTTTCCAACTCAGGTACATATAATACATCAGTCATCACAGTGTTAAGCACATGTAACTTTACAGTTCCCCTTCCCAGTACCTTTTTGTGTGTACCATCAGCCAATATTACATCCTCTGTCGTGGGAACCATAGTTTTGAATAATGCTTCATCAGTAATCATACTGTGTGTTGCATCAGAGTCAACTATCCACGTAACATTGTCTCTATTCTTCAGCTTTCAGTTTTACTTTTATCAGCACTCACCAGCTGCACGTACGACGGCTTCCTCCCTCGTCCTCTCCTTTTCATCTCACAGTCTTTCTGTAGATGTTTATGCGAACCACATACATAACAAGCTTTAAGTCCAAAAGTTCTTGTGTTTATTTCAGCTCTTTCAGATTTTCTTTATTTTGTGTTTCTTGTCTCGAATCCATGCTCTCTTTCCTCTGCTTCTCTTCTCCTTTCCCATTCCTGGATCAGCTTCCCTGAAACATACTGAACAGTCAGCCCTTCATCTGGCATGGCTTCCAGGGAACACACCACTGAGTCCCAGGTGGAATTTAATGAAGAGAGTATAATGTAAACCTGTTGCAATTGTGTATAAACAACATTCCTCTCTTGCAACTCCGCAAACAGCTTCTTTATCTCCATCAAATGTGTTGACATCTTTCCATCATCAGCCAGCCGCATCTGGTATAGTTTCCTCGCCAAATGTATTTTACTGCTGGCCGTTTTTCTTACATGCACCCCGTTAAGAGCAGTCCATATCTGTTTTGCTGTCGGTTCCTCCTGAACATGTAGAAGTTGTGAATCATCCACTGCCAAGATTAGAAACGATCTCGCTCGTTCTTCCATTCGAACCCACTGCTCCGGAGGCGGCACGGCTGGGGGATCGCTTATCACTGTTTGCCATACATCTTCTTTTGTCAGAAATGCCTGCATTCTCATACGCCAACTTAAGTAATTGTTTTCTGTAAGCCTTTCCAGAGGCATCCCGGCTGAAAGTGAAACTGCCATTCTGCAGATGCTTTACCTCTGGGTTGCTCTGTATTTGTCATCTGTCAGCTCCTTCAAAGCTGCCCTCCACGACTCCACACACACTGTTCCTTCTTTGGATACTTTAGGCTGGACAGACTGGGTAGGCTGGATAGGCTGGGCCCATAACCCCTGTTGTGCAGCATTGAATGTAGAAGCGATATGCCCAGAGCAGACTACCCTGAGTATAGCCTGTGTGCCCACGAATGTTGAATAAAGACAACAACAGCTTTTCATGTAAAGAGGGATCTTTACTGATCCTTAAGGCATAAGCTATTTTACAATACAGATTCTTTCTCCTACTAAGCATAACTGACTTCCCCCACACACACGTTTGCTCTCTCAAGGTTTTTATGCACTTTCAGTTCTGTGCCATCTGCAGCCCCCCTCCTTGGAGCTGTCCTTGAGCTACTGTGCAGCTTTAACTTGTTCCTTGTCTTTTTGGAAACCTTGCACTGTTCAGAAGCCTACATAAAAACCCCAGGTAACCAGTGCCATGTTGCAGTTCTCCACTCACTCAGAGGGAGACTGACCAAGTGTATGCTTGTCATCCAATAAAGGCCTACCTTTTTGCTGCAAGCCTGTGTTCTTCGATTTTACTCAAGGACCCCCAGTCCAACGAGCTACACAATTCCCCATCACAACCTCTGTGACTCTAATTATGTAACCAGATACCTCCCAAGCCTTCAGTTCATTCCTGAAAACCTGCTATTAAATTCCTTTCCATTAGTGTCACCATACCAGTCTTATCACCACTAGGCCTATTTGAAAATCACATGGGGAAAAAAGCCAACAGTTGCAAAAGCAAACTGCTGACATAATTGCATTGCATATATACAGAAATAAGAATTATTTCCCTTTAATCTACTTCAGCTCACAAATCATTCTAAATATTTTATTGGTTAGAGGAGGTCAAAACAGCATATACCTCCATTTCATCTTCCACAGCAGGTATAGAGAACCTTTGGTCCTCAGATTTGCTGAACTACAACTCCCATGAGCCCCAGCAAGCATGACCAATGGCCAGGAATAGTATAGAAAAACCACATGCTATCAAAATGATGGATGATGACCCCTGACCCTGACCTCCCTCTGACCTCCCCCTCCCCTCCTCTCCCCTCCCTTCCTCTCTATCCTTCCCCCAGCCCCCAGCCCTTACCCCCTTCCAAATGACATCACCAGTCCCAGCCCCTGGCTGTGGACCTAGGGGCCATGTTTTATGGTCCCTCTGACCTTCCCCTGACCTCCCTCCCCTCACCCCTCTGGAAATGGACCCCAAAGGGATCCATTTCCAACCCTCCCCCTCCCCAAGGACTCACTGTAGCTATGGCAACCAGTAGACCATGGATTTGAACCAATCAAGAGAGGGGGCAGTCAGAGCAGGCAATTTTGCATGCCCGGGCATGTTCTGAGCCTTGAACACATTCTGAGTTTTAAACATGGAAGCAGCCAGCACTCCTAAGAGTCCTGAGGAATTAACCAAGCAGGCAGCATATGGACTACTAGGTGTTTCCTATCCTCCAGCACCACTGAAAGCACATTCAAAGAGGTCTTTAAAGCCTAAGCATTTATCATTTCCACCAGCAGATGTGAGATCAGAGCTTGGAAAGAAAGAGCATGGGCAGTTCGGTAAAAAAGTTTCTGTTTCAACAAGAAGCTTACCGGTAGCGGTGTTTACAGCCGGACAAGATCCCTGAAACCATGTTCCTGGCAAATTCTAGTGATATGAAGACTTACTTCGCAAAAGCAGAAGAACTGGCAAACCATGATTAGCTCTTAGAGTGTGATTGCGGATGTAATCTGAAGATGAACATTGCAAAAGCCGAAGAAGAACTCATGAAACCTGTAGAGTTTGTGGATGGAGGTGTCCTTTTTCAACCCTCAGAGGAAATGGATGATAAAGAAAATATGTCGCCAGAAGAATTAATTGAAGACATGGAGCGTGGGGGACCCAGGTAGGTGTTTCTGAGTAGTGATTTAATAGAGTGTTGTTTTCCAGTATGGTGCAAACTCAATGCTAAAAAAGTGCCTTTTATTGTTTTGTTTTCTACAGGAAGATGTGCATCCTGATGGTGATTGTGAAAATCTGCACATTAAGAGTTCACCGACTGTTAATACCTGCTGCATTTCATGTGTCTGTCCTGAGCCTGAACCCTGAAAGCAGGTTTTTGTACCAATAAAAATAGTTTGTTTTAATACTCTGTGTCCATACTTGTATCAATCAGCAATATGGATGAGCATGAAGAAATTCTAAAAAACATATATTACTCACCCGGGGAGGTTGGAAGCTTTGGGGGTGTGAATCCTCTATTTCAGGAGGCAAAAAAGCAGAGTAATACACTAAGAAGGAAACATGTTTTGACATGGCTTTCAGACCAGGATGCTTACACGCTGCATAAACTGGTCAGAATCCGTTTTAAAAGAAACAAGACTATTGTGTCAGATATTGATGCCCAATGGCAGGCTTACCTAGTAGATATGCAGCAATTTTCTAAGCACAACAAGAAATATAGGTACATTTTATCAGTCATAGATATCCTGTCTAAGTATGCATGGGCATTGCCTTTAAAAGACAATACAGGCAAATCGGTCTCTAAAGCTTTTAATGTCATATTCAATCAGAGTGGAAGAAAGCCCAGAAAGCTCCAAACGGATCGTGGCAAAGAATTTCTAAACAGAGCCATAAGCGGTTTGTTAAAACAGCATGGTGTTCACCACTTTGTCACCAATAATGAAGTAAAAGCAGCCATCATTGAAAGATTTAACAGAACTTTGAAATCAAAAATGTGGAGGTATTTTACAGCTAACAATATGTATAGATAGCATTTACAGAAAAGATGTACCACAGCTATTTAGTAAAGGCGGCCATGTGAGGATTTCTAAAAGCAAAGGGGTATTTGTCAAGGGCTACGAACAAAATTTCACCACAGAACTGTTTATAGTGGATCAGGTCATCAGAAGAGGGGGGAGACCCGTCTTTCTGTTACAAGATTATACTGGGGAGCGGGTAGTTGGTTCCTTCTATTCTGAAGAATTGCAGAAGGTTAATGCTAATCAGGACAAGGTGTACAGGATTGAAAAAAAAATTATCAACAAAAGGCAGGGGTAGGAGGAAGTCTCATCTAGTGAAATGGTTAGGCTGGCCCAGTAAGTTCAACAGTTGGATACTTGCTTATGATCTTCGTGAACCTACCCAGAAGAATGGAAGTTAGTAGTTTTTACATTACCCTACCTAGCAATGCCTGTGTGACTGTTTTCCCACAGAACACGAGCTCAGCCTTTACTATTCGCCTAGCAAGGCCTCTGGACCTACCAGGGGCTTGGGAAGTCAGGTTAGTTGAGATACAGTACCCACACACCTGGAACAATATAACATCTGATGGCCGCTTTGAAATTTCTAGTGGAGGAAAAGTATTGTCCAGCCATCTGCAACTTGGTTATTACTCAAGCATCCCTGAACTACTGGAAAACATGAACAACATTATATGAACCAGAGCAGCGAATGCCCCATTGCGTTCCTACACTATGACCAAGTGACTAGAAAGGTTAGCCTTAAAGCAGAGGCTGGTTACACTATTAAAGCTGGCAAAGAACTAGCCTACCTATTAGGGTTGATGCTCAACACCCTAGCGCTACAGATGCCCTATACAGCAGACATTACAGGAAGGTTCAACATGCTGTACGTATACACAGACATGGTAGAGCATCAGATAGTTGGGGACTTCTATGTGCCCTTATTGCGGTCCGTACCAGTGCGTGGTCAGAATAACAACTGTGTCAACATTGTTTATGACAAACCACACTACACTCCTGTGAGTAAGCATCATATTGACACCATTAATGTTGAGATACAGACGGACCAGAATAAAAATGTGTCATTTCGTTATGGAAAGGTGATTATGAAGCTACACTTTCGCCCGGGCAGAGCTCTGTTGGTTTAAAAATGGTGATACTGAAAACCTATGGAGACCCAACCCTTTATCAGAATTACTACAGGGCCCAGGCAGGAAATGCTCTTCCGGGTTACCATGGCGCCCCGGTTATGTATGGGGCAGGAATAGGGGGAATATTCAGGAGCCTTTTTTGAAAAGCCATGCCGCTTTTGAGGCCTAGAGATTCTTAAACCACACGTTCTGTTCTGTTGTGTTTCTTACCACGCTTCTTTTTTACGTGCTTGGGCCTAGCCTTAAAACATTTCAGTTTCCCCTGCAAATGCTTGTGCAAAACAATAATTTGGAATGTGAACACCTGTTGATTGGTGACACTCAAAATCATAAAACACATATTTTACAGACACGTCGGGTTTCTTAATAGGTGCCATGTGGCACTGATGGTTTTTGTCCTTTGTGATAAATCCCCAGCAGATGGTGCACTGCCTACCCTTGCATTTTTCATCTTTGTGCCCCGATTTCTGGAAAGAGTTGCAGTTTACACAATAGTTTCTACACTCGCATTTTACATCTTTCTTAGAGGCCAATTGCTTATGTCTATTTAAACAGGTTGTAGACCTGCAGAACATCTTACAATTATTACATCTCTGAACTGCCCCAACATTACTAGCACATTCTGTACTCAAAGTCTGCAACAATACATACAGTTATGGGTGTGGGTGTATAATGTTTTGCAATATGCACAATAGTTTTTAGAGTCAAAAAGTGCTTTCACATTGAGCACTCCATAGTAATGTTCATCATGGAGAAACATGGTATAGGATTTGGGGTAGTTTGAACCTGATGTGTGAAGCAGATCCCAACCCTTTTTACTGAAACACCCCACCTGAATGTTGACCTTCAAATGGTCTTCAATAATGGAAACATCACTAAGGGCAACTTTCTTTTGATTGGTAAATCCTAATTCCCTATGCAATTCCCTGGCTGCTGCCAACAACTCAGCATCTGCGGGGATCTTGTCGGCCATAACAGCTAAAAGCCCCCCAGCAAAGCAGAGATTGTTACCTAGGTCATTTAAATCTACCAAGTACTGCCTTTTTTTACTGATGATTTCACTGTAGGGTATAGAGCCTATTGCCCTATGACCTCCGCCGTTTGGTGACCTCACAATGGTGGCAATCAAACGCAGAGAGACATCTGCAAGTATTTGTGCATTGCTCTACAAGAGATTGGTGATGTGTGCTAAAAAGTCCTCAGCATTCAATGCATCCCTGCCCCTTCTAACAGAAAACAATGGATTCGGTAGCCCTGCGCCATCTAGTCTCAGCTGAACAAAATCCCCAGGCTGTATTCTCTGTTGAATGTCATTGAGAATCTGTTGAATCCCAGCATATAATCCTGCCACAGCCTGGGCATAGGAAGTTACGCGCTCAAGATTTATAAAACGGAAAACCTTGGTAATACATAAAGCACGAAACCCCTCAAATTCCTGAGGAAACTGGGCCACACGCTGTACGTATACCTGGGGCTGATCTTCATCAGCGGGTGCACATTCAACTTCACTATCAGGGGTTGGTGTAGATGAACCGGCCCCTGTAGGCACATTGTCTGGTTCAACATCCTGAGAAGGTGTAGACAGATGTGAACTTGAAAGCACACTATCTGGCTCAACATTTTTAGAGCCTTTTTTACTGGAGTGCTTTTGGTTTTTAGAGGCTGAGAGTGCTTTTTTAGCCCTACTTAATATTTTTTGAGCCCTCCTTCTCCAGTACACCTGGTGCTGGGTTGGTTTGCATTTCTTAAACCTTTTTTTGGGCTTACCCCCACCCCACTGCTTAGCAATACTATTATGAAAGACATGATACTGTTGGTGCTTTTTAATCTCATTAACAAGAGTCATCAGAACTGATGAATCAGAACACCCTCTACAAACTTGATTCATGGATAATCGGTACTGGTTAGCATTCATCTTCATCATGTTAGCGGTTTTCACCATATTGTTAGCTTTTTCAATCAGAATGTTAGCTTTTTTAATCATATTCTCTATAGCCTTGTATGTATTCAATATCAGTCTGTGCTGCTCAACACGATTGTGTAAATCTTGCTCAATCCCTTGGGATGCCTGTTAAGGGTCATCACACCTTGGCCTCTTAGGCACTGGGTCAGGAACTTCCTGTATTGCTATACCATCAAACTTTTTATTCTCATCTGCAAAGTATAAGATAACTGTGTCATGTTTACACACACACACACACACACACACACACACACACACACACATCTTACCCATGCTAGTGCTCTGGCCACATGTAACTTTAGGGAATAGAGAAGGGCTTCCTGTGATGTACACTGTGAAAAAAAGATAACATAATAGTTATGTTAGGATCTGTGTTTACACACACACACACACACACATCTTATCCATGCTAGCACCCTGACCCCTGGTAATGCTAGGCATCAGAGGTGGACTGTCGGTTATGTACACTGTGAAAAGATAACAGGCACTTTAGCTGATTCCTGGGATGTCTTGTGGGCCCCTTTTAAAACTTGAAAATATCTTATTTACCTATATCATCATAGGCCTGATTCTTTTCGAGATTTTAGTTTTCTTTTTTTTTCTTAAGGGGTGGTCCTGATCCTCCAGATTCCTCAATCTTGCCATCACCTAAAAGCATATCATCATTTTAAAACTGAAATTAGAAACATGCTTCTTTACATAGCTAGTCATAGGTTTTCTTAAGGATCCCTCTTCCAACGTAAAAATGTCTTATTAACTTGCATCATCAGTCCTCTGTTGCTCCACAACAAGCTCTGTGTTCTTAAGGGGCGGCCCTAATCCTTCAGCTTGCTCAGCCCTGACTGCTAAAAGCAAAGAAACATATCAGCAATTTTAAAACTGAAAACAGAATCATTTCAGTTTAGATGAAACCCTAGCGTTTGGCCCTGGAATTACATGCAGGCATGTTGAGACTTGCCCTGCCTGGAACCTGTATGTAGCACAGCCTGGATTTATCTGTGTATCAGTAGCACATTCAGACAAGATGGAGAGACAAACGTTGCTGATGGTTGAAAGTGCTTTGAGCCTTGTTTGTGGGAAAACAGTACCCACAATACAACAGTTCAGACCTGCACTCGTATTTCAAGATATCACTCCCCCACTGATAGGTGAGCTTCAAAGGAAAATAACCTCTCTTTTGTACTCTGTTGAAATTAAATCTACAGAGGGAGCATGCAGCAGCTTTAGGAGGGTAACAGATATGATGTTTGCTGATGGAAAAACAAATTGGGGTCGTCTTTTAACAGCCTTGTTGTTTGGAGGTCTTCTGGCTAAAAAAATTACAGTTGCAGACATCTAGTGAGATGGATGAACTTGCTCACAATTTGACTGCTCACATCCTGAGTGCAAAATCAGAATGGATTTTGGTAAATGGAGGTTGAGTAAGTATGACAAAAATATATTGCTCTTAAGTTTGAGAAAATTTACTGACTAACAATAACTGCCATCTATCTGTTATTGTAGGAACATGCCATTGCTGAGAGACCTCTCTATTATGTGATGACCAGAATTATGGACTTATTGAAGGATTATCAGCCTAAGCTGTGGCTAAAACTCCCTGTTTAAAATTTAACTATGAAATAAAAAAGTAAAGAATATTCAAAAGTTCTCTTTACATGTTTTTTTCATGGCTTCAGGCAGAGGTTGGGGTTGAGGGGGCAGGGGCATCACTACTGGGGTGCAGAGACTGCGGACCACACCTGGGTGCCACCATGAGGGGGGTGACACCTAGAGCCGCCCCGCCTCACGACGTTGTCTGGCAAAGGAGCTGAGAAGCACTCCGGGTCGGTGTTGGAGCAGCCAACTCCTCCTCGGAGGCGGGCGGGCGAGACCAAAAGCAGGTGCCCGCTCGCTGGCAGTGAAGCCGGGACGGGCCTTCCACCGTCAGCCTGGAGCATGGGCCAGCCACCCCCATCCATGCACCTGGGAGGGTGTGCGCCAGAGGTCCGCACCCCCCGCACTCCCCACACTCCTGCTAGTGACACCGCTGTGAGGGGGGAGTGTTTTAGCTGCCTTACATGCAGACAGAGTTTAAAACAGAATAGGGTTCTGTTTAAAGCAAACCGTTTCAGACAGAGGGGGGAGGAGAGGGGGGGCCTAGCAGACTTACATGCATAGAGAGTTTAAATCAGAACAGGCTCCTGTTTAAAGCAAACAGTTTCAGACAGAGGGGGGAGGAGAGGGGGGCTAGCAGACTTACATGCATAGAGAGTTTAAATCAGAACAGGCTCCTGTTTAAAGCAAACAGTTTCAGGCAAAGGGAGAAGGAGGGGGGGTCTAACAGCCTTACATGCAGACAGAGTATAAAAACAAATGTGATTTAACTTCCTTAATTACCTTCTAATATATTAGAATCTGCTGGAAAGGAATCAAACATTGTGTCTGAATAGTAATCTGGAATAGAATACAATTTAAAAAAGAAAGTTTAATTCCTATTTTCCAAAAGGAATATACATTTCTGCCTACATAACACACATCCTAAGTGCAACATCTGTTTCTAATATAGCTGACAGAGGAGGGACCATCACTCATTATGATATGAGGTCTAGCATAGCTTTAAATTTCAAGAATTTTTTTAACTTTTTAAATAAAGTACATATAAAGTTCTTATAAAATAAAGTGCATCTAAAGATCTTTTTAAAATAAAAGTTAACTTACATAGAAACAGTTCTTACTTTTAAATGAAATTTAAAAAGTTTGCATTTTCTAGCTAGGAAATAATACAAGGCATACAATGCTGCCTACATATCATGCTAGGCATCCTGACATCTGTTTTACATTTAGCATCTAGCAAAGGTAGGAGCCATCAGTCATTTTGACATGAGGTTCTTTAGCAACTTACTTTAGCAACTTTTTACACAGCTAGTTCTCTGAAATAAAAGTTTGCTTACATAAAGAAATACATTTTAAAATGGAAAGAAACTGATTTTACACAACTAGTTGTTAATTTTTCTTACTTTTAAATAAAATTTAAAAAGTTTGCATTTGTAGATAAGAAATAATGCATGGAATTTCTCACATCTATTTCACATTTAGTATCTAGCAGAGGAGGGGTCATCAATCATTTTGCTTTTTACACAGCTAATTCTCTTAAATAAAAGTTTACATAAAGAAATACATTTTAAATTGAAAGAAACTGTTTTTATTTTTATACCTCCTAACTGTTCCTCATGCATAGGCAGTGTTAACAATGCAGATAAAGACACTCCTGCAATACAGATAGATATTGTTCATAACTTTTAAAAAAATATTAGCTTATTTGCCAGTAGCAGAGTCTAACATTTATTAAAATAAGTCTCATACCATCTAAGGAGCTATCCATCATGGTCTTTGCCCTGGTCTGCCCTGGAAAATCAAAACATATTGTTCTTGTTCACTAGCCTGCTTTTTAAAAAAAATAATAACAACTAACAGGAAGATGCAGAATGTTACTCACCTCAGGCTGCAAGAGAACAGGGGAAAATGGATGTGCTTGAACACTGCTGCCCTTGTGGACATAAAGTTAGAACATTATGTATGCAGGTCTAAGCTCCCCTATTGTTCAACAATTTAACATCTTGTGTTAGAACAAGGCAATTCAAACTGTTAAGATAACAACATGAAGCAGGCAATCTCAATTTTCTAGAGAGGACAGATTTCGTCCTCTAAAATTGAGAGGTGAAAAAACTTCTATAACCCCTTTTGCTGATGACACTTTCAACATGTTTTAAAAATGACTGATCAGTGCTCTTCAGGATCTGATCAACAATTTTAAGAGTCCTGGGAACAGGCTACCTTCGTGACCAAAATTAATATCTCATTAACAGTTTCATGTATTAGAACAAGACAATTCAGACTGTAAACTGTTAAGATAACAACATGAAGCATGCTTTTAAAGCAGTTTTTTCCACAGATAAACCTTAGCTTCCTACAGAGGTCACTTTGTGTCCAGAAAAGACACTCATGGGATGTTTGTCCTGGGGTATCAATGACACAGTCGAGACAAGTCTCGCACATGTGTTGCCTTAAAGAGTGCTTTAAAATGGCATAAACAGTTGCCCTGACAATCCCTTTCATTGCTCCCCTACATTTTCTTGGTAAAATATTGTCTGTTTCACCCGCTGTAATGCCGAGTATGCTTCTGAGGATGAGATGCCCGGGCTGATTTGATGTCAGATCTGCAGAATCCTATAATAATAATAATAATAATAATAATAATAATAATAATAATTTAGAAAAAATCATACACAGATCTTTCTTTGGTTTTATACTACATCATGGAAATAATGACTCCACAAATCTGCATTTCAATGCTCCCTATCGCTGCCATTTTCCACAGAGCTGATGGTGGTGGACAAACTTCAGCAGAGTTTTCAGTTGCTGAAGGTCCCTAGAAAATTAAGGACATGCTCTAACATTTTTTTTTGGCAACCTTTATTTTTACACCTCCCCAATCATTTACTTTCCATATAAAAGCTTACTGGCATTACAGCATTATCAGAGGCAATCATCTCCAACATGCTGATCCATCTTTTGTTGACCTCAATTGCTTCCTCTTTTAGCAATTTAGCATGTGGAAAACCATCATCTTCATAAGAACTCATGCTAATATAGCGCTTTTGAGGGTTAGGAACCTCTACCGATGGCTGGTTGGTTAATTCCTCAGGACTCTTAGGAGTGCTTTCCTCAGCACTCTTAGAAGTGCGGGCTGTTTCCATGTCTACAGATGGTTGGTTGGTTAATTCCTCAGGACTCTTAGGAGTGCTGGCTGCTTCCATGTTCAAAACTCAGAATGTGTTCAAGGCTCAGAACATGCCTGGGCATGCAAAATTGCCTGCTCTGACCGCCCCCTCTCCTGATTGGTTCAAATCCATGGTCTACTGGTTGCCATAGCTACAGTGAGTCCTTGGGGAGGGGAGGGTTGGAAATGGACCCCTTTGGGGTCCATTTCCAGAGGGGAGAGGAGAGGGAGGTATGGGGAAGGTCAGGGGACCATAAATCATAGCCCCTAGGTCCACAGCCAGGGGGTGCGACTGGTGATGTCATTTGGAAGGGGGTAAGGGCTGGGGGCTGGGGGAAGGATGGAGGGAGGTCAGGGTCAGGGGTCATCATCCATCATTTTGACAGCAGGTGGTCTTTCTATACTACTGCCAGAGATGCCAAGAGTTGTAGTTCAGCAACTTCTGGAGTGCCAAAATTTCCCCAGACCTGCTGCAGAGGATGAAATGGAGGTATATGCTGTTTTGACTTCCACAGGTCAGCAACAGTGTCTACCAAGGGTCACTCAGAGTGAGCCTTCATAGGTGAGTGGCAATTTAAATACAGGACTCCCCAATCCAGACTGGTTCTGCTTGGACCACAACTTGCTGCACTTTCCCATCAAGGAATGAAAGTGTTTTTTGAAAGAACCAAGAAGACTACTTTTGGAGGAGTCAGAAAGCATGGCCTCTATGTCTTGTGTTGCCACAAGGTTGAGGGTGTGTGGCTAGTACATCTCTGGTGTGGTGGTAAAACAAAATCTTCTCCTGACTCTGCAGCTTCTTCCTCTGCCTCAGATCCTGTATCCAGGATCTCACAGATGAGCACAAATTCCACCTTAGCCTCCTCCTCCTGGTTATCACCATCAACATCTTTTGCACTTGTGTCTGCAACTTCTGCTGGTTCTTTGGCCATGAAAACTTTGAATGCTTTCACAAAGTTGGAGCCATTGTCTGTAGTAGTGCACATAACTTGTTGTGAATCCTGTGCTGCACATGCACATCATGCAATTCTTTTGCAAGGACATTATATGTATGGCACCTCTTCAGACACTTGCAAGCCAAGGCCCTGACCTCATGTTTCAGGGTAGTTGGGCTGATCCAGTGGGCTGTTACCCCACAGTAACTCTTCTTGCCATTGGTCCAACATTCTGCAGTGGTTGCTATATATGCCACAGCACCCATTCAGTTTGTAAGAGTTTGTCTCATGTGGCATTCTGTCTTCTCAATTCTCTCTCTCTCAGAGTCTTGGCACATATGATGGTGAGATCTTTGTGGAGTCCAATGCGAACCAGACTAATAAATGATGGTTTGTCCACAGTCTGAAGTGGTAATGTCTCCTTGCCTTTATTGTGTCTTCAATTGCTCTCAGTTTCTCAGGGTGTACCCTCTGAGGAAGAAGATGAACAAGCATGAATCCAAGAAAAAATGGAAGAGGCACTTCACAATTTAGACAATGGACACTCTTTGAGGACCAGTATGACAAAGGCTCACCTTGAAATGTTTCTTCACATTGGATGAGGAGGAAATAGCTGATCTCAGAATTTTGATCCTTGGAAGGCAATAATTGCATCTTACAACAACATTTCTCTCACTCTGGCTCACAAATGTACAAGCTTTCTCAAACCCAAACCATGGACTTGCTGTTCTGCAGATGTGGCTGTGGGCAACTGGCACTATTTCATGCTCTCTTCCTCCTTATGCAAAGGGCCTCCTTTCTGAACTTCACTTTCTAGTTTCACCTTCCCAGGATCAACAAGCTGTGACTCAAGTGGCTGCACCAACTGGCTCTTGTTGTCAGCAGCAAAACCTGCAACAGGCTTGTCTGTAATAAATAAGAGATAATGCTCCTATATGGGTGAACTTCAGCTGTGATGCCATGTGAAGTGTGCCCCCATCTCTTCCCCATCCTGCAAGATCCCCCTAGTCAGAGTGGAAGTAAGCAGGTCAATAGCGCAATTGAAAGAGATCCTCTTTGCATAATTTTTGGTTACTGAATAACCCTGCCTGAGCCAGTCGCTCAGCCTAACCTACTACCTCACAGGGTTGTTGTGAGAATAAAATGAAGAGGGGGGAGAGCCATGTACAAAGAATTGAGGTAGGATTTGAAGATTATGATTATGATAATAAATATGCAGCATTTCAAATTAATTCTGCATGAGAAGCATTCCATGCCAAGCTTGGAATACCAAGGAGGAGGTATAAAGTGTAGACAAAACTACTTTTGACAAAACACCATTTATTCTTTATATATAAATAAAATATATTTATTTATATATAAATAATTAGTAATAAAGCTGAATGATGTATGTAAAGCATTTTTTCTTCCTCTTTCTCTTTCCCTTTTCTTTTTTATTATTATTTTAGTACTACTTTGTAATTTTCTTTTCCTTAATAAACATTATTTTTAAAATAATAATAATAATAATAATAATGGTAATTAATTAATTCTGCACAAGCCTCTCTGCACTATTACAAAATTGCCTGGAGTATGTTGGGAGGTGCATGGATGGTTTGAAATGGGTTTGCTTTAGAACTTTGGAAGGAACTATATGGAACAAACTCCCCCTGCCAGCAACTAAGGCAGTCGCTGGGCTTGCCTGCCCAAGGGAGGAGGGGAGGGACACAGCAAAATGTAATGAAGTTGCCCACTTGTTACTGAAAACAGTAATAAATTAGAACTAATTCATTATTTGTAATGAATTACTTCCAAACTCTATCAGGCCATCAAATCCAACCCCCTGCTCAATGTGGGAATCCAACAAAGCATACTTATTTTCCTTCCTTGTACTTTTTTTAAAAAACATGCAGCCTTAGGACTGTGGCTAGGGTTATTATAATATTTGCTGCTTAAGCTCTTCTTGCCATACAGAACATTTAGCATGAGAAACTTTTCCTAGCAGGGAGCTAAAGGGATGGGAACAGCATAGCTTGCTAAATTGCTGCATACTAGTCTTGGCTTCTGTTAAAAGGCACAGGAACTAAGCCAATCAAAAAGTTGACAACTCTGATTGCAACTGTGCACATACATTCAGTACTCCTATAGCCTGTTTTATGGGCATGTGGCTTAACAAAAAATAACATAGCATCTGTATCTTTAACCCCTGCAAGTTCAACAGGTGAAGTTTTCCTGATCACTGAATTTCTATGCAATGAAAGCTGTGAAAAGTAGATGAACCATCAAAACAAAAGTGGGCAATCACCTTAAAATTCGATGCATTTAAATCAGTGCATCTTACTTCCCTAGTTAAATGTTCAAGGCTGAGTCAACAGCCAAATAGTTGAAAAAGTGAGGAAGATCACCAATTGGGGTGGGGGATTGGGCGGGTGCAAAGGTGAGAATGCCTGCACCTTATAGTTTTAGCCATTATTACATTTCTTCTACAGTGTGTGTTCTCTAAAAATGGATTTTTCAGATGACATTATTATTGTATTTATTTCACTGATTGTATTTATCCTGTGTCTCCTTTATATCAGTCTTCTTTGCTTTCTCCCTCCTTGGTGTATTTACTTTTCACATTCTTTTTTTCAATTTCAAAACCAGCCATCATCATCATTGCCTCCTCAGCTGTGTGCATTGGTTATGTGAACATTTATATCCCACCTTTCTATGCTAAAACAAATGTTCTTTGGTAGCCCACTTGTGTTAGTACCATTTCACCTATTGAGATAAAGTACATGGAGGCATCAATCCTAGGCACACTCACCCTGGGTTTAAGTCCCATTGAACTCAGTGGGGCTTCCTTCTCAGTAGATGTGTACACTACAGCTCTCTTAGTATAAGTTACCATTTCCATTATTACATCATTAATATCCTCCTACATTTTTTCATTCTTTCCCCTTTTTTATTTCCTTCTTTGTCTTTTGTCTGTTATTATTTAGATTGTAAGCACTCAGGCTTTTAACAACAATATCTCTACAGCACCAATTGTGTAGACACTTAACAAATAGTAAAGTATTATTATTTGAGTGTATACTGGTGAGAACTGATGGGATTTTGCTTCTCGTCAAATTCTTACTTTTTGGAAAAAGCTAGCTTAATCTAGTGGTTTTTGAAAGCAAAAAACAGTCAAGGCTAATCAACTGTATTTGAATGTGATACACACAAAGGCCCCATCTGGGGTATACATCCAAAGCAGTACCATGCCACTTTAAACAGACATAGCTTCCTCAAAAAATCCTGGGAGCTGCAATTTCTTAAGGGCCCTGAGAGTTGTTAGGAATTGCTGCTTTCCCTGAGAGAGCTATAATCCGCAGAGTGGTTTAATAATCAATTCCTCTTCTCAGGGAACTTTGGAAATTGTAGCTCTGTGAGGGAAATAGGGGTCTCCAAACAACTCTTGGCACACTTCACAAATAATAGTTCCCAGGATTCTTTGGGGGAAATCATGATTGTTTAAAGTGGCATGATACTGCTTTAAATATACGGTACAGACACACTCACTGTTTTGCCTGTTCTAGTACATCTCTACCTCTCTTTTCTGAAAATGGCACATGACACTAGTCAAACTTCACCCCTTTTTGCTGTAAAACCTGGTGGGATCAGCTTGAGTGCATTTTTTAAAAATTCACTTCAAAGAGATTTTACAACTGATCAGCAGATCAACCTGTTGCCCCTCCAGGTGTGGCCAATGGAAATGCTTTGCTGTAGGTGACTAGTGTACTCACAGTCCTAGTGCAGATGGGGCCACAGAGAGTGTCAATGAATGTCCTGATCCTAAACATAAGTGTAAAAGTCTGTATCTTGACACATTTCCACACACAGCTATTGAAATTGACCACACCAGAGCACTAGCAGCTGTTCCTATCACCCCCTCCCCATCCTCTGCACCCATCATAACACACATTGTAACTGTGGAGCTCCATGGAGGGTCTGGAAGGGTAAGCTGTCCTGTCTCGATCATTTTGCTGTGAATTTACTTAGAATAGAATGCCTGACTTTAGCTGTGATCATAAAACAACCAAAAGAGCACCCCCAGTGAACAATGAAGATGATACTAACCAATGAAATATGATGCAGAACAAAACTGAGAGGTATTACAGCATCAATCTCTAAAATCCTTGTGGGATTCCTACAGTTGAACAGAAGCTGCGGCTGCATATGCAATCATCCAAGCCTTTCCCCGCCACTTTATCTTCCTGCTGGGAAACAATCTACTTAAGTCAGGTTGCCGTTAAAGGCACAGGAGAAGAGTCTCTGTTCATTTTAGTTGTGGTTTTATATTCAGTGTTTGATATGTTAATGTGATAGTTTCAGGGCTGTTTTTGTATAACCTGACCTAGAGCTGTTTGATAAAAGGCAGGATAGAAATTGAATTGTTTGTTTGTTTATTATTATTGTGCGTGTTTCAAAAGTTCTAAATGGACTCACAGTGTTTTGGCCCATGTGTGCTCTTGCAATACTGCTTGGGAACTTAGTGTGGGTATGGAGAGGTAGAAGGCTAGGAGGGGGGCTAACCTATTTTGGGCTGAGGGCTGCATTGACCCATTGGCAGCCCTCCAGGAACACATGTCAAAATGGGCATGGGCAAAGTGTAAAAGCGGGTGTGGCCAATTAATTTTTTTAAACGATAATTTGGGATGGGGGGTGTCTTGGGATTGTCACAAAAACCTTTGCGCTTCACTAAATTATACCTGGGGACCCGTAGGAGCAGTAACAACAACAAAAATCTTAAACATTTTTAAAAAATTACAATAGAGAAATATGGGGAGTCTTGGAGGTCCACACACACAAACTCTTTTGGCATCACAGTCTCACAGAAAGGTGCTTATGGGAGCAATCAGTAAAACCTTTTTAAAAATGAGAACATTGGGGCTGGGGTCCACAAAAAACCTTTTGGTAGCATGGCATCTCACTGTAGGCCATGAGGTAACTCCCACCAGCCTAGGCAGCCATGATATGCTCCTGTTCTTCATTTGTCATGAGCCTAAGGGCCCTGGATCCTAATAGGCTGTTGGATTGTAGAGAAGAGGCTATCAGCAGCTCCAGTAGTATCAGTAGCAGGAATCTTTACTGCTACACTTGTCCATGAACCTATTCCAGCAGTGCATGTTATCTACTCTTTCCTCTGTCAAAATGGAGCCTGATGCTGTTCAGCAACATTATGAGTACTCAGTAGAAGTGAGAGTCAGGACTTGGTGGCGAGGCAGGAAACCATTTATGCATATACACCAACAGACACGGCAGTAGGGATACAACTGGATTGAAATGCAGTTATTAGGTCAGGATAGTATCTCATTGGGACCTAGTAAGGAATGAAAGTAATCAAGTTATTTCTGAGTATGTACTAACAGTGCTTACTGACTTTGCTGGCCTGGTCTTAGGAATGCTGGCTATACAGGCACAATAGATGGACATTCACACAGTGCATCTTGTTATTTGTGAGAAATGGAATAAGTTTCAGGTTCCTGAGCCTCAATTTAAGCTAGAATTATGAGCAATGTAAATTCATATGACAAGCTTGTTTGGGGAGGTGATCAGGATCACTACACCTTCATTAGAAATAAATCACAAGTGCTGTGCAGAATATAATGTTTTATAGAAATGAACAACTGAATTTATAAATTAAGTTTTAGTGACATTTTAAAAATAAGCTAAATGGCAAAAAGAGAAAATTGGCCTCCAAAGAATGATAATGAGAAATCCTGTTAATCTGCCAAAAGAGTGTATAGTGGTGTGCATTTCTTTCTAACCCAGATGAAATTCAGCATATCAATTATTCAGAATATTTTCATTGACCCAGAATATGTCAGTTGTAAATTGTAAGCTAAACACATGATAAGCCACATAGTTCAGCACAAAAGAGGCAGTCTAACAAACAGCTGATCAAGTTTTGTGAGACACAATTTAATCACATGTATGCTAGAAAATAATCTGTACATGAGAAACTACCATTTATGAAAGCCAGACTTTGAATTTATTGGATATTAATATGGTATAATCAAGTTCAAATGGTTTTGTGTTCTGACTGTTCTAAGCTGCTTAAGATGGTATTACAAATTCTGATGCTCGAAATAGGCTGTTGTAATTTATGACTTTTTTGAGGAACAAGTGGGTAATTTCTTTACATTTTGATTGTAATAGAATGAGGATTAATTTTATTGCTTTTGAGGAGTAATTGTAATGTTTCCAGCATTACTTTGGGGCATTACTGGGGGGGGCAGGGGAAGTCTTTGGCTCCCCTGATTTGTGGATAAAAATTACGTGCCTCAAACTGGGCTTCTGTGTAGCATCACTCATCCCTCATGCTCTGTGGAGAGTGAGATGGAGTGGAGTGGAGAAAACAATTATTTAAAAAAATGGATGGTGGTGGTGAAGAATGGAGTGGAGGGAAAAAGGAGCCGGAGGGCAAGAACATGGATAAAGGAGGAGAAGGAGGCAGCAGCAGAATGGAGATAAAGAACTGTGGAGGTGAAAGATGACGTGTGTGTGTGTATGTGTGTTCTGTGTTTGCCCTTGTCATACAAAGGGGCCTCTGCTACCCTCCCTGGCTACTTGGCTGCATTTGCAGTGTTTTAACTTTTTTGCATCTCAGAGGAAAATATTTGTTATTATGCAGCTTGACATGGAAATCAGATGAACTAGACATGCAAATGAACACATGCAAAAGTGACATTGACCAAAGGTATATCCAGCATCCTGTTTTCATGTAGCTGCTGCTTACAGGGTTCTGACATCGTAGGATTTCTTCCAGTGTTTTATAACTTCTATCAATGAGCTTTTGCAAGCTTAATTTCATTTCCTCTTTTATCTGAACAGTGGGAAATTACCATTACCAGTGTACAAAATGTTTTGCCTCTTTTTGCAGGAAGATTGCGGTTGGCTGCTGTAAAGGCAGGCTGCCATAGCAAGCTCAGAATATATTTGTGGTGGATATCCTCCTCTGCCCATCTACTGTGTCACATACTCAACACATCTTACAACTTCTAAGCAATAACCCAGGGGCCTATGAACATTGACCCGAGGGTCTCTATCCCTCCACACAAGTGACTAGTGCCAGTCAATAATTTGGCCATAAATATTCTAAAACAGCTGAAGTTTCCAAATAGTTTTCAAGGGTAGTCCCACATACAACACATTGAAGTAGTTAAGTCTGGGTGCTACGAGGGCATGGATAAGTATGGCAATGCTATCTCTGCCCTAAATAGACTGAAGTACCATTGTAAGCTCACATAAAGCATTTTATACCATGGGTGTCACTTGGTTATCCAAAGTAATGGCTAGATTTACCAGCATCCCCTGTGCTGTGAAACTGGCCCTTTAGGGAAACTACAACACCACCCAGAACAGGTTTATTTATTTTATTTATTTATTATTACATTTATCTCCCACTTTTCCTCCAAGGAGCTCAAGTTGGCATACATGGTCCTCCTACCTCTTCATTTTATCCTCACAACAACCCTGTGAGGTAGGTTAGGCTGAGAGACTATGACTGGCCCAAGGTCACCCAGCAAGCTTCATGACTGAGTCAAGATTTGAACCCTGGTCTCCCATGTCCTACCTCCAACCACATCTCACTTGTGTCTGGATTGAGCTTCAGTTTACTAGCCCTCACTCAGCCCATTACAGACTCAGACATGTGTTCAGGACTTTTACCATCTCACGTGAAAAGGAGATATGTAATTGGGTGTTGGCTTATTAATGATATTTCGATCCAATATTATCATAATGTTCTCTTTAGCTGCATTTATAAAATCCTAGAATGCCTTGTGGCAATTTTAAATAAGGTTTGATGATATATAGGGGTTACCTGTGATCATCCTGATTTTTCTGGACTCCAAATGTCAACTTCTCTCATCGTTGTTTATGCTGGCTGGGGATGATGGGAGTTGCAGTCTAAAACATCTGGAATACTACAGATTTTCTCTTGATATAAAGCCATGAAAAGTGTAAACATGTTGTATGCATGTTTTTAAAAAGTTACAGTATAACCTTTTGTTACACAAACCAGCTCACAAATTGATTCTTCAACTGTGTTACCATTTTGACTGGCTGGCAAAGGCACCACTGTAGGATTCCTGCTTTGCCGATGACAGTAATTGGAACTCTGTGGGTTTCTAGCCTTTTCTATCTCAAATTGCAAAATAATTACAACTCATTGATTAGCTATCCTAGCTAAATAAAAAGTATCAAGTAAAATACCATAAGCTGATTCCCTATTTAAAGTACCTAAACAGGTCTTTTTTTAAAATATATTTTTTATTTGGGAATATATATAGAAAAAGTATATTTTAAATATTCATAGAATCATAGAATCATAGAGTTGGAAGGGGCCTTGTAGGCCATCGAGTCCAACCCCCTGCTCACAGCAGGAAATTCACAGCTAGAGCATCTCCCGCAGATAGTTGTCCAGCCTCTGCTTGAAGACATCCAGCGAAGGGGATCCCACCACCTCCCTAGGCAGTTGGTTCCATTGCCGAACTGCCCTTACTGTCAAGAAGTTCCTTCTAATGTCCAATCTGAATCTACGCCCCTGCAACTTAAAACCATTAGACCTAGTCCTACCCTCTGGGGCAGCAGTGAACAAATCTGTACCCTCCTCTATGTGACAGCCCTTCAGGTACTTAAAGAGTGCAATCATGTCATCCCTCAGCCTTCTCTTCACCAGACTGAACATGCCAAGTTCCTTCAACCTTTCCTCATAAGACTTGTTCTCCATACCGGCTATCATCCTCGTCGCCCTCTTCTGAACCCGCTCTAACTTGTCTATATCTTTCTTAAAATGAGGTGCCCAGAACTGAACGCAGTATTCCAGATGAGGCCTGACTAATGCAGAATATAGTGGGACTATTCCTTCCCTCGACCTGGAAACTATAGCTCTGTTTATGCATCCCAAAACCGCGTTTGCCTTTTTTGCTGCAGCATCACACTGCTGGGTCATGTTCAACTTACGATCCACTACAATTCCAAGGTCCTTCTCACACGCACTACTGCTAAGCCGGGTATTCCCCATCCTGTACCCGTGCATTTTGTTTTTGTGGCCTAAATGCAGAATCTTGCATTTGTCTTTATTGAATGTCATTTTATTAATTTCAGCCCAATTTTCTAGTCTATCCAGGTCCCTTTGGATTTTATTCCTGTCTTCCATTGTGTTAGCTATCCCTCCCAGTTTCGTATCATCCGCAAACTTCATAAGGCTTCCCTCCACTCCATCATCTAAGTCATTGATAAAAATGTTGAAGAGTATCGGCCCCAGGACAGAACCCTGTGGCACTCCACTCGAGACCTCCTTCCAGTCTGAAGCAGAGCCACCGACGACCACTCTTTGAGTACGGTTTTCCAACCAGTTGTGAATCCACCTGACAGTATTTCCATGTAGTCCGCATTTGACGAGTTTGCTAATCAAAAGGTCGTGGGGGACTTTGTCAAACGCCTTGCTGAAATCTAGATAGATGACATCTACAGCATTTCCGCCATCTACTAAGCTAGTGACCCGATCAAAAAAAGAGATGAGATTAGTTTGACAGGATTTTTTCTTGACAAACCCATGCTGGCTCCTTCTAATCACAACATTGTCATCTAGATAGTTGCCAATGGACTGTTTTATTATCCGTTCTAATATCTTTCCCAGTATTGAAGTCAGACTGACTGGCCTGTAATTCCCCGGATCTTCTTTTTCATCCTTTTTAAAGAGCAGGACGACGTTTGCCTGTCTCCAGTCCTCCGGCACCTCTCCCGTTCTCCATGATTTCTCAAAGATGATGGCAAGAGGTTCTGAGAGTACATCCGCATGTTCCTTCAATACTCTGGGATGCAGTTCATCAGACCCTGGAGATTTGAACTCATTTAGGTTAACTAGGTATTTCCTGACTATCTTCTTATCAATCTCGAACTGCAATCCCGACCCCTTACTGAGATTGCTACCGATGCAAGGTTGCACACTGTTCCCTTTTTGGGAGAAAAAGGAGGCAAAATAGGCGTATTCTTAATGCATAGACCATATATACAAAGACTAATACTTTACATATGTGTTTGTTTCCAGTCTATCGCTATCCACTTACAATACAAATACAATACAAATTGCTTAACATTGGCTATTTGATGATAATTAATTAACAAGTTGACAGATTTCAAATCGAGGTATTGTTTTTTCTCCAAAAGAAAAAAAACACCACTATTGTAACCATACATTATTAAAGGCAGTTAGAACCAGTGTTGGTGCTGTTGTTTTGTTTATATATATAATAAAACACGACCATTCTGTAGCAAAACTATCTTTTTTCTTTTGTCCTCTTACTGCTCTCAGCCGTTGAGTGAGTTTCTCTATAAGAGCTATTTCCCATACTATACTGTACCATTTCCTAATGTTTAATCCTTTTGCCTCCTTCCAGCATTTAGTTATCAGCATACGTGCTGCTATTAGGAAATACTCAATTTGCTTTTTGTGTAATATGGTTTGATTTTGACCATCAAATTTATTAAGTAATGCCAATTCCGGTGTTTTTATTACTTTCGTTCCCGTTATGTTGGATATTTCTTCAAAGACCTCCATCCAGAATCTTTGAATACGTTTACATTCCCACCACATGTGAACATAAGATCCTCATACTCCACATCCTCTCCAGCACAATGGTGAGTAGGACTTGTTTATCCTTGCTATTCTGGATGGCATTAAGTACCATTTTTGTAATATTTTAATTGATACTTCTATGTATTTAGCTGATGTAGCTTTAAAAGGAAATTTCCCCCACATTTTTGTCCAATAATCTTGATCAATTTTAATAGCCCAGTCAGTTTCCCAGCAAATTTGTAGCCCTTGTTGTGATCCCAAATCCTGTTTAAGTAGTAATCTGTATAAGGTAGTTATTTGCCCTTTATCTTTTTCTGTTGTGTTAACTACCATTCTTTCAAAATCTGTCATATTTCTAGTGCCATGCTGTATGACATGTTGCTTTCTGATAAATGTAGATAGTTGATACCATGCTAACCATGTAATATTTGAATTCTTCAATGATGTCCTCCAAACAGTCCTAGATATGGGTACTAAGTCAGTGTAATAATGCATTAATCTATAAAGCTGACTATCTTTTAATGCCTTTTTATTTATCCTTCTCTCTTTTAGGTAAAAATCCAGGTGCCCACAAATTGGTATCAGTGGGGATATCCCTGGCATCAAAGATTCCTTTCTATATTTCCAGACCTTTAATATAGAAGTAATGCTTGTATGTTGTTGTTGTATTTCCTTTTTAATTTCTTTTTTAATAAAAGGTAATACTGTAAGATCTGTGTCTTGGAATAAAGACTTTTCTATACAAACCCAATATATTTCTTGAGAATTGTTAATTATGGACATCATATGTCTAAGCTGATAAGCATCATAATATAGTTCCAATAGTGGTATTC
The DNA here is from genome assembly GCF_030035675.1 of Rhineura floridana. Taxonomy (NCBI): domain Eukaryota; kingdom Metazoa; phylum Chordata; class Lepidosauria; order Squamata; family Rhineuridae; genus Rhineura; species Rhineura floridana. Next base: position 32,284,038 of record NC_084486.1, on the reverse strand, counting down.
CCCATCCTCCTTCCTCTACCCTCCTATATCTCAAGTTTTTTGGTGTCCTGGGTCTTTTATTTTAAAGATAAATGTATCAATTGTTGATTGCCATATTTTTTTAAAAAATTGTGCAATATTTGTGGGTAATACATAAAACAAGTACATAAATTTTGGCACCACCACCATTTTTATAACCAATATTCGACTCATTAACGACAAGTTCATTTTATTCCATCTTTTAATATCTGCTATTATTTGATTCCAAATCCTTCCATAATTTAATTGGAAGGATTTGTTCATATTTTTTGAAATTTGGACTCCTAAATAGCAGAATGACTTGTGAACTAATGGGATTTTAAGTTGATTGGACATACCAATTTGATCTTTAGGAGGTATATTATAACACAGATCTGATTTTGATGGGAAAGGATCAAGAATGTTAGCAAATAGAGTAAAAAAATGGAAAAATAGTAACAGAATTGTGGCTTTAACAACTAAGGAAGGAACAAAAACCTATAGTGTAAATGAAATGAAGAAAATATTAACCAAATATTATGAAAATTTATATAAAGGAACAAATATAGACAGAGAATTCATAAAAGAGTATCAACAAGGAAGTAGGCTTACTGGTTTAACAAAGGAACAGTCAAGATATTTAGAACAGCCTGTATCAGCAGAAGAAATAAAAAATGCAATAAAAAAATTGAAGTCCAATAAAGCACCAGGCCCTGATGGTTTTACAGCTGAATTTTACAAATCATATGCCAAATTACTGATTCCACAACTTTTGGAAGTTTTTAATGCAATATTACAGGGAACACAACTACCGGATACTTGGAAACAATCAAGGATAATTCTTTTATTAAAACCTGGTAAAGCTCCAGAACTTCCAGGTTCATATCGGCCCATTTCATTATTAAATGTGGACTATAAAATCTTTGCTACTATATGGGCAAACAGATTAAAGTTAATGATAGGAAAAATAATTCATCCAGACCAGTTTGGGTTTATTCCCAAAAGGCACATAGCAGATCCAATTAGGAGATTACATAGTGTAATTACGTATGCAAAAAAATATAAAACATCATTAGCAATTTTGGCTCTAGACCTCTATAAGGCCTTTGATAGTGTAAACTTAAAATTTTTGTTAAATATTCCACAAGTATATAAATTAGGCCCAAAATTCTCACATGTTTTACAAACAATTTACACTGAAACATCAGTGACAATAAGATTTAATAATATAGAAACATCTCCTTTTAAAATTCAATCCGGTACCAAACAGGGATGCCCTCTATCTCCATTATTATTTGATCTGATAATTGAATTTTTAGCAGACAAATTAAGAAACAATGATAATATCAAGGGAGTCCAAATTAAAAATCAAACTCACTTAATAAATATGTATGCTGATGACATGGTACTTATGTTAGAAAACCCACAAACAAGTACAAGATATATTAAAGAGGAATTAGAGCATTTCCAAAAAACATCAGAACTGAAAGTCAATTAAACAGGTCTTTGTGGCAATTTATTATTCAACTCGTTGTCCATGGATTATTTGAATGACACTATAAAAAGAAAACTCTTCTGATCTTGCTCTTGATAATGTAATCTATTGGGCACAATCTGGAGAAAGTTAGGCATGTCTAAATTCATTGAAATTAATGGGACCTATCTCTTGAAAGTTGTGTCACACACACAGCAGAATGAGGGTGGAATGAGATCGCAGAACTGATTGTATCACTTCAGACATGGGGATACTATTTTTAAATGCTTTCCCACATTTAAAACACTCTATAAATAGCAGCGCTACAGCACTGTTCTTCAACCTTGGGTCCCCAGATGTTGTTGGACTACAACTCCCATCAACCCCAGCCAGCTTAGCCAATGGCCAAGGATGATGGGAGCTGTAGTCCAACAACATCTGGGGACCCAAGGCTGAAGAACACTGCACTACAGGAAGAATGGTTCCACCTCATTTCTCTTTTGTACTGCTTGTTGTTTTCACCTCTCCTTTTCTGCTATATGTATAGACTAGGTCTCATGGTGTATTTAAATGAAGGATGCAAAACACAACCACCAGAAGATTGTCTGGGTCTGGTTTTTTGGAGCATAAATGTCTGGTAGTATTCATTCTGCACTAGAAACACTTCAAAGTGCTGATTATTATCTATAAAACACTCCATGGCTTTGGAACCAGGATATGTGAAGGTCCACCTTCACCAGTATAAGTCTGCCTACCCATTGTGCCTTATAACGGCTTTTGGTTACCAGATATTCATTAGGGAGAACCGTTAGCTCTGAAGCTCTGTAGCTTCTGTATATGGTCATGAGGGTGTTCTTCAATGCTACACAATCCTTGTCAAACCAGGGCTTTGACATCCACTCTAAAGTGCCTGACCTCGGCTGAAGATTGAGAGTTAAGAAATTACTTATAAACCCTACCAGCTCCTGATAAGATATACAAATAGAAATCGGAATAGTTTCTTGCAGAAGCCTATTCCTAAAGCCAATCCCCTCAGCGGAATATAATTAAAGCCAAAAAAAAATCATATCAAAAGGAATGTTGGAAAAACCTAATAGAAGCCTCCCGCCTAAAAGATTCGAGAAAGTTTTGGAAGCTGGTAGCTGGGAGACACCCGTCCATTCCCTCGAGTATCGATTATCACATCTCAGCCAGCGAATGGGAATCGTATTTCACTGGCATATTTGCTAAGGGTCATGAATTCGTCAGCCCCCCATGGGTTGACATTAATACGTTACCCAAATGGCCACCGGTTCCCATGTGCGAGACGGCCGCACTTATAGGCAAGCTGAAACTAGGCAAGGTGCCCGGAGTTGACAATATTACCTCGGAACTCCTTAAAAGGCACCTGGACTGGTGGGCTCCAGTCCTAGCAGCCCTGTTCTCAGCTATAGACCAATCGATCTCCATCCCAGATGACTGGCACATGGCCATTGTAATTCCCCTTTACAAGAAAGGCAAACGAATGGACCCGTCTAATTATAGACCAATTAGTCTTCTCAGCATCATTAGTAAACTGTACGCAAGCCATCTCTTAGAGAAGCTAAACGCCTGGATGGAAGACGAGAAAGTCTTGGACGTTGAACAGGCAGGCTTCAGATCAGGTTGCTCCACAGTGGACCATGGCCTCGTCCTTCAGCATTTGGCTGAAAAATACTCTTCCCGTAAGGGAGGGGCCCTTTTCACTGCCTTTATTGACCTTAAAGCAGCCTTTGACTCTATACCCCGTGAGAGACTGTGGATGAAATTAACGGAGTTAAACATCGATAGGCGTTTGCTTAATTTGCTGCCTCCATGAGCGGACTCAGATAAGGGTAAGATGTAACCAGGCCAGCCATCTGTCAGCCCTGATCCCATCCCTTAAGGGAGTAAAGCAGGGCTGTGTGTTGGCTCCCTCTCTATTCAACATCTATATTAATTCACTGATAAAACTCTTGTCGGCAGTAAATTCTCACCCTCCTGTCTTGGCAAGAAGACACTTAACCTGTCTTCTATATGCCGACGACATTGCCCTGTTATCCCAAACGCAAGTGGGCTTACATCGTCTCTTAAGAGAACTTGCCTCCTTTTGTGTGGACGAACTTTTGAGAATTAACTATGCGAAATGCAAGGTTTTCGTTTTTGCCAAAAGTAGACATAAACACCGCTGGCAAATTGACAACCATATTATCGACCAAGTTAACGCCTTCAGTTACCTTGGCATTGCATTCCATCCCCTTGGTTCTTGGAATGCACATTTTGTCCGGGCTGCTGCAACCGCACAGAAATCAGCCAGAGCTTTACTGACCTTCTTTTATACAAAGGGCGGTCAGTATATTCCGGCAGCAGTCCAGGTATTCAACACCAAGGTGCTTCCTCAACTTCTCTACGGAACCCAAATCTGTAGTGGAGGCAATTACACATTGTTGGAGAGGGTACAATCTAAATTCATGAGGTCCGTTTTGGGCGCTCCGAGATGTGTCCCCAATGTGACCCTACGCTTGGAATTAGGTGCCCTTCTGATCGAGACCCGTGCTTGGATATTAAAATTTAGCTACTGGATGAAGCTGCTATTTTTGCCCACAGGATTGGCCCCATTAACTTTGGAAGATTCCTTCCAATCCCAATGGCAACGGGTAATGATTCACAAACTTGGAACTCTCGGTTTTTCACTCCCAGCAATTGGCGCCCTAGGCCACATGACCGCTAAAACAACAATTATCCAACGCCTCAAAGATATTGAGCATCAGAACAACATGAGTTTAGTTGCTGCTTATTCGCAATGCAGTATTAATGTAAATCCCTGTATCTTGGCCACTTATATTTCAAGTTTATCTACCCCGAAACTCAGCAGAGCTTTTTCCCTGGCAAGATTTAATGCCTTGCCCTCGGCACTATTGGAGGATAGATACAGGGGCGTCAATTATTGTGATCGAACCTGCCCCTGTGGAGCAGATGCGGTGGAGACTGTGAGCCATGTACTACTTTGCTGCCCTTTTTATTCAGATCTCCGCCTTAAGTTCATCTCTCCACTTTTATTCAATTTTTTTTTGAGCCCAGAAGCTATGATTTTACAATATTTAATGGCAGATTCAGAATCACGGATCACTGCTAAGGTCGCCTCGTTCTACGCAGCTGCTATGGCTCATAGGAGAGACCTAGTGCGTTGTTTATCAGATCAAGGTTCTAGCTAGATTATTATGTGGACCCGGTTTTAGCCTTTTAGCTTTCTCACTATGCTACACTGTATTGTATTCTACCTCCACTCTGACATTCACAGGATCTGTAATTATACTGCTGGTCTTGGACTGTAATAAAGATTTTACAATCCAAGCCTACCCATTGTGACATTATTCTGAATTCTTGTTCTGTTTTCCATCAGAGGTACAGTTGGCTGGATGTGGACATGCTGGTGGCCAGGTTATAGAACACCCTTCCTCAGAAGGGCAGTTGGCCCTCTCTCTAGTGGCTCTTTGGTGTTCTTTGAAGACTTTGTTTCACTAAGCTTTTGGCTGATTTTACCTGCAATCAGACAGTTGTTTAATCCAACTTTCTGTCCCTATATTTCTGTTTTGTTTTTAATTGAGCTTTCAGATGACGTTTGAGTGCTAGTTTCTCAGTTTTGTGTCTCCTGGAAAAAATCCATTTTGTTTATTCATCATGCAATAAAAGTGCAATTTCAGCACATCCCCATGTTCTGCCCACTGCTTGCCACCTGATCAATTACATTTGTGGTGGACGTTGTTTGCATGATGGAGAGTACTTCTGACAGCATGTAGCTGACTGCACAGACACAATGTGCATGTACAGGATAGGAAGTAGGGGTGAGGGGAGGAAAGGTGCAGCTGAGAAGGAGAGGAGCAAACAGTACCCTGATCCATCACTATCAGGCCACACCCACTGGTGTGACTGCATAGAAATGCAATTTTTTGGGACGCTGCAATAGAAAACCCTAATGGTATAAATACATTGTTGCAAACCACTAATAAAAAAACTTGCAAAACTCATGCAAAACAGCTTGTGTCTGAATACATCCTTAGCTGTACTCTCCTTCCATTGGATTTAAAAAAAAAATATTGGGGGGGATTCGCTCATTATTGTTAAACTTCGGATTGTGAGCTGCCCCAAGGTGCCGAATGGTGACAAACATTTTGATAAAAATATGACTCCTGTCCACTGCCTCTTCTTGTTTTGCAGCAAGAGAATCAGGTTTTTGGACTTTCCCTCCTCTATGGGTTGCCAATGCATTTGGCCAGGTGGTCACATGCACTGAGCACAACTGCATTAAAATGAGCAGCAGGAATTTGAAGCTGAAGCTGAAAGTGAAAAGGCAGTGCAGAAAGTTGGAGAGATTAATAAACGAGCTGCTTTTGCTGTAGTTTTGGTATCCTGGTGTAATAAGCTGTACAGACCTTTCATCATAGGTAGGGACACTTATTATAAATGAGTCACTGGTGTGAACCTGTATAGTCCCAAGTGTGTAGAAACGTATTGACACTGAGAAGAATGACAAAAAGCTAACCACTTAATTATAGTCCAAAGTACATCCAACAGCCACGCACATACATTCTGTCCTGGCAAATGTGCCCATCAAGCTCTGACGTTAATTAACATTGCAAAAATGGCTAGTTGAAAAAGTGATGTCGAGATGTGAAAAGTAACCAACTCCAAGCAATCATAGCACCTCTGCATGCAGCAAACCTAGCAGGCACATGGAACTTCTCATTCACTTTTATGATTTTAGCTACACTAAACTACTTTTGGAATATGTCTCAGATGCAGCTAGGGTGATAAAATAAGTGATAAAACCTTGGTCACCCCTATTGAGAGAGAAATGAATACTCTTAGAGTTAAAATATCACAGCTCCACAGATAGCAAATGCACAACCTTTGGAACTGCAGAGGAAAATACATCCTGGCACTGAACTACTAGTGCTTGGTTAATGGATGTTTGTAAGTACCAAAGTCTCTGCTGGTGATAAAATATCACATTTCTGTAAATTTTATAACTGTGTCTTAAAAGTTTGACAGCCAACAAATAGGTTGGCTGTCCCATGTGACTATAATCTTTTTACTGATCGCCTGATAGTCCAAAAAATTTAGTATGACAATATTCTTATCATACAGTATATTACCTAAACTGGAGTAGCACAGGAATGCTTAGTGGCAATTTTTCTTAGCAAGTCATTGCTAGCAAAATTGGTATTTGCGTGAAGATAGATGATACTACATGTACCTATTGAAATCTATGGCTTTATGTGTCAGTAGGATGGAATGGAATGGGATGGAATTAATATCAATGATGTTCATTTCCTCAAGTGAAAATAGCATATTCCAAGTATAAAGATAAGCATCTCATGTATGGCAACAAGTTTCTAAACAGTTATCTTGAATCTACAGGGAAAATTGTGTTCCTCAACCCATCTTGTACAGTGTGTGTTTGGCTATGGCTTCATTTTTGGAGGGCTGGGCCAGTCACCAATAGGGATGGAAAGATCTGGCAATTTCAGTTCTCTCAGTTTCCCTTTGTTCTAATCTTAAATTTGGTTCTCCACGTATCTGCAGCAGTTTGCAATTTTTTTAAAAAAAATCCTCATGGAAATTCTTCAGCATTTTGGTGCAAATTTCTCCTAATAAACACATTTTTGTAGGCAGTTTTGACTAATGTACACATTTTTGCAAGCAATTTCTCCTAATATAATGCATTTATGTATGTTATTTTCACGAATATATTCATTTTTATGCATATTTCCCCTCTTATATTACATTTTTGTAAACATTGGCTGGTTGGAGAACTTCATTGCAAAATCAGGTAAGTGCAACTTGAAAGATGGCTATGCTTTAGTTCTCATGTTTCAGAAAATGAGAATTTAAAAGATTCAGCTTTAAATGCGAACTGAATCCATTTTCTCCCCCATTAGTCAGCTGCTTTGTGAAGCACAGTCAATCACAGACAGGGATAATTGTTCACACTTCCAATCTGCAGTAGGAAGCTACTCATCCACCTGATTTTCAACAGTGTAAGTCTAGCTGGATGCCAGTGGGCTCAAGTAAGATTTTAATGGTTCCAGTTCCTAAATTCACCACTACAAAGGAGCATTACTCTGTGCTGTTGCATTGTAGAAATCCACCTATTGTTTTCATTTGGCTTTAATAGATCATAACTGGCAGGTCTGGCAGAGATTGAAGGGAAGAAGGAAGACATAAAATACCATGATGAGCATCAGAGCAGCAAAGGGAGGGATGCTCAGATCAACCTCTCACGCTTACTGGTTTGAGGGACCTGGGATAAGGTCCCCCTCCTCCATGGCCCTTGATGGTCTTACTGACACCAAGGCATGCCTTTAAGATGTGTGAGCACTGAATATCAGTTATGTTAGTGATCTGATGCTTGGAGGGTTAGGCTACCTGCATAAGTCAAGCAGCAGATGTGGTTTCCGTCTCATACATCTTATCTGTGTAGCAAATATACCCACACTGTTAATTAGTTAAACTGTAATTCCTCTATGAATATTGCAAATCAGGCAGAGTTGTGGCCCCACAGTTCATTTGATTTACTGTTTCTCTCTGCTCCATTCCAGGGTGGTGGAAGCAAAGCAGAGATACTTGCAAGGTATCATACAATTAAACCTAGTTCACAAAACAGGGAAGGAGCCCGATAACCTGGCACCCTGCATGATAACAAGTGGAATGGTTGGTAAAAAAAAGAAAGGGGGAAAAAGAGGAAACACAGCTAAGATAAATCCCACAGACATTAAATGGAGGAGTAGGGTAATGCCAGTAGCTGGATAGCCAGTAGCTCCTTCTCCCAGACTATGTAATTTTGTTCAGAGTCTGTCAGCTTCTGGGAGAAGTACACACAAGGATGCAGCCCACCCCCTTTCCTGGAGGGCTGTAACAACACTGGTCCAATCACTCCGTCCAAGGCATCCATTTCACCTACAGAAGGTTGGTGGAGGTTGGCATGTTGTAGTATTGGTTCTGAGAAGAACAACAACTTCAAATGCTCAAAATCCTGTTGGGCAGCTTCAGTCCATAGAAAAGGACCAGCTCCTTTTAGGCAGTCTGTTAGTGGGGCTGTCATGTTGGAGAAGGCAATGATGAAGCATCTATAGTAGTGGGTGAACACCATAAGTCTTTTTTGGCTTTGGGGGGTGCCAGGAGACCACACAACACACCTTTTCCAGATCCATCTCTACTTCTGTGCAGGTAATACAATATCCCAGAAAGTCCAGGGTGGTTAGATCAAACCCACACTTCTCCAACTCGGTGTACAGGGGATGCTCTCTCAGTCTCTGCATCACAGCCCTCACATGAGCCTTGTGCTGTTCTGGGAAGTTAGAGTAAATAAGGATGTCATCTAGATAGACTATCATAAAGCAATCTAAGTAGTTCCGAAAGATGTCATTCATAAAATTCTGGAAGACAGCAGAGGCATTTGATAGTCCAAAAGGCATGGTCAGGTACTTGAAATGGCCATACTGAGTCTTGAAGCCAGTTTTCCACACATCCCCTTCCCTTATCCTGACAAGATTGTAGGCTCTGCATAGGTCCAACTTGGTGTATGTCTTTGCTGTTTGCAGTCTCTCCAGCATCTCGTTCATAAGGGAGAGTGGGTTGCTTATTGGGGATGGTGATTTTATTCAGCTCCAGTAGTCATGGTGGGGCAAAGTTCCCTGCTCTTTTTCTTGACAAACAGCAAAAGGGCCCCAGCTGGGGACTTTGATGGTTGAATGAAACCCCGCTTCAAGTTAACATCGAGAAAGTCCCTTAGAACTGCCAACTCTGGCTCTGATAGTGAGTAGATGCAACCAGAGGGGATTTGGGGCCCCAGGAGCAAGTCTATGGCACAATCATAGGGCTGATGGGGGGCAACTGGTCTGCCTCTTCTTGTCAAATGCATCAGAGAAGTCCTGGTACTTTGAAGGTGGGGGTGGTGCAGCAGGCAATGGAGTGACTGCTGCCAACACCACATTCACTTCTGTGGGCTGACAGCACTGTTGGCAATAGTCTGACTGAGGCTTCCCCCTCAGGAAATCGCAGGATCATGTAGCATCAGCCAGATCATTCCCAGGACCACTGGGAAGCACAAAAAGGTGGCCAAATAAAAGGACAGCTTCTCAAGATGTCCGGCACATCCATTTGCAGTCTGATGGTTGCCTATGTGATGGCTCCCGAGGCTAGGAGCCATCCTTCAATGGTCTCCACAGGTAGAGGCACCTCCAGAATATTGATGGGAATGTTGTGTTGCTTTGCAAAGTCCATGAAGTCCAAGTCCATGAAGTTGCTGGATGTTCCCAAATCCACTATATATAGCACTTGGACACTTTGTCTGGATGGCAGAGCCAGGCAGACTGGCAGGTGCAAGGCTGGCCTGGGTGGGGCAGGAATGTCATGAGGTCCTTGGCTTACAGTTGATCCCAGCTCTTGGACCAACTTCGAAGGCAGACCTTTGCTAGATGTCCTGCCTTCCCACAATACAGGCATAGCCCCTCTTGATGCCCCTTCTCTTTCTCCTTCTCTGTCAGACATGGCTGTGCCTCATCAATTTGCATGGGTTCCTCCCATGATGGAGTGGAGGTTCCCATGCTAGGAGAGACATGCATGTGAGGAAGAGGTATGGGGGGCAAAGGCAAAGTCTAGGAAGTCCGGCATTCCAGTTGGCAACCTTCAAGTCTGCTGTCCATCTGCAAGCACAGCTGGATGAGTTCTGATAAGGTGTTGGGAGCTGAAGTTCATGTCTATTCATCCAGTATCTCATTGCTGAGGCCCTTTTGGTGTTGGTACATCTGAGTTAACTCATTCCGATCCACTTCTTGCACCAGAATTCAAAATGCATTCATGTAAGTCCCAACTGAGTTTTCCCCCTGCCGCAGGTTTCCCAGCTGGTGAGATACAATCTGAGGGATCTCAAAAGATTTCTGCCACGGCAACAATAACATTATCATACTGTGACAACAAAAGGTTGTCTTGAAGCAGCGGAAGGGTTGACCACTGGCTGCCTCCCCCTCCAGTAGGTTGATCACAAAAGCCACGTTCAGCAAGTTGTTGGGAAAGTCTAACTGTCACACTCTGATGTACAGTTCACACTGCACAATGAAAGTTGTAAATTGCTCCTGCTGTATAAGAGGGGAATCCCAATGGGCATCTTAATAATAATAATAATAAACTTTAATTTATAGGCCGCCTATCTAGCCAATGGCCACTCTTGACGCAGAGCGCAGGCATTGCCTGAGCTGGAGCAGCCCCTGTTGCAAGGCTGTCACCATGTTCCCAAGCTGGGTCACTTGGAGTTGCAGGTTCTAGTTCTCCACTCAAAGGGCTTCTTTCCAAAGAGTCTTGGTCTTGGTGCAGAGTTGCTGAAGCTTGGCTATCAAGGACTCTCTGGCGCTGTGGTAGCCCTCCTCCATCCCACCGTTTGCCTCCATCTCTGTCATGGTGTTGTTGGGTAGAGTAGGTAGGGGCTGCAACAAACTGTCCTGCCCAAACACCCTGAAGTCAATCATGAATGAGGAGCTGTGCTTTTTTTAATAGATTTATTAAAAGATTTTGGTTCAGAGTGCTTCATGAATCAGCTTGCAGGTTACACAGGATTCAGCATCATTACTAGGCTAGACTAGACACAGCTGTACTGCACTAAGTCATTGTTGCAGCAACTAGATGCATCCCCTCACCCAGCTTAAGTAAGGTTGTGCAGGCGCCCTGCTTGAGTAAACTGAGTATCACTGTTGAGAGTGGGCATGCACCCAAAAGCTCTGCCTCAGTGGAGCCATTGGGGCGTGTTGTTCTTGCTAGCACTGTCACCCCTGAAAGCAAGGCGAGGATGGCCACTCTGCCTCAGCTGAACCCTCCTTGTTTGAAGGACATGCAGAGGAAGCAGCAGAGCAGGCATGGGTAGAGGAGGTGTGTTAGGTGGGGTGGCAATTGCCTGACTGGGCTAATCCTCCTCATGGGTAACCGGAGCTTCAGGGGCAGAACTGTCACTGTCCAGAGCAAGAGAGTTCTCAGAGTCCTGCGTACCTGGTGGCTCAATGGAGGAAGCATCTGTTCATTCAAACTCCTCCTCCTCCTCTGCCATTTTGCTCCTCCATCCCTGTTCTACTAGGCCCATGATACCCACCAAGTAGTAAGTGGGAGGATTCAGTCTTACAGGTACTGTTCCTTTGTGAGTGTCTTGGTGTGGAAGGAAGAGTGGAAGGATGCAAGGAAGCCATTTGTGAAGTAATAGAACCCCACAGGATCAAACCCACCTGTGCTTGGTTGGGAGAGGGGAGGAGATGCAGTGTCTTCTCCTTCCCTGTCTTCTTCCCAACCATATGCTTAAAATAGGGTTTTAACAACTCTTACGCTACCCCCTGGGTAGATTGGTTCCCAGATCAGCACAGGGTGGATCAGCCATAAATCAGGGCCAAGGGGTAGAACAGGGGGCCTGTGCACAGCTCTAGTTTATTTCTCTCAATATACATATTTTGGATGCAGTTTTGCCCAACAGACATGTTTGCAAGCAATTTACCATATTAGAATGTATTTTTCTATGTCATTTTCACTAACATGAATTTTTATGCATACGTCCCCCTATTTGGTTGGAGAACTACATCATCAAATTTGGCAAAGTGCAAATTTTGAAGGATTTACTTATTTATTTTATTAAACTTGTATACCGCCCCATAGCCAAAGCTCTCTGGGCGGTTTACAATAACTAAAAACAAATACAATTTAAAATACATCTTTTAAAAACAATTTAAAACACAATTTAAAAATTTAAAACAATATAGAACACATGCTAAAATGCCTGGGAGAAGAGGAAAGTCTTGACCTGGTGCCGAAAAGATAACAGTGTTGGCTTGCCATCCCTGGTCTGGTGCAATAGGACCAGACTTGCAGCACCCTGGCAGGCTGCAAAGCACCACTAGTGGCATAGTGTGGTGGGGACTCATAGCAGTGGCTGGTGCAAGTGTATATTGTCCAAGCCAATTTGTGATGTCAAAGGGCAAGGCTCTTTCTGCAGACAATGACAACTCCATTTGGGTGAAAGGTACAGGGGTTTTTTTAACTAGTAAGCAAAGCATACGAAATCAGAAATTAATCTTACATTCCTGTTGCTGCTGGGGGGCCCTCAGAATGACAGCAAATTATCCCCTATAAGGAGGTGGCCTGAAGTAGTACCGTGATCAGTGGCCTATGCTGAGTTTTGATATGGGACAGTTTTGCAGGGTTTTTTTATATGGTTAAATGCTAATGATCCACACCTGTTATTTGCATTATATTTTAGTTCTTATGATAATGTTTATGTTCTCTCATGGCCAAAACAGCACTTAACTTGTGAGAAGTAGCTAAGATATATGTCTGACTAATGATTTTGGTAGCATGCGGGGAGGCTATGGGATGTGATTATAATGAGCTTATCCTTGTGAAAGAGTCAAATTGTCAACATCCCCATGCACTGCCTGGGACATACTACTCAAAGAATATTTTACAAAATAGTTAAGTATTATTGTCAGGCTTTAACCAGTTATATGCCATTGGCCTAAGAGGATCCCTAGGCATGCAAGGAGCAAGTGTGGCGCACCAATAACTAAGCCTCCTCGAACTACAGACCCATCTTCTAGATATGCCAATACAAGGGTGTTTGTTTCAGCAGTGCAGCAGAAGCAGTTCAAGCAGGTGGCTGGGGCACCTAGAAGCTACCTTGGGCAAGCAGTGGAGGAATAGCCTGTTCCCTCTGCATCCCCCAATCTGCTGTCTGATCTAAGAGTCACAGAGTGGTCCATAGTAGAACCACCTGACAGTGCTAACTTGTCCTGTGACAAAATGATGGAGTGGCACATCTGGAGATGATAGTGGACATGACTTCTCACCCATGTCAGGCAATATGCTAACTTCAGCCAGGCTGCCACACTTGGTTTGAAAGTACTCAAAGAGAAGAAGGATGGCTGAATCCCAGGGATCCCTGCAGATATTAGAAACAAATTGTCCTCCAGAAATGACAATGTGTGGTGAGAAGAATGGGTGTGACATCTTGCTTTCATAAGATACCTCTTACTGCTGGATAGTGCATTACCCCTTAGAAGCTTTTGCAGGTGTGTGTGTGTTTCCTCTGAGTGACATGACAGAAAGTTGGAGCAATCTGAGGTCACACACTTGTTTTCTGAAATAATTGCTTACAATTTGGAAGCTTCAGCTTAGATTTCTAACGATGCCCTTCATCTCTGTGTTAAAGCTCTCTTGTACCAGTCCTTCCATATCCTGCCAAGACAGAAGGAAAAAAAAGGGGGGGGAATCCATGTTTTCAAGAGAATTGAGCAGAAGTCTCTGGACCTCCAAGGCACTTAGCTAGAACCTAGAGAGGGCAAGATATATGGTGTCACAACCATTCAAATATTCCAAAGCAACAAGCCATTTACTGTAAACTTCTGTGAAAGTCAAGTAAATAAATAACAATGAAATGGAACCAAAATGCTTCTTTTGGCTAGGAAATAAGCATTTGGTGTATTATTTTTCTGTGTGCCATGAACATTAACTTTGCAAAAATCAGTTTAGGTGTTTAATTTTTTAAGCCATGTAAATTTAATTTTTACTGATTACGATTATTCTGAATACAGAGCCTCTGATGTAGGGGGCCATGTTCATGCATTGAATATGTTCAGCTCTACATGTGCATGGGATCTGGCAATTTTTGCTTCCAGTAGTAGCCCTTGTACAGTGCGGATATTGCCTTGGAGAGTCCCCTGATCCTCGGGAGTGGCTTCCAGTGGGTACATAATCATGATTACATAATAATCCTAGCAAGTATTTTCTCATTACCACAGTAAAGAAAAATGCATTATTCTGTCAGAAGTCTAGATTGGGCACAAAAATACAAGAATCGCAAATAGTATCTAAGTCTAATTCTGGTGCTGAAGGGGCTAAAAGGGGGAAAGCAGGCTTACAATGGCTACCAGCCATGACAGCTATGCTCTACCTCCACTATCGGAGGCAGCATGCCTCTGTGTTAGGGTTGCCAATCTCAGGGCCTGAGATTGATCCTGTATCTTTAGGAGAAGAGAAAGTCAGCCAAGTGCAGGTGTTCTTGCAACACTGTAATGGGAAAAACCACAAGGTGGAATTCCCCCTTCCCCCTGCACAACTTTTAAAGATACAGAAGACCTCCTGGAGGCTGAGCCTGGCAACCAAGAGGTCTTCTGTGTCTTTAAAAGGTGTGCAGGGGGAAGGGAGAATTCCACCTTGTGGTTTTTCCCATTACAGTGTTGCAAGAACACCTGCACTTGGCTGACTTTCTCTTCTCCTAAAGATACAGGATCAGTCTCAGGCCCTGAGCCTGGCAACCCTACTCTGTGTCCCAGTTGATAGGAATCACAAGTGGGGAGAACGGCACAATCCAAAGCATATTTATTCAGAAAAGTCCAATTATTTCAAGAAGGGCTTACTTTAAATGCATGACATTAAATGTGTGTTTGCATTTAACACATAGGTTATTAAAGATGAAAACAGTGGCAGGTGGGGGAAAAGATATTATAATCAGGGGTGCAACAGATGGGAATGGAAAAAGTAACCTGTTCTTCTCCTGCTCTGATCCTGAGGAAAGTCCATCCTCTAAAGCTGTTGTTTGCATTGGAAGGAAACTCCCCATTGGGGCCATTGAGACATTACCATGTTTGCTTAGGACACATGCATCTGAACACATTTGCAGATTACTTTTCTGTGCTCGAGGAATACTCAATAATGATGGGGGGGGTAGATATTTAGCTCATATGTTGTAAACATTTCCCATTGCAATCCTGGCTCTATTTCAGAGGACTGGCTGCTATCTGTCTGATAGAGCTGACCTAGAACTAGCACATTTTAACCAAACACAAGGGAGCCAAGTGTAGCAATTGTTTAGTCAGGATAGCAGAGTGCTCATGTAAAGTGCTCAAGGGGGCAACAGGGATCAGATGAGAGCATTTCAAGAAAGGAAGGTTTATTGGGAAGATATAACAAATGCCACTTCCGGGAAGGGTGACTTCGCTTGTGCCTGCTTTTTGAGACGAGCTCTCGTCTCAGAAGAAGCTTTTTCAGTTTTAAAATCAGTCAGAACGTTCTTTTTGACTGGTAAAGATTTTCTCCCGGGCAGGGAGAAACGTAGAGATTAACCACAAAAGCCTGTTTTTGTTGGGAGGACTGGATTTCATTAATTTATGACAGAAAGTTCAGCCAGCAATGACGGACAGACTTCCAACAAGCTCTAACTGATTAAGCGACACGTTTATCTTTTCTTCAAAGAAAAATGGACTTTAACAGGCAAGCATCCTTCTTTCTATTTTTTTTCCACTTGGTTTAAATCGTTGCAGCAAAAAGAGATTTGTCAATGAATCAGCTATAAAGAATTTCTGGGTGAGTTATAACTCTTCTCTTTTATTCACGAAATTAAGGAGGAAAGAAATTGAAAAAGCCTATCTTTGTTTTTATTGCAAAAAGCTGGCCTGGAAGTGCATTCTAAAGATATAAACGGAAGAGGGATTTCTATTTCGAGGAGGGAAAAAAATAAATAAATTTGATTTATGAACTTTGGAGTATTATATGTCTGGGACTATTTTCTTTTTGGTCTATTTCATTTTGACGAATCTACTTGTTCACGACGCCACTAACTGTTTTGAAGCTGGGAACTAAATTTGTTTTGTATTCCTGAACATATAAGAGATAAGGCAGGCTGTGCTGTCTACACTGTGATGTCATCAAGCCTGGAATATTAACCCAATTGTGGCTGAAATAATTTTTGTTTTTGTGGTTTTAAGAATGGCAATCAGGAAAGTGGCTGAGACCATGGAAGAAATTATGTTTCAGAAAATAATGGATGAGATTGAGATAACGAAACAAACCCTGAGACAGGGTAGACAGGAGATGAAAATTGAATTTGGCAAAATGACGCAGGAGCTTAAAGAAATAGGGGATCTTGTAAGAGAGGGGATTGATGAGATTAGAGATGAGAAAAGTAAAATTAAAGGGAAGATACAAGCCCTGGAGATTGGAACAAATGTGGAATTGGAAAAAGATCTGGAGTTTATGGATATTAGAAACAAAGTTTACTGTTTGGAATTCAACGTTGTCTCTGAAGAAATTAATGAAGATATTAGAGATAAAGTTATCAATGTCTTGGATAATTTTTTGGACTGGAATGATGTGATGGAGCTTGACATAGAAAAAATCTATGGAATTAACTACAGATATGTGACAATGGAAAAATTCTTAAGAGATGAGCCAGTGCATTTTGTAAAAAAGAAGAACAGAGATATATGACTTTACAACAATATTTCAGCAACATATTCAGAATTGATGGCAAGGAAATATTTGTGATAAAGGAAATTCCCATCAGACTCTTATTATATGACTATGGCTATGACAGCAAGATTAATATGGGATACTGATAATGGAAGAATGGCTACTGAAATTACTGGACTTAACAGGACTATTGAAGATGGAAGATGGAATTAATATTGATAATGGAAGAATGGCGATTGAAATTATTGGATCTAACAGGTTTGATGAGATGGATCAATCTATATGTTTATTTGGACTATGGCTATGACAACAAGATTATTATGGGATACTGATAATGGAAGAATGGCTACTGAAATTACTGGACTTAACAGGATTATTGATAATGGAAGATGGAATTAACATTGATAATGGAAGAATGGCTATTGAAATTATTGGACCTAACAGATTTGAATGAGATGGATTAATCGACATGTTTATTTGGAGAAAAATTGAAAGATATCTCTCTCAAGGAACTGAAACCTCTCTTTGACTTTTTGTGGAAAGAATAAAGTAATGTTTATGAGATTTGATGATTAATTAAGATAACTACTGGAGGAAAGTGATTTTATAATATAATTTAGGAGACAGGATTGTTATATATTGTAGACTTATAACTGATCTGCGACAAATTGGAAGTCAACATTTTATTTTATTGTTTAATTATTTTTGTTTTGTTTTGTTTTTTGTCTTTGAAAATTTGAATAAAAATTAATGATAAAAAAGGAAGATATAACAAATGCCAATTAAATACTTAACAATTGAAGGCTTCCCAAGAAGGGAGTGAGGAAAAGATGGACGGGTTGAGGCTGAGGGTGTGGTGCAGATCTACAGTACAGTGTGACTTTGGCTTCGGAGAGGAAAGGAGGAATTCACAGTAGGCTCAAGAAAAACAGGAAATGAGATTTTAAAAAATATAGGAAGCTGCTTTATGAGAGTCAGACCATTGGTCCATCTAACTCAGCATCTACCCTGACTGGCAGCAGCTCTTTAGGGTTTTAGACAGGGGACATTCCCAGCCCTACCAAGAGATGCGAGGGAGTGAATATAGGACCTTCTGTCTGCAAAGCATTAGCTACAGCAGAGAAAGGGAATGTTTACTGAAGCTTCCTTAAGTTCTGTCTCAAGACTGGAGAAGGGGGAAATGATTCAGAGCTGCAGCGAAGGACACACAGCCGGCAGTTCGTAAACTTAGTGGGAGGAGAGGCATAGGAACTGGGAACTGTGTGTGTGTGTGTGTTTTATGGAGGTCAGACCAGAACTCAAGAGGGGAAGAAGGAACTTAGGGAATTCTGGCCTACCAGGCCAGTTATAGACTTGAGCAGGAAAATGGATTATTGTACAAAAGAGTAGTGCTAAAAGGGCAATTTCCAGGTGTGCCCTCAAAAGAGGTTATTGCGTTACAAAGATGGTGTCTAGATTGCAGTGGAATTTACAGGACTTCTGAGAGGAAGCACTTGAAATTTCATGTTCCTCACAGCCAATTAATAGGTAGAACAGCAAGGTTTTGATTAGATTAGAAAGTGGTCATTATGATCTCAGGAGGTCATATGCTACCTGAATAGGGGGTAGGGCCACTCGCTTGCTCATGTCAACAGAGGATTCTCATGGGAAATTTGCAGATTTATAACCATCTCCATCATTAGAAGGTGAAAGGAACAGTGGTGAAGTCTGAATGCTCATCATGGTTGAGGTAGAAAGCAATGATTTTGGGGTGAGCGATCTGCTCAATATGAATCCCGTGGGTGTCAGCTCATAACCCTTGATTGGTCTGATATATCCAACATAATCTCCTTCCTGTGTTGCTGGGTATGTTTTCCTGTACTGTAACTATTTCCAGGTCAGGCAGAGTAATCTTATACTCACATTGGATCAGGAACAGAGATACACGTTGCTGCTACACTGGTACAATGGCTCAGGAATGGAAGGAGGAACACACGACCAGAAAAAACAAAACTGGCATGAAAATGACACTGTAGTTCTCCTCCATGTCATGCATGTGTGAAGGAGGCTTTTATTGTCTGACTCTTGGAAGGAGATCACAGAAATGTGATCTAGTCGAGTATTGTCTTATTCAAACAACAAATACTTAGAGTGAATCTTTAATGGTTGTCTAACTTTGTCTCACCTGTGTGGAGACTGAGAGACTGAGATCCAAGTCAAACATGACCTGGGACTCCTTCAGGTTCTGGTATGCTAGAAAAACATGGAATGGAGCAATGGTGGCTAGTGGTCATTGGGATGGACAGGATAGTTGGCAAGGAGACCAAGTCAGACCCAATAGCAAGCAGAGCCAACTGATTCTAGATTTGCCCCTATCCTCTGCCCTGTTGAGTTCTATAAGGGCAACACTGAAACCAAGAAGGAGGAAGAACAAAAAACCTCAGAGATATACTGGTTAGAAGTACTTTCAGAGAGAATCTGCAGCAGTCCAGGACTGGAGTTGGCACAAACGCCCCCATAGGACATCACCCCTGTGGGCACTGTGTCTACTGCAAATATACATAGAAGAAGAAAGGATTTACTAATCCTACTAATCAGAAGCAATATATCTTGAAACATTTTTCCACATGCAACACATCCAATGTCATATACATCATTCAATGAAGCTGTCCAAAATTGTACGTAGGAGAGACCAGCAGAGTTCTAAAAAAATGGGTTGGTGAATATGTAAGTAACATCAAAAACAGCAGAACAGGAGCTCCCCTGGTCGAGCATTACGTCAGATGTGGACACTCTGACAGATTTCAGTTTTTGGGTGTTAGAAAAGGTAAATGTGTGTGACACACAGATTTTACTGAGGAGAGAACTGGCTTGGATCCTAGAACTCAACATGCTAGTCCCTAGTAGATTAAACAAAGAGTTGGAGCTTTTATGAATCTTACACTTCGGTGATGTTCCCTTAGACACAGCTGTAGTCTATTTCCCTGTCTTAGAGCCTAAAGGCAGTTGAAAATACGTATATAATCCTATGCTTGTGGTCAGAATTGTTACATGGATAATTCCTTATTGCAAAGAATCTCCATTTAGATTATTTGAAACATCTAGCTATAAGATAATTTCGAAGTTACACCTTACCTCCGGTGTGTGAGTATAATGGTTGCTGTGTTTTTCCCCATACCATGTGATATTGAATTACTGAATACATATCTGTATGTTTTAACATTTAGCCCCTGACGAAGGCCAAACCTGAGGTGACCGAAACGCGTTGGGCTCGCTTCCTTTTAATAAACCACTTTGGATTACTTTTACAAGCATTTTTTCTTCGGCATCATGGGATTCCCCCCCTTTTTGTTCTTTCTCCCAAGCAGTGCCATGCCCTGAACTGGTTGCAAGAAAGAAGGCAGGCAGTTGGGGGCAGGCTGAGTGCAGGCTCAGGTTAGTGGGGCAGTGCCCCATTTGCCCTAATGGGCCAGCCTCCACTGGAATGGACTTCTAATACAGTAGAACTTCTTGCAGGTAGAGAAGTGAAACAAACAGATAGTGGCTTTGGTTCAAATCCCCACACAGCCATGAAGCTCACTGGGTGACCTTGGGCCAGTCACTGCCTCAGCTTCAGAGGAAGGCAATGGTAAACCCCCTTTGAATACTGCTGTGATGCCCCTGTATTTTTATGACTGTAAATGTGGTAAGTGTAGGTTTATTAAGGTATATATGGTAAGTGGATTGAGTTAGAGGGGGGAGTACATGGGTTAGAATGCTGGAGAATGCTGTATGATGATTGGCTGAGCGTTTGAATGGCTGAAGGTATAAATGAGAGGATGACAGTTGGTTCAGTGTTCTGTTTTGTGGGGGAGTTGTGGGCAGTTGGTTGTGGAGTGTGGATTGGAGTTGGTTGTGGGTTGGATTATATTTGGCTGGTATTTAGGCAGAATATATAAGACTGGAAACATAAAGAGTGACACTATATGAAACCATATGCTTGTTGAACATTCCTAAATTTGTTATTTCCTGGTGTTATCAAATAAATACTTTTATTGGTTTACCAAAAGCCTGGTCCTTGGCTGGGGGGATTCACAGACCAGAAGGGAGGACAGGGTAATTACCAAGGCTGGAGGGAAACAGTATCAAATGGTGGCAGCAGTGAAGAGGTAACATCATCAAGTATCCAGAGCAACTCAGGATTGTATGCTTTATAGACAAAGATACAAGGGGGTTGTGGACAGCAAGGGCACCCAGACACAAAGTAACAAGCCATAGGGAGACTAAGGCAAAGTCTCTAGCAGTATTGTGTACAGGGAGTGACTGGTGGTGCTGCCTAGCAGTGGGATCTTGTGAGATCTGTGCTAGGGTGAGCTAAAGAAAAAAAAATAAAAACTAACATTCTGACTGCTGGTAGCCATGGGTGGGAGTCTGACAGGTGGTGCCAGAGGAGGAAAATTACAACCGCTTACCGTGAAAACCCTATTCATAGGGTCGCCATAAGTTGGGATTGACTTGAAGGCAGCCCATTTCTATTTTCTCTACATGTAAAGCTGTAGAGAAAAGAACAAACTCCACCACGTGGTGGAAGCAGAAAGTGCAACGAAAACTTAGTGTCCAAATTCAGCATGCCACACTCATTTGCCTGTTGGATAGAGTTGCACTCTATGTTTTACTGCAACTGTTAGAATTAGTTAACACGAGAGTGCCTAGGCTACTTGTGCCTCCTCATCAGCTAGTTACCTGCACTAAGATCTCTGAAGAGCAGGGGGTCACAGATCTGGTCAGGGAAACACTGGAACTACTTTTTAATTTGTGAAGGGGAGAGAAGATTGAAGAGCTGAACTGTTCTTCTGCAGAATTCTTGCAACAGGGAATTACTAAGCTTTACTGACTGAATCACAACTGGTGAAATCACACCAAAGAGGAGAAGCTTGAAGCTACCATAGTACCTTAAATCTGGTTTAGCAATTCCTTTTGGCTTGCAGCTGCAGAGCCACAGAAGTATCTCTGCTGCCACCTGCTGGTTGGAGTTCCTTGTTGCAATGCAGGCCAGTTGGTGCTTCAACTTCTCTGCTGAAACCAGATATTGCAACACTCTCACATTCTGTGTCTGGAAGAACCCCACTCATTGGCTGCGTCCCTGAAGTGACTGTGAGTAAAGCCTAAGGGCACAGACTACCATTGGAATAGCTGGAGTTTAGGAGGAGGTCTTGGACTAATATATATTTTTGTACTGTTGCCTATGTTGCTAATCTCCTGTTGATTTACTGTTGTTTGTTAGCTAAGTAAATACTATGGCTTGCATGTATTTTAGGAGTGTGTGTTTTGAGGAAACACTGCTATTTAGACATCCAAATTGGAGTCCCAGGTTTCCTGGGTGGGGGCTTGAGCCTGTACAATATAAGAGAGAAATATCCCCTAGACACTGAACCCAGCCCTGGGTGCCAACCTGAGGGTGACATATAGTCACTTAGTGAGATGACATTTGAAATGGGCAATTCCTCAGCTCACAGTGTACATCGCTAGCTACTACACTTCTGATCACCATATCCCAATTGCCTGTTTGCCCAGGAAAAACAAAGCTAGGTTTTGGTGGCAGCTGATTTCCTAAAAGAATGAGCCAAATGCTTCTTTTGCTTTGGGAAACTACAAAGCAATAGACATAGGCAGATGAAATGGCTGCCATGCTAGAGTTGAGCAATGCATAGCTTTGAACTGGCCACTATAGGTTGTCATTCTCCTAAAGGTCCTTGAGTAGAAAGTTTGTCTCCTCTCCTATTTTATTTTAATAGGAGAATAGTTATTGATCCACTGAGGGAGAGGGATACTTCAAATGCACTGGCAGGGCAGCACTATAATGAGGCAAGCTGAGACTAATTGTCTCAAGTGACAGGCATGGAGGATTGATGAATTGGGGCCCCCTGGGGCCCCCTCATTTGCTTTGTTATTATATTTTATATTATAATATCTATATTATATTATGTTCTCATTATAACATCTATTATATTAAATGTATTATATTCCATTCTAGCTGCTGCCAACAGACACCCACCCAGCAAGGCTCTCCCCTGCCCCCCACACTTCTGTCCTGCCTCTTTCGAACCTCTGAGAAGTGGCCAAGGGTGGTGGCTGGGAGAGGGCTGCAATGCTCCTGCAGTTTGCTGACATATGCTATGGAGCCACAATGCTATCTTCTGGGCAGTGGTGTCATTGCCACTTACTGGGAGTGAGAGGGGGAGAGGCAAAGCAGTGGGCAGGTTGATGCATTGCGGGTGCTCAGGTGGA
Organism: Rhineura floridana; assembly: GCF_030035675.1. Lineage (NCBI taxonomy): Eukaryota > Metazoa > Chordata > Lepidosauria > Squamata > Rhineuridae > Rhineura > Rhineura floridana. Next base: position 32,261,045 of record NC_084486.1, on the reverse strand, counting down.
ACCAATCTGGCACTGCCATCTGTGCACCTGCACTTGCCAACCTCCCCACTGCATTGTCCTTCCCAGTAAATGGCAGTGATGAGTCTGCCTGGAAGGTAGCAGTGTGGCTCTGGGTCTGGTTTAAAATATAAGAGAGAGGGAGAGGGAGAGAGAGAGAGAGAGATTGATTAAACAGCATTTCCAGCCACTGTAGCCCTCTCCCAGCCACCTTGCACAGAATGCCTCACTCTGACGAAGGACCCTCTTGGGCTTTCCTCAGTGTGAGATAGGGAGGATGGGGAGAAACCACCAACCCTGTTACTACTAATACAGCAGCAAAACAAAGGGAGAAAATTAAGCGGGGGAGAGGAGGAGTGTGGGGGATGGCAGTTCTGACTGTGAACCACTTGCATTGGGATTATTATACCTCATACCACAGGAATTATTATACCTCTTCCGCATTTTTAAAGACAAGATTGGTATATCTCATCTCATATTTTCTTAGATATATCCTTCTTGAGAATATTAAAAATATCAATTCTGCATTTTCTTTTCTTTTTGTGAGCAATGGTGCAGACTTCCTTTTACATGTCTTGTAGCAACAAAAGTCAGCTAGACAGGAACGCAGATGATTAGCAAATCATGGAACAGTCATTTGTTTTCTCTGGAGAGAACATACAAATTGGGTCAATTAAACCTAAAACAGCAGAGGTCAGAGCTGGTACAGGCAAGAGCTGTGACATCTCCCACTTGAATCCTCCAATATCTTACGAACCAGAAAGGGGGGTGGAAGGGGGAAGAGACCGAACAGTCTTTTCAGTGCACCTGAAAATGGAAAGCAAACAAAACAAAAAAATCGATTAAGGAGAGGGTTGCCTAAAAATAGAACAATATTTTCAAGGTATGAGCCGGCCAAAGCCGGATCAGCAATTCACACAGGATATCTATTGTTTTGAAAACAATAAGATTTGCTGTAAGCTGATTTTTAAAGACCAAATCCTAATAAAGATAGTATTTGTAGGGCAAATTTTATTCATTCAGTGCATGTTGTATATATTATGTCAGTAATCCACACAACATTCCTTTAAAGTGGGCCAATATCATTGTCTCCATATTGCAGCTGTGGAGTTCAGGCTGAAAGAATAATGGCTTTGCCTAAGACCTCCTAGCAAGTTCATGCCTGAGCTGAGATTTTGCCCACTGACTTGCCCCCGCTCATACTCAGGCATGCCAATCGGAAGTGGGATTGAGGGAGGAAGGTACATGGCAAATATACCACAATATTCAAAGCCCTGCAAACCAGAGCAGAAGGTGTGTGGCTTCATCAGTCTTTTCAGTCCAGCAGACATCTACATTTCTCTGCAATTGAAAATGGAGAAGGGTGGAGAATTAGCTATGTCAACTGTAGGCTGATGAGCTGAGAGGTCCAAATTGCCCCCCACAGGGGAACAGAGCAGCTTTGGATCCAATGGATCCATGGCTGACTCTACCCTGCCCTGCCCTACCCTAGAACACATGATTTCTGGATGCTGTGCTTGCTACCACCAGCAGGAACACCACTGGTGGTAGCTTTCCACTCACTGAGTTTTCCACAGGTACAGCAGAGGTATCTGTTTAAGCAGAGTCCTTCTTCCCACACAGGCTGGTGGAGGCTAGAAGAGGGGCACTTCCATCATATCCTTATCACCTCCAGTAGACAACTTCAGGGGTTAGGGTTGTTTTGTAAGACTGCAATATATATATATATATATATATATATATATATATATATATATTGCAGTGGAGTGCAGAAATAACTAGTCTGTGAAGACTGGTAGTTGAAAGAATATAGAAACTTAAGGTGTATTACTACAAAGAGGAAAAATCATACATGCTGAGGCAGCCATGCGGCTTGTACTCAATGAGCCATTAACTAACTGAGAAGAAAGGAAGAGAAGGGAGGAAGGGGAGAAGCAAAGCCTGCAAAAACAACAGGCACTTTAGAGGAGGAATCAGGAGAGGAAAGAATAGATTGCCTTTCTGCCCCCACCCCCGGTTCAGGTTGCATGTTACATGCATTGGTGCTTTACTTCTAAGGAAGTAAGTAACTAGGATGTAGAGGATTCTGGGTATCTGAAAGAATTGGTTCTGGGCATTGCACCTCCAACTTAGTTAGAACTAGGTATGCCTTTCCAATCTACTATGTATTTCTATAAATAAAGTAGCTTTTCTTATTTTACCAATCTTAAGTTTCAGTGATCTAAATGCAGGGTAAAAGCCTGCTACTTAGGTAAATACACACAGCGGCACACACGCAGCTCAGATGCTATTTCTGCATATTTCCATAACACCGTCAAGCCCAAGATCTTATTTCTCCTGAACACGTTCAGAGTATCCTCTAGCTTGACTTCCCAGGAGGATCCCTCCGCCTGTGCAGCCTCTGAGACGGCTCCCGTCTTGGATGAAACTTTTTCAGTTTTAAATCCAGTCAGAAGGGTCTTTTTTGACTGGGGATAATTTCTTCCTGATAAGGAAGAAACGTGAGATTTCCCACACAGCTTTGTTGTGATTGTTGGAGACTGGAATTCGTCAGAATTGTCTGTGAAAGAAGGTCTTCCAGCAGCTCGGACGGAGCGAGGATTTCTAGCTAGCTCAGCTGAAAAAGTGACCCGTTTTTTTTTCTTTAAAGAAAAACGGTCTAACAGGCAAGCATTCTCCTGTCTACGCTTATTACTTTCTTATCTACACAGCTAAAGAGATTTGTCAAAGAACCAGCAATTAAGAAAACCTGGGTGAGCCAAAACTTTCCTTCTCTTTTACTCACGGAACTAAGGGGGAAGAAAATAAAAATAGCCTATCTTTTTTTATTGCAAAAAGCTGACATGGAAAATAGCATTATAAAGATTACAATGGATGAGGGTTTTCTTTTTGATTTATAAGACTTTTGTGTAATATATGTCTGGGACTATTTTTTCTGATCTACTTTTTTTTTTGACGAATCTGCTCATTTTTTCTGCTACTAGTTATTTGGACGCTGTGAACTAAAGCTGTTTTTGCACTTCTGGGCATATAAGAGATAAGGGCTGTCTAGAGTGTGACGCCAGTTGGTTTGAAAGATTAACTCCTTTGTAACTGGATAAAGAAATAAAGTGCTCTTTGCTTGGGACATTGAAAATTGAAGGAGTTTTGTTCCTTTGGCTTTAAGAATGACAATTAAGAAGATCATGGATGTACAAGAAGGGACTTTATCTTTAGACATGTTTCAGAAAATAATGAATGGGATTAACTCAATAAAACAAGAACTGAGAAATAATAGTCAAGCGTTGAGAATTGAATTTGATGAAATGAGACAGGAGCTGAAAGAAATTCAGGATTTTATGAGAAAGGAGAATAAAGATGGATCTGGAAAACCAAAAAAGGATGAAAGAGAAATTAAAGGCAAGGTTCAAACTATGGAGATTGGATTAAATATGGATATGGAAAAAGAGTTGGATTTCCTGGCTGTGATGGATCCTGGAGACAAATATTACGGTTTGGAACTCAGCGCTGTCCCTGAAGGAATTGAAGAGATTGGAGATAAAGATATTATCGGTTCAAAAAAATTCCTGGACTGGAAGGATTTGATGGAACTTGAAATGGAGAAAGCTAACAGAATTAATCCCTGTTTTGTGTCAATGGAAAAATCTTCAAGAGATGTGCTAGTGTATCATATAAAAAAGAGGAACAGAGATGCGGCTTTGCAACAATACTTCAGTGATACGTTCGGAACTGATGGCAAGAAAATATCTGTGAAAAAGGAAATTCCTATCAGACTCTTATTATATGACTATGACAGCAAGATTATTGGGCACGTAAAGATGGAAGATGGAACCAATACGGATAATGGAAGAAGAGCAATTTGAAATTACTGGACTTAGTAGACTTGATGAGTTGGATTAATTGACATGTTTATCTAGAAAAAAAATTGATGGACATATATCTCAAGGATTGGAAACTTCTCTTTGACTTTTTGTGGAAGAATAAAATGATATGATGTTAATGAGATTTGTAACCAATTAAAATAACTGCTGGAGGAAGGTGATTTTATAATCTATCAAGATACAGGCTTGTTATATATTATAGACTTATAGCTGAACAACGACAAATCGGAAGTCAATTTTTTTATATTTTTTTTCTTTTTATTGTATTAGTTATGGATTTGTGTTTTTTCTTTTTGTATTGTTTTGGTTTTGAAAATTTGAATAAAAATTAATTGGAAAAAAAAGAGTATCCTCTAGCTTCATGACCAACTACAAAGAAACAAGTGAGAGGCCTCCTTGGCACTGCAGGTTATTGTAGACAATGGATTCTGAATTATGCTAGCATTATATCTCTTTTGCAGGCTCTCTCTAACAGTCTGTTTCTGAGCCTTTACCTTGGACTAAGAATGAAGAGGATGCATTCATCCAACTCAAACAAGCTCTATCTGCTGCCTCAGCTCTAGGAGCGCCTGAATATACTAAGTCCTTTCTTCTATATTGTCATGAATACAACTTTGCTCAAGGTGTTCTTACACAGACTCATGGGAATAAGACTTGCCCTGTGGCTTATTACAGTTTTCCCCTGGACATTGTGGCAGCTGACCTCCCTCCCTGCCTCTAGTCAGTTGCTGCAGCTGCTCTTCTAGTAGAAAAGACTGCACCTTTAGTACTGGGTCACCCATTGACTGTTGCTGTACTACATGCAGTTTTAACTCTTTTGTTGCAAGGAAAAACCCAGCACCTCTCTTCTTCATGTTTGACTAAATATGAGACTGTTTTACTTGCCCCAGCAAATTTGTCTTTAACTCGTTGTGGCCCGCTTAATCCTGCCTCTCTTTTACCCCTGCAGGAAGATGGTGAACCCCACAATTGTGAGCAAATAGTGAACACTCTCACCAACTCTAGACCTGATTTTGTTGATCAACCCATTGCTAACTCTGATCTAGTTTTGTTCACAGATGGTTCCTGCCTCCAGGATGGTTCTGGTTCTTTAGTAGTGGGTTATGCTGTGTGCACACTCCATACTGTTCTTGAAGCACATTCTCTCCCCACTGTTAATTCCGCCCAAATTGCTGAACTTATAGCACTCACATGAGCATGAGTCTTGGGGTCTAAACAAACTATTACTGTTTACATTGATTCTAGGTATGCCTTTGGAGCATGCCATGATTTTGGCCAAATCTGGAAAAACAGAAGCTTTTTGACCTCCTCAGGCTCCCGGATGAGTCATGTCCCATTACTAGCCACTCTTTTGGATGCTGTTCAGCTTCCTTTTGCTATTGCTGCTGTTAAATGTGAAGCCCACACCGGTTCCACATCTGAAGTCACCCAAGGGAGCAACCGAGTGGATCATGCTGCATGCCAAACTGCACTTGTTGGTCCCCCAGCCCCTGCTGAGTTAGGGGGTGAGGCCTTGTTGAGATACTGCTGCGTGTTGGTTAATGCTATCAGAACATTGCATTCACAGGTTAAAGAGGTCCTCTCAGAGCCCCTTAATGGACCCCAGTCATTTGATTCAGCCCAGTGACTATGTGATAGTCAAGGTGTTCTGCAGAAAGAAGTGCCTGGAACCGAGGTGGCAAGGCCCCTACCTGGTGACATTGACAAGCCACTCTGCTATTAAAGTGAAGGGAGAGATCAACTGGACGCATGTGTTACAGTGTAAAAAGGTCAGAGTTGAGCCAAACCCAGAAGCCCTGCCATTTGAACCACTTCAGAAGCACAAGAAGATAGAGACTGCTTCCACATCCAGTGCAAGCAAGGCAAGGTCATCTTATGATCTGAGACTTAGAAAAGTGGCAACCACTCCTGAGTCCTAACAGTCTGATACCAGTACCTGGGGTATGGATTGGCAGACTGATAGGAGGCAGTAGCCACGGGGCCATAATAAAGCTCTTATGAAGTCCTGTTGTAAGCCTAGCATTGACAGGTGAAGATGATCATATTCCTTGCTATCCATTTAGGTTACCTGTGTCAGTCACAATACCAGAGACTATAGAACTTGTTACTTTACCAAGTGAACTTTTGGGATCTGACCTCTCAGAGCCTACAGACTTTTATTCATTGCCTCTGCTCTGCAGCCTATATTTCTTTCTACTTCTGCTTTTGATTTTAGTGTTGTTTCTGATAGAAGAGTATTTAGTATAAAATGTGGATTTTTTATATGCTTAGTTTGTGCTTGTTAACTCGAGGAGATTGGCACATGAATTCATTAATATCTTTGGGAAACAAGGTGTTTCAGAATGAAAATTTGACAGATTGTTGGATATGTGCACATATGCCCTCACATGCTGATCAAGGTTTCCCTATTATTGCAAAACCCTTCTCGGTAGATAAATGGTCTGCTAATTATACTCTTTATAAAGATCTCTGGACACTCCTAGGGCATAAAAATAAGGCCTGTGATCCAAGTAAAGGACAAAAATTCTGATTGTGAGACACTCCATAAATAAATATGAACAGGCACCCTTTTGCTTTAAATGACTACAAACACCTACTTCATATTTTATAGGGAATTACCCCTTATATTAGATAACATTGCACATCAAGCTGAACCACTTCTAGGGTGAGATCAAGAATCTCACCAAATAATGGAAGACTACAAATTGTTCACATAAGAAGGGTTGGGAAGTGCATTACACAAATATAAAACATAACCTTACTATATTGGATGGAGGTCCAGCCCTGTCTAGAAATACAAACTGTATTTCTATTGGCTAACAGAAAGGTCCCCTGGCTATCAATTGTGGCTTAGTAATATGTGTGTATTGAATCCAACTCAAGGGAAAGGTTCAATAATATATCAGGAATCATGTGGTAATGGAACTCAGTTTGCATATCCTACTTGAGGTTGCCCAGGTTATTATTGGTTATGCAGAAAACATGCATATAAAACATTACCGCACAATTGGGCAGACACCTGCAGAATTACACAGATCATCCCAGGATGGAGTATTTGTAACCATACCCCCAACAAGAGAACAAGATGGGATGTGGGACAAGAAGTGGGGACTCAGATTGGGCAAGGCATTGCAAGAACCTTGGCCCCATGGTGGGGATTCTTACAGCATGATATAACTATTACAAAATAGTTTATAAAACAATAGTCCTGCTGGGAGGAGACTCAGTGAAATTAATAAATATGGTTCAGTTAGGTTCACTAATTTCAGTGGGTCTACTCTGAGTATAACTTAGTAGTATACAACCCAAGAAAAAGATTTGGGAGTTCCAGAATTGACAATTGCACATTCACACAGAAGTCTTTCTTGGACAATTCAGTTTCCATTTATTATCCCTACTTCTATATGAATATACTTTCTTTACTTTCCTGAATTATAAACTTTATATATTTTGATGGATATCTTGATATATTGTGTTCACCTACTGAGTGAATATTAAAGCATTCTTCTTGTTTAAATGGTAATAAAATCCTTACATTAGTAGTTTCACCTTTGTGGGTTCTGTTTTGGAGAAAACCAAAGTAGAACATCAAGTTCCCTTTACAAAGGCTTCAGAAATGGCTTTGCCAATTTCATAATACACTTTTGTTAAACCAAATTCCATAATTAGCAGTACAAAACCAGTTGCCCGATTCACAAAATTACCTGTAGCCGCTTTAGACCTACTGAAATAAATCTATATACTTGCACTCTGGTTTTACTTGACATTGAATTTTGCTATTAGAATGCATGCTATTCCATATTAGCATTATGATATACAGGTTTCAAACTTAACTAGGGTTGAACTAAAATGGCTTCCCAAATTCTTCACATTATTTGTGGGTGGTGAAATTGGGGGTGGGGTTCCACAGAATATGCTTGAGAGGGGAGATGATATTCTCTAATTGTTTTCGTTTTACACAGATAACTCTCCTCTGAGAAATTTCTGCATCCTTAATGCGGAATGAAACTCTATTTATATTGATGGATGAAGGAAGTAATGGATTAAGAAGGGAAAACTAGAAGCAACAAGGTTGCCACCTATTGCTTCCTTCAATAATATAATAATAGTTAGCAATGTTAAAAATGTATCTATATGTGTGCCCAAAAGTCACAGATGGTGAAATTGGTGATGGTGGGGTGTGTGTGAGGGGAATCATTTTGCAGAATATTCTCCAAGGAAGGAGCAGTTTTAGAAAGATTTTTTTTAAAGGCAGAAAATTCTGTTCTGAGAAATTTTAGCTCAGCCTTTTTTGAAACTTCACCTCCCTCATAGAGAAGGAAGTTGCTGTCAAAGTGGTATACTTGGACACACTGAACAAGAAAGTAGTATGCCTTGAATCAAAGATTTACTAAGTGTGGGAAATAGATTCCACTCAAACCAGGATCTCACCCTGAAACCCGGGTTTTGATTTGCCTGGAATGATTTCTTTAATGAACCCCATCAGTATCAACCAAATTGCTGTAGGTTCTGGACAGAAATAGTGGATTCTGCAGTTGACTCTGGAGGTTTAGAGGAGTAAAATAGATCCATCCTTGATTTCACCAACACTTACTGGCCTACAACCAAGCAATTCCACTCATCCTTAAGTTATTCCCCCATGCAATTCTCTCTGGAGGTGGCATGGAAATCTTCACAGGCTTGCCCACCTATCTGCTTGTACCATTTGTTATTGTGAACTTTCAGTGGAGAACTGCCTTAGGAGAAGTTGTTCTAATTAAATGACAGCAACAACTAAGTCCACAGGGGAAAAGTCCTCCTGAAACTGAATGCAAGAACTGGGAATAAAATACTTCTCTATCAGCCATTCAAATCTTGCTTGACTAACCATAATTGTTAAGCAAGGTCTTATAGAAAATAGCATATTTACAGTGATTATTGTATATTCAGTGAAATATGGTCCTTGTACAACATAGACAGCTTGTGTGTGTGTGTGTGTGTGTGTGTATACACATACATGTTCACAAGTAAGTGGTATATTGTTATACAATGCTCAATAAAGGAAAGTGGAGGGAACCCACAGGCTTTTGTCTACTGTTTTCTGACAACATATGGATAAAACAAATATGATTTATTGAATGCACTTGTAATACTGAATATGAAGGGAAATGCAAGCCCCACAAAATATTCACTGAAGGACACTTCAAACCACAGATTATGACTGAGTTGAAACACCATATTTACTTCAATGTACATTTTGGTTGTCAAAAGGCAGCACCTGTTTTTGATAATTGTTTTGTATATCTATTTTGACTATATTCTTGTACATCTTTGGAACTATATTCATGTTGTTCCAATGCTGTTCTATTCTCTGTTGTTCCCCTAATGGGTGGTGCTTCTTTGTGCCATTTTCCTTCTTTGCCCTCACTAGCCATCATATGATTTGCTCTCACTTACGTTTATTCTGATCGGCTGTGGTGACCCGTATGGCTTTAGCAATGATGCCATAGTGCTATGTTTGCCACGATGGTGTAATGGATACTTATAACATCAAAGTGAAGACAGAGCAAGCAAAGATGAAAAAGAATGGTGGCAAGAAGCATCAGCATCAAAAAGGAACTAAACAGCATCAAAGCAATTGATGAAATGGAACAGAATCATAGAATAGTAGAGTTGGAAGAAGTCTATAAGGCCATTGAATTTACCCCACTGCTCAGTGCAGGAATCCAAGGTAAAGCATACCCAACAGGTGGCTGACCAGCTGCCTCTTGAATGCCTCCAGTTGTTATGGGCTGTCCCCATTATTTTTATGTACTTTACCACCATGAGACCTCTTTAGTAAAGGTATAGTATATATAATCATGTAACTATTAAAATGCAGTCTAGGGTTAATACACCTATACAAGCCTTGAGTATTTCTCCCCCCATTCCTTGGCCGGAAGGTCACATTCTGGGCAGTCTGCCAAGTTTAAATATAAATAAAGTGAGATAAGACTGCCAGGAACAGGGCCAGCCACAGCTGAGTAAAGCTAAACCAGTTTAGTTCAATTAGCTGGTTAGTTGACTAGTTAGTTACTGATTAGTTGACTAGTTAGTTAGTTGGTTCTCCTGCCTTCTCTTGCAGTAGGCATTCGGGCTGATGAGCCTAATAAACAAGGTCAGGGTCACTGATAATAAATCCTATAAAAGGAGGGGGATTTACACAGCAACCTACCAGTGCCTATTAGCTTGGTTGAAGACACTGCTGCTGCTACTGAGATCTGCCTCACACTCTGGGTGAGATAATTCAGTTTGTTTATAGATAAGATATAAAAATGCATTGAAATATATTGATATGCATATATACTAATATAAAGATCTACTGATATAAGTAATGTCATATCTACACACATTGTAATGAGACTTGGTTGATTCTGACTCAATGGCTAAGGCCACTGTATGCATTACTAGTAATGTTATACTGTATGTTTAAGGAATAAATATTATCATAATTATAAAGACAATCCACTGTTGAGCTCCCATTTATTTTCTTGACATCTCCCAAGTCCCAAGAATTCTTGGATGGGATCTCCAACCATTTAGATGACTGCTGTTGGAAACTGTGCAAGCTTAGGAGAGCACAATGCCTGACATATATATCTGACATATAGCTAATGGGCAAAGGGGAGAATGTGAGAACCCTTGATCCTGCGTATTCATAAGATAGAGACTGTCTCCTTAGTTTCACAGTGTTGGAGAGTAGCCATTGGTATAGGATAGCCACTGGTATACAAATATGTTAATACATACATAAATAAATAAATATTTCATACTAAAGAGGATGCTCTATTTAGTTGTTAATTATGTTTTATAGATTATAGAAATTCCTTGGGGTGTTTTTTTTAATTTGCTGTTTATTTAAGATGTTTTAACCTATGTTGTAAACCACTTAAGAGTTTTGTTTAAATATAAGTGATATTGTCCTGATAAATAAATAAATAAAACACACGTGAAAAGACTCAGACATGGACAATGAAATGTCATGCATAGAATGGAATAGAAGCCATTAGATTGATTTATATTAGGGGGAATTATAATTTGGACAAGCTGCTTCTCCTTCAAATTGTAAGGACAAAAGAGGAGAACCAAATATCAAACAGCTGAGCTAGTTTGAAAAGCTGGTAAATTTCATTAGTGCCCCCCCATATGAAGGGTGTGACATATTTGGCAAAATATACTGTTTTAAGTCTTTTGAAATTAAATTGTGTATGTCTATATATATGAAAATATTTTATATCTTAAGTGTTTTGTACCTACCTATTTAAAATTCCTGCACATGGCATTTGCCATTGTCGTGTTTATATAAACAATGGCACTCTTGGAAAATGACATCATTTTATAAAATAGCACACACATATATACATCTTCTGCCCTGCCTGTGGAATCAGCAGGGTTCTGGATTTGATGGCTCTTTGACCGTGGATTCAATCTTCTTTTCTACCATCATTGTGGGTAAATTTTAATCAAAGCTTTACTGGAAAGCTGTTGTGGTGGCTAAAGTTACAGTGCAATCCAAACTCCCTGGTTGGAGAGGTAGGTCTTGATCAAGTGATGCAGCCAGGACCATATCTATAGCTCTGTCACTCATACCACCCAAAGCAGATTGGGGGGGGAGAGGAAAAATCATTCTAAACCAGGGTAGGGAACTTTTGGTTCTCTTGATATTGCTGAATTTCAACTCCCATCAGCCCTAGCAAACATGGCCAATGGTCAGGAATAATGGGAGTTGTAGTTCAGCATCATTTGGAGGGCCAATGTTTCCCCATACCAGTCATAAACCCAAAGCTGCAATCCTAACTCTGTTTACCTGGGAGTAAGCCCCATTGAATAGGACTTACTTCTGAGTATGGTGTAGTACATTAAATTCATTTTCTGAGGCTAGCTTGCTCCTTGAAGTCTTGGTACAATCTTGTAATTTGTTACAAAAGCTTCCACTGTGGAAAAACAGAGTGTACCTATTTATTTACAGTTTCATGGAAAATGTTAAGACTTTATGTCATTAAATTACCCTATATTCATTAAGCTTGTGAAATTCATTGCCAGTTAATGAAACAAAAATTTAAGGACAGGCAACATTTATTTTCTATAAAACTTTAGGGAAATGAAAAACCAACCAACCCAGCCCTAGATTAAGAATGAAGTTTAATCTCTTTACTACGATAGCTGAACTCTCCATAATATATAAAAGAGGCTAGGAGTACATTCCCTTAGGCTACCAGAAAACATCAGGTATGTGCATTTAGTGTTAGTTAATACAATAACGAAAATGAAATTAGTCAGTTTCAACGTAATTACTGCTAAATCTAGAGAAACAAACAAAGTTTTCTTTGGGTTTTATTATGGGCTGCCAATTACCGAACATGAGGCTGAGATGCAAAGCTATGCAACAATGTAAGCCAGAGGGGAGGGGGAGTAGGAGGAGAGGGGGGAGAGCAAGAATCACAATGACTGGTTTTGCAAATACAATTGAGATGGGACTGTGACACCCAAAGAGAAACCTTTCTGTAGGGCTTTGTTCAACTTGAGAGAGGGCACTATGGGCTGCATTCAACTTATTCCGAATAGATCCATTGAAATGAATGCACTGATGTTAGTCATGTCCATTAACTTCAATGTGTCTACTCTGGCATTAAGAACATAAGAAGAGCCTGCTGGATCAGGCCAGTGGCCCATCTAGTCCAGCATTCTAGTCTAGTCCATAAGGGCCAACTAGATGCCCATGGGAAGCTCGCAAGTAGGACCTGATCACAAGAGCACTCTCCCCACCCCACCCTGGTTTCCAGCAACAGGCATTCAGAAGCATACTGCCTCCAACTGTGGAGGCACAGCAGAGCCATCATGGCTAGTAGCCTAAGATACCATTGTACTCCATGAATTTGTCCTGTCCTCTTTTAAAGCCATCCAAGTTGGTGGCCATCACTGCCTCCTGTGGGAGCAAATTCCATAATTTAACTATGTGCTCTGTGATGAAGTACTTTATTTTATCTGTCCTGAATCTTCCAGCATTCAGCTTCATTGGATATCCACACGTTCTAGTGTTATGAGAGAGGGAGAAAAACTTCTCTATCCACTCTCTCCATGCCATGCATAATTTTATAAACTTCTGTCATCTCACCTCTTACTCACTTTTTCTGTAAACTAAAAAGCCTTGCATGCTGCAACCTTTCCTCATAGGGGAGGCACTCCATCCCCTTGATCATCTTGGTTGCCCTCTTGTGAACCTTTTCCAATTCTACAATATCCTTTTTTGAGGTGAGGTAACCAGAACTGTATACAGTATTCCAGATGCAATCACACCATAGATTTGTACAATGGCATTATGGTCTACCAGTTTTATTTCCAGTATCTTTCCTAGTGATCCCTAGCATGGAATTTGCCATTGAATACCACCCTATGAAAGCTAAAGGGGACAGATGCTTTCAGCTTCTGTTGGTGGCTAAGTGCAGAGAGCCTGGCACATTGACCCCCTGCCTTTGCTGCCCAAATCATACCCCATTCCAAAGCCACTCATTTTCAATATTTTGGTGTTCCATTCCTTCCCAATAGCAGATGATGTAGTGGAGCTGTGCCACTCGTCTGACCTCTCTCTGGCCGTGTCACTGCTGCATAACAGGATGGAGAGGGAGAGGTTAAGGGGGCAATGAGGTCAGTGTGGTGTAAATGTGTCAGCCGGCCAATCTGGTTCTCCTGTCAGTGTGTTTGTACTGCCAATGCTTCCCTCTCTGCATTCTGGAATTCAGCAGTGACAGATGGTTTATCCACATGGGAGCATAACTTTGTGCTAAAGACACCGTTTTTACCTCCGTTTTCTGTTTGCACCGTCCACAGTAAGGGCTCAATGCCAGCTGCAAACATCATGTTTTCTTGTCACACTTGAGGGGAAGCATCAATCACACATTTTCCTAAAGACCACAGCCTCTAATTTAACATTTCCACTCCCTCACATTACCTGGCAACCAAGCATGCTCAGTTTTTCTACCAGTAAGTTTCATTAAAAAATAAACAGAAGTGTGATTATTTGTATTTTCACTGGTATAATACAGCTGAAATACAAATCTTTGTTTCAGCAATGTTATACTTTTGTGCACAGGTTGGCAGGGAAGAAAATAAAGGCACCATTTGCAGCAACATAAAAAAGCATTGCAGAACCGGGGAGAGCAGCTGTAAGTTGCAGGAAATAAAACCAACAAAGGGAGGAGGAGGGAGTGGGTGTGGAGAAAGGAACAATTGACACAGCCACCTAAAAGAATTGGAGCAAAGCGTCTGCAAGTCCTAGAGATACGGAGTGAAGACTTTTTGCCTTCCCTTTTTGGATTATCAGAGGATTAGGTTAGTACTGATTTACCGAGGGGAAACTGTGTGACAGCTTCTGTTTGCCAGTAATGTCATGTGAACCATGTGAATTAAAAGGGGATGCAAGTAGCACCAGACACACAGTAAAACCCTGTGTAGATGAACCTGTGACATCCTTCCCAAGCACCACCTGTGAAGCTCTCACTTTGTGGCTACCAGCAGACAGGAACATCAGGTTTATTCTTACCCTTTACAGCACTAGCACCGATCTCAAAAGATCCCCCTGCTAGGCCTTACTACCCAACACTCTGTATCTCTTATAACCTTTAGACTGTGCCTTAGTCTCTGCCAGGCTATCTTGATACCTTGTGTCTATGGATATAGGTAATTCCCAACCCCCACTGCAGCCTCTTGCACTGAAGCATACAGCCCTGCGTTTCTCTGTGGGACTGGATACACTTTCCTCCGATCTGCCGCTGCCACCATTCGATACAATTACTTTTCAGCCTTGGTTACTTTGCTATTCCCCCTGGTATGTGTATCCAAGCTGAAGGAATCAGGTTTTTATTTAACCAAGAAATATTTATTTAGTATTCGAAATAACAAGATTACTTAAGGAATGTTTCACAAGCATATGGTTTCATCTATATTCTGTTATGTACTTGACTTCTTACTAATTGCCTCAGAACTCCGACTCACTCTCAACAACACCAACCTCCAAACACCATCTCACAGCCACGACCTCAATTCACCACCAAACCTCCACCCAGATTCAACTGTCATTCTTCCATTTATACTCCCAGCCATTCAAATGCTCAGCCAATCATTCAGCATTCTACTGCTCATGTACTCCCCCTCCTCTTTCACAGTTGAAGGCCAGTATTGGCCACTTCTAAGAGAGAGGATCGTAGGGCTTTCAGATGTTTCACCCCATATCGCTCCTTTCAGCCCTTTCAAGGAGCGTGGCCTGCAGGGCGAGGCCACGACTTTCGATCTTCTGGTTTCCGCTCCTCCAGGGGATCCTGGAACAGGCAACATTTCCAAGACAGAGCACAGAACAGGGGAAGTCAAGGGGCCTCAACTTCAACTTATGGTAGGGGAGCTCGTCAGTGAAGACAATACTGACGCTTTCCCTGTGGGGGGCAGATTGCTAATGTTTGCAAGTCACTGGGTATGTCTGACACGGGTCGCTTGGGTCAGAGATCTATTCCTCCATGGTTACGAACTGGAATTTTGGCTGACCCCTCCAGACAGGTTCATTCCATCCACTCTACCCAGAGTTCGAGACAGGTGCCGGATCATGCGGGAAGCCATAACCCATCTTCTCGACATAGCTGCAATAGAACATGTACCACCGGAGGAGAGAGCACAAGGGGTTTACTCCCTCCTATTTGCAGTTCCCAAGCAAGATCAGCCATGGAGGGCGGTACTAGATCTCAAATTTGTCAACCGTTTTGTGAAATACCGACGGTTCAAGATGGAGTCCTTGGCGTCAATTGTAGAGGCGCTACACAAAGGGGACTTTCTGGCTTCCATAGATCTCAAAGAAGCTTGCCTTCATGTGCCCATCTGTCCAACCCACAGACATTTCCTGTGATTTGCCTTCGGCCCCCATCACTTCCAATATCGAGCAATGCCTTTCAGTCTCTCGTTGGCCCCACGAGTATTCACCAAAGTGCTGCTAACCCTGGTGGCTTATCTCCGCCTCCAGGGAGTCCACATTTATCCTTACTTGGACGATCTGTTAATTCGAGCGAGTTCCAGAGATTTGGCCCTCTTTCATGTCCACTCTGCTCTTACGGCTCTACGCACCCATGGTTGGCTGGTCAACTACGACAAAAGTCAACTACTACCAACTCAGAGATTACAACATTTGGGTGCAATTCTAGACACCACGCAGGCCATGGTCTTTTTGTCACCAGATCGAATTACGGCCATCACACAGATGGCTCTACACCTTGCATGTCGTTCGAGGGTGGACTTAATGCTTCTGGCAAGGGCTCTGGGAATGTTTGTCTCAACCATTCACATCGTGCCATGGGCTCGGCACCACACTCGACCCTTACAGTGGGCTTTCCTTTCCAACAGGACATTGCCACGTCCAACCACCATACGGTCCACCTGCACCCATCTCTGCGGACCTCTTTCCATTGGTGGGCTACGGCCAAAAATCTCAGACTGGGAACCCCGTTCCGAGAACCAGACAGGACCATACTCACCACAGGTGCCAGTCTGTCTGGATGGGGGGCCCATTGCAATTCCCAGTATGTTCAGGGAGTGTGGTCCAACACGGAAGCAAGTCACAATATCAACTGGCTGGAACTAAGAGCGGTCCATCTGGCTCTTCGGCATTTTCAACCCTTGTTCCTTCTGGATCACGTATTGATTCGCACGGACAATACTTGTGTGAAATCACATCTGAACAGACAAGGGGGCACCAGGTCACGGTGTCTCCAGGTGGAAGCGTCTCAACTCTTCCAATGGGCCGAAATACATCTACTTTCACTGAGAGCAGAACATTAAATGTTAAACGTTGCGGCCGACTGGCTCAGCAGACAACAAGTGATCCTGACAGAATGGAAGCTACACCCCATGGTGTTCAGCCTTCTCCAACGACAGTTCAGCATCCTCTCGGTGGATCTGTTTGCATCCAGTCACAATTACCAGCTACCTCGCTACTTCTCCAGGTATCTGGACAACGACGCGGAATCGATGGATGCACTGTTGACTCAGTGGCCAGCAGGCCTCCTATATGCTTTTCCCCCGATACCGCTATTGGGCAGGACCATCAGGAAGCTGCGATGCAAAAGGGCCCATCCGATCCTGATAGCACCGTACTGGCCTTGTCGGCCATGGTTCTCCGACCTGCTCTCCCTTTCAGTGACGGAGTCTTGGAGGTTGCCTCTCAGACCAGATCTTCTATCTCAGGGCCCGATTTGGCATCCGGATCCCGAATGGCTCAATCTGACAGCGTGGCATTTGAACGCGGACATTCGATTCATTCGGGACTGTCTAAGGAAGTTGTGGACACAATTCTCGCGTCTCGAAAGCAGTCGACCTCTCGGGTCTACCAGAGCACCTGGACTACCTTCGCTACTTGGTGTGACTCTCAAAACGTTCTACCATCTCAGGCCAAGGTTCAACATCTACTGCAATTTTTACATAGAGGCCTGAAGATGGGACTGAAACCTAACACCTTACGCCGCCACGCCGCCACCATTTCATCTATTCTCTCCGTCACGTCTCCTACTATTCCTATGGGTTCACACCCACTGGTCAAATGTTTTTTGAAGGGGGCCATCCTACTGTCACCAGCAGTTTGTCATTGCTTTCCATCGTGGAGTTTATCGAAGGTCCTGCAAGCCCTGCAGCACCCTCCTTTTGAGCCCCTTCGATCTGTGCCTTTACGTCTTTTGGCCTTCAAAGTCCTGTTCCTCGTGGCGATCACCTCAGCGAGAAGAATCTCAGAGTTGGGGGCACTGTCCTCGGCCTGCCATCTCTGTATTTTCCATAAGGACTCAGTGGTACTACGTCTAGATCCTTCCTTCCGTCCTGACTTCCGGGAAGGGTGACTTCGCTTGTGCCTGCTTTTTGAGACGAGCTCTCATCTCAGAAGAAGCTTTTTCAGTTTTAAAATCAGTCAGAACGTTCTTTTTGACTGGTAAAGATTTTCTCCCAGGCAGGGAGAAACGTAGAGATTAACCACAAAAGTCTGTTTTTGTTGGGAGGACTGGATTTCATTAATTTATGAGAGAAGGTTCAGCCACCAATGCCGGACGGACTTCCAAACAAGCTCTAACTGATTAATGCGACGCGTTTATCTTTTCTTCAAAGAAAAATGGACTTTAACAGGCAAGCATCCTTCTTTCTATTTTTTTTCCACTTGGTTTAAATTGTTGCAGCAAAAAGAGATTTGTCAATGAATCAGCTATAAAGAATTTCTGGGTGAGTTATAACTCTTCTCTTTTATTCACGAAATTAAGGAGGAAAGAAATTGAAAAAGCTTATCTTTGTTTTTATTGCAAAAAGCTGTCCTGGAAGTGCATTCTAAAGATACAAACGGAAGAGGGATTTCTATTCCGAGGAGGAAAATAAATAAATAAATTTGATTTATGAACTTTGGAATATTATATGTCTGGGACTATTTTCTTTTTGGTCTATTTCATTTTGACGAATCTGCTTGTTCACGACGCCACTAACTGTTTTGATGCTGGGAACTAAATTTGTTTTGTATTCCTGAACATATAAGAGATAAGGCAGGCTGTTCTGTCTATACTGTGATGTCATCAAGCCTGGAATATTAACCCAATTGTTGCTGAAATAAGAAGTGTTTTGTTTTGTTTTCGTGGTTTTAAGAATGGCAATCAAGAAAGTGGCTGAGATTCTGGAAGTAATTATGTTTCAGAAAATAATGGATGAGATTGAGATAACGAAACAAACCCTGAGACAGGGTAGAAAGGAGATGAAAATTGAATTGGGCAAAATGACGCAGGAGCTTAAAGAAATAGGGGATCTTGTGAGAGAGGAGATTGATGAGATCAGAGATGAGAAAAGTAAAATTAAAGGGAAGATACAAGCCCTGGAGATTGGAACAAATGTGGAATTGGAAAAAGATCTGGAGTTTATGGATATTAGAAACAAAGTTTACTGTCTGGAATTCAACGTTGTCTCTGAAGAAATTAATGAAGATATTAGAGATAAAGTTATCAATGGATAATTTTCTGGACTGGAATGATGTGATGGAGCTTGACATAGAAAAAATCTATGGAATTAACTACAGATATGTGACAATGGAAAAACTCTCAAGAGATGAGCCAGTGCATTTTGTAAAAAAGAAGAACAGAGATACGACTTTACAACAATATTTCAGCAACATATTCAGAATTGATGGCAAGGAAATATTTGTGATAAAGGAAATTCCCATCAGACTCTTATTATATGACTATGGCTACGACAGCAAGATTATTATGGGATACTGATAATGGAAGAATGGATACTGAAATTACTGGACTTAACAGGACTACTGAAGATGGAAGATGGAATTAATATTGATAATGGAAGAATGGCTATTGAAATTATTGGACCTAACAGATTTGATGAGATGGATTAATCGATATGTTTATTTAGACTATGGCTATGACAACAAGATTATTATGGGATACTGATAATGGAAGAATGGCTACTGAAATTACTGGACTTAACAGGATTATTGAAGATGGAAGATGGAATTAACATTGATAATGGAAGAATGGCTATTGAAATTATTGGACCTAATAGATTTGAACGAGATGGATTAATCGACATGCTTATTTGGAGAAAAATTGATAGATATATTTCTCAAAGAATTGAAACCTCTCTTTGACTTTTTGTGGAAAGAATAAAGTAATGTTTATGAGATTTGATGATTAATTAAGATAACTACTGGAGGAAAGTGATTTTATAATATAATTTAAGAGACAGGATTGTTATATATTGTAGACCTATAACTGATCTGCGACAAATCGGAAGTCAACATTTTATTTTACTGTTTAATTATTTTTGTTTTGTTTTGTTTTTTGTCTTTGAATGTTTTTTTATTTTGTTTTGTTTGTTTTATGAAAATTTGAATAAAAATTATTGTAAAAAAAATAGATCCTTCCTTCCGTCCCAAGGTAATTTCTGCGTTCCACTGTAACCAAGACATTGAAAGGGGGAGAGGGGAGAGGGGAGGGGGGAGAGGGGAGAGGGGAGAGAGGGTCAACTTACATGAACAAAGTTTAATCTGTTGAATTGTCTCACCCTTTTTAGAGATCCCTAGGAATACCAGACTCAAAAGTTTGACTTTGCCTAGAGCTTACAGTTCCCTTTCACCTGTGGTCTGTCCCTGTGTTCTGATTCTTCATGAATTGAACTATTTTGGTAAAGACAGTGAACTCCTGAGCTTGACTTTGATGCTGCACTAGGTATCTCAGTTTTAGATTCCGCCTGAAAAACAAACTTGTCCATACTAGAAGTTTAGGGAACGGCAGAGAGAAAATAAATACTATAGGGTGTGTTTATTAACTCCTCCTTGAGAGTCCTCCTTCTAGTCTTGCTCCTGGCCTTTAGATTTTCCTTCCTGTTGGACAATCAAGGGGAAAAGTTTTAACTAGCTGCTATATAAAAGGCCTTATGCTGAGCAGCACATGCTGGGAAAATCAGAAATCAGGCTTGAGTTACAGCTTAGATGTCCAGCCAGCCCACTAGCTAGCTGTGGTAATACACAGCAATATTTCTATTCCTCTTGGGCTGTTTTCATCCTTTGCCATTTTTTATATCACTTTAAGCTATTTCTTTATTTCACCCTTTAGCAATAAGAACCCATTCCTGCTCTACTTATTATAATAACTGCAAAAGAAACAAACTCTTACTTCTTACTGTAGGCTAATAAACATGCTTTTTTATTGCTGGCTGGGTAGACAGCACAACTGAAAATGAAAAATGAAAAGCAGAGCAAATCCAAGGAGTCTACCTCTAGCCCATAATATAAAGTTCTAATGTTTAACTCTTCAAGGGTCATAAAGACTTTTTTTCAGGATCACTTAAGTAATTACAGGATAATTGTGATCATGAAAAATCTACCCTCAGTCAGGGAAAGTCTTGAGAGAGCAGACTTTTGGGGGTCTTTTATAGTGCACTCACCCTGCCTTATTCACTTATTTTTTCAGAGGGCTCTATCCTTAAATTGCTCCTGTTCTAAAAGCAAGCTATCATTATTTAAATGGAGACTGTCATTGCCTGTCATGTAACAAATTAAAAAGACAATTTCCCAAAAAATCCTGGGGAGGGGCACACAGCTCTAGGAGGGGTGGTGCCCTCATTTGCCCCTGGTTACAGGCCTGGGGTGAGTAATGGCACTTTTGCCCACATATTTCATCCATTTTCACAGAAAGAGGTACCTCGATACCCTGGAGTGGATATTAGTTTTTGTTGTTGTTTCTTATGCTCCCATCAATATAGCTTTCACCTCTCCTCAGGTGGGAGGCCCACTGTCCACCAATGGACACAGGAATTGCCCTCTAACTCCTGCTTATCAGTGACAACATCTCTGTGCTATGTCTTCCTGTTGCCTATCATGGCCTAACTACATGTAATGTAAGTTGTGTGGCTTACAGCCAGGTCAGGCAATGTAAAGAATTCCATCCCAGGGTTTCCCTCCTCATATTTCCATCAGGACTGCAGTGTGTGCAGAGGATTAACCCTTCCCTTCCCAGCCTTGACACCAAAGGCAATCCTCCCCTTCTGTGATTTGTTATTCTAAAAGATTTCATTGGCACCACTGTGAGGTTTTTTTTTCCTATTGCCAGTTGCTGCCCAGAGGTATGCAGAGGATTTCTTTTGGGAAGGTATGAGTTAATCCCATAGAAAACAACACAAAACTAAAATTATTTTTCAAAACCTTAAAACCAAAATAAGAATCTAAACTAAAACTAAACCCAAACAAAAATGTTACCTTTTGCACATCTCTAGACAGCAACATAATTCATTCTAGATTGTTTAAGTAAATTCTAGTATGTTAAATTAAAATTTTATTAAAGTTAAGACAATGGAAGCCTCTTTATGGAAATGAAAACATAGGACAGTATTCAACTGAAGGATTACCATTAGCGCAATAGGACTTTCATCCCCTCTTCTCCTCATGTGTTCCCTGTGCCATCTCCAGATCTGCTCTTGAGGGTTGGGGGAATCCTCAAGACAGATTTAGGGGATGCACAGGGGGAGGGCAGAGGAGAATGTTCCATTGCACAAGGAGAAATCCTTAAACTGATAGAACCAGAGACTTAGAGCTATGTTGAATAGGACCCTTAATCTCCCTATAAAAACACCTGTACAACATTATTCTCCAATAAAACATTATCAAACAATGTTGGGCACCACCCACAGACTTCAAGGGTGCCAACAGGATTGTCAGGACCCCAAATGTGGTTCGGGGGTACATTCAGGTGTGTGTGTGTATGTGGTTCAGGTCTCCTAGCCCACTTGCAAAAGAGGATACAAATTTGTATATGGTTTAAGTCATATGCCAATTTGTATTCTTGTCTGCAGGTGTGGTGGAGGGCCCAAAAATAAATCAGTGGCCACAAACAAGTAATAAGATGTCTGACAGACAGAATGCCAACAAGTGATGCTTTCCTCCATAACTATGTATTTATTTTTCAGAAAAGGCTTAATCTGCTGAGTCTCTGCCTGCCACACAGCTGTTGAGGGAACATGAGTCCTGCTCTCCCCCAATGTCACCCATAAACCATAAAGTGTTCAAGGCTCATGAGTTATGTACCAGTTATGTTACCATAGCTTTTTCAGAAATTGATCTTAGGCTGACAATACTACATGCAGTGCAGGACTGAACACAGTATTTTAGGTGCAGCTGGTGGTGGACTGATGTCAAAGGAAATTTAAGATTTACAGCAACCAAGGTTCAGATTAGGGATGGGGGAGAAATTTGATTCAGTTTATATTTGCACTTTCTGAAACAACATGAGAAGTGAAACACAGCCATATTTACTCACATAATTTTGCACTTATCTGAATTTTACAGTTTAGTTCTCCAACTAAGCAATGTTTGGGAAAATGTGTATATTACAGGAAAGTGTGCATATAAATGAATATATTAGTGAGAACAACATACAAATCTGCATTATATTAGGAGAAATTGCTTGCCAAAATATGTACATTTGTCAAAACTGTAAAGCATGTGTTTAGTAGGAGAAATTCTCACTAAAATGCTGGAGAATTTTCATGAGGATTTAAAAACCACCCTGGGCTCCTGCTGGGAAGAAGGGTGGGATATAAATCAAATAATACATAAATAAATAAGTAAAAACAAATTGTTGCAGAAATCTGGAGAACCAAATTTAAGACTGGAAAAATGAGAAACTGAGAGAACCAAAATTGGCAGATCTTTCCATCTCTAGTTCACATGCCCAGACAAGATCAAATTATTTTTTTAAAAAAGCAGTGTATTCTAAGAGCATTTATTGTGTTTATTCATACCTCGTACCTCATACATACCTCATATTCACTACAGCAATATTACCAGCACAGTTCAGTCACCCTTTTCTTTTCTTTTGAGCAAAATGGATTTGAGCCTTTGACCTGAATATCAATTTACCCATTTGTGAGTTTATATCAGCTGCAAGAATTCTCTCTCAAGAATCCTCTTACAAGTAATTAATCACCCCTCCCTCCTTGCTCCTACTACAATCAATTTAAGAGCTATCCCCCCAACTGCATATATATATATATATATATATATATATATATATATATATATAAACAAACACATCAAAAGACTGGATAATTACACTGGACTACACACCAGGGTTGTCGTACACTACTGTCTCTCACCCCCCCTGCAATATTAGAATAGCAGCACCAGCATGCTTTGCAGGGCTGACATAACTTATGTTTGCTGAACCACTATACCCCCCCTGCAATATGGATATACCAATTATGGATTTTATTTGGGTGTTATTATTTATTTATTTTTCTTTAGGTAATTTCTGAGTGGTTTACAACATCAACATTAAATATGAAAAATATAATTTTTAAAGCAGCACTAAAAATTAGATTTTTGTGTGTGCTTAATGTTTACATATTCTACATGAAATTAAATCTGAGTTAGAAAATGCATAAAAATGCCTTTGCTGTTCTGTTTTGTTTTTGGGTGGACACACTATTGCCCAGTCACAGCTACACTAAAATCCTAGACCTCTTAATTATATTTTCTGGGCAACAATAATTTCTCTACAAGATGAAAATACTGCTTCAAAATGAACCAGGCAATCTCCATTATTTGAATCTAGAGAAATTCTAAAATGACATGCACACCAAAGAGGACCCAGCAACGGCTTCAAAACAAACCAGAAATTCTCTTCTCCATTGTCTGGAGAAGTGGTTTGAAACTGTTTTGGAAATCTTCCCTTAGGCTTATTTGGGTTGTATTCAACTAAATCATACTCAGAGTAAACCCACTGAAATTAATGAACTTAATGTTTAATGACATTAATGGGTTTACTCTGAGTAAGACTACAACTGAATACTACCTATGATTGTACATTTCTCTATAACATCCATCAAGGAGTATCCAAGTAGTAGGGGATATTTTTCTCCAAGGGCTGCATTCTGACATGTGGCTTATCATCTGGAGTAGCATGTCAGTGGTGGGTGTGACCAAAATGAAAGCAGGTGCAGCCATAGTTTTTATGAAACTGGTTGGTTTCAACTAACCCTAGTTTAAGACTGACTACAGTTTAGGATTCATAAGGCACACTAAGCTGTGGTTGATCCAAAATAGAAGTGGAAGCATTTGACCTCCTCGTGGTAAGTTAGTTGAAGAAAGGGGAGAGGGCAGTGCCTGTGGCTGACACTTGTTGCAGCTTGTTCTCATAATGCTAAACCATGTTTTGGTTTTGTGCCCAACACAGCCATGTCTGTTACTGTAACATCCTTTGAAACCTACAACACAAGAGTACAAAGTGAAAAACTGCAGTTGCTGTTGCTATCATGATCATTCATTTCTCATTCAAAGGGCATCCAGGCGACCTTGTAGCCTTAAGAACTGGAAGGCTGTAGCATCTGTTTCAAGTGCTTACTGCAGGAATTACTTAAGCTGTCAGCAGCAACTGCTTGGTCAAGATCTATTACAGATGACCCAGTCTTCTTTTAATCACTGACACTACACATTAAAAATACTTTGGGAAAGAGTGATGGGTAGATAGTGAAGTTACTGCCACAAGGTCATGTTCAGATGTCATAAAACTACACTCAATGCCATTAAGAAAAAAACACAGGTGAGAGTCACATCTTAAAGTTCAATTGTCAAAAGGAGGATATCATTAACATTCAATATCCATGATAATTGTAAGTACATGAAAATGAGTTCTACTTGATATGTTTAACTGATATTTAATGTTTATGAAGTTCTATATTCTATATTCTTTTTGGTATTATTGAAACAAAAACAATGGTTATTGGAGTTCATGTGGAGGTCAACATTTTTATTACTCCCTAACAAAAATGTATCACGATCAGAATCCAAAAAACACTTTCAGTGTGCCAGCAGGCTTAGGCTTTTCCAGTGGATGTTTTGACTTTCTAAAAAGCCATAAATATCAAATATATTTTCTCTTTAATTGAACTTCTTTTAGTTTATTACATTTGTATCCCACCCTTCCTCCTGAAAGAGCCTATGCCAGCAAACGCATCAATGATACAATACAATTAAAAATCACCAGACAGGACTGTAGCCTATCTCATTCAATCACATATAAGTCATTTAATTGCAACCTTTTATTTCATAAATGCATATTTTATACAGACAGTGGCTGTGTATGTCTCTGCCGGAACATGATTCTCAAGCTAATTTATATTTTACATGTTTGTAGCAAACATGACTTTGTATCTGACAGCCTGAAACCCTTTTTTTGTGTGTGTCAGTGTGTTTCTGCCATGCGAATAAAACCCCAGTATTGAGTGATGTGTTTCACTGTTTTTTAAATTCAATGAGGAATTCAGTTAGTTTTTTTCTGGGAGTAGGGCAAGAATACTTTTAAAACAAAAAAATTGAAAGCAAAGATTTAGGGGATGGATGGATGATCAAAAATGAGCAGTCAATTCCAACTGGTTCTCCAAACTTTGATAAAGAAGCTTGGACTTTTAACAAAGGAGACCACTTTTTCCCTGTGAAATGAACAATAATGAATGATGCATTCTATTGGTTTTTTAAAATTCACAGTAGGAGGCAGATTAAGGTTGCAATCTTAATGTCATTTACCTAAGAGTAAGCCGCACTGAATGCAGTGGAACTTACTTCTGTGTAGACATGGTTAGGATTGCACCCTTACTGCATATTGGCATCTTCTAACAACAAATAACACAGTCAACAAATAAATGACACGCCTGTCCAGATAGCAGCAATTATACATCAATGGATATATAAATAACATACATTTCAAAGAATTTTGCGTATCTATTTATGTAAAACATGCACTTTTGAGAAAAAACCCTTTTGTTGTAGGCAACTAAGGCAAAAAGGCATTCATAACAAAAGTATATGATGTGATGGGGGTTGAAACTGTGGGTTGGGAAGAAATGCTTCATGGTCTGTTGTTGATTCCTCTGACCTCCCCAGCTCGGAGTGAGTCTTTGATATGCTAGTGTTATAGGATTTGGGGGTTTACATGGATGGTGTCTTTGGGTCCCTTTTCCCATCTCTGATTTGGAATCCTGTGTCTGGGGGTTGGGATCTGCAGCAGAGAAACCTCCTCCATTGGTCAAACAAGTTCATTTCTTAAGATAATAGTTATGGCTAACTCACTCTTCAATTAATGGGCTTGATGGGCTGATCTGAATGAAAGGATGCTATAGGGACTCTGCCAGGAGTGGGACCCTCTTCCCCCTTCATCTTGGAGTCAAGTGTCCTGTGTGCGTGAGTTTCAGGTTTGAGTGGCAGCTGGAAAAGACTCAGAGAGGTTTGCTTCTTTTCTGGGTCTGAATCCCAAGCCATGGCTTTGGGATGCCTCCCTGGAAGCCTGTTGGGGAAGCAAGATCTGTTGCATTGTTGATGCTGTGAATCCCTCCATCTTATTCTCAGGTTGTGTATTTCCTGAAGGGAAAAAAAATCATGATTTATGTAGTGAATCAGGTGCTATTGAAAGATTTTGCACATAATAAACAAGACTTATGTTTCTCATGCAGCCTTATTTGATGACAACTTTTCTTATGCCTTCTATCATTCAAGCATGCTAATGAGGAACCCCTGTAGAATAGTGGTTTATTTCAGTCATCATTTGAAATCATCTTTCATCAGAGTCAAGTAAACTTTTGCATTTCAATTACCCTCTAATTATTTTGCAGATTTGTGCACCCTTCTGAACTACAAGACAGCTGAGATTATTTTAAATATATTAGGTCAGATTCATATAACTGGCAACAGAAGGCCTAGCACTCATTTATTCCACAATGTTTTTCAGTGTGTTACAGAAAGATATCTAATGCATTTGGCAAGCTGTATATATGTATATTGGCAAGTCACCCGGCAAACCTTTTCTAAGGGCATGATAGAAATCTTTTAAGTAAATAAAAATAAGTAAATAAATAACATTTTGCTATACATGTGGTGTCCCTTATTATTTTTGTTCCAGCTTAAACATGCAATAATAACTGTGTAAACCAGAAGCCTCAAAGCCCATATATAGATGGAATAAAATACTATCATTCTGCCCCACCTCAAAATAAGCCATTAGCTGAGAAGCCTGCACTACCAGGAGTGATCTTTAGGATGAACTGTTCCTGTTAATGTGCAAGGTCCTCCCTAATTCACTGCAGAGTCAAGGACAGCTGCGGCCATCTGTCATTACCCTGAACACAGGGAGCTGCCTCTGATGTTGAAGTGAATACTGAAGCTTCTGAGCACCAAGAGCACTGGATTACCACAGAGCGCTGATGTCTTTTACAAAAACTTTACTGAGCATTAGTGTCTTTTGCAGATCCCCTAATTCTCTTCCTCATTATGTCAAAACAAATGCAAAACAATCTCACATTAATTTTCCCACCACCATTGCCAGGCTTCGTGCTTGCCTCTTTAAAGTGCTACATTTCAAGCACTTCAGCATTTTCCCTCTAACTCAGCCTTAAGGATCAAGTTTCAAATTAATTGTATTGTGTTCACTGAATCCCTACTACACAAATTCAATATTATGCTTCCTTTTCTTTCTAGTTAGGCTCCTAATTTCTCACTCACACAATTTGCCCAAACCATTATCTTGTATTGACATAGTTTGGCAAGTGGTGCTATGCAAAATATTTTAGTACTGGGAAGTGTTCAGTATTATACAGGCTTTGCTACAGTGATTTTGCTTGATCATGACCATACCTATATTTCCAATTATTCTGCCACAATGGCTGGCACGATTAAACTGAAAATATATAAATGGTGTATAAACTAGGACACAATTTATATGGCGAAATGAATCAATATGGCAAGGGTTAGAGAGCAGGCAACTCTACAACCTTTTTATTGAAAAATGGAGCCTGTTTGCCATGTATTTTCACAACAAAGTTCAAGAAAATGTAGTACCATATACATTGCTGGGGCAATTGTAAAAGAAGAAAAATGTATCTCATATTGTATTCTTCTGATATAACAATAAGTTTAAAATAAATAAACTGAAAAGACATATAATTAAGTTGCTGAGGTTTCTAACTGCTAATAAGCATCCCCCGCTCCATATCTCCCTGAAAAGCTTGACCGTGGTTCACAAAGGAGCCCCAAATAGAGTCTCCAACTCTGTCCCATCTGCACTATACCTTTAAAGCAGTATCAAGCCACTTTAGTCATAGCTTTCCCCAAAGAATCCTGGGAACTGAAGTTTGTTTTATTTATTTATTATATTTATATTCCACTTTTCTGTTGGAAGTGGGGCAAGAGCAATTCCTGTTTGGGTTCTTTTAAGATAGAGTTAGGGTCCTCCAGTTGGCTAGGCTTGCCTACCTTTAGCTGTGCTCTTCTCTACCTAACTTCCATTGTAAACTGATATGCTCAGGGAAGCTTATCTGCCCCTCCTTCCTTTGTCTTCTTCTTCAACCATCTGAGGAGAGAGGAGACGTCTCTGTCTTTGTTCTCTCTCCTGAACCATGAGGGTAATACTCAAGTCTGGGCATTGCACCTCCAACTTAGTTAGTTAGTTAGAATTAGGTATGCCTTTCCTATCTCCTATGTATTTCTATAAATAATGTAGCTTTTTTCTTATTTTACTAAGTCTTAAGTCTCAGTGATTTAAATGCAGGGCAAAAGCCTGCTTCTCAGGTAAATACACATACTGGCACACACAGCTCAGACCACTGAGTTACTTTGCATATCTATAATATTTTCCTCCCTGGAGCTCCAGATGGCCTACAAACATGGTTCTCCCCCTCGCAATTTTTTCCTCACAACAACTCTGTGAAGTAGGTTAGGCTGAAAGACAGTGACTGGCCCAAGATCACCCAGTGTGCTTCGGCACCTACTGAAGACCTTCCTCTTTCAATAAGCCTTTTAAGTAGAGCCCTTATCCCAGTCTGTGTCTGTGCTGGAATTGCTTTTTAAAATGTAAAGCTTTTTAAAAGGATGTCTTAAATATGTTTTGTTTCAATATGTTTTTCAATATGTTTTGTTTTAATATATTTTAAAGTCTGTTAAGATGTTGTAGAGTGTTATGAGTGTTTTTGTTTGCTGCCCTGGGTTTCTACTGGGAGGAAGGGTGGAATGTAAATTTATAACAACAACAATAATAATAATAATGGCTGAGCATGGATTTGAACCCAATCCAACACTCTAATCATTACACCACACTGGCTCTTGTTAAGGGTGTTGAGAGTTGTTAGGAAACCTCTATTGCCCTCACAGAGCTACAATTTCCAGAGTGGTTTAGCAATGAACACTCCTTTCTAGGGAACTCTCAGCACTCTTAACAAACTACAGTTCCCAGGATTCTTTTAGAGAAGCCATGACTGTTTAAAGTGGTATGACACTGCTTTAAATGTATAATGAAGATGGGGTCCTAGTGAAAACCGTTCAGTGATTGCTGTAGCCACTGATTTTGACAAATGCCAAAGCTTCCCCCCCATCCCTTCCATCTCTCTTTCAGCACTGCTGCCCTTTAGCCTGGTTGCTTGAATATTCTCCAGTAGCAACAGAAGCCTTTGTTATGTGAAAAGCTAATTCATACAGATTCACAAATACAGCAGGTCAAAGTTCAGATCATACTGTACTAATTATCTCTTTTCCCACGTTTTATTTCCATGTAAGGATATCATTGTTTTATAGACAATATCCATTTCTTCTGTGGGCAGTTTACACATTTTCATTTGTCCTGTTCTTGTGTATTGTGCTTTTGATAACACTGTCACATGTACACCATTGCTGATTGTTACATATGGTTGGAAAAGATGGCCTTTCTGTCTTTTCCAAATATCTCTTACATTCAAGTTCTTCCTGCAACGATCCAGGGCTGGTGCCAGGCATGCCAAGGCCCTTGGGCATCAGCCTGCCCTGGGCCCCGGCACACACACACACATGCATGCATGCACGCCCCCACCTACCTGTTTCTCCTGACTTTTGCGGCTGCATGCACTGCGTGTCCAGAGTTGCCATTAACTAAGATGGTGGCCAAGGTTTCCCTAAGGGGCTGAAGACTCCGCTGCCATCTTGGATGATGGCACACATGGTGCTATGTGCACACATCCCTGTCTTCAATCAAGATGGTGGTTGGGGCATCAGCACCTTAGGGGAATCTCAGCTGCCATCTTGGTTAATGGTAGACCTGCATGTGCAGCGCACATAGCCGCAAAAGACAGGAAAGACAGGTAGGTGGGGCCAGCGAAATGGTGGGCAGCATGCAAGCTCCCTCCCTGCGATCTGCGGCAGCTGCCCTTCCACAGATCGTGGAAGGGGAGCACTGCTCCTCCCCACCCTATCGAGGGGCCCCTCAGAGCCCCTCAGCCAGGGCCTGATGCCGGCCCTGCAATTGTCATTCCATGGCCTATGGAGGGTCCATTCCATTGCTTTGAATGTGACATAATTCTAGTTATGTTTTGCTAGATCATGCTACCCTACAACATGCCCCCAAATCAATTTATTTTAGGGCCCTCAACTAAAGAATTAGTTTTAATTAACTTACTGGTTTAAATGAAGTTGCATATGCCTAATCCTCAGTATAGGTGCCTTTGGGGAGGTATAAGACTTTAGAAAACTTACAGTTCTTAACAAATGTTACAATCACTGCAGGAAAGAAAGTCTATTTTAATATTTTCTTTGTCATTCTGAATCACAGTAACTTAGCAGAACTAAAATAGCCCTTTAAAAAAAGCAAATGAGCATGCCCTTTGCTTGCTGCTCCACCAATTAGATTTTCCTTCCAATAAAAAATGATCCCCATAAATTAATTATGTCATTAACTGGTGTATGTGCTAATGAAATCAATTAAAGTTTGGAGCCCTAGAGGTTTTTAAAACAAACGAAAAGCTTGCAGTGCAAAGAATAATTAGCAGAAACAAAAGATAATTCAGAATCACTGAATCTATTAAAGTATGAATATAACTACTTCACACTTTCCACTTCCAGTATCTACCAGCCACTGATTTTGTTCATCAGTTACCACCAGTGGATGACATCTTTGTTCTTGCTCTGAAAAAAGTCCCAGAGCTGCACTCCACTGCATTCCACCTCCAATACAAATGGAAGAGAGTTTGGGAATTGTTCTCTCAGATTAACACCGAGCCCTGTAGCCAGTCTTCCTTGTTAGGTGGGGCAGCCACATTTGTGGGTGGGGCAGCCACATTTGTGGGTGGGGCAGCCACAATTCTAGGTGAGGCACTGGGGGGGAGAGACACAATGCATCAGCCAATCCCCCCCAATGAATGGAGAGGATGTGAGGGCCAGACCAGGGGAAGGGAAAGGCAGTGACCTTCCCCCTCACTCCTTCTCCATCCAGAGACTTGTTAATTTACATGAATGACATCTAATCCGTTGAATTGCCTCACCCTTTCTGAGAGATCCACAGGAATACCAGACTCAAAAGCTCAACTTTACGTATAGCTCAGGCACCTTTCACCTGTGCACTGATTCTTCATGAACTGAACTACTTTGGTAAAGACAGTGAACTCCTGAGCTTGACTTTGATGCTGCATTAGGTATCTCAGTTTTTGATTCCACCAGAAAAGCAAACTTGTCCATGCCTCTCATTTAAGGAAGCACAAAGAGAAAATAAATACTATAGAGTGTATTTGTTAATTCCTCCTTGAGAATCTCTTTTTCTAGTCTTGTTCCTGGCCTTTAGATTTTCGTTCCTCTTGGACAATCAAGGGGAAAAAAATTAACTGGCTGCTATATAGACGAACTAGGCAATTGGAAACAAACTGTGGAAAGCAATTGGATATTTTTTTTACTAGTTGTTGGGTTGATTTTTCTGTCCAGAAACCCTGAAAAGGCCTTATGCTGTGGTGCACATGTTGGGAAAATCAGAAATTAGGCCTCAGTTACAGCTTAGGTATCCAGCCAGCCAGCTAACTGTAGTGTACACAGCAATATTTCTATTCCCCTAGGACTGTTTTCATCCTTTGCCATGAAGTAATCAAGAAAATAAGAAAAATAGCCACTATGATTGTGTGCATAGTGCTTTAAAAGAGTAAAGGGTAGCTGTTTTTTCCAGATCACTTTATCTCTTTTAGTTCACCCTTAGCAATAAGCATCCAATCTGCTCTACTCATTGTAATAACTGCAGGAGAAACAAACTCTTGCTTCCTACTGCAGGCAGGCAAACATGCTTCTTTGTTGCTGGTTTGGTAGACAACACAACTTAATATGAACATGAAAAGCAAAGGAAAGTCCAAGAGGTGGAGTCTAACTCTCACTTAAGTAATTATAGGGTGACTGTGATAATGACAATGCACCCTCAATCTGGGAAAGTCTTGAGTGAACAGACTTTGGGGGCTTCCCCAGATGAGGTTTTTGTGGTGCACTCATCCTGGCTTATTCACCGAATTTTTCAGAGGGTCCTATTAAATTGCTTCTGTTCTTAAATCAAGGCATCATTCTTTGAATGGAAGTTGTCACTGTCTGTCATGTCACAAATTAAAAAGAAGACAATTTCCAAAAAAAAATCCTGTGCATGTGAAGCACAGCTCTGGGGGTGCCCCCATTTACCCCCCCCGGCAACAGACCTGGTTAACACATCACATAAACAGCCCTTACTTATTTTCATACATATTTGCCTTTCCTCCTCACATTGTATATGTGTGTGTTTTCACTTCATTCCAAGAAAAGAAAAGAAACATCAGCTACAGCCTAGCTCTTTTTCTGAGGCAATTTTTGAAGGAGAATGTAAGTACAGTCTACAGGAAAGAAAGAAAAAAGATGACAAAATGGTATAGAATCATTTGTTGTTAACAGGGCAGTATTATCAAGACACTCCTGTCTCTTGCCGATTGCATTTCAGATCTGGCAATGGATAAACTATGCAATTATGAATTTCTGCATTCAACTTTTCCAATTAAGAATGTGAGTAAAGATCATGGGGTTCCCTCACCCCCACCCTCAATAATGAAAATCAAACCCCCTTGTGGCTAAAACATGTTCTCAGCCTTACCAAACAAAATTGATTCCCCTGTGATTTGGCCTACGTCCGTTTTTCTGTGAAAACAAATACATTCCTAAAGCATGCTGACATTTGTGTCTTAGTTTTATTTGTTCTGCTTAAAAAATAACCTTTAATACTTCATATATTTATCTAGAGTTGCTTGGCTCCTCTAAACAGGAGGGGAGCTTATTGCTATTGCTTCTTTAAAGCACACTTCAGACTTCTACATTTCATGTATTAATCTGGAGTTCTTTTAGTCGTTGCTTCCTATGGTCCTGAACAGGAGGGAGGTTTTTGGCATTACCTTTGTAATATAGCTGCTATTATTAGAGAAGAGAAATCAGTGTAGGAATTGCAGGCAGTATAAATATCAATAAATCTTTGCATGCACATGCATATTACCCACATGTGGCGCACACACACACACACACACACACTGAGTATGGAAGCCTTCAAATTTATATGTATATCCCCCTTTTTTTGTTCCTAGAATAGTCAGCCAGAAACTTGTGAAACATATATCCTAGGTGCCAGCAACTAGAGGTCTGTCAAGAAAGCTTAGGCCCAAACCCTGGGAACCCTCCTTGTTGGTGTAGTAGGGGCCCAAAGACCAGGGTAAAAACCAACCCTGTAAGGTAGAAGCTGCCACCACTCCTTCAGTCTGACCAGCCTGGGCTAGGGGACTCCCCAACTGTACTCTGAATTCAATGAAACAAGAGCTAAAAATCGGGCTCTCTGTCCCTTGAGTCCCAAGCCCCCCCCCCCAAATTAATCAGTAGCAGTTTGGACAAGATGCTAAGAACTGGTTTCAGTACCAGAGCTCAGACCGAAGAAACCACACCAGAATGGATGAGGTAGATGTATTTTAAAGTAGCAGCATAAAAGTAGAACCCACATATTAGTGAGAAATATAATTATAATGTAATTATGAAAGGCTCCTTCTGGGAGGAAGGGCAGGATATAAATTTTATAAATAAATAAATAAATAAATAAATAAATAAATAAATAAGAGTACAGAAGTACATTTTGGGAATTATAAGACAATAATAAAAAATAACAAAAGCCTTGCCTAACTGTAATACAAATTAAAAGAGTAATTAACCCCACAAAAAATCAGCAAGTACCATAGCGATGTTCACAGGTGTCATGAACCAAGATGTGAGGCATCAGACCAAAGTGCAAAACTACTTTTCTAGGGGGGAAAAAGGCTTCGTAACTGCAAGCCAGTCTTCCTAGCCAATCAGAGGACTAGCTGGCTGTAACTTTCCAGAACTTGAGAGCATACATGGTATCTCAACAGAGATGCATCCTTTCCTATTAGCAAAGGCTACCATAGTGGTCTTGAGATATAATTTGTATACCAGATATCACAGGTGCAAAAATGAGCTCCTGACTAATTAGTAGGAAAGAAACGTTTTCACAAAGGCCTATTCTCTACCCAGAAATCTCAGCAAAGGAACCATTTTACTCAACCAAAGAAATCTTTTTTCTTGGCAGCAGCCCACACACCAAATGTGGCTCAATTAAAGCTGGAAGTTGTCCCATCTATCATGCTAGAATCCACAGTCTCCCACTTCTGCCTGATCAGGTTACCGCATGCTATGAGAATGTAAGAAGAGACCTGTTGGATCAGACCAAAGGTCCTTCCACTCCAGCAACCTGTTTTGAAAGTGGCCACCCAGATACCCTTGGGAGGCCCACAAGTAGGACCT
This sequence comes from Rhineura floridana, assembly GCF_030035675.1. Classification (NCBI taxonomy): domain Eukaryota; kingdom Metazoa; phylum Chordata; class Lepidosauria; order Squamata; family Rhineuridae; genus Rhineura; species Rhineura floridana. Next base: position 32,226,008 of record NC_084486.1, on the reverse strand, counting down.
GAGTGTCACAGTGCTCTCCCCCTTGTAATTCTCAGCAACTGGTATTCAGAAACAAACAGCCTCCAACTGTGAAAGTACATCATCATCATGGGTAGCAGACATTTTAAGCCTTTTCCTCCATTTGTTTAATCATCATCCAAGTTGGTGTTCTTCAACTTCATCTTGTGGGAATGAATTCCATAGTTTAACTACGCACTGTGTGAAGAAGCATGTCCTTTTGTCTATCCCGAATCTTCCAACATTCAGACTGCATTGCCACATCTAGCATCACTGTAAGCTCTGTTCAGGAGAAGGGAGCTGAAGACTAAGCAGTTCACCTATACATTACCACAAACAGCAGATATGTACTTAAATATGCTTATAGGGTTTGCCACTTCAGATTTCAGTTGGAGTCTCACATGAGTGGATGTTCCTACATGTAAAAATATTTCCCGCAAAAGGCATACCAGGCCAAAAGCCAGTTTCCCATCTCATGATTTATTTTGTGAGAAGGAGGCCATAGTCTGTGGGGCGGGGGGAGGAGGGGGAGAAGAGTGTATGTTTTCCTTCTCCTGCTGATACAGCATGGCTTGCTTGAATGAGTCATCTGAAGTTGTCTGCCTTGCAGGTCATTTCCACTGGTTCATCTGCTTCTGCTTTGGTTTGGCTAGTGATGGGCAAACTCTCCCAGGTTCAGTTTGGAATTGGGTTCAGCAAGCTAATCTATTTTCTTCCAAAATTGGGAAATAACTTGGTTTATTGTATGCCCAACTCAGACCTGTCACATTCCTGATTACATCAACTACGTAACAAGTCTGAAATATCCCACACCCTCCCCATGCCTGCCCTGGTGTCCCTTCCCATTTACCTAGACTGTGGCAGTTTCACTGGAGGACTTCCTCTCTCTCTCTTTGGTGCCTACTGGGACTCTAGTTTCCACAGCATTCCTGAGTCCTTTGTATGGGCATCAAGTGCCTTGAAAAAAAAATCCCATGGCTACTGATGCCTAAAATGCTATTGTAGCAGTATTCAAGGTGCCATAATGGGAGAAAACTTCCAGCAAAATTTCACTGCTGATGTTAGACAGGCAAGGGGAAAGTTGGGGCAGGCAAAGAGGAAGGAGGGAGTTATTATCCTGCCTGGATTACAATCTGAGCCAGAGAAGAACTCAATGGGGTCATAATACTCATCTCAGATTGAAAGGGAAGATTATCTGTTGGTGAGGTTCCAAACCAGGAAATTACAAACTTTGGTAACATATCTGGTTTGGGCTGATTGTCGGTGCTGATGGGAGTATATGATAGCTGTGCTGAGAGAACAGTCAAATAGTTTCTGAGCACAATTTAAGATAATAATTCTGACTTTTAAAGTCCTAAATGGCTTGGGTCCACAGTATATCAGGGAATTATTCTTCCCATAAGAGCCTTTCATTTGCTAAGATCATAATGCAGGATCCTTCGTCTGAACTTAGGTTGGCTGGCAAATAGTGCAAGGCCTTTTCAGTGGGGGCTATTACTTCAGAGCCACCAACTTGGATGACTTTTTAAAAGGGTTAGACAAAATCATGGAGGATAAAGCTACCTTTTCTGAATTACAGTTGAAGCCAGAGAAGAACTGAATGGGATCAAAAGGCTATCAATGACTACTAGTCATGATGGCTATGTTCTACCTCCACTATCAGAGGCAGTGTGCCTCAAAGTACCAATTGCTGGGACTCACAAGTGCAGAGAGTGGTGCTGCACTCAGGTACCACCCGTGGGCATCTAGTTATAAAAATAGGATGCTGGACTAGATGTACCTTTGGTCTGATCTTGCAGGGCTTTCCCTATATCCTTACATGTCTTTGGCCACATGCACACATGAATGCACAAAAACACGCACAAAGTCACAGCACACCCCAGGGAGACCACACTTTGGATTAGTATATGAGGGAATTCATACTTAGACAACAGACCAGAGCCAAAGAATGTAAAAATAGACATTTTGATTAATATGTGGGTTGTTACATAATGAAAATATTTTGGTTAAGCAAGCAGCATTTAAGTTGGACTAGCAGTTTTAGTTACAGCTGGGGCAGTAGGAGGTAGGAAGAGTAGGAGGTAGAAAGTGAAGGAAAAGGGGGTGGCGAGAGATGCCAAACAAACCAGCAGAGCCTAAGGAGGGGAATTAGAGAAGAGTGTGCAGCAGAATGGCTAAATTTAGGAACAAAAAGGGAAAAAGAATGAAAACAGAGGTGACATAAGGAAGAAGTGCTTCTCCTAGAGCTTGAGAAAATTAGGTGGGGTTTGATTCTGGAGATTGCCCTTGGTTGCAGTGGGGAGGTGGGGCGAGCCAAGCCCCACAGGTCCCTAAAGCCTGTGGCATTGCAAGATTTCCTTGAATGGGGCCGGGAGGAGAGGCACATAACCATGGGTTCTCTTGAATCCCTAGGTGAATCAAGTTCAAAATCACAAAAAGAAAGGAAAGGAATACAAGGAGGCAGGGAAGGAATGGAGCCAAGCTGACTAAGAACAGGGATTGGAGCAATCTGAGTATCCTGCAAAGTAATCCTCCTTCGATCTGGATCCACAACATGGGTCTTTCAGCAGAAGTTCACCAAGACTAGGCACTAACTGGGGATTTTTCATATAAGTCAAATTGTACCTGGAGAGATTCTCCCCACCCCCCACCCCCCCCACACACTACATGTAAAAGAAAAACAAGGATCTTGAAGGGCACCTAAGATTCACCATGCGTGTGGCATGAATAAATACAGTTTCTACACATACCACCGATGGACATTTCCTATAATTGAGATGCGGTAATAGTGGTTAATGGGTAGCCCTGAAGCTATACTGTTTTGGGGGTGATGCCTTGCTGCATCAAGTATAGGATGTGCTCTTGAATGATTTGATTAAGTAATGAATCAAGCAATGAAAAAGACATATGCATGCTTTATGTGAAAAAGCAAAGGTAGTGAGAGGTACTGCTATTGAAGCTAACAGATGTGCTTTCTTCCCTTGGCTATCCCTCAGTTTCATGGTTAGTCAACTTTTCCTAAGCAAAACAAAAAGAACTAGAGTCAATGCAATAAGGATACTCAAAAAACCAGCAATGCTGGGTATCTTGGTAACACAATGCAAGAAAAAGAGGTAAAAAACCAGAATGCTGAAAAGGTATTTATTATGTACAAAACTATTAGTAAGAGCTGGCTACAGTATTTTGATGAAAAATCAATGTGTCCCCTGATGAAGGCTTGGTTGCACAAGCTGAAACGCGTTGGGCTTTGAGCTTCTACAGAGCATTTCCTAAGCTTTTTCTATTATTTTTTAAAAAAATTTTGGGATATATATTTTTAATAGTACTTTTGTACATAATAAATACCTTTTCAGCATTCTGGTTTTTTACCTCTTTTTCTTGCATTTTGTGGATGCTAGACACTTTATTTTTCCTCCTATCTTGGTAACACGACACCTGCTGTACTGAACTCTCTTCCTGGAGAACCTCAACATACTACTTACGGTAATAAAGACATTTTATTTCAGCAAGCACGTGGACACATAACTGATGTCCAAATCTGTTATCAAGTTTCATGGGGAAATGTGTACGATGCCTTTCATGTAGTTTTCTATTTTTTGTTTTACTCTGAAGAACTTTACTGATGCAATGTCTTATTGATTTTATGTCTTATAGGCCTCCTGAAGGCTTTTGATGCCATGCTGATGGTTTATCTATCTGAAAATATAGTAAGTGAATGAATCATGCTTGTCATTGCTCATCTATACAGTAGGAAAAAAATCTGAAAGGGGAAAAACCACACCATCTTTCTAGTAATCATATCCAAATCTGTGGGATTAATATTATTTTATTTATTTATTATTTGATTTATATCCCACCCTTCCTCCCAGCAGGAGCCCAGGGCGGTAATATTAATAAATATCACAGGCATTTAAAGCTTCTTAGGGAGCCCTTTTGGGGGGCAATCACCGCATTTTGAAACTCTGGATGCTAGTAGCTGTGTGACCTACCAATAAAGAATGCATTCCTACTGGAACAGGGGGAGTATATTTTGGCTTTTAGAATGGGGAGAAATGCAGCAGAGTGTAAGGACCAGACTCTAAATCTCTTCCGCATCTAGACTTCTGTTTAGTTCCTGGACAGGTCTCTCAGCGGCTTCATTGGTGCTGCATGCCCATCTTGGAATTAGTTATATGGCTTCAGTCATGTGGAGTTGATTTCTGTAGGAGCTCTTCTATCTCTTGAATGCTTTCATCTTTTGGGGAATTGGTAGGAGAGGACTGTGCAAAGATGTTTCTTCCCCACAGCCCACTTCCTGACACTGCCCATCACTGTAGACCCAACTGTAGTTTATTGATGCAGTGCTTCAAAGGCTGGGAGGTGAGTAAATTTTATTCAGGAGTTTTATCTGGAGGATATTGATAAGACTCTGGGTTGCTGAAATATATGTACCTCCACTCTCCTTATGAGAGTAAACAGTAAATATTCCACATTCCACACCCACCCTTACCTTCCTGCTTATAGTCATGCATCTCTTTAGTTGGCTCATAGAAAATGTCCAGAACAGTCTGGAGTCTAGCATAATATGAGAATATAAGGTATGAGCTGATGGGAGCATGTAGCTTACTAATGATAGTTTGTGTGAGTAAAGGAGGCTAAACAATATTTTGCTCCACACTCATCACTGGAAAACTCCATGGACTATTCTGCTGAATATGAAGCAGACCTTTCCTAGCTTTATAGCACCCTTCCCCAACCTGGTGCCAGGGCTGTTGGGAGTTGTAGTCCAAAAAGGCTGGAGGGCAGCAGGTTTGGGAAAGCTGCTTTAAGGGAATGGGACAGTATGAAGTACAGCAGCCTTTCCCAACCTTTGGGTCCCCATAGGTTGCTGCACTACAATCCTCACAATTCCTGACCATTGGCCATGCTGGCTAGGGCTGATGGGAGTTGTAGTCCAACAACATTGTGTACCCAAAGGTTGAGAAAAGCTGTAGTACAGTATGGGAACACGTGTTAATCTGGTGAGTAGTTATGAATATAATGAACCTGGCATTTTCTATAATTGAGGGCTTATACCTTTTGTATAGTTGAGGTGTTAAGGTACACAAAATATAGTTTGAAATATTTCAAGTTAATGCAGTCCATGTTTGACGATCTATAATTCCTCAAAAAGAAATAGGAAGAAGTCTTCTTCTTTAGGCTGTTCTGATAACTTGCTATCAGTTAATAACCTGCATCAAATCCAAGCCTATCTCACAGGGGTTAAAAGGCAAGGGGCATTTTCTATTTCTGTTAACCTGGCATTCAGGAGCCAATGTGCTTAACATCCTAAGGACAATAAGCAGCTGTTTTCAGAATTCCGGTGAGGTACGAGATATATTTTTGGGGTTTTTTTTACTCCATCTTTCAACTTTAAAAGTCCTCAGAGCAGTTTAAAAACACATCAAACTTGGATGCTTTCTTTAACCATTGGGGGCAAAGTCTTCTATCTGGGCAGTGTCTTTTGACATCTGTCAAGTCTGCTTCCAACTGATTTCCTGATGGATAATCATGAGGTATATATAACGTGTTGCTGACTGAGCTCATGCAATATTCAGCTGTTTTATTCTGGATTTCTGTATCCTCTGTGTTTTCTCAGGGTGACTACAAATCCATAGTAACTGGAGGAGATAGTCCTAGGATGGGGACGAGCCAAATGACAGTTGGTCCCAGACAGACTGATGGAGAAGGATTTATTGTCTTGCCTCACCTCTGATGTAGCCAGGTGGAATGTCTGCAAGTTGATTTCCATGCAGTTTAACAGTTACATGACACCACTGAGTGGGATCATCCAGAGTTTTGGAGTGCATTGTCATCAATACACTGGTGACATACAACTCTGTTTCTCTTTTTCATCTTCTGCAGGTATGGCAGTGGTTGTGTTGTACTAGTATCTGACTGGTAATGGACTAGATAAGGGCCAATAAACTGAAGCTCAATACAGGTAAGATAGGGACACTGTAAGTGGGTGGTTCCTTGGTCCAAATATGTGGAGTTTCACCAGTGTTGGTAGGGATCACACTCTAAAAGATCAGGTCCATAGTCTTTGAATCTACTACTGTCACTTGAGGCACAGGTGGTGTCAGTGGCAAAGAATGCATTCTACCAGCTTTGGATGGTGACCTAGCCACGCCCCTATCTGGATAGGGACAACCTGCTTCAGGGGTCTATGCTCTGGAAACCTCATGTCTAGATTGCTGCAATGCATTATATGTGGGACTGGCTTTAATGACAGTTCAGAAGCTGCAGCTACTGCAGGGTTCAGCAGCTAGGATACTGACCAGAACTAGAAGGTCAGAACATATTGCACCTGTTCTGGCCTGACTTCATAGGCTGCCTACATATTTCTGAGCCCATTTAAAGTGCTGGTTTTAATCTATAAAGCCTTCTGCCTCAATACCTTAAGGAACACCTTTTCCCATATGAGTCTACCTGGACCCTTAGATTATAATCAGAGAACCTCCTCTGGTTGCCCCCTCCAAAAGAAATTTGGAGGATGGAGACAAAAGAGAGGGCCTTTGCAATGGTGGCCCCTTCCCTATAGAATGCTGTCCCCAAGGAGGTCTGCCAGGTGCCAATTTTGACTACATTTAGACATCAGGCGAACACATTTTTATTCCTCAAGGCTTTTCAATGATACACTGCTGATTCATGGGGTGGGATCTGTTTTTTACATTTCTGTGGTGAGCATGTTAATGGAGTTTTTTATTGTGTGTTAAACTGCCAAATTTTATATGTTCATATTTATTATATTTGTAAATCATCTAAAGCTGTTAGGATGAGGGTAAAGGATGATTAAAAAGTATAAAATAATTTGCTAGAAATGACTGCAATCCTTAGTCCAATAAATTGATAGAAACAATGACTTTCTTCACCAGTTTTTGGAACTTCATATATATGTTTCTCTTTGTTATAAACTGTCCACATATTAAAATACAATATCTTCTCAGGATTATTATTGTTTAAAGATATATTATGTATTGTGTGCAATGTACTGTATTATCCTTGCTGGTTTTTAAATTATTTTTTAAAATTAATTAATTTTCTAGGACCTTACATGCCCTGGTAAAATTACGTTTCCTAGGGTCCCTAGTGCCAGGGATGCTGCCATAGCAGCTTTTGTTCCAGACACCAGGGAGAAAAAGATCAGGTAAGAGAGACATCCTTCCCTTTTGCTACACCCACAGGAGCTGCATCCAGGATGCGGTAAGGTGTTTGAGGATGCACTGTTGGGTTAGCACTATGAGCAAATTTAGAATGTTTGGCTGGTTGGGGTGGGGAAAAGGGGAAGAGATTGCCAAAATCTGTCTGAACTGAGCCTAGAGTGTTTGTCCATCATGATCTGTAATATTAAATATATATTAATTTAATACTAGTGGTCTAACATCTATTACCTTGCATTCTTTAGAACCAAGCATATTTTGCTATCTGATGACAGTTTTATAATTATTCCTACTTTAGGTCTTGCGAACTGTTTCATTGTAATCATAGAAAACCTTTGTTTAATCACTCTAGCTAACTTGCTGAAAACTGCATGATTCTTAATGAATATTACATGGATATTAATAGCAACCTCTTAAAGCCATATGTAATTCTCTTCTATCACTGAGAATCAGTTTATGCAATCAACAGAATCAAAATAATGGGGTTTATGTAGAGTAAATTCTATGAACTCCTGTGTGAGTAGAATATAATGACCAATTTAACAAAATGAAATGGTAACGATATCCCTAGATTGTATCACTGCAAGGGGGTGGATGGGGCTTACACATTTGAATGCTCCTCCATGATTTTTTATAAAACACCTACACATAGGAAAACAACATGTTTGAGAGGATAATTATCCTGACATGCTAATTTTTTATGAGCAAACATGTAACTCCCCACAGCCTGAAATATTAGAATCAGGAAAAAAATTCACATTCAATTCTAACACCATAAACTGATGCTTATATTCTACTCACTTGACAACTCCAGGGCATAAACCCAATTATTTCCAACAGGGAATGAGCAGGAACTAAGTTTCATGTGCCATAATATTCAAGGGGAAAAGTAATATTGGTGTTGATCCCAAACACAAAAATTGACATGGCTTGGGTGGGCACAGCTGATAAGAATGGTTTCTTGGGTTTCTGACAAAACAAATCATTTGATTTGACTCTGATATTTTGCAGCAGCTAAAACCAGGGGTTTCCCCACTGAATGGCTGGTTACAAAAATAGATACTGGGTTGCCTAGAAGATGATGAATCAATACAAAAATGACAAAATAATTACACCCTTAAGTCAATGCGACAGGCATAATACACAAGCCAGAATTTATCCTGCCCTTGGAATGGTTTTGGCATACTTTTGTTGAAATCAGGGGTGGGCAAAGCCACCCTTGGTTTGTCTCAGGATTTTCCTAGGTTTTCAGAAAAGTACTCTGAGACAAACCCAGTGCTCCGGTTCCACCATCTCCCTGCCTGTTCCCATATCTTCCCATCCCTCAAAATATCCTTGCCAACTTCTTTCCCTCCCCCCTCTCTCTTGCCTGCTTCTTAAATGCAGACATAGCAGTTGTTGCGGCAGCAATGAACAGCAAAAGGGAGGGCTATTTTCAATTCAATTTATATCCCTTCACACAGAAGGAGTCTTGAAGTGATTTACAGAGACAACATCGTACAAAATATACAGTGAAAATCCATTCAAATGAAGCAAATATTTTGTGGATTTTTCATCCACAAAAATCACCCAACAACATACAACTACCATCCCACCCACAAAAGGATGAACACCAAAGATCAATGACCAAAAAGCCAAAACATTTGTACTCTTTCCCCTCCCTCTGTCTCTTCCCCCTCCCCTCCACCATTTACCAGCCTCAGCCTCATAAATGCTCGCTCTCTGTGTCATGACCCTCCATAACTCTGGATGGGTTTCAGACTCCCCAGGTTCAGAGAGTGAGGCCATGGACTCAGAAGTGTCAGAGAAAGAGAGGAAATTGTCTGCAACACTGACCCTAGATGACACCAGTTCATTGGTAGCCTTTCTGCACCAGGAGCCCATCTTGCTACCACCTCCCTGGCCTCAGGAAGTGATGCTGCCATCTCTGTGTCTGAGGACTACTGCCCAGAAGCCCCAGCAGAGTCATGGTCCGCCGCACACCCTAGAGCCAACAGCTGCTGAAGCAGGCAAGGCCCTATTAACTGGAACAAACGACTCCTGGAGGAGGCAGAGCTAACCATCCAGACTGAGCTAAAGCCCTAGTTATATCTCAGTCTTGGGTTCTCTGTTGCTCAAGCAACATTTGAGCCTGAGTATAGCACAGTGGGGAGGAGAGTCTGGCTGGGAGTCCAGAGTCTGTGAGTTCAAAACCCTGCTTGTGTCTCCTGGGTGTAAAGGGCCAGCTAAAGATCACCCCCACAGTGAGTGTCTCAGGGATTACGTGCCCTGCCACCTGTGCAGCTGTGGGCAAGCTGCATAGTCCCAAGGAGCCCAGTTGCCCCCCAGGTGGCAGTTGCAGACAAGGAAGGGTCTGGCTTGTGCAGCTGTGGCAAGCTGAGCAGGCCCTAGCCAGCTGGGGAGGACTAGCCTCAGAGGGAGGCAATGGTAAACCCCCTCTGAATACTGCTTACCATGAAAACCCTATTCATAGGGTACCCATAAGTTGGGATCGACTTGAAGGCAGTATTTCCATTTCCACATGGAGCTATCCAAGGTGCTACCTGGCCTTAACTTGCTGTCGACTTTCATTTTCTTTTGTGACAAATTGAAGGCCACACTCCAAGCCTGCACTCCGGGAAAAGAGTTTGGAAGCCTACATGGATGTCTTGGTTAAAAGAACTTTTATCATTCCTGAGGGAAAAAATAACTTTTCTCCAGCATATGATGCCCTTACAAGGCTGCATCCTTCCTTGCAAAATAAATCAACACAGCAATCCATTTCCCAGCTGAGACCCATACCATGCTACAATGTTGCCCAGAGTATTTCTGAGAGGCAACCTTCTTACACTGCTGCTTGGTGGTGGCAGGATGGCATATCTCCCTGCACCTTAAAGCCATTCCCTTTCTTATCATTCTTTTGTTCCATCTTTATCCACTTCCAGTGCTTGTCCAAAGTCTCTCCTCACCAGATGTGCTCCACAAATTCAAGACACCTTCTTCTTCCCCAGTAGCCCATCATTCTTTCTTTTCCTTTTTCCTCTGGCCTAACTGCCCCAAACACGCCAATTTCCTTGGCAACTGCTGCCTGGAATTGTCTCGCTCTTAACTACTTACATCTACTTACCTCACATGGAAAAACATAAATAATTTCAGACACTTTCCTTTCGCTTTGTGGAACCTGAACTTTGCCTTGCTGGAACCTGCGTATCCAGTGTTTCTGATGCTGTGTGATGGTGGAAGGGAGAGAGGCAGGAAGGGAAGGGGGAAACCTTTCACCTCTTGTTTCTGCTCCTGCTACAATTCTATGAAGTAGGTGAAGGAAGGAGTCAGAGTCGGCACTGGAGGTGGGTGGGGATGGTTTGGTTGGGAAGGCATGAAGCTTCCTCTCCCAAGGCTCAGATTTTCAGTGCTCAAGAGAAGAAGTTTGGGTGCTGGAGGGCTCATGGGCAGTTTGGACTCAGATCCACTGAACTTCTTGGGTTCAGTTCTAAAGGCACAATTGTAAACAATTCCACAAGGAAAAAAGGCTGAAGACAGCAGAAGAAGCCAATGTGTCTTCACAAAAAGCTTAGAGATAACCTGAAAAGGACACATACAGGAAGTGGAAGGAAGGCCAGGTCACAAAGGAAGAAAACAGACAGGTAGCACAGAATTGCAGGGATGGCGTCAGGAAGGCTAAAGCTGAAAATGAGATGAGGTTAGCAAGAGATGCCAAAAACATCAAAAAAAAGCTTTCTTCAGGTATATCCATAGTAAAAGACAGAGTAAGGAAATGATGGTTCAGCTACTCACTGAGGATGGTAAAATGATAACAGATGACAAAGAAAAGACAGAAATGCTAAATTCCTACTTTGGCTCAGTCTTCTCCCAAAAGAGCGTCTATGACCCTCCCGGCAAACATGAAACACAAGTTGCAGTGGCAGGATTGCAGGATCACCCCAGAGTGCAACGCACAAAATAATAGGCTCAAGTTACAGGACGCCAGATTTTGGCTGAACATCAGGAAAAGCTTCCTAACTGTTAGAGTGGTATGACAATGGAATCAGTTACCTAGGGAGGTGGTGGGCTCTCCAACACTAGAGGAATTCAGAAGGCAGCTGAGCAGCCACCTGTCAGGTATGCATTAAGTTGGATTCCAGCATTGATCAGGGAATGGGACTCGGTGGCCTTAGAGGTCCCTCTACTATTTTATGATTATATCATTCTAAGCCAGGCTTGGATGACTTCTCAGGCCATCCCTAGTTGAAACCTGAAGTATAAAGGTTTAGAAGAAGAGCAACCAAGTTAGATCTGGTTAATACAAATCTTTTCATCAGATCAGTAGCCTCTTTTGGTAATCACAAGATCCAGGTCTGGAGAGGAAGAGGGTGAGCAGGAACAAAAGAAGTGTGTTTTGATGAAGTTGAAGTAGCCATGGCTACAATTATAGAGCCAAGAAAAGGAAGGTAAATAGACAAGGATATAAATATCTTAGTACATAAAATAATGCACATCAGGGTTGGCCAGATGCTTAGGACTACAATGGTTGTTCCCAAACAGGTCTTTATCCATGTCCTACAACATTTGAAGAAGGGAAATAGGTACAAGGTATGGCCATTCATACTATAGTAATTGAGCACCTCCCTTCATGGGAGTGGAAGCATTCTTGACAAACACATTTATGGAATATAATTTAAAGCATTTATGCTTTAGTTTCCCTACTGTTCAACATTTAGAGTGCTATCCAGTATTGGTTATACTCAGAGTAGGCCTGCTGAAGGGATACAAGTAAGTCTATTGATTACAATTGGTCTATTCTGTGCATGACTAACTTGGATATTATAATGTCTTAGAATGCTATAAATTGCACTTGATTTTTCCAAACGAACAAATTTTTCTGTATTCTCCATTAAATCCAGCATAATTGTGATTCCTTCCTCTCATATAGACACACACACACACAGAGAGAGAGAGAGAGAGAGAGAGAGAGAGAGAGAGAGAGAGAGAGAGAGAGAGATGTACTTTCCAAATTGTTATTCGTGACTGATGAGCTCAAATAGTAGATGCCTGTTCCATATACAGCAGAAACTGGTACACAAGATGGTGTATCCACATCAATAGTTTGCATTTAGTCATTCCCTCTCCCCAGAGAAACCTGAGTTCATCCGCAGTGGGGAAAAATGGAAGTATATTATAGTTCACCTCAGTGCTATGTAAAGATCCCATGAAGAACAATGATTCCTTCTGTAGACACCGCATACCTTCTCAGTCAAATAGTACTCTAATTTTTCACATGTATTTTATTTATTTAATACATTTCTATGCCATCTTTCAAGAGTAAAATTTGTCCCAAGGCAGTTCACATACAACATAACAGATTACATTTAAGTACGACCTCAAATAAAACCATCTGACATTATTAAAAGTAGCAAAACAAACTCAAACATACAGTTTAAATTCTGCAACAAAAGGTGCACCAAGGAAAATAATTACACCTTTAGGTCTTGGTTAGGATGACATACTATGACTAACTGTGGTTTTGATGAGTCATAATAACTTTGATTGCATTCGTTCATGATGACCTGCACACATAACACACTTATGGATTATCACTCACCTGCCAATCCCAAATCTAGCAAACCTAGCATGATACACTCCCACATGTTATTTGCTTGAGAAATGGGTAATATATTCCAGCAGAGGTAGAGAGAGAAATGGGAAGCATGGGCCACTCGATCAGCTCAGCTGAGAAATCAGCTCCATTTGGCTCCTCCTCTCCTGAAATGTTTCCATTCAAGCTGGTCCTTATAAGAAATATATTAACAGTCAGAACTTTGCTTGTTTTCCTCATCCCTCCTCACCCCTTTTTTCCTTTTGTGCCATGTCTCTTAGATGTAAGGCAAGGGCTGTCTTGTTCTCTTGTTTGTTACCAGTCTTATAGAAGCAGCACTGGATTTCTTTTCAGCTATAGAGCAGGGTACAAATGCTTAATATAAACAAATAAATATATACCCAGCAAGCCCTTTAATAAAATATTGATTGTATTACATGGCTTGCTAGGGGGAAATAAATATATATACTGCAGAGTGTAACTGAAAAATAGCTCACTTATTAACATGTCAAAGTTTTAATCCACTTAGATGTTTATGGACTACATAGAGAAAAGTCTCCTGAATCTTAGTAATCAAGAGGGCTGAACCTACCATCTATAACTTTTTCCCCCAGTATGAAGGCCACAGCAGTCTCACAGTGCCTCAAGGTTAAAAACAACAACACAAAATAAGGAAAATATTTACTTCAGGAAAACAATTGGTATCCTGGGTAGCCATTTTCATTTGTTATAGTTACAGCTGAAATGTATTACACACAAGTTTGTTATTTGTTAGATTTTTCAAACCTCAATTAAGTTTCCCCCACAAACCATACTTTTATATAGTTGATGTTCATTTGTTAGCTTTTGCAGTTGTCTGTGCAGTATAAAGCTGTTGAAAAGCCTGATTCAGGATCACCCTAGGGTCGCAGTCAAGGGCCTTGCAATATAATTAAGAGGCATTGTCCCACCCTTCAGCTGCTCCCATTGTTTCTGGGAGAGTTGCAATATACAGTTGACTAAAGAACATAATTATGTTTGACATGAACATAGACGTGTTAGTGGGGAAAGCACTGGATGATAGCTCTTGGGTGGGGCTGTGCTGAATGTTTGCAAGAGAACTTGTTTGGCACATTTGTAGGGGTGGGAGAAGAGGGTGAAAAGGAAAGATGGAAAACCTGGCAGGATAAAGAAATTCTGAATACTTTTGTAGGTAAGCAGGCTTTGTTTTCAACAGACATTAACAGACGGTTCTCTAAGTTTTTATTTTATTTTACCATTTGGATTTTTAAAAAAAGGTTTTTGTGCAGCAAAGGTGACAGCAGCAATCCTCCTCTACTCAGTGGCCACCTTGCCCCACAATGCATCTGGATGAAGGACTCGATGTCACAATGTATGCCCTTCACAATGTATGCATTGTGAGGGGAGATATAGCTGCCCTAAAGGCAGTATGAGCAGCTATGTCCCCTCCCACACAGTGCGCCTGGAAAGATGCTACATTGTTACACAGAGGGCCTATCTGTGCTATACATTAAAGCAGTATCATGTCATTTTAAACAGCTATAGCTTCCCCTAAAGAATCCTGGAAACTGTAGTTTGTTAACAGTGTTGAGAGTTGTTAGGACACCCCTATTCACTTCACAGAGCTACAATCCCTCTCCCCAGGGAGCTCTGAGAATTGTATCTCTGCAAGGAGAATCGGGGTCTCCTCTCAGCACCATTAACAAACTACAATTCCTAGGTTTCTTTGGGGGAAGTCATGACTGTTTAAAGTGGTATAATACTGCTTTAAATCTATAGTGCAGATGGAGCCAGAGTCTTTCTTCACATGCATTATGGGATGAGATGGCCCAGAAATGGAGCATTCCTCCCACCATTTTCTGTAGCATCAAAAGCTGTTTAAAAAGGATTAAAACTCTAAATAAATAAATAAAAATAAAGAGAACACGGAGAAGCACCTGCTAATGACTGCTGAACAGTAAGCCCCCTACTTACAAATGTGAGCCCAGAATTCTTTTGTTTTTCTAGCCTATGCCCTATGTGAAACACTTTGCCACTCCTTTGAGTTGGGCATTTTCATTTGATGGAAGGATAATAAAGACTAAACTGGCAACCCTGTGTACGCTTAGGTGAATGTAAACTCCAGTGAAACCAGTGGGACATTTCTGATCAAACATGATAGGATCAGGCTGTAAGGGTGATTTCCAAAATGACTTTATTAATGTTTAAAGAAGTATTGGATGCATTACTTCTGAATATTGTTAACACAAGATAAAACAAAATAGTAGAGTAGGGCTAGGAAACCTGTAGCCCTCCAGATGTTGCTGGATTATAACTCCTATCATTCCTGACAATTGACTGTGCTGGCTCGGGCTGATGGGAATTGGAGTCCCACAGTCCTGTGCTACAGCCATTTTACAAATCTAAAACATGTCACTCGGTTACTATTTTTTAGAGACATCCATAAAAGTGAGCTGCAGGCAATACCAGCTGGGAGATGCTGAGATAAAGGAGGCTGCTCATCAGATCACCGGTTACAATTTGATTTGAACACAAAGCTTAGATGGCTTTAGATACACCTTAACTTTCTTTCTGAGTACAGAAGCTTAGGTGGAGGACTCCGCAGCCTGCATTTCAGAAAGTTCATGTGACAAGTGTCGAGACATCTATTCCTAGAAGCTGATGATATTAGATGCAACCAGGAAAAGAGGTCCAGCTTGTTCATAAAAGATTGCATTCATGGAAACATAGATATTTGCTTCAGTACATTCATAAACAGAAACTTTAACAATTAAACTGACTCAGATTTTTTTAAAAAAATAGAAAGAAGTCATGCTTGCAGTTTTTGTGGACTGTGATTGCTAAAGTTCAAATATCAGTTTATAACAGAAATTAGTAGGAACCATCTTAAATTTTCCATGGCTAAGAGGTTTCAGGGAAGATATTAAACAAGTACTGCAAAATCTGGAAGAGTGCACATTTCAAAGGATTTTTTTTTATTTACTTAACCAATAAATATACAAAAGAACAAAAGCTAGGTATCGTAATTGCTTTAGAACAAGATCAAAAAAAGAAAAGTTACAACATGCCTTACTATCGAATATGCAAATTCCAAAGGATGGCTGTGTTTTAGTTCACATATTTTATAAGAAAGTGTGAATTAGGTAGGTTTGCCTTTCAATGCAAACTAAACTGGATTTCTCCCCATCCCTAGTTTGCTCTGCCTAACATTGGATGCAGCCCTTTCTTTCTTAGAAACGGCAGCACATCTATAGCCACAAAGCTCAAAGAACTGGATTTTGTTCTTCCTTTTGCAAACTGTTTAAATATGAATCCCTTGACTTTTCATCCATTTGGATCCACGAGTTGCTATTGCATCTATCCATTGTTTGTTTCCTCACAAAGTATTTTGTGTGGCACTCATATTCTCTGAACCTCCTATGGTTTCTACTGGACAGCCTTGCTCAGCCTACGTACAATGGCAGGTTTTTATCCAGTAACTCAAAAAGCACTCAGACACCTTCTACAGTTCTTTGTTTGAAGGAGAATCTGGAGCTGTGCAAAAATTGTATAACACTCAATGACACAAAGAACAAAGCTTTTTTAAATGTTTTTTGTTAAGTACAAACCAGTGCTCTAGTTCTTTGTCTGCTGTGTATAATTTGAATGATAAAGCAACAATTCAGATTACTAACATGTCAAAGCAAACAGAATTTATATTTTGACCTCATCACCCTTCTGTAGTGTAGGCATAAAAAAATCTTCCGTGACAGGTCATTAGATTTAGCATGACTGACAGTTACCTTCCCCAGCACATTCATTTCTTTATTAAGATGGACTGTCTCTATGACTTTGTTGCCTAGCACTTTTCATAGCTATATCGGCCCCAACAAAGAGAAGAAGCCTGTTACTCTAGGTGAGAAACCAGAGGAAATTTGAGAGAAAGACAAAACATTTCAGTAAGACACTTCCCCCCCCCAAAGAGTTTTGCCAATTCTTATCTCCAACCAGATCTGCCATCTTTAGACCAAGTATTGGGGAACCTGCAGCCCACCAGGTGTCATTGAACTACAACACCCATCAACCCTGACCACTGGAAGGGCCTGATGAGAGCTGGATCCAACAACATCTGAAGAGTTACAGGTTCCCCATCCTTGCTCTAGGCCAGTAGTTCTTAACCTCAAAGGGGTCACAGATCCCTTTGAGAACCTGATGAAATATATGCACACCTTCCCCAAAAAATGCACATAAACACATGCACACAAAATTGTGCATACAGTTTATTTTATTGCACTGGAAATTTTTTTTTTTTTGCCTGGTTTATATGCCCCCTGAAGCCCATCCACAGACACCCTATGGATCCATGGGCCACAGGTTAAGAACCCATGCACTTGGCCCTAGAATTAGACTCACTTTCTTCTCCCTAGGATACTGGACCAAAATAGGGCTAGCACCAAGTATAACCAGGCCTGTGGGCACCGGACTGCCCTGGGCCTGTCATCATGCTTCCCAACACCTGATGCAGGTGGCACAAGCTTAAATAGGTCTGCATGCCCCACCTACTTCCTGAATCACTGCATCAGCAATCTAGCAGGCTGTGCGCACAGGCCTGCTATCAGTCAAGATGGCGGTGGGGTTGTTAACCCCTTAGGGAGACCCCATTGCTATCTTGGGTGATGGTAGGTGTGCATGTGGGCCGGATGGCCTATTTGAGACTGCGCCGCCTACATCAGGGCCAAGTGTTGTCTGGGAGGGTGGAGCTCCTGCTGAGTGATCCGTGGCAGTGGCAGTTTGCTGGGCATGATTTGCCCCACAACCTGATGCTGGCACAGATTGCAGAGTGAGAGCTTCACCTTCCCAGCCTAAGTAGGGGCCCTTCTGGTCTACAGGGGCCCTCAGCCAGCCCCTGACCTGGCCACCTGCTGACACCGGGCCTGGATCCAATCCAGAAAGGGCTTATAATTATCCCAGGCTCCCAACCATTTGCTTCTCTTGAAATATTTATTGGGTGACTTGCTTCACATTTGTGTCCCCTGAGTTATTTGTTACTGAAATATAATTTTATGCTAGTCAAACTAGCGAAATTGTGTATTTTCCTTGGGGCAGATCCCCCACCCCCAATCACTTCAATCCTTTAATCTCATCTCTGCTCTCGCAGTATTTGCTAATTTTATTTATTTATTTTTGTAAACAATGTTTTCTTTTAATATTACTGTAAACTACTTTGAAAGTTGGCTCCTGCAATCTGTCAATAGCTGTGCCATTTGGTTTGTTTGTTTCAAAAATGTATGTACTGCTTTTCCAGAATGAGCAAATTATTTGTTCCTACCCCCATTTCTGAAATGCACACACAGGTTTATGGGTAAAATGTTCCAAGATAAAGTTATCAGGAAAAGTAAACAAGAAACAATTTTCCATTTTTTACAGACATCTATCCTATGGGAAGTAGTAATGGGAGCTGTGAGTATATATAGTATGGATTTAAACATGAAATAGTGAGACTTTTTATTTTAAAAAATCTAATGTTCAGGACAATAAGCATACATTTCACTGGCAAGGTAATCTAGCAGTCATATACAGGACTATAATGTGGATAATTACTTTGTTGATGCTATTGCTGACAGCTCTTTTAGCCCCCTCTCTGTGTTAGACAGAATAAAAATGTAAAACAAAATTACTTTCACTGTAGCAGAAAGTACAGAAGGCAAACAGGGAAAAGCCATGTTGTATTCAAGACACTAGTAATAATGGGGTGGGGTGGGTCAGAGGGAGGTTCATACAAATATATGCCCATGGTGTAAGAGAGCTGTTATGTTGAACTAAGTATGACCTTTGAAAATATTGATAGAAAACCAAGGATCTAAAAACATTATCCATCTGTGGCTTATGAGGAAGGGTGGAGGGAGTGGCATATTTTGGTGGTAGCACCACACTTATCAGAATGGGGCAGGGCTAAGCAGTGGAGGCAGGATGGGGGGACCTCTGGGACTGCTGCCACCACTAACTCAAACCTCCCCAAACCTTGCCACCACCTTGCCTCTCTCTGTTCCATTCCCATCCAACAAGCACAGTGCGACGGTCGGGAGAACACCACTGCCTACACTGCAACCCCTCACAAGCCACCACTGGCATTCCAGCATCTAGTGGAGGGAAGACCTACAACTCGTTTATCTTGGCATATTAAAAGCTATTTTATTTTATTTAGTACATTTACTTATATTCACTAATAGGCAAAAAAAAAATCCTTGCGGTTTAAAAACATACCTATAGCCCACAGATATTTCTATTAAACTTTAAAAAGCAGGGAAATTGGCCAGCTATAGTGAATGCACCAAGGGAGCAGGAGACCTGACCTCTCTGAAGTATTGTATAGCCCTACAAATGTGTCAAAATGCAAACACAATTTGGGTTGGTCTTTCACAGTCCAATCCATTTCCTGTGTAGCGTGGAAGAATTTGGTAACATGTGCCTCTGAGCATATGGGGAGTAGTGGCACCACCTGTAATCAAATTGTGTTTGCATTTTGACACATTTGTAGGGCATTACATTATCTCAGAGAGGAGGTCAGGTTTCCTGCTCCCCTGGTGCATTCACTATAGCTGCCCCATTTCCCTTCTTTTCAAAGTTTGATAGAAATATCTGTGGGCTATAGGTACATTCTTAAACCACAAAGTTTTTTTGTGCCTATTAGTGAATTTCTCTGCTTTTTAATGTGGGAGGTAAGAAATGGGATCCTGTGCAAGTTTGCTGAGAATGGATTGATCATTTGCATGCTTATTGAGTTGTGGGATTTACTCCCCTGCAATCATGCTTAGGATAGGTGAAACTGACCACAGGGGATGGGGAGGGGAGGAGGAGGAAGGATGGGGGGAGGGGAGGAAGGGCAGAGGGAAGGAGGGGGATGGGAGCAGGCAGGAGGGGGAGGAGAGGAAGAGGGCAGGTTTGATCATTTGCATGCTTATTGAGTTCAGTGGGTTTACTCCCATGCAGTCATGCTTAAGATAGGTAAAGCTGACCATAGGGGAGGAGGAGGGGGAGAGAAGAGGGGAAGGAAAGGAAGAGGAGGGGGGGAGGAGGGAATGCATCAAATGCCACCTCATTATGTTTGGTATCCCTGCATCCCCTCTGGAAATCAAACTGATGCAGCATAGCAACCTTTATTAACTTAATGGGAGCTGACCTGCCATAAATATGACACCTTACATTGAATATGAGAGGTGACCTTCATTTAATACAAGCATTTCTTCTGAAATTAGACTTCTGTCATGAAACCAAGGACAGCACACTGCTAAGTAACCAAATTAATGACTATTCACCCAAATGGTCATGATCTGCAGCTCCTAGGCTAATGTATGGATCAAAGCATAGGTATCCAGCCAATTTTGGCCTCTTGCAGATGGCCTCTTTACTGAGCATTCATCGTGATTTGCTTGGAAGATTAGAATATATCCAGTCTTTTCTGCACATGTGTTCTGATTTGTTTGCACGGAGGTTATACAACATTGAACATTCATCCTCATTTGTTTGTGGGATATTTACACATCTTCCTGTTAATCATTTCCTCATTCCACACTTTTTAGTGCATTCAATGCAATCATTTTACCAACTGCAAAAAGTCCTTTTTGTAAAAAAGTGGATTTGTTGCACTAGGGTAACAGAGTGCTTTACTCCACTTTAAATTGCACAAACCTAGAATTTTCTGACTCAGATTTAGAAAATGTAAGGTGTGAGAGTCAACATATTCCCCGACCAGGAAAATGGACTGTCAAGTGAACTGACAGAGATGGAATCCGAATAAAAAAAGAAGCAAGTAAAAGTTCTCTCAGTGCAAGTCAAACTGGCACTTTAAATATATATAGATGACTTATGTTCAGTGCACTCAGGCCTTGACTGTGCTCCATTATCACAGGATGCAAGCTAATTATGTCATCAGTTTTCTAGATTGATGGCATAAAGGAAACAGAAAGTGAGAGTTGCCTTTGCTTAGATGGTACTGTGCAGAACACGGACTATGACATGTCAGCCACCCAAAATTAAAAACAAACAAACAAAAAGCTTGGGAATGAGCAATGAGATCTGTTCAGACCTGAAATCTGTCAGGAATGGGAATCTGGAGAAGGCCCGGCACCATGAACTAAAAGGGCTGACAGGGGCTCCTGCAGCTGGGGCTGGGCTGGTGCAGCTCCTGCTCTGTAATCTGCACTAGCATCGAGTCATGGAGTGTGTGCTCAGTGACCCAATGATGATGTGGATTGCAGAGCGGGAGCCACCCTCCCAGGCAACAACTGCCAGTGTGGGCTGGCTACACCACTTCCTGAGCCACTGCGTTGCTGTGTCAGTGCACTGTGCACGATCTGTGCCATCTTGGGTGATGGTAGCCATGCACGCGCAGTGTGCTAATGGGTTGGTGTGACCAGGCCTATTTAAGCTCACTGCTGCCACTTTTGAGGGCCTGCTGCAGTCTGGTGCTGGCCCCGATCTGGATTCAAGTAAGTGGTTGATCTAGGAAAGCAGCTAAGTGGGAAAAGGCTGCTGGAGAACACCAGCTCAGTCTGTGGCTGAGTGATGAGTTTGCTAGACTAGAATATGGATGGGGGAGAAATTTGATTCAATTCACATTTAAGGACAAGCCTACCTAATTTGCATCACAGCAGAGCCATACTTTGAAATCTGCATCTCTCTTAACTTTGCAATGTAGTTCTCTATCCAAGTAAAATACATACCCAGCTTTCACCTCATCTGGGTTTCAAAGTGGCTGATAACAGGGACTGGGGTAAAGTGTCCATAAAAATACATATATATATGTGAAAACAGCATATAAAAGGCATTTTAATGGGAAATTGCTTTGCAAAAATGTGTATATTAGGCAAAATTACATACAAACAAGTATATGAGGAGAAATTTTCACTAATGAATTTTCATGAGGACTTTTTAACAACAAAAAAGGCAGTAAAATATTGAGAACTGAACCTAAGATTGGAAAAAGAAGAAACAGAGAGAAACTGAAATTGACAGATTCACCCATCCCTAGGCCAGAATCAGCGACTTTATAAGACCCAGTGGAACCCTAATGGCACTTGATCTAGCAGAGCTGCCAACTGCAGTGCCATCCTGTGGTCATTTCCACTGAAGTGCAGAAGAGAGTCGACCAGCAGCACCTTCCTCTGGCAAGCTTATCCCAGTGGCACAGAAAACAAGGCACCTGGATCCCACTGCCAGAATTCCTAATTCAAGACCCTTGAAGGCTTATACAATCAGATTTTTTAAAAAAATGGTAGTGCTGTGCCATACATTGTATACATATAAAAAATAACTTCCAGTGTGAGAACCTGAGGAGGCATTTCAGAGGAGCTTCATGAGGGGGCAACAAAATGTTTAAGAGGTTTATGTGGTGGCTTTCCATTGGTGCATGTCACTTCATTTTCTTTTCCAAAAATGTCCTGGATGTAACACTGTTCTGGAGCATTTCGTGGAGAAAAATGACAGCCCACATTGGTGGCTGAAATGGCCTCAAACCATCTCTTTCTTGTACAAACACAGGACTGAGGGTTCTTATGTACTCCCCTAGTCTGTATCTACACAGACAACTTATACACTAAACATTGTGGTCACCTGAGCTTCCAGTTTTTGCCAGCAGTTTGGTCTGTCTAGGTGAACTATGGTCAAGGTCTCACCAAATAACATACTAAGGTTTAAGGATATGTCAGGAAAAATAATGGGAATTCAACAGTGGAAGGATTTTTATTTTTTATACATTCATGTCATACATACAGGTACATGTGTATCTGTCTTCAGCCAGTAAATCAGAACCATATAGGTCAGGGTCAGAGTCTTGACTGGTTTTATGTATACAATGGCACCCAGTCGCCTTAGCCAGTAGCTCTCTTATATATTACAGCTCAGTCTTATATCAGGCTTATATAGTATTAGGCTTCTACATTCAATATACATTTAACAAACCTCAATATACATTTAATAAACCTTACAGTATAATGTGCTGTTAATTCAGACTTAGACATTATACAATATTTGTGAAGATATATTGCAAGGAATCAGCATCATATGGATTAGTACATTTCCGCACATCTCTATCTTTAAAAAAATTGAATAATCTCACCCTTGTGTGAGGCAAGCCTCAGACCTCCCAGCTAGCAGCATAGCAGTATGTTGGATCAGTCTATAAGACTGATCCTGAATGCAATAACTCCTCGGCTTTTTATAAGAACTCTTATCTCCTTATCATATGCCTTTTCTCTCTATGCCACCTGCCAAAGGCAGCAAACGCCTCATTGCGCCGCCTGCCATGGACAGCAAACAGGACTTGTGTGTCCACAGGCAGCTGCAGCTGGTAGTTACGTGCCATTATCAGTAGCCCAGAATTAGACAAAGGAGGGGGGAGTAAAAAAAATCTTCCCTTTTTATCTTATTGAGGCTCTAAGGAGGTCTGCATATCTGGACATATACATTAGGATTAATACATACAGTATATTGTAAAGACTCTTAAATGTGAAATACATACATTGAAGATGTTGCCAACCGACAACATGGCAATCTTTGTGTGTGTGTGTGTGTGTGTGTGTGTGTGTGTGTGTGTAATCATTGCCAACCTACCCACTCCCACCCCCAGAATGTTCTGGATTGATGCTACATCTGGGACATCTTGAGGAAAAGAAAATGGTGGCCACCAGGCACCAATTGCTTTAGGAAAGCTCTGCTCTGATGTAGCATTGCTCCCAGTGGTATTATGGCCTGGGGTCACAGTCAAAGCAGCCAAGCTGCCACTTGAAGTGGTGGCAAGGCTTCCTTGTTGTTATTTATTTATTATATTTACATCCCACCTTTCCTCCAAGGAGCTCAAGATGGCATACATTGTTCTGTTCCTCCCCATTTTATCCTCATACCAACCCTGTTAGGCTGAGATCCTGTGACTGGCCCAAGATCACCCAATGAACTTCATGGCTGAGCTGGGATTTGAACCCTGGTCTCCCAGATCCTAGTCCAATACTCTAACCACTATATTGTATTTGAGGTAACCATTCTTGAAATTTGCCTGCCACCCCAAAATTCATTGAATATCACTCACATTCATGTGGAGCATATGATCCTGAAAAAAGGGGGGGCAGAATATTAAGCTCACCATGAGCTGACAGCAGTATGACAGAGATCTATTGCATACTGAAGCCTGAAAAATGTGCAGTACTTCAAATATGACAGAGCCTTAAAGACTACTGCACCCCCTGGTTCCTATATACAGAGTGTGAACACAGTCTCTGTTATGTGCTCAGATAGGTATAATAACTAAGTAGATTAATGGTTGTTCTTGGTCTGAACCAAGGAACTTGGCCTTGTAAAATCACAGATATGTTGCCTCCAGAAACTTATGCTTAAAAATTATTGTAACGGAATAAAACCTCATGCCTTGACAAAACAGCACATCTGGTCAAGGCATGCGATCAAGCAACTGGAAGAACCCAAATGACCATACAATCCAGCCTAAATGTAATGTTATAATGGTCAGATAACTATCATCATCATCTGAAAAAAAAGGTTGTCTTCTTTCTGATATTAACCTTCCTGCATGTGTTGCATGATGAGGGGCCTGAGAAGAATATGTATATATGCAATTCATCTTTATTTTAAGGTATGAAATTACGCACAATAAATAGGTTCACAGGCTTAAAAACAACACTATCTTATTTTTTTAAGATCCAAAACATTTTCCTAAAAGAAAGAAAATAATACCAATGAGAGGAGAAAATGTTCTGTTGACTTCTTTGAACAACACTATTATCAGTCTGAATAAAGTACTAAGATAGTTAATGTGCTTTCACAATCTACTTCCCTAAACAAAGTACTAGGAAATAGTGGCAAAGCACTGCACCATCTTGAAGGGTGGGGGAGGAAATTAGTATTATTATATTATTCCACCCTACTGCCTTTTATGTAATTAAAAGGTAATCTTTCTTCTTCAACACACATTTTCCCTCTACAGAGAAAGACGATTGCAAATAACAAAAAAGATGGTAGCAGAAAGATGCTTCCTCCTGCCGTCTGCAATGGGGAAAAGCCTTCGGCTGGAGAGTAAGAGAGATGCACTGTTGTATGTAACCTTGCATGAAGGGCAAGAGACTGCAGAATCAATGGACACCATCTATGGCAGCCTGCCAATGAACAATAATGTTCAGAAGTGAACAATAATGTAAGATGGATGCTCTGTGTAAACCCTCATCACCAACAGGAGCCTGTTCCTAGACATAGATAAGATACTTGATGAATTAAGATTGGCAACTCTACTGTATCTAGCCTTTCCAACAAGGCTATTGAGAAATGAAGCATTGACTGGCTGGCATAGGATTGGGGGAGGAAGTACCAACTGTTCTGTTGCTCGTACCAAGCTAAAGAACACTCAGTAGCATCATTTTGTATACAGTGGATGGGAGTTTTTAAACCGCTTTAGTACTATAATGTGCAGATGGAAGAGACTTTTATAGCAATGCCTTATTGTTTTCTATATTTTAGGCAGCATTGTGGCACAGCAAATGATATATCTAGGATTACTCAGAGTGCAGAAGGCTAAATCCAATAAAATCTGCTGAGTTTCTTAAATGTAGAAATTTGAACACACAGAAAAATATATATAAATTTGACTGCTTCACACTGGGGCATAGATAGCATTCGCTGAAGCTGGCCCACTGCCAGGGAGTTGTTTATAGCTATGGCACTATAAAATGTAAAGAGTGCCAGTCTGCAGACAGCAGGAGTGGATCTTTACAAGTACAGAGTGAAATTATTATCAGGAACTTCAGAGCCTGTACTGAGAGCCTCATGGGCAGAATCAGGGTCTTAACCTCTGAGCAGTTTGAGGATGTGGGTGCTCAGTCAGAGCCTTTTTCAGGAACACTGTATGGGGCACTGTAACAATGGACCCCATGCTTGGCAGGTAGCATGACACCACTGAACTGGCCAGTCATGGTATAAAACTGGGGTGGGGAATCACCCAGCAAGTCGAATGTGACTCTCCAGGAATCTCTATCTGGCCCTTGAGTAATCCCCCTTACCGGCCCTCCTCCATGGCCTCCTTGACTGCTTTTGCATTGCTGGACTGTGTCCTTGACCAGTGATAATGGCTGTCTCATGCACCTGGGTGCAAGATGGATGGAGGTGTGGGTGCAGTGGAGGCTGGTCAGCTAGTGCTACTGGGGCAAAGCTCTCCCAATGAGAATGTCAAGCATTTTTACCCCCCCCTCCCAAATCTCAAAGCTACACACTCTTTCCTGTCCTGCACACCTTTTATAATTTCTTGAGTTTACAAAGGCTTCTGAAGGCATTTCTGTCAAAATCTTGTTCTCTGGCCAATCAGCTTCTGGTTCTTTGGCTAATCAGCTCTCTGCTCCGCTCAGCCAATCTTAATCCAAAAGTATAGCTATGGCAAAGAGGTCCCTCCCAGGCCTGCCTGTTTGTCAGCCCTACTAGGAAGGCCCCCACTCCATCTGTTATGACTTATCCAGTCCAGCTAGTATATTAAATTAAGGAGAAGTCAGGGAGATTAGGAAGGAATCAAGACTGCTTCAGGAACAGCCCTATGTGGTAGCCTTAGCCTATATCAGAATCATACATTAGCTCTGAGCATGCTCAGCAGTATTTCCCTGAAGACCATGTCCCTTCATAGGTAACTAAGGAAGCAACAAAGAATGTTTCCTACTTGAATGAGCTTTTTTTTGTTTAGTTTAGAATTATTTTGTGTGGTCTTGCTATAGATAGCACAAGTAAGCAAGCAAACATGGAGTCTCTTTCTATTATAAATAACTATTTTTTGCTTAATCATTTTGCATTTATTTTTGTGAATTGGGGGATAGGGAGAAGAAATAGTGTACGTGTTGCAACAAACTTTATATTACTGTGCTCTGCCGGCAAGGGCCCCCTGCATATACTGTCTTATCCGGAGGTCCTTTCCACACAATATAGGAAGCAGAACTTTAGTGTTTTGGCACCTACCCTTTGGAATTCCTTCCCTTTAAATATTAGCCCGGCGCCATCTCTGTTATCTTTTTAGTGCCTACTGAAGACCTTTCTCTTTCAAGAAGGCTTTTGGTACTGTACCTTTAGTATAGTAGGGTACAATCCAAAAAGCAAGATACCTCTAAACACACACCTTATCCCAGCCTGGGTTTGTATTGGAATTGCTTTTCAATTTTTTTTAAACATATATTTTTTAAAAAATATATGTTTTTGAGATGTTGTATTTTTAAAATGTTTTTAAGATGTTTTGCTTCTGAGATGTTTTAAGATGTTTGTAGTGTTTTGTTCTTTGTTTGCCGCCCTAGGCTCCTTTTGGGAGGAAGGGCGGGATAGAAGTTTAATAAATAGCCACTGCCACCACCACCACCATTTAATTAATTCATTAAAAGCTGGGTGGAGAAGGGCAGGTTGATTTGAGCCACTTGCAATTCCAGGTGTGTGTGTTTAGAGGCCTCTGGCTTTTGAATTGTTATCTAGTGTACTAAAGGTAAGAGTTTCATCTGTTGCTCTGGCCACTCAGGCTGAAAAAAGGCTCCCCACCTCTGGTATTAAACCCAGACTTCTGCCACTATGAGACCAGCATAGCACAGTACTTTCTGCCTGCACACATCAGGCTCCAATTCAAGTCCCAGCAACATACAGTACAGATTCTGGTTTAGGAAGCCTCCATCTCAGGTCCGTAATCTAGCACTGACCCAGACTGGGCCTTACCATTTCTTGATGTTCTGCAGAATTCTTGTATGCATGCTGCATTGTCACCCCAGAGCATCACAAGACATTGTTATGATGAGGAAGGTGCTTAGCAGTAGCAGTCAAATGCAAATAGGTATATTTGTGTTAAATCAGAATTACCAAATTGGCTGAATTGTTTCATTATGATTTCTGGACCCAGTTTTATATCCATGCATTACAAAAAACCATCTTTCTGGCATCTGTTTGCAATTAATGGAGGTGCTTTAGCATTGATATCATCATCAGAGTTTTTTCCCATTATGCTGAAATGAGCTAGTTGAATGGATGAAAGAACATGGAACACAGACACACTGGTTCATATCCTCCAAAAAGGCTGTTTTCCAAAGGAATATGTTGATTGGAGCTATTTGGAAATGGCTCAGAAGTTCAAGTACATTCTAAAAAGGACATCTGTGTGGGAGAAGCAATCAGACTTGACAGCATTAACAAAGGCACACTGCATAACATAGCTGGTGAAAATTACATTGTGTTAGCAATATATATAAGGCAGCCGTACCTTAGCTATTGCTCAACCTAGCAATTCTGCTAGGGAAAGAAATAAGACTAGGAGATGAATATAATTACATATTTAAATAATGGGAGTGAATCAAATTAGCTAGATATCAAGAGAGAAAAAAGGCAATTTATTTTCAGAGGCTGAAGTGCTAAACACTGGATCTGTTACTAAACGATGTTTGGAAAATAATGGCCAAGACTTTTCTGGCACAGAGACAACACAAGCAAACCAGAGCCATATCAACCCATCCCAGCAGTTTATATTAGAAATGAAATCCATAAATTTTCAGTGCAGGATTTAGCCACACAAATCCATGAAAAGCAAGTAAGTGCAGAAATCATCTGCCTCAAAAACTTGCTATGGAGTTTGTTTTTGTTTGTTTTAAAAGTCTGTATTCATCCAAGAATGCATTTATTTTTGCATTAGTAACTTGAAAAAAATATAGTTTATTTGCTGTCTCCAAAAATATTGTGAAATTATTCTGTTATTTTCCTGATTTGCAAGTTCATATAAAGGAGTTCATGGGCCTAGCTGGACATTACTTTCCTTCCCCTTCCATTTCCCTTATTTCAACACAGATGTGTACTGATGGAGGCAAAATCTATTACCTGAAATATCATCTTACTCCTTATATACTGAGTTGATCATTGCGCTTTGCAGATACCATCTCATCAGGAGGTCTGATCTGCACAACATAGGAATCAGGCCTTTAATGTTGTGATACCTACCCTTTGGAATTCCCTCCCCTTGAATATCAGACAGGCACCATCACTGTTGTCTTTTTGGCACTGACTGAAGACCTTCCTCTTTCAACAAGCCTTTTAAGTAATAAGATCTTATCCCAGACTGCATCTGTATTGGAACTGTTTTTAAGACGTTTTGTTTTTGTTTTCTTGCTTGTTGTTTACTTCCCTAGCTCCTTTGGGAGGAAGGGCAGGATATACATTTAATAAAAACATAAATATTCCTTACTCCCTGGTTCCAGTGCTGTCACTATTTCTAGTCAGTTTATGGGAGAGTTCTCATGGGAATGATCATCTGTGTGTGTCCTGTTTCTATCAAAGAAAGTGACAGAAAATGTTCAGCCATGCACCAGGCTCACCAAATAAACTCTTTTGTGTTCTTTCTGTCTCCCAATGAAATGTGTGCAGTTAACTGCTATGAAAACCCCACATGGTTCTGGATTGGCAGTGGCAACATCTGGAGGAGGATTTTCCTTTCCTGGTAAATATCATGAAAGGCCTTGTCAGAGAGAAGAGTAAAGAGCACCCTTTTAATCCAGAGCAGAAGAAAAGGGAGGCAGCATAAAATGGAATAACCAGTCCAAGTTATCACTAGCCTAGCTGAATCAGGAAGTTGGAGGGTTTCTTCCTCTCCCCACTTTTTCTGGTCTTGATGTAGACCTGGGTAGCCAAAGCGGTGTCCTCCAGATGTTTTAGACTGCAACTCTCATCAGCCCCAGCCAACATGGTCAACGGTGAGGGATGATGGGAGTTGTAGTCTGCAGCATCTGGAGGGTAGAGATGGCCAAATATGTCCGTTTCAATTTCTCTCAATTTCTCCCTGCAGCTATCACCCCTGAAATGGCACAAATTTGTTCCACTTTCTCTTTCCCCCATTTCAGGATTCATCTGAAATGCTCCCTCAAAAAAGAGAAATAAAAAAACTGGAATAAAAGACCACCCCTAAACACACACATACATTAGTCACAACTGACACAGGCTTATACATAAGTTAGTCACAACACACCCCATTGCTTGCAACAGGATAAGTGCAATGAACGTTGCTTGGATTAGAGCCATGGTCTCTTTCAGTGGCAGAAAATAGTTTTGTATATATCTTCAACAATGCCATTGCATTGCTGGGTCAATGGGTGGAAAGGTAGTGTCATAAGTTCCAAACTGCTGGGTAGGTTTCTGTAGAGCAGATCTCCTGGCTGAAGGAATCTGACCCTCGCCGTCCTTGAGAGCATCCAGCCCTTCCTGCAACCCAGCTTTTTATTTTTAGAGTTGTTTTTAATCTCTTTGTGTCGAACAAGTTGCTGGGGGCTCTTGAACTGAACACACATTTGTCTGCCAGTGATTTGTTACAAAAGATCAGAGCCTGGCAGCAGGTTGCCATCACAGTACCAACACAAGAAGCTTTGCTTAAATGTGCTAATAATTTACAAGGTGTATTGCTGGTGTGAGTAATGACTTCTTGCAACCCACTGATTCCTTTTTTAACTGTGCAATTAGTTCTCTGATGCTTTTTACAGTAAATGATGGGATCCTATTGAGCCCTTTGGAGAGTTGGCAGAATATCTGGTTGGTTATGTATTGCTCCTTGGTGGCTTAATTTATGGGGAGTTTTCGGTCAGGGCCATTTAGATACAGTAAAGGAACCTACACTGCATTTTTCTTGGTCTTCCTATGGCATTTGAAAGACTCTGTCTTAGTGTATATGGATTGCCAGCCAGTTCTGTTTAAAAACTAGAGATGCCATGGAAGTTGATAATTAGGAATACAGCTCATAGTGCTGCATAACAAATTGAATGGTATCTCCACACACACACCACACACACAAACAAACAAAATTCTTCACTTGCTCAGAATGCAAAACCAGAATCTGCACCTACATGTTCAAATTTCAGGCTGATCAGGCTTCACCGCCGCAATAATTCTTTATTGTTAGCCCCTTTCTCTCAGTGATACATTCACTAAAATGCTCATTGATCACTGTGAAACTATGTGGAATTCCAAGCCAGCGGCTGTGTAAGTAGGTGCACGGACAGAAGTTCTTCAGCACTAAGCCCTTCGTCTCAGTGGAACTCTTCTAGATTGCTGGGAATTGCATAGGCAGACCAAAGGTTCAAGCAGCCTATTAGGCAACTATAATGGGGATGGGGAACTTCAGCCCTAGGGGCAAATGTGGACCTTCAAGTCTCTTTATTGAGCCCTCAGGATGCTTCCTAGGCCATCTCCTCTCCCTGGGCCACATCCCTAGGCCACTAGTCCTGCTCCATAACTTCCTTGAGTGATCTTGCCTGCCTGGACTATAACCATGAACTGTGATAGTACCTCTTGCTTGCCTGGATGGAGAGTAGAAAGGGAGGTGTATGTGGGGGGGTGCTTAGGGTATGTTTGTTCTGGGTTGTTGAGCTTCCAACGTTTCCAAAGACTTCTCAGCCATGCTTGGTATTGGGAGGACCACTTCCAACATAATAAGATATATGAATGGGCATGTGCCACCATTTCAAGCAAAGACAGAAACAGCCACACTTGTTTTCTGAACACTCACCAAGCAAGCTCATAAATAACATTTCTGAATCTAGCAGAAGAGAGTTGGCCTATCACCAATTTTTAAAAAAAGCAGTGGGAATTTTGCCTGTGGGAAGGTACATTGCACCCATGCCTTAGTAAAAATGTGTAATTGCTTATATTTGATTATGGAACTGAGATTTTTTCCCCACTATACCCAAAATGCTTGGGGGGGGGGTGAGGGTTATTAGGCCTTGTCGCATGTGGATTAGATTTGTCTGTAAATTTATGTTAGGGAGGACTAAGTTTAAAAAGTTATCTGTTCCTCTTTCTTATCATGCTATTCCTTGTGATTTCTACTGCATGTCAATTCTCATTTGTATGTAGTTTGCAATCATGTATTCTGGCCTGCAAGAAAAGTCAGCTATCATTGCCTCTGGAAGGCTGAAGTTTCAAGAATGCTTGTGAGTTTTTCCTTGTCTCCCTGTGCCTGATTGCTATGTGCCTGGAGCAGGGGATCTCTTGGGGCGGGGGGGTTTGTAAGCAGGTGGCTTTCATGCTTTTAACTCAAGTCACTATAAGCCTGTAAGAATCGGCTGTTTAATTCAAATCAGTATGTTAAATTTAGCTCCTTTCTTGATTCTTTGCTGCCCTGTTGCCATTGCTGGATAACAATGCTGCAAATGATTGCAGAAGCCATAAGAAGCAGAATTCCTCTTTTGTGCAAGTCTCAAAGGTGCAGTATCCCTATCTGAGTCTAGATCAGAGATGGGGAATATGTATCTCCACTGATTCACAGGAAAAATTGATCTGGGGCTGGCAGTGCCAGCCTAAGACATTTTCCTACCTGAAGCAGAACAGCAAATAGTGCCCACATACACACAGGTCAAGGGGCATATGTTATGGGGGTACCTATATGGGAGGTTATCCTTTGATTCATCTCAGTGGACCAGAGTATGGAAGCCTAGTTACTGTGACTCCTGGGAAACGGCCTCTTTCATTGACCTCAGTTTCAGGATGAACAGAATGTTTCTGATCCTAGGTAATAAGTAATAAGGAAGGTTCCAAATTCCAGGTTTACCCAGGAACAGTCCCTTCAATTAAACAATGGTCCTAGCCTGATGCAGAGTTCAGGTTAATGACACTCATCCAAGATAAGAAGTTATGTCTCAGAAACAGAAATTTACATGCATATATTTTCTCTGGAGACTGCAGGTATAATTTTTAACTTTACCCAGACAGACAAACAGGACAAAGGAAATTCTTTCATGTCACCAGACTGCACACTCGTGTCCCCTTGCCCCCACTCCAAGCTTACACATAATTCAATACATTTAAGGTTAGTTAGGTTTTTCATGAGTTAAGCGGCCACTCTGCTCCAACAAACTTCTTAGCATTGCATCACACCCTAAGATCATCTCAGCATGCAGCTTGAGACACCAGGTAAGGAGAAGGTAAGGATGATATGCTTGGCCATTTGGCAATTTTACTAGGAGGGCTTGGCTCTCACCAAGCATATATTTTTTATTCTGACCTTGTGCCTTAACTCTCTTCAAGGAAAGGTGTATTATTTAATGTAGTTTTTTCTTTTTTTATCTGTGGTGTGAGTCTTGGATTTGAGTATGTGTAAGGCAAATCCATATTCTCATAGCTTCAATGTGTGGCTGTATTAGTCAGGATGCTGCCTAGGATTTAACTGTAATTTGAACACTATATTTTTCCTGTTTCCTCTTTCAATAAACCAACTTATTTATCTTTTGTGTGCTTTGTTGGGTTGTGGTTGGATTCATACACATATAAGAGTGACATGTGGGTTTTAATTCCAGCACAAGGTCCTGCTATGCTCTTGGAGGTATGTTTTGGTCCCTAGTGGGTATTCACACATTGGGGATTCTCACGTACACTAGTTATGTGTATATACAAGGCTGGCTGGATTATTTTGGCACTTGAGGAAGAAAATCTTACTTATTCCTACTTATATACTTACTTCTATGGATAAGACTTCAGTGGAGGCACTGAGGGGACATTCACTCTCAGGATGTTTTCATCTGAAATATTATAGTAGTGGTGGAATTCATGGAGAGAGATAAACAGATACAGGAAACCGTTGGAACATGCCACTCTCACAGTTGTTGCTTTTCCTTGGCACAGGCAGTGCCATTGGGCCTAAGAACTACATTTCCTATGGTGCATGAAACATGGCACACTTATGCAAGGGGCCTGCCTCCGGTTGAAGGCCATGCCACAGCACCACCTGGCTGGTGAGCATATTGATCATCACTGTGTCTCCTCCCATGGGGGCCTTCCTTCTGGTGAAGCCCACCTGCCCCAAAGCACTCCATGGCCAGCAGGGAGGAGAAGCAAGGGATAACATGCTCATGAAATGCTCACTTGCTCTGCCTTTCACCTTGCTCCCCACATCCACCTCCAGGAAAAATTGGGCACTCCTTTCTTGGTGGCAGCAGCAGCTGAGCTTCCTTCACTACCTTCTGAATGGCAATGGGGATAAGGTGGGCTGGGGGAAAGACAGCTGTCAGAGTGAGTCAACACCACAGGCTGGATAAAACTGTGCCACGGGGCACATCTGGCCTGCAGACTGGGGATTCCCTACCCTATAGTTCCCAACTCTCTGAACCTTCCTTCCTAACCATTTCTTTCCTGCCAATGGTGCACAGCTCAGCCCATCCCTGGCCCTAACCAAAGTTTTGTGCCAATAGTACTTCCTCCTTAGTTTTCCCTTTCTTCCACAATCTGAAGCCTTGTTTATTATTATTGAATGTTAAGAGAATTAGAAAAAGCATGTGTTTATAACCTTACAGTGAACATTTTGTAATTTTTTAAAAAAAAAAACTAATGCTGTTTTCTACACAGAATTGTGTACAGCACATATTACTCTTGAGTACCAGTACTAGTGTGGTCAGCAATGTGTGAAAAACTCCAGAACAGGCACAGCAATGACCAAGAAGATGAGTAAGAGCAGTGTTGGAATATTTATTGTTCACATAAACAGGGGAAAGGAGGTTTATGGTATCTTATATTTTTACTTCAGGAAGCCAGAGCCACATCAACAACCTCTGGATAAACCCCCTGATAAAATTTACTCATGCTCTAGTCTTCAATGCACTGCACCCATAAACCATGTTTTGGTCTGCAGCAGGAGACAGCATTAGAAAATGGGCTACCAGGAAGAAACATCTTTGCACAGCCCTTCTACTCCCCCTCAACCCCTCCAAACACATTCACAATAAGCCATGACAGAGTTCAAGTGATAGATGAGCTGCTTTAGAAATCAACTCCACATGACCAAAGCCATGTAATTAATTACAAGATGGGCTGTCAGTACCTATGGAGCTGCTGGGAGAACTGTGCAGGAATTGAATGGCGACGTGGGTGCAGAACAGATGCACCTTACACTCTGCTGCATTTTTCTCCTATTCCAAAAGCCAAAATAGAGCTCTCTGTCCCACTGGGAATGCATTCCTTATTGGGAAATTACACAGCTAGTGGCATCTGGAGTTTCAGCAGGCTGTGATTATCCCCTTGTCCCTAAGAATTGGATATGTGGCTCCCTATTAAACATTAAACATCTGCAATATATTTCAGCTTTAATCCTACAGACTCAGATGTGACAATTGAGGAGGGCTGTGCTTTTTTGTTGTCCCTTTCATGTTTATTTCTACTGCTAAGATGAGCAATAGTAAACATGTTTCATTTGTTTATTTTAAATATTGAAATAGCAACCTCCCCCCAAAACTAGGACTGTGCACTGGATTTAGCCGAATTCTGAATAGAATTGGGTCAATTTGGGCCCTGTCTGGATCAGGCTGAGGAAATGACCAATGACTACAGAATGGGTCAGGTTGACCCAAATCGATTTGTGCTGATCTGTAGCTCAAAACAGTCTCTCAGAAAGCCAGATAGACAGTCCCCAAACTGTTGCAATTATTAGCTGCAGCACCAAATAAGGAGAATGCCAGGGGAAAGAGGGGGGAGGGGAAAGGGCAGGAAGTGAGCTGGACTTTCTTTATTGAAAGCTGAAAGGCTAGAATCCCCACTTAGTGAACACTTTCCAGACACAGTGCTTGGGTTGCAGAGGAGAGGAACAGTACTTATTGAGAGCTTCAATCTCACCCCACACAATCCAATCACAGTGCTGGGGTGGTGATGGTGAAGTCTTAAAATGCAGAACTCATTTGTAAGTTCTGTCTTAGAAAGAGTTTGGTGCAATTTATTCAGTTTGTGGTTTGTTTCCTTCACAGTACCCTACCCAGCCTTATAACTGTCAAACTACAACTCCCATCATCCCCTGCCTATTGCCCATGCTGGCTGGGACAGACATGACTTGTAGTCCAAAAACATGTGGAGGGCAACAGGATGTGGAATGATGCTATAGTATACACCATGGAAGGTAAGAGTCCCTCAGTGAACCCTTACGCATATAGCAAGTTGAAGTAGGCTAGGAAATCTATGGCCTCAAGTACCCTTTAGAAATGCAAACTGAAAAGACAACTTTGGGAGTTAAAATGGTAGTGTATCTAAAGTGTATCTAAAGGTCACCTATCCATGCAGCAAGGGCTGAGGTGGCTTGGAATGGCAGCTTCCCCCTCTTTTATGAGAGAGGTCAGATTACTTCCACTGGGTTCAAGGTTAGGACAGTATAATTTGAAGTTAATAATTAAGTTGTAGCTAGTTAATCTCTTCTTCAGCCATTTTTTTTCCTTTTGTAATGAAGGGACAATACCAGAAGGCCACTTCTGATAGCATCAGAAGGACAACCAATCCTGTTAGATAGAGACTGCCTTATACATAATTATTTAAACTGAAGAACAGTCTCCTGATGGCCGTTCTCAAGATGTCATAAGGGCACTTAAAAAAATTGGGAGTACAGAGCTGTCCTCTCTGAAGAACCAGAAACATTGCAAGATCTGAAAATGTCTAATTCTCATCTTCATTAACTACTTCCCAAAGAATGTGCAGCTGAGTGAAGCTATTTCCTAAGCTCAAGAAATGGTAGGACTTTCTGTTCATATTAGTTCATCATTAACCATTTAACCTATCTCCTTCAATATCCTTTTGTCTAGAGGTTGTCCATGCCTTCATCTCTTTCAAAACAATGGCATGTTATTTCTCATTTTCTGATTAATCAACTGTCTCTGTAAATCAATGTCTCTATGACCTTCGCTGAAGGGTCCCCTTGTCTGCAAATAGGGTTCATATCAACGCCTAAGCAGATTTGTCTTGCTGTTCTTGACAAGGAGTCATAATGTAAATTAGGATACAGGGAGTGCAGATCAAGTTTAAATGCATCACTAAATAGGAGAACTTTCAAAACATACCACACAAAGTTTGATTTTTTTAAAAATGCAGATTAGGAGAACTAGCCATATAACTCTTGAAATTCCTCAGGATCCACTGAAACAGTCATCTTGGTCACTGGCCTTTTTTCTTTCTTTTTGCAAATAATTTTCAAATAGAAATTTTAAGTTTCCATTGCAAAATTCAATTACTTCAGACACTCCAGAGCAGCCTTCCCCATCCTGGTGCCTACAGATGTTGCTGGACTGCAACCCCCATTATCCCTGACCATTGGCCATGCTGGCTGTGGCTGTTGGGAGTTGGAGCCCAACAACGTTTGGAGGGCAGCAGGATGGGGAAGGCTGCTTTAGAGAGAATCAATGAGAGAAAAGGCTTGAGTGACTTGAATTTAATCTCTGCTTGCTTTTGGGTCTTGTCTGAAAGAGAGGAAGGGGATATGTATTTATTATTCATTTATTGTTTAGATTTATATCCTGCCCTTCAAATACATTATTAGGTTGGCTTACAACAACAAAAATGCATAAAAACCCTAACACATAAATTAAGCTTTAAAAAAACCTATATGAAACAGCATTCAAACAAGACAGATCAAAAAAAGTTTTTTAAAAAATGAGGAAATAAAAAAGTCTTCGCCTGGTACCAGAAAGACATCAGAGTAGGCACCAGGTGGACTTCTATGGAGAGAGTCTTCCAAGCCTAGGGAGCCACCACCACACAAGGCCCTTTCCTCAGTAGACACCCGCTACACCTCAGATGGCAAAGGAACATGGAGAAATGTCTTTGCTGTACAGTCCCTTGATGAAGAGTCTCTGATGTACATTCTCCATAAAGGGGCTATGAACTTCAGCTCCTTCAGAGCAGAACTACAAATTGCAACAGAATCCCCAATCCCAAGTAATGTGTACAAAAATGCATATACTGGGTTTAAACGTGCATAAAAACGCATCCGTTTGTGAAAATAACACACACAAATGTACTATATGAGGGGTAACTGCTTTGCAAAAATATTTGGCAAAATTGCATACAAAGATGTGTATATTAGGAAAGATGTGCACTAAAATGGTGATGCGTTTTCATGATGACTTTTAAAAAAACAAACACACAAACTGATTTGAAATTGTGGAGAACTGAACTCAAGCTGGAAAAATGAGAAATTGAGAGAAATCAAAATGGACAGATGTGACCATACCTAATTGTTTATCATGCCTGGTCCCAGTGGACACACTTACTGACGTATGGTGAACTTTCTAGACCATTTTCAGAGGCAGCCCCAAGTACAACACACTAATCGAAATGGGAGTTTACCAGAGTATGGGCCACTTTGTCCTTCACTTCAGGCAGCAAAATGTTTTGGACCAGCCTTGCCTGTTTTAGCTATATTATCTAAGTACACAAAGACTTCAGTCCAAAACAGAGGGAATGATAAAGGAGTTGGTGTTCTCCTCTTGCTCAGAAAGAAGATAGCCAAGTAAGAGTGTAGGAGCCGTAATTACTTCCCACTGCTACAGCTGAGTCCTGACAGCTCTTCTTGTCATTAGAATAAACAGAATGAGGATTTCTGTTACCAGACAAATAATGCACCCATCTTTGCTCCAAAAGATAATATGGGTAGAATTCCCCCTTCCCCAGCATTATTCTCTTGTAACTATCCAAAGATAATCTGAAATTAAAACTAGTATCTTCACTTCCAAATGTTGTATTGTTGGAAGATCCTTAAAAAGGAAGAAGAAACCTTTTTCCCAGAACATTTTTCAGAAGTCTTGTCAAGCTGTGTTTTGCCT
This sequence comes from Rhineura floridana, assembly GCF_030035675.1. Classification (NCBI taxonomy): domain Eukaryota; kingdom Metazoa; phylum Chordata; class Lepidosauria; order Squamata; family Rhineuridae; genus Rhineura; species Rhineura floridana. The sequence continues at coordinate 32,187,675 of NC_084486.1, read as the reverse complement.
CCCACTCACAAAAAATAAGGACCATTGAGAGTTGATTTTGAAGTTCCTTTCTGTACATAGTCCCAGTAAATCAAAGAAATGCAGGTGTGCTCTCAGTGTGTGCTCTCAACTTGCTTTTTATTTTCCCTTTTATATATATTTATTTTAGCTTCCTAGACATCAACTGTTTCATTTCATTTTTTGACAAGTTGAATTCCCAGACATTTTAGCTAGTTCTCTTATCAGCTGGTAATTGCTCTTAAAGTGTTGTGTTTGTGTGGAATCAGAGAATGGTTTATTGTTATTATTGTTAGTATTTACACAGCACTGAATGTGCATTATGTTCTGATGATGTATACTGCAACAATCCTGTAAGGTAGGTCAGTACTATATTCCCTATATAACTGAAAATAACTTAGAATGTCTTGCCTTAGGAACTTTGAATGAACTTCCCTAGCGAAGATCTGAACTGGAAACTTCCTCATTCGTAATTCAGTCTTTTAGCAACTATGCCACACCAGCTCTAAGTTTCCTCCTATTTTTGATTTTCAGGCTGACACTGCCATAGCTTTATGTAACCAAAACAGCTCCCCTACACAGATTTGGGGGAACACCAAGTTTTGCAGAAGTACAAAACTAAGGAGTCTGTGCAGAGGGAGAGATTGAAAGCAGGCCTACTCTATCAGCTTCGGTGAGAGAGACCAACTCCATCCTGTTCCTCTCTTCCTTAACATTCACCTAGCAGCAGCCATTCCATCATGCTGCAGCACAGGGAGAGATTGAATAGCACAGCCCACTCCATCAGCTCAGCTGAGAAATCAGTTTCATCTGGCTCCACCTCTCCTTGGACTGTTTCCTTTTCAGCTGGACATTAAGATAACTTTATATAATTTTAAGGACTGGTGTCTGAGTTTGATTGTTTTCCTCTTGCCTCCTCATCTCTTTTTCCTTTTGTCTTGTGCCACTTATAAGCATATGGACAGGGACAGCATTATTTTCTCTGATCTTATGTAAGCTACTTGTGATGTTCCTGCTTATATTGTAAATATGGTAAGTGCTGGTTATATAGAAGATATATGGTAAGTAGAGTGAAAGAGGAGGGGGAGTACATGAGCAGTAGGATGCTGGATGATTGGCTGAGCGTTTGAATGGCTGGGAGTATAAATGGAAGAATGACAGTTGAATCAGGGTGGTGGATGTTGGAGGTTTAGATTGGTGAAAGAGAGGTTTTGGTGGTGTTTGGAGGTTGTTGTTGTTGTTGAGAGTGAGTCGGAATTCTGAGGCAATTTATGAGAAGTAAAGTACATGTCAGAACATATATGAAACTATAAGCTTGTCAACAAAGTAATTAAGTAATCTTGTTATTTTTAGTGTTCAATAAATATTTCTTGGTTTACAAAAAGCCTGATTCTTCAGCTGGGATACACAATCCAGGGGGGATGGCAGAGTAACCAAGGCTGAACAGTAATTGTATTGAATGGTGGCAGCAGCGGAGGAAAAGATATTGTATCCAGTACCACAGAGAAACCCAGGGCTGTAAGCTTCAGTGCAAGAGGCTGCAGGGGGTTGGGGTTGGGAATTACCTATACCCATAGACACAAGGTATCGAGATAGCCTGGCAGAGACTAAGGCACAGTCTAAAGGTTATAAGAGATACAGAGTGTTGGGTAGTAAGGCCTAGCAGGGGGATCTTCTGAGAACTGTGCTAGAGCTGTAAAGGGTAAGAAGAAAACCTGACGTTCCTGTCTGCTGGTAGCCACAAGTGAGAGCTTCACAGGTGGTGCCGGGGAAGGACGTCACACTACTCTGGGAAGCATTTGAAATGAAAAATGAGATAAAAATGCTTTAAATAATAAACAAACAAACCCCAAAACAATTCAGTCAGGACTAAGCGCACACAGTGGTCACAGAGTGACAACCAACTGTTGGAGGAAAAACAAAACAAAACAGGAAGATTGGGGAAATGAAATGAAGTTTCATGGTGGGCTGGCTGACATCCTGAACAGAAGCACTCCACACTCAGGTCTTGCTTATGATTTCATAAGGCAGGAATGGGGAACCTGAGGCTCAGGGGTCAAATATGACCCTCCAGGTCTCTTTGTCTTGCCTTTGGGATTCTCCACAGGCCATACCCCTCCCCAATCACATCCTCTCTCTCCTGGGCACACTCCTGACTGGCCCCAGCTTTGCACTCTCTTTGAACGTTTTTGCCTAGCTAGAATGTGTCCTTTAACACTGATAATGCTTCTTGCTTGCCTGGAGGATAAAGGGGGTGTATGTAGAAACTAGCCAATGCACAAAGGTAAACTTCACATTTGTTGCTGCTCTGCTCCCATTTGCCTCTGGCCCTGCACAACACTGGCATGTGGCCCCTGGAAGGTTGCCCAGAAGGGAATGCAGCTCTCTGCCTGAAAACTGCTCCCTGCCCAGTCATAATGTGAGCCCGCCCATACACACACGTGCACTTTTGCAACTTGATTTTTCCAGTTTTCAAGCTCCCTTGACAGCATGATGGCTGCACAACCATGTGTATATAATCACACTTTGCACGACTAAGTTATATATAAGGCAAGAATGTGGGAGGGGAAAATGGCACAGCCATGGGCAAAATATTGCTATTTGCAGGCACTTCCGTATGGTTGGAGGAACATTGTCATGCTTTTGCAAGTGAAATATTTATGCTCACAATTCACATGGGGGCAGTGCTGGATCCCATACTGACTGTAGATAATCTACAGCAGGCGTCTCTGATATGTGACCCTCCACATGACACGGAACAACAATTCCCATCCCTGGCCATTGGCTATGCTGACTGGAATTGATGGGCGATGTACTTCAGCAACATCTGTTAGAGGAAATCAACTATTATGTTTCTAGGTGCTTTCCAAATTCAAACCCTTTATCCAATAATTAAAATTAGTATGGTGGAATGACTTTGTTCATCTGATGAGAAAGCCTTTCAAGATCTCAAGACAACTAATGCTGGCCACAAGCCTTTTTCAGCAGTCTTACTAACAATAATTCACAATGTATGCCAATGCAAAGAGAGCCAGTGTGGTGAAGTGGTTAGGGTGTTGGAGTACGACCTGGGAGTCCAGGGTTTGAATCCCCACATGGCCATGAAGCTCACTGGGTGACCTTGGGCCAGTCACTGCCTCTCAGCCTCATGAAAACCTATCAGGTCACCATAAGTCAGAATCAACTTGAAGGCAGTACATTTACATTTATGCCTATGCAAGTTTAATTAGAAGTAAATCCCATTGTGTTGAATATGGTTTACTCCCATGGAGAAATGGGGGGGGACAAATCAATTCGATCTGTGCTGATATCACATGTAACCAATATTAAGTCTGCCTGCCTTCACGTTGATCCCAACTTATGGTAACCCTACAAACAGGGTTTTCATGGTAAGCGGTATTCAGGGGTGGTTTACCATTGCCTTCCTCTGAGACTGAGAGGCAGTGACTGGTCCAAGGTCACCCAGTGAGCTTCATGGCTGTGTGGGGATTCAAACCCTGGTCTCCCAGGTCGTCGTCCAACACCCTAACCCAGCCTTTCCCAACCAGTGTGCCTCCAGATGTTGTTGGACCACAACTCCCATCAGCCTCAGCCATTGGCAATGCTGGCTGAGGCTGATGGGAGTTGTGGTCCAACAACATCTGGAGGCACACTGGTTGGGAAAGGCTGCTCTAACCACTACACAACACTGGCTCTCAATATTAAGTCTATTCAATCCTATTTCAAGCTGCACGTGTGGGTTTTTTTTAAAAAAAGCCCTTTGAAATTCTTTAAGAAAACAAAACCAAAATGAAGAACATGTAAGTTTAGAATGAGGTCAAAAGGCTGCCTTTTATGTTTTTGATTTCTTTATAAACTGTTTTTCCTAGTAGCTTGAAGCTCCTACAAGCAACAGCAGCTACTGGATGAAAAGGAGTGAGACCTGTTCCTAAGAGGGACTCTGTTTGGAAGAAAAGATGGCTCCTCCATGTCATGATGGGGAAGAGCTGTAGCTCAATGGTAGCACATTTGCTTTGCATGCAGAACACCCAGGTTCAATCCCTGGCATCTGTAGCTAGGGCCGGAATGTCCCCTCTCTGAAACCCTAGAGAACGGCTGCCACGCAAGATAGACAAGACTGAGCTAGATGAACCAATGGTCTGACTCAGTATAAGGCAATTTCCTATGTTCCTATGGGGACAGTCATCATGACATACCATCACTCCAGGGAGGTTTTTTTTTAAGCCACTCCAAGCTGGTAAAATCTGGTAAATTCTCCATTGGCTGTTGTAGCCACTGGTTCACAAAGACACAAAGAACCGAGACATCTCACCATGGAAGCCCAGGGAGCAGACAGGTTTTGGACCCCGTTGTCCCTGATCACATTAGCACTGTCGATGGGTGCTAAATCCCCATCACCTGCCTGGTTTACCAGAGCTCAGAGTATCGGCTACAAATACATTCTTCCTGAGGCCCATGCAAGGAATTCCAGTGTTTGAATCTTTTGCACTTGGGTCCCTTGTGGCCTACTCTGGCTTTTATACTGTGTTTATGTATATGGATATTGTTCATGTATTTTGCTTTGTAAATTAATTTGATTTTTTTATTGTGCCTTGTTTATTCAATTGTAAACCGCTTTGAGATCCTTCAGACAGTAAGCGGTCTATAAATGGAAATATACATATACATACATTTTAAGGCAGTCCTTGGACCATCTCATAGGATTCAGCAGGGAGGAAGGCTCTGGAACTGACCACATTTTGAGCTATAGATCAATTTGGTGGTTCTGGATCAGGTGAGTGTGCTCTGGAATGCAGATCCCCCCCCCAAAAAAATCCTCCACTGTCCCTACTTTCACATAAGTTTGTATAGGATTGCAGCCTCAATGTGCAATATTTCCATAATTTCGAATGTTCAGAATAAGCATATATGAAGCTGTTTTATTCTAAAGCAAGACAACATCTCTCCCCATATTGAGTGGCAGGAGCTCTCCATGGTCTGAGGCAGATATACCTCCTAGGCCTGCTGTCTGAGATCCTTTAACTGGAGATACCAGGAACCGAACCTGGGGCTATCTGCATACAAAGCATGTACTCTACCTTTGAGTTGTGGCCTCACTACCTATGGCATAGTTAAATATTACTTTAGTGACGTTACATCTGTCTGATGTATCATGGGCTGTATCATAATTAGGGATGGGAAAGAAATTTGGTTTTGTTTGCATTTTAATTTGTACTTCTTAAATCGTATGAACCATATTGCAATGCAGTGCTTCAAACAATGTATGCAAAAATGCATATATTAGGGGAAAGTATGCATAAAAATTATTAGTGAAAATAGCATACAAAAAGTCATTATATTAGGGGAACTTGCTTTCATAAATGTGCACATTAGTCAAAACTGCATACAGAAATGTGTTAGGGTAAATTTGCACCAAAATGCTGCCAAATTTTCATGAGGATATATATTTTTTTAAAAATGGCAAATTCTGGCACAGACATGGAGAACTGAATTTAAGATTGGAAAAATGAGAAACAGAGAGAACTGAAATGGACAGATCCATCCATCCCTAATTATTATGATATAGATTTAATCATCATTTGTAAATTTCGTGAATAGATAGGAAGTTGTGCATTTTGAACAGTATACAGCTGGAGATATTAAAGCTGTTCAGCTGGGAACAGAAAGAAAAATGCCCACAACATACACATAAATATGGGAAAGCACCTTTGGGGCCCATCCAGTGGACAGAGACCTAGAACTACTAGGAGGTTGTAACCCCTGCCTACCAGGAAGAACATCATGGCAAGGGGAAGACCACTTTGCCACAATCGTCAGCCAGAGAAGCTGCAGGGAGCTTGCTTCTTTCCTCCCTTCCAGAAGGAACACTCTGCTCCAGCTACCTAGGGCAGGAGCAGAGGGCCTTTTTCAGCACAAGGGCCACATTCCCTTCTGAGCAATCTTCCAGGGTCCACATGCCAGTGGTGAGTGGGGCCAAAGGCAGAGTAGGCAGAGAAACACATCCACATTTTTGCCTTTGTACAGTAGGCTAGTTTGTACCACACTCACACACCCCTCTCTATCTTCCATACAGGCACAACCTCACTATGTCTTCTCTGTCTTGACCTTCTAATCCTGTTTTCTGTTGTACCTTTGTTTTGATGCCTGATGTCTCCTAATCCTTCCTAAAGATTCTGGACTCATACCTGAAAGCAGCTCATACATGAAAGCAGCTTTGGTGGCAATTGTTTGTCTTGTACCACCAAACCCACTATTTACTATCCTTTTGGAGCTTCATGTTGCACAGAAGGCAAACTCCTAATGTGTTAGGAATACTTACATATTCTTTTCTTGTTTCTTTTCCAATGGCAAAGCTGTCTATTTCAGACCTGCCATTTCTCAGTTTCCCACTTGACTACTATTTTAGGTCTCCAGGCCTGCATGTAGACTTAATGAGATGCTTAACAGAAACTCTTGTTGTCTTCATCAATGATTTATTTTGGTGTGGATTTGAGCAATCCTGCCATGCACAGATTCATGGATCAGAAATGGCAATTTAAGTTGAGTACAACTCCAATGACCCAAAATTACCATTGGATGACTGAGGGACCCCTAGAGCCTTTGAGAAAAAAGTAACTCCTGTAGGCAGTCTGATATGTATAGCATTTTCCTAATTTAAAAGGTTAGCATAATGCCTGTTTTTTGCATCATCAAAGAAAACCTGGAGATTCCACAACATGCAACATGTGATAGAAGCAATTAACCTTTTGACTAACTCTCTCTAGTACAAATGCTTCAGGTATTGCATTTCAAAAAACCCCAAAAAACACACTTCAGTTGAAAAACACAGGATTCATAGTAAGAAATGAACAAGCACAGCTTTGTTTGATTGATCACTTATGCTCAAAACATGAGAAGGATTCAGCTTGCTGAGAAGCTAAATTACTTTTCAACAATGCGGCACATTTCAACTCACTCATAAAAAAGCTTTCATAATTGTCTCCTTATGGATTTCTCCTCCCTCCCCAAGGGCAACCTCAACAACCCTTGTCTGATGCTCCAAGATGCAGAAATTTACTGTAATTATTAGTTTTGCAATGCTTGGCTTTACTAGAGGCTTCAGAAAATAACCTACAGTGCATTGATACTGGGAAACAGAATCTATAAACTACACCAGTGGCATGCTTAACATTTTGCCAGCATTTTTGCAAGACAAGCCAGTGTGAATAGAGATGGGTGGGCCAGGTGCCAGGTGCTGCACATACTCAAGGTAAGACTACATAATGTCTCCAAATCAACTGCAACCCCCCCTCTGCTAAGTCATACAGTCATATTGGCCAACCTAATTCCTGAACGAATTAAGATAGAATGCAAGGCAATTTAGTCCTACTGAAGTCAATCCAAGTATTTCAAACTGATTTGTAGCATAGGCTGTTACTCTTTCCTGAAACGTCATTAGTGACTGCATTTGTGTTCTAAACCAAATCAATGTAACAAAGGCATCACACATTACATAGAATCAGGGGGAGTAAACTGAACTTCTATTTATTTTCCTGGGGAACATACGAAAGAGAAAGCTGTGCCTGTTATCCTGATGCAGTACAGCTCACATGTCTCTCCAGCAGGGGATTTGGACAAGCTCCCCCTTCATATCTTGGGGAGTGGGGAGGGCGCATGCGCCCTTAAGAATGGGCGAGAGAGGGCTTTCCTGGTCACCAAAGAGCAGTCCAGCTGAGGGGAAGAAGGTCACCTGGGAGCTTTGAAACGAGTTCTTTAGCTAGATTATCTCTCCAATTCCCAGGATGGCTGGCAAGGGGAAAAGGGCCGAACCAGACAGAGTTGATTGGACTTCAGTGCTCTATGCATGCTTAATTGGAAGCAAGCACTATTGAACTCAGCAGGGTTACTTTGGAGGAACAGTGGAAAGGATCACTCTGCATGCTCCATTGAAATCAACAGGGCAAATTAGTGGAGACAAGTCTATTTATTTATATATTTATATAAAGGCTGAGAAATTAGGTAGTTAGACTCAATGAGAGTCAGGGCTGAGTGGAGATTTGAACCTCATTCTTCCCAATCCTAGTCAAACCGACATAGCTCAAGGGCACTCACAGCAGCAGCACTGCCTCTCCATGCTGAAGAAATGCTTTACCTGTTGGATATCTTGCCTGTCACACACAACTTCAGGGTATAGCATTTCCCTCTTAGAGCCTTCCCTGATGGTCTGAAGTCAAACCCTTTGGACTTGGGGCTCTTTCACCTGTTCATGTCCTTCACTTACTCGATGACTGTGAGGTTCGTTGATGGTTTGCAGGGATGAACGGGTCTTCAGAGACATCAGAGCAAGTACAGAACTTTCAGGGGGCATTGTTTTCAAAAGAGCCCATTCATACGTTCAGCTCTAGGTCCTCAAGTCGATGCCTGAAAGAGCCCTTTGAAACCTGGCCTCCTAATCCCTGAGGATCGGCGGTTGTGGCTGTTCAGTAGCAGGGTGCACTCTGTACATGCACAAAGGCACGCCCCTCCTATTTCTGTGCAGGGTCCTGGCATTCAACACAGGTTCCAAGGCTGAGGTCCATTAAGCCCCCAAAAATCACTTGGGCGGGTTCTTTGATCCAGCCATGCCTCATCTCCTGGATGGAGCTATAATAATCCTTATATTTGCAAGTCCAAGATGGTGACGGGGAGGAGGATGACGGTGGCTGGGGCTCCGTATACCTACCCGGAGAACTGGTGGGGATTCAAAGCCCTCATTGCCACCCAGTACACCAGTGCCGAGATTAAGATCCTCTCCATTCCGCCACAGTTTTGCTTTAGGCAGACCAACAAGACCCCAGAGTTCCCGAGGAAATTTACAGCTGGGGGGCCCCACCGCGGCCACGCTCTTTGGGCAACCGGCCCCCACCTCCTGCTCTTCCCCATCTCCACCCGAGCTTGTCAAGCTGGAGCTGAGGCAGAGCAGCAGTGGGAGTGGGAGCAGGCAGCGGGAGCCAGGGCCCAGCAGTAGTGCTTTTAGCAGCAGCAAGAGCCCCTCTGGCAGTGCCACCAGTAACGCCACCAACACCAGCAGGCCCGTCGAGACTCTTCCCCACGCAGCACGCCCCTTCCTCATGCTGGTCCCGCAGCGGCCTTGGCTCGGCCTCAAGCACGCAGGCAGGCCAGTGGCGCCAGCTCGGTGAAGGAGGAGGAGGCAACAGCAACAGCAGCAGGTCTGTTTCTTCAGGAGCCTTGCCTGCGTGTTCTTTTAGGACTAATCTAACTTTTGCGTTCCTGAGCCGCTTCAAGGAGTGAATTAGCTACTGGGAAGGGCCTACTGTAGGCACCAAGTCTCCTTCCATCATGGGACTCAAGGCAGCGTACATGATTAGGCAAGGAAGCAAACAAAAAACAGGCAGCTCACTATGCTGGCATAAAGCCTCACTGGATTCAGTATAGCCACTCCAATTTGTGATCATATGTGGTACAGGATAAGCACAGACTCATCCCTTACCATCAAAATCAGTGGAATGTTAACAAAACCCAAATAATCATAGCAACCATAAGATCTTGTAAATTAAAAAGAGTTGGCCAGCCGTGTACTACCATCTGCACCCCACAGATAAACATATGCCATTCTGTCCATAATAGGCTCACATTAAGGATGGGGGAGAAATTCCACTTGGTTCACACTTAAAGCTGAATTTATTAAATCCGTACATTCCCAAACAACATGAGAACTGAAACACAGCCATCCTTCAAAATTCACACTAATCTGAATGTTGCAGTGCAGGTCTCCAACCAATGTTTAAAAATGCAGATACTAATGGAAAATGTGCATTAAAATGAATGTACGTAATAATAACATACAAAACTACATTACATTAGACGAGATGGCGTGCAGAAACATATACCTTAGTCCACACTGTGGACAAAAATGTATTTACTAGAAGAAATTCACACTAAAATGATGAAGAATTTTCATGGTTTTTATGTTTTAAAAATCACAAATTGCTGCAGAAATGTAGAAAACTGAAATGTCAAGACTGGAAAAAATGAGAAACTGAGAGAACCAAAACTGACAGATGTTTCCATCCCTATTCACAATATGAATATATGCATTTGCAAGCCATTCTATACATTGTAGGGGAAGGTTTAGGGTGGCTTTCAGGTGGATCTAGTTGGGGAAAAAAAACCCATTCTCCAACCGACATACAGGCATCAGTTAGACCCTGAACAATAACAAAAAATCAACCACAGAGACATCCCAAGAGACATTTAATTGTGCAACTCTTTATGATATTAAATATCCTCCCCTAGTTGTTGCATTCATAGAGCCCTCAGGAAGTGGTGAGAAGACTGAAGGGAGTAGGATTGCATCAAAATGAGGGGATAGGATTGCATCATAATCCAAACAGGCTGTAACTGAAGCATTAATTCATGTCTTTGTATTTAGAAACCTGGGGTTATTAATTTAATTCACCAATTGTTTAAAAAACTTCACACACTAGAATACATTTATCAGCAAGAGCGCATATATTAAAAGTGACTGCTCTTGGAGGATGCTTATTTTTCAATGATTGTTTAATAATTTAGCTCACTTCGCTCTTGTAATCATACGACTCATAACTTATTTGGAGATCTAGAGCACTGAAAATTCTTGCCTCTAGAATGGCTAAAAAACATCCATATGTGATAGAATAAAATGCTTCAGTACATCAAGCTAGGGACACATTGGCATCCAAGGGAAATCTGATCCAGAGAATATATTGCTATTATCACTCCTCCATTGGATGTTCCATGAGGGCACATTTTAAAATGCAATGACTAGGAAATTATATTGGCCTAATTGTGCCAAGCGGCAATTCTGTTCATAATAGGAAGTGATAAGAGTTTCTTTTCATGTGACATAGGCACGTGCATTATCACAGTGGCAATGATTCATAGGAAGCTGCCATATACTGAATCAGACCATTGGTTCACCTAGCTCAGTACTTTCTACACTGACTGGTGGCAGCTCTCCAGGGTTTCAGGCAGGGATCTCTCCCAGCCCTACCTGGAGATGCCAGGGATTGAACCTGGGACTTTCTGCATGCAAAGCGGAGTCTCTATCACTGAGCCCTTTCCCCATCAGATGCAATCAGAACTCCAAGAGCTTCTAGGATTCCCTTTCCCATACTATAATAAAATGCTGATTCATTGTTCTAGGAAGTCTGCCCTCTGAGAACACAGGGATAGCAAAGGAAGAGGGAGCATCAGCATGCAAGCACCGTGGAATTGCATTAGGTCTGAGCTGTAGTATCCCTCTCCAAACTAGGCATGGGAAGAAACGCCTGCATTCCTGTTTCTCTACTGGAACTAGTGCAGTAATGGAACACAGAAGAAAAGAAAATCACCTGGAAGGATATCTGTTTCAGAATAAGGAATATAAAAGGAGCATCAGACGTACAAGTGTGATTGCAGCATGCAACAGACACTTGTAAAAATTATTAAAATGGAGTGAAACCTACTTCAAAAATCAAAGGGAGAGATTGGACTGAAGGGCCTTTCCATTGGCTCTGCTGAAACACACGGTTCATCAGGTTCCTCTTTCAAATGTCATCTAGCAGTGGCCTATTCTATCAGGCTACAGAAGAAGGAGAGGTGGGACCAGCTCTGTAACCAGCCTCCCTTGTTAGGTGATGCAGCCACATTTCTAGGTGGGGCATTTTGGGGTGCATAGCGCTAGGCAACCCCCCCAACTCACTAGTGGAGAGGATGTGAGGGCCAGGCCAGGGGAAGGGAAAGGCAGTGACCTTCCCCCTCATTTCTCCTCCATCCAGAGAGTGTGTTACTTAATGGGCTATGTAAAGGTCAAATAGCATGTAGCATGAACACCAATTAAATGACTGGCATATTTTTTTTGTTTTATAAGAAAAAAGGATGTTAAGGATACAGTAGACATGGGAGTACTAAAAGGTATTTAAAAAAATAGTTTATGCTGTAACCAAGACGTTAAAAACTAGTATGGAACTTGTTTTCTCAAAAATTCAGTTTTAATCTTGTATCATGAGAACACAAATACAGAGTAATAGCACATTACAATGCAACTATAGTCAAGCTTTTAGGGAGTGTGGTGTTAAGAACAATAAGCATAACTTTCTTGTTGAAGTCAATGAGATGTGTCCTTAACTTTGTAAAATATTTAAAGTATAATAGACTTGCTTTTGTAAACTTATAAAAATGCTTGATAAACATGCAAGAAAGCTTTCTGAATGGTAGGTTCACCTTTATACCTTTTCAGAGAGATAATAAATACTTTAGGGTGTGTTTCTTAACTCCTCCTTGAAGATCCCTCCTTTTAGTCTTGTTCCTGACCTTTAGATTTTCCTTCCTGTTGGACAATCAAGGCAAACCTTTTTAACAGGTTGATATACGAAGAACTAACTGACTGTAAACTAATTTTGGGAAGCAATTGGATTTTTTTTACTGGTTTCTGGGCTGATTTTTCTGCCCAGAAACCATGAAAAATGCCTCATGCTGAGCTGTATACACTAAGACTGAGTTACAGCCTAGGTGGCTATCTAGTCAGCTAACTCTATCGTGCACAGCAATGTTTTTGTTCCTCTAGGGCTGTTTTCATCCTTTATCATCAATACTCTAGAAAAAGAAGAAAAATAATCACTATGATTGTGAGTGTAGTGAGTGCTTTAAAAGAGTAAATGGTAACTTAAGATAGATATTTTTTCAGATCACTTTAAGTTATCTCTTTATTTCACCCTTTCACAATAAGTACCCAATCATGCTTTATTCATTACTGCAGAATAAGTGCAAAATAAACAAACTTTTACTTTTTACTGCAGGCAAACAAACATGCTTCTTCATTGCTGGCTAGGTAGAGAATACAGCTGAAACTGAAACTGAAAAGCAGAGCAAATAAAAGTCCAAGGGGTGGAGTCTAACTCTAGTCCATAATACAAAGTTCTAATATTTAACTCTTCAAGGATCATGTTACTATATAGGCTGTTTTTTTTTCCCAGGATCACTTAGCTAATTATAGGGGGATTTTAATTGCGAAAAATCCACCTTCAGTCAGGGAAAATCTTGAGTGAGCAGACTTTGGGGGGCTCTTCCAGATGAGGCTTTTGTTGTGCACTTGCCCCACCCTGTTCATTATTTTTTTTCAGAGGATCCTGTTCTTAAATTGTTCCTGTTCTTAAAATAGGCTGTCATTCTTTAAATGAAGGCTGTCATTGTCTGTCATATCACAAATTAGAAAGATATTTTTTCAAAAATAATGGGGGGAGCACAGCTTGGAAGGGCAGTGCACCCATGTGTCCCACCCTAGCTGCAGGGCTGGACAGGACTACACAGCACTGACTCAGCTGAGAAACCAGTAATGTATGGCTCCTCCTCTCTTTAACTCTTTCTCTCCCAGCCAGTCATTAACCCTCTCAGGAGTCCAGAGAGGCCTGGGCCACTTCCAGATTTTGGGGCAACCTTCACACTGGCTACACAGTGGCATGACAGGTTTACAGTGTAATGATACATGTCTACTCATAAATAAGATCTATTTAATTCAATGGGGCTTACTCCAAGTAACTGGGTTTAGGATTGAAGCCTTAATCATACTGTACACAAAGTTCAACAGGCTCCACGGGAGATTGATCTGGTAACCGGTTTCAGACAGAAAACAGTCATGACCATATGATTTCTGATAATATGCCTAACATCAGCTCAGGTTGAAACCTTCATAAAGTAGCATGCTTACCATATGTAAGATCCCTAATAGGTTATGATTTCCCTGTTGAGTGATAGCCCTAAAATCCTGATCTTGATGAAATCCCATGTTGGGCACATTAAAATGCAGAAGAATCTTCACAAACTCTGACCTCTTAATATGGAGAAAATTCTGAACAGTCTTGATCCATATGATAGGAGCTGGCATACTTGTTACACACTTTCCCCATGAATCTGGAAACTTACCAAGAAAGTCAGGCACATTTGTACTGACTATATATTCCTTTCATGAATCCATCTGTTTGCACTGTTAACACTTTCAAGCAAATGCCAAGAATAATATCTAAGATGCCCACCCAGGGCCAACATTCATGGAAATAATACAGAATCTTCCTCCAAAGTTTTAGCTCATAACAGCCTAATTGGATAAATAAAAATGCTATTAACCAAATGGTTTTTTATGTTTTACAATGTTTTAAAAAAATATACATACAAACCATTCTCATGCTACAGTCTACAGTTAAAGGGAACAACACTGATGCCCAACCCCCTCCCAAGATTCAAACTGTACAGATTCTCAGCAAGAGAAAATAAACACCTTTAGAGAATTTGCCCCAACAGTGTCCTTGATCATGTAGTTACTTACATTTGCAAATACAGCATAGCTAAAAATATAGTGATTGTAATCTCTCATTAAAAAAAATCCACAAGGTGAGTAGCAGTCACTGGAAGAGAGGTACAATGAATTAGGGCCAGTGAGCTGGGAGAGGGGGAGATCTGCTCTTCCCCCGAACCATTTCCCCAATTTAAATCCCCCCAAATGCTATTTGACATACACACAGGTATCATATGGAGGCCAGTTCATTCCTTTTCCTTGGAGGCTGCTTTTATGCTTTCAAAAGAAGTAAGAAATCTGATTGTGATCTTACTCCACAGTAACATTTAATTGTGCCTTTGGTTCATACAACTTTAAAAGAGAAGTATGCATCAATACTAATATAAAGTCATGTGGTAAGCCTGGAAATGACAAAGTCAGAAAGAATACTGTGCAGATGTTTGAACCTGTTGCCATATTTTTCTTTTTTTTAAAAGGAATAAACTCATTCTCAGTGAAACTGAAAAGCAAAAGGGTGTTTAGAATATAATTCTATACTCAAGATCAGCCAGCTGAGAGGCTATAGCAGGGCCAGCCTGAGTCATTTTCCTGCCTGAGGTAAAGGACAACATGGTTTCTCCATTCCGTGGCAGCTGAATCTCACTCAACTCTGGTGACAGGATTGCATCCTCCACTGCACTGCAGGCAGCAGGGCAGATTAGGGGACCCAGGACACGTGTGGCAACAGAGAATGGTTCAGGGGAGCAGGAGAAAGAGTTGGGGGCTGTTCCTGCTCCCCTCCCCCAGCATCTGCCACCTGAGGCAGTTGCCTGTCTAATGGTAGGTCTCTGGGGTACAGGATTTCTTGGAAGCCCACTACAACAGCAGAATTCCAGTTACACAACCACACTGACAGAAGTGCCACCAGAAGACCTCAGGTATGCTTGTAGAGTATGCCACTGACAGAACTGTCCTGCTGCCAAAGCCAGAGAATGTGCTCCTGCCAGCGTTCCTTCCCCAATGACACTGGCTTAGGGCTTATCCAAACGGAGCGGGATAATCCATGGTTTCCATATTCGGTTTGTCATCTGATAGTCCTCACTTTGCCTTTTAGTTCGCTCTTTCCCAATTAAAAAAAAAACGCTTTTTTGCACCCGCACATGCAGCGGTAAGACCCCTACATTCTTTTTGCTTTTTCCAAGCTCCACCTCTAAAACCTCCCCCATCAACCAATTGGTCAGCAAAAAAATGACATATGCTCCTCTCCCCCTTTGCAACGAAGCACAATATGGCTGTAAAGGAGTTCTCGCTGCGGAAGGAAAGGGAGAAGGAGGGGGTGGTCAGTTTCAGCCTGGCTCTGGAAAGCTTTGTCAATTTCATTCTACTCGCTGGGGTTTCTGTTTTAAATCATTTCGCTGCGGGAAGGAAAGGGAGAAGGAGGGGGGTGACACGTTTCTTGCTCTTTTGGAGAAATAAGTGCAATTGCCAGCGTGTGTATCTCCTTAAATATCCATAAAGGCAGAAAAGCATACATTCGTTTAAGCGTAAATACAAACAAGAAAGGGGCTGCTGGTTGGTTTCACGCCTGCCTCCAGAAAGCTTTGTCAATTTCATTCTACTCGCTGGGTTTTTTGTTTCAAATCATTTCGCTGCAGGAAGGAAAGGGAGAAGGAGGGGGTGACACGTTTCTTGCTTTTTTGGAGAAATAAGTGCAATTGCCAGCGTGTGTATCTCCTTAAATATCCATAAAGGCAGAAAAGCATACATTCGTTTAAGCGTAATATCGCAAATACAAACAAGAAAGGGGCTGCTGGTCGGTTTCATGCCTGCCTCCGGAAAGCTTTGTCAATTTCATTCTACAAGCTGGGGTTTTTGTTTCAAATCATTTCGCCGCGGGAAGGAAAGGCAGAAGGAGGGGGGGTGACATGTTTCTTGCTCCATGGTTCTCCAGTCTCTATGGTTCCGGGCGGCAGGGACGCTGTAGCAAACCAGTCATATGCAAGGCAGGGAATGCCCATTACTTTCAATGGGTAGAACTGGGGGCAGAAAAGCCCATGCGTCTCAATGGGTAGATCTGGCATTTCAATGGGTAGACCTGGAGTCCGGAAAGTCTATGCATTTCAATAGGTAGACCAGGCCACCAGGTCTACCCATTTGAAGGCTCCTTGCTTTCTTGTTTGTATTTGCGATATTATGCTGCAGGGATGAGACTGTGCTGGGACCATCAAGGGGCAAGCATTTCCACCTGCCTTGCCCCACCCCTCTACCTGGGCCTTATCAGGAGGAGCTGCAGGCTGAGAGGTGCTGCTGCAGGGATAAGACTGTGCTGGAACCATCAAGGAGCATGCTTTTCCACCTGCCTTGCCCCCCACCCCTGCTCTTAGTGACATTTTTCTGGGGACTGCCCTTTGCCAGGAAGATGAATGCTTTTGGTTTGCTGCTCCTGTTTTTTTAGAGATGTTAGGACTTGGTTAGTTTGATTTTTTTTTGTAAATTGTATTGTTTTTTATTTGTATTTTGTATTTGTATTTGTGTGTAAGCCGCCTTGGGGGCCTATTTGGCTCAAAGGCGGTGAAAAAAAATATTACATTACATTACATTACACTTATGTATGCTTTTCTGCCTTTATGGAATGTATGCTTTTCTGCCTTTATGGATATTTAAGGAGATACACACGCTGGCAATTACACTTATTTCTCCAAAAAAGCAAGAAATGTGTCACAGCCCCTCCTTCTCCCTTTCCTTCCCACAGCGAAATGATTTGAAACAAAAACCCCAGCCAGTAGAATGAAATTGACAAAGCTTTCCGGAGGCAGGCGTGAAACCAACCAGCAGCCTCTTTCTCACTTGCTGTGCATTGCAGATCTCACCCAGAGCGGCCGCCCAGTTTGCAGCCTGGCAAAAAATAAAATGCATCTGCGCAGTAGTTGCAGACCCCCCCCACCCCACCATTGCGATGATTGGTTCAATTTTCCTGGGCTTATTCTCACACATACGCAAAAGTGCAGATATGTGATTGGCTGGAATGAGGAGAAGGGGCAAGGGGAAATGTCTTCTGCAAGGGAAAGTCCTGTCTCAGTAACCTATTAGAATTCTTTGAGAGTGTCAACAAGCATATAGATAGAGGTGATCCAGTGGACATAGTGTACTTAGACTTTCAAAAAGCGTTTGACAAGGTACCTCACCAAAGGCTTCTGAGGAAGCTTAGCAGTCATGGAATAAGAGGAGAGGTCCTCTTGTGGATAAGAAATTGGTTAAGAAGCAGAAAGCAGAGAGTAGGAATAAACGGACAGTTCTCCCAATGGAGGGCTGTAGAAAGTGGAGTCCCTCAAGGATCGGTATTGGGACCTGTACTTTTCAACTTGTTCATTAATGACCTAGAATTAGGAGTGAGCAGTGAAGTGGCCAAGTTTGCTGATGACACTAAATTGTTCAGGGTTGTTAAAACAAAAAGGGATTGCGAAGAGCTCCAAAAAGACCTCTCCAAACTGAGTAAATGGGCGGAAAAATGGCAAATGCAATTCAATATAAACAAGTGTAAAATTATGCATATTGGAGCAAAAAATCTGAATTTCACATATACGCTCATGGGGTCTGAACTGGCGGTGACTGACCAGGAGAGAGACCTCGGGGTTGTAGTGGACAGCACGATGAAAATGTCGACCCAGTGTGCGGCAGCTGTGAAAAAGGCAAATTCCATGCTAGCGATAATTAGGAAAGTTATTGAAAATAAAACAGCCGATATCATAATGCCATTGTATAAATCTATGGTGCGGCCGCATTTGGAATACTGTGTACAGTTCTGGTCGCCTCATCTCAAAAATGATATTATAGAGTTGGAAAAGGTTCAGAAGAGGGCAACCAGAATGATCAAGGGGATGGAGCGACTCCCTTACGAGGAAAGGTTGCAGCATTTGGGGCTTTTTAGTTTAGAGAAAAGGCGGGTCAGAGGAGACATGATAGAAGTGTATAAAATTATGCATGGCATTGAGAAAGTGGATAGAGAAAAGTTCTCTCCCTCTCTCATAATACTAGAACTCGTGGGCATTCAAAGAAGCTGAATGTTGGAAGATTCAGGACAGACAAAAGGAAGTACTTCTTTACTCAGCGCATAGTTAAAGTATGGAATTTGCAAGATGCAGTAATGGCCACCAGCTTGGACGGCTTTAAAAGAAGATTAGACAAATTCATGGAGGACAGGGCTATCAATGGCTACTAGCCATGATGGCTGTGCTCTGCCACCCTAGTCAGAGGCAGCATGCTTCTGAAAACCAGTTGCCGGAAGCCTCAGGAGGGGAGAGTGTTCTTGCACTCGGGTCCTGCTTGCGGGCTTCCCCCAGGCACCTGGTTGGCCACTGTGAGAACAGGATGCTGGACTAGATGGGGCACTGGCCTGATCCAGCAGGCTCTTCTTATGTTCTTATGTTATGTTCTTATGTCCAAGAACCACCCATCAGCTGTAAAGTCTGCGGTATTGCATCCTGCCTCCTGAAGGCACAGCAGATGATTCCTGATTTTAAACAGCAAATCGCATTTTTGCCGGTATTGCAAGGAGTGGATTTAACCCGGGAAAATGCGTAACAGCACGAGATGTCATTTGGATGACTGAAAAATAATGAACACACATAGCGGGCGTGTCACACATTTTGCAGTCGTCTGGATGAGCCCTTAGTGTGTGTGTATAAGCGTTTTCATGAGGAATACTTTTATAAAAATTGCAGATTGCTGTGGACATGTGGAAGACTGAATTTAAGATTGGAAAAATGAAAAATGGAGAGAAACAAAAACTGACAGATTCGCCCATCCCTACTAGTAACCACTTATAGCCTTATCCTCCATGAATGTGTCTAACTCCTTTCAAAGCCACCTACAAGGATCACCTTGGAGGGTGTGGAGTGGTAGTGAGATCTTACCAGACCTTGGAAGATTACTTTTAAAAAGTAATAAATTACAGTTACAATTACATGGCCCAAGAAAGTAGTAATTACCTTTACAATTAGAATTGCTCTGAAAGGAACTGATTACTTTATTTTTCTCAAGTGATCACTACAATTACATTTCAGTTACTTAAAAAAAATGCCTACAAGGTGCTGGCCTTGGCTGCTGCACATCTAAGTATATATATATATATATATATATATATATATATATATATATATATATATATATATATATATATATATATATATATATATATTTAAAAAACCTTTTTCTCTCTCTAAACAATATATTTTTAACCCTTTTTATTTAAGATGTTTTTTAACCTTTTTTAAGGAATGTTTTTAAAGTTGTTTTGTTTTAATGTATTTTAAGGTCTGTTTTTATGATGTTTTAAAGTGTTTTTACTGCTTTTGTTTGCCGCCCTGGACTCCTGCTGGGAGGAAGGGTGGGATATAAATTAAATAATAAATAAATAGCCTAAAACAACATTAAAAATAAACACACACACATACAGAGGTAGTAGAATAATTCTTATTATCCATAAGATAGCAATGGTGGTCTCTCTGCTGCTAAGGGAGGTGGAGAGGGAGGCAGAGGCCACTACTCAGATCTTTGCATGTCAAACCAAGTGCAACCCCCTCTCAGCCAGCAAGCATAATCTCTCTCACTTAACCACCTCCCAGACCCTGCCCTGCCACCAACTAAGCGACACTCATCGAAGCAAACATTTTCCCCTGAGTTGCAAAATAGTTAAAATACTGCAAATGCAGCACAGTAGCCAGAGAGGGTGGTGGAGGCCACTTTGTGTACCAAATACAAACAGTACACACATACACACATGTTGTCATCTTTCACCTCCACAGTACTTTATCTCCATTCTGCTGCTCCCTCGTCCTCCTCCTTTATCCATGTTCTTGCCCTCCGGCGCCTTTCTCCCTTAATTCTTCTCCACCACCGTCCATTTTTTTAAACAATTGTTTTTCTCCACTCCACCTCCATCTCACTCTCCACCTCCTCCCTTGTTACCTCCTACCCACCCACAGAGCTCGAGGGAAGAGTGCTGCCACACAGAAGCCCAGTTTGAAGCACATGATTTTCATCCACAAATCAGAGGAGCAGAAGAATTCCCCTGCTCTCCCCCCCCCAAGTAATGCCCAATAGTAATGCTGGAAACATTACAATTATTCCACAAAAGTAATAAAATTACTCCTAGTTCTATTACAATCAAAATGTAAAGGAATTACCCACTCGTTCCTCAAAAAAGTAGTGAATTACAGGTTACTTGTAACGAATTACTTTCAAGCTTTGGATCTTACAAGCAAAAGAGTTGTGTGTCATCCACTCTGCATTTTTCAAGGCTTAGATGAATGAATGGTTTCCACCCATGAGTGGCCCCTTTCTGCCCTCTACCCTCCAACGTAAATCTGGCTCTGAGAGAAAAGAATCAAGATGCGCAGAGCAAGAAAATGATCCTGGTTGGATTGCAACCTGCACAGCTGTCCATCTGGCATTCTGAGAACTGTGTTATATCTGCATGTTGGAAACGTGATTTAAAATTGTCTTCTAATGCACACACAGCAAACAAACAAGGCTAAAGGAATACATTATCCTACATCTGTACACTTTTTGCATCTCTTCCCAACTAGGAAATTATCCTCTGCAGGAGTCCAAAGTACTACTTACTATGTAGGATAATGCAGACGGTTTCCTTTAGAAAGAAAACAAAGTCATTTCCACCAATTGTTTTTCACTATAATGCCTGATGCAATATACATGAAGTGCCATGTACATATACTTTCAGAAACCTCCCATCGTATTAGTACCACATAACTAATTTAAGAGATCTCAAGCTAAATTGAAGGATGCTTATGTGGATGCTTTTTTATATACATATCAAGTAAACATCTCTTTGATAAACTTCTCCCTAAGCACACATCCCTGGGCTCAAATGATGCCACCTGCCAAGCTAAATGTATGCACATCATGAAAGGAGAATGCTGGATTCTTCAGTATAAGACAGTTCAGCGTATATAGTTTTACTTGAGACAGCAGCTGCTGAGTAAACTTTACTCTTTGCCAACGTCTGCAAGTGTTTTTCTTTAATTCAGAGAAGTGGCAAACTCATCTCTATGGCTAACAAATAGACTTCCATGGACAGGAACCATGCCACAACTAGGGATGGAAGGATCTGTCATTTTTGGTTCTCTCTGTTTCTCATGTTTCGCATCTTAAATTTGGATCTCCACATTACTGCAGCAATTTGTGATTGGGACTGAATTGGCCTTGGTCTCCCTGATGGATGACCTTTATCAGGAGAAGGACATGGGGAGTGTGATCCTGTTATTCTTACTTGTTCTCTTGGTGGCTTTTGATACCATTGACCATGATATTCTTCTGGGCCAACATGGGGCTTATCCACATAGTGATTTACTGTGTGTCTGGTGCCTTTTAATTTGCATGGTTCACATGTCACTGCAGGCAAGCAGAAGCTATCACACAGTTTCCCCCCTTAATTCCGTATTAACCCAATCCACTGATAATGTGAAAAGGAAAACCCTTCTCAACTGCGCTGCGCTCCTCCTTGTAGGTGCTTTGCTTCGATGTTTTTTTAGTGGGTGGGTGAATCCTCACTTTCAGCGGTTCCCCTTTCAGTGCCCACTAACTCTCCTGTGAGTTCCCCTCCTTCTTTGAAGAGACTTAGGCTGTCTTATGCCAACGCCCGCTCCCTCTCTCTTCTCAGGTCCCTACCCGAGACTCGGGAGCTGCCCAGTGATGGAGGCGCACATGCTCTACCCATTGTTCTGCAAAGTTCCCCTGTGAAGGAGTGCCACCACTGCTAAATGGTGCCTTCTAAGTGGAGCACCCAAATCCTTGCTGTGGTGTGCTAAGTCACTCAGAGCCCTCAAGAACAACAGCCAGTACTTGAAGGATTTGTGGATTAAGGAACAGCAACTTGGGTCTCCAACCTTTCTGCCTCCATCCCACCCTTGTGAGAGGCTCCCCTTGGAACAGAAATAGTTCCCATCAGAGCTTCCCTCCTCTCGCCCCACTCCTTTTCAACACTTTTCTCTCACAATTCATAGAGTGGGATGGCATTGTTGGTATGACCCCTTGTTCAACTGGAGAGGCTGCCGCCTACTTGTGTGAATGAAAACAGCGGATTGGATGCTACCATTGAGCAAGACGTGTGGACCCTGAAAATCTATTACAATGGTAAAAGCAGCAGCTTTAGTATGAAGTTAGGCTCACGTGTGGATAAGCCGTTGGTGAGATGGGTATCAGAGGCACTGTTTTACAGTGGTTCCAATCCTATCTCTAGGGTCATTTTCAAAGAATAGCATTAGGCAATTGTCTTTTGTCCCTCTGGCAGTTGTGCTGTGGGGTACCTCAGGGTACTATTTTGTCCCTGATGCTGTTTAACATTGATATGAAGCCTTTGGGAGAGGTCACTGGGAGATTTGGAGTGAGGTCTCAGCAGTACTAATAATACTTAGCTCTATTTCTCTGTAACATCTGAATTGGGAGGAGCTGTGCAAACTCTGGACCAATGCCTGGATGTGGTGGTGGGCTGGATGAGGGCCAATAAACTGAGTCTGAATCATAGCAAGATGGAGGTCCTGTGGATTCGTGGTTCCCGAGTTCGGATAATTGGTCAGTTGCCTGCTTTGGAAGGAGTCATACTCCCTCTGAAAAAGCAGGTTCGTAATCTCGGGGTGTTCCTGGATCCATCTTTGTCACTAGAGGCCCAGGTGACCTCAGTGGCTAGGAGTGCCTTTTACCAGCTGGTAAGACTGCTGTGGCCATTTCTGGACCAAGTTAGCCTGACCACTGCTGTCTATGCACTGGTAGCCACCAGTCTGGATTACTGTAATGTGCTTTATATGGGGCTGCCCTTGAGGTTGGTCTGGAAGCTGAAGCTAGTGAAAAATGTGACTGTGTGACTGCTCACTGGGGCAGGGTATCACCAACATGTCAACCCATTGCTGAAAGAATTGCTCTGGCTTCCCATTAGCTACTGGGCCAAGTTCAAGGTTCTGGTTTTGGTGTACAAAGCCCTAAACAGCTTGGGACCAGGACACCTGAAAGATCGTCTTACCCTTTATATACCTAGTCAATCACTATAGCCTGCAGGTGAGGGCCTCCTGCAGATACCATCTTATCAGGAGGTCCATTCTGCACAACATAGGAAATGGACCTTTAATGTAGTGGCACCTACCCTTTGGAATTCCCTCCCCTTAAATATTAGACTGGCATCATCAATGTTATCTTTTCGGTGCCTACTGAAGACCTTCCTCTTTCAACAAGCCTTTTAAGTAGAGACCTTATCCCAGTCTGCATCTGTGTTGGAATTACTTTTTAAGATGTTGTTAAAGCTTTTTTAAAAAAATATGTTTTGTTTTAATATATTTTAAAGTCTGTTTTCATGTTTTAGAGTGTTTTTAGTGTTTGTTTGCTCCCTGCGCTCCTACTGGGAGGAAGGGTGAGACATTTTATTTATTTTATTCATTTATTATTTGATTTATATCCCGCCCTTCCTCCCAGCAGGAACCCATTATTTATTTAATAAATAAATAATTTTTAAAAATTGATTTTTTTAAAGTCTTCATGAACATACTCCACCTTTTTAGTGAGAATTTCTCCTACTAAGTACATTTTTGGATGCAGTTTTGACTAATGTACACTTTTTGCAAGCAATTTCTACTAATGTAATTCATTTTTGTATGTTATTTTCACCTATATTCATTTTTATGCACATTCCCCATAATACATGCATTTTTGCAAACACTGCTTAGTTGGAGAATTGCATCACAAATCTCGGATAAGTGCACATTTTCAAGAATGGCTGTGTTTTAGTTATATTGTTTTTGAAAATTCCAATTTCATAAATTCGGCTTTAAATGCCAACTGAATCAATTTTTTCCTCCATCTCTAACAATTAGGTTTTAAAAACAACAACAACAATAGCACATAAACAGCTTGGACAAGCGGAGGTCCAATGTGGATAAGTGCAAATTTTGAAGGAAAGCTGTGTTTTGGTTCTTATGTTGTTTTGTAAAGTGAGAATGTGATAAATTCAGCTTTAAATGAAGCTTTAAACTAGTCACAATCAAGATGCCATCTGCACTATGCATTTAAAGCAGTATCATACCACTTTAAACAGCAATGGCTAAAGGTCTTAGACTGGATTAACAGGCAAACCTTCTTCCCAGGGAACTCTGGGAATTGTAGCTGTCTGTGAGGGGAATACGGGTCCCCTAATAACTCTCAGCACCCTTAACAACCTGTTTACTATCCGTAATTGGCAAACTCTATGCATCTTACCTAAAAGGCAAATTATACTTATGGATGGAGGAGGAAAACATATTAGGTAAGGAGCAGGCTGGGTTTAGAAAAGGAAGTTCTACCCTTGATCACTGTTTTCTGCTAAATTTTCTCACAGAAAAATATATGAATCGCAAGGGTAATGGCCTCTATGTTGCATTCGTCGATCTAAAATCCGCATTTGACTGCATTTCAAGGGAACATCTCTGGAGTAAATTAGAAAAATCCTTAATGGATAAAAGATTGTTTTTTCTTATTTATCATTTACATCAACATACCTCACTGCGGGTCCGTTGCGGACGCGAGGGAGGTCTGACAAATCCAATCTCTACAAGCAAAGGGGTGAGACAGCGGTGCATCTTAGCTCCCCTCCTATTCAATCTATATCTCAATGACCTAAATACAAGTTGTATATCTAGGAACTTTCACTCCCCTAAAACAGGTTTACAATTCTGCCCCTTGCTTTTATATGTGGATGATGCAGCTCTCCTTTCTCTATCTAAGGTGGGACTTAAGCGGTTACTAGGAACCTTTATGTTATACTGCAGCCAGAATTACCTAACTATAAACTACTCTAAGACAAAAATTTTAGTCTTTTCAAGAAAAAAAAATATTGACTGGTGGACAGTCAATGCACAACGAATTGCTCTGGTCTCACAGTACAAATACTTAGGTATTATCTTTCATTCAACGCTAAACTGGGCCACTCATATACGAGCCGCTGTTACGAAGGCACGTAACACTCTTAAAAATGTTCTTCGATATTTTTTTTACAAAGGGGGGAGTTATGTGCCTGCAGTTATTCAGGTTTTTAAACTAAAAATTATTCCACAGCTACTCTATGGGGTTCCCTTATGGATTCACACATTCAATTCTACGGTTGAATCAGTTCTTTCCCTTTTTTATGCTGAATTTTGGGTTTACCGAGATGTGTCCCGATGGCGGCCCTTAGACTTGAATGTGGTCTACCCTCTATTGAATGCCAAGCATGGATGATGGCTACCAATTATTGGGTTACATTAGCTTATGAACAGCCCCCGGGTTTCTTATCATATTTTTGGAGCGATACCTTTACATCTAGTTGGAATAAAAAATTTAGGAGCAAACTTGCCTTGTTGTGTTTTTCCCCTGAGTATTTAGCCACACAAACTTCTACCTCGACTAAATCTGATATTCGAACTCGTTTAAAGGACACAGATTCCCAAATTGCAATTACTATGGCCACAAAAATGTGCTCTCCTATCCACTTTAAATTACAGCCAGAACCATTCAAATATGTTCCATATTTGGATTTTCTCACGATTCCAAAATTACGTCTAGCAAGGCTAGATTTAATTCCCTTCACTCCGCATTATTGATTGGGAGATATCAAGGTTTACCCGATGAACAACGTGTTTGCCCCTGCGGGGAAGGTAGTATCGAAACTCTCTATCATGTCATGTTTGACTGCCCTATATATGAAGCTGTACGTTGTAAATTTCTATCTGCTGAAATGGAAAGTATTATGCGGGTAGTCCCCGATAATAAGCTAGGTTATTTAATTACAGGAATTAAGAAAGAAACTACAATGAAGGTTGCGAATTTTATATATGCAGCGCAATTGTTAATATCGGAATATTTACTTACTTAACAAATGTATTTTATGGATGTAAATACTGAACTGAAATGTATGGTCTCTTGCTTTATATTTTTCTTTTACTATTTTTACTGTTACATACCTGTAATAAGACGGGTCTTTGACCGCAAATAAACTAAACTAAACTAAAATTTTAAAATATTTTATTTTATTTATTTTATTTATTTATTTATTTATTAAATTTATATACCGCCCGACTAGCAATAGCTCTCTGGGCGGTGAACATAAAACAGCATAAAAATACAATAAATAACAAAACAATACTAAAATACAAGCAACAATCCAACACAATAAACATTTTTAAAATTAAATCAGTGTAACTTAAAATGCTTCAGAGAATAGGAAGGTTTTGACCTGGCGCCGGAAGGAGAGCAGAGTCGGCGCCAGGCGTACTTCCTCAGGGAGACTGTTCCATAGTTCGGGGGCCACCACTGAGAAGGCCCTAGATCTTGTCATCACCCTCCGGGCCTCCCTGTGAGTTGGAACCCGGAGGAGGGCCTTCGTAGCAGAACGTAGTGCACGGGCCGGTTCATATCGGAAGAGGCGTTCCGCAAGGTATCGTGGTCCCGCACCGTATAAGGCTTTATAGGTTAATACCAACACTTTGAATCTAGCCCGGAAACATATTGGCAACCAGTGCAAGCTGGCCAGAACAGGTGTTATATGCTCGGACCGCTTGGTCCTTGTCAGCAATCTGGCCGCCGCATTTTGCACTAGTTGTAGCTTCCGAACTGTCTTCAAAGGTAGCCCTACGTAAAGCGCATTACAGTAATCCAAACGTGAGGTTACCAGAGCATGTACCACTGATGTAAGGTCCTCTTTACTCAAATAGGGACGTAGCTGGGCTACCAACCGAAGTTGGTAAAACGCATTCCTAACCACCGAGGCTACTTGAGCCTCAAGTGAGAGGGAAGAGTCTAGAAAGACTCCCAGACTACGAACCCGGTCCTTTAGGGGGAGTGTAACCCCGTCCAGGACAGGGTATATATCCACCATCCGATCAGAGAACCCGTCCACCAACAGCATCTCAGTCTTGTCTGGATTGAGCTTCAGTTTGTTAACTCTCATCCAGTCCATTGTCGAGGCCAGGCAACGGTTCAGCAAATCGACAGCCTCACCTGAAGAAGATGAAAAGGAGAAGTAGAGCTGCGTGTCATCAGCATACTGATGACAACGCACTCCAAAACTCCTGATGACCTCTCCCAATGGCTTCATGTAGATATTAAAAAGCAGGGGGGACAAAACTGACCCCTGCGGGACCCCATATTGGAGAGCCCGCGGTGTCGAGCAATGTTCCCCAAGCACTACCTTCTGGAGACGACCCGCCAAGTAGGAGCGGAACCACTGCCAAGCAGTACCTCCAACTCCCAACTCCGCGAGCCTCTCCAGAAGGATACCATGGTCGATGGTATCAAAAGCCACTGAGAGATCAAGGAGAATCAACAGAGTTACACTCCCTCTGTCTCTTTCCCGACATAGGTCATCGTACAGGGCGACCAAGGCTGTCTCAGTGCCAAAACCGGGCCTAAAACCCGATTGAAATGGATCTAGATAATCAGTTTCATCCAATAGTGCCTGGAGCTGGCCAGCAACCACCCGTTCCAAGACCTTGCCCAGGAATGGAACATTCGCCACTGGCCTGTAGCTGTTAAAATTGTCTGGGTCCAAGGAAGGCTTTTTCAGGAGTGGTCTCACCACTGCCTCTTTCAGACAGCCCGGGACCACTCCCTCTCGTAAAGAGGCATTTATCACTTCCTTGGCCCAGCTACCTGTTCCATTCCTACTAGTTTTTATCAGCCAGGAGGGGCAAGGATCCAGTACCGAAGTGGTTGCACGTACCTGTCCAAGCACCTTGTCCACGTCCTCGAGTTGAACCAACTGAAGCTCATCCAACAAAACAGGACAAGACTGTGCTCCGGACATCTCACTAGGATCTACTGCTATAACTTGAGAGTCTAGGTCCTGGCGGATACATGAGATCTTATTCTGGAAGTGATGGGCAAACTGATTACAGCGGGCC
This sequence comes from Rhineura floridana, assembly GCF_030035675.1. Taxonomy (NCBI): domain Eukaryota; kingdom Metazoa; phylum Chordata; class Lepidosauria; order Squamata; family Rhineuridae; genus Rhineura; species Rhineura floridana. Next base: position 32,159,490 of record NC_084486.1, on the reverse strand, counting down.
TCCGATGATTCCACCGTGTCCGGAGGGTTTGAATGGAGAAGCCCCCGGACAACTCGAAAGAGCTCCGCTGGGCGGCAAAGAGATGATTTAATAGTGGCAGCAAAATGATGTTTTTTAGCTGCCTTCACTGCTCCTACATAGAGCTTAGTCGAAGCACTAACCAGCGCATAATTGTATATTGAGTGATTTATATGTACTTTTAAATAAGTAAATAAGTAAGCAGGTTTTGGCCATCATCAAGCAGAATCCATAGTAAAGTCATGAGATAAGAAGGAATGTATAGCTAAGCCAGGATTTGTCAATGAAGCCTGCAGTCCTATGCAACCTTACCTGGTAGTAAGCCTCACTTAACACAGTTTCCTTCCCAGTAAACATGTATAGGTTTGTGCTGCAGAAGCTATTTATGTAAATCAACAGCAGGTAGGCTGGTGATGGAATTTTTAAGATACCTGCTCAGGATTGGAACAATCTCCAATAATATCAATGCAGCTGTTAGGACTGTTTGGATGAGGAACCCAAGGAGTGGGAGAAACAGTCAGAGCTTGGAAAAGTTACTTTTTTGAACTACAACTCCCATCAGCCCCAGCCAGCATGGTGCTGGCTGGGGCTGATGGGAGATGTAGTTCAAAAAAGTAACTTTTCGAAGCTCTGGAAACAGTCACAATGAAGCAGAAATACCTCAAGATTCTCAGGAAGGAAGTTCCCAGGTTTCCGATTTCATATTTTTAATCTTCTGGCAAAACAAAGAAAAGGTGATATGCATGTGGACAAGATTATGTTGAACTTCTGAGATAACTGGTGTGTAGTTCAAAGAGGTAGTCTTCAACCTTTTCAGACCCAGCTTTAAATACAGTCTGAAATTTGGCCATTTGCCTGCTTTTTCACTTGAGGACAACATATTCCAAATTTTATAATAATTGTGGTAAAGCAGAATCAGTTCCAACTCAGATGTTACATATAACTCTTTCAACTCAGAGACTGTATTTGGTTAGGCCAGCCTTCCCCAGTCTAGTGACCTCCAGATGTTTCAGACTCCAGCTCCCATCAGCCCCAGCCAGCATGTCCAAGGATCAGAAAGGATGGGAACTGGAATTCAAAATATCTGGAAAGCTTCAGGTCGGGGAAGGCTAGATTAGGCAATCTTGACACTACATCCTCTGTGGCTGCTCACTGCAGCACAAGATCAGTAGTGATGTGCAAGCTTTCATTTGCTCTTCTCAGTTAGGAATCATGAAAAGCTTCCAAAGAAATTAGTAAGATTTTCCTAAGAGGTAGCTGTATTAATTTACTGCAAAAAAAAAAAAAAAACCTTTAAGGTTTCATAAGACTCTTTGATTGTCAAGAAAACTAGGGTTCTCTGGAAGATACCTTGAAAACATCTAGTATATTATTCACTAATAGGCAAAAAAAAAACTTGTGGTTTAAGATCATACCTACAGCCAACAGATATTTCTATCAAACTTTAAAAAGCAGGGAAATTGGGCAGCTATAGTGAATGCACCAGGGGAGCAGGAGACCTGACCTCCTCTCTGAGATATTGTACTGCCGTACAAATTTGTCAAAATGCAAACACCATTTGGGTTGGTCTTTCACAGTTCAATCCACTTCCTGTGTAGTTTGGAAGAATTTGGTAACATGCGCCTGTGAGCATATGATGAGTGGTGGCAACACCTGCCATCTTCAAAGATAGAGAATTATATTTTTCTACATATGTTGGTGTTCTTCTAACTTTGCTTCTTTCTTGTGTTACTAATGTTTCTACAGAGAATCTAAACTAGAAAATTTTATTTTCCTCATTATTCATCCTAGAAATCTGTGTCAAATTTATTTTTATTAATTTCAAAGCTTTTTATTGGTCAGTGTCATATGATGGTGAAGACAGCCTTTTGTGTTTCAAATTGGAGCTTATGTTCTATTTCTATTTTGAGTGCCTTAACAGTGGAATCCGAAACTGCAGTTTGATGTAAAATCAGACTGACTACAATATGTTGCTACTTCAGCAATGACTCTAGCTGTTGGAAAAAAGAGGATGCGTGTTTTCAGCCTGCTATGTTTAAACCACTTCATTTAAGGCAAGGTGGGCACGGTCAATTAAAAACATAGAGCACACCTAGCATTTCGCTAGAATATATTTCACTTCCCACTGTTTTATCTTGTGCAAATTGAGATGCTCCTGAGGTCCACTGGAGACTATTCTGCAGAAGTCAGTGCCATTATTCCACAATTATGTTTGGCTTTTTTTAGTGTAAATTTTGCAAAATGTTGCTGTACTTCACATATTCACAGAAATAGAAACAAAAAAAATGATTTCCTATAGGAAACTTCACTAAAATTGCAAAGGAAATCAGACACATTCAAAGAGACCATCTGAACTATATCAACTGTCTTAATAATGTTGCTTCCTCCCTGCTAAAACAAGATCAGCACAGCACAAGTCTTCTTTCTATTATTTGGGCTGAGTGCAGGTGTTGCCACCACTTTCCATATACTCAGAGGCACATGTTACCAAATTCTTCCAAGCTACACAGGAAGTGGATTGGACTGTGAAAGACCAACCGAAATGGTGTTTGCATTTTGACCAATTTGTAGGGCAGTACAATATCTCAGAGACGAGTTCAGGTCTCCTGCTCCCCTGGTGCATTCACTATAGCTGTCCAATTTCCCTGCTTTTTAAAGTTTGATAGAAATATCTGTTGGCTATAGGTATGTTCTTAAACCGCAATTCGCCTATTAGTGACTTTCCCTGCTTTTTAATCTGGGAGGTAAGAAATGGGAACCTGTGCAAGTTTGCTGAGAATGGATTGATCATTTGCATGCTTATTGAGTTCGATGGGATTTACTCCCCTGCAATCATGCTTAGGATAGGTGAAACTGACCACAGGGGATGGGGAGGGGAAGAGGAGGGGGAGGGAAGGGAGGAAACACAGAAGGGAGGGCTGGGATGGGAGCAGGCAGGAGGGGGAGGGTTGGAGAAGGACAGGTTTGTTCATTTGCATGTTTATTGAATTCAATGCAATTTACTTCTGTGCAATCATGCTTAGGATAGGTAAAACTGATCAGGGGGAGGGAGGAGGGAGGGCTGGAGTGGGCAGGGGAGGAGGAAGAAGGAAGAGGGGAGGGGAGGAGGGGTAAAATTAGGTCTGATCATTTGCATGCTTATTGAGTTCAATGGGATTTACTCCTATGCAATCTTGGTTAGGATAGGAAAAACTGACCATGGGGGAGGAGGAGTGCGAGTGGGAAGGGGAAGGAGCATATTGGAGGGGGGCAAAGGAACGGGGAGGGGAGGGCAGGTTTGATCATTTGCATGCTTATAGAGTTCAACGGTATTTACTTCCATGCAATCATGCTTTAGGTAAAACTGACCATGGGGAGGAGGAAGGGGAGGAGAGGAGGGGGAAGGGGAAGGAAGGGATTGGAAGGGGATGAGGATGGGTAGGGAGGGGCAAAGGAAGGGGGAGGGAAGGGGCAAGAGGGAGGGGATAGGAAGAAGGAGAAGGGAGGGTAGGTTTGATCATTTGCATACTTTTTGAGTTCAGTGGGAATTATTTCTATGCAATCATGTTTGAAAATGGAAATGGACTGCCTTCAAGTCAATCCCCACCTATGGTGACCCTTTGAATAGGGTTTTCATGGTAAATGTTATTCAGAGGTGGTTTCACCATTGCCTTCCTCTGAGGCTGACATGCAGTGACTGGCCCAAGGTCACCCAGTTAGCTCCATGTCTGTGTGGGGATTCAAACCCTGGTCTCCCAGGTCATAGTCCAACACTGACCTAGGAGAGGGGTAGGGAGGGGAGGGGAAGGAGATTGGGTGGGTGGGCACTGGGCAGAAGGGAAGCCCCTTTCCTTTCCAAAAGCACAACATTGTGAACAGTATCACTGCTTTTCAGCATTTCCCCCAACTTTTATTATTATTATTATTATTATTATTATTATTATTATTATTATTATTATTATTATTATTATTATTATTATTATTAAATTTATTAGTCACCCATCTGGCTGGTTGACCAGCCACTCTGGGCGACGTACAAGATAAAAACAGTACATTAAGCATTAAAAATTTAAAACATAACAATAAAAGCCTAACCCATCTTAAAAGCTTTCCTGAAGAGCCAGGTCTTCAAAGTCCGGCGGAAGGTCATCTCAGAAGGGGCATGATGGAGGTCATTTGGGAGAAAGTTCCATAGGGTGGAGGCCACTGTTGAGAAAGCCCTCTCTCTAGTCCTCACCAGTCTTGCTGTTCTTACCGGTGGGATCGAGAGAAGGTCTTCTGAGGCTGATCTTGTTGAGCGGCATCCCTGACGATGCTGGAGGCGCTCCTTCAGATAGACTGGGCGAAAACCATATAGGGTTTTAAAGGTCAAAACCAACACCTTGAATTGGGTTCAGTAAACAACCGGTAACCAGTGCAACTCCTTTAACACAGGAGTGATATGATCTTGCCGGCGGCTGCCTTTAATCAGACGAGCTGCCGCATTCTGTACCAGTTGCAACTTCCGGACTGTTTTCAAGGGTAACCCCATGTAGAGCGCATTACAGTAGTCTAGGCAAGAGGTGACCCATGAATGTACCACCGGTGGGAGCAGATGGTTGGGAAGGTAGGGGCGCAGCCTCCATATCAGATGGAGTTGATACAGCGCCCTCCGGCTCACAGCAGAGACTTGAGCCTCCATGGACAGCTGGGAGTCCAAAATGACCCCCAGGCTTCGGACCTGGTCTTTCAGGGGTAAACGTACCCCATTGAGCACCAGGTCCACATCCCCCAACCTTCCCTTGTCTCCCACAAACAGTACCTTGGTCTTGTCCGGGTTCAGCTTCAGCTTATTCCTTCCCATCCAGCCACTCACCGACTCCAGACACTTGGACAGGGTTTCTACACCCAACCTTGGTGAAGATTTAAATGAGAGATAGAGCTGTGTGTCATCCACATACTGATGACACTGCAGCCCAAGTCTCCTGATTATTGCCCCCAGCGGCTTTATATAGATTAAACAGCATCGGGGAGAGGATAGAACCCTGTGGCACCCCACAAGTGAGAGGGCAAGGATCCGAAACCTCCTCCTCCAATGCTACTCTTTGGTACCTACAGAAGAGGAAGGAATGGAACCACTGCCATACAGTGCCCCTATGCCCAACCCCTTTAGGCGGTCCAAGAGGATAGCATGGTCAACAGTATCAAAAGCCACTGAGAGATCAAGGAGGACAAGGAAGGTGCATTCGCCCCTATCCCATGCCCTCCTCATATCATCCACCAAGGCAACCAAGGCTGTTTCAGTCCCATGTCCAGGCCTGAAGCCCAATTGAAATGGATCTAGATAATCCGCTTCCTCCAAGTGTGCCTGCAACTGTTTTGCTACCACCCGTTCAACCGCCTTGCCTAAGAATGGTAAATTTGAGACTGGGCGAAAGTTGTTCAGATCTTGAGGATCCAAGGAGGGCTTTTTTAAGATTGGTTTTATTATTGCCTCCTTGAGTGCTGATGGCATTACTCCCTCTTGAAGTGATGTATTTACCACCATCTTGATCCTCTCACCCAGTCTATCTTTACAGCTCATAATGAGCCATGATGGGCAGGGATCGAGTAAGCAGGTAGTTGGCTTTAAAGTTGAAAGCATCTTGTCCACTTCATCGGATGGAAGAAGCTGGAACCGATCCCACAACGCCGGAGCTCCATTGGTCACCTCTGGCTCACTCACTGTGTTCACAGTGTACGGTATAGCACTCTTAATACAATCGATTTTCTCCGCAAAGTGCAAACTCGTCACAGGAGACCTTATCATGTTCCATTGGTTCCGGAGCAACTGGACTGACCAGGCTTCGGACCACTTGGAACAGTCTCCTGGGACAGCACTTTTATTCTACAGCAGGCACATGTAGCCCGCCATCCAAATTTAAACTAAAGCTGTCCCTGGCCACATCCACACCAGGCCTTTATTTCACTTTGGACAATCGCAGCTTCTCTCAAAGAATCCTGGGAAGTGTAGTTAGTGAAGGGTGCTGAGAGTTGCTAGGAGACGCCCTGTTCCCCTCACAGACCTTCAAACAGAGTGGCTTGGCTGACTGTTAAACCAGTCTGGCCACTCGAGCTCTGGCAGTTGAAAAGGAATCTACTCTCAGCACCCTTCACAAACTACACTTCCCAGGATTCTTCGGGGGAAGCCATGACTGTCTCAAGAGAAATAAAGGTCAGATGTGGGTGTGGCCCCCTGATTAGCAAAGCCCAGCAGCTGTGAAGCTTTTAGAACACTGACAGTTGGTTCTTACTGAGCATGCCCGCATTATGATTGACTTCAAGCCAAAATTTATTCAATTAATTAAAAATCAGCCAGGCATTTTTTAAACTTTTAAACTGCAGAAGATGAAGGTCAGAGTATGGGGTAAGGTCAGTGTTAGGATTACAGGTACTCTGTGAATATGGCTGATTTTTAATGAATTTCAACAGATTATGAGAACTCTTAGAGAAAAAAAGTCCAGAAGGGCTCTGGGTTTTTTTTCTCTCTTTTTAGACTTTGAACTCTAGATTCTCTCTGACTGTTTTGTGTATTGCCATGAAAATTGAGAGGGTTGTTAAGCAAGCGTTTCTGAGTTCAGAACTATAAGTTTTGTAAGGTTTTGTTTTTAAATGAGTTTATGGGAAGCATCAGAATGGCATGGGGGTATTTTCAATTTGACATTGCAGAATGTGAAAAACCCACACTGACTATAGTATACAGCCACTCTTGTGGCTGTATAATATTCAATCATATGATAGTTGGTATGTAATAGTATTCAGTGTTTAACACTATTTGGTTAACATATTTAATAGCATTTGATTGACAACTTGCAGTGGTAATTAGCATCTGACAATTGACAGCTTCTGAGATGTCATATTTGAAGCCTGACAAAATAAAAGCAAACAAGAAAAAGTCTACCAGAATTTAAATTTAACTCAGATTTCAAGTTTAAAATTTCCCATTCAAAATTGAAGTTTAAATATTTGGCAAGACTGCAAAATGTACCAAATTGTGAATATTTGCCAATCTTTGTTTTATTTTAAACCTATTTTATAATTTTCACAGCAAACAACAACAGCAGCAGCAGCAACAACAACAATTATTTCATTTATATCCCATCCTTCCTCCCAGCAGGAGCCCAGAGCTGCAAACAAAAGCACTAAAACATTAAAACATCAAACGTTAAAACACATTAAAACAAAACATCTTCAAAAAATGTTTCTGCAAAAAGCTATGAAAACATCTTCTAAGATTAAAACATTTTAAAAAAGAAAGTTTAAGAACATATTAAAAAGCGATTTCAGCACAGATGCAGACTGGAATAGGTCTCAACTTAAAAGGCTTGTTGAAAGAGGAAAGTCTTCAATAGGCCCCAATATCAGAAATGTCTGCAGAAATAGAATTGCATGAACAAAAAATATATTAAAATGTAGAAGTTTCATCTTTGTACCAAAAAGTAATAATTAATAAAGGGAGACAATTCTAAATGCTCCATCTTTTGCTCCCCTTTCCTCATTATTACATGATCAAAACTCTTCACCATTTTAGCAATTTTTCAACAGTAGTTTCAGTGGTAATGTGTTGGGACAACTTCGCTGCTCTAATAAGGTTTTGAACTTCATGCACTGATCTTGGACACCTGACTCCTGGCCTTGCTTGCAGGTCTGTTAATTCATCCTGTTTGTATGAGCTCTGGGACTTGCTATCTGCTGCATCTGTGTCAAACTCTGCTTTAATAAAGATCTTTCTCTTACTCACAACTAAGTGCCTCTGCTGCCATGCCTTGGGTGGGAGCCAAGTCAGAAACAACCTGATTATTGGTGTGTTTTTTTAAGTGACCACAGATTTAACTTGTGTATGAAGGGGTGGCTAAAGCACACACTGCATTTGGTGACTTCAGTGTAATTAGTATTTTAATGAAAATGCTTGCCATAATCTTCTGCTGAATGCTAAAAGAGTGTGTGACTTAAACGTGTGAAATTTCCCCCATGTGTAAAATTGCTATATATCCAGGGGAAAATAGCACTAATAACAGAAAACAGTAAATGACTGACAAGAAAGCCAAATGTCAATCTGGCTAAATTAAAATCATAGTTAAATTTAATACACTAATTAAATAAAAGCTACATAGCCCCTGAAGCTTTATGAACTGCAGCCACTTAAACCGGTCCCTTGGTTATACTGGAGGGGTGGGGGAGAGGAACAGCTTTTGAATATGCAGATTAAAAATGTTGAAGATTGGTGGATGCTCTGAAAAGTTGACTTTATATTGCAAAACCCACCAAATTCATCTCTAGGGTCCAAATGCATCTCAAGGTGGAAGAATTCCATCTGTTTATAATATTCCCAAAGAAACGATTAGTGGTGATGGGCAAATTCTTCTCTGCTCAATTCAGAACCAGCCCTGTGAGCTTTCCCAGTGAGCACTCAGAAACTAACCTTTTTTGTTTCTGAGAGTTCTTTCTAACTTAGGAACATGTTGACATATGTACATGGATAGTGCTGTGTGTGCACCTTAACTTTGTCCCTGGGAATTATGATTCCCATCACCAGGCATGGCTGGTATTTGCTTGGAAATTCAACCACCCCCACCTGCTGCCAAAACAAATACACCTAGGAACAAGAAACAGGTTTAGATCTGGATGCAAGATAGCAACCACATAAAATGTTTTCAAGAAGTAAGAGAATTGATCCACACACCATACAAAAAGTGATTTGATTAGGTGGTCTGGTTGTACAGTTCACAGTAATCAATGAGAGTGTTATCAAAACTAAGGGGCTAACATTAAAGAACTTCTGTGCATGCACCTACAAAGCAGCTGGCCCTGTATTTCACATAAGCCTTGTTCAGGAATTACATCTGAACAGGGAACATGAACAGAAGTAGAGACCATGTGGGACATGCATGCCAGCCCCACGCCCAGTGCCCACTTGCACTCCACCATGAACGTTCCTATATTAAGCAGGAAGGTTAAAAGGTCACGGAATGCACTTAGAAGCCTCTGTCTCATTGGAAACCCTGTGTTATCAGGCTCCCGATCATATGGAGGCTTCTGAACATATTCACTTGCTCAGTGCAAGGAGGTAGGAGGTAAAGAACATAGGGGCTGGTGTGTGGAAGGACTTTGTGGGCAGGGGGATAACACATGAACAGGGCTACAGCTTCAGAACAATCAGCAAGAGTTTCATCAAGAGTTAGGGGCCTAAGAATAAAGAACAGAGCATCACAAGCTGGCCACATTCTTATTCTAAGGTAACTAACAGCTTTGGTAACCATCCCTGTTCTGGTAGAAACTAGCCAAGTGTGATACAGTATTTGCAGACTGGGTGGTAACTCTTCAGAGAAAGTACTTCTTCACAGAGTGTATAGTTAAACTATAGACTTCACTCCCACAAGAGGTAGTGATGGTCACCAACTGGGATTAGACAAATTCATGGAGAATAAAGCTATCAATTATTACTAGCCATGATGGCTACATTCCCTTCCACTGCTGGAGACAGTAATGTTTCTGAGTTCCTGTTCCTGGGAATAGCAAATGGGGAGAAGGTTGTTGCATTCCCATCCTGCATGTGGCTATCCCATAGCCATCTTCTTGGCCACTTTGAGAAGAGGATACTGGAATAGATTGGCATTGGCCTGATCCAGTAGAGTGCTTTTTATGTTCTTACGATCAGGTTCAGGAGGAAGCCAAGATGAGGCAAGATGGGTAGGCAGACAAGAGGCAAATGGTCAAAGATGGGAAGAGGAATATGAGACAGGCTGCAGACTTAAGAAACAAGTGTCCAGAAGGAGCAAGGTAAGGTGAGGTCCAAAGGCAGGCAGGTCTCTGACAGTTGATCTGAAATGCAACTGTTGACCAGTCTGCCATCAACCTCTTCCTGCTTCTATCTGAAGAAGCTGCTGGGTGGCCATGGTAATATGAAGTGAGGCATTGTTCTGCCTAATGCCTGCTAGAGTGAGTTGATTTGTAGAGAGGGGTCCTTCTGTGTTTATTCCAAAGAAAATGCCTTTGTGCACGGACCTTAAATCCTCATTATTCAATGCAACTGATTTCCAAGAGCTAGAATCAATCTTCAGGCCTTGTTTAAATGACAGGGGGAAGAATCATTGAGAACACTGGGTGCTTGCTGAAGTTTAGACTTTCAGTAGCCTTTTCCCTCTGCAAGGGTGGGGGACCTATTAAATTGGTCCGCCCCCGGAGACTAATGAATTCTGAAGGTTTTCAAAGGGCTCTGGGGGTTTTTCCGGCTGATAAGACTGGCGCTCCTGTCGAAGCCCTGGCCGATCTGTGGAATACAGAGATGACCCGGGCTGTTGACACGATCGCTCCTGCGCGCCCTCTCCTATGTAGAGCTCATACAGCTCCTTGGTATACTCCGGAGCTGAGAGCGATGAAACAAGACAGGAGGCGGCTTGAGCGGAGATGGAGACGAACTCCCGACGAATGCAATTATGAGCTGGTTCGTGCTTCTACTAAGCTCTATGTAGGAGCGGTGAGGGCGGCAAAAAAACAACATTTCGCCGCCACTATTCAGTCATCTCTCTCACGCCCACGGGAGCTTTTTAAAGTGGTTTGTGGCCTACTCCATCCAGGCCTACAAGATACGGCAGATACATCGGTAGCTCGATGTAATAAATTTGCTGAACACTTCCAGCATAAGATCTCATGCATTCGCCGGGACTTAGACTCCTATTTAATAGCAGTTAATCCTACTGAGGTGTCCGGAGCACAGTCTTGTCATGTTTTGTTGAATGAGTTTCAGTTGGTTCAGTTCGAGGACGTGGACAAGGTGCTTGGACAGGTTCGTGTGACCACTTCGGTACTGGATCCTTGCCCCTCTTGGCTAATTAAAACTAGCAAGGAAGGAACAGTTGGTTGGGCCAAGGAAGTGATTAATGCCTCTTTACGAGAGGGAGTGGGCCCTGGCTGTCTGAAAGAGGCGGCAGTGAGACCACTCCTGAAAAAACCTTCCTTGGACCCAGAGGATTTCAGCAGCTACAGACCAGTAGCCAATCTTCCGTTCCTGGGCAAGATCCTGGAACGTGTGGTTGCTGACCAGCTCCAGGCGCTATTGGATGAAACCGATTATCTAGATCCATTTCAATCGGGGTTCAGGCCTGGTTTTGGCACTGAGACTGCCTTGGTCGTCCTGTTTGATGACCTATGTCGGGAGAGAGACAGAGGGAGTGTAACTCTGTTGATTCTCCTTGACCTCTCAGCGGCTTTTGATACCATCGACCATGGTATCCTTCTGGAGAGGCTTGCGGAATTGGGAGTTGGAGGCACTGCTTGGCAGTGGTTCTGCTCCTACTAAGCGGGTCGCCTCCAGAAGATAGTGCTTGGGGAACATTGCTCGACACCGTGGGTTCTCCAATGTGGGGTCCCGCAGGGTTCGGTTCTGTCTCCCATGCTTTTTAACATTTATATGAAGCCGCTGGGGGCGGTCATCAGGAGTTTTGGAGTGCGTTGTCATCAGTATGCTGATGACACGCAGCTCTACTTCTCCTTTACATCTTCTTCAGGTGAGGCAGTTGACGTGCTGAACCGTTGCCTGGCTGCGACAATGGACTGGATGAGAACTAACAAACTGAGACTCAATCCTGACAAGACTGAGATGCTGTTGGTGGATGGTTTCTCTGATCGGATGGTGGATATATACCCTGTCCTGGATGGGGTTACACTCCCCCTAAAGGAACAGGTGCATAGTCTGGGAGTCATCTTAGACTCTTCCCTCACACTTGAGGCTCATGTAGCCTCGGTGGCCCGGAATGCATTCTACCAACTTCGGTTGGTAGCCCAGCTACGTCCCTATCTGAGTAAGGAGGACCTCTCATCAGTGGTACATGCTATGGTAACCTCGCGTCTGGACTACTGCAATGCGCTTTACGTAGGGCTACCTTTGAAGACGATTCGGAAGCTACAGCTAGTGCAAAATGCGGCGGCCAGACTGCTAACAAGAACTAAGCGGTCTGAGCATATAACACCTGTGCTAGCCCGTTTGCACTGGCTTCCAATATGCTTCCGGGCCAGATTCAAAGTGTTGGTACTTACCTATAAGGCTTATACGGCGCGGGACCACGATATCTGTTGGAATGCCTCTCCCGATATGAACCGGCCCGTACACTACGGTCTACTACGAAGGCCCTCCTCCGGGTTCTGACTCATAGGGAAGCCCGGAGAGTGGTGACAAGATCTAGAGCCTTCTCAGTGGTGGCCCCCGAACTATGGAATGGTTTCTCCGAGGAGGCGCGCCTGGCGCTGACACTATCATATTTTCGGCACCAGGTTAAAACCTTTCTCTTCTCTGAGGCATTTTAATTCCTGTTAATTCTAAATTATTATATTTTGATTTTAGACTGTACAGTTTTTTGTACAGTTTTGTATTGTGATATACTGTATTGTGTTATTTTTATTGTATTTTTAATGTTCACCGCCCAGAGAGCTGTTGCTAGTCGGCGGTATATAAGCTTAATAAAATAAATAAATAAAATAAATAATTTAACTAGGGTTTCATTATTTAAAATTAGAAACTCACCTGAAGGCAACCATTTTCAGAAGACTGTCAAGAGATGCCATTGAGTTTTCATCCTCTCTTAAAAGTGCCATCATTGCAAGACATAAAGCATGCTTGATTAACACACTTTCCTTTCACCATGGCAATTAGGGATAATAAAGATACTCAAGGATTCAACATTGACAGAAATAAGTAGAAGATTTCACTAATGGGCAGATTAGCCATTCCCTTGAATTCTGTCATGGATGTACTGAAAGAGAAGCGCATACTTACAGGTTTTTTTTTTTAAAAAAAGGAATACAAAGTGAATTGGTACAAATCAGAGTAAGTCAAAATTGCCATTTCTTCAGAGTTATGTAAATGGCACTAAAACTTAAACTGGGGGAGGGGCTTGAGGCAATCTTGGATGAATGAGGATGATCAAGCTAAAACTTAGGCCACATCCACACAATACATTTAAAGTAATCTGTACCACTTTGTCTTGGCTTTCTCCAAAGAATTTGGGAACTGTAGGTTGTTAAGGGTGCTGAGTGTTAAGAGAACCCTGTTCCCCCACCGAGCTACAGTTCTCAGAGTGGTTTAACAATCAGTCCTTCATCCCAGGGAACTCTGGAAACTGTAGCTTGGTGAGGGGAACAGGAGTCTCCGTACAACTCTCAGCACCCTTAACAACCTGCAGTTCCCAAGATTCTTTGGGGAAAGCCATGACTGTTAAAATGGTATTATAGTGCTTTAAATTGGGGTACAATGTGGTTTTTATGGAAACATTGTGGGCCTAGAAACCTGTTAATCTGGATGGTGTTGTACAACAGCTCCTGGATGGGGTTGCCTTCATCCTAAAAGGCCAAGCATGTAGCTTAGAAGTGTTCCTAGATTTGGTACTATGTATCAAGGTAAAGGCTGGTATTGGTGATTAGAAGTGGTTTTTGCCAGTCTCAGTTGGTTTGCTACTTGCAACATTGTCTAGAGAAATCAGACCTTGCTTCAGGGACATGCCTAGATTAGATTACTGTAATATGTAGTATGTGGGACTACTCTTAAAAAATAATTCAGAAATGTCAGCTGGTGCAGATTATGGCAGCTAGAACACTTGTGGAAGCTAGGCATTCAGATCACATTAGATCTATTTTATGCAGGTTACATGGAATACCCATTTGTTTCCGGGTCCAATTTAAGGTGCTGGTATTGACCTTCAAAGCCCTAAATGGTTTGGGACTAGTATATCTGAAGGGCCACCCCCATGTGTATGAAAGTACTTGAACCTTAAGATAGGCACCTGAGATCTTGATCTTTGGCCTGACAATGAGTGCAAGAAGCAGGACCTTTACTGTGGTGGCCCAACACCTCTGGAATATCCTCTCCAGGAAGATACATATGGCACCTCTTTTGCTAGTTTTTAGGAGATCCTGGAATATATGTTCTTATTCTGGTTTACGTTTGGATAATTTGATGGAGCTCTGTTTTAGTAAATATTTATCTTTAGTAAATATTAGCATAGCTAATAACGTGGAAGATAGAAACAAAATTCAAAGGGACCTTGACAGGCTGGAGCATTGGGCTGAAAACAACATAATCAAATTCAACAGGGATAAATGCAAAGTTCTACGCTTAGGAAAAAGAAACCAAATGCACAGTTATAAGACGGGGGATACTTGGCTCAGCAACATGACATGTGAGAAGGATCTTGGAATTGTCATTGATCACAAGCTGAATATGAGCCAACAGTGTGATGTGGCTGCAAAAAAGGCAAATGCTATATTAGGCTGCATTAACAGAAGTATAGTTTCCAAATCGCGTGAAGTATTAGTTCCCCTCTATTCAGCACTGGTTAGGCCTCCTCTTGCATAGTGCATCCAGTTCTGGTCTCCGCACTTCAAGAAGGATGCAGACAAACTGGAACAGGTTCAGAGGAGGGCAACAAGGATGATCAGGGGCTGGAAACAAAGCCCTATGAGGAGAGACTGAAATAACTGAGCATGTTTAGCCTGGTGGAGAGAAGACTGAGGGGAGATATTATAGCACCCTTGAAGTACATGAAAGGTTGTCACATAGAGGAGGGCCAGGATCTCTTCTCGATCGTCTGAAAGTGCAGGACACGGAATAATGGGCTCAAGTTGCAGGAAGCCAGATTTCGACTGGACATCAGGAAAAACTCCCTAACTGTTAGAGCCATACGACAATGGAACCAATTACCTAGAGAGGTAGTGGGCTCTCTGATACCGGAGGCATTCAAGAGGCAGCCGGACAGTCATCTGTCGGGAATGCTTTGATTTGGATTCCTGCATTGTGCAGGGGGTTAGAGTTGATGGCCTTATAGGCGCCTTCCAACTCTACTATTCTATGATCTGCTCCTCCTATGTCTAATGTTATGTTCAACACAGATATTTTATGCTGTGCTAATGTTGTTTTTATTGTTTGAATTTGTTTTACTGATTCTGTATTTTGTTTTTGCATATATGAGCTGCCTCAGGAGGGTATATAACCTGAAATGTGTGGGTTTTCATTTTTAAGTGTGTGTGTATATATATTTACTGGTTATCTATATCACCATTGCTTGTTTTATTAACAAATAAACTGCCTTTAGTAACATGATGCAACAACCAGTTGAGCAAACCTTTCTCCTTCGTAAGACCATTTTAACAAATGCCCTTGAACTAGATAGTGACTTCTGTTTGCCTATCCAGTGTGTTCAGAGCTGTTAACTACTGGGCTAAATCGGCTCACATTTCTTTTTCTTATTATTAGATGCATCTTTCAGAGAACTGTGACCTTCGAAATGGAGAGCCATATAGTTTTGGTCAGGCCCTTCCCGTACAACACAGTGACAGAGCATTAGGGTTGTCAGGTCTCTGGCTTTTGCCCAGAAACTCCAGATTTTTGGGGTCCTCTCTGGGTGAGTCACCCCAATCTCTAGGATCTCAGCTTTCATTTTTTTAAAAGTTTCTAGGTGGTCTGGTTCAAGAGATATACACCAAAATGCCCGCCATCACCCCTGCAACTTCTGTTAAATGAGCTCGTAGCTGGCTGCTCTAGCCCCACCCTTTCAGGTTTGTAGCCAATACGTGAAGTCAGGGTTGTGATTGACAAGGGATTTGTTAACCTCTAGGCGATAGAAGCCATTGCAAATTCAGAAAACTGTTGTCTTTTCCTGCTTATTTGAAAATCACATAAATTGAGTAAGTATATAGCTTTCAGCAGTGGTAAAAATCCTTTTCTCTATGTGCACAGCAGGATCTTGGTAGGCAATTGTTTGCTGTAAACAATTTCAGTTATGATTATATTAAAAATGTACATGCAGGGCTTTAAAAATTACTTGCAAAACAGCATATTATACATTTTATTTTTCAAATAATTTTTGAACAGAAATTTTAAAAAATGTATATACAGCTAATGTTTACAGTGTGTTATACTTCTCTAATTATGAAGTGTCAAACAAGTTTAAATTTTCCCAGGCTGTTGAAGATGGCAGTTTATTTGTCTAATTCATAGCCTGTTTTTAAAATCTTCCAAATGTGAATCTTTAATCCTATACTAGCTTTTCTGGGAGTAAAGCTGCAATGCTAATCCAGCATAGTGGGAGTAAACCAACATTTAAAAAGACTTCCTTGAGTAGAGATGGTTAGGATTGTGCTGTAAATCAATGGGACTTTAGAGTGAACATAGCAAATGATGGTGTTTGTGTTGTTATCCCTCCCATTCAATTTTTAAAGCAGTTAGGCAGGGTTTACCTAGGTGTCACAGTTTTTATTTTCTAGGAAACTAATACTGGTTTTATTTTTTTAAAAAAAATGTTCTACAATGACCAACTGGTTTTGACAATAAACTATTATATGGTGTGTGTGTATTTTTTACATCTCGTGTGTGTGTGTGTGTGTGGTTTTTCCAACAATCCTGTGAGGTAGGGTTGATGACTGGAAACCAAGACAGCTCAAAACAAGAAATAAATCCATTTAAAATCAAAATCCAATAACCATAAAACAAGTATAAAACAGTTAAAGTGGCATGATTCTTAATTTTGGAATGGGTGAGTAAAGTTCCTTATCACTTGAAGTTGCAGTCCTGTGCATGCTTCCCTCTTTGAGTAAGCCCCATTGAATACATTGGGACTTGCCTCTGAGTAAACATGCATAGGATCCACTATAAATATCTTTATAGGCTGTGAAAATAACCATCTTTGACAGACATGCTAATATAAATATTTCTTCATACTATGTCCCAATAAGTATCTGATTTCACACTATGGTTGTACATTATTATTTCCTCTATATTTTAAGTGTGCCCATCTTCCTTGGGGTGGTCATGGTCACCCTCTGTTTTCACTCTGAGGGGCAGATTAGGCTGAGAAATGGTGAGTAGCCCATGGTCACCAAGTGAACTTTGCAGCTTATCTCCATTTTAAAAAAAAATAACTAAAATGATTTACATGCAGGCAGAGTTTATGAAGTAGATTCAAACAATGCATTAAAAGCATATCCAACTCACATTTAAAGTGCATGACTTCCCCTAAAGAATACTGGGAAGTATAGTTCCCCCTCACAATTACAATTCCCGCCATCCTTAACAAACTACAGTCACCATGATTTTGTGGTGGGATTCATGTACTTAAAATGTGTTGAATTATTCATGTGCTTTAAATGAATGGTTTGGATCTGCCCTAGGTATGCTGTGTATTTATTAGTGAACTGAAAAGTACATTTTTAAAAGATATTTTTTTAAACAGGGGAAGGGCTATAGCTCAGTGGTAGGGCACATTCTTTGCATGCAAAGCTCCAAAAGTCAATCTCTGGAAAATACTAATGCCTGGAATTCTGGACAGCCAATGCTAGTCCACGTAATCAGTACTGAGCTAGATGGTTACAAATGGCCTGAATTGGTATAAAAGAGGAAAGAGACCCAAAGGCCACATTGACTCTGAAATTTATTTATGTATTTTATTTACATTTATATACTGCTTTATTGTAAAAAAAAAACCTCAAAGCAGTTTATAGAAGGAATTAAAACAATGGAATCATTGGCAAAAAACAGTTAAAAGACAGGTATTTAAAAACATTTAAAATAATAAAACCAACAATGGGTTAAAAACAGATAAAAACCATAAAAGCTTCTACATGCTCGTGTATGCTTGCCTAAACAAAACATGTTCTTAGCAGGTGCCACAATGAGTACAATGAAACACCTACCTAATTTCAGTAGGCAGGGAGTTCCAAAGCATAGGTACTGCCACATTAAAGGATCACTTTCTTACAAGAGGAGAACAAGTACTATGTGGCACCCGTAACATGGAAAGCACACCTTGAACTTGGCCTGGTAGCAAATCAGCAACCAGTGCAGATTTCAGAGCAGAGATGTTATGTGCTGATATGGTCTCACTGATGTCAGCAATTGTGCCACAGCATTCTGCAGTAACTGCAGCCCCCGGGTCAGGTTATGCTGTATGGGGATTTCTGTGACCTTGGCTGACTGGCTTCCAGGATTTTGTTAGTTTTGGTTAGGAACCCTGACAGGCTGTGGGATGCTGAGCTTACTCATAGGAATCTTGTTGTGGTTGGTATGGTATTGCATTTAGGAAATCATCACTGTCTTTTGTTTTTCTTTTTCTGTTTGCATTTCATTTACCTCTCACCTTATTCACATCCATAGAAGCAGCAAGTGTTTCCATGTGCTCAGCCCCCTTAAACCCACACATGATGCACTTTGTTATTTGCATGATGGTTTGATTCTTGCCCAACTGCGGCAAAAGTGAATTCACATACTGGGAAGTGTGGCTTCAATTGCCATTGTTCCCAATCTACTGCCTGTGAAGGTAGACCAAACCATGTTTGTTTTCTCTCTGTTATTTATAACTCACTGGAATTGGGCTGGCTATCAAAGTGACTTTTTAGCAGCCCACAGAGTAGGCAGGAAAGAGTAGATAATCTTCTTAACTCTTAATCATTTCTCAAACCTCTCTCTGCAGTGGAGGTTCAAGTCTGTAAAGAAGTTTGGAGCAGCAACATTAAAAGGCAGCCAGGGCATTCCAGGCAAGGGGTTGCCAACCATGCTTTGATATGGATATAGTTGCAGAGGATTGTGATGTCCTTATATGTTAAAACCTGTAGATATGGTAATATGCAGGTTTATTAAGGGGTATATGGTAAGTGAATTGAATGAGAGAGGGGAGAGCATGGGTTGGAAGGCTGGAGAATGCTGGATGATGATTGGCTGAGTGTTTGAATGGCTGAAGGTATAAATGGGAGGATGACAGTTGAGAGGGGGTCAGTTGGTGAGAGTTGTTGGAGAGTCGTTAGTAGAGAGTTATTTGGATGGGTTGGTTGGCAGAGTTCTGAGGGAGGGTTGGATTATATTTGGCTGATATTTAGACAGTATATATATGATCAGAAACATAAAGAGTGACACTATATGAAACCATACGCTTGTTGAACATTCCTAAAGTAATCTTGTTATTTCCTAGTGTTATCAAATAAATACTTTTATTGGTTTACCAAAAGCCTGATCCTTGGCTGGGTATACACAGACCAGAAGGGAGGGCAGAGTAATTACCAAGGCTGAAGGGAAACTGTATCATATGGTGGCAGCAGTGAAGGGAGATATTGTAACAACGTCAAGTATCCAGAGCAACCCAGGATTGTATGCTTTATAGACAAAGATACAAGGGGGTTGTGGACAGCAAGGGCACCCAGACACAAAGTAACAAGCTATAGAGAGACTGAGTCAAAGTCTCTAGCAGTATTGTTTACAGGGAGTGATTGGTGGTGCTGCCTAGCAGTGGGATCTTGTGGGATCTGTGCTAGAGTGGAGTGAGAAAAAATAAAAACGACGATCCTGGCTGGTGGTGTCCTGAGGTGGTGCTTAGAGAAAGGTGGTAGCCACAAGCAGGTGGGAACCTAACAGGTGGAGCCAAAGGTGGGATTGTCACAAGGATCCCTACTGAAACCTTATTAATAGCACAATCCTAACAAAATCTATGCAGAAGTAAGTCCTGTTGAATTCTATGGTGCTTAGTCCCTTAGTAAATGTGTTTAGAAATGCAGCCTTCAAGGGCTTCCATCTTTACTCCTGCGTGCTCCCATCTAACATTTCCACAACACTAGGCTTTCTTCAGACAATGGCCTTCTGGTGACTGGCCTGGCCTGAGGGCACTTAAACCCTACTTGCCAGAAGCAAGCAGACTAGATTGAATGTTCCTTACTCAAGCTGTCTAAGCAGATGAGAAGGAATGATCCTGTCACTTCAGCTGGACCCAGAAACACCCTCATTTAGCTAAGATTTCGATCTTAATTTCCAAAAAGATTGTTTTTTGTTTGAGTGGTATACTCCAACCAACTGTGGTTGATGCTTAATGTATCATACTTAATGACATCACTACGGCCTTCCCCCTATGACATCACTAGGGCCCACCCCTGAAATCTCAGGGTTTAGGATGCTTCTGACCTGGTAAACCTAATCACATTGGATTCAACAAGGGAATCTTTGAAAATGTGGATCAGCTGTGAGGTGGCAGTAGTATTTGGACCAGGAAGGGTTCTATGTGTACTGTGGTGATGGTGTGTTTGGGTGTGGGCATGCAGTTAGATCTGATATGAGTTGTGCAGCAGCAGCAGCAATAGCTGCACTGAAATACGAGAAGGGTTTCAAGTCAATATACAGCCCATATAAACTGGTCATGCCACCCTGACTATCAAATGGATTTTAGTTTTAAAAAGATGGCCAAAGGAAGTTTGTCATTCATAAATCCCTATCAACTATATATAGTGGGGAAGTTAAAAGCACAAGCACAAACATTTGCAGCACAAATCCTGTATTGTTGACTATTTGAATTACAGCTGGGATTCTGATTTATACATTCAGAATTTGTCAAAAATGTAGTTTTTAAAAAAATAAAATTGGGTGTGGGAGTATCAAATTTCAGATTTTGGAATTAATGGATACTTTTATAATACCCAAACCTTATACCTCTTTTTTATGATTTTAAGTCAATAAATGGGAATGTTGAAAGTTGTTCCAATGCAGGGGCATGGAAGAAAAAAAATCATGCAATAAATGAAAATTAGAATAATTTGCTAGAGAACACTTCCCCAAATTTGCTCCAGCTATTTAAATATGTATTGAAAACTCATAGAAGACATAGGAGTTTCAAAGTTTCTTGACTTTTTAAGTCACATCTTTCCCCTTGACAAGAG
The DNA here is from genome assembly GCF_030035675.1 of Rhineura floridana. Lineage (NCBI taxonomy): Eukaryota > Metazoa > Chordata > Lepidosauria > Squamata > Rhineuridae > Rhineura > Rhineura floridana. The sequence goes on along the minus strand of NC_084486.1, from coordinate 32,138,796 downwards.
AACTTGCAGAGAGGAGTGAGTGACCCAAAATAAACAGAAGCCAATTAATTTGCCTTGTCTGTCTCACTTGCTCTCAAAATCATACCACAGTTTCTGCTGCTTCAGAAAATGCACCCAGTCCTGTATGTCATAATGGGAACTCAAGCAGTTTGCAGCTCCTACTCCTATTCACATTTAGGCAAGCTATTGACCTACTGTCACTGCACATTTTTTGAAACTTGACAGTTTCACTGAAATGGTCTCAGAGTTTAAAAGACTTTATGTTACTCATATGGCAAGTTAACCATAAGAAAGCTGAAAGTTGCTGACAACTTGAAAGAAGCAGTTGAGAGGCAGACGTCAGGTACGGCAAGCTGAGAGCACACAGCCCCATTTTCTGGGGCACGACAGAGTCCCCCAAAGTCATAAGAACCTCAAATAGGTTTATGCAGAATTTCCATGGATTTGGTGATCTCCCTTGGCAGGGACTAAAAAAGGTGAGCTTATGGGGAGGAATGGATGATAGAAGGGAAGATTTGGGAGTGGACTGTGTGCAAAGTTGTAATTTGTAGCTATTGTGGCTTGTTCTGAATCTTCTATTTATTGGTTTTTTTGTGTGCTTTATATATGGGAATAAAAGTGTTAATAATTTAAAAAACTCTGAAAATGCCACCATATTGTCTGTCATTATTACTTTATTAATATCCACTTATTATAAGTAGGGATGGAAGGATCTGTCAGTCTCAGTTCCCTCAGTTTCTCATGTTTCCAGTATTAAATTTGGTTCTCCACAATACTGCAACAATTTGCAATTTTGTTTAAGAAAAATTCTCATGAACGTTTTCCAGCATTTTAGTGAGAATTTCTCCTACATTTTTGTATGTTGTTTTGACTAATGTACACATTTTGTAAACAACTTCTAACATAATGCATTTTTGTATGTATTTTCACAAATATATTCATTTTTATGCACACTTTCCCCTAATATCTGTATTTGCTTAGCTGGAGAACTGCATCACAAAATTCAGGTAAGTGTGAATTTCAATGGATGCCTCTTTTTCAGTTCTCATGTTTCAGAAAGTATGAACTCAATGAATTCAGCTTCAAATGTGAACTGTATCAAATTTCTCCCCCATCCCTATTATACATACACCAATATTTAAGGAAAGCTAATGGGAGTTGAAGGCCACAACTAGAGACAGGGGAAAAAATTGGGTCCATTCACATATTAATTCCCAGAATAATATGCAAACCAAAATGTAGCTGTCCTTTGAAATTTGCAGTTCTCCAACCAAAACATTGTGCATAAAAATCCACATGTGAAAATAACATACAAAAATGCATGATGCTAGAGAAAGTTGTTCGCAAAAATAACTATATGAAGCAAGCTTCCATGCAAAAATGTGGCAATGAGGAGAATCACACACAAAAATGCTGAAGATTTTTCATGACTTTAAAAAAAAAAATCAAATAAAATCTGAAAACTGATGCAGAATGTGGTGAACTTAAGATTGGAAAAAATGAGAAACTGTAACTGACAGATTCATCAATCCCTAGACAAAGCAAATTTGTGTGGGACAATGTGAAGACATAGGATTATATTTTTTTGAAAAAAAATAAAATTGATTTTATTTACGGAAATCAGAGTTGTTATGACATTGAAGAGGAGGCTTTACTATGTTCAAGGCCACAAATAGTATAAAGCACAGCATGTCTTAGATGTTTCTAGGGTCTCTCAAACAACACTTTGTTCCAAGAAAGTCTTTGTTCACCTTCTTCTCAATGATGGTTAAGTACATATCCTCAACGAACAAAGGCAAGAAAAAGCAGGAGCCTAAACCATGCTTAATGAAAAACAATGTGGCCCCTCTGTAGGCAATACTTCTAGTTTCCTTGCTCTCCCTCTTAAAACAGCACCAATCTCTCAAGGAGAAGGGAATAATAACCTCATTTTTGGATTGGGTGAATCCAAAGTGTCTACAGCATGGTGGCCAAGCTCGCACCAATCAATCATAGAAAAAGATGCAAATGTTTTTTGCATGAAACCATGGAAGCTATGTAACCAGCCAATTTTGTGACCTGCATTTCTCCCATATAAGTGAATATAAGCAATTTAATAATGTAGAAGGAAAGACATCATTACACTTCAGAATGTGCCTTGCCTCCACTGAGAAGGACTCCATGTGGATACAATGTGTCTCTTACATAGAAGTACATTGAATGCTCATGGGGATTCTGGCAATACATGAGCCTTCTCTCTGCCACCACTCTACCTGTCATAATTGCAAGCATTTTGCTAGTTCTGTTAATACCACTCCAGAATATAAAAGCTTGGCAGAATTTAGATATCAATTTTAATGGGCCCAGAGGCAGCATCTGGCATAGTAAGGCAATTGCTGCAGTCCACCATAATTAATGCCAGCCTTCTTGCTGTATTAAGAGAAGTACTGCACCAGGCACCTGCAGCTTCTGCTGTTATCTTCCTTATCTCCATTGCTTCTGACATACACAATGAGGATGGGCAAAAAGGCACTAGGAATACAGAAGATGATGGTGGTAGCAGTGGTGGGATCTTTCTTGCTCCTTGCTGCTCTTCACAGAGCCAAGCTGAGTTAGTCCTGGACAGCTGGAGCTTGGAGAGGGGACACCAGGCAGGCACTCTTAAAGTCCAAATAAAGTTTGTATCTCCAAAGCATTGACTCACTGGTTTTCCTCCCTGCATTAAGGTGATGTCAATATTTACTGAATGCTGAGATATCTTTCTTTTCTGCATACCTAGGCATTTGGATAGCTCCTGCAATACCATTCATATTAAAACAATACCTCGAGTGCTTCTGCTCCAACATGTAGGAATGTTTCTATAGTCTACTACAATGTGTAGACATCAAAGGGCCTAACTTCATACTAAAGACACTGCTTTTACTATTGTAATAGATTTTCAAGGCCCACACTTCTTGCTCAATGGTAGCTTCCAATCTGCTATTTTCCATTCACACAAGTAGGCATTCCTCTGGGAAGGATTAGTGCCACTGTTTCCTTGTGGCCCCACCCCCAATTTTACATGTTTACTCCCTCCAGAGTATCGATATGCAAGGCAACAATTCCCTCAGTTGCAATCCCTATGACTGTTTGGGCTTCAAGGCTAAAGCTGGGAGAGTGCCTCAGCATGCAATTGACAAGAAACAATGAAACTGACTAGAACCCCCCTCCCTTCTCCACTAACCAAGCCTGAGTGAAAGGCGGATGGGGGGGAGTGAGTGAAAGGCAAAGTAGGCAGTGGCTGTGGCGGCTGGGAACTGCTAAAGTAAGGATTCACCTGCACCCTAAAAACATCAAATCAAAGTGCCTACAAGGAGGAGTGCAGCACAACTGAGATGGTGTTTCCTTCCCTTTTAACATTATCAGTGGATTGGTTTAATATGGATTTAAAGGGGGAAACTATGTGATAGCTTCTGCTAGCCTGCAACATCATGTGAACCATATGAATTAAAAGGGGATCCAAGTAGCGCCAGACACACAGTAAATCACTGTGTGGATAAGCCCAAAGGTAAAACACTGAAATAATAAAGTAATACAGGACATACGTTTACAGTAAACATCTTAGTTAACAAAGTAATGAAGTATATTCTTGATCACCTCTATCCCTGCTCAGTGTTGAAATGAAGCCCCATGACTGAAATAAGTTCCGAACTTTGTTGCAAAATCCAATCTCACTCTCTAATTAGGATATAATAGCATTGAAGAAAGTTGACAAAGAAACACCTGCTCAACATTGTACCCATTCCAATGTGATGAACCAGCTTGACCCCACACATTCCCATGCAGTAGCCCAACCCACTCCACCTCAATCTGCCAGTTCAGTGTCTGAAGTGGGGATTGTAAGCAGGTTCAGTTGAACACATGTAGAATCCTCCCCATGATTCAGAATTCTGATCATTCAGGGTTCCTGATTATTGGGTGGAACATGCTTACAGTTCCTCTTCAGACCTTTCCATTCATGGCAGGAAGGTCTCTGGTGGGGATGGAGACATTGGGGCAGCCATCATAAGGTTAGTTTTTTAAGGTTACAATCCTACACTCACTTTTCTGGGGTTAAGCTAATGGGGCTTCCTTCTTCTAAGTAGGATTGCACTGTAAAGCAGTGTTGACCCACTTTCCAAGTTGCCTTTATGCCTTCTATCTAGTAAGATGCCATCCATCTCAACCATCAGCATCAAACCTGAGAAGAGAAGAGAGTGGTAGATGGCAGGTTAGATCTTTGTGACCCTGGAATTCTAGTAAAGATTGTGACTTCACTGGGGTATTGTGGAAATCAGAACTGACAAACACATTTTATCTGGACATTTGAGACAAGTCTCTTCATAAGGGATTCTGATCAGCTGAAACATTGGCATGGAACTTAAGATGTTAACTTAAGAAAGTTAATGGAATGAGACTCCCCTCCCCTCCTTCCCTTGCAACCTACACCTGCTGAAAAGCCCTCCAGAGGGACATAGGGCATTTTTGTTGGATGGGGTGTAGGAAGCTTCTGGGGCAGGGGGAGAGAGAGAGAGGATGAGAACCTTTGCTTCTATTAACTTCCTTATGTTAACTGATATTAGGATCCCAAGCCATTGGTTTTTTTATATAAAAAATAAGCATGTTAAACTAGAACAAGAACACTGGAGTACAGTTTAGCTATAATCACATTTAAGCTTAAATTCTAAAATTTTAATTTCAGAGCCAGCAGGTAAACCACCGTTCTTTTCAAGCCTGTAAAGTCTACTGCTTCTTACAAAATAATATATGATTTTAAAATTGGCTTCAAAGTAGGCAAGTATCTCTCTAGTCAGGATTATAGAGCTTCTTTTATAGTTGTGGTGCTGCTTGGACAATTGTTATCAGAAGGCAATTCCTCCAAATTTATGTCTATTTTGTGTTTTTCAGAATGTATTAAAGATACCTGGGGCTTCAAGGCGGATGCAATTTATGACAATTGGGATTACAGTCATTATGCTGGAGAAAGAATCAGGCACCTCTGAGTCTTAATGGGACTTCTTCCACCATGAGCTATAAGGTAAGAGCATCTCTGCTCAGACAACTTATGCTGATTTACCACAAGTAGGAAATGTGCATCTCCAGAGTCTTTTGAGGGGTCTGTGGGCTCTTCCTTGAAGTCTAAGGATTTGGTTTTAGAAAGTAAAAATCTAAACCCTCCTGATCTTATATTTGGTGGCAAAAAAAATGCTGTGTCCCCTAAGCCCTGAACAGGCTGTATATACATCCCCACACTGTGCTACCATCTAAGCACAGCCAGTCAGACAATATAACGACTTACCATTAATGTTTCCTAATTCAAGAATGAATTATATAAAATACATTATTTCCCACTTAGAAATGACAGTTGCACATTCCTCATTCATGAAAATTATGGCTGCATACACAGGATGACACTGCTGTACTCCATTTTAATTAATTCAAAATAACTGGTATGCTTGTTTCTATATAAAACAATACCAGAGACGTCTGGTTGGCCACTGACTAGATGGACTTTTGTGGAGCTCCACTTGGAGTAATCAACCAACATGGTTTCCTCCAAATGTTTTTTGGACTCCAACACCCATCAGCCTCAGCCGGCATGACCAATGGTCAGAGAGGTAAGGAGTTAGAGCCCAAAAACAGCTGGAGAGCACCACGTTGGCTACCCTTGTACTTGTTTTGGTCTGATCTGGTTTTACAAATTTTTATTTAGATTTCCATGCCTTCAGATGTTGTTGAACTACATGTCCCACCATTCCTGACAATTGGCCAGGCTGGCTAGGGCTGATGGGAGTTGTAGACCACAACATCCAGAGCTACCCATGTTGTATGGTAATTTGTGAGCTTCTCTTCAGTGAAAGGAATGCAAGAATTCTCTGTGGTGGGATAAATAGTTTTGCCAACTTTTGTGTGTGTGTGCTGTGTGCCTTCAAGTAGAAAAAGAGGAAGATCAAACAAGAGGTGGATTGATTCCATAAAGGAAGCCACAGACCTGAACTTACAAGATCTGAACAGGGTGGTTTATAACAAATGGTATTGGAGGTTGCTGATACCATTTGTTATAAACCACCCTGTTCAGATCTTGTAAGTTCAGGTCTGTGGCTTCCTTTATGAAATCAATCCATCTTCCTCTTTTTCTACTCCCTTCTGTTTTCCCCAGCATTATTATCTTTTCTAATGAATCATGTCTTCTCATTATGTGTCCAAAGTATGATAACCTCATTTTAGCTCCTAGTGATAGTTCTGGTTTAATTTGTTCTAACACCCAATTAGTTGTATTTTTTGTGGTCCATGTATCCACAAAGCTCTGCTCCAACACCACATTTCAAATAAGTTGATTTTTCCCTTATCCCCTTTTTTCACTGTCCAACTTTCACATCCATACATAGAGATTGGGAATACCATGGTGTGAATGAACCTGACTTTGGTGTTTAGTGATACATCTTTGCATTTGAGAGCCTTTTCTAGTTCCATACGGTTACTATATTACTGAACTAATTATACAGCCATGAGAGTGGCTATATACTATAACCAGCATGGATTTTTCACATTCCGCAATGTTAAATTGAACTGGCTTGTGAGTACATATAGGGTTGTATTCAACTACATCCTACTCAGAGTAGACCCACTGAAATTAATGAACATAAGTTAGTCCTGTTCATTAACTTTAATGAATTATACAGACACAAGAGTGGCTGTATACTATAGCCAGCATGGATTTTTCGCATGCTGCAATGTTAAATTGAAAATACCCCCCATGCCATTCTGATCCTTCCCATAAGCTCATTTCAAAACAAAACCTTACAAAACTTATAGTCTTGAACTCAAAAATGCTAGCTTAACAACTGTCTAAATTTTTATGGTGATACACGAAACAGAAAGAATTGAGAGTTCAAATTGTAAAAAGAGAGAGAAAATAACCAGGCCCCTTTTGGACTTTTTTCTGACAGAGTTCTTATAATTTGTTGAAATTAATTAAAAATCAGCCATGTTCACAAAATACCTGTTATCTATTACTGACCTTGCCCCATACTTTGACCTTCATCTTCTGCAGTTTAAAAGTTTAAAAAAATGCCTAGCTCATTTTTAATTAATTTAAGAAATTTAGCATTGAAGTCAATGATAAGCCCGGGCATGCTCAGTAAGAACCAACTGTCAGTGTTCTAAAAGTCAGACTTACAACTGCTTGGCTTGGCTAATCAGGGGGCCACACCCACACCAGAACTTTATTTCACTTTAGACAGTCATGGCTTCCTCCAAAGAATCTTGGGAAGTGTAGTTTGTGAAGGGTGCTGAGAGGAGACTCCTATTCCCCTGACAGAGTTCTAGTGGCCAGAGTGGTTTAAGAGTCAACCGCTATGATTGAAGGTCTGTGAGGGGAACAGGGCATCTCCTAGCAACTCTCAGCACCCTTCACGATTCTCCTCTGGGCCGTTTGGAAACTCAACATCTAGCTTAACCACAAACTGTTCCATTTCCCATTGCCTGCTGCCTACTTGGCTTGTCAGCTTTGCAGAAATGATTCCAATGTCTGCTTAAAAATGCACACACAAGATGGATGCTGAGGCCAAGATGGATTCTAGTTGTCCAACTGTACTTTCCTAAACTGCAAGAGTTTTTTTGGCTATTAGTGAATGTATATTAAATTTGCTAGATAAGTGCTAAATATTATGGTAAGAATTTATTTATTTATTTATTTATTAGATTTTTATACCGCCCCACTAGCATAGCTCTCTGGGCGGTGTACAACAAAGAATACAAATATATACAATAAAATTCCATAATATGATACAACAGAAACATATAAAAGAATAGGAAATCTAAAAACAGTTACAGCAAACTTAAAACAAATTTAAAGTTAGATTAAAATGCCATAGAAAAGAGGAAGGTTTTAACTTGGCGCCGAAAAGATAGCAATGTCGGCACCAAGTGCACCTCATCGGGAAGACTATTCCACAGTTCGGGGGCCACCACTGAGAAGGCCCTAGTTCTTGTTACCACCCTCCGAGACTCTCTGTGAGTCGGAACTCGGAGGAGGGCCTTCGATGTAGAACGCAGTGTACGGGCAGATTCATATCAGGAGAGGCGATCCAGCAGGTATTGTGGTCCCACGCCGTATAAGGCTTTATAGGTTAAAACCAACACTTTGAATCTGGCCTGGAAGCATATTGGTAGCCAGTGCAAGCGAGCCAGAACAGGTGTTATGTGTTCAGACCGCTTGGTCCTCGTTATCAATCTGGCCACCGTGTTTTGCACTAGCTGTAGCTTCCGAACTGTCTTCAAAGGCAGCTCTACATAGAGCGCATTGCAGTAATCCAAACGCAAGGTTACCAGAGCATGCACAACTGATGTGAGGTCCTCCCTGCTCAGATAGGGGCGTAGCTGGGCTACCAACCTAAGTTGGTAGAACGCATTCCGTGCCACCGAGGCTACTTGAGCCTCGAGTGACAGGGAAGGATCTAAAAAAACTCCCAGACTATGAACCTGCTCCTTTAGGGGGAGTGTAACCCCATCCAGGACAGGGTGTATATCCACCATCTGATCAGAGAAACCACCCACCAACAGCATCTCAGTCTTGTCTGGATTGAGCCTCAGCTTGTTAGCTCTCATCCAGTCCATTATCGTGGCTAGGCAATGGTTCAGCACATTGACAGCCTCACCTGAAGAAGATGAAAAAGAGAAATAGAGCTGCGTGTGTTCAGCGTACTGATGACAATGCACTCCAAAACTCCTGATGACCGCACCCAACGGCTTCATGTAGATGTTGGAAAGCATGGGAGACAGAACTGACCCCTGTGGGACTCCACATTGAAGAACCCACGGTGTCGAGCAATGTTCCCCAAGCACTACCTTCTGGAGACGACCCGCCAAGTAGGAACAGAACCACTGCCAAGCAGTACCTCCAACTCCCAACTCCACGAGCCTGTCCAGAAGGATACCATGGTCAATGGTATCAAAAGCTGCTGAGAGATCAAGGAGAATCAACAGAGTTACACTCCCTCCGTCCCTCTCCAGACATAGGTCATCATACAGGGCGACCAAGGCTGTCTCGGTGCCAAAACCGGGCCTAAAACCCGATTGAAATGGATCTAGATAATCGGTTTCATCCAATAGCGCTTGGAGCTGGCCAGCAACCACACGTTCCAAGATCTTGCCCAGGAATGGAACATTCGCTACTGGTCTGTAGCTGTTGAGATTTTCCGGGTCCAAGGAAGGTTTTTTCAGAAGTGGTCTCACTGCAGCCTCTTTCAGACAGCCAGGAACCACTCCCTCCCGTAAAGAGGCATTTATCACTTCCCTGGCCCAACTAGCTGTTCCATCCCTGCTAGTTTTTATTAGCCAAGAGGGGCAAGGATCGAGTACCGAAGTGGTTGCACGTACCTGTCCAAGCACCTTGTCCACGTCCTCGAGCTGAACCAGCTGAAACTCATCCAATAAAACATGACAAGACTGTGCTCCGGACACCTCAATAGGATCAACTGCTGTAAACTGGGAGTCTATGTTCCGGCGGATGCATAAGATCTTATTCTGGAAGTGTCCAGCAAACTCATTACAGCGGGCCACCGATGACCCTACCATGTCCTGAGGGCCAGAGTGAAGTAGTCCTCAGACAACTCTAAAAAGCTCCACTGGGTGGGAAAGAGATGACTTAATAGTGGCAGCAAAATGTTGTTTTTTCGCCGCCCTCACCGCTCCTAAGTACAGCTTAGTAGAAGCACTTACCTAAGTACAGCTTAGTAGAAGCACTTACCAGCGCATAGCTGTATCCGTCGGGAGTTCGCCTCCACCTCCGCTCGAGCCGCCTCCTATCTTGTTTCATCGCTCTCAGCTCTGGAGTATACCACGGAGCTGTATGAGCTCTACACAGGAGAGGGCGCGCAGGAGCAATCGTGTCAACAGCCCGGGTCATCTCCGCATTCCACAGTTTGACCAGGGCTTCGACAGGAGCGCCAGTCTTATCAGCCAGAAAATCCCCCAGAGCCCTTTGAAAGCCTTCAGGATTCAGTAGTCTCCGGGGGCGGACCAATTTAGTAGGTCCCTGTGATGTTCCTCTATTAATGTATATATGGTAAGTGCTGTTTGTATAGAAGATACATGGTAAGTGGAATGAAAGAGGAGGGGGGAGTAAATGAGCAGTAGAATGCTGGATGATTGGCTGAGTGTTAGGATGGCTGAGAGTATAACAGGAAGGATGACAGGTGAATCTGGGTGGACGTTGGTGGGTTGTTTGAGAGGTGTTTGGTGGGGTTTTTGAGAGGAGATTGTGTGGAGAGTTGGTGGATGTGAGGAAAGTGTGGAGTTTGGATTAATACTAAGACAAGTACCACAGGAATAGATGAAACCATATGCTTATGTGCCTTTATAAAGTAATCTTGTTATTTCTAATATTTAATAAACACTATTTTGGTTTACCGGAGGCCTGATCCTTGGCTGGGGAATATACAGACCAGAAGGGAGGGCAAGGTGCCTACCAAGGCTGAAGGGAAACTGTAACAATTGGTGGCAGCGGTGAAGGGAAGAATATAACACCACAAGTATCCAGAGCAACCCAGAGTTGTATGCTTTTTATATAAAGATCAAAGGGATTGGGGACAGCTTAAGCACACAGTCACAGAGGTAACCTGATAGAGAGACTCAAGCAGAGTCTCTGGGAATACTGGTTATAGGACGTGACTGGTGGTGCTGCCTAGCAGGGGGATCTGGTGAGGTCTGTACTAGAGCGGAGAGAGAAACCATAAAAAAGGACAGTCCAGACTGGTGGAGTCCCTGGTGGTGCCTAGTGACAGGCAGTAGCCACGAGCAGGTAGGAACCTGACAGGGAGAGCCAGGGAAGGGCGTCACAGTCCCCCACCCTTGCAGAGGGGAAAAGCCACTGTAAGTCTAAACTTCAGCAAGCGGTGATCTGTCCATGACAAAGGGAGAGATGTAAAACTCCCCACATCCAGATCACCATCTCCATGTCCAGTAGCAAAAATAAGATCTAGAGTATGCCCCGACACATGTGTTGGGCCACTAACATATTGGGACAGCCCCATGGTTGTCATGGAAGCCATGAGGTACTGAGCTGCCCCGGATAAAGTAGCCTTGGCATGGATGTTGACATCCCCCAGTACCAGTAGTCTGGGGGATCTCAGCAAGACCTCCGAGACCACCTCCGTCAGCTCAGTTAGGGAGGCCGTTGGGCAGCAAGGTGAGCGGTACACCAACAGGATTCCCAGTCTGTCCCTCTGACCCAACACAAGGTGCAAACACTCTAGACCAGTAACTACATGGACATGGTGCTTGATGAGTGAGATGGAACTCTTATAGATCACAGTGACCCCCCTCCCCGACCCTCGGATCTACCATGATGCTGAACCAAGTACCCCGGTGGGCAAAGCTGGGAAAGACTAACTCCTCCCTGCTCACCCACCCATGTCTCGGTTATACATGCCAGATCGGCTGCCTCATCCACAATCAAATCATGGATGAGGGAGGTTTTATTAGGTACCGATCTAGCATTTAAAAGCAGCAGCTGGAGATCCGAGAGTTGGCTGAGAGGACAACCAACAACCCTGCGGGTGTGAGAAAGACCGGAACAAGGCACAGCCACAACATGTCTGCGCCGCATTTCCCTTACCTGGCACGTCCTTCTCACAACGCCATACCTCCCTCTGCCTGTCACTACACTAATTGGGGCCCCCTCAAGTCCCCCCGATTGGTGAAAAAGCCTCTTTCCCAAGCACATAATAAAACTTATATACAAACACACATACTAATTCTAAATTATTATATTTTGATTTTAGACTGTACAGTTTTGTGTACAGTTTTGTGTTATTTTTATTGTAATTTTAATGTTCACCGCCCAGAGAGCTGTTGCTAGTCGGGCGGTATATAAGCTTAATTAAATAAATAAAAATAAATAAATACTCATTCACATCAAACACAATCACATATACACACCAGCATTCATTCAAAACCAAACACACCACACAATACCACGCTAGCACAAAACCTTGGTCCATGATGTAATGTTTTTCACTTTAAAACAATTGCTCAGATTTTGGCCTCAGCAATTACTTGTTAGAGGAAAATTCATATTTCTGATTGATTGCGGAAGTCCTGATGACAGGCTTTTGGTCTTCTAGTGTCATTTTTTAAAGTGCTCTTTTATTATTTTGCAAGTGCTTCTTAACCTTCTCTCAAGACTAATGAATTGCTTTCTTATATTAATACTTTCTCAAATACTGAAATGTTACGTTTAAATAGTTAATAGATTGCAGAAGTTTTTCATTTGTATACTTTTGTTTCCCATGCCATCATGGAGTGAGGCTGTTGAGCATGTGGTGCCATCTCATTTTTTTCCTGGATGAGGTGGATTATCTACATCCATTTCAGTCCACCATCAGGCTTGGTTGGGATGGATTGTGGGAATGAGGTAGCTTTGGTTACTGGCGGATTATCTATGCCAGAAACTGCACCAAGGGATTGTGTTTCTGATTGTTCTGCTGGATCTCTCTGCAGTTTGGAAAACTATTGTCCACAATTCATTTCTGGACCACTTTCTTGGATGGGAGGGCAGTTACAGAAGGTGGTGCTAGCAGCCTCCTATTAGATACTATATCCATTGGCTTTTGATGGCCCTCAGGCTTCTATGTGTCCTAAATGAAACTGCTAGGTGAGGTGATCCAGGAATTTGGGATACAGCATTAATATGCTGATGGCAACTAACTCTATCTCTTTCCATCACAATCCAAGGAAACTGATCAAGTTCTGAATATGTTTCTAATGTCAGTAAAGGAATTGATGAGAAGGAACCACATGATGCTTCATTCCAGATGATACCGACAAGGCTAGCCCCCTTGCCAGTGTATGTATAGGGGCGAGGGTTCTTGCTTTCTCCCTTTCTCTGTATCTACATGGAGTCCTTGTATGATGAACGTTAGTTCACCTAAACCCACAGGTCATCAACAGCAGTTGTCCAGTGCAGGTGGAGGATAGAGGAGGACCCACACAAGCTTTTTTTGAGTCTAAGGAGGTACCAGAAATTTTCTGTTTGGGTGCCACACTTCAGACAGTAGAATAATCTTTATAATATATATTATTATTAATATCTTGCACACTACAACTAATAAAATGCATTCTAGGTGGCCTTAGCAGAAACAGAAAAATAGGAATACATATCAGCTTGAAAAAAGTTGCTGGATATCCATTTAAGATCACTTTAACAAGACTTTGAAGGCAGATCTTAGTTAAAACAAGTTACAATAGATGAATGACTGAGTTAAACTCTAAGTCATATTACAGAGTCAATGTTACAAAGTACATGGAAATACATGTCATAATACATCACCCATCAGACGTCATGGAAGGAATAGATGGATAGTTCTCCTGCTTTCTTCAGCCCCCCACGCCAGCAGAACTGAGGGGCCCTGAGTGCTATACAACCTGGCCGTTTATACACATTCTTATCAAAGAGAAGGCATGTTCCCATGGCTTTATCAATTGCTGCCTTCTCCTTGCTGTCTCTTCCTGCCTTCTCCTAGAGATGGCAATCATGACCAGTGTCAACAACTAGTTGCCTTAACATTACCATGTAAACTTCCTCTTAAACAGCCGGAGTGTTGGCTAACTGCCTGGACATCTTATCTTATACTGTACATCAACATTCTCATGCAAAACACTATTTTGTTCAGAAAGGAAGATGAAGCCCATTTTCGAAAGAGAACATTCCCCTCTGTGTCACTTATGCAGTACTAAGCTATAAGCTAAGTCTTTACAAGCAAATATAAGCAAATGTAAATGATTTTGGTACATCACACATTCAGGAGCCTCCCAGGGCTCTTACTGGGAGGAAGGGCAGGATATAAATATAATTATTTAATTAATTAATATTTCAAGCCACCTTGAGGGCCTTTTGGGCAAAAGGTGGGGTAGAAATAAACAACAACAACAACAACAACAACAACAATAATATCTGAGCTGGCCCATTACACAGACAAGACAGAATTGATTCTGGTCAACAGCTGAAAGTCACCTCAGGAAATAGGGATTTGACCTAGTTTAATTTGGGTTGCACTCCCCTTGAAGACTCAGGTTTGCCATTTCAGTGTATTCCTGGACTCAGCCTTGAACTAGGATTCCAGGAGTGCTTTTGAATAGCCAAAGCTAGTGTCATGTGCTTTTACCTGCCTTGCTTTTATATTTTCAATATTACGTATATCATGTTGCATTTTACTGTTCACTGCCTTGAACATCACATGGTGGAAAAGTAGAATATACTGCAAATTAGAGCAGAAGTAAGAAACAGGTTCCAGTCAGGACACATCCTGACCTCCTCCACGGAGCATTTTGATAGGTGGCCATGACTGCCTGCCTATAAATCATCTGGCATCACAATGACCTCAGGTGAATTAATGAAAAAAAAATCCTTGCGAATGCTTCCAGAGAAACATTTTTGCTTCACTGGCTTCAGTTCAAGCTAGTGATGCAAAGGAGTATTTGTGGCTTGCTGTAAGTGCCAGTCAGCTGAGTTGCACTTATTTGGAGTAATACTGGAAGACAAAAAGCATATACTCTGGATTTTTTGCAATCAATTAAAAGTGTGAATTTTGTTCTAACTAGTCCTTGCTGAATCTAAATCTAAATAATTAATTCACTAATAGGCAAAAAACCTTGCAGTTTAAGAATGTACCTATAGCCTACAGATATTTCTACCAAACTTTAAAAAGCAGGGAAACTGGGCAGCTATAGTGAATGCACCAGGGGAGCAGAAGACCTGACCTCCTCTCTGAGATATTGTACTGCCCTACAAATTTGTCAAAATGCAAACACAATCTGGGTTGGTCTTTCACAGTCCTATCCACTTGCTGTGTAGCTTGCAAGAATTTGGTAACGTGCCTCTGAGCATATGGTGAGTGGTGTACTGACTGGTAGACTTCCCACTGTCTGAAGAAGGTTGTGAGATGGCAATTCAAAGTTATCTTCACAGTGGGGTTGATGTTGCTAAGACTACAGCTTCAATCACACACGAGCACTGGCCATGCTGGATAGGGTAATTGGAACTGGTGTCCAACAAAATTACCCACCCCTGCTTTAAAGACTAATTTGATTTGATTGTCCCAAGGGCAGAAGATCATAGGTTGCTCTGAAGCATACTGGAATGAAGTTGCAATAGATGCTGTCCCTTGAAATATATATATAGCCCACAAGTTATTCCATTAGAATAATAGAGAACACAGGTCCCTTTTAAGCAAGCAGGATCAATTTCCTTCAGAGAAGAGAGACAGAAAATGTCTGCTGCTTTCACTAGGCGGGTGCGGGGGGTGCGGACTGCACCGGGTGACACCATGAGAGGGGGTGACACCCAGAGCCACCCCTAGCTCTCCTTTTGCTGGCGTCACTAGGCGGGTGCAGGGTGTGTGGACCACACCGGGTGACACCATGAGAGGGGGGTGACACCCAGAGCCGCCCCTAGCTTTCCTTTTGCTGGCGCCTCCCACCACCGGAGTTTTTGTTGGATTTCTTGTGCCTGGCGGAAGGGCCTCCAAGTGGACTAGCGCCCATTTGGAATCCCTGTCCTGTTTGACGAGCCGAGAGAGAGAGAGCCCGGCAGAAAAGGGGGAGGCCAGGGACGTCCTTATATAGATATCGTGAGCATGTGCTGCTGCCAGGGACCAATGGGGAAGGGCTACATCAGGGATGCCAGCTGAGCCCAGCTCCCAACCTCAGGGAAGCGGCTGGCCAGAGATGGGCTGCAGGGCTGGACTGGGCTGTTGTGGCTTGCCGCTTGCCAAAGGAAGGATGGGGCTGTGTCATGGCCCCATCGGAGGACTCATCAGATGAGGATGACTCGGGAGTAACAGCAGCAGACCCAGAAGCAGCAGACCCAGAAGGAGAAATGGAAGAAACTCCTGAGAACCCAGCTCCTTCTCCCCCTCAGCTGCAGAGCCCTTCAGCCAGACGCAGACAGTGAACAGGATACTCCCCCCTCACCTGCAGAATGTAGACAACAGAAGGTCAGGCAGAAGAGGGGCAGGCCTGTCCACTTCAGGCCAAAACGCTGATGGCTCACACATGCTGACAAACCTGCTCCTTAAAAGACAAACCTTGGCTTCAGCTTGTTGCTGACTATAACGTCAGGTGTGGCTTCATGTGTTTCTAGTTTCCCTGAACCTTATCTTGGGCTGACCCCTTGGCAATTGAACCCGGACCTCTACTGACCTCGCTTCTGGACTTCTGGCTTGGCACGTAAGCTTGGAAAGGGCCTTGCCCTTATCATGCTTCATCCTCGTTAGCCTGGCAGATTTACGACCAGACTGCCAGCTAAGGACTTTCCCGCCCTGGTAACTACCCAGGAATTTCCAGACCCCACCTGCACTGCTGTCTCAGTGCAGAGCTGACAGGCTGCTACCCAAGGGCACCAAGCAAAGTGCCCTTCTTCAGCCGCTCCCTGCCCAGCAAGGCCATCGTGATCGCTCTCTTCCTCAGCCCTCATCTCAGTCTCTCGATTCAGTTGGTTTGTTGTCCTTTGGCACACGTGATGGATATCATGTGACATTGGTTTCAATTTACCAGTTTGGGATCAAGTCATTGATATCAGCAGGGTGGATTGCTACTTAATTCCGTGTAATTAATTTCCACAGGTTAGTCTTTTGCAGCAAAAATAACAAAGAGTCTGGTGGCACCTTAATGACTAACTAGTTTTATTGTGGGATAAGCTTTCATGGGTTGCAGTCCATCAGAGGCATGGAGCCTTAGACTGAGTTGCTGGTGGAGGACTGCTAAAACTGAAGTCAGAGAGCAATGAAATGCAGAAATGTCATTTTACTTTCAAGTAAATAAGTTGGGGGTTGGCATGGCAATTATTTTTTTGTTTATTTTTTATTTTTTGGTTTAAAACAAGGCTTACTTTGAGTAGCGAGTTTAGGATGAGGCAATCAACCATGAGCAGCACTTTTGCTTTAAAGTGGGCTTACTCAGGAGCAATGCGTTTGAGCATAATGCTACCTCTACCAAAAAGTATGTGCTATGCCATTTTCATTTTAGCCTATTTTCATTTATCTAGAGTCAATTTGTATACTATATCTGTATGAATGACTCAGTGCTATACTCTAATGCACAGACACAACCCTAGGAAACATCTGTATTCAACTGCAGCCTCTAATAGAATTAAAAATAATTATATATTTAAATTTATTTATTTATTTATTGAATTTATATACCGCCCCATAGCCAAAGCTCTCTGGGCAGTTTACAGTACCTGAAAACACTAAAAACACATATACATGGGTCCATGGGGGTGACACCATGAGTTACTGCACCGGGTGACACCAACCCTAGTGACACCACTGGCTGCTTTGCAAATGCAGTTGTTGAAGAGGTCTTGGAGGGGTGCATACGCAGCGAGCAATAATCCTAGCCTATTTCAGTACTATAATGCATTTGCCTTGCAATAGGAGTGTCCAAATGTGAAACAACACTGTAACAGTTATGAATCTAATTCCTTCTTCGTGCATTTTCCACACAAAGACCTGGCTTGATCTCAACAGGCTGACAAAAATTAGCCCTGGGCTTTACTGTAGTTACTATGGTAATATATTGGCCAAGGCTTGAAGCTTTACATTTCCCAGATGGCATTTTCATATCACTCTTACAACCCCAAATGCTATAGTGACAGACAGTCTCGTGGTAGTCATCTCTGTTTAATTGTAATGCATATCACTAATATTTCTGTTTTTATTTCAGACATCGGAGGATACAAAATATATAATGGTCTAAGTTACATTTGCCACATGTTCTACTGCTTATGGGCTTGTTAGTTAGAACCTCCAGGCGGGGGGCTGAATATGGCCCTCCAGGTTTCTCTCTCCAGTTCTCAGGTTTTTTTCCAGGTCGTGGTCTTCCAGGCCATACCTCTCACTGTCCCTGCTCTACCTTCCTCCACAGTGATTATGCCTTCCTGGATTGTGTCCTTGAACTCTTGTTTGTCTGGATGGAGGGTGAAGAGTGGCATGTATTTGGCCATGCCCACTTTGGCCACACCCATCACTGGTCTACAGCCCCCAGAAGATTGCCCATGAGGGAATGTGATCCTCAGGCTGAAAAGGTTTCCCACCTGGATTTAGTTTATTGTTGTTATATTTTTACAGCCAGGGAGGGAGAGGTACTTGTGTTATGCTCTTTTGCTTGTTTTTTTTAAACAGGCCAAATTTGGAAAAGCAAAAAGTAAATGTTGGGTTTTATCTAATGCTGTCAGATTCTATAAGCAGCAAATATATTGGGCCACATCTGAATAACAACAACCTGCCTTTTACCCTGAGGTCACAGGGTGGATTACTACAGTTTAAAATACATCGGGGAAAATAATTAAAAACAATCTAAAATCACATCACCACAAAATATAGGGTGGACCCTAAAAATATACATATCAGGTGTCAAAGGCCAGGGTAAACCTTGATGCAATATTCAGCTTCATAGTTTGAAAGGGAAATGCCGAAAGTCCATGCTCTGCCAATCTTCTTCCCTTGGAATCACACCTCACAGCCCTTTCCAAATTCCTCATAGCTGTCAATGCTCTCCCTTCTTCAGATCTCAAAGTCCTTATGGTAGGCTTGAGATCTGGAACACATTGTCTCCACGCCAGAAGTTGTATCTGGCATGGCAACTTAAGCCTCTTCTACATTCTCCCTTGGAATGGCTCAAACACTTTGCACCAAAAACAGCTGCCTCTGTGTTTTACTCCTCTCCACCACTGTAAAAGGTTGGTCCAGCCCTTGGCTCTGCCTGCTTTAAGGATGATCTGCCTCCTCTGCTCTTCTGGCTCCATCGTCTCTTTCATGTTCTGATTTACAATCATATGCATTCTCTCATTCACACTGAATTTAGTGCCACACATGGAAAAATCAGCCCCCTGGGTCCACTGTACGCATGATGACAGTGTTTTGACAAAGTCTGCTGTAAACATCCCTGACATACTTTATCAGCACTTTTCCTTTTGCACTTTTAACATGCTCAGGCACCACCAATTGTTTACTTGGTTCACAGTCTAAATCTCTTTTCTGCGGCAACCCTAACTGGAAGAGCCTTCGTTCCACATGCCTTGTTTCCCTAACATTTTGTTGAAAGAAATCTCATAGGATCATGTTCTCTCTTTCCCAGCACTGAGATTTGCATAGGTTGCTGATTCTTCTGTGAACTCTTGTGCCTCTGGTCCCTCATTCCCACTCAGCATTGGCCACACTGTTTCAACTGCCTCCTGATCTTCAGCTGTGTCCATGGCAACCACCACAGGCCCACTAGTGGTAAGTGGCTCTGACTGGGTTTGAGCCTGAGACAGAATGGCCTCAGCAGTTTTCTACACCTGCTGTCCTGTTACCACATAACTTTGTCCTTGTGTGGCCATAGCATCTTTGCCTAAGATGAGTGGTTCATCTTGTGGTGCCTTCATAGGGTTGCCATATTCCAGTTCCACAAATCCGGGCAGGTTATTTTGCATATTATGTAAAGTATTTGCATATTATGCAAAGTATTTGCATATTATTTGCATATTTTGCATATTATTTGCATATTTTGCAAATGTTTGCATATTAATACTTGGATTGTCCAGTTGTTTTGTTTTTGTGCCTAGGAATTACCACCAAAAACTGGGGAAAGATGTGAGAAATCTTTTTCTTTTAAAGCAACATTTTTAGCCTTAAATACCTAGACTCTAGTTTCCAACACTATGGAGTATTTATTGATTGATTAAGAGAATTTATATCCTGCCCTTTTGCTGTTAAAAACAGAGCTCAGCACAGCTTACAAATATAATAAAAACAATAAAAATACACAATCAATATAAAAACATAATAAAAACACAAAATAGCAACAAACATAAAGTAAGTCAGGGCAACAGTACGGTTAACCATATACGATATATTTCAAAGATGTGGTGGGTGGAGAAAAACAAGAAGCCAAAATGTTAGGAAAAGGAGTCTTTCACACCACATGCTCAGTTGTAAATACTGTTGCAGCAAGCTTTACAAGTTCCTCCAGTATTCCACTGGTGCAGGCACTCAGACATTCAAAGTATCTGTATGTTTCTTAGGTTTATAAAAGCAGAGCTTTGCTTAACTCAAAATTTCTTCTCCCTTTGATCAACCACATCTACACAGGTTCCACCTCCATACTCAAAATGAAACTGGGCTTGGAAGTGTGCAACAACCCCACACATACCTTGCTAATTAGATTACCAATGCCAGGATGTCTGTTTTATGGACTACTCTCCTGCTCCCCGACACACACCGGGCATCATGAAAGACCCAGTCCTGGGCTCAGAAAGAAAATAAATATCTGGTCCTCTTCAAAGTATTGATAAGCCTCTTGTTTTAATTGAAATAATAATTATAAATTCTTGTTCTTATCACTAATGGGAGTTAATTATCTTGCATATGCTGCTGTTGCTTCTATGGCTGTAACGGAGTGAGGTTAAAGATAAGTGAAATGCAAATAGGAAAAAAAAACACAAAAGGCAGTAACACTTTCCTAAGTGTAATACCATACCAACCACAACAAGATTCCTATGAGTAAGGCAGAAAACTAAGCATCTCACAACCAAAAATATGATAAATGAAGAAATATTTATATAAAAGCATGACTATCAAATATATTTATTATTTACGCAAACTGTAAAGATATTTATAGTGCAATCCTAGGTTTATTTATTCAGAAGTCCCAGCGTATTCAGTGGGGCTTACTCAAACAGGGACAGAAATGCAACTTCAAGTGATAAGCAACTTCATTCACACAACCCAAAATTCCGAATCATGCCACTTTATGCTGTTTTGCAACTGTTTATACTTGTTTTTATGGTTATTGGATTTTAAATGGCTTTATTTCTTGTTGTGAGCTGCCTTGGTTTCCAACCCTACCTCACAGGGGTGTCGGAAAGATTCCATACACGCACACGCACACGCAGACACTGCAGATGTACAAATACATACAGCCCATATAATAGTTTATTGTCAAACCAGTTGGTCATTGCAGAAAAATCAGTATTAGTTTTTAAAAAATCAGTATTACTTTCCTACAGAATAAAAACTGTAATACCTAAGTAAGCCCTGCCTACTTGCTTTAAAATAGGACTGGATGGCACAAACACAATTCTTTTTTACATTCACTCCAAAGTCCCATTGATTTTCAGGACATTCATAACCATTTCTACTCAAAAGTAAGTCCTATTGAATTCAATGGGATTTACTCTGGGCATATGGGATTAGCATTGCTTTTACAAAAAGCAAGCATTGGGAAAGTTTTCAAAACACTGCCCAAGCTCTGACTCCTGCACACAAGAGGAAAAAAAAACTGAAATGTATATACTTACCCAATTTATGAGATTTTCAGATAAACAGGGGGTGAAACCACCATTTTGTTTTCTAGACACTGCCTAAGGTCAATGAAACTGAAACACAATCCCTGATTGGCTGCAATCCTGAACGGGCGGGGTTAAAGCTACGAAGTGCTATACAGTTTAAAGAAAGATTTAACAGTCGGGGGCGGCTGATGTTTTTATGTATATCTCGAGAACCGGACCACCTAGAAACTTAATTTTTTTTTTAAATTAAAGCTGAGAATCCGGGCCACCTAAAGGGCTAGCCGGGTGCCAGGTGGCATGCATAAAATCTGGGTAAAACCCAGCTAACCGGGCAATGGCAACCCTATGCCTTCATGCTTGCCTCATAAATTCTCTCCTTTTCTCACTCAGTAAATCCACTTAAAGCCACAGGATTATTTTAAGAGGTCCCTCTGTTATCTTGTGTTGTATTTTCCTGAGCTAAAAGTCCCTCAGTTTTTACTTTTTAAGTCTTTACAAGTGTTTGGGCTCCCCATTTCACTTAAAGCCCAAAGTATGTGTCCTTGAATGTTTTCAGTCCCTTTCAAACTATTATCAACCTCTTGGGCATTTGACCCACTTAGTTCACAACATGGTGTTTTCTTTGTTTCCTCCAGAGCTCTCATCCTTTTGGGTCTCTAAGGTTGAACATTTCTAATTCCTTAGTTTTTCTCTCCCCCTTGTACAGTAGGGCCCCACTTTACGGTGTTCCGCTTTATGGCGCTTCATTCATGCAGCGGTTTTCAATTAGGGAAAGGCCCCGCTCTTACAGCACTTGTTCCGCTAATATGGCGGGTTTTTTCCATCGTGCACCATTTTGATGTCATTTTTGCGTGATGCGGCCCATTGTAGTCTATGGGGCCCCGCTTTACGGCGATTTCCGCTTTACGGCAGGGGCCTGATCCCTAACCTGCCATATTAGCAGGGCCCTACTGTACTTTCTAACTCATGCTGTTCTCTTATCTTTGCTATTATTAATTCATGTTGCTCCCTCAGATTTTCCCATTCTTTCAAAGTTTACCCTCTTTTGATGCTCTCTCTCCTTCTCCTTAGCCTCCCTTACTAAATCTCTTATCCTCTTGCGTTCAATCAAAATTTCTACACATGCAAGGTCTGATCATTTTAGTTCAATGTTGTCCACCATTTATGAACCACTAGGGACTGGAATTTCATGTTTAATCAACATCCCTTCTAGCTCTTCCTTCATTTCCCCCATATATTTAAAATGAAGCATTGTTTCTTCCAGGACCAGAATAAAGCCACTTTCCTCACACACTTTGTTTATATTTTTGTTCTTTGCTGTCACTAGAAACACACAGCTCACCACACACTACTATAAGTTTTTCTTGCTTATTTTTTCCCCTTACAAAACACACTTTTTCTGGGGTATTTCTTTGGCTCATATCCCCCCACTATTGGCACCACTAACTGTTACACTCTCACCTGCTATCACTCTGCCTTTAGCAAAGGGAGGTGCATTTTATCAGTCACACACTTTATGACAATGCTACTATTAGGGACTTTGCCAAATTCCCCCTAGCCTTTACTAACAGACATCCAGGTATACAATCAACCCTCCACCCTCCTGTGTATGTCTATGTCTCTAAAAGATCACAAGGCCAGGGTTGATCCCCTGTAGCCTGTTACAATTAATCTCTTGGGTAAACTCTGCTGCTACCATTTGATACTGTTTCCACTTTTGTTTTATCTTTCGCCAACACTTGTATTCTTTGTGGTAGCTGGCCAAGAACCAGGTGTGTCTTTTAAAACCAGCAGATTTATTTAACAGAAGATATGAATAAAACAAGAATGCTCATTCTTCTTCAGTTCATATGGTACATTCACTAAATTCCTTAACTACTATAAGTATAACCCTGCCTCACTACCCGCTATTAACCACCCTTCCAACTCTACCCTTCTCAAGTCTGTGCCCTATCCAACTGTCAGCTGTCATTTTCTCAAATATAGACTATCTCCCATTCTCTCAGGCAATCACACACAGCATTCATCAACATTCTCTCGCACTCATTGCCCCCTCCCAACACTCACCACTTACTAACTCAACATATAACTTAATCCCAATGCATACAATGTTTTTACATACAAGTGCAGAATGTCACACCCTCCAAATGTTATTGGACTACACGTTTCATAATCTCTCTGACCCCTGACCATGTTGCCTGGGCTGATGGGAACTGGAGTCCAAAGAGAGCTGGAGAATCACAGCTTTCCCAGTCCTGCTGTAGAACCTACTTTTATCTCTTTACAGTAATTGAAGCTTGCATTTTGCAGACATAGATATATATGCTCCATTCCATCCAGGCTGTTATTGGAAATCCATCTAAGGCTCATTCAAGTGTACAGAGGAGCAAAAGAATTCTCACTGCCCAGCATTCTGTTCTGTGTATGGTGTTGCTTTTTCTGTGCTGGAGTGTAGCTTTCATAATGAGGTAAACTGTGTTCCCTGAGTTTTGACTGCCAGATAATAAAACTGTCTCATCTCCCTAAGGCATCTTGCATTGCAAGTTTGAATGCAATTTCAGATTTGTGTGTAATTTGGAAGCAACTTAACTCTTTGGAGACAGAATTCATAACCTCTTTTTGTCACAGAGATGCACTAAGGCTCCCTTCTAGATTTTACTAGGCATCAGGGTGAGTTAAGGTATGCGTGCATCAAATTTCAGCTTCCTAACTTGCACAGCTGTCTTAATTATTGCGAGATACACTTTTGTATCCTCCATTTTGAGAGGGAGTGTGGGAAAGAGATGTACAAAATGTCACATTTCAGACTTTTGCTGCACATCATCAGTCCTCTTCAGTCATGCTGTTTGCTCACATGATTGTCATCACGTGTGAGAGTGTTGATGCCAAACCCCACCCCTCACTGGCACATCCTATTTCCCCCCTTTTTAGCCCTCCATGAGTTGGATGACAAAGGGAGACTAGCCCATTAGGTTCCTCCTCCTTAGTTTCAGTGTTGCCTTTCTAGAACTCAGCAGGGAGGAAGATGGGGACAAAGCTAGAATTAGTTGACTCTGTCTGTCATATAACAACCATTTTTGGTAGCTACCATATGTCATTGCAAGCCACCTACAATCTACTTGCAAATATTAAATACTATTTTAATATCTGAGGGTCCAATGATATTTGGTTTCTGGCAACTATTGTGCAATACTGGTAATATTTATATTTAGCAGCTTGTGGCTTTTTATATCTAACACCTGTTATTTGACTTATAATGTTTTATTTTTAACAGTCTATATGTGTTGTTTCACAAATGTTGACTCTTTCATTCTTCATAGCTGGTATTCTCTATTTTATGTTTGTTGTCTTATAGCTAATATTGATCACCAGAAGTTGGCAGTGATTAATCTCTAAATAGCAAGGTGGTCATAGGCTCAAGCTTGCTTGCCAAACACATCCTGTGAACTGGAAGCCTCTCCTCTCTCACACACACACACTTCACATGTGAGAAGACAAACACATTCTCCCCCTGCTGAGGTTCTTCCACCAGAGTAGTAATTCATATTTCAAGGCTGATCCAGGACTTTCAAAATGGGCTGGAGAGTAAGCCTCCAACTAAAGCTCCCGCTCAAACTAAGCCTAGCAGCCAGTGGGTAATTTCTGCCCTCTGAAGTATTAATAAACCACCCTTTTGCAAAGCATCAGGGCACTGTACAATATAAAAACATTTAAAAACAATTAATGTAAAAATGAATTCATGGAGAATATATATATTAAAGTTATTTGCTTAAAGTTATTGATCTGTGGGATGAAACCCTTTGTATTTTATTTTATGTTTTGCTTATTTGTCAGCTTTTATGTTCTTTTTTTTACTTTCCTTTTCATTCAGTTTATCTTTTTCATTTTGAACACTTTATATGTTTGGCATTTATTGTTGTATAAGTTATATAGTGCAATTTTGTATTTAGTAAGTGTATATCTTTGAAACAGCTGGTATAGCACAGTGGGGAGGAGAGCCTGGCTGGGAGTCCAGAGTCTGTGAGTCCAAATCCCTGCTCGTGTCTCCTGGGTGTCAAGGGCCAGCTAAAGATCACCCCCATAGTGAGTGGCTCAGGGGTTACATGCCCTGCCACCTGTGAAACAATGGGCAAGTTACATAGTTCCAAGGAGCCCAGTTGCCCCCCAGCTGGCAGTTGCAGACAAGGAAGGGGCTGGCTTGTGCAGCTGTGGCAAGCTGAGCAGGCCCTAGCCAGCTGGGGAGAACTAGCCTCAGAGTGACGCAATGGTAAACCCCCTCTGAATACCTCTTACCATGAAAACCCTATTCATAGGGTAGCCATAAGTTGGGATTGACTTGAAGGCAGTCCATTTCCATTTTTCCATTTTCATATCTTTGAAAAAAATACAGAACCATCACTAAAATGACTGGTCAAAAGACATTTTAAACAGCTGCATAGGCCAGATGGCACAAAAAAGGTCTTCCAGGAATGTCTGAAAATCAAAAGCAAGGATGTCTACTGAATCTCTGCTGCAAGGGTGTCCCATAGCATGGAACTAGCAACATGAAATGCCCAAATTCCGGCTGAGGTCATTTGGGCCCCTTTAACATGGGGGGGGGACCTTACAGTGCTCCTCCAGATGAAGGATGAATTTGCTGGATTTTATTGGCTTCCCTCCTGTCCTCAGCCAGAAAATTAAGGTCCTGTTATTAAATCTAACATCTCTGTCAGTATCTCTCTTTGGGCTCTTCAAAGAAGAGGAAAAGATATGTATTTGTAATGCCTACTAACTACTAACAGCCTTCAGACTACTTCCCACAAAGGCCCCCTTTTGCATTATATATTTAAAAAAGTAGCATGCCAAACTGTTGTGGCTTCCCCCAAAGAATCCTGGGAACAGTAGCTTGTTAAAGCTGCTGAGAGTTGTTAGGAGACCCCCTATTCCCCTCACAGAACAACCCAGAAGTCCCAGGGAAGAGGGATTGACTTTTAAACCACTCTAAGAATTGTAGGTCTATGAGGGGAATAGAAGTCTCCAAACAAACTAAAGTGGTATAAATAGTGCTTTAAATGTATAGTGCTAGGGTTGCCAGGTCAGAAGCATCCCAAACCCTGAGATTTCAGGGGCGGGCCTTAGAGATGTCATGAGGGCATGCCCTAGTTATGTCACAGGGGTGTGCCCTAGTGATGCCATAGGAGCAGGCCCAAGTGATGTCATTAAGCATGATATATTAAGCATCAGCCACAGTTGGTTGCAGCATACCACTCAAACAAAAAAATTATCCTATTGGAAATTAAGACAGAAATCTTTGCTAAATGAGGGTGTTTCCAGCTCCAGCTAAAGTGATGGGATAATTTCTTCTCACCTGCCTAGAAAGCCTGGGTAGGGAACATTTAATCTAGCCCACTTGCTTCTGGCAAGAAGGGTTTAAGTGCCCTCAGGCCAGGCCAGTCACCAGAAGGCCATTGTAGGAGGAAAGCCTAGTGTTGTGGAGATGTACTCAGGAGTAAAGATGGATGCCCTGAAGGCTGCAATTCTAAACACACTTACTAAGGGACTAAACCCCATAGAATTCAACAGGTCTTAACTTCTGAGTAGATATTGTTAGGATTGTGCTGTTGGTAAGGCTTGACTACTAGGGTTAACAGGTCTCTGGTTTTTGGCTGGAGTCTCCAGTTTTTTGGGGGGCCCTCTGGCTCTCCGGCTAGCACCCCTTAATCTCTGGACTCTCAGCTTCAATTTAAAAAAAATTAAGTTTGTAGGTGGTCTGGTTCCCGAGATATACACCAAAACATCAAATGCCCCCCGTGCAACTGTTAAATCTGTTTTACAGATGTTTGGAACAGCTCCTAGCTCTAACTACAACTCCCATCTGCCCAATCCAGTGGCCATGCTGGCTGGAGCTGATGGGAGTTGTAGTTTAAAAAAGTAACTTGTTCAAGCTCTGGCTCTAACCTCGCCCTTTCAGGATTGTAGCCAATAAATGAAGCCAGGTTGTGACTTCTTGATCCAGGCATGCCTAAACATAATTTCAACGTCAGAAAATGGAGGCTTTCAGATTTTGCAGTTTGTGTAAGTAATATGGCTTAAAGTTTTTTTTTCTCTTCTGTGCAAGAGTCAGACCCTGGGCTATGAAATATGAAAGTATTTAATCCAATACTCCATTAGGACTTACTTTTGAGTAGACATGGTTAGGATTATATGGGGTGTATTTTTACACCTCTGTGTGTGTGTGTGTCCTTTCCAACAACCCTGTGAGGTAGGGTTGATGATTGGAAACAAAGGCAGCTCACAATAAGAAATAAATCACTTTAAAAACCAATAACCATAAAACAAGTATAAACAGTTGCAAAACGGCTTAAAGTGGCATGATTCTGAATTTTGGGTTGAGTGAATGAAGTTTATTTATTTATTTTTATTTATTCATTATTTGATTTATATCCCGCCCTTCCTCCCAGTAGGAGCTCAGGGCTGCAAACAAAAGCACTAAAAACACTTTAAAAATCATAAAAACAGACTTTAAAATATATTAAAACAAAACATCTTTAAAAACATTTTTAAAAGCTTTAAAAACATTTTTTTTAAAAGAAAAGGTTTAAAAACATATTAAAAAGCAATTCTAACACAGACACAGACTGGGATAAGGACTCAACTTAAAAGGCTTGTTAAAAGAACGAGTTCCTTATCCAGGGTACAGTTTTCCCTGGTTAAGTAAGCCCCATTGAATACATTGGGACTTGCTTCTGAGTAAACAAGCATAGGATTGCATTATAAATATCTTTACAGGTTGTATAAATAATAAACATATTTGATAGTCATGCTTATATAAATATTTTGTCATACTGTGTCCCAATAAGTATCCGATTTCACACTATGGTTGTACAATACTTCCTTTACATTTTAAGTATGCCTTGGGGTGGTCATGGTTCTCCATTGTTTTCATCCTGAGGGGCAGATAGGCTGAGAGATGGTGAGTAGCCCATGGTCACCCACGACAGTTTATAGCTCATTTCCATTTTGAAAAATTAATTAAAACAATTTACATGCAGGCAAAATTTATTAAGTGGATTCACACAATACATTTAAATCACATCCAACTTGCATTTAAAGCACATGATGTCCCCTAAAGAATCCTGGGAAGTGTTGTTTCCCCCTCACAGTTATAGTTCTCACCACTCTTAACAAACTGCAGTTCCCATGATTCTGTGGTGGGATTCATGTGCTTCAAATGGGTGTTGAATGTGCTTTAAATGAATGGTGTGGATCTGCCCTAGATAGGATGTGCATTCAAGAGTGAATTGAAAAGAACAATTTTAAAAGATACTTCTTACTCTTACTCATTTCTCAGACCTCTTTCTGAAGTGAATGGTCAAATCTGTAAAGAAGTTTGGAGCAGCCACGTTAAAAGATAAGGGCAGGGCATTCCAGGCAGGGGGTTGCCAACCCTGCTTGGATATGGATGTCTTTGTAGAGGAACCCTTGTCAAGGTTTACCAACATCACAATCCAAACTATATCTACTAGAAGTCAGCCTTGTTGAGTTCTATGGGGCTTAATCCCTTAGTAAGTGTGTTTAGAATTGCAGCCTTCAGGAGCATCCATCTTTACTCCCCAAAGCTCCCATCTAACATCTCCACAACACTAAGCTCCTTTGTCCCTACAGTGACCTTCTGATGACTGGTCTGGCCTGAAGGCACTTAACCCTTCTTGCTGAAAGCAAGTAGGCTAGATTAAATGTTCACTACCCAGGCTCCATCTTTTAGCTAAGATTTCTATCTTAATTTCCAATCAGATTTTTTTAAATTGTATGCTCCAAGCAACTGTGATCGATGCTTAATGTATCATGCTTAATGACATCACCAGGGCCCGCCCTGTGTCATCACTAGGGCCCACCCCATGACATCATTAGGGCCCGCCCCTCAAATTTCAGGTTTTCGGTTGCTTCTGACCTGGCAACACTTTTGACTACGGATCCTCTGCAGCAATATCGATATGAAAGCAGGGTTGGCAACCCCCTGCATGGAATGCCCTGACTGCCTTTTAATGTGGCTCCTCCAAACTTCTTTACAGACTTGACTCTTCACTGCAGAGAGAGGTTTGAGAAATTAGTTAGAGTCAAGAAGATTCTCTACTCTTTCCTGCCTACTCTGTGGGCTGCTGTAAACTCACTTTGACAGCCAACCTAATTCTATTGAGTTACAACTGACAGAGAGAAAACACAGAGACAGTAGACTGGGAACAACAGCAGTTGAAGCCACAATTCCCAGTATTTGAATTCTCTTTTGCCACTGCTGGGCAAGAAACAAACCATCATGCAAATATCAAAATGCATGATGAGTGGGTTTAAGGGGGTTAAGCTGAGCACATGGAACCACTGTTGTTGTTTCTGTGGATGTAAGGGAGTAAGGTCAGAGGGAAATGAAATGCAAACAGAAAAACAAAAACAAAAGACAGTGGTGATTTCCTAAATATAATTCCATACCAACTACAACAAGATTCCTACGAGTAAGACAGAAAACTCAGCATCTCACAACCTGTCATGGTTCCTAACCAAAACTAAAAAAACTCCTGGCGGTCAGTCAGCCAAGGTCACAGGAATCCCCATGCAGCACAACCTGACCGGGGGCTACAGTTAGCTCAGAATGCAGCACGATTGCTGATATGAGTGAGACCCTATCAGCACACAATACCTCTGCTCTGAAATCTGCACTGGTTGCTGATCTGCTGCCAGTCCAAGTTCAAGGTGTGCTTTTCATGTTGCAGGTGCCACATAGTACTTGTTCTGCTCTTGTGAGAAATCAGTCCTTTAATGTGGCAGCACCTACGTGTTGGAACTCCCTGCCTATTGAAATTAGGTAGGTGCTTCATTGTACTCATTTTGCCACCTGCTAAAAACATTTTCATTTAGGCAAGACTACCCAAGGATATAGAAGCTATTATGTCTTTTATCTGTTTTAACTCATTGTTGGTTTGATTATTTTGAATGTTTTTAAATAGCTGTCTTTAACTGTTTTGCCAAACATTTTATGTTTTAATCCCTTCTATAAACTGCTTTGAGGTTTGTTTGTTTTTTACAAGAAAGTGGTATATAAATGTTGTAAATAAAATACATAAATAAATTTTGGAGTCACTGTGGCCCTTGGGTCTCTTTCCTCTTTTAGGAACAAAGGAATCTGCCTTATACCTACTCAGGCCATTTGATACCATCTGCTTCAGTACTGATGACATGGACTAGCATTGGCTGTCCATGATTCCAAGCAATAATCTCTACCGGAGATTGAATTTTGGACCTTTCCATGAAAAGCATGTGCCCTGCCACTGAGCTACAGCCCTGTTTAAGAAAGTATATTTTAAAATGGTTCTTTTCAGTCAGTGTGGTGTAGTGGTTAGAGTGTTGGACTATGACCTGGGAGACCAGGGTTTGAATCCCCACACAGCCATGAAGCTCACTGGGTGACCTTGGGCCAGTCACTGCCTCTCACCCTCAGAGGAAGGCAATGGTAAACCACCTCTGAATACCGCTTACCATGAAAACCCTATTCATAGGGTCGCCATAAGTAGGAATCGACTTGAAGGCAGACCATTTCCATTCCAATGAATGTACAGCATAGCAGATCCACACCATGCATTTAAAGCACATTTAACATACATTTGAAGCACATGAATCCCACCACAGAATCATGGGAATTGTAGTTTGTTAAGGGTGTTGGGAACTATAACTGTGAGGAGAAACTACACTTCCCAGGATTCTTTGGGGGAAGTCATGCACTTTAAATGCATGTTGGATGGGCTTTAAATTTATTGTGTGGAACTGCATTACTTCATAAACTTTGCCTGCATATAAATAATTTTAATTAAATTTTAAAATGGAAATAAGCTACAAAGTTTACTTGGTGACCATGGGCTATGCACTATCTCTCAGCCTAATGTGCCCCTCGGGTGAAAACAACACAGGGGGACCATGACCAAAACCATGGAAGAAAGGCACATTTAAAATGTAGAGGAAATAATCATTTGTAAATAATTATTTACAACCATAGTGTGAAATCAGATACATATCAAGACACAATATGATGAAATATTTTCATAAGCATGAAGGTCAAAGATGTTTCATTATTTACACAACCTATAAAGATATTTATAGTGCAATCCTATGCATGTTTACTCAGAAGCAAGTCCCAGTGTATTCAATGGGGCTTACTCAGACAGGGAGGCATGCACAATTCAGTGATAAGGGACTTCACTCACCCAATCCAAAATTCAGAATCATGCCACTTTAAGCTGTTTTGCAACTGTGTCATACAGTACTTGTTTATGATTATTGGATTTTAAATGGCTTTATTTCTTGTTGTGAGCTGCCTTGGTTTCCAACCCTACCTCACAGGTATGCTGGAAATATTCCATACACACACACACCGGAGATGTAAAAATACATACATCCCATATAATAGTTTATTGTCAAAACCAGTTGGCCATTGCAGAACATTTTTTTTTAAAAAAAAATAAGTATTAGTTTTCTTCCAGCAGTGACACCTAAGTAAGCCCTGCCTAACTACTTAAAAAAATAGGATTGGAGGGGGAGAGATTTACAACACAATCCTTTTCTATGTTCACTCAAAAGTCCCACTGATTTTCAGCACAATCCTAATCATGTCTACTCGAAAGTAAGTCCTACTGAATTCAATGAGGTTAACTCCCAGGTATGTGGAATTAGTATTGCAGCTTTACTCCCAGAAAAGTTTCATATTGAGAAGGTTTTCAAAACAGGTTATGAATAAGACAAATAAACTGACCTCTTCGTCCAGCAAAATTTAAACTTATTTGACTCCTTAATTAGAAAAGTATAGCACTGCAGCATGTACACTTTTTAAAACTTGTTCAAAAATTATTTGAAAGATAAAATGTATAATATCCCATTTTTGCAAGTAATTAAAAAAAACCTGTATGTACACTTTTATTATAATTATAACTAAAATTGTTTACTGTGTATGCCCACCAAGATCCTGCTGTGATCTGTTGTAGTGTAATCCTATGCATGTTTACTCAGAAGAAAATCCCAATCCTGTAAAGAGAAAGTACTCTTTATGCTGCTGAAAGCTATATATTTACTGAACTGAAACTTTTCTCAGAACTTGAAATGGGGTTTAGGTATTGCCGGGGGGGGCGTCAACAAATCTTGTTAATCACAACCCTAGCTTTACTTATTGGCTAAAATCCTGAAAGGGTAGGAATTAGAGCTGCCGGTACTAACAGAAGTTGGGGGGAGGCAGCTGACATTTTGGTTTATATCTTTTGAACCAGACACCTAGAAACTTAATTTTGTTTTTGTTTTTAAAGTGAAGGGTCTGGAGATTAAGGTGACTCACCCGGAAACCCGGAGAGGATCCCAAAAAACTGGAGTCTCCGGGTAAAAACCGGAGTCCTGGCAACCCTATATAGTGCAGATGGGACCATTATAGCATTAGCCAGAACCACCTTGAGACCTCTCTCTCTCTCTCTCTGAATTAAAAAAGTTACTCAGGTTTTCTCAAGCCAAAGTCAAAACTCCTTGTTTCTCCTTTGCTTACAATATCACAGAACTCCCGCCTGTTGCTGACATACTATGGTGCAGAGGTAGGAAATCTGTGCCCCCCAAATGTTGTTGGACTATAGCTCCCATCAGCCCCAGCAAACATTGCCAATGGCCAGAATTGATCAGAGTTGCAATCCAACAACATTTGGAGGGCACACCAGGTTCCCCATCCCTGTTATAATGGCAACAAGTGAGCTATGAATCAGAAGTCCTTAGTTTGAGTCTTACCTCTAGTGTATATGAACTCACCAGGCAAGCTACTCTTTCCAGGCCTCAGCACCCATCTTCTAATCTGCAACATGGGATTAATAATAGCAAAATACTACTATGCTGATGATGAGGAATAATAAAGATGATGATGATGATGATGATGATAATACAATGTATAACCTGTTCTAGTCCCCCTCTTGGTGTGCATTCTTCACACTAGCAATATCAACTGACCTTTAGCGAGCAATCAAGTGAAAAAAAGACAGTCACTTCTGCATCTGACTCAAGATAAGATCATTTCCTTTGCAATGCTAGTAAATGGTGTCTGTCATCAACCTGTCACAGATGTGCAATGTCAGCTTGAATGTAAGAGGCATGCAGGAACGTTATCAGTATTTGAATGCAAGTGTCATACTTCAAGTGAAAAAGTGTGTGTGTGTGTGTGTGTGTGTGTATAGAGAGAGAAAACAACCTTATTTGCCATGATGATTTCAAGACAAGATTGATTTTTGCAAGATGGTCTCAGTGCATGTAATTGGAAATACTCTGGAACTGGAAAGCAGAGGAAGCCTTGGCATGTAGAAATCAAATTTTGAACATTTTTTCAGAACACTTTAATTACAATCCCTCACATTCAGTTTATTTTCTTAACAGCACACATGGCTGCCTTTGTCTTCCACCGCCTTGAGATCATTCTATGTTCTTGCACTCTGTGGTGCTCTCCTCAGGCAACAGAGGGAAACAGACGATAGTTAAGGCAGTGCGGATGAGTATGAAGCAAATTACAATTTTACTAGATGAATGTACTCTGCATGTGCTCCAGACATCTGGTGTTGACATTTACCTTCTGCTCCCCATTCAATCAGTCAATGAAAACAGTCAATGAAAAGACTGTTCACAAAGAGCTTGGGGGAAATTGTCACTCTTCCAGTAACTTTTAAACAGACATGCAAATAACCATGTTTGCCATGTTGTGTGAGTAAATGTTTTTTTTTTTTCCCTGAGTGACCAGGACATCTGTTAGTAGCTGAGAAAATGATACTGGCTTTCATTTTTCAATTTTCTGTTCCTCATGATTGCAGATAATGGCTACTTTGCAGAGAAGTTAGGCATGCTTAAGTCCCATCTAAATCAATAAGACTCAGCCTGCTTGCACATAAACTTCCCTCAAACAGCAACTGTGGCATCAAATGGTGGCTTTCAGTTGACACAGACCAAACCACAGACATGACTTTCATAACACCGAATGGCAACACAAACACAATGCTTATCACTGGGGTTTGTCAACACATTCAGGGGCTGGAGGCAGGGTTGACTGGCTCCGATTGATGGAGTCAACTGAACAGTCAAATGTCATTAAATAATAGCAATATGTTAAATTATAAACTATTGAAACAATAACAAAAGAGGAATAATTACTTGAACTACAGAAGCTTTATTTTAGATGATTCTAGAGTCCAGTTCCTCCCTCATACTTTACAGTATACCATGTCAGATCCCATAGAGGCAAAATGAAATGGACACAGTGGTGGTCCTGACTCCTGTGACCTCTGTAGAGTGCCTTTCAAGTTCTACAGAATTTCTTTCCAAGAGGAGAGATGGCATAATGGCAAAAGTACATGTACAAAGTGTCTTTCTTCTGTGAAAACACCCTTGCTTGCCTGTAGACTGTGAAATCTGGCATCCTACAGCTCACCCTAAGCCTTCCCATCTAGGGTATCAATGCATTCTCCAAAGATGCTTAATTACCCCACTGAAGTGATCAAGTGTGAGATGCAGAGTCATTCAGCTGACAGGAGAGAGAATCCAGCTGTATTATGCACTGGCTAGCTGGCCTGCATGATCTATGCAGATGGTCTCATCCAGTTGCAACAAATATACCATGCAAAATGGTGCCACACACCTCCATGGTTCTTCCATTAAAGAGGACTGTACAGAGTAGGATGGTATCTGTGTGTTTGTATTCACATTCACAGCATGCCTCAACTGTGTAAGAATGTGCACTATATGACAAATGCGGTCACCATCCTCATGTACAATTTTTGTTAGCTGACAACTAGGGATGGAGAGAAATTCAATTTAGTTTGCATTTAAAGATGAATCTATCAAATTCACACTTTCTGAAACAATATGAGAACTGCAACACAGGCATCCTCCAAAATTCACACTTACCCGAATTTTCTCATGCAGTTCTCCAACTAAAAATGTTTATTAAAATGCATGTAATGGGGAAGTATGCATAAAATGAATATATTAGTGACAATAACATACAAAATGCATAAATTGCTCACAAAAACGTGTATAATAGTAAAAACTAAGGTGTTTATTAGTAGAAATCCACATCAAAATGCTGGAGAATTTTCATGATATTTTTTTAAAAATGCAAAATAATGCAGAAATGTGGAGAACTGAATATAAGATTGGAAAAAATGAGAAATGGAGAGAACAGATATTGACATGTCCTTCCATCCCTACTGGCAACCCTAAACTTGCTCCACATTTGTGAATGTGTATGTTGTGTGTTGTTTGCTGCTTCCCACTCCTTTTCAGAGGTGTCCACAGCAAAGCAAGTGGCATCTAATAGAACATAGGTCATGTAGCTTAACTGGAAGGGGGAAAAGCAGAAGCTCCCTGGAGAGAGTTCTAGAGCAGCACAAGGCACTCTTAAATGTGGTTTGTGATGGATCTTGGGGGCGGAGGAAGGGAGGGAAGTCCTTTCTGGCTAGCTTTCTTTTTTATATAGGTTCCAACCAAAAGAGAATCATGATAGGCTGTCACCAGACACACCTTAGGCTATCCAGACCCTTGGGAAGTTTGCTGAACCTTGTTCCCCAGGACCCCTCCCTCCATGACCACTCTAGGAAAAAATAAACAAAGTTAGAAGGAGCTTTAGACTTATGTTCCCCAAGCCCAGTAGACACAGAACTTAACAAAGCCTTGTGAAATAACCGAAAAACACAAGGGCCATTGCTTAACTGTGCACACAGGTAAGATTTTAGTGAAAAATCCCAGAGAACTGTCAAATGTCAAAATATTGTTGCGCGCCACCCCAATCTCCGAGCAGTGAGATTTCCGGGGTCCCTGCGCTCATCATCCAGGGTTTGGTTTCCTTTGGAAAGAAGGGCAGCAGAGATTGTGGTGTCTTTATGAAATATGGTTTATTTATTTACACACATTCTAACCTGAAGTTAGGATGGAGGGGTTCAAGGCATCAGCAGTCCAATATCCAGCTTTTCCATCAGTGTTACAGGAGGCATCCTAAAGCCATCATGCAGAGAGATAGCCTCTCTGCCTGCCTCCAGTTCCCAGCCTTTCTCCAGACACTCTCTAAAAACACTCAAAGCACAAACCTCTGTTAGTCGCCAAGAAGGGGGGGGAAGGCACACCTACAGAGTTGAAATGACAAAAGGATCTTCATGGCTCATTCTCCAGTTGCTGGGCACCTGAAAGACCCATTAGCAACCTGGCCACGCTATTAGCTTAACAAAAGAAAGTCATCTGGCCAGCAGAGCCAGCCCCAAGGCACAGGATTCCAAATCAGAGGCTGAAAGGGGACTCACAGGGATCATCCATTCCAACCCCCATACTCATAACAATATGAAGATTTTTTAGAGGGGAAGGGACAAAATGGGAAGGGAAAGTGAAGATGGCAATCACACGCACACACAAGAGGCTTGCACATAAAGTCAATAATGTTACCTGTTTGAGCAGGGTCTTGGGTTTCAGTGCATATGCAGAACTTCTTGCAGAAAAAAGGTTCTGAAGCATCTTTGGAGTATTGACTAGATGTTTCCTGGAAGACAAAGACTGAGAGAAATATTTAGGATTATCTGAGACCACTGAAAGTCAGCCTCCTTCCCAAGGCAGTTTGTTGTTTGTCTCTGTCATGAAATCAGCTCCAGCTGATGTAAGTGGCTTCTGTGGCCAATCAGAATATTACTAAGAGGCTAGTTGTGCCTTCTCAATGACTCTACACTTACATGTCAAAAGAGGTAGCCAGTTCTAATTAAAAGCAGCATTGTGAAAAAGAGATTACCTTCTGGATGATTATTTAGGGATAAAGCCAAAAATATGAGCTTATGCACAATTCACAGTTGTGGTCCAAAATCCCAGACACTCTAGCTGACAATGCTGAGTTATCTCAGAATATAGGGGTTTGTAACTAGGGATATTAGAAGGTAGCGATTTCTGTTCTGACCTGTATTCATTGCAATTAGTGCTGTTTCCATTCCACTGCAGTTTGGCTTCCACCAAAAACTACATTATTCATATTGCTGTCTGCTATGACCAAACTTAACATGATTCATTACAAGATGTCATTAATTACACAATTCCATACCATTCATTTCAGTGCAAAGGCTATTCATTTCAACGCAAAGGAAATCACAGAAAAATGAGGAGAGGGACTTTAACGGCTGAACAAGTTCATATGAGAGTAAGTAGTTCCTCTCACTACCACCCACATGTTCACTTGCTCACCCACTGTGTGTTCCTCTGGCTTTTCATGGACTCAGAGCTGCAGAAATAACTGCAGGGGACTTCTTCTAAAACAACTTGTTGAATGTGCAAACAAGTCTATAGTTGTGTGTAGACACATACAGACTACGCATAGGGATGGAAAAATCTTTTGTGGTTTGGACAAGTTTTAGCCCAAGATATCAAAGTATTCTGTATTCTCTCCTCCCTACCCTTCCGTTCTGATTTCTTTCCACATGGCTCTGAAAATTGGACTCCTGCTAAGATAAATACTTCATTAAGCACTTCAGATGAGTTGAGCATCCCCTAGCCAGTAACCACCTCAATCAACTGACTTTCTATTAGTTTATTTTTAATCAATTGTCATTAGGAAAACAAAATTAGAAAGCACAAGGCAGCAAATCAAATGCAATACAATTTTCTTTAGGGATCTGATCAGTTGAAACTCCACTGTAAATCATCGTACACTTGAAAGATTACGCACTATGTCTTACCCAGATGAACAGTATGCTTCTTTATTACAACACAACTTTCTTTTCTAATTTTTGTTTTGGAGGGGATTATTAGGTGGGCTTGATGCCTGTGCACAAGATGTTTCAAAAATGTTTTTAATAAAATGTCATATGAATACAAGCCTGCAAAGAATAAGACAAAGATAGTATCCTGTAAACTTTCCCCCTTTTTTACTGCCATGTCCTCTGTTATTGATTTGTGTACATTGGTTGTTTTCAAACTACATTTGCAATCCACACTTCAGACCAACCCCTGACAATATTTCCAGTAATGCTGAGCCAAAACAGTGGGGGTAGTAGTGGTGCTTTTATGAATGCCCCCGTCCAGTTAAATGAATCCTTCCCTTTTAGAAATTTTGTAAACACATTTGTGAAAGCGTACAATGTCATGAGTGTATGTGTGTAGGAAGTGAATAGGGATCAATGCTCCCTTGCCTTGATATGTGCATCCCATTGAAAGTACTCCAGTACAGTGGGAACATTGCCTGCATTTTGATGTGCTTATGAATGCAGAATGCCATTCCTCTGCATTTACACTGCCTTATGTTTAAAGAGATGTGCAGCCCTATTCATAGTATTATCACTCTGGTTACATTGACAGTGCCAATGCTTTCCCTCTTCCTCCCTCCAGCAGCAGCAGCAGTGGCAGCAAAGTGAGGAATGATGGCTACAGGCAAGCATGAAAAATGTGCAAGAGTGTGAAAAGGGTAGGTTCCACATACACATTCATTTTTCATGCTTTCCCCGAAATGACAATTTTCATAGCAAAGATCAACATTCACAGAAATTGAGCACTGTGTTCATTGCCAATATATTTTCAAAGCGTCTCTCTACATATTTTAAGAAAAGATGGATCCCTGTGTTTCCGTGGAGTCTCTCTTCCAGGATGTATGAAGAGGAGATGGGCATATGCAGGAAAACACACACTGATAGGGTGGTGGTTGTGTGGTTCAGTCATTTGCATCTTCTATAGCATGTTTTCCTAATATTTGAATACATTCCTCTCTCATTCAAACCTTACAGAAAATATGTTATTGGGACATTGTGGATGGACAGGGATCCATCTTTTCTATGATGTGTGAAGCAGGCCTATAACCATGTCCTTTCAACCAGCTGTGTGCAGCATGTTCTATTTGTTTATTGTATTTATAACTCACTTCTTTGTCCATCACAGAACACAAGAAATCATGTAAAAAAACACATTACAAAAACAGTACCAATTAAATGTAATAATAAGAATGCCAAGAAAACCTAACAATATTAAAAGAGTTAATGCAATGTAAACAACACACACAAAACAAAAATTCTGCAGGAAAATCTAAATCACCAACTTACTTCATGGCCTTCTGTAATGAATGACAGATCTGGGAAGCTTCTCTTGGAGATGGTCCACCAAGCAGCTACCACCACAATGGCATAATAATATGAAGCAGTTCCTTAGTTTCTTTCATGAAGTGCAGATTTTTTTGTCATGGATTCTATCAAATTTATAATTTTTAATATATACACATTTATTTTACTTTTTGTACAGAACCAGCTGCATATTTACATACAGTTATGTCCTTATTGGCAACATCCCATTTGTTCTGTCTGAGCCAAAATAGCAGTCCTTTGAGATCTGCCCGTATCTGATAAGAGAAATTGCACCATTATGTTTCTTCTGATTTGAAATGGCAGCTGTTCACATATTTGCACTTGGAATATCTCTTTCCTATTTCCCTTGCAATGGTTTACATTCCATACTTCTCTTCCAGTCCTCCTGCTGCTGAAAAGATTAACTCTATATAGTCAAACCACACTAGTCACCCCCCTCCACTCTAAAGCTTTCTGGTTCCTGCTGCGCTGTGGAGCATGTTGATTTGAAGTGGATTTAACTGGCTATCACACTTGATGAACTGACCTTCTAGGTCACCTGAGAATCTGTATATGCACCATTTAAACTTCTGTTTACACAGTTTGAGGTCTGGAGGTATGGGAGTTGGTTTTCCTGTCTTGTGTAAGGGCGAACAACTTGCCACACAGATGGCTGGACAGTGGGACATCCAAGCAAAACATGGAAAGTCTCCCAGGAAGCAATGGAATATTCTCTAGGACCAGCTGAGACAAAACAGCAACAGGAAAACAATAAAGAAATAAAGGACAGCAGCCAAGCATTTGACAAGATGATCGATCGCACAGTGAATGTGCAATGTGGATTAGAGAGAAACTACTTTTAAGACAAACTCAATCACAGGGAAATAATATCGAAAGTCCTACACATGCAGAAGAAGGTTGAGAAATATTGATCAGATGTGTGGATGGCTTCACTCAGCAATCATTTAAAAAAATTCCAAACCTGTATGTGAAGTGACCAGGAGACACTGAATGGTTCAAAATAACAGGAAGCTGGCTGTGAAGACAATGCTGGTGGTCCCACAGTCTTCTCTTTTAGTCATATAGATGTCCACACTTGTCCTGGTCAGCAACCTTTTAAAATAAAGGCAGGACATATTTTGAACTGAGCTAGGGCCAAAGAGCCATCAACATTGGCTCCATCCACTGCCTCCTTCTGCTGCAGGCCTCCAGCCAAGATGCAGAAAAATTGGTTTGAACTTTCTCTGTCATGATGTGTGTAGTTGCAGCAGCTTTGGAAGAGCCTTCTTATTTTTAAGCACGTCAGTTCTTCGGTCTCTCAGTTGCCTGTGTTTTGGTTTATGAAAGGGATAGGAGTGAACTCTGGACAGAACCTGACAGAGTTAGCCCTACCATTAGGCTAAGTGAGTCAGACACATCCAGAAATACAGCAAATTGTTAGTTATTTAGTTTATTATTGTATTTTTACTTCCAGGGAGTGTGAGACATGCTTGTGGAATTTTCTGCCCTAGGTGCCAAAATAATTAGGCAGCTCTTAGGTATGATGCACCTTCAGTTCTTGGTGGTGACTGGGGGTGGGAGAAGGAGTGCCATTTCTACCTTGGGCAGCAAAACATCTTGGGTCAGTCCTGAGTTTGAAGTACAAAATAAGAAAGCCTCCAAGGTCAGGAAGCATGCTGAGGACCAAACAGTAAGTTTCTGGGGCTGTATTATGCTTATGCACTGCCAGGCCTTTTCCTAGCATAATATGGAATGTTGGCATCAGATGAGCTATGTGGAGGCAGTTATGCTGTAGATCAGGGTTGGGGGAATTCTGGCCTGTGGGCTGAATTAGGCCCAACATGGTTCCCAATTCGGCCTGTAAGGCTGTTTTCCACACACCACATCCCCCTGACATCCTGTAAGAACACTGAATGTACTTTCAATAAGAAAATTGTTTTTACTTTCTTCCCTATACACCAAAACTATTCTCATAATAAAGCAACAGACTTTGCTTGCAGTTTTTTGAACAGCACTCACTGAAATTAGTTATATTCTTGGCTGGTGTATATGTATTGGGAAACTCAGCTGTGTATATTCTGTGTGTACCAAGCAGCAAATATTTTATTTGGGCTATTCAGCCTGACCTGCTCAGGTATATAAATCAGCTATATGTTTCCATTAGGGAAAAAAAAACTTTTAAATCATAGACAAAATCAAATTAAGTTGCAGTTGCAGTTTCCTTGGTTTGTGCACTTTAAGACGTAAATCCCATAGGGAAAGAAAAATCTGTCAGTTCCAGTTCTTTCGGTTTCTCATTTTTCCAATCTTAAATTCAGCTCTCCACATTTCTGCAGCAATTTGTCATTTTTTTAAATGACAAAAATTCCGACAAAAATTCTCCAGCGTTTTAGTGCAGATTTGTCAAACATGTTTTTGTTGGTAGTTCTAACGTACATATTTTTGCAAGCCATTTCTCTTCATATAATGCATTTCTATGTCATTTTCACTTATATATTCATTTTAATGCACACTTTAACATCTGCATTTTTGTGAACATTGGTTGGTTGGCAAACGGCATTGTAAAATTTGAATAAGTGTGGCTTTTGAAGGATGGTTGTGTTTCAGTTCTCATATTGTTTTGGACCTTTCATGGCACAGGGTGGTAAGCGGTGGTAATGCAGCCGAAGCTCTGCTCACAGCCGGAGTTCGATTCCAACAGAAGTTGAAAGGAGGAAGTCGAATCTCCGGTAAAAGGGGTCGAGGTCCACTCAGCCTTCCATCCATCCGTGGTCAGTAAAATGAGTACCCGGCATATGCTGGGGGGTAAAGAATGGCTGGGGAAGGAACTGGCAATCCCACCCCATATATACGGTCTGCCTAGTAGACGTCGCAAGACATCACCCTAAGAGTCGGAAATGACTTGCACTATAAGTGCGGGGACACCTTTACCTTTACTTTATTGTTTTGGAAATTGTGAATTTGAGACTTCCCGGAAGGATTGCTCCGCCTGTGACTGCCTTTGAGACGAGCTCTCGTCTCAGAGGAAGCTTTTTCAGTTTTAAAACCAGTCAGAAGAGTTTTTTGACTGGTAAAAACTTTCTCCCAGGTAAGGGAGAAACGAAGAGATCATCCACAAAAGCTTCGTTGTGATTGTTGGGGACTGGAATTCATTAGGATCCCCTATGAACGAAGGTGCAGCCAGCAACGCCAGACGGAGCCAAGGAATTCAATCAAGCTCAAACTGACTAAGTGAGACTTTTTTTTCTTCAAAGAAAAATGGATTTTAGCAGGCAAGCATCCTTCTGTCTATTTTTATCAATTGGACTAAGTTGTTACAGCAAAAGAGATCTGTTAAAGAATCAGCAATAAAGAATCCCTGGGTGAGTCATACTTTTCTCTTTTATATGTGGAATTAAGGAGGAAGAAAATCGAAACAGCCTATCTTTGGCTTTATAGCAAAAAGCTGACCTGGAATTGAGCATTATAAAGATACAAACGGATGAGGGACATTTAATCTGAAGAGAAAAAAATGATTTATATGACTATTTGATAATTATATGTCTGGGACTATTTTGTCCGGTCTACTTTTTTTTTGTGACGAATCTGCTTGTTCTCTATGCCACTAATTATTTTGATGCTGTGAACTAAATTTGTTTTGCATTCTTGGACACATAAGAGATAAGGCAGTTTGTGCTGTCTAAGATGATGATGTCAACAGGTTCGGAATATTAACTCCCTTATTGCTGGGAAAGGAAGCAAATTATTCTTTGCTTGGGAATTGTGGCTATATTGGAAATTTGAAGGGTTTTTTCTTCGGCTTTAAGAATGACAATCAAAGAAGTGGCAGAGACCCTGGATGCACCTCTGGATATGTTTCAGAAGATAATAGATGAGATTAAGACAACTAAACAAGAACTGAGACAGGGAAGACAAGAGATGGCAATTGAGTTTGGCAAAGTGAAACAGGAGCTGAAAGAAATAAAGGATTATATGAGAAAAGAAGCAGATGGGACCCAAGATATAATTGGACAAGCAATAGAAGATGAAAAAGAAATTAAAGGGAAGGAGCAAATTCTGGAGATTGGAACAGATATATCAAATGTGGAATTGGAAAAAGATTTGGACTTTATGGCTGTGATTGATATTAGAGACAAAGATTACTGTTTGGAATTTAATGCTGTTCCTGAAGAAACTGGTGAAACTTGGCTCCACGAGCTAGAGGGAGCCCCAGCTGATGAAGCATCAAGGCCCCAGCTGACAAAGCATCAAGGCAAGTTAAGCAGCAGAGCGAAAAGAGGGTAAGTAGCTCCCATTTATTCCATTATTAAATTGAAGTAAAACAGCTCAGAGCAATAAGTAATAAGGGCAGCCCAAGGTCACCCTGAGCTAGGAGCCAAATCCTGAAAGAACCTATATCTTAGGAGACAGATCCTAGGAGAAGGAAGCCCATAGAAAGCTAGTTTTCAACACCACCCTAGCAGGAAAGCTTCAGGGGACACTGTAAACAAGGCTAAATTCCAGTTGGAGAGAAGGGGGAAAAGGAAACTCCACTGACACATACAGGGAGAGAGTCAGCTCAGTCCTTGCTAAAAAGGGCAGCTTCAGCCTTCCTGAAACACAACCACAAGCTCTGTTTCCCTAGGTTAAAGAAAGGTCAGGCTGTTCTAGGTGGGAAAACAACAAACACAAAAGACTTGCCTGGAAGGCGCAGCCCCTTGATTAGATTAAAAGCAGCCAAAAGCTTAAACAGCCCCACCCCTCGCTCAGGAAGGAAGGAAGCCTGAGAGAATACTAAAGAGTTAAGCCCCAGCTGATAGCCATCAGCCTCAAGTAACACATCATTGGCTGGCAGCAGTAGCTGGGAGGAACCAGCCACACATATAAAGTCAGAACACCCTAGCGAGGGAGCCCCAGCTGACAAAGCGTCAAGGCGAGTTAAGCAGCAGAGCGAGTTCAGCAGCAGGGCAAGGAGGCCAGGGCCCCCCACTCTGCCCGTCTGTTCCCTGACCTCAACTAAACCGCAGTCTCCAACCCATTGACGT
Source organism: Rhineura floridana (assembly GCF_030035675.1). Lineage (NCBI taxonomy): Eukaryota > Metazoa > Chordata > Lepidosauria > Squamata > Rhineuridae > Rhineura > Rhineura floridana. The sequence continues at coordinate 32,094,337 of NC_084486.1, read as the reverse complement.
AATAAACCTTAAACAAAACTATGCAGGTAAGAAGCCAGCAGGGGTGTGGGGGCTTTCCAGTGTTTTGCACTGCCTGCAGTATGTACGACTATCTGCCTGTTGGACAGAAGTCATGGGTATGCTCTCGGTGCAATGAGCTCCTGGCTCTCCGGGAACGACTTCATTTCCTTGAGGCCAAGGTGGCAGACCTGGAAAAGCTGAGAGAGGCAGAGATGTGTGTGGAGGAGGCCTTCAGGGACGTTATAGCTGTGTCCCACTCCAACGATGATAGCTCTCCTGCTATCATGGAGAACGATGGTCTCGGGGAAGGAGAGCATCCAGCTGAGGAAGAGGGAAACGATCCCTTAGAAGGGACCCATTCCTTGGGGGATGAGCAGCTATCCTCTCGTGCCGAGGATATATCTCCAGGGGGTGGAGGGATCCTTGTAGTGGGTGATTCGATCATTAGGAACATAGACAGTGAGGTGTGTGATGGGCGTGTAGACCGCAAGGTGTTTTGCCTGCCTGGTGTGAAGGTTGCGGATATCGCCCGTCATTTAGATAGTTTGGTAGACAGTGCTGGGAAGGAGTCAGTGGTCGTGGTGCACGTTGGCACCAACGACATGGGGAAATGCAGCCGTGCGGTCCTGGAAGCAAAATTTAGGTTGCTAGGTAGGATGATGAAAGCCAGGACCTCCAAGGTGGCTTTCTCTGAAATGCTACCAGTTCCACGCGCAGGACCAGCCAGACAGGCCCAGCTTCGCAGTCTCAATGCGTGGATGAGACGATGGTGTCGGGTGGAAGGGTTTGGATTTGTTAGGCACTGGGGAACATTCTGGGACAAGCCCGGCCTGTACAAAAGGGACGGGCTCCACTTGAACCAGAATGGAACCAGACTGCTCGCACTTAAAATTAAAAAGGTAGCAGAGCAGCTTTTAAACTGACTGAGGGGGGAAACCCGACAGGAGCTGAGAAAGGTCCGGTTCGGAATAAACCTCCCCCCTGGGATAAAAACCAAAGAAATGATGAAATTTTAAAAGGGGTAGGCCTAGAAGTAGGCATTGTGAGAGCAGGGGCACAGGATATAAATTCAGAAGAGCAAAATTACCACAGGCCAAACCACAAGTGCCAAAGACACTTGAAGAGAGACACTGCTTACAAGTGCCTGTACGCTAATGCTAGGAGCCTCCGAACCAAGATGGGAGAACTGGAGTGCTTGGTCTTAGAGAAGAGCATTGATATAGTGAGCATAACCGAGACCTGGTGGAATGGAGAAAACCAGTGGGATACGGTTATCCCTGGATATAAACTATATCGGAAGGACAGGGAAGGACGTATTGGTGGCGGAGTCGCTCTATACGTGAAAGAAGGCATTGAATCCAGCAAGCTCAAAACCCCAAAAGAGGCAGACTCCTCCACAGAATCGTTGTGGGTGGTGATACTGTTCCCCAGGAGGGACTTAATACTGGGAACGATCTATCGTCCCCCTGATCAAAATGCTCAGGGAGACCTTGAGATGAAATATGAAATTGAGGAAGCATCCAAACTAGGAAATGTGGTAGTAATGGGTGACTTCAACTACCCGGACATAGACTGGCTGCATATGTGTTCCAGTCATGACAAAGAAGCAAAGTTTCTAGATATTCTAAATGACTATTCCCTAGACCAGTTGGTCATGGAACCGACCAGAGGGACGGCAACCCTGGACTTAATCCTCAGTGGGGACCGGGACCTGGTGCGAGATGTAAGTGTTGTTGAACCGATTGGGAGCAGTGACCACAGTGCTATTAAATTAAACATACATGTAACCTGGCCAATTGCCAAGAAAATCCAACACGGTCACATTTGACTTCAAAAGAGGAAACTTCACAAAAATGAGGGGATTGGTAAAAAGAAAGCTGAAAAACAAAGTCCAGAGAGTCACATCACTCGAAAATGCTTGGAAGTTGTTTAAAAACACTATATTAGAAGCTCAACTGGAGTGCATACCGCAGATCAGAAAAGGTACCGCCAGGGCCAAGAAGATGCCAGCATGGTTAACGAGCAAAGTCAAGGAAGCTCTTAGAGGCAAAAAGCCTTCCTTCAGAAAATGGAAGTCTTGTCCGAATGAAGAAAATAAAAAAGAACACAAACTCTGGCAAAAGAAATGCAAGAAGACAATAAGGGATGCTAAAAAAGAATTTGAGGAGCACATTGCTAAGAACATAAAAACCAACAACAAAAAATTCTATAAATACATTCAAAGCAGGAGACCATCTAGGGAGACAATTGGACCCTTGGATGATAAGGGAGTCAAAGGTGTACTAAAGAACGATGAGATTGCAGAGAAGCTAAATGAATTCTTTGCATCTGTCTTCACATTGGAAGATATAGGGCAGATCCCTGAACCTGAACTAACATTTGCAGGAAGGGATTCTGAGGAACTAAGACAAATAGTGGTAACGAGAGAGGAAGTTCTAAGCTTAATGGACAATATAAAAACTGACAAATCACCGGGCCCGGATGGCATCCACCCGAGAGTTCTCAAAGAACTCAAATGTGAAATTGCTGATCTGCTAACTAAAATATGTCACTTGTCCCTTGGGTCCTCCTCCGTGCCTGAGGACTGGAAAGTGGCAAATGTAATGCCAATCTTCAAAAAGGGATCCAGAGGGGATCCCGGAAATTACAGGCCAGTTAGCTTAACTTCTGTCCCTGGAAAACTGGTAGAAAGTATTATTAAAGCTAGATTAACTAAGCACATAGAAGAACAAGCCTTGCTGAAGCAGAGCCAGCATGGCTTCTGCAAGGGAAAGTCCTGTCTCAGTAACCTATTAGAATTCTTTGAGAGTGTCAACAAGCATATAGATAGAGGTGATCCAGTGGACATAGTGTACTTAGACTTTCAAAAAGCGTTTGACAAGGTACCTCACCAAAGGCTTCTGAGGAAGCTTAGCAGTCATGGAATAAGAGGAGAGGTCCTCTTGTGGATAAGGGATTGGTTAAGAAGCAGAAAGCAGAGAGTAGGAATAAACGGACAGTTCTCCCAATGGAGGGCTGTAGAAAGTGGAGTCCCTCAAGGATCGGTATTGGGACCTGTACTTTTCAACTTGTTCATTAATGACTTAGAATTAGGAGTGAGCAGTGAAGTGGCCAAGTTTGCTGACGACACTAAATTGTTCAGGGTTGTTAAAACAAAAAGGGATTGCGAAGAGCTCCAAAAAGACCTCTCCAAACTGAGTGAATGGGCAGAAAAATGGCAAATGCAATTCAATATAAACAAGTGTAAAATTATGCATATTGGAGCAAAAAATCTGAATTTCACATATACGCTCATGGGGTCTGAACTGGCGGTGACCGACCAGGAGAGAGACCTCGGGGTTGTAGTGGACAGCACGATGAAAATGTCGACCCAGTGTGCGGCAGCTGTGAAAAAGGCAAATTCCATGCTAGCAATAATTAGGAAAGTTATTGAAAATAAAACAGCCGATATCATAATGCCGTTGTATAAATCTATGGTGCGGCCGCATTTGGAATACTGTGTACAGTTCTGGTCGCCTCATCTCAAAAAGGATATTCTAGAGTTGGAAAAGGTTCAGAAGAGGGCAACCAGAATGATCAAGGGGATGGAGCGACTCCCTTACGAGGAAAGGTTGCAGCATTTGGGGCTTTTTAGTTTAGAGAAAAGGCGGGTCAGAGGAGACATGATAGAAGTGTATAAAATTATGCATGGCATTGAGAAAGTGGATAGAGAAAAGTTCTTCTCCCTCTCTCATAATACTAGAACTCGTGGACATTCAAAGAAGCTGAATGTTGGAAGATTCAGGACAAACAAAAGGAAGTACTTCTTTACTCAGCGCATAGTTAAACTATGGAATTTGCTCCCACAAGATGCAGTAATGGCCACCAGCTTAGATGGCTTTAAAAGAAGATTAGACAAATTCATGGAGGACAGGGCTATCAATGGCTACTAGCCGTGATGGCTGTGCTCTGCCACCCTAGTCAGAGGCAGCATGCTTCTGAAAACCAGTTGCCAGAAGCCTCAGGAGGGGAGAGTGTTCTTGCACTCGGGTCCTGCTTGCGGGCTTCCCCCAGGCACCTGGTTGGCCACTGTGAGAACAGGATGCTGGACTAGATGGGCCACTGGCCTGATCCAGCAGGCTCTTCTTATGTTCTTATGTTCTTATATCAGAGATAAAGTTATTACTGTCTTGATAAAATTTCTGGACTGGAACAATTTGATGGAACTTGAAATAGAGAACATTTACAGAATTAATTTTAGATATGTGACAATGGAAAAATTTTCAAGGGATATGCTGGTGCATTTCGTAAAGAAGAGGAACAGAGACATGACTTTACAACAACATTTCAGTAATACATTCAGAATGGATTGCAAGGAAATATTTGTGATGAAGGAAATTCCCATCAGACTCTTACTATATGATTATGACAGCAAGATTAACATGTGTGCAAGGATGGCAGATGGATGATGGAATTAATACTGATAATAGAAGAATGGCTATTAAAATTACTGGACTTAGCTGACTTGATAGGGATGGATCAATTGACATGTATATCTGGAGAAAAACTGATGGATATATTTCTCAAGGAGCGGAACCTCTCTTTGACTTTTTGCGGATAGAACAAAATGATATGATATTAATGAGATTTGATGATTAATTAAGATAACTACTGGAGGAAAGTGATTTTGTAATATATTAAGGGACAGGTATGTTATATACTATATACTATAGCTGATCTGCGACAAATCGGAAGTCAATATTTTTTATTATATTAGTTATTAATTTGTTTTCCCTTTGTTTTGTTTTGTTCTTTGAAACTTTGAATAAAAATTAATTAAAAAAAAGGAAACTGTGAATTTGATAGATTCAGCTTGAAATGTGAACTGAATTGAAATTCTCACCCATTCTAAATAGTGATATATGGACTGAGCAGCTGCATTCATAAGGGCTGGCTTCCATTGCAAATGTGTTCTTTTTTCAACAAGTACGCTTAACAAGATTCAGAGGGGTTGTTAGTCTTAATTTATTTTGCAACATTGAAAAAAGATGCTACTGCACACTTCTTTTCATGTTCACTCAAAAGTAAGCCCCACAGACTTGCTCCCAGGTAAGTGTGTGCAAAATTGCAGGCTGAGGAGCAAACTAAACATGCTGCTAAATGCCTCAAGTTGAAGCACTGTGGTTATTTTGGGGAAATTGTTAATAGCTACCGTGTGTGGGGAGGGGATTTAACCCTTTCCTTCCCCATAACAGTTCCAATGAAAATTCTCTATGTAAGCTTGCCTTCTTGAGCTAATAGATGTTGTGCAGAAGGGACCCCCACAGGCAGAAACACATGCACACACACCTGGTGTCAATGAAAATCAAATGGTCTGATGCGGCTATTATTTTTTTAAAAAATGTCACTGAAAGTGATGCATTTAGTGTCATATCTTGTTTGGCCCTAATTTATAAAGTCTGGTGTGAAAAAATTCTAAATTTAATGATTTACTCTAACCTGAACGCCCACTAATATTTGTATATATTTATTTACCATTTCTATGCAGATCTTATAACACACAGGGGAAACAAATTAGAGGGAAAAAGTGGGTGGTATCCAATGCACTCACTATTTTAGCACAAGAGTTTATGCTTGGACAATGGAACTTACCCCCTCCTCTCCCTGTACCCTCCCAAATCTGCTCTGGAAGATTGAGAAAAACCCCAGAACAGATTTATGGGTGTGTGTGTGAAGGAAAGGAGGGAAAAATTCTGTTGTGCAAGTGTAAATCCTTGTGCTAACTGAACGAGTGGCATAGTGCTACTCTGGATACAAGTGAGTCTCCAAAGAGCATCAGTACACAGCAGAATGAGATAAATAAATATTCGAAGCTGGGTCACTTACATTCACACCCAAACGTTTGTTCACTCTGTATATTCTACACTTCAAACAACCCTGTGAGGTAGGTTTGGCAGGGAGATTTTCACTGGTCTATAACAATCCACAAAGCTTCATTACTGAATAGCAGAGGTGTAGTCATCCAGGGCTGTGAGGGGGTCATAGACCCCTTACTTTTTGGGGAGCAGGGTCCCAGGACAGTACTATGCTAGGCACTGAGAAGAGTCTTGTCACTTGGTTAACAACATGCTTCCTTGTCCTTTCGTGCTGATTGGATACCTCCCCTTTCATGCTGATTGGCTCCTAGGGTAAGTAAGAAGTCAACCATGGCAAAGTACCTTGGTCTCCCAAATGCTAGTCCTACACTTGGCTTCATTTTAGAATTCTTTAAATCAAAAGGTTTCTGGCAACATTTAGCCCCCAGAGAGAGAGAGAGAGAGAGAGAAATGGGGTGGGGAAGCCTATGCACACAGCAGTTTTATTCTGGTTCTATAATTCTGTAATTTCAGAAGTGACAGTGAATCCTTGGGGCATAGCTGTTAGGGGGCATGGTATGACTATCATGAAGGGACCCTGCACTTCTGAATTTGCAACTACACCCAAAACAAGATTTCTTACCTTTAATCCTATTACTGTAGCTAGCATACCATTATCCAATGTTGTACAGTGCATCTGATATTTACTGTAGAAAAGAGACCCTGGAACAGTTCCATGTTTTCCTGGGACACCAAAGCTAATACCAATGTTATGATCTGCTCCCGGTAACTGCAGCATCAGGTGATGACTTGCATCATTATGTATACGGGTCATCACAGAATGAACAACCACAGGCTTATACCAATTTCACATCACCTCAAAACAATACTTTTCAATGGATTCCATTGACACATATACTTTTATCCATGTTACACTCAAATAACAAGGGAGCTCTAGGGAATGAAATGTTTGTGCACCAGCCAAAATCAAGGCTCCTATACAAAATGATGGGATTGCTTTGTCTTTAAAGAAGTGGATTTCTCTTTATCAGCTCTTGTTGGTGGAGCTACTTCTCCCTCCTCCCTTCACTGGCATACAAATTAAGCCGGAGAATAACTCTGCATTAATCCCTCATGACCTCCTCTAGAAGGCCATTTTATTTTGAAAAGGGGGTTGGTCCTGAGCACCCGTGGAGTCTTCCTATGGAATTTATGAACTACCCTGAAGCACTGCTGACAGCCTGATACATGGGTCAGCAGCACATCAGTTTTTCTTGGTGAATTATTAAGCTATTAACTCCATAGCTTTCTCAGCTTTAAAAAGTGCACTTTTGCTGTGCACCCAGAGGATGAATAGCCTCAATAAATTCCATTAGGCTAAGGAACAATAAGGACAGAAGAGTGTTGACTGTAGGAAAATGAATGCAACCCAGGGATTCTTGGCGTTTCATCCTGTTAAGCATGGTGCTCTCCTTTCTTTAGGTGGTTTGATTTAGGAACTTGTTCTCTTTCTCTCTCAGGAGGCATGAGCAATGAAGTCTTGACTTGAAGTCTTGAAGCAAACATTCATTAATTTCTATATTTGCTTCTAGATCAGTGCATGATTTGAAAACAATCTAACCAATTACTGGGACAAAATCAGAAAACCAACCAACCAACAAAACTCCCAGAACATTCATGTCGTTTTGCTATTGGAACTTTACACAATGCCATTTTCCTTTCATACCCTCAGTGTCCTTCGCCTCTTTGCCCTTCCTGCCGCGCCTCCCATCTGAATGACTGTGGCAACTCACATGATTTTATTCATAATGCTACATCTGACGTGAGTATGCCTATTACAGATGCCTGTAAACAAAATCATAGTGTTACCTCAGCTAATTAGATTAAATTAAATTAATGGGCTCGCTGGGAGGAAGAGCAGGATGTAAATTTAAATTTAAATAAATAAATGGCAATAAAGGCAAATGGTGACAGTGAAGGCAAAGGAGCAAAATGGTACTGTGAAGTAGCAGTAGCAAGGGGAACAAAAGGGCATCAAAGAGAATCAAAATAATGTTAATATGTTTATGTCAAAAATTGCCAGGAACAGGCAGTGCTTTTCAAACATCAAAACAAATGCAAAAGTAAGTACTTCCAGCTCAGCCCTAAGACTTTACAGATCAAATAAACATTGCTTTATTCTCTCCATTTCAGAGATATTGATGCATGCAAAACAGTGGATTAGTCAAGGGTCAATAACTGTTTATAGCATACATTCCTGAAGATCTTTTTAATAATATCAGCAGAACCTAGAATTCAAATCCCACACACATCTACTTTACAGCTTTATTCAGCATGCTGAAACATGTAACCGTTTTCCACTGCCCATGTCCAAAGCTGAAACCGGTAAAAACTCTGAAATCCAGCTGAATATCTTTTATGAATTTGTTCTTTAATATTTTATCAAATAAGTCTATTAAAAGGTCACCAAGAAGAAAAGTGAAACCACTTGCAAAGTGGCAAGTAAGAGTGTGTCAAACTTCCTTCCTTCCTTTGCAGTTCATGGAGTGATGAGGTGAAAAAGCAAATGTCCCCAAATTGGGACTGGGTGGGAAAAATTTCTGAGAATTTCAGGGAAAGAGATTAGAGTACCTTAGTTTACATACAAAGTTGCCAAGCATAGTTTTTTTTATTTTTTTTCACACTTAAAAGAAGCATCCCCAGTGGCAGGATCATGGCCAGTGAGCCTCTGCATCCTCCACATAATTCTGACATCCTTGGCCACATTGCTGCTCCTGTCCCAGACCACTATATAAACAATCCTAGTTATAATTGTTCCATAGTGATCTGACATAGGCACAGCAATGTGACTAGAAGAAAGTCAAAACACAATGGGAGAAGAAGACGTTCCCTTTCTATTCAATAAGGTAGGCAAGTTCACCGTAAAAATCCCTTAGAAATTCTCTCTTCCAGCTAGAAATGGGCAGAAATTTTCTATCCATTTTTACAGGAGAAGAATGGTATCATGAAAGGAAGAAAGAACTTTACTTGAGCCTTCATGACAAGTGTCTATCTTCTGACAACATCATTACTAGACAACTTCTTTCAGTCTCGTCAACTGATAAGAAAGTAGCCACTTCTGCTGACTGTACTTTATCTTATTCTTCATCTTAACTCAAAAATAAAATCTCAAAACTTTCTCTTCTGTTTTTTAAAGAAATGCTAGTTAACTCTCATTTTCATAGACATGCATATATCTTTGTGTTGCTTGTTTATTACATCTCATATCAATTTACTGAAAAAATCTATTGCTGTAGATCTCAAATTTAGTGTATCTTAATTTTATGTTATTAGTCAGTGCTGTTTGTCAAAATCGATTTCTGATATCTTTTTGTCACCTAGAATACCATTTCTGAACTCAAAAGGGTTCTATCAAGATAATGGAAATAAGTGTGTCCTGGGATCCCATCTGGTGGTAACTCCTAGAAACAGCAGTGGAAAGTTAGTCAAACCTGCTGTGTATATCCCTTTCTGCTTCTTCATTTCAGATCAAGCTTGAAGACATTCTAGACTATCTCAAATCCTACTCATATTTACTCATATCTAGGTGTTGGGAGGCAGAGTTGGGGTCCCGGGGGGTTGGAAGAAGGGGATTCAGACGGATGGCAGGGAGGAGGGGGAGCAACTTCGCCCGAGTGGAGCGAAGACGAAGCAGAGGAAATGCCAGAGATAGGGTTGCTTAGGAATGGAGAGCCTGAGAGCTTTGGAGTTTCAGAAACGTCCCTGGACATTCCCACGCCTACCCTTCTCCGAAGCTCAGAACAGGAGGGAGGGCTGCCCAAGGCAGAAAAGCCGCGAGGCAGTTTACCATCAGCCCCCCCCATCCCCCATACTGGAATCGGAAACTTCAGAAGAGGAGGGGCCGATGCTTCCCCCTTCGCCGCGCACACGAAGACATCTGAAAAGACAAGAGAGAAGGGGGGAAGGCGGGTAGTACCTGAGGGGCAGTTAAGGAGGAGCGAAAGGTTGCGTGCCCGTTTGGCCCCTTCTTAAAGAACAAGCGGGAAGCAGCTCCTTGCTCTGTCAACTTTCTCTCAATGCCGCAGGACCTGTATTTCTGTACTGCTTCATGAGAAGACGCAGTCTTTGTTTGGACATTACTCTAATAAAAACTGAATTACTTACAACCCCTGGTCTGGTTCCTGAGTCTCATCCTGGGCCTGACAGCTTGACAGAGCCACCTCAATCACCCTCAACGCTCTCTTCACTTGACTGGGACAAGATGACAAAGGGAGCAGGGGGGGAACGAACCCCACTTCCGAGACGGAAGAAGTGAAACTCTTGAGGATTAAGGTAGCTGATTTGCAGACGGATGTCCAAGCCCTGCTAGCAGCCGTCAAGGCATTGAAAACGGATAATCAAGCCTTGAAGACCACGATAGACCAGATGCGAACAGCCCCTCCAGTTGCTGCAGTAAAGGTTCCCATTGGATTGCCCCCAAAATATGTGGGACAGAGTGATCAGTTGGCAACTTTCGTGGCTCAATGTGAATTATATCTGGATGTCAGGCACACAGAATTTCCAGACGATGGGGCTAAAGTCACCTTCATGATTAGCCTTCTGGAGGGAGAAGCTGCAAAATGGGTGACTCCATATCTGGTGAGAAAGGACACTGTCTTAAGAAGATACAGAGGATTTATACAGGAGATGACCGAGATGTTTCTTTTTTTTTTTACAATAATTTTTATTCAAATTTTCATAAAACATAGAAAACAAAATCATAAAACATTCAAAGACGAAAAACAAAACAAAAATGATTAAACAAAAAAAATTAAAATGTTGACTTCCCATTTGTCACATATCAAATCAGTTATAGGTCTACAATATATAACAATCCTGTCTCTTAAATCATATTATAAAATCACTTTCCTCCAGTAGTTATCTTAATTAATCATCAAATCTCATAAACATTACTTTATTCTTTCCACAAAAAGTCAAAGAGAGGTTTCAATTCTTTAAGAAATATATCTATCAATTTTTCTCCAAATAAACATGTCAATTAATCCATCTCGTTAATAATTATAATAATCTTATTGTCATAACCATAGTCCAAATAAACATTTCGATTAATCCATCTCATCAGAATCTGTTAGGTCCAATAATTTCAATAGCCATTATTCCATTATCCCTATTAGTTCCATCTTCCATCTTCAATAGTCCTGTTAAGTCCAGTAATTTCAGTGTCCAATCTTCCATTATCAGTATTCCATAATAATCTTGCTGTTGTAGCCATAGTCATATAATAAGAGTCTGATGGGAATTTCCTCTATCCCAAATATTTTCTTGCCATCCATTCTGAATAAGTTGCTGAAATACTGTTGTAAAGTCATATCTGTGTTCTTCTTTTTTACAAAATGCACTGGCTCATCTCTTAAGAGTTTTTCCATTGTCACATGGCTGCAGTTAATTCCATAGATTTTCTCTATATCAAGCTCCATCACATCATTCCAGTCCAGAAGATTATCCAAGCCATTGATAACTTTATCTCTAATATCTTCATTAATTTCTTCAGAGATAACGTTAAATTCCAAACAGTAGATTTTATTTCTAAAATCCATAAACTCCAGATCTTTTTCCAATTCCACATTTGTTCCAATCTCCAGGGCTTGTATCTTCCCTTTATTTTTTCTTTTCTCATCTCTGATTTCATTCTCCTCTCTCACAGGATCCCCTATTTCTTTAAGCTCCTGCGTCATTTTGCTCAGTTCAATTTTCAGCTCCTTACTACCCTGTCGCAGGGTTTGTTTCGTTATCTCAATCTCATCCATTATTTTCTGAAACATAATTACTTCCAGATTCTCAGCCACTTTCTTGATTGCCATTTTTAAAACCACGAAAACAAAGCAAAACAAAAATAAAGAAGAACCACTTCTTATTTCAGCAACAATTGGGTTAATATTCCAGGCTTGATGACATCACAGTATAAACAGAGCAACCTGCCTTATCTCTCTATGTTCAAGAATGCAAAACAAATTTAGTTCCCAGCATCAAAACAGTTAGTGGCGTCGTGAAGAAGCAGATTCGTCAAAATAAAATAGACCAAAAAGAGAATAGTCCCAGACAATATAATATTCCTCGGAATAGAAATCAGGAATAGAAATCCCTCTTCTGTTTATTATCTTTAGAATGCACTTCCAGGACAGCTTTTTGCGACAGAAACAGAGATAAGCTGTTAATTTCGTGAATAACAGAGAAGAGCTATATCTCACCCAGAAGTTGTCCAAAGCCGATCAATCTGACAAATCTCCTTTTGCTGCAACAATTTAAACCAAGTAAAAAAAATAATAGAAAGAAGGGTGCTTGCCTGTTAGTCCGTTCTCTCTTTAAAGAAAAGATAAACGTATCGCTTAAGCAGATAGAGCTTGTTAGGAAGTCCGTCCGGCATTGTTGGCTGGACCTTATCTCATAAATTAATGAAATCCAGTCCTCCCAACAAAAACAGGCTTTTGAGGTTGATCTCTACGTTTCTCCCTGCCCGGGAGAAATTTCATCAGGAGATGACTGAGATGTTTCAAGACCCACAAAGAGCTGAAAGAGTAGCGCGGCAGCTAGGCGCTCTGAAGCAAGCTAAAGGGACTGTTTCCGAGTACACTAACGCTTTTAAAAAGTTTTCCCAGGAAACGGGGTATAATGATGCCGCTTTGATGTTTATGTACCGGAGTGGATTAAATGCTGAAATCCTGGATGAGCTGGCCAGGACCACCCCTCCCACTGACCTGCCAGGGCTAATCCGGCTATGCCTACAGATAGATCACCGGATGGAAGGAAGACGCCTGGAAAAGAAGCAGGAGGTCCCGAGATACTCAGCCTCGGCATCCCACAGCAAGGCCCTTTCCACTGCAGGGATGGCAGGTAATGCAACTGAGGGACAAGGAGGGGCTAGGCCAAGATTGTCAGAAGAAGAAAAGGAAAGATGACGTTGAGAACGTTTATGCTTTTATTGTTCAAGACCGGGCCATGTGGCCAGAGACTGTGGACTGAAAGGGGGGAAAGCCGAGCTGTCGGGAAACTAGAACACCCAGTCCACGTGCAGGCCGGTGGACTGGGGGCCGCGTTGTATAAAGGCCCTCCAACGATCCAACCTCCCTCAACTGGATGCTCCTCTATCTGTGGAGACCATCGATGGGAGACCCCTGAAGTCAGGAGGGGTGACACAAGCCATGGAGGAAGTGAAACTTCAAATCCCTGGGCATGAAGAGTTCATTTCGCTATACATGTCAGATCTCTCGAACTTTGAGGTGATTCTGGGAATGCCCTGGCTAGCAAAGCACGAACCCAAGATAAGTTGGAAGGAGGCGGTGGTGTGGTTCACCTCACAGTATTGTCAGGAGAACTGTCAACCCGAAGGAATCAAGAACACCTTGGCGGCGGCAGCGCAGGAGAGCGAGCAAGTGACCCTGCCGCTGAAGTATGAGGAATTCAAAGATGTATTTGATGAAAAAGAGGCAGAGACCCTACCCCCCCACCGCCCTTATGACTGTGCGATTGATCTTGTGCCAGGAGCCAGCATCCCATCGGGGAAAATTTACTCACCCACAGAGACTGAGAGGGAGGCCCTGAAGGAATTTCTGGATAAAAACCTGAGGCGAGGATTCATACGCCCCTCACAGTCCCCTGCTGGAGTGCCACTATTGTTTGTGAAAAAGAAAGGGGGGGAACTCAGACCTTGTAACGACTATCGCGCATTGAACCAGATCACCATCCCTAACAGCTACCCGCTGCCCCTGATTTCAGAGCTGCTAGACCGACTGCGCTCCGCAAAAGTCTTCACAAAGCTGGATTTGAGGGGAGCGTACAATCTGATCAGAATGAAGGAGGGAGATGAATGGAAAACGGGATTCTTGACCACTTATGGTCAGTTTGAGTACCTGGTCATGCCGTTCGGGCTTTGTGGAAGTCCAGGAATTTTTCAAAAGTTCATGAACGACGTGTTTAGAGACCTGTTGGACACGTATGTAATCTGTTACTTAGATGATATCCTGGTGTTCTGAAAGAACCAGGAAGACCATGATCAGCATGTGAAAACAGTGCTGAAGAGACTGAGAGAGAATCACTTGTATGCCAAGTTAGAGAAATGTGGATTTGACCTCAAGTCTTTGGACTTCCTTGGGTACCGAATCTCAGTGGAAGGAGTGGAGATGGACCCAGGGAAAGTAAGTTGTATATTGGACTGGGGCCTGCCTGTTACCAAAAAGGATGTACAACGATTTCTAGGGTTTGCCAACTATTACAGAAAGTTCATTCCAGGGTTTTCCAAATTAACAGCTCCTCTGACTGACTGCTTAAGGGGAAAGAAGAAGTTTCAATGGACAGAGAATGCCACCAAGGCCTTTGAGGAGCTGAAGAGAAGGTTCGCTTCCGAGCCCATTCTGCGCTTTGCTGACCCGACCCGCCCTTTTGTCGTGGAAGCAGATGCTTCGGACTTTGCCATCGGGGGGCGTCCTTCTGCAATTAGTCCAAGGGGGAAAGGAGCTGCACCCCTGCGCATACTTCTCTAGGAAGTTAAAGCCAGCAGAGAAGAACTACACAGTATGGGAGAAGGAGCTGCTGGCCATCAAGGATTCTTTTGAGAACTGGAGACAATACCTAGAGGGGGCCTCTCATCAGATTGAAGTGCGCTCCGACCACAAGAATCTGGAAAGCCTCCAAACAGCCAGAAAATTGAACCAGAGACAGATAAGATGGTCCCAGTTCTTCACTAGATTCAACTTCAAGATTATTTATCATGCCCAAGCCAAAAACCAGAGAGCAGATGCCTTATCCAGACAGCCACAATTCAAAGAAAGTGAATCAGATGGCCAGCCTCAGTACGTTATCCCGCCAGAGAAATTAACATTGGGATCGTGTCAGCCTTCATGGGAAGAGGAACTCAAAAAGGCACAACAAGAAGATGTAGACATGCTAAGATATAGGCAGGAGACGGGACAAGATCAAGACTCCGAAGTAACTTTCCACTGGAGGGATGGACTGTTATGGTTCAAAACAGCCAGATATGTGCCAGAAGGGGAATTAAGGCTCAGAATCCTACGCCAGTGCCATGATTCCATCACAGCGGGACACTTTGGGATTTACAAAACCATTCAGAACGTGGCCAAGGACTTTTGGTGGCCTAAAATGCGTCGGGATATTGAAAACTATGTAAAGTCCTGCTCTGTCTGTATGCGGACAAAAACACAAACAGGAAAACCAGCAGGACTGTTACAACCGTTACCTGTCCCACACGAACCCTGGAAGGACCTATCCATGGATTTTATAACTGATTTACCCAAGTCCCAAGGAATGACAGCCATTCTAGTAGTGGTAGATTTACTCACCAAAATGGCGCATTTTCTTCCTTGTGCAGGGGCCTTAGAGGCTAAAGAAACGGCCAAGTTATTCATCAAAGAAGTCTACCGGCTGCATGGGTTGCCAAACAGTGTAGTCTCGGACCGAGGAACTCAGTTCACAGCCAAATTTTGGAGAGCCATGTGGAAACAGCTGCAGACGGAGTTAAAACTCTCCTCCACCCATCACCCCCAGACAGACGGCCAGACGGAACGCTTGAACGCCATTTTGGAAAGATATTTACGTAGTTATGTGTCCTATCAACAGACTGATTGGGTATCATATTTGCATTTTGCAGAGTTTGCCTACAACAACTCCCTGCATTCCAGCACTCAACAAACCCCGTTTTTCGCTAATTATGGATTCCATCCTAAAGTCTTTCCAAGCAGCTCAGAGGGTATGCTGGTACCGGCGGCAGAGAACTTTCTTAGGGAATTGCAGGCGGCGCAACAGACGTTGAAACAACAGTTAAACGAAGCCAAAACGGAGTACAAGCGAGTTGCTGACCTGCACAGGAAGGAGGGCCCCCCCCTGCAGCCGGGAGATCGGGTCTGCTGTCCACCCGCTTCCTCCAAATGCCAGGCAAATGTAGAAAATTACAAGACAAGAGGGTGGGTCCTTTTGAAATAGAAACTCGAATTAATCCCGTGGCGTACCGACTGAAGCTACCTGACACGTTTAAAATACATCCTGTGTTTCATCGATCCCTGTTAACAAAAGCCGCCCCTCCCAGTGAGTTACGGCCGGAGGAGCCTCCCAGAGATCCGCTCCTGGTAAATGAGCAAATTGAGTTTGAAGTTGGGGAAATACTAGACTCCAGAATAAGACGCCGCAAGTTGCAGTACTTGATTCACTGGAAAGGCTATGGACCAGCTGATAGATCATGGGAAGATGAAGTTGATGTGCATGCTCCAGACTTGGTAAAACTTTTCCATCAACATTTTCCCCACCGCCCCAAGTCAGCAAAAGGGGGGGCAGCTTGGGAGAGGGGATGATGTCGGGAGGCAGAGTTGGGGTCCCGGGGGGTTGGAAGAAGGGGATTCAGACGGATGGCAGGGAGGAGGGGGAGCAACTTCGCCCGAGTGGAGCGAAGACGAAGCAGAGGAAATGCCAGAGATAGGGTTGCTTAGCAATGGAGAGCCTGAGAACTTTGGAGTTTCAGAAACGTCCCTGGACATTCCCACGCCTCCCCTTCTCCAAAGCTCAGAACAGGAGGGAGGGCTCCCCAAGGCAGAAAAGCCGTGAGGCAGTTTACCATCAGCCCCCCCTATCCCCCATACTGGAATCGGAAACTTCAGAAGAGGAGGGGCCGATGTTTCCCCCTTCGCCACGCAAACGAAGACATCTGAAAAGACAAGAGAGAAGGGGGGGAAGGCGGGTAGTACCTGAGGGGCAGTTAAGGAGGAGCGAAAGGTTGCGCGCCCTTTTGGCCCCTTCTTAAAGAACAAGCGGGAAGCAGCTCCTTGCTCTGTCAACTTTCTCTCAATGCCGCAGGACCTGTATTTCTGTACTGCTTCATGAGAAGACGCAGTCTTTGTTTGGACATTACTCTAATAAAAACTGAATTACTTACAACCCTTGGTCTGGTTCCTGAGTCTCATCCTGGGCCTGACACTAGGGCACTCACATGTCAAGGAAGGAGTGGGGCCCACCTCTGACACTGTATCTCTGCCAGCAGGCCACTCCCAAAATGTATGTTGACTGTGATCATCTGAAAAGAAAACTATTTGCATCAGCAGCTGTTTGTGCATAGGGGCTCCATGTGAGGACACCCACAAACTTAGTTTTCATAGAATCAATGATGCAATGTCAGGGGTGGTGCTAGAAATGTGGCTCCACTCCTTGTGCTCTATGTGAATGTTTTATTTGTGAATAGATGCATGGATAGGGCTTATTTCAAGTCTGTGCCTCAAGTGGACAGGAGTCCCTAGACAAACCACACAAGCATGCCAGTGCCCTGGGCAAACTTACTGTGGAATAACAATGTGAGTTCCTCGGCTTGACTCTATGAAAGAAATCTCTTCCAAGATTTGGGGATGGAAGTTGAAAGCTCTAGGGCTACAATGACTTTCAGCAACACAAGTATTAATTCTTCTAAAAATTAAATAAAATTGCAAAAAAAGGGGAAAGTGGTTTCCCAAAATCTACAATTGAACACTCCATTGCAAAAGAAGTGACTGCAAATATGTTTGTACATAAGGTACACGTTTGTATACACAAAAATAAAAAATTGTTTTGTGGATGTCTTTATTGTATAAAATGAATTAAAATTTCATGTTTGCATTTCCCCCCCTGAAGCTTAAGTTACTCACATTGTTAGGTATTCCAAAACATTGAGACCCCCAACCCGGTTATAGTAAAGCACAAGTAGTCACGTACAACGGCCAATGGCCCCAGATGTGCATTCCTTTCTGCACTCACAAGTAGGGATGGTGGAGAATTTCAATTCAGTTCACATTTCAAGCAGAATTTACCAAATTCACAATTTCCGAAACAATATGAGAACCGAAACACAGCCATCCTTCAAAATTTGCATTTATTAGAATTTTGGGATGCAGTTTGCCAACTAAACAACATTTACAAAAATGCATATATTAGGGGAAAGTGTGCATAAAAATGAATACATGAGTGAAAATAACAGGCAAAAAGGCATGAAATGATGAGAAATGGCTTGCAAAAATGTGCACCTTTGTCAAAACTGCCTACAAAAATGTGTTTATTTGGAGAAATTCGCACTAAAATGGTGGAGAAGTTTTGAGGATTTTTTTTTTAAAAAAATCACAGATCGCTGTAGAAATGTAGAGAACTGAGTTTAACATTGGAAAAAATGAGAAACTGAGAGAACTGAAACACAGATCTTTCCATCCCTATTCACAAGTAGTCTTTACTTAACTTAATGAGGACTGAATGAACCTCATGATGCAATGTGGATGCACATTTGCACTATGAGGGCTACTTAACCCATCAACCAGAGAAGATGACACAGATTTGCAAACAATAAGCATGTACTAGTGTACAGGTATACATGCAAATTTAGAAATAATTATTAAAATTTAAATAGAAATACAATGCATCTCACCATAGTGGGAAAGATTATAAGGCCAGGTAGCCTGTTACCTGCTCAGTCTGCTATCTGTATGAAAACTTGATAAACACTTTCTAGGCCCCTTGCCTCCTTTTCTATGGTTCTGGATCTTTAAACTGGATTTGGACATGACAGCCATTCAAATAGAGCAGCCTTTCCTAACCTTTGGGTCCCTAGCTGTTGGTGGACTACAATCCCCATCATTCCTGACCATTGGCCATGCTGGCTGGGGCTGATGGGAGTTGTAATTCAGCAACATCTGGGGACCTAAAGGTTGGGAATGGCTGAAATAAAAGATGCCTTCAAATAAAACAGGGATGGACAGAAGGTAGATCAGGACGTACTGGAAGATGTCTGTGTGATTTGCAGTAGACCAGCAAGGATTTGTTTAACAGTAGCAAGGCTTCTGAGATAAAGTAAGCTCGGAATGGGGAGAAACCAGGAGTGGATTTTTTATGATGAGATTGTGAGCTCATTTCTAGTACTGAAAACAAATTCCTGGGCTCAGCTCAGAGGCAGCCTGTTCCTTATACATATATGTTTGGCACCTCCACAAACTAATGCTTTTTTTGCACATCACTGGTTGATAGACCTTGTAGTTCAATTAATAAAACCAAAGTAGATTTTGCAAGAGAAATCTGTCTCTCCTGAAACATAGGACTGTTCTCTGACATTGTCCTCTGTTAAGGAGGTTACTTGGCCACCCTAATTTGTACCTCCATCAGTTGTGCACTTCAACATATGTGGGATAATCAGCAGCTTTTCTTTGAGATATTTCTTTAAGGTTTTGTTAGGATGTTACATTCACACAACAATAAACTACAACTTCTCACAAAATATAGCACAATGAAAAGAAATATATCTGTACTAACAGCTTGCATAAACATGAAATGGCATTTCCTTCCTTCTTTTATGAACTCCAGTGCAGCATCTTATGAGAGATCCCTCTCACCTTTCATCCACAAAACATTTCAAGCTCCATTTCCTCCAAAATGCTGATAACTGCCATTACCTGAACTAATTGAGAATCATTATCTGCTGCTCTAACTAAAGGCCTCCTGTGTTCTCTAAACCTCCTTTAATGTCTTCATGAGGAACAGCACACAAGGGAGGCAATTGGACTGTAGAAGGATCTGACAGCTAAAAATACAGATGACACCCAGGGGAGATTATTTAATTCATCATTACAGAACAAGATGACTGGGTCTTTATGGCATCATCTTCAAAATATATGGAGACTACAAACATCATCTCAGAGAAAAAGAGATGTGGTGCAAAGCTCCATGCCTCTTCACATAGTATGGTTCTGTTTAAGTATGTTGAGAAACACAAAGAAACCACATGATGCTTACAGGAGAATACCTAAGATATTTTAAGGGTAGGCCTCATTGTGGAAACATGCATCACGCAGGTACAGTATTTCTAAAACCATGATGGGCTGCAGTTTCCAGGCTGGAGCTAAACATGATGTGTAATTCATTTATGTATATCTGATTCTGAAAATGGCAGCTGTGCTCTAGTGCAACAGACCATAGGATCAGATCACAAAGGTAGTAGGAGGCTTTCAAAGCTATGAGCAAAGGCTTAGAAGAGAGGTGAGCAAACCTTTTGGCCCAAGGGCCACATGCAGAGGTGAATGGGCATTTGGGGTCCACCAGCCATTGGAAATGGCCAGTGTTGCTGGCAGGAGCCATTAATTCACACACACATTCAACACACACTCATTGATGCACATGCAAAACACATAGACACACACCCTTCCCTCTCATGCTAACACACAGACACATCCAGAGAGTGCACACACATGCATACACACTTCTTTAGGCTGCCTTGAGTTGCTCATAGGGGAGGGTTAAAGCCTCCATTCCCCAGTTTGCGTTTAAAAGGTTGCTGCTAGTGTGGGGACTGAGCTTGCCAGGTTCAATCCCTGAGACTGATCCTGTATCTTCGGGAGAAAAGAAAGTCAGCTAAGTGCAGGTGTTCTTGCAACCCTGTAATAGGAAAAACCACCAGGTGGAACTCTCCCTGCCCGCTGCACAACTTTTAAAGATACAAAAGACCTCTTGGAGGCTGGGCCTGGCAACCAAGAGGTTTTTTGTATCTTTAAAACTTGTGCAGGGGGGAGGGAGAATTCCACCTGGTGGTTTTTCCCATTACAGGGCTGCAAGAACACCTGCACTTGGCTGACTTTCTCTTCTCCTAAAGATACAGGATCAGTCTCAAGGATTGAACCTGGCAACCCTAGTGGGGACAGAGATCATAGTTGCATCCAGGGACGGCTCCAGGCAGGATGGGGCCCTTGGGCACCAGCGTGCCCTGGGTCCCTCCACTCCCCTTCCGCGATCCATGGAAACAGCCGTGGGAGGGATCGCAAGGCAGGAGATTCTGAGCCACCCACCATCCCATCCCAAGCCCCGCTTCACCTACCTTTCTGCTTTTTTTGCGGCTGCACGCACTGTGCGCATGCAGGTTTGCCATCAATCAAGATGGCAGCCGAGGTTTCCCTAAGGAGCTGAAGCCTCTGCCGCCATCTTGGTTGATGGCAGCAATGCACACATGTAGCATGCATGCATGCCATCAACCAAGATGGCGGCAGAGGCTTCAGCCCCTTAGGGAAACCTCGGCTGCCATCTTGATTGATGGCAAACTGCAAAAAACAGCGGAGAAAAAGGTAAGTGAAGTGGGGGGATGGCGGGCGGTTCAGAAGCTCTTGTCCCATGATCCGCAGCTCCTGTCCTGCTTCCATGGATTGTGGAAGGAGAGCGGAGGGCCCTCTGTAGCTCCAGGGGCCCTCGGGCCAGTGCCCAACCTGGCCGTCCTTTAGAACCGGCCCTGGCTGCAGCAAAATTGTGGGGAAGTGGAGGCTTCAACCTCCTCCCATCCCTTCATGAACCTAATGCAACCAAGATGGCTATTCCTACACTATTGCATGTGTGAAAATGCCTGTATTCTCCTAACCATCAAGAGAATATAGACACATAAACAAAATCATCCCAGTGTATTCCCGGCTAACAAATAGGTCTGCTAGAGGGTCTCTTTGACAAGGGAGGAGAGATCCTCTCTCCATGTCCCACCTCAACCCCAATGATCTGCTGCCCAGTCCTATGGTTATAGATGCTGCTTATTGATGCTTTCTTGTCTTTTAACTCTGGAGCTGGCCATTTGCGGACAGAAGATGCAATCCATGGGGCAGATTTGGTCCAGGAGATAAAAGTTGCCTCCCCATTGTTCAGACTGACATCAGAAGGACTCTATGTGTAACCATAATCATTACATCACAAAGACTGAACTCACATTCTAATAATCTCTTTAGTCACTCCACAAAGGAATGTGACAAATGTCATATGCAAAAACACCCCGAAAGAAGATTTGAGACTGCTGGTAGAAAAGGTTATATTTATTTAAATATAACAAATGGAAGATCTGCAAAATAAACCAATCAGATAAGTGTGTGTAGGTAGAGTCCAGTCAATGTATTTGAGGAAAGCACATACCTGGGCATATAAGCAGCCATATTCTTGGCTTCCCAGACAAGGAGAAAATTCTCCCTCCTTGTTTGTTGGGAGTAAAGCACCAATACATGTTACCTGAACCTGGAGGCAGGGGAGGGTATAGAGAGAAAGGCAATCTATTCTTCCCTTTGCTGTTGTTTGTTGTTTTTTCAGGCTTTACTCCTCTCCATTCTCCCTTCTCTTCCTGACTTTGTTCTCATTTAGTTAATAATGGCTACCTGTGCAGGCCACATGGCTGCTTCAGCTTGTATGACTTCACCTCTTTGTAGTAATAAACCTTAAGTTTCTTTATTCTTTCAACTACCAGTCTTAGCCTACCAGTTATCTTTACACTCCACAGCAATATGTATCTACAAAAAACACTGTTGCTAAGTGAACCTTGGGTATGTGGATTCAACATGCCCATCCAGGCCCAGCTGTTCACCAAAGTGTGCACACCAGGTCCCAAGGGCACTCAGAAGCTTCCTGAAGCCCAGGCTGTGGGTAATGATTCAAAACTGCCCCTTAAATTCACCCAATAGTGCTTTAGGGTGGCAATCAAATAGGGTCTTACTTTCTCTTACTTGCCCTCAGTGAATGCCAGAAGAGGTTGTCAGCTTGTGTTTGTTTGCCTTCCCCCACAAACACACACGAGCTCAAAGAGAGCTCTTTGCGTATCTTCCAAGACAATATTGGACCCCTCCACTGAAAGATGGAAACTATCAGCTCAATAAAGGGCCAGAACATCATGGTTGGTCCTAGAGAGGGGAACCTAAGCTTTCCCTGGGCCAAGATAAACTCTGCCCCAGTGTTGCTGTCCCCTAGTTTACACTAGCATTAGAAGGACTCTGTGTATACCTGCAATCATTACATGACAACAATTGAACTCAGGCTCTAGTGATTCCTTCTGTCACTCCATGAAACAATATGACAAATGTCATTTCTTGTCAATCCACCAGACTAAGTATTTTATGCAAATAGCATGCAGCTTTTGACCTTATATCAATATAGATTTTTACTGATAGCTAAAAAAACAACCCACCACATACCATGAAACCTTCAATATTCTGCTTGGTCTAGTATGTGAAAGTCTCTTTTGAACGTTATTCAGTATCCTTTGCTTAACATCAAACCAGAATCATGAAGTTCAAAAGCATTCAAGGGAAAAGCATTGAGCATCAGTATTGTAATTGGGCCCAGGATGGGACCAAGAGTGAATAATCCTTTGCTGGCATGGCACTGAATCAGATGAAGAAAGGGGGAAGGAATTTGCTTTAGTATCTTTTTTCCATTGTACAAGGAAGAAAGGTCAATGATTACAAATGAAATGATGCAATTGGACACATCAAGGGGTATCGTTTCCACTTGAGTTTGATCCTCTGTAAAGCTACCATTTTTTCATACTCTCCATTTGAACCTGTATAACAGGTACACTTCAAATTTCTCCATTTGCACAATAGTTACTGGTACTGTTGACCTTGATAGTCGTATTTCAGCATTTATGCTTCAGTTTCAGCTGCAGTGGGAAAGAGTGGTTATTAGAAAAGAAGGAATAAAGTGCCTCTGGTGTATCAGATCAGAGCAATAAAGTTATGGCTTTTTAAGAAAAAGATGGAACACCTGCATGTTTACATAAAACAAGCGAAAGGGTAGAGATGGGTGAATCTGTCAATTCTGGTTTCTTTCAGTTTATCATTTTTTAAATCTTAAATTCAGTTCTCCACATACCTGTAGCAATTTGCATTTTTTTTTTAAAAAAAGAAAATTCATCAGCATTTTAGTGTGAATTTATCCTAACACATATTTTGTATGCAGTTTTGACTAATAGCCAAGTTTTTGCAAGCTATTTTCCCTAACAGAATGCATTTTATAGGTTATTTTCACTATAATAATTTTATGCACACTTTTTCCTAATATATGCAAGTTTGTAAATGTTCTACATCACAAAATTCAAATGAGTGTGAATTTCAAAGGATGACTGTGTTCTGGGTTCTCACATTGTTTCAGAAAGCACAAATTTGATAGGTACACCTTTAAATGCAAACTAAATTTCCCTCCCATTCCTATGTAAAGGTATTATCTGAATGTATGTGTTGATTTAAAATGATGTTAAAATACCAAGTGAGGGAAAGTCACAATACACTTAAAGCCCACTGAAGTAGAGGGCCAAAGGTTTAACTGAAGCAATAACACAATCCAGGTCTCTATCATTCTCTAAGATGAATGGCCAGTGAAGTGGAATATATCATATAAGGAAAGATAAGTGTTTGGACCAAAGGCTAAACATACAACACAAAAGAGAGAATTGCTGGGATGTCTAGAACTTGAACAGGGATACAACCTTTAGCTGAGGCTGTGAGCTTGTGACTTGGGGTTAGAGTAGACCTGATGCAAAATGTGTCATTTTTAAAAATAAATGGCAGCTGTAGATGTGGGGGAGGGAAGTTTTCATTGGGGCCACAGCATACAGGGGAAGGGGTTTAACCTTGTACTCTCCATCTCCATCCTGTGTCACTGGCACTGATGGAGATTTTCCTCCTGAGACCAATAACAGCTTCCGGGTGAGGACTGATTATCATCATTTTGTCAGGACAGTTTATTCTCTGACACTGAGCTAAAGCTTCTTCCCCTTATCCAGTCTTATGAGCTTTCTTCACATAGAGAAGGAAGAAGAAGGTACAATGTATACAGCCTCTGGATCAGCCAAGGCTGATCTAAATAATAGGAGCCCAGCCTTACACTCTTCATGGTCAACACAGCAATATCTTAAGAACATAACATGAGCCCTGTTGGATCAGACCACAGGCCTATCTAATCCATATAGGGTTGCCAGGTTCAGGGCCTGAGACTGATCCTGTATCTTTAGGAGAAGAGAAAGTCAGCCAAGTGCAGGTGTTCTGGCAACCCTGTAATGGGAAAAACCACAGGGTGGAATTCTGCTTCCCCCCTGCACAACTTTTAAAGATAAAGAAGACCTCTTGGAGGCTGGGCCAGGACTGAGCCTTACGGTACCCCGCTCGTTATCTCCTCCCAGTTTGAGAAGGAACAATTGATAAGCACTCTCTGAGTTCTGTAGCCAACTGTGGATCCACCTGATAGTTGTGTAAATAATAAACATCTTTGATAGTTATGCTTACATAAATATTTCTTCATACTATGTCGTGATAAGTATCTGATTTCACACTATGGCTGTACATTATTTCCTCTGCATTTTAAGTGTGCTCTTTTTCTGTGCGGTGGTCATGGTTCCCCTCTGTTGTTTTCATCCTGAGGGGCAGATTAGGATGAGAGATGGTGAGTAGCTCATGGTCACCCAGTAAACTTTGTAGCTCATTTCCATTTTAAAAAATTAATTAAAACGATTTACATGCAGGCAAAGTTTATGACGTTGATCCACACAATACATTTAAAGCACATCCAACTTGCATTTAAAAGTGCATGACTTCCCCCAAAGAATCCTGGGAAGTACCATTTCCCCCTCACAGTTAATAATTCCCACCACCCTTAACAAACTACAGTTCCCATGATTCTGTGATGGGATTCATGTGCTTCAAATGTGTGTTGAATGTGCTTTAAATGAATGGAATGGATCTGCCCTATGTATACTGTGCATTCATTAGTGAATTGAAAAAAACCATATTAAAAGATACTTTTTTAAACAGGGAAGGGCTCTAGCTCAGTGGTAGAGCATATTCTTTGCATACAAAGATCCAAAATTCAATCTCTGGAAAAGACTATTGCCTGGACAGCAAATGCTAGTCCATATCATCAGTATTGAGCTAGATGGTACCAAATGCCCTGAGTCAGTATAAGGCAGATTCCTTTGTGTCTAAAAGAGGAAAGAGACCCAAGGGGCACAGTGACTCTGAACTTTATTTTATTTACAACATTTACAGATTGCTTTATTGTAAAAAAAAACCTCAAAGCAGTTTACAGAAGAAATTAAAACAATGAAATTATTGGCAAAAACAGTTAAAGACAGGTATTTAAAAACATTCAAAATAATAAAACCAATGAGTTACAAACAGATAAAAAACAGAATGGATTTTCCATACCTGGGTAGGTTTGTCTAAACAAAATTGTTTTTAGCAGATGCCAAAAAAAGTACAATGAAGGTGTCTGCCTAATGTCAATAGGCAGGGAGTTCCAAAGTGTAGATGGTGTCACACTAAAAGACTGATGTCTTACAAGAGCAGAACAAGTACTACGTGGCACCTGTAGCATGGAAATCACACCTTGAACTTGGCTTGGTAGCAAATCAGCAGCCAATGCAGATTTTGGAGCAGAGGTGTTATGCTGCTGGAGTCTCACTCATGTCAGCAATTGTGCCACAACATTCTGCACTAACTGCAACCCTCAGGTCAGGTTGTGCTGCATGGGGATTTTTGTGACCTTGGCTGACTAGCTGTCACAATTTTTTAAGTTTTGGTTTTTGGTTAGGAATCCTGATTGGTTGTGAGATGCAGAGTTTTCTGTTGTACTCATAGAAATCTTGTTGTGGTTAGTATGATATTGCATTTAGGAAATCATCACTGTCTTTTGTCCCCCCCCCATTTGCATTCATTTACCTTTAACCTCATCCCTTTACATCCATAGAAGCAACAGCAGTGGTTCTATGCACTCAGCTCAACTCCCTCAAACCCACTGACGATGCACCTTGTTGGTTGCATGACAATTTGTTTCTTGCCCAATAGTGGACATTTCAGGCAGGGGGTTGCCAACCTTGCTTGGATATGGATATCTTTGCAGAGGATCCCTAGTCAAACTTTACCAACATCACAATCCAAACAATATCTACTCAGAGGTAAGTCCTGTTGAGTTCTATGGGGTTTAATCCCTTAGTAAGTGTGTTTAGAATTGCAGCCTTCAGGGGCATCCATCTTTACTTCTGAGTGCTCTCATCTAACATCTCCACAACACTAGGCTCCTTTCTTCCTACAATGGGTTTCTCATGCGTGGCCTGGCCTGAGGGCACTTAAATCCTTCTTACCAGAAGCAAGTAGGCTAGATTAAATGTTCCCAACCCAGGCTCCCTAATCAGGTGAGAAGGAATGATCCCATCACTTCAGCTGGGCCCGGAAACACCCTCATTGAGGTAAGATTTCTATCTTAATTTCGAATCAGAGAAATGCTTTTGTTTGAATTGTATGCTCCAAGCAACTGTGGTGCTTAATGTATCATGCTTAATGACATCACTAGGACCCACCCCTGAAATTTCAGGGTTTGGGATGGTTCTAGCCTGGCAACTCTATTTATAACCCACCGGGTATAATAATCAGGCCTTAATTTTTCCCTGGTGTTTTCCCTCACACCTCCTTCAGGGCCTGCAGGAAGAGAACATCGCCGCCCAGGGAAGGAGAGTCTGCTGCTGCTGCTGCTGCGGGATCACCACCTCCACCACCCTTCCCTGTGGGACTTCTGCCTGGCAGACCTGCATCCTGCAGGACCAGGCCCCAGGTACCCAGCCAGCTGGGACTGATTGCTACCACCTGTCCCTCTCTGGAGGGATACATAAGCCGGCTGGCTGGGGTGGCCTGGGTGTTTGTTTGTTTTTTGTGTGCTGCTTTTTTATGATGTTTTAATTGGAAATTGGTTTTAAATTGTTTAGGACTGTGGTTTGTTTTTGTATATGTATATTATGTATAACCTTTTGTTATTGTAAGTCGCCTAGAGTGTCCACTAACCTGGACAGATAGGCGACCAATAAATAAATTATTATTATTATTATTATTATTATTATTATTATTATTATTATTATTATTATTATTATTATTCATCAACTTTCTTTCCCCTAACTCTCCAGCTGTCTACCTCACTGACAGTGGAGACACTGTCCCAACTGACTATAGCCTCCAGCCAATCAGAGTATGCCATTGCACAGACCAATCAAAATGAATTTACCTGATCCAAGCCACACCTAATAAATTCTCAAAGCAATCCCCTCTCTCCTCTCAGAACCTGTTACCAAGCAAGTACTGTTGAACAGGCTTGCAATACAATAACAGTGCAAAGCCTTGAACTTTGACAGTCACAGAGGTTACAGAATATTTTTTATTTCAAAACAAAAACAAAAACAGACATATATACAACATTTCTCAACAGTCATAAAACTGACAGCAGCCTCAAAATGCCTGAAATTCAGCAAATAGGGTGCTTGTCTAATCTCAGTCGGGAGGGAGTTCTATAGGCTTGGGCCCACAACACTGAATGTAGTTGGGAGGTGCAGTGCTTACCGCTGAAGGCTCTGTACCTTCTCAATACACGGGGACTGTCTGGAGATTGATCCACTTCTGATGCATGCTAAATTTACTTGTAACCAGAGGGAACTATGACTGTGTAGCAATCTGTTTCCACTTCCATTTGAAGAACTCTGGCTTTCTGCTTTAAAAAAATAATAATGAAGAATTTGAACTTTTCGCTCAGTAGGTCAAGATATTAAAAAGTAAAGGATGGAAATAAGAGTCAAGGAGAGTAAAGGTTATAGAGATTATAGAAAAGTATTATGGGATTTATTAAATGCCTTATCCATAAAATACGCTGATACTTTTAATCTGACAAACCTCTGCCCTTTTTCTGCCCTAGCAGCCATAGAATCATAGAATAGTAGAGTTGGATGGGGCCTATAAGGCCATCGAGTCCAACTCCCTGCTCAACGCAGGAATCCAAATGAAAGTATGCTGACAGGTGGCTGTCCAGCTGCCTTTCAAATGTCTCCAATGATGGAGAGTTCACTGCTTCCCTAAGTAATTGGTTCCATTGTCATACTCAGGGCTGGTTCTAAAGGGTGGCCAGGTGGGGCACTGGCCTGAGGGCCCCTGGAGCTACAGAGGGCCCTCCGCTCTCCTTCCATGATCCGCGGAAGCAGGACAGGAGCCGTGGATCATGGGACAAGAGCTTCCGAACTGCCCACCATCCCCCCGCTTCACTTACCTTTTTCTCCGCTGTTTTTTGCAGTTTGCCATCAATCAAGATGGCGGCCGAGGTTTCCCTAAGGGGCTGAAGCCTCTGCCGCCATCTTGGTTGATGGCATGCATGCATGCTACATGTGTGCATTGCTGCCATCAACCAAGATGGTGGCAGAGGCTTCAGCCCCTTAGGGAAACCTCGGGTGCCATCTTGATTGATGGCAAACCTCCATGCGCAGTGCGCGCAGCCGCAAAAAAAGCAGAAAGGTAGGTGAAGCAGGGGGGATGGGATGGGATGGGATGGCGGGCAGCTCAGAAGCTCCTGTCCTGCGATCCCTCCCGTGGCTGTTTCCGCAGATCGTGGAAGGGGAGCAGAGGGGTCCAGGGCACGCTGGTGCCCAAGGGCCCCGTCATGCCTGGAGCTGCCCCTGGTCATACTGCTCTAACCGTTAGGATGTTTGAAAATCTGGTTTCCTGCAACTTGAGCTCATTATTCTGTGTCCTGAACTCTGGGATGATTGAGAAGAGATCAAGTAGTTGAAAAGTGTTGTCCTATCTCCCCTTAGTCCAGTACAGTGGTAGTGGTGGTGGTGTCAGAATTATGTGGATTTCTGCCCATCCCTGCCTGCAGCCTGTTGCTTGCCTCACAGTGTGATGCATCCTCTTCTTCCTCTATGGTGTGGCTCTGTTGGGGAGGGTGTTGCCACAGCCTCTGCTGTACCATTGGGCTGGGGGGGGCTGCTATCCTGCCTCCTTCTCCATGGTATGGAGGTGGGTGGGTGCTGGGTGGATTGGCAGTGCATCGGTAGCAGCGGGTAGATTCCATTCCTAGACTAGACCTGGGGTGGGAACCTGTGGCTCTCCAGAAGCTGTTAGCCTCCATTTCCCAGCAACCCCAGCCAACATGATCAATACTCAAGGATGATGGAAGCTATAGTTCAACACCATCTGGGAGGCTGCAGGTTCTACCGCCTTAATCTAAACTAAACAATGATTTGCACCCTTGCCTCCCTGGCCTAAAATCCCCCATTTCCACTGATACTACACAGCTTCTCCTGCTCCCAGACCCTCTTCTAGGTTCTGCCCTTCTTCTGCAGTATTGCTCCACCATCTTTGATTTCTTTGGTGGGTTTTCTCAGTTCCCTGTTTATGCCTCATTTCATATGTGCGGGACCACAATACCTGGTGGAACGCCTCCCCCGATATGAACCCACCCGTACACTACGCTCTACATCGAAGACCCTCCTCCGGGTACCTACCCATAGGGAAGCTCGGAGGGTGACAACAAGGAAAAGGGCCTTCTCAGTGGTGGCCCCCGAATTATGGAACAATCTCCCTGATGAGGTACGCCTGGCGCCAACATTACTATCGTTTCGGCGCCAGGTTAAAACTTTCCTCTTTTCCCAGGCATTTTAGCAATTTAGCATTTTAGTATGTGTTGAAAAACTGTCTTGACTCTTCTGGGTATTTTATAATTTTAAAGTTTTTTAAAAGTTTTTAAATTTGTTTATATGTGACCTATTGTATTTTTATGTTTGACTGTTGTGCACCGCCCAGAGAGCTTCGGCTATGGGGCGGTATAGAAATTTAATAAAATAAATAAAATATAAATAAATAAATTGAGCTTTCTCTTGCCATAGCTCCTGTCTCCTTTCTCTCCCTATAGGACCTTGAGGTTCCGTCAGAGCCTGTCAATTCAGTTTTCTCTCCAGCATTCTGACAATATTGTTCCCTGAGCATTTCCACTTGGTTAGAGGAGAAGGGGCAATGGGACAGTGATGCCCTTTCCATCAACCTAGCTGGGACCTTTTGGTTCTTCCTTTCTCAGAAATGTGTCCATCAGCAGCTATTCCATCTAGCTCCTTCAGAGAAAGAGAGAAGTGAGGCAGCTCAGGTAATGTCAACTGCCGTTTGGCTCCTCCTCTCTCAGAACCGCCTCCGTCACACCTGGCTGAAGCAGATGGAGAAGTGACACAGTGAGATGCCCTCCACTGGTTTGGCTGGAAACAACTGCCATTTGGCTCCTCCCCTCCCAGAACTGTCTCTACAGCAACCATTCCATCTGGTCATTAT
Source organism: Rhineura floridana (assembly GCF_030035675.1). NCBI lineage: Eukaryota > Metazoa > Chordata > Lepidosauria > Squamata > Rhineuridae > Rhineura > Rhineura floridana. The sequence goes on along the minus strand of NC_084486.1, from coordinate 32,063,586 downwards.
GCAATTTCATTATGTAATCAGATGAAAGCATTGATACCCAAATAAGCTTGTTTTCCTTCTCCCTCTCAAATCCCCTTTCGTATAACATCTCTGAAACTGTAAACTGTTAGTATCAAATGTAAACCACCTTGAGTGCTTTGTCACAGAGGTGTTATAACAATGAAGGAAATAAATACAGATATTTTACAGGGGTTTTCCCGAATTGGAATATTCACACAAGATGAGCCAATCAATGCAAGAGACTTCACAATGATAAGCACAATACAATGTAGATATCACACTGAATTTCCCCTCCAGTCCTGTTAATTTCTAAATGACGACTCTTTGAGTAGGCTGACAGTTAATAGCAGTTTAGAGGCAATCCCTATCATGCTAACCTGCTTTGGTCTGTTCTGTTTCCTTGAGCAAACAGAGAGGTTCAGTTGTTGGGCCTGGAACTGAAGATTTCTCTGCTAATCCTTTCCAGCCTGGTGGGTCCACCTCAAAACTGTAGCAGCAATATGGCATATCTCCATGTCAGTAGACGTTCAGGTCTAAATGAACCCCTTGGGCACTTGGCAAACTCTTCCTTTCCACAAAGGGCAGGGATTTGTAGAACTGGGTAAGCTGAAAGGAAACTGCAGCAATGTTGGATGATATAGTGTGGACCAGGTAGATATAACCCATCGCTATTTGCATAGTTTCTCAGTGAACTAAATATAACCATCTGTGAAAAAAGATAGGTTCCAATAGGTGGAATGAAACAACTGTCATGTAGAAGGTGGATTCAAGATAATGCCTTTGGAACGTGAAGGCAATATGTTTGGACAGAACATCTGTGCTGAAGCATCTGGTAGCAGTGGCTGTTTGTATTGCAGGAATGTTGTTTAAATATGACAGTTAAGAGAGAACAGGAGGATAATTTGCAGTGCCAGACACACAGATTGCTTGATGGATGGTGTACAGAACATTTTCCAGACAGATCAACTAGGGAAAGCTCTTCAGCTTAAACTACATGTTATATTTGGTTTCATGCACAGAATCTCCAGTGGAGAACTGGTCTGCATTTTAAAGTGAACTGACCTAATTTGCAGTCCCTGGACTAATCCATGGATCGGTACATATCCAGATTTCTCACTTCTCTGAATTTTGCGATAGAATTCTTAGTTAAAAACAAAAGTACCAAAATTAATTTAAAATGAATGTTTTTAGAATACAATACATCTAGAAATGCTAACACAAAGATAAACTATGTACTGAAATACATATTTCGTGAGACAATGCACATTTGAATATGAATTTTGATACTGATTTTTTAAAAGCACAGATTCATGCAGAAGTGAATGAACACATGTGAACTTGACTTGGACTAGAAATAGACTCATCCAGCCATTCCTAACGATAACTGCATGCAGTGATCTTTGAAGAGAATTTGGCAGCTCTTCTTTAGGTGAAAGCTCTGAAGAAGTTTTGATAGAGGCCAAATTTTCCAGAGATTGCTGGATTCCTATATTTAGGAATATAGCCTCAGACTGAATCAGGTCAGTGGCCCATCAAGCTCAGTATTGTCCCCACTGACTAGCAGTGGCTCTTCAGGGTTTCAGACAGGAGTCTTTCCTCCCCTTATCTGGTGATGCTAGGGTCTTAATCTTTTTTATGCAACTTACGTACTGCCAACTTACAGCTCTTCCCTTAGTCAAAGCATTTCCACAGAACAATTCAGTCCATTATTTATGGGAAGACATATTGCATCTCTTTGCTTTCAATTTAAAGTAGCTCTACTCTGCGTAGCCCTTCAACATACCCAAGAGATATAAAAAATGATTACTTTAAAATGTATTTATACAGAAGGTATTTTTGATCTTTATGTCATCCCTGCTTGGGGGAGTTTGGCTGGGGAGTTCTAGAGAGAACTCTAGGCACCTACGCGATGGAGCATGGAGTGCAAAATAGATGAATCCTTCTTAATAGTACAACAGGAGTGGGCTCTGAAGCACATTATTTACTTCAGTGGTCCTATTACTATATGCCTCATTACATCTACAGACTGAACTAGCATTTTGAATGCTCCGGTAACAGTGGGAATGCTTGCTTCCATGCCAATGCATGATTACCGGTCATCATAAACAATGGTTTTCCCAGTATTCCAATATTGATTCATCCATCTGTGTACGAAGGGGAGAAATACCGTGAAAACAACACAAACAGCAAAGGGCTATTGGTAAAACCATCCTAAGTTTATGAGAAAACTCTCTATCCCTCATTGCACACTTCTTATAAGGGTTCTTTTTTTACCACGCCACACAGATGAAAGTATTGCCATACTTGAAAGTTTGCATCTATCCTGGCCACCCTCCTGTACTGAGGCTGCGGGGAGGTTTGGTGACAATGACGATCTGCATCCCAAACTGATGTGCTCAGAAGTACATCCTAGTACTCAGCATGACAAGTAAGTGTGTATAGGATTGTAATCTTAGGTTGCAGAAATCTGCAATTGTTTCAAGAAAAATGAAAGTAGCTTGAGCAAGAGCTTTTGCTTCCTATGGCATACTCATGCTACTTTTGTGCCGCTGTAGCCTTAGGACTGGCCGATGAAAAGTGCAGGTTTGGAGCATAGTATAAAAAGAAAAAGATTGCACATGCACACCACACATTTAGAGCACATTACTTCCCCCAAAGAATCCTGGGTACTGTAGTTTGTTAAGGGTGCTGGCAACCATAGCTCTGTGAGGGGTAAGCCACAGTTCCAACGACTCTTGGGGGAAAGTCATGTGCTTTAAATATATGATGTGTATGGCTCTAAAGAAAAGCCTGTTTACCAGAGATGAAAGCAGGTGAATGTAGACACCAGGGAACCACTTAACTGTCTCAGGGTAAAAAGTATCCTTAAAATCATGCTGCGGGAATATAACACTGTATGGAGCATGATTCTTTTATACATATCATATGTAAAATTTTCCACTTAATTAGTAGAGAAGGAAGGATGTGTCAGTTTTGGTTCTCTCAGTTTCTCATTTTTCAAATCTTAAATTCAGTACTCCACATTTCTGCAGCAATTTGCAAGTTTAAAAAATCCTCATGAAAATTCTGCAGCATTTTAGTGTAAATTTTCCCCAATAAATACATTTTTGTAGGCAGTTTTGAGTAATGTACACATTTTGCAAGCAATTTTTCCTAATACAATACAGTTGATACAGAGGTAGAGGCGGGAAGGGGAACTAAAACATGCAATGTTTTTACAGTAGTCACATGCCATCAGGAATTGGGATGGTAGGAAAGAGGTCGAGCTACTTAGCTTGGCACCTGCAGGAGGAGAAAGAGGCTGGGACTGGGAGTGGGGAACCTTAACATACAGTGTTTTCTCTATCTTCCCCAACCACACCCCCTCTTCCCTGGCCACACCTATCTCTAGCTCAGCTTTCCCCCCTCCTTGAGTGTTTTTGCTTGGCTGGAATGTGTCCTTGAACCCTGATGATGTTTCTTGCTTGCCTGACGGAAAATTGAGAAGGGTATGCATGTATGTGTAACAGCTAGCCTACTGTACAAAGGTATGATTCACATTTGTTGCTCTGCCTGCTTTTGCATATGGCCCACTGCAACAGGCATGTAGCTCCTGGAAGGCTGACTAGAAGTGAGTACAGCCCTCAGGCTGAGAAAGGTCCCCACCCCTGGATTGCACCCTAAATCTTCAACGAGCAGGAACATTTGGCAGCCCTGGATGATTTGCTGGATATCTGTAACTGGATACATCTCATTCACTATTTTTGCTTGTATTTGTTTTGCACACACAGTGCTGAAACCAATGGGTGACCATCATTCATCCTAAAAAGATCCAGAGAACCACCTTGAGTCTATTTCTTTGGGGCTCAGACAATCCCAATGGTTTCGGGTTGTCGGTGTGTCTCATTCAGCACCACTGCTATAACCATTTTGTCAAGGCTATATAGCACAAAGGAGAGATCTGTTCCACTTAAAAAGCCTGCTCCTAAGCTAGGGTGTTTCAATGATGTGCAGCCTAGTCCAATGTTTTTTAGTGCAGAAGTAGGTCTCCCTGAGTTGAGCGGAATTTGAGCCCATAGGACTGAGAAGACTTGAATATATGAAGCTGTTCCATACTCAGCCAGACCATTGGTCCATCTAGGCTAGTAGGCTTTGTCAAAGATTCCCAAAACCTTTACCAAGGGTTTTCCTTAGTTCTGCTACCTGAGATCCTTTAATTCAGCGATGCAGAACCTACAGTCCTCCAGATGTTGTTGGACCAGATGCAATCCCTGAACGCTGGCAATGCTGGCTGCTGGTGATGGGAGATGGGATGCAACAACATCTACAGGGCCACAGGTTTCCCAACCCTGCTTTAACTGAGAATGTGGGGACTGAACCTAGGGGTTTGTGCAGGCAATCACATGCTCTGTCACTAACCTGTCTTGTCACTAAACTACCTTCTTTTATCTTGGAAAACTGTTCCTAACAAAGTAGAGCCTGGAAAAACTCTTGCCACAATAGAAGGTATTACCTTTGAGGCACCACAGAATTCCTTGTTCTTGAGGAAATTAAACATCCCTTCTCCATTTTTTGTAATAAATTCTAAAAGAATTTAAAGTAGGTTTTATACCAGAGAGTGGGCTACCACTCGCATGTTCTGCTTGTGGGCTTCCATATAGGCATTTGGGCCGGCTGCTGTGGGAACAGAAGGCTGGGCTAGATTGTCCTTGGTCACATACAGCAGTACTCTTCTTGTGTTCTGAACATTAAAATGTAACTTAAAAATAAATAAATCAAATACTAGTCAACATATTCATTTCCAAAATCTAATTATTACAGCTGGAACTGAGAGCCAAATCCATCAGTAGACACCATCAGTAGACACCTATCAAAATCAACCCTTCTCTAATGCTTCTTTGATGATATTCAAAGATAAAATTTTATATTGACAAGGATAAACCTGTGATATAAAAACAACTCATTGCCATGCTATTTAACAAAATCCACAGTATAATACTGGTCAAGCATTTGATTTTTGTGCAATTAAAAAGTATAGCTTCAGAATGTGTTGCGTATATTCTGCCATGATGGCACACATTGCAACATCATGCATCATTATACTCATTCCTTTGTTTAGCTAGATTCACATTTACCTGTGTTTTCATCTGCTGCAACTTTTTAAAAACTGCAGGATGGAGCTAAAGGGAGCATCTAAAGCTGCTGATGGCAAGAGGAGGAAATGGCTGTGCAGTAAGTGTTGTCGTTGAGCAATGCTTCCTATATAGTTACTTAGATGTAAGCCCCTCGGAACTCAAACTGGTTTACCTGAGTAATTGGTTCACAGTTCCTTCAGCAACTAAAGGGGTACAGCTATCAACATCTGACCATACACAAAGATGGTGGCGATTTATGCTTAGACATGCTGAATGCACATCTGCACAAACTTCAAATTAACTCATGATCAAAATCTCGGTTTAAATTATGAGATTACAATTCACTGCAGAGAGACCCAGGCTCGCTACACATCTGCTTATTTTCGAACCTATTAAAATTCAACCTCTGAACTGACCAATTACATGTTTTGTTGGCATTACTAATCTTTGCTAAGACTAATTAGATATACCTTGATCTTGATCGACCTCCAAAAAGTTTCCCATCTTGCAATGGGAATGCCCACCCTGGGCTCCTAAGATCTGGGGCTGGTTTGTACTTAAAGATACATCTCACCTACAAGCAACAGTTCTACAGGGACAGTACCTGAAGTTCTAATTCATGTGATCCTGCTCATAGAATTACTCAAAAATGTTATATGGTGAAACTACTGTGTTGTAACTTTCCTTTGTATGTGATCATTCAAATATTTACTCCATGAGTAGAAAATGTTATATTAGAACTGACTGCAAAATTATTTATTGCTCCTTAGTACTGAAAATTTCACATACATTTAAAATTCAGCAAAGTTTCAGAAGTCAAACTGACTCTTAGAATTTTCACAATTCCCTTTTGAAAGTTGACTTCAATGGAGATATACATATATATGTGAAAATTCAACTATAATGGTGTGATGGATCTATCAACATTTTGTAAAACGATCCTTTTTTAATGCAATAGCTACAGTTTTTTTTAAAGTGCATCAGCATCCATAATTGAGAATACAGGGAGGGGGGTACAATTTAATTTTAGCAAACAAACTCAGGGTAGGATAATTGCCTTTCAATGTCTGTCTCTTCCCACATACATTTTCCTTTCATCTATAGCAATATGACAGTGCACAGGTCATGCTAGGGTCCCTAAAGATGTTTGGGCAGGGTTTGCTCGTCTATTATACACTATTAGATGAACATTTTCACTTCCAACCTGTCTCCAATAGCTACCCCCAGTGTGCAATCTATTCCACAACATTCCAGTTGTGTGTAGTGACTGATTCAAGACATTTCTGCGCATGGGTGCTATGTGACTTGCCCCAAACTTGTGCATCAAAACACCAACATTCTTTCCTGTCCTGACATGTCTCTGTATGCCTCCTGTATGGGGGACCCTGTTTGCTGATGTCTTATACACACCAGTGAAATTGCTGTAGCATATACATTGCAAGTTATTAAAACCATTGCAACAAAAAATATTGAAATGCAAATTCCCTCTGAGGAAGCAGCCCGCCTAGTATCAGCCAGTAAATAAACCACAATGACTTTCATTGTTATGCTTTCTTAGTGCTCTCTGTGGGGAAAGTAAAGTCCACTATAATTCAAGGAAATAGAGTATTAAAAATAAAATTTGTATAGAAAATGGATGCCTTGGGTGTATTTTCATAGAAACATACCTTACTAACCTTAGATCCTGGCAGATCCAGTTTTTCATCCCAAACTACAGAGCCATGCATTTTGGCGTTCATTGCAAGTGTTTACAGAATCAATACACAACTGGATTATAATTTCTCTTCCTTGCTTTTTCTCCTCCTCAACCCCATCCTCCCTCCCTCTCTCTCTCTCTCTCTCTCTCTCTCTCTCTCTCTCTCTCTCTCTCTCTCTCTCTCTCTCTCTCTCTCTCTCTCTCTCTCTGGCAGTCAATCAGCATGTATCTTTAACATTGTGCCTTGATAGTTCTTGGTTTCTGTTTTTAAGACTGAGAAAGAAAACATTGTAATAAACAGTAGGTGAAAACTGGATAAGGCTAAGAAAATAGAGTTCAGTATAAGAGTGTCAGTAGAAGAAGCACCACATGATATTCTGTTACAGATTTCAGAGCCATAGGTAAGTAGTGGTTAGGGTTTGAAGACAAAGCAGCCTTTTGAAATGTGACTAACGGTGCAATCAACACCACACAATCCTAGAGAGACATGCAGCACTAACCTCCCAAGTCTGCTCAGAAGTAAATCTCATTGAGTTCAGTGGGGCTTACTCCCAGGAAACTACACAATAGACTACAGCCTTACTCTCAAGCCAGTCCAATTGAACACAGTGGGAGTCACTTCAAAGATTAAAAAGCAGAGGATTAAGTTGCAAGGCCACATTTTTGCATCATTATGATGAAGTTGCCTCTGATTCTTTCACCGCCATGGGGCCCCAGGGAACAAAGGTAATACTTGTAATCTGATAACTACAATTCCAACAGTGTGATCTAAAATAATGTGAGCATCAAGTCCAAGTCACATTTGCAGAATGATTTTCAAAGCAAAGTGAACTGCATAAAGCATGACACATCATATTTGTCATACTGAGTTAGACTTATCATCGTTCAAGTTACATCCTTGAAGCAAGCATTATGGCCAAGACTCCCTCCACACCTGTCATGAATGGGAATTGGAAGTCGCTGTGTGGCCCAAGGAACCTTTACTGAAGCCAAGAACAGAGTCTTTGTCATGTCCTTCTAAAATGGTACTGCAGATGTGCTCCAGTGTCAACGTTTTCAGGGCCTTTCCCCTCTATGTTCTTTGCTTCAGAGATTGGGCCATTAGTCAAGTTTTCAACTGAAGAGATTTTCCTCTTTGCTGCTGACCTGCTTGCTGTGAGGTTTTGTGTGCATGGAGATGCCCATTTTCCAAAACAGTAGGAAAGTCCATTACTGGTTTTTTTCGTTACAAATCTACAGCCTGATTGATTTCTTAATTGTTAGGGTTACTTGCATGACTTGGTGGTGTCAAGAGTCTACAGAATTTCTGAGACATTTAAATCAGTGGGAACCCTGGGTTCTCTACAGACCTCTTCCTTATTGTTCACTGCTACTGACCTTTGCCTTGTTAAAGATACTTGGAAAAGGAAGTATAAAAATCTTTAGTATCTATGTTAATTGTAATCAGTAGGTTTGACAGTTGTAGTTTTAGCTCACTCTCTAGAAGAAAGTCAGATATTCAACTTCAGTGCATGAAATATATTGTTGGTTGCTACATAGTGTAAACTAGTACTGTGCCAAAAACTTTCTTCCAGTTTCTCAAAAGCTTTCTTCCTCCACAAAAAAGGCTTCCATTTTTCTGCATCGTTTTTAGGGCTCTTAAGAATTTCTTTAGAATTTTGGTAGCTGTAGAGTTTTGAGATTATCTTATTGTTGTGAGGTGGTAAAGGATGGTGTATGTGTTTTCTTTCCAGTCAGCATTTCTCCGACATTCTGCAGCCTTCCCAGCTGCCCACACTCCTGATCTGAAAATTCTCTATGGGAGGAGTTAACTCATGAAGTCTCCCCCTGGGCTTTGACTGAATGGGCATCCACGAGGGCTGCAGAATGCAGACTACTGAGGAGATGATTTATAGAATGAAAGGAAGGATACTCACAAACACCTCTCTGTCACCTCAGAAGTAATCAAAAACCCTGCAACCCACTCATGAACATCTGAACAAAATTTTATGTCCCCCTTGATAATTTTCAAATGGAGTTTCTTTTCTCATAGAGAATGGTAAAAGAAAAATGCCAGAGAAATTTTCAGCATAATCCAAATGTGAATGTTCCTCCTCCTATGTAAGTTTGGGCTATCCATGAATGAATGACTAATACTATATGTACTTAGCAAATGTTACACATTTTATTGTATTATATAAGTGTTCATGATGTATGCATACGTGTTCTTTCTGTGTCAAATACTCATGCATCTTCTTCCTTTATAAGAGGCATAAGTAGAAGCTCTGTCTTTTCTCTATCAATTGCCTCAACATTTTTACAATATTGTCCTCAGATGTATACTAGTCTTTGTGCAACATGAGTCAATTGTAAATGGTGTGAGTGAGGAATGAATGTTTAGCTTAGAAAAGAACGCTCTGCTACCAGGAAAGTAGCAACAGGCAATGTTAGCTTCATCACAAAGTCGAAACAAAGCAAAACAAAACTGGCTTGAAAACACATGTCAATGCCTGAGATGCCTAATTTCCTCAGAACTACAAGAACAGTGCCCAGCCAGGCTGTTGTAAGTGTGTCCTCAGTCCAGAAGAACACATCAAGATAACCACATATCTGATCACTGGTGTTACAGGACTAATGTGTCTCCGACCATGTGCTGACAGCTTGTAGCCACGATAACAAGGACTGTGAAACCAAGAAAATTGAGCAACTGATCCCATGATAGAAAAGGAGAAAAGAGTGTAAGCGCCTGGGCAGACGACAGCATCTTTTGCGCAAGAAGGGAGGAGGAATGGGGGAGATATTCAGTTTGGATCACATTTTATTGCAAAGCTTCCTAATTTGCACATCCCAAAACACTAAGCAAAGTGAAAGACAGCGATTCTTTCAAATTCACACTTCTTTGAATTTTAAGGTGGTGTTCTCCAGCCAGAGGATGTCTACAAAAATGCATATATTGGGGAAAGTGTGCATAAAGTTGGTATAGACCAGAATTCTGCTTACTTTGGATTTGAAAGTGGACTTTTGAATAGTATGCCTGCTTGCTTGGCTTGCAAAGTGAGCAAGCGTACCTGAGACCACAGCAGATTTTCCCCAGCACTAGATTTTTATTTTACAATAGGCGTGTGGCATGCAAGCCCTGCCTGAAGCTGATGCCACTGGGCACATTGCCCTGCCCTGCCCTGCCCTGACCTACTGAGCCTAGCCAATTTCTGCTGTGGTTCCAGAGTCCCCCACTGCTGCTGCTGAGCCCTGCTGCTGTTTGCCCCACAAAAGGACACAACCGCCTCTATCTTGCCCAGCTTGGAGGAGCTGCTGCCACCACACCACTCTTTCCTTCCACAAAATAACAATCAGGAAAGGAGAAGGAAGAGCCCCCCCCACCCTGGGTGGAAGGAAAGAGTGCTGCTCTGGCAGCAGCGGCTTCTCCAAGCTGAGCAATCAGATCAGATAAATTAAGAGGTTGGTGGAAACAAGCAGTCACGGGGCAGAATGGCCTGCTGTTCCACTGGAAGTTGAACAGATCATGATGCACAAGTGGATCCTATCCCTAGCATAAAGATGCATATAAGTTAAAGTAACATTTAAAAAATTTCATTGGGAAAAAAATTGCAAATTGATGCACAAATGTGGAGAACTGAACTGGGAAAAAAGGAAACTGAGAGAAAATGAAAGTGACAGATTCTTCCATCCTTAGATGAGACGCACTAACTCTATCTCAAGCAGCATGAAGCATCTGATGCCACAGCCCCACTCCTAATTTTCCCCTCCTCTTTCTCACTCAAAACTCCTTAGATGAGCCATCTACCAGTCACAGCACCTGTGCCTTATAACTATACCTCTGTAGACAGTGGTGTTCCTGCATGTGCATGTTCAGTGTATGTGTGCGTGTGCGTGAGAGAGAGCTCTTTGGTTTTCTGAACAGTATTCAATAAACTTATGTTCTTATGTTTTCCCCAATATAAGAATCTTGCCAGTTTTGTTGTTGTGGTTCTCTTTCAAGCTTAGACTTTATGCCCAACACAAACCAGAAACTAAAAGGGAATTAATACTGTAGGGGTGGACTAAAATTAAAACAAAGCATAAGAATAATTGCATGCAAAATGAGGTGGTGCTCAAATTCTGATGTTTTCACTGCTGTTAGACATCAAGAAAAGACCCTTTTTGGACTTTTTTTCTGTCAGAGTTCTCATAATATGTTGAAATTCATTAAAAATCAGCCATGTTCACAGAGTACCTGTAATCCTGTTACTGACCTTGACCCATATTCTGACCTTCATCTTCTGCAGTTTAAAAGTTAAAAAAATGCCTGGCTGATTTTTAATTAATTTAAGAAATTTAGCATTGAACTCAACTGTCAGTGTTCTAAAAGCCAGACTCACAGCTGCTTGGCTTGCCTAATTGGGGCCACACCCTCACCAGACCTTTATTTCACTTTAGACAGTCATGGCTTCCCTTAAAGAATCCTGGGAAGTGTAGTTTGTGAAGGGTGCTAAGAGGAGACTCCTATTCCCCTGATAGAGCTCCAGTGGCCAAAGTGGTTTAACAGTCAGCTGCTCTGATTGAACCTCTGTGAGGGAAACAGGGTATCTCCTAGCAACTCTAAGCACCCTTCACTAACTACACTTCCCAGGATTCTTTGGGGAAAACCATGACAATCTAAAGGGAAATAAAGGTTTGGTGTGGATGTGGCCAGGGACAGCTTTGGTTTAAATTTGGGTGGGAGGCTATATGTGCATGCTGTAGAATAAAAATGTGGGGGAAACCCTGAAAAAGAATGATACTGTCCACAATGTTTTCCTTTTAGAAATGAAAGGAGCTTCCCCTCTGTCCAGTGCCCACCCATCCATCCCCTCCCCTCTCCCTTCCTCCCTCCTCCTCCCCTTCCTGCCCCTCCCCAGGTCAGTTTTACCTATCCTAAGCATCATTGTACAGGAGTAAATCCCACTGAACTCAAAAATCATGCAAATGATCAAACCTGCCCTCCCTCCTCCTTCCTATCCCTTCCCTCTTGCCCTTTCCCTCCCCCTTCCTTCACCCCTCCCTTCCCCTCCCCATCCCCTTCCAATACCCTCCTTCCCCCCTCCTCCTTCCCCTCCCCTCCCCTCCACCCACCCCTCCTCCCCTCCACCCACCCCTCCTCCCCTCCACCCACGCCTCCTCCCCTCCACCCACGCCTCCTCCCCTCCTCCCCCATGGTCAGTTTTAACTATCCTAGGACTATGACCTGGGAGACCCCAATCCTGAAGGAATGTGTGACAAACTCCTCCTCTGGGAAACCTGCCTTTGTCAGGTATAGCCTAAGCACCGCTGTGAATTGGTGCCTTATGAGGGGACAGCCATCCTCATGAATAAAGAACAGCCCTGAGTTTGGAGGGCGGAGGCAGAGATAAACCTTGGTGTCAAGAAGTGGGCAAGAACCCCCTTTTGGAGCTGGCCTGAGTGAGACCACTTGGTCTGTTTTTGATTTCCAAATGGTCACTGACAGCTTGCACTTGGAAACCATGACATCATCCCAACAAAGGGATACAGCCAAGGTATCTCCCTTAGCTGGCACCGTGAACTACCCAAACCTCAGGGCCCCAAAAAAAGCTAGTATAAAAGCTGCCTTGGACAGCGCAGCTTCATAGCTAACCCAGCATACCCTGTGCAGTTGCTCCACTATGTGAGAAACAATGTCATATGTGATGGGGTGTTGGCAATCCTTTCTAGGTGGATCCCTCCTCCACCATCCTTCAATGGCTCTCTGTGCCCTGGCTGAGTTGCAGAGGTAGGGCTAATCCCGTGCTGTAAAGAGGCCGGCTCTCAGCAGACTGGAGCCTTTAAAGGCCCAGGCCTGGTGTTGCCCCTTGGCTGCTCTCACGAGACTGCCTGGGATTGTTGGCAATCCCGTGAGAGCTGGGCACAGACAGGAGGATACTATATCCTCCTGTTGCTGTCTGGAGCATGTTCCACCCCACAATTAGCACCCCGAGCCAATGTTCGAGGCTCGGCTCCCACACACTCTCTGGGCTCTGCTACCCTAACCCCACTCAAATTCCAGCTTTCAACAGCTGGCAACTTAATAGCTGGGGAGACATCAAACTGAGCACAGTACTCCAGCCAGGTATGGCAGCCCATCAGAAGCTTAATAAACCTTAGTTTTCCCCTTTCTTTCCCCCCTTTTTGCTATCTGCCTGAAATTAGGAAGCTGCCTTATGGCAAAGCAAATCTTTGGTGCATCTAGCCCAATACGGTCTATATTGGGGTTCCTGAACTGTGGTTCATGGACCACCAGTGATCTGTGAGCTTCATTCAGGTGATCTGCAGCATGTCTGCATTAAACATTCCCATTGATCTTAATTGCTTCTTTTATTTGTTGTATTTTATTGTATTGTAATTTGCATTCCATAGGATTCAAATGGTAATACAATAAAATATAATATAAGAAATAAAAGAAGCAATCAAAATACAGTTTTAAAAAATCATACAACACCTAGCACATCTACAGCAGGCAGAAAAATCATAGTCTGCCAAGATCATCAACAATTTTCAAGGGGTCTGTGGGAAAAAAACAAAAAAACAACACTCACCAGTTGTTGCTGAACTACAACTCCCATCATCTCTGGCCACTGATCATGCCAGCTGGGGATGATGGAAGTTGTAGCTCAGCAACATCAGGAGGGCCACAGCTTAGCCCCACATGGTCTACACAGACTAGCAATGGCTCTTCAGGGTTTCAGACAGGAGCCATTTCCAGCCCTACCTGGAGATACCAGGGACCGAACCAGGGACCTTAAGAGAAAAATCCACTCATTTGAAATGTGTTGTTGGAGGAGAGCTCTGTGCATATAATGGACTGCGAAAAAGACAAATAATTGGTTGTTAGAGCAAACTAAACCAGAACTATCACTAGAAGTTACAATGAGGTTATCATACTTTGGACACATAATGAGAAGAGATGATTCACTAGAAAAGACAATAATGCTGGGAAAAACAGAAGGGAGTAGAAAAAGAGGAAAACTAAACAAGAAATGGATTGATTCTATAAAGGAAGCCACAGACCTGAATTTACAAGATCTGAACAGGGTGGTTTATAACAGATGCTACTGGAGGCCGTTGATTCATAGGGTCGCCATAAGTCATAATCTACGTGAAGACATATAACAACAACAACAACAACATGACCTTTCAACGGTTTGAACAAAAGGGAGGTAAACAAAAAATGTGGAAGGCCATAACACATACTGGTAGAGTGCTTTTGACTTAGTGGTCACATATTATTTCAAGCTTAGTGCCCCTTCAGCACAAGTCTGATAACATGATATGGAGGCATTAGATAAATCCCTAATCCTATTTAAGCATTTTTGCATTTGTACATCAAGTTGTAAGACTGGAGATATTTATAGCAATATTTCATTGTCATTCACAAAAGTCTTCTGCTTTCCCACTTGTACTGGTAAATGCATGCACATAAAGTATTTCGTGTCTTATAAAAATGTTCTGTGTTAGAAAACACTCCAGAAGTAGGTACAGTAATTGCTTCCCTTTTGTTTTCTATGGCATCAATTTTATACAGGGTCAAGACTCAAAAATCCCATCAGTTCCCAACAAAGCACTGTTCACTAATAGGTTTCTCTCCATCTGTAAAATCCTAAGGCAATTCAGGAGGAGGTGGTGCTTCTCCAGAAAGCCTTTAACTAGCTGAAAACAAACTAAAATGAATTCAGCAAATGAGTAGCATCTTAGCACTCAAATGATTATGCAACAACTTTCACATGCAAATATACATAATTTAAATGATTTACAGAGGATTATAATAAGCAGCTTAATAACTGTCTATGCCTAAGCTGGACCTTTTCATTCACTCCTGAATTTTATCACAAATGACTCTGGAAATAATTATTTAGAAATTGGTGAACAAGTATCAGTAACTCTTTATTAAACTCTCTCAAAATAATGAGTAAAGCTATCTTTTATATTTATCAATTGGATGTTAAAACAATTTATAATTACATCTTCAAAACATTTAAGGCAATCAAATTGTTTCCAATAATCACTAATGGAATAAATTGAATTCATATACTTAAGAAATCTAAGACCTTAAATAGTGTTATGCAGTTCAGATCCCCTATAGATGCAGCTTGGCCTTGTTCAGTTAATAATCTAATCCTGGGAAGCCCAATGTGGGCACCCTCAGACGCTGGTGCCGATTAAAGGCCCTTTGCCCCTCCCAATTTTAATCTTTTTTTTTTCAAAAAAATAAGCTGGTTGGGGAGTGTTGCTTGTCTTTTTGTATTTATTTTGGATATGTGCAGTATATGTGAGTGTTCTGTCTGTTTTGTGTGTGGGGAAGGGGGTCTGAGCATCACTAGTTTGTCTTCTGTAAAATTGATATTTTGTTGTGCTGTGACAGTTTCTTAGACTTCCAAATATGCCCCTAGGCCCAAAAATGTTAGTGACCCATGAATTAACCCACTGGGAACAAGTGACAGCAAGGTTAGGGTAAGCATGCCCCACAATTTTTTCCCTCTCATCCGTCTCCATCCATGAGAGGAGAGTGAAACCTTTCAGTTGTGACTAAACCAAGATTCCCATTATTTACTGCTGGGGTGAGGAAACTGTGGCTCTCCCTGCACATGTTGTTGGACTCATTCCCCATCAGCATGGCCAGTGGTGAGGGTTGACAGGAGGTTGTAGTCTAACATCTGGAAGGCCACAGGTTCCCGATCCCTGATTTACTGTGACAAAAGCCAAAGCTCTAGCCCTTTGTCTCTTTTAGAATATTATCTCTCCTAAGACCTCTTCTTTCCAGACAGCAAAGGAACAATGCATGGATGTGCCTTGACAACACAGGAGGATGTTTTCTAACAGTCTAACATGCACTAAGGAGAAATCCTCTCAGATGTACGCAGGAAGCTGTTAAGTATTGGCATCTTGTGTACATGTTGGACTAGGAAAGCCACAGGATCCTATCTGAATGTATACTTGCTCTCCCTTTAATGACCATTGCCCCTCCATCATAAAACTGGGTTGCTCAAATATGTATTTTGTCTCTGTCACCTGATGGAACTCTGCTTGTTCATTTCAGTCTCAAGGGGTCATGAAATAAGGGATGCTGCTGCTTCATACAAGTCATTGAATTTATGTGGGGACTGCGCTAGAGATCAGCTCAGTTAGAAAATTACTGTTCTGTTTTTCTTTTTATGCTGTTTCTGACTTTATCTCAAACAATTTAATAAAACAATAAAAATGTGGAGAAGTGTGACTTTGGAAGAAGGGCTGTGTTTTGGTTCATGTATTGTTTTAGAAAGTGTGAATTAGATAGGTTCACCTTTGAATGTTAACTGGATTAAATTTCTCCTGCATCCCGAAGGATAATCTTTTGTACCTGAAAGACAATAGTAAGTGGCTGCAATTGGAATTCAGAGGACTGGCAGGATTGCAGGACAGATTTGCCTCATGCGTCTCAGTCTGAATGTTATGCCAACTGCCTTGGTCCAAGCTTTTGGATGTAGAACTCACCGATGTATAGAACTGAGAAGCTAGCTTGTAGAGTCCATGGGATAGGAAAAATGCTGCTCTGTGTCCTTCAGAACCTAGAAAATTGTTGGCAGATACCAGCAGCCAACTGGAAAATTATAGACTTCTCTTTAAATTGCCCTACCCCAGCTCTACATCAATGTGACACATCATCTCCCTATGCATTGGAAATAACATTACATAAATGCCTAATAATCTCTCAGCGCACACAAATGAAAACTTTAATGTGGCTTTGGATTCCAGCAGTGAATATTTCTAAATAGCAAGGCTGCCTGCTTTTTAATAAGATTTAGAACTGAAGCACAGATCTCTGATGTTTATCTACCCTCAAGAGCAGATTAGAGTTTAAATCAAGAGGAATAATAAACTAACATCACAGCATTATTGGTACTTATATTAGTTTTCACAGTCCCTGCCATATTTGCTCCTCTGATACCAATGCTCATGAGGTAGGAGCTTAGCTGCCATTGAGATCAAGAAGTGAGGTGAATAGTCAGAGGTTTGAGATACCTTTAACATGCAGGGAATTAATGGATTTGTTACATGTTTAACGATGCTTGAAACATTTCCCTGTAGGACAACAAGAGCATCATGATATCATAGTGCTCACAGTAATTGTCCAAATCCAAGCAATAAATATTTTGATACCAAGATGTTGAAATTAACAGATTGTGTCCTACAAGGTTTTATGCGTATTGCAGAATAAATATTTGACATGACACAATATTTTTAAAGGCCAACTAAAAAAACAGTTGAAAATCTTCCTTTGGGAGCAATTTTTCTTTTAACTCTGGGGATGGCAGGAGAAAAAAAAAAGCCATGATTCAAAAATAAAGGAATGGATCAGGAATACAGAGAGGGGATGCTTTTTCTAAAACCTGGAGTGATTCACCGCCCCACTGACACTGGAGCCACCAGCCTCCAATGCTGACTTGCGGTATTACAGTATTTTTTTTTAAAAAAGTTAAATACTGGATATATATTCATGGTTTGGGATAGATGTTATTACTGTTTTAATATTTGTATTGTTATGCTTTTAACTTTGTATGCTAGTCTTTAGGGAGAATGATAACCTAACATTAACACACATTCAATAAAAAGTCCACTAAAAACATAGAAAGTGGTGGTTTGAATGTTAAAGTGACCTACTATACCAGATAAGCCACCTCCCAGTTATTAAATGGCATTCAGATCTCTTGCAAAGAGTTATCAGCTGTCCAGGAAAGGTACAGAGGACTGGCAGGTTGGATGTGATGACAAGAAAGGCAGATGACCCCAAAGACAGTAAGAGGATTTTTGAGGTCCCTCCTAGTGCTGTCACCTTTTTTTCCTAGAGCAAATCTGGAGATTCCTCTTTGTTCTGAGAGCAAAATTTTATTTGTATACAGTGAAAATGGTCTGACAAATTAAGAACATAATGTTTTTCCTCTTCAGTTTCTTCAACCATAATCTAGCCAGGTTTAAGCCATTTTACATCTCACCAGTCTCAATGGGACAGAAAGGGCACAATTCTATGGTTTCAGAGGCAGCATTCCAGGTGCCATAGGAGATATTGGATAACCATCTCCAACATCAGATGCTGGGATCTTGTCTCAGTACCCACCTGTTCTATTTCTGAAGGTAGGGGAGCCCCCAAAATAAGACCTTAAAACTGGAGCAAATTCTTAGGCAAGTTATATGGAGGCAATTCTCGATATATTCTGATCTCAGACCAGACTGTTAAGGCTAGAGCATGCCCTTCCTTCTGAAGGCCATGATTCATTCAAAAATAGGGATGTGATATAATTCCATCAAATTCAGATTTGGTCTTGAATTTTCCATTAATTCACTTATTCTCCATAGCTGTGGATCAGATTTTTATGCAGCAATTTTCCATGGCTGTTTTCAAAACATTTAAAATATCAGTATTAAGAATGATAATTTTATTGATATTTTCTTACATTTATTAATTGTTCCTTTAACATATTTATATTTCCTTTTACAATATCAGTAATAATATCAGTTTTTGCAAGGGAAAAAACAGATAGGCAAAAGCAATGATTAGCAGATAATGAATGAACTTGACTCGATACTGGCCTGTTAGATTGACAGAATGCTTTCAAACCAGCACCAGCCAGCTGATCCCATCCCTATTCAACACACACTTGTACCAAAAATGAAGAGATTATGACCCCAGTCCAGAGAATGTTCATTGTGCTTGAAATCAATGAGAAGTTTGTAGAAACAAATGTCCAGCCCTATTGAAAGACTCTGGAATAAAGTTAGTTGTAGCTAACTTGTTCCACTAATTTGAGTGGGTCTTACACAATTATATTTCTCTGGATTGGAGCCACTTTTTAAAACAGATTATTAATTAGATTTATATCCCACCCTTCCTCCCAGCAGGAGCCCAGGGCAGCTCTCTTTGAGGAGTATACAGCAATTTGACATCCAACATATATCTAACATTCTCTGTTAAATATATTACAAGATTGCTAAAGGGGTTAACTTTTACACACTTAGCATAATGAAAAGCAATCATTCTGGATGATTCCAACATGCCACCATTCTGTGCTATTTAAATAACGTTATGTTGTCAATACAAAAAAAAATAGCTCACCCTTTGATTTAAGAAAGCAATTTAACAAAAATGCAGCCTATTTTCTTTTCCAGGTTCTTGAGCAGCTGACAGTGGAGTAATACAGTTTATGTTTTAAAGTCCAATGGTAATTGAAAACGACCACTTTGTTACTGTTGTCACTGGAGCAAGCAGCATAGGAAGTCAGAGACCATTTGGAGTCTCACTCCGATGCTCTTGATAACAAATGGTTAGAAACTCCCAATAGTCTCCTTGCTGACCTTTCCTCCACATCTCTCAAGGCATAGAGTAAAGTCTCTCAGCATTTGGCAGGTCTAAGCTGTAATGTACTGGCATTTGAGAATGATGGTATCTGTTACATTCTTGGAATGAGAAGAAATTTCTCTTCTGGGATTGTCTGTGTGACTCTGATTATCAGGTGAAGACTTGGTTAAGTCCCAATAGGGAGACCACGAGGAAGAGGCATGATGATATTACTTTCCATTCAAAGTAGCTGTATTAAACAGCATGCGTAAGATGTGTTTATCACAATGTTTGGGTGCCTCCGCCCCTTAAAAGAATTAAATGTACATATAAGCTTTGACCAGAGGAGCAGTACAATATTTTTATTAATACTTAAATTTCTATACCACTAAGGACCCATCTGCACTACACATTTAAAGTTCTACTGTATCACTTTAAAAGTCATGACTTCCCCCAAAGAATCATGGGAACTGTATTTTGTTAAGGGTGCTGAAAGTTGTTAGGAGACCCCATTCCCCTCATGGAGCTACAATTCCCAGGTTTCCCTGGGAAGGATTGATTGTTAAGGCACTCTGAGAATTGAAGCTCTGTGAGGGGAATAGGGGTCTCAGCAACTCGCAGTGCCCAGAATTCTTTTGGAGAAGTCATGGCTGTTTAAAATGGTGTGATAATGCTTTAAATATATAGGTCAGATGGGGCTCAAATCAAGAGAGAGAGAGAGATCATCTTAAAGTAGTGTAACATAATACAATTAACATAATAAAATTAGAGATGGAAACAAAAAGTAAAAAAATAGGAAGAACACAAAACAGTGTCAGGTGATAGCGTAAGCTTGTGTAAAAAAAATTTTATGCTTGGGTCTAAAAATGTTAAAAGCTGTCATTTATATTATGTATATCCCAGTTCAACAAGAAAGTCTGAAGCTTCCTTTCACACTGAAGTACGTGTTGCATTATGGAACTCTGGCTCTTTGACTGCTATACTGCCATGTCACGCTAAACTTCATTCACACCAGTGGCCGTGATGTGACGCAACAATGAATGCCATTGGACATGTCACTACTCCTTACCCTTTCTGTACATGTGGACTTCTTTTCCCCAATATTTCCCCATGAAAACTGCGGGAAAGAACTGTATGCCAGTATACCACCCCAAATTTTGTCACTTTAGTCCAGCGATTTTCTTTTCTGGAAACAATTAACACAGAAATGAATGCTAAATTTCCACTAGATTTCCAGATGTAGCTTTTACGCCATGCAAAAAATCAAATAAAATGCATACATGATCAGATAAGGAAACATCAGGAAAGGGAACAAACTGCTGTTTGATTGCAGCCTGAAGAACATGTGTGAAGAATCCTACCATAAGGGTTGGACCATTTTTATAAGTCTTTTGCACTCAAACAGGACCCCACTTGGGGGGGAGGGTGCAATCAGGTGGAAGAGACATGGGACCCACCCATGAGGATAGTTTATTCACACAAAGGACCCTTTCTGATGTCACATTTGTGATGTGGGGTCTGATGTGGCACAGCTGCTCCCCCCACCAACCACTGTCATACTTTCCAGGAGCAGCAAAACAGATGTGGAGAGGGGCTGCAATGTAGGCTCCTCTTGTATTTCCCAGAGCTTCTGCTGTCACTTTTGCAGTGTAAGACAGTGTTGCACTATGGTGGTTTCCACACCACAAATGTAATGTGAGATGGTGCCTTGGAAATATTTTTCAGTTATGGCATTGGGGAGTGTAAAGCAAATCAGGTCAACTCAATTTTGGTTGCAGATTGCAGTAGAAAAGCTAGAGGAAGTATCTACACTAGGGGTGTTTCTGAAATTTTCTCAGTTTTCACATGGGGGCAGCCAATTTTTTCCCCACCCCAACAATGACTCTGGGAACAACACTACACCATGATGTAGCACCATTCTCATTGGACAGCTGTTGGAAAATGTAGATAGGGTGCCTCTAGGCTGCATGGGCAATCCTGCCAGTGCTCAAAAGGGCAGGAAACATTTTTCTGGGGGGGTCAAACACCCTATGCTTCCTGGCCTGTAAGTTCACCCACCCATGCACTCTCTCACACACACACTTCTCCAAATGCTGGCAAGCCCCTGAAAATCATTCACCCATCCACATTAAATTAATGAAAAAGCCTAGCCCAAATGCTCCACTCCTGGCACTGTTAGAAAGCAGAAACTGTTAGAATTCCTATAACCATCACACACATGGCTTTAACTCTGACACAGTTAAGGCTTCCTCAGTAGCTAAAAATTCAGTGTAAAGTAATTTGTTAATGAAAGGCAGGCTGCCCTTTATCTGGGGAGTTGTTGCACTCCTAAGCCTAGTTGATTGAATGGCGTGTGCTTTGGATAATAAAATGTGTCCTGCTTAATTCAAGAAGACTAATATCCTTGTCATCTGTCAACAATATTCATCTGCTGCTGTCATCTTATAGCTCATAATCAGAGCTATTAATTGCCTGGAAATATAGGAAGAGCACCAAACACTCAGCAACTTCATACATGGTATTAACACTTTGGTTAAAAAAAAAAAAGACACAAGACAAAACGGCCTCAAGAGGCCGTTTATGGACTCCGTGATCTCAAGCATTTAGGTTACCAGTTCAAACACACCCTTGCGGACTACTGAACTGACTGATACAAGGCTCTTTAAGCTAAGGGACTGAACAAGGCTCTCAAATTCTTACGTAGAAATACCATGGCATTATGATGATTAAACTAAAAGGTAAATACAACATCACTCACACATTGATGCTTCCATCAAATATAGGGAAAGAAGTTCCTATCCAGTCTATATCCAGGAGGGGCTGTCACTACACCAGCTTCATCTGGTGAAAGATGCTTTGCTCCACAAAGGCCATTTGAGACTCCAAAGACAAGGCTGGTTCTATATAAAAAGACCCACCCCCAATTGTGAAAACTGATCCTTCAGATGTACTGCAACCCCAGTGAGAAAACAAACACCACCTCCCAGGTTAGATGAGCCACCCACCAACAGCACCTCTGGCTTGTCATAGAGCCTCAGTTTCTGGCCTTCACCAATAATATTACTGATTCCAGACAGGTTCATCAATACTTCCAGAGCTCCTCCTGAATTTGATGAAAAGGAAAAGCAGAGATATATTGCTGACACCTCGCCCAAATCCCAAAGCTGACATTACTCAGTAGTTTCAAAGATCTGGAGAACAAGATGTGTGGCACACCATAGCACAACTGGCATTGGGCAAAGCAATAGTTCTCCAGTTCCTTCTGAATATGACCACCCAGACAGGAACAGAGCCAAAGAATATTGCCCTGTTTCCTGTTCTGAGTAGCCAATCCAGAAGGATATCATGGTCAATGGAATTGAAAGCCACTGAAAACTCCAGGAGGATTAACTAAGGTTTAGGTGAAGGATCTTCACTGATTCTTTTTATGTGAAAAGAGGGAGCATTAGGGGGCACCCCCCCAGGTCACTTCACCCTTTTCACTGCTGATGCTGCATATGTTGTGGTCCTGGCAGCTATAGCAATGATACTTCTGGAATCCTCATAGCTGGTGGGTATCATTTCTCCCTCCTAGAAGCCCGCAGATTGAAGGTAGGAAGCTTTGCCCTCACTGTGATGGGCTTCATGGTGACCTTATATAGTGAATGTTCTTCACTTTACACTAATATTAGCTAGGTGTCCTGCCATACCACAAGCTCCAAGAATCACAAAAAGTCCCCTGTCCTCTCACAGATACTTCATCTCTTGGTGATTTTTCTGCTCTGACATCACAATGGTCCTATTTAAATGTCCTGTTGTTCTGATATATCAGTCTCTGGTTCAAATGATATCACCATGGCCCATTAGGTTCTTACATCTGGGTGCTTACAGGTAAAGGTAAATCCTTTGATTTTCAATGCTAACAATAGGGGAAGAACCCATAGTGGATGCACTTGATCTGATTTGCCTGGATCAGGATCAGGGCAGGGGTTTATTCTTGAATCTGCACATATTGGCAGATTCCCACTCTCTCATTGATTTCTATATGAACTGGTCTGAGGGCTCTGAGGACACTCCTAAATTCCATTCCCTCCCCTGCGCCATTCCAGGAGGTATATCATACTATTACAGTCTGTAAAGATCATGTGGTAAATTGTAATCTGTATTACAGAGCTCCATGGTCCTTGCTCAGGAATAACGTTATTGAAGAATGGATGCAACAATGCCCAGGTCTTGGAATTCAGAATTTCTGGACATGTTGTATAGATGTTTTTTACACTCATTCCTTCCCGCCCTTGGCTGTCAGATGTAAAGTTATTTTACCACCCCTCTCTCTCACACACAGAGAGACTAGATGCCCAGCCATGCCAAGATGATGGAAAAGTTTGTTACTGTCTATCTCTAATGTTACCATTCTGTTTAACCCTGCAGTCGAACTCAGAAAGCATGCCAAATAACAGTCATGTTAGAGGAAGAATGAAATAGAGATAAGCAGTGGCTGACATTGAGTAATGTTGTAGTTCAGTGTGATGTTCCTGTATTAATGTAAATATGGTAAGTGCTGTTTGTATAGAAGATACATGGTAAGTGGAATGAAAGAGGAGGGGGGAGTAGATGAGCAGTAGAATGCTGGATGATTGGCTGAGCGTTTGAATGGCTGAGAGTATAAATGGAAGAATGACAGTTGAATCTGGGAGGTGTTTGGGAGGTGTTTGGTGGATGTTAGGTGGTGGATGTCAGGAGAGTGTGGAGAAAGAGGGAGTGGGAGTTCTAGTTAATGATAGGTCAAGTATCACAGGAATAGATGAAACCATATGCTTAAGTACCATTAGAAAAGTAATCTTGTTATTTCTGTTATTTAATAAATACTATTTTGGTTTACCGAAGGCCTGATCCTTGGCTGGGGTTTCACAGACCAGAAGGGAGGGTAAGGTAATTACCAAGGCTGAAGGGCAACAGTAACAAATGGTGGCAGCGGTGAAGAGGAGAATAATAACATTATAAGTATCCAGAGCAACCCCGAGTTATATGAGTTATCTGCATTGATACAAGGGGGTTGGGAACAGCATAAGCACGCAGTCACAAATGTAACCGGATAGAGAGAGACTCAGGCAAGGTCTCTGGGAACATTGGTTATAGAACGTGACTGGTGTTGCTGCCTAGCAGGGGGATCTAGTGAGATCTGTGCTAGAGCGGAGAGAGAAACCATAAAAAAGGACAGTCTGGACTGGTGGAGTCCCTGGTCGTGCCTAGTGAAAGGCAGTAGCCACAAGCAGGTAGGAACCTGACAGGGAGAGCCAGGGAAGAGCGTCACATTCAGCACCGGAATATCCTTATGAAATCACACATTTGAAACTCAGGTGAGCAAGTTTCCCAAGGTAAACGGAGCCAGGTCTCAAGTTTGTTTCTTTCCAGTAAAGGGACAAATGTTTGTGAGCAAAATGACAGGAAAATCTGGTGAGGTCACTTTTTTTTTCTGTGCCAAAGCTCAAGTCTCGTGCAGCTGTTCGTGCTGAACCCTCATTTGCATTCTTAACATTTACAGTAGTTGCAATGTTTTCTATAAAGTAAAGATGGTTATTTCTGATAAAAATTTGGAAATGTGCTAAGCTAACCCTAATGAAGGGAAATAAACCTGATACACCTTTTGTATGTAAGTACAGCTTGAACAACAACAATTTACAGTGGAAAGTCTGCCTTGAATTATTATAACATGGGCTGCAGAAGTGGGATACAATATGCTCTATTAGAAGTATTGCAGAATTTATTTTAGTTACTAAAATGTTTATACCCCACCTTTCTGGCCAATAGCCAATAAGGGTGTGCATTAGATTGGGTGAATCCTGACTTGAAGTGGGCTCCTTCAGACAAATTCAGCACCGGTCTGAGCTGAGGTGGGATCTCTCTGAGGCACCATCGGTGCATGTAACACAATCAGTGCATCTATACTAAGGATGGTCGAGAAATTTGATTCAGTTCACATTTCAAGACAAATCTATCAAATTCTCACAAAACACAGCCATCCTTCCAAATTTGTATTTATTTGAATTTTGTGATGCAGTTCTCCAACCACTGTTTACTAAAATGCATATGTTAGGAGAAAGTGAACATATGAGTGAAAATAACACAAAAATGCATTATATGATGAGAAATTGCTTTAATAAATGTGTACATTAGTCAAAACCGCCTACGAAAATGTGTTTATTAGGAGAATTTCGCACTGAAATGCTGGAGAATTTTCATGAGGATTTTTTTTAAAAAAACTACAACGCAAATTGCTGCAGAAAAGTGGAGAACTTAACTTAAGATTGGACAAATGAGAAACTGAAAGAACCAAAACTGACAGATCTTTCCATCCCTAATACATACCAATATTGTGCACTCAGAGAACGCTCAGAAAACATTCATTTTTTTCAAATGCTCACCAAGATGGTTTGCAATTCCTGAGCTAATTCCTAATTAAACTGAGGAGAGTTTGCCCGTCACAAGAAAAAAAAATCTCTTCCGATGCACAAAAAGCTTCTCTGGCTGAAATGAATTCTTAGTTTTCATAGGCAACCAGGTGAGTGACTATTTATGAGAAGGGATGCTTTAGAAAACTCTCCTCATCCAAACTTCTTCCTGAGTTTCAAGAGTCCCAAATTGCTAGCTTTTCTTTCCAAAGTGGTATTGAAGTGATAAGAATCTTCCCTTATTATTTCTTTATTTCCAGCAACGTCCATTCCAGTATGACATCAGCAGCAGTCAGCAAGGCAGTAGCGCTCAACTTCCTGGCAGACAGAAGGGACGGGATGTGGCAGCAATAAGGCTGGCATGCTGCAAACACAATCTGCCAATCTGCCAGTAAGCAGGAGCTATGCGGGCAATAGGAGGTTAGGTGAGTACCTTGGCCCTTTTGACCAGTACTGTGTATTAGCCTTCATGGGAGATACGGCTTTGTGGTTTGTTTTGCCAACCCCAACCCCTCCACACACACATAATTTGAAAATAGATAGGAGGATCCAAGCTGGGCCTCAGACCTGAAATGTAGAATTGTGCCCTACATATGTGTACTAAATTTCATTCTATCTGATTTTTCAAATGAGTTAAATGAATGGCAATGTTTTACTCACGGAGCTCAGCATTTATGAACTCATTCCATACAGCTAAATGACACTCCATAATAGATACGTCCAGAAATCATCCTAATAAATAGTCAGAAATCACCCCAATAAAGTGCATTTTTCCAGCATTAAATCTGTCGATGCTTTGTTTTTTACCAGTTGTGCACAGAAAGATGCCATGCATTGAACATCCATAATATTCAGAAGCTTACAGCTTTAGCTGGCTCAACAGTAAAGCTCTTCTTTGTAAGCTACTAATTATGCTCTGAATGTTCTGCTATCAGTTAGGAATTCACATACATTCCCGTGAGGGATAAAAATAATCAAAACATTTTCCAATTCATCATCTTCATTATTGTGAATGACTAAACAAAACCATCCAAGGCATTCCAAACTCTTGGTACTTTTTGTCCTCTTTTGCAGCCTCAAAATAAAAATTTGAATCCAACAGCCAGCTGAAGTTGCCCAGGGACACTAAAAACCATAAGCAGTGATCTAACCAAGGTTAGGCACTCACATGCAGTATTGATTTCAACTTTATACAAGCTTCATTATCACAACAGAATATTCAAAGCCTTATAAGGAACTCAATATACTGTTATGGGTTTGGGGTTGAGATGGATGATTTCTATGAGTCCCCTTCCAGCCTCTGATTTGGAACCCTGCATCTGGGGGTGAGAAACCCACTCTGCTGGTCAGATGTGTTCCCTTTGTTAGTCTAATAAAGTGGCCAGGAGAGTTAATGGACCTATCAAGTGCCCATTAACTGGGTCCCGGAGATCCTATTGTTATTGAAACTCTTCAGGAGAGCCCCCTCTCCTTCCTGAGGTCAAGGAGAGGCATGTGTTTTCAGTGGAGTCAGAGAAAAGGCTGGGAACTGGAGCCAGCCAGAAAGGCTGGCTCCCTGCACCATGGCTTTAAGATGTCTCCTGTAAGCTTGATGGAAAATGCAAGATCTATTAGACTGCTGATGCTTTGAACCCCTCCATCTTAACCTCAAGTTGGAATGTGTGTAAATAAATAAACCATATTTAATAAAGACACCACAGTCTCCGCTGACCGTCTTTCCAAGGAAACCAAACCCCTGAGTAAGCACAGGGACCCCTGGAAATCTCTCACCGTTCAGAGATTGGGGTGGCATGCAACAGTATATTAAAAAGAAGACAACATAAGGTACTATCGCTACCAGAAATGGCAGCCTTCATGCATAGGTAAACAGAGACAAAACTCCCAAAGGCCTTCTTTTACCTTTTTTTTTTTGTTTTGCACTGGAAATAAAAGGATAGCAAAGTCTTTTTATCCATTAGAACCGTTCTGCTCCTAACAGCGTTATCCTATGCAAGTCTCCATAGAAGTAACTCTTGTTCAATGAGGATTGTTTCCAGTTTGCATATATAGGATTGCAGCCTTTTTAAATAAGATTGCAACCTTCCCTTGGACAAAATATACTAACACAGCAAAATAAACAAACAAACAATGAGTTCAGAAAGCATCTTTTTGGTTCTGTAGCACACTTGTAAACATTTGTAAAGAACTCAGTGGCACAAACACTTAGAACAAATAAACTGTGCCTTAGGGTATTACTATATTGGCAATGCTTTGAAATGGGCCAAATATTCCTTAGCAGAAATTTGGATTCACAAAAGAATACCCACAATTTGTTACTCACAAGGTTTAGAAGAAATTGAAACAAGATATTTCTACTGATTACAATCTTCCTGGTGTTCTTGGAAATGTAGAAATAGTTGTATACAGCTATAGGGAAGGGGAGCCTGTGGCCCTCCAGATTTATAGGACTCCAGGTAGCATAACCAATAGCTAGGTTGATTTGGAGAGCCACAAGGTCTTCATCCCTGGCTATATATTCCCCTTATATACCCAGTTGATCCTTATATTCTGCAGGTGAGGGCCTCCTGCAAATACCGTCTGATCAGGAGATCCATTCTGCATAATGTAGGAAGTGGACCTTTAGTGTAGTGGCACCTATCCTTTGGAATTCCCTCCTCTTAAATATTAGACAGGCACCATCTCGGTTAACTTTTTGGCGCCTACTGAAGACCTTCCTCTTTCAATAACCCTTTTAAGTAGAGACCTTATCCCAATCTGCATCTATGTTAGAATTGCTTTTTAAAGTTGTTTTAAAGCTTTTTTAAAAAAGTTTTTAAAGATGTTTTGTTTTAATATATTTTAAAGTCTGTTTTTAGAGGGTTTTTTGTATTTTTGTTTGCTGCCCTGGGCTCCTACTGGAAGGACAGGATATAAATTTTATATTTTTTTCCATTTGCATATTTATTTATTTGCCTCAAATTTACATATTTGTCACACCACTGCATGTTGTTGAGAAAAATATCAGCAGGGAGGGCTGCTGCTGTGGATCAGGATCTTTACCACCAGTTGGCCTCCAAGTCTACTTGCAGCTCTGCTGGCTCTCTCCCTCTGGATGGAACAGCTTGAAACCTGGACGGCCTCCTCCTCCTCTGTCAGGGATCAGAAGACACTGTGATACATGCCCCTGAGTGTATCTGAAATATTGTACAGCTGTGCAGACCTTACACTATTTTGGAAGCTTATTTCAACTGTAGTGTCTAAACACAATTAATGGTGTTGTGATTGAAAGTCAGTGGACCTGTCTCTGCCACTCACTGGGCCAGAACAACACTTGCCAAGGCCTTTGTAGCCACCCAGGTCCAGAGCTTGGAAAAGTTACTTTTTTGAACTACAACTCCCATCAGCCCAATCCAGTGGCCATGCTGGCTGGGTCTGATTGGAGTTGTAGT
Source organism: Rhineura floridana (assembly GCF_030035675.1). Classification (NCBI taxonomy): domain Eukaryota; kingdom Metazoa; phylum Chordata; class Lepidosauria; order Squamata; family Rhineuridae; genus Rhineura; species Rhineura floridana. The sequence continues at coordinate 32,034,598 of NC_084486.1, read as the reverse complement.
TTAAAAAAGTAATTTTTCCAAGCTCTCCTCGGGTCCCACCAGCACAAGGGCCCTCAGTGCCTCCCTGATGAGCTCAAGACTCTTGGTGCCATAGGTGAGCCACTATCCCTGGTGTTATGGGTCCCTCCCTGGTGTGGTGAGCTGCCCACCCTCTTCTTAGTTTTAAGACGGATAGGCAGATGCAAAAAAAGCCTATCCCACCAGGAAGTGCTGATGATGACCTCTGCCATTTTTAATTCCCCACAGTGCCTCTGGTTCCCTGGTGTAGGGTCATTCTGGAGTGGACTGACCTCTGTGTTGGGGCCCCACAGACACTGTGGAAGAATTAAAATTGTGAACAGCAGCCACAGCATTTGCTCAGCACTAGAGTTCAGGTGGCTGTGGCCAGCATTTGGTGTCAGCAACAGGACTGGCAAAGGGCCTGGATAGACCTGAATTGCTTACCACATAAAATCATGCTGTTTGGATTTAAAATATAGGAACATAGGAAACCGCCTTACACCGAGTTCAACCATTGGACCATCTTGCTCAGTGACTGGCAGTGGCTCTCCAGGGTTTCAGGCAGGGTTCTCTCCCAGCCCTACCTGGAGATGGCAGGGATTGAACTTGGGAAATTCACCAGATGGTCTACTATGAGCTACAGCCCTTCCCCAAACATTGGCTATGAATCTGTTTTGCTTTGTTGTGAAGAAGGCTCAGATTATGGGTGAAGATATAGCAATCATATCTCCTAATCTTTCCTGTAAAGAAAAGTATTTGTAAGAGTGCTGGACCAGGGCCATGGTGCTGGTGGAAGTGGGGGATCTTGTCAATATATAATGGAATAAAATTCAACCCTTAGCAAAGGCAGTATTAAAGCTCACTGGTAGGGATCGGGAAAAACTTGATTCTGTTTGCATTCAAAGCCAAATCTCTCAAATTTGCACTTTCAGAAACAATATGAGAACCAAAGTACAGCCATCATCTGAAATTTGCACTTATCCAAAGCTTGCAAAGCACTTCTCAAACCAACCAGTTTTTACAAAAATGCATATATTAGAAGTGTGCATAAAAATGAATATATTAGTGAAAATGACATACAAAAATGCATCATATGAGGAGAAATTACTTGAAAAAATGTGTACATTAGTCAAGTCTACATACAAAAATATGTTTATAAGGAGAAATGTACACTAAAATGCTGAAGATTTTCATGAGGATTTTTTTTTAAAAAGCACAAATTGCTGCAGAAATGTGGAGAATTCAATTTAAGAATGGACAAATGACAAACGGAGAGAACCAAAATTGAGAGCTCTTTCCATCCCCATTCACTGGTGAGGTTTCTCTCTCACTCATTGACGGTCAGTGCCTCACCCACAATATTGTGGTATTTGCTGCTAAAAGTCCTAGAAACTATAAGTATAGACTTAAATTACATTCTCCGAATTGGTAGAGGTTCTTTAGATACAAAGTCTGTTTTGAGCTTGGGGTGGGTGGTGGTGGAAATTTGTTTGCATTGCTTCCGTCAACCATAGAACAGAGAAATATAATACCATCCCTACTAACTGCACAAAATCAAGCACACAGTCAAGCACAGTTAAATCCTATTTATGTACATTAGCACTGTGCAGTGGACTAAGCCCACCATCCGCTTATCCCACCCCTGCTTACATTCAAAACAATGAGTAATACTGCAGCAGACCTGATTTTAAGAAGAGATTAGTAAAATCTCATTAAAAATGTGTTTGTTATCTTGGCATTGTAGAACTATGCCTCTCTTTATGAATTTTCTTGTGCAGTTTTGGTGTGTCACAATACACCTATAATGAAAGATAAAACACTCAATATATTTTTTAAAGTTAACAGGAAAAATGGTAGAGAGCTGTTTTTACATTCTTCTGTGCAGTTTATAACCTTGGTGAAACACATGTAGCTGGCTGTCCTTGAGGAGTTTTATTTATTTATTTCCTTGTTTGTTTTCTTTTGAATGGACTATATAACCTTGATCATGAACACGTTTTAAATGCTAATGGTAAAATAGCATCCATTTTTGACACATCAGACATTGGAACATACATCATCACTGCTTCAGTGTATCCCCCCAAAAATCTTCACTGTAGATTCTGAGAACAATATGAGTGCAATGAGGCAGTTTAACCTTTGCAATCATGAAATATTGGTAACTGAGTCAGTGACAAATTACTTGCACTTGTTTGTTAAATACATGCCATGGCCTGTTATTGTTGCAGACAGACTAGAATCAGATAAGCTCAAATGAAAAGGCAAAGATGACTCACACTAAGTCTATAAAACATTCGGTAAGTGAACATTAAAATTATTTGAATGGAAAAATAACCTGTCACAGGTGCATGTCAAGCTAGTGTGCTCTTCATCAAGGGATATTAAAAATAATGTCAAATAGAAAGTTTGACTTCTCAACACTTAAGCTTCTGAAGCTCATAAATTTTCCCTTCCATGGCTAACAGCAGCTTGAGGGGGGTGGTGGAGATTCAGACTGGTGTAAATGGGTTTCCATCATAATTTTTTGGGGAAAATCCATTTCCATGGACTGCAAAAAAGACAAATGAGTGGGTGTTAGAACAAATTAAACCAGAACTGTCACTAGAAGCTAAAATGATGAAACTGAGATCATACTTTGGACACATCATGAGAAGACATGATTCACTAGAAAAGACAATAATGCTGGGAAAAACAGCAGGGAGTAGAAAAAGAGGAAGGCCAAACAAGAGATGGATTGATTCCATAAAGGAAGCCACAGACCTGAACTTACAAGGTCTGAACAGGGCAGATCACGACAGATGCTCTTGGAGGTCACTGATTGATAGGATCGCCATAAGTCGTAATCGGCTTGAAGGCACATAACAACAACAAGAAGGAATTTTGGTGCTGGTGGTGGCAAAGTAAAACACTGAAAGAAGGAGTAGGCTAGTTTCTCACACATGAGCTGGAATGACCATGTTGACAGATACTGCTTCCTGGCAGCAATTTACATGAGGGCCGCAGCCCATTTTCCAGCCACTCTGCTTGTATCAACCACCACTGGGAAGCAGCGTCTGTCAGTGCTATCACATCAACATCATGCTACTTTTACTCATCTGAGCTCATGCCGCTGCTACAGATGGGGATGACATGTTAGATAGTAAAATGTTTCTCATTTTTATTAACTCAGAGGCAGCAGTTTTCTTATTTAGCCATAATGCTGCTGATGGTGCATATTCCCTTTACTGGGTGACCACTTAGGTTTTTTGTTTTCACAGTAGCTGAAATAATAATGTAGAATTAAATATATTTTTCTGCATGAGCATTCTAGAATGCTGTTTGTAGGTACGACACAAGATGATAGCCACAAGAGCAGTGAAAACTTGGAGGATAAATAACTGCTCATCCCTGATCTACAGCCCAACCCTGTGCATGTACATTGATAAGTAAGTCTAACTATGTTAAATGGGGCTTGGTCTCTGGTTAAGTATGCATAAGATTGCAGCATTAATGTGGTAAAAGACAAAGGATACAAAACAAGCCAAATATATATACTGTTCCCTTTGACTTCCCAATATTAAAAACTAAGGGCAGAGCTGGCAGCAGGCATGACTGGGCCCTTGGGCACCAGTCTGCCCTGGGCCAACAGTGCTTGCCCACACATGCCACCTACCTCTCCTACTGTGGTGAATGCTGGCTACTCTGCATACATATGCCTGCCATCAACCAAGATGGTGGCAGGGGCATCAGTCCCTTAGGAAAGCCTCAGCCGCCATCTTGGTTATTATTATTATTATTATTATTATTATCATTATTATTATTATTTATTTATTTATTTATATGCCACCTTTCCACAGCTGAGCCATGCTGAAGGCGGCTCACAGTGTCGAAAAATTACATGATTCATTATAACAGTTACAAAAATAAAACAAAATATAGTCAAACCACAGTCATAAGCAATAAACTAATAAAAACATCTCTATAAATATACAATAAAATTAAGCAATCTCCACATACTTCATAATAATGTCCGACAATAAAAATACAAAGCTATATGCCCTAAAACAGCAAAAGTGCACCTCTAAAATTAAATCTTGACCCCTAAAAGAACTCCTTAAAAATATCTCCAGTAACCTATAGACATCCTGAGCAGCAGGTCTTTCAGGTCTAGTAGCGAGATGGCTCCTCGCCCTTTCAGCAGTTGCTGCTTTTGTACTTGTTTTGATCTTGATCAATGATCTTGTCCTCATTGAGCATTTGGGGAAATTAGTCCTACTTCCATCTCCATGGTTGATGGCAAGTATGCACGCACAGCACAATGGGAGAGGTAGGTGGAATGTGCAGGTGAGTGTTGCAGGCCTGTGTATTTGTATGGGGGAGTGCCTGGGAGTTCCCTCTCTGCAATCGATGGCAGGGTTGGGAGCCTACACTGCCGCAGAACAGGAGTGCTACCCTCCCAGTGTTAACCTGTTTTGGGGTACAGCCCATAACTGAACTTCCCAGCAAGAATCCCAGAAATGTAAACCCTTAAAAATAGAAACATCTTTCACAGCATCCTCACTGAGAAGTTCCTTTGTCTGCATTATTCTCATAATGCATCCGGAGTTCACAACACCTAGGAATGCTAGCAATAAGTATGCCTAAGAAAGATATAGACCTGAGTATTCAGATATTCACAATAGTATTTTGGGAGGTAGCATGATAATTTCTCAAAATACCTCTAAGGCGGGAATGGAACCCTTTTCAATCCAAGTGCTGTGTTCTTTTCTGGGAAAGCTTGTAGGGGCCACATGCTAGTAGTGGGTAGGTCCAGAAGCAAATGTTGGTGGAGCAATGACTGCAAACTTGACTCCTTTTTACACATACTTGCATGCCCCTCTTTATTTTCTATCCAGGCAAGAAAGAATTCTTATCAGAGTTCAAGGACACATTCCACTCCTGGAGGGCATGAAGCAAGGCTGGTGAGGCATGTGGCCTGGAGAACGAGGGTGTGGCTGGGGAGAGTCCCAAGAGCCAGACAGAAAGGCCTGGAGCACTGCATTTGGCCCATGGGCCTGAGGTTCCCCATCCCTGCTCTAAGGCACTGTTTTTCAACCTTGGGTCCCCAGATGTTGTTGGACTACAACTTCTATCAACCCGTGCCAGCTTAGCCATTGGGAGTTGTAGTCCAAAAACAACTACCCACAGTTGAGGAGCAGTGCTCTAAGGCATCCCTCCATATAACACTAGACTGTTATCCTTAAGAGGTCTGAGTTTGGTGCTGCTGTGAATATCTCACAAGAGAGCCCGCTTGGCAATTGAAAGACTGAGATGTAAAACAGGAAGTCTCGCATTAAAATTTTGTTTTTGCCATAATGTGTCTAAAGCAGGGGTGGGGAGAGGGAACACAGGCCCCAGGGGCCAAATGTAGCCCCCCCATGCCTTTCTATCCAGGCCTCAGGACTCTTCCTAGGGCAGGCCCACTCTCTAGGCCACACCCCTCAACAATCCTCATCTTCACCCTAAGTATTGTTTGTGTGTGTTCAAATTGGTGGCAATAAAGAAATTTTACAAATGGAAAAATGCTCTGATTGGTTAAGTGAGGTGACTCTTTCTACTTAAACTAGAGCAATCAGAAGCAGCCTCCCCAGTTAGAGACATACTTCTAGGAGATGCAGTAAAAATGGATGCTTTTTATTTACTTTGCTTAAAAACTTCCCTAAAACATGAAATGAAACTTTTTACTCTGTTTAACTGGCCAAAGGAGGTTCTAATGAGAATTCAATCAACCAGCCTCAAAAGGATGTAAACCAAAGCCTTGACTAAGTTATTTCAACTAGTAGAGCTCTGTTGAGAGTTCAACAGCAGAAAAATTCTACCAACCACACAAAAGAATACGATTACATTTTTTCCAAAAGAGAGATGGAGGGAAGGAAAATAATAAAAAAGGAAGAATTATTTTCAGGGCAATATGCATATTTGTGTATATAGCCCCCTCCCAACATCCTCCCTGGAGGGACTATATCCAAGGCAAATTGTTGTGGCCAAGGCCACATCACAGTGTTTTTTTTTCCAATTATGTTAAGAACATCTTTTCTTAACAAGTTGTTTGGTGGGTGGTGGCACGGGAGAGGGCATTTTCTGTGGCAGCGCCTAAGTTGTAGAATTCTCTCCCCACAGAGGTATGCCTGCAATCTTTCATCGTATAATGAAGACACAACTCTTCACCCTGACTTTTGACACTTCAGCTGTATATTTTTGGACCATCTCTGGTTGTGAGTATAATTTGTTTCAAACTGTTTTTAATAATATATTTTATATTGTTGTAACCCACCCTGGAACCTACTGGTGAAGGGCAGGTGATAAATTCAATAGCAGCAGCAGCAGCAACAATCCTGCTCAATCAGGCCAAAGGCCCATCTAATTCAGCATACTGTTCTCACAGCAGCCAAATCAGATGCCTACGGGAAGTCCACATACATTTCTCCAAGGAATGCTGGAGGTCCTCAATGACAAGATCAATAATGGCAAATGCAGAGCTTGGAAAAGTTGCTTTTTTGAACTACAACTCCCATCAGTCCAATCCAGTGGCCATGCTGGCTGGGGCTGATGGGAGTTGTAGTTTAAAAAAGTAACTTTTCCAAGCTCTGGACTGTTCAAAAGATCAGCTTGGTCAGTAATACTGATCTTCCTTTCCCAGCGATGACCCTCACAGAGGAGGGCTGGAATCTCTTCCCAATCATCCCAGGGCGCAGGACATGGAATGGGCTCAAATTACAGGAAGCCAGATTTCGACTGAACATCAAGAAAAACTTCCCAACTGTTAGAGCAGTACAACAATGGAATCAATTACCTAGGAAAGTGGTGGGCTCTCCAAACCTGGAGGCATTCAAGAGGTAACTGGACAGCCACCTGTCAGGTATGCTTTAATCTGGATTCCTGCATTGAGCAGGCGGTTGGATTGATGGCCTTATAGGCCCCTTCCAACTTTACTGTTCTATGATTCTAGGCTGGCTAGTGCTCCACATGAATTGAATGACAATGTCCCAGAATCCTCTGAAACACAAAGAAGCTCTGTGGCAGATAGATGCTCAGAGGATTCCTTGGCAAATCAATGCATAAAGTGTTCTCTGAAGGTAAAAAGTATGAAAATTGCTACTTACTAAACTATCTGCAATACCATGTGTAGTAGATACATTTTTTCCCTCTGAGGCTCTGCTTCCATTACTCTTCTATATTATTGTAGCTGGGGAAAATTGTTGGCTGCTTTATAATTTTGATTATTCAAATTTACTGAACATACATTCTAGTCTGCTTTAGTTGCCAAATGATTTACGGAATGGCTCCAAATTATCTTCCATTACAATTAGATTGCACTATGTTAGCTTGGAGGAGGCAACCATACATATTGCCTTCACGACAGAGGTATCTATTGCGTGAATCTAGCACTGGATTCCTTCAGGCCTAAAATAGCAGTGTATATGCACTCCTCAAGAAACCCTGAATATTCTGTGGAAAATGCAATTATTTGAAGGGATCCAAATCAAATATTTAATAATCTTTTCATGGCATCACTATTTTGCACAGCATGTCACAAATAAGAGATTAGTGCAGGGACCTGCTTGAAATCCCAGGTTGGGGACTAGAATAATTATTTTTAAATGACAAAGCTAAAATATTACAATATTTCCCACTCATATCATTGGATTCTCTAGGAACTGTGACAAGCCTGACAGCAAAAGGAAGCCCAACAATGATTTTGAGCCACTTGTTTAAATGACAAGATGTATCAGAAGACAGATCCCTATATTTCCCAGTTTTAAAGTCAACAAAAATAGTCAAAGGCTCAGAGATAGGAAGTCTCTTCTGAGAATGATGCATGCCACGATAGTATCCTAATTCCTGCAATTAGGTTACACACAAAAACAAAATATTTAAACTGCATGTTAAATTTATGCTGAAACATAGGTTTTCTTACATGAGCTATGACCCAAAGGGCTGTGCAACAAACTCTGAGTACACAGTGGGTCTCCCATGCCGCTACAAAAGCTGTTAGTGAAACCTGTATTGAAGAAAATATGAAGAAACATTCTCTGATACAAAGTGAAAAGCTGCCAATTGAAAAAAAGCAATATACCCAGGAAGGTTCTCTTAGACCAGGGGTAGAGAACCTACAGTGTCTGAGCTAATCATGCCCCCAAAGGGGTCCAATTTGGTCCATGAGGCCATTTCCCCAAACCATGCCTACCTACCCACCAGCTGATGTCACTAGTCATGTCAGCTGATGGACAGGACAGGATAGAATCCTGCCTTTGCTGTGTGATCCTGTTCTAAGCAGGGAAAAAGATCATCTAGCCAGGGCAACAGGATTTAATTCCCGCTCATCAACTGAGCAGGTATTAAAGCTTTGTGCAAAAGCACCCTTTGAAGCAGCTCGCACATGTGTGCAAGCTACTTCAAAGAAGTTTTGCAAAGGCTTTGAGACTGCTCCTGCATTCCCATTTTCTCACGTAGATGACACAGATACATCAATCTATAACACATAGATTAACCACTTTAATCATGGCAGTCCCCAAGTCGAGCAAATACCCTATAGACACCAGTTTAGGGCTGGCAGCCTCCCAGTGGATGATGCAACATGCAAACTTTCCCACAGCAGGAATAGACTGCAAGGATGGTTGGCTCTGCTGGACAGAACCAAACAAGCTACAGTTAAAGCCACTTTCTGAATATGGTGACACAAGAGGTATGGAAACTACCAACAAAAGCAACCAGAAACAGAAAGAGATGGATTTCTACGATAGATATCTTTCACTTGTAAGCAGGCACATGAACACTTATATATACTGGAAGAAAGTATGTGGCTGCTTTGTGTGATCATATATATGTGCTTTATCTCAGAAGTAAATCCCAGTGGGCTCAATGGGGCTTGTTCTCAAGCAAGTGGGATTAGAATGGCAGTTTTAGACATGGGAGTTTATCATTAGATTATGCTTGGTTTATTGCTTCCTTTAGAAGTGTGTTAATCAAATCTGTCCGTCATATGATGAAGTGCATACAGAAGAATGAATATTTAAAGCAAGACAGGTTGAATTAGTAGATATTACTGATGATAGGCTTAAAGGCTGAATATATCACTCAGGACTTGTAGCCGCATACCTTAAATTATTCAGGGCTCATCCAGACGACTGTAAAATGTGTGACATGCCCGCTATGTGTGTTGATTATTTTTTGGTCGTCCAAATGACGTCTCGCGCTGTTACGCATTTTTGCGGGTTGAATCCGCTCCTTGCAATACCGGCAAAAATGTGATTTGCTGTTTAAAATCGGGAATCATCCGCTGTGCCTTCAGGAGTTAGGATGCAATACCGCAACTTTACAGCAGATGGGCAGTTCTTGGGCGTTTCCCCTTGCCCCTTCTCCTCATTCCAGCCAATCACGTATCTGCACTTTTGCGCATGTGCGAGAATAACCCCGGGAAAATTGAACCAATCATCACAATGGTGGGGTGTTGGGGGGAGGTCTGCAACTACTGCGCAGATGCATTTTATTTTTTGCCAGCCTGCAAACTGGTCAGCTGCTCTGGGTGAGATCTGCAATACACAGAAAGCGAGAAAGGGGGTGGTCGGTTTCAGCCTGCCTCTGGAAAGCTTTGTCAATTTCATTCTACTTGCTGGGGTTTTTGCTTCAAATCAGAAAAGCATACATTTGTTTAAGTGTAATACCACAAATACAAACAAGAAAAGGGCTGCCGGTCAGTTTCACGCCTGCTCTGGAAAGCTTTGTCAATTTCATTCTCCGTGGGAAGGAAAGGGAGAAGGGGGGGTGACACGTTTCTTGCTTTTTTGGAGAAATAAGTGCAATTTCCAGCATGTGTATCTCCTTAAATATCAATAAAGGCAGAAAAGCATACATTTGTTTAAGTGTAATATCGCAAATACAAACAAGAAAAGGGCTGCTGGTCGGTTTCAAGCCTACTCCAGAAAGCTTTGTCAATTTCATTCTCCATGGGAAGGAAAGGGAGAAGGAGGGGGGTGGTGACACGTTTCTTGATTTTTTGGAGAAATAAGTGCAATTGCCAGCGTGGGTATCTCCTTAAATATCATTAAAGGCAGAAAAGCATACATTCATTTAAGCATAATATCGCAAATACAAACAAGGCAGGCGTGAAACCGACCAGCAGCCTTTCCTTCCGAGGCGAGAAGTCCTTTACAGCCATATTGTGCTTCGTTGCAAAGGGGGAGAGGAGCATATGTATTTTTTTTTGCTGACCAATTGGTTGATAGGGGGAGGTTTTAGAGGCGGAGCTTGGAAAAAGCGAAAGGAATGTAGGGGTCTTACCGCTGAGTGTGTGGGTGCAAAAAAGCATTTTTTTTAATTTGGAAAGAGCGAACTAAAAGGCAAAGTGAGGACTATCAGATGACAAACCGAATATGGAAACCGTGGATTATCCCGCTACGTTTGGATAAGCCCTCAGTGTTTATAAAAAAAACATTATTATGATTTTACTTAAGGATTTTATAAGGTAACAAGTTAAACAAGTTTTTGAGAAAATGAAAATTTCACAGTTTGCATAGTTACCTATAAGAATGAATTAAACAAGAGATAAAAACATCCAGTTATACCCATTTACTTATTTATTATTTGATTTATATCCCACCCTTCCTCCCAGCAGGAGCCCAGGGCGGCAAACAAAAGCACTAAAAACACTTTAAAACATCATAAAAACAGACTTTAAAATATATTAAAACATATTTAAAAACCTTTTTAAAAAAGCTTTAAAAACATCTTTTTTTAAAAAAAGAAAAGGTTTAAAAACATTAAAAAGCAATTCTATTCTAGACTATTTTCCCAACCAAGCCTATATCAATTTGCATCCTTCAGTTCAGTTTCTGGGTTTCTTTTTTTTCTGTCTCCAGGCTCCTTACTCCTACATGCCCAATGTGTTCTCCAACACTTTCCAGAATTCCAACTCTCTTTAAGTGTGTCAATCCTTTCTCTCTCCTGCAGCCCTTCAACTCCAGCCCTTCGAGTTTCTGACTCCACAACCTTCTGTCTAAGTGCCCTATTTTCTAGGTCAGCTTATATACAATATAAGCTGAGTTTATATAATATGCTAAGCTTCCTGCAAAAAAACTCCTCTTAAACTTTTGATTCTCCTGTGAATAACTTCCTGAGCAAAATACCCTGTTACCGGCAAGGCCAGCCCTCTTCTTGTGCATACACAGGGTCGAGGGTTCTTGCTTTCTCCCTTCCTCCATGTCTACTTAGGGAAGATGATTGAGAGGGTTGTGGCGCAGCAATTGCAAGTACTCTTGGATGAAACATGATCTTGACCCATTCCAGTCTTGGTTCAGGCCTGGTTATGTGACTGAATCGGCCTTGGTCACCCTGATGGATGACTTTTATTGGGAGGACAGGGGGAGTGCGACCCTGTTTCTTACTTGATCTCTCAGTGGCTTTTGATACCATTCACCATGGTATCCTTCTGGGCCAACTTGGTGAGATGGATATCGGAGGCACTGTTTTAAAGTGGTTCTGATCATATCTCCAAGGTTGTTTTCAGAGAATAGCATTGGGTGATTGTCTTTCGGCCCCCTGGCAGTTGTGCTGTGGGGTGCCACAGGTACAATCTTGTCCCCCATGCTGTTTAACATCTATATGAAGCCCTTGGCAGTGGTAATCAGGAGATTTGGGGTGGGGTGTCAGCAGTACGCTGATGATACCCAGCTCTATTTCTCTGTAACATCTGAGTCCGGAGAGTCAGTGCAAGCCCTGGACTGCTGCCTGAACTCGGTGGTGAGCTGAATGAGGGCTAATGAGGACTCTGAATCCTAGCAAGATGGAGGTGCTGTGGGTTGATGGTTCCAGAGTTCAGATAATTGGTCTGTTGCCTGCTTTGGATGGGGTCGTACTCCTTCTGAAAGAGCAGGTCCATAATCTAGGGGTGCTCCTGGATCCATCTTTGTCACTAGAGGCCCAGGTGACCTCCATTGCTAAGAGTGCCTTTTACCAGCTTCAGCTGGTAATACAGCTGTGGCTGTTTCTGGACTGGGGTAGCCTGACCACTGTTGTCCATGCACTGGTAACCTCCAGGCTGGATTACTGTAATGCGCTCTATGTGGGTCTGCCCTTGAGGTTGGTCCAGAAGCTGCAGCTAGTACAAAATGTGGTGGCAAGACTGCTCACTGGGGCAAGGTATTGTCAACATGTCACCCTGCTGCTGAAAAAATTGCACTGGCTGCCCATTTGCTACCGGGCCAAATTCAAGGTCCTGCCAGAAGGGCAGGATATAAATCAAATAATAAATAAATAAATAATAAAATAGTTTTGGTGTGCAAAACCCTATACAGCTTGGGACCAGGATACTTGAAAGACCATTCTTTATATACCCAATCCATCACTGCGCTCTGCAGGTGAGGGCCTTCTGCAGATACCATCTTATCAGGAGGTCCGTTCTGCACAACATATGGAATGGACCTTTAGTGTGGCGGCACCTACCTTGTGGAATTCCCTCCCTTTAAATATTAGACAGGCGCCATCTCTGTTATCTTTTCAGTACCTATTGAAGACCTTCCTCTTTCAACAAGCCTTTTAAGTCTGTGTCTGTGTTGGAATTGCTTTTTAATATGTTTGTAAACCTTTTAAAAAAACACCAATATGTTTTTGACCTTTTAGAAAAAAGATGTCTTCAAAACTTTAAAAAAATGTTTTTAAAGATGTTTTGTTTTAATGTATATTAAAGTCTGTTTTTATGATGTTTTAAAGTGTTTTTAGTGTGTTTGTTTGCCACCCTGGGCTCCTGCTGGGAGAAAGGGTGGGATATAAATGAAATAAATAAATAAATACTTAGAGTCCTTATGTCAAACATTAATTTACCTAAGCTCACTGGTTATGAACAGCAGTCATCAAATGCAGGCAGAGTCAGACTTCAGACAGCAGAATGATCTTTATAATATATGTTATTTATTTATATCTTGCATTCTAGGGGGTCATAGCATCATTGAAGAAACAAAAACAGGAATACATAGCATGAAAGAAGTTGCTGGATATCCATTTAACATCAAAGAGTAAGACTTCAAAGGCACTTCTTAGTTAAAATAGATTACAATAGATGAGAGGCTGAATTAATCTCTAAGTCATTACAGAGCCAAAATGACAAAGTACATGGAAATATATGTCACAATACAAGACCCATCAGATGTCAGGGATGGAATAGATGGAATAATTCTTCTGCATTCTCTTTGACTCTCACTCCAGCTTGAGTGGAGGGTAATTAGAGCTGTAAAAGCTTCACTTTTATACCCTTATCAAACAAAAGGGGGTGTTTTCAGGTGTAGCTTTAAAAGTTGTGCGAGGGGAAGGGAGAATGCCACCTTGTGGTTTTTCCCATTACAGTGTTGCAAGAACACATGCAGCTGGATGACTTTCTTTTCTCCTAAAGATACAGGATCAGTCTCAGGCCCTGAACCTAGCAACCCTAGTGGGTAGGGGTGCCAGGTTCAATCCCTGAGACTGATCCTGTATCTTTAGGAGAAAAGAAAGTCAGCCAAGTGCAGGTGTTCTTGCAACCTTGTAATGGGAAAAACCACCAGGTGGAATTCTCCCTCCCCACTGCACAACTTTTAAAGATACAAAAGACCTCTTGGAGGCTGGGCCTGGCAACCCTACTAGTGGAGCTTATTCCCAGGTAAGTGCCTAAAAATGTGAGAGATTGTCAGGGAAGCTAGAGTGAGGGATGGACTGTCTAAACTGTTGATTCTTAAAAATTAAGTTTGTTTTACAAACTTAAATGGAGTCCAAGCTTCTTATGGTCTCAGTAAAATGAAAATGGCTATACTGAGAAGGCACAAGGAGGCAGGGAAGCAGAAACCTAGCTTCTGAGGGCTCATATTGTAATTTTAAAAATGTCTACTCAGACATAAGTCCCACTTTTTTCAATGGGAATTACTCACAGGTAAATGGAGTTAGAATTGCCTAAAAATGAGATCCCTGTCAGGGAAGCTAGAGTTAGGCATGGGCTATCTAAATTGTTAGTCTTTTTTAAAAAATTAAGTTTGGCTTGCATTCACAGTACAATTCTAACCATGCCTACTCCAAAGTAAATCCCATTCAGTTCAATGGGACTTACTCCCAGGTAAAAGGATTAGGATTCTGGCCCCATAGAAAAAACAGTTGGGGGCAGAGAAAGGGAGGGGAGAAAGTTTGTCTATGTGTCTGCTCACAGTACAGACCTAGCTATGTTTACTCAGAAGTAAATCCCAGGTAAGTGGCATTGAGATAGAATTGCAGCATCACTTTGAGGTGAATGTAGGAAGAGGTGAAAGGACAACAGAGAGGTAATGAAGAGAAAAAAGGCTGGGGGGGACCCCAAGACTCTGAATCAGAACTTCTGTGGCTCCTGTGGGCTCAGACAAGTGAAAATTGCTATTTTGAGAGAATGTGGAAGAATGTATCAATAATCTAGTAAAGGAGGTGGGGAGAAAGATTTAGGAATCTGAAGTTACATTGCAGTCCTAACTATGTTTATTCAGATTCCACAGAGTTTAATGGGGCTTACTCCTGAAGTGAAAGTGAACATAGAATTACAGCCTTTAACATCTAAATTCTATTATTTCCTTTAAGTACTAGGTGATTTATCAATAAATATTATAAAATTTATAATAAGTGTTAAATGCTCAGTGTGTTATCATGTGACTCTTGTTGTTGCTTGCTATAGAGTAGCACAGCTACTCTTCAGGATCGTGCCACAAATAGATTCCAAAAAGTATGCTTTTAACTTGCTCCAAACCCCTGTGGCATGTAATGAATAATAGCTGTAGTCACAACTGCAATAATAAATTAACTTAATGGCTAGGTAACATATTGCTCAGAAATGATGGTTATCAATAAACAATAGAAACTTTGGGTAATAGTTATTCCTTGGGTCTTAACATAATTCCAAGCAGGTTTACTCAAAAGTAACTTTCACTGTTCAATGGACCTTACTCACATGTACATGTGCATAGGATTGTAGCCTTTATTTAATGCCTTATTTCTTTTACGTCTCAACTTTCCTGCAAAGAGCTCAGTGTGGTATATGTAGTCCTGTACCTCACCAATATATCCTCAGAATAGCCCTGTGAGGTAGTTTAGGCTGAGAAGGTGACTAGCTCAAAAGTCACCCAGTGAGTTTCAAGGCTGAAAGAGAATTTGAACCCAGGTCTCCCAGGCCCTAGCCCAGTAGTCTTATCACTACACCACACTGGCTTTTGCAGAATCTGTACACACAGCACCTCTATAAATTACAATATAAATTACCCACTATACTTTTCTTCCTTGGTCTTTTAAAACCTATTGAAATCAATGGTAATGTAAATTCTGTTGTGTGTTTTATATTTCCTCCTAAAGAGAGAAATATAGCCAGGACTCTTTCAATAATTTGATGACATAGGTCAGCAGTGACACATGGGGGGGCAGAATGGCAGTGGCACTGAGATGGCAAGGTTGGGGGTACTTTGGTGGAATGCAGAACTTCCCTGCAGGTGTGTGCCCACCTGCTGCAGGAAGGTGGTACCACCAGCCCAGAACTGGCAGGCGCCTTGCCCCATCCCCATTCAGTGAGTGGCAGTGCTGCCATTGATGGGACAACACTGCTATTGCAGAGTCTGGGATCTACTCTGTGTTTTACTAGAACCCCAAGAGCCACCAACTACAGCCAACTGCAAAAGACATACTTCTAGTATGAAAGAACATGGTGTCTCTGAGAATTTGCTGAGCACAGGGTTATCAAAAGTGAGATGAGCTCACAGTCTTTCCACACATAGGTCTGTTACTTCTTTCCACAAGTATTCTTCATTTCAGTTGTCAAATTTCCAAACGGGTGTGTGTCCTTTTGTTGCTATTGTTAAACAACTGGAAGCCAGAACAGCTTGTCAATTGACTACAAATATCCCAGGAATCTACCAATAGATTACAGTCTACCTTCTGGCCACCCCTGTACTATATCATTTGTATGGGCACAGGCCTACCTTGCAGAGTTGTAGTAGCATGGTTCAAAGGAGTGCTTGCAAGAATGAAACTACAATAGCAGAGGTAAGACTCTTCAAAACATTGCCAAAGAAGGCATTCTAAAAAAAAGCACCTTTCTACTGTGTACCCAGAAACTGAGGAGAAAAAAATGTGGATTTGTTCATCTCTGTGCAGCTCTCACTTTCTGCATCAAGTGCCATGCATCAAAATTAGACACACCTAATGGTCAAACTCATGATAATGGCTGCCTCCATTAGAAACTGCTGCCAGAAGTAGCTGCATCACATGGTTTTATGGTAACATAACCCTGCCTTGTAGGGTTGTAATACTCTAGATCAGGATGGTTAGACTTCCGGTTTTTGGTATTGATTTTTTTATCATTATTATTATTACAAAAACCCAAGAGCCACCAACCAGAGCAAGTCACAAAATGTATACACTTAGAATTAAATAATTCTTAGCACAGGGATTTGTTTTGAGTTCCAGAATTGAACTGAGCTCACAGTATTTCCACACAAAAATCCACTCCTGATTACCAACCCCCAGCTTTCTTTGTTTCAGCAGTATAATGGTGGGGTGGTCATTTTCTTGTTTTCATTGTGAAACAGGAGTCTGAAATCCTCACTGATCTTCTGCAAGTCATCCTGAGATATACCAGTAGTACATTTCGATCTACTTTCTATCCACCCTGCACTTAAAGTGCTATCCAAAAGCTAAACATTATGACATAGATCATAAAAAGAGATACTGATGATCACTTTTTGATACTGAGCTATAAACATTTCTACTGAAAAACCATCAAAAACCACAGCCCAAAGCTTTCCTGTTTCCCAAATACTAGGAAAGGCTTTCCGGGGGACAGAGTATGTTACAATGGGAGCAGCAGGCATGGGCACCAGTGCTGTCCCATTGTCCCTGGACTTGGGTTCTCCACATTTATATTTTGAATGTAGTTCTGTGTATTAAAATGAATGATATCCTCAAGAAATAATCATGTGTACCTTGTTGGAAGAATAATTGAAGTTCATACTCTTTTTTAGCTTGTTTTTGTTGCAGCCCCCTCCTCAAAATACTTTCATATATAAATATTCAATATATTTAGGTCTGCACTTACACACATTTATCTGTAAGTCCTGTTGATTCCTATAGGACTTATATCTTAGTAGACATATATGATTGTCCCAAGAAAACCTGCATCAAGACCCATACATACTTTAAGAATAGCAAGCAATGAAAATGCAATATTTTAATAGGTATAATTATGATAGTTACAGAAGTTGGTATTTTCTTTTTCAAAGTTTGTGTTTTGATTTAAAAAAAATGTGCAGGAAAAATGAAGAATAAAATTACATTCCCATTTCTGCCAAAACTCTTTCTATTGAATGTACACCTTGACAGGAAACAGTTTCAGGAAGTATAACAGACCCAGCATGCCTTGCCTTGTTGCCAATAAAAGGGAATTGCTTCAGTGTTGTATTTAATAAGTGTCATTGAAGCCATTTTCTTTTCCTTGCAGCAAATGTGTGTATAATGGAGACTATGCTCTCATTGAATGTTACATGTGAATAACTGTACAAGTGTATAGCCCAACTACTTGTGTACCCAGGTACATGGACTACACACGTTGAATGTAATGTGTGAACAAGGCCATAGACACACCGTTTTAAGGTCCAGAGTAGTAACATTTGCTTTGAAACATTAACATTAAAGATGTATGACAATAATGATCAACTTACACCTTTCTCATTAATGCCACAGTTCCTGCAACTGTAGTTTGCTATGCCTAAGGTTCAAACTAGAATATTTGTTATGTAAGTAGCAGCCAAGGGGAAGCCTGAGCAGACTCACAACTGCTTCCCTTGAAATGCAAATAGCAGCTTCAGAGATGTTGGGACAGTTAAACTAAAGAGAGTTAAACTTCCCTTTCCCAAGGCAGCTCAGGATTCCCTCACAGCTGCAATTTACACAACAACAACAACAACAACAACAACAACAAACAACTTTATTTCTACCCCGCCCTTTTTCCAATAGGACTCAGAGCGGCTTACAACTAAAAACAACACCAATTAAAACATACAGAAGTATACTATTAAAATAGAATTAAACTATGAGAAAAATTAAAACCATAAAATATAGGTTAAAAACAGCGGACAATTTAAAATAATAAAATCATATAGTGTAGTCACCAAACTTATGACACTTAATCCTGGTCGTTCTCTATCCCAAATGCCCGTTGAAATAAAACAGTCTTTACTTGTTGCCGGAAAGAGGGAGCTGATTGCACATCACTCGGAAGGGAGTTCCACAGCCTAGGGGCGGCCACCAAAAAGGCCCTATCTCATGTCCGCGTCATATGTGCTTGCAAAGGTGTGGGGAACACAAGAAGGGCCTCACCTGAAGATCTCAAATCCCAGACAGGTTCATGTAGGGAGATACGATCTGTCAAATAGCCTGGACCTGAGCCATATAGCGCTTTGTAGGTCAAAACCACCACTTTGAATTGTGACCGGAAACAAATTGGCAGCCAGTGGAGCTGTTGTAACAGGGGAGTTGTATGGTCCCTGTAACCAGCCCCGGTTAGCACTCTTTGTACCAATTTAGTTTCCAAACAGTCTTCAAAGGCAGCCCCACGTAGAGCGTGTTACAGTAGTCTAAGCAGGATGTAACCAAGGCATGCATCACCCTAGTCAGATTAGGCAGCTCCAGGAATGGGCGCAGTTTGCACACCAGTTTTAATTGGACAAGTGCGCTCCTGGATACAGCAGCAATCTGGGCCTCCAAATTCAAAGCTGAGTCCAGGAGTACACCCAAACTGCGAACCTGAGACTTCAGGGGGAGTGCGACCCCATCCAGCACCGGTTGAATCCCTATTCCCTGATCTGCCCTCCGACTGACCAGGAGTACCTCTGTTTTGTCAGGATTTAATCTCAACTTGTTTGCCCTCATCCAGTCCATCACTGATGCCAGACACTGGTTTAGGACCTGTACGGCTTCCTTGGCTTCAGGTGGAAAAGAGAAATAGAGTTGAATGTCATCAGCATACTGATGGCACCGAACCCCAAAACCCCGGACAACCTCTCCCAGCGGTTTCATGTAGATGTTAAATAACATGGGGGACAAAACTGAACCCTGAGGGACCCCATAGGTCAATGGTCAAGGGGTCGAGCAGGAGTCCCCCAGTACCACCTTCTGGGTTTGGTTCTCCAGGAAGGACTGGAGCCACTGTAACACAGTGCCCCCAAGTCCCATCTCAGCAAGGCAGCCCAGAAGGATACCATGATCAATGGTATCGAAAGCTGCTGAGAGGTCCAGTAGAACCAGCAGAGACACACTCCCCCTGTCCAGTTCTCTGCGTAGGTCATCCACCAAGGCAACCAAAGCCGTCTCTGTCCCATAGCCAGGCCTGAAACCAGATTGAAATGGATCCAGATAATTTACTAATTTACGGTTATTCAGGCCTCCTGACCTTGGTACCAGGCAGTACAGATAACATACAGCTGCCTCGCTTTTAGACCAACAAGGTGCAGCTGGACTGTATGAGATGCCCTAATTTTTCCCAGCTTAAAGCATCCCAGAAACCTATGCAAGATATTCCCCACAATTTTTCCAGGCTAAGCCTTTTTGCTTTGGCCAGCCTTAGCTGGCCTTGACATCTTGTTCACAATCCCTTGTGATGTCAGAAATAAGGAGCGTCACTTTGGGGCAAATATCCTTTTGATAATGTGTTAGGCTGATGTGTGTCAGGTTGATGTAGTAAATTTGCTGACTTTCTTCTTTTCAGTGTAGCAAACCTTCAATGGGATTTTCACTGTTTGCATTATATCATGGCATTTATCCGTCTGTGTCAGTATTAGGTTCACTTACAGTCTTTGCTTTGACTAGTGACTGAGTATAGCAGCAGCTGTAACTCTGCATGATTCCAAATATGTTTATTCCTGTAGATATACTGCAAGGTTTAAAAATATTACTAACATTGTTCATTTGTAGGTTGACACTTAGAAATTGCACTTCAAATGTTTTGATGTCCACTGCACAGCAAAAGCTAACATACAATCTATGTTTATACTATCCTTCCCCTCTGATTATCAACAGCAGGAAACCTTCATTTATCCTGATGCATTAACATTCTCAAAGATAGCATTTGTCTTGCTCTAGTTAGTAAGCAATCCTTTTGGTCTGAGTTCAGCCATGCCTATTTCTTGATGGCTCATATAGAAAAGTGTCTAAGAGTGAACTATGGATCATGAAGTCCACAATTGAAATCTTGCCTGTGTTATTAACTCACCAAGGCTGCTGTGGAGGAAAAAATTAACAATTGGAATCCATTTTGTCCTTAGCAACCATTTTGCTCACATATCTCCTTGGCCTGATATAAACATTATTTCTGAGAAGACAGCTGTGCAGACACTGATTGTTTATGAAAGTAGCTAGTACTAGCCATAGAATAAGGACTGTTTGTGGTTGACCAGTTGGGGAAGATTCTGAAGTAACTGAGAAACATACCTGGGCCTGATATGTTAAAATAACGTATTTGTTGAACTCTGGAAAGTCCTTTGCAACGTGCCTTCATGACGCACCACCCATAGCTTTGTTTGCTCTTTTTATGTCTTTTACATAATTAATGATGCTAGCTTGTAACTTTGTAATAAATACTAGGCACCATGCTCATAGAGGTCAGAGAGAGTTTTCCCAATCTAGTTTGGGGTGTGTGCGTCTCTCGTTACTGCAGTAATTCTCTGTGTGGGTTTTGAATAAAGTTATAGCAATTTATATTAAATGGGGTCAGACCTCTTTTTTCCTCACAACAGATTGGTGTCATGAACAGGATAACTGCTAAATGATCAGGGCCTTGGGACCCCTGGCAACATCTTATCAACCAGGCCAAAGGCTCACCACGTCAGGTGTAAGGATCCCAGTTTAAAATCCACTCTGGACAACTTGGTGAGGTGATTGCCGGCCCCAGGACTTCTGATGGCCTTTATATGTTGTTACTAACCCTGTGTCTGTCTTTTACTAACTCTGTATTTACCATTAACTTTGTCAGAGTCATACTTTGACACTGAATCTGAAACTGAATCAGCTGAATCTGTAATCTGAATCTATATCAGGCCCTTCTGAATTTGCAATTGTATCTGTATCTGAATAACACAGTTCTGAATTTGGGCCTGAATCTGTATCTGAAGTTGCATAAACATACCTCGCAGAATTGCCGGGATCTCTCAGGCTTTGCACAGCAGTGCACGGGGCTCTTTGCCTGCATTCCCTGCTTGAGCCAAGAGTAGCCACCCGTGGCGGGGGGTGCTGCTTGCTTCCCTTGGGGGCAGCATTCCTGGGGAGGAGCTGGGAGATGCAGCCAAGCGCTGCACTGTAGAAAAGCTCAGCAAAAACACATACATTCGTTTTTGCGTAATATCGAAAATACAAGAGTGGCGAGCAGCAAGGAACTCCATTATTGACACAGGAAATCAAAACTTTCACACTCTTACGTTCAAGCGCATGTGCGTTGCTGATCGTGGTTGAAAGGGGGGAGGAGCACACATCAGATTTTGTGTACCAATTGGCTGGTAGTGGGTTGTGTTGGAGGCGGAGCTGGGAAAAAGCGAAAAGAATGTGGGGGTCCTCCCGCTGCGTGTGCGGGTGTGAAAAAAGTGGGTTTTTACATCGGGAAACAGTGAACAAACAGGTGAGTGGGGACTGTCAGATGACAAAGCGGATATGGAAAATGTGGATTATCCTGCTCTATTTGGATGAGCCCCCCCCTCTATCTCTCTGGGTTTTCAATAAAGTCATAGAAATCTATAATAAATGGGATCAGACCTCTTTTTGCCCCACACTGCAATCCAATACACTCTTACCCGGGAGTAAGTCCTATTGAACCCAATAAAGCTTACTTCTGAGTAGACATATTGGATTGCTGCCTTAGTCATTATCTTGACCTGCTTTTTACATCTGCAATATATTAACTTTACTGGGTTACTATAAGTAATTTACAACACTATGTATGTGAAATGATTTGAACATTCTAAGGATTGGCTTAGATCAGCCATTCCCAGTATGGTGCCCTCTAGATATTGTTGGACTACATCTCCCATCATCTCTGACCACTGGCCATGCTTGCTTGGGATGATGGGAGTTAAGAGTAATCTGAACCAGGCCTAATACAATTATATAAATGTTTAGTATTATTGTCATACACACTGTTAATATATATTATATGGCATACTTTCTTCTGATCCTACAATCAGCAGCAAACCCAGCAATCTATGAGTAAGTATAAACACATCTTTTCACATTTTTGAAGAAAATGTTGTTTCCCAACACTACCTATCTATGCACAGAAGATTCAATAGACTCTACAAGTTTTGTAACTCTATGTTTCATGTCATTTATATCTATATCTATACAGTTTATCTATGCAATATGCAGTATTTTCTTGGTAGTGATATCAAATGAAATAACTTTAAATCCAAAGTATATTTATATAGCATAATCAGAATTCCAGAGATGTGACCATCTGGCCATCACTTGTCACCATGATTCTCTTCTCTGCTGACCAATGCTTGCTTGATCCCAGCACATGGGACACCCCTGCCCCCAGATTCTCCATGCAGTGTCCAGAGCTTGGAAAAGTTACTTTTTTGAACTACAACTCCCATCAGCCCAATCCAGTGGCCATGCTGGCTGGGGCTGATGGGAATTGTAGTTCAAAAAAGTAACTTTTCCAAGCTCTGGAGTGTCCCTGTATAGTTTCCAACCAATCAAGGGTTCTTGCTCATTCGTTTAAGTATTATTTATTTCAAAATCTGTCTGCCTTTTAATCAAAAATCACTCACCATCTTCTCCACTGCTCTTTGCCTCTTCATTTTGACAGTATATTCTCATTTTCTTTTTAGCTTTTTCATCTGCCAGCTGTTTTTTTGGCTGTAGTTAATCTTGTTCTCTTTCCATCTCACTGGAGTTTACATATGTTTCCACACAGCAAATCCAATGTTGTAGAAGATAAATGCAGTTACATTTTTCATTTTAATCGTTCCTCATCTCATTTCCAGCAAACTTTTTTTACTTCTGCATACAGACAACTACACCAGTAGAAGTGTTAATGATTCACCTTTCTATCATACTATTTTATTATCATGCCATTGTAGTCTATCCATACGAAGCACTTGTTAAACATTTTATAACTACTGCCAAATTCAATGTTCATTATGATTGATGAATCTAGCTCTCCTAATATTACATTATTAATCATTTCTATTACTGAGCAAACCAAGTATATTTAAAAATATATTAGCCTTTGTATCTAAGCTCTACTTCAAAACTTATCTGCTAATGTTGAATGACAAAATCATGCATAATATTTAGCCAAGGTCAAAACACTAAAACAGTCTTCTCAGGGCTAGAATGTTTAAGGGGCTTCCCCCCTCCCCAAAGAGAAGCATTATACCCTTCTCAGGCTAAATTAACAATCCACAACGATGTCACAATTCACATTTTAACATGTAATTTCAGATCTGAAATTCAAATTCAAATGGAATGTATTTGCTACTATTTATTTATTATAGTTGTATGCAATGGTTGTGTGAGCAACCAGTTTTTCTGTTTTCCTCCTCCCAACTGAATCCTCCTTGTATGCTCTGAAACCATCTCCAGAACATCATCAATATAAAAAGAAAATTATATAAAGAGATATCTGAGAACATATTAGCTCTGAGATAGCATGAACAAGTCAGCCAGAACCAAAATATATGTTAAAGTGCCTCTCAGGCACATAAAAATGGAGGCGGGGGACTGCAAGTTAATTAGGAGTATCTTTCAAGTTAATTTACATTGCCTTCAAAAGCTGTAGGATAATCAGTGGGGAAGGCTTGCCATTCATTATTAATTCATTTTCAAGTACTTTCATGCTTGGTCCATGCCCACTTCTTGTTTTGGCCACACCTGCTTTTCCGATGCAGCTCCTATAGCATTTATTCTGATCCACAAGGCAATGTAGCCTTCAGACCGAAAATGGTACCACCACGCCCCTGGTGTAAGTAAATCTGCTATGGATGTATGACCCTGCAATGACAGCCCAGTCCAATACTTGGGTCATCCTGGCCATCTCTAATTTGCCAGACAACCACAACTTGTTACTGATAAGTTGAAAGAAAGTCACAGAAAACAAATCTCTTACTCTTCCCATCCCGTCTCTGTCAGTGCTGTGTGTGTGACTTGTCCAGCATATTTAAACTATAGCCGGAGCAGAGATGAAGCATTAGTGATTCTGAAGAGCTCTTCTG
Organism: Rhineura floridana; assembly: GCF_030035675.1. NCBI lineage: Eukaryota > Metazoa > Chordata > Lepidosauria > Squamata > Rhineuridae > Rhineura > Rhineura floridana. Next base: position 32,010,350 of record NC_084486.1, on the reverse strand, counting down.
AGAGGCAATATCACAATTTTGAAGGAGACTTCATGCAAAGAAAGAGGCATAGAAAATAGGCACAAGGCCACAGAGGGAAAGGAGGTGACCTGCAATGGCCTGGCCCATCTCTGGGATATTCCAAGTGGCATAAACACCCAGAAGCTCTTTGTTCACTGATCAGTAATAAGGCTGGATAGCATTCTGTAGCCAGAAGGTAAGTAATTAGGGTTGCCAGGTATCCAATTTTTGCCCAGTTTTTTGGGGCCCCTCCAGGTCTTAGGGTGTGTCACCTTAATTTCCAGACTCTTAGCTCTCTTTAAAAAAAAAAAAGTTTCTAGGTGGTCTGGTTCAAAATATATAAACCAAAATGTCACATGCTCATACGCAACTTCTGCTAGTGCCGGCTGCTCTAATCCCTGCCCTTTCAGGTTTTTAGCCAATAAGTGAAGTCAGGGTTGTGATTGACAATGGTAATAGCTAAACCTCATTTAATGTTCTGAGAACAGTCTCCTTTTCCTGCTTGTCTCACATCAGGAATTCAGTAAATATATAGCTTTCAGCAGCATAAAGAGTACTTTCTCTGTACAGGATTGGGACTTGCTTCTAAGTAAACATGTATAGGATTGCACTACAACAGAAGATCACAGCAGGATCTTGGTAGGCAGGAAAGTATACATGCAAGGTTTTTTTAATTACTTGCAAAAATGGTATATTATACTTTTTATCTTTCAAATAATTTTTGAACAGAAGTTTTAAAAAGTGTACGTGCTGCAGTGTTATACTTTTCAAACAAGTTTAAATTTTACTGGACTGTTGAAGGTAGCTTATCTGTCTTATTCATAACCTGCTTTGAAAACCTTCCCAATATGATTTTTTTCTGGGGGTTAAGCTGCAATGCTAATTCCACATACCTGGGAGTTAACCCCACTTAATTCAGTAGGACTTACTTTTGAGTAGACATGGTTAGGATTGTGCTGAAAATCAGTGGGACTTTTGAGTGAACATAGAAAAGGATTGTGTTGCAAATCTTTGTCTCCCCCTCAAATCCTTATTTTTAAAAGCAGTTTAGGCAGGGCTTACTTAGGTGTCACTGCTTTCATTTGGCAGGAAACAAACACTTTAAAAAATGTTCTGGAATGGCCAACAGGTTTTGACAATAAACTATGGGGTGTATGTATTTTTACGTCTCCAGCGTATGTGTATATGGAATATTTCCAACAACCCTGTGACGTATGATTGGAAACCAAGGCAGCTCATAACATTCAAAATCCAGTAACCATAAAACAAATATAGCACAGTTGCAAAACAGCTTAAAGTGGCATGATTCTGAATTTTGGATTGGGTGAGTGAAGTTCCATAACATTGAACTGCAGTCCTGTGCATGCTTCCCTGTCTGTGCATGCCCCATTGAATACATTGGGACTTGTTTCTGAGTAAACATGCATAGGATTGCACTATAAATATCTTTATAGGTTGTGCGACTAATAAACATCTTTAAGTCATGCTTATATGAATACTTCATCATACTATGTCTTGATATCTGATTTCACACCATGGTTGTAAATTATTACTTACAATTGATTATTTGCTCTACATTTTAAGTGTGCCTTTCTTCCTTGGGGTGGTCATGGTCCCCCTCTGTTGTTTCACCCTGCAGAGCAGCTTAGGCTGAGAGATGGTGCATAGCCCATGGTCACCAAGTAAACTTTGCAGCTTATTTCCATTTTAAAATTTAATTAAAATGATTTATATGCAGGCAAAGTTTATGAAGGAATGCAGCTCCACATAATACATTTAAAGCACATCCAACTCATATTTTAATTGCATGATTTCCCCCAAAGAATCCTGGGAAGTGTAGTTTCCCCTTCACAGTTATAGTTCCCACCACCCTTAACAAACTACAGTTCCCAGGATTCTGTAGTGGGATTCATGTGCTTCAAATGTATGTTGAATGTGCTTTAAATGCATGGTGTGGATCTGCCCTAGTATGCTGTGCATTCATTAGTGAATTGAAAAGAACAATTTTAAAAGATACATTTTTAAACAGGGCTGTACCTCAGTGGTAGGGCACATGCTTTGCATGCAAAGGTCCAAAATTCAATCTCTGAAAGAGATTACTGCCTGGAATCCTGGAGAGCCAATGCTACTCCATGTCATCAGTACTGAGCTAGATGGTACCAAATGGCCAGACTTGGTACAAAAAAGGAAAGAGACCTAAGGGCCACAGTGACTCCGAAATTTATTTATTTATTTTATTTACAACGTATATATACTGCTTTTTTGTAAAAAAAAAAAAAACTCAAAAGTTTATAAAAGGAATTAAAACAATAAAATTATTGGAAAAACCATTAAAGACAGGTATTTAAAAACATTCAAAATAATAAAACCAACAAGGTTTTATTAAACCAGCAAAACAGATAAAAAACACAATAGCTTATTACTTGCCTGGGTAGGCTTGCCTAAACAAAAATGTTCTTAGCAGGTGCCAAAATGAGTACAATGAAGGCACTTACCTAATGTCAATAGACAGGATGTTCCAAAGCACAGGTGCTGCCACACTGAAAGATCAATTTCGTACAAGAACAGAACAAATACTATGTGGCACCTGTAACATGGAAAGCACACCTTGAACTTGTCCTGGTAGCAAATCGGCAATCAATGCACATTTCAGAGCAGAGATGTTATGTGCTGATAGGGTCTCACTAATATCAGCAATCATGCTGCAGCATTCTGCACTAATGGCAGCCCCTGGGTCGAGTTGTGTTGCACAGGGATTGCTGTGACCTTGGCTGACTGGCTGCCAGAATTTTTTAAGGTTTGGTTAGGAATCCTGACTGGTTATGGTATGCTGAGTTTTCTGTCTTACTCATATGAATCTTGTTGTGGTTGGTATGGTATTGCATCTAGGAAATCATCAATGTCTTTTGTTTTTGTTTTTCTATTTGCATTTCAATAACCTCTGACCTTACTCCCTTACGTCCATAGAAGCAACAACAGTGGTTCCATGTGGTCAGCTCAACCCCCTTAAGCCCACTTATGTTGCCCAATAGTGGAAAAGAGAATTCACATACTGGGGAGTGTGGCTGCAACTGTTGTTGTTCCCAAGCTGCTGCTGTGACAGTAGACCAAACCATGTGTGTTTTCTCTCTGTCAGTTATTACTCACTGGAATTGGGTTGGCTGTCAAAGTGAGTTTACAGCAGTCTGCAGAGTAGGCAGGAAAGAGTAGAGAATTTTAACTCTAACTCATTTCTCAAACCTCTCTCTGCAGTGAAGGGTCAAATCTGTAAGGAAGTTTAGGGCAGCTATGTTAAAAGGCAGACAGGGAATTCCAGGCGGGTGGGTTGCCAATCCTGCTTTGATATGGATATAGTTGCAGAGGATCCCTAGTCAATCCTTACTAATAGCACAATCCTAACCATATATACTCAGAGGTAAGTCCTGTTGAGTTCTATGAGGTTTAGTCCCTTAGTAAGTGTGTTTAGAATTGCAGCCTTCAGGGGCATCCATCTTCACTCCTGAGTGCTCCCATCTAACATCTCCACAACATTAGGCTCCCTTCTTTCTACAATGGCTTTCTAGTGACTGGCCTGGCCTAAGGGCACTTAAAACTTCTTGCCAGAAGCAAGTAGGTTAGATGAAATGTTCCTTACCCAAACTGTCTAAGCAGGTGAGAAGGAATGGTCCTGTCACTTCAGCTGGACCTAGAAACACCCTCATTTAATTAAAAGTTCTATCTTAATTTCCAGAGAGATTTTTTTTTGTTTGAGTCATATGCTCCAAGCAACTGTGGTTGATGCTTAATGTATCATGCTTAATGACATCACTAGGGCCTGCCCCATATGATATCACTAGGGCCCATCTCATGACATCACTAGGGCCTATCCCTGAAATCTCAGGGTTTGGGATGCTTCTGACACGGCAACCCTACAAGTAACATTATTTTGTCCATGGTCCAAGTATTACTTTAAAATGGATAGAACTTGTAACTTGGGATTTGGAAACATGAAAATACAAACAACATAAAATCAAGGAAAAGTAATGTGAAAGAGCTGGGAGGCTTGTAAAACTCCAGACAAATTCAAACATGGCCAACAACAATTTCAAAAGTTACAGGAGAAATTTAGTGGGAACATTTTCTCTTGAAAAAATGTTTTGAAAACAACCCTAAGGACAAGAAGAGTTTGTGTTTTCATACTTACAGCACAATTGCTACTTAGATGTTCAGCTCTACCAACTGTGTATTTTATAGGTATGTTTTTATTCTGTACACCACTGGTTTCCTAGGTAACAGCAATACTCTGTAAAAGCACTACACTATTGTAATTATAACTTCAATTACCTGCAGATAAAGCTTCGTGGTTTCAGTTAAATGATGTAATCTATACAGTGTGACAAGAGTGTGTTATGTATTTGTCACCTAAACTCAGACAGCTATTGCCGCAAACTTGAATTTTTTTTCAGTCTTTAAAAAAAAGCCCACAGGCACCAGTGCAAATCATAATCCTTGATACAAACATATTCTGAGATTTGTTTAGTGTATCTCTCTTGATTAAATTCATAAATTGTTTGCAACTATATAACTAACCTTTGCCCCCTGAGCAGCTAGATTTAGTGAAGGTTTTGTGGACAGATGCTCTGGACCTTTCTGCGTTGGGTAACAAATTGGGTAACGCTGATCCCCCCCAAATACAAAAAGGGCTGTACTACATCACAATCAAAAGAAGGAAAAACTAAGGTAGATTACAGCTGGTCTGAAGTGTCACCTGTCATAATTAACAAACTGAAAAGCTGCCTGGACAGGTGGTGGTGGTGGAAGAGTAAAAATTCTTCCTAAAAATTCACTTGTTGTGAGACTAATGGCTTTTATACCCTTAGGCGCTACCGTTTGTGCCATTTTATGAAAGTTACAGCTTCTTTCTCCCACCTGTATTATTCACATGGACTATTCCACCCAAGGAGATACTGAAAATTAATGTGATCCTATTGAGAGCCAGTGTGACACAGTGGTTAGAGTGTTGGACTATGACATGGGAGACCAGGGTTCGAATCCCCACATGGCCATGAAGCTCACTGGGTGACCTTGAGCCAGTCACTGCCTCTCAGCCTCAGAGGAAGGCAATGGTAAACCTCCTCTGAATACCTCTTACCATGAAACCCTCCCTCGCTGGATCATCACCTTCAACATCAACTTCACTGGACTGGCCATGTTGTTCGAATGCCTGATCACCGATTTTCAAAGCAGCTATTTTACTCCCATCTTAAGGATGGAAAATGGAATATTGGTGGACAGCAAAAGAGGTTTAAAGATGTTCTTAAAGCGAACCTAAAAAAATGTAACATGAGCATTGAGAACTGAGAAGTCTTGGCCCATGAACATCCCAAATGGAGGTTGCCTATTATCAAAGGTGCTATGGACTTCAAAGAAGCATGAATATAGGGTGAACGGGGAAAACAAGCTATGGGGAAGGCATGTCAAACAAATCCTCATCGTGACCATCTTCCATCTGGAAACCTATGTCCTCACTGTGGGAGGCTGTGTGGATCCAGAATTGGCCTCCACAGTCACTTATGGACCCACTGTTAAAGACTTTATCTTAGAAGACAATCTTACTCGGCCACATGTGAACACCAATGAATGACCATGAAAACCCTATTCATAGGATTGCCATAAATTGGGATTGACTTGAAGGCAGTCCATCACAATATTAGAGCAGGGAGGTTCCCAAAGAACATGTGATGAGGAGGGGAAGTTGATTTGTGCAGACCAGCTCCCTACTGTCTGCAGCTGAAAATGCTTCCTTACCATCAGCATGAACACACAGAAAGCTCTTCCATGTGAGGGAGGACCCCGATTAGGCAAGGTCACCCCTCACGTAGTTTCAATGAATTCCATATCACGGTGTGACTATGATGCAACAGGACAGGATCGCATTTCCAGCCAAGGGTTCACATCAAAGCAGATAATCCAGTGCAAGCAAGGAACAGATATAGTTCAATGTAAAATCCACTGAGGTGAGGGGCACCGGGGGAGGTAGAAGAACAGCAGTAACCATCTATACACAATGAAGTAAATCTGTTGCCTGTATTTTCTTATTTATTGGATAAAGATTATTGCATAGTATGACTAAATCAAAGCATTGTAACGTAATTGGCTCTGGGTGACAAAGGTCCAACTGAAATCAATTAGGATTTTTAGCTGAGGTAGAAATTGAGAATGGGACCTTGTAGCCTTAGATTGCCTTTTCTCTGCTTTTTCTCTTACAATGTTACTTGGATTTTGTTTTATCTGAAAGGATACAAAGAGCTGATAGAGAAACTACAAGAAGGTACAAAAGAAAAGAAAAGAAAAGATCTAGCCCCAGATCTAAACCAATTTTCTCTTTTTCTTCCATATCTGCACTTTCTATTTTTATTTTAATTATTTCTTCATCATCATCTTCAAGCTTACTGTCCCATATTCCAGCCAACAGAATGGGTATTACAGATGACTAGAAGACAGTGTGGGTGTGGAGTGGGCATGATATGTGAGATTCCTCAAGATTCAATTATGTACCTCAATAAGTCACTTATTGTTTTTAAGTTATGACCGCACACCACATTGTAACAGCTGAAACATTTTGCTGCCTGTCTAGTTTATGATCTTCTCCTGCAATTAGACAAATTGATTTGGGTGAGTTGCAGTACCAAATTCAATTTTAAAAGTTATTCATCAATCACAGACATTTACCTAGAGTGTGATTTGGCTTTCTTGTCAATATCACATATTGCTAATAAATTGCTGCTTCTGACTTTCCTGCACAAAAGAAAAAGAAAATAGAAAAAAAGAAATTCACAGAGTTATTGAACTGCAAATACTGTGAAAGGATAGGGGAATGAAACACTGGTGGATAAAAAAAAGCAGTGTAGGCAAGTAACATTGAGTTTGTTTCAACTTAATACAAGTAACTATGTGAGAAAACAGAGTTTTGCATATATATTCCTAGCACGGGGAACCTGTGGCCCTTCAGACACTGTTGGACTATAACTCCCATCATTATTGATCACTGGCCATGCTAGCCGAGGCTGATGGCAACTGGAGCCCAACACATTTCTGGAGAGTCATAGGTTCTCCATCCCTGTCCTAGCGGGATGAGGAACTACATACACAAATGGGTGCTGCGTGAGCAGTTCCCCTCCTCAATTCAACAGCCCCTTCTTTAAAATCTAAAATTCTACTGATTCGCTCTTTGGGAATGAAGCCAGGTTCAGTCCCCACATACAAATGTCTGTGTCCACACCATAATAGGCAGGATTCTAGCTTTCTATAGAGGGCTACATGTGTACCATCCAAACTGCTCTGTGCATGCTGTGTTTGATCAGAACCAGCATTTGTAGCATATGTACATGTGCTCATCAATATGTGAAATGTGAACATGATAAACAGCAGTAAAGGATGGAGAATGGGGCAGGAGCATCATTGCCGCATACCAGGACAGAGAGGAGGAGAGATAAGGCAGCAGCATGGCTGGCATTGTTCAAACACACTGATGGGTTTGCACTGTACTGAGCTCGCTACCGCCTCACCCCTCACCATACTGGTCTGCATCACTGATGCAGGCAAGCTCAGGTCAGGTGAGCACTGCTCTCCCACCCCAGTGTCTGCTACTGACAAACAAGTGCACCACACAGGCAGATGTATCAATGTGTCAGACTGGCCCGTGCTCTGTCAAATTCCAGTTTCCCTTGCCCTGCCCAGGCAAATGTGTGACATGGCCTTTTGCTTTAGCTAATATAATTCTTGTAAAAGACCTATGCATTTTGGTTCAAAACAACCTTAATCGGGGCACTTATCAAAAATAAAGTTTTGATAAGAGACCTTTATTGTTGATACGTGCCCGTGAAGAAGGTTGGTGTCAGTGAAAAGCGCATTGGAGTTTTTAGTGTTTTACGATCCAATGCTGCACTCACCAAGTTCCACTTGTGCAACAAAGCTTCACCTTCCTCTCCTCTCCCTATTATGCCCCGAAATCTGCTCCAGAGGGTCCCCCAACTCTCTGGAGCACATTTTGAGGGTGTGCAGGGAACTGCAGGTGAGAGGAGGAGAAGTTCCACGGGGCAAGCAGAGGTCTGCTGTGCTAGGTGAACAGCAGCATTGGATAGGACCAATATCTTAGCAATGTTTTAAGATTCTGCCTCCTCTTTTGTTTCTCTTTGATTTTGGTACTGCCCCCCTTTTTCCCTTTCACCTTTTTTTAAACTGAAATCATAAGCAGCAAGTTCAGTAGGAGGAACAGTAGTTCTGTTAGCATACAATGTTTAATGCTACTGGAAACTATAGAAAAACTGTATTGTCAGACAGACATACCCCAAAGAGCCATATCCTATCTTTTTCCATAGAGGTCCATTAATAATGTGCTGATACAGGAGCTTCCTGCACCTGACACATAATTGCTCGATTTGTTAAAAAGCATAGGATATTTTTAATGCTGACCCTTAAAAGGAGTGTTGCTACATAGCCATTTCAAAAATATGCTTGACATCTTTAGATTAAATAGCTACTGGTGTTTAGAAAACGTTAAAAGAGAGTGGGCATGATCCCACCAAAAGTAAAGCACTGTATAAGTCAGCATTTGATTGGGAGGGACACGCAGCTCAGTTCTATGCATGTTCATTCAGACATCCCACTGAGATCCAAAGTGTGCACAGAAATGCAACCTTATAACATTGTACTACTGAAATAAATGGACTTTGCTTTGGCTGGATCGTACCCAATATTCCCAATTTGAAAGATTTATTAGCATGCTGCCTGAGTATATTACTCTTAATGGGGGCAGTTTACATCTCTTTCGTCCTGTTAATATTGACAAATAGATGTCTTTAAGCTGTTCGGCAGTATTTCAAAAATAAGAACATTAGCCAAATGCTTTGATTACAGACAGCTGCTACCTGAACTACTGTGGAAAAATGGAAGAAAGTGGCTTGATTAAAATGTCAATATGGTTCTCTACCATTACTACCACCTGTTAAAATAATGCTATTATTTCTACTGTGTTATAGTTTAGCATATATGGAGTGTCAATTATATATTAGGAGCAGACTATGACTCAAGTCACATGCCGCCATTGTGGTACAGGACGTTAACAGCTTGCACGTTGTCCAATCAGAGCTATCTCAAGTTGTATTACTGCCCTTGGTGAACATCAGTTTGTTGTCCCCACTCTGCGTTGGGGGGTATTCTTTCTTCAAGCATTTCCTTACTTCTTCCTCAAGGATTTCCTCAAATACAGCTCAATTCCAATGCTTCAAAAGTGAATGGAGTCTGGTAGCCTACTAATTCAGAAGTAGGGGCATTTATGCTTGCTGTCTATGAATTTTTCAGAGCATGTCCGCACCTCTTGAATTCTGATGCCCAGGGTTTGTACAGCCTATTCTGTTGGACCAACACTGATCCAAATTCCACACTACACTGGACTTCCCAGGAGGATCCCTCCGCCTGTGCTGCCTCTGAGACGGGCTCCCGTCTTGGATGAAACTTTTTCAGTTTTAAATCCAGTCAGAAGGGTTTTTTTTGACTGGGGATAATTTCTTCTGGATAAGGAAGAAACGTGAGATTTCCCACACAGCTTTGTTGTGTTTGTTGGAGACTGGAATTCATTAGAATGGTCTGTGAAAGAAGGTCTTCCAGCAGCTCGGACGGAGCTAGGATTTCTAGCTAGCTCAGCTGAATAAGTGAGCCGTTTTTTTTTCTTCAAAGAAAAACGGATTAACAGGCAAGCTTTCTCCTGTCTATGCTCATTATTTTGTTATCTATATAGCTAAAGAGATTTGTCAAAGAACCAGCAATTAAGAAAACCTGGGTGAGTCAAAACCTTCTCTTTTACTCACGGAACTAAGGGGGAAGAAAATAAAAACAGCCTATCTTTTTTTATTATTGCAAAAAGCTGGCATGGAAATCAGCATTATAAAGATTACAACGGATGAGGGGTTTCTGACTGGATTTTTTTTTTATAAGACTTTTGTGTAATATATGTCTGGGACTATTTTTTCTGGTCTATTTTTTTTTTTTTACGAATCTGCTCATTCTTTCTGCTACTAGTTATTTGGATGCTGTGAACTAAAGCTGTTTTTGCACTTCTGGACATATAAGAGATAAGGAAATCCGTGCTGTTTAGAGTGTGACGTCAGTTGGTTTGAAAGATTAACTCCTTTGTAACTGGATAAAGAAATAAAGTGCTCTTTGCTTGGGACATTGAAAATTGAAGGAGTTTTGTTCCTTTGGTTTTAAGAATGACAATTAAGAAGATCATGGATGCACAAGAAGGGACTTTATCTTTAGATATGTTTCAGAAAATAATGAATGGGATTAAGTCAATAAAGCAAGAACTGAGAAATAATAGACAAGTGTTGAGAATTGAATTTGACGAAATGAGACAGGAGCTGAAAGAAATTCAGGATTCTATGGGAAAGGAGAATAAAGATGGATCTGGAAAACCAAAAAAGGATGAAAGAAAAATTAAAGGCAAGGTTCAAACTATGGAGATTGGATTGAATATGGACTTGGAAAAAGATTTGGATTTCCTGGCTGTGATGGATCCTGGAGACAAATATTATGGTTTGGAACTCAGCGTTGTCCCTGAAGGAATTGATGAAGAGATTGGAGATAAAGATATTATCGGTTCGAAAAAATTCCTGGACTGGAAGGATTTGATGGAACTTGAAATGGAGAAAGTTAACAGAATTAATCCCTGTTTTGTGTCAATGGAAAAACCTTCAAGAGATGTGCTAGTGTATTCTGTAAAAAAGAGGAACAGAGATGTGGCTTTGCAACAATACTTCAGTGATACGTTCGGAATTGATGGCAAGGAAATATCTGTGATAAAGGAAATTCCTATCAGACTCTTATTATATGACTATGACAGCAAGATTACTGGGTGCATAAAGATGGAAGATGGAACCAACACGGATAATGGAAGAAGAGCGATTTGAAATTACTGGACTTAGTAGACTTGATGAGTTGGATTAATTGACATGTTTATCTAGAAAAAAAAATGATGGACATATATCTCAAGGATTGGAAACTTCTCTTTGACTTTTTGTGGAAGAATAAAATGATATGATGTTAATGAGATTTGATACCAACTAAGATAACAGCTGGAGGAAGGTGATTTTATAATCTATTAAGAGACAGGCTTGTTATATATTATAGACTTATAGCTGAACTACGACAAATCGGAAGTTAATATTTTTTTCTTTTTTTATTGTATTAGTTATTGATTTGTGTTTTTTCTTTTTGTATTGTTTTGGTTTTGAAAATTTGAATAAAAATTAATTGGAAAAAAAAATTCCACACTACACTGACAAAGACTGGGAAACATGATCCACAGACGTCAAGTAACATACATCAGTGCTGTTGGCCTCTCAGGAGGAGAAGGTGCTGCTATGGGAAACAACAATATCAGTCCTTATGGTGTAAAGATGTTACAAACTCGGTGTTGGACCTGTCCATGTGGAAATAGTTCCCTTGCCATAATGGTGACATAAAATTAGGACCTGGGGAAGAATCCAAGCATTCTTACTCATTCTTTATTACCACTAAAAAGCCATTGCCTGTGTTAATGATCCGAATGAGGAAAGTAGTATTTTAATTCCTCCCACCCCTATGGGTTTCATGCAACTGCTGCAGGTTGCAGAGGAGAAGCGAATCCCTCCCACATATTTTAATTAGCTAAATGTGCAATGTCATGAAACTGCCCTTATTCTCAGCATTTTCTGGGGAAAGCAACTGGAAGAAAGATAATGCAATTTTGAGACACAGAGCATGAATAAATCATGCTTTGCTTTACAACTTGCATTAGTCATCATTACCCACCCATTGGCAAAATTCAGAAGAATAATTTCACACTTGACTCCCTTCTGAGGGTGCCTGATACAGAAATCTAATAAACACAACCATCATATGAAGTAGAAACTTTCAACAGATAGATAGATTATTTAATGGTAATATGAATAAATCAACAAATTCATATATAGCAAACATACTTTCTTTGGAAAAGAAATTAGTATGCATCCTAGGTAAGATTTACTTAGGAGCCTCACTAATATTTAAACCTTTCCACTTTCCAGCACGTGGCATATAGTTCAGTTTCTCTGGACCAATGCATTCCATATTCATATCTTAGGAGATGTTTCTTGACCCAAGATTCCTCTTAGCAGCATGATGCAAAGCGTACTGCAGTGTGCAATTATTTAAAGAGCTACCATCCTTATAAGTTTGATCTCAAGCTTTATTTGTTGTGATCTAATGAGATCTCACAAACTGGGCAGTGCTCCCAGTAATCTGACCCATGAGATAAGACTAAGACCTGCTTCACACATACATCTACTACAGGAATTGTGAACCTGTGGCTCTCCAGATATTGTTGGACTACTCCCATAATTCCTGACCATGCTAGCTGGGGGCCACATATATGTAGAGCTTCATATTCCCCATCCCTGACCTGATATCTATGGGCTTTGGTCTACATGGTGCACCCTGCCACACAAATGCACATATTATTTATGGCAACAAGTTCACATCTGACATAAACAGCAAGCGAGGAAGCCCAGGTTGTGCTTCTTCCCCCATCAGTAACACTACCAGATCTAAGATGAAAAATATGCATATCCCCATGGGGGCATTCATCTTACAGGAGAGGAAACAAACATATCTACACTAGACCTAGAAGTGGGGGAAGTCATTCTTGCTTGCTTCCTCTCTTGAGGTGGCTTTAAAGTAATAGATCACTGGTCAGATATTTCTACCACTCAACAATTACATTTTTGGATTCACAATCTGGGTACCAATAGGATGCTCTCTTTTGCTCCCAGCATGCTCCAAGTTATTAGCTTTTAAAAACAGTATATTTCCCCACCACCTAATGACACCACTATATTATCACTCTTTTGTGTTGACGTGTTGAGTTAATAAACAAAGAAAATATCTCCCTGTGACAGTAAACCTTGACAAATTATTTAATTTTCCAGTCAGTTTCCATTAGTACTTTGGTCCCAAGAGGAAAGAGTCCTTTTTCTAACTCAGGAATGGACCCATTACCAAACTTTTGGTGTTGCAGTTTTGTTTTCTTGTAAGCGACTAATTTGAATTATGAGTTATTTGTTTGTACGAAGGTAAAAGAATCCTCATTGAGAGCCCAATAAATATGAGATGTAACAACTGGGAAGTAGAATTCCTCCCTGAGGAGCTGAAAACATTATCAGTTTAGAATGGAAGCAATGAAAAATGACTAACAAAGATATTTCAGTGCTTGGATATGAAGGAAGTTTAGACTCTTGGAGCATGTATTAATCTCTCTCAGGAAATGTCTTTTATGGCAATTCATTCATTATTTCCAACTCTATTTTCACACAAACTATTTCCCTAGATATTCCTATTGAAGTTAAAAATAAGCAATAATTTCAAAAAAAACTGCTTTGAAATATTAAAAAACACATACACAATGTTAAACACAAAATTAACGACATCAGAGTTACTTTGGTTTAATGTTTTTATTTTTTATAAAGGAATCCTGTTGTTCCCAACTCAATCTGAATCCAACAACTAGCATGTTCTTTGGATGGAGCCAGTGTTCCTCTGGCCATCTGGCTGGCAACAAGAACTGCAAAAAACACAGTCACACTTGGATGATTCAAATTTTTATTTGAGTTAAGGACACACAATAATCCACAGACATGTTTACAGCACAACCCTATGCATGTTTACTCATAAGAAAATGACTGGGACATTCTCTATAATAAATATTTTTATTTTCCTTGTTTTGGATGCAAGAAAGCTATATATCCACTACCTGTAGGTAGCACAAAACTTGATGCAGTATAACTGAATTAAGCATGCACACATACATGATGCACAGCAATGCAACTGGAATCCAGATAGTAACCAACCTGTTGGGGCAGTTTTGCAAGGAGATTCATGGCTTTGGCCAAGCAAAATGGACTTCAACACAGAACATCTTTAGGGATTTCACACATAACAAATCTGCCCCAGCCATTTTAGAAAAATACTATTCAACCTGTTTCATTCTATATTGGTGTGCTAAACATTTGTTCCTTCCAGGCAAATAATTTAGGATCTGCAGACACTCTTTCCCCTAAGGGTCAACACTGGACCTGTGAATGGGTTGCATATGTTGAGCAATATGACTATCCTCTTCTGCTATTGAAGAAAATGGGATCAGGCTTAAGGGCCCCTCAGTCCCTGTCCTGATGCATCAGTGTAAACTCATGCTTAGGTGCCCAAATGCAGAGCAAAGACATTTGTGGAGCATTGGCAGGAGTGTTATGGAGTTGGAGAGAACGCGAGCTTGGCTCTGCAGCACTTGTTGAGCATTGGATCCTACTCGATCCCATGGCAGCGCAAGCCATGACTTGTATTATCTGCCATGGTTAGAGCAAATTAATACGTTCCGATCTAACTAATACCTAACTCATTTCAGCTATCTTTTGTCCAGCTGAAGGGGAAAAAAACCTGCACTGAAATTATTCTCAGTGTTTATTCTCCATGTGGTCATTGCACTTTGCTGCAATCTGTACGCAGAACATATCATATGGAAAGTGGGATTGGACCAAGATGAAGGAGGTGTGAAAATTGGAGGGAGAAACATCAATAATTTAAGATATGTAGACGATACCATACTCTTAGCAGAAACCAGTAATGATTTGAAACGAATGCTGATGAAAGTTAAAGGGGAAAGCACAAAAGCAGGACTACAGCTGAACATCAAGAAGACCAAATAATGTAACTTTACAGTTGACAATGAGGACATCGAACTTGTCAAGGATTATCAATACCTCGGCACAGTCATTAACCAAACTGGAGACAATAGTCAAGAAATCAGAAGAAGGCTAGGACTGGGTAGGGTAGCTGTGAGAGAACTAGAAAAGGAGAGAGACCTCGGGGTTGTAGTGGACAGCACAATGAAAATGTCGACCCAGTGTGCGGCAGCTGTGAAAAAGGCAAATTCCATGCTAGCGATAATTAGGAAAGGTATTGAAAATAAAACAGCTGATATCATAATGCCGTTGTATAAATCTATGGTGCGGCCGCATTTGGAATACTGTGTACAGTTCTGGTCGCCTCATCTCAGAAAGGATATTATAGAGTTGGAAAAGGTTCAGAAGAGGGCAACCAGAATGATCAAGGGGATGGAGCGACTCCCTTACGAGGAAAGGTTGCAGCATTTGGGGCTTTTTAGTTTAGAGAAAAGGCGGGTCAGAGGAGACATGATAGAAGTGTATAAAATTATGCATGGCATTGAGAAAGTGGATAGAGAAAAGTTCTTCTCCCTCTCTCATAATACTAGAACTCGTGGACATTCAAAGAAGCTGAATGTTGGAAGATTCAGGACAGACAAAAGGAAGTACTTCTTTACTCAGCGCATAGTTAAACTATGGAATTTGCTCCCACAAGATGCAGTAATGGCCACCAGCTTGGACAGCTTTAAAAGAAGATTTGACAAATTCATGGAGGACAGGGCTATCAATGGCTACTAGCCGTGATGGCTGTGCTGTGCCACCCTAGTCAGAGGCAGCATGCTTCTGAAAACCAGTTGCCGGAAGCCTCAGGAGGGGAGAGTGTTCTTGCACTCGGGTCCTGCTTGCGGGCTTCCCCCAGGCACCTGGTTGGCCACTGTGAGAACAGGATGCTGGACTAGATGGGCCACTGGCCTGATCCAGCAGGCTCTTCTTATGTTCTTATGTCATCAAATGCAATGATGTGTCACTGAACACCAAAGTCAGGATCATTCAGACCATGGTATTCCCGATCTCTATGTATGGATGTGAAAGTTGGACAGTGAAAAAGGCGGATAAGAGAAGAATCAACTCATTTGAAATGTGGTGCTGGAGGACAGCTTTGCGCATACCATGGACTGCGAAAAACACAAATAATTGGGTGTTAGAACAAATTAAACCAGAACTGTCACTAGAAGCTAAAATGATGGAACTGAGGTTATCATACTTTGGACACATAATGAGAAGACATGATTCACTAGAAAAGACAATAATGCTGGGAAAAACAGTAGAAAAAGAGGAAGGCCAAACAAGAGATGGATTGATTCCACAGATCTGAACTTACAAGATCTGAACAGAGTGGTTCATGACAGATGCTCTTGGAGGTCGCTGATTCATAGGGTCGCCATAAGTCGTAATCGACTTGAAGGCACAAAACAACAACAACAATGGAGCAATTTCAGACAGAGATACAGGTAATACATTTTTTATAAGTCTGTCCAGGTCTGTTTCAAAAATGAAGGCTAGGGGTAGTATTCAATAAAAAACCTACTCAGAGTAGACTCATTGAAGTGAATATTTATTTATATATTTGTTTGATTTATATCCAACCCTTCCTCTCAGTAGGAGCCCAAGCATGACTAAAACTGCAGTCCAATACACACTTACTTCTGAGTAGATATGTAATGGATTGTAGTTCAACTTAGTTACATTAATTAGAATTAGAGTTGCCAGGCTCAGGGCCTGATCCTGATCCTGTATCTTTAGGAGAAGAGAAAGTCAGCCAAGTGCAGGTGTTCTTGCAACCCTGTATTATTATTTATTATTATTATTATTATTATTATTATTATTATTATTATTATTATTATTATTATTATTATTATTATTATTCCTCTTCTCCCAGGCATTTTAACATTTTTAACATTTTAACATTTAACATTTTAACATTTAGTATGTGTTGACAACTGTCTTGATTTTTCTGGTGAATTTGATAATTTTAAAGTTTAAAGTAAGTTTAAAGAAAGTTTTGCATTGTTTATATGTAGCCTATTGTATTTGATGTTTGACTGTTGTGCACCGCCCAGAGAGCTTCGGCTATGGGGCAGTATAGAAATGTAATAAATAATAATAATAATAATAATAATAGTTGTTGTTGTTGTTGTTACTATTATTATCTTTATTTATACCCCACCCTTTTTCCAAACTGGAACTCAAGGCGGCTTCCAGATAAAAATAAGTACATATCATTAAGAACCTATAAAAATATAAAACATATAAACATATAAAATTAGCATTAAAACTGGATTAAATTATTAAGATGTTAAAACCAATTAGATATACTCTTAAAATACCCAGTTTAGGAGCATACAAGTAAAACAATAACATACAGCATCCTCTTCAGTCGCTACCCTTAAAACCTTCAGTTCCAAAGACCTGCCGGAAGAAAAAAGTCTTTAGCTGTCGGTGGAAAGACTGCACAGAGGAGGCCATTCTTGCCTCCCTAGGGAGGGAGTTCCAGAGCCTAGGGGCAGCCATGGAAAAATCTCGTGTCCCCACCAGTCGCACTTGTGAAGGTGTTGGGATTGTGAGAAGGGTCTCTCCTGAAGATCTCAGGGCCCGGGCAGGTTCATATAGGGAGATACGGTCTGACAAATAGCCTGGACCTAAGCCATATAGGGCTTTATAGGTCATAACCAGCACTTTCAATTGTGTCTGGAAACAGACTGGCAGCCAGTGGAGCTGTTGCAGCAGGGGAGTTGTATGGTCCCTGTAACCAGCCCCAGTTAACATTCTGGCTGCAGCTCATTGCACCAACTGAAGTTTCCAAACAGTCTTCAAAGGCAGCCCCATGTAGAGCGTGCTACAGTAGTCTAAGCGGGATGTAACTAAGGCATGTGTCACCATAGCCAAATCAGACAACTCCAGGAACGGGCGCAGTTGGCGCACTAGTCTTAACTGTGCAAAAGCATTCCTGGCCACTGCAGAAACCTGGGCCTCCAGGTTTAAGGCTGAGTCCAGGAGCACACCCAAACTGCAAACCTGCGTCTTCAGGGAGAGTGTAACCCCATCCAGCACAGGCTGGACCCCTATTCCCTGATCCGCCTTTCAACTGACTAGGAGCACTTCTGTCTTGTCTGGATTTAGCTTCAGCTTGTTCACCCTCATCCAGTCCACCACTGCTATCAGACACTGGTTTAGAACCGAGACAGTTTCCTTGGAATTAGGTGGAAAGGAGAAGTAGAGTTGGGTGTCATCTGCATACTAATGGCACTGAACCCCAAACTTCTGGACAACCTCTCCCAGCGGTTTCATGTAGATATTAAATAGCATGGGGGACAAAACTGAACCCTGAGGGACCCCACAGGCCAATGGCCAAGGAGTCGAACAGGAATCCCCCAGCACCACCTTCTGGGTTCGACCTTCCAGGAAAGAATGGAGCCATCATAAAACGGTGCCCCCAAGTCCCATCCCGGTAAGGCGACCCAGAAGGATACCATGGTCGATGGTATCGAAAGCCGCTGAGAGGTCCAACAGAACCAACAGGGACACACTTCCCCTGTCCAGTTCTCTGCGTAGGTCATCTACCAAGGCGACCAAAGCCGTCTCCGTCCCATAACCAGGTCTGAAACCAGACTGAAATGGATCTAGATAATCCGTTTCATCCAGGAATCCCTGTAGTTGGGAGGCCACCACACGCTCTATTACCTTGCCCAGGAATGGGATATTGGACACTGGCTGATAATTATCCATAATAGAGGGGTCTGTAATGGGAAAAACCACAAGGTGGAATTGTCCCTTCCCCCTGCACAACTTTTAAAGATACAGAAGACCTCTTGGAGGGCGGGCCTGGCAACCAAGAGGTTTTCTGTATCTTTAAAAGTTGTGCAGAGGGAAGGGATAATTCCACCTTGTGGTTTTTCCCATTACAGGGTTGCAAGAACACCTGCACTTGGCTGAGTTTCTCTTCTCCTAAAGATACAGGATCAGTCTCAGGCCCTGAACCTGACAACCTTAATAAGAATGTGTCTTCTCTCAGCAGGACTTAGTTGAATACCACCCCGGGCGAATGAAAGGAGAATACAATGCCTCCTTTCTGAGTGTTTGTCTTGTGATGTTAAGAAGAGAATTCTTCTCCCCAGCCAGGACTCAGTCATTACATGTTTGGGATTTTTTTTTTTAATATAAAGTTACATTGCCATTCAAACACTTTCTCCCTAGAAAACTCTCTCCCCTCTCCCTTCTCTTTCAAGGGCATCATAATCCAGCAACATGTACTTCCCTCTTGTCCAGCCTGCCAAATAAGACTGAGTATCCTAGGCCAACTCTGCCAACCTCTTAGCCAACAGGAAGCAACAAAACCAAGGAAAACCAACAATCAAAAAATATCCTTTCATCCAAATCATTTGTTTTGCAACTGTACCATCTGCTAAATCAAAAGTGGATGTCACATTTCAAAGAACCCTAGATTTTGCAAGGATATGCAGATTGATTTTCTCTGCAGAAAAATGAATTATTGTTTGCATATTATCCACTTACTTAGGATCTGTTCCAACTCTGTATGAAATGACTCGAGACTCCAGCCATGGAGAACTTTTACAAAACTTCCTAAAATGTATTTTTTATATATATTTCTGAGCCAATGACAAGTACATGCTACACATTCCTATGAGGAACATAACAACAACACCTTCGTATTCCAATGTTTGCCCTCTAACCCTAAACCCACTTACGTGGAAGAGAATTCCACTGAAATCAATGGGGTTTATTTTCACAGGAACATACTTAGAATGTGAAATGCTGTGATGCATAGGTAGCTTTATGATCCTTGCTGGTTGCATAGCACCACACACTGGTCACAGCCCCAGGACATTTAAAAAATATAATTTGTGAAGTTTGTAAAAGTGATGGCAAGAGTCTCTATTCAGGCTTGTCTTTCTGGGTAATGCAAACGAATATAGTATTCATTTTAGAGATTATATTTATTTATTATTTGATTTATATCCCGCCCTTCCTCCCAGCAGGAGCCCAGGGCAGCAAGAGATATGGTCAATTAAAAATATCACATTTCTCAAGCAAAGGAACAGCAGTGGTGGTTGACTGGAAGAAGGTCGCTAGATTGCACATATTTTCTGACCATAGATCACCAACGCCTTCCTTTGACTAACTGTTGTGAATGGAAGCTCTCCATGAGTCAGGAAGCAGCCGATGCCTCACTTCTCTTTCTATGTTTTCCAGGATGAGGCAAAGTTAAGGATCACATCCACTGCTTCACCAGCTTTTTGGCTCTTGCCCCACCTAGCTCTAGGGATGAGGGAGAAATTCGATTAATTCAATTTTTAAGCTGGATCTTTCAAATTCACATTTTCCAAAACAATATGAGAACTGAAACACATCTATTCTTCGAAATGCGAACTTACCTGAATTTGGCGATGGAGTTCTCCAACCAAATAGTGTTTACAAAAATGCATGTAAGGGGAAAGTGTGCACAGAAATGAATATATTAGTGAAACTAATATACAAAAATACATTATAAGGATAAATTACTTGCAAAAATGTATATATTAGTCAAATCTGCATATAAAACATGTTGATTAGGAGAAATTTGCATTAAAATGCTGGAGAATTTTCATGAGGATTTTTTTTAAAAAAAATGCAAATTGCTACAGAAATCTGGAGAGCTGAATTTAAGACTGGAAACATGAGAAACTGACGGGAACAAAACTGACAGATCTTTCCATCCCTACCCAGCACTGGCATGTAGCCCCCAGGAGGTTGCCCAAGAGGGAATGTGGCCCTTGGGCTGGAAAATGTTCCCAGCCCCTACATTATGGAAATGACTGGCAGGCAGCAGGTTGGCATCACACAGAGTGATAGCCAACAAGAATTAGAGAACAGCTGCCCAAGGTCCAAAAGAAGCATGGAAGGATGGTAAAACCTTCCTGAGAAAAAGTGAACGGTTGGGAAAGTAAGAAAGGCAGCTGAAAAAACTTCATCTGTTCTGGGATGCAAATGACAAAGGTGTAGTCATCCAGGGTCTCAGGGGGTCTTAGACACTTTACTTTGTTGGAAGAAGGATCCCTATGTCTCCAGCATCCTCAGAGCCAATTGGCATGAAAGGGAAGAGTCTTCTAATGTTCTGCCTTGTCCTTTCCTTCTGATTGGAGCCAATCAGAGTGAAAGGAATGGAGACAGCCACTGAGACGTAGCTAACACTCTCTCCTTTCATGCTTATTGCTTCCTAGGGACGTTGTGGGAGGAGGCATTAACTGGGATCTCATTCTTAGCCTAGCAGCAAACAAGAGGGGAGGGGGTGGCTGTGATAATCATGAAGGGACCCTGCACTTCTGAATTTGTTACTACACAACTGGTGAAGGACACCTTCCTCATGCAAGCAATCATCAAGAAGATGTGGGGATAAAAGCCAGTGCCTTGTATTGGCCAGGCCGGCCGGCAGGCATCACTGTGAAATCACAATGGCCAGTTTCTGTTCCTTATTTACAGCAGCAGCAGCATGAGGTCACAATGGCCAGCCTTTCTCTTCCAGGCAGGCACCATCAGCAGGCAACTATATGGATCAGCCTCCTTCCCTCCAGTGAAGGAAGCAGCAGTGTGTAGGTTCACAGCCTCTTTTGTATGAAAGGTGAGAGTATGTAGAGCATGTAGACACAGCCTCACTCTTCCTGCGGTGGTCAGCAACAGTGGAGGAACACATTGGCTATCAGCATCTTTCAATGAAATGAGCAGCAGAATGAGTGCGGAGAAGCACCAAGCAAAGGGAGGAGGAGAAAGAGCATGTCATTTACTACAGAGCTCCAACTTACAGTGAGCAACCCAGGGTGGCCCAACATCAAATAAGATAGGGATAATGGAGGCAAGTAGATGCTCTTGGAGGTCGCTGATTCATAGGGTCACCATAAGTCGCAGTCAACTTGGAGGCACATAACAACAACAAAAAATGGAGGCAGGTACAGGAATGTTGGCAGAAGTCCAGATATAATAGAGCAAAGGTGGAGAACCTCAGGTGTGGGGACCAAACGTGTCCCTCCAGGCCTCTCTGTCTGACCCTTAGAACTCTCACCAGGCCACACCCTCTCCTAAGCCACACCCCTCTCACTAGGTCACACCCCTCACAAGGCTGGCTTCACGTCCTCCTTGAATGTTTTTGCCTGGCTTGAATGTGCCCTTGAACTCTGCTTTTGGTTGCCTGGTTGGAGGATAAAGAGGGGTGCATGAATGTGTGCAGAAACTATTGCATAAAGGTAACATTTACAAAATGGGAGTGTGATTCTTGGTCTGAGAAAAGTTCCTCACCCCTGTGATAGATTGGTAATTTGCAGAGTCTGTCAGAGCTAGACACGTTTTGGGAGACAACCTGACTGGCTGCAGGCGGGTAAGAGAATAGCAGCAGGCACTGGCATGATCCCCAGATTCAGTGGGGCTTCAACTTGCAGTATGTGGGCACAAAGGGCAAATTAGGAGAGAGAGACCAGATGGTGGTTGGTGGGTACAGAGACAATCTACATGCCTGGAAAGACCCAGCCTTTATGTGCCCAAGTGGATTACTGCAGGATCCTGAAAGGGGTCGTAGAGGTAACACTGGTCCTAAAGGAAAAGGACACCAGAGGGAATGTGGTCATAGTTGGGATCACCTGCTGCCACCTCCCCAACCTCCTTTGTCCATTGTGCCTTTGTCTAGAAAGGGAAACAACTGATGCTAGTTGTGATGGTAATATTGGGGTACTGACCAATACCACTCTCCTACCAATAGAATGGCCACTTCCACCCCTGTCATTGTCTGCTCCTCCCGTCTCTGCCCTCTGAATCCCCACCACTAGCTCGGGTGCACATTCCACAGAGACTTCAACACAACCTTTCCCTGTCTTTCATCCACGAGTCCTATACATGCCATACCATATTCTTCCTTGTGCTTGAAGGGCTTCTCTGGTTGCACCTGCAGCTTTGTAGCCAGGGCTGTCACCTCTAGCATGCCCTGTGCTTTTTTTCTGTTGTTGGAGAAGGGATCTCATTTGGTCCAGCAGCAAGCAGATAACAGGTGTGACCTGGTTCCTTGTAGCCATCTCTCTCACCTCCTTGAAAGGCACATAGTCCACCCACAGTGTCCCTTTCTCCACAGTTTTATCTAGCTGTTGTTTTGATTGCAGTGATCAATTTTCATTTTAATTTCTTTCCTGTTTCAGTCTGTTTGTGTTCATTCCCCTATCCCAGGGATGGGGAACCTATGCCCCTCCAAACGTTGCTGGACTACCACTTCCATCAACCCTGCCCATTAGCCATGCTGGCTGGGAATGATGGGAGTTGGAGTCTAGGCACATCTGGAGGGCCACAGGTTTCCTGTCCCTGCCTTATCCCTGGTTGTTCTTAATTCTTTCTCTTCCCAAACAGTACTCTTAGTTCAGACAGTGGTTAAACTGGGATTATTAAACAAGGAGAATATACAAGCTGTGCCTGATACTGTTCCATCTGTCCCTTCTTTGGAGGGGATATATAAGCCAGCTGGCTGACGGGGCTTGGGAGATCCAGTGCCTGCAAGGGGAAGAGGACCATCACCGACCAGGGAGGGAGAGCCATCTGCCTGCTTGTGCTGCTGCTGCTGCTGCTGCTTGGCTAATATCTCTGCTCTCTCCTTCTTGGGCTCCTGCTCTGCATGTGGGCACCTTGCAGGACCAGGCCCCAGGTACTCAGCCAGCTGTGCCTGATACTGTTCCATCTGTCCCTTCTTTGGAGGGGATATATAGGCCGGCTGGCTGAGGGGGCTTCGGAGACCCATTGTCTGCTTGGGAGACCCACTATCTTGGCCAAGTCGGCCGCTGCAGTCCCATCTGATTGAGTGTTGAATGTTTAAACGCCTGTTGTTATTGTTTAATTGTGGACTGTGTTTAGTGTGTTAGTGTGAAGGAGTTTGAGTCTTTATTCGAATGTATTAGTTTGAATCTTTGTGTAGTTAATTTGTGGATTGTGCTTTGTGTGAATGAGACTGAGTGAGTGTATGAGTACGTGAGTGTGAATTTATGTGTATTTTACTATGTGCCTGGGAGAGAGGACTTCGCTCCGAGCGGGGGGACTTTTGGGGGGCCCAATTAATGTAGTGACGGGTAATGGGAGTTATGGTGTTGTGAGGAGAACATGCCAGATAAGGGGAACTCGTCCCAGACAAGTTGTGTCTGTACCTTGTTCCGGTCCTCCTCACATCCGCAGGACTGTTGGTTGTCCTATCAGCCAGTTCTCGGATCTCCAAGTGTTGCTCCTAAACGCCAGGTCGGTGCATAATAAAATCTCCCTCGTCCACGATTTAATTGTCGATGAGGGTGCCCACCTGGCATGTATAACTGAGACCTGGGTGGGTGATCAGGGAGGAGTTACTCTTTCCCAGCTTTGCCCACCTGGGTATATGGTTCAACACTGTGGTAGATCCGAGGGTCGGGGAGGTGGAGTGGCTGTGGCTGTGGCCTATAGGAGTTCTCTCTCGCTCATCAAGCACCCTGTCCAGGTAACGACTGGCTTGGAGTGCCTCCACCTTGTGCTGGGTCAAGGAGACAGACTGGGAATCTTGGTGGCGTACCGTCCACCCTGCTGCCCAACAGCTTCCCTAACTGAGCTGTCAGAGGTAGTCTCGGAGGTACTGTTGAGGTCCCCCAGACTATTAGTACTGGGAGACTTCAACATCCATGCCATGGCTGCTTTATCTGGGGCGGCTCAGGACTTCATGGCCTCCATGGCAACCATGGGGCTGTCTCAATTTGCTACTGGCCCAACGCATGTGTCGGGACATACTCTTGATTTGATCTTTGCCACTGGACACGAAGATGGTGATCTGGAGGTGGGGAGTTTTTCATCGACCCCATTGTCATGGACAGATCACCGCTTGCTGAAGTTTAGGCTTACAGCCACCCTTTCCCTCCGCAAGGGTGGGGGACCTATTAAGTTGGTCCGACCTTGGAGACTAATGGATCCTCAGGGTTTTCAAAGGGCTCTGGGGGATTTTCCGGCTGATAAGATAGGCGGTCCTGTTGAAGCCTTGGTCGCACTGTGGAATGCGGAAATGACCCGGGCTGTGGACACGATCGCTCTTGCGCGCCCTATCCCATGCAGAGCTTATGCAGCCCCGTGGTATACCCCGGAACTGAGAGCGATGAAGCAAGAGAGGAGAAGGCTCGAGTGCAGATGGAGGCGTACTCCTGACGGATGCAATTATGCCTTGGTAAGTGCCTCCACTAAGTTGTATACAGAAGTGGTGAGGGCAGCGAAAAAGCGACACTTCGCTGCCACCATTAAATCATCCCTCAACCGTCCAGCGGAGCTTTTTAAAATTGTCCAAGGGCTTTTACACTCTAGTCCTCAGCATATTATAGAATCTTCGGAAACCTGCTGTAACGAGTTCGCTGGGCACTTCCAAGACAAAATCTCATGCATCCGCCGGGACTTAGACTCCAATATTATGGCAGTTGAACCTAATGAGGTATCGGGAGCACGGTCTTGTCCTCATTTATTGGATGAGTTTCAGTTGGTACAGCTCGAGGACCTTGACAAGGTGCTTGGACTGGTACGTGCAACCACTTCTCTACTGGATCCTTGCCCCTCTTGGCTAGTGAAAGCTGGCAGGACTGGAACAGCCGGCTGGGCCAGGGAAGTGATAAATGCCTCCTTGAGAGAGGGAGTGGTCCCTAGTTGTTTGAAAGAGGTGGTAGTGAGACCACTCCTGAAGAAACCTTCCCTGGATCCAGATAATTTGAACAACTATAGACCGGTAGCGAATGTTCCATTCCTGGGCAAGGTCTTAGAACGTGTGGTGGCCAGCCAGCTCCAGGTGCTCTTGGATGAAACCGATTATCTAGATCCGTTTCAATCCGGTTTTAGGCCAGGTTTTAGCACCAAAACAGCCTTGGTCGCCCTGTACGATGACCTATGTCAGGAGAGGGACAGGGGGATTGTAACTCTGTTGATTCTCCTTGATCTCTCAGTTGCTTTTGATACCATCGACCATGGTATCCTTCTGGGGAGACTCACAGAGTTGGGAGTTGGAGGTACTGCTTGGCAGTGGCTCCGCTCCTACTTGGTGGACCGCCTCCAGAAGGTAGGGCTTGGGGAGCATTGTTCGATACCCTGGACTCTCCATTGTGGAGTCCCGCAGGGATCGGTTCTGTCCCCTATGCTTTTTGACATCTACATGAAGCCGCTGGGTGCGGTCATCAGGAGTTTTGGAGTGCATTGTCACCAGTATGCTGATGACACGCAACTCTATTTCTCCTTTTCATCTTCATCAGGTGAGGCTGTTAATGTGCTGAACCGTTGCCTGGCTGCGATAATGGACTGGATGAGAGCTAATAAACTGAGGCTCAATCCTGACAAGACTGAGACGCTGTTGGTGAGTGCCTTCTCCGCCCAGATGGTGGATGTTCAACCTGTTCTGGATGGGGTTACACTCCCCCTGAAGGAACAGGTTCGTAGCTTGGGGGTTCTTTTCGATCCATTCCTGTCTCTCGAGGCTCAGGTGGCCTCGGTGGCATGGAATGCGTTCTACCACCTTTGTTTGGTAGCCCACCTACGCCCCTATCTGGAAAGCGATGACCTCACTTCAGTCGTGCGTGCTCTGGTAACCTCTAGATTGGATTACTGCAATGCGCTCTACGTGGGGGTGCCTTTGAAGACAGTTCGGAAACTACAGCTAGTGCAAAACACAGCTGCTAGACTGTTGACGAGGACCAGGCGGTCCGCACATATAACACTTGTCCTGGCTCGTTTGCACTGGCTACCTATTTGTTTCCGGGCTAAATTCAAAGTGCTAGTTTTGACTTATAAAGCCTTACACAGCGCGGGACCACAATACCTAGCGGAATGCCTCTCCCGAAACGAACCTACACGCTCACTACGTTCAACATCAAAGGCCCTCCTCCGAGTCCCAACCCACAGAGAGGCTCAGAGGGTTGTAACAAGATCCAGGGCCTTTTCAGTAGAGGCGCCCCCGAATTATGGAACAGTCTCCCCGATGAGGTACGCCTCGCGCCTACACTTTTATCTTTTCGGCGCCAGGTTAAAACCTTTATATTCTCCCAGGCATTTTAACTTAATTTATTTTTTAGCTTTCAATTTATACCAGGCTGTTTTACTGTTTAATATGTATGCTTTTTACTGACCTTTGTAATTTTATTGTATTTTACTCTATGTTGTGCACCGCCCTGAGAGCCTTTTGGCTGTGGGCAGTATAGAAATCGAAATAAATAAAATAAATAAATAAATATATGATTTATATAGGAATTGAAGATATGCTTGGCAAAACAGTGAATTGACTGGTTAAATGTGGTCACTTGACTGCCTCTTATTTCACCCTGGTCAAATGCTGTCAACATTCCATGTCAAGAAATGTTACTGTGTTGGTGAAAGCTCTTTTAAAGAAAATCATTAATGGTGTCCTTTGTTAGCAAGAGCAGGAATGCCACTTGCCTCCTAATCCTCCGGTAGTCGAGGCAAACCTAACAGTACACCACAGGTTTTCCTGTTGCTGAGCACCTGCTATAATTGCAAGCATCTAACAAGACAAGGAGCACAAGTGTCCATCAGCGGCCTAGGTCAGTGCCTAGACCACCCATAGCTCCAACTTCTTGCTGCAGGAACCAGAGTCTCTCTGTGTGATCTGGCTCTGTTAGTTTGCTTTATTTCTGTTTTGCTTTATTTTCTTTTCAAAATGTTGTTACTGTAGACTACCCCTGATGTTCCAGGATAAAAACCAAAACCATTTTTTTAGTGAATTGTTCACATTTATAGAAACTTTATCTAATATTGTTAAACATGTTGGGTTGTATATGCGTTTTACTCAGCAGGACAGACTCACTGGAATGAATGGACTTAAGTTATTTAAGTCCATTGATTTAAATGAGTCTATTCTGAGTCAGATACAACCCAAAAATCACATGTTACAACCTTTTAATTTGTAACAAAAATAATTTGCTACGGTCATTGAAAATTAATTTCACTATTTTACAAAAACAGTTAACAAGTCCGTTTTTAGTAATTAGTAAGTATCACCTTGGTAAGTATCAAGCCTATTAATTGTTAATGGAACTTTTTCATTGTTTTAATAAAAGTTAATACTAAAATATTACTAAATATAGTACTAATAGTAATAACAATAAAGTATTTTTAATACTTTAAAAATACTAGGATGGTATTCAGTGCTAGTCATACTCAAAGTGGACCTATCAAAATTAATAGACATGACTAACTGAGGTTTACTAATTTCAGTGAGTCTACTCTAAGTAGGACTTACCTGAATACACCCCCTTGACTATTATTTGACCATTCAGACAGACCAAAGTTTTTTGTCTAGTGAAATACCCAATCCTAAATACAGAGAGGATTTATATAGGAGTGGCAAGGGGCCCCCGATAGCCTTTGCCCATGGGCCCCCGGCAGTGCCGGATGTAGACTTGGTGAGGCCCTAAGCTATATAAAGCTTGGAGGCCCTTTGTTAAAAAAATACACCATATATATATATATTCAGTAAACATAAAATTTTAAAAGCCCCCCCAAAAAAATTCTGAAATTTTTTGAGGCCCCTGCGGATTGTGGGGCCCTAAGCTGTAGCTTGTTTAGCTTATGCCTAAATCCGGCACTGGCCCCCAGAAACCTGGAGCTGGCTCTGAGTGTCACATTGATAACCTTCTGTAGATTTCTAGCATTAGAGCAAGGGTGAGGAACCTATGGCAGCCTGGAACAGGTGTGGACAGCCAAAACAGAATTTACTGCCCTGCTTGTCAGCTGATGAGTGGGGTATTAAATCCTGTTTAGTTAGGCTGTAAGTGCCTGTTACATATTGTTCCTCAAGTGACTGAGAGGGGGAAAAGGAAGGTGGCAATCATAATTGACTGGTAGGTTATCCTGTCCACCTGTCAAAGTTGGCCTGGGGGTGGGACCAGGTAAAAATCTGGCCCCTGGAGCAGGGATATAGTCATCCAGGGTCTTGGGGGGTCTTAGACCCTTTACTGTTTTGGGAACAGGGTCCCAACGGCTCCAGCATCCTGCAAACCAATCAGTATGAAAGAAAAAGTCTTCAAACATGCTTCTTTCCTGCTTACTGGAACCAATCAGAGAGTGAAAGCAGGTAAGTCAGCCACCGAGAAGACTCTTCTCAGTAGCTAACATTCTTCCCTTTCATGCTTATTGGCTACAGGGGAGATCTGTTGTTATGGGAGAAGGCATTAACAAGGATCTCATTCTCAGCTCAGCAGCAAAAAAAGGGGGGAGGGACATGGCTGTGATTAACATGAAGGGACCCTGCATTTCTGAATTTACCACTATACTACTGCCCTGGAGCTAAGAAGGTTCCCCACTGGTGCATTATAGGCTTGTAGGCATATATATTTATACAGATTTCTTGTCTAGTTCAGACTAGGGGGCAAGCGTGGAGTGCATGAGAGAGGAAGGGGAGGGGGGAGGGAAAGGAGGGAGCACATGATTCTGAGGCACAGCCCTGATGGCGAAATGATGCTTTGGCCATGAAACAGGTAAAAATCACTCCCGCTGTCGATTAGTTGCCCTTAATTACGTTTCCATTTAAACCTGGTTTTGCCACATCACCTTACTGACTTCTGTGACAAGATATACACAGACACTTTTCCTACTTCAAAGCTGGATTCCAATTACACAGCCAACATAAATTACAGGCTATTCAAGACAGGATTGCACAGTCACATTCACTGATGAATAATCATATCCATAAGAGTTGTTTGATTTGCAAAATGAAACACTGTCTGCTCTTAGATGTTGCATTTGCATTTTGACAGTACAAGTCAACTTACAATAAGTTTTACCAAGGTAAGCAAGGACTCAGGTAACACTATCAGGGCCTGCTCCAGTCACACTGTCCCCTCCCCCATCCCAGGTTTTGTTTTGTGAACATGGAGTTTTAGGCGTATCTGTTCTGTTTTATTAATGTTGTTAGCAGAGATGAGGGAGAAATTTGATTCAGTTTGAATTTAAAGGTGAATCTATCAAATCTGCACTTTCCAAAACAATATGAGAACTGAAACACAGCCATCCTTCAAAATTTGCACATCTCCAAATTTTGAGTGTAATTCTCCAGCCAAGTAATGTGTACAAAAATGTACAAAATGCATATACTGAAGTAGTGTGTCCATTAAAATGGATATATTTGAGAAAATAACATATATAAAATCGACTGTTCTAGGGGAAATTGCTTTGGAAAAATGTTTGTATTACCCAAAATTGCATAAAACACGCATAGAGTAGGAGACATTCGCATTACAATGCCAATGAATTTTCATGAGGACTTTTCACAAACTGATGTGGAAATGCAGAAAACTGAAATGACGACTGGAAAAAATGAGAAACTGAGAGAAACCAACATTAGCAGATTTGCCCATCCCTAGTCGATAACCACTATGAGGACTCTAGTCAAAAAGCAAGATATAAATCAACTAAAGTAAATTAATAAGAACATAAGACTAAGACCCTAGGGTTCTTACCACTCGTAAACATCAGATGCAGCCAGGTGTGTCCATGTGTGTCCGTGTGTGTGTGTGTGTGTGTGTGTGTGTGTGTGTGAGAGAGAGAGAGAGAGAGAGAGAGAGAGAGAGAGAGAGCACAAACATCTTGAATTCGTTGCCATCAACAAAGCCCTATAGGTTTAAGTACAAAAGTAAGCAATCCAATAACTTGTGATAAACTCCCACTCCAAAGTATACCAAAATAAGATAGAGGTACCATAATGCAGGACAAACTATATTGGAAGTGAAATTGTGAAGTATCAGAAAAGCCTGAAATTGGAAGATCATTTGCTTTTAGTGACTAACAATGTCAGTAATGTGAGAGCTGCATGAACCGTAACTGTGGACAAACACCTGCATAACCACTCCAGTTATAACACACTTCTCATAGCCTAAACCTGCTTCTTAACTAGTAGATGAATCTGGGCATGTTGAAAGCACCTACTACAGCTGTGTTATAAAATATATGAAGCTGTCCAAAGTAACTCCAAGTATCATACAAAAACACAAGAAAAAATGAAATTAAAACTTTCCAGTTTGGCAATGGGGGTGGGAGCTTTTATCTGAAAGTTATTAATAGTACAAAGCAGCTTGTGGGCAATGATAGTTGCAGAGCTTAAAGTGCATATTTCATAGCACCCAATGAAGATAGCTTCTGGGGTCCTTTCTAAACTTTTAAGAGTCTGCTGAGATTGATTCTGCAATCAATGTGACTGAATCAAAGCACACTTCCTAAGAAATGCCTCAACTGATAGCCAAAATAAAGCCCATTGTCTTTGAGAAGCTAAGTGCCGTCTGTACTCAGAAGCCCAGAAATTGTAAGTGAAAATCTGTACTATCCAGTGGGAAGAACTTTGCTGCCAACCAGAGCAACTATCTGCAGCTTCCGACACACATCAAGCATCAAAGTAGCAATGCTAATGATAGCAGCAACAGTGGACAACATGGTAGACTGGAGGTGCTTTCCTCCAGCCTACCATGGTTGGTTGGTGAAAACCATGGCTGTTATTTGGTAGTGGGCAGCATGGTGGTGTGGGGGCGCTTACCTGGCCTCCCAGCAGGTGAGTCACTACAGTTTACTGAGAGGGAGGGACAAGGTGGCCTGGAGGGCAGAGCGGTGAAAATGCACTGGCAGGAGCACTGGATTGGCTCAACTAATGTGTCTGAACTTCACCCCACTTACTGATAAAACAGCAGCAAATTACCTGCTGGGCGGTAAGTAAGTGCCCCTGCCCCAACACACTGTTCACTACTGGGTAACAACCACCGTTTTCACCAACCAACCATTAAAATGCACTCACCATGTGCCATCCCATATAGTTCAGACTACAATGTTCCACAAGCAACAAATTGCTCATCCAAACAATACAATCCATATATTGCAAAAGGGAACAATAAACAAAAGCAATCTGATCTGGAGGGAAAATGCCTTCCTCCCAACATCACACAAGACAATCAGTCATACCCCTGCCACAACATTTTTTTAATTCCTGCTGTTCACTATGCAATCCCTGTAACTAAGAATTAGTACCTAAACTTGCTGTTTTCCTACTCCCTCCCAGTCTCCTTTCCTTTTGTGTCATGTCTGTTAGTTTGTGAGCCTGAAGACAAGGATTGTCTTCTCGTTGGTATTTGTAAGCTGCTCTGGGAGCCTTTTTCAGCTGAAGAGCAGGATAAAAATGTCAACAGAAACAGCAACAACACCTCCCTGTGCATTAAAACAAGCATGTTGGGTTGGAGAGCAGGTATTGCTATTATTATTATTTTGCTATTTTCATTGCCATGATTCTACACCTTGTTGAGGGGAAACTTCCCACTGGCGTGGAAATCACATACCGAACAGATGGAAAGCTTTTTAACCTCAGTAGGCTGAAAGCAAAAAGTAGGGTAATTACAACCTCTGTCGTAGAACTTCAATATGCTGATGATAATGTAGTCTCCACACATTCAGAGGAAGATCTTCAAACTATCCTAAATGTCTTTGCAGAAGCATATGGAAAGCTTGGCCTCTCGCTTAACATCAAAAAAACCCAAAGTGCTTCATCAGCAAGTGTGAACCAATCCCTCTGTAGCACCATCAATCCAGCTTAATGGTGCAACATTGGAGTGTCAATCACTTTTCTTATCTTAACAGCCATCTCTCTGTAAAAGCTGACATCGACGCAGAAATTAAGCATCGTCTGAGCTCAGCGAGTGCCGCATTCTCTCGAATGAAGCGTAGAGTGTTCGAGGATCGGGATATTCGCAGGGAGACCAAAATGCTTATTTACAAAGCCATTGTACTACCGACCTTACTGTACGCCTGTGAAACATGGACCATCTATAAACGCCACTCCCAACTTCTTGAAAGATTCCACCAACGCTGCCTCCGGAAAATTCTGCAAATTACTTGGGAAGAGAGGTGTACTAATGTTAGCGTATTGGAAGAAGCAAAGACCACCAGTGTTGAAACAATGATCCTTCAACATCACCTTCGCTGGATCTGCCATGTTTTTCAAATGCCTGATCACCATCTTCCAAAGCAGCTACTTTACTCCCAACTTAAGGATGGAAAATGGAATATTGGTGGACAGCAAAAGAGGTTTAAAGATGTTCTCAAAGCTAATCTTAAAAAATGTAACATGAGCATTGAGAACTGGGAAGCCTTGGCCCATGCGCTTCCCAATTGGAGGCTGGCCATTATCAAAGGTGCTATGGACTTTGAAGAAGCACAAGTACAGGGTGAAAGGGACAAATGAGTTAAGTGAAAGGCACATCAAGCAAATCCTCATCGTGACCATCTTCCATCTGGAAACCTATGTCCTCACTGTGGGAGGCTGTGTGGATCCAGAATTGGCCTCCACAGTCACTTACGGACCCACTGTTAAAGACCTTACTCTGGAAGACAATCTTGCTTGGCCACAAGTGATCACCACTGAATGAATGAATGATTGGTATTAGCATTCTCAATTGTTGTTTTTAATGTATAGGAAATTTTTGATCTGGAGGAGCATTCAAATTATGCAATCTCTCGCCCACATTTTGCCCCAAGAGGGCCATATCGCAAGATTCTTCTGAACTTGTAAATCAACACTCAGTGCACATATTACTGTGAAGTTTTGATGTGTTTCCAAATATACTTCTGGTATGTTTATCAAATGCCTCTCTGGAATACTCATTTTAATGAGAAAGATTGTGCTCTGTAAATGATTAGCAAAAACTGTGCGAGAAAGTAGGCATAGGCATTATGTTATTTTTTAAAAAGTGTATATTTTTCTTAAGCGTTGCATTTTTATTTTTATTTTTTTACAAACAACAACAGAAGTTTCAGGACCATAGATTTTGAACACTCTGGGTCAGGTCCTGACATTTGGCAACAGCAGCAGGTATCTGTGGGAGCCAAAAACACTCACATTTTCATTATAGAAAAAGTTTCTCAGTCTAAGGATTATAGTGATGGAGAAAGCATGATGCTCTAAACTCAAAGCAAAGGAAAATACACCCACTCTTGCCCACTGACCTCTCAGGTGCTCTGCAGCCAAGTCTTGTATAAATTGCATATATTGCTCCTCAAAGTGAACATTACTAATCCCAAGCTGGCCAACTCGGAGCTGGTGAAGCATACTACACTAAAAGAGGGATGGGGGAGAAATTAGATTCAGTTCTCATTGAAAGCTTTAAAGGACTGCTTTCTAGCCTGTTTCCAGGCCCAATTCATAGTGCTGGTATTAACCTTCAGAGTCCCAAGTGGTGTGGAGCCAGGATATCTGAAGGATCCCTTCTTCCCATATGTGCTGCCCAAATCTTAATTGTAGGTGAGGCTAGGTATGGAAGAAAAAATTGATTAAGTTTGCATTTAAAGCTGAATCTATCAAATTCACACTTTACAAAATAATATGAGAAAGAAACACAGCCATCCTTTGGAATTTGCACTTATCAAAATTTTGATGCAGTTCTCCA
This sequence comes from Rhineura floridana, assembly GCF_030035675.1. Lineage (NCBI taxonomy): Eukaryota > Metazoa > Chordata > Lepidosauria > Squamata > Rhineuridae > Rhineura > Rhineura floridana. The sequence continues at coordinate 31,976,140 of NC_084486.1, read as the reverse complement.
ACTAGACATTGTTTACAGCAATGCATATATTAGGGAAGATGAGCATAAAAATGAATCTTAGTGAAAACATACACAAGTGCCCTGTATTAGGAGAAAATCCTTGCAAAAATGTGTACATTAGTCAAAACTACACAAAAATGTGTTTATTAGGAAAAATCACACTAAAATGTTGAAGAATTTTCATGAAGATTTTTTTAAAAATATATTCACCAATTGCTACAGAAATGGGGAAAACTGAATTAAAGATTGTAACAATGAGAAACTGACAGAACCAAAACTAACAGATTTTTCCACCTTTATTGTAAAGGAGAGACAGCCAGTGTGGCATAGTGGTTAGAGTAACCTTTTCCAACCTTTGGGTCCCCAGATGTTGTTCGACTACAACTCCCATCAGCCCCAGCCAGAGTAGCCAATGGTCAGGAATGATGGGAATTGTAGTCCAGAAACATCTGGGGACCCAAAGGTTGGGAAAGGATGGGTTAGAGTGTTGGACTACATCCTGGGAGACCAGAGTTCAAATCCCCACACAGCCATGAAGTGCACTGGGTGACCTTGGGCCAGTTACTGCCTCTCAGCCTCAGAGGAAGGCAATGGTAAATTTTATTTCCATTTCCATTGTAAAGGAAGGTCCCAGTATAGCAGCCAGCCAAATTGGGTGATCATTTGGCTTTGGTCTTGAAGCTTAGCTTCAGTAATTCTCCATAGGTCATGTGTATTTAAGTAGATATTTTAAGAATATAAGAGGAGGTCTGCTGGATCAATCTAGGTGGAACTGGGTGCCTTTAAAAGAGAATTAGAGAGATGATCAATGGCAAGTAGTCATGATGACTATATGCTACCTCCAAGATCATGCCTCCGAGTATTAGTTGGTGGGGATGAACAGTGCTCATTGTGCTCTTGTCCTGCTTGTGGGTATCTACAGCATCTGGTTGGCCACTGGGGGAAACCTGTTGCTGAACTTGATAGACCTTTGATCAGATCCAACAGGACTCTTCTTTGAGAGTTTGAGAATAGGCCAAGATCATTTCAGGTCCAAGACGTCTAATTATTCATGTTTTTTCTGGCTAAAGTAAAGTATCATATTTGCAGCTCCTCTCTGTGGCAGCTGGGGATGGGGGGTTAATATCTTGAAATTAGACTAACACATTTCAAATGCCAGAAGCAAGTTGGCACTCTCATGCAGCATTCTTCCTTCAACTTGTTTAGAGGAGGGAGAAAAAAAGGAAACCAATCAAAGGGTAATGTTTAGCTAGCTTGTGGTTCTAAAGACCAGGAACAAGGAAGTTAGTTAAGGCAGCCTCTGTTAATTAAATCACAAATAGATCTTGCTAGTAAAGATTCAGTTTAAAAGAATTTGCCAAGACAGGTCATTTAAGTAGTTGATTAGGTGCACATTTAAATAGATCATCTGAAAATACAGATGGTTTTTCCCTCTGCATAGGTATTTGTTTTAAGAACATGTGGGAATTTAATGGATTACCCTTGGAAAAGGAATCACAGGGTTATCAGGTAGCCAAACAGATTATAAAATGGTGAACCCATAATCCAGTTCATCTTCTGTTGTTGTTATGTACCTTCAAGTTCATCACGACTTATGGCGACCCTATGAATCAGTGACCTCCAATAGCATCTGTAGTGAACCACCCTGATCAGATCTTGTAAGTTCAGGTCTGTGGCTTCCTTTAAGGAATCAGTTCATCTCTTGTTTGGTCTTCTTCATTTTCTACTCCCTTCTGTTTTCCCCAGCATTACTGTCTTTTCTAGTGACTCATGTCTTCTCATGTGTCCAAAGTATGATAACCTCAGTTTCATCATTTTAGCTTCTAGTGACAGTTCTGGTTTGATTTGGTCTAACACCCAATTATTTGTCTTTTTCGCAGTCCATAGTATGCGCAAAGCTCTCCCCCAACACCACATTTCAAAGGAGGTGATTTTTCTTTTATCCGCTTTTTTCACTGTCCAGTTTTCACATCCATACATAGAGACTGGGAATACCATGGTCTGAATGATCCTGACTTTAGTGTTCAGTGATACACCTTTGCATTTGAGAATGTTTTCTAGTTCTTTCATAGCTACCCTCCCCAGACCTAGCATTCTTCTGATTTCTTGACTATTGTCTCCAGTTTGGTTAATGACTGTGTCGAGGTACTGATAATCCTTGACAAGTTTGATGTCCTCGTTTACAACTTTAAAGTTATATAACTCTTGAGCTGTCATTACTTTAGTCTTCATTCTGGCATCAGTCTACTATGTTCATGCACCTTGTCCTTCAAAATGTCACCATAACCTTAGCGAGGGATGGGGGGAGGGAAACCAGATTAATGTGAAAATAGGATGGAACAGAAACAGCCAGGGGCTCCATCCCATATACTGATCCAAAGTCCTTACTCAACAGTAGTGTGTTCTGCTGTGGCTGTTGAAAGGTTTGCTGTCTGGTTGTTAGGTTTTTATTGGCTTTTCTTGTTGTTCACTGTCACAAGATCTTGTGGTAGGCTGAGCTTGGCAGGATAAAAACTATAAAACCTTAAAATAACTGTTTCCCCCAGAACCCTGACTCATTACTGGTCCCATTGAGGTATTCTCTGCTGCCCTCATAGTACACATCATGACAGCAACCCTGCCCTATTTAGACTGTAATTATGCAGCCAGAAACCTATGTGAAGCTGCTTACTTTTCTTTATTCGAGTTCATGCAACATGAGAGCCATACAGGCTTCCTTTGAGAACTAACTTTTTAAAGATATGAAGCAAAGCATAATAAACTTAGAGCCCAGCATTAACCTCAGTACGTATCTGTGATGTGTAGATGAACGAGGCCTTAGAAAAACATCTTTAAAGGGAAAAAGGACATTGGCATCTTTTTAGGGTCAAGCTAAACTTTACATGGAGACACATGCAACTATATCTTGATGGTTCATTTTAAATAGGAAAAGCCATTCCTGGGGTGGGGACATGGTTCAAAGTGCTTAATCTTTTTCACCATTTATCCACTTCAAATAGCCCTCCTCCGGTGACTCTCCCTTTTACTGAAGAGTCCCAAAACACATGCTGGCTTGCTTTAGGGACTCCACTAGGGAAACAGCTGCTAGGGGAGGGATTTGGAGCATGGAAACAATTGGCAGGGAAAATGTTAAGCACACACACACACCCCTCCACTTCTCCTACCTGGAAGCAGTGTTTTCAGTTTCAAAGGGGCAGCTGGAATATCGTTATGTGCATTTTTGGGAAATGGCTAGTTTGGCGTTCCTTACAAGCAATTATTACTTATTTTCTTGAGCACATAAATGTTGGCATAAAGGTTAAATATATGCATCACTTCACTGTTTGTACTTATGGAAGGCGCATACAATCCTCATTTCAGCCACAGCTTAAATAATTTAGTATAAGAACTGTTAACTTATTTAATATCATTTGGAAATCCAACAGCATTGCAAGCACACTGCAGTCATTAAAAGACAGGTCAAAACATAGTCATATTATAGTCTCCTTGCACAGACTCACTGCAGCCAAAATGGAAAGTGCATGGGGAGAGAGTGAAAGAGGGTTAAGAAGAGTGGGCGGAAAGTGAGGTGAGGTGGCATTTCCTCACAAAGAAGGGGGCATAGGAAGGGTGAAGAAAGGGAGAAGGAAGGCTGCCTGTAAAATACAAGGTGCATTGCTTGTAAAGCAGTTTTCCCCCCTTTGATTGTGCTTTTTGCAGATTGTCTCTGAGAAAGTGGGGGGGGGCAGAAAGAGCAAAGGGCTAAGAAAAAGGGGAAGAAACCTGCCTTTTGTAGCTCAGCTGTGAGGAGTTTTGCCTTATGCAGTGATATCTGTATAATACCCCCACTCCTCTTAGCCTTATGTCTCTCTCCCCTCACCCTCCACTTTCTTCCAGACAATCTGCAAAAAGCACCACTGAGGGGAAAAATGCTTTACAAGCAATGCACCTTGTATTTTACAAGCAGTCTTCCTTCCTTCATCCCCCTTCTCTGTGAGAAAAAGCTGCTTTGCCTTCCTCTTAGCCCCATCCTTCCTCCCCCTCAGTGTAGCTTTATTCACCTACCCTCCACGTTGGCTGCTGTGGGTCTGAATGGGACTGTTTGAAAGCCCTGCATTTTAGTAAGATTCTGATACAAACCCCATCTTAAACCAGGTTTGGCTTTCCCTTCTCTTCTCAGTAAACTTCCCTCTCTTAACTCCCTCCTCGTGTTTCTCTCCTCCCCACAACAGTAGATGGGGGGGGTGCCAATTAGCATGCAATGAGATTCATACTGACTGCTGATTAGCTGTAGTGGCTCCTGACCTTACTGGATCCTTCAGTTCTCCTTAGGCAAGAGGAAAGGGAGTAGCATTTAAATGCAAGCATCCACTCAGTGGCATTTGGGAATTGCTGTGGCTTGGTTTGCTGCAGAGACAGACAGAGGGCTTCCAGCAGGGGGCCAGCTGCAAAAAAAGTAATGGGTCTGCATCCTGGAGAGCCCCCCGGGGAAAACATACCTGCAGACTACAACTATGAAAACCTCACAGCTTCTTTGTCAGAAAAGCCCTGGGAACAAAGACCTTTCCACTCAAACCTTTGCTGCAGGAGTCCAATAGCACAGCCACTTTCATTTAACATGAGGTAGACACCATGCAGGCACTACTGATCTACTGCCAGACATCTGGGAGGGTTTACCTAAGAGGTAAGCATTTTGCACCCATACATTATTAAAGCTATATCATGGAAACAATAGAAATGTAAATATTGGCTCATCAGTAGCCAACTGTTGTCAGCACAATGCCACACTATTCTATTCACCTGTAAACACCAACCTTGTGTTTGAATATCTCATCACTTTCTTTCTTTATCCAAGCCTCATTTACTCCAATTTTCCCTGCAAAGTGAAATGCATACTTACAGTCTTCAGCTTGTATTTTGCTGAATTTATCCAAAAAGAGAATTAGTTCAGGTTTCTCTTCTTTATTCAGTGTGTTGTTTTCCAGTCATCTACTTCATTCGATGCTTCATTTTACTTACTGCTCAACTTCCCCGTTCCCTCTGGAAATTTCACTGGGGAGTTCAAAGGGATATTCACACAGATCAATGTGAAACGCTCTGATCTTTCTTTTGAAACAGTTAATAGCTGTTAAGGAGGTTGATTAAGCACTGTATTTTCATCATGTAAAATATTATTTGAATAAAAAACTGCTTTTCTATTGCATGCAAGTTCCCTGGTCAACCTTTTAAAATCTGGGACTGTATCTTTGAACTGGTCCTATTCTATTCAGCAGTACCAATACTCTGGTATAAACCCATTCAATACAATATTTTTGCTCTTCTTCCTCAATATTAGTTTAAAACCCAATAAATATAGTGAGCTACTGAAGTGTAAATGTTGTACTCCAGTATATAGGAGTATAGAAAGCTGCCTTATACCGAGTTAGACTGACTCAAACCGCCTAGCTCAGTATTATCTACAAACATTGGCAGCAGTTTGCTTGCTTTTCAGAAAAGAGAATTCCCCATCTGTACTTGGAGATGCCAGGGATTGAACCCTAGACCTTTTGCATGCAAAGCATGTACTCCACTCATGAGCTATGGCCCTTCTATAATCAACAAAGTTTGCAAATGTTGACCCTTTGCCTAGTCTTACTTCTGAAAGTGAAATTGTACTGGCACCAATGAGTGTTTGCCCCCCCCCCGGCTAATAGCATCTTCAGTGGGAGGAATGGGAGGGTTAAAAAAACTTTCCACACATGCCATGGTCCTGATACTGCTCCCCCCAGAACAGCTGTTTTTCAAAACCATACATAAATAATTGCTTGTGCAAAATTAACATTTTATAGTTTGGACCTAATTGGCCAAGTTTCCCAATTCCTGTATTTGTTCCCTTGCTCACCCTCATGGTTCTCCACTAACTACTCTCTAGAATGCCTGAAAAATCTCTTCCTTTCATCTCTGTTTATCTTATCTCACTTAATAGAAAGGGGTTCACTCCCTCCCTTCCTGTCCTAGGGGATGTGCCAATGGTGTGGGCTTCCTCCTTTCCACATTGTGTCAGTCACTTTTCCATCCACTCCTCTTCACCAACTGTGCTCAGTTTCTTTCTTCTCAGTGCCTTATCCATATCACTAGTGACTTCAATATTCATAACGAAGGTCCCATCATTTCCTGAGACTAAATATGGATTACCTGGTATCATCCATCAACTCTTAGTCCTGTATACCAGTGAGAGGACAGGTAAAAAGCAAGTGATGCTTCCTAGAACCATTTCAAATAATTCAGTACATATCTTGTGGCTTTTTCTAAAGGATGCACCACAAAAAAATGTGGAACTGAACATGGAACACTTGCCAGGGTTGCCTAGAGTAGCTAGAAAGAGAGATTTAGCAGACTTGACGTGGCTGGGAGTATGAAAAAGGAAAGAGAGTGGCATTGTGTGAAGATTTATATATACATCCCATCCCTAAAAGCAGCTTCACAGCACAGAAAATGAAATATTGAAGAAAATGTCATTCACATATGCAAAGAAGGTTAAATAGAAAATGAAGTAATCTCCTTTCTGTTTAGCATAATTCTGTCTTCTGGTGAACTTCCTTCATGACCCAATATTCCAAATCACTAACTCCAGTTATTTTTCTTGAAAATGTTGCAGTGAAATAGCAAAAAGGTATTTTAAAAGAAATGTAATGTTGGGGATAATATATAAAGTTTTAAAAACTCCTGAAAACAAAGTTTAGCACAAAGGAAAAAAACTAATTCCAGGGAAGAAACATTTGTCTAGAAACTGTACCACTGATAACAGGAGAGGCAGCACTCTTGGCATATAAATAATCACATTAAGAAATACAGTGGGGAAAAACCTGGCAAAATAAGAGGATGCAAATACATGTTGAAGGCAAGATAAACCAATGAGCATTTCTAGTAATGCAGGGAGGGAGGGAGGAGGCAGAAATATTCATGCAACATCTAAATTGTCTTCGCTTCTAAAGGTAATCTGTTCCTCTGCTGACATCTGAAATGTCATGTTTCAAGGACAGTAATCTGATGTTTTGACATAATTTAGAGACATGAGTCTGAGAGCCTAACTTAATGTTCTGTGCACCTCACCTGATAGATATGGAGCATAGGGCATGGGCGGGGGAGCTGCTTTGAGGGAGCGATTTGGATCAGAGAAGCAGTGAGTGTTTAACCCATTGCCCACCTGTTGCTTTTCTACTTCCCACTTTTCCCCTGCAGAAGTCCAAATATATGTTTGCAAATGTAAACATGCGTTTGGAATGTCACAGAGGGGGAAAGGGTGATGGTGGAGGAAGGTGTGAATTGGCACACAGTTAAATATGCCCTCAGCTCCAAACTCACCCTCTTCCAAAGCAGCTCTCTCTCTCTCTCTCTCTCTCTCAACAAACATGTGTTCTAAAAACACATTTGGTGTTCTGCTTCATACAATGATGTATAATATTTACTTATCCACCAATATCTGTGGAGTTGTAAATAAAGCATGCTCGAAGGCAGCATGGGATGTCCTATGAGCTAACCCCCATTTGACAGCAGATTTTACCAATCCAGCTTCAGATTAAGATAATCTCTGGGCTTCCTTTGCTAAGGAAAATTTAAAATAGCAGGCACCTCATAGCTGTCTGCCACAGATTGCAGAGCTGCTGCTGCAGTTACTACCCACTGCTAGTAAAGATGATGGGGGAGAACTGATGATGGGAGGGGGGCTTGAACACACTTTTAAAAGTTGCACAGAAGAGCTGATTTAAGAAGGTACTGTTTCTCTCAGGCCTTCAATGCCATGTCAGAAACTGCAGCTGTCACAATTTCATCTCTGAAGGTGTGGGTGATCAACCTGTGGCATTGTACCAAGAGTGGCATAGGCATTAGGGACTGTGTGGCACATCTGGACAGGAGCAGGAGGGTCTATAGGCCTGGTTGTGGCATAGAGTCAAGCCTACACTTCTGATTGCACTTCAGATTAGAAGCAAACCCACTCTGGTGCCTTGGAAGTGGGCCTGCTGCTAACAGATGTGCTCATGTATCTATTCACACATTATGTATGAACCCATATCGTACACACATGTTCATGGAAGTATCACTTTGGGGATCTTAATTCTGGAGATGGTTGCACACGACAGTGATCGTTGCACTAGATTGCTACCAATTTAGAAATTCCAGTATAGTCTTTCTTACTTGAGGTTATTTGTGAGAACCACAAAGTCACTATATTCAAAATATTTATTAATATTTTAATAATGGCAGACACTGAGTAAAATGGCTTTTTGGCTTGAACCTTCAATACAGAAATTGTTTAGATCTCTGAAGAATATACTGAAGCCTGTAAAGCAGTGATATGGTATGGATTAAGGGGTAGCCAGCATGGTACCCTCCAGATATTGTTGGACTACATTTCCCATCATCCCTTGGTAGCATGGCTAATAGTCATTGATGACTCGAGTTACAGTCCAACTTAGTTTATGTCAGCCTCCCCAACCTGATGCCCTCCTGATGTTACTGGACTGCAGCTCCCATCATCCCTGAGTATTGGCCATACTGGCTCTTGCTGATGGGAACTGGAGTCTTACAACATCTGAAGGGCACTACTTTGGCTATCCCTGATGGAAGAATAGAGACAAAAATTCAACTGGGAATGTATAGCCCTTGGTCTTTCTTTGAAGGGGCCCCTCCATTACTCTACCTTGCTTGCTGACCTACTTTTCTCTGTTTCTTCTCTCCCTTTTCCCATCAGAGGGGGAAAAGGGGGAGAAAGGAAGAAAGGTGTTGGAATGTATGAGGTTCAACTCCAACTTGGTGGGTTGAGGCTGCATGGGGTTAAAAAGGGTAGCTAGGGAGGAGACCTCTTCATTGTCAGGCTATAACTGTCCTTTGATCCTTGCCGTCTCTCCCCTTCCTGCTAGACTGATATGCAAAGGATGTTGATCGCAGTTCCTTCCCGCCTTCCCAGTTCCTTCTTCTCTCTTGAGAGGGGAGCAGACATCTTTCCTTTGTCTCTCCCTCTCAACCAGCATGAGAGCTGCAGTGGGACCAGTGCAGACTGCTCCAACATAGCTAGTTAGCTAGATATAGGACTCTTTCCTATCAAGCATGTATTTCCAGAATAAAGTAGTTGTTTCTTATTTTACAGCTTAAAGTCTCTGTCTGACTAATTTGCAGGGAAGGTAGAATCTTAGCAAAGATTCAAACACACACACATAAGCTCGCTCAATACTCTCCTTTCCGCTATGCTACTCAATAGAATTCCGACAAAAGGAACATCTGTGAGAGGAGTAGTTGCAGTTTTAAGCAAGAAGCACTAGCTGTCAGTGACTACTACGAAGGACTCAAACATCTATTTGAACAGATTTGTTAGCTTGGCCCCAATTTATTTTTTCATTTATATCCCACCCTTTCTCCCAGCAGGAGCCCATGGTGGCAAACAAAAGCGCTAAAAACACATCAAAACATCATAAAAACAGACCTTAAAATACATTAAAACAAAACAACTTTAAAAACATTTTTTTAAAAAAAGGTTTAAAAACATCTTTAAAAAAAGGTTAAAACATTTTTTTAAAAACATATTAAAAGCAATTCCAACAGAGATGCAGACCGGGATAGGTCTCAACTTAAAAGGCATGTTGAAAGAGGAAAGTCTTCAAAAGGTGCCGAAAAGATAACAGAGATGGTGCCTGCCTAATACTTATGGGGAGGGAATTCCACAGGGTAGGTGCCATCACACTAAAGGTCTATTTCCTATGTTGTGCAGAACAGACCCCCTGATAAGATGGTATCTGCAAGAGGCCCTCACCTGCAGAGTACAGTGATCGACTGGGCATATAAGGGGTAAGACAGTCTTTCAGGTATCCTAGTCTCAAGCTGTATAAGGCTTTGTACACCAAACCTAGGAACTTGAACTTGGCCTGGTAGCAAATGAGCAGCCAGTACAATTCTTTCAGCAGCGGGGTGACATATTGGTGATACCCTGCCCCAGTGAGCAGTCTCGCCACCGCATTTTGCACCAGCTGCAGCTTTCGGACCAACCTCAAGGGCAGACCCACATAGAGCGCATTACAGTAATCCAGCCTGGAGGTTACCAGTGCGTGGACAACAGTGTTCAGGCTATCCCGGTCCAGAAACAGCCGCAGCTGTCTTAGCAGCCGAAGCTGGTAAAAGGCACTCCTAGCCACAGAGGTCACCTAGGCCTCTAGCAACAAAGATGGATCCAGGAGCACCCCCAGACTACAGACCTGCTCTTTCAGGAGTAAGACCCCATCCAAAGCAGGCAAATGACCAATTATCCAAACTTGAAAACCACCAACCCACAGTGCCTCCGTCTTGCTAGGATTCAGACTCAGTTTATTGGCCCTCATCCAGCCCACCACCGAATCCAGGCAGCGGTCAACGGCTTGCATAGCCTCTCCTGATTCAGATGTTATGGAGAAATAGAGCTGGGTATCATCAGCATACTGCTGACACCTCACCCTAACGCTCCTGATGACTGCTCCCAAGGGCTTCATATAGATGTTAAACAGCATGGGGGACAGGATGGTACCCTGCGGCACCCGACAGCACAACTGCCAGGGGGTCGAAATACAATCGGCCAATGCTATTCCCTGAGAATGACCCTGGAGATAGAATTGGAACCACTGTAAAACAGTTTCTCCAATACCCATCTCACCAAGTCGACCCAGAAGGATACCATGGTCGATGGTATCAAAATCCGCTGAGAGATCAAGTAAGAATAACAGGATCACACTCCCCCTGTCCTTCTCCCGATAAAGGGCGACCAAGGCCAATTCAGTCTCATAACCAGGCCTGAACCCAGACTGGGATGGGTCAAGATAATCTGTTTCATCCAAGAGTACTTGCAACTGCTGTGCCACAACCCTCTCAATCATCTTCCCTAAAAAGGGGGTATTGGTAGTTGTCACAAACCAATGGGTCCAGGGTGGGCTTTTTCAGAAGTGGTCAGATCACTGTCTCTTTCAAGGTGGCTGGAACCACTCCCTCCCGCAACAATGTGTTGACCACACCCTGGATCCACTCAATCAAACCCCCTCAGCAAGCTTTAATAAGCCAAGAAGGGCAAGAGTCAAGAGGACACGTTGCTGGCTGCATCACTGCAAGCACCTTGTCTATGTCATCAGGCCGCATCAACTGAAACTCCCAAGAAGTTGCAGCAGACATTGCACTGGACACCTCATTGAGGACTACAGTAGATGTGGCATCAAGATTGCTATGGAGGCGAGCAACTTTACCCTCAAAGTGCCTTGCAAACTATTCATAGTGGACCTCCGAAGGGTCTAAAACTCCATTTCCTGGAGTTGATGTCAACAGACCCCTGACAATATGGAAAAGCTCCACTGGACGGCTACTTGACGATGCAATGGAAGCAGAGAAGTGGGCCTTCTTCGCTGCCCTCACCGCCACACAGTAGACACAGTTATGATGTTTTACCCATGCCCTATCAGCCTCACAGCACGTCTTTCGCCATTTGCACTCTAGCCATCATCCAGCCTGTTTCATTGGCCTTAGCTCACTGGTGTAGCAAGGTGCAAGCCGGGCTACACAATGCTGAAGAGGGTTCTCGGGGGCAACTGTGTTGAGAGCCCAGCGCGTCTCACTGTTCCACAGTGTGACAAGGGCTTCAACAGGGTCATCTGCTCTTTCTACTGGGAACTCCTCCAGGGCATTCAGGAATCATGTGGATTCCATTAGGCTCCGGGGGCGGACCATCTTAATCTGTCCACCACCTCTGCAGGGAAGAATCAGAGCCATAAGTCTAAACTTCACCAGCAAGTTATCTGTCCATGACAATGGGGTGACATCCACCACCACCCATCTCCAGACCACCCCTTCCTCCATCTGGAGCAAAAACTAAGTCAAGGGTGTGCCCTGCCCTATGTGTTGGGCCAGTAACAACTTGAGACAGCCCCATGGTCGTCATGGAGGTCATGGAGCTCTGAGCCAGAATACTAGAGACAGCCTCTGCATGGACATTGAAATCACCCAGAACTATAGTTCTGGGCTCCTCCAACACCACAGCCGAGATGGCCTCCACCAGCTCGGTCAGAGAAGCTGCCGAGCAGCAGGGTGGATGGTACACCAGCAGCAACCCTAGTTTACTTTCTCCTCAACTCAACACCAGGTGCAGGCCCTCACAGCCAGCTCCAAGACAGAGTGGTTTCCTGGTGACAGAGATGGAAGTTCCGTAGACCACAGCAACTCCTCCCCCTATCCCTGCAGCCTGTGCTGATGTTGCACCGAGTATCCAGGTGGCCAAAGCTGGGTCAGATCAACTCCTTCCAGCTCACCCACCCAGATCTTGGTAATGCACACCAAATCGGCACCTTCATCCACAATCAAATCATGGATGAGAGTGGTCTTATTGTGTACCAATCTGGAGTTAAACAACAACACAGACAGTCTAGTGGGCACAGCAGATGAGCAACAAGGAACCCATCCATGAGAGGAGTGGGAGCAAGGAACAAGGCGCTAATAGCCTTGCCCTCGTCTTCTATGGTAATTTACCACATTCTCATGGCTATATTTCCCTCTACCCATGATCACTGAAATTGGGGTGGCATCATTACCCATGTTCCTCTGTACTAAGACTCCTCCTAAACATCTAATATGGACCCAACATGAGCCCACTAACAAAATCTGCTGGAGCCAATTATTCCGGTAGGCCTCTGCGAGAATTGGGAACAATCATACCCATTCAAACTTTTTCACACAAGGCCCATCTACTACTACTCCTGTCTCACACCCAGGGAGGGCCAGCCTTCTGCCAGTTACAGACTCTCACTCTGAAGGCATTTGGTGACTTTCTCCTATCATTCAGTTCATTGCACAGGCTCTCACCCTGTGCAGGAGCTACACATGCACCAGACGCTCTCCCCACCACCAATCTCCTCTATATTAGTTTAACAAGAAACAAATTAAAAAGAAAAAGAAAAGGTAATAAAAGGAGGTAGTGCCCTCGCCCTCGGGACTTCCTAAGGGGCTCCCCAAGGGCACCTGGGCTTTTATGCCTCCTGCCCCAGCCAGCAGCTGATGCAAGAGCCTGCAAGATTGACTGCAGCCTCTCTCTGGAGCCAGGGTCAGGCAGGGGGTCCCAGTTCTTGTAGCACTTACCAGGGACTTCATCTGTCTCGAGGGACAGCAACCCAGAGGAGCAAGCGGCAAGCACCCAGATGCTCAGATACTCACTCCCAGGGCAGGTCTTCTTCAGTCCCCTAGTGCTGCCACTAGGGTTGACTTTGGGACCACTGACCTGCCCTTGATCCGGTCCCAAGTAAGTTTTGGTGTGGGGCTAATGCTTAATTAGGGGTTTAAAACCCTAATTAAACATGTAGCTGGGAGGGATAGAGAAAGGAGACCTTGCATATTCTTCCTGCCCACCCCCCGACCGAGACATCAATTCTGCCGGGTGCTGTGATTCCCTCCCCCCCCCGTACATTCATACTCATATTCATTCTCTCAGTGGAGAGAGGCATTGCAGCACCTGGCAGAATCGACCCCTGTGCTGATCAGTGGCGGGTGATGCTTTGCAAATGGCTTTCCTGAAGGAAAGCTGCTTGCGGAGCATCACCCGCACACTGCAGAATTGACCCCTTCACTGAACAGCTGTTGAGCAGAGGATGCAATTCTGCATGGGAAATCCTTAGCAAGAGACTTTCTTCTAGGAAAGTCGCTTGCAGAGCATCACCTGCACCCTGAAGAATCACCCCTCAGTGGAGGGATCAATGGGGGAGGCGTCAGGCAGGCAGCCAGGGAGCTGGACCTACCTTCTCCCAGAAGATGTAGCTGGTGAACTGAGGTAGGTCTTGGCCTTTTCATGGGGTTTCCCAATCCTGCCTTGCTCTCCTTCTTGCCTGATGCCTCACCCCCTGACAGCCACAGGTTGCTCTGAGTCATCCAAGCTGTCCTGTAGCAATCTGTGGCTGTCTGAACCTGATCCACCCAACACCCAAGTCCCTCTGAATAGGCCTGATTTGGGTTGGGGCTCGGCTGAATCCAGTGCACAGCCCTAGTTGCAACACTACATGCCTGCAGGCCACTGCCGTACCTTTACTCCATTGGATACTTTCTACCACAGATGTCATAACATCTGAATAAGCCCTCTAAAGATTAATACTGGATAAAAGATATGTTACATCTATTAACTGTTGCCTTATTAAACAGCAGCCCTGAAATATTTCTGACAGCTACAATAAGAGGGAATCTGGAGTGCTTTGCCATTCACTATAAGCCAAACTATATTACAAAGTAATTCAACCTTCACGGTTATTTAATCCCATCCTTTCTCTTCAAGGTATAAATTGATTCCAACTGTATGGATTTTTTTAAATGGCACACTAGCCACAGTCTTATTTGAAGCCTTTTGTTGAATTCTTAACTGTAATATGAAACAAAATACAATTTCTCCTTCATCAGTTCCACTGCACACACAAGAGGTTCTGTATACTTTTAAAGTTAAAACAATATGATTTATATACTATATGGCCTTTAAAATAATAAGTGAAAACAATTAACTGGAGGATATAAATCTTGTTTTAATGACAAAACCAGTAATGCATTTTATAATAAATGGTCTGGAAATGCTATCAGTTAGCATTTGTGAGTTGCACGGTGCTTTCGACTAAATATCCAATCTTATTGAAATTATATTCTTTTAACACTTGAATAATCTTTGCACAATTAGTTTGGTGGATTCAGGTTTATTCCTATACAACATAGAGCCACAAGGATTTGTGCTCATTTTAGTTAAATGGATAGAAGCTTCTGTTGAAAAACAAACATGTAATTCTAGAACCACTACCACATGGTAACAATGGCATCTAACAGATAATTAAAATGACCCAATTTTGTCATTTTAGGCATTGCTTTGGAATTTCATCATTTGGCATTATTTGACATATTAAAGGAAATAACAAAAGGATGTTCTGAAAATAATAGTATCAATGTATTACTGATAGCTGTGTCACACTATAATTAATGGTTTTTTAAATCCTTTTACTCAGATAATATAATCAATGTAATATACTAGCAATAAGATAAATTATGAGAAAATATCAAATATAATTAACAGCATGGAAGCCTAATTTTATGCAGCAAAACATATCCAAGATGAAAGCAAACTCTTGGAAAGAAAATTGTTTTAAGATTTACCTATTAGCATTCAATGCATCATAACACCTAACTGCAAAACAAAATTATATATAAATTGCATTCGAGCATGCTTTGCAATTCTGATACCAGAGCTGGACACTGGATTTGGTAGGAGCTTTTAATTAATTGTAGCTGTTCACCATCCTTCAGAAATGTAAGAACAAAAAGAGAAAGGCTGCCATCCTTCATGAGAAGAGAGGGTTGTCGGGTGCCTGATTTCCCCTGAAGACTCTGGATTTTGGGGGTCCTATCTGGGTGAGTCACCTTAATTTCCAGACTCTCAGCTTTAATTAAAAAAGGTTTCTAGGTGGTTTGGTTCCCGAGATATACACCAAAACATCAGCCACCCTCCTGCAATTTCTGTTAAATGAGCTTGTAGCTGGCTGCTCTAACCCCTCCCTTTCAGGTTCATAGCCAATAAGTGGGTTCTGATTTGTTGACCTCCAGAAAGTGCCTAGACCCCACTGTAATGCAAGAAAATGGTTTCCCCCCTGCTTATCTGAAATCTCATAAATTGAGTAAGTATATACTGTAGCTTTCAGTTTTTTTCTTTCTTGTGTGCAGGAGTCAAACAAGTTTAAATTTTAAATTTTAAAGTTGTTCAAGAGGGCAGTGTTTTGAAAACCTTCCCAAAATGAAGCTTTAATCCAGTACTTGCTTTTCTGGGAGTAAAGCTGCAATGTTAATCCTACATAGCAACAGTAAACCCCATTGAATTCAGTAGGAATTACTTTTGAGTAGACATGGTTAGGAATGTGCTGTATGTTTGAGTGAACATAGCAAAGAATTGTGTTGTGTTGTAAATCTTTCTCTCCCCCTGCAATCTTATTTTTTAAAGCAATTAGGCAGGGCTTACTTAGGTATCACAGTTTTTATTATGTAGGAAACTAATACTGATTTTTTAGAAAATGTTCTGCAATGACCAACTGGTTTGAAAATAAACTATTTATATGAAGTGTATGTATTTTTATATCTGCAGTGTGTTTGTGTGTGTATGGAGTCTTTCCAACAATCCTGTGAGGTACGGTTGGTGATTGGAAACCAAGGCAGCTCACAATAAGAAATAAATCCCTTTAAAATCCAATAACTATAAAAACAAGTATAAACAGTTGCAAAACAGTTTAAATGGCATGATTCTGAATTTTGGGTTGGGTGAATGATGTCCCTTATCACTTGAGGCTGCAGTTCTCTGCATGCTTCCCTATTTGAGTAAGCCCCATTGAATATATTGGGACTTGCTTCTGGGTAAACAAACATAGGATTGCACTATACATATCTTCACAGGTTGTGTAAATAATAAATATCTCTTGACAGTCATGCTTACATAAATATTTCTTCATAAGTATTTGATTTCATACTATCATTGTACATTATTATTTCCTCTACATTTTAAGTGTGCCCTTCTTCCTTGGAGTGGTCATGGTTTCCTTGTGCTGTTTTCATCCTGAGGGGCAGATAGGCTGAGAGATGGTGAGTAGCCCATGGTCATCAAGTACACTTTATACCTCATTTCCATTTTGAAAAAATAATTAAAATGATTTACAGGCAGGCAAGGTTTATCAAGTAGATCCACACAATACATTTAAAGCACATCCAACTTGCATTTAAAGTGCATGACTTCCCCTAAGGAATACTGGGTAGTTTCCTCCTCGCAGTTATAGTTGTCACCATCCTTACAAACTACAGTTCCCATGATTCTGTGGTGAGATTCATGTGCCCCAAATGTGTGTTGAATGTGCTTTAAATGAATGGTGTGGATCTGCCCAAAGTATGATGTGCATTCATTAGTGAACTGAAAAGAACAATTTTAAAAGACATTTTTGTAAGAAAGGGGGGAGGGCTGTAGCTCATTGCTAGGGCATATGCTCTGCATACAAAGGTCCAAAATTCAATTTCTGGGAAAGACTATTGCCTGGAATCCTGGAGAGGCAATGCTAGTCCATGCCTGAGCATGATACCAAATCGCCTGAGTCAGTATAAGGCAGATTCCTTCATTCCTAAAAGTGGAAAGAGACCCAAGGGCCACAGTGACTCCAAACTTTATTTATGTATTTTATTTTACAACATTCTTTTGTTTGCCACCCTGGGCTCCTGCTGGGAGGAAGGATGGGATATAAATCAAATAATAAATAACATCTATATACCACTTTATTGTAAAAAATCTCAAAGCAGTTTACAGAAGGAATTAAAACAATAAAATTATTTGCTAAAATAGTTAAAGACAGGTATTTAAAAACATTCAAATTAATAAAACCAACAATGAGTTAAAAACAGATAAAAATAATAATAGCTTTTACATGCATGGATAGGCTTGCCTAAACAAAAATGGTTTTAGCAGATGCTGAAAAGAGTACAATGAAGGCATGTGCCTAATGTCAATAGGTAGGGAGTTCCAAAGCATAGGTACTGCCACATTAAAGGACTGATTTCTTACAAGAGCAGAACAAGTACTTTGTGGGTCCTGTAACATGGAAATCACACCTTGAACTTGGTCTGGTAGCAAACCAGCAACCAGTGCAGATTTCAGAGCAGAGGTATTATGTGCTGATATAGTCTCACTCATGTCAGAAACAGTGCCACAGCATTCTGCATTAACTGCAACCTCCAGGTCAGGTTGTGCTGCAATGGGATTTCTGTGACCTTGGCTGACTGGCTGCCAGGATTTTTTTAGTTTTGTTTTTGGTTATGAATCCTGACTGGTTGTGAGATGCTGAGTTATCTGTCTTACCATAGGTATCTTGTTCTGATTGTTATTGCATTTAGGAAATCATCACTGTCTTTGGTTTTTGTTTTCTACTTGCATTTAACCTCACTCCCTGACATCCATAGAAGCAACAATGATTCCATATGCTCAGCTCAACCCCCTTAAACCCACTGATGATGCACCTTGTTGGTTGCATGATGGTTTGTTTCTTGCCCAATAGTGGTAAAGGAGAATTCACATATTTGGAAGTGTGGCTGCAATTGTTGTTCCCAATCTACTGCCCGTAAAGGTTGACCAAACCATGGGTTTTTTCTCTCTGTCAGTTATTACTCACTGGAATTGGGTTGGCTGTCAAAATGAGTTTATAGCAGCCCACTGGATAGACAGGAAAGGGTATAGAATCTTCTTGCTCTTACTCATTTCTCAAACCTCTTTCTGAAGTGAAAGGTCAAGTCTGTAAAGAAGTTTGGAGCAGCCGTGTTAAAAGATAGGGGCAGAACATTCCAGGCAGGTGGTTGCTAACACTGCTTGGATATGGATACCTTTGCAGCGGATCCCTAGTCAAGCTTTACCAACAGCACAATCCAAACTACATCTACTCAGAAGTAAGTCCTGTTGATTTCTATGGGGCTTAGTCCCTTAGTAAATATGTTTAGTATAGCAGCTTTCAGGGGCATCTATCTTTATTCCTGAGTGCTCTCATCTAACATCTCCACAACACTATGCTCCTTTCTTGCTACAGTGGGCTTCTGATGACTGGCCTGACCTGAGGGCACTTAAACCCTTCTTTCCAGAAGCAAGTTGGCTAGATTAAATGTTCCCTACCTAGGCTCCATCTTTTAGTTAAGATTTCTATCTTAATTTCCAATCAGAGAAATGTTTTTGTTTGAAATGTATGTGCCAAGCAACTGTGGTTGATGTTTAATGTATCTTGCTTTATGACATCACTCGGGCCCACCCTTGTGACATCACTCAGGCCCGCCCCTGATATCTCAGGGTTTGGGATGCTTCTGACCTGGCAACCTTATGAGAAGAGTAATCCTAAATGGGCCCTGGGAAGCAACAGGATGCAAAGCAGAGCCAAAGAGTCACCCTTGCATCCAAAGCTCTGCCACTCACACCACCCAGGGTGGAAAGAGGGGACTTCTTGGTTTTTGCTGTGTCACCTCTAGACAGGCACACCCGAGGGGCCCTAATCTGGCCCCTCTTGGGGGATGGAGCAATTTTGTATCCAGTGGATCCATGCCTGGCTCTGCACCACCCCACCCTGCCCCTAATACCCTTCTGTGGGGTCTTATGCTGGCTCTGGCCAGAAAGAAGCTTCTCAACTGCCTCTGCTTTCAGCAGGAAAATTGGGCCCTTTGTGGTGGGGGAGTCCCCCTCCCAGCTGCCATTGCCCAGTGGAGGGACATCTTTGTCTAATCCTAAACCCCTCCAGCAGTTTTGATTAGGATGTTAGAATTAGAACTCATCCGACAGCAAACTTGCTTAAATCCCATACTAATTTTAGGAACTTATAATGTAATAAATCAAAACTATCATTCATTGGTAGAAGGAAATGCCATCTCTAAGTTTTTCTTTGTCGTCATCTTTTATAGTAAACCACCAGAACTCAGAAAGCCTCAATCAATAAAATCATCCTCAACTCTCAGCCTGACTGATTAAAACTGGTATCAACAGATCAACTCATGCTTCAGTCAATCAAGTCTCCTTGATTCATCTATTAAACAGATTCAAACATACAGCTGTTAAGGCTGTCGCTTGTAAAAGCTCGTCCCACAA
Organism: Rhineura floridana; assembly: GCF_030035675.1. Lineage (NCBI taxonomy): Eukaryota > Metazoa > Chordata > Lepidosauria > Squamata > Rhineuridae > Rhineura > Rhineura floridana. The sequence continues at coordinate 31,956,522 of NC_084486.1, read as the reverse complement.
CTTGTGAGGGTCTGCCCCTACATTTGCTTTCCTCCCTGGAAATCCACTTACTGTCCTTACCCAACTGAATGCAAAGGACCCACACACACACTTTCCCACCAGCAGGCTCTTGTGCATGTGGCAGGTAGAACTTGTTGAATGTTCTCCAGTTAGGAGTTTAGGATAGCAATTTTGGTATAGTAAAATTTCTCTCCCCCACCCCACAGTCCCCTTAAAATGATTGTGCAAAACTGCAGTCTCTTATTTCTGTCACTGGCATTATTGTTCCCCTGGCTGCATGGCACTGTTTTCTTCCTGTTAACTGCTTCTATCCCCTTTCCAATCACATGCATGACCCCATCCTGTCAGGGATCATACAGTGGACGAGGTGACATTTTATTTTATTTATATAAAAAAGTATGTATAATTAAAAAATCAAAGTGGTTTACAAGAAATACACACACACACATAATTAAAACCACATAAAGATGCAAAATAACAGATCATTAGCTAACTATTACAGAAAATGTTTTCTTAACTATCTGCATAAGCGTGGCAGCATAGAAAAGTTTTCAGCACATTAAAAGCTTAAAAATCGAAGGTGCCTGTTGAATCTCTGTTGGAAGAGGATTGAGCCAATGATACTAAAGGCTTGGTTTCATGTTGGTGTCACATGAGCTTCACCAACTCGGGGCAACCAACAATGCTCCTACAGATGATCCCAGTGATCAAGCTGGCATATAAAAGTTAAGGCAGTGCCTAAGGCACTCTAGACCTGAGTTGTTCAGGGCTTTGTAAATTAATACAAGGACCTTGAACCTGGCCCAGTAGTAAATGCTCAGCCATTTTTTAAACAGTAGTGTCCCATGTTGTCAGTCATGTGCCCCCATCAGCAGTCTGGTCTCATTGTGCACCAGCTGGAGCTTCTGGACCAGACTCAAGGGCAGCCTTAGGAGCGTATTGTAATAATCCAGCCTCAAGTTTCCCAACACATGGACTACAGTGGCCATCATGCTAGGGAGCCAGGTTTCATGACTTGATGATATCACTTTGGCAAGTAATGCCAATGAAGATGAACAAGTAAACATTTTCAAAAGAAGTGCTGGAAAACTGCACAAGAGGATATTTTAGTTTCTCAGGAGTGCCAAGAACATATGCATATATATATTTTTTTAAAATGGGTAGTCTCGGTCCAGATCTACTGGTGGTAGATATTATGAAGACGTTACTTCCATATGGAAGTCACTATGTAAGCTTTCCATTACAAATACAAATATTCAGAGCTGTAAATTATGTATGCAGAATGAACTGGAATTAGCATTAGAAAACAGTTTTAATAAGAACAAATATATTCTTAATGATTCCCAACTGCATTAAAAGGAACAGGAACATTTTATGAGGAATCATTTATGTGAAATTTGACTAGTTGCCTCAACTCCCCAATGACTACCCTGTAATAAACCTAGTAACAAAAATATTATGACAACCTTAAAAAAGCAATTTATAGTTTTGGTTTTATGACAAATGGTTAATAGTTAAACTATATCAATTTTGCCTCATTTTGAGTGGAAATTTGTTCCATCAATTATTCTTTCTAGGAGGACGACATCTGCTAAACGTCAAAACAAACACAGTAACTATAGTATAGTTTATCTGCCATTATAATATAATTTATTACAATAAAACAGCCTTATGCCTGTTCTACTAACCAGCCATATAAAATGCTATTGCGTAGTAAAAATAATTTCTGTTATCAAGTCCTCATTCTTCTTCAGAACACAGAGCTAGAATTTAACATCTCAGAAAGTACATGCATTTTCAAGCTCAACTGTTGTAATGAAATACTTCCATATTTATCACATTTCTGTCATGCAAGAAAAATAAAAGTATTCACACATGTCACATGATGTTCAGAGAATCCATATTCCATAGAACTGCTGGAATTGGAATCTGGATTTGGTTATGGTAAGGTGCATTCACTCAGCTGTAATGGAGGAATGCTTGGCCTGATTTTTTCTTTGGTTCATCCCAATGGATCAGGACAAACTTGCCTTGCTTGCATTGCATATTGGGAATCAGCTCCTTCCTGACTTCTATCTTGTTTGTAACTTGCACTGTAAGAACAGACTTCCTGACTCCAGAGGTTATAAAATGGTATGCATTGATAAGCTACGTGACATAAAGAAGAAATTTAATAGTTATCAGTTCCTCTCAGATAATCTTCCTTCCAAATGAAGACTGGTGTCAGTCCAAGCTCAATTTATGACACCTTAGAATTTATAAAGACAATGCTTGTTTTTCTCAAATGCAGGAATTGGCACCATACACCTCACTGGAGACATCAAGAACAATCTCGAAGAACATCTGGTAGAAACAGGTTCCAGAATTACAACTTGAAATAATTCCTTTATAATTATTCCACCTCCCAGTTTGCATGCAAGTCTATGGGAGCCCAAATCCCACTTAAAATACGGGTTTTGCACAGGTGAAATTAGCACTCACAGCTCCAATGAACTCCTCCATACTCCACATTGCTCTCAAGGATTGTAGGACAGGCTTCACTGGATCTTGGACCAAGGAACGGGTGAAATTAACTCTCATGCGCATCAAAATCTCTATCCTGACTTTGGGTCTCAGTTGCCTTCAGGATCAGGTATAATTTTGCCCCTTCTTTCTTTTTAGTTTGAGTTTGTAACAAATATTATGCTCATTCTGTAGGTTTCTGGATAATTAGGGACTGAGTGTGTGAATGCATTAGTTGTAATTGCTGCCTGTATATATATTGTACATGCTATCCTATGCATGCATATTTTTCTTGTAATAAACTATTGCTTTGCTTAGATTTTGGTGTGTGGGTTTTCCATTGGATCTGTGGGCTATGATTGACACATGTAGAACAATGCACGGTTTTGATTCCATGCAAAACATTCCATTCCTCTTCTAAGGGTGTGTTATATTCTCATGCTGAGGGAACACCTATGCAGATTCAGACTTATACATGCAACACTTATTGTGTGCAGATGGCAATGAGCAGAAAGCCAGGTTACTTCTAAAAAAGGAAATAGACCATTATTAGTAATAAATATTCTATATCCCAAAAACTGTTTCTACCATGAAGGTTCCACAGGTATTATCAGTTCAATCTTGACTTCCACATTTGCAGAATTCCCAGGGAATAAGGAATAGTTCTGGTTACTCTACAGTAAAGGTACTGTCCAATATCTGGGAGGGACTACTGAGAGTGGTGTTCTCGCCATTTGGTGGAGGCGAATTTGCCTCCGCCTCCCCCCTTCTCTGAAGAAGACATTTAGAAAATATTAACCAACAGCACCCACAGTTGTGGCCTTTTTTGTTTGTACTATTTACTTTCCATACAGTCTATTTTAATTATTGTTAATAATTTTCTCCTATCTCTGCTTAGAAGAAATATTAGCACTGCAGGACACCATTGTCTGGTCTTTTCTGTGCAGCAGAGGAGGAGATCATGGTGCTACAGTGTTAACATTCTGGCCTCATGGCCAAGTCTTTGATCCAGCCTCTTTGATCCTTGTGGTTTCTCATATTTTGGATACATACATTTATCAGTATTACTTAAACAGTCTATAATGAATTATAGCTTGGAGGGGATTCAAAGGAAAGACAGACCAATCCCCAAATTTTATTCTCTTCTCTTTGCTTGGAATTATCCTTATTACTTCAGTGTATGATATAGCCTAGGAGAGTATACAGTTTTATTATTACCCGGTCAGCTGAACCTTGAGGGCATTTCTTCTTAGCCTGAGAACTGGCCGAATTAAATGAGCACAGTCATTCACACTCAATTAAAAATATTTTTTTTGGAAAAAGCAAAGTTATAGGTGACTAGAATGAAACCCCTTCGAGCTACCCAGCTGAAATTTATGTCCATTTAAATTTTACAACATTTTAAACTTTAAAGGTGTCTGATATGAAAACTTCTGGAGCTACCCTAAGGATGGGAGAGAATATCCACTATGACTTAGCACCAGATTTTGACTGAATTAGACAGTTTATTTATTTATTTATTTATTTATTTAATTAATTAATTAATTTCATTTATAAACCGCCCTTAGCCAATGGCTATCTTTTGGACCAGCACTGATTTCTTGCAGTGGGCTGCAGCTGTAATCGGCACAGATTTTTTTTCACCAAAATTTCCACCCCAATTTTATGTAATTATATATTTATTTATTTATTTAAAAATATTTCTATTCCGCCTTTCTACTCCACAATGGGGCACTCAGGGCGGCTTACAATAAAATCTCACACACACAATAACATTATACAGAATAAAAACACAAGAAAAAACAGTAAGTTAAAATACATAAAATACAATAAGCATATATATACAAACAAATTGAGAAACCTACATGTATAGATATGAGTACAAATATGGGAAGATAATAGTAAAAACCACAAGACAAAAATTTAAAAAGAGAAAATTAAAAATAAACATAGAAACGGTGTCCGACTCACCCATCAGACCCTCTCAAATGCTCTCCGGAACAGGATAGTTTTTACAAGTTTCTGGAAAACCATCAGGGAGGGAGCAGAATGGGCTTCTTGAGGCAGTGAATTCCAAAGCCTGGGAGCCACAACTGAAAAGGCTCTCTCATGCATGCCTGTCAGTCTGACATCTTTAATTCCAGGTACACAGAGGAGACCAGAGGTAGATGATTTTAAACCATGGGCAGGAGCATATGGACACAAACGGTCCCTCAGATACACTGGTCCAAGGGCTTTAAAGGTCAAAACCAGCACTTTGAATTGGGCCTGGAAACAAATTAGGAACCAGTGGAGTTGGTAAAGCACAGGGGTAAAATGCGACCTGTGCCATGCTCCAGTTAACATTCTGGCTGCAACATTTTGAACCAACTGTAGTTTCTGAACCATTTTCAAAGACAGCCCCACGTAGAGTGTGTTACAATAGTCAAGCCTTGATGTCACCAAAGCATGTGTCACTATAGCCAAGTCAACTGCTTCCAGCAACGGATACAGAGGGTAGACTATTTTGAGATGGCTAAAAGCACTCCTAGCCACTGCAGCCACCTGAGATTCAAGCAGCAGGGCAGGATCCAAGAGAACTCCCAAACTGCAAACCTGCTCCTTCAAGGGGAGTGCAACCCCATCCAGAATAGGTCGCAACCCTATCCCTAGCACAGTTTTCTCCTTGGCCAGCAACACTTCTGTCATATCTTGATTAAGTTTCAGTTTGTTCACCCACATCCAGCCTTTCACAGCCTCCAGGCACCAGTTTAGGATGAGCACTCCCTCCCTGCAGTCAGAAGGAAAGGAGAGACATAGTCGAGTGTCATCAGCATCTCTGGATGACCTCTCCCAGCAGTTTCATATAGATGTTGAAAAGCATGGGTGACAGAATGGAACTTTGCGGGACCCCATAGGCCAAAGGCCAGGAGGACGAGCAGTACTTTCTCATCACTACTTTCTGGGTCCTGTCCATGAGGCAGGATTGGAACCTCTGCAAAACAGTGCCCCCCAAACCCATCCCAGCTAGACGGCCCAGAAGGATACCATGGTTGATGGTATCGAAGGCCACTGAGAGGTCCAGCAGCACCAATAGGGATGCACTCCCCCGTCTGATGCCTGTCGTAGGTCATCAAGCAGGCGACCAAAGCAATCTCTGTCCCATGATCGGGCCTGAAGCCCAATTGAAAACTAGGCTAGATAATCTGATTCACCTAGGAAAATTTGGAGTTGAGAATCCAGCACCCTCCCAATCACCTTGCCAAGAAAAGGGAGATTAGAGACTGGGCAGAAGTTATTAAGATTAGCAGGATCTAATGAAGGCTTCATTAACAAAGGTTTTATCACTGCAATCTTTGTAATTTCCTCTAAATTGATGCATTTGTAACAGTGTGTAGGTGTGATAAATAGGAAAAAAATAAACCACATGGAACACCATGATCATTTACGTAAGCATTTACGTTAATAATTACGCAAGTTTTTACACAACCAAAAAACCAGTGGATCGAATCAGCAAGTGCCAAAGCAAGCAGAAACCAAAGAAGGGCAGATTGGGATTGAACAATGGACTATTGGGATACAAGCGGATCAAAACTGTGCAGTGAACCCCATCCCTAGGCTACACAGCTGAAATTTGGCAGTGTTAACCCCCTTTCTAGGGCTACCAGGCCCCCAAATTTCATGTGCCTATGTCAAAAACAAAGTTATGGCCGTTTTTGTTTTGCAATGTAAGTTAATGTGATTTCTGGATATTTGTAATATCCGGATTGGGTTGGAACGGCTACAAATATGTCCAGATCAAATCTGTCCAGATCAAAGTGAGTTGGTGGCTCCATGCACCCCCCTAGTTTCTATACATCCCCACCCACATTTCTCTTTCAAGAGGCAAGCAAGAGACTTCATCACAGTTCAAAGACACATTCCAGCCAGTGAGAGGATTCAAGGAGGGCACAAGGCAAGGCCAGTGAGGGATGTGGCCTGGAGACAGAGGATGGGGTATGGCCTACTGAGAGTCCCAAGGGCTGGATTGAAAGGCGTGGACTACCCAGAGCTTGGAAAAGTTACTTTTTTGAACTACAACTCCCAACAGCCCAATCCAGTGGCCATGTTGGCTGGGGCTGATGGGAGTTATAGTTCAAAAAAGTAACTTTTCCAAGCTCTGGGACTACCTCATTTGATGTTCGAGCTGAGCCTCCTCACCCCTGTCATAAACAGAAGACCTGTTATACTTTGCAAGTGAATCCAGTTCATTCATTCACTCACTCACTCATTCTGTATTTCAGTTTTTCACATATAAACTCTTAACAAGGATTAGGTCCAGGTTTGGTAGCTATAAAATATTTCTACTAGCCAGATGAAATATAGTGCTTTTCCCTAAAGCAAGTACGGAGTGTTGGACCAAACTAAAGAGCAAACAGTAGAGATCACATTGTTTCTTATGAAGTCCTGCAGGTCACTTTCTGAAAATTAAACTTTGCCTACCCAGAGCTTGGAAAAGTTGCTTTTTTGAACTACAACTCCCATCAGCCCAATGGCCATGCTGGCTGGGGCTGATGGGAGTTGTAGTTCAAAAAAGTAACTTTTCCAAGCTCTGTGCCTACCCTCCCCTGATGTGTGCTACATCTAGGGTGGTCATCTATCCTACTTTGCAGAGGACAGTCCTCTCTTTGAATGGCTGTCTGGTCAAAGTCCAATTTAAAGATAAGGTACCCTAAGAAAGGAGGGCAGGGGCCTTGAAGCTGCCCATCAACAGTTAGTACATGGACAGCAGACTGAGAAAGCACACAGGACACTTGGTCACCGTGTTTTCCACGGTGATGAGATTTATTGCTTTTCTAGTTAAATGACAATTATTTCTAAATTTACATATATTTATATATAAGGGTATGCCTGAGTAAATTAAATATTTACTTCCAACTGTAGTTAGATAAAATTCTGTTTGCAATTGTAAACGCGGCTGGCTGTTTTAATTGTTTTGCTTTATTATTATGTATTGATTAAAAATGAATTGGTTTTCTCTTGTCCAATTTACTAAGTTTAAAAATAAGGCTGATGTTTTTTAACTTGATTTTTATTAATTTTGTATTGAAGCCTAGGAGCTATTTTGTTCAGCCTTCTATGTTAGCTATGATTTGTCCTGTATTTTTGTAGTTGATTTTTAATGCAATGTTTATAATTAATGTTGACACCAAACAGTGTGAAATTTTTGTTGTTGTATTTGCTGCCAAAAATGTTTAACTTATGTTGTGCAATGATTAGAGTTTCATTTAATGGTATATAAATTGTCTAAATAAATAAATATGTGTGTGCATGTGTTGTATGTCATATGCAAAGTTTGTGCACATCTGTGCACATCTTCTCTGTTGGTGCATTTCTACTTTTCTGGCAATGGATAAGCAGACATTGTAATTACTAGAGAATGTAGACTACTGCCCTCCAAAATCCAACTTAAGTTTCCCAAACTCCCATCCAGCAGCTGTGCACAGTTTAACCTCCACTTCCCCCCCAGCTCTCTTAACTCCTTTGCCTTACACAGGCTCAATTCTTTGCAACCACCCTGCCAAGAGGGGATACAGGGGGTACTAATGAACCAGTGAAGCCAATATGGCACACCTGCCAGTGTGTTTACACAGCGCTGACCTCCCCGCCACCTTGCCCCTCACACTCTCCCTCCCAGTAAGCAGCAGTGACCACTGCTAGAAAATCAGGTACACACAGTTTCCCAACCTCACTGTCTTCTACTGCTCTGGAGAGATGGAAATATAAGAGTGAAGGATGCGGGTACTAAACAGGCTAAGGGAAGTAAAAGGCAGCAGCCTGTTATTGCAATGAACTTTAGCTGCCGAAACAGGGAAAACGAGGGTGACATGCAACGAAATGCTCTCTTCCACAATACTCATTCCATGCTCTTAAGGATTCCTTCCCCCCCACACCAAACAGTCAGTCAGTATTCTGTGCCCACTAAACATGCACAGTATTCATTTGGGGAGGGGATGTATATATAATATCACCCATGTCTCTGGATACCTCCCTCTTATATGTGGATGGGTGACATAAAGGGTGACACTCAATAAAATAGATATTATTATATATGATGCTGATGCTGACAGTCAAAATGAGAACACAAAGGGCAAGACGCGGCTTCTTGTTTGCCAGAATTAAATTCTTGGTTGTCATGGTGACCTTATTTGCCAGCTGATGATGTTAACATACTGCTGTATTAAATTCTGTTGACAATGTATATATTGCATTAATCTAGGGATTTTTCCCTCTAACTGGGAGAAAATGGCATTGACACAGGGTAATGAAAAGGAAGGAGATCCTCAAATGAACATTTAGCCCTGGGCTCTCAGGGTCTTATAAAAGGGGCCTGGCCTCAATCTAGGAACATCCAGAAGTGGCAATACCACAACATTATAAAAATCACTTCTGACAAAGGAAGCTGCTCCATGGCATAGCATATTGCTTCTTTCTCTTGGCCACAAAGAGGCTTATGCAGAAATGGGTAATGAGGTCAATACCCTAAGCATTATGAATACAAGGCTTGTCAATATAAAAATAGCTACGGAAAAAACAACAGCAGTCTTCCACATCTCCTGCCACACCAACTCATTAATGTATGAGTTGGGCCAGAGATGGACCACAGGCATGTTGTACAAGAAACATGATCTACAGCCTGAGAAGTGGGAAGTTGTTTTCCTGTGACAGTTGATTATATTATCTCCCTTTACTTTTTTCACAGTGGAAATGTGAATATAATTATACAATATAATTATTGTAGGGGTTTCTGAAGAAGTCTGTGTCGGCCCTAATAATCTGATCCTCATACATAATGCTTCATTTGTTTTCATGGATTCACAGATTAATTCACAATACAATTTTTCTAAAGCATGAATGTGAGATTAGAAATTGAACAAAAAGCCACCATGATAAAAAGTTTGTTAATGCTAGTTATTAATTGATTCAAATCATAGATGCCAATGATTAGACAGGTAATCACTAAAAGCAACTGGATGTATCTTTTTCAGCAGCTACAACAACATTTTATCTGGCTATATTACAAACAATTATTCTAAAACTGAACACTGGTTGGAATGCAAGATAGCATATGCTGATTCCCTACTACACAATTATACAATTCCTTTATTATTGTCGGTGGGTGTTTGACTAGGCTAGGCCATGTAAAATTGCCCCCCCCCCAAAATCTTACTATTAAAATGTCAATTCTTACATGTTCACTGGCTGCAAGTGAGCCTATCAGAGCACAGATACGGCCATTAAAACACTTCTGCTATTTTCTCAGTCACTGAGCTGTGAATGGGCAGAATAATTTGAATACTGCAATTCTCAGTGGTTCTCCAATCTTCAAAATGCCATAATAATAGTCACCTTTAATGGAGACCCTTCTTGAGAAAATTAGCTCTATTCTGTTTATTAATTCTCTGCTTTCCATAACAGCATCCAAACATGCAAAAATCACAAACTATATTGCTAGGAAGAGAAGAATAGGCAAATGAAATTTATTTAGTATTTCAATTTATATCCTGCTGCTTTTTCAACTTGACAGCTCCAACAAAATTAAAATAAATCCAATAAACACAACAATAAAACAGTAATAAGAAACAAAGACTGGCAAGAGATGACAATTATTTCCTGCCCTTCCACTACATTTGCAATACTAAGGGTGACTTATTACAGTTGAAAAATCAAATCCAACAGAAAACGACCAACAGCATCAAAAAATAAAGAGTGAGTGAAAAAAGAGACATTTGCAGCAGATAAAACCAATAAAAAAAACAGAGGGAAGCCACAAAAGAACTTTCAGCCTGGTAGGTCATGCTGAACACCTGCCATAATTAAAAAGAAGTCAAAGCCTCTCCCAATACAAACCCACCCATACACTACGTTCAAGATCAAAGGCCCTCCTCTGGGTGCCTACTCCAAGGGAAGCTCGGAGGATGGCAACAAGGGAGAGGGCCTTCTGAGTGGTGGCCCCCAAATTATGGAATGATCTCCTTGACGAGGTGCGCCTTGCACCAACACTGTTATCTTTTCAGCGCCAGGTCAAGACTTTCCTCTTCTCCCACGCATTTTAGCATGCGTTTTATATTGTTTAAAATTTTTAAATTGTGTTTTAAGTTGGTTTTTAAAAGATGTATTTTTAAATTGTATATGCTTTTAGTTACTATAAACCGCCCAGAGAGCTTCGGCTATGGGGCGGTATACAAGTATAATAAATAAATAAATAAAGCCATGCAGTGAACAGGAAGGAGACAGGGGGCCTCCCATACACCTAGATTATGCAGATGCAGATCTGGATGCATATCCCCATCCCCTTTGCAATTGTCAGGCCCTACTGAAAGGGCTGCTGAGGACTTTTGATGTAGACAACAATGCACATTTCCATGCTGCGCCACTGGTGCTAGCATACAACTAGCTGCCAAAACCTGGAACAGCACCATTGGCTACCATTTATATCTACAATATCTGCTTGCAAAGCTACTTTATACAAACAAAACTCCCACATGAATCCAAATATTGTGTTAAAAAAAAAGCAGCTTCATAGGAAAATGAACACTTTAGCGACTAGTCTGTAGTAATGGAGGGAAGCTTATTCATTAAATTTGGATTGTATTTATGGTTTTCACACCAGTAGGCAAATTAATGACTGTTAAGATGTTTATCCCATTCCTGCTGTGAGCTGGGCTACTCGGTTTTTCTTTTCCTTTTTTAAAGGAAGACAATATGCATTGACATTGCTACTGCAAAAGAATGGCTGTATAGCACAGCTGACTTGCCATCATGGTTTTGTTCATATGAGCCTTTAAATAGGTCACTTTTAAGACCATTTAATGTGTCATCCTATAACATGCAAGTCCGTGTACGACCACTGAAATTAAGTACTATTGGAGCCACAGTAATTGACTCATACATTGCCTTGCTCAAACCAGGTAGAGAACTAGGTTTTAGATCATAGCTTGTTTCAGTGCTGGTAACCATAGATTCCCAGTTTGGGCAAAAAAAAGAAAACTAAGCTTAATTGAAGACCTCCACATTTCATTCTGGTGTCCTGAGAACGGAGGAGGAGGGAGGAGTGGTACAATGCTTGTTCATTTCTTATTAAACTGAGATATGATTATGTGAACTGCTCGCTTACTCCTAAAATATTTTAGAATTCTACATAAACATAAGACAGCCATACTGGATCAGATCATGGCCCAGCTAAGGTAGCATTCTTTTTCTGACAGGCCCCCGCCAAATGCTAGCAGTCACTCTCTCTCCCCCTTGTCATTGTCTTGCTCTGATGAAGGGCCAAGGGAGACCTTCCTCAGAATGAGGCATTCTGGCTTTCCAAAGCACCCATCAAATGGTGGTTTTCCATGGATCAGCTATTTCAGCACAGCAAGGCTTCTTCGGAGTCAGAGAGGAGAGGTGGAGAGCCTCTTGGGTAGTTGACCACAGCAGCACGGCCAGCAAGGGTGACCAAAGTGAGCAGGGGCCTTGTGGGGGCATTTTGCTGCTCCCCCCACACCAACTGCCGGAAGCAATGATCTCATCTCATGAAAGGGCCAGCCCTGCCTAACTTCCACCACATTTTGCATCAACAACTTCTGCAAGTTAACTGTTCATTGTGTAAAACTTTACCAAGAGGAATCAAATGTCAGTAAGTCCAGCCCCGTGCCTTTAGGTAGAACCTTCCCACCTACACATTGTCTAAATGACAGGTTGCAAAAAAGTGAAGACTTAAGCTATGTCACTTCTCTAATATGATTTCCCCTGACCTAAAGAGCAGTAAGCTAAGCAGGGTCAGTCCTGGTTAGTACTTGGATGGGAAACCACCTGGGAATACCGGGTGCCGTAGGCTTAGAGGAAGGCAATGGTTAACCACCTCTGAATACCATGAAAACACTATGAATATATCCAAAAAAAGATTCATAGGGTCGCCATAGGTCGTGATTGACTTGAAGGCATATAACCAGAAAAGAGCAGTAAACCATATTTAGACTAATTTTTCAGTTATGCAGATTTTCATACCAGAGAAACAAAGACCAGAATCCTCCCCATGTGAGATGGCATTGGCAACCCACCCTTTTAAACTAAGAAGTGTTTCCAAATCAATTTGTGAAACACTTTCGTGAAAAAGCAGGTGGCCTGCTTTTCAAATGGAAAAAAGTTAAAATAAAAGTCTCACTAGATATACACAAGTTCTTGGAGGAACCACAAAAGGCTGTGTCTGGATGCTTTCCAGAGACAGGAGCCAAAACATCCCTGTCAGCCTTTTAATGCACTATCAGAGGCACATTTGAATTTGTCCAGCTCTATTAACTCAGTCACCTTTGTTGTAGCAAGATGACATGGTGACATGCTATTTAATGTCAGTCGTGAGGTCGTGAAATGGTACAGTAGGAGAAGAGGGCACAGCTTTATAGTAAATTTCAAGTCAACTGTCATTGCCAAAGGTGCAGAAATGGTAATAATATTCAGCCTTAGGGCCGAAAGGTGGAAAAAGATATGTCAATCAGGAAGGAAGCACATAAATCCTGTTTAGATTATAAATATATTCACCTCTAGGGAGAATATAACATTTTTCCATGCAACAAAATCCTTTGCCTTAAAACATACCTCTCCTCAACAGGAAGAGATGAGTTCATATAATGACATTTGTACAATGTCTTCCTTCTCAGCTTCATGATGCTTCACAAATTGTGTCCAGATGAAATTTTGCACCCCCATACAAGGAGAAGACTTCACATCCAAACCTTAGATTAGAGGTGGAAAGACCTGTTGCTTTTGATACTCTCATTTTCCCAGTTTTAAATTCAGTTCTCTACATTTCTGCAGCGATTTGCAATTTTTTAAAAAATATAAAATCCTCAAGAAAAATCTCCAGCATTTTAATGTGAATTTCTCCTAATAAACATATTTTTGTAGGTAGTTTTGACTAATGTACACATTTTTACAAGCAGTTTCTCATATAATGCATTTTTGTATGGTATTTTCACTCATATATTCATTTTTATGCACACCTTCCCCTAACATATGCATGTTTGTAAACATTGTTTGGTTGGTGAACTGCATTGCAAAATTCAAATAAGTGCAAATTTTGAAAGATGGCTGTGTTTCGCTTCTCATATTGTTTCAGAAACTGCAGGTTCTAGTGGAAATAGAAACGGGAGTGGAAAATACTGAAGTCTGCTTATTCATCTCATATCCAGAATGAAATCAATGTAGTTAATATAATCAGTTTTTGCTGTTGTTGTTTTCATTCCACAAATGATACATAATACATAATTGATGACTCCCCCTCCCCATTTGCATTGTGTTTCCTTTGCAGTGAAATTAATTGCCTTTGCAATGAAATGAATGGAGTAGAATTACATAATAATAGCATTATTACAATGGACAGTGAGACAAATATCGTAGCTTTTGTCGGAAACCAAATTGCAGTGGAACAGAAACAGCATTACATTACACAGCATTACAGATGTACACAGCGCAGAATGGAAATAAATACCTCCTTACATCCCTATTCCAGAGTGAGTATTTGGGACCCAACATTTGAGCCACTGTGGGAATCCCAGCTTCATTATTAGGAAATGAACAAACATAGAAAAGAGACCTATTGGTGTGGTTGGTCTTTCTAGCCTATTGTAATGCTATTTCCATATAGCAAGAAAAGTCTCTCCGAAGTGTAGTTTACAAATCCATTCCAATGCTTGCCAGCAAAGGTTTTAGGTTTTTAGGGAAGCAATCCTAAGCACACTTGCTTGCCAACACACCAAGGAAGACTCGTGACACATGTATGGTTGCAATGTTATATTTATTAAAATATAACACATAATCAATCAAATTCCAATCCGCCAATTAATAATCTCAAATCCTTCGGGCAGGTGAGGCTCAACCTATCTATGAGGGTCTAGACCCTCCAAACCAGGAGGCAAGTCAGTCACATCGTACTGCAACTCCCCAGACAAGGATGTGGGAAAACTTCTCCCTCCTTGCAATCGGAGTCAGGTTTGTGGTTCCAACCTCCGCATCCTGGCCCCACCATACAGGCGTTCACCATGATGCGCAAGCCGGTCCCACGTGGACACCCCCCGGATCCACACCAGGCATTACGCCTTGATGTTTCACCAGGGAGTGCCCTTTACCCAAATGCCTCATCCACCTCCATTTTTAACCCCAATTACCTCACCTGCCTGAATCCAACGCCACAAGAGGGGATCAGCTGAAGCTTGGTCCCCTCAACCCAAAGAAAACAAAGCCCCCAAACCCAACCTAAAATCCTCCAATAGCAAATCACACCCAATATCCGAAAGATGGACACCGTCATCTCGAAACAGATGCGGTGCATGAAAATGGATTCTGTCATGAGGAATATATGCCCCACCCAATGACAAAACTAAACTCCTAACTTTCCTATTTACCCACTTTCTGGATCTGTCGATCCTGTTGGGGTGCATTGCACCCCTCCAAACACATCGCACCAGCATGTCGGACCACACTATAACAAGGTCCGGGTATGACTGGATGAGAGCATTAAAATCCTGGGTGATCCTAAGCAGCAGATCCATACCTGGCCGCTGCGCCAAGTCATTTTCCCCTAAATGAACCACCAACACATGTGGCCAGTTAAGCGATGCCATAAGGCGACACACCAAAGGCATGAGCGCATCCCAAAGCATGCCCCTCTGAGCCTCCCAGCCAACCGTTGCTCTAGCGGAAAGCTGCAGCTGTGTCCCAGCAAGCGTAGAGAAGGCTCTCCGATGTGCCCAAAATAAAATAGAGTGGCCACACATGACGACCCTTGCAGGCACAGGAAGGCTCAGCACACCTAAGAAAAGAAAAAACAATACATCAGAATCAATACCTGACATAAGACTTGAAAGCGGAAGAACGCCACCTTCCAATCGCCTGAATGTCCTGAACGCTCATGCCCACAAGGGTGGCGGCCATAGCCGCCCCAATCCAAAAGGAATGCAGCCCATAGACTCCAGCATCGCGACCACTAGCCAACAAGGCCCGCCGAACAACGGCCCAAAATTGAAATTGAGTCAGGGCAGAACCATCCGCATGTATAAAGAGGTAACGCTGGCCCGCTGGCCTCATTGACGGAAATAAACGCACTGCAGCCACTGGGCACAATTCAGGGACCTGGCAAACGCTCAATGAAATAATACTGCCACGGCCCTTTTGATCAGTCTTAGAGACTCGAAGGGAAAGCCTAACTATCTCTGCACCTAGCGTGCAATCGCCAAAGCAAAAGGCTCGGTAGGACACATCGCGCTTTG
Source organism: Rhineura floridana (assembly GCF_030035675.1). Taxonomy (NCBI): domain Eukaryota; kingdom Metazoa; phylum Chordata; class Lepidosauria; order Squamata; family Rhineuridae; genus Rhineura; species Rhineura floridana. The sequence goes on along the minus strand of NC_084486.1, from coordinate 31,940,749 downwards.
AGGAAGCCAATACTTCACTAGGGCGAAAAGCACCATAGAACATCGTCAGTGTTACTGCGGCGAACAGGTGCGACTCATACTGAGATGAGCACAGAGACCTAAATAAAGGCAGGATCTGAAGGAGTACATCGGGCGTGATTGGCCTCCTTCGGTCAGTGGGCCTGTGAGCAGAACGCGACCAACCCTGAAGGACCTTTCTGACCCTAAAATCTACAGAATGATCCTGCAATCCTCTTGCCTTGGAAATAAAGGCCAGCGCAGAGAGGTGTCCGGCGATGGTAGAAACAGAATGAGATTGCCCTTTCAGATGTAACTTAAACTGCAGCAAATGTGAAACAGGTATAGGCCATACAGGAGGCAAAGCACTACTGGCATGGAACGCCTGAACGTTCCCAAGGCACGCTGGTATGCCCTCTGAGAGCTGGGAGCAAGGGCAGAAGTTATAGCTGAAGAACGCCACCTGCCAATCATCTGGACGTCCTCGATGCTCATGCCCACGAGGGCAGCGGCCGTAGCTACTCCAATGTGAAAGGAATGCAGCCCAAAGACTCCAGCATCGCAACCACTGGCCAACAAGGCCCACCGAACAACGGCCCAAAATTGAAACTGAGTCAGGGCAGAACTATCTGCATGTATAAGAGATAATGCTGGCACGCTGGCCTGAAACACACACACACACACACACACAAAAAAAATTGCCGCATAGCGGAAACTGGGCATAGTTCAGGTACCTGGCAACTAAATAAAGATACAGAACTGCCACGGCCCCATTGATCAGTCTTAAAAACATTTAAGGAAAACCTCATTAAATCTGCACCTAACGTGCAATCGCCAGCATAAAGCACTACAGGACACATCGCGCTTTGAGGAAGCCAATACTTCACTAGGGCGAAAAGCACCATAGAACATCGTCAGAGTTACTGCGGCGAACAGGTGCGACTCATACAGAGATGAGCACATTGACCTAAATAAAGGCAGGATCTGAAGGAGGACATCGGGTGTGATTAGCCTCCTCCGGTCAGTGGCCTTGGGAGCGGAACACAACCAACCCTCAAGGACCTTTCTGACCCTAAATCTACAGAATGATCCTGCATTCCTCTTGCCTTGGATTAAAGGCCAGCGCAGAGAGTGTCAAGTGATAATTATGACAGAATTAATTTTGCCCTTTTGAATATAGCATAAATATCAGAATACTTCCAGAATGCATGCCCGCTAGGGCAGTTGTCGCAGCCGCTCCTGTATGAAAGAAATGCAACCTCTACACATAATGGCCATACGAACAACATAGCAATAATCAAAATTAAATCAATACGTAGCCATTAATGAATATGAAAAGATAGTACTGGCCCACTGGCCTAACAGAGAAAAAGCTCTATCCGAGGGAAACCAGAGACAGAGTGGGCGATGGGCAGCCCCTCAGCTTAACCACTCAGTCACTAGCCCACTGGTCCATATTAAGCGTATGCGCTTAAAAAAACCAAACAGCACGGCAATATAAGCACAGGGCTCAAATGTTACAATGACTTGCCCAGAAAGCTAATTTTTCCAGGGCAAAAGGCTCACTGAAAATATTATTAAGGCCACCGCCCAGGACAACTGTCCTGTAAGGGGGGGGGAACTAAGAATCATCGAAGGCAGGAGTATCGATAGCACATCCGGGGCAAATGGCCACATAGGACCAGACGGTCTCAGGGTGGAATGCGACTAACACCCTTTGGTTTTCGTGAAATGGGTTCCCTAATGCACTTGGCCAGAAAATTAATGACAAAGGCAGAAAGGAGGCAAGATATATTCCCAATGGTAACGTCCTGCCCTCTTTAGTAGATAATAAACTGCAACAAGGTGTACATCATTCGTTCATTGGGGGGGGGAATGGCCTCATAAGATCAGGTGGCATTAGAGTGAAATGTAACCAACCCCTTTATGATATACATAAAATGGGTTCCTGACTGCACGTAAACCCAGACATACCAAGTGATGAATAGATATTGTATTATACTTTGCAGAATAAACGCATGCACAAAGCGCATAGCTCAAATAGCGTTGAGGGTCTGGGGATTTACCCCATAACCATAGCCAAGTGCTGCACTGAACGTATCATGCAGATCTGAAGGGCAGAAGGCCACATATGTACCGCTGGCACTGTAGGAAGATAATCCAAGAAAATAAATTCTATAGTGAGCCCCCAGGCACCTAAAGGCAGCCAGCCATTATTTGGCATGCCCAAGCTCCTGAATTGACACCAAATTATCAACTACAACCTGTATCAAAACTTACCTGCAGTTCAGGCTACAGGAGGAAGTCCTCTGTTCTTTGAAGAAAGAACGGCCGCTGAAGAAAATTGGTAGCAGCACCCAGTGTACACGAGACTGCCATGAAATAGATGCGATTGAAGAGGGTACCTGTATCTTGTAAAACAAGCAGTATACAATTCATATTTGTGGAATAAAGTTAAATTGATTTAAAATTCCGTGGAAAAGCGTCATAATAAAGACTTACCTAATGCTAGAGGAGCACTTTAATCAAGGACCAATAAACTGTCAATCTCAAATTAAGCATAATGTTTCATTTTAGATATTTCAGGGATAAAACAGAGCATTTAAAACTACAGGAAAGATATATATTAACCTTAAACATATTGGCTCCCAGAAAGCCACAACTATGAGTTTACCTGGCTGTAGGGCATTTCCTTTCTGCTTGGCTCAGAACGCCACAACAATGAGTTCACCTGGCTGCAGAGCATTTCCTATAAGCTTACATAGCATAGATTACCTTTCTCGGAATCACACCTATTCACATATTTTTAAAAAAAACCGCAAAAGAAATATGAGATGTGGGATTTTTCTATACTCACCTTAAAATAAACTATTGCCCTTTAGAGACGCTATTGTAGAAGCATCTATACTTTTCCTCCATGCATAAGAAATGCAACAAATTATGAAGCTACATGATCGAGAACATCATTTTAAAATACAAAACATGCATGCAGGAATACAAACAGAACTAAGTATATAAAATAAATGATATGGGGATAAGCAACAACGAATATCAATCTAAAACCTACATCCGCAATGCTACCTGCCAGAATAAGCTTCATATATCTATATATGATTATGCATATATCTATAAAGATTTTAAAATTAATTTATATATTATCAAAGTATTTATTCATATAATAATTATAAAATCATTCCATATATAATAAAGAATTTAAGAAATCAAAACAAGCAGACACCCCCCCTTCCAAGCTACTCACCCCTCCTACGCGAAAAAAGCAAAAGGAACGGGGGGAATCTAAATACATATCTATAAATATTAAAATGAATTCATGTATTTATTTATTTAATAATAATAAAATGATATTATATATCTAGAAATATCTGAAAATTAATTCATGTATGTATCTATTTATTTATATATTTAATAATAAAATAATATTATATATAATTAATTAATAAGACAAAACAAGCAGACACCCCCCCACCCTTGTGAGCAACTCACACCTCCCCCATGAAAGAGGCAAAAGGAATAAGGGAGGGGGCTAAGGGGAGGGGTAAACAACCCAACTTCCCACAATCCAAAAAGGGGTGGAAGAATTATGTAGCAGGCTGAATGGAGGGGGGGGTTAATGAAGGTTACCATCCACAAAGGGGGGTTGCTTGTGCAAAGCACTTGCTTAAAACCCACTCTAGCAAGGCCCCAATAGGGTGCAAGGAAGGCCCCTGAAATAAATGGGGTGGGATTGGTGCTGGAACGCACCTGCAAACAGCCAGCTCCAGGAAGAGCTGACAAACGGAAAGGGGCCAACAACAGAAGGCAAAGTGTGAGAAGTCCTATAGAAAGCCACGTGTAGGCTCAGCGCAGCAGCAGTAGAGCTAGCAAGCAACACTGCAACCGCTGCACAGCTGACGCGCGGGAAAAGGGGGCCCAACAAAAGGAAGGCGATGAGGGAGAACTCCAGGAAGCAGCCATGTGCAGGCTCAGTGCCGCAGCGCCAGAGCCAGCCAGCAAGCCAAGGCAGCCGGTCAAACACCGCTGCCCAGCTGACGCGCGGGAAAAAGAGGAAGGCTGCAACAAACAGAAAGAACGCCCGGGAAGTAGGTAAGACGAGGCACTAACGCCAATAGGCAAGCCCCACACCCGCCTCTCAGCTGATGAGAAAGCAAAGTTAAACAAGGCACGAGGGTACCGGCAGTAGAAAGCAGGAAACCTCTACAAGGAAAATTCACCAAAGACGGTCAGCAGCAGGAGACCCAAGGAGCCTTTTCTTAACGTGCCGCAAGGCAAAAAAGGCGCGCTCTTAAAGCGGAGCAGGCTATATATAGCCGCTCAAAACCCTTACCCCATTGGTCAAGATAACCCACCTGACCTCTTACACAATTTCTGGAACCTTCCCGAGCCTTCCTAGAAATAGGGTGTAGGCAAACCTGCCCCTACCAAATGGGCAGGACCGTCATTCTCCGTATACTTATTCTTTGGTTTGTTTCATAGAAGCTATCAGTATGCTGAAAGATGGTCACAATATTGGGCAATGAGGGTATAAAGCATTCCTTGAGTTAATCTCCATCCAAATATATCAGAAACATTTTGGCAATGGTAATCAAGACTTGGCAAAAGGCCATTTTAAATTTAGGAATTTCTAGAGTGAGGCAAGGCAGAGAGGAGGAGGAGGAGGAGGAGGAGAGACAAAGAGCCGTGCATCACAAGGTGGCTAGGTGGATGTTTGGTCCCCCCAAGCTAATAAAGAAGCGAGTGAGGGGTCTGGTGGGCACCAATTTACCACCCCCATTGTGACCTTGAGACCAGAACAGTCTCCTTCTCCCTCATTATCAGCCTGGCCCTGATAATCAACAAATAACTGGTGGAAACCACCCCAAACCATGAGCCTTTGTTTGGCCAGCAAATCCCCTTTTCAATCAAACTAATGGTTTGAGGAACCACAGCTTTGCACATGGAATCTGGAGGACCTTCGAGCCAAATTGATTATTGGAATAATGGATTCTACATTAATAATTTACATCAAACAACTTCTAATTGAATAAGTATGGTAGATTTCAGACCATGGCTATGATGATAATCAAGCTTATATTCCAGGAATTCATTATATCTCCATTATATTGATTAACAATAACTTCTTTAGAACTTCATAAGAGAACACTGGAGCAATGTTTCATCAGCTTTATCATTAAGCCAGCCAAGATCTACTATAAAGAAAGTCTACTGAAAGAACTTGGGAAGTTTAGCCCTGAGAACAAAGGACTGAGGGAGATATAATAGTACAAGTACTTGAAAAGTTGGCACACAGAGGAGGGCTAGGATCATTTCTTGATCATCTCAGAGTGCAGGACATGAAATAATGGTCCCAAATTACAGGAAGCCAGATTTTGGCTGAACATCAGAGAAAACTTCCTAACTGTTAGAGCGGTACAACAATGGAGCTAATTATCTAGGGAGGTGGTGGGCTGTTCAACACGGGAGACATTCAAGAGGCAGCTGGACAGCCATCGAGTGTGCTTTGAGTTGGATTCCTGCATTGAGCAGGGGGTTGGTTTCCATGGCCTTATAGTCTCCTTCCAACTCTACTATTATATGATTCCATAAAGAAGGGTGTTTTTTAAATGGTACCCTACATAGTTCTTTCTCCACCATGGTTTATTCACACACGTCTCAGATCTGTGCATATCTTATGTAGAATACTAAAGAGGAAATATATGGCTGAATTGTTCCATGAACCTTCTACCCTTTAGTTGAAAAAGCTAATTGCCCACAATAGCAAAATCAATGGCACATTACTATACTGGGATATTGCCATATCCATTATGAAAATTAAGAGCTGCATGGCCAATTCCCTCTCTAGAGTTGGCTACTTCAGATGATTAAAATATTAAGATTTTTACTAATTAAGCAAAACCTTCCTATATGTTATAGTGAAAGAGTCCTCAGGGAAGAATGAAAGGAAAACATAACCTCAGAACTACAGTATATGCTTCTCTGACACAATAATAAACTTGAAGCCTATATAGGCAGTAGAGAAATCTTTGATAACCACACAAGACATGATCTAAAGTTTAGGCTGTTGAGGTCTGCAGTCTTATGTATGTGTATGTGGACATAGGCCCCACTGAAATAAATCAATTTACATTCAAATAACTAAAACTGGGATTAGGATGTAAATTACAGTAAACAAATGGGGGAGAGGCTGCAATCCTATGCCCACTTACCTTCAAGTAAGTCATAGGAACATAAGAGGAACCTGCTGGATCAGGGCAATAGCCCATCTAGTCCAGTGACCTGTTCTCTCAGTGGCCAACCAGATGCTTATGGGAAACCCGCAAGGAGGACCTGAGTGCAAGAGCACTCTCCCCTTTTGCGGTTTCCAGCAACTGGTATTCAGAAGCATACTGCCTCCAACCATGGAGGCAAAGCATAAAGCCATCATGGACACTGAAGTCTCATTAAACACAATGGGACTTGTTTCCAAGTAAACATGCATAGGATTGTGCTAGTAAACATGTGCTTATTTATTATCTCTCATTGCAATAAGCAGGATTTGTAGTCCAATCCCAAACAGTTAGAGTTTTGCACATTGATTTGAAAGCAATGAAGACCAGTTTGCCCTGAGAAGAAGTGAGAAGAAATAAATCAGCCCAATGAGTTGCCACCATCCAGCTCCCAGGGGTGGTCCCTCCCTCCTTCAACTCTCACCACAGGGGTTCTGAGGGGCCATCTTGACCCGAGCAGGGTGGAAAAAAGCAATTCTAGCTTGTTATAAAAGAAATAGTTGTCTCTCCCTTTTATTGTAACTCCCCACCCATGTTTAATGGATGCTTATTGTTATAATGACCTTTTCTGAACTGCTTTGTGTGGTCTGCTTGAAAAACAGTATATAAATATCTTCACTAAATAAAAATCCAGCCAGGCATTTGACTACAGTTTTCCTTCTACTAGTTTCCTTCTCCTTTAATGCACACATCATTAACATTCAACTGTCTTCATAGGAGGCACATAGATTGAAAACTGGAGGGTGTAAAAGACAGAACAGAACCACCCAGAACAGGCCTTTAATAAATATATAAACAATATCAAAAATGGTGAGGTCCATTACAGATCCTTGAGAACAATAGTTTAGAATATAAACTATTACATCATTACATTCTATTAACCCCTCCACACCCAGAGCCCACCAGGGAAATAACAAAATGGACATAATAGCCCAGAGCAGCAGCTTCTGAGCTAGCCAAACCAACCAAATTCACAAGACACATATGAGTAGTTGGGTTTGATACAGCTAGCCACAAACTCTCACAGAAAGCACTTTTTGATAACAATTCCAGGCAATAAACTGTATTCTGGAAATACACCAACTTCTGAGCTAGCCAAACCTAGCAAATTGACTGACCACATGTAATGAGTTAGGATTGATATGAAAAGTTACGAAGCATCTGCAGAAAATATGTTCTACTCCCCACTCTGGGCCATAAACAGTATTCTGGAAAAATGGGTCAAAGCATTAACTGCAGCAATAAACAATCGGGTGCCTTTGTCCTCTCCTTTAATGCAAATATTTTCAGTATTCAGTTACCTACTTAGGAAGCCCTTTAGGATGCACACCTTAATGTGGTGAAGGGGTTTGAGAGTGTTGAAGAAGCTAAGAGCAATGCCATCAGGAGTCTAGACCAAGAGGCTAAACTAGCAGGGGCACCCAAGGTGGAATGGTCAAAGCTGAGACACCAGACTAAGATGCATCCAAACTCAGAGGAAGGCAATGGTAAACCACCTCTGAATACCTCTTACCACGAAAAACCTATGAACAGAGTATCCAAAATGCAACACGAGATAGTGCTGGAAGATGAGACCCCCAGGTCAGAAGGCACTCAATGAGCTACTGAGGAAGAACAAAGGACAAGTACGAGTAGCACTGTGACTAATGACACCGCTGGGTCAAAGCGGAAAGGAAACCCAGAGGCTCATGCGCACAGATGCAAGAGGAGAGTCCAGAGTTGTACGACTTATACAATAGGAACATGGAATGTGAGGAGCATGAACCAGGGAAAGTTAGAAATTGCCAAGCAAGAAATGGAGCGCATCAACATTACAATACTTGGCCTGAGTGAATTAAAATGGACGGGAATGGGACATTTTCAATCAGACAACTACAAATATTTTATGCAGGAAATGAGAAATTAAGAAGAAACAGGGTTGCTTTAGTAGTGAGAAGTGATATTGGAAAAGGAATTAGGAGCTACAACGCAAGGTCTGAGCGAGTGATATCAATGAGATTAAATGGGAAACCTATTAACATAACCATCATCCAAGTCTATGCCCCAACGGCAAACACAGAAGAAGAGGAATTAGAGAGATTTATCACAGAAGTACAGGAGGAAATTGATCACACACCAAAACAAGATGTGCTGATAATCATGGGGGACTGGAATACAAAAGTAAGGAACAGAGAAGAACTAGGAATTGTGGGGAAATGGGGCTTAGGAGACAGAAATGAAGCCGGAGAAAGACTTACTGAATTCTGTGAAGCCAATAATATATTTCTTGCAAACACATTTTTTGAACAACCAAAAAGAAGACTGTACATGTGGACATCACCAAATGGTCAGTATAGAAATCAAATTGATTATATAATTGGTAGCAGGAGATGCAGAAGTTCCATACTTTCTGCAAAAACAAGACCAGGAGCAGACTGCGGTACAGATCACTAACTGGTCATATCAAAAATCAGAGTAAAGCTAAAGAAGAAGAACAAACCAATCATAATGCCAAAATACAATTTAAATAACATCCAAGAAGAATATAAAGATCAAATAAGGAACAGATTTGAGGTTTTAAGCTTAGTTGACAGAGAATCAGAAGAACTATGGAGTCAGAGACATTATCAGGGAAGAATGCAAAAATACAATACCTCTTGTTAAAAAGAGACAAAGACTTCAATGGATGACTGAAGAAACTCTTAAAATGGTTAAAGAGAGAAGGAAAGCAAAAGCAAGAGGAGAACCCTAAATGCAACAATACAGCGACTAGTACATAGGGACAAAGAGAAATATTACAATAGTTATTATATAGAAATAGAAGAGGACAACAAAAAGGGAACAACAAGAGTCCTATTCCAAAAGATTAGAGAAATGAAAGGGAAATTTAAACCACAATGTTTAGGGATGTTGAATAATCAACATGGGAACACACTGACTGAGCGAGATGAAATAAAAGGAAGATGGAAGCAATACACTGAAGAACTCTATAAAAGAGAAGTCAGGATGACAGATTCATTCACGGAGGAACCTTATGATGAAGAACCAGAAATTTTAGAATGTGAGGTGAAAGCTGCTCTTAAAATACTTGGAAGAAACAAATCACCAGGAACAGATGGCATACCAATAGAATTACTACAAGCTACTGAGACTGAATCTGTCCAAATTTTGTCAAAAATGTGTTAAGGATTATGGAAAACTAAACAATGGCCAACAGACTGGAAGCATTCCATATACATCCCAATTCCAAAGAGAGGGGATATCAGGGAATGCAGTAATAATCGAACTATTGCCTTAATGTCTCATGCAAGTAAAGTAATGCTCATGATTCTACAACTAAGACTCTTACCATATATGGAGCGAGAAATGCCAGACGTCCAAGCTGGATTTAGAAAGGGAAGAGGCACCAGAGATCATATCGCAAACATATGTTGGATAATGGAATGGACCAAGGAATTTCAGAAGAAAATCACCCTGTGCTTTATAGATTACAGCAAAGCCTTTGATTGTGTAGTTCATGAAAAACTATGGAATGCTTTTAAAAAAAGGGGGTGCCACAGCATCTGATTGTCCTGATGCGCAACCTATACTCTGCACAAGAGGCTACTGTAAGGACAGAATATGGAGAAACCGATTGGTTCCCAATTGGAAAGGGTGTGAGACAGGGGTGTATTTTATCACCCTATTTATTTAATCTATATGCAGAACATATCATAAAGAAAGCAGGATTGGACCAAGATGGTGTGAAAATTGAAGGGAAAAATATCAATAATTTAAGATATGCAGATGATACCATACTCTTAGCAGAAGCCAGTAATGATTTGAAACGAATGCTGATGAAAGTTAAAGAGGAAAGCACAAAAGCAGGACTACAGCTGAACATCAACAAGGGTAAAGTAATGACAACAGAAGATTTATGTAACTTTAAAGTTGACAATGAGGACATTGAACTTGTCCAGGATCAGGGCCGCATGACTTTTGTGGGCCCTAGGCACTTTTGCCTTTGTGGGCCCCTTCTTCCATAATAATATCAATATTAAAAAAAATTGATATAACTTTGAATACTTCAACTTTTTTTCTGTTTTAGGCAAAATTTAATAGATTTTCATGGGGCCTAAAAAATCATTTTTTTCTGATGTGAGAAAAAAATTAAAAGATTTTCTTGAACCCTAAAAGTTCATTTTTTCTTCTGATTTTAAAAGTAATTAAAACATTTTTGTGGGCCCCTAAAAGTATTGTGGGCCCTAGGCACTGTGCCTGCTGTTCCTAATGGATAAGTCAGCCCTGTCCAGGATTCAATACCTCAGCACAGTCATTAACCAAAATGGAGACAATAGTCAAGAAATCAGAAGAAGGCTAGGACTGGGGAGGACAGCTGTGAGAGAACTAGAATAGGTCATCAAATGCAAAGATGTATCACTGAACATTAAAGTCAGGATCATTCAGATCATGATATTCCCGATCTCTATGGATGGATGTGAAAGTTGGACAGTGAAAAAAGCAGATAAGAGAAAAATCAACTCATTTGAAATGTGGTGTTGGAGGAGAGCTTTGTGCATACCATGGACTGAGAAAAAGACAAATAGTTGGGTGTTAGAACAAATTAAACCAGAACTATCACTAGAAGCTAAAATGATGAAACTGAGGTTATCATACTTTGGACACATAATGAGAAGACAAGGTTCACTAGAAAAGACCATAATGCTGGGAAAAACAGAAGGGAGTAGAAAAAGAGGAAGGCCAAAGAAGAGATGGATTGATTCCATAAAGGAAGCCACAGACCTGAACACATCTGATCAGGGCAGTCTATGACAGATGCTATTTGGGGTCACTGATTCATAGGGTCACCGTAAGTTGTAATCGACTTGAAGGCACATAACAACAAACTTAGGAAGCACCTAGATTGAATTATTATTATTTTTATTATTTATTAAATTTATATACCGCCCGACTAGCAATAGCTCTCTGGGCGGTGAACATAAAATAGTATAAAAATACAATGAATAACAAAATAATATTAAAATACAATCAACAATACAATAAACATTATTAAAATTAGATCAATGTAACTTAAAATGCTTCAGAGAATAGGAAGGTTTTGACCTGGCGCCGGAAGGAAAGCAGAGTCGGCGCCAGGTGTACTTCCTCAGGGAGACTGTTCCATAGTTCGGGGGCCACCACTGAGAAGGCCCTAGATCTTGTCATCACCCTCCGGGCCTCCCTGTGAGTTGGAACCCGGAGGAGGGCCTTCGTAGCAGAACGTAGTGCACGGGCCGGTTCATATCGGAAGAGGCGTTCCGCAAGGTATCGTGGTCCCGCACCGTATAAGGCTTTATAGGTTAATACCAACACTTTGAATCTAGCCCGGAAACATATTGGCAACCAGTGCAAGCTGGCCAGAACAGGTGTTATATGCTCGGACCGCTTGGTCCTTGTCAGCAATCTGGCCGCCGCATTTTGCACTAGTTGTAGCTTCCGAACTGTCTTCAAAGGTAGCCCTACGTAAAGCGCATTACAGTAATCCAAACGTGAGGTTACCAGAGCATGTACCACTGATGTAAGGTCCTCTTTACTCAAATAGGGACGTAGCTGGGCTACCAACCGAAGTTGGTAAAACGCATTCCTAACCACCGAGGCTACTTGAGCCTCAAGTGAGAGGGAAGAGTCTAAAAAGACTCCCAGACTACGAACCCGGTCCTTTAGGGGGAGTGTAACCCCGTCCAGGACAGGGTATATATCCACCATCCGATCAGAGAACCCGTCCACCAACAGCATCTCAGTCTTGTCTGGATTGAGCTTCAGTTTGTTAACTCTCATCCAGTCCATTGTCGAGGCCAGGCAACGGTTCAGCAAATCGACAGCCTCACCTGAAGAAGATGAAAAGGAGAAGTAGAGCTGCGTGTCATCAGCATACTGATGACAACGCACTCCAAAACTCCTGATGACCTCTCCCAACGGCTTCATGTAGATATTAAAAAGCAGGGGGGACAAAACTGACCCCTGCGGGACCCCATATTGGAGAGCCCGCGGTGTCGAGCAATGTTCCCCAAGCACTACCTTCTGGAGACGACCCGCCAAGTAGGAGCGGAACCACTGCCAAGCAGTACCTCCAACTCCCAACTCCGCGAGCCTCTCCAGAAGGATACCATGGTCGATGGTATCAAAAGCCGCTGAGAGATCAAGGAGAATCAACAGAGTTACACTCCCTCTGTCTCTTTCCCGACATAGGTCATCGTACAGGGCGACCAAGGCTGTCTCAGTGCCAAAACCGGGCCTAAAACCCGATTGAAATGGATCTAGATAATCAGTTTCATCCAATAGCGCCTGGAGCTGGCCAGCAACCACCCGTTCCAAGACCTTGCCCAGGAATGGAACATTCGCCACTGGCCTGTAGCTGTTAAAATTGTCTGGGTCCAAGGAAGGCTTTTTCAGGAGTGGTCTCACCACTGCCTCTTTCAGACAGCCCGGGACCACTCCCTCTCGTAAAGAGGCATTTATCACTTCCTTGGCCCAGCTACCTGTTCCATTCCTGCTAGTTTTTATCAGCCAGGAGGGGCAAGGATCCAGTACCGAAGTGGTTGCACGTACCTGTCCAAGCACCTTGTCCACGTCCTCGAGTTGAACCAACTGAAGCTCATCCAACAAAACAGGACAAGACTGTGCTCCGGACACCTCACTAGGATCTACTGCTATAACTTGAGAGTCTAGGTCCCGGCGGGAGGGAGTAAAAAACTGAACAGAACCATCCGTAATAGCCTCCTTAATAAATAAAAATGATTCCAAAAATAATGGGGTATCCTAGATATACCTGGGAAGAATAGTGTTGTATGCCACCCCGGTCTCTGAACGGTGGGAGACTTCCAGGGGTTCCAGGGGTTCCACTGCTTACCCAGAGTTTGGTTTCCTGGAGTCAGTGGAGACGGTGATGTCTTTATGATATATGGTTTGTTTACACATTCTCACAGCATGAGCGTAAGATGGAGGTGTTCTCAGTATTAACAGTCCATCAGATCTTGCTCCCCATAGCTTTGGGGGTCCTTCCTTGTTGTGTGTGTGTGGAAGACCTCTCTCCTGAAAGAGTTCTTAATGGCCCACATTGTATGCTACCGGGCCAAGTTCAAGGTTCTGGTTTTGGTGTACAAAGCCCTATACAGTTTGGGACCAGGATACCTGAAAGACCATCTTATCCTTTATATGCCCAGTTGACCACTGCGCTCCACAGGTGAGGGCCTCCTGCAGATACCATCTTATCAGGAGGACCGTTCTGCACAACAGGAAACGGACTTTTATTGTGGCGGCACCTACCCTTTGGAATTCCCTCCCCTTAAATATTAGACAGGTGCCATCTCTGTTAACTTTTCAGTGCCTATTGAAGACTTTCCTCTTTCAACAAGCCTTTTAAGTTGAGACCTATCCCAGTCTGCATCTTTGTTGGAATTGCTTTTTAATATATTAAACTTTCTTTTTTGAAATGTTTTTAATCTTAGAAGATGGTTTGATAGCTTTTTTTAAGTAACTTTTTTGAAGATGTTTTGTTTTAATGTGTTTTAAAGTTTGTTTTTATCATGTTTTAATGGTTTTAGTGCTTTTGTTTGCTGCCCTGGGCTTCTGCTGGGAGGAAGGGTGGGAAAAAAATCAAATAATAATAATAATATCCTGGGTAGATTCTTACACATGTGAATGGGGGCATTTGACAGGCCCATCAGCTCACAGACTAGCTTAACAATGGCAACTGGTTTGACCAGTAGAACAGGTTTCTTGCTCTGCAGATGTATCTCTTACAGGCACACAAGAAGAGTCACAGATATCATCCAAACCCACCCCCCACAATCCTATAACAATATTTTAGAACTGAAATCATTCCAATATTACAATTTTATTAAGCACACCCAAACTCTGTCTGGAAAAGAAAGTAATAGCCCAGAACACCAATTTCCAAACTACACCAACCCACAAAATTAACCGGTTGGAATATATACTGTAAGTCACAGAACATCCACAGAAATGTTTGCATAAGCGTTCTGAGGAAAAAATAATATTCCATGGAAATGGTAGTCAATGCCAAACCAAATTTGCCATCCACAGATTAGTACTTTGGATCCATGCAATAAGCCACAAAACATCCACAGAAACCACATTCCAATCCCTGTTCTAGGTCAAAACACAAACTTTAGCAGTGAAATTGGAAACACCAAATTCACCAGTCACACATGGCTAGATGGAATGCATGGAATACTCTACAAGATGTCCACAGAGATCACATGCCGATACTTGTTCCAGGCTGTTAAATCAGGTTTGCAAACACGGTTTGTTTGAATAGTTCAGACATTGATGTTTGGACCATTTTTACGGAATACCATTCATTGATTGGTGCATTTTTTCTATGGGTGTTTTGTGGCTTACTACAAAAATCCCATCATGTGTGTCAGTGGTGAATTTGGTTGGTTTGAATAGCTTAGAAGTTGCTGTTTCAGGCAAATTTTCCTGAATATATTTTATGGCCTGAAACCAGTATATCGTTACTGCCTCAGTCCCATATAGCTATATGTGACTGGTGAATGTGGTTGGTCTGGACAGCTTGGATTTTGGCTTTCTGATCCATGGTTGTGGAATACCATTTATGGCCCAGAATGGGCTTTCTGTGGATATTACTGCATTAATCTCATATAACCCAGTGACTCATCAGTGATTTGATCGGTTTGACTGGCCCAGGTGTTCTGGGGTGTTTCTCTAGAATACCAATTATTGCCTGAACTGGGTATCAGAACTTGGTCTGTGTCTAAGTACTATGGCTTATCACATCAATCCAATTTAGTTTTGGTCACCGCAACTGCCTTTTAAACGTGGAGTTTGAATTTTTGTTGTATGCTGTTTTTAGTTTTATTGGAAGTTAGATTTTGAAGTTTGTGTGTAAATAGTCACATATGTCTTGTGAATTTGGTTGGTTGACTAGCTTGGAAGTTGCATCTTTGGGCCATTCTGTTCTTGATGACTTCTGGGTCTGAGGGGGTGACCAAATATAATACTGGAATGGGTTCAGTTCTGGAATATTGCTCTCCTGTGTTTCTAACCCGCAGTAGCAACCCAATGGAATAGGGAGGAAAACACAATCCATGACTCAAAACCACAAACACAAAACTGTAACTGAAATGAATACATTGGTTTCTTGAGGTACAAAGCTTAATGGCATTGTAGAATAATGAAATCATAAGCAATGAAACAACAATACATTGAAAGTACAACTTAAAGCAACATAGAAAATGCAAGGAAGCAATAAACCCAATGGTGCTATAGGAACAACATGAAACAATTGGAAAAGGTGTGCTTAACTATGCTTAAGCCAATTAATGATTAATAATGACATGGACCAATAATAACATGACAAAAATATGCACTAGCGACATTAGGAATACAATTGAAATAACAATGATAGAGAACATGCTGAATGATTACGAACTTAAACAATAAATGATTACAATATGAGTCCCACCAGTCTAGCTACATTTAATATATTAATTATAAATTTCCTAGACTATTAGGGTAAGGAAAATCATCATTACCTATCCAAGGTAGATGCTATTTAGGCCTATTCAGGCCTCAAGGTCTTCAGCACAACATGCAGAGCAGGAAGCAAGGTTGACAGAAGCAAGCCAGAAAAAGAAAAATAATAATCCAAAACCCCTCCCCTTCAGGAAAAATAATTTTTGCATCATTTATGTTTATGAGAGGGGCATTTTGACCCATTCTGTTCTTGCTTTTACACCATCCCATTGAAAACAACCGGCCTACAGGGATTCTATGCACTCCAGAAAGCCAAGTAACGCTGAGAATGAATTCATCCCTTAAGAAACATGGGTATATTACATATCTGTAGTTCCCATCCAATCCATGAGTTGAAGTCTCCACTGTGAGGCAGGTGCAAGATGCATCCCCCCATGAGCAATGGGAATAAAGCAGCCAACAATGGTTTATGTGAAAACAGGCCACAACTTTATTGATTGGAGCAAGTAAGTGGGGTTGGTATGGCACTTGGGCAAGGATTCCCTTGCATTCTGTCAGCCTGCACTGAGGGAATGGTGAGTCAGTCCAACAAGCAGTTGGGAATCACTCTTGGGAGTTGGCCAGCACTTTTGTTGTTGCTGCTGTTATTAGAAATTAAATTTCTATCCCAGAAGGAACTCAGGGTGGCAAACAAGGGACAAAACACTAAAAACATCTTAAAACTTTTTTAAAACATTTAAAATAAATCATCTTAAAAAAACATACTAAAAAAATTAAAAACGTCTTAAAAAGCAATTCCAACATGGAAGACTGGGACAAAGTCTCTACTTAAAAGACTTTTTTTAGACTTTTAAAGTAGTCTTCTACTTTAGGCAACAGCAATACCCAACCAACAACACAACATTGCCAAAAAGCCCTCTGAAATAGGGGAGGATGAAAAATTAGTTGGGTTTACTGAATAGGGTTGCCAGGTCAGAAGCATCCCAAACCCTGAGATTTCAGGGCAGGCCCTAGTGATGTCATTAAGTATGATATATTAAACATCAACCACAGTTGCTTTGAGCATACAGTTCAAACAAATATTTCTCTGATTGGAAATTAAGATACAAATTTTAGGTAAAAGATGGTATTTCCTGGTCCAGCTGAGGTGACAGAATCATTCCTTCTCATCTACGTAGGGTGTCCTCAAGCCAGGCCAGTCACCAGAAGGCCATTATAGGAAGAAAGGAACCTAATGTTGTGGAAATGTTAGATGGGAGCACTCAGGAGTAAAGATGGGTGCCCCTGAAGGCTGCAATTCTAAACACACTTACTAAAGGATTAAGCACCATAGAACTCAATAGGACATACTTCTGAATAGATATGGTTTGGACTGTGCTGTTGGTAAAGCTTGGCTAGGGATCCACTGCACAAATATCTATATCCAAGCAGTGTTGGCAACCCCCTGTCTGGAATGCCCTGCCCCTGCCTTTTAACATGGCTGCTCCAAGCTTCTTTACAGACTTGACCCTTCACTTCAGAAAGGGGTTTGAAAAATGAGTAAAAGAAGATTCTCTACCCTTTCTTCCTACCTGATGGGCTGCTATAAACTCACTTTGACAGCCAACCCAATTGCAATGAGTAATAATTGACAGAGAAAAAACAAATGGTTTGGTCTAACTTCACAAGCAGTAGCTTGAGAACAACAGCAATTGCAGCCACACTTCCCAGTATGTAAATTCTCTTTTACCACTATTGGGCAAGAAACAAACTGTCATGCAAACAGCAAGATGCATCATCAATGGGTTTAAGGGGTTGAGCTCATAGAACCACTGTTCTTGCTTCTATGGATGTAAGGGAGTGAGGTTAAATGTAAATGAAATGCAAATAAAAAAAGAAAAGACAGTGATGATTTTCTAATTGCAATACCACACCAACCACAACAAGATTCCTACCAGTAAGACAGAAAACTCAGCATCCCACAACCAATCAGGGTTCCTAATCAAAACTAAAAAAGTCCTGGCATCCAGTCAGCCAAGGTCACAGAAATCCCCATGCAGCACAACCGGATCTGGGGGCTGCAGTTCGTGCAGAATGCTGTGGCACAATTACTAACATGAGTAAGACCCTGTCAGCATATAATAACTCTGCTCTGAAATTTGTAGTGGTTGCCAATTTGCTATCAGGCCAAGTTCAACATGTGCTTTCTGTGTTACAGGTTCCACATAGTACTTGTTCTGCACTTGTAAGAAATCAGTCCTTTAGTGTGGCAACACCTAAGCTTTGGAACTTCCTTCCTATTGACATTAGGCATATGCCTTCATGGTACCTTTTCTGGCACCTGCTAAAAACATGTTTTGTTTAGGCAAGCCTGCCCCGGCATGTAGAAGGTATTACTTTTTTTTTGCAGCCGAGGGTTGAAATAATACACAGACACAATAAGGTGGGTTGAACAAAGGGCCACTTTGTTGAACTATAAAACCAGAACTTTAACTGACCTACAGAGGGAAACCTAGGTGCGGAACTATCTATAAGCAAGCTTTGTTTACAGCTCTCGGGCAACCACCCCCTGCTGGGACAAGTGTAAGCCCATTTATCTTACCCCTTACCCCAGCCACACCTTTAGGTGAGCATTATTATTATTATTATTATCTTTATTTATACCCTGCCATTTTTCCAAAACTGGAACTCAGGGGGGCCTACCTATGTCACCACCCCCCGGGGCGATACAACCCTCGGGTGGATGAGTTAAGAAGACCCCAGAAGCAGTCCATATCCTGCCCTCGGGCCGTAAAGCCCTTCCTGGCAGGCCTCTGGAACCACCAATCACCTCCAAAGGTGCCTAAGGGGGCCACCAAGCTGTCCTGACCTACTTCCCTTCCCGCACCTATCCGCACAAGTGACCAAAACTATACCCCCATTCCAGGGATTAACTTAACATTGTCGAATTAGCCAAATCAGCCGAAATGACCTATTAGAAAGCAACGTCCCCTACCTAATTCCATCCAGCCACTACCGTGTGGAGTAGGCAAAACACCTACCCGCCAACCTGGGTAGGTAGGATAAAAATTCCTACTTGGTCTCAAAGCAACCACGAACACACCATAGTAACGGAAGGGCAGGGTGGGCGTCGCGTGCCGAGAGGAAGGTAAGGAGGGTGGTGCGGGCTTAGATAGCCTCAGGGCCACCCCTCCCCTTGCCGCAGCTTGACATGCGATGCGCAATGCACAACCACTGCCCACTCCTTTAATGGCGGTCGGGACTTCAACCCCAGACTGCCCATCTAGTTGTTTCTCTCGGGCGGGCAGAGCGGGACATCTGTTTTTAACTCATCGTTGGTTTTATTATTTTGAATGTTTTTAAATACCTGTCTAACTGTTTTTGCCAATAATTTTATTGTTTTAATTCCTTCTGTAAACTGCTATGAGGTTTTTTTTACAATAAAGTGGTATATAGATGTTGTAAATAAAATACATAAATAAATTTTGGCATCACTGTGGCCCTTGGGTCTCTTTCCACTTTTAAGAACGAAGGAATCTACCTTATAGTGACTCAGGCCAGTTGGTGCCATCTAGCTCAGTACTTACAATGTGGACTAGCAGTGGGTCTTCAGGATTCCAGGTAATAGTCTTTTCCAGAGATTGGATTGTGGACCTTTGCATGCAAAGAATATGCCCTACCACTGAGCTGCAGCCCTTCCTGTTTAAAAAAGTATCTTTTAAAATTGTTCTTTCCATTTCATTAAAGAATGCACATCATACCTAGGGCAGGTCCACACCATTCATTTAAAGCACATTCAATACACATTTGAAGCACATGAATCCCACCACATAATCATGGGAACGGTAGTTTGTTAAGGGTGGGGGGAACTATTAACTGTGAGGGGAAAACTGCACTTCCCAGGATACTTTGGGGGAAGTCATGCACTTTTAAATGCAAGTTAGATGTGCTTTAAATGTATTATGTGGATCAACTTCATAAACTTTGCCTGCATGTAAATCATTTTAATTAATTTTGTAATGGAAATACCTATAAAATTTACTGGGTGACCATGGACTACTCACCACCTCTCAGTCTAATCTGCCCCTCAGGATGAAAACAACAGAGAGGAACTATGACCACCCCAAGGAAGAACACACTTAAATATAGAGGAAATAATAAGTACAAGCATAGTGTGAAATAGGCACCTTTTTAACTGAGCTGGATGAACAGTATGCTAGCGCCAACTTTATCCAGCTCAGTGAACGTAGTATGCAAGCCTTTCCCCAGGCATTTGAATAAACTAACTCGTTACAAAGCTCAGATTAAATCACTGCAGGCAAAAACATAGAAACCTTTCAACAACTGAGACAACACAAAATGGCTTCCAGAAAAAAAGGGTAGTGTAAAATTAATGGTATTGGCTTGGGTAGGATGTGTGTGAGTGAGAGAGAGAATGTATCCCTTCTTTTCACATGCCAAATACAAGATTAAGCAGCTGAGGCCTTTTTCACATATTATAGCTTCAGTTATAAACCACCCTGCCAAATAAATGTGTAAGATACAGAATATTGAAACCAATGAACTCATTCTGTAGCTCTAGTGCCTATCATACCCTGAGACCTGCACAGGGAGTAAGAAGCACAGAGCTGACGCCAGAAATAAAGCAGCAGCAGGCTCTCTAGGATCAAAAAAGCACCAGGAGAATTAGAGCTTTGTAGTAGCTAAGATGCAACCACATGTTTTGTTATCAAATGATAGTTCCAAACTGAGGATTTAACTACCATAAGGCTCAATGGCTAAAACAGGCATAGCAAAATTCTAGGACTTAAAGGAAATGCTAGTTGGTTATAAGGAATGTCAGTTTATTGGTAGCAGTAAACAGTCACTGATATGCTGGTATGATTGCCAACTGACCATGGGAAAATCCTGTGTCATTAGCAGCAGCTTGATGTGTAAAAATCAGCAGATGAAGTTTTTCTCAACAGGTAAAGAGTATCATCGCCTCTTGATGTTCAATCATCAAGCTGCTGTTAAAGACCAAGTTACGGGGCCACATAATGATTGGCGTTACTGTTTTAATACACAAGACAATAATTACATTTTCACTTCTCATATGCACACATACTCTGAAAAGACTGTGAAGGGGATGTAAACCAACCTCAGTCCTGCTTCTAATCTGCAGTATTAACAGTGGTATTGACTACAGCGTTTTGGTAAACTACTCTGTCTCAGTCATGCCTGCCCAAATCTGTAGTATAGGGATATTAGGTTATATGGGTATTGAAATTTACAGGGCAATTTTGTAAATGTTGACACAGAGTCTAAACAGAAGGTCCTACAAAGTACCAGGAATATCCATCTTCAGACAATGAAATACTGTAATATTATCTGTAAGAGATGCATAGCTGGCTGCTTACTGGATACAGTGCCACTTATTGCTGGAATAGCTACATTACAGTTTGAGTTCTCCATTACAGCACAGAAGTGATTTCCAAACACCCCCAACTGCTAGGAAAATTTGAATGAGTTGGGAAGATAAAGTAGCTTGCAGTAGATTTGGGTCACCGCCATCCCCAGTCCAGGAGGAGAAGTTGGTAGAAGTATTTCTCAAGGGAAGGAGCAAGCAGCCAAACACCAAGAAGGGAGTTATTTATTTATTTATTTATTAAATTTATTAGTCGCACATCTGGCTGGCTGTCCAGCCACTCTGGGCAATGTACAAAATAAAAACATACAAATACATTAAAACATTAAAAATCTCAACAACAATAATAAAACCTAACCCACCTGAAGAGCCAGGTCTTCAAGGCCCAGCAGAAGCTCATCATAGAGGGGGCATGGCGGAGATCATTTGGGAGGGAATTCCACAAAGTGGGGGCCACAATTGAAAAAAGCCCTCTCCCTAGTTCTCACCATTCTAGCTGTTTTAACTGGTGAGATAGAGAGAAGGTCTTTTGAGGCTGATCTTGTTGAGCGGCATCCCTGAAGATGTTGGAGGCGCTCCTTCAGATAGACTGGGCCGAAACCATATAGGGTTTTAAAGGTCAGAACCAACACCTTGAATTGGGCCTGGAAAACAACCGGCAACCAGTGCAACTCCTTCAGTACTGGAGTGAAGTGATCTCACCGGCGGCTGCCTTTAATCAGGCTAGCCGCCACATTCTGTACCAGTTGCAGCTTCCAGACCATTTTCAAGGGTAACCCCACGTAGAGCGCATTACAGTAGTCTAGGTGAGAGGAGACCAGGACATGTACCACAGATGGGAGCAGATGGTTGGGAAGGTAGCATAACATAGTTATGCTAGTGCAGAGTCAAGCACACTAGACAGAGGAGGAAGGAAGAGGATAATTCTAGAACTGGAGGCAGAAGAAGCAAGCATTCTTCATAGAATACAGTAATCCCATGGTTAACAAAGTAGATGTGTTCCTGGATATTACTTCTTTAACAGAAACTTTGGTACCAGTGGTAGGAATTTATTTATTTATTATGTATTTATTTATTTTATTATACTTGTATACCACCCCATAACCGAAACTCTCTGGGTGGTTTACAGTAACTAAAAACATTAAAACAAATACAATTTAAAACAGATCTTATAAAAACAATTTAAAACACAATTTAAAAATTTAAACAGTATAAAACACATGCTAAAATGCCTGGGAGAAGAGGAAAGTCTTGACCTGGTGCCAAAAAGATAACAGTGTTGGCGCCAGGTGCACCTCGTCAACAAGATCATTCCATAATTTGGGGGCCACCACTGAGAAGGCCCTCTCCCTTGTTGCCATCCTCCGAGCTTCCCTTGCAGTAGGCGCCCGGAGGAGGGCCTTTGATCTTGAACGTAGTGTACGGGTGGGCTCAGAAACATACAGGCAGCCAGTGCAAGCAGGCCAGAATCGGTTTTATATATTTGGACCGTCTGGTCCCTGTTACCAATCTGGTCGTTGCATTTTGCACAAGCTGCAGTTTCCGAACCATCTTCAAAGGCAGCCCCATGTAGAGTGCATTGCAGTAATCTAATTTGGAGGTTACCAGAGCATGGACAACTGAAGCCAGGTTAGCCCTGTCCAGATAGGGATGTAGTTGGGCCACTAACCAAAGTTGGTAGAAGGCACTCCGGGCCACCGAGGCTACCTGAGCCTCAAGTGACAGAGATGATTCTAGGAGAACCCTCAAGCTATGAACCTGCTCTTTCAGGGGGAGTGCAACCCCATCCAGGACAGGTTGGACATCCACCATCCGGTCAGAAGAACCACCCACTAGCAGCATCTTAGTCTTGTCTGGATTGAGCCTCAATTTGTTAGCCCTCATCCTGTCCATTGTTGCAGGCAGGCACCAGTTCAGCACATTGACAGCTTCACCTGAAGAGGATGAAAAGGAGAAATAGAGCTGTGTGACATCAGCATACTGATGGCAACGCACTCCAAAGCTCCGGATGACCGCACCCAACGGTTTCATGTAGATGTTGAACAGCATGGGGACAGAACTGATCCCTGAGGAACCCCATACTGGAGAGTCCAGGGTGCTGAGTAATGTTCCCCAAGCACCACCTTCTGGAGGCGACCTGCCAAGTAGGAGCGGAACCACTGCAATGCAGTACCTCCCACTCCCAACTCAGCCAGTCTCCCCAGAAGGATACCATGGTCGATGGCATCGAAAACCGCTGAGAGATGAAGGAGAATCAACAGAGTCACACTCCCCTGAGTGTAATAGCCCCTGGACAATTCTGAAGAGCTCCGCTGGGCGGCAGAGTGATGATTCGATAGTGGCAGCAAAATATTGTTTTTTTGCTGCCCTTACTGCCCCTAAATACAGCTTACCATAGGCACTTACCAGTGTATAACTGCATCCACCAGGAGTTCATCTCCATCTGCACTCAAGCCATCTCCCATATTGTTTCATCGCTCTCAGCTCTGGGGTATACCATGGAGCCATACGAGCTCTACACAGGAGAGGGCGCTCAGTGTCATGTCCAGGTTGAGACTCAGGAACCAGACCAGTTGATGGAAGCAAATCAGTTTTTATTAAAGTAATATCCAGACAAAGACTATGCCGTCTCATGGACTTTAACTACTAAACATAACCTGCGACATAGAAGAGAGTTGACAGAACAAGGAATCACTACTCCCCCTGTCCCTTAAGAAGGGGGCAAACGGGCACGAATTCTCTCACTCCGCCTCAAAGTGCCCTCATCCACACCCCGCCTCTCCCCCTTCTTTTGCCGCCTCTTTTGCTGTCTCCTTGTACGTGGTGAAGGGGGTGCCACTGCCCCCTCCCCTCCTGAGAAATCTGACTCAGGTATGGGGGAAAGCGGGGGGGCAATGCTTAAACCATTTGGCTGTTTCTCCTTGCTTTTTCCTGGATCAGGAGGGGGTTGGATTCCTCCTTGCCCTCCCTCCTTCTCCAACTCCTCCAAGCTCGGAGGGGGAGGAAGCATGGGAAGCTCACGGTAAGAATCTGTGTCCGTTGGACATTCAAGGTCCTTGTTCCCACACAGTTCTATCTCTGAGATTCCCTCCCCCTCTTCTGCTTCTCCTTCACACGACTCTGTCCAAATGACCCCCTCCCTCTCCTCATCGTCTGAAACTTCAGGGCCCCAATCCTGCATCCTGACACTCAGGAGCAATCATGTCAACTGCCCGGGTCATTTCTGTATTCCACAGTTCAACCAGGGTTTCGACAGGAGCACCAGCCCTATCAGCCGGAAAACTTCCCAGAGCCCTTTGGAAACCATCCGGATCCATTAGTCTCTGGGGGCAGACCAATTTAATAGGTCCCCCACCCTTGCAGAGGGGAAAAGCATGAAAAGAACAGGGATAGGTTTGTATGCTGGCTCTTAGATGGTAGGGACAGCTTCAACAGGGGCTTTAAAGGGTGCTACCCAGCACCCTCCCCCTCTGGATCATATTAGATCCTTCCCTCCCCAGCCCTGGGAGAAAACAAGAGATCTCTTTAATGCAAAGCAAACACATAGGCTTGTCAGTTTCACTCTAGCAAATTAAAGGCACAGGCTTGAAAGCTTATCCATAGCAAAGCAAAAGACACAGGCGGGTCAGTTTCACCTCCTTAAAGCAAAGGAACAGGCTTGAAAGTTTATCCATAGCAAATCAAAGCTGGTCTGTTTCACCTTTTAAAAAAGGCCTTCCTTAAAAGGAGCTTTGTTCCTGGATTGGTTAATTGAGGTATTACTGTAGTAGAGAGAAGGGGCCTACAGGGCCATTGAGGCCAACCTCCTACTCAATACAGGAATCCAAATTAAAGCATTCCTTCTCAAAATGGGCAAAAGTAACGAGTGGGGTACCACAGTGCTCAGTCCTGGGCCCAGTGCTCTTCAACATTTTTATTAACGACTTGGATGAGGAGGTACAGAGCATACTTATGAAATTTGCAGATGATACAAAATTGGGGGGCACAGCTAATACTGTGGAAGACAGAAACAAAATTCACAGAGACCTTGATAGGCTGGAGCATTGGGCTGAAAACAATAGAATGCAATTCAACAGGGATAAATGCAAAGTTCTACACTTAGGAAAAAGAAACCAAATGCACAGTTATAAGATGGGGGATACTTGGCTCAGCCATACGACATGTGAGAAGAATCTTGGAATTGTTGTTAATCAGAAGCTGAATATGAGCCAACTGTGTGATGTGGCTGCAAAAAAGGCAAATGCTATATTAGGCTGCATTAACAGAAGTATAGTTTCCAAATCACGTGAAGTATTAGTTCCCCTCTATTCAGAACTGGTTAGGCCTCATCGTGAGTGCTGCGTCCAGTTCTGGTCTCCACGCTTCTGGAAGGATGCAGACAAACTGGAACAGGTTCAGAGGAGGGCAACAAGGATGATCAGGGGACTGGAAACAAAGTCCTATGAGGAGAGACTGAGAGAACTGGGCATGTTTAGCCTGGAGAAGAGGAGACCAAGGGGAGATATGATAGCACTCTTCAAGTACACGAAAGGTTGTCACATAGAGGAGGGCTGGGATCTCTTCTCGGTCATCCCAGAGTGCAGGAAACAGAATACTGGGGTTAAGTTGCAGGAAGCCAGATTTCAACTGAACATCAGGAAAAACTTCCTGTTAGAGCCATACTACAATGGAACCAATTACCTAGAGAGGTAGTGGGCTCTCCAAGACTTGAGGCCTTCAAGGGGCAGCTGGACAGCCATTTGTCAGGGATGCTTTGGTTTGGATTCCTGCATTGATCAGGGGGTTGCACTTGATGGCCGTATAGGCCCCTTCCAACTCTACTATTCTATGATTCTATGACAAGTGGCGGTCCAGCTGGTCTTTGATTGCCTCCAGTGTTGGAGACTCTACCACCTCCCTCAGTAAATTGAGGGAACATCATGATGAGATCAAGTGAGCTGGGGAGAGATGTACTGTGTCTGCTGCCTCTTCCCCGTGTGCTTTCTCCACTAGGCCCAAGCTTTTACGCCCATCTCCCTAGTTCAATGTCTTTCATCCTTCCACACTTTCTTCTTCTCCTAGCCTCACTGTCACATGGAAGACATATTCTATATAGATTTGGTGAAGAGGAGACCAGGCCACTCAGCATTGGCACCAGGAGCAGCCAGGGCAGTGGGGTGATGCCAAGCCACCGTCCTCCTGAGAGTGGTTTTGCTGCTGCTTATTGGGGCAGAGCAGCAATGATAAGTGGCAGCAAAGCCAATCTGGCACTCCTGCCAGTGCACCCACACCGCCCCCTCCCAGTAAGCAGCAGCAAAGCTGCTGTCAGGAGGTAGCAGTGCCCTGCTGCACATGTTAGTGACATCCTTGCTGCCCCAACCTTGGAATGCTCTCCACCCTGTATGTACAACTGATGCTGCTGCTGTTGGCATTTCAGTGCCAGGTAAGACCTGCCTGTTTAGCCAGGCTTTTGTGGGATAGTAATTTACTGTAATTTGTAGTGAAATGTCATGGTTTTACCCACTCTTAGTTCTATTGATAATGGTTGTATTTAAACATTACTGAAATTGTTTATGTTTTAATTGTATCGTAGCCTACCCTGGGATTGTTTGATGAAGCGTGAGCTAAAATAGTAACTCCCCCCTGGCCAAATAAATAAATATTGCTGCCATCATGCTATTGACTATTTCATATTTTACATCATGCTTTATAATGTTACACTGGTATAGCATTCAGTACATCTAATAATCATATATGCACCTTTTTTGCTGGTGTAGCAAGTATTAAAATATTTCCCATGTGTTTAATATACACTAGTGGCAAGTGAGACCTTTTAAAAAATCTGAATCTTAAAAGCTATATTAAAATTCAT
This sequence comes from Rhineura floridana, assembly GCF_030035675.1. NCBI lineage: Eukaryota > Metazoa > Chordata > Lepidosauria > Squamata > Rhineuridae > Rhineura > Rhineura floridana. Next base: position 31,913,751 of record NC_084486.1, on the reverse strand, counting down.
TGAAATGATGATACAATTTTATCTTCAGACATGACCTCTGACCACGGAGTATGAAAGTAAAATATGACACATTTCAAGACTAGTTAAAATGTATTGAATGTTTAAAACTCCGTCAAAAACATCTAAAGTGTTCAATTATTTGAGGTCAAAGGAAAAACTGCAATGTCTCATCCGAGACTAGAAACTCATTTCAGAAAGTTCTTTCTTGAGACACAGATGAAACTTCAGGATAGCATTACCAAAAATATTTGTGGCTTATAAACAGGGGTACCAATCCTCAAAAATGTGCAGCCTGATCTGAAATATATTAACCTGAAAGTACGTCCCACTGAATTCAAGGGAGCTCAGAACGTTAGAGTGTACCAACTTAGTTGTATATAAGTCCCATTAAAATCAATGGGACAAGGTTACTTACTAACAAGTTAACTCATTTAAGCCCCATTAATTTCAATTGAACAAACACAACTAATTTTTTTAATGAGAGTCATAGGTTAATATCTTTTCTAAAATTGCAATGCAAGCACCATTCTAAAGACAATAGCAAAAAAGGGTTCTATGATATTGTACACAGGGCGATTATTATATTCCATTAAAGTCAATGGGGTTTAAGCAGCCTATGTGGATGATTGCAGTCCATGGATACCATCCAGTTCCCATTGTGGTGAGTGGTGATTAATTTTAATGGGAGCTGGATTGTGCCAAAAATATTTTGGTGGTAGCAAGACTTTCATTCAAATTTAATTAATTGGGTTGCTGTGATATCTGTGACCATAGCACTTGTCCAAACCTGATCTTATGCATGATTACTCAGTATGTAAATCCCACTATGTTCAATGGGCCTTACTCCCAAGAGAGTGTGTTTAGGGCTGCAGCCTTAGTTACCAATAAAGAAGTAGTTTTTATATCCTCACAAAATGCTAATTTGCACATACAAGAGTCTGTAAGTATTTTAGGCACAGCTATAAGTGGGAAATGTAATTTTGAATAGCTTCATTGGCTTCCAAACCCAACATTTTCAGGTGAGTGACCGTTTTGCATCCCAGCTTAATACCTGTCAAATTAAGCTGTCTACTGGCTTAAATTAGCGAGTGCAGTAAATGCTTTGGTACTCTCTGTACCTATAAATATTTTTAATAGTACTAACAAGTACTTCCATATCAACAACATTAATAAAGTATGCATCTACAGTCCAAAACTGATTAACGTGACAGAACAACAGGAGATTGTAACAGGAAAAATATTTACTTGCACTAATGATTGCAAGAAATACATTTTTTTTAAATAAGACATCTAATCTATTCAGTTTTTAGGGAGTCACTTCCATGATGATTACACTAATAACAAATCAGACAAGCAAACCAGCACAGCCATCTCTTGTTTGTTCATCAGTGGGCACATGGACTCAGTGTTGTTTTTTTACTGGAGAAAAGGTAATAATTTGGTACTTCTCCAGTGATTCAACAGCCTTTACTTTTCAGAAATACTTCCTCTTGGCTGGGTGACAGGGCTTCCAAACAAAATACCACCAAGAGGACTGGATTTCCCTGAGCTCCCTGGCCAGCTCTAGCCAGCAGGAAGAATATTTCTAGCATGCTTTCAGGCAGGGACTTGGTAGTATATGATTGATTATGCCCCGACCACAAAGCCTGAGCATCATTGAAGAGAACAGCATTCCTAAGGAGAGACAGCCTTCTTCTGTTGGTGTAGCTTCCTGTGCTTGACTTCTCCCCTCCCACACAGAGCAGGAAAGCAGGCAGCGCCAAAGGAAAAGAGGCTAATGAGCACTATTGATGGGTTCCGTTTCTGCAATAATCAGGTTTGCCATTGGATTAATTATTTCTGATATTTTCTATCTTTGTGGAGAGAATTTTGAAGTAACAACTCTCCGCGCCTGGTTTCCAATTCATTCTTTTTTAAAATTCACTTTGAAATCATCAATAGTGTGAGTAATACTTTTATTGATCTGCTTTCTATGGGAGCTCTTCAAATGTGTATTCCCTTTCACTGATACCAATGAAGTGTTGATTGTAACTGACAGACAGAAAGCAGCAGAGGGGAAGGAGGTGTAGATTGAAAGGAAGGGGGGAAGAAACACTGACCTGATTATCTGCCTTAATCTGCTCTGTGATGCACTTGAAAAGGAATGTAAACAGGCAATAATGACAGAGCTCAGAATAAAGATCGATGCCAATGGAGACTTGTGCATAAATAGTGAGTACAATATTGATAATTCTCTGCAAAGCAAAAAAAAAAAAAATCGGAGATCAGAAAAATTAAAAAAATATCAAAGGAAAAAGGAATTGGATTGTTAACGACCACTAGAGAGCCACACTTAAAAACGAAATGTAAAAAAGGAGAGTATTTCATCCCTAGTGACCACTACTGTTGGTCTGCACTTATTCAGAACAGGGATGGGGCAAAGCAGTTTTCAGGCCCAGCAAACAGTACTGTTGGTGAGGTGCGGGCTAATACTTGGCAGAGAGGCCCTCTGCTTCCTAATAGATTATAAGAAGATGAAGAAGTAGTAGTGCTTGTGGTACTTGAAATGATTGTTGGAGTTAACTGTCATGAATACAAGATGAGCCCTGCTGGATCAGACCAAACGCCTATCTAATCCACCATCCTGTTCATAGAGGCCAACTGATTCCTACGGGAAACCCGTAAGCAGCATGTGAGCACTATAGCCTTCTTCTCACTTGTGATTCTTAGCAACTGATATATAGAGGTCTACTGCTTAAATTTGAGATGTTCTGGACTTCAGTAATTTTATATTAAAATAAACAGCTGGTTTTCTTCCTAAGAAGGTGGTGTCTCTTCTTTGGCAGAAGCTAGAGGACACTTTTAAAGGCCACTTCAGCTTTAAATGGAAATGAATGGTAGCTGTCCTGCCATTCTGAGCAAATAAGCTGCCTCTCCCTTTCCACTCATGAGGTGAAGAATTGGAGTGTGACAGATAGAAGACAAATGACTACACTGAGGCTCAGAAGTTCAGGTAAGACCAAATGAAAGAAGAATGACAGCTCTGTGTCCTTCCTCTCCTGAGCAAGTAACTCCTATATTTTCTTTATGAGATGCAGGGTTGGAGTGTGGCAAGTGCCAAAAGGCAGCATGGAGGGCTAGTCTGAAGTAAAAACAAAATGGAAGGAAATGATGGCTTGCTCCTCTTCTCAGTCAGAGCTGTGCTAAATATTGGTCCACAATATGTTTTTCAGCCATGGCAGGGAGTTGAAGTGGTGCTCCGTAAGATCATTTGCAGAGATAGGGATGAAACTTCAAGATGTTCTGGAGTGGGAGGCTGTGTACCTTGTTTTTTGTTTTAATTAAACTGCATGCTACTCATAAAGATGTAAGGCTCTCTCTCAAGCTTCCCACCAGCTATTTTTCCTGGAATGCCTTGAGAGCAATGCCACATCTCATTGCTCCCAAGACATTGTGGGAAGTTTGGCTGGCAGGAATTGGTGTAACATGGGAAGCTGCCTTATATTGAGTCAGACCATTGATCCATCTAGCTCAGTATTATCTACACTGACTGGCAGCAGCTCTCCAGGATTTTTGGCAGTAGCCTCTCTTGGCCCTACCTCGAGATATCGGGGACTGAACCTGGGACCTTCTGCATGCAAAGCAAATGCTCTACCAGTGAGCTATGGCCCTTCCTAAGGCTCTCTCTGTGGCTTCCCACTGACTGCACTTCCTGGCAAGACACAGTAACATAAGCAGCAACTCACTCAAAAATCCCCCCCCCCCAAAAAAAAGTAACAGAAAAATGATAAGGGGGAATTTTCAGGATGGGAGCGCATGGATTTTGTCCTAGCCTTATTCTCTGCAAAGCTGTTCAATCTTCCTGTCTGAGAGACAAACAGTACCTTGTGATAAGTAGACTGCACACGAATTCAACCTTGAAGATTTTCCTCCATTTGAAAGTGTTTCCCCTTCTTCTCTTCATGCTTTTGTTTATTTGTTTATAGGGGGTTGTTTACAAACAGCCTCCCAATTAGGAATGGGGGAGAAATTTGATTAAGTCCATGCTTAAAGGTGAGCCTACCCAATCTGCACTTGCTGAAACAATGCGTGAACCAAAACAAAGCCATCCTGTGAAATCTGCACCTTTCCGAATTTTGAACTGCAGTTTCCCAGCCAAGTAATGTGTACAAAATTGCAGGTACTAGGGAGAAGTATGCATAAAAATGTATTATATTGTTAAGGGTTAATTCCTCTGACACACTAAAGCACCTCCTTGAGGGCCATCCTTGAGAGTTATCTACTGTTCTGATTAAGCACCGCCATCTTACAACGGATGTCTATATCTGCCATTTTAGTAATATAAGCTGTTCGTGTACTATGGCCGGAAGCATGACTCAGGGAATACACTGGTGGAACCAGTGAAATGTAACACACTGTAATATTACAATATATGGAGTTCCTACTGTAAGCTTCCTGTAAGTTGTTTATTGAGGGGTATAAATATCGGGGAAACAAGACAGTCGGGGTCGACCGCACTCACTCTGATTTGCTGGCGTGAGTGCTACTTATTATTTAATAAACTATTTTTTAAAGTTTTTATCCTAAACTGCTCTTAGCGTCTTGTTTTGAGCCAGAGCAAGAAACGAACATTATTTTCTCATAACAATATAAATGCATTGTATGTATATATCAGGGAAAAAATGCTGATGAATTTTCATGAGGACTTTAAAAATAAAAAGAAATAAATTGCAAGCTGATGCAGAAACCTGGAAAACTGAACTTAAGGTTGGGAAAATAACAAACTGAGTGAAACGAAAATCAAAAGATGTTCCCAATAATATTGAACATTATCCTCTTCCTTCCCAGAAAATAGGCTCTTCTGTTCATTAATCTATTGAGAAATAGAAAATACAGGAACTTATGGAGTTACTGAACTTTAAACCAATATAGGTCTGACAGCAAAGAAAAGATGTCCTATAAAATTTCCAAAGCAAAACAGCTTCAGGGAAACTTTATAGCCATTTCTTCCCAGAAGATAAATGGGTGACATGGGTTTGCATTCAACTTAAGTCTGACTCAGAGGAGACCCATTGAAATTAATGAACCTGTTAGCTATGTCCATTAACTTTAACGAGTCTAATCTACATAGGACTACCATCGAATATCACCCATGCTCTCAATCCCAGAAGTTGTTCCTGAGCAGCCAGGTTTGTCAAGGTTGGGGTAAGCCAAATAAGTCCTTAAAACTAGAATTGCTCACACCAGGCAACATTCCCAGTGTTCTAGCAATCCCCATGTCCACCGCCAAGGCAAAAAACACTCTCCAGTTGTGTACAAATGGATCTGAGAAACTGACTTCTCCCTGACTGGCAGATTCTCACTGTGCTTGCCAGTGGCAAGCCTAGCCTAACAGTGCATTCTTGCAGAGAGCAGGTGTGATTTGGCAGATAGTGTGTTGCATTTTTACAGGAGACATCTGGGTACAAATCCAGACTTGACCATGAAGATTTGGGGTGGTCTTGAGAAAATTATTTTCCTCAAGATTTTCTCTCAGTCTAATTAACCTCTGAATTGTAAGGACAGAAATACGTTATTTATTGTGTTATTTAACACAAGGCTCAAAAATAATAGTATATTTTGCTTTTCAAAGTGGACATTCCAGAGCCGATACATATTAGGGCAGTAGTTTCCAAACTTTTTTCCCCATGGACCACTTCAAAATTGCTGAAGGTCTTGGTGGTCCACTTAATGATTTTTCTGCCTGTTATAGCAACTGTAATGGAGAATAAGGCTATCAGTGGTTAGTGGCTACTAGCCATGATGGTCATGCTCTGTCTCCACAATTGGAGGAAGTATGCTTCTGAATACCAGTTGCTGGCAGAGTGCTTTTGTGCTCAGGTCCTACACTTGTGGGCTTCCCATGTGCATCTGGTTGGCCACTGTGAGAACAGGATGCACCACTAGATGGGCCACTGGCCTGATCCAGCAGGCTCTTCCTATGTTCTTATGGACCAAGGTTTGGGAACCCCTATGCTAGGGACATAACTGTCTCCATAGGGAAGGGGCTTTCAAAAATATTGTAAAGCTAGATAATGTGCCTTAAGTATCAGAGGCTTTAGCTATATTGCTAACGCTTACCTGGATATATCTTACTTTATTCTTTTTTACCAGGGCTGTAATGGACAAAACAAAGTCATTGTGGAAACTTAGAAGAGACATTTCCCCTAGAAAGAAAACAAACCATACATCTGTATACTACCCAGGTATTAGCATATTTCTCCCCATCTTTCTTGCAGTCACACAAATATTCAGCATGATTTCAAAATGAGAACTCTTTAACACCTTGCACAGAAATTACCTCAGATAATATATGATCAGTGGGTACAGAAGACTGCGTCTAGGACTATGCCTTGCAGTTGATAAATTGCCCAAAGGCAGTTTTGCTGCATTTACAAGAATTCGGTTTCTATCACTAATGCCAGCTGAATATTTTATTGTTCTCACAGCTGCTAGATTTCAAGGCAAGATGTCTCAAAGACACTCAATGGTAAATTCATGGGACCCCTAAGAATGGCAATATTTAACCTTTTAAGCCTGAAGTGGCACACTCATTGCATGAGAAATCGATGATTAAAGAATGTTTCATCCTGGAGTGACTTTAGTGGTGCCAGGATTAAGATCACTGTGGCATCCATTGATCCTTCAAAAACAGTCTCCACAAATGGTTCCACTTCAGAAGGTTTTCAGTTATCTCTTTCCAGTTCTGGGGGTGTATATGTAAGTTATTGCCGCATTTGTGGCACCCCTTTATGCAAGAGATAAGTTTTCCCCTACCCAGACAATACTTTCCTTAGGTCTTGCCCAGAGAAGAGAGCTGTCTTGCCTGTCTCAGAGACCACCACTGCATTTTTCATCTAGCTTGACAGCCCGTTTTCCCTGATGGAGATATGAGGAATAGTGGATTCACAACAAAGTTACATTGTTGTTGACAACATCCAACCTTAGGACACTGATCAGGACTGCTGACCCTCAAACCAGCCCTGGCCACAGCTTAGAAAGTTGACACCTGTGGTAACAGGAGGGGAATGTGAAGCTGGAGGGGCATGGTGAGAGTCCCTGAAGCCAGGAGAAGGAAAGAGAACAGGTAAGGAGAGGAGGGATCAGGAGGCTGGAAATGGATGCCTACAAGGCAGGTAGTCAGGGCACACCCTGCAGACTTACCAGTGCACTGCCCCTGACAGCCCCTAGAGGGCAAGGTTGAGGAAGGAGAGGATGCGCAGCCCAGAAAAAGAGACTGGCTAGGTGAAAGAACTAGGGAGAAACTCAAACAGCAGGCATGCCAGCAAGAGGAGGTTGGCCAGAGACTCTTCAAGGGGCTACTGCCCAGATATACAGATAAGAGGAAGAGGGGCTGTCTTCTCCCCAGTGACCCCAGCTCTTTCTAGTCCTGTCACTTGTCCATGCCTTCAGCCTGACTATACTGCTCATATCCCCACAGAGCTGTAACTAGTGGGGGCTCAAAACAAAACTTCTGAATTATGGCCATACTGAGTTTTCCATTTGGTTCAGTGGAACCCACGAAGAACAGGGGGTTCAAGGTGCCTCTCCATCTAAGGGCACAACAAGGACATTTACTTGTCACTACATTTTTGTAAACCACTTAGAGGTTTTCCACAATCAAGCTGTATATAATTTTTCTTAAATAAATAAACAAATTGGTGTCTGTTCCCAGCAAGACGTGATGTAGTAGTTCTCACAGTGTGTCCTCCTTAGGTTTGATACCTACCTTTATGGCAAAGCATCCTGGCTTCAGAAGTCAGAAGTGTAGCCAAGAAAGTATGAGCAAGCTGGCTTTGAAGGTAAGCAGGTCAGCATTCTTGCCTTCACTAGATGCTCTTAACAGTTCCTATCCATTCACTGCAAGGTCTATATTATTTATTCCTCAGAGAGACATGAGATCTTTCATTCTCCAATTGGAAGTGTGCAATATCATAGTCAAGGTGGTGACACATTTTACTAAATTTTCAAGCAATGTGCATAGGAGGAATGAAATTAGCAGACTGGCCCATCAGTAAGTCAGAGGAGATTCTCTATTCCCATTTATTCAAATAGATAGCATTAAGCGTCAGCTAACCACACACTCATACTCTTCTTTTGCCAAGACACCTGGGCCAGCTGTTCCTGCTTAGGATGCTTATCTATACATTAGGGATTAGTGTGATGTGTAAACTGTGAATCCAAGCAGTGAAATGTCTCAGTCAGTGTTGGGTTTACAGATAGCCGCAGGGGAAGTGCATGGTATGGTGGCATGAAGTCTTCTCCATAGTGGCAGCCCTTCTCTGGAATGTCCTGCCCTCAGCGATCCAGCTGGTGCTAACTTTCCTTGAGTATCAGTACTGATGCATCTTTTTAGCCAAGCTTTTGAAGGTGATTCAGTGAAGTGGTCAGCTGCTGCTATGCGTCTCACCTGCTGCATTGTTATTATTTTTAAATGCACTATTAATTGTTGTAAATGTTTGTTTTACGTTGGGATGGATTTATCATAGATGTTTGGTATTTGCTGCAATCTGCTGTGGGATCTGTATGATGAAGGGCAGATTTTTATAAATCGAGTCAAATAAATAACCCTGAAATCTCTGGAAAAAGGAAAATTGGAACTTACCATGAAATGTCCATTCTTAGGGATTCCAGGGTAGAACAGCCTTCCTACCCACTTAAAAGAGAAAAAGAACCTGGCAATTAGAAGCAGAAGCATGAGCTCTAGTATGTTCTTTTTGGATGTCTGAATATATCAGTATTCAGCTCAGATATTCTGAGTCCAGTGGGACCTCCTAATGGTACTTTTTCATCATTATTGGTTTTCGTCATCTATTGAAGGTTCTTTCATGTTATATATATACTTGTCATGTGTTAGGGGTAAGGGATGTTCTTCCAGGCTCAGTCTGGGAGCTAAGAGAAAGCCTGTCCCTTTGTGTCATTCTTGCTGGAATCTCTGTCTGTCAACCAAGAGGAAGTACTTCCCCCAACGTGAAGACTGCCCCACTGGGTATGTGGCTGTTGCCTGTTTGGTATTCATTTGGGCACCTCTTAAGATACCATAACCAAATTTTGCATGATGCTTCCTGAGATCAAGCAGCAGGTTTTCGTCAATGTTTGGATAAACTCAGACACAATTTTGAATCAAGAAGGCAGACTGAACCTTTCAAAACTGCACCAATTTTAACCACTGGTTTCAAAATGGCACTGATTTTTTTATTTCTTAGACCTGAGCAATAACAGGTATGAGACTGCTACTCAATGGATAATCACTGTTCTTAAATGCATTGTGAAGCAGACAAAGCCTTAGATCAGTTCATACAACCATAATACCAATGATAATAAATTGGCCTCCACCAACTGACTCAAGATGTCTACTATTGCTCTTCCTTCTCACTGTCTACCCTGTGCTCATTGGGCCCAACCCACACTCACCAAGGAAAGAGAGTAAGTCACTGGCCAGTAGATACTTCGTTGAGCTTGAGTTCTGTAAGCAAGAGCTGTAGTGGACTTACAGCACCCTACCACCTCTGCCTGCACTTCCTTTCACCCACGTGGATGAACGAGGGTAACGACCAGGTCATCGTCAACAAAACAGCTGAGACTGGAGTGTCTCTAAGACTTAAGGCATATTGTGCGGTCAAGGGTGAGGGCCTGCCTGTTGGGTGGACAGGGAGTGGGGGATGTGCAGATCTGAGGGGGATACCGTAGGGGGAGTGGGGAGCCATGAGATTAAAAGGCTAGGTGGCAGATCCTGGAGAGGTGTGGGTGGCAGGCCATGCCAGTCTAAGGGAACAAGGGATAGATGCATAATATCCATCCCCTGTTCCGGGCCTGTCCAGAACCAGAAGATAACTGGGGGATGCAGGACTCCATCCAACCTTCGACTGCTGCTGTGTAACGCCAGGTCCGTGGCACAAAAAACAACAATCATCCATGTTATGATTCTGGAGGAGAGCGCAGACCTGGTGTGTATTACGGAGACCTGGCTGGATGAGGCCTCAGCTCCTATACTTGAGGCCATGTGTCCAGCCGGTTTCCGATACGCACAACAGCCGAGGGTTGGTAGGCGGGGAGTGGGAGTGGCAGTCATCTATCAGGGGTCTTTGGTTTTCGCCAGACCCCCTCTCCGTGAGACCAAGTTTGTTGACTGCATGTACTGGAGGTTGGGCCCAAAGGGCAGTTTAGGGATTCTACTTGTGTACTGCCCACCCCGCTGCACAGCTGACTCCCTGACCGAGGTGCTTGAGGTGATCTCGGATGTACGGATGCTCTCCCCCGACCTATTGATTTTGGGGGACTTCAACGTGCATGCCGAGACTGCCCTCACTGGAGCCCCTCGGGATTTCATGGAAACCATGACTTCCTGGGAACTGCACCTTAGTAATATAGGGCCCACCCATGTAGCTGGTCATACTCTTGACCTTGTATTTGTCTCGGGAGGGGAGGGCAGTGCTCTGAAAATGGGGGCTGTTTCTTCTAACCCCGTGTCATGGTCAGATCACTATCTGGTGAATATAGACCTCTTAATGCCACACACCCTCCTCAGGGAACAAGGACCAATTAGAATGGTCCGCCCCAGATGTCTGATGGATCCTAAAGGATTCCTGAATGTGCTGGGAGATTGTCAGAATGCAGGATTGGGGTCCTGGCACTTCAGAGGATGAGGAGGGGGAGGAGATCATTTTCCCAGAGTTGTGTGAAGAAGAACCAGAGGAGGGAGGAGGAATCCCAGAGTTAGTGTTGCCCAGCAGTAAAGACCTTGAAAGTCTAGCTGACACAGACACAGACCCTTCCCAGGAACTTCCCACGCTCACACCCCTTCCCAGGTCAGAGCAGTTAGAAATGGAAGGAGGGGGAATTCAACTCCCTCCTCAGCCAGAGAAAAGCCCGCCTGATGGGCATGGCATCCACCCCCCTCTTTCCCCAATACCAGAGGTAGAATCCTCAGAAGGGGAGGGGGCAGCGCTTCCCCCTTCACCACGAACCTGGAGAAAACAAAAAAGAGCAAGGGGGAGAGAGAGGAGGGGTGTGGAAGAGAGCACCTTGAGGCGGAGTGAGAGAATTCACGCCAGAAAGCCCCCTTTATAAGAGTCAGGGGGAGCAGGGATTCCTTGTTCTGTCAACTCTCTTGCATGTCGCTGGACACGTGTTATTGTGTTGCTTCATGAGAAGGCGTAGTTTCTGTTTGGATATTACTTTAATAAAGACTGAATTGCTTTCACCAACTGGTCTGGTTCCTGAGTCCAGTCCTGGACACGACAGAGATTTGGAGCCGGCTGAAGGACACCCGGTCGAATCCCTGGTGATGGAGTGGAATAGGGAGATCACTAGGGCGGTAGACCGGGTGGCTCCGAAACATCCTCTCCCCCTGAATAGAGCTCAGACGGCACCTTGGTACACTCCACGGTTGCGGGGTCTGAGACAGGAGGTGAGACGACTAGAGCGCCGGTGGCGGAAATCTTGCTCTGAAGTCGATCGGACACTGGTTAGAACAGTAATAGCTGCCTACCAGGTGGCAACAAAGGCAACAAAGAGGGATTTCTTTGCTGCCTCTATTGCATCAGCAGAGTGTTGTCCCAGGAGGTTGTTCCAAGTTGTCCGAAGCCTGGTCGGTCCAGTGGCTCAGGAACCCATGGGGCATTCTAAAGCCTCCTGTGACACATTTGCTAAACACTTTGCTGATAAAATCGAGCGCCTGAAGAGCACGATCCCGTATGCCGTAGACACAGGAAGTGAGCCGGAGGCGGTCAACGGCAATCCGGTCCAGTGGGATCGGTTTCAGCCTCTTCCTTCTGAGGAAGTGGACAAGGTGCTCTCTACTGTGAAGCCAACCACCTGTCTGCTGGATCCTTGCCCTTCGTGGCTCATTATGAGCTGCAAAGAGAGGCTGAGCGGATGGATCCAGGAAATGGTAAATGCATCCTTGGAAGAGGGTGCAATTCCATTAGCCCTTAAGGAGGCAATAATAAAGCCCATTTTGAAAAAGCCCTCCTTGGATCCGCAAGAGTTGAATAACTTCCGCCCAGTCTCTAATCTACCATTCTTGGGCAAGGTGATTGAGCGAGTGGTGGCCAAACAGTTACAGACACACTTGGATGAAGCAGATTATTTAGATCCATTCCAATCGGGCTTCAGGACTGGACATGGAACTGAAACGGCCTTGGTCGCTCTGGTAGATGATATGAGGAGGGCATTAGATAGGGGAGAATATACCTTCCTTGTCCTCCTGGATCTCTCAGCGGCTTTTGATACCGTTGACCACGGTATCCTTTTAGATCAACTGGAGAGACTGGGAATGGGGGGCACTGTTTTACAGTGGCTCCGTTCCTATCTCTCTGACAGGTGTCAATGGGTGGCATTAGGGGATGAGGTGTCAGACCCTTGGCCTCTCACTTGTGGAGTGCCACAGGGTTCTATCCTCTCCCCCATGCTATTCAACATCTACGTAAAGCTGCTGGGGGCCATCATCAGGAGATTTGGGCTGCAGTGTCACCACTATGCGGATGACACTCAGCTCTATCTCTCGTTTAAGTCCTCACCAGAGTTGGCTGTGGAGACCGTGTCCATGTGCCTGGAATCCGTAAGGGGATGGATGGGAAGAAATAGACTGAAACTGAACCCCGACAAGACCGAGGTGTTGCTCGTGGGAGACAAGGGAGGGCTGGGAGATATTGACCTGGTGTTTGATGGGGTAAGATTACCTCTGAAAGACCAGGTCCGCAGCCTCGGGGTCATTCTCGACTCCCAGCTGTCCATGGAGGCTCAGGTTTCAGCAGTGAGCCGGGCAGCTTGGTATCAATTACATCTGATACGAACGCTGCGATCCTACCTTCCTGTCCATTTGCTCCCATGGGTGATACATGCCTTGGTCTCCTCCCGCTTAGACTACTGTAATGCGCTCTATGTGGGGTTACCCTTGAAAACGGTCTGGAAACTACAGCTGGTACAGAATGCGGCAGCACGTTTGAGTAAGAACAGCCGTCGCCGTGATCATATAACTCCAGTGTTAATAGATCTACACTGGCTACCAGTTGTTTACAGAGCCCAATTCAAGGTGTTGGTATTGACCTTTAAAGCCCTATACGGTTTCGGCCCAGTTTATCTGAAGGAGCGCCTCCAGCATCACCAATCATGCCACCTGACAAGATCAGCCACACAAGACCTTCTCTCGGTCCCACCAGCTAAATTGGCCAGGCTGGTGCGGACCAGAGAGAGGGCATTTTCGGTTGTGGCCCCCACCCTCTGGAATTCCCTCCCATTTGATCTTCGCCATGCCCCCTCCCTGATTAGTTTCTGCTGGACTTTGAAGACCTGGTTGTTCAGGCAGGCCTATGGGTTTTCTGGGGTGGGTTAGTCTTTTATTGTTGTTATTAATTGGTGTTATTTTAATTACTGATTATGGTTTTTTGGTTTTTATATTGTATTCTACTTATTATGCATGTCGCCTAGAGTGGCCGTTCATTCGGCCAGATAGGCGACTCAAAAATAAAATTTTATTATTATTATTTATTATATTTATTTATTTATTTATTTATTTATTTATTTGATTCAATTTCTATACCGCCCATAGCAAGCTCTCTGGGCGGTGCACATCAAGTAAAAACACAGCAAATACAATTTAAAACAACCTGGTCATCAGATTACAATTTAACTGTCAGAACATTAAGTAGAAAATACTAAAATTTTAAAAATGTTAAAAAAATATTAACATGTTAAAATGCCTGGGCAAAGATGAAGGTTTTCACCTGGCGCCGAAAGGATAGTAGTGTAGGCGCCAGGCGAACTTCGACAGGAAGGGTGTTCCAAAGTTCCACTGCTACTGCAATGATAGGGAGAAATATGTAAAGAGGAAGAGTCACTCCCACCTGTCCCTTGGCTGGTGCAATAGGGACTGCTGAAGGAGAAGGTATGGATGGGGAGCTACTGTCACTGTTCATCTCTCAGTGGGGGGGGTGCAAGCAACCAGCAATGGTAGCTTCTCTTCCCCTGTTGCATTTCACTTGTCCATCCTCTCCTTCACCACAAGATGGCAGCAGACAGTTAGCAGCAACAAGGCAAAGAGGAGTAGCTCCTGTGATCCCATAGTAAGGAGGTGAGGGAGGACTGTGGGAGGGCCCCCCGTCATTCCAGAGCTTGGAAAAGTTACTTTTTTGAACTACAACTCCCATCAGCCCAATCAGTGGTCATGCTGGCTGGGGCTGATGGGAGTTGTAGTTCAAAAAAGTAACTTTTCCAAGCTCTGGAGGGAGGGTGGCACCTGGTTGGCCACTGTGAGAACAGGATGCTGGACTAGATGGGCCACTGGCCTGATCCAGCAGGCTCTTCTTATGTTCTTATGTTCTTATGTACTGTGGTCATTTTGCCCAAGGGTACTCTTTAAAAAAATCTGAAAAGGGATATATGATTTTAAATTTAAGTGCTTTAGATTAACTGGAAAGCTGATAACTTTTTAAAGTTCAGGTTTGATTTAGAAAACAAGGTAAGAAAAGAAATAGTAAAGAAAGAAAATTTTCCTCTGACAACTGGTATCTCAAGAGCAAGTTCTTATAAATGCCTATCCCAGGTTTGCACAACTTGTAACACAACAAGCCAAACACAGCCCATCAGCCATGTATTGTGTCCTGCAAGGTATATGTCATTTCTGTTTCTGCAGTCCTAGGAGGAAGCAAACTGGGGGTATTTCAAGCCCCCAATTGATCACCATGGATGAGAGATGGGCTTGTGTTTATCATGGTAGATTTCAAATTGTGTAGTCAATCGTTCGTCCTCAGCATCTCCAAAACAAACTGAGTTCTCCTAGCTTCCTCCCAACATACTAATATAAAATCAAACTTCCAGCAGTTTTCCCACTATATATAAGAATCTAGAATCATTACACAGAAAAGGCAACATCTATCAAATTGGTATAGCAGCAGCAAGAGTAGTGACTCTAGCATCCAAATCTTATTTTGGACACAGGTGTATCCCTAAACATCACAACAAATGGAAGGATACACAATCTCACTTCATACTATCTTTACCTTTAGGTCAAATTAACACAGAAACTAAGGGGTATAGAATTAACCAAATGCAAAGGTTTCTTGAACCTGCAATAATTGTGCAGCAGAAGAAACCAGAGAAGTAGGCATGCAGAAAGGTTGAGGAAAGTCACAAATGCCAGAACTTCCTCTTCTACATATTTGTTTATTTGGAGTATTTATACCCTGCCTATTAGGAGGGAAGAAGCCTCTCATTCCTCTAGCCCTTAAGCAAGCCCACTCATATGTTATCAACTCAAAGGCCTGGATTCAGAGTAACTGAATGTCCCATTGAAATTAAGTCCAGTCACCAGTCATGCCTAATTTGTCCCACTGATTTCAAGGGCACTTAATCTCAACTAATTTAGGGAGCAATCAAAATCCAAGATCTGTTGGGACAAGCAGGGTTTAAAATAGGGGGATCTCCAACTGAAGTCTCATCCCAATTTAGCATAGATTCTCTAGCATAAGCCTTCCATCCTGGCTCAGCCAGGCCTCAGCTGAAGCCAGCTGAGCCAAAGCTTTGGTAAGCCCCCCAAAATGAGTGTTCTGGGAGAGGAGCAGAGCAGGGCAGGGGGAGACTTACCCCTTTTCCAAGCTCTGTTCAGCCCAGTCAAGTAACCTGGCAATCTGGTGGAACCTACACCAGCAAACAGAGTGGTGTAAGTCAAACTCTGTTTTAAAGGCTTGTGTTCCCTCTGCCAGGCTTGTGCTGGTTTAGTTAGCAGTAACCCCACTTCTAAATGGAGCTTGAAAGAGAAAGTTACACCATGATAATTTACCCTGGCATAAATGACATTGGCTTTCTATAGTTTGGATTGTTCTGCCAGTCTGGATCCAGCCCTATAGACTTAAATGGCTTTAACAGCTATTCCCTCTCTCTTGGGAATCACAGAGTTCTACGGTTCTCCTGCAGATAGTTCTTAGTACTCTCAAACTACAATTCTTAAGATTCTTTAGGGTAAGCCATGGGAGGAAAACTGGTAAAATACACCCAATATATTATTTGTAATGTAGGAAGAGTCCATATTTTTGTATGAGTGGCTACAAAAATCCCTGCCTGAGCCACTGTCAATCAGATCAAAGAGCACTGGGCTAGATGTATACAGTAGCTCAGAGATGGGGAGCTTATGGCTCTCCTTGTGTTGTTGGACTACAACTCCCATCATCCCTGACCTGACCACACTGGCTGGGGCTCATAAGAATTAAAGTCCAAAAACACCTAGAGGGCCACAGGTACCCCATCCCTATAGCTCCATAGGGTAGAAATATTGAACTAGGGATCTACTGAAAACAACTTATATGCCATTAATCATACATAATACACCATTAACTGCTGCTCTGTGATTAAAGATAAGCATCCGTCCCTTCATATCAAAAACAAGAAGCATTTACCAAATGAGCATTGTGTCATGAGCAGAAGCAAAAGCTTCGCTGTGGAATTTTGCTTTTCCTTTAAATCTGAAACCAGAAATCCTGAAGCAAATTAAGGTAATTAAAACTGTGCCTGAGTCAACATGCCTGTGTTGGGAGTCATCAACAACCCTGTGTTACCAGTCATGTATTTTCAATTAGATATTCACACAGTCTGGAAGTGAGCTTAGATGGGTCAATGCATCAGTAGTATCAACAGAAAAATTCATCATCATTATCACTTTCATCTGGCAGAAATTAGTAGCAGATGTTATGGAACGTTTCCACATTTATACTCCAAGTCCACATCCCTCCCACTGAATATAAAGCAGAAGGACACAATGAATTATGTGATCAAAAGCTATAGTTCTGAAACTGCCTCATAACACAGGTTTGGTTGCAATGTGGTTTTTGGAGTCTACAGCTCTGCTGGCTGGTCTGATCTATATGTATGGGTAACTTAAAACATATTGTCTCTCAAACCATCAAAATGCAAGTTACTGACCCATTAGTAGAAATATGCTTGAAGCATTCCAGTTTCCATAATGATTGTTTAGTAGATGTTCACAACAGTGCAGTATTCAGTACTCAAATAGCTTGTTTCTGCTGTAGGCTAATCAGGGAACAGAGATCTGCTTAAATATGACAGATAGCCTCATAAACTTGTATACCCACTAGAAGCTGTGTTGGGTTTAAGCAAGTGTTCCTACTGAGGAATTAGCCATAAATTGATTTCTACCCAATATAGCTGGAGAAAGTGGGTATGAAAATGGTTACATGTTAGCATCCACAATAGTGCAACAGCAGTGGTTTTCAAACTTTGTTCCAGGGGAACTCTGAAGTTCCTTAGAAGCTTACCCGGGGGTTCTTTGTGAAAAGATTGGTAATGACAAGCAAGCGACCCTGAAAAATAGATTGACCACAATGTATTATTTCCCCAGAATGTAATATTTATTTTATGTAAAATATTTGGAACCTGTCTTTTGAGCGAGTGTCTCCAAGATAGTAACAAGACATACCACAAGCATTAGGAAATCAATTCATATAAAACCACACACTAAACACGATCAAAACCAGCCCATCATTCCTTATAACAGCAAAATTGGGTGGTTGAGTGCCTATCAGTTTGGGAGTAAAATTGGGTGATTCAAAAAGACGATCATGGTTCTACATACCTGGGGGGATTATTTGGTATGTGTACCAATATAAGTAAAAATAAAAGTTTTTTTTTTAAAAAAATAGCCCAACAAGAATCTGCAAGCTTCCAGAATTTACATTTACATTGAGCAAGCTGACTTTAAGCATATTCAGATAAGAATATCCAGAACCTCATTGCTATGAAATAGAACTTCCATGGTCATATTAAACACCAAATTCTTGTATTTGCTGCTACCTGTTGCTGGAGGTGTGTGATAGCCCTGAACTGCCACATTGGATTGTTGGGTATGTTTTAAGGTGCAGTCTCAGTTCACAAGGAGAAATGGTGAGGATTAACTATCCTGGCCAATGTTCTATTTGAACAGAGAGAACCTGCCCCAGAAACTTACAAAGGTTCTGTTATCAGAATCTCCGTGGGTTCTCAGCAGACAAGATGATGTGGAAAGTGTCCTCAAAAGAAGAAAGTCTGAAAAATCAGGAGTGCCATATGAAGTTTTAAAGCTCACTTTGAACACACACTTACTTTTAATAGAAGATTTGGGGGAATATTGATTTCTGCTCTCTCAACCCTTGTTTAGATCATTCTCAAATGGCTGACATTTTATTTCAGCTGTTTTTATCCTCAATAAACAAATCATTGGTCATTTTTAATAGACTGAGTTGACAAGTTCCACTTGGCTACTTTAGGTTACATAGCTCTTTTCTTTACCAATCCAGGATGGTGGAAAGTTGAAGAAGCCACTGATAAGCTATACTGAAACCTTTTCTAGATTCCATTGTGATTAAGATGTAACATTTGGAGCCTAAAGCTGTACAATTTAGAATAATTGCATGCATATTAACAACAGCTACTAGGACATTTGTCTTTTGGGAATTGGGTAATTACAAGGGCTGCTGACCAATTATAATGTTTAGTTAATTAACTGTGTTGCTTTTAATCATTAAATGACCAATTTATCCATTAAGTACTAAGCTACTACAACATTCACCAGTCTCGCATTGCTTGTAAATTTGTTTTTCAACTTTCTCTTTTAACAATTTTAAATGTGTATTTTTCACATGAATTTTGATATTCCAAATAAAAATACAACCATTATTTGACAGCCCAACAAATAAACAACAAAACTGCACCCAACCAACAAAAAATGTAGTACTCTCTATGATTCAGGGAATTTTATATGACTACAACTGTGGCAGCCCAACATAGGCCTAATGTTGCCATTCTCATCAGAGTAATGTGTGTTTGGGGGAGAGAGTCAATTTATACATAAGAACATAAGAACATAAGAAGAGCCTGCTGGATCAGGCCAGTGGCCCATCTAGTCCAGCATCCTGTTCTCACAGTGGCCAACCAGGTGCCTTAAAACACTTAAATGTAGGTACTTAAAATGGCCCGTTAGCTAAGACTAAGGCTGAACTGAGGTGGAAATGGCAAGAAGAAAGCTACAGAGAGCTTAAATGTCACCAAAATGGAATCCTATCTCTGCCACAAAAGGAGTACGTCAGGGATGCATACTGGCCCCTACCCTATTCAATCTTTTTATCAACGATCTGAGTAAATACTGCCTTGCTGATAACTTCCATCCTCCCAAACTGGCTGATACTAAGTGTCCTTTACTGCTTTATGCAGATGACGCTGTATTAATGTCCCTCTCAAAGATTGGCCAAAAATGCCTCTTACTTGCTTTTATGACTTATTGTGACACAAACTCCCTTACCATCAATTTCAATAAGTCAAAAATTATGGCTTTCTGTCGGCGCTCTGCGATCCATTCTTGGGTAATAAATGGCCAAAAGATTGATCAAGTCAAACAGTACAGGTACCTGGGGATCTTGTTCTGTGCGACACTCTCCTGGTTTACACACATCCGAATTGCAGTTCAAACTGCCCGTAACACCTCTAAGGCCATTCTTCGATTTTTTTCTACCCAGGGCGGCCAGTATATCCCGGCTGCTCTCCAGACTTTTAAAGCTAAAATCCTCCCTCAACTCCTCTATGGTATTCCATTATGGGTTTCTAGCTTTAATGCCAAAGGGGAATCGATACTTTCGATCTTCCTGCGCTCTATATTCAGAATGCCTCGATGTGCCTCGGCAGCTGGCCTCCGCCTCGAAGCGGGCTTAAATTCCATTGAATGCTCTGCCTGGATTTATGCTTTCAGATTCTGGACCAAAGCTGCTTATGCTACCCATTCTTTAGGCTACCTAAATTTAATTTGGAAAGACCCTCACCTCAGCTCTTGGTCCAAAAATTGTAATGAGAAAGTAAAGTTACTTGGCCTATCACTGGATTTGCTTTCCTTTATGGATCTTGACTCTGCTAATCACACTATTGGCCAGCGTATCAAGGATATAGCCCTCCAATATTCAATGGCTTGTTCCCCTTTCTATTTTGGCCTAAGCCCTCCATTCCCTAAACCCATGGCCTATCTTGCCAATTTGACCATACCGAGTTTTCGTCATCTGTTTGCCAGGGCTAGATTCAACTGCCTCCCCTCGGCGCTCTTAGAGGGCCGCTTTCAAGGAACTCCGTATGAAAAATGACTCTGTATCTGCAAGAAGGGGGAGGTAGAAACAATTGCTCATGTTCTTCTTACCTGTGACTTATATAAAGATGTACGGGCCAGATTTATTTCACCATGTATCGAAGCTTTCCCTGGCAGGCCCACCAAGTGGTTAGTGAACCATCTCCTGTCTGATATAGACAAGCGTACCACTGAATCAGTCACCCAGTTTCCAATTCTAGCTCAGAGCCTACGTAAAAATGGTACCTAACATTATGACTGATTGTTGTAGACTAATTTTTTTAGCTGATGATTCTGTATTGTCTCGTTTTATTTGTTTTAATCTGAAACTTTAATCAATTGTATATTGGGTGTATGAGCGCACAATAAAATTTGATTTGATTTGATTTGAACTGTATATGCGACTGAGGACCTAATCCTGTGCACGAGCCTGTTTGTGGGTTATTACAGGCCACAGATGATAGGAAAGTGGGATTCCAACTACCAAAACTACCCACTGAGAGTGCCTATCCCACCCTGACCTTCCTGGATGTATTATCAGTGAAGACTGGTCCATTAGGGTGAATGGGGCACTGCCCCACCAACTGGCCCCAGTCAGCCCCCACCTGCTGGCTTTCTTACTTAAAACTAGCCCAGCTTCCTGGCTGTCAGCTTCCTCCTCCTTAGTCTCAGTGCTGCCCTTTGTAGAACTCAGCTGGGAGAAGGATGGGCCAAAACTAAAATTAGTTGGCTCTGGCTCGACCTACTGCTGGCCTCCCTGCTGTCCGCTCTACCAGTCCCAATGGACACCAGCCACCACAGATGTACATATGTACAGCAACACATTTGAGAAGTGACTGCACATGAAAACCACTGAATTGATCTCCCAGCTTTGATGTAAGAAGTGATTGTATAATTGACCTTTTGTACACTGGATTGTATTCAAGGGTCACACCCACATATATACATCTGATGGGCCTGGTTGTGGGACAGAGGCTCTTGATGGGCGAACACAATCTCACTTTCCTACCACTCACAGCTGGATGTACTGTCTGAAGCAGTCACATCTATGTCTGGTAAATAATAAGCAGGTAGCACAGTGAGCAGCAGGCCTAATTTTTGCTATGGGAACTTTACAGTCTGGTACCAAATTGTCACCTTACTGCAAGCATATCCATCAGATTACTAGCTTTAGTTATGCACATGGCAGGGCATGGGAACAAGTCTTGTACATCCTCCTCCACTACACATGAAAATGGCTGGTGCATGTCTTTGTAACATCTACAGGGATTGGCTTTTCATGGGCCTGGATATATGGGGATGTATTCAGTGTAGCACAAGGATTTTTCCTCATGTGATGGAAGGGTATCCCTCTCTTCTCCCCCTGTGCACCCCTTAAATCTGTTCTGGAGTTTCACCCATCCCTCCAGAGCAGATTTGGGGATGGTGCGGGGTGTGCACAGGGAAAGTAAAGGTGAGAACTCTGTTGTGCTAGCGCTAACTCTAGCACAAAAATTTAGCTGAATAACACCTATATATTCCACTTTCTTTTTGTGTATATTTGACAGGAGATCTCTGTTTGGAACCATCCAGGCCCTTTGTATTATGCTAAGAATAGGGTTGGTGAGAAATTCGATTCACTTCACATTTCAAGCCGAATCTATCAAATGCACATGTTCCAAAACAATACGAGAACTGAAACATCGACATCCTTCAAAATTCACACTTATTCAAATTTTGCAATGCAGTTCGCCAACCAAACAATGTTTACAAAAATGCATACGTTCTGCAAAAGTGTGCATATACATGAATATATGAATGAAAACAACATACAAAATGCATTATATAATGAGAAATTGTTTGTATAAATGTGTACATTTGTCAAAACTGCATACAAAAATCTGTTTATTTTCATGGTGATGCTTTTTTAAAAAAATGTGAATTGCTATAGAAATGTGGAGAACTAAATTTAAGGTTGGAAAAATGAGAAATGGAAAGAACCAAAACTGACAGATATTTCCATCCTTAGCCAAGAATGTGTTGGCCATTATATTCATTATTTCTATTCATATCTCAATAATAGAATGTATTAAGAGACCTGCTGGATCAGACTGAGGATTCATCTAGTCCAACATCCATTTCTAACAGTTGCTAGCTTTCAGGAAACCCAAAGGAAGGACACGGAGACAAGGGTCAGCCCTCATTGCATGGCCCTAGCATTTGGTCTCTAGTAATAGATAGAAACATTGTTAAAAAATCTGCATGGTTTTACATACATCACAAACAAAATACTGCATATATGAGGCTTACCTTTTGCCTTCCTTCTTTTAAAAAGCATTTTAAAGCTGCTGAGAGCAGCTAGTTTCTTAATTGTTGTGGACCTCTGCACCTGAAAATGTTTCCACTCAATTATAGGCCTATAGGGCAATAGACATAATCAGGGTCTGAACCTGTTCCTGCAACCCTGAAGGTGGGCATATGGGAGGACAGCTTGATTAAAGAAGCACATACAGGTGGGCATATTGATATAAAGTAGCATAATCGTATGATCTTAATGTCCTAGTAGCATTATTTAGAAACATAGTGCCTGCAGCAATTTTTCTAGGAGGGTGGGGCAAGGTACATACATCCATCAGGGAACACAAACATCAGAGAACAGATCTCCCATTTCTGGTGGATCTGGTGACAGTGGTAATAGGGTCTGGGCACTAGGTATACCCAGCTCAGTAGACCCAGAGCTTGGAAGTAACTCATTACAAACAACGAGTGTAATTTACTACTTTTTTGAGTAACAAGTGGGTAACTTCATTACATTTTGCTGGTAATAGAATGAGTAGTCATTTCATTACTTTTGAGCTGCAACTTTAATGTTTCCAGTGTTACTTTTGGGTGTTACTTGGGGGGGACATGGGAAGTCTTCTGCTCCTCTGATTGGTGGATGAAAGACATGTGCCTCATAATGGGCTTCTGCACAGCATCACTCGTGCTCTGTGGGTGTTAGGAGGTGAGGAGGGAAGACGTGGCGAGCAAGATGGTCGTGGAGTGGAGAGAAATTGCTTCAAAAATAGATGGTGGAGAAAAAAGGAGTAGAGGGAGAAAGCTGGAGGACAAGGACGTGGATGAAGGAGGAGAAGGAGGCAGCAGCAGAATGGAGATGAAGAACTGTGGAGGTGAGTGATGATGATGTGTGTGAATACTTTCTTGTCCGTCGCCCTTCATGGCTACTTGCTCCACTTGTGCTTGGTGAGCCTCAATGGTTGTTAGCTGAGAGGGTGTGTATGTGTGTGCTTTCACTGAGTGCAAGAAGTTGCTTCTGCTGCCCTTCATGGCTACTTTGTTCTATCTGTGCTTGGTGAGCCTCGATGGTTGCTAACTGAGTGTGTGTGTGTGTGCTCACATTGAGAGACAGAAGCAGCTGAGTGGTGCCCTCTGTCTCCCTCCCCTCCCCTCCCCTCTCCTCCCCTCCTCTCCCCTCCTCTCCCTTGTGCAGGCAAGCCTGCAAGTGCCTTAGTTGCTGGCAGGGGAAGTTTGTTCCATATAGTTCCTTCCAAAGTTCCAAAGCAAACCCATTTCAAACCATCCGTGCCCTCCCCACTATAAGCAATTTTGTGATAGAACATAGAGGTTTGTGCAAAATTAATTAATTATCATTATTAATGTTTTTAAAATAATGTTTATTAAAGAAAATAAAATTATAAAGTAGTGTTAAAATAATAAAAAAGAAAAGGGAAAGAGAAGAAATGTTTTACATACATCATTCAGCTTTATTGCTAATTATAGATAGATAAAAAGATATAAAGGATAAATGGAATTTTGCCAAAACTATTTTTGCCTACATTTTATACCTCCTCCTTGGTTTGCCAAGCTTGGCATGGAATGCTTCTCATACAGAATTATTTTGAAATGCTGCATATTTATTATAATCATAATCACCATCTTCAAATACTATCTCAATTCATTATACATGGCTTCCTTTCCCCCTCATTTTATTCTCTTAACAACCCCGTGAGCTAGTACGTTAGACTGGCCCAGGCAGGGTTATTCAGTGACCAAAAATTATGCAAAAAGGATCTCTTTCCATTGTGCTATCGGCCTGCTTCCTTCCACTCTGATTGGGGGGATCTTGCAGGATGGGGAAGAGATGGGGGCACACTTCACATGGCATCACAGCTGAAGTTCACCCATATAGGAGCATTATCTCTTATTTATTACAGACAAGCCTGCTGCAGTTTTTGCTGCTGAGAACAACAGTCAGTTGGTGCAGCCACTTGAGTCACATTTTGTTGATCCTGAGGAGGCGAAACTAGAAAGTGAATTTCACAAAGGAGGCCCTGTGCATGAGGAGGTGGACAACATGAAGCAGTGCCAGTTGCCCACAGCCACATCTGCAGAACAGCAAGTACCATGGTTTGGGTTTGAGAAAGCTTGTACATTTGTGAGCCAGAGTGGGAGAAGTGTCATTGTAAGATGCAATTACTGCCTTCCAAGGATCAAAACTATGAGATCAGCTATTTCCTTCTCATCCAATGTGAAGAAACATTTCAAAGTGAGCGTTTGTCATGCTGGTCCTCAAAGAGTGTCCATTGTCTATTTATGTTAAATTGTGAAGTGCCTCTTCCATTTTTTCTTGGATTCATGCTTTGTTCTTCTTCTTCCTCAGGGGGTACACCCTGAGAAGCTGAGAACAATTGAAGAAGCCATAAAGCCAAGGAGATGTGGCCATCCTGAACCAATGCATGATGCCCCTCCTTCCAAAATGCTGAAGCAGCAGCAGACAACCCTTGAGAGGCAGGGATCTGGCAGGAAGGCTGTCACCCAGACCAATCTCGACCAGAAAATCATTGATTTCATTGTAGAGGAGACATTACCCCTTCAGACTGTGGACAAACCATCATTCATTAGTCTGGTTCACACTGGACTCACAAAAGATCTCACCATCATATGTGTCAAGACTCTGAAAGACAGAATTGAGAAGACAGAATGCCACATGAGAGAAATTCTTGCAAACTAAATGGGTGCTGGGGCATATATAGCAACCACTGCAGATTGTTGTACCAATGGCAAGAAGAGTTACTTTGGGGTAACAGCCCACTGGATCAGCCCAACTACCCTGAAACGTGAGGTCAGGGCCTTGGCTTGCAAGTGTCTGAAGGGGCGCCATACATATGATGTCGTTTAGATAGTTTGGTAGACAGTGGTGGGGAGGAGCCAGTGGTCATGGTGCACGTTGGCACCAACGACATGGGGAAATGCAGCTGTGAGGTCCTGGAAGCAAAATTTAGGTTGCTAGGTAGGATGCTGAAAGCCAGGACCTCCAAGGTGGCTTTCTCTGAAATGCTACCAGTTCCACGCGCAGAACCAGCCAGACAGGCCCAGCTTTGCAGTCTCAATGCGTGGATGAGATGATGGTGTCGGGTGGAAGGGTTTGGATTTGTTAGGCATTGGGGAACATTTTGGGACAAGCCAGGCCTGTACAAAAGGGACGGGCTCCACTTGAACCAGAATGGAACCAGACTGCTGGCACTTAAAATTAAAAAGGCAGCAGAGCAGCTTTTAAACTGACTGAGGGGGGAAACCCGACAGGAGCTGAGGAAGGTCCGGTTCGGAATAAACCTCCCCCCTGGGATAAAAACCAAAGAAATGATGAAATTTTAAAAGGGGTAGGCCTAGAAGTAGGCATTGTGAGAGCAGGGGCACAGGATATAAATTCAGAAGAGCAAAATTACCACAGGCCAAACCACAAGTGCCAAAGACACTTGAAGAGAGACACTGCTTACAAGTGCCTGTACGCTAATGCTAGGAGCCTCCGAACCAAGATGGGAGAACTGGAGTGCTTGGTCTTAGAGGAGAGCATTGATATAGTGAGCATAACGGAGACCTGGTGGAATGGAGAAAACCAGTGGGATACGGTTATCCCTGGTTATAAACTATATTGGAAGGACAGGGAAGGACGTATTGGTGGCGGAGTCGCTCTATACGTGAAAGAAGGCATTGAATCCAGCAAGCTCGACACCCCAAAAGAGGCAGACTCCTCCACAGAATCGTTGTGGGTGGTGATACCATGCCCCAGGAGGGATTTAATACTGGGAACGATCTATCATCCCCCTGATCAAAATGCTCAGGGAGACCTGGAGATGACATATGAAATTGAGGAAGCATCCAAACTAGGAAATGTGGTAGTAATGGGTGACTTCAACTACCCAGACATAGACTGGCCGCATATGTGTTCCAGTCATGACAAAGAAGCAAAGTTTCTAGATATTCTAAATGACTATTCCCTAGACCAGTTGGTCATGGAATCGATCAGAGGGACGGCAACCCTGGACTTAATCCTCAGTGGGGACCGGGACCTGGTGCGAGATGTAAGTGTTGTTGAACCGATTGGGAGCAGTGACCACAGTGCTATTAAATTAAACATACATGTAAATGGCCAATTGCCAAGAAAATCCAACACGGTCACATTTGACTTCAAAAGAGGAAACTTCACAAAAATGAGGGGATTGGTAAAAAGAAAGCTGAAAAACAAAGTCCAGAGGGTCACATCACTCGAAGATGCTTGGAAGTTGTTTAAAAACACTATATTAGAAGCTCAACTGGAGTGCATACCACAGATCAGAAAAGGTACCGCCAGGGCCAAGAAGATGCCAGCATGGTTAATGAGCAAAGTCAAGGAAGCTCTTAGAGGCAAAAAGTCTTCCTTCAGAAAATGGAAGTCTTG
The DNA here is from genome assembly GCF_030035675.1 of Rhineura floridana. Taxonomy (NCBI): domain Eukaryota; kingdom Metazoa; phylum Chordata; class Lepidosauria; order Squamata; family Rhineuridae; genus Rhineura; species Rhineura floridana. Next base: position 31,886,941 of record NC_084486.1, on the reverse strand, counting down.
TCTGAATGAAGAAAATAAAAAAGAACACAAACTCTGGCAAAAGAAATGCAAGAAGACAATAAGGGATGCTAAAAAAGAATTTGAGGAGCACATTGCTAAGAACATAAAAACCAACAACAAAAAATTCTATAAATACATTCAAAGCAGGAGACCATCTAGGGAGACGATTGGACCCTTGGATGCTAAGGGAGTCAAAGGAGTACTAAAGAACGATAAGGAGATTGCAGAGAAGCTAAATGAATTCTTTGCATCTGTCTTCACAGTGGAAGATCTAGGGCAGATCCCTGAACCTGAACTAACATTTGCAGGAAGGGATTCTGAGGAACTGAGACAAATAGTGGTAACGAGAGAGGAAGTTCTAGGCTTAATGAACAATATAAAAACTGACAAATCACCGGGACCGGATGGCATCCACCCGAGAGTTCTCAAAGAACTCAAATGTGAAATTGCTGATCTGCTAACTAAAATATGTAACTTGTCCCTCGGGTCCTCCTCCGTGCCTGAGGACTGCAAAGTGGCAAATGTAACGCCAATCTTCAAAAAGGGATCCAGATGGGATCCCGGAAATTACAGGCCAGTTAGCTTAACTTCTGTCCCTGGAAAACTGGTAGAAAGTTATTAAAGCTAGATTAACTAAGCACATAGAAGAACAAGCCTTGCTGAAGCAGAGCCAGCATGGCTTCTGCAAGGGAAAGTCCTGTTTCAGTAACCTATTAGAATTCTTTGAGAGTGTCAACAAGCATATAGATAGAGGTGATCCAGTGGACATAGTGTACTTAGACTTTCAAAAAGCGTTTGACAAGGTACCTCACCAAAGACTTCTGAGGAAGCTTAGCAGTCATGGAATAAGAGGAGAGGTCCTCTTGTGGATAAGGAATTGGTTAAGAAGCAGAAAGCAGAGAGTAGGAATAAACGGACAGTTCTCCCAATGGAGGGCTGTAGAAAGTGGAGTCCCTCAAGGATCGGTATTGGGACCTGTAGTTTTCAACTTGTTCATTAATGACCTAGAATTAGGAGTGAGCAGTGAAGTGGCCAAGTTTGCTGACGACACTAAATTGTTCAGGGTTGTTAAAACAAAGAAGGATTGCGAAGAGCTCCAAAAAGACCTCTCCAAACTGAGTGAATGGGCGGAAAAATGGCAAATGCAATTCAATATAAATAAGTGTAAAATTATGCATATTGGAGCAAAAAATCTTAATTTCACATATACGCTCATGGGGTCTGAACTGGCGGTGACCGACCAGGAGAGAGACCTCGGGGTTGTAGTGGACAGCACGATGAAAATGTTGACCCAGTGTGCGGCAGCTGTGAAAAAGGCAAATTCCATGCTAGCGATAATTAGGAAAGGTATTGAAAATAAAACAGCCGATATCATAATGCCGTTGTATAAATCTATGGTGCGGCCGCATTTGGAATACTGTGTACAGTTCTGGTCGCCTCATCTCAAAAAGGATATTCTAGAGTTGGAAAAGGTTCAGAAGAGGGCAACCAGAATGATCAAGGGGATGGAGCGACTCCCTTACGAGGAAAGGTTGCAGCATTTGGGGCTTTTTAGTTTAGAGAAAAGATGGGTCAGAGGAGACATGATAGAAGTGTATAAAATTATGCATGGCATTGAGAAAGTGGATAGAGAAAAGTTCTTCTCCCTCTCTCATAATACTAGAACTTGTGGACATTCAAAGAAGCTGAATGTTGGAAGATTCAGGACAGACAAAAGGAAGTACTTCTTTACTCAGCGCATAGTTAAACGATGGAATTTGCTCCCACAAGATGCAGTAATGGCCACCAGCTTGGATGGCTTTAAAAGAAGATTAGACAAATTCATGGAGGACAGGGCTATCAATGGCTACTAGCCATGATGGCTGTGCTCTGCCACCCTAGTCAGAGGCAGCATGCTTCTGAAAACCAGTTGCCGGAAGCCTCAGGAGGGGAGAGTGTTCTTGCACTCGGGTCCTGCTTGCGGACTTCCCCCAGGCACCTGGTTGGCCACTGTGAGAACAGGATGCTGGACTAGATGGGCCACTGGCCTGATCCAGCAGGCTCTTCTTATGTTATGTCCTTGTCAAAGCATTGCATGATGTGCATGTGCAGTACAGGATTCACAACAAAGTTATGTGCACTACTACAGACAATGGCTCCAACTTTGTGAAAGCATTCCAAGTTTTCATGGCCAAAAGACCAGGAAGGAGATGATTTGGGAAATGACTTCTTTAACATTCAGCCCCAGGGCAAGATGTCAGCAGTGGACACTGCTGATGAGGAATTGTTGAGGTACCTGAAGTCTCCCAGCAAGGAACTGTCATCACTCCATGGCTTCCCACATGTGCTGCGGTGTTTTTTGCAGCACAACACAGGCATGCCTTTATGCGCTGCAGTAGAATGCTGGTTTAGTACTGGTGGCAACGTAATGACTGTAAAAAGACATTCCTTGTCTGACGTGCTCTTTGAGCATCTTGTTCTTTTGAGACATAACAGAAATTTATTGTAATCTGGAGATCTGGGATCTGTTCTCTTGTTAATTAATTATTATCTAAAACTGCCTAATAACCAATGTTAAGTAATTTGTATTGTTTGTGGGTAGTGATAGACTGAGTAGTACTGTTATATGTAATGTACTGTTCTTTGCATATATGGTTTCTGTATTATGTTAATATTTAATACTCAATCTTTCTTTATATATTTCAAATAAAAACATATTAAAAAAGAAATGTATTGTAAAAGCAGCATTTCAAGTGTAAAAAATTGATTTCAAGTGTTGAGGTATCATCACTGCTGGGGGGTGGGGGATGTGAGATTCTGTTACACCATTCCGTTAATCTTACAGATATTTTTTTTTATTCTCCTACCCTCTGTGTGTGTGTGCGCGCTTATTTTTAATGTTTTAGGCTACTTAGATGTGCAGCAGCCAAGGCCAGCACCACGTAGGCAATTTTTTTTAAAAAAAGTAACTAAAATATAATTGTAGTGATTACTTTTGAGTAAAAGTAAAGCATCAGTTACTTTCAGAGCAATTGTAATTGTAAGGGTAATTACTACTTTTTGGGGCCATGTAACTGTAATTTATTACTTTTTAAAAGTAATCTTCCAAGCTCTGAGTAGACCTGGCATCTGAGAAACCTGTATACTTGATCTACCCTTCCATTGTTTCTCAGAGGGTAGACTGGTGCCATGATAACATCTTTCCATCTGCATCTGAAACCCTGAGTTATTTCCCTGGCTCCCTTCACCCCCCTAGAGCCCTTAATTAATTGCACTGATACTACAATCAACTTCACAGCCTTCTCCCCACCCTGCATTTCCCTAAAAGCACATATACACAACAGCAGCATGCTAGGAAACTGGTTAAACTAGGGACTGGAGATAATTCTGCTGAAGTCGGATTTGGTACCAGATTTTTTTCAATGTTCACATTTTCACTATCTATGCAAAGTGATCATGCTTCCTGTGAATTTCCAAAGGTTTTCCTGACTTCAATTATTCTTTTTTTAAAAAAACTTGTCATATATCAATATTGTTATTGTTGAAAACAATATTTTAACTCACAGCACAGCATTCATTTAATACAATCAGTGCACCCAGTGTCTCTCTCCCTCCCCATCTCCACTCAAATTATCCAAGTGATTCAAACAGGGAGGGAGTGAGAGAGGTTGCATAGACTTGCCCACCCAAATGGAGATGATGGTGCAAGAGAGGTAATGTCTTGGAGATGCAGCACAACAATTAAAAGTTAATACCATAGAGATTATTAGGGGGTGGGGGGCTGTTACATTGTTTATTTATCCAACTCAGTGGCCAAGTTGACAAAACTCTCTAGGCTTGCCTTTTAATCTCTGTAGTATTAACCCTTATGGAAGTCTCTCAAGTTGATTAGGAAGCAGCAGGGAGAAATATTGTCATTCCTCCCCCTCCAAAAAAAAAAAATCTTATGTGTGATCTCATCTCTCTCTCTCTTTTACACATACACACTTGCCCCTCTTTTCTTTTCAGGAGCAGCCAGAGGGAGAATTTTTTTTGCCCTCTTATTTTCAAACTCTCTCTCTCTCTCTCTCTCTCACACACACACACACACACATTTGCTCTCCCCGCTGCCACCACTACTGTGCTTATTATTAACATTAAAAATAACAGTAAGAATGATGTTAGTTTCTGCTGGGGGGGGGAAATGTAAACTGATAAGGGCAGAAGATCGTGGAAAACAAGCAGACATGGAGTGGAAACGCCTGCCAGTTCAACAGAATGTGATTGCACCAAGACTAACAATAAGATCTCATTGATATTTAAAACTGGAATACACTACAGAGTTGTTTACTGTGTCCTTACGGTGAAGCGTGGGATATGAATCCCAATAACTAATAACTCTTGTCTTCAAGGAAAGTGGGTATAATATTGGGCTACTTTGCAAGGTTGGCATAACACATACTTTTGGCCACAGTCTTGCCCCTGCAATATGGGAATAATAATAATTGACTTTATCTGGATAGTTAGGGTAATTTTTAAATTATTTATTATCTATCACTTGTATTCCACCATTCCTCCATCATGGAACCCAAGGCAGCATATGCACATTTATTTATGTATTTAACAAAATGTATATGCCACTTGATTGTAATAAAACTTCTAAGTGGTTTACAAGAAATACTAAAATGATCAATAAAACCCGTAAAAAGAATTAAAACATTTAAAAGATACTTTAACAGTAGACTAAAAAGAGATTAAAACATTTTGATATCTATGTGTCTGAAGAGGCATGCCTAAACAAAAATGTTTTAAGCAGGTGCAGAAAAGAGTACAGCAAAGGTGCCTCCCTGATGTCAATAGGCATGGAGTTCCAAAGTGTAGGTGCTGCCACACTAAAAGACCCATTTCTTTCAAGTGTGGAATGAATACACAGTGACACCTGTAATGACCCTAGTTTTGCAGATCAAAGCAGCCAAATGGGCACATACAGAATAAAGTGGTCCTGTAAATAAACTGGTCCCAACAGTAACAGCTTGAACTTGGCCTGGTAACAAACCATCAACCAGTTCAGATCTCTGAGCAGAGGTGTTACATGCTGACAGAGTCTCACTCCTGTCAGCAGCCATGCTGCAGCATTCTCCACTTACTGAACTTTCCTGGTCAAGCGCAAGGGAAGCCCCACATAGAATGCATTGCAGTAATCCAATATTGCAGTCACCAGTGCCTGAACTACAGTGGCCAAGCTTTGCTGGACCAGGAATAGCCTCAGCTGTTGTACCAGATGTAGCTGGTAAAAAATGCTTCTAAGCACTGAGGCTACCTGGGCCTCCAGTGACAAAGCTGGATCAAGAAGCACTCCCAGCATCTGTAGTGGCTCCATCAAGGGAATGCAACCCTGCCCAGGACAGGCAATTGACCAATTTCTTGGGCACAGGAATCACTCACTCACAATACCTCTAATTTGCCAGGATTCAAGCTCAGCTTTTTCCCCCTCATCCACCCCACCACTGCATCCAGACACTGGTCCAGGGCCTGTACAACCTCTCCTGATTCAGATGTTATAGAGAAATAGAGCTGAATATCATCAGCGTACTGATGGCACCGCCCCAAAACTCCTAATGACCACTCCCAGAGGCTTGATATGGATATTAAATAGCATTGGAAATAAAATGGTATCATGCGGCACCCCATGGCGTAACTGCCAGTGGGCTGAAAAGGACTTTCCCAACTCTACTACATGGACTCAGTCCTGTAGGTAGGTTTGTAAAGATCATCAATCAGGGTGACTAAGGCTGAAGCCCTGGACCCTGATTGCAATGGATCTAAATAATCCATGTCATCCAAGAATGCATGCACTGTCCCACCACAACTCTGTCCACCACCTTCCCTAAGAAGGGGGTATTTGCAATTGATCAATACTTATTCCAATCCAAGAGGAACAGGGCCAGTTTCTTTAGGAGTGACCACACCACTGCCTCTTTCAAGGCAGCAGGGACCACCCTCTTATGCAACGAAGCATCACATGGGGTTTCCATCCAGACAGTGTCCAGACTCAAACCTACTTAGCTTTAGCATGTTGATGGCTACATGTGCCTTCAGATCACATACAGGGACAATACGTTTAAATGTTTACAAAGTAGGGATACACATACACATTTATAACTCAGATGTTGAATTAGAAATATCATAAATAACTATCTTTGCTATTGTATTCTGCTTTTAGGTAGACAGGTGCAGAGCTTGGAAAAGTTACTTTTTTGAACTACAACTCCCATCAGCCCCAGCCAGCAAGGCCACTGGATTGGGCTGATGGGAGTTGAAGTTAAAAAAAAGTAACTTTTCCAAGCTCTGGACAGGTGGCTGCCCAGTCACTGCTGCGATAAAATCCTGGATTTCTGAATTGTTTTCTATGGGCAGCAATCCTTCACCAGGGAAGACCCCCCCCCAAAAAAAGAATTTAAAATGAGCCCAAAAAGTTCCTTCTCCAAACATTAAGGCTTTCCTATGTTGCAATCATTGCCATTCATTGGCTTAAAAAATACTGAAAGGAGCGGGGAGGATAGTTTCTTACAAAATGAGTGGGCAGAATAGTGCTTCTGTATTTTGCCTCATATCTCAACTTTTTCAAGGGCCAGTATGGGGTCACCAACATGACATCTGTGGGTGCACAAGCATCTGCAAAGTCCTTCCTAGGTGCCCTCAGGATCCCCTGCCCCACTGAAATTAGACTAGTTACTTTTTAAAATGTTCCCAGGAACAATTGTAACCACATTACAAACCAGTTATAAATTTGTTTGATTTTTACATTTCATTTTGTCACTAGAGTGGTCAGATCCAAAATAAAGGGCAGGGTTATGTCACCTTTAAAAGTTGTGTAAAAGAAGGAATTTCAGCAGGTGTAGCTTCAAGCCAGAGCAGCAGGAGGGAAAGAAGTAAGACCAGCCGCCTGAACTGAGACACTGTGCTTGTTATTTGCCTGCTACCTCTTTGTGGCATCTTCTTCCTCTTGAGTAGACTTACTGAACTGGTCAGAGGGCTTCTGTTGGAGGGGACTACAAGCAAATCAGCAGTTTCCAGCAGCCCTCTATATTGAGCCATTGTTGGAGGCAGGGCTGTAAGAGAGACACAGGTGGGGGGGGTGGCTTGCTGTTGGCTATGAGGGCCTGTACATGACACTGGGGCAATGAGACAGACTGGGGATGCTGTTGGTGTACTGCCCACCCTAACTGAGCAGTCAGAGATGGTCTCAAGCTTGAGAACCCCATTACATTTGTTTTGAGGGACTTCAGTATCCACACTGAAGCTGCATTGGAATTTCATGGCCTGCAACCATGGGGCTGTCTGTCTGGGCCAAAGTGTAAGGAAGGGCATACCTTTGTTTTGGTCTTTGCCTCAGTGTGTGAACAGGGCAATCTGGACATTGAGGGGGGCTTAACTCACCCCATTGTTACTGTCAGACCACTCTCTGGTAAAGCTTGGACTTATAGTACTAGTTACCTTCAGTAGAATTGGGGGACCTATTAAGATGGTCTGCCCTTGAAGACTTATGGAATCCAAAACCAAAGCCGGTGGTGATCCTGTTGAGGTCTTTGTGTCACTATGGAATGCAGATGGGGGTGGGCGCTTGACATGATTGCTCCCAATTGTCCTGTCCTGTACTGTAGAGCCCAGATTGCTTCCTGGTTTTCTGTGGTATACCAGGACAACGAAAACTAAAGTGCAAGTCGTGTAAGATTCAAAGTGAAGCCAACTGGACATGTGCTAGTCACATAATTGCACCTACTGCATGGCAGTGAAGGCTGCAGAGAAGCTTGTTTTGCTGCTTATCACAGCCTTGAGTAGCCATCCAGCATTGCTTTTACGAGTGGTGTGGTGATTATTCTCATATACCCCAGCAAATTGAATGCTTGCACTCTTGAGTCATGCTGTGACAAATTTTAAAACACTTTGAAGATAAAACCTATGCCAACTTGAATTGATACTATTGATACAGTATCAGATGGCTGTCCAATGGAGTCTTACCTAGTTTTACGGGATCTGTTTCAGTTTTTGAGGCTTGAGGGCACGGACAAGATGTTTGTTGTAATCCAGTCGTGCACATGTTACGCCTGTGCTAAAAGCACTGCACTGGCTGCCTATTAGCTATTGAACCATTTTAAAAGTTTTGTTGCTGATATATGAAGCCCTAAAGAACTCGGGACTTGGATACCTAGAAGAGCATCTTATACAGACCTGCTAGGACATAAAGGTCATCAGAAGAGGCCTTGTTAGGGTCATCCCACTTTATGATGTGTTGCTTGTTGATGACATAGAAACAAGCCTTCTTTGTAGTGGCACTCATTCTTTGGAATGCTCTTTCCCCCACTTCTATAGGGGAGGCATCCACAGTAGAGTGCTTCTGAAAAAGTGTGAAAAACACATTGGATTGCTCAGGCTTTCCCCAGCTGGGTCACTGGCCCATTTTAGATACTGTGCATATCCCTGGCATTTGTTTGTTCTTTGCTGTTGATATTTTAATATTATATATATTTCAGTACTTGTTTGATTTTATATGTTTTTAACATGTTAATGTTGGATTTTATTCTGTATGCCACTTTGGGATCCTGGATGGGAAGTGGTCTACAAATGATATTAATTAAAGGTACAGGAGGTCTGTCCTCTTTTTCATCTTTATCTCCCTCATTGTTATTGCTTGTTTTTTCTCAATATTCTTTTTTTTATCATTAATTTTTATTCAAATTTTCAAAGACAAAAAACAAAACAAAACAAAAACAATTAAACAATAAAATAAAATGTTGACTTCCGATTTGTCGCAGATCAGTTATATGTCTACAATATATAACAATCCTATCTCTAAAATTATATTATAAAATCACTTTCCTCCAGTAGTTATCTTAATTAATCATCAAATCTCATAAACATTACTTTATTCTTTCCACAAAAAGTCAAAGAGAGGTTTCAATTCCTTGAGAGAGATATCTTTCAATTTTTCTCCAAATAAACATGTCGCTTAATCCATCTGATTTAAATCTGTTAGGCCCAATAATTTCAATAACCATTCTTCCATTATCTATATTAATTCCATCTTCCATCTTCAATAATCCTGTTAAGTCCAGTAATTTCAGTAGCCATTCTTCCATTATCAGTATCCCATAATAATCTTGTTGTCATAGCCATAGTCCAAATAAACATATCGATTAATCCATCTTGTCAAATCTGTTAGGTCCAATAATTTCCATAACCATTCTTCCATTATCAATATTAATTCCATCTTCCATCTTCAATAGTCCTGTTAAATCCAGTGGTTTCAGTATCCATTCATCCATTATCAGTATCCCATGATGATCTTGCTGTCATAGCCATAGTCATATAACAAGAGTCTGATGGGAATTTCCCCCATCACAAATATGTCCTTGCCATCAATTCTGAATATGTTGCTGAAATATTGTTGTAAAGAAATCAAAAAAGCTTATCTTTGTTTTTATCGCAAAAAGCTGTCTTGGAGGTGCATTCTAAAGATACCAACGGAAGAGGGATTTCTATTTCGAGGAGGGGGAAAAAAAATTTTTTTTTGGTCTATTTCATTTTGACGAATCTGCTTGTTCACGACGCCACTAATTGTTTTGATGTTGGGAACTAAGTTTGTTTTGTATTCCTGAACACATAGAGATAAGGCAGGCTGTACTGTCTACACTGATATTAGCAAGCCTGGAATATTAACCCAATTGTGGCTGAAATAATTTTTGTTTCTGTGGTTTTAAGAATGGCAACCAGGAAAGTGATTGAGACCATGGAAGAAATTATGTTTCAGAAAATAATGGGTGAGATTGAGATAACGAAACAAACCCTGAGACAGGGTAGACAGGAGATGAAAATTGAATTTAACAAAATGATGCAGGAGCTTAAAGAAATAGGGGATTCTGTGAGAGAGGAGTTTGATGGGATTAGAGATGAGAAAAGAAAAATTAAAGGGAAGCTACAAGCCCTGGAGATTGGAACAAATGTGAAATTGGAAAAAGATTTGGAGTTTATGGATGTTAGAAATAAAGTTTACTGTTTGGAATTCAACGTTGTCTCTGAAGAAATTAATGAAGATTTTGATGGTAAAGTTATCAATGTCTTGGATAATTTTCTGGACTGGAATGATGTGATGGAGCTTGACATAGAAAAAATCTATGGAGTTGGCTACAGATATGTGACAGTGGAGAAACTCTTAAGAGATGAGCCAGTGCATTTTGTAAAAAAGAAGAACAGAGATATGACTTTGCAGCAATATTTCAGCAACATATTCAGAATTCTTGACCGGAATGATGTGATGGGGCTTGACATAGAAAACATTTATGGAATTAACTACAAATATGTGACAGAGCAGAGATGCACCCAGAGCAGAGATGTGACTTTAGTTTTTTATCAATATTCAAGGCAGTTTTAAATGGACATACATTCAGACAAATTAAGGTGCAATCCAACTTGTATTTATGCCAGGCTGAGGGAAGTAGGATATACCTACACCAGCAGAAGCCCCTCACCCCAGCTGAGGTAGACCCTGCCAGCTTTGTATAAGCATGGTCTCTCATTGGCACCAAACAGGCACTGTCCTTTAGCCACTGCCTTGGGCTTCTGCAGCTACATATCCTCTTGCTAGGCCACACCTCTGAGAGCTGCAGGTGGAAACAATTCTGCCTGAAAACAGACTGACAAGCAGGTAGGCTGATAAAAACAGGTAAGTACTCGCAGGGTACAGCAGATGGTTGCTAGGCACTGCCTTGGGCTTCTGCAACTTAATAGTCTCTTTGCAGGGCTATACTTCTGAGAGCTGCAAGTGGGCCATTATGGGACAGCACTGCAGAAAAGAACATGAAAAAACAAATGAACTCCAAGCTTAGCTCCAGACATCAGTACATCTTAAGAAGTTCATGATTGAGGCTGTCTGAGGTGCTCTGACCCCAGAAAAACTGGTGATTGCTTCTTGCTTGCTGGTTGGACAACAAAAGAACATATTAAGAGCCCTGCTGGATCAGGGCAAAGGCCCATCTAATTCAGCATCTTGTTCTCATAGCGGCCAACCAGATGTCTGTGGAAGCTAGGGTTGCCAGATCCATGGCCTGAGACTGATCCTGTATCTTTAGGAGAAGAGAAGGCTAGGCAAGTGCAGGTGTTCTTGCAACTCTGTAATGGGAAAAACCACAAGGTGGAATTCTCTCTCCCCCCTGCACAACTTTTAAAGATACAGAAGACCTCTTGGAGGCCGGGCCTGGCAACCAAGAGGTCTTCTGTGTCTTTAAAAGTTGTGGAGGGGAGAGGGAGACCACCTTGTGGTTTTTCCCATTACAGAGTTGCAAGAACACCTGCACTTGGCTGACCTTCTCTTCTCCTAAAGCAGCCTTTCCCAACTAGTGGGCCACCAGATGTTGTTCAACCGCAATTCCCATCTTTCCTGACCATTGGCAATGCTGGCTGAGGCTGATGGGAGTTGTGGTCCAACAACATCTGGTGGCCCACTAGTTGGGAAAGGCTGTCCTAAAGATACAGGATCAGTCTCAGGCCATGGACCTGGCAACCCTAGTGGAAGCCCACAAGCAGGACCTGGCTGCAGTAGCCCTCTCCCCCTACTTGTGATTCCCAGCAACTGGTGTTCAGAGGCATACTGCCTCTGATACTGGAAGTAGTAAATAGTCATCAGGACTAGTAGCTGTTGACAGCCTTATCCTACATGAATTTGTCCAATCCTTTTTTAAAGCCACCAAAGTTGATGGCCATAACTACATCTGTGGGCAAATTCCATTGCTTAACTGTGCACTGAAGAGGAAGTCACCACTTTTGTCAGGATACTTCAAAAACAAGGAGTAGAAGTGACCACACAGAGACACACACCTCCAAGTTCTTCATTGTCAAGTGCTGCCCAGTTTTCAAAGTCAACTTTGACAAGCATTTTTCAGTGTCCCAACTCAGCTTAACAAGGCAATAGATCTTCCCAGGGCCACATAATAAGAATATGGGTTAAAGTTTTTTTTATCTTGTGTGTAGCACACAGTCAGACCCTGGGCTGTTGGAGAGGGCAGTGCTTTGAAAACCTTTCCAATAGGAAAGCTTTAATCCAATACTTGCTTTTCTGGGAGTGAAGGAATGCTGATCCCATGTACCTGGAGTAAACCCCATTGAATTAATTAGGACTTACTTTTGAGTAGACATGGTTAGGATTGTGCTGTAAATTAATGGGACTTCTGAGTAAACGTAACAAAGAATTGTGTTTGTGTTAAAATGAACATAATTTTGATGTAGTTCTTAAACGTTTTTACTTTGAATTCTATTGTTTTCTTACCGAATTTTCACTTTAACCACATGTATATATATGTATAAATGTAAATACATTTAGGCTGTGCGTATGATATTGTAATTTAAAGGTGTAATTTTAATTTTGCTAGTTGTTTATGTCACTATTATTGCCATTACATTCAGTGATATACGGGAATTACGATTTACGAGTAACATTAGTACAAAAAACTTTACTAAGGATTCTGTATGGTCTGGTATGGGAGGAGGTCCATGGGGGTGACACCATGAGTTACTGCACTGGGTGACACCAACCTTAGTGATGCCACTGGAGTAGAGTGAGGGATTAGGTTTGATCCTCGCCTTTCCAGCGACTGTCTGAAAAGCACGAAATCTAACCAGATTGTTTTTCTCCTTGATGACTGGCAACTCTACTATACCCACACGTTAATCACATTCCACTCCCATCACATTGTTTCTGTGACTGAGGCGGTAACTTCCCTTGAGAAATTGATCTGTGCTAGTTAAATATCCAAATAAGAATCAGACATCTCATCAAAAATGAACTTCTAATAGACTTCCCATAGGGACTGCAAAATTGAATTAACAATTACTGTATTCCACTAATTCAGTGTGGCATTGCTTTCAGAGCGGGAAACCAATGTATAAAGGGTAAAAGAAATAATTTCCTCACCCTGTTCCTGTTTGCTTTACATTGTATCAGCACGCTTGTACCAAGCCTTCAACTGGCCTGATAAATGATATGGTGGTTTAGCAAATCAACTGGGACAAGTCAGGTGACAAATTATTTCCATTAGCTTCAGCAGAATTGAAACAAAACAGATCAATACAAATTATTTGGTGCAAGTTTAGATCATAACTTTTCTTTGCCTAGTTTTATGATTTAAAAATGAAAACATGTTCACCCTTGTGTGTGGGAAAAGGTTCATTAGAGATTTGATCATTTCTAGTTAGCCTCTAATTGCCCACCATTTAACTCCCAAGCAGGTTTAGAAGCTGTCATTTTGTACTATGGTAGGTATGAAAGGATGACAAACAGCAAATAGGAAAACAATAGTATTCCTCCCAAAATTATATTTAGCTTGAAATTACAGGAAAAATATTTATAACATTTCATATTATGATGATTAATAAGAACTTCTGTGTTCGATCAGACTAAGGCTGGTCTTTATTTGTTAAATTTATGTTTCAATTTTCCTCCAAGCAGTCCACCGTGGCATACATGGCTCTCCCCCTCTGTATTTTATCCTTAAATCAACCTTGTGAGGAAAGTTAGGCTGTGAGATACTGACTAGCTCAATGTCAGCCAGTGACCATCCTGGCTTAATGGGCCCTGGTCTTCCAGGTCCAAGTCTGGCACTCCAATTGCTATGCCACATTGGCTATCAATCCAGCATTCTGTTTACAAAAGTAGCCAGCCAGATGTCTCTGAGAAATCTGGGCTCCCATAAGCCAGGCATCAAAAGAAGCTCCAGTATCATTTTACCCATCCTGGGTACTTGTTCCTCAGTGGTATGTTGTTATTTGCCTTCAAGTCAATTATGAGTTATGGCGACCCTATGAATCAGCGACCTCCAATAGCATCTGTTATAAAGCACCCTGTTCAGATCTTATATAGGTCTGTGGCTTCATTTATGAAATCAATCCATCTCTTGTTACGTCTTCCTCTTTTTCTACTCCCTTCTGTTTTTCCCAGCATTACTGTCTTTTCTAGTGAATCATGTCTTCTCATTATGTGTCCAAAGTATGATAACCTCAGTTTCATCATTTTAGCTTCTAATGATAGTTCTGCTTTAATTTGTTCTAACACCCAATTATTTGTCTTTTTCACAGTCCATGGCAGCCTTTCCCAGCCAGTGTGCCTCCAGGTTTTGTTGGACCACAACTTCCATCAGCCTCAGCCAGCCTTGCCAATGGTCAGGAAAGATGGGAATTGTGGTCCAACAACATCTGGAGGCACACTGGTTGGGAAAGGCTGGTCCATGGTATCCACAAAGCTCTCCTCCAACACCACATTTCAAATGAGTTGATTTTTTCTCTTATCGGCTTTTTTCACTGTCCAACTTTCACATTCATCCACAGAGGTCAGGAATACCATGGTCTGAATGATCCTGACTTTAGTGTTCAGTGATACACCTTTGCATTTGAGGACCTCTTCTAGTTTTCTCATAGCTGCCCTCCCTAGTCCTAGCCTTCTTCTAATTTCTTGACTATTGTCTCCATTTTGGTGAATGACTGTGCCAAGGTATTGATAATCCTTGACAAGTTCAACGTCCTCATTGTCAACTTTGAATTTACATAAATCTTGTCATTACTTTACTCTTCTTGACATTCAGCTGTAGTCCTGCTTTCCTCTTTAACTTTCATCAGCATTTGTTTCAAATCATTGCTGGTTTCTGATAGTAGTATGGTATCATCTGCATATCTTAAATTATTGATATTTCTCCCTTCAGTTTTCATACCTCCTTCATCTTGGTCCAATCCTCCTTTCTGTACGGTATGTTCTGTGTATAGATTAAACAAATAGAGTGATGAAATACACTGGTCTCACAGCCTTTCTGATGGGGAACCAGTTGGTTTCTCCATATTCTGTCCTTAAAGTAGCCTCTTGTCCACAGTATAGGTTGCGCATCAGGACAATCAGATGCTGTGCACCCCCATTTCTTTTAAAACATTCCATAGTTTTTCATGATCTACACCAGCCTTTCCCAACCAGTGTGCCTCCAGATGTTGTTGGACCACAATTTCCATCTTTCCTGACCATTGGCAATGCTGGCTGAGGCTGTTGGGAGTTGTGGTCCAACAACATTTGGAGGCACACTGGTTGGGAAAGGCTGATCTACACAATGAAAGGCTTTACTGTAATCTAGAAAGCACAGGGTGATATTCTTCTGAAATACTTTGGTCCTTTCCATTATCCAGCATATGTTTGCAATATGATCTCTGGTACCTCTTCCCTTTCTAAATCCAGCTTAGATATCTGGCATTTCTTGCTCCATATATGGTAAGAGACTTTGTTGTAGAATCTTGGGCATTACTTTACTTGCATGAGATATTAAGTCAATAGTTCAATAATTACTTCATTCCCTGATATCCCCTCTCTTTGGAATTGGGATGTATATTGAAAGCTTCCAGTTTGTGGGCCGTTGTTTTCTTTTCCATATTTGTTGACAAATTTTTGTCAAAATTTGGACAGATTCAGTCTCAGTAGCTTGTAGCAACTCTATTGGTATGCCATCTGTTCCTGGTGATTTGTTTCTTCCAAGTATTTTAAGAGCAGCTTTCACCTCACATTCTAAAATTTCTGGTTCTTCATCATAAGGTTCCTCCGTGAATGAATCTGTCATCCTTGCATCTCTTTTATAGAGTTCTTCAGTGTATTGCTTCCATCTTCCTTTTATTTTATCTTGGTCAGTAAGTGTGTTCCTCTGTTGATTATTCAACATCCCTGCTCTTGGTTTAAATTTCCCTTTAGTTTCTCTAACCTTTTGGAATAGGGCTCTTGTTCTACCTTTTTTGTTGTCTTCTTCTATTTCTATACAATAACTATTGTAATAGTTCTCTTTGTCCCTACGTATTAGTCATTGTATAGTTGCATTTAGGGTTCTAACTGTGTTTCTATCTCCATTTGCTTTCCTTCTTTCTTTAACCATTTTAAGAGTTTCTTCAGTCATCCACTGTGGTCCTTCTCTCTTTATAACTAGAGGTATTGTCTTTCTGCATTCTTCCCTGATAATGTCTCTGACTTCAATCCATAGTTCTTCTGCTTCTCTATCAACTAATTTTAAAGCCTCAAATCTGTTCCTTATTTGATCTTTATATTCTTCTTGGATGTTATTTAAATTGTATTTTGGCATTATGATTGGTTTGTTCTTCTTCTTTAGGTTTACTCTGATTTTCTATGTTACCAGTTCATGATCTGTACCACAGTCTGCTCCTGGTCTTGTGTTCGCAGAAAGTGTGGAACTTCTGCATCTTCTGCTACCAATTATAAAATCAATTTGATTCCTATATTGACCAGTTGCTGATGTTCACGTGTACAGTCGTCTTTTCAGTTGCTCAAAAAATGTGTTTGCAAGAAATATATTATTGGCTTCACAGAATTCAGTAAGTTTTTCTCCTGCTTCTCCTAAGCCCCATTTCCCCACCAATCCTAGTTCTTCCCTACTTTTGCATTCCAGTCTTTTTCAGCACATCTTGTTTTGGTGTGTGATCAATTTCTACCTGTAGTTCTGCATAAAATCTCTCCATTTCCTCTTCTTCTGTGTTTTCTGTTGGAGCATAGACTTGGATGATGGTTATGTTAATAGGTTTTCCATTTAATTTCATTGTTATCACTCACTCAGACCTTGTGTTATTGCTCCTAATTGCTTTTGCTACATCACTTCTCACTATTAAAGCAACCCCATTTCTTCTTCTCATTTCCTGCATAATATACTTTGTAGTTGCCTGATTGAAAATGTCCTATTCCCATTCACAGGGCCGGCCCCAGGCATGATAGGGCCCTTGGGCACCGGCCTGCCCTGAGACCTGGTGCATGCACGCATGCCCCATCTACCTACCTACCTACCTACCTACCTACCTACCATGTGGCCAAATGGGGAGGGTGGGCAGGCAAGTGAGAGAGCGAGCGGGGTGCAGGATGCCTGGCAGGCTGGCAAGTGAGTACAGGGGGTGGGATGGCAGGCAGGTTGGTGAGCAAGAGAGGGGTGGGGGCAGGCGGGCTGGCAAGTGAGCAGGGGGTGGAGGCGAGCAGGGGGGCTGAGTGTGTAGGGGGCAGGATGGTGGTGAGCGAGCGGGGGATGAGATGGTGAGCGAGCTAGTGGGGGAGAGGGTGGGGGAGCGAGTGTGGGGGAGGGATGGCAGGCAAGTGAATGAGTGGGGGAGTGAACTGGCAGGGGTAAGGTGAGCGAGGGAGCCGGCAGAGGCAGAGGGCAAGTGAGGGAGCGAGCGGGCAGGCATGGGTGGGCCGGCAAGCAGGCAGGCAGCTCCCTCTCTGCAATCCATGGCAGGAAGGGGAGCGCTACCCCACCACACTCCCCTGTGGCCTGCGGGGCTCTCAGCCAGGGCCTCACCTGGCCGCCCTTTGGAGCCGGCCCTGCCCGTTCATTTTAATTCACTCACACCAAGTATTGCAATGCTGATGCATTCCATTTCTTGCTTGATAATTTCTAACTTTCCCTGGTTCATGCTTCTCACATTCCATGTTCCTGTTGTGTACATTGTAAAACTCTGGACTCTCCTTCACATCTGTGAGCATCAGCTTCCAGGCTGCCATTCAGCTTTGACCTAACTGCATCATTAGTCACAGTGCTACTAGTACTTGTCCTTTGTTCTTCTCCATCTGAGTGCCATCTGATCTGGGGGTCTCATTGTGTTGCATTTTGCATACTCTGTTCATAGGGTTTTCATGGTAAAAGGTATTCAGAGGTGGTTTACCATTGTCTTCCTCTAAGTCTGGATGCATCTTAGTCTGGTGTCTCAGCTTTAATCATTTTGCCTTGTGTGCCCCTGCTAGGAGTCTAAACTCTTGGTCTAGACTGCTTATGGCATTGCTGTCTGCTTCTTCAACACTCTCAAACCCCCTCAACATGTTAAGGTGTGCATCCTAGAGGTGGCCTCAGTGGTATACAGCTTCTGAATTTGGGGATTCCATTTTGTTGTCATGACTATTTCATTGTTCATTGTTGCTATAGGAAGGGAAGGGGGGAAGGACCAAATCTCAGTTGTAGAGCAAATGCTTTTCATTCAAAAGGTCCCAAATCCAATGCTTCGCAAATCCCACGTAAGGCTGGAAGACTCCAGCCTGAAACCTTGGAGAGCCACTGCCGGTCAGTATTGAGGTCGATGGCCAATGTGTACTCAATAAAAGGCAGTTTCCTTTCATCCTATCATCTCTAGAATCTTGCCAGATTTGGGGGAAGGAGGAGGTAGGTCACAAAAGACTTATGAGTCTATAATAAAAAGGAATACAACATTTCATATATACAGACTTTAAAAGGTGCCTCTTTTTCTTATCATTACTCTGATAATTCCTATTGACTTAAACTAGAAACCCTAAATGAGCATTTTTTGTATGTTGGAAAGAGTGAAGAATAAAGTTTTTATGAAAATGAGCGTGCCAATTATCCATCCAAAAGAAAAACAGAAAAAGGTCTAAAAGTGTTGGTGTTTGCGGATGTTTGCGTGATCAGCGCAGCTTACACTTGAGATTGAGACGGTCAAGAAACTCCAGAGGCAAGAGATAGTTTAAGAGTGCTTTACTTGGACATTAAGGCATGCACGCTTACAAAGCAGTTTCACTTTCCTCCTAGCAAGAAACACTCAGTAACAGAACTCCACAGAAAGCCGCTTCTTCTCACAGAAATCAAACCCCCACAGAAGGCTGGCAAAAGCTTCTCCAGCCTTTATCTGACTGGTTGCCTTGGTAGCAGCAGGTGTTGGCCTTGAGGCCGTGCCAGGCCTCTTGCCAAGGCTCTCCAAGGACCTTCAAGAAACTTAACTCATGCTCCAGGCTTTCAGGCTTGATGGAAAATAACCAGAGGTAGTATTGCCTATGGGTCAACAGTTCTCACCTTTTCCATCAAGACTGCACACTACATTTATATTTCAGCAGTACATTTCTGCAGTACATTTTTACATACGTATGCATCCAGTAATACATTTCAGTCTCCAGTTACATTTCAGTACATTGCATACATTACATTTTCAATTTACAGTTCACACAGCTCAAACTTTATTAACATTGTACATCAGACCACTCCAAGCCTTGTCACCAGCTTGTCGAACTTCTCTTCACACAAGGCTTGGTCATGATGTCAGCAACCATGTTGTTAGTGTCACAAAATGTCAAATTAATAAACCCTTTTTGCACGTGGTCTCTTACATGACAGTACCTGACACTGATGTGTTTCGTTCGTTTAGTATTAGCTTCTGAAGTGGCTATGTTAATACAAGTCTGATTGTCCTCATATACAGTGATTGGTAGTTGTATGTCTATGCCTATATCATGCATGAGCATTGTGAACCATTGCAGTTCATTGCAGGCATGGGAAAGAGCAACATACTCTGCTTCTGCGCTTGATGTGGCAACCACTGTTTGTTTTCTGCTGCTCCAGTCAATGCAAGATCCGTGCCACATCACAACTATGCCTGAGGTTGACTTACGGCTGCTCAGCTCACCAGCATGATCTGCATCCACGAAACATTCTAGATCCCCTACCTTTGCTCCTGACAAAACCAGACTCTTTGTTTTTGTGCCTTTGAGATAACGTACTACCCTTTTAACTCCCTGCCAGTCAGCCTCTGATGGGTGCTCTACCTTCCGGCTTAAAATGCTGACAGCATTACAGATGTCTGGGTGAGACACCTTCACCAAATATTGTAATTTCCCTATTATGCGCCTGTATTTTTCAGGTTCTGCACAAGGTGTCTCTTGTACGTTCTGTTGGAACGTCACAACCATGGGAGTCTTAACAGCATTGCATTCTGTCATGTTGCATTCCTCTAGGAGCTGATTTATCTTTCCCTCTTGACTCAATGTTATGCTCCCGTCTGCTTCACGCACAATATCTGTGCCCAAATAATGAGTGACAGGCCCCAAATTCTTTGTGTCTACCTGCCTGCCCAGTTGCTCACTGAATTCTCATTCCTCCTGCTCCGCATGATATATGTACATGATGTCATCCACATAAACTGCACAGAACGTGGTTTTCATTCCCTTTCTTTGTATGTACACGCATGGATCTGCCTTGCATCTTTGGAATCCCATCTCCTGCAACACTCTGTCTAATTTCTCATTCCAGCAGCGTGCACTTTGCCGCAATCCATATATAGACTTATGCAGTTTACACACAAACCCTTCCTGTGACACAGAACCCGGAGGCAGCTCCATATATATCTCCTCTCTTAAATAACCATGCAGGAATGCTGTCCCTATATCGTAGTGATTTACGCTCATGTTCTGCATCGCTGCTAGCTTCAACAGAATGCGAATGGACTCGTGTTTCACAACCGGGGCGAATACAGCATCAAAATCCGTCCCATGCTGCTGGGTGAATCCCTTGGCTACCAAACATGCCCTGTACCTCTGTACTTCCCCTGAACTTGCTTTCTTCTTCTTAAACACCCATCTGCAACCTATGGCCTTTTTACCCATGGGAAGCTTAACTAACGTCCACGTGCCGTTCTGTTCCATAGCTTTCAATTCCTCCTGCATGGCCTGCTGCCATTTGTTCTGTTCTGCCTCAGGCATTAGCCTTATTTCATTAAATGAGGACGGCTCCTCCAGCTCCTCCATTTGGGCAGTAAACACCGACGGTGGGCTTTCAACGGCAGTCTTCTTGCAGCCCTGACTGTCATTCCCTTTCCGCCCCATTGAACTCAAGTCATTAATACACTTCACACCCATGGTCATTCTAAACAACCCCTGCTTCATAAATCCCCTGCAGGTGACCTCGCCTCCTTTTGTCACAAAACATTTGTCCTTTTCAAACACCACATTAAACCCAATACTGGTTAATTTTCTGACTGACAGGATATTGTTGGACAATTCAGGGACATACAACACATCACAAATAATGCCAATCTTATTCAATCTCACCGTCCCTCGTGCCTTCATGACTCTTTTGGAACCATCTGCTAATAGCACAGAGTCCTGCACAGCTGTAGATGTGTGAAACAAACTCCTGTCCTTAACGAGTGTATGGGATGCACCACTGTCACACACCCAATCCGTCTCAATAATCTGAGGCTTCTCTGTACTGACAAAGTTCACGCTGCTCTGCTTCCAGCCTCTGTCTCTGGTTTTTCGCTTGATTGCACAGTACCTTTGAATGTGCCCACGTGCTCCACAAAAATAACACGTTTTAGTGCCCTGCTGCTCTTTGAAGCTTGTCTGCTTACTTTTGACAGCTTGCAGCTCAGTCTTTTTCTTCTCTTGTCATCTCTGCCATTCCTGGGTCAATTTTTCTTCAATAAAGTCCAAATTTAATCCGCCATCGGACATTGCCTCCATCGCCATCACGAGATTGTTCCAACTTTCATCCAGTGAAGCCAAAACGATATAAACTTTTTGAAGAATACTATGTTCCATCCCTCTATCCTCCAACTCAGCGAATAAGCGCCGGAATTCCATGAGATGCTCAGTCATAGTGCACTCATCCGTTAAGCGCATCTGGTACAGCCGTCTTGCCAGACACAACTTGGACCCCGCTGTCTGTTGCACATGAAGGGCCTGCAACACGTCCCACATCCGTCTGGCTGAGGGTTCATCTCTCACATACAAAAGTTGAGAATCGGATAGAACCAGGGTAATAAACGCCTGCGTCTTCTCATCTTTGCGCCTCCAGGCCGCTTGAGGTGGTGCTGGTGGGGCCGTTTCTATCACCTCAAATAAATCCTCTTTTATCAGGAAAGCTCTCATCCTCAGCTTCCAGCTGGCGTAATTAGATTCTGTAAGCCTTTCCATCGGCATGCCTCCAGACATGTTGACAGCCATCTCCGCTCACCTCTGTCTGGCACGATCAATCAAGCTGCCCTCTGGAACACTGCCTTCAGTTCAGACCAGCCTCTTACTCCCGTGTAGCATGCGCTGGATCTGGGCCCATAACCCTGTTGGTGTTTGCGGATGTTTGCGTGATCAGCGCAGCTTACACTTGAGATTGAGACGGTCAAGAAACTCCAGAGGCAAGAGATAGTTTAAGAGTCCTTTACTTGGACATTAAGGCATGCATGCTTACAAAGCAGTTTCACTTTCCTCCTAGCAAGAAACACTCAGTAACAGAACTCCACAGAAAGCCGCTTCTTCTCACAGAAATCAAACCCCCACAGAAGGCTGGCAAAAGCTTCTCCAGCCTTTATCTGACCGGTTGCCTTGGTAGCAGCAGGTGTTGGCCTTGAGGCCGTGCCAGGCCTCTTGCCAAGGCTCTCCAAGGACCTTCAAGAAACTTAACTCATGCTCCAGGCTTTCAGGCTTGATGGAAAATAACCAGAGGTAGTATTGCCTATGGGTCAACAAAAAGATCCCACTGGTAGTAAGCAAATTTTGACAAAATGAATTTGGCCTTAATTCTATCACCCCTTTCAGTTGGGCTTGAACATGCCTGCCTGTTCACCATTTGAGTGAGTGACCACCTTTTGCTCTTTTGAGAGTGCAGTTGGGGCACCTTTTCTAATTCATCTTCACATGGATCTTGCTGTGGCAGCAAGATTTGAGCCCTTGTCTCAGGAGAGCCTGCACAGTTGTCATGCATGCCTGCTCCCAAGCAAGCTGTTGGTTTGTATGGCTTATCCTCCCTGTGTGTTAGTCATTCAGAATGGTTATCTGTAGTTTGTGGGTCCTCTTTCAGAACTGCCTGTGCTACTGGTTGCTGATGTGAGAGCACTGTGGTGACCTTGTGTCTCGTGCGTGTCATTACAGTGACATCACTGGGGTGTTTCACCTTGCCATGTGTGGATTGTCTCGGTCCATACACAGCTAACATGGAAGTGTTGTTGGCATGCTGCTCCATGTTTGATGTGTGCTGGTGGAATTGCCATAAATGTTAGTCCCACTGAGTTCAAGAGGGCTCACGGCCAAATAAGTGTGCAGAGGATTGGTACTGGTAGTGACACCACTCAGGACTGTGAATCAAGCAGCCCAAACTTTAGCAGATCATTACCTTGTCAAGTCTATTGTACATTGGCTTCCTAGTTAATGGGATGACTTCTTATTTCAGTAGAACAAAAAACATAATCACACTTGTTATGAAGGATCACAATAATTCACTGGAAGAGCAAACGGATCTACAAGCTACTTACATATTTATTAAGCATTATACAAAGATGCATGAAAACAACTCGGTAACAGCCTCACCAGCATACAAACCATCACCAAAATTGTTCCCTTGCATAGCTATTTCCTGATTAATTAAATATAGGTGCAACAGTATTCCCCCCCATTGTTCCCAGCACACCAACAAAAGGTCTGGGAATATAAAAGCTTGCAGATTTAATTAATCCTGAAGAATGAAAGCTAATTTCCTTTTTAGCAATACACTGCATATCTGTTGGAACTTTCTGAAAAAGAACTACTGATAACGTACATCGATGGCCTATATCTCTGTGTCATTTCAGCAAAAAGCAACACTGAGGTCTGCAATCATATTTTTTCAAAGTTCATTTGAAGTACACTGGAGTAACATTAACTTGTATATCAGAAAACAACTTCTTACTTCTTCATAGTTAAATTATGGAATTTGTTCCCACAAGAGGCAGTGATGGCCACCAACCTGGATGGCTTTAAAAGAAGATTAGACAAATTCATGAAGGATAAGGCTATCAGTGGCTAGTAGCCGTGAAGGCTGTGCTCTGCCTCCATAGTCAGAGGCAGTATGCTTCTGAAAACCAATTGTCGGCAGCCGCAGGAGGGGAGAGTGCTCTTGCACTCAGGTCCTGCTTGTGGGCTTCCCGTGGGCATCTCGTTCGCCACTGTGAGAACAGGGTGCTGGACTAGATGGGCCACTGGCCTGATCCAGCAGGCTCTTCTTATGTTCTTATATCTTAAATAGTTTTGCTTGCCAGTCTTCGTATGGGAGAAATTGTGGGCCGTAATCATGTTTTCCTTGTTACAGCAAACCATTTTAGTGATAATAATTGACCAGAAACAGGTAATAAATATTTTAAATATTCATGGTTGCAATGTAGTTGCATTTATTACATATGAAAAATGTCTTCCTCCTAGAACTAAAAGTCCACGATGAAGGAAATATGCAACTCAAATTCATGAAAGTTGATGAAGGAAGGATATAAAACTTGTCTCTATCTTGACTGTTAGAAGATAAGCACCACCTGTTTAGTTTTTAATGTTAGGCTTTGCATCAAATAAAATTTGATACAGAATTTTGTATCAAAATTTGATATAAAAATTTGTATCTTATTCTGTATTCTGCATATAAAGTGTTTGTTTGCCACCCTGGGCTCCTGCTGGGAGGAAGGGCAGGATATAAATCAAATAATAAATAAATAATAAATATTCATATTTTGTGTACAAATACATGGATGTGAAGTAAATTATTTTCTGCAGAATACTTATCCAGTGTTGTGAAATGTTGAGGCTCCAGCACAATAATTAGGGCCCTCCTCTCTCAGCACTGCTTCCGATGGAAACAAAATCCTATGAAAATACCTCTGGTATTCTTCCATCAATTTTACTGTATGGAGTTGATTTTTTAAGTCATCTTGAGCTCAACAGGAAGTTATGACCTCATAATTAACTCCACCAACTGCCTTTCCTATCCATTAGAATTTTAAAAAAACTTGAAACCCATTGGCTACAGCCAACCTGAACTGTGTTGCCGGGTCTCCAACTGCCAAATCCAGTTTAAGTTTCTACACTTTACAACAGCCTTTTCCAAACTTGGGTCACCAGATTTTTTGGACTACAACTCCCATCATCCCCAGCCAACATGGTCAATGGGTAAGAATTATGGGAGTTGTAGTCTAATAGTCTAATGTGGTCTGAGGGAGGGCACCAAAGTTGGCAAAGCCTGCTCTACAACAAATAAGGGCTGTATTTACAAACCTCTCCATCCTTGATGAAGAATTGCAACATTAATAGACAACTGTTTTGTCAGCTAAGCATTTCTGCTTCCTGGAACTGCTATCAATGGGCCTGTCTAAAGGACTGTATAATCCACAATGTAATTGCTTTGTGTCATGATTAATTCTCCATGGTCCATAAGATGTTGCAAGGTGTTGCGGATTTTCACGCTCACAAATCCTCATTTGCAGTTCCTTGGAAAAACAGATTTGCTTTCCTAAAGCGGAAATCAATTGCATTACCTTCATGGAGCTAGGATGCAATGCCATGGACTTTACTGAAATGGGAATTCCAAAGGTGGTCCATGGGCATTTCCCCGTCATTTTCCAAGTCACTTCTCTCCTTCCCAGACAATAGTGCATTCGCAAAACTGTACATGAGTGTTGAAATGCAGATTCAGTGCAACGTGGGGGTAGCACACATCATATTTTGCTGACCAATTGGCTCATATGGGCGGAGTGACAGGCAGAGTGTTGGGAAAAACCAAAATGAATGTATTTCATGTCTGGGGCATGAAAACTGCTGATTTGTTAATACTGAAAACAGCGAACAGGTGGTGACTCTCTGATTACAAAGCGAATATGGAAAATGTGGATTAAGTTTGGACTGAAAAAATGGGAATACACTGAAACATGGCTGTAATGATTTGCAGGATACAATGAGATGAAAAGTACCTAGATGTTGCAAAGGTTGTGGATGGTGATAGAACTACCAGTCTTTAAGATTTCTTAGTAGTTGAAAAAATTGTAATTTCTTGGTGGATTTCAATGCTAGGGCTTACCAAAGACAATCACATTCCTATTTGTGTACAAGGCTGATCGTGCTTAGAGGTGTGCTCAGAAATATCTGAGATTTCAGTCCTCAGTCAAGGTAGATTCATAGATGTACATAATTTAATATTATGTACAGCTGAACATTTGAGCTGCCACCTTAGAGACATACTATGTCTGAGGTAATATGTAGTGAGAAGACTATGAAGAATAATTTTTGAAAAGATTATAAAATGCAAGAAGGCTTCCATTCAAAAAACTGTAGTCATGTCCAAATGAGGAAAAGAGCACAAAAGCATCCCCCACTCAAGTAAGTTGACAATAAGGCAAGGAAGAAGAAAAATAATGTACTGCTAAAGGCGCTTAGACATAAAAATATATTTAAATGAATCTGAAGTACAAACCAGGCAGGGGGACTGACAGATCATTCTGTGACAAAATGACAACGGAGAGAAAAGACTTCTGGAGGAGAATAAAGAAACTGCAGAGAAGCTAAATGAATTCTTTCCATCAGTCTTCACTGCAGAAAACCTGAATGACTGAAAAATCCCACCGCCGAAGAAGGGCATCTGTGATGTCTTTGGGGTCCTTTGGAGAGTCCTTACCCAGAAAATCCTCAAGTAAACCAAATTAGATCTGAGTCTAGTTGCTCCATCTTTACTGCTGACACTAATTCCAGCCCAAACAATGCCGAGTCACTATTTGCCACTACCTACTGGGACAAAGAGCTGTAGGAACTTGCTTCCTTTTGACCTTCATCACGCCTCCTCCCTGATGGCTTTTCGCCAAGCTTTAAAGACCTGGCTGTTCAGGCAGGCCTATGGGACTTCTGGGGTGGGTTAGGTTTTTATATTGTATTATTGAAGGATGGTTAGATGAATTGCTGTTAATATTGTAATTTGTTGTATGTATATGTTTTTATATTGTATTTATATTGTGTACATCGCCCAGAGTGTCCGTCTTGGCGGACAGATGGGCGACTAATTAAATAAAATTTTATTATTATTATTTATTATAATTATTGAGGGGGAGGAATCTAACTAGGGTAGTTACAGCTCTGCCAGTTTCCAATTCCATTTTTTAAAAATACTTTTAATTGTTATGGCTTTCTCCAAAGAATCTTGGGAGTTGTCTTTTCATTAGGTGTTAGGAATTCTGTTACAACGCTCGAATCCCTCCGCATAGAAGGATAATTTGCCAGGGACTGCTGGAGAAGAGGGAATGTCTGATAAGCCAGTTTACATCTATAGTGTGGGGTATATGTTCAAGAGCTTCTCATGTTCTACCCACTCAACAGTTCAATTTAGCCTCACTCAAAATACTGTTTGTGGGAGAACGATTAAAATTAATCTTTTCTTAAGGGATTAATTATCTTAAGAGATCCAAGTAGGAGTGTGGGCCTGTGATAGGCAGATTAAAGCGAGGCGGTGGAGATTCATGCAGGGGAGGTCATGGCTAACTAGCCTGCTGGAGTTCTTTGAAAATATTATTGCCATAACAGATGAAGGGGAATTCAACTGATGTAGTGAAGATAAATTCTCAAAATAGAATTTGACAAGCCTTCACACCAGAAATTAATGGCTGAAGGAGAAAGTCAGAGAAGTGGAGATAAAATGTGGTATTGTACAGAAAAGAGAGGGTTTTTTAAAAAATCTATACAGGTTAACCTTACGTATTAGAGAATGTAGGAGGAGAACCCTCCAGAGAGTAGTCCATGTTGTTCATTTGTACCAAAATGACCAAGAAAGGCATTATTACCAGGAATGGAAAATCTTCAGAAAGAACAAAAACAATTGCAAATACTTAAGAACATTTTGCTTATTTGGGATTGGTGCTATAGCTCCATGGAACAAACAGGTGGCAATCCGCAGGGGGGGCAGGCAGAGGTTTGGCACCCCATAGGGGGGCAGGGGAGCATTGACAACCTGTAGGGGGAGCACTGGCAACCTATGGAGGGGGTCAGGGAGCATTAGTGACCCTTGGGGGAAGGTTTGGTGACCTATGGAGGAGGAGGGGGATGTTTGGCAACCTGTGGAGGTGATGGAGGAGGTTTTGGCAGCCCATGTGGGGGTGGGGGGCACTGGCAACCTGTGGGGGGAGGGGAGAACTTTGGCAACCATGAGGGGAAGGGGGGCTTTGGCAACTCAGGGGGAAGCAGAGGTTTTGGCGACGGTAGGTAGGGTCATCAAGTGAAGCGAGATTTGGCGGAGTCCCTAGTGTACAAACACACACACACACACACACAAATCACTGAGGTCAACTGGTGTATTTCAAATTTACAAAGCAAGAATATAACATGCATATTCATTATATCTCAAAAGGTAAGTTTGCAACTCTCTGAGCTTGTGGCTGGAGGAAAGCAGAAATCTCCTAAATACAATGAACATATAGTGGGGAGAGAGATTTCCTGAGGAGAAATAGTGTATTCCATCCTGTAAAGAAAGGGGGGGGAAATCAGCCTCCAGTGCAAAAAATACTGCACTGCAGTCAGTGCAGGGGGGAGGGGTCAATGAGTTCTTTAACTTTTGCTAGAAAGAACAGAAATAGATAGTCTGGCAGAGGTCTCCCTCACTCTCATTTAACTGACTCTAGGTTCACATATAGGATTGACCAGTTGAGGCGCAGCGCACACATGAGGGTGGAAGAAGTTAGCACCTTTTCCCCTGTAGTGAATACTCTGAGGGGTGGAGGTTGCTGGGCTCAAGGGCTGGGAGCCAGATGAGGAGCCGATGGAGTTTGTGTGTGTCAGACTGGGGCCTAGTTTCCTATAGCTGCTTTTAAAGCAATCTCAAATTAATTGCATTGTCTCTTCCCCTAGTGGGCACTTGTTCAGAAGGAAAAGTAATTGAAACACAGTCTCTAGGGATAAAAGTTTTCATTTCAATGCCTTGTTTTCAGAATTAGAGATTTGTTGGCTTAGAAGCTCAATATTCTTTTGCAACATCACAATCTCTACAACATCATAGGAAAAACACTAGGTTTGAGAGCTATTGAAACAGAGTACATTTTCTTAATGCATCACATACACAGAAATAACACTACTAAATTATTTTCTGGAAATCCTCTATGTGGAAAGTATACAATTGCTCTAAGTGTTCATTTCTGCTCAGATATTGAATAGTTTGTTGATTACACTTGTGATACCAAATCAGAGTGTGGATTAAATGTATCTTGTAAGAAAACCTTTCAGAATTTGATTATTTTTCAAGAGATTTCTGGGTTCAATGGGAAGTAATATAGGGGGAGATTTTTGGATGGCAACTTTTTTAAAAAACAATGTATTTAACTATGTGTGGCTTGGTGATTTTCAACATTTCATTGAAGGCTTGGGAGTAGCAATGAACCAAATGTGAGTCAAAGTTTGATAGATAAACTTATTTGGCCAATTGAACAAATATAGGTCATTTGCCATTGCAATTGCTTCATTTTAGAACTGAGCTACATGGTCAGAAGAATCAGGCAGCACAGCACTTGTGGGACAATACCACTTCAGGCTGGAGATGGATAATCACATTTCAGTGCTTTTCTGCATAAACAAAACCTCCTTGCATAGAGAAATCTGCCGTATTCAAGGAAGCAGGTCTCCTTTCTCTTCCCTTCCATTTCCTCTATATCCTTCCCCATCAAAAGGCATCTGATCATTGTGCAATCCATTGCTGTTGTAGTAGACATTTTAGTGAAACTGCACCAAAAGGAGCATAAAATACATATATATTTATAGAGTCAATACAAATCCTTGGATTTGCACTGTTACTGGTAGACTGTCATGATCCACATCAGGACCACAGATGCCTGAAGCTGTTGGGCGACCACTCATATCCATATTTGCAAACCTAGATGCCTTTGAGCCACAGATGTTAGACTATATATCCCATATATCCTCAGATTAGTAGGAAGCCAGGAAATCCTCTGAATCACCCTTTATTCAGTACACACTGAGGACCCCATGACTTTGTATTCAAACCTACCTGGCACTACCTGTTGCAAATGAATCTCTTCAGCCTGCTGGCTCTGGTCTGTGGAATTATGTAAATAAATATAAAAGTCTAAGCAAACCAGAGTAACAGTGATGCCATTCTTCCTTCCCCATACTCTCTTATTTCTTTCCTCCTTGTCCCCTACAAAGAGAGAACTTTATATCTCCATCACCACATGTTGCCATTACCACCTTCTCTTATTTCATTTTCTCCTAAATTGTTAGTTATGTTTATATTGAACACATACAAACACAATAAGCTATTAATCAACCAAGCTTGAAGTGATGTTGTTGTTGTTGTTGGGACTATGTTATTGGGACTTTATCCTAATAACTTAAGAACTGGCCTTTTATCTCATTGCATCTGATCATTCAAGAGTGTTTTCTGTCTCTCTCTGTCTCAGACCATCTCTTCCTCCTTGCAGTCAGAATATTGGCCTAAGTTAAGACTATGCATCTGCTGTAAATATCAAGCTTTAATTGTTTGAGAGCAGGCATGTTCCAAGGAAGCATATAGTTTAATGGTGGCAGGAACCTACTTGAGGACGAAAACTTCCAATTGTTTACTGAGTGACCCCCATAAAGTATTAAAGCAAGAGACACTAGCCCTCTTCAGGCATTCGGACTGAACATATGAATGGTCAATTAAAACTGAACAGGGCCAGATCAACCCTCTTGATGATGATATATACGCTGGTTATGCCTCTGGTTTCCTTATAGACTACACCTCTGACCTTTGTATGTTGAGCAAAAGGTCTGAAGGAGAAATCTTTGAGTATGAACTTGCTTAAAATTTCTCTATGTGAATGGGAATCCCAATTGCACAAGAAAGTATTCTAAGTGTGTCAAGCATTTACTGATGGAGATGGGGACACAGGGGACAGAACTGGTATGTAGGTCCCCACACCTACCTCCATGTGTTCTGAAAACATGTGGAAGTGAATACCTGAAGAGGGGTACTGTTGAGCAAAATTTCATTTACCAATAAATCAGACACTGTGGTATCATGGCATTCAAACAAAAATAAATATTTTAGCTAATAGTTATAGTTCATTCAGCAGAAGCTGAATTTCTAGGTATTTTTTATAGTTTTCCTCAGCAATACAGGGATGGGGGAGAAATTAGATCCAGTTTATGTTGGCATTTAAAGCCAAATTTATCAAATTTACACATTCCAAAACCATATGAGAACTGAAAAACAGCCATCCTTTGAAATTAGCACTTATATGAATTTCGTGCTGCAGTTCTCCCACCAAACAATTTTTACAAAAATCCATATATTAGGGGAAAATGTGTATAAAAATAAATAAAATAGTGAATATAACATACAAAAAATGCATTATATTAGGAGAACTTCCTTGCAAAAATGTGTACATTAGTCAAACACTGTAGACAAAAATGTGTTTATTAGGAGAAATTCACACTAAAATGCTGAAGAATTTTTATGAGGATTTAAAAAAAAACAATTGCAGATTGCTGCAGGAAGTTGGAGAACTGAATTTAAGATTAGAAAAACGAGAAACTGAACTAAAATTGACTGATGCTTCCATCTCTAACAGTAATATGACACCTTCCTACATTGCTGATAAAACATTAGAAATCCAAGATTGTATAGCAGAAGTCCTCAGTATCTCAACTTCTCTCACTACCAGCACAGCATGACTCCTCACACGTGATGTGGGGCTTCCAATAAACTGGAGCAGCATCAGAGGGACATGCTGTAAAGCAGGGGTCACTACCCTTTATGGACCAGAGGGCACACTTCAAATTTTGAGAGAATACTGAAAGCACCAATCACAAAATGGCTGCCATGTGGGCCTGGCATAACACAAAATTAGAGAGTAGTCATAGTGAAGTTTTCCCCATAATTGTATTTCCATACTAGAAAAGGCTTGACCTGTTGGATTTCTGCCTGCCATACAGCTGTTAAAGGCACAAGAACCCTGTTTTCCCCAATGCCAACCCTAAAACAAAGCCTAGGCTGCCATCCTGTACCCACTTACTTGGAAGTAAGCCCCATTAAACACAAAGGGACTTACTTTTGAGTAGACATATATACCACTGCACTGTAAGTTAACTGTACAGTGAATTATTAATGAGCCCCTGATCTTTAACTCCTGCAAAGCAAGAGACATGCCTAAGCCTCTTTGCAAAGATTTCATATTGGCCTTTGGGGGGGATTCTTTAACATTCACCCACAATTATTGTGGAGTAGTATTTGCAGAATATAATTTTTAGGCACTACTTGACCTTCAATGAACCCAGCACAGCAAAGATGCATCTTGGTTGCTAGGGAAACAAAAGAAGGGCAAAGTATGGAGATTCCAAGGATTAGGAAAGAAGAAAGGGGCAGGTGAAGGAAACTAAAGGGTAGGGGGAAAGAGAAGTTCTTTAGGATAGGGATTCCTATTGCCTGCTGTCCAAACCACTCACTTATCAATCACAGCTCTAACTTCACTCATTGGCAAATAGTACTGACAGCCAAGCTGGCTCACTTCACATAAATTGCTTAGAAGGGTACCTGCCCATTTTGCTCCATAACTTTCTTTCTAAAGAAGGCCAGAGACTGACTTTAAAAATAAATAAATAAAAGCTCAGATTCTGAGCAACCTGCTGGGGATGCCAATGAAGGCTGTGGCAAAGGCAAGAGATGGGTTGATGACCCCTGCTGTAAAGCTTCCCATGTCATTGAAGCAGTATTGGGGAAAGTCCTAAGTCCAATAACTATGATTAATCAGTAAAAATAAAGGTCCTTTCTAGAGAGTTCTCAAGTACCTGAAATGTATTTTGCAATACGCCTTTGTGAAACCTTTTGGCCTAGCTGAGCCAGAATTTGCTTAAAATGTGGAATGTTACTTCAGTTGCGTCATATAGGAAACAAACCAGCAGTGGTTGCATGAAGTTGGGGTGTATACTGTAAAGGAAACAGGCAGCCTTCTCACTGTAAATTAATCTGGATTTTTGCAAACATAGAATTGGCATTGGACACGCACAAAGAAATACAGTGCTCCCATAATTCTATTCTATTTAGTCAGTCTCATGAATACTATATTCAGGTATTTCAGCCAAATGCACTGATGCTAACCTAGTTGTCCTTCCCACGAATATAGCTTATTTCCCAGTTTTTTCAGACTAGCTTGATGCATTATTGATAAAATGATATATTGGCTACCCACTCTCTGTTGTTAAATGTCATTGCTCAGTTGCTCCTCCCCCTTCAGTTAGCCTTTTAATGTCAACAAAATAATGAAAATGAGCCCAGATCATCCCAAGGGCATGTCTCTAAAAGCTAAACAGTCAGTGAAAGTGGTACTTTGATTTGGACTTCAGTTTTCAAGATGCTAGGAAACAAGATTATAGTCCTCATTTAGCAAGAAAAAGAAAAACAGTGTAAGTAAATTCTAAGTGGCGGGAAATAATATAGCATAAATTGCTTTTTCCTTAAGTGCTGGCTGTTCCCTCAAGAGCCATGTATTCAGTTTGGAATATTCACACTTTGGAAACAATCAAGTCAAGTTTAGAAGTGAATAATCCCTGGAGAATAATAGTTATGTTCACAAAATAGAAGGCTACTGCCAACATGAGAAATTTTATGTGAAATTACAGGTAAGCTCTAGTGAACTAACCCATGGTTGTGCATGAAAACTAACCATAAACAGATTGTGTGTGATATACTACTGCACATTTCCAAGGAAATACAAAGCTGCACAACAGTAACCTCACCCACCACACTGTCAAGCATGAGAAAAAACTGGATGTGGATGTTCCCTCAGCTTTCAGTCTAAAAAAAGAAACTGGGGACAAAGCCCAGAGATACGCTTCTCTGCATTGGCTTTGTGGCCACAAGGGGTGCTTAGGAGAGCCCTACTGCATGAAACCACAGATCTTTTGAGTCTAGCATCGCGTTTCCCACCATGGCCAAGCAGATGACTCTGGGAAGCCCTAAGCAGGGCAGGATGGCAATAGTGCTCTGTTTTCCCCCAACAACTGGCAATTCAGAGCATACTGCTTCTGAATATGGAGGTATCATATAGCCATTGTGTTTAGGAGTAACTAATGACAATATTCAAGGATGTCTACTGAGATCTGCTTCAGAAATATGGAAAAGATGAGGGATTATAGATAATATATTCAGTTTGTGTCTCTTGCACCAACTGATAACTCTTTTCTTCATTTCCTGTGTGTAATGAATTTGGAAATCTGGGTGTGTGTGCATGCATATGTGTTTTCTGCTTCTTTTTTTACTGGCTGATACTAAAACAAACATTTAATAAAAATAAATACATAAATAATTTCAAAAACCAGGAAAAAATGATTAGGAGTCACAGCCTAATCCTCCATAAAGTCATCCAACCCCCTTTTAAAGCCATCACCATATCTTGTGGCAGCAAATTCCCAAAGTTAGCTATGTGCTGTGATAGCATCCTTCAGTCTGTCCTGAATCTCTCTCCAACCAACTTCACTGAATGACTTTTTGGAGGTCAGAGTAAAGTGTGCCTATTTTTATTCAGAACAAGAGAAGTATGCCATAGCTAGAGAACAACCTTTTGGAATTTTAGTGTTGCGAGTGAAGGACAAAAACTTCTCTCTCTCCATTTTCCCTACATCATGATTTTTTATTAACAGATCAAGTTGGTTTTATCGCCTAAGTATTTGTAATTTTTATGATTCTGAGTGAGATGTGTGTGTGTTACCCAGGGCCAGCTCCAGGAATGCCAGGGCCCTTGGGCATCAGCCTGCCCCGGGCTCCTCCGCTCCCCTTCCTCAATCCATGGCATGAGCTGAGCCGCAGATCATAAGACAAGAGCTTCCAAGCCACCAGCCTCCGCCGCCGCTGCCCACCACCATCCCCCCCGCTTCACCTACCTTTCTCTGCTGTTCTTTTCAGCTGCGCACACTGCGTGCACAGGGTTGCCATCAATCAAGATGGCGGCCGAGGTTTCCATAAGGAACTGAAGCCTCTGCCACCATCTTGGTTGATGGCACACAGCGTGCACATTGCTGCCATCAACCAAGATGGCAGCAGAGGCTTCAGTCCCTTACGGAAACCTTGGCTGCCATCTTGATTGATGGCAACCCCATGCGCGCAGTGTGCGCAGCCACAAAAAACAGCAGAGAAAGGTAGGTGAAGCGGCGGGATGGTGGTGGGTGGCAGCGGATGGCTTGGAAGCTCTTGTCTTGCTATCCATGGTGTGGCTCGTGCCACGGATCACAGAAGGGGAGCGGAGGGCCCCTCAGGGCCCCCCAGTGGCTCCTGTAGCTGCGGAGCCCTCAGGCCAGTGCCCAACCTGGCTGCCCTTTAGAACCGGCCCTGGTGTTACCTCTGCCCCATCACATACCCCATTACCATCATGCAAGGGGGAAAGAAAGAATGAGCCCATTGCTTATTTGGGATGTCTCTGTGACCATTCCTGTACCCCTCCTCCGTGTTGCAGCTCAATATCTGCAGCAGGGAGCCAGCTTTACTCAACTCCCTGCCCACCCACAATTTAGAATCCTGATCTTCCAAGGTTCTCAGTCATCACTACTTGGCCTACCTGAGTAGCGTAGGCACCCTACTGCAAATGTTCAGCACCAAAATGGGGGTGGTTGTGCAGAAACATTGATGGGTAGATTTGGGAGGGAGCATAGTCAACAGGCTTGTTGCCCACTCTCCCCCTTGCACAATAATAATCATGAGGGGAACATGACCCGTGTGTGTGTGTGTGTGTGTGTGAGAGAGAGAGAGAGAGAGAGACAGAGACAGAGACAGAGACAGAGAGAGATTTGATAACTGCTGAGAATGTTTGAATCCAGTAATTCCCAAACTGCTAGTCTGCCATCAGATATAGAGCCTATCGCCCTATGACCTACGCCGTTTGGTGACCTCACAATGGTGGCAATCAAGCGCAGAGAGACATCTGCAAGTATTTGTGCATTGCTCTGCAAGAGATTGGCGATGTGTGCTAGAAAGTACTCAGCATTCATTGCATCCCTACCCCTTCTAACAGAAAACAACAAATTCGATAGCCCTGCCCCATCCAATCTCAGCTGGACAAAATCCCCTGGTTGTATTCTCTGGCCAATGTCTGTGAGAATCTGTTGAATCCCATCATATAATCCAGCCACAGCCTGGGCATAGTAAGTTACGTGCTCAAGATAAATAAACCAGAAGACCTCAGTAATACGTAAAACATGAAACCCCTCAAATTCCTGAGGAAACTGGGCCACGGGTTGTACGTATACCCAGGGCTGGTCTTCATCAGCTGGTGCACATTCAGCTTTGCTATCAGGGGTTGGTGTAGATGAACTGGCCCCTGTAGGCACATTCTCTGGCTCAACATCCTGAGAAGGTGTAGACAGATGTGAACTTGAAGGCACACTATCTGGTTCAACATTTTTAGAGCCTTTTTTACTGGAGCGTTTTTGGTTTACATTTTTAGAGCCATTTTTACTGGAGCGCTTTTGGTTTTTAGAGGCTGAGAGTGTTTTTTCAGCCCTACTTAGTATTTTTTGAGCCCTCTTTCTCCAGTACAACTGGCGTTGGGTTGGTTTGCATTTCCTAAACCTTTCTTTGGGATTACCCCCACCCCACTGCTTAGCAATACTATTATGAGAGACATGATACTGTTGGTGCTTTTTAATCTCATTAACAAGAGTCATCAGAACTGATGAATCAGAACACCCTCTACAAACTTGATTCATGGTTAGTCGGTACTGGTTAGCATTCATCTTCAACATGTTAGCGGTTTTCACTATATTGTTAGCTTTTTCAATCAGGATGTTAGCTTTTTTAATCATATTCTCTATAGCCTCGTACGTATTCAACATCAGTCTGAGCTGCTCAACACGAATGTGTAAATCTTGCTCAATCCCTTGGGATGCCTGTTGAGGATCATCACACCTTGGACTCTTAGGCACTGGTTCTGGAACCTCCTGTATCGTTGCACCATCATGCTTTTTATTCTCATCTGCAAAGTATAAAATAACTGTGTCATTTATGGATGTAACTAGGTGCATGTTTACACACACACACACACACACACACGTCTTACCCATGCTAGTGCCCTGACCCCTGGTAATGCTAGACATCAGAGGCAGACTCTCGGTTATGTACACTGTGAAAAGATAACAGGCACTTTAGCCAATTCCTGGGATGTCTTGTGGACCCCTTTTAAACTTAAAATTGTCTTATTTACCTATATCATCATCATCATCATCATCATAAGTTTGATGCTTTTCAAGATGTTTAGTTTTCTTCATTTTCTTACAGTGTGGTCCTGATCCTCCAGATTCCTCAGTCTTGCCATCACCTAAAAACATATCAACATTTTAAACTGAAATTAGAAACATGCTTCTTTACTCCACTGGTCATAAGTTTTCTTAAGGATCCCTCTTCCAACGTAAAAATTGTCTTATTCACCTGCATCATCATTCCTCTGTTGCTCCACAACAAGCTCTGTGTTCTTAAGGGGTGGCCCTGATCCTTCAGCTTGCTCAGCACCCCCTGCTAAAAGCAAGGAAACATATCAGCAATTTTAAACTGGACACAAATTCCTTTCAGTTTAGAGGAATGCCTAGCGCTTGACCCAGGAATTACACGCAGGCATGTTGAGACTTGCCCAGCCTGGAACCTGTATATAGCACAGCCTGGGTTTATCTGAGTATCAGTAGCACATTCAGAAAAGTTGGAGAGCCAGACGTTGGTGATGGTTGAAACTGGTTTGAACCTTGTTTATGGGAAAACAGTGCCCGTGATACAACAGTTCAGACTGGTGCAGGTTTTTCAAGATATAGCTCCTCCATTGTTAGATGAGCTTCAAAGAAAAATAACCCCCCTTTTGGACTCTCTGGAAATTAAATCTATCGAGAGCGCATGCAAAACTTTTAGCAGAGTGTTAGCATCAGAATTTGTTGATGGAAAAACAAATTGGGAAAGACTTGTAACCCTTCTCCTTTTTGGAGGACTTCTTGCTAAAAAAAACTGCAGTTGCAGGATGTTCCTCTGACTCCTACTGAGATGGATGAACTTGTTCATAATTTGACTGATCACATCCTGAGTGCAAAATCAGAATGGATCTTGGAAAATGGTGGTTGGGTAAGTATGACAAAAATATATTGCTCTTAGGTTTGAGAAAATTAACTGTCTTCAGTCATAACAATAACTGTTATCTATATTTATTTCAGGACTGTGGCTTTGCAACAACATTTCAAACCCCTGGTGTCGTGACCAGAATATTCCAGGTTTTCAAGAATTATCACCCTAAGCTGTGGCTAACATTCCCTGTTTAAAATTTAACTATGAAATAAAAGGTACAGAAAATTCAAAAGGACTCTTTACATGTTTTTTGCATGGCTTCTGTTTAAAGCGAACAGTTTCAGGCAGAGGGGGGAAGGAGTTGGAGTGTTTTAACAACCTTACATGCAGACAGAGTATAAAAACAAATGGTGATTTCTAGCTAAGAAATAAAAAAGTAAAGAATATTCAAAAGATCTCTTTACTTGTTTTTTGCAAGGTTTCTGGCAGAGGGGGTGGATGGGCTGAGGGGAATGAGGGTGTTCTAACTGACTTACATGCAGACAGAGTTTAAAACAAATAGTTTCTGGAGGTGGGGTTGTTGGGGATGTGGTGGAGTGTTTTAGCTGACTTACATGCATACAGTTTTAAAAAATAACAGAGGCTGGGGTTGAAGGGCATGGGAGGGGAGAGGTGAGGAGTGTTTTAGCAGGCTTACATGTTTAAAAACAAATAGTGATTTACTTTACCTTCTACTGGCTTAGCAGCTTTTTACAAACTGTTTTTAAATAAAGTACATATACTCTGCATAGAGAGATAGTTCTTAATTTTAAATAAAAAGTTTGCATTTGTAGCTAAGAAATAATGCCAGGCATCCTCACACCTGTTTTACATTTTAGCTTCTAGCAATGGGGTCATCAGTCATTATGACAGGATGTGTTTTACAGACACAGGGATATAAAGTTAACAAAAAGTAGTAATATAATTACCTTCTAATAGATTAGTTATATCTGGGTGATCATCCAATGTGTCTGAAAAGTAATCTGTAAATTTAAACAGAAAGTTTAATCCCTATCTTCCAAAAGGAATAAAATAAAGTAAAAAGTTTGCATGTGTAGCTAAGAAATAATGCTAGGCATCCTGTTTCTAATACCCCATGCTTATAGCAGAGGAGCGGGGTCATCACTCATTATGATGTAAGGTCTAGCATAGCTTTGAATTTTAAGAATCTTTTAAACTTTTTAAACAAAGCACATATAAAGTTCTTTTTAAATAGAGTACATATTAAGTTCTTTTTAAAATAAAAGTTAACTTGCATAGAAAGATAGTTCTTACTTTTAAATAAAAAGTTTGCATGTGTAGCTAAGAAATAATGCTAGGCATCCTAACATCTGTTTCTAATAACCCATGCTTATAGCCGAGGAGGGGGGTCATAACTCATTATGATGTGAGGTCTAGCATAACTTTGAATTTTAAGAATCTTTTAAACTCTTTAAATAAAGCACATATAAAGTTCTTTTTTTAAATAGAGTACATATAAAGTTCTTTTTAAAATAAAAGTTAACTTGCATAGAGAGATAGTTCTTAATTTTAAATAAAAAGTTTGCATTTCTAGCTAGGAAATAAGAGTAACCCAATCTCACATCTGTTTCTAATAACCCATGCTTATAGCCGAGGAAGGGTCATCACTCAGATTTAACAAATTTTTACACAGCCAGTTCTCTTAAATATAATTTTGCTCACATAAAGAAATACATTTTAAAATTGATTTTATTTTCATGCCTCCTAACTGTTCCTCGTGCATAGGTGGTGTTAACAACTCAGATAAACATACCCCTAAAATAAAACAAATATTGTGCATAACCTTTTTTAGAAGAAGATTATCTGCCAGTAGCAGGATCTAACATTTATTAAATAAGTCTCCTACTGTCTAAGGAGCTATCCATCACAGTCTCTGTCCTGGTCTGCCCTGGAAAATCAAAATATATTGTTCTTGTGCACTTCCCTGCTTTTTTTAAAAAATAATATCAACTAAAAGGCACATGCAGAATGTTACTCACCTCAAACTGAGAGAACAAGGGAAAAATGGATGTGCTTGAACACAGCTGCCCTCGTGGACATAAAGTTAGAACATTATGTATGCAGGTCTAAGCTCCCCTATTGGCTTAAGGTATGGAATTTATTTAATTATTTCCCTTCATGTTGATTAGATGTCCATATCTCCTTTGTTCAGAGCTGTATGAAAGACTTTGGAAATTCTTTCCACATGCTGATCTTATAACCTGAGGATTACAGCAGAACTTTTTTTCCCCTTGACCATGTGGTTGAGCCCTTTTGTTCCCAAAACTTTTACAGAGCTGACTTGGGAATTTCTCACTCTATGGATTAGGGTTAGGGTTTTTCCCCTTGGCCGTGTGATGGAGGATTTTTTTGTTTTGTTCCCAAAAACTTTTACAGAGCTGGCATGGAATTTTTCTGCTTTCTAGGATGCTTTTGGAATTTCTAGCTTTCCACATGTGGCTTACTCAGGATTAAGCAGGTATGTTGTATCTGCATATATTTATTTAGGTTATGACTGCATGGTTTTAAACAAAATCTTTATTTTCTTCTGGCAATGAAGTGACTCCCTTAGTTCATTAGAACTTTATTGACAATCATAGCTTGAGGTTTCAGAGGGATGGGGGCTTGTGGTGGGGTATTGTTGGGAACCTATGTATGTTATTATTTTCTATTTAAAATTAATGAAAAAGGAATGCAGTCTTAGGCTTGGGTATCATTGTATGGCCTTGTGGGCTGGTAGATGAAGGGTTGTGGGGCTGGGAGATGAAGGGCCGTGGGGCTGGGGGAAGGGCATGGAGGTGCTCATCAATCATTTTGACAGGCTGTTTTCTGTTTAAACTATAATTCCCATGTTTTAAACAGAATTAAAACACACTGAGTTTTCATACACAAAAAACTTTATTGTTCAACAATTTAACATCCTTAGTCTTAGTGTTAGAACAAGACAATTCAAGCTGTTAAGGTAACAACATGGAGGACACATTCTCAGTTTTCTAGAGAGGACAGATTTTGTCCTCTAAACTTGAGAGCTGAAAAAACTTTTATACCCCCTGTTTCTGATGACACTTTCAACATGTTTTAAAAGTGACTGATCAGTGATCTTCAGGATCTGATCAACAGTTTTTACAGCCTTCTGGGATCTAGATACCTCAGTGACAAGATTTAAAACCTCATTAACAGTTTCATGTGTTAGAACAAGACAATTCAAGCTGTAGGCTGTTAACAACATGGAGTACATTTTTAAAGCAGATTTTGCTACTAATATAACATAACTTCCTAGAGAGGTCACTTTGTGTCCCAAAAAGACACTCATGGGAGGTTTGTCCTGGGGCATCAATGACACAGTTGAAACAGGACTCCTGCATGTGTTGCCTTAAACGGTGCTTTAAAATGGCATAAACAGCTGCCCTGACAATGCCTTTCATTGTCCCCCTACATTTTCTTGGTAAAATATTGTCCGTTTCACCCGCTTGAATGCTGAGTATGGATCCAAGGATGAGATGATAGGGTTGATTTGAGGTCAGAACTGCAGAATCCTAAAATAATAATAATAATAATTTAGAAAAATCATACACAGACCTTTCTTTGGTTTTATACTGCATCATGGAAATAATGACTCCACAAACCTGCATTTGAATGCTTCCTATTGTTGCCAATTTCCAGAGAGTTGATGGTGGTGGATAAACTTCAACAGAGTTTTCAGTTGCTGAAGGTCCCTAGAAAATTAAGGACATGCTTTAACATTTTTTGCAACCTTTATTTTTACACCTCCCCAATCATTTACTTTCCAAATAAAAGCTTACCGGCATTACAGCATTATCAGAGGCAATTTGTCTCCAACATGCTGATCCATCTTTTGTTGACCTCATTTGCTTCCTCTTTTAGCAATTTAGCATGTGGAAAACCATCATCTTCATCAGAACTTGTGCTAATATAGTGCTTTCGAGGGTTAGGGACCACTACTAGTGGCTGCTTGGTTAATTCCTCAGGACTTATAATACAGGATTTATAATACAAGACACATATTTGGATACCAGCAAAACCTTCCTTGTTATTTCCTGTATATTTCCACCTTACCAAAAAGTGACTCTCATCTTTCAGGATACTTATTTGCAAAAGTGGGCATGCAATTTTCATTGATTGATTTTATTTTTTATTTGATTTATATCCCACCCTGCTTCCTAATAGGAGCCCAAGGCAGCAAACAAAAGCACTAAAAACACTTTAAAAGATCATAAAAACTTAAAAATATGTTAAAACAAAACATCTTTAAAATATTTTTAAAAAAGGTTTAAAAACATCTTTTTGTAAAAAAAAAGGTTTAAAAACATTAAAAAGCAATTTTGACACAGACTGGGATAAGGTCTTAACTTAAAAGGGTTGTTGAAAGAGGAAGGTCTTCAGTAGGTGCCGAAAAGATAACAGAGTTGGCACCTGTCTAATATTTAAGGGGAGGGAATTTCAAAGGGTAAGTGCCATTACACTAAAGGTCTGTGTCCTATGTTGTGCAGAATGGACCTCCTGATATGATGGTATCT
Source organism: Rhineura floridana (assembly GCF_030035675.1). Lineage (NCBI taxonomy): Eukaryota > Metazoa > Chordata > Lepidosauria > Squamata > Rhineuridae > Rhineura > Rhineura floridana. The sequence goes on along the minus strand of NC_084486.1, from coordinate 31,844,769 downwards.
TCAGGAGGCCCTCACCTGCACAGCGCAGTGATCGACTGGGTATATAAAGAATAAGACGGTCTTTCAGGTATCCTGGTCCCAAGCTGTATATGCCTTTGTACACCAAATTTTCACAAAGGTAGGATTTTCACAAAGGTAGATGTCCTACCTCATAGAATAGCCTATATATTCCAGCTGATACTGAGCTGGTGGTTGTATTCAACTAAATCCTACTCAGTGTAAACTCTGTGAAATTAATGAACCTCAGTTAGTCATGTCTATTAAATTCAGTGGGTCCCCTCTGAGTAGGATTAGCATTGAATGCCACCCAGTACTTGCCTTACTGTAGATAAATTCTTCAATCAGACCACAGCAAGCCTTTCAGGTTTTGTTTTTGGCAATAATAGGTGATATAGAAGAAACATACTGATTTGAGTGAGCTGAGACATTTAATTTGGACATGGATGAAGTATAATATTTCCAGTGAGACCAGCTTGTTTCGGCAATGGAAAAGAAAATTAAGATGGAACATGCAACCTTATTCATTTGACCAAAGTTCTTTCTCCCACAACCAATCTCAACCTTTCTTGTATTTTTGTTGTATGCAAATATTACTTACTTGTTACGCTCTCCATCATCCTCATGCTTCAGAGGAGTGATGAGACAATTTCAGTCCTTCACTTTTAATTTAATTACATTGATGGAGTCTCACAGTGAGAACAACAATGGGCATCAATCACATTTACCTGGATCTGAGCTCTGTATTTGGAAGAGTTTTCCTTTATTTCTCTCACACTGAAATTTCCTTTAACAACTTTGTACAATCAATCAAACCTCTGTTATACACAAAATGACAGACTAAAGATGCTGTTTGTAATGTATCTTACTTTATTTAGCTAAAACAAGTTAATGAGACTGTGAGAAAGAGGTGTATTTTGCAGCATTTACAGTGTTTTTACAACCAAGTTACATTAAGATCATGATCTTGATAGGCTGTTTAGCCAAATGAAAAAAAAACCCAGAAAGAGTGCAAGAAAAGAGGAGTGAGTTTCTTGAGTAGAAATAATGCATGGAAGCCTTGCTGCTTTTATCAGTGTAATGCAGATCTAACTCAAACATAATATGCTACATAATTACAGGGCCTGGAAACTGGTCACCTTCCTGCACATACATTATTCTCCTTTACCCTTTAGTGGTCTGTGAATTATGGGCTGGGATCTTGACCTTTTCCCACACCAAATGTCTATCTTTGTAATACCAAAGTGGAAAGACTTAAGGTGGTATTCAGTGTTAATCATACTCAGGGTGGACACATTAAAGTGAGTAGACATGTCTTACTTAGATTCATTAATTTCAATGAGTCTACTCAGAGTAGTTGAATACAACCCTTAGGTAGTAATGCTTCATAGTTTTCCTCTTCTGGTGGCTGCCAGTTAAATTAATTCAGAAAGACTAGGATGGCCACTTAACACATTGTCAAGAGAGGACAAATGGGGACACAAACTTTACACATGGTAATTTATATGTATGGATGCAAATTCAGAAATAATTACAATAACTTAAACAGAAATAAGATAGATCTTACCAGAGTTGGGAAGACTGTGACCAAGTGATCTGTGTGCCTGCTCAGTTTGCTTATCTAGGGCAGGTACTGATAGTCAATGTCAACGTCCCTCCTCCACCATCTTATATTTCTTGATCTTTAAACTGGACTTGGATGAGACAATACTTCATATAGAGGATTCTTTCAAATAGCAGAGTGTGATGTTCCACACTTGTATGTTAAAATGTTTTATGCATGTGTATTATGTTATACAGATGGATTGATTCCATAAAGGAAGCCACAGATCTGAACTTACAAGATCTGAACAGGGTGGTTCATGACAGCTGCTCTTGGAGGTCGCTGATTCATAGGGTCGCCATAAGTTGTAATTGACTTGAAGGCACATAACAACAACAAATTATGTTATACATGGTGAATTAGTATATTAGAATGATTAAGGTAAGTGGTGGTAGGGGGGAATGAGTGAGACAGAATGTCAGGGTAGGTTGGCTCATGATTGGCTGAGTGGCTGGAGGTTGAGAGTTTTGTATTTGAGTGTTTGGCAGTTGAACAGCAGATAGGGCTTGATTTTTGAAGAAAGAGGGTGGGAAGAGTGATTGTAGTGTGGGTAGTTAGGCAGGCTGTTATTATTGGTATTAATTGAGCAATTTAATGAGTGTACTTCATTCAGAAGGAAAAACCATTTGTTTGTAACCACACACTTAACAACCTGAACACAAAGTATTCTTATTCATATTCACATCTGTTATTTAATAAATCACTTTGGTTCAAAACACACATGGTTATTTGGCCAACTACTATAATACATGTATGATAAATATAAACCAACAGCTGGTATAGCACAGCAGGGAGGACAGCATGGCTGGGAGTCCAGAGACTGTGAATTCAAGTCCCTGCTCATGTCTCCTGGGTGTCAAGGCCCAGTGAAAGATCACCCCCACAGTGAGTGGCTCAGGGGTTACATGCCCTGCCACCTGTGCAGCCGTAGGCAAGCTGCATAGTCCCAAGGAGCCCAGTTGCCCCCTAGCTGGCAATTGTGGACAAGGAAGGGGCTGGCCAGCTGGGGAGGACTAGCCTCAGAGGGAGGCAATGGCAAACCCCCTCTGAATACCACTTACCATGAAAGCCTGATTCATAGGGTTGCCATAAGTCAGGATCGACTTGAAGGCAGTCCATTTCCATTTTTCATAAATATAAACAGGAGTCATGAAACAGTATCAAACAGTAGCAGTGAAACTACCTCAGAGAACAGTAGCAGATTAAGGAAGTAAACCCATAGCTGTGATCTTAAAAAAGGACACAAAGAGACACAGGGGGGTGAGGCTTTCCTGTAAACCTGGTAGACATAGCAACGGCTACGGAAATAAAGCAGCATTGCTATATAAAAGTGTATTTGGGGAGAAATAAATAATGTGCCCCCTCATCTGCTACTACAGACAGGAATGAGGTAGTGGTGGGTGAGAGGGGAGGCATGACAAGAACTATCCTCTGTACAGTAGGACACGTGGACAGTCAATGAAAGAATAGAGAATGTTTGCATGATTGCCAAGAAATCTCACACATGATTTCCCCCATTTCCCCTGCCTTCGGTTTCCAGCTTAACTGTTACTAGCCCCACCACTGCAAAACCTTAATTTAAAACTGCAGTAGGGGAGGAAAGAGAAGCACAATCCCCTCAGATTTTCGGTCCTCAATATCACCTTGATATCCTTTTCATGGCTTTCTATGGACTAGATTCTGCCCACAGGCTGCCAGTTGCCAATACAAAACATATGCTTTTGGATGTTGACAGTCACACCATGGAGATGTGCAAAATCTCATGTACTGAATTGTAAGGGCTGCACAGCATCCCTGTCTTCACCAGAGGTAGATATGAGGCAGTGCCCTATTAATGAAGGTGAACCCTTCAGACGAGATCCTGATTAAGTGTGAAGCCCGGTGGATGGGAGCAAGGCATGAGGTAGCTGTGTGCCCCTTCAGAGGGTGCAAAATCCAGAAATTTGTCTTACCATGAATTTCTGTTTTCTAGGGATGGATGAATGACATTGCTTATACAGATGACACCTCCTACTGGAAGAAACAGATGTGGTTCATGAAAGTCTTTTGGCTCCTCTCCAGGAGGAGGAGTTATCCCTGTGAGGAATGTCATTCATCATCCCCAGAAAATAGAAACTCATGATAAGACAAATTTCCATTTTTATCAGAGAATGATGGATAACATTCCTCATAGGGATATTACAGAGCTGTCTCAAAGACCAGGGTGAGCTTCCTCTGCCCCTCTCCTCACTGCCACACAGCCTTCTGAAGGACCTTCCTACCTGCAGCCGATGACAAAAATGCACCTATATTGCAATGTCTCAAGAAAAAAGCCCAGGTTGCTGATCTACAAATTTCCAGCACAGAAAAACTACCCTTAAACATGGACAAAGCTGCTATAACCCTAAGGAAATGGGCCATTATACCGGTGGTTGCCTGTGCAATGCCACATAGGCCTGGGCTATGGCTTCCATGAACCATCTAGAAATAGGTGAGGAAGAAACCTTCCTTCCAGCAGAACAGTTGGTGAAAACCACAAACTGAGACAAGACAGAACTCACAATAAAACAGGAATAGAGGCACAGAAGATAAGAGTTCTAGAGAACACGAGAGGTCTCTGACCATCATCGACCACAGGCAGGGATGGTCTGATAAGGGGGATGACTCCTTTTCCTGGAGACAAAAGGCTTTAGTGGACCCTGCCTGTTCCTTCCAGTAGGAAGCATCACCCCTATGAGGAATGTCATGCACCATTCCCATCCCCGGAAAGGTTCAAGCCACCATTACCCACTTGACCCTGGGGGGGGGGAAGTCAAGCAGAGCAACAAACAGGGAGGTCTGCTTGAGATAAGCCCTCCCACAGCTACCCAGATGGCTAAGAGCCAACTAGATGAATAGAAAGCTGAGGAATTTGGGAGATCTTGTAGAGAGGTGGAATATATCCCAACTGCTTCATGCCCCCTGTTCAGTAGCCCCTTCCCCAACTTTTAGGCCTGGTCTATACATACAGAAAAAATGGCAGAATGTGCCATATCATTAGATACAAGTCAGGGATGCCATTTTTTAAAATTCTGTCCCTCAGTATGTATATGTGTGTGTGTGTGCATGTCTACACACACATTGTAGAACATTTTAAAATGCTTCCTTAACCAGCAGCTTGAAGAACTACAAAGCAGCATATGCATTCTGTTGTATGCATATGTCAAGTCTTAGGAACCTGGAGATATGTCTCAGGCCAAACAAGATGAGATGCCGATAATGTAATTAGTAATTATGAAATTTTATTTATTTATTAAACTCTGGGCGTAGCTCTCTGGGCGGTTTACAACAACTAAAAACAAATACAATTTAAAATACATCTTTTAAAAAACAATTTAAAACACAATTTAAAAATTTAAAACAATATAGAACACATGCTAAAATGCCTGGGAGAAGAGGAAAGTCTTGACCTGGTGCCGAAAAGATAACAGTGTTTGCACCAGGCGCACCTCATCAGATACATCATTCCATAATTAGGGGGCCACCACTGACAAGGCCCTCTCCCTTGTTGCCATTCTCTGAGCTTCCCTTGGTTTAGGCACCCAGAGGAGGGCCTTTGATCTTCAACGTAGTGTATGGGTGGGTTCATATGGAGAGAGGCGTTCCATCAGGTATTGTGGTCCCAAGCTGTATAAGACGTTATAGGTCAATACCAGCACCTTGAATTGAGCTCAGAAACATAAAGGCAGCCAGTGCAAGTGGGCCAGAATCAGTTTTATATGTTTGAACCGTCTGGTCCCTGTTACCAATCTGACAGCTGCATTTTGCACAAGCTGCAGTTTCTGAACCGTCTTCAAAGGCAGCCCCATGTAGAGTGCATTGCAGTAATCTAATTTGGAGGTTACCACAGTATGGACAACTGGCCAGGTTATCCCTGTCCAGATAGGGACGTAGTTGGGCCACCAACCAAAGTTGGTAGAAGGCACTCTGTGCCACTGAGGCTACCTGAGCCTCAAGTGACAGAGATGATTCTAGGAGAACCCCCAAGCTATGAACCTGCTCTTTCAGGGGGAGTGCAACCCCATCCAGGACAGGTTGGACATCCACCATCCAGTCAGAAGAACCACCCACTAACAGCATCTCAGTCTTGTCTGGATTGAACGTCAGTTTATTAGCCCTCATCCTGTCCATTGTCGCAGCTAGGCACTGGTTCAGCACATTGACAGCCTCACCTGAAGAAGATGAAAAGGAGAAATAGAGCTGTGTGTCATCAGCATACTGATGGCAATGCACTCCAAAGCTCTGGATGACCGCACCCAACGGTTTCATGTAGATGTTGAACAACATGGGGGTCAGAACTGACCCCTGAGGAACCCCATACTGGAGAGTCCAGGGTGCCAAGTAATGTTCCTCAAGCACCACCTTCTGGAGGCGACCTGCCAAGTAGGAGCGGAACCACTGCAATGCAGTACCTCCCACTCCCAACTCAGCCAGTCTCCCCAGAAGGATACCATGGTCGATGACATCGAAAACCGCTGAGAGATGAAGGAGAATCAACAGAGTCACACTTCCCCTGTCTCTCTCCCGACAAAGGTCATCATACAGGGTGACCAAGGCTGTTGCTGTGCCAAAACCAGGGCTGAAACCTGACTGAAATGGATCCAGATGATAGGTCTCATCCAAGAATGTCTGGAGCTGGCCCGCAACCACTCGTTCAAGGACCTTGCCCAGGAATTAAACATTTGCTACCGGCCTATAGTTATTAAGATTTTCTGAGTCCAGGGAGGGTTTCTTCAGGAGTGGTCTCACTACCGCCTCTTTCAGGCTGCTACGGACCACCCCCTCTTGCAGAGAGGCATTAATCACCTCCCTGGCCCAGCCGGCTGTTCCATCCCTGCTAGCTTTTATTAACCAAGAAGGGCAAGGATCCAGCACAGAAGTGGTTGCATGAACCTGTCCAAGTGCCTTGTCAACGTCCTCAAGCTGCACCAACTGAAACTCATCCAAGAAATCAGGACAAGGCTGTGCTCTGGATACCTCACTTGATCCACCTGCTATAACACTGGAGTCTAAGTCTTGGCGGATGCTAAAGATTTTATCCTGGAAGTGCCTAGCAAATTCACTACAGTGGGCCTCAGATGGTTCTACCATGTCCCTGGGGCCAGAGTGTAATAGCCCCTGGACTGTTTTACACAGATATATTGAAGGTGTGGGTCTCTCAATCTAAATCAAGACCACAGCATGGGGCAAAGTGTTAAAACACTCTATCCCCTCCCCCCCGGCCAACATCAGATTTCTGATCCAGACTGGGGGCACTGTGCATAAAATTTTACTCTGTAAAAGCCAGTCATGTAACTGCTAATTGCATCATTGGCATCTTGCCTAGTTTGGTCCTCACATCTCATTTTTGACAAAAGTCAGGGGCAATTTAAATGCTACCTTCATTGGAAGGAAACCCAAACTGTTTATTTCTAGATGACACATGCAACTGAGGCCTAGAGCCTCAGTTCTTTAATAAACTGAGGTATCTATAATACTTCCAACAGCCATCTCAACACGTGTCAGTTCTATATGCAAAGTATTCTTAAGCATGCTAAGAGATCTGTCTTAGTTGAAGTCTCAAAATGGTGCAATAAAATAAGCCTTTTCATTCTATCAGACAGAACTTTGAGCTTTCTCCATTGGTTTTAATTTTGTTTAAAATAATCTGAAGTAGTTGGAATGTAGGGAAATTGATCCATTTATATTGTCTCAAGGAGAGGGCCTTCAAAATATCAAAATCTCTCTAAATGACTCATCACTTGAACATTTAGGTTTCTATTGTTACCTAGATAAATGACATGCATATGTTGTGGATATAAGAGGGTTTCAGAATGACAAGTGGATTTGATTTTGTTTCCCAGTAAGAATGATGCTCACAGGCAGTGGCTTCTTGTTTGATATTCTTCTGAAGTACTGAATTAAGAAAGAACAAAAGGGAGGTCATCTGGGCTGCATGTCTAATAGCAGATAAAAAGTGTATGCAGACCATAAAAACACTGAATTCACAAATATTATTATTGTTGTTGTTGTTGTTGTTGTTGTTATATTTGTTAGACACCCATCTGGCAGAGATTAGTCTGCCACTCTGGGCAACGTACAACAAAAACACAAATACAATCCATATAAAAACATAGAAAACATTAAAAGATTAAAAAGTTAAAAACCCCTAGAATTGCACTCTGACAGCCTAACCCCCCTCCCATGCCTGGTTAAAGAGCCAAGTATTCAAGGCCCATCGAAAACACAGCAGGGAGGGGGTCTGGCAGAGGTCAGTTGGTAAGGAGTTCCAAAGTGTGGGGGCTACAACTGAGAAATCTCTTGACCTGGTCCTCACCAATCTAGCTGCTTTTATGGGGGGAATGAGGAGTAGACCATTCATGGACGACCTTGTCAGCCAGCGCCCTTGGTGAGAGTGAAGGTGTCCCTTTAGGTAGAGTGGGCCAGCTTCAAATAGGGCCTTAAAGGTAAGAGCCAGGACCTTAAATCTGGCCCAAGCAGCCACCGATGACCAGTGCAGCTCCTTGAGGACTGGGGTAATATGCGCTCGGTGGTGGCTGCCTTTAATCAGGCAAGCTGCCGCATTCTGCACCATCTGCAGCTTATGGACCATTTTCCAGGGAAGACCCACATATAAAGCATTACAGTAATCCAACTGAGACAGAACCAAGGCATGAACTACTGAAGGGAGTAGGTGGCTCGGAAGGTAAGGGCGTATCCTATGTATGAGGTGAAGTTGATAAAGCGCCGCCCGAGTAACGGCCACCACCTGCGCTTCCATAGATAACTGGGAGTCAAGAATGACCCCCAAACTCCGGACCTGGTCTCTCAGGGGCAGTTGTGCTCAGTGATCCCCAACCTGTCTTTATCACCCACCAGCAGTACCTCGATTTTATCAGGATTCAGCCTAAGCTTATTCCTGCTCATCCAGTCCCTCATCGACTCCAGACACTTAGATAACATTTCTATCGCTGCCAGTGGGGAAGATTTAAATGAGAGGAAAATCTGTGTGTCGTCTGCATATTGGTGGAATTGCATACCAGATCTCCTAATAATGTCTCCCAGCAGCCTTATATAGACGTTGAATAACATCGGGGAGAGGATGGAGCCCTGTGGCACCCCACAAGTGAGATATATTCCTACAACTGAATAAAAACTGCCTTAAGGAGACCACAGAGCCCTGGATATCCAAGCAATTCTAGATTCAAATTAAATGAAGAGATTGATTTCCATTTCAAAAGGCCATTCCTAAATGATAAAGCAAACTGTGAAAACCAAGTGATTGACACACTCATGCACACATCACAGAAATAATTGGATTTGGATTATGTGCTTGAAAAAGTGGAATACATTCAGTTAGGTAAGGTTGTTAACTAAACAAGCACATACACAGTGAATGGAAATGAACCATTGGTCTCATCTGAAGGGTGATTTTCACAGGTAGACTGCCATCACGTGGGTAACACTGCCATCTAGCGTCTGAAGGCAAGAATGCACTGAAGTCGAGACCTGGGGCCCCAAGCCCCTCCCACTCCAGTTTCATTCGTGACGAGTCCAAAGTGGTATATCTGAGAAGTACAAAAAAGGCCCACGGGCCTACCAGCAAGGAAAATAGAGACAATGTCCTTAAAATAACAGAGAATGATATGCAATGAAACAGAGTTAGAAAAGTCTTGACTTAAATGAACAGTGCAAAATAGGAAAACTCTAAATAGTAATAATATGAAAGGTGGTACAAAATGTCCAGACATCCTCCAATGGGGGGGCCGTGATGGCAGTCTACCTGTGAAAATCACCCTTCAGGTGAGACCAATGGTCCATTTTCCACAGGTAGCCTGACATCATGTGGGATGTACCAAAGCAGCCCCCAATAGGGAGGGACCACTCACTGATTACTTGCCAGAAAAAACCTGTTGCAAAACACACCTCCCAAAGGAGGCTTTGGCAGAAGCGTAACCGTCAATCTTATAATGTTTAATGAAGGAGTTAGGAGTAGACCAGACAGCCGCTCTACAGATATCTGCAAGAGGGGCATTGGTTGCACAGGCAGCCGTAGTAGCGGCTGACCTAGTGATGTTAGTTGGCACCAGAAGGTTAAGTGACTCATAAGCCAGAGCAATAGAAGCCCGCAACCAACAAGACAAAGTGGATTTAGAGACCTTTTCCCCCAAGGTCCTAGGGTGAAAGGATACGAATAATGCCTCAGTTAGTCTGATGTCTTGGGTGTGAGAGAGGTAGATTTTGAGAGCTCTCTGAACATCTAGTGAGTGCCAGGCCTTCTCTAATAGATGGATGGGCCTTGGGCAGAATGACGGAAGGAAAATGTCCTGGGTACAGTGGAACACTGAGTTGACCTTGGGGCAGAATGATGGATCTAGCTGCAACACAACTGAACTGGAAGATTCAGGACAGACAAAAGGAAGTACTTCTTTACTCAGTGCATAGTTAAACTATGGAATTTGCTCCCACAAGATGCAGTAATGGCCACCAGCTTGGATGGCTTTAAAAGAAGATTAGACAAATTCATGGAGGACAGGGCTATCAATGGCTACTAGCCATGATGGCTGTACTCTGCCACCCTAGTCAGAGGCAGCATGCTTCTGAAAACCAGTTGCCGGAAGCCTCAGGAGGGGAGAGTGTTCTTGCACTCAGGTCCTGCTTGCGGGCTTCCCCCAGGCACCTGGTTGGCCACTGTGAGAACAGGATGCTGGACTAGATGGGCCACTGGCTTGATCCAGCAGGCTCTTCTTATGTTCTTATGTTCTTAATCCTTATGGAAGATACAGAGATGGTGGGCCAATGACAAGGCTCCCAGCTGAGACTCTTCTTGCCGATGTTATCGCAACCAGGAAAAGGACCTTGAAGGACAACAGTCAGAGAGACACAGAAGCAAGGGGTTCAAATGGAGGACTCTGTAAGGCTTGAAGGACCTTCGAGAGACTCCAGGAACGGAAGTGGTGATGCACGGCTGGAGAAAGGTGGGCAGCTCCCTTCAGGAAATGTTTGATGAGAGGATGAGAGCCCACAAGAATGGCCAATGAGGAGACGGACAGGACTGAAGAGGTAGTGGAGGCATGATGACGCAGGGTGTTCACTTTTAGTCCCATTTTTAGGCCTCTATATAGGAACCGCAGGACGTGCTGAACAGCAGCTTGAGAGGGCAGGAAGCCCTGGGAGGTGCACCAGCTGGAGAAAGCAAGCCAACTGCTCCGGTAAATGTGATTTGTCGACAGTCTCCTAGACGCTAGGATTGTGTCAACCACCCCCTGAGGTAGCCCTGTGGCACTCAGCTGCCTCCGTTCAAACGCCAGGCCGTCAAACTCAGCCAGTCTGGATCCGGGTGCCAGATTGGTCCCTGTGAGAGCAGATCTGGCCTGACATTCAGTGTCCAGGGGTCTGTAACTGACACGGAGAGAAGGACCAAGAACCACGGTCGGTGAGGCCAATATGGGGCCATCAGGAGTAGCTGAGCTCCCTCATGCCGCAGCTTTCTCAACGTCCTGCCCAGGAGAGATATTGGGGGAAAGGCGTATAGTAGACCGTCTGGCCAGGGTGCTATCAACGGATCCACTGCTTCTGCAGTCGATTCCAGGTACCTCAAGAAGTAGCGCGGCAGCTGGCAATTGTGGCTCAAGGCAAAGAGGTCCACCGAGAGGGGGTCGAACCGGCGCTGGAGAAGGTCAAACACCACTGGATGGAGTTTCCATTCTCCTGGACTCACATGCTGCCTGCTGAGCCAATCGGCCGTCACATTCAAAACCCCACCGAGATGTTCTGCCCTTAGCGACTGCAGATGATTTTCATCCCAATTGAGAATTAAGGTCGCCTCCGCCTGTAGAGCTTGAGATCTCGGTTCCCTCTGCCTGTTCAAATGTGATTTCGCGCATGTGTTGTTGGTTCAGATTAGCACATGCTGCAGCGACAATAGGGGCTGGAAGTGTCACAGAGCAAGATGGACAGCTCTGAGTTCCAGCCAATTTATATTCTGACGTTGCTCTGCTCTGGACCACACACCCTGGACAAAACAAGAATTGCAGTGGGCCCCCCAACTGGTCAGGCTAGCGTCTGTGGTTATTATGGTTCTTTCTGGCTCCCGAAATGGAGTGCCTCTGCTGAGGTGTGTCGTCATTGCCCACCAGCGGAAGGACACACACAGCGATGGCTCCAGGTGGATCATGCAATGGGTGGAGTTGGCAATGTCCACCTGAAATGGCAATAGGTCGCACTGGAGTGGTCGAGTGTGATGTCAAACCCATGGAACGATGTGAATAGTAGAGACTAACGGCCCAAGTACTTTTCCCAGGAACGTGATGTCTGCCCTTGAACGTTGTGTCAGCAGGGTCGCCATGTCCTGGATGGTGGAAACATGCTCTGGAGACAGGAAGACCATAGCCTGCATCGTGTCCAGTATTGCTCCCAGATGCTGTAGCCACTGAGTTGACTCTAGGTGACTTTTCGATGTTGACCAGCCAGCCATGAGACCTGAGAACCTTGAGAATGTGATGGGTCTGTCTTTTGGTCTGGTCCTTGGAGTGTGCTCGAAGTAAAAGGTCGTCCAAGTAAGGGTAAATATGGACCCCTTGTAGATGGAGGAAGGCCACCAGGGTGACCATCGCTTTGGTAAATACTCTTGAGGTTGATGCAAGGCCAAACAGCATGGTCTGGTATTGAAAATGGTGCTGGCCCAATGAAAATCTCAGGAACCATCTGTGGGCAGGACAGATCGGGATGTGGAGGTAGGCATCTTTCAGGTCAATGGATGCCAGAAAATCCCCTTGTTGCAACACTTCCACAATTGACACCAGGGACTCCATTTTGAACTGGCGGTACTTGACAAAGTGGTTGACAAACTTGAGGTCTAATACCGCCCTCCATGAAAAATCTCGCTTGAGAACCACAAACAGAACAGAGTAGATGCCCTGTGACCTTTTCTGCTGGTGGTACTGGTTCTATTGTGGCTATGTCGAGTAGATGACGTATGGTGTCCAGCATGACCCTCCCACATGATTTGGATACGGGAGAGGGGCAAAACCTGTCCAGAGGGGTCAACCAAAACTCTATGGTGTACCCATGGCAGAAGATTCCTCTGACCCAAGAGACCTGAGTTAAGGTGAGCCAGTCACTTGCGTAGAAGAGTAGCCTGCCCCCAATAGGGATGGCGTCAGAACTGTCTGCACCAATGAGCTCCTCTGACATGTGAGGAAGATGGGGCTTCTCATTCCTAGTACTGGGCTCTGCCCTGGAAGCTCTGTCTGGGCCAGGGTGCCCTGGAGGAGCGGAAACCGGCATCTCGGCCTTGTCCCCCAGGCCACGCCCCCCAAAAGGGCTGGAAGGAGCGATATGGGACAATCCGTTGAAAAGGTCTGCATTTGTCTCTCTTGGCTGTGGCTAAGGCAGGTTTTCGGTTGTTCTTGGGGTCAACCAAGACCGCTTTGAGGGCACCCTCTCCGAATAGCAGGGACCCCGAGTATGAAGCCATAGACAAGTTGGCTCTGGCAGTGGTGTCAGTATCCCAGTGTCGGAGCCAGAGAGTTTGTTGAGCCACTATTTCAGTAGCCAGGGCCCATGCTCCTTGGTGGGTTGCGTCGAGAGTGGCGTCCGCCACGAACGCAGCCGCCTTATGTAACTTGACTAGGCCCTTTTGCAGTTTGACTGGATCCGGATTTGGATTGTCCAAAAGTTCATCAAGCCACATCATAGAGGCTCTTGAGAAGATAGAGGCTGCAGGGGAGGTCTGGATGGAATAAGCAGAGGCCTTGTGGTTCTTACGTAGAGCAAAGTCCAGCCGTCTTTCAGAAGGGTCTTTGGACTGTGAATCTCCTTCTTTTGGAAGGAGGGACCGAGATAGCAAGTTCAAAATTGGTTGGTCCACTCCAGGGACATTCAGAAAAGACATGAATTCTGGAGCCAAAGTATAGAGCTTGTTGGCTAATGGTGAGAAATGACGCGGGTGCAGTGGCTGGACCCATTCCTCCCTGGCCAGCTTGTTGATGGGATCTGACATGGGAATAGAATGATCCACTGACCTGGGAGACTTGAGAACCCTGGCACCTTTCACAGAAGGAGCGGTAGGTTGCAGTTGTGAAGGTTGGATGCTGAGGGTGTCCATCACTCTACAGCAAAGAGGAAGGTAATCAGCCAAGTCGAAAAGATGATAGGAGTAGTCCTCTTCCAGATCAGAGTCTCCACTCCAGTCATCAGGATCTGCCTGCTTAAAAGACAAGTAGTCATCCATCCCTGAGGGTTCACCACCAAGTCTGCCTCTGGAAATGTTGAATGGGTTTGGCGAAGCAGATGGGACCTCATCGCAACAGCCAGGTTGCCCTGTAGAACTGGACTGCTGCGGAGCTGCTTGCTGAGTCGATAGGTTCAACTGAGACTGAGGCTGAGCTTGGGAGTGGAACCCCAGTACATTTTGCAGGTGGGACAGAAATTCTGGAGTCAGCTGTAACCCTGTAGAAGGATCAGAGGGTACAGTGTGCTCCTGTGGAGGCAGATGTGGCTGCACAGGTTGAGGCAAAGGAGCCAGGGAAAAATCAGAGTGGCAAGATGCAGCTGACAGTGAATGAGAGGTGCAGGGCAGGGATGTTTGGCTAGGAAAACCTTCAGACTCATCCTCTGATGACCCGATAGGAGATTGAAAGAGAGCAGGTAATGCTTCCTGAGCAGGCTCCCCTAATGCCAGGGCTAAGACATATTGGGCTGGCTTGGGAGAGCTGTGGGCAGACAGATGCTTGGTCTTGGTGACAGCTTTGACATGCTTATGATTTGATGATTTGTGTTGCACAGGGGCCATGCGTTGTTGGCTTGCCCCTGAGGTCTGGGCTGCCTCTGGTTGTTGATGTGCTATGTTAGGATCTAGATACATGCACACAATGGGGAAGGTGCGGAAAAAGATGTACTGTGTAGGCTGGAGTGCCAAGGCAAAAACTAGGCTTGGTTCACTATGGCACCAAAAATACTGTGCACCATTCAAGACAGAGCACCAAAGGTAAATTTGATGCAGTATGGGCCACAAGCTAAGTACACGCACACAATGCAGAAGGTGTGAGACTGCTACTGTACACTGTGCCAATCAGGGTGCCAACGGAAGGTTTTGATGCAGTAAGGCCCAAAGCTAGATACACGCACACCATGGGGAAGGTGCGGTACCGCTACTGTGCACTGTTCAGGCTAGAGCGCCCAAAAAAATGTATTTGGTTCAGTATGGCACCAAAACAGCAGGATACATGCACACAACAGGGAAGGTGCGGTATCGCTTTAAGATGGTATGTTCAGGCTATCCAGCTCCCACAAGCAGCAGGAAAGGAGCAGTACAGTTGTTATGTGGATGGGCCTTGCCTAAATAAAATAAGAAAGGGAGAGGCTCTTTAAGCTGTGCTTACAAATATGGTGCCCTCAGGGGAAAAACAGAGCAGACAGAAAGAGCGGGGGAAAAGACAAAAACAAAAATGGTGGTTGTAAAGAAGAAGGAGCAATGGTGGCCAGAAAAGAAGCACCTGCGACCCTAAACTGCCAGCCAAGAGACTGCTGCCATCAGGAGAAAAAACAGCCTCCGCGTGCTCCTCACTGCCGCAGTATGGAGCTGGGTAAGGCAGCTGCGGTCAGGGGTGGGGGTGAGGCGGCTCAGCCACAGAAAATACAGGGCGCTGCCGCCGCCAATAGCAGAGGTGAGGGCTGCTGGAAAAAGGGGGCTGCAGCCGCAGGCTCCTGACCGCTAAGGAAAACTGCTTAGGAAAAGGAGCCGCAGTCGCAGGCTCCTGGCCACTAAACACAAGCCGCTGCCGAAGCTAGTGGTAAAAACAGGCATTAAGGCTCCACGAGAGCGCTAAGAAGAAGCCACAGGCTTCTGGGCGCTACGGCTGAGGAGAGGGGAGCCGCAGCCTCTGCTTCATGTAGTGTTCACTCTGATAGTTTTCACATCCCAGCTGAAAAAGATATTGCTATTGCATAGGCTTTTAATGGAGCCCTTTTCTCATGCTACTTTAAATGTGTTTAATTTTTTTTCAAAAAAAGCAAACTTTAAAGGTGGATAACATGAAATCCCCTGGAGCTGCCCAGTTGAAATGTGGCTGGGTTAACCCCTTGCAAAGAGGCTACCATGTCCCCAAATTCCATCTCCCTGTGTGAAAAAACAAGAAGGTTATGGCAGTTTTAATTTCAAAGCATTCTAAAATTTAAAGGTGGTGAGCATGAAAACTCATGTGCCTCTCACATGATATTTGGCAGAGTTAATCCCCTCTTTAGGGGCTACCATGTTTCCAAATTTCATGTCCCCATGTCAAAAAACAAAGTTATGGCCTTTTTTGGTTTGCAATGCAAGTTAATGGGATTTCTAGATTTTTGTAATATCCAGATCCGGATTTGGATCCAGATTGGGTCAGAATAGGTACAAATATGTCTTGACCAAATTGGGCTTTATTTGTATTTACAAATCAAAGCCAAAAATTGAGTTGGGGAGGTCTGTATACAGCCCTATGTTATATACTGTTGGTTTTAAGTATGTCATGAACTACCTCAGAAATTGCAGCTGTGGGGTGGGATCGAAAGCATGTTTTCAAGCTGTGTTTTAGAATGTTTACAACTGTGTTCTCTATTTTTTAATGTTTTAGATTTTTTTAAAAAAATGCATTTTGAAATGTTTTTAACTGCTTTAGTATGTTTTTCATTTTGTTGTATTGTTAATGTATGCCGCGCTGGGCTCCTTCAGAAGGGTGGGATATAAATTCAATAAAAAATAAATAAAAATACACAAATAGATTCAAATAAAATGATTTCATTTTGAAACTTTAGCATAATTATCTCCTGACAATCCAGCAGAGGAAAAACAACTGATACCCAAATCACTGAAACATGTAACTTGCTACAACAGTAGGAATTGATGTGAAGATTTTAGCAGCCTGAAAACAAAGTCTTTCCTTTTCTTGCTTGCTTTTTATTAAAAATCAAAATAGAAATTTCCCTGGGCAGTTATTAACTTTGATGGACAAATATTGATATTGAGGGAACATTCAGTCTTGACATTTCTTTTTTTACACACTAAATTAAAATGGTGCAAAGGTGAAATTAGGTAATTTAATACCAGTGGAGTCATATAGAATCATAGAGTTGGAAGGGGCTTATAAGGCCATCGAGTCCAACCCCCTGCTCAGTGCAGGAATTCAAATTAAAGCATACCCAACAGGTGGCTTTCCAGCTGCCTCTTGAATGCTTTCAGTGTTGGAGAGTCTACAGAACAGAACATAAATAGGCATAATCAAACTTTACTACCAGATTGTTGAAATAATGCTGTTGGTAGAATTTCTCACTATCATGTAAAACAACATAAATCATTGTACATTGATTGTACATGCTGAGTGCATCTAAAGGCATACCAATAGACAACATGCATCATTTCAACAAAAACTGCTGGTGGCAAAACACCCACTTTGTGTGACAGGATGATCCATACTAGATTAAATATCCCCTCATAGATTCAATTCAAGGCAGAGAGAATGTGACTTTACTGTGGCACAGGAGTAGGTTTAAATTTTAGATCTTTCCGAGTTATGACCTATCAAGTCACATAAAATTCATTCACCAATATCCGTCTTGCCTGCAACACATTCTCACAAGTCTAGATGGTGAAAGAAATATTATACCTATTTTCATTAGTTAGGTCATCACTCACAACTTGGTTGCACGCCGATATGAAACTGCTTGCACAAGCGGCATTATCACCATACCTTTTCCCTCTCCCTTGGTAAGTCATTTTCATTGACATTGATTGTCAGGGAATAACTGGAAGCACAAACAAAAAAGCTGAACACATAGAGTGTGGAGAGGCAAAAGAGGACAATCTGGGGACAATGGCAGCTATTGGGCACTTGTATAGAATAGAAAAAACAACCCTGTGAAAAGAAAAGGGGGCATGTGTTGGAGCATCAGATTAAAGATACATCTGGAAAAAACAGTTTTATCTGATACCATGAGCAAATCCCAAGAACTGGCATGCACTGCCTCCAGCACCTTCCAAAACAGAAAGATGCCCAAGTTCAACAGTAACAATAATTTGATTTCAGTCCTATAGCTCCTTACTATAGAGGAAGCCCTTGAGTAGATTATATATAGAATTTTGCATGCTAACAATCACCCTATAAAGTACGGCAGTTTTATTAATCCAGTAGTGGACAATTTTGAATGGGGTTGAGGCTAACAGTGGTTTGTCTAAGGCCAACTATTAAGTTCACGGCAGAGATGAGATTTAAGCTGGTACTGTGCCAAAATCTATTCTCCAATTTCTTAAAAGTTTTCTTCCATTATGAAACAGGCTTCCATTTTTTTGTCTAATTCTCATTCTTCTTCTTTTAAAATATTGTTAAGAACATAAGAAGAGCCTGCTGGATCAGGCCAGTGGCCCATCTAGTCCAGCATCCTGTTCTCACAGTGGCCAACCAGGCGCCTGGGGGAAGCCCGCAAGCAGGACCCGAGTGCAAGAACACTCTCCCCTCCTGAGGCTTCCGGCAACTGGTTTTCAGAAGCATGCTGCCTCTGACTAGGGTGGCAGAGCACAGCCATCACGGCTAGTAGCCATTGATAGCCCTGTCCTCCATGAATTTGTCTAATCTTCTTTTAAAGCCATCCAAGCTGGTGGCCATTACTGCATCTTGTGGGAGCAAATTCCATAGTTTAACTATGCGCTGAGTAAAGAAGTACTTCCTTTTGTCTGTCCGGAATCTTCCAACATTCAGCTTCTTTGAATGTCCACGAGTTCTAGTATTATGAGAGAGGGAGAAGAACTTTTCTCTATCCACTTTCTCAATGCCATGCATAATTTTATACACTTCTATCATGTCTCCTCTGACCCGCCTTTTCTCTAAACTAAAAAGCCCCAAATGCTGCAACCTTTCCTCGTAAGGGAGTCGCTCCATCCCCTTGATCATTCTGGTTGCCCTCTTCTGAACCTTTTCCAACTCTATAATATCCTTTTTGAGATGAGGCGACCAGAACTGTACACAGTATTCCAAATGCGGCCGCACCATAGATTTATACAATGGCATTATGATATCGGCTGTTTTATTTTCAATACCTTTCCTAATTATCGCTAGCATGGAATTTGCCTTTTTCACAGCTGCCGCACACTGGGTCGACATTTTCATCGTGCTGTCCACTACAACCCCGAGGTCTCTCTCCTGGTCGGTCACCGCCAGTTCAGACCCCATGAGCTTATATGTGAAATTAAGTTTTTTTTGCTCCAATATGCATAATTTTACACTTGTTTATATTGAATTGCATTTGCCATTTTTCTGCCCATTCACTCAGTTTGGAGATATCTTTTTGGAGCTCTTCGCAATCCCTTTTTGTTTTAACAACCCTGAACAATTTAGTGTCGTCAGCAAACTTGGCCACTTCACTGCTCACTCCTAATTCTAGGTCATTAATGAACAAGTTGAAAAGTACAGGTCCCAATACCGATCCTTGAGGGACTCCACTTTCTATAGCCCTCCATTGGGAGAACTGTCCGTTTATTCCTACTCTCTGCTTTCTGCTTCTTAACCAATTCCTTATCCACAAGAGGACCTCTCCTCTTATTCCATGACTGCTAAGCTTCCTCAGAAGTCTTTGGTGAGATACCTTGTCAAACGCTTTTTGAAAGTCTAAGTACACTATGTCCACTGGATCACCTCTATCTATATGCTTGTTGACACTCTCAAAGAATTCTAATAGGTTACTGAGACAGGACTTTCTCTTGCAGAAGCCATGCTGGCTCTGCTTCAGCAAGGCTTGTTCTTCTATGTGCTTAGTTAATCTAGCTTTAATCATACTTTCTACCAGTTTTCCAGGGACAGAAGTTAAGCTAACTGGCCTGTAATTTCCGGGATCCCCTCTGGATCCCTTTTTGAATATTGGCGTTACATTTGCCACTTTGCAGTCCTCAGGCACGGAGGAGGACCTGAGGGACAAGTTACATATTTTAGTTAGCAGATCAGCAATTTCACATTTGAGTTCTTTGAGAACTCTCAGGTGGATGCCATCTGGGCCCGGTGATTTGTCAGTTTTTATATTGTCCATTAAGCCTAGAACTTCCTCTCTCATTACCACTATTTGTTATAGGATTGTGGGGGTGAGTTTGGAAGATATCTGTGAGAACCTTTCTAGTTTATCAATGTTTGCCTGTAAAAGGTACAACCTGCAAAGGAAGACACTTGCTCTACTGGTCAGACTAGTCTCCTTTCTTAATCTAATAAAGTGGTCAAGTGACCTAATTGGTCTGTCAAGTGCCTATTAACAGGTGAATAGTTTGGGCCAGAGAGATCCTGTTGTTATTGGAACACTATTCAGGAGAAAGGTCATTTCCCCTCCTCTCCCAGTCCTGGACCCAAGGAGAGGCTTGTGTTTTTAGTCTAGTTGGAGGACAGGCTGGGAATTAGACAGCCAGAGAGGCTTGCTTGCTCTCTCTACCCCCAAAACTATGGGCAGTGGGGAGTAACATCTGATGGACTGTTAATGCTGTGAAACTCTCCATCTTAAGCTCAGGTTGGAATGTCTGTAAATAAAATCCATGTATCCTATAAGACACCATAATCTCTGCTGACCTTCTTTCCAAGGAAACCAAACCCAACTGCTTGGGCTTCTGGATCCCCCCCCCCAAAAGCTTCATAGGATGAGTTCATGACACCTTTTCCTGACCTTTAAGTGAATCATGGGAAGGCAGTGAGGCTGGTTACTGAGCAGGCATGGGCTGCATTTAAAGCATTTAAAGCAGTATCCTAATTGGTTTTATGATGATTTTATTTTATATATCAGTCATTTTTATGTACATCACTTAGAAATACAAATGATTAAGTGACATAACATGTATAATAAATAAATACCTCTTAAACAGCCATGGCCATGTAGTTTGTTGAGGGGAGTGAGAGTTGTTAGGAGACCCCCTACTCCCATCACAGAGCTACAGTTTCCAGTGTACTTTAACAACCAGTTCCTCTTTCCAGGGATTTCTGGGGAACTATAGCTCTGTGAAGAGAGCAGGGGTCTCCTAATAATTCTACATTCTACAACTGATTTGTTGAATGAAAACAAGGGCACTCACACACACCTGTTGGGTACCTTGAAAATGAGATAAAAGCAAAAACCCTGCACCCCACCCATGAGATTTTCCCCAAACTTTCCTGTTCACTTTGAACATTCTTAAATGCAATTTCTTCTCTCATTTATTGATGGAGAATGGTTAGAAAAAACAAGTGTGGGGAAAAGTTTGGCACAGCACTACTTTAAATTAGAGATATTCTGGTTCTCAGCTGACTAGGGATGAATTTGATCTTTGCAAATTCCAAACTGAACTGACTTGATCCACATGTCCCAGACTAGGGTTGCCAGGTCAGAAGCATCCCAAACCCTGAGATTTCAGGGGTGGGCCCTAGTGATGTAATGGGCTGGGGCCCTAGTCATGTCATTAAGCACGATATGTTAAGCATCAACCAGAGTTGCTTGGAGCATACCACTCAAACAACAAAAATTCTCTGATTGGAAACTAAGAAATTTTAGCTAAATGAGGGTGTTCCCAGGTCCAGTTGAAGTGACGGGATCGTTCCTTCTCACCGGTTTAGGGAGCCAGGGTTGGGAATATTTAATCTAGCCTATTTGTTTCTGGCAAGAAGGGTTTATGTTCCCTCAGGCCAGGCCAGTTACCAGAAAGCCACTGTAGGAAGAAGAGAGCCTAGTGTTGTGGAAATGATAGATGGGAGCACTCAGGAGTGAACATGGATGTCCCTGAAGGCTGTAATTCTAAACATACTTACTAAGGGACTAAGCCCCATAGGACTCAAAAGGACTTACTGCTGAGTAGATATTGTTAGGATTGTGCTGTTGGTAAGGTTTCACTAAGGATCCTCTGCAAAGGTATCAATCACAAAGCAGGGTTGGCAACCCTCATCTGAAATGACTTTCCTGCCTTTTAATGTGGCTGCTCCAAACCTATTTACACAATTGACCCCTGCAGAAAGAGGTTTGGGAAAGGAGTAAGAGTTAAGAAGATTCTCTAACCTTTCCTGTCTATCCTGTGTACTGCTTTAAACTCACTTTGACAGCCAACCCAATTCCAGTGAGCAATAATTGACAGAGAGAAAACACACATGGTTTGGTCTAACTTCACAAGCAGTAGATTGGGAACAACAGCAATTGAAGCCAATATATGAATTTTCTTTTACCACTATTGGGCAAGAAACAAACCATCATGCAACCAATAAGGTGCATCATCAGTGGGTTTAAGGGGGTTGAGCTGAGCACATGGAACCACTGTTATTGCTTTTATGGATGTAAGGGAGTAAGGTCAGAGGTAAATGAAATGCAAATAGAAAAAACAACAAAAGATAATTATAATTTCCTAAATCCAACTGCAACAAGATTCCTATGAGGAAGGCAGAAAACTCAGCATTCCGCAACCAGTCAGAGTTCCTAACCAAAAACTAAAAAAACCTGGCAGTCAGTCAGCAAAGGTCACAGAAATCTCCATGCAGCAGAAACTGACCTGGGGCTGCAGTTAGTGCAGAATGCTGCAGCACAATTGCTGACATGAGTGAGACCCTGTCAGCACATAATAGCTCTGCTCTGAAATCTGCACTAGTTGTCAATTTGCTATGAGACCAAGTTCAAAGTGTGACTTCCATGTTATGGTTGCCACATAGTACTTCTGCTCTTATAAGAAATCAATCCTTTACTGTAGCAGCACCTACACTTTTGACATTAAGCAGACATCTTCATTGTATTCTTTTCAACACCTGCTAAGAACATTTTTTGTTTAGGCAAGCCTACCGAGGCACATAGAAGCTATTATGTTTTTTATCTGCTTTCAACTGTTTTAAATTGCTCTTTTCAATTCACTAATGAATGCACCACATACCTAGGGCAGATCCACACCATGCATTTAAAGCACATTCAAAACACATTTGAAGCATATGAATCCCACCACAGAATACTGGGAACTGTAGTTTGTTAAGGGTGGTGGGAAATATAAATGTGAGGGGGGCATTACATTGCCCAGGACTCTTTTGGAGAAGCCGCATGCTTTAAATGTGTTGGATGTGCTTTAAATGTGTTATGTGGATCTGCATTACTTCATAAATGTTGCTTGTATATAAATCATTTTAATTATTTTTTAAATGGGAATAAACTACCATGTTTATTGGGTAGCCATGGGCTACTCACCATCTCTTAGCCTAATCTGCCTCTCAGGTGAAAACAACATAGGGGGACCATGACCATCACAAGCAAGTAGGGCACTTAATATGTAGAGGAAATTATAATGTACAACCATAGTGTGAAATCAAGATACATACTGATATATTATGAAGAAATATTTATTTAAGCATGAATGTCAAAGATGTTTCTTATTTACATAACATGTAAAGATATTTATAGTGCAATCCTATGCATGTTTATTCAGAAGCAAGTCCCAATGTATTAAATGTATCCAAACAGGGAAGAGTGCACAGGACTGCAACCTCAAATGATAAGGAACTCCACTCACCCAACCCAAAATTCAGAATCATGCCACTTTAAGCTGTTTTGCAAGTGTTTTATAGTTGTTTTATGGTTATTGGATTTTAAATGGATTTATTTCTTATTGTGAGCTGCCTTGGTTTCCAATGCTACTGACATGGTTGTTGGAAAAATTCCATATACACACAATGGAGATGTAAAAACGCATACACCCTATATCAGCCTTTCCCAACCAGTGTGCCTCCAGATGTTGTTGGACCACAACTCCCATCTTTCCTGACCATTGGCAATGCTGGCTGAGGCTGATGGGAGTTGTGGTTCAACAACATCTGGAGGCACACTGGTTGGGAAAGGCTGCCCTATATGGTAGTTTATTGTCAAAACCAGTTGGTCATTGCAGAACTTTTTTTAAAAAACAATCAGTATTAGTTTCCTACCAAATAAAATCATTGACCTTTGGGTGAAGGGTGGGTAATACATTCTAATTCTAATAACAATTCTAAGTAAGCCCTGCCCAGTTGCTTTAAAAAAAGGGATTGGAGAGGGAGAGAAAAATTTACAAACAATCCTTTGCTAGGTTCACTCAAAAGTAAACTCTACTGAATTCAATGGGGTTTACTCGCAGGTATGTGGGATTAGCACTGAAGCTTTACTCCCAGAAAAGTGTAATGGATTAAAATTCCATATGGGAAGGTTTTCAAAACAGGCTGTGAATTAGACAAAGTGCCCTCTTCAGTAGCCCAGTAAAATTTAGATTTGTTTGACTCCTTATAATTAGAAAAGTATAACATATTATACACTCAACTTCTGATGTGCAGACAAACAGGAAAAGGAAATTATTTTCAAGATTTGCAGTGGCTTCTAGTTCTTGCCTGGAGGTCAGCAAATCTCTTGTCAATCGCAATCCTGACTTCATTTATTGGCTAAAATCCTGAAAGGGCAGGGGTTAGAGCAGCTGACTTCTAACAGTTCTAACAGAAGTTGCAGGGGTGGTGGCTGACACTTTGGTTTATATCTTTTGAACCAGACCACCAGAAACCTATTTTTTTAAAAAAAATGAACGCTAAAAGTCCAGAGATTAAGGTAACTCACTTGGAGACCTGGAGAGGGTCCCCCAAAATCAAAGTCTCCAGGAAAAACCTGGAGACCTGGAAACCCTATTTCAGACAGATGTGCAGATCGGAACTTAGTTATTCACCAGCTTTTGCACTTATTTGAATGTTCTAACTGCATCTTTTGAAAGTATCATTTAAAAATACATTTAAAAATATGTTTGATACTTTGAAAGTAAAAGAAATAATATTTAAAGAAAGATAGACAGATATTTATTTGCATAAGCCACCAGCCATTGCCATTTGTGTAGAAGCATATATAAACACAACTAAGCAGGGAAAGAGAGCCAGGGTGGCGTAGTGGTCAGAGTGGTGGACTATGACCTGGGAGCCCAGGGTTTGAGTCCCCACACAGCCATGAAGCTCTCTGGGTGACCTTGGGCGAGTCACTGACTCTCAGCCTCAGAGGAAGGCAATGGTAAACCTCTGAATACCACTAACCATGAAAACCCTATTCATAGGGTGGCCCATAAGTCGGAATTGACTTGAAGGCAGTACATTTCAAGCAGGGGGGGAAATTAAATTAAAAATTATAGAAAGTAAGACTGAGAGAGCATTATTGTGGGCCTTATTTTAATGGCAGTCACTAGGAATTTAGCGGTCTCTGCTGTCACTAGCTTATATTGATGTGCAAGGAGAAAAGTCACATAATCATCTGAACAACTTGGTTGAGGAGATGATGATGATGATGACAAGGATGATAGGTTGACTAACTCTTTGCACAAATCTCTGTACAAAGAGGAAACAGCAATACTTGAAAAAACAATTCAACATTACCATGTCCACATGGACATACAAGATTTTGGAATGGAGTTCTCTTAAAATAACCCTGAAGTAGTGCTGAAGGCAGTGGATTTTCATTCAGAGGTTTTTGTTGTTGTTTTTAAATACAGATTAATGTGGAAGAATGAAATGGATTTATGAGTGAATGTATGCAAAAGTGGCAAAGGCTATAAACAGACTGAATTGTATGTTCCTACAAGTTAGTTACTTAGGTCCATATTGCATGTTACATTAAATGCTTGTATTTGCATTCTGTTTGCTTTTAAAACAGCAGTTTTGTAGAGTTGGGTTCACGGCTAAATTGCACACAGAGAGAGGACTCAACCATTCCCCCCCTATGCTGCAGACCTGAAGAAAATCATCCCCCAGAAGCTTTCATTTGCCTTGGGAGAGGAGCTGCCATTGGCGCCAAATAGAATCTTCCCTCACAGGGCACACAGCAGCTTGCAGGTGGTGATTTTCATTGAAACCACAGCTCAGGAAAAAATGTTAATCCACTACAGCAGCTATTTGAAAGAAAGAAAAATATCAGATATGTTGATTCATTTAATATAATGTGTAGTTTGGCCCTTAGCCACCAGTCTACATTACAGTAGGTACAATGGGCAAGCCAGCCTGCTCTCTACATTGGCCTAAGTTTTATTCTTGGAAGTAGTGAGTGCTGAGTAGAATATACAATGGCCTGATGGGGGATAAAAAAAACCAGTCTGCCTTAATTGCCATCAGAAAGAAGCCAGTAGATACAGACTAGGGTTGCCAGGTCCATGGCCTGAGACTGATCCTGTATCTTTAGGAGAAGAGAAAGTCAGTCAAGTGCAGGTGTTCTTGCAACTCTGTAATGGGAAAAGCCACAAGGTGAAATTCTCCCTTCTCCCTGCACAACTTTTAAAGATACAGAAGACCAGTGGGAAGCTGATGCTATGCACATCATCCCAGAAAGGACATGGCATGCAAAACAACAACCAACCCTCTTATCAGAGCATGCTCCCTCAACCCGTAAATCTCATTGGTCCTACAGATTGGATCAAATGCAACCTTAGATCCAAATTTAGTGTTGAAATTCAAGATTACCCAAATTCAGCCTAATTCCATGGTGGAGAGTCATGCCAAAAGACCAAGACACTTCCACATCCCCCTCAGTCATCGTCTGCATGTCCCAGCAGGCAGCAAAGCTCTAAGGCCACATAGGAACATCAGAATCTGCCTTATACAGAGCCAGACCATTGGTCCATCCAGCTCAGTATTGTCAACACTGCCTGGCAGTAGTTCTCCAGGGTTTCAGACAGAGGTTTTTCCCAGCCCTACTTGGAGTTAACAGAGATTGAACCTGCAATTATTTGCATTTCAAGTTTGTTCTGTACCACTGAGGGATGATCCATCTGGAAGGAAGCTCTCCTAGACCATTTAAGGGTGCAGATGTCAGCACTGCACGTCTCTGAGGTGGGATAATGAACAAACCCTGTAAGCATACCACAGTTCTCCTTCACCAACTTAATGGAAATTTAAATGGGCTTTGGTAACATGCTGCAGGGGACGAGAGTAATGGTTAACAATCCTTTCCTCCCAGTCCTCCTCTCACACACATGCCACTGGTAATCAAAGCATAAATGCAGCATATAGGACTTAAGATGATAAATGGCTGGGGAGACCATATCCTTCACCTACATATATTTTTCTTTGTCTTTCATAAACTTTATTTATGACCAGAAGACTAACTATAATTACATGAAGGAACAACTGAAGATGGAGTTTGGGCAAACATATACCTAATACACACAGAATGTCTAATACAAACGTACAAAACCACATCCAATTCTATATGAAATAAGTACACAGGAAAAGTCTGGTTATCTTGATGGCCGAGCAAGCTTTATTGGGAACAACTAATACAAGGAATCTCATTCCTTCAAATCTTATATGGCTCAGTACCATAGTACAAAGTGGCACAGATAAAAAGGAGCCACACTACTTAGTTTGTCTGGGGGTCAGGCAAAAGGAGAACTGCTAATAGGAGAACTAAAATATTGATAATTTCATAGCATATTCATCCACCATGCAGCATTTTTTCAATTTTTTTTGTTTTATGCTCATTTCTTTTACATCAAGTCGAACACAGCAAGGTCAAGGGAGCACAGAGCACCAAAACAGTTGACTGAACAGCAAGCCCAAAGCAATGCCCTGATCAATGTGAGGCAAAGGCAGAGGAGATGGAGTCTTACTTCCTTTTGCGTGGCTGGTGTAACATCTGAAAGAGAAAATGGAAACCAGGAGGAAGCAAAATGCCAGCGGTTACCCGAAGAGTCCAGTTCTAAACAGGCAGTTTGCACGTGCAGTTCCAATCCCAGTGCTCCATCCACAATGACATTTCTCAGCTATTCCTTTCCCACACATGGTCACATCCACACCATACATTTAAAGCACTATTATGCCAGTTAACAGACATGGTTTCTCCCAGACAATCCTACAAACTGTAGTTTGCCAAGGTTGCTAAGATTTGTTAGGAGACTCCTATTCACCTCAGAGAGCTTCAATTCTGAGAATGATTTAACAACCAATCCTTCTTCCCAGAGAACTTGTAGAGAGAACAGCAACTTGGGGGTTGCATTTTGAGTGGAAACCAGCCCAAGGGAACCCTTCTCCCACATTCTCAGCTCAAACATCCCAAAGATGCTTTCTATTATTTGTTTTTGTGCTTAAAACACACAAGTATGAAACCATCAGCAAAAAGAAGATACACACAATTGCATGTCTCTAAGTTTGTCCCTATCAGGCCAACTGAAGAAAGTGATATAATGGCCCCAAAACACTATCCTTCAATGCTTGCAAAGTGCCACAAAAAGTAGGTCCATATCCTTTTAACCAGTTTAATCTAAAATTAATTAAAGACTGAAAAACCAGCCATCTCCAGCTTTTAAAAAAAGGTGACATTATTTAAAGTTCTGTGAGCTACTTACTCTTGTGGCACCCCAAATCTGCAATTTCTCTAACAGGATTTCCAGTAGTTTTAGGAGGTCACAGGTGTCAAAAGACAATTCGATTGTCTAAGATACCTACATAATTCAGCAGTCATCTCTAAAGCTTTTCCTCCTTGCTTCATAACCAGTGGTACCAACAGAAGATGATGCACTTTAGTCAAATCACTGATACAGATAATTATTCTAGGCTATTGACATGAGCAGATAAACACAGACCAGCCAACAGACAAATTTGGATTTTGCTCTAAAATAACACTAGTGTGAGTTATTTTAAGCACAGCAATGGAGCTGAATTGATTCATTATATAGCCACAAGAATGGCTGTATACTATTGCCAGAATGGATTTTTTCACATTCTGCAATGTTAAATTGAAAATAACCCCATGCCATTCTGATGCTTCCCATAAGCTCATTTCAAAACAAAACCTTACAAAACTTATAGTCCTGAACTCAGGAATGCTTGCTTAACAACCCTCTAAGTTTTCATGGCGATACACACAACAGTCAGAGAGAATCGAGAGTTCAATGGGAAAAACAAGATTTTTTTTAAAAAAAGACCTCTTTTGGACTTTTTTCTGTCAGTGGTCTCATAATTTGTTGAAATTAATTAAAAATCAGCCATGTTCACATAGCACCTGTAATCCTATTACTGACCTTGCCCCATGCTCTAACCTTCATTATCTGCAGTTTAAAAGTTTTAAAAAAATACATGGCTGATTTTTAATTAATTTAAGAAATTTAGCATTAGAATCTATTATAGCATTGGGCATGCTCAGTAAGAACCAACTGTCAGTGTTCTAAAAGCCAGACTCACAGCTGCTTGGCTAATCAGGGGGCCACACCCACACCAGACTTTTATTTCACTGTAGATAATCATGGCTTCCCTCAAAGAATCCTGGGAAGTGTAGTTTGTCAAGGGTGCTCAGAGGTGTTAGGAGACTCCTATTCCCCCGACAAAGCTCCAGTGGCCAGTGGTTTAACACTCAGCCCCTCTTCTTCAGTATCATTGTTTTTCAGGGTTTCCCCACCTTTTTATTCTACAACAGGCACATTAGTCTTCCACCCCAATTTAAACCAAAGCTGTCCCTGGCTACATCTACACCAGACCTTTATTCCACTTTAAATAGCCATGGCATCCCCCAAAGTATCCTGGGAAATGTAGTTTGTGAAGGGTGTTGAGAGTTGCTAGGAGACACCCTATTTCCCTCATAGAGCTACAATCTCCAAAAGAGGGACTGACTGCTAAACCACTCTGGCCACTGGAGCTCTGTTGGGGAATAGGAGTCTTCTAACAGCTGTCAGCACTAGGGTTGCCAGGTCCATGGCATGAGACTGATCCTGTACCTTTAGGAGAAGAGAAAGTCAGCCAAATGCAGGTGTTCTTGCAACTCTGTAATGGGAAAAACTACAAGGTGGAATTCTCCCTTCCCCCTGCACAACTTTTAAAGATACAGAAGACGAGGCTGTAGACGAGGCTGTATTCTCTTCCCAGGAGTAAGCCTCACTGAATTCAAAAGGGCTTATTTCTGTGTAGACACACTGTAAAGAAGGAGACCAAGAAAAAGGACCAGTGACCGAAGGGTTCACGAGAAAAACAAAAACAAAACATGGTATCACCCATTTCTAAATATGAAAGTAGCAGAGAATGAGCATCTGCATTAAAAGCGAAGGAAAAATGGAAGTGAATAACAATGGGAAATAGCCATTTTTTCCGCACTTTTCAACTTGCTGTACCTGTGGCAATTTGTATCAGATTGCTTTGAAATTTGGTATATTTGTAGATCCCCATCAGTACAGCATTATGCCAAGTGTCATGTTACTAGCTCAGAGGGCCCCATTTTTACACGCTACAGACTTTAGAGGCT
Source organism: Rhineura floridana (assembly GCF_030035675.1). NCBI lineage: Eukaryota > Metazoa > Chordata > Lepidosauria > Squamata > Rhineuridae > Rhineura > Rhineura floridana. Next base: position 31,814,957 of record NC_084486.1, on the reverse strand, counting down.
TATAATAGTGGAAAGAACAGATAAAACAATAGATTACAAAAGATAGAGCATCTGGAAACTCAAGCAGTTCATATTGTATACACCTCTCAGCTACAGAAGTTGCCCCAAAATTCCAATATCCTGAAACAAAGCCTAAAAGAGAAAATACATATATTTGTGCCACCGTCCATTACTTGCAATGCAATTCCTATTAAATGCAATAATTTTCCAGGCTTACCATATAGCCACATTACCACATAACCAGGAAATTTCTGAACAGTTGCTGCAACTCCTTAAACAATGATTGACACTCAGGGTTCAGTACACACAAGATAGCCTAAGAACTCTCCATCCCCAAAGAAAACTAGGCACCTTCATCATCAAACTTGTGGATGGCTAGAAACTGGATAAAGGTGGTGTGCCAGAGAGGGGTGGAGCTTAGCAGCATTTCACCACCCTCCCTTGCACAACTGTTTACATACAAAGAATTGGAACTAGAGTTGGAAAAATCTGTCAATTTTTGTTCTCTCTGTTTCTCATTTTTTCCCATCTGAAATTCATTTCTCCATATTTCTGCAGCAGTGTGTGTGTGTTTAAAAAATCCTCATGCAAATTCTTCAGCATTTTAGTGTGAATTTCTCTTAACAAACACGTTTTTATATGCAGTTTTAGCTAACATTCACATCTTTGCAGGGAATTACTCCTAATGCAATGTATTTTTGTAGGTTATTTTCACCAATATATTCATTTTTATGCACACCTTCCTCTAATATATGCATTTTTTAAAACATCCATTTGTTGGAGAACAGCACAATGAAATTAAGATAAATGTGAATTTCACAGGAGGGCTGAATTTTGATTCTCATATGGTTTTGGAAAGTGCAAATTTGATAGATTCAGTTTTAAATGTGAACACAGTCTAAATGCCCAAACTGAGCTTGAAAGGACATAAATTCACCCCTTGGAACTGTCATCAATGATATGGATAAGAAGAAAAAAATAAAACTTTATAGAGAACTTACAGTATAAGACGTTATCACCACCACAAAGAACTGAAATGTTGCCAGGAAGGAGAGGAGAAGGCGGGCTTCATGGTGCATGAATGTGTAAGGATCACAAATAGCTGGTGTCAGGCCTGTGTGGTACCCTGTCATCCCAGACTTTAAAATAAAACTCATTTTTCTCCTTGACTACAAAGTACTTTGCTTGACATTCCTTACTATTAATGACTTCAAGTAAGACAAAGTTCTGTATTTAAACAGTGGATCATCCAGGCTTTCAAATGTACTGAAAAATCAAATGTCATTATTGATTTTCCTAAGTAGTAATAACTCACCAGTGGTAGCAGCAGAGGTGCTTTTTAAAACTCATTGGGTAATAGTATTTTATCTTTCTGGAACATTTTGTAAGGCAAAAATTAATGCACCTCTCTCTCTCCCGTTATATTTTTACCCTCCTGCACAACATGAGAATGAATGGTTTTGTTCCAAGAAAATTAGCTTGGAACTGTAATTTAGTAGAACATCCAGCTCCCACTCATTTCTCGAACAGTGGAGAACTGGCTAAAGCAAGCAAGAGTAGGTGGAAGATTCTGAAGTGGGAGGGAAAAAATGCTGCTAATTTGGAATATGTGATAAATGCTCAGATGGAGGGTGTCGATACCATATCTTGCAGTGCTTTGCTACTGCATTTCACATAATAATATTCCTTCTCTGAAATAATGATAAACAAAGAGCATGGCATATGAAAGAGAATTATTAGATTTCAGCCAAAGATTGGGGATATTATTCCTCTTGGGACACAGAACTGGTTCTCTTCTCATATAAGACCACTCTTCCTTGCCAATCTCTGAAACTCGCTCTTCATGATATTTTGTGTATAAGCCACTGAGTCACCACCATCTCTTCAATGGAATCTTTGAGCTAGAAGCACAACTGCGCACTTAACACCATATTTTGGCTGTCAGCGTCTGCATGTGAAACAGCAGCAGCTGTAAGTATCCTATGGAAGCAGATGTTAGGCAATTACATCCTAAAGATGTAATTCTCAAGCCAGCCACTCCAAAGCTGTCCTGGAAGAGTCTGGGTGGCTTTATGATCAACAGCTCTGTCATCATTACAGCTTAGCTCTCAGTAAATCTCCTTATGCTTATCATATAATGAAAATGCCAGGATGAGCTAATGGGGGAAGGAAGAGCAAACACCAGCATGGGAAGTACACAATAAGCCCATCCTAGCAACCATTCATCCTCTGGCCAAGGACAGCGGCCAGATTGCTTGTCTGGCACCATTGCTACTGCCATTTAGGCACCAGCCTAACACTGTCCTATTTTCCCAAGTTTTAAATAAATAACTATGGCTTTTATATCACCTTATGGTGTGCTGGTTTTATCCAGTACTGCTATTTCTTTCTTGTTTTAGTCTCTATTATGTAGTTATTTGTATGTACTCTGTGTAAGCAACCTTGTGGCTATTCTATCTAACTATGTAATATTTTCCTAAGCCATCAAGCCATCATGCAGTGTCACGTGGGGGCACCGCATGGCAGGGTGGCAAGACAACAAGCACGCTTAGGGTGTGAAGGAAGCAAGGATAGATGGTGGGGGGGTGACCGAGTGAACAGAGTGGCCAGGTGTTGGGCGAGTGAGGAGAATGGTGTCTGTGAGGCAGGTGCACAACTGAGGTGAGTGGTGAGGTGTGGAGTGAGCAGGTAAGCGGCCAGGAGGAAGTGGGGCAGTGGCAGGAGCAGCCTGGTTGGGATGCAGATAAATGTCCTAGGTTGGGAGACAGCCTAGGCTAGTTGTGCTGAGCTATGCAGTGCCACCTTTTGTCAAGGGGGAAACTGCACTGTGGGGCAGCAGTGGGGATACTGATGCAGAGCAGGAACAGGCAAAGAGAGTTAGCAGGCCCATGGCAGCTGGAAGCACTGGGAGGACTTGCAAGGGAAGTACCTGGAGGTTCCTGGGGGAGTGTTTGTGACTGCCTGAGGGGCGCATTTGTGAGCGTGTGTATTCTGCAGTCCGTGGGTGTGTGGGTGGGTGGGAGTACCTGGTATGTGTGTGTCCCTATGTCTGTTTGTGTTTGGGGGTGCCTGGAGTGAGTGTGTGTTTGGGGGTGCCTAGGGTGTGTGTGTGTTTTGGGGTGCCTGGGGTGAGTGTGTGTTTGGGGGTGCCTGGGGTGAGTGTGTGTTTGGGGGTGCCTGGGGTGAGTGTGTGTTTGGGGGTGCCTGGGGTGAGTGTGTGTTTGGGGGTGCCTGGGGTGAGTGTGTGTTTGGGAGTGGGGGTTGGCAAGCAAAGTGAGCAGAGGGGCAGATCCTGCCTAGTATAGGGCATACATTTCTTGGATGGAAGCCTCAAGGGCTTTTTGGAATATTCAAGTGGAATACTAAAAAAAATCCACAGACTGCCAACTGCCTCCTATCCTGGGAGGGGGGGGGGTATTACCTTAGGAAAGTTATGGACGGAGGCGGTGGCATTAGTTGTTTCCATGAACATAATACTTTTTTTTTTTTACCAAGAACCTGGAACTTCTCTCAGAATTCCTAGTATATTTCCTAGTATACTAACAGATACTTTGTGCATCTTTTGCCACTGAGGAGGAGGTCCTTTGGCACCTCATTGGAAGGAATTGGTGACTGGAACATTTCTCCCCCACTGTGGAATCTGGGTGTTCTGGATCCCAGGATCCTCAGGAGAAAAAGATAGTCTATGTGGTAGGGATGGGCGAGAAATTCAATTCAGTTCCCATTTCAAGCTGAATCTAACAAAGTTGCACTTTCCAAAACAATATGAGAACCTAGTTGTTTGTAGTGCTAAGCCACTGCCACCTCTACTACCATATTCCCCATCCCAAGATAATTCTTTCTTTTTCTTTTGCCTCAAGGAAGAAAAATGCAACAGTGGCTTGCACTCAAGGTGTGCAAGTGGAATTAAAGGGGAGGGCTGCTGACAGGAGGCTGTGTCTGTCTGACTGTTCCAAAGTATTCAAACTGTGGTGCTTACACAGATGAACTCCTATGCTTCTAGTTCTTATCTCACAGACAGATTTTCCCTCAGTTTTGAAAGTAATTTGCTGTAGCATGTGATGAAGGAGGGGACTCCTGCTTGGAAAAAAAAAGTCAAAATACACACTGGACTCTTGGAACTAGTTTCATTTTCTTGGGGGGAGGGTGATCTCAACCATCAGCTTTAGTAACAGCTTGATACTTACCATAATTGCTTCAGTATTCATGAGTTAAGATTTAAGTTTTATAAAAGCATCTCACAACATTGAATTTCAAAAGCAAAATTTGAATGCATCCTAAATTCAACATTTGGCATTAAAATTCTGAAATTTGAGCAGATTTCAAATTTGAGGGGAAGAGGAGAGAATGGTTTAGCTGTAGTTGAAGAAGCTGAGATAGGCTTAGAACTAAAAAAAATGGAGATGGCTTGACAGAAGTTGTCTCAGCTGTCCCAGCTATTGGCGGGGATGGATTTGTTTTTACCACCACCCTCTTCGGAGGAAGACAAGAGGTGGTTTGGTCCAGGGAGAGGGAAGCAAGGTGCATGGCCATAGTTGGCCAATCACGATTGGAGTCAAGCTATACTTAAAAGCTGGCTCTGAGCCCAATTCCTCCTCTTCGTAGTTTTGCTGCAGTTGGCACGAGGGGGAGTAGCAGTCCAGTGCTCCTGCTTCTGGGCTGACACCGAAGCTTTTGGCGACGAGTGAGGAAGCAGGGAGTGGGGGAGCGATCTGGCCTTTAGGCCTTTTGGCTGCATCTTCTCACACCCTGGCTTTAGTATCGAGGTGCACAGCACCAGGGCTTCATTGGCAGGTGCTTCCATGTGAGCCCTGCTGTTGGGCCTAGCGGCAGCAGTGTTCTTTGCAAGGGAACTCCAACCCCCCTTCCCTGTGGTTGGGCAGCCAGGAGCCAGTGGGGCGGGCCTAACAGCAGTCTGTGCTTGGCCCACTTCAGCCCTGGCTGCTGATTTCCCAGTTGTGTTGCAAAGTGGCCACCTGGCGTATGCACATCATGGCTTTTCTCAGGCCTAGCACCATCTTTGGATCCTCTGTTAGCTGGGTATTGTGGTGAGGGTGGGTAATGGCAGTTCTGGGGCAGCAAGGAAGCCTTCTCCCCCCCCCCATGTGTGATTGTTGTTTATTCAGTCCCCACCCTTAGTTGCTTAACCCCCCAGCTTAGCTGTAAGTGCTTTGGATTCCGTGCAGCTGGTGATTCTATTGGGAGGTGGAAGTAGGTCTGTTGGTCACTGCCCCTCCACGTTCGCCTCCGTCCTATATTTAGATGCCTTTCAATCACTACTATTGCAAGTGCTTGGTTAGCACTGTTGCTTTTGTTATTAGTGTATGATTCATAATTTTATTGTTACTGTATTAGTCCCTCCCTCTGGGAGTTGGGGTGGTTTAAGTAGCATTGGTAGTAGTATGCATACATAGTTTAGCTCTTGGTATTCCCAAGGGTTTGAAATTAGTCATGCCTCCAAAGAAGGCAAAACAAAAGAAAGGAGTGATGGTCATTAAACAAAGGACCAAATGCCCTCCTGCACCCGCCCTTTCGTTGAATGACGAGGAAGATGTGGGGGCACTTCAGGCCCTTGTAGCTAGAACTGAAGCATTGGAAAGGCAGCACCAGGCACCAGAGGTCCTGAGGCCGGATCCCAGTTCCAGGGCTTCAGCTAAGAAATCCACCATAATAGCATCCAAAACTAGCCTTATGCATGATCTTGTTGCTAGAGTTGCCATTTTGGAAGAGGGTGCTGCCAACAGACCCCAGGGGATTGTTGGAACTCAGCTATGCCTACAAGGACTGTGACAGAGGCACATTCTGTCCCAGACAGAGGTGTGCAGGTGACCCCAAAGGCTCCAGTCCTGAGTGGACAGCAGCTCCTTTCTTCCGCCATTGATCCAACAAGGCCTGCATTGGAGCCTTCAGCTTCAACAGTGTTGGCTTCTACATCCACTCTTCCTGGTGAGTCTTCTCCCCCTGTTACTACACTGGCTTATGCACCTGGGGCTCTGCCTCCCCCAACTGGGGCACACCAGTGCTGTGGCCCCTCCGACACTAGGTGCTGCAGCCCAGAACATGGCCTACATGGGTGGGGGTCTTGTCTCTACACAGCCTCAGCTCCCTTGGCCATCTGTAGCTGTAGCTCCATGGCAACTGCCATCGGCTCCATTGGCACAACAATTCACTTCTTTGCCCTTCCCTACAGGCATATATCCACAGGACAACCACCTGCTGCAGGCATGTGGGAGAAGATATGGCGGGGAGAATATATTGATATTTTCTCACTCCTCTTCTGAGAACTAGAAGTGAAGCCTAAGGAGGGCGATGAGGCGAAGGACAAGGAAGAAACCAAGAAGAGGAAGGTTGATCGCAATTGGCTCAATGCGTATACTGTGTATATGGGGGTAATGACTCAGGCTTACCTGTCCAGGGCTTTGTCCATGATAAAGTACCAGGACATAATACTTAGGACCTTCCATGACTTCTCAGGACCGCGTGGTTGTGGTACGATGAGAATTTCAGGCAATGGGCAGCACTTGACCCCATCATGCACTGGGACATCAAGCACCAGGGTCTGTGGTTATGCTGCATGACCCCTCCCAGGACTGCTGTTGGTGATCGGGTGGACAGTGGATATCTTTTGGTGTAGGCGCAAACATCAGTTCCCAGCTCAGGCCAGGGGCCACAGTAGATTCAATCCCAGCAGGTCTGCTGGGCCTTCAACAGCTCAGGCTGCTGCATCTGCCAACCTTGCTGATTTAAGCATGCCTGCAGCATCTGTGGTGCAGCCCATCCCAGTGTTTCCTGAGGGAGGGCTCAGCAGGCAAATCAGCCAGGTGGAGACCAGTCCCAACCCAAACACGGCTCAGGAGGTGGAGGAGGTCTGATGCAAAGCTAATAGCCCCATAAAATTGGTTCCCCTGGCATGGCTGCTTGAACTTTACCCTGAGCATGACGCAGCTGTATTCCTATGGTCAGGGTTTGCCAAGAGATTTAGGATCCCTTATGCTGGACCCAGGGTATCTGTTTCTTCCCCAAACCAGGTCTCGATGAGGGATTTGGCCACGGTGGTCTTGGCCAAGTTAGCCAAGTAAATAGTTGCGGACTGGATTTCCAACCCTTATTCCAGGCCTCCTCTTCCTGAGCTGTGGGTTTTTCCCCTGGGTGTAGTCCCTAAGAAGCAGCCACAGGAATATTGCCTTATCTATAAGCTATCCTTCCCCAAAGGGGGGTTGGTTAATGATGGCATCCCACAAGAAAGGGCTTCCATGAGATAGACATATTTTGATGAGGCAGTTAGGGTAGTTTGGCATGGTGGGTGTGGTCAATGTGCAAACTTCCAGATTGATTTGGTGATGCGACTGGTTAGGGCATTCGTCTTTAATATTTTATTTGTGGCCAGGCATGTTCTGGGCCTCCAGAAGGACATTGATGATGCCCTCTCTCATTTCCAGATGGAGCATTTCAGGGTGTTGGCCTCAGGAGCATCCCTCAACCCTGTACAGATAATAATAATAATAATAAACAACTTTATTTCTACCCCGCCCTTTTTCCAATAGGACTCAGAGTGGCTTACAACTAAAAACAACACCATTAAAACATACAGAGTATATTATTAAAAAAGAATTAAACTATGAGAAAAATTTAAACCATAAAATATAGGTTAAAAACAACGGACAATTTAAAATAATAAAATCATATAATGTAATCACCAAACCTATGACACTTAATCCTGGTTGTTCTCTATCCCAAATGCCCGTTGAAATAAAACAGTCTTTACTTGTCGCCGGAAAGACAGCAAGGAGGGAGCTGATCACACCTCACTCGGAAGGGAGTTCCACAGCCTAGGGGCGGCCACCGAAAAGGCCCTATCTCGTGTCCGTGTCATATGTGCTTGCGAAGGTGTGGGGAACACAAGAAGGGCCTCACCTGAAGATCTCAAATCCCGGACAGGTTCATGTAGGGAGATACGATCTGTCAAATGCCACAACATCTTTGGAGCCTTGGGAGCTAGAGGGGTGAGTGGCCATCAAATCAGAGCCTAACACTAGGAGGGCATACTGGTTCAGCTGCTCAGAATTCCAGCATTTTGGGGTTTCCCATTGCCAGCCACAGGAGTGGCCCATCCCGGCGGGTCACCTCATGCACTTTGTGGTGTCTCTTAGCGCTGCAGGCAAAGCAGTGAGCACCATTGCTGGTCACTTGTCCGCATTAGGCTTCATTTCCAAGGCAGAAATGACTATACCTTTGATTTCAGGATCAGGAAGATGCTCAAAGGATGAACACGCACCAGCCTCAGCAGTGCCCAATAAGCATAGGCCACTCACACCCGATGGGCTTCTCCAGCTGTTGCCCATATTTCGCACGCTGTACTCACTGGTGTATGAAGTGATGTTGTTCTCAGCAGCAGCTCTCACAGCATTTTATGGGGCTTTGTGCCCCAGTGAGTTGTTAGCCAGCTCCAAATACGATGTGTCCCACAGTGCCCCGGGTATAGGGGATTGTGTGATGTTGGAGTCTTTGGTCAAGTTGTTCCTGAAAAGATCTAAAACTTACCAAAAGAGCAAAGGGAATCTGATTGTGTTGGGTTTGTGCCCTTTGGTTGAGTTATGCCTGGTAGCAGCTTTGCGATCCTATCTGACTTCCAGGCCAGTGGAGCCAGGTTATTTACTTGTCTACTACGATGGGTCCGCGTTGAGTATGTACCAGTTTTGGTCCATGTTACAGAAGGCCTTGTTGACTTGGAGAGCCACAGCCTATGGCTACTAACATGCCCAGGGGTTGAGGGGGACGTTCCCCCAGAGTCAAAGTTAAGTTCACCTGCCCGGACAGTTGGAATCTGGCTTAATTTGGTTAACTCAGTGGATTTGGGCTGCAGGTTCTCCGAAAATTTGTTATATTTTAATAAATACAACATGAATCCATGTTTGTGTCGTTAGTATTCCTTGGGTGTGGGGGCAAACCACAAAATGTTAAACACTATGGGGAACCATTAAGGAACTACAAAAACAGCTGTTTGGATCTTAGGCATTACTAATCATATTATCAAGACCAAATGACTAATTTCAGAGTTGACTATAAAATTCATGACACAAGGCTCTTCACTCAGTTCAGTTCTCCTATTTGTCCTGGAAAATGAAAAGCTTCAAATGGAGAAAGCTTTTAAAGGAACATATTTTCCTTTTTTAAGTTTGCCTCCAGACACTGCAGGAATCAACTACAATGCTATATTATTATCAAAGTCCCATTACAGAAAATGAAAAACTGTATGTTATTTCTACCGCTGTCTGTATCATTATTTCTTTTGCGGTATTTCAGATGTGCCTCAATTAACTAAGGTGTGCTCGAAGAATAAAGCAAAGGAAACCAAGCCTCTGATACCAAACTTTGTTTCTGGCACTGATCCTTTTCTAGGTGCACTGGGATCACTTTCTCAACTTGTTTCAAGTCACAAAACCTTTAAGGACCTAAACTATTCTCCCCCAAAATTTGTATGTCTACTATTCTCCTAGGGTTTTGCAGAGACAAGATTCAGCTGTGTCAAGCCTCTGACAAGTCCCAGGTGCAGCCATTCTCTGGCATTTCATTTTGGAAGGGGCACTGCAGACAAACCACAAAATGGGGAGGATGACAATGTCAAATGATTTGTACTATTTCAGAGGAATCAAGGGAACCTATCATAATGGTGGAGGGTTTCTCTCCTTTTTTTAAAAGAAGGGCTTTCTATGGCAATGGGGGCTTCTTATTTTTTGCAGGTTTCAAAAGCTGCCATGCTCTGTGGCTGGCAGCTTTAGCAAGGCTCTAGCCACCACCATCTTTTCCATTCTAGAGTTCCTCTGCAAACGCCACTACCATGCATCTAGACCCTCTCTGGAAAGGATAACTCTAGTATTGTTGCCATGACATCGAAGCTGCCAAACAAAGAGAAGAAGCTCCCTGCCATGACTGTAAGCCCTCAACCTTCAAAAGCGTTTCTGGGTTTGGACCTCACCAAATGGTTGCCCCCAATTTGTCACCTGTGAACAGGGTATCAAACTGAAAATGTATGTTTCAGGCTACACCTGGAAATACCCATTAACACCTAATTGCTGACGTTTGCCAGATGCAAATTTGGCTTTACACTACAGCAGAATTTGCCACGCCAAAAAGACTAGTTTAAGCCTTTTCGTCATTGACCCTATTGAGATGCTTACAATTTTTATTTGTTCTTTGTACTTCACAGGGAAATACAAAACTGGGCCTCATGCTATACAGCTACACAACAGTACAAAGAACAAAAAGCAGAATTCAGTTGGGTGCATACACAACTGTTTGTGTTAGGATGAATGATTGTAGAACATTAGGACCTTTTCCTGTTTACACTAGAAAGGAGGAGTATAGGTGGGGGTTCCCTTGCCATGCTCTGGTAGATGTGACAATCTTAGCACTCCAGAGGGGACAGGGATTGTCTCTGTGGTTGCATTGCAATTCAGAGTCACTTCCTACCCCCCTCTTCACCTCCACATTTGGGAGGGGATGCTTCAGTCCTGTGCTTCCAAGGTGCCTGGAGAACCTCAGCAATGCAATGCCCTCCTCTCTAGAGCTGAAGAGGAGTACACCAAAACAGTCCCAACCCGTCTTTCCAGAGCCAGAGAGGAAGGCTGGGTTTGTCATTACAGTGTTTCACATCTGAAGTTTTCTATTATGGAAAGGGAGTACTGCAATAAGTCCCAGTGAACCTCTCTAGAGATAGAAAAGAAAGCTATGGCTGATTGTTTCAGTACTCTACTTCTGAGACATTACAAATGTCACAGAAATGAAGCACTGAAACATGCCCCAGCTCTTCTCTGTAGCTTGGAGCATTAGTGGGATATGAGCACCATCCCCACAATTGCACTGGGCTTTCTAGGCCCTACAATGATTTCTGAAGCACAGCACAACAGCAGGGGTGATTCCTTCACCCCATTCAAGCTCTAGGGTTGTCCCTAATCTTGCATTTTGGAGTTGTGGGATGAATCCCTGCCTCTTGAAGAAGAGCAGGGTGTTGATGACCACAGATTTGGTCTGTCTGTCAAGGCCAGCTAAAGTCTGTAGACTCCAGGGTGTACAGCCCTTAATCTATGTCATGGCTCACAAAGGTACAAGTTCTTCACCACTTGCTGAATTCAAAATATGTATTAAAAGCAACTACTAACCAGGGCTTCAGTGGTTAGGGATGCTTGAGGAATTTGATCTTTTACAAATTCCAACATGAAATGGCTGGATCCATGCTTTCCAGGCAAGTATGCAGCATGGGATTTAGTTATCCACTAGATTTCACACTTCCTTCAATGTTTTGATGCTGTTCACAGCTCAAAAATGTATTAAACATCTTAAAACATGTTTTGAGACAAATGCATTTAGAAATTTGTATTTGTCAGATACAATATGTGTAGATATGCATATGTAAATTCATATTTAAAATGTAAGTCTTCAAGTGGATTTCAATTTTTAAACGGAAGATTAATGCAGAAATGGGATGAAACCGCCTTTGGGGCATACACATTCAAAATGGCACAGATCAGAAATAGACTGATTCACCCATCCGTAGTAATGGTTGCGTGGAGCAAGGAAAGGTCCCGATTCCTTCCTGTCACCCAGCAGTCTGATTTTATTTCTTAGGGGTTCCCAAACTGTGGTCCACATGTCTATAAAAATACAATTAAAAATCGTACAGCACTTAACACAGAGCATTATTATTGTTACAATAGGCAGAACACGCATTAAGTGGTCCGCCAAGGCCTTCAGCAAGTTTCAAGTGGTCAATGGAGGGAAAGATTTGGGGACCACTGCCTGACATGAATAGGAACACCACAGTAGAAAATATCTTCAGTGGAACAATAAACAAAATGGCATTCATGCATTTGCTTTTTCAAAACGATTGCTTTAGAGACATAGTTGCACACCAAAGAGAGAGAGATCATTGCTTACCTCTGGTGGTATTCCAGCTGGTATGCCTTTTACAAATATTGCCATTAACTGGATAAAATTTGTAATGGCTCAGAAGTGGAGTGTGAGACAGCTGACTGACAAAACTAATTAAACAGTAGAAAGAAATCTTTGAGAACAAAGTAACACCTGCCACAGAGAGACAAACACAAGCCAAGAATCTATTTATATTTTCTAAGCAGCTCACTCCTAAAAAAACAGTAATACCCAAATGTCGTGTGCAAATCAAAGGAACTTTTCTCATACTCAACAGCATTCTTATAAAGCAGCAATGAAGATTTAATGCAATGTTTGGCCTCTACAGTTTATAGATACTTCTCCCTTTAGGGTTTATATACTGATCACAGAAGAGAAGGTCACACTAACAGTTGGCATTATACAAAATTGTATGCAAACACAGGCCAGTAAAAGAGGGCTACCTTTAAGATTTTCTGGTTCCAGTACAAAGTATAAGGATAGAGATCTCTGCTGCACTCATAAAGAAGACACAAATTTACACAACACTCACATACATTTTTGTCTTATGCAAAGTTATGCCCTCTTTTGCAGGTGAGGGGCCCAAAAGTCAATCAATGGCCAGACACAAGTAATTAGTAATAAGATGCCTGAAAGACAAAACATAAATAGGTGAAGCTTCCCCATAATTGTATATCCATCCTAAAAAAAGGCTTGCCCTGTTTAATTTCTGTCTGCCACTCCACTATTTAAGGTACAAGAGGCCTGCTGTCCCCCAATGTCAATCCTGAACCATGCAAAGAACTCAAGTGAAAAGTAAAAGAATAATATATTAGAGGTAAAAAGAACACCAACCAAACCTTTGGGCAACTTGATAATGTATTTTTAAATAAAAAAAATTAAATGAACATCTGTAACTGTATAACATTCGCAGGCAAAAAGAAGTGCCGAGAGACTAGAAATAAAAACACACACGAAGCCAGGAAAATAAGCATCACCCCACGCTCCATACTTTGATTACTATAATTCCACCCCTGATATTTTACCAGAAAGACAAACACAAACTGGTTTGCCAACCTTCATAAACAGCAGCAAAAATACCCGGAGCATGTGCAGTTTCACATTTTACTTAACTCAGAATTTTTGTTCATTTAGTGCCTTGGGCCAGCCACTAACTCTCAGCCTAACCTACCTCACATATAGGGTTGCCAGGTTCTTGGCCTGAGACTGATCCTGTATCTTTAGGAGAAGAGAAAGTCAGCCAAGTGCAGGTGTTCTTGCAACTCTGTAATGGGAAAAACTACAAAGTGGAATTCTCCCTTCCCCCTCCACAACTTTTAAAGATACAGCAGATGTCTTGGTTGCCAGGCCCAGCCTCCAAGAGGTCTTCTTGGAGGTCTTATATGCAATTCAATATAAACAAGTGTAAAATTATGCATATTGGAGCAAAAAATCTGAATTTCACATATACGCTCATGGGGTCTGAACTGGCGGTGACCGACCAGGAGAGAGACCTCGGGGTTGTAGTGGACAGCACGATGAAAATGTCGACCCAGTGTGCGGCAGCTGTGAAAAAGGCAAATTCCATGCTAGCGATAATTAGGAAAGGTATTGAAAATAAAACAGCCGATATCATAATGCCATTGTATAAATCTATGGTGCGGCCGCATTTGGAATACTGTGTACAGTTCTGGTCGCCTCATCTCAAAAAGGATATTATAGAGTTGGAAAAGGTTCAGAAGAGGGCAACCAGAATGATCAAGGGGATGGAGCGACTCCCTTACGAGGAAAGGTTGCAGCATTTGGGGCTTTTTAGTTTAGAGAAAAGGCGGGTCAGAGGAGACATGATAGAAGTGTATAAAATTATGCATGGCATTGAGAAAGTGGATAGAGAAAAGTTCTTCTCCCTCTCTCATAATACTAGAACTCGTGGACATTCAAAGAAGCTGAATGTTGGAAGATTCAGGACAGACAAAAGGAAGTACTTCTTTACTCAGCGCATAGTTAAACTATGGAATTTGCTCCCACAAGATGCAGTAATGGCCACCAGCTTGGATGGCTTTAAAAGAAGATTAGACAAATTCATGGAGGACAGGGCTATCAATGGCTACTAGCCATGATGGCTGTGCTCTGCCACCCTAGTCAGAGGCAGCATGCTTCTGAAAACCAGTTGCCGGAAGCCTCAGGAGGGGAGAGTGTTCTTGCACTCGGGTCCTGCTTGCGGGCTTCCCCCAGGCACCTGGTTGGCCACTGTGAGAACAGGATGCTGGACTAGATGGGCCACTGGCCTGATCCAGCAGGCTCTTCTTATGTTCTTATGTTCTTATGTTCTGTATCTTTAAAGGTTGTGCAGGGGGAAGGGAGAATTCCACCTTGTGGTTTTTCCCATTACAGTGTTGCAAGAACACCTGCACTTGACTGACTTTCTCTTCTCCTAAAGATACAGGATCCATCTCAGGCCCTGAACCTGGCAACCCTAATTTATATACCAGTAGCAACACCTTGAACTTGGCCCAGTAACAAACTGGCAACCAGTGCAGATCTCTAAGCAGAGGCATTATATGATGAGAGGATCTCACTCCTATCAGCAATCTGGCTTCAATATTCTGTATTAATTGCAGTTTCTAGGTCAAGTGCAATGGAAGCCCCACATACAGTACATTGCAGCAGTCCAGTCTTTAAGTCTGCAATGCCTGATCTTCAGTGGCCGAGATCTCCTAGTCCAGGAATGGTCATAGTTGGCTCACCAGGTGCAGCTGATAAAAGGCACTTCTAGCCTCTGAGACTACCTGGGCCTCCAGTGACAGAGCTGGATCCCGAAGCATACCCAGCCTGTGTACGTGCACCTTCAGGGGGAGTGCAACTCTGTACAGGGTAGGCAATTAACCAATTTCTCAGACATGGGAACCACTCAACCACAGTGCCTCCATCTCACCAGGATTTCAGTTCAGCCTATTTTCTTCATTCATCCCAGGGCCCTGGTCCAGGGCCTGCACTGCCTCTCCTGATTTGAATGTTATGGAGAAAGAGTCCATGCCCCGAAACTCCTAATGATCACCCCCAGCAGCTTCATATAGATATTGAATTGCATTGGGCATAAGATGGTACCCCAACACATCCCATAGGACAACTGCCAGGGGGCTGAAAAACAATCACCCAATGCTACTCTCTGGATTTGGTCCTGTAGGTAGGACTAGAACCACCGTGTCATGATGCCCTTAATTTCCTTTTGTCAGACCCAGTCCAGGAGGATAGCATGGTCAATGGTATCAAAAGCCACAGAGACTGAGAAGCAGGAGCAAGACCTTACTCCCCTTGTTCTGCTGTCTGTAGAGGTCATCCATCACAGCAGCCAAGGCCAACTCAGTCCCATGGAAAGGCCTGAACCCAGATTAGAACGGATCCAGATAATCCATGCCATCCAAGAATACGTCCAACTGCCTCACCACTAGTGTCTCCACCAGCCTCCCCAAGAAGAGGGTATCTGCGACTGGTTGATAGTTATTCCAGTCCAAGGGATCCAGGGCCGGCTTCTTAAGAAATGGCCTCACCACTGCCTTTTTCAAGGCCATAGGGATCACCCCCTCACACAGTAAAGCATTAACCACTCTCTGGATCCAACCAGGCAACCCCCTCTGCTAGATTTAATAAGCCAGGAGGGACAGAGTTCAAGAGAAATATATCAGAAATATAAACAGTTACATATATTAGATATACATATATATTAAATAAACCAATGAAAGTAATTTGTATGAATATTCTCCTGATACACTTGATTCCAGAAAACAATAAAAATTGCCCAGTTTTCTATATATTTATTTGTCAATTTTTCCTCTTAAATAATATGTTACTTTTTTCAAATTGATTGTATCCCAGATTCTGTTAAACCACTCAAGAATTGATGGTACTTTATGTTGCTTCCATTGTTCAGCAATTTCAATTTTTGCAAGTGTTAATACTGTCGCAATCATTTCTAAATCTGTTTCCATAACTATGTTTTTTCAAATAATTTAATAAAATTATATATGGCTCAAAAGGTAATCTATAGCCAGGTAATCATATATATATATTAGTATATTTTCCTTAATTATTATTATTATTTTATTATTATTATTTATTAAATTTATATACCGCCCGACTAGCAATAGCTCTCTGGGTGGTGAACATAAAATAGCATAAAAATACAATGAATAACAAAATAATACTAAAATACAATCAACAATCCAATACAATAAACATTTTTAAAATTAAATCAGTGTAACTTAAAATGCTTCAGAGAATAGGAAGGTTTTGACCTGGCGCCGGAAGGAGAGCAGAGTCGGCGCCAGGCGTACTTCCTCAGGGAGACTGTTCCATAGTTCGGGGGCCACCACTGAGAAGGCCCTAGATCTTGTCATCACCCTCCGGGCCTCCCTGTGAGTTGGAACCCGGAGGAGGGCCTTCGTAGCAGAACGTAGTGCACGGGCCGGTTCATATCGGAAGAGGCGTTCCACAAGGTATCGTGGTCCCGCACCGTATAAGGCTTTATAGGTTAATACCAACACTTTGAATCTAGCCCGGAAACATATTGGCAACCAGTGCAAGCTGGCCAGAACAGGTGTTATATGCTCGGACCGCTTGGTCCTTGTCAGCAATCTGGCCGCCGCATTTTGCACTAGTTGTAGCTTCCGAACTGTCTTCAAAGGTAGCCCTACGTAAAGCGCATTACAGTAATCCAAACGTGAGGTTACCAGAGCATGTACCACTGATGTAAGGTCCTCTTTACTCAAATAGGGACGTAGCTGGGCTACCAACCGAAGTTGGTAAAACGCATTCCTAACCACCGAGGCTACTTGAGACTCAAGTGAGAGGGAAGAGTCTAAAAAGACTCCCAGACTACGAACCCGGTCCTTTAGGGGGAGTGTAACCCCGTCCAGGACAGGGTATATATCCACCATCCGATCAGAGAACCCATCCACCAACAGCATCTCAGTCTTGTCTGGATTGAGCTTCAGTTTGTTAACTCTCATCCAGTCCATTGTCGAGGCCAGGCAACGGTTCAGCAAATCGACAGCCTCACCTGAAGAAGATGAAAAGGAGAAGTAGAGCTGCGTGTCATCAGCATACTGATGACAACGCACTCCAAAACTCCTGATGACCTCTCCCAACGGCTTCATGTAGATATTAAAAAGCAGGGGGGACAAAACTGACCCCTGCGGGACCCCATATTGGAGAGCCCGCTGTGTCGAGCAATGTTCCCCAAGCACTACCTTCTGGAGACGACCCGCCAAGTAGGAGCGGAACCACTGCCAAGCAGTACCTCCAACTCCCAACTCCGCGAGCCTCTCCAGAAGGATACCATGGTCGATGGTATCAAAAGCCGCTGAGAGATCAAGGAGAATCAACAGAGTTACACTCCCTCTGTCTCTTTCCCGACATAGGTCATCGTACAGGGCGACCAAGGCTGTCTCAGTGCCAAAACCGGGCCTAAAACCCGATTGAAATGGATCTAGATAATCAGTTTCATCCAATAGCGCCTGGAGCTGGCCAGCAACCACCCGTTCCAAGACCTTGCCCAGGAATGGAACATTCGCCACTGGCCTGTAGCTGTTAAAATTGTCTGGGTCCAAGGAAGGCTTTTTCAGGAGTGGTCTCACCACTGCCTCTTTCAGACAGCCCGGGACCACTCCCTCTCGTAAAGAGGCATTTATCACTTCCTTGGCCCAGCTACCTGTTCCATTCCTACTAGTTTTTATCAGCCAGGAGGGGCAAGGATCCAGTACCGAAGTGGTTGCACGTACCTGTCCAAGCACCTTGTCCACGTCCTCGAGTTGAACCAACTGAAGCTCATCCAACAAAACAGGACAAGACTGTGCTCCGGACATCTCACTAGGATCTACTGCTATAACTTGAGAGTCTAGGTCCTGGCGGATACATGAGATCTTATTCTGGAAGTGATGGGCAAACTGATTACAGCGGGCCTCCAATGATTCCACCGTGTCCGGAGGGTTTGAATGGAGAAGCCCCCGGACAACTCGAAAGAGCTCCGCTGGTCGGCAAAGAGATGATTTAATAGTGGCAGCAAAATGATGTTTTTTAGCTGCCTTCACTGCTCCTACATAGAGCTTAGTCGAAGCACTAACCAGCGCATAATTGTATCCGTCGGGAGTTCGTCTCCATTTCCGCTCAAGCCTCCTCCTATCTTGCTTCATCGCTCTCAGCTCCGGAGTATACCATGGAGCTGTATGAGCTCTACACAGGAGAGGGCGTGCAGGAGCGATCGTGTTTACAGCCCGGGTCATCTCCGTATTCCACAGAGCGACCAGGGCTTCAGCAGGAGCGCCAGTCCTATCAGCCGGAAAATCCCCCAGAGCCCTTTGAAAACCTTCAGGATCCATTAGTCTCTGGGGGCGGACCATTTTAATAGGTCCCCCACCCTTGCAGAGGGAAGAGGTTACTGAAAGTCTAAACTTCAGCAAGCAGTGGTCTGTCCATGACAAAGGGAGTGTTGTAAAACTCCCCACATCCAGATCACTTTCCCCATGCTCAGTAGCAAAAACAAGGTCTAGAGTGTGCCCCGATACATGTGTTGGACCACTAACATATTGAGACAGCCCCATGGCTGTCATGGAAGCTATGAAGTCCTGAGCCGCGCCAGACAAAGTGGTCTCGGCATGAATGTTGAAATCCCCCAGTACTATTAGTCTGGGGGACCTCAACAATATATCTGAGACCACTTCCGCCAGCTCAGTTAGGGAAGCCATTGGGCAGCAAGGTGGGCGGTACACCAAAAGGATTCCCAGCCTGTCCCTCTGGCCCAACACAAGGTGCAAACACTCCAGGCCAGTAACTGAATGAACATGGTGCTTGGTGAGTGAGATGGAACTCTTATAGACGACAGCAACCCCACCTCCCCGACCCTCAGATCTACCATGATGCTGAACCAAGTACCCCGGTGGGCAGAGCTGAGAGAGACCAACTCCTCCCTGCTCACCCACCCAGGTCTCGGTTATACATGCCAGATCGGCTGCCTCATCCACAATCAAATCGTGGACGAGGGAGGTTTTATTATATACCGATCTGGCATTTAATAACAGCAACTGGAGATCTGAGAGTTGGCTGATAGGACTACCAACGACCTTGCGGGTGTGGGAAGGACTGGAACAAGGCACAGCCACAACATGTCTGGACCGCGTTCCCCTTACCTGGCACGTCCTTCTCACAGCGCCATACCTTCCTTTGCCCGTCACTACGGTAATTGGGGGCCCCTCAAGTCTCCCCGCCTGATGGATAAAACTCTCTCCGAAGCACATAATACAACTAAAATATACAACAATTAAACGTATAAAAACAGCTATATATACAGCCATATATACAGCATATAAACATACACACTCACTTAGACATACATTCATATAATCAGGCACCCATTCATCTCAAATTGCATCAATTTTTTGCATTAATATTTTTGTATTTTAAATATTGCAAAACTATGAAACAATCAGCTTTATTATGATTGCATCTCTGGCATATCAGTATTTGTTTGATATATTTTAGAAATTCTATATGATGTAAGATACCTGATAATGTATGTTGCTTTTGAATTACATACTTTGGTACTGTTTGTCACATACATTTTGGACTTTTGATCAGGTTATATGCATCACTTACCTGATAATTTTCCTGGCTGTGTTCACTTGGCTTCTTATTGTTGCTTAGTATTCTTTGATTCTTTTAGGGTGTTGTCAATGTATAAATTTTAAAAAGGGTTCTTTTTCTTGTTGAGAAGACAAGCCCTAGAGAGAGACCAGAATATACCAAGCATCCTTAGGGATCCAGTCTAAAAGTAGCACAAAAGCATATTTATGGGGGGGTGGGGGCTTCCCAGATCTTTATTTTTTTTCTGCCATGCCAATCTGATAAGCATTTTTGTCCTGATTTTTTAAGTGTGAGTATAAGATTTCTTATTATGCATGCATAATAAATATTTTATTTCCCCAAATTGGAAGAAAAGCAGTGACTATAAGTAATGAGGAGCAGAAATGAAGTAAAGCACAGCTATAATTCACAACAGGCTATCCAGATAGCAGATACTGAAAGGACAACATCTGTTGCCATGTAATTTGGCATTGTGACATCAGCAGGCAGTAGACCAATCCCCTTCATCTGTATTTGCCCCTGTTTGTTCACACTAAGAAACAGCCATGATGCAGATTTCAAACATTTCCATTGTTTGGTGGACATCTCACAAGTAATCTCTTGGGTTCAATTTGCACTCCTAACAATGTCTGCAAACTCATGTAAACATACAGTATAGAGTTGTATCCAAAGTAGTGTTAAGACAGTTCCATCACCTCAGTAATTTCCACTCACTCAACAGGACTTTTCCCCTTCCCCTCTCCCCACACACCCTCTAAATCTGTTCTAGGGGTTCCCCCAATCCTCCAGGGCAGATTTGTGCAGGGCAGATTTGTGGAGGGCATGGGGTGCATGCAGGGGGAGGACGGGGGAGTCCCATTGTGTAAGTGGAAATTGTTGCACTGATGGGATGCGTTGGTTGGATACTACTTATAGCATACACTCCATGCTATATTCATCATAAAATATCTTTAAACAGAATCGAACAGAATGAGAACATGGAAATAGTGCAGTACTAATAAAGAACTTGGGAGTGTTATGGGTAATGCAGTGCCCAAAAACCAACCAGCTATTTAAAACAAGAGCTGCAGTTTCCAACATGAAAAAAAAAAATTTTGAAGAAGCATTAAAGATTGGCTGAAAAATTCAGCCACTTCAGAGGAACGGTTTTCCGAGTAAAGAAGGAAAAATCAACTTAAGCATCACAAAAATTCTCCAGAGCCCTAATTGTTGCTCATTTGGATTTCTTCAGGATCTGGCAGGCTGAAAAAAAATGCCAGACTACTGTGGATACAACTCACCTTCCATGAAAATCAGTGGGAAACCTCTCATATTTACAATTCACAATTCTAATTGGGTTTGTAAGAGAAGCTGGCTTCTGTGGACACAACTTTGTTAAATTAATCCATGATACCTCAAAATACACAGTTGTTTCCTACACTCTAGGCTACAATCACAACAATAACTTGTTCTTTCTTTGTAGAACTGACAGGAGAAAAATGGGACATTTAAATCCTTTTGATTGTTGCTAACATGCAGGATATTAAACACACACAGAGAGAGATTGTGCATATGTATAATGCACCAGAAAGAACCTGTTGAACATCTATTAATTAAGGATGCATTTTATAGCTTGATATTTAACTGCTCAACAAAATGTTTGATTGTCCTATAAAATACCACATTATAAGGGAGCATTCAGATTATAGCACCATGATGCTGTAGCTGTAATGGGAAAAATATTGCTCATGAAATGGCTACAAGGAATCTTAGAGACCATCAAATTATCTCCAAACTTGTGATGCTAATGCTGAAAACATACTAGCCTATAGGGCAGCCTTTCCCAACCAGTGTGCCTCCAGATGTTGTGGGACCACAACTCCCATCAGCCTCAGCCAGCATTGCCAATGGTCAGGAAAGATGGGAGTTGTGGTCCAACAACATCTGGAGGCACACTGGTTGGGAAAGGCTGCTATAGGGGTTGTGGACAGAATGTTGGATGGGTCAGGGAGATATAGGTTCACCTCCAACCTTAGTCATAAAGCCCACAGGGTGATTTCTATCACTCAGTTTTCCTGGTCCAAACCACATTTTGTAGAAAGGTACAAGGACATAGTTGACCCATGTCTCCTCACCACCACATATCCCAAAAGATGAAACACACATGTTGCCACTGTGTTACCATTTTTTTACACTCCCCCTTTCATTTGCTGCACTGGTAGAGGCTAGAGCAGGACAAAGGAACCTTTGGCCCTTCCAGATGTTGTTGCACTCCAATTCGCATCAGGCCCAGCCAGCACAGCCAATGGTTATGGATCATGGCAGTTGTAGTTCAGCAACATATGGAGGGCCAAAAAAAGTTCCCTAAACCTGGACTAGAGAATTGCAACATGAATCCCTGATGAATCCGCAACATGTGATGCGTCCTTCCCTGGCTCTCCCTGTCAGGTTCCTACCTGCTCGTGGTTACTGCCTGTCTCTAGGCACCACCAGGTACTCCACCAGTCCAGACCGCTCTCTCTTATGTTTTCTCTCCCCGCTCTAGCACAGATCTCAACAGATCCCCCTGCTAGGCAACCACCAGTAATGTCCCAATACTAGTATTCCCAGAGACTCTGAATACTGGTATTGTTATTCTCTTCACCGCTGCCACCATTTGCTACAGTTCCCCTTCAGCCTTGGTCATTACCTTACCCTCCCTTCTGGTCTGTGAAACCCCAGCCAAGGATCAGGCCTTTGGTAAACCAAATTAAGTATTTATTAAAGATAACAAAGCTAACAAGATTAACAAGATTTCTTGGCAATATGAAGTCTTTGGATTAATCATGCCTGGGATAAATAGATGCAGGCAAACACCCCCATGCAGCGGTGTCACTAGGGGGTGCGGGGGGTGCAGACCGCACCGGGTGACACCATCAGAGGGGGTGACACCCAGAGCTGCCCCTAGGCACTGGGAAGCCCTGCAGCGGCCATCTCGCCAGCCACTTCCCTCTTGGGGAATCTCCTACTCTTTGGCTGCAGAGCGTTTTTTTCCCCCATCCTGCCTGGCCTGCCCGCTCATCAGCTGTGAATTTTAGGTGGGAGGTTTGAATACCCTGCCTGCTCTTGGGCTGCATGCCTGAGTGGCTTCCCAGGAGTAGGGTTACCAGGTGTCTCGTTTTTCAGCTGGAGTTTCCGGTTTTGGTGGGTCCCCTATGAGTCCCCAGCTAATTTACCTTAATCTCCAGACTCTCATCTTCAATTTAAAAAAAACCCTAAGTTTCTAGGTCGTCTGGTTCCCGAGATATACACCAAAATGTCAGCCCCCCGTGACTGTTTAATCTGTTTTTTAACTGATTTGTATAGCAGCTTTTAGCCAGAGCTTGGAAAAGTTACTTTTTAAAATTACAGCTCCCATCAGCCCCAGCCAGCATGGCCACTGGATTGGGCTGATGGGAGTTATAGTTCCAAAAAATAACTTTTCCAAGCTCTGGCCTCTAATTCCGCCCTTTCAGGATTGTAGCCAATAAGGGGAGCAAGGCTTGTGATCTGTTGACACAGGCAGTGCTTAGGCTTCATTACAACGTTAAAATTGTGATTTTGAGATCTTCAGTTTGAGTAAGTAAGAATATGGGTTAAAGTATTTTTTATCTTGTGTGTAACACGCAGTCAGACCCTGGGCTGTTGGAGAGGGCAGTGCTTTGAAAACCTTTCCAATATGAAAGCTTTAATCCAATACTTGCTTTTCTGGAAGTAAAGGAATGCTGATCCCATGTACCTGGCATAAACCCCATTGAATTTGTTAGGACTTACTTTTGAGTAGACATGGTTAGGATTGTGTTGTAAATTAATGGGACTTCTGAGTAAACATAACAAAGAATTGTGTTTGTGTTGTAAATCTTTCCCTTCTCCTCCAATCCTATTTTTAAAACAATTAGGCAGTTCTGCAATGACCAACTGGTTTGACAATAAACTATTATGTGGGGTGTATATTTACAAGTGTGCGTGTGCGTGTGCGTGTGTGTGGAGTCTTTCCAACAACCCTGTGAGTCTTTCCAACTTCATGTGAGAGAAGCTTTTCAAAGCTGAAACTTATAAAGAACTTATAAAGAACTATTTGCTATCTACCATGGGACAGTCAAGGCTTTCCATCTTGCGATATTATAAATTTTGATGTAGTTTTTAAATGTTTTTACTTCGAATTCTATTGTTTTCTTACCGAATTTTCACTTTAACCACATGAAACTGTGTAAATGTAAATATATTTAGGCTGTGCGTATGATATTGTAATTTAAAGGTGTAATTTTAATTTTGCTAGTTGTTTATGTCACTACTATTGCCATTACATTCAGTGATATATAGGAATTACGATTTACGAGTAACATTAGTACAAAAAACATTACTAAGGATTCTGTATGGTCTGGTATGGGAGGAGGTCCACGGGGGTGACACCATGAGTTACCGCACTGGTTGACACCAACCCTAGTGATGCCACTGCCCTCATGTTGGCTTTAAAAACAATTGGCTTTTTGCAAGCATTCCCTTCAACTACTTATGAAACTGTGAAGGCTTTTGGGAGCAGTCAAAAGACTCAAAACAACTCAGTAGAATCATAGAATAGTAGAGCTGGAAGGTGCCTAGAAGACCATTGAGTCCAACCTCCTGCTCAGTGCAGGAATCCAATTTAAAATATACCCAACAGGTAGCTGTGCAGATGCCTCTTGAATGCCTCCAGTGTTGGAGAGCCCACCCACTGCCCCTGGTAATCGGTTCCATTGTCATACCATTCTAACTATTAGGATGTTTGTCCTGATGTTCAGCCGAAATCTGGCTTACTGTAACTTGAGCCCATTATTCTCTGTCCTGCACTCTGGGATGATCGAAAAGAGATCCTGGCCCTCCTCTGTGTGACAGCCTTTCAAGTACTGAGGAGTACCATCATACCTCCCCTCAGCCTTCTCTTCTCAAGGTTAAACATGCCCAGTTCTTTCAGTCTCTCCTCATAAGGCTTTGTTTCCTGTCCTCTGATCATCTTTGTTGTCCTCTTCTAAACCCATTCCTGTTTGTGTGGTGTCCAGAACTAGATGCAATACTCAAGATGAGGCCTAACCAGTGCTGAATAGAAGGAAACTAGTACTTCACACAATTTGGAAACTATGCTTCTGTTAATGCAGCCTAAAATAGCATTTGCCCTTTTTTGCAGCCACATTGCACTGTTGGCTAATATTCAGCTTGTGATCCAACAACAATTCCAAGATCTTTTTTGCAGGTAGCATTGCTGAGCCATGTATTCTCCACCTTATAACTATGCACTTGGTTTCTTTTTCCTAGGTGTAGAACTTTGCACTTATCCCTGTTAAATTTCATTCTGTTATTTTCAGCACAATGCTCCAGCCTGTCAAGATCCCTTTGAATTTTGTTTCTGTCCTCCAGAGTATTAGCCATCTCTCTGAATTTTGTATCATCTGCAAATTTATCTTTGCTTATAGATTGAGAAGGGTAACCAGTGTTGGGAGGGAAACCATCTCACTAGACCAGACCTATGATCTTTCCAGGAAATGACACTTCATCCTCAGAAGCATCTTTTCAGCTTGAGCATCTGGGCAGGCAAGATGGAGGCCTGCCTGGCTAGTGAAATGTGCTTTTGCTTACCATCAGTTTTTCCTCCCCTTTCATAAGCAAGACTGAAAGATTTGAACTTTCCCCCCTTCCATTAACTTGGAAATTGGGAGGGGAAGAATTGAGGGAGGGCATTGTGGAGAGCTGAGAGGAAAGAGCAGAAGCTAGATAACTTATTATTCCTCTTAGGCAACAGAGGGACAGTAAAAGGCCAGTCCTTACTCTACCCAGATAGGTGGATGCCAATGTAACCTCCTAACTAAATTATAGAATCGCACTGTCCACACAGAGGGCTAACATGTGGAGGTAAGCCCCATTTCAAATCCAATCAAGACTCAAATGGCTCAAAAGTATTTGGGGGCAGGATTGCATCCACCCTTTTAAATATGTATCCAATCCCTAATAAATACTAGAAACCTGGCTTTCTGCTGACTGAATTTCAGCTCCAGCAACTAGTCTCAACCCCTCCTATACTTGTGGAGATTCTCTGCACCTTTGAGAACCCTAGAAGATTGGGACTGTATAATGTGTGGGCACCCTCCATATGTGAAGCAGGCTGCCCTCTTCAGAAGTTGCAGCCAAACATGAAAGCAGCCAGAAGAAGCTGTGTGGTGATGAGTTGGGGCTAAAGGCACAGCCCCACAGCCCAGTTCTACTCATGTTTTCCTGTCACAGGAGTCACGCCTGAAGAGGGCCATTTTTCCCTTGTTGTGCTATGAAGGAGCCCTTTCCATGTTAAGTTATCTCTGGAGGAGCTCCTGTATATTGTAGATGCATCCAGGTTATCTGTTTAAGATATCTTTACCCTGCCTTTTATCCCCAACAGCACCCCTCCCCATGCAAGACAGTTTACAACAAAAAAAGCAAATAACAAAATGCAATATAACAGTGACATCGCAATGATAAAAACAGAGAGGTAAGAATCAAATCTTTTCAGCACCAGGTCAAGACTTTCCTCTTCTCCCAGGCATTTTAGCATGTGTTTTTAATATTTTTTTTTAAATGTGTGTTTAAATTTGTATATTTATATATTTGTGTTTAATGTTTTTAATTGTTGTAAACCGCCCAGAGAGCTTCGGCTATGGGGTGGTATACAAATGTAAATAACAACAACAACAACAACAACAACAACAACAACAATAATAATAATAAAAAGTGCTGCTTGACATTCAGTGTAATAGTCCCTTTTGGTCATGAAAGTAGCAGAGACAAGATGACTGATAAACAACTTCTTACTAACTGATATATAACAAATGGCTAACAAATACGAACAATGGGTCTCGGCCTTGTCACATGGAGCTCTACACTTCTAGCCATGCAACTTTGGTTTCTTTTTCCTAGAACTTGTGTCCTCTGGGAGCTGGTCTTACAGCAAAAATAGGATATACTACATTTGGTTTACATGGGACACTGGCCAGGCATGTTGGGTCTCAATGTCACTTTGCATGAACCAAGAGTAGGGAAGAGGAATCTCAGATCTGGGGGTCCAATATGGTCCTCCAGGCCTCTCTCTCCTGCTCTCAGGACTCTCCCCAGGCCAAGCATCTCACCAGCTCTGCTCTGTGCCCCCTTAAGTACTTTTGCCTGGCTAGAATGTGTCCTTGAAATGTGAAGATGACTCTTGCTTGCCTGGATAGAGGATGGAGAGATAAGTTATCTTCAAGCATCCCTAATGCAGAGCCAATCTGCAGCTGAAATGGCAAAGGTAAAAAAAAATTCCAACAATCCAAAATGCATGTTGAAATGCATATTTCAGGCTTAAAATCCTTTATAAGTCAGCATGCCCTCTGGCTGTGGATGGGTAAACCAACCTCTCATTGCATTACACTCCACTGTGATGAACCAGTCCCTTCTCATAGCAAATATATCTCTTCTGGCACTGTCAATACATGCAGTCATTTATGATCTTATTTGCTATTTCCAAAAATTCAGAAAACTCTGAAGAATTTGTTTGTGTTCATCTCTTTTGATTAATTCTCCCATTTTGGAAAGATATGATATCTGTGTTTATTGCCTGGCCTTCATATTAGATTTCAAAAGCAATAATGTATTTCGAGTATTTATTCTAGCTTGTGTTTCAGATCAAAACTAACA
Source organism: Rhineura floridana (assembly GCF_030035675.1). Lineage (NCBI taxonomy): Eukaryota > Metazoa > Chordata > Lepidosauria > Squamata > Rhineuridae > Rhineura > Rhineura floridana. The sequence continues at coordinate 31,787,741 of NC_084486.1, read as the reverse complement.
TTAACTGCAAGATGCTGCAGAGATTATAGTTTATCTTTCACAAACTGCCAAAAATTCAGCTACCATCATTTCCCCCATGCTGATTTGCAGGAACCTTATCAATAAAAATGAGTTTATTCTTTTACCTCTCTCTTTTTCTGAATCTAATTGGTTGATATTCCCAACTACCCCTACTTTAAGCATCTGCTATTTTCAACAATCTATTTAAAAGAGCTGAAGTGATTCTGTGATGCTTCGTAATGCATATTCATTGCTATTTAATGACCTAATTACTATATTGCCAGCAGTAATTTCACTTAGGTTGGGCATATCAATTTACTTCATGGGAGCATCTACTGACAAGTGTGTTTTTCCCAACTCACAGCAAGTGTACTGTAGTGTTGTTTACACCAACAGGAGTGTAGCGGTAGAACAGAAGAAAAATCAAAGGGGACGATCTCTTATTTCACCTACCAAGATAATGGTTGAAAGTGTCAACACATACAAAATCATATAAATCAAACATATTTTTAAGAAATAAGAAGCAATAAATGTGGGGCCAAATAGTTTGGCCCAGATTTTCATTGGGTTACGGGGGAAATGGTTGAAAAAATAATTTACTTTCAGGAAGAGGGTGACATTAATTATTTTTAGTGATAATGAGGGGGTTTGCCATTAACACAACAGACGTTTTTCCCCTCCACCATATATTCCTTTTGTGAAAAGACAATTTGCCAACACTTCAAGTGGTGATGGAACTGCAATGATCAGCCCAGCAACTTCTACATTTGCCACAAAATGGCCCTAAGGGAATGTTGCTTATGTTGCAGCTTCACCACTGCTTGAAATGTTGGTAAATCTTTTGTTATAAAAGGAAAGATGGGGGGGCTCTTCTACCACTTTTATTAATGGCAACCCCCATCACCCCAACCAAAAAGTAAAAGAAATCATGTAAGAACCCCCACATTTCACTGGAAATTCCTTCTCAGTTTCACAGGTGAATAATGGCCCTGGTGAAAGGGGGCTTGAGGGAGGATATTAGGCCTTGCACTAACTGAATTGTCTTACATGGGGATAACTCAGGGTTAAACATTACAATTATGTCAAAAGCATCGTTGAATTTGCATATATGTTTATAAATTGCAGCTGTGCTATTTAAATGATGCCTCATAAGGCAAATATCAGCTTGTGGGCCAATTGTCATTGTGACTGTAGCATGAAATACAAGGTCAAACATCTCTACCTGTGTTGTGTTCTTAATCCAGATTGGGAGAGGTGGTTGCAGCCACACACACATGCAAAGTAACATTTTATGTAGTATCTAATTTACAGGCAGGCATCCACATCCATCATCATCACTTAGAAGAGTTTGTTCACATGTGCATGTTCATCACCTAATAACTACAGCATCAAGATATGACTTCAATTTGGGAAGGAACTTTCTGATATCAACCATAGGAATTTTATCACCCAAACACAGTACTTTTTCAGTAGAGTTCATTCTCACATTTAATGTGAGTTATCAAGAGACACCCAGCCAACAACCCTCTTCCTGTGGTGAAGCGGGCAGACGTTTCTTGCTCCACCATAAACATAATGTAGCATTTGATGTGGCTGCTCCATAGGAAGACAACAGCAGAAGGTGGCAAGCATCTAAAAGCAAAAGAGGAAAAAACAGGAGGGACCCCAAAATGCTTGAAAAAATGTTTATTTTAACAAAAGCCCAATGTGTTTCGGCCACTCAGTAGTTTGGCCTTCATCAGAGAATGAACTGGTTTAAAATATTCTTTTCTAGCATTTCTCATTTTGAGGAGATTTGCTAGAAAAGAATATTTTAGGCCAGCTCATCCCCTGAAGAAGGCCAAACTACAGAGTAGACGAGATGCATTAGGTTTTTGTTAAATAAACATTTTTCAAGCATTTTGGGGTCCCCCCTTTTCCCCCTTTCACTCCATATGAAGGCCTGAACATTCAGAATCCCAATTGACACTATTATTCCTCCTCCTTCAGCTGTGTCAGGAGTAGGCAAAGAGGAGAAATTCAGTTCAATTTGCATTTCAAGGTGAATCTGCCTAATTCACATTTTTCAAAACATGTTGTGAACTGAAATGCAGCCACCCTTCAAAATTCACACTTCTCTGAATTTTGCAATGCAATTCTCCAGCCAAGTCATGTGTACAAAAATGCATGAAAATGCATGAAAGTGCGCATGAAAATGCATATACCTGTGAAAATAACATACAACAATGCATTATATTAGGGGAAATTGCTTGCAAAAATGTGCTCATTAGAAGTAATGATTATGAATTTTCATGAGAACTTTTTACTAAAAAGAGGTTGCAAACTAATGTGGAGAATTGAATTTAAGATTGGAAAACTAAGAGAAAGAAGCCAAACCTGACAATTTATCCAGCCCGAATCAGGAATGCACAAATCTTCTCTAGTTTCCCCTTCAAATGAGACTCCAAAATGATCCTTCTTTTGAATGTTGTAATGGTGCTTGGGGAAAACACACATCTCTTGGTCTCCCTCCATAGGAACAGAACTGCCACCATTCCACAGTCTGCGAGTCAGACTGGAGTTTAACAGACAGATCTATGCTGATGGTTGCATAGGCAAGTTGTGCAGGGATCACAGGGAGGCTGGCAACTGAGCTCTATTGATGGACGAAAATGACTTTAATTTCACATTTCAAGTTCTCAATAAACTGACAGGTTTGGTGCAATTTTTGCATGCTGGGGCAATGACAGAAATGACATGAATTCAACTTATTTGCATTCTGCTGGCTCTGAGATAGCTCTAGAAAAAAGATAGCTTAGGTTTTATACCTTGTGCTGTTTCATTTCACACTAGGGATATGTAGAAAATTAAATGTTTATTGTTGAAAGCATCCTCAAACATAGCAAAGGCTTATCCACCCCACTTTGCCAAAGGTCCACATGGTTTCCCTTAAAGGGACAACAACATATTTTCAATAAAGGTAAGACTTCACATAAGCTTCTCCCATGGTAATAGACATTCCATTGCTTTCAGTGCTGATAACAATTAGGCACACCATTCTGTAGGCACCTTTGACATCACAGACTTGCATTTTTATCCCACAATACAAATTCTGCAGACCCAGGTGTGAGGCACAACGAGGGCAAAAGGTGGAGAAATAATGAGACTGGAGGTTGGGATGGGGTAAAAACATGGCCACAACTTTTTATAGATTACAGTAACTTGAGGGTTTGTCTTGGCATAGGGGAAAATCCAACCATCACATATCCCATTGCTGTGCAATGGGTGAGCCCCTGCACTCGGGGGAAACCTGGAGAGTTGGTACCCTTTTGGAAAAAAAGGTGTGTGGGGCCAATAAATTGTGACTTCTGACACTAGGAAATACCAGGCGAAGGCATTCGTTCATCTAGCTCAGTATGTCTGCAGTGATTGGCAGCAGCTCCCCCAGTTTTCAGACAGACGTCTTTCCCAGCTCTCCCTAGAAATGGCAGGGATTGAACCAGGGGTGTTTTGCATGCAGAGCAGATGCTCTGAGATACAGCCCTTTCACTACAATGCTCCCACAACACAGTATCATCTTTATTTCTATAAATTGGTGGAGGACCCAGGAAATTTCAACCAGATTCTCAGCATGAAAGAAATTTCATATTGTCCAGTGCAAGAAACAAAATGGTCCATATTTTGGTTACCTTTCTCAAATTATTTATTTATTTATTTATTTTATTTTATTGATTGATTGATTATTTGATTTATATCCCGCCCTTCCTCCCAGCAGGAGCCCAGGGCGGGAAATTACTGTCACTTGTGGAGAGTGCTGGATCTGGCATCCCATTTCCTGGTTTTCTTAATATTCTGTCTGATCAGTCAAACAGTGAATATAGATCCCCTCTACCCAATGGAGAATGTTATTAGCTGGCAGAAAATAAATGGAGAAAGTAGTTCACTGGATTTCTCCCTAATGACTTCCACAAGCCAGTATTATCATTTGTTATAAGGAGTCCCAGTCACAAGAGCAGTGACTAAAGTTTAAAATAACAACATGAAATATGTCTTCTCTTATCATATTTTTATTTTCCTCCTGGCCTTCTTGTTACTTTTTCCAAGTTTAGCATTTGCATAGTAAGCAACTTCAGTGCTGGTTTTACCAGACTGTAATTAATTTCAAATTATCTTCTTCCACTCAGAAGTGAATCCCTATTAATAAAATAGTGATTTCAAAGTAGCTCTTTTAAAGCCTCCTTTCCCAAGGAGATGCAAAGACAGACTGACTGGGCCAAATCATTTTTAAAGCGATTAAATAGAGCCCTTATCAGAACCCATCATCTTAAGGTGTGTAATAGATGCAGTCAACTTGGAAGGGAAGCAGAAAAAAGGGCACACCCCCAGGGTCCAACTTTTAGTGGGGAGCACTAAAATAATTGTACAAGATGAACAGCAGCATTAATGAACATTTAGTCAGGCAGTACATGAGCTGGTGGCTAGTGTTTGGCTTGACATCTTTGCCAGATAACCTTGAGTAACTCACCATCTATTAGATTAATCAACCACAGGATATTGTTTTGAGTATAACAGGATATAAAGATCATGTGATAATCTATCCTGAATGTTAGCTAAGAAATTATATGCTTAACACGATAATCTGTTTAACTGGCCATTATTATACAAGTGATGGGGAGGGAGGAAACATTGGAAGATGATGAATTTTCACATTTACATTTGAATCCTACCTGCAAGTTCCTGAGGCTCAGAAACTCCCCTCATTTGGGGGAAGTTTCCTCTTTTACAGTCAAATGTGACTGTGTTGGCCCTTGTTGCCAATTTTCCTTTTCCTGGGCAGGGCATCAATTATGATTAAGTCCAGAGTGTCCATATCTCTGATCGGTTCCATGACCAACTGTACTGAATAGGGCTAATGTGGCAAAGTTGTAGTGTGGGATTTCAGTCAAGAAAAAAATGGCAATGACTTCAAGCCAGAGAAGTTCTCTGAAGTAAGAGAGGTGACAGAAAGAACTCCTTCATGCTTTCCCTCCCCTTTATTTGGTTAAGACCTCTGGTCATATGAAGCTGTTTAACTTGGGCAAGAACCCAGTGAGCTGTCAGACTGGCAACGTGTCTGTATGGTATTAGACTGAACTCTTTTGTAGACCCGCTAGCTGATATTCTTTGAACTGGACATGCCAGGGGATTTATACATTAAAAATATATGCAGATCATGGGCTCTACTACTATGTGCCTTTCTGAAATTCAAAGCATTCATCTCTTCCTTTTCTGGAAGTTGTGTGTGCTCCAAACATAGGGACAGCTCACTTATTTTTCTCCACACCAGGAAGATGCATCTGCCCCCATATTGGATGTTGCTTAAGAAGGACAAAAACCAGGAAGCATAAGGCACTCAAACAGGAAGTATGCTAAACAGGATTAGAGAGGCTATCATCTCCAAAGTTGCTAAGAGGTTTAGCTTTTATTCTGGGATAAGTTAAAAAAAATCCCTTTCCTGCTTTTAACAGTATATGGAAAGCGACAAATTGGTTAGAAAATGACAAAGAAAAAGTCAAGCCCCCTCAATGCATTTTGCCTGAGATTCATCAGTGTTCTATGGTTTCAGTAGAGGAAAACAAGAGGAGATGTAGCTCTGAATCCAAATTATACTGAATAGAATATCACTGTATCCCATTGTAGGGAAACAGAACTCTTCTGATTAAACTGAAGAACATTTTCATCTCTTCTAGCCTGATAAAAGCACTGTTTCAGAAGTAAAAATGCAAATAAAATGCTACAAATGCTACAAAACAGTGCACAATCATTTTTGTTGTTATGTACCTTCAAGTCGATCATGACTTATGGTGACCCTAAGAATCCGTGACCTCCAATAGCATCTGTTGTGAACCATCCTGTTCAGATATTTGAAGTTCAGATGTTCCTGAGACAAAGGTGCCAACAGGGATCTCAAAATGGGGCTTTTGTCTGGTGCCTTATCTCCAGTGTTACTAGCACTCTTTCTGCTCTGCAAGCCTAGTAGACAAGGCATATTATTATATATTTATTAAATTTTTATCTCACTATTCCTCCCAGAAGAAGCCTGGAGCAGAACACAAAAGATAAAAACACTTAAAATATCAACAAAACACATTAAAACACTTTTAAAAATCATAACAAAACATATTTTATTTAAAAAAATAAAAAATCTTTAAAAACAATTCCAACATGGATGCAGACTAGGGTTGCCAGGTTTCCAATTTTCACCCAGAGCCTCTGGTTTTGGGGGGTCCTCTCCGGGTGACTCACCTTAATCTCTGGACTCTTAGCTTTCATTTTGTTTTTTAAAAAAATAGTTTCTACATGGTCTGATTCAAAAGATATAAACCAAAATATCAACTGCCCCCCTCCACAACTTCTGTTAGTACCGGCTGCTCTAATCCCTATGCTTTCAGGTTTTTAGCCAATAAGTGAAGTCAGGGTTGTGATTGACAAGATTTGGTGACCCCAGGCAATTGCTAAACTCACAGTTTCCTTTTCCTGCTTGTCTCATATCAGGAATTCAGCAAATATATAGCTGTCAACAGCATAAAGAGTACAGGAATACCCTGCATTAATGAACACAATGGGTCCAGAGCGAGTACGTAAATGAAAAATGTACTTAAAGTGAAGCACTACCTTTTTTCACTTATCGATGCATATACTGCACTGCAATCATCATATACGGGTGTAACTGATGTAAATAACGCATTTATCACAAAAATAAACACATTAGGCCTTATTTTAAGAAAAAGTTTGTAGTTAGAAACTGATCGGGCGGTGGCGTCATGCCGTTAAGTGTCCATTCTTGCGAAGCGAGCGTACGTATAGAGCGTACTCATAACCAGATTTTAATGGTTCTAGATAACCTGACTCCTCCAAGATCACCTGGAGTTGGACAGCTACCATCTACTTAAGATCCTTCAAGAACATTAGGAAAGTGCTGATTGTTATTGTATTGTTATTGAAAGATGTTGCTGTTGCTTTCTTAATAATGTTAACATTTTGTTATTTAAATGTTTGTAAACGGTATTGCTCTTTTCTGATGTGTATTTTGTATTTGTGTTTATTTTTTGTGAACTGCCTCGAGGGCCTTTTTGGCCAAAAGGCGGCATAGAAATAAAGCGTAACATAACATAATATAACATTCTTGTCCAAGAAAGGGAGATGTACAACTGGTCAATAGTTATTACAATTGTTAGGATTCAAGGTGGTTTTCTTAAGGAACATCTGCACCCACCACCTTCTTCCAGGTAGCCAGGGCTGACCCTTCTCCTGTGATGTATCTCTTGGACCTAACCAATCAATCTCTTCGAGCTAAATGTAATTAGCCAGGATGGACAAGGACTGAGCAAACAAGAGGCCCACTGACACTGTCTAAGGTCTATATCCTCAGGCCAGAACATTGAAACTCATTTCACAAAACATGACCATATTGGCTACCACCGGTGTAGGCAATACTGAGCAAGATGGATCAGTGGTCTGACTCCGTATAAGGCACCTTCCTATGTTTCTGTGTTATTAATCAAGGCATACACATACCTGCTATTGACTGATATACTTTAAGGCTTTGTATTTATAGAACTGATAATGTACCATTTTATATATTCCTTGTTGTCTGAACCCCTCTGATCCCCTCCTAATCCCCTCCTTCACCTTCGTCGTTGGAGGGGGGAGCGCTTTCTGCACCTGGCACATCTTTGATGCGGTTTGAACCCTGGTGCCAGGTGCAGATATTTAGTCTGCTGGGGGATGTGCACATAGCTGCCAGATTGGCTGCCTTTCATGCTTCCGCCTTTTCGTGTTCATTGTGGGGTTTGGCAGCAACCCCCCTCCCATTGGTCTTTAGTGTGGCCTTTGCTGGTTACCACCAGGGGGCCACATGGAATTTTTTTTCCTTCCAAGTGTCCTTTTGACAGGGAGGTTTTTTTCCCTGTATCACACTGGGGGACAATGGGGGATTGGCATGATTTTAAAATGGTTTTGGCAGGGTCATTATGGGGTTAGGAAAAAGGGGTGCAAGTGGAAAATTGGTGAGAACATTCATTTTCTAGAAGGTGAAGAAAGCCGTAGGGTTACCATCATTTTGTCATTTCAAAAAGAGTACATTTGGCTTCGATATGTGAAAAGTAAGAGTATGCTGTTGCACCATCTTAAAAAGAGTACATGTGCAGTAGGGCCTCGCTCATAGAGCGGGTTATGGACTCCCGCTGTAAAGCAAAAACCGCTGTAAAGGGGATCCCATTGACTTACATTGACCAAAATGGCACCCGGCGGCAAAAAAACTGCCGTAAAAGGGGAACAAGCACTGTAAAGTGGGGCCTTTTTACAACTCACAACCGCTGTATTAGTGGAACGCTGTAAAGCGAAGCGCTGTAAAACGGGCCCCTACTGTACTCTTAAAAGAGTATAGTTGATAACCCTAGTGAAGGGGGGCTTCCTCAGACCTATCCATCAAAGGTCAGGTGGTGGGGACAGGAGCCCTCCATGAGGCCTGCCTAGATCACAGACTCAATGCCTCAAGGCTGGAGTGGAGGGTGAGATGGACAGGATTCCCTAGGCACAGCACTGATTTTAAAATTACCTAGTTTCTCCCTGCAGATCTTAATTTGGTTGATTTGCTTAATTGGTTTTCATTAGTGATTGGCTTAATTCATTAAGAAGGTTAATTGGTTTAAATAGTTTAATTGGTTCAATTGGTTTAATTGGCTTTAATAAAACATTGCCCATTCTTAACCCATATTTTGTGTCTGCCTCATCATTTGAGGGGTCTGAGTGCAATAAACTATATTGAGAAATCTGTAATACAAATGTATCATTTGTTTTTTTAAAAAAATATGATGCTGTTATTCTAGCTTGTCTTAGGAAAACAAATATCTAGAAGGAGCTTGAAGGTAAGAGAAGTGGCATGATAAATGTACCTGTCTCTATGAGAACTTTCAGTATTAAAAGAATGATTGATATAGGAGCCCATTGTAATTGTACAGCAGTTCAACTTTAGCCATCAATGATTCACAACTCTGGTTATCCAGAAGCAAGCCTTTGTTCTAGAAGCAACACATTTGAATCTAATTTGTTCTGTGTTTGCCTCCATAGTCCTTGTATTCAACTAAATAACTGCACAAGCACAAGGATTAGTGCTAGCACAATGGGACTTCTCCCCTCTCACCCCACCCCACCCTCCCCAAATCTGCATCACAGGGTTCGGGAAAACTGCAGAACAGATTTAGGGACCAAGGGGGGGAGAGAAAGGGAGAATGTTCCTTTGCACAAGGAGAAATCCCTGTGCTGATGCTATGTTTGCCTTTGTGCTATGTTGAATACAAACCCTTCTTTTCTTTTCTGGCAGTATTGTTTATCAGAAGTCAAGATCACTGAAGGACCTGGTGCTGAATTATTGGCATACTTATAAATAGGCAAAGATATGGCTTTTTGTAGAATAACATTGTATTAAATTATTGCTGAAAGCAAGGATAGAAACTCTTACCAGATGTATAGCAATATGATAAAAAAAAAGACTGTAAGCTCTTTTGAGGCAGAATTTGTTTACTTCATATCTATAAACAATGATGGGTGAAATCTACCTATCTTAATTCAGAATGAGCTGGATCATTCTGAACACTTTGTTTTGTTTTGTACACTAGCATTTGGCATTTAATAATACACTGCACTCATGTAGATATCAGCACGCATTTTAACAACATGTTCAAAATTGAAATCAAAATAACACAACAAAATACAATTAAACCAATAATAAGACATTAGCTGAATAAAATAAAAATATTCCAGCAGAGTTAAGAGGAGACAATTCCACTGTTTATAAAATCTCACTTGTTTTTACAGGGATGGAAACCAGAACTCATTATTGACATCATGGTAAGTGAAGGCCAAATCAGCCAAATCCACTTGAATGCTAATGGCCAGCATTGTCTATTTCCTGGGAGCACCACTGAAATAACTTAGGGAGGGAGAATGCCCCTGGATAGTCTGTCAAAATTGCAGCACTTGTGCCAGCATCCAGCTGGATTCCAGGCCCAGTTAAAGGTGCTGCTTCTGAACAATCCTGAGGCATTCTTGGGCTGAAACCTCAGGCTTTTCTTAAAGCTCAGAGTCCCTGCAAGTAGGAGCCCTCTTCTCTGCCAGTTTTCCCTTCTTCTCAACTTTTCTAAATGTACTGCGTTGCAAGGGCTAAAACTGCAGTGAAAACATCTAGCTAAATCTGATCTTTGGGGGTGAGGGAGCAGGTAAAGAAGCAATGTTAGGAAATGGTTTGCAAACAGTTATTACAAAACAGTTATTGCAGACTGGTTAATGCAGAGCTGAGGTGACATAAACTTGCCAGCATTCTGCCATAAAAATTTCCGATCATGCTTGAACCCTGCATTACCAACAGGAACTTCGGGGAACTATTCTTTTTATGCCTCTTGGCTTATTGTGAGAATCAAAGGTACACTTTCCAGAGTTCACCTTAGCAAGGCAGCTCTGAGCATGCATAGAAGCCTTCATTGCTAAGGAGTGGAAAATTAGTTAGAGTCCTTAGCTTTAGTCACATATCTCACCTGCTGTTTTTATGCCCCTCCCCTTGCAACTTGGCCGGTTTGGGGAAAGGAGGAGGAAAACAGACAAGTGAGTTAGCATTGAGCCATTATGAGTGGAGGTGAATTTTGGAGAAGGTTGGCCCAGGATGTAATGGCTTATGGATCAGAGATGGAAATAATGTTTGCATTTTCAATTCAGTTCAAAAACACTGGCAAGGAACAAATCCTTCATTTGATTAGCAAAGTAATACTCTGTTTAGGGATGTAGGCAGGCATGGATTTCCATTCTGACCTATATTTGTCATATGCAGTGCTGTTTCCATTCCACTGGAGTTCAATTTCCAACAAAAACTCAATTATTAATTCCACTATCTGCTGTGGTGGAATTTTACATAATTAAGTACATAGAATTACATAATTAATTATGCAATTACATTATTGCACATCATTTATTTCAGTGCAAAAGGAATAAGTTGCAAATGGGGAAAAGGCATCAATTAAAAATAATTTGTGGAGTGAAAACATCAGCATATACCAATCATATCTGCTGGATTGATTTTTTTCCCCTCGCTATTTCCACTCTTGTTTCCCTTGGAATCTTCTGATATCCCAAATTCTGTTGCTGACAGGATCTTCTATATGGATATATCTTGGGATTATCTGGTGTGTTCTGAATGTGAGAACATTAGTTGCTTTCTTAATCTTCCCGTAATTTAAACTGAAACAAAATTTCAGTAATTTTTGAAATCTGTCAAAACACAGATTTTCTTTCACTTCAGGTTGGGCAACCTCTTAGTTAGATGGTATTGTCAGCAGTTTAAGAAAATGTTGACTGATCGGTTTCTGACCACACACACTTGTTTAGTCTGTGTAAAAGCGACTGTAGACCATGCATATGTAATGCTGCTGATTGCTAAATGATGGTGGTTGTGCCTTGTGGATATGACTGTCAATTCTGTTTACAATGTAGCATGATATTAAGCTCTTCCTTCTCTTTTTCATCCCAGTTATGGGGAGTTGTATATGGCTTCTGTCACTTATCAGAGACCATATCCAGGTGCCCATAACTATGACGATAAAGAGAGCCGGTATGCTTCAATAGCCATCAGAATTGACAATTACATACAGGAGACACAATTCTTCCACTTCTCATCTTGAATCAAAAGTATAGTCAGAACTTGGAAAAGTTACTTTTTTTGAACTACAACTCCCATCAGCCCCAGCCAGCATGGCCACTGGATTGGGCTGATGGGAGTTGTAGTTCAAAAAAGTAATTTTTCCAAGCTCTGAGTATAGTGCCACAAATGTTTCCATGTTATATTAGTTGCACGTTTGCTCATCAGTTCTTGGAGTGAAGTTTGTGGCAACTCAATAGGTTTCAACATCAAGTTCAGCCCTCTTCAGGAATTAAAATAAGAATAATGTAAACATATGAGGGGGAGTAAACCGATGAGTGCACTAGCTCCACCTTCCTCTGTCATCATTTCTGTTGCCTTCCAAGTGGGTGAAGGCAAAGATTTGAAGCAGAAAGCATTCTATAATTGATCCCCATGCTTTTTAGACTCTTGGAAAATCTGAAATGGGCAGGGAGCCTCCACATTTCAGACCTTCACCTTCCACAAGTTGCAAGGTGACAGATGGAAATGGAGTGGGGCAGAGCTAGTGTACTTATCCCACTGACCCATCACATGTTTGCATTACTCTAACTGCAACACCTCAAGAGGGCTTTTGAGTGAGAGTGTCTCAGTACATATGGTCCACATGGTCACCCACAGACCCTTGGTGGAGATCCAGGAGGACTCCCAAACTGCGGACCTGCTCCTTCAAGAGGAGTGCAGCCTGTGATGTTCCTGTATTAATGTATATATGGTAAGTGCTGTTTGTATAGAAGATACATGGTAAGTGGAATGAAAGAGGAAGGGGGAGTAAATGAGCAGTAGAATGCTGGATGATTGGCTGAGTGTTTGGATGGCTGAGAGTATAAATGGAAGGATGACAGTTGAATCTGGGTGGACGTGAGTGGGTTGTTTGAGAGGTGTTTGGTGGACGTGAGTGGGTTGTTTTGGTGGAGTTTGGAGGTGGGTGTGAGTTGGTGTATGTCAGGAGAGTGTGGAGAAAAAGGGAGGTGGAGTTCGGATTAGTAATAAGTCAAATATCACAGTAAGATGAAACCATAAGCTTGTAGATCATTATCAAAGTTATCTTGTTATTAATGTTATTTAATAAATACTATTTTGGTTTACCGAAGGCCTGATCCTTGGCTGGGGTTTCACAGACCAGAAGGGAGGGTAAGGTAATAACCAAGGCTGAAGGGAAACAGTAACAAATGGTGGCAGCGGTGAAGAGAAGATAACATTATAAGTATCCAGAGCAACCCCGAGTTATGAGTTATCTGCATTGATACAAGGGGGTTGGGAACAGCATAGGCACGCAGTCACGAATGTAACAGGATAGAGAGACTCAGGCAAGGTCTCTGGGAACATTGGTTGTAGAACGTGACTGGTGGTGCTGCCTAGCAGGGGGATCTATTGAGATCTGTGCTAGAGCGGAGAGAGAAACCATAAAAAAGGACAGTCCGGACTGGTGGAGTCCCTGGTGGTGCCTAGTGAAAGGCAGTAGCCACGAGCAGGTAGGAACCTGACAGGGAGAGCCAGGGAAGGGCGTCACACAGCCCCATCTAGAATAGATTGCAAGCCTATCCCTGGTGCAGTTTTCCCCTTGACCAGCAACACTTCTGTCTTGTCTGGATGAAGTTTCAATTTGTTAGCACACAACCAGCCCTTCACAGCCTCCAGGCACCGGTTTAGGATGAGCACTTCCTCCTGCGATCAGGTGGTAGGGAGAGATAGAATTGAGTGTCATCAGCATATTGATTGCATTGTATTCCAAATCTCTGGATGACCTCTCCCAGCAGTTTCATATGAATGTTAAAGAGCATGGGAGACAGAATGGAACCCTGCGGTACCTCGTATACCAACAGCCAGGGGGTTGAGCAGTAGTCTCCCAGCACCAGTTTCTGCATCCTGTCCATCAGGTAGGTCTGGAGCCACAGTAAAGCAGTGCCTCCCAATCCCATCCAAGCTAGTCGGCCCAGAAGGATACCAAGGTTGATTGTATTGTAGGCCACCGAGAGGTCCAACAGCACCAACAGGGATGCACTCCCCCTGTCTTATGCCCGGCGTAGGTCATCAAGCAGGGTGACCACGACTGTCTGTGTCCCATGAGCAGGCCTGAAGCCTGATTGAAAAGGTCTAGATAGTCCAATTTTATGTACACTTTTATGCCTACCAAGATCCTGCTGTGATCTTCTGTTGTAGTGCAATCCTATTAGGGTTGCCAGGTTGGAGGCCGGGCCTGGCAACCAAGAGGTCTTTGTATCTTTAAAAGTTGTGCAGGGGGGAGGGAGAATTCCACCTTGTGGTTTTTCCCACTACAGTGTTGCAAGAACACCTGCACTTGGCTGACTTTCTCTTCTCCTAAAGATACAGGATTGAACCTGGCAACCCTAAATCCTATGCATGTTTACTCAGAAGCAAGTCCCAATCCTGTACAGAGAAAGTACAGGAATACCCCTCTATACGGAGGTTATGAATGCATGAGGTTATGAATGCATGAATCACCACAGCCAGCCTATCCCTGTCCAAGAATGGCCATAGTTCACAGAACAACCATAGCTGGTAAAATACAAATGACTGACATAGGTATGTATAGGCATGTGGTGTTATTTATTTGCAAGTCAGGTGTAGATGTACACTAGGTCCTCAATTTTTTACTTTGTTACTCAGATCTTGAACGTGAACTTCTGCTTCAAAACTCAACATTTGAGTGTTTTACTTGTTTTGATTTTTGCTGGCATCAAATATCAAATGCAAGGCTGGTGCCAGGTATGACTGGGCCCTTGGGCATTAGTCTGCACTGGGTCTATGGTGCCATAGCACAACACCCCCCATACTGGAGGTGTGGGGCTAACAAGCCTGCCCACATGCCCCACTTATCTCTCATGTTGTGTAAATGACATGCACATGTAGCACACATGCCTGCCATCAACCAAGATGGCAGTGGGGGCATCGGCCCCTTAGGAAGGCCCTGCTGCCATATTGGGTGATGGCAGGCATGCACGCACAGCACTCACACAACATGAGAGGTAGGACGGGCAGGCAGGCTGACTTATTGAAGCCCACGTTGTCTGTATTGGGGGGGTTGTGGGTACTCCCTCTTAATGATCTGTGGCAGGGTCAGGTTGCAGGACCTGATGCTGCCATGGATCATGGAATGGGAGCGCCACCCTCCCATCCTAAGGAGGGGCCCACAGGGGCCTTCAACCAGGGCCCAACCTAATGACCCACTGGCATCGGCCATGATCAGATGGCATGAACTATCAAATGCTAATACTATTGCATGAAACTTTGCAAACACTTAACACTATTGCATGCCAATGATCAAATGCTGCCAAATACAAAATAGCTCTGTACCTCAGCTATCAGAGACTGTCAATCCTAAATACTATTGCAGATCAATCAAATGTAGATATCAAATGTAGATATCAAATATTTGAAACATATTTGGCAAATATTCATTCTGAGACCATTCAACATTACATTCCACATTCAAAGGAAAAGTGGATGGTCGAGTTATGTTTGTTTCATGTAATGATTGCTTTTGTTATTTCAGGAATAGCAGCCAGTAGTAAACATTTCCTTAACCTTGATACTTGCCTTTGATAATTTCCATAATGTGCAGAATCTTAACAAATGTGGACTCTGGATTTCACAGCTCCACATCTTTAGTATTAATACACATCACACAGCTCATATATTATTTATCACTATGGGCTAATGCAATATCATCTAAGATTGGATTTCTCTTTTCCATTTCTCTCAAAACCATTTCAATGGGAGCAGTAGCATGCCTTGTCTCCGATATATAATTCATAGGAATAAATGTGGTAATTTTTATTCACCATTTGTATTAGTGTCAGTCTACAGAAGACCCTTACAATCTTTCACAGCCAAATGATACCAGAGAACAGTGTGGATCATATGCTCCGATGCCCAGTGCCACAAGTGTTTTGTTACAAAGACCATGACACAAAAGGAAACAAAGTCCCTTCCTATAACAGTGACCAGGCTTTGCACCCTGTGTTAACACAACTCTTGGCACTGCCGCATCAGCACCACAGAGAAGTTGCGGTGTGACCCATCTGGCTGTACTGTACAAAGAAACAGGAGAAGTATGGGGAGTATGAAATAACTAACCATTACTTGCGACCCATCTTACTACCACCATCACAGTCTTGTGCAAGAAAAAAGCAACTGTAAGGAGCTGCCAATGGTGTTTAGAAGGCAGGTGGGATGAAGCTTCATGGACCACTTGAACAGTAGGATGTTCCTTATGCAGCTCCCTAAAGATTCTCCTCAATCTGGCAAGAGGAGATCCTCCTGCACAAACAGCCTTCCACCTGTGTAACCTATGTGGATGAAGTTCAACAACCGGATGTGTACCTGGCATCTGTACTGTGATGCTTCCTCAGGTCCTATTTATTTATTTATTTATTTATTTTATTTCATTTTTAAACCGCCCATAGCGAATAGCTCTCTGGGCGGTGTACAAAAGATTAAAAGTACAGAAATACAAAATATCACAATAAATAAACTGAAACAAAGAGATTTAAAATTGTAACATTAAACGCTTTAAAATGCCTGGGAGCATAGCCAGGTCTTAACCTGGCGCCGAAAAGATAGAAGCGTCGGCGCCAGGCGTATTTCTTTGGGGAGGCTATTCCACAATTCGGGGGCCACTATTGATTTGGCTGGAGAGATGTTTGATGAGGATGAGGTAAACAGCTCTTTTCAGACACACTATCTGCCCTCATGTCTAACTAAGCACGACTAGAGCTGGATTGGGGCCTCTGAGATCAGTTCTTTTTTATTAGATTTGGTCTTCTTCCTTGAGATGCCTCTTAACACAGTAGCATTGTTTATATTGTTATTCTTTCATACTTCCCTCCCATAGATTCCCTTGAAAATTGTGGTTGTTAGGCTGGTGTTAGTGGGGGTAGAGTTATAGGTGTTGCTGTTTAATATACATTAATTAATTGTATTTGTGAGGGCATTTTTTATTTTTCAACTAAATTACAAATTGAGGGGGAAAGGAGCAGGGAGGAACACATACTACTTTTCACAGTAGACACTAGAATGCTGTTTCTCTCTCTACAACTCATTTCTCTCTTTTTTAAAAAATCCATATTCCAATTAAAGCATATATTAATTGTAATCATTATGAGTAAGACTTCTCTAATAATATTATTGCTTTGAGAAAACAGGGCTTCCATATAACCTGAAATTACTTTTAAATTTTGCTCTGTCAATGTGGCCTTCACTTCCAAGAAAGCAGAACTATATTGTGAAAATGTAGATCAAGTCACAGTGGGCTGTCTTCAAACTATACTCAGTAATATGTCTCCAACAGATATGAGCAAAACTTGAAGATTGTCACTTTCTTGAGTTTAAATCCTTTTTTGTTTATGTTGCCAGGAGTTAGTATTGTTCTAGTGCTCCCCTCAGCTTGAATTATTTTGGATTTTAGTAGCTAATATGCACAAAAATAGGTGGGGAATTTATGTAGGGTTGCCAGGTCAGAAGCCTCCCCAAACCTGAGATTTCAGGGGCAGGCCCTAGTGATGTCATGGGACAGGCCCTAGTGATGTCATACTGGGCAGTTCTAGTGATGTCATTAAGCATGATACATGAAGCATCAATCACAGTTGCTTTGAGCATACCACTCAAAAAAAAAATCTCTGATTGAAAATTAAGATAGAAATCTTTGTTAAATGCCTGGAGGCTGTGAAGGGATGGATGTGGGCTGACAAACTGGAACTTAATCCAGACAAGATGGAAGTAATGCTGGTCAAGGGAAAAACTGCACCAGGGACTGGGTTACAACCTATTCTGGATGGGGTTACACTCCCCTTGAAGGAGCAGGTCCACAGTTTGGGAGTCCTCCTGGATCCTGCCCTGCTGCTTGAATATCAGGTGGCTGCGGTAGCCAGGAGTGCTTTTGGCCAACTCAAACTGGTCTACCAGCTGCATCCATTCCTGGAGGCAGTTGACTTGGCCACAGTGACACATGCATCAGTGACATTGAGGCTTGATTACTGTAACACACTCTATGTGGGGCTGCCTTTGAAAACGGTTCAGAAATTGCAGTTGGTTCAAAATGCAGCAGCCAGAATGTTAATTGGAGCATGGCGCAGGGAGCATATCACCCCTGTGCTTTATCGACTCCACTGGTTCCCAATTTGTTTCTGGGCCCAATTCAAAGTGCTGGTTCTGACCTTTAAAGCCCTAAACGGCCTTGGACCAATATACCTGAGGGACTGCTTATGCCCATACGTACCTGCCTGGGATTTAAGATCATTTGCCTCTGGTCTCCTCTGCATGCCTGGAATAAAAGATGTTAGACTGACAGGCATGTGGGAGAGAGCTTTTTCAGCTGTGGCCCCCAAGCTTTGGAATACCCTACCCCAAGAAGTCTGCTCTGCTCCCTCCCTGTCGGTTTTTCGGAGACTTCTGAAAACGATCGTGTTCCGGAGAGCCTTTGGGAGGGACTGAAGGTAGAGCCTGACACTGATTTTATGCCTTCTACATTAAATGTTACATTTGTAGTCCCTTTAGTACCACCCCCTATATATGTGTGTGCAGATAGATAGATAGATAGATAGATAGATAGATAGATAGATAGATAGATAGATAGATAGATAGATAGATAGATAGATAGATAGATAGATAGACAGACAGACAGACAGACAGACAGATAGAATTGTATTTTATGTATTTTAATTGTATTTTACATATTTTAGGAAGAAGGGAGCCTAATGTTATGGAGATGTTAGATAGGAGCACTCAGGAGTAAAGACAGATGCCCCTGAAGGCTACAATTCTCAACACTCTCACTAAGGGACTAAGCCCCATAGAACTCAACAGGACTTACTTCTGAGTAGATATTGTTAGGATTGTGCTGTTGGTAAGGCTTGACTAGGGATCCTCTGCAAAGATATTTACTTATTTATTATTTGATTTATATCCTGCCCTTCCTCCCAGCAGGAGCCCAGGGTGGCAAACAAACACACTAAAAACACTTTAAAACATAATAAAAACAGACATTAAAATACCTTAAAACAAAACAACTTTTAAAACATTTTTTAAAATGAATACTTTTTTTAAAAAGGGTTAAAAACATATTGTTTTTTTTAAAAAAAGGTTTAAAAGCATATTAAAAAGCAATTCCAACACAGAAGCAGATTGGGATAAGGTCTCAACTTAAAAGGCTTGCTGAAAGAGGAAGGTCTTCAGTAGGTGCCGAAAAGATAACAGAGATGACGCCTGTCAAATATTTAAGGGGAGAGAGTTCCACACGGTAGGTACCGCCACACTAAAGGTCAGTTTCCTATGTTGTGCAGAATGGACCTCCTGATAAGATGGTATCTGCAGGAGGCCCTCACCTCCATAGCGCAGTGATCAACTGGGTATATAAGACATAAGATGGTCTTTCAGGTATCCTAATCCCAAACTGTATATGGCTTTGTACACCAAAACTAGAACCTTGAACTTGGCCTGGTAACAAATGGGCAGCCAGTGCAATTCGTTCAGCAGCAGGGTGATATGTTGGCGATACCCTGCCCCAGTGAGCAGTCTCGCCGTTGCATTTTGCACCAGCTGCAGCTTCTGGACCAACCTCAAGGGCAGCCCTGCATAGAGTGCATTATAGCAATCCAGCCTGGAGGTTACCAATGTGTGGACAACAGTGATCACGCTATCACAGTCAAGAAATGGCCACAGCTGTCTTACCAGCTGAAGCTGGTAAAAGGCACTCCTAGCCACTGAGGTCACCTGGGCCTTTAGCGACAAAGATGGATCTAGGAGCACCCTCAGACTACAGACCTGCTCTTTCAGAGGGAGTATGACCCCATCCAAACCAGGCAACTGACCAATTTCCTGAACTCGGGAACCACCAACCCACAGTGCCTCCATCTTGCTAGGATTCAGACTCAGTTTATTGGCCCTCATCCAGCCCACCACCGAGTCCAGGCAGCAGTCTCGGGCTTGCATGGCCTTTCCCGATTCTGAAACAGAGAAATAGAGCTGGGTATCATCAGCATACTGCTGACACCTTGCTCCAAATCTTCTGATGACCACTCCCAAGGGCTTCATATAGATGTTAAACAGCATGGGGGACAATATAGTACCCTGTGGCACCCCACAGCACAACTGCCAGGGGGCCAAAAGACAATCATCCAATGCTATTCTCTGAAAATGACCCTGGAGATAGGATTGGAACCACTGTAAAACAGTGCCTCTGATACCCATGTCACCAAGTCAGCCTAGAAGGATACCATGGTCAATGGTATCAAAAGCAGCTGAGAGATCAAGTAAGAGTAACAGGGTCGCACTCCTCCGTCCTTCTCCCGATAAAAGTAATCCATCAGGGCGACCAAGGCAAATTCAGTCCCATAACCAGGCCTGAATCCAGACTGGAACTGGTCAAGATAATCTGTTTTATCCAAGAGTACTTGCAATTGGTGCACCACAACCCTCTCAATCACCTTCCCTAAAAAGGGGGTATTTGCGACCGGTTGGTTATTGTCGCAGACCAATAGGTCCAGGGTGGACTTTTTCAGGAGTGGTTGGATCACCGCCTCTTTAAGGGAGACTGGAACCACTCCCTCCGGCAATGATGCGGTGAGCACACCCTGGATCCACTCGGTCAAACCGCTTTGGCAAGCTTTAATCAGCCAAGAAGGGCAAGGGTTTAGAGGACATGTTGCTGGCCGCATCATCACAAGCACCTTGTCTACGTTATCAGGCCACATCAACTGAAACTGTTCCAAAGAAGTTGCAGCAGACGTTGCACTAGACACCTCATTGGGGCCTACAGTAGATGAGGATGGGGCATCAAGACTGCTACGGAGGCGAGCAACTTTACCCTCAAAGTGCCTTGCAGACAATTCATAGTAGCCTCCAAAGGTCGAAGACTCCATTTCCTGGAGTCAATACAGAAAACCTCCACTGGATGGCTACTTGAGGATGCTTACTCATGCCCGATCAGCCTCAAAGCATGTCTTTTGCCACTTGCTCTCTAGCTGTTGTCCAGCCCTGTTTCACTGCCCTTAGCACACTGGTGTACCAAGGTGCAAACTGGGCTCCACAATGCTGGAGAGGGCCCTCGGGGGCACCTGTGTCAAGAGCCTGACACGCCTCACTGTTCCACAGCATGACAAGGGCTTCAACAGGATCACTTGTTCTATCTCCTGGGAATTCCCCCAGGGCATTCAGGAATCCTGTGGATTCCATTTGTCTCTGGGGGTGGACAATCTTAATCTGTCCACCACCCCTGCAGGGAAGGACCAGAGCTACAAGTCTAAACTTCATTAGGAAGTCGTCTGACCATGACAATGGGGTGACATCCACCACCCCTATCTCCCAACCCACCCCTTCCTCCATCTGGAGCAAAAACTAAGTCGAGGGTGTGCCCTGACTTATGAGTCAGGCTAGTAACAACTTGAGACAGCTCCATGGTCGTCATGGAGGCCATGAGGTCCCAAGCTGGAACACTAGAGACAGCTTCAGCATGGACATTGAAATCACCCAGGACTATCATTCTGGCCTTTTCCAATACCACAGCTGAGATGGCCTCTGCCAGCTCAGTCAGAGAAGCTGCCGGGCAGCAGGGTGGATGGTACACCAGCAGCTAGCCTTCCTGTCTCCTTCACTTGACACCAGGTGCAGACCCTCACAGCCAGCTCCAAGACAGAGTGGTTTCCTGGTGACAGAGATGGAAGTTCTGTAGACCACAGCAACTCCTCCCTCCCGTCCCTGCAGCCTGTGCTTGTGTTGCACTGAGTATCCAGGTGGGCAAAGCTGGGTCAGATCAACTCCTCCCAGTTCACCCACCCAGGTCTCAGTAATGCACACCAAATTGGCACCTTCATCCATGATCAAATCATGGATGAATATGGTCTTTTATGTACCAATCTGGCATTAAACAACAATACACACAGGCCAGTAGGCATAGCAGATGTGCAACGAGGAACCCATCCATGAGAGAAGTGGGAGGGAGAAACAAGGCATTGATAGCATTGCTCTCATCTTCTATGGTAATTCACCATCCCCCCATGGCTATACTTCCCTCAACCTGTGATCACTGAAATTGGGGTAGCATCAGCCATGTTCCTCCTTACTAAGACTCCTCCTAAACACCTGATATGGACCCAACAAGAGCCCACCAACAAAACCTATCTGAGTGAATTATCCCAGTAGGCCTCTGCAAGAATTGGGAACAGTCAGACCCACTCAATATTTATCACACAGTGCACATCTACTCCCCCAGCTAAGTGTAATCCTTATATTTTAATCAAAGGCTGAAACTGTTTCAGTGAAAAATAAGATAAGATCAAAGAAAACCCATTTTAAATGGTGTGTAACTATTCAGAAGATCAAAGCATATTCCAGACCAGAAACTCTGCCAAGTGTTGTGCATTATATGGCAGGATAAAGACAAATGCAAGTTTTTAGTGCAACCAATTGGCACAGCATTAAAACCTGACATCCTCAGGAAGGTGACAGGGTCGTGGCAGTGCCCAGCACTCCAGTCCCTGCTCTGGGTCCACCCTTCAGCCCTCTTTTCAGGACTCTGCCTTATCAAGCAGCAGTGGCAGGCAGTTGGGAAACCACCATTTAAAAACTGCCCACAAAGTGCTGTGGCCAGCTCTTATAGCAGAGGGAGCCAGCCCTGGCAGCAGAGCCAGTTCAAAAATGATTTTGGGACAAGGGCACCTTTTTCATACCTGGGGTGAGCTACAATTTTTACCAAACTGATCTTCAAATTTGGGGCATGGTTCAGTTAGAATCAGGGGGGAAGCTGGCTATGAAGAGCAACGAATGACAACAGCTCCACTATGTCTCTCAATCCCAGCAGCAATGGTGTAACTTAATTAAAAAAAAAATTACATGTTCTATATGCATGCTATTTTATTTGTATTTGAACAAGGTTAAAATAGCCTGTGTGAAGCAGGAAGGGCAGGAGAAACTGATGATTGAATTAGCATCCGGACAAGACTGATGACTGAACTAGCCAGTGCAAACACAAAAAGAAAGTTGCATAACTGGATTGACACTATGGCTGAAAACCCTGATGGATCATTGTGAATGGTAGGTGGTGGTAGAACAAAATTGGCAAGTTTTTTACGTACTTTTTGTTCAGGAATGTCATCTTATATCAAAAGCAATTTTCTCCATTGACTTTCCAGCTTCTGTGGAACTGTAAATGCGTATCAGAGGAAGTGATGGACTGAGATTCATCATAGGTTTCTGACTCAAGTTCCATTTTTAGAATGTGAACTTTTTCTTCTTTTTCCACTTTCTCTTGTTCAATACCTTCTTAAAACAGCTGCTATTTATTAGTTTACCAACCATACATACCTAGGTTAATACTTGGTTCTGCTACTCAAAAACCCAGCAAATACTGTGTGTCACAATGCTGGGTATATTTCATCTTGAAAAATTTATAGGATTAATTTAATCTCCTCTTTTTCTTCCCAGAATGTCCACAAACATTGATTTTGTCAGATTAATTCATTATATAAATATTAGTGTAAACTGTTTATTCTCTAGCCTGATATTGCACAAGATGTGTTGTTTAGTTACATAAATCACATGGAAATGTTTCCAGTTTTCTAACAGCACAGAATCAACTCTCTTTAGCTTTCTATTGAGGATGCATTATCCAGCCACACAGATAGTGCTTTTTCATGGAAATACTATTAAAATTCCAATTTAGCTGGTCCACAAGAGCTTAAACATTAATGTTGATTAATAAAATATTACCTCCATGTTTAACAACAATCGTTCATACAGGTGTTTTATTTTAGTTCACAAAACTGAATTAATGGCATTATTAATTACTAATATCCAGTGTTTGAATATCTCACCACATAAAAATACTCCCATAGACAACTAGTATTTAGGACAGAGCTTAGAAAAGTTACTTTTTTGAACTACAACTCCCATCAGCCCAATCCAGTGGCCATGCTGGCTGGGGCTTATGGGAGTTGTAGTTTAAAAAAGTAACTTTTCCAAGCTCTGATTTAGGAAGAGAACTTTTCTTCCTGAAGTGTTAGTACTCTGTGTGCAGGGAGGGCATGAGGTTTGCAGAAATATAGTGCAGCATGAGATTTGACTCTTTTGTGTGTATTGTAAACTAGGAGGTTGGACTCAATGGCCTTATAGGCCCCTACTATTCTATGATTCTATTCAGTAATAGGCAAAAAAACCTTGCTGTTTAAGAATGTACCTATAGCCAACAGATATTTCTATCAAACTTTAAAAAGTAGGGAAATTGGGTAGCTGGAGTGAATGCACCAGGGGAGCAGGAGACCTGACCTCCTCTCTGAGATATTGTACTGCCCTACAAATTTGTCAAAATGCAAACACAATTTGGGTTGGTCTTTCACAGTCTAATCCACTTGCTGCGTAGCTTGGAAGAATTTGGTAACATGTGCCTCTGAGAACTCTGACAGAAAAAAGTTTAAAAGGGATCTGTTTTTTTCTTTTTCTTTTTACACTTTGAACTCTCAATTCTCTCTGACTGTTTTGTGTATCACCATGAAAATTCAGAGCGTTGTTAAGCAAGCCTTTCTGAGTTCAGGACTATAAGTTTTGTAGGTTTTGTTTTAAAATGAGCTTATGGGAAGCCTCAGAATGGCATTGGAGGTATTTTCAATTTAACATTGCAAAATGCAAAAAATGCATGCTGACTATAGTATACAGCCACTCTCTTTGCTATATAATTATACATATGTATACAGTTTTTGAATATAATTTTGTATAGAATTATTAGAGCTTTAGAAGAAAACAAACCCTGACAACACCTAGTGGCTTGGACATTGTATGCTGGACCATTAGGGCAACTGGGACACTGCCCCGCCAACCTTAGCCTGCACTCACTTGCCTGCCTTCTTACATACAACAGTCCAGGGCGTGGCACTGCTTATCAGCTTCCTCCTTAGTCTCAGCGTTGCTCTGATACAACTCAGCTGACAAGAGCGTGGGGACAAAGCTAGAATTAGTTGGCTATACCTGTCATTGGCTCTTGCTCCACCTACTGTTGGGCTCCCTGCCTTCTGCTCTCCCAGTCCCAATAGACACCAGCCACCACTGGGCTTGGACATAAGTGGACTCTCAAAGCAAGAGGTGATTCAATGCTAGCAAAGCTCACTTGGATCACACCCTCCAAAGTGCATGTATAAATCCATTTCAAATGGATTTCTTCACCCATATTTGGAATACGATCTTTTATGCTGTCTATGACTGCCTCTGCTGCTGTGTAGTTTTTGTTGTCGTTTTTGCTTGTGTTGTATTATCTCTGTTAAAGAAAACACAGAGATTACATCAAATCATTCACAAAATTGGAAAGGTATCTTTCATCTTTATAACGTAGGAAAGACTGTGACCTTTGTCCAGATAGCTTGCTGAACTTGAACTAGATTTCAAACCTATTAGCCCTAATTCAGTTCTTAAGTTCCACTGAAATCATTGCTCACAACAAACTGGGCCTAAGTGCATCTAATTTTAGTTGGATTGGTACCTTTGTTTTCATTCATTCTTGTTTATACCCCTATGTTGTTATATGCCTTCAAGACGATTATGACTTATGGTGACCCTATGAATCCGCAACCTCCAATAGCATCTGTCATGAACCACCCTGTTCAGATCTTGTAAGTTCAGGTCTGTGGCTTCCTTTGTGGAATCAATCCATCTCTTTTTGGGTCTTCCTCTTTTCCTACTCCCTTGTTTTTCCCAGCATTATTGTCATTTCTAGTGAATCATGTTGTATTGCCAATCACCGGAAGATTATCTAGATGTACATCAAGGAGATTAGAAATGGCATGTGAATGGCCTCTGTCCCCTAATTATTGCCCCAAAGCCCTGATTTATGGGGATGCTGATTGCTTTTGTATTCCGTTACTGCTTAGAATTGTAGTTTGGGAAGCTCAAAATGCAGGCTCCCTGACACAGTCACAGCATTTGGGAAGGTTCCCTATGCCTCTGTGCTCAAAACATCACAGAGTCTTGCCTTTTCTAGTGAATCATGTCTTCTCATTATGTGTCCAAAATATGATAACTTCAGTTTCATAATTTTATCTTCTAGTGATAGTTCTGGTTTAATTTGGTCTAACACCCAATTATTTGTCTTTTTCGCAGTCCATGGTATGTACAAAGCTCTCCTCCAACACCACATTTCAAAGGGGTTGATTTTTCTCTTATCCATTTTTTTCACTGTCCAACGTTCACATCCATACATAGAGATTGAGAATACCATGGTCTGAATGATTGACTTTAGTGTTCAGTGATACATCTTTGCATTTGAGGATCTTTTCTATTTCTCTCATAGCTGCCCTCCCCAGTCCTAGCCTTCTTCTGATTTCTTGACTATTGTCTCCATTTTGGTTAATGACTGTGCCAAGGTATTGATAATCCTTGACAAGTTCGATGTCTTCGTTCTCAACTTTAAAGTTACATAACTCTTCTGTTGTCATTACTTTAGTCGTCTTGACATTCAGCTGTAGTCCTGCTTTTCTGCTTTCTTCTTTAACTTTCATCAGCATTCGTTTCAAATCATTGCTGGTTTCTGCTAGTAGTATGGTGTCGTCTGCATATCTTAAATTATTGGTATTTGTGTTTCCAATTTTTACACCTCCTTCATCTTGGTCCAATCCCACTTTCCATGTCATATGTTCTGCTTATAGATTAAACCAATAGAGTGATGAAATACATCCCTGTCTCACACCCTTTCCAATTGCGAACCAATCAGTGTCTGTTTTATTTTTTTATTATACCCCATCTTTTAGCCCAAGAATGGGCACTCTGAGAAGCTTAAATCTGTACAGCAAATTTATCAAACCTATAAAAATACAATTCATTTTTAACAGTATTGGGATTTGTTATATAGTTACATTTAAATTCTATTTTAATAGATTTGATTTTGCACTACTGATGTGTGAAGTACTCAGACAGCCCATTCTAGGGATAAAAGGAGGAGAGTTCATTTTAAATAAATAAATAAGTTGAAAAGAGGAATCAGTAAAAAATATTGGTTTGGAGCCTAACTTTTTGCTTCATGAATGGAAAGAGTGGCACTCATGGAAGGAATCTTTCCATAAGTGGAACTCTTCTTCCATAAACATAATTTCCTTCTGTTCATGGAGTTAAAGGTTGTGGACTCACACCAATGGACCCAATCCGACTTTAATTAGCTGCACTTAAGCCCAATTAGTCATGACTCATAAGTAATTACATCAGTGGGATTGAAGAACTGGATGTGTGTTTGAAATCTGGATGAAACTCAGCAAGATATCATGGTCTTTCCTGCTATATACAAATGAATGATGCCTTTCTAATTTCATGAAAACTATTATCTTTTTTTTTAGCAAAGGAAACACAGAAGTGCTCGTTCAATATTAACCAACTCTTTAACAACATGAGGATTTTCTAAGTTGCAGGCTATGCTGTTGTCTGTAATGATGCCTATAACTCCTACCTCGGTATCTAATTAAACTCTTTGACACTCCATTAGTCTCTGGGTGGTATTTGCTGTGGCTCAGATTAGTGGCTATGTGTGGAGCGGGAGGATGGGAATTATAGCACACCTTGTGTTTAAAATGTAAGATCACTGCCCTGAGAAAAAATCAACTTGATCAATTTTCCATTAAGTGTGTTTTGCAGAGGAGGAGAAAACCTATTTGTGACTTTTTCTTAGTGCTTTCTGATCAGTAAGAAGGGCATTTTATAAGACCCAGGTATCCTTCCACATAATCCTTATGGTCCACAGAATATATTTGTGATGTATGAAACCACCCACTACTCCACTCCAAGACAGGATCCTTCCCCTATCCTATCTTGTAAGTAACAAGTGTTGTCTGTTTCTTTCTGATGAAGGCCTCTTGAACCACTCAAAGTAAACTTGCGTGTTGTCATCTAGACTGTTCTGCAAGAAATGCGGGAGGTGAATTGCCCATGGGCATCATATTTCATATTCTAATTTCTCCAGTGACTCCATTTACTGCAAACACTCATTTACCCTGCTAGAGAAGACATCGGCAGGTCCTCTGTGACATCAGAGCAAGTTAGGCAATGACAACTAAAGTGATTTTTTGTGTTTGCTTTTGTACTGTGTTAGCCTCATTGAGTGCCTCCTTTTATATATAAACTAATAAATAATGATTGTTTTTATCACAGCTCATTAGTCATCAGAGACAATTAGCTAATGTCATCAAAAGAAGAAGCAGAGAGAACACTCAACAAATAAGAAAGAAATATGGGGGCCTCCTAGGAGGAAGGGTGGGGTATACATTTAAAAATAATAATTAATAAAATAAATAAAATAAATGAGGAGAGGCTTCAAGAACCAGCAGGAGATGTGTGGTCAGTCATACCTTGTCAGGCAAGGTTTGCAAATAACTAAAAGAAAAACCCTGGAAATTCTCTGTACTTTTAATGGAAGAAGAGTATCTGAACACATAGCATCTTTAGTATAATGAATGAAATAGCTCATGTAAGCTATTGTAAGCTAATGCAAGCTTCTGTCAGGAAGACCTGAAGAGTATGCAGTCATCTGTTCATCAATACTGATGCTGAAATGTAAAAAATGTTTTAAAAAACAGCCCTACGGCTACAATCCTAAACATAGTTGCTGAGGATTAAGCCCCATTGGCCACAGCTGGATTTAATTATGTGTAAAGATACACAGGATTGCACTCAATCTCATTTGGGTTATTGCTGTGTATGTATGAAGGGGGTCCTCATCAATTCTATCACTAGCATCACATTTTTCAGTTGTATCAACTAATGCCATTAAATCCATGCAGAGGGCCTATAACTCATAGTTCAGAGCACATGCTATGTATGCTTAATGGTTCAGGTTCAGTCCCTGGTACCTCCTGCTGAACCAATCTCAAATAGTTGGACAGGGAAAGACAGATGTTGGATGAGATGATGTCAGCTGGAGTAGACTATACAGGACTAAGCAGATGAATGGTCTGACTCAGAAAAATTCAGCTTCATATATTTATATATTTAGAAATGCTGAGAAGTTACTTATTTAGGCAGCAACCGTAACCCCTGATCTGCACTCCTGGAGGGGTTTAGGATTGAGTGGAGGCACACCTCTGCCAAGCTCTGCCACTATGGAAACCCTCCTGCATCCAACAAAGGTGTGGGTTGTTTAGAAGCTACCACCAATGCAAGGCCCCAAAATGGGGAGTTTGGCATGCTGGGATGGAGCATGACTGGCTGAACATCTGATGGGTTCCAAGCAGGTTCGATCTGTGCCCCTTTGCTGCATCAGCTTGAAGTTGGTACAGAAAAAAAAGAATGCAGCAAGAGCCAGTAGGATTTCCAATGTGGTAGTGCTCAGCTCTCCAAGTGGCCCCAGGTTAGGATAGTTCTATTAAACTGGAAATAAGGAGATGGGAATTAATTTGAAGTGAATTTGCTTCAAAAAATTATTTCCCAATTTCTACCTTTCACAATTTGATGTTGGCCTTCTCCCAAATGTTATCAAAATAGTCACAAAATAAAAAATAAGAGTGAATTATTATGTGACATACAACTATATTTTATAACTTATTTTAATATTAGACTTTGATATTTTTCAGTGTTTAATATTTTATAGTACTTGATATGCAATGCTGTTTAGTATTTGTGCCTATCATTAAATGACATACGCTGGATTATTTATTCATCTTAGAGGTGACATGCAAAAGTATTCAGATCACTTGGTGATCTGGCATGCAATGCTATTTGAGATATGCTGCTGGATCCAGAGGAAGCAGTTTACAGCACAGTTTTGTGTGAACTCTAATAAGAATTAAGAGCAAAGAAAAAGCATCAGAGCGAGAGCTGCTAGGTGAAGAAAAGGATTTAAGAGAAAGCAAAATAGCTTGACGGTGTGCATTGCTTGAGCAAAAAGTAGGGGTAGAGATCTCCTACACAAGAACCACTGAAGTGAAGGAGAGCTCTTGCCCTACTCCCATACATTAAAGTGCAGTTTGCACAACAGAGAACTTCCTACTGGTTCATACTCCAAGTCTATTTATGCGTGAAAAAAACCTTCTCACACTTCAACATCTGCCAAAGTTTAAATAATATAACTCTTTATAATATATCACTATTTGATCTGCTCTATGAGAGCTATGCAGCCAAATCACATGTACCCTTATTCAAAAGTAAACACTGAGGGCAGTGGGGCATAAACCCAAGTGAATTTACCTAGAAATGAAGCCTTAGTATGATTGCTAACAGGAAAATCAGTAAGAACAGCTGATCCATGTATTTGCTGGAATATAAAGCTGGGTGAAATAAATCAATTCACAGAAAAACTGTTTTGCAAGAGAAGTTTTATTAGAATGTTTATCTCAATTACCATGCAATTTGCACAAGGTTTCCACAAATACAGTCAGTGCTGTAACATCACTGTGCAATGGTGTGCAAAAAGGGCATCCTCTGCGCACGTCATGAATGACTGGGGAAATGGACGATGACAGAAAAACCATGGAAAAAGTATTTGTTTCTGCTGCTGCAATTTTCTTCACTTCATTGGGAAGCTTGCTTTGCAAGACTATGATAAGAATATAGTGCACAATCATGCTACAAAATCAGTAATACGTAGGATGATGACCGGAAAAAGAAACTTCTTCATCATTGCCTTTCAGCCAGCTCCCCCCTGCATGTAGCCATTTACCTTCCTGCAGAAAGTATATTATACAGCCACGAGAGTGGCTGCATACTATAGTCAGCAGGGCTTTTTCGCGTTCTACCATGTTAAATTAAAATACCCCCCCCCACTCCTTTCTGGTGCTTTGTATAGTCCCAATTCAAAACAAACACAAGTCTTATACTGTTGGATTCAGAATCGCTTCCTCTACGACTCTGGAAGTTTTCTTGGTGATACACAACCCCCCCCCCATGGAGAATCCACAGGTTAAAGTGAAAAATGGAAGGAAAAAAACTAGAAGCCATTTGGACTTTTTTTTCTTGAAATCGACATAATCTGTTTTCTTTGATTACAACTCAGAGATGACTGTAAGGTATCCCTAATCAAATCCCTGAGCTTGCCCCATACACAGTACTTCATCTGAAGTAGGTTTAAATTAAAAAAAGGGCATGGTTTATTTTTAATTAAGTGATTAAAAAATGCCTTATAGTGGGTTATAACATACCGCATGCGCAGAAGAACGACTTCTTTCATTTCACTCTTTCTTCCCCTCCCCTTCCAGTTACTTGGAAGAAGCAGGGGAAGTCTGCTCCTGTGATTGGTGGGCAACAGACATGTGACTCACACTGGCCTTCTGCTGAGCTTGAATCTGTGTGAGGAACCCAGAGAGAGAGAGAGAGAAAATGGCTGAAAATGGAGGGAGAAAGCAGCAGCAGATGGGAGGTGAGTGGGACAGAGTTAAAAAATAGGGGGGGGGACTTTCTTTCTGTTGTTCTCCAGTCCTGTTTTAAAGCAATTAGGCAGGGCTTACTTAGGTATTACAGTTTTTTATTATGTAGGAAACTAATACTGATTTGTTTAAAATTAATACTGATTTTTGACAATGACCAAGTGGTTTGACAATAAAGTATTATATGGGCTGTATGTATTTATACATCTGCAGTGTGTGTATGGAGTCTTTCTAACAACTCTGTGATTGGTTTGGTGATTGGAAACCAAGACAACTCACAACAAGAAATAAATCCCCTTAAAATCCAGTAACCATAAAGCAAGAATAAACAGTTGGAAAACAGCCCAAAGAGGCATGATTCTGAATTTTGGGTTGGGTGAATGAAGTTTATTTATTATTTGATTTATATCCTGCCCTTCCTCCCAGTAGGAGCCCAGGACAGGAAACAAAAGTACTAAAAGCACTTTAAAACATCATAAAAAACACACTTTAAAATCTATTAAAACATCTTTGAAAACATTTTTTAAAAACTTTAAAAATATTTTTTTTAAAAAAAGAAAAGGCTTAAAACATATTAAAAAGCAATTCCAACACAGACTCAGACTGGGATAAGGTCTCAGCTTAAAAGGCTTGTTGAAAGAACAAGTTCCTTATCACTTGAGGCTGTAGTTCTCTGAACACTTCCCAGTTTAGTAAGCCCCAATGAATACATTGGGACTTGCTTCTGAGTAAACAAACATTGGATTGCACTATAAATATCAATTACAGATTGTGTAATTAATAAACATATTTGATAGTCATGTTTATATAAATATTTCTTCATACTGCGTCCCAATGAGTATTTGATTTCACACTATGGTTGTAGATGATTTTTTCTCTACATTTTAAGTGTGCCCTTCTTCCTTGGGGTGGTCATGGTACTTTGTTGTTTTCATCTTGAGGGGAGGATAGGCTGAGAGATGGTGAGTAGCACATGGTCACCCAGTATACTTTATAGCTCATTTCCATTTTGAAAAATTAATTAAAACGATTTACATGCAGGCAAAATTGATTAAGTAGATCAACACATTTAAAGCACATCCAATTCACGTTTAAAGCCCATGACTTCGCCTAAAGAATCCTGGGACGTGTAGTTTCCCCCTCACAGTTATAGTTCTCACCACCCTTAACAAATGAAAATTCCCATGATTCTGTGGTAGGATTCATGTGCTTCAAATGGGTGTTGAATGTACTATAAATAAATGTTGTAGGTATGATGTGCATTCAAGAGTGAATTGCAAAGAAAATTTTTAAAATATACTTTTTTAAACAGGGGGAGGGTTGTAGATCATAGTTAGGGCATACACTTTGCATACAAAGTCCAAAATTCAATTCCTGGAAAAGACTATTGCCTGGAATCCTGGACAGCCAATGCTAGTCCATGTCATGAGTATTGAGTTAGATGGTACAAAGTGGCCTGAGTCAGTATAAGGAAGATTCCTTGGTTCCTAAAATTTGGAAGAGACTCAAGGGCCACAGTGACACCAACATTTATTGATGTATTTTTATTTACAACATTTATATACTGCTTTAGTGTAAAAAATCTCAAAGGTGTTTACAGAAAGACTTAAAACAATAAAATTATTGGCAAAAGCGTTAAGGACAGATATTTTAAAAAGTTCAAAATAATAAAACCAACAATGAATTAAAAACAGATTTTAAAACACAATAGCTTCTACATGCCTGGAGAGGCTTGCCTCAAGAAAACTGATTTTAGCAGGTGCTGAAAAGAGGTGTCTGCCTAATGTCAATAGGCAAGGAGTTCCAAAGCATAGGTGCTGCCACTTTACAGGACTGATTTCTTACAAGGGCAGAACAAGTACTATGTGGCACCCATAACATGGAAAGCACACCTTGAACTTGGCCTGGTAGCAAATCAGATTTCAGAGCAGAGGTGTAATGTGCTGTTAGGATCTCATTCATGTTAGCAATTGTGCTGCAGCATTCTGTGTTAACTGCAGTCCCCAGGTCAGGTTGTGCTGCATGGGGATTTCTGTGACCTTGGCTGACTGGCTGCTAGGATTTTTTTAGTTTGGGTTTTTGGTTATGAATCCTGACTGGTTGTGGGATGCGGAGTTTTCTGCCTTATTCATAGGAATCTTGTGGTTGGTATGGTATTGCATTTAGGAAAGTGTTACTGGCTTTTGTGTTGTTGTTGTTTCTCTTTGCATTTCACTTATCTTTAACCTCACTCTGTTACAGCCATAGAAGCAACAGCAGTGGTTCCATGTGCTCAGGACAACCCCCTTAAACCCATTGATGATGCAGGGGCATCAAATATTTGCAGTTAGTGTAATACCATATTACACTAATGAGGTGGCCAAGTGGTTTTTCTGTTTATGACCAGTAGTGCAGTAGCAAATTAAAAAGTGCCGGGTCTCTTCATGATAGTCACAGCCATGCCCCTCCTTCTTTTTTTGCTGCTGCGTTGAGAATAAGATCCTTTTTAATGCCTTCTCCTATAACAATAGACATCCCTAGCTCAGTATTGACTGACAAGATTTCAGATAAGGATCTCTCCGAGCCCTAATTGGAGATGCTGGGTATTGAATGTGGGGACTTTTGCATGCAAAGCATGTTCTCTGCCACTAAGCCATGACCCTCTTGTAAAGATAAAGGCATTATTGATGGTAATATAACATTTAAAATACACTGCTGAACTATGTCTGTTACTGCTGGTGCTAATTTGCACAGGATCCCATCTCTTACCTCCCGGATTAAAAAGCAGGGAAATTCACTAATTGGCAAAAAACCTTGCAGTTTAAGAATGTACCTCTAGCCCACAGCTATTTCTATCAAACTTTAAAAAGCAGGGAAATTGGGCAGCTATAGTGAATGCACCAGGGGAGCAGGAGATCTGAACTCCTCTCTGAGATATTGGACTGCCCTACAAATTGGTCAAAATGCAAACACCATTTGGGTTGGTCTTTCACAGTCCAATCCACTTCCTGTGTAGCTTGGAAGAATTTGGTAACATGTGCCTCTGAGCATATGGTGAGTGGTGGCAACACCTGCAATCAGCCCAAATAACAGAAACAAGACATGTGCTGTGCTGATCTTGTTTTAGCAGGGAGGAAGCAACATTATTCAGACAGTTGATATTGTTGAGATGGTCACTTTGAATATGTCTGATTTCCTTTGCAATTTTAGTGAAGTTTCCAATAGGAAATCATTTTCTTTTGTTTCTATTTCTGCGAATATGTGTAGTACAGCCACACTTTGCAAAATTTACACTAAAAAAACTCCAAACATAATAATGGCACTGACTTCTGCAGAATAGTCTCCAGTGGACCTCAGGAGTGTGTCAATTTGCACAAGATAAAACAGTGGGAGGTGAAATATATTCTAACAAAATGCTAGGTGTGCTCTATGTTTTTAATTGACCGTGTCTACCTTGCCTTAAATGAAGTGGTTTAAACATAGCAGGCTGAAAACATGCATCCTCTTTTTCCCAACAGCTAGAGTCACTGCTGAAGTAGCAACGTATTAGAATTAGTCTGATTTTACATCAAACTACACTTTCAGATTCAACTGTTAAAGCACCCAAAATAGAAATAGAACATAACCTCCAATTTGAAACACAAAAGGCTGTCTTCACCATCATATGACACTGACCACTAAAAAGGCTTTGAAATTAATAAAAATAAATTTGACACAGATTTCTAGGATGAATAATGAGGAAAATAAAATGTTCTAGTTTAGATTCTCTGTACAAACAGTAGTAACACAGAAAAGAAGCAAAGTAAGAAGAACACCAACAAACATACAAAAATATAATTCTCTATCTTTGGAGATTGCAGGTGTTGCCACCACTCACCATATGCTCAGAGGCACATGTTACCAAATTCTTCCAAGCTACACAGGAAGTGGATTGGACTGTGAAAGACCAACCCAAATGGTGTTTGCATTTTGACCAATTTGTAGGGCAGTCCAATATCTCAGAGAGGAGTTCAGATCTCCTGCTCCCCTGGTGCATTCACTATAGCTGTCCAATTTCCCTGCTTTTTAAAATTTGATAGAAATAGCTGTGGGCTATAGGTACATTCTTAAACCGCAAGGTTTTTTGCCAATTAGTGAATACACACTGGTAATTGAAGATCATAACACACACACCCCTCACATTTCTAACCACAGGTGCCAGTACTGGCTCTTGGAGCAGGCAACCACTACAACCACAGGGAGTTCTCAGTACACTCATTCACATCCACACCATACATTTGAAGCACATGGCTTCCACCAAGAGGCCTAGGAACTGTAGCTTTCACTCATAGAGCTACAATTCCCAGCACCCTTAACAAACTGAAGTCCCCAGGATTCCTTTGGGGAAGCCACGTGCTTTAAATGCACCTGAATGTATGGTGTGGTCTGGGTGGATGTGACCAATCTTCACAAGTGTCAGAAGAAGAGGTAAACATGTTTCTGATCTGTACCACTTCAGGCTATAGATAGTTGTTCACATGACTGCATCTTCTTTTATAGACCCCCCCCCAAAAAAAACATTAAAAACTTGGCATAGGAAAAAGGCTAGTCTAGAATCCTTCTATTTGAGGTTTTGATTTGTAGGCACTGGGGAACATTTTGAGACAAGCCTGTACAAAAGGGAGGGGCTCCACTTGAACCTGTATGTAAGCAGACTGCTGGTGCTTCAAATCAAAAAGGGTGTCAGAACAGCTTTTAAATGGAATGAGGAGGGAAAGCCGACAAAAGCTAAGGAGGGTTCTGTTCAGAACAAATCTCCCCCCTGGGATGTAGATGAAAAAATTGATGGAAATTTTAATGGGAAAGGCATAGAACTAGGTATTGTGAGTGCAGGGGCACAGGATAGCTATTCAGAGACCAAAGCACCACAGGCCAAAAAACAAGTGTCAAAGCTGCTTGAAGAGAGACACTAAATACAAGTGTTTATATGCTAATGTTAGAAGCCTGTCAGCCAAGATAGGGAAACTGGAGTGCTTGGTCTTAGAGCAGCCTTTCCCAACCTTTGGGTCTCCAGATGTTACTGGACTACATTTCTCATCATTCCTGACCATTGGCCATGCTGGCTGGGGCTGATGCGAGTTGTAGTCCAACAACATCTGGCAACCCAAAGGTTGGGGAAGGCATCTTTGAGGACAGCATTAGGGACGGGATCTGTTGGCCACTGCCACTTTGAAAGCATTCTGTCAGCCTAACAAGCGGTATTGATCCATTCTCTGTCTGCTATCCATTGCTTTTACTGGTCCAGTTTTCTTCTCCCTGAAATTTCAGTATTAATATTAATATTTTGAAAGAAAAGTGGCTTTGCCTTCTCCTCTGTGACTGAGGATGGTCAGTTTCCACATTAGCAATCAGAGACCAGCTGTTTTTGTTTTGGAAAGGAAAGGAGGAAAACAGTTTTCAGTGCCTTCCATCCCCCACTAGTTCATCCATCTGCCCATCAGTTTATTCATCCATCCATTGTGCTCCTCTCCTCTCCTTCTGCCTGCCTGCCTGTCCATCCTTCCATCATCCCACCCACCCAGCCTGCTTCTCTCTCCTCTTCCCCTCCTTCCATTGCTTGTCCCAGCTGGGCCATGTGCTGCCTGGGGTGCATGCCTCTGCTACCTGTGATACAACAACTCACTGCTGCCAACTGCTTGCTGTGCCCCCTCCCTGTTGAATGCAACTGTCACACACACACACATGCATGCACACACACACACATCCAGGGCCAGCCCCAGGCATGTTGAGGCCCTTGGGCACCAGCCTGCTCTGTGTCCCGGCACTCCCCGTTTGTGATTTGTGGCAGGATTGTTACCACAGATCGCAGGGCGGGAGATCCCAAGCCACCCTCCATTCTCCCGCTCTACATACTGTTACGACATGTGCTCTTGGGAACCTGAGTGTGTGAATTTGCCACCCTCATGTCCCATGAAACACACCTCCTTGAGAGGAGGGGATCTTTTGCTAGGGATAAAACAAGCGCTTTGCCCTGAAATGTGCCTAAATGGTGTATATATTTAACCCAAGAAATGCAGGTCCAAACTAAAATAAAGCAAAGCTTGATTTTATTGAGAGAAAGAGTAGGAAAGCATTACAGAATTACTTGGGTGCATGGCAGCATTAAACATTAATATCCTAACCCATTCATAACTTTAAAGTTAAGAAATCAAACGACCCTATTACTATAAGAGGTGAAAGGTAGGAGAGATTACCTATCCTATGCCCGAAGTGGGTGGTTGAATACAGCTGAAGCTATGTGGAAGAGCTCTGATCCAAAACCAGGAAGGAATCTCTTGGTCTCAAGGTTTTTCACCGAGACCCAGAGTCTCCCCGGTTCTGTCCCTGCAGTCCTTGATGCGTTCCTTGAAAGTATCGTTCACGTGTGTGGGAGCTCTGATGTTCCTCAGCCCTCCCTTCCTCTTTCTTCCTCTCCTCCTTTTTTTACCTTCAAGCCTCGGTTTTTAAAATACTTTTTCCTCTCTCCCCCCCCTGCCAAGGGGGGTAGAAAAGTCTGGTGATGTTGTGTATGTGTGTGTGTATCTCTAACTGACCATGAAAACGAAGGCTCCTAACAAACAATGGGATTCACTGTAGGTGAAGGAAATTTGCCAAAGAACCAGATAACATTTATGCAGAACATTTATGCAGTTAGTTCTTTTTGTGTCTTAATTTTGCCCTTGTTACTCTTCGCACAAAACCTCTTGGGAAAGCATAACCAGCCATACCATTAGGTGGGGGTGTGGGGTGGGAACTGTAGTTTAGCAGGCTGCATGGCCCTGCCTCGTAACAATACCTTTCTGTGCTGTTTTTTTGGCGGTGCACCTGCACGCACAGGTTTGCCATCAATCAAGATGGTGGCTGAGGTTTCCCATTGCTGCCATCATCCAAGATGGTGGCAGAGGCTTCAGCCCTTTAGGGAAACCTTGGCCACCATCTTGATTGATGGCAAACCTGCGTGTGCAGTGCATGCAGCCACAAACAACAGCAGAGAAATAGGTGAAGCGGGGGAATGGCGGGTGGCTCTGAACCTCCTGCCCTGCTATCCATGGCAGCAATCCTGTCACAGATTGTGGAAGGGGAGTGGAGGGGTCCCCAGGGGCCCCTGTAGCCCCAGGGGCCCTCAGCCAGTGCCCCACCTTGCCGCCCTTTAGAACCAGCCCTGCACACATCCACACTTAGGACACAGGGCACCAGAAGGGAGCAAATTAGCAAGCAAACCCAGGCTGATCAGTTTTAGACACCTTCTCCCTTGCTTCTTCTAATCAGTTTCAGTTAGCAAACAAAGCAGGCTGATCAGTTTAACTTATATTTGATGTAAAAATCCAGTGTCAGGAAAAGCAATGGAAGTTTGCATGTTTCAGGATTAGTCCACAAAGATAGGGCTGAGAATTATCAGGGAGTCTGATGCCAATTCTGATTTCACTGAAATCCTCACCCATCCCTAGACAGCATTGATATAGTGGACATAACAGAAGCCTAGTGGGACACAGTTATCTCTGGGTATAAACTCTTTAGGAAGGTCATGGACAGATGTACAGGAGGTGGTGTCACTGTATGTATAAAAGGGCATTGAGTCCAGCAAGCTAGAAATCCCAAAAGGGGCAGACTCCTCCACAGAATTGTTGTGGGTGGTGATACCCGGTCACAAGAGTAATTTAGTACTGGTGACATGCTATTGCCCCTTGATCAAAATGCTCAGGGAGATCCTGCGATGAAGAATGAAATGAAGGAAGCATCCAAAAGAGGAAATGCTGTAGCAATAAGTGACTTCACCTACTCTCACATAGAATGGTTGCACATGTGTTCCAGTCACAAAACAAATGTAACATTTCTAGATACCCTAAATGACTGTGCCTAGAACAGTTGGTCATGGAACTGACCAAATGGGCAGCAGCTCTGGACTTTATCTTAGGTGGCACCCAGGACCTGGTGTGAGATATATGTGTTGTCAAACCTGTTAAGAGCAGTTATCATAGTGCTATTAAATTAAACACACATGTTAATGGTCAATTGCCAAGAAAATCCAACATAGTCACATTTTATTTCAAAAGAGGAAACTTCCCAAAAATGAGGGAAATGGCAAAAAAGGAAGTTCAAAGGCAAAGTCCAAAGGGTCAAATTACTCCAAAAAGCTTGGGAGTAGTTTAAAAAACACAATATTAGAAGCTCAGCTGGAGTATGAACTGCAGATTAGGAAAGGTACCACCAGGGCCAAGAGGATGCCAGCATGATTAATGAGAAGCATCAAAGATTCTATTAGCAGCAGCAAAGCTTCCTTCAAAAAATGGAAGACTTTGAGGAAATGATCAAATGAGGAAAACAAAAAGGAACACAACCTTTGGCCAAAAAAAAAAGCATGCAGACAATAAAGGATGTAAAAAGAATTTGAGGGTCACATTGCTAAAAACATAAAGACCACTAGCAAAAAAAAACATTTAAATATATTAGTAGCAGGAGACCATCTAGGGAGAGGGTTGGACCCCTGGATGACAAGGCAGTTAAAAGTGTACTAAAGCAGGATAACTAAATTGCAGAGAAAGTAGATGAATTCTTTGCACTTGTCTTCATAGTGGAGGATATAGAGCAGATTCCTGTGTCTGAACTAGCTATTGCAGGAAGGGAGTTTGAGGAACTGGGGCAGATAGTGGTAATGAGAGATAATGTTCTAGGCCAATAGACAAAATAAACACTGGGTCCAGATAGCTGATTTTCTAACAAAAATGTGCAACTCATCCTTGAAATCCACCTCCATCCCCAAGAATCAGAAAATGGCCAATGTAACACCAATTTTTTAAAAGAGATCCGGGGGGGGGGGATCCTAGAAATTACAAGTGGTTAGGTTAATGTCTGTTCTCAGAAAACTGGTGGAAAGCATTGTTAAAATAACCAAGCATATAGAAGAACAAGCTTTGCTTGCTGAAGCAGAACCAACATGGCTTCTGCAAGGGTAAGTCCTGTCTCACTAATCTATTAGAAGTTTGAGGAGTATCAACAAGCATAAACGATCTACAGTTAGGGGTGAGCACTGAGGTGTCCAAGTTTGCCAATGATACTAAATTGTTCAAGGTTGTTAAAACAAAAAGGGATGGCAAAGAGCTCCAAAAGAACCTCTCAACTGAGTGAACAGGCTGTAAAATGGCAGTTTAATGTGAGCAAGTGTAAAGTGATGCATATCAGGGCAAAAAAACTTAATTTCACAAATAAGTTCACAAGGTCTGAACTGGCAGAGACTGACCAGGAACAAAACCTTGGGGTCATAGTGGACAGCTTGATGAAGAAGTCAACCCAGTGTGTGGCAGCTATGAAAAAGGCAGATTCCATGATGGAATCATTAGGAAAGGAAAGGAAAATAAAACTTCCAGTATCATAATGCCATTATACAAACCTATGGTGCAACCATACTTGGAATACTGTATACAGTCTGGTCACCTCACCTCAAAAAAGAGATCGTAGAGTTGGGAAAGAATCAGAAAAGGGCAACCAAAATGATCAAGGGATGGAGTCACTCCCCTGTGAGGAAAGGTTGCAATATTTGCAGCTCTTTAGTTTAGAAAAAAGGTGAGGAAGAGTTGATATGAAATAAGTGTATAAAATTTTGCATGGCATGGAGAATGAGGATAGAAAAAAGTTTTTCTCCCTCTCTCAAAACACTAGAGCTTGTGGATATCCAATGAAGCTAAACGTTGGAAGATTCAGGACAGACAAAGCAAGTACTTCACTCCCACAGGACACAGAGATGGCCATCAACTTGGATGGCTTTAAAAGAAGATTAGACAACTTCATGGAGGATAAGGCTATCAACGTATACTAGCCATGATGGCTATGCTGTCCCTCCATTGTCAGAAGCAATGTGTTTCTGAATACCGGTTGCTGGAAACAGCAGGAGGAGAGATTGCTCTTACACTCAGATCCTGATTGTGGGCTTCTCTTAGGCATCTGGTTGGCCACTGTGAGTACAGGATGCTGGACTAGATGGGCCACTGGCCTGATTCAGATGTTCTTCTTATGTTCTTATATTATTCTTCCTAACATTAAACTCTTATTGTGTGGTCTGAAGGCACATAAGGCCAGCTCCCTGCAGGGTCAGGACTGGTCAGTGCCTGGATGGGAGGCCGCCTGGGAACCATATGTAAGCCACCTTGGGTTTTATGAAAAAGAAAAGCAGGGTATAAATGAAATAAATAAATAAATAATAAATTGTGTATGAAGAAGCATTTAGGCTGCAATCGTATAGACACTTACATGGGAGTAAATCTCATTGAACTTAAAGGGACTAATTTCTGAATAGACAAACATAGGATTGCACTCTGAGTTATGCTTGCCCCATTCACAGTCTGAAGTGGTTCAGTCCAAAAACAGGTTTACCTCCTCTGTAGGTAACTAGGTCTCAGAAGTTGTTGTATAAACTAGTGTTCAAACGACTTACATTCTTGACAACCTTTGGACCCTTTCAAAACTGTTTAGATCCTTCCAATCACTACTTATACTCATGTAAATCTATCTTGAGTCACAACTGTAGAAGGGGTTCAAAGAATCCAGAGAGGCACATACTTATTTTTATGTTCAGAAAGCATTCCTTTGGCTGGCCAAATCAGCACAACCAGCCTAAATGTGGTGTTGTTCTCTGCAGCTAAATCTCTTCTCTATTTTATTCCTTCATCAGAACCTATTAACTGAAATCACCAGTACAATTCTTTAATAATTAAGTGCTTCATTTTCTTAACACAGAAGAACTGCAGTAAACAGCATTTACTAAAGTAATCTGTTGCTATGGACTGAGTGACTTTTAAGTAAAGAATCAATGTTAATAAATAATGGATAGCATTTTTCTCGAATCTGATAATTACATTTTATAGGTAATAAAAAATGCCAAGGGAAAATTTATACATACACGCACAAACCCAGTTACATATGTACAAGGATGTTCATTAGCGTTTATGCATGCATTCCAATCCCAGAAACTGAAGTCTTATATCAAGTGGCCAACCCTAAATCAATCTAGATCTATGTATACAGATATACTCTTAATTTATCACTTTCATTCACTTAGAGTTTGCAACAAGATGCATTATTGTGAACATAAAGGTACCTTAAATAAAGGTATTTTAATGTGAAATGTAATAATAATAATAATAATAATAATAATAATAATAATAATACCGCCACTGAGGGATGTAAAATTCCAGTATCCCTGGTACTAGAAAAAAGCATTGCCTGTGCTTGTCCTCCCCATCCCACCCTGGTCTATGCTACTTCTATTAGGGGCAAACAACATGATATGTTATAATATGTGTTACAATGTCTTCAGAAGAAGAAAAAGCTTAGCCATTTAAGGCAGAGGGAATGTAGAGTGGATAACTCCTGGGGAGGGGTGAAGACATCTGAAGTGGAGAAATGACAAGTGTGGAAAAAGTTAAGCATCCCTTCCTCTCCACAACTTCACTATTTTAAATTTTTGCGTGACAAAAATAATACCAGCATGCTCTGACAGCAAACGATGCAACAACCTTGCTGAAGCTAAGCAGGCATGGGTATGCTTGGCTTGGATGGGAGATTGCCTAAGAACTCCGTTTATACTGTCTTCAGTTCCATCATGAAAGAAAGGTGGGATATAAATGCAGGAAAGAAAACTGAACTAAGGTATCTTTATTGGGCAAGCAGTTCCAATAAAGAGGACATAATTACTTCATTTGCACTGTTCAGAGGAAAACAGTTTAGGTGCTTGTTTCTGGCACCAGAATGTATACTTTCTCCAGTTAAAATGGGGGAGGTGTCAGGGACAGATGTGGCATAAGAAATTTTCATATTTATCCAGTATTAAACTAGAAGAATATGTAAACCTGACAAATTTGTCCTGATTAGGTTCACTCTAACCATTTTGTATCTATTG
The DNA here is from genome assembly GCF_030035675.1 of Rhineura floridana. Classification (NCBI taxonomy): domain Eukaryota; kingdom Metazoa; phylum Chordata; class Lepidosauria; order Squamata; family Rhineuridae; genus Rhineura; species Rhineura floridana. The sequence goes on along the minus strand of NC_084486.1, from coordinate 31,744,822 downwards.
CTTTTAATTCTTTTGTGTGACCAGTGATTATTCACAGATGCTTCCTGAAATATATTTGCTTTTAAGACAATGACTTTTATTCAGCATTTTTGATAGTGGCAACAGTTCTTTTTTCTTTTGCATTGGGATCAGAAATAAAAATAGCAGAGAAGGAAGTAAATATATTAATACATATATGAGCGAATTCAGTGGACAGAATGATTATTTTTATACCTGTAGTGCATTTTCCATTAGCTGTGCTGATAATCCAATGGGCAAATAATTTATATTAATTGGAAAATGGCTTTAAAGCAACAAAGCTGGGGGGGGGGGAGCTCTGAGCAAGAGGCGGAAAATGTACTGTGCCGTCAAAGCATATTGTGATGCCGTAATTATCTGGGGCAAGGTGTGTGATTTCACATCCCAAGACTTCAAAAAGCAAAACATGAACTCTTTACAGAATGCATTTCCTTAGGATGGGGTGGGCACTAAGCCCAAATCACTAACCCCCTCACAAAAGCCAGGAGCCCTCCTGTCTGATACAACCCATTGGGAAGAAATAATGAATTCCTTTAAAACTTAACAGTATTCCTTAACAGAAATTATTTTACTCACATCACAGAGACAGCCCGGCAGTGAGGCAGGCAGTTCAGGCAGCTGATATTAGGTCTCATACAAACACAACAAATGGCTAGTTATTTAATTTACGATGGTTGTATTTTTATTGCCAGGGAAGAGGAGATGTGTTTGTGGTATTTCCTGCCTCAGATGTGTCTCAGGTAACCCTTGCTAACCGCTAAAGAAAGGCAATTCAATTCCAGCAGACTTCATATCGAGTCATTAGTGGGACGGTGTAAAAGCCGGAACGGAACAGGCAGGAACGGGCCCTTTATAAAAGAAATTGATGCCAAAAACACTGGGATGTGTTAGAGACACTTGAGAACAACACTCAGGAACAAAAACCATTCTGATAGGATTTTTATTAACCCTTTAACAACCAAAATGCCCTCCGGAACGGAATGAAACAGCCCGGAATGGTGACTTCCCAGCAAGCCAGACCTCTGAAATTCACCAGTCCCACATGACTACATGGGATGCATGCAATAAGACACAGCACTTCCACACAAACCACGTTCCAATACCCGTTCCGGGTTATAATATGCTTTTACGTAAAACAGCCCAGAATGGCAACTTCCCAATCAGCCAGACCCACCAAATTCACCAGTCCCACATGACTACATGGGATGCATGCAATAAGACACAAACCTTTCACGCAAACCATGTTCCGATACCCGTTCTGGGATATAATATGCTTTTACGTAAAACAGCCTGGAACGGCGACTTCCCAATCAGCCAGACCCACCAAATTCACCAGTCCCACATGACTGCATGGGATGCATGCACTAAGACACAAAACTTCCATGAAAACCACGTTCCGATACCTGTTCCAGGCTATAATACGCTTTTACGTAAAACAGCCAGGAATGGCGACTTCCCGATCGGCCAGACCCACCAAATTCACCAGTCCCACATGGCTACATTGGATGCATGCAATAAGACACAAAACTTCCACGCAAACCACGTTCCGATACCCGTTCCGGGCTATAATACTATAAACAATATAGTACATTGTTGTTTTTCTTTCCTAGCAAGGTTTTTGTAGTATTGAATGCAACTACAGATAGCTTTTGGTACTAGAGAATAGCTGCAGTTTACCCTTCTTCCCACTAGGGGCACTATAAGATCTGTTGGTCTCTGCAGAGACAGGATGATCCCTTCTGTTTTCAGACCAAAAAGGCAGCAGCCCAGGTATGCTATATTTGTACTGTGGAGGTGGCTCAGTGGCAGCAAGTAGTGTCTTCTCTCATTACTTACAGCAGAAAAGCCATGAGTGTAGTATACATGCTGTTGAGCCTCAGCTCTCCCTGGAAGAGCGGGGAGGGGGAAGGCATGACTTGCAGGTGCCTCAGCTGCCAGAAGGCGTGGAAGACCCAGGACTTGTTGAGTCTGAGCAGGACTTTGGGAGGGGAAGCGAGCCTGAATTCAAGCCAATTCCTACTGATAGCGCAATCTCCGAAGAGGAGAGCGCGCCACCTCCAGTTATTGCAGAGGAGCTGTTGGGGGAAGCTCCGGAGAATGTGCCAGCTCCTCCCTCACCAAGCAGTTCTCAGGATGCCCCCAGCATGACGCAGCCTCCTGACCTTGAGTCTGCTACTCAGGAACAGATGTCCTCCGATGAGCCGTTGGAAACACGCCCCCATCACCTCGCTCCCGCCGCCATGAGAAACAGACAGGGCAGAGGCAGGACTTGCGAAGGAGTCAGAGATTACATTCAAAAATGTTCCCTACTTAAGCTTGCAGCTCACAGTGGGGAGCTGCTGAGTCAACTTCCTTCATTCGCCGCAGAGCATGTCTAGAGTGTAGTTAGGGACTCCAAGTGAGTTAGTGTAGTTTTTTCTATGAAGCATAATGCCTTTGATGTGTCCATTACTTTAATAAAATAAGATTTAATTGCACCCGTGTCTCAGACTTGTGGTTCCAGCTCTGGACGGGACACATGTGTAAGTCTGAGCAACTTTCACCATTTGAAGCTCTTGAGATTTTGGAAAACCCAGTAGCAGGGAAAATATCAACTCTCCCAGCTGCTAAGCCAAAATGTGGGCAGCTGTTTGTCTATAGCTATGAAGGCACAAACATAAAAAGATGACTGGAGATGTGATCAGTACAAATGGATTCAAAAAGGAAGGCATTTATTGCCAAGGGGGGATCCTCTGGTACGAAAGATGTACTTTCAAAGACTATTTAACGCAGAGCAAGTGTTGTTTCACTGATACACATATGAAGTGCCTGATGGAACTGTAGGCAGAGTAATTGTCCATTACCTTGGACAGAATGAGAGACCTAAACCATCTGTGCCTCATGGAAATATGAAAAAATATCCCATGAGATGTCATGTACGTATCATGCCTTCTGCATTGTCAGAAGCTATGGGGCAGAAACACTTTGGCCCGTGCAAAGTTTACCAGCGTAAAATAGCAACAACAATAGTTTCAGCTGAACAGTTTCAGCTGAACATTTAGGTAATGCTGCCTAAAGATACACAGCAAATAAAAAACAAACTGAAGTATGAGAAACAGAAAAACAGAATCAGCCATGATGATTTATATGGTGTGTATGCGCTTCACTATGCTCTGGAAGGGTTTGTATGTGAATTCACTCTTGTCCCTGAAGTGTCTGTAATTTTAGCACTTCCAGAAATTATTAGCATATTTGAAGAGGTGATAATGTTGAAGTCAAACACACTTTTGTCTTATGACACAACCTTTCAGCTTGGAGACTTCTGTTTGTCACCTTTAATTTTTCAGTGTGCTTTCTTTGAGAACCCAGGCCATACTGATCCACGATAAGTGCACAACAAATGTGCATGAGTGTTTTTTTTCTTATTTATAGGAAAACGTGTGCCCAAGATCAACAATGATTCCACTGTGATAGTCACAGACAGAGAAGCATTCATTGTGCATGCTATTGAGAAAGCTATTCCAGGCTGTGCACATGTCCTTTGTTGGAACCATATTATAAAAGATGTAGAATTCTGGGTCTCTGCACATGAAGGAGGGAAAGGTGACTGGAAAGTTTACACCAATAATATTCTTCAGCTTCTGGATAGTGAGAGTGAAGAGGAGTTTCTGAAACTGCTGCACAAATTGAAAGTAAAGTGGAGTGCAGGCTTCCTCAACTATTTTGATCAGAAGCTGAGAAAAGTTGTTATGACAAACTGTGGAAGATGGCTCTTGGAAAAAAGAGGGATCTATAAGGGAACCAGTGGCATTACCACAAATGTGTCTGAAAGCATGAATGCTGTGTTCAAGAGGCTATGCAGTGAGAAGGAACAGAACATGGATGAAATGGTTTTAGTTTTTTATTTCCTTCAGACATATTACCTAAAAGAAATTAAGAGGATTGTGTGGAATTGGAAATTACCACCTCTTAGCAGAACATAATAGCAGAAAATTAAATCCTGATACTACACAGTTTCCAGTAGACTGTGTTCCTGTAGATGACATTGTGCATTTTATAAAGCAGGGAAAGATGGACACAGACCATGTGCCTGAACTTCAAAGAAAAGACCGTAAATCAAAGACTATGGAAGGTTCAGCAGATTTAATTGCAAAGCAAAACTGCATATTCTTACAAGCACAGTCTGGCTGTTTCCTTATCAGAGGATTACGTGAGAAGGAATATGTGGTGAAATTATTTCCAAAAGAAACATGTTCTTGCAACAGTTCCAGGACATGCTATCATATTATGGTAGCACAGATGTCTGTAGGAAAAAGTCTTCATCAGACAAAGGTGATGTATTCTCTGAAGAAATTGAGGATGAGTGGACGAAAAGGAAAATCTGGAAGAAAGAAACCTAGACAAAAAGATGAGATAACCATATTGGCTGCATCAGATTCCCTTCTGATGTATGGTTATACTACAACTGATGCCTCCCAACAGAGAAATTAGAAAAATGAAAATCAAGCTGCTAGCAAGGAAAGGCAATTATCATCCTTTGCCTTTGATCTTGAGCAGGAACCCCCCTATTTTTCAAGTATCCCTCAAAAACCTACTCAAGGAAAGCTGATGGGGAAAAAAGAACATGTTCCATGGCAATCTATAACATGCTATCCACGCATGAGAAATTCAACCATACAAAGGGTCTACATCAATGCAGATGACATGAAGTCTCTTCTGAATCAAAACTGGCTAGTTGACACTGTAATTGAGGGATTCCTAATTACTAGAACAAATCTAGAGGCTGTGACAAGTACAGATGTTGATGTGTGTGTCTTCAGCCCATTTATTATGCGGTCCATGGGATTACAGGGATACACAACAAGTGTTCATAACTTTGGCACAAACTTGGATGTTGTGATGAAGGACATCTGGCTCATCCCCACCAATGTACACAGTTCTCATTGGGTACTAATGATTCTGTTCTTCAAGTGGAAAATTATTCTGTATCTTGATTCCAAACATGGCATCTCCACCAAGTACACCAACATGCTGCAAACATTTATAGAGATGCAGTCAGCTTCAGCAATGAATTGGTCAGAGTGGATCATTCATGCACATACCAGTTCATTGACATACCAGTTCAAAAGGACTCTTCCAACTGTGGGGTGCTTGTATGTCTGTTTGCACATGTGTTGTGCAGTGGCTCTCCAATCCCCTTTCCAGTAGACATGGTCCCTGTACGGCAGTGGATTGCTACGGAACTACTCAGCAAGAATGCATTACTTCCACAACCAAGTGCAACTCAGAGACAGCAGCAGAGAACAAACAAACAAATAAATCAGAAAGTCATGAACAATTTCAACACTCCTGTCTCAAGAAATGTGCCTAAATAATCATTGTCTACAATTGCATTCTTATCTTCAGCAGTACAACAGTATTATAATTCATCTTGGTCATTGTGTTTAATGGGTAATCTGTGCAAGAAACCCAAGGAGGACACAATGATTCTCTGCCAGGGAGTCTGTCAGGACTGGTACCATCTGTCCTGCCTTGTGATAAATCCAGAGCTTGGAAAAGTTACTTTTTTGAACTACAACTCCCATCAGCCCAATCCAGTGGCCATGCTGGCTGGGGCTGTTGGGAGTTGTAGTTCAAAAAAGTAACTTTTCCAAGCTCTGGATAAATCAAGCTCCTCGTGGCATATTCAAATGTCCAAAGTGTTGTGACAAATGAAGAATCCGTGCCACAGGCAAAAATGTTTTCCTCTATAACATGATCTTGTCTAATGTTATATGATTATTTTCAGTGTTGATAAATACTGTTCTATGCTTGAAATGATCTTGCACGCCTATCTGCACAAAAGAGTACATTTGTATTCTATTTATTTTGCAAAATGTTTACAAAAATATTGGTTCAGTTGCTGCTATTTATATCATGTTACATTTATATCCTAATGTTGTTTTAGAATATATATATATATATATATATATATATATATATATATATATATATATATATATAATACACACACACACACATATTTGTATACAATGTTTTAGTTCTTGCTATGTGTGTTTATTTTTACTGGATTCATATTTTTCCAAAGAATATAGCTAATGATGCTATATGTTAAAATATCTTTAGAAGAATGAAAAATCATTACAGCATTTCAGAACTACTCTTTATAGTTATATTTATTTATTTGTGTCATTGTAGCCATACATAGAACAGGTGTGCTAAACCTTTTCTGGGTGGAGGAATGGATGCTTGCCCCACCACTTTATAGGCCAGATAATGTCAGAGGGACTGACCTCAACCCTGACATCTGATTACTTTGTTTTGTGATTTTGATGATATACACTAGTACAGTGGTGTGGCATTTTCAGCAAAGGAGGTGTGTGTTGTTGTTGTTGTTGTTGTACCCCGCCCTTTTTCCAAAGCTGGAACTCAGGGCGGCTTACAAATAAAAAACGAATACATATAATAAAAACATACAAAAACCTGCATTTAAAATTGAATTAAACTATATACCACATTAAAACATTTAAACATACACTTAAAATGGTTAAAACAGTTTAAAGATAGTACAATTAAGGCAGTAAAACAATACCGCACACCTCTTAAACGCTATCCTTAAACATCTTCTATTCCAAAGGCCTGTCTCATTTTTGTGAGAGTATATGACAGAAGCATCCCAGGATTCCCTATCTGAGGATTCAGGATAAGAACCCCTGTTTTATATACTGTGACAACAAACCCAGAAGGGAGTATGGACATTAAAGTTCTAGGCCACAATCCACTGGCCTATTTTCCTGTACAAGCCCAATGGAAATAAATGAGAGTTTAGAAAAAAAAGCTCAGTAGTGCCTGAAAACAATCACTTACCTGATTGTCTGTTGCTTTACAGCATAGTGGTTCTTTCTACATGGAGATCTAGTTGTTTGTAGACACCAGCCAAACATTGTGCACAGTTGTTCCCCCAATCCCCTGTGATATTTACACACACTACGGTAATGGTGACTCTGCAGTAATTGGGGGTCACCATTTTATACCCCTATCCTCATATTCCTTTAGATCACATCTGCAGCCTCTTTGTAAAGAGCACTGATCATAGCCATAGAGGTTTTCCTATTGACCCCCCATAGTGTAATGACCCCAATACTGCCATGGGTATCTACTTTATATTGTTTTAAATTTTATCTGCTATTATTTTCTGTGCTGCTTTGAACTTTTTTTAGCTGTTTTTATTGTATTTTGTTGATTGCCCTGAGACATGGGTGGATAAAAATTATTATGATGGTTCTTTCACAGCCCTTTTACCTTCCCCAAATCACTGAATACTTCACAACAGAACTTCATTTAAAGCAATGATAGTGAAAGAAACACATTCCATAAATCCCCTAGACTGTTCAACACAAGAAGCTTCTTTTTTTAGCTCTGCCTTTCAAGGGGAAGATGGAGCATTAGCTGGATTGTTAATAACTGTAGACACAAATACCCAGAGTGCATCAAAATGAGCTTTTCATTGTGCATCCTTTGTTCTGAAGCAACATTGGAATACTTTACATTTGCATATTTACCTAGATTGGGACCTCTAAGAGCTTTCAACCGCATATACATACAGTAGTCCTGCTCCATCATTCTTGCCTAGTGCAAAGCCTGCTCCAATTGCCAATGTCAGGAAGAAGAGCAACTGAATGTATGAGACCGTGCTCTGATAACCCACTTGTCCCATTCAATATTTTTCCATTTCCTAGTTTTGAAAATGTGCTGCCAGCCAGAGTCAGTGAATGCTTGTGCTAGAGGGTGGAAGGGGCTGAAACAGTCGCTGCCACTTAGTGACTGAGGTAGAGAGAAGGCCCCTACTGTCACCAGAGGGCAAATTTGTGGCTTTGGCTGCACTGGCAGGAGCACCAGAACATAGCTTCGATAGAAGCTCCCTCCCCTCCCTCAGTTGCCAAACAAGCAGCAAATGAGTTTTACTGTCTCTGACCTAATCTGCACTGAACATTTAAAGCAGTATTATATCACTTTAAATAGTCATGGCTTCCCCCAAAGAATCCTGGGAATTGTAGTTTATTAAGGGTGCTGAGAACTGTTAGGATACCCCCTATTCCCCTCACCAATTTCCAGAGTTCCCTGGGAAGAGGGACTGATTGTAAAATCACTCTGGCATTGTAGCTCCGTGAGGGGAATCTGGTTCTCCTGACAAATTTATATGCCAAAATGGCTTCTTACACAAAAGCATAAAGAGCCAAAGGATGAGGGGGAAGGAGAGAGGGAGAGAAAAAGGGTTTGTTACATATTCTTAATCTGCTGAGAAGAATGGAGAAGGGGGAATCCTCAGCAAGAGGCTAGATTCAGAGAAGGGAAGATCAGGTATTTCCGGGCCCCAGTAGGGCATCATCACAAAAGAACACAAGGCAATGGGGCACAAGGACAGGCACCCAGCAGGAATTTCAAGAGCAAGTCAGGCAGAAGCAGCTACCAATAAGACTGCTCTCAAAAGGCACATTGAGCTTTCAGAGGAACCAGAAGGCAATTATCAATTCTGTTTTTAGAAGACAAAATATAGGAGTGGTTACTGCAGAGGGAGTTTCATGGGAAACAAGAGGGCAGAAACATCAGGGCTGATTTCTAAAAGAGGGTCATCATAGGTACTTGACGGGTGAGCCGGTACCAGGCAGAATGGTCACAAAGGTTCACAAAGGTTTCTTGGCATCAGGACTGCATTTTTGTGTGCAGGACAGGTTGACTTAGCATGTCGGAGGAACTCCATTGCTCTGGGCATTTGAGGGCTCAGCTAATCTCATCTAAAGGGATCCTTAAGCATCATCCAGTTCCTAACACACAAGCACCCTCACCTTGAGCAGTTAACCTTTGCTGTCTTGAAAGCCATAAAAAGACAGGATGAAGGATTTGAGCCAAAATGAAGATGTTTTGGGCAACAATATTCTGGTGAAGAAGAAGAAGTCTAGTCAGCTTACAACCTGGGTGCCCAACATTCAGTACAGGTGACATAGAGTGTGTTTGTGGCATTCCTAGACAGGCACTGGATTACCTGCAGAGAGCCACACCTCAACCATTGCCTGCCTCCCCAGCACTTTGCTGCTGCCTGCTCTGTAGACTAGAAAACCATATTAAGGTGAGGCGGGAGGACCACACCTGTTATACACCAATTAAAGTTCCTGTGAGCACAAATTATCCACTCTCAATGGAAGCTGCTATTTGCATCTTTACACGACCTATTGATCTGGCCTTGGATCCACTGACAGCAATTCATTCTATGAAGTCTTTGCAATGGGTGTGACTGGGTCACCCGGTCCATCTCAATGTACAGAGCAGTAGCAATGTGTGTGGTGGGTGTTAGAAGTGTGACAAGAGCAACTCCCATTTGGTCCTTTTTGCATGGGGGGGGGGGAGAGAGAGTCCTCATAGCTGGCTAGGCTGCCACTGACCTGCACTCATCTTTTGTCTGTCTTCCTTCCATATAAACTGATATGTCTCAGGGAGCTATTCACAACTCTGACTCATCTTCCTGTTTCTCTCTTCTCTGCTGACCACTGGAGGAGGAGGAGTCCTGTTCTCTTTCTCTCCTCTCCTCTAGCATGAGAGGCAATGTCCAGGCATGGGCATTGCAGCCTCCAACTTAGTAAGCTAGACAGAAGTAGTACCTTTCCTATCCAGTATATATTTCTATTAATAAAGTTTCTTTCTTATTTTGAAACCAAGTCTAAGTCTGATTTAAAGCAAGGTAAAAGCTCACTTTTTCTCAGGTAAAATCACACCCATGCAGCACAGAACACTGAGCAGGCAATCGTAAGCTAAACTCTGCTAATTTACTAAATCTCTAATTGGTCTACCAGCCACTGGAGATCCCAACAGCGGAGAGGAGCCATCCTCCCCAAACCAGCATCACTGCTGATTACTGGGACAGGAGGACTGAGGTGAGGTAGGGAGGCGACCATGTGGGTGCACTGGCAGCAGCACCAGATTGGTGGTGGCACTCCTGCTAGTGCACCCATGGAGCTCCAACCTCACTGCCACCCTGCTCCACCCCAGGCCATCCAGGTAAGCAGCAGAGACATTGGTGGTGGGAGGATGGCTCCTCCGCACCACACACCACACTTCTGGTAGAGACATAAAAGAATTACCTGCCTTCCCATAAGCTATTTGTCTTTGCAATTAGTCACTTCTCTGGATTTGCTTCCTTCCAATCAGGAAGCATTACCAGAACAGTGATCCATGAGGAACACAGCAGGAGTGCTCTGGGATATATTCAGGCACAGTGAATTGCTGGTGCATATCGTCCCCTTAAGTACAACCCAGATAGGCAGACTCTCACTTTCCTTTTCTATAGAAAGTCCTGCAGCACAAATAGCTTAAGGACCTATCAGAGTACTGCACAGAACTTTGCTAGTAAACCAAGTATCTTACCAATACTTGTTTGAAGTCTGAATTCAGTAATTAAGGCTCAACAGGCAATCCATATTCTTTCGGAGCTGGTATTCTTTGGGGGTATAAAAATGTACCTCAGATTTTATCTCAGAAAAAGTGTGCCCAGCCAAGCTCACATAAGTTTACTTTGGACTTTAGTGCTATACTTGTCAGAGCTTGGCCACCACTAAGACACAATACAAATTGCTATGAGCTTGCTGTCTGAGTTCTGTGAATGGATAAATCACTATGGTCCTTTGCCTAAAAATTGTTGCCTCCTTAGAGTCTGGGATTTGACAAAAGAACCTTAATGTCCCTTGAATGGCTGTGGATGGCTGTGAATGGGCAAGATGAGTGCCAGGCAAACGGAAATATAATAAACAGCAGTTAGCAGAACTGGAGACAGAGAGAGACCTGATTTGGCTGAAGGTGAAACATTTCTAGGTCTTCTTTGTGGAGATCTGACGTGGAGTAGCAGAACTGCTGCCTTGTAAAAGTCCCTGGTTGCCCTCACATATGATCCATGTATATATGGCCATTTTCATTAAAAGCCTGAGGACAGGAACTGTCTTTTTATTATTTGTAAACTGCTCAGAGAGCCTTCTTTTGGCTGGAGAGCAGGGTAAAAATGCTTGAAAATGCAATCCTATACAGTACATGTCTACTTAGAAGTCCCACTTGGACTTACTTCCAATAAGTTCAATGGGAATTACTCCCAGCTATGTGCATATATAGGACTGCAGACTAAACAGAACAAAATACAGCACGTGTTATAAAGATGCCGTAAGTTATCCAATTAAAAGCAAGAAAAGAAATGAAAAGTAATTATTTCAAAATGTAGTTCACATAGTATGTATCATTAATGTATTGATATTGGAGAGGTTATATATTTCTTGGTTTTTACAACATATTATTTTTTTTCTTTTTTCTTTACTCATTCTTTAAAAGAATATTTTAATAAAGAATAACACCTAAGAATGGGGTAGCTTAGCTGTATGCAAGTGACAAACAAACTCTCATAATAGATGACCACCAAAGCAAGCTGAAAAAGAAATGCTATATTCTGATTTCTAAATTGTGCCACTTTGCAGCCTTGACATTTACCTGCTTAAAAACAGAAATGATTGGAAATAATAGAAAATAATACATTCCATTGGCATCAGTTGTTGATGACAGCTTTGCCTAAGAGTATTATAGCATTCTCCAAATCATAAGAAAATAGATAACAACTTAGGAAAAACAAGAAAATCTATTTAATTATCAGGTGCATTAATTTTAGGAGTAACAGCCAGTCTCCCAACACACAATATGTCTGTTGTCTGACGTACTGCAACATGCTACTTCAATTTGTTAATGAAATAAACAAACATATATTTACTGTTAAAATTATTAATAAAAATGTAATGCATGGCAAGAGTGAAAGCAGCCCATAACACACACACACACACCAGCCAGGACAATGCTTTTCTAAACTAAACTTAGGAAGTTTCCCACTTTTGAGTACAGAGGTATATAAACTTTCTGAATGCACACTCTGATCAAACTTTATTTTGAATCTTCCCAACTGCATCTTAATGCCACTATAAGTGGCTATTAGCACCTCACTAACATATCATTTGGGGGCACCATTATCATTTTGGGCACCATTACAGTTATGTTGAGAGCCAGTGTGGTGTAGTGGTTAAGGTGTTGGACTACGACCTGGGAGACCAGGGTTTGAATCCCCACACAGCCATGAAGCTCACTGGGTGACCTTGGACCAGTCATTGCCTCTCAGCCTCCTGAAAACCCTATTCATAGGGTCACCATAAGTCAGAATTGACTTGAAGGCAGTACATTTACATTTTTTACAATTATGTTACAGTTAACCAAAGAGTACTAAAGTTCAATGAAGTGCACTGAATCTGTAGGTAGAACTATTGCTTTGTTTATCCTCCTTTAAGAAATGATCAGCTTAATAGTGTTGCAAAAGAGCAGATGTCCTGATGTTGAAGATATTTTCTACAGCAGAGAAACCAGGGACATGGGGCAGTTATCAACACCTGCTTTATAATTCACTCACCCAATCTTGTTTCCAGATGCAGAGAGGCATAGCACAGTAAGAACATAAGAAGAGCCTGCTGGATCAGGCCAGTGGCCCATCTAGTCCAGCATCCTGTTCTCACAGTGGCCAACCAGGTGCCTGGGGGAAGCCCGCAAGCAGGACCCGAGTGCAAGAACACTCTCCCCTCCTGAGGCTTCCAGCAACTGGTTTTCAGAAGCATGCTGCCTCTGACTAGGGTGGCAGAGCACAGCCATCACAGCTAGTAGCCATTGATAGCCCTGTCCTCCATGAATTTGTCTAATCTTCTTTTAAAGCCATCCAAGCTGGTGGCCATTACTGCATCTTGTGGGAGCAAATTCCATAGTTTAACTATGCGCTGAGTAAAGAAGTACTTCCTTTTGTCTGTCCTGAATCTTCCAACATTCTTTTGGGATGGCCCCATTTTGCTTCCAAACAGATATGTACTGAACTACCCAAATTTGCTTTTAGGCAGAATGATGGGATAGTCCTGCCTTTTGCAGAGCTCCATTGAGCTTTTGATTCTCTTTATAGGATCCATTTACATCTGGATGATTTCGTGTGGGATTAACTGTTGAAGCAGCAATACACTGAAAAAGCCAGTTGTGCATGCACAAACTCCTATGCACACAGAGGGGCTTCTGCTGCAGCAGAGAAATTATGCACAGATAGAGTTGGATACAAATCAAATAAATAAAATTAAACCCTATGCATGCTTGTTTACTCAGAAGCAAGCCCCACCAAGTTCAATAGAACTTACTTTCAGGTAAGTGTAGATAGATTGTTCCCAGTACAAGCATAAACATGTATTTGCTGGTACAGGTATCGGGCATGGAGTGCAATTCTAGCCTTTGACCCATGCCATTGCTAGCAGGGAGACTTTGCCACTGTGGAGGCCAGCAAGGTAGGAAGCTACCACCATCACTTTTCCCAAAGCTCTGCAAATCCTGAGGGCCCCAATCTTCAGGCACCTCAGCTGCACCAGTCTGGAGATGGTATAGCAGAAAAGAAGGAAAAACACCTTCCCACCTTTCATCCTGGCCAGTGCGAGTGGCAGGGTTTAGAATGCAATGATCACTCCACCGTTCCCTGGGCAGGGTTTAGAACTGCTCTGTTATTCTGAGGATATGCACAGTTTAATTAAAATTAGGATTTGTTCAAGAGCAGAATTGGGCCTGGAGGAGATCAGAGTTTCTTGTATAATCAAATGCATAATAAAACAATTCTACTTATTTTTTTTCGAGTAATGTAGGTCAGCACCATGCAGAGATGATTTTTCATTCATGCAACACTCTTAAATCAACTTTGAATATATATTGAGCAAATGACCCTGTAGGTTAAAATTAGCATTTTTGAGCTTGTTCCTTTGCAGAGAAGACAGATTGTGGAAACTTGTAACATCTTAAAAATTATTCATCTTTCTCACTGTTTATCAACTGAAGCAAATCACTAGTATTGACTAAAATTGATAATTTCCTCAAAAATAATTTCCTTATTGTTTAGGGAAAGTATTTTTCTAGTTATACTAGATCAGAATAAATTACACAAATATGAATGAATAAGCAGTGCCACAAATACTGCATATCTTGTCACTATAGGCAAGTACTCTGGCAAACCTATTATTGTAACAAGATATGCAGTATTTGTGGCATGGCTTATTCATTCATATTTGTGTAATTTGTTCTGATCTAGTATAACTAGAAAAATACTTTCCCTAGGCAAGTACACTGGAAAACCTCCTCAAGGATGCACACCTTAACATGGTGAGGGGGTTTGAGAGTGTCAAAGAAGAGGAGAGCAAGAGGCTAGACTCCTAGCAGGGTCACCCAAGGTGGAATGGTCAAAGCTGAGACACCAGACTAAGATGCATCCAGACTCAGAGGAAGGCAATGGTAAACCACCTCTGAATACCTCTTACCATGAAAACCCTATGAATAGATTATCCAAAATACAACATGGGATAGTGCTGGAAGATGAGACCCCCAAGTCGGATGGCACTCAGTGAGCTACTGGGGAAGAACAATGGATATGTACGAGTAGCTCCGCAACTAATGATGCAAATGGGTGAAAGCTGAATGGAAGCCTGATGTGCACAGATGTGAAAGGAGAGTCTGGAGTTGTACAACGTACACAATAGGAACATGGAATGCGAGAAGCATGAACCAGGGAAAGTTAGAAATTGTGACGCAAGAAATGGAACAACATGATTCACTAGAAAAGACTGGGAAAAACAGAAGGGAGTAGAAAAAGAGGAAGACCAAACAAGAGATGGTTTGATTCCATAAAGGAAGTCACAGACCTGAATTTACAAGATCTGAACAGGGTGGTTTATAACAGATGCTATTGGAGGTCACTGATTCATAGGGTCGCCATAAGTCGTAATTGACTTGAAGGCACATAACAACAGCAACACTGGCAAATCACTGATGCTGTTTGTTTTCTTGCCTTTGCAAGAGAAGGCTGCACAACCAATGTTTACAACAGGGGTGAAAATCCCTCAAGCTTCTGCTTCCTGGGGTTTATAGAAATAAATGAGAAAGTAGTCTTTTTGTTACATTTAATTACTTTTTGGCATAACTATGCTACCTAAGTGTGAAAGCTTCACTCTCCTAAAATGAATGTCTGTATCAATTTAAAACAGATCATCTGGATGTTCAGATAGCAATCCTAATGAGGAGTCAGGGAGGACCAACATGGCAGATCTTCTGCTGCATCCCAAGCCCTGCTGGCTTGCACAGCATTTCTGTTTCTTTGTTTTAGCTTTTCCACTATGCCAGGTCCTGGCTAGCATTGCTTGTAGGCCCACCCTTTCAGGAATCTTGATCCAGCAGATCCAAAGCTACCAGTACCCTGCCCTGCTCTGAAATGCTTCATTTAGGGGCTTACTGCTTAAGAGCATAAGAACATGATCAATCTAGTTCATCTAGTCCAGTATCCTGTTCTCAGAGTGGCCAACCTAATGCCTTTGGGAAGCCTGCAATTAGGTCCCGAGCACAAGAGCACTCTCCGTTCCTGCAGCTTCCAGCAACTGGTATTCAGAAGCAGGGCTGGTGCCAGCTGTGACTGGGCCCTTGGGCACCAGCCTGCAACAGGCCCCCTGCTCCCAGCCCCCCCCACAGACCGTGCAGGACTGCTCCAACTACCTCTTCTCTCTTTCTATGAAAGCCTGCACGCTGGGCACACAGGTCGCTGCCATCAACCAAGATGGTGGTGGAGGCTTCTCTAAGGGGCTGATACCCCCACTGCCATCTTTGTTGATGGCATGCATGCATGCTGCACTGCACACGCACACATACCTGCCATCAATCAAGATGGCAGTAGGGTCATCAACCCATTAGAGAAGTCTCTGCTGCCATCTTGGTTGATAGCAGCTGTGCACACAGGGCACAGGGCATTCACAGAAAGGGAGGAGAGGTAGGTGGAGTGGGCAGGTACCACGGGCCCACACGGTATGTAGGGGGGGTTGGGAGCTCTGTTTCTGCAATCTGCAGCAGGGTCAGGAGTCAACCCTACTGAGGATCACAGAAGGGGACCCTTCAGGGGACCCTCTGGGCCACTGGGGCCCTTGGCCAAGGCCTGACCTGCCCACCCTTTGGCTCCAGCCCTGTTCAGAAGCATACTGCCTCATAATATGCAATATATATTATGTACAATATATATTGTAGCATAATATGCTACAAACGCACCGCCTGCTCCCACTGCAAAGAGAACTGCCAACAGAATCTTTCTACCAACTAGGATAAAACTGGGGCCTCCACCTGTCCAGCAGAGAGGCAACTACATGCCATTTGAAATTCCCCCCACCCTCAGCCATAACATGGGAAGGGTGGGCAGGGTTGCAACCTTATTTTTTGGGAAAAGGCATTGTTAAAAAAGCCACTAGTTTTGACGTTTTAAAAGGGGATTGCACAAGTTCCTTGAGGTTGTCTATCAATGGCCAATAGCCATGATGGCTGTATGAAACCGTCAGGTATGTCTCTGGGTACCAGTTGCTTGAAAGCAACAAGAGAGGACTATTTCCTTCATGCCCTGCTGTCACCTTCCCAAGGGCCACAGAGGCTCCACAATTTATTTATTTATTTTATTTACGACATTTATACACTGCTTTATTGTAAAAAACAAACAAATCTCAAAGCAGTTTATAGAAGGAATTAAAACAATAAAATTATTGGCAAAAACAGTTAAGCACAGGTATTTAAAAACATTCAAAATAATAAAACCAACAATGAGTTAAAAACAGATAAAAGACATAATAGTTTCTACAAGCCTCAGTAGGCTTGCCTAAACAAAAATGTTTTTAACAGGTGTCAAAATGAGTACAATGAAGCGCCTGCCTAATGTAAACAGGCAGGGAGTCCCAAAGCGTAGGTACTGCCACACTACAGGATCGATTTCATACAAGAGCAGAACAAGTACTATGTGGAACCCGTAACATGGAAAACACACCTTGAACTTGGCCTGGTAGCAAATCGACAACCAGTGCAGATTTCAGAGCAGAGGTATTATGTGCTGATAGGGTCTCACTCATGTCAGCAATCAAGCCGCAGCATTCTGCACTCAGTGCAGCCCCTGGGTAAGGTTGTGCTGCATGGGGATTTCTGTGACCTTGGCTGACTGCCAGATTTTTTTTTAATTTTGGTTAGGAACTGATTGGTTGTGGGATGTTGAGTTTTCTGTCTTACTCATAGGTATCTTGTTGTGGTTGAAATGGTATTGCATTTAGGAATTCATCACTGTCTTGTTTTTCTTTTTCTGTTTGCATTTCATTTACCTCTGACCTTACTCCCTTACATCCATAGAAGCAACAACAGTGGTTGCATGTGGTCAGCTCAACCCCCTTAAACCCACTGATGATGCACCTTGTTATTTGCATGATCGTTTGTTTCTTGCCCAATAGTGGTAAAAGAGAATTCACATACTGGGAAGTGTGGCTTCAATTGCTGGTGTTCCCAATCTACTGCCTGTAAAGGTAGACCAAACCATGTGTGTTTTCTCTCTGTCAGTTATTACTCACTGGAATTGGGTTGGCTGTCAGTGAGTTTATAGCAGCCCACAGAGTAGGCAGGAAAGAGTAGAGAATCTTCTTAACTCTTACTCATGTCTCAAACCTCTCTCTGCAGTGAAGGGCCAAGTCTGTAAAGACGTTTGGAGCAGCCATGTTAAAAGGCAGGCAGGGCATTCCAGGCAGGGTGTTTCCAACCCTTCTTTGATATGGATATCATTGCAGAGGATCTCTAGTCAAGCCTTACCAACAGCACAATCCTAACAATATCTACTCAGAGTTAAGTCCTGTTGAGGGCTTAGTCCCTTAGTAAGTGTGTTTAGAATTGCAGCCTTCAGGGTGTCCATCTTTACTACTGAGTGTTCCCATCTAACATCTCCACAACACTATGCTTTCTTCCTACAATGGCTTTCTGGTGACCAGACTGGCCTGAGGACACTTAAAGCCTTCTTGCCAGAAGCAAGTAGGCTAGATTAAACGTCCCTTACCTAGGCTGTCTAAGCAGGTGAGAAGGAATGACCCCATCACATCAGCTGGACCTGGAAACACCCTGAATTAGCTAATATTTCTATCTAAATTTCCAATCAGAATTTTTTTTAGTGGTATGGTTCTGTGGTTGAAGCAACTGTGGTTGATGCTTAATGTATCATGGTTAAAGACATCACTAGGGCCTGCCCCTATGACATTTTTTAGCATCAGTTATAAACTTTTTCCATCTAAAAAGCACTTTTCAGCTGCCCATGTGAATCTACATAGAAGGGGAATGGAATTGTGTCTACTGACCTCTGTTCCCTACACTTGTTCAGAGGAATATCTGAAAGATTCTGTCTACTTACAAACTGTTCTCTACAAAATGTCTATCCGCACAGTTGGGGAATCAATGAATAGTCAGGTTCTCCTGATCATGCCATCTAAATGTATGCAGTCTGTATATTCATAGGTTCCTTCAGACAACCCCCCAAACCTGAATAGGGAATGGGTACAGTGGGTGTGATCCAGCTCTCCCTTCTGTGTGTATTTAGACAAATTATGAACAGTGCTAAGTCTTAACTCATTTAAAGGCAATTTTTTGTGAAAAGTTCTGGCTCAGCCCTAGCTAACAGTTCTTAGTATGGCGACATGGGAACTTTTAGTCATAATAAAAGGACACTATATGTTCATTAATTCATGTTATACCCCACTTTTCAGCCAAAGTGGGACCAAACAGTAGCTCACACAGCTGAAAACAGAAATTATACAGAGATGAGTGAAACAAAACACATAGTCTAGTGTAGGACTAAAACCCAGCTTTTCCTTCACACTGCACAGCTCATTCTCCAAATAACAATTCACCCACCAAAGCTAACCTAATCCCACCCTGCCCAAAACCCTACACAAAGCTACACAAAAGTGCATCCCACCATTTTCAAAACAATTTATGTATGCATAACTCTGTGGGATCTCAACCTTGGCCATCAGTTCAACCCTCAAGCGGTACTAAAACAAGTGGCTATTCTCATAATTTATCTTTCTTTCCTTTGCATTTTCATGTCCAAATGACAACAGAGAAGTACTGAATGTGTGGCCCACAGCAAGTCTCAATATTATTTTCACAGTAGCTTACTATAAAGAAATAAATGAGGCTTGTAATCAATTGTACATCTCCTTTAGCAGCTCCAGATCACACTGAAATGAGCTGTGTAATCTGCTTTTGGTTTCTCATTTTTAGATCAATCCCTTCAATATGACCAGCTAGATTATCCATGATTACATATTTTTGGTTAATGATAATGGACAGTGTCACAAATTATTTTGTTGAAACTAAACAACAAGGTTAAGACATGCTTTCTAAAGCTATTTCTATTAATTATGCAAATAAAATAACACATTACTACAAAACCTGTGCTAGAATATAAACTGACATGGTTTTTAGTCACTCTGACCTCATTAATTAAAAGGAGAGAAAAAAAGAAATTAGGTTATATAAAGACAGAAAAGCCAGATGCTGCAAATGACCTAATTACATCTTTTTTAAATAAACATTGTTCTGCATTTTTGTTTGCATGTTTGATTAGTTTTCTTCATCATTTGAAAACAAAAGGCAACACTGTGTAGAGATTATTGTCCATATGGTGGCATATTCTTAGCAATTCCCAGTGTTTCCTGTGTAATTTTAAACCTACCATTATTTACCACATTGTATACCATGATGCTTTAATACATCAAGTAGGTACAGATCAGAGCCTGAAAGTAATTTGTTACAAATAACAAATTACTTCTAATTTATTACTTTTTTCAGTAACGAGTGGGTACCAGTGTTACTTTGTGGCGTTACTTGGGGGGGAGCAGGGGAAGTGTTCTGCTCCTCTGATTGGTGGATGAAAGTCATGTGGCTCATAATGGGCTTCTGTGCAGCATCACTCTTCCCTTGTGCTCTGTGGGTGTTAGGAAGCAACGAGGGAGGAGGTGGAGAGTGAGATGGTCGTGAAGCAGAGAGAGAGAGAGAGAAATGCTTCAAAACTGGATGGTGGTAGAGAAGAAAGAAGTGGACGGAGAAAGCCGGAGATCGTGGATGAAGGAGGCGAAGGAGGCAGCAGCAGAATGGAGATGAAGAACTGTGGAGGTGAGTGATGATGGTGTGTGTGTGAATACTTTCTTGTTCGCCGCCTTCATGGCTACTTTGCTCCATCTGAAATGCTTAAACTTATTTATATGCAGGTTGCTTGGGTGCATGTGAGCCACAATGCTAGCTAGCTGGAAGAGTGTGTGTGTGTACTTGCACTGAGCAAGGCTATGAGGGAAGCCACTTCTGCCACCCTTTCTTGCATCGCAGGGGGGAGTGTTGGTCTGGGTGTGTGAGCGAGGCTGTGAGGGAAGCTGCTCCTGCCACTCTTTTTTGTATCACAGGGGGAAATGTTGGTCTGGGTGTGTGTGAGCCACAATGCTAGCTGGCTGGAAGAGAGAGTGAGAGGGGGTTGCATTTGGTTTGGCACATGAAGTTATGAGTGGTGGCCTCTGTGTCCCTCCCCTCCTCCCTTGGGCAGGCAAACCCCACGAGTGCCTTAGTTGCTGGCAGGGGAAGGTTGTTGCATATAGTTCCTTCCAAAGTTCCAAAACAAACCCATTAAACCATCTGTGCCCCCCCCACACACACTATAGGCTATTTTATAATAGTGCATAGAGGCTTGTGCAGAATTAATTATCATCATTATTAATATTTTTAAAATAATGTTTATTAAGGAAAAGAAAATGACAAAGTAGTACTAAAATAATAAAAAAGAAAAGGGAAAGAGAAAAAATGCTTTACATACATAATTCAGCTTTATTACTAATTATATATAGATAGATATAAAGGATAAATGGCATTTTGTCAAAAGTAGTTTTGCCTACATTTTATACCTCCTCCTTGGTGTTCCACGTTTGGCATGGAATGTTTCTCATGCAGAATTAATTTGAAATGCTGCATATTTTTTATCATCATAATCATCACCTTCAAATCCTACCTCAATTCATTGTACATGGCTCTCCCCCCTCTTCATTTTATTCTCACAATAACCCTGTGAGGTAGTAGGTTAGGCTGAGCGACTGGCTCAGGCAGGGTTATTCAGTGACCAAAAACTATGCAAAGAGGATCTCTTTCAATTGTGCTATTGGCCTGCTTACTTCCACTCTGACTGGGGGGATCTTGCAGGGTGGGGAAAAGATGGGGGCACACTTCACATGGCATCACAGCTGAAGTTCACCCATATAGGAGCATTATCTAAATCTCTCTTATTTATTACAGACAAGCCTGTTTCAGTTGTTGTTGCTGCTGAGAGCAACAGCCAGTTGGTGCAGCCACTTGAGTCACAGCTCGTTGATCCTGAGGAGGTGAAACTGGAAAGTGAAGTTCACAGAGGCCCTGTGGATGAGGAGGAGGACAACATGAAACAGTGCCGGTTGCCAACAGTCACATCTGCAGAACAGCAAGTACTATGGTTTGGCTTTGAGAAAGCTTGTACATTTGTGAGCAAGAGTGGGAGAAATGTCGTTGTAAGATGTATTGAATTTATTATTATTATTACAGTCAATGACCAGTTATAAATAAAAAACATCATACAACAACAATACAAAAGGAGAATACCCAAAACTGGCTATTTAAAATATATGGATAAATCTTTAAAAGTACAACTAGTCAAGGCACACACAATTTTCACCAGCGAATTGCCACGGCACTAAATTTGGCCATAACTAGGGTAACCTGGGGTGTAAAATCCCCTAGCAAATAGTCCACATAAAATCTTTCGGTCCTGCCAGGTAAAGTCTTTAAAATGGGTATTATTAGTTGATGTCTTAGATCCCGAGAAAAAGAGCAGCGAAATAGTACATGTTCGTTAGTTTCTATCTCCTTCGCTCCACAGGGGCACATCCTTTCAGCATAAGGGATCTTATTATATCTGCCCTCTAAGAGAGCGGAAGGCAAGATATTTAGCCTAAGTAGAGTAAACGCTCTTCTATATTTAGGTAATTCTAGAATAGATAGATATGGCATTAGAGTACAAAATTTTGGGTTATATCTATGATTTTTAATTTGCATTAGGTGGTGCTGAAAATCGATGTCCTTGAGGCACTGTTTAATTGTTGACCCTGCTAATTCAGGTCCCATCTGTATAATAAGAGGTAAGGAGAATCCCAAAGTGTGTATTTTGTCAAGTATAGAGTCCACCCAAGGAGAATGGAGGGTATCTGTTAAAACATGTGAAGCCAATCCATTCGGGTTGAATAATAACTTCAACCACAATGATATTTTCATTTGCCAGGCAAGGGATTCAATGGATTGGAGTTCAGCTTCCAATCTCAATATATAACTAGGTACACATGTAGGTACTCCCAGTATATATCTTAAAAAAGAATTCTGAACAGATTCTAGAATTGAAACATTCTCATCAGTATTTATTTGGGTTCCGTACATTAATTGGGGGATAACCTTTGCTATGAATATTTTTATAATGGGTGGCACAGATTGACCACCCTTATTATAGAAAAATGTTAATAGGGCCTTAATTGTCCATTTAGCATTTAGAATAGAATGTTTAAAATGCATTAGCTGAGAGCCAGATGTTTGAAAAAGAATACCTAGGTATCTGAAGACTTTTACCTGTTCTATGCAGTGGTTGTTGATTCTCCATACATGGTTTGATCTTTTCCTTGTAAAGATCAGGACCTTTGTTTTTTGATAGTTGATTACTAATTCTTCCCTCTCACAGAAGGAAGCAAATGACCTCAGCAATCTTTTCATACCAATAGGTGTTAGAGATAGAAGAACTATATCATCCGTGTAGAGGAGGCAAGGTCTTGGAAAGCCAGCTAGATTAGGGAGATGTGAATGAGTGAGGGCCAAGCTTTCCACTACTGTATTTATATAGATGTTAAATAGTAATGGCGACAGTATACAACCTTGTTTCACCCCTTTAAAAATTGGTATTGGGTTTGTTAAATGCCCTTTGTTATTGCAACAAATTTGCAAATGTGTATTTTCATAAAGCCCCTGTATCAGCCTTAATAGGCGACTGTCAATACCTAATTCAGTCAATTTAGACCAAAGTCTAGTCCTTAATATTAGGTCAAATGCTGATTTAAGATCTATGAAAGCAGCATAAAGGGCGCCACCCTTTTTACGACTGTACTTAAATGCCAGATGCTGAAGGACAAGCGCATGTTTGAGGGTTGAGCGTCCAGATCGAAAACCTGCTTGTTCTGGTGCTAGTATTTCTTTTTGATTTGTCCAATCTAATAGTTTATTGTAGAGATAACCAGCATACAATTCACTTATTATATTGACTAGACTAATTGGTCTATAATTGGCTGGGTCCGAGTGGGGACCTTTCTTATAAATAGGTATTATAATTGTGGATCCCCAGCCATCAGGGATTTGCATCGTAGTGTTTATCGTAGTAAACAGTATGGCAAGAATTGGGGCCCACCACTCGGCATTTGTCTTAAAGACTTCTGGAGGTATACAATCTGGGCCTGGGGCCTTATTAGGTTTTAAGTTGGCTATAAGTTCAAGAACTTCTTTGATTATCACAGGTGGCCAGACTGGGATATCTTTTGGAGAATTAGGTGAATTCAATAGACTAATACTAGAATGTTGAAATAAATTAGTATAATAAATTTCCCATTCAGTGGGTGCGATTGCACAATCGAGCTTAAATGTTGGTTTAGGCCATTGTTGAGCTATTAGTTGCCAAAATAACGTTGGGTTTTTTAACTTGGAGGCCTGCAACAGGCTTTGCCATGATTGTTTTAATGCTAAATGTTTTTTTTCTTTTTTATTAAGCTTTTAAATTGCTGTCTTGTCTCACAGAATATATCCAAATTTTGCTGCGACCTAGCATTTTTATAGGTAAAGTGACTGGCCATAAGTTGTCTTTTCTTTACGAAGCATTCCTGGTCAAACCATGTCTTTGTTTTATAAACTATACTGCCTGGATTGTTCTTAAATTTATTGGAATTATTGGCCATCACTTCCCGAATTTTGCTCAATATATGGTGGAAACAGTTATATACCTCAATGGCATGGGATGTTGTCAGCAATTGAGTTTTTTTGGCTAATAGTTCAGGCAAAATTAAGCAGCTTTGTATCTCCTTCTCGAGTTTAGGTACCCATTTTACCCGGGCGGGATGTATGATTACCTCATTTGAGTCAAAAGCTTGCTGTGTTAAGAAAAGAGGTCCACTGTTCCAAGAAAGTGTCATGGTTATCGGGGAGTGATCACTTTCGGGTCGGAGCTTGACCTTATACCAATCAACCAGAGGGAATAGCTCTTGTGAGACAAACATCAAGTCTATCATAGAGGCTCCCCTGGTCGCTAAGATGCAATTACTGCCTTCCAAGGATCAAAACTCTAAGATCAGCTATTTCCTCCTCATCCAATGTGAAGAAACTAAATGTTTTTTCACTAAAAGTGAGCCTTTGTAATTCAGGTCCTCAAAGAGTGTCCATTGTCTATTTATGTTATATTGTGAAGTGCCTCTTCCATTTTTTCTTCGATTCAGGCTTTGTTCATCTTCTTCCTCAGAGGGTACACCCTGAGAAGCTGAGAGCAATTGAAGATGCAATAAAGGCAAGGAGACTTGGCCATCCTGAACCAATGCATGATGCCTCTCCTTCCAAAATGCTGACACAGCAGCAGACAACTGTTGTGAGAAAATAATGTTTGTTTCTTGCTCTGGCCAAACAAGACACTAACAGTAGTTTAGGATAAAAACTTAAAAAATAGTTTATTAAAAAGGAAGCACTCACACCAGCAATTCAGAGTGAGTGCGGTCGACCCAGACTGTCTCGTTCCCCCAATATTTATACCCTTCAGTAAACAACTTACAGGAAGCTTACAGTAGGAATTCCATATATGGTAATATTACAGTGTGTTACATTGAACTGGTTTGTTACGACAGGACCTTGAACTTCCTCATGAGCGTAGCTCACTAGAAATCCAAGTCCCCAAAAAGAGAGCAATAGGATCTTTTGCTGGAGTTAGCCGCACGTCACCCCCAGAGCATGTATAATTTTACCCTTAACCCAATAGCACATACACTGAAAGTAAAATAAAGAGTGATTTTATTAAGAGAAGGAACAAGGAAAAAAATATTGCAGTATACAATTGCAGTTAACAATGAGTAGTTTTCTAACTATTATTCATTCATTCATTCAGCAACACTGGATAGACTAAAGCAAAGAGACTAGCCCTATAAACACTTTCACATTAAGCTCACCCACACAGAAAGAAAGAAAAAAGGGAAGGAAAAAGGCCCAGATAGTTGCATATACCTTTCCTGGAGAGTTGCTGCCAGCCTAAAGCTGAGAGAGAGAGACTTTTGTATCTAGCCCAATGAGCAAAAGCTCCGCCCTTTGTAACCAGCGCCAGATTTGAAAGTTCTCACCCAAATCCATAGCTCTGAAATTGTCCCAAAGATGCTAGCGTGCATTGATAAGAAAAGCAGTTGTTGCAGCCCCCCAGAAGAGGAACTGACTTCCCCTCTCAACCCCTCATGTTTTATAGCTTTTTCTAACTAAAACTGACCCCAAAGTAAACCCAATGTAAATGTGATCAGCAAGGTGGGAACCCACTCATTTCCTGATAAGTTCCCAGATGATAGGTGTGATCTCCCTGCTGTAGATTCCTGATGATTCCCCAAGGTTAAGATTATCATAATCCTTGCGTAAAACAGGTTCTTTGTTTGACAGGAGTTTATCCTGTCTTCTCCAAAGGCTTAGAAATGCACAACACCTAGTTTGAAAGGAGCTATTCTTACTGGGTGACAAATCCAAATTTCCATGAGTCAGGAAGTCTATACCTTCAGGCATTGCAAGATATGTACTCAGAGGTCACAGAGGGGCTGTCTCCCAGGAATCTTTGCTGTTGCAGGCCTTTTCAAAGTCTGGTTCACTGAGATGAATCAAAGATTAAAAATTCCAAATATTTGATACCTCATAACAGGTTCCACCAGTGTATTCCCTGAGTCATGCTTCCGGCCATAGTACATAAACAGATTATATTACTAAGATGGTGGACATAGACATCCGTTGTAAGATGGCGGTGCTTAATCAAAACAGTAGATAACTCTCAAGGATGGCCCTCAAGGAGGTGCTTTAGTGTGTCAGAGGAATTAACCCTTAACACAACCCTTAAGAGGCAGGGATCTGGCAGGGAGGCTGTCACCCAGATCAATCTCAACAGGAAAATCATTGATTTCATTGTAGAGGAGACATTACCCCTTCAGACTGTGGACAAACCATCATTCATTAGTCTGGTTCACATTAGACTCCCAAAAGATCTCACCATCATATGTGCCAAGACTCTAAGAGACAGAATTGAGAGAAACTCTTGCAAACCGAATGGGTGCTGTGGCATATATAGCAACCACTGCAGATTGTTGGACCAATGGCAAGAAGAGTTACTTTGGGGTAACAGCCCACTGGATCAACCCAACTACCCTGAAATGTGAGGTCGGGGCCTTGGCTTGCAAGCATCTGAAGGGGTGCCATACATATGATGTCCTTGCAAAAGCATTGCATGATGTGCATGTGCAGTACAGGATTTTCACAACAAAGTTATGCACACTACTACAGACAATGGCTCCAACTTTGTGAAAGCGTTCAAAGTTTTCATGGCCAAAGGACCAGCAGAAGCTGCAGACACCTGTGCAAATGACAATGATGGTGATAATCAGGAGGAGGAGGCTGAGGTGGAGTTTGTGCTCATCTGTGAGATCCTGGACACAGGACCTGAGGCAGAAGAAGAAGCTGCAGACTCAGGAGAAGATTTTGTTTCACCACCACACCAGATGTGCTAGCCACACACCCTCAACCTTGTGGCAACACAAGACAAAGAGGCCATGCTTTCTAACTCCAAAAGTAGTCTTCTTGGTTCTTTCAAGAAGCACTTTCATTCCTTGATGGGAAAGTGCAGCAAGTTGTGGTCCAAGCAGAACCAGTCAGCACAGATTGCTGAGTACATCCATGCACAATGTGGTGTGTATCTGAAGGTACTGAACAAGACCAGGTGGAATTCCACCTTTGATGCACTGAAGCAACTACATGAGCTCCTGTCAACTGTGCCACTAAAAGTGAACGCCATAATGGACCAGTGCTCCTTGTCCAGGATCACAGCTGCTGAGACTGCAGTGGTGCAGGAATATACAGAGATCATGGGGCCACTAGCCCAGTCCCTAGACATCCTGCAATGCGAGAATGGCATGTTCATGGGGTATTGCATCAACAGAATGCTGTCCCAGGAGGTTGTTCCAGGTGGTCCGAAGCCTGGTCGGTCCCACCTTTTCAATCTGTTAAACTAATGCAATCAGCCCCAGGTGTGAAAGCAGCCTTTCTTAGATACACAATGGAAGCCTTGTTGAAAGCCTGCCCCGGGCCCTGGCACACGCTACCGTGGATCGCACTGCCCGCCCGTTCCTCACTCCACCTATCTTTCTCTCCTGTGTTTTGCAGCTGCGCGTGCAGCACTGCCATTAACCAAGATGGCAGCCAAGGTTTTCCTAAGGGGCTGAAGCCTCCACTGCCATCTTGGTTGATGGCATGCATGTGTGCTATGCACAAAACCCCCAAAAAGTAAGTTTTCAACCTGGCTGAACTGAAAGCCATTTTTTCCCTTTATATAGTTGTTAGATTGATCTACATCTATTGAAATCCAGCCATCCAAAACTTCTCTGATATTAAGCAGCTGTATCAAATCAGGACACTGTGGGAAATGAAGTTACCTGATCCCCTCCCACACACACTGTTTTCCCTAATAATATCCCTTTTCCAAAGGTCTTATCTGTTCATGGAGCAAAACATATAGCTTCCCTGCATAGCTTGTTATACCAGCATTGCTTCGCCCTGTTGGACAAATAGCAGCTTGACTCCTACAACAGGGAAGATATTAACCTAGTCATAATCCCATTTAATTCTTAACATTTGATTCCTAAATGGCATCTATTCTATTTAATTATTGTTTTTTAAAAGATATTCCACTTTGTAGCTATCTTTAAAAATAACTCCTCTCACTGACTATTTACGAACTTTGGAACAGTCTCCCTGATGAGGTGCGCTTGGCGCCGACGTTACTGGCTTTCTGGCGCCAAGTCAAAACCTTCCTCTTTTCTAAGGCATTTTAATCTAATTAAATTTAGTTTTAACATGTGTTGTAATTGCTTTTAGTTTTCTTCTTCTTTTACATTGTTGTTGTATTTTATTATGGAATTTTTGTATATTTTTGCACTTCGTTGTACACCGCCCAGAGAGCTATGCTAGTCGGGCGGTATAAAAATCTAATAAATAAATAAATAAATGTTGCTGCTGTATTTGGCAGATATCAGCCTTAGATGGTGTCTCAGCAAATGACACTGACAGTTCCACCTCCACTGTAACATTTCTACTTGAACTAAAAGGAGTGGACTAGAACTTGCAGTGGATATACAAATATGAAGCTGTTTTTGAGGCTGTTTGACATGCTACATTGGCAACCATTTTGCCACCAAAACATCATCATACATATTTCCAGTCAAAAAAGCAAGGAATTTATGTACTGGTGCCTTCCCCCCTCCCCCCCCGAACATATAAATACAAGTGTTTGACTCACTATAGAATAAAATGTGGGTTATTTTAACAGTACTATTCACTTCAGGGCTTTCTCTTAATTTTATTTGAAAAAAATGTTTATAGGGAATGACTTTTGAACTATCTGAATTCAGATGATAGTTTAGAAGGCTCTGAACTTATTTTATTGTTAATTTGTATAAATTTACAAAACCCTAATGCTGTGCAAATGAAAGAATATATCCTATATTGGACTAGATCTGACAAGAGTTTGTTTCTTAGCCTATTATTATACTTGACCTTATTCCTTTTTGGAGAATGAGTGTGTAGAGAAGTCATTATGTTGTTCTTTAGGCTTACATCAATGTACCACTTACACAAGTTACATCAATGTACCATTTACATGCTCAGTTCTTTTAATGGTGGGATCATGATGTGCTTGCCTGTGTCCTTCATAAAAAGGTCTGAGTCAGAACACTGGATTGATTGTGTGTTTTTTCCATCTGCCTTCTTAAGTTTGTCCTCTCAGTAAAAACAGTAGTTGGACCACCTGATTGCTTTATGCTTTTGTCCATAGATCTGTTATAACAGGAAAGGGGATTTTATCTTCTCCACCCAATAAAGTTTTATTTATTTGTTACATTTATACCCTGCCTTTATTTCACCATGGAACCCAAGGTGGTGTCCTGCCCGAAGTCGAGGTAACCTGGCTCAGACTTGGCTGTGGTTTTTTTCTCTTTTTATTAAAGTAATAGATACATCCAAAGCAGTTCGCCTCATTAACCTAACTACTCTTTCTAGGAACTTTGCACTGCTCCAACCCTGACTAAGCATGACCTCACGGCTCTAAGACATTGACTCAGCAACTGGATTCCCCCCAGAGTCCCCTTAAGTAGGCTTGGATCTCGCAGGCAAATGAAGGCTCCTCCTCAGCTCAGTCTGTTGAATTTCCCACCTTAAACACCTCTGAGTGCAAGGCAAAGGTGGTTTAGTTTCAGCTTCCCCTTCTGACAAAGGGGAGCTACTAGATGTCAGTTCAGGCTGGGAAAACTGGGCAGTGCTCAGCTGGGAAACATCTGATGTGCAATGTTGATTCTCTAGCAGCAGTGGCATGTCCAGTTGGAGAGTATCAGACACACCAGGTGGCGCTTCCCCCGAGGGGGCGTCAGGAACTGAGGGGGCTGAGCTATCCAAGATGGGGGCTGGGGTGCCCCAAGAGTCCATCCTGCTGTCTGCCCCATCCCCAGGTTCCAAGTCCAAGTCCTCATCCTCTATTTTGCCCTTGTCTAACCGCCCCCTCCCTGCTTGGCTCACGACAGGTGGCATACATGTGGTTCCCAGGCAGTCCCCCATCCAGGCACTGAGCAGACCCAGACCTGCTTAGCTTCAGCAAGGTGGTGGCCTCATGTGCCTTCAGACCATAGCCTGGGACCAATAGCACCTCTAGGCATAATGGTGGAGTGGGAGGGATTTATTATATACTTCTTCTAGCTATAATACAATGAGTGCCCTATGGAGCTGTGGAAAATCATCTAAAGCCTTGATAACAGATGACATACTAAGCCACAGAAATAGTACTGTCCATATACTATAATTCCAAAGTTAGATTCTACAGCGTAGACAAGATAGAGGGCCTTCTCTGTGAACATGTAAGTCTTAAACGGTAATGTAGTGACAAGTTCAGGAGTGCAGGGTCCCTTCATGATAGTCATGCCATACCCTCTCATAGCCACACCCCTTCACTTGCTTGCCCTCTGTCATCATCTCCACACCCCTCACTCCTTCCCGTGTGTGCCTTCTTCTACAACAGATGTCCCTAGAAGCCAATCAGCATGAAAGGGGAGTGTGTTAGCTAGAGATTTCTCAGTGGCTGACTCATCTCCTTTCAATCTGATTGGATCCAATCAGCAGGAGAGCACAAGGAAGCATGTTAGAAGATTCTTCTCCATGCCTAACACACTCCCCTTTCATGCTGATTGACTCGTAAGATGCTGGAGACATTGGGATCCTGCTCCCAAAAAAGTAAGGGATCTAAGACCCCCTGAGACCTGGACGACTACACAGTTGCTTAACAACATATGCGAAGTTTTCCAATATGTCTCACAATGTATCTACACTGAATAAATGTAAACCATATAGCACTTTGCATTAGGTACATATGACTCAGCAACTGCATGGTATTATAGAAGACAGCAAAATCGTCACCATCATTCACACCTTGGTAACCTCACAAACAAATTACTTTATTATGCGTTGTATGTCAGCTGCCCTTGAAGACATTTCAGAAACTGCAGCTGGTGCAGAATGCCACTGAATATCTTATGTTTGGTACAGGACATGTGGAGCATTTCATATCTATTCTGGTTTCCAGAGGATTTCTAAGCATGATTCAATGTGCAAGATTTAACCAATAATGTCCTAAATTCCTAGGTTTATATTAAGGAACTTTTAAAAAAAATCAGAATCACAGATAGAATTTTGCCTTATAAATGAGTTCTAGAGCTTGTACTTCTCAGCATACTCCCTTGGCGACATCTTTAGTTGAGACATCTCTAGTTGAAACATTTCATTGAAACATTCCCACTACAGTTTTAGATTTTGGTTGTGGGCTCCCATGTATGCAACTGAGTAGGTTTCGAATTTTTATAGCTTTCATTTCATATTCTTATACTGTGTAGCTTGTTTCAGTTTTATTTGGGCTTCTATGTGATTGTGGCTGGTGTTTTAATAATGTTGTAAACCACTTTGAGTGCCGCTTTAGAGGAAAAGGTGGTACAGAAAATTTAAGATTGTGAGTCTCCTTTTGACAGCTGTGAACAATATATGCCTCTGATAGATTACTGTTTCACAATCAATCCTTTCTGAGGTTTATTAACTTTTACTTTCTGATATGATTTACTTGGCAATAGCAGGTTTTCCTATTGTGGAGATGCAGAAGGTTAAATGCTCCTATGCAACCGTGAAGATATTGAAGACTTGCAGTTTAATGGGTGCTTAATGGAAGTGTGTGATCATTAACAAAGAAAGCATGGCAGGTGATTATGGATATTTTACTGAATGAAAACCAGCCAATGCCAAACTGTTCAACCAGGAACAAAAGGGAAACAAACTCACCTCTATTAGTCTGGGAGGCAGCCTGTCATGCACATGCTCAGATTGTCCAATTAGTTAGCATTCTGGCTCATGAAGTGCCTTCTGCCTAGGATTTAAGTGACAGGTTTGTCTTTTCAATCAGTCTTATTTCCTTTAGGGTTATGACCTTGAAACCAACCCACCCCCACTCCCAGAATTTCTATCTGAAGATTATCTTGCTGTTTCACAGGAATCTGGAAGAAATGTTCAAAGGCAAAAATTCCTTAGTTGCCTGCCTCACCCTGACTTTCAAGAACACTTGCGGCTGATGTTATCTTTTGAAAATCTTTCTGGTTTCTTATTGTTGTGCAATCACACAGTCCAACCTCCTTTCTCTCTTGCAATACAAGGTAACCAAGAGGAAATTTTAAGAAACAAAGCGAGAGGAGAAAGAGATTTACACAGAGGCAGAACCCATTTTCTGCAACAACAACAAAAGGCTTGATGGTGATGGTTATAAAGCTGAGGCAATGGGATGAAATGAAAACAGTCCCTCAAGGAAAGCAGATGAGATATGCATTTTAAAGTTTGTTTAGGATAGCAGCCTTATGAAAGAAAGAAAACAACAAGTCGGATGAATTGAGGAAGAATGCATCTTCCGTAGACCATGCCTTCTTCCTTCTTTTATAGACTATAGCTTTAGACTAGACTAGAAATTAACATTGCACATATCTGCCTGGGTATCAGACTAGGTATTTGTAAAAAGTTGTCAGCACTTGAATCTGCAGCAGATCCTAAACCTGGGACTTGAGGTGAGTATTCTACCTATGCCCAGCTACGCCCCTATCTGGACAAGGATAACCTGGCTTCAGTTGTCCATGCTCTGGTAAGTTCCACGTTAGATTACTGCAATGTGCTCTACGTGGGGCTGCCTTTGAAGATGGTTTGGAAACTGCAGCTTGTAGAAAATGCAGCGGCCAGATTGGTAACAGGGACCAGATGGGTCGAACATATAAAACCAATTCTGGCCCATTTGCATTGGCTGCCTGTATGTTTCCGAGCCTGATTCAAGGTACTGGTTTTAACCTATAAAGCCTTACATGGCCTGGGACCACAATACCTGATGGAACACTTCTCCCAACACGAACCTACCCATACACTACGCTCAACATCAAAGGTCCTCCTCTGGGTGCTCGGAGGCTGGCAACAAGGGAGAGGGCCTTCTCAGTGGTGGCCCCCAAATTATGGAATGGTTTTCCTGACAAGGTGCACCCAGCGCCAACACTGTTATCTTTTCGGTTTCCTCTTCTCCTAGACATTTTTTAACAGCATTTGAATATCATGTGTTTTAACTTGCCTATTGGGTTGTATGGGTTTTAATTTGGTATGGTTTAAATTTGTATACTTGTTTTTAATATTTTTAATTGTTGTAAACCACCCAGAGAGCTTTGGCTATGAGGCAGTTTATAAATGCAATAAATAAATATGCAGCACTATTGAGCTCAGCACATAGGAGGGGACAATGAGGAGAGCAGCTAGTTGAGCAAAGGAGTTGCTTAATAATGCCAGCTGCGGCCATGAAGTATTCCCAAAGAACCCCTGAAATACTTCCAGATCATGTTTGCTCACTAATCTGAGTAATGAGGAATCTGAGAAATGTTTACATGCTTTGAGAAAGCGTTATCCTCCAAACAAACTGGGAATAAAGAATGTTGTCTTTTTCTCTCATTGACTTTTAAAAATACATATTATTTTTGCAGTTGTGTTGGATCATTCTTGTTGCCTCTGCAGCTGCCTTATAACCCAACCCTATAAACGCCTGTGAAAGCAAAAAGGCAGAATGCTCGCGCGCGCTCACACTCTCACGCTCTTTTGCTCTGTCACAACTTTAAGTGGAAATGGCATTGGGCAGGATCAATCATAAGGGGGACTCCCATAAGGAGTCCAAGAGGTCTTCTGTATCTTTAAAAGTTGTGCAGGGGGAAAGGAGAATTCCACCTTGTGTTTTTTCTCATTACAGTGTTGCAGGAACACCTGCATTTGGCTGACTTTCTCTTCTCCTAAAGATACAGGATCAGTCTCAGGCCAGGAACCTAGCAACCCTAAGTGGGCACCAGCCACAACTGATCCTCCACCACACATAAGGGCAGCAGAACAGTGTATGTCAGAGGTGGGAAAACTTTGTCCCTCCAGATGTTACTGAACTACAACTCCCATCACCCCTGGCCATTGACCATGCTTACTGGGTTTGATGGAAGTTGTACTTCAACAACATCTGGAGGGCCAAAGGTTCCCCACACCTGGTGTATGGGGTGCTAGACAGGCCACTTGGTCATTATGTGACTTAACCATGGTTAAATAAATGAATAAATGAAAGTTGCATTGAAATCAACAGACATAATCTAGCCCACTCACATAAAGCTGGAATCCTTAGCAGATAAGGAGTAAATATGAAAAATATCAAGTTTCTTTAACCTCCAAAAATATTATCTTGAAATTGGAACCTTTGAAGAAATCAACAAAAAAAAGTGATGTGTACATTTGTATAATATGATACAATAAATTATTTACGAAAATGGTACAATTGCTGAAAATTCAAATTCATGCATATAAAGATGAAAGAGGAAGTGAGAGTGGTTGTTTAAATAATCACTACTTAGGCTTCAATCCTAACTCCACGTGGGAGTATGCTCCATTGAATTCAATAGGATTTAATTCTCAGTAATCATGAAGATTGTGCTGTTAGCAACAATCTAGCTAGACAAATGGTGCAGTGAATAGCATGGTACATCATACTGAGGAGGAAAATGACTGAAAAGAAATTTATTGCTTGTTTAATTCTAAATGAAAAATGAATTTGTGGCTAGCAGTTAAAAAAACCTATCACAGACAAGTTATTTGATCAAACTCAAGATGTTGAAGAATGAACATATTGGTGCTGTGCCAAAAATGTGTGTGTGGGTATTTTACCATTCTCAATTAATAAGAAAAGAAATTATATTAAAAACTAGCAAACTGGACAGAAAACTTCAGTGGCATTCTTATGGGGTTTTGTGCTGGGGGGTGAAGACTTACTCTAATTTTTAGGAAGCCAGAGTTTTTGTGAGTGTCCTTTTTTCATTATATAAATAGAAATATTATCCACAGTGGTCAGCATTCTATAGCCTACCCAGGTGCCCCCAGTTGATGAAAATCTCATCATGGCCTCAGCTTGGCTTTCCTGTAGGTTCAGGCAATCAGAGAGATTGCCTACAGTGTGCCTGACAGTTCTTCATTGGTACTTTTTAAAAAGTGAAGTCTTTATTTTTAAAGTAGTAAGTGCTGCAATTAAAAAAAAAGGAAAAGAAGGACTTCCTTTAAAAAAAAGGTTAATGAGCACACCAGTCTTAGGGGCTTAGTAGCCAGCCTCACTTATTATGCACACTTCAGTTAAAGCCTCCTTGAAGATGTCATGAGGTAACTCCTCCTTAGGGATGAAAGGATCTGCCAGTTTCGGTTCTCTCAGTTTCTCATTTTTCCAGTTTTAAGTTTGGTTCTCCACACTTCTGCAGCATGAAAATTCTCCAGCATTTTAGTGAGAATTTCTCTTAAACACATTTTTGTATGCAATTATGATAAAACACATTTTTGCAAGCAATTTCTCCTAATATAATGCATTTTGTATGTTATTTTCACCAATATATTCATTGTTATGCATACTTTCACCTAATTTATGCAGTTGCCAACATTCCTTAGTTGGAAAACTGCATTGCAAATTTGGATAGGTGTGAATTTTCAAAGACCACTTGTCTGTCCTCATGTTGTTTTGGACAGTGCAAATTTTATAAATTTGACTTTAAATGTGAACTGAATTTATTTTCTTCCCCATCCCTACTCCTCCCATAGAGCTTTTTCAGATCAGAAAGCCATGCAGTCTATAGAGCACTGTAGAAATATTTAGTGGAAAGGAAACAACCACTCACCACCCTCAAACACCTTGCAACAACAAGGCATGCTCAACTCCAGACCCACCAAAATTATAGATACATACTAAAATGCCCTATGAAGCAGAAATACACCTCCTTTTGCAGAGGAAGAAAACTCCAAGAGGTCTTCTGTATCTTTAAAAGTTGTGCAGGGGGAAGGGACAATTCCACCTTGTGGTTTTTCCCATTACAGTGTTGCAAGAACACTTGCACTTGGCTGACTTTCTCTTCTCCTAAAGATACAGGATCAGTCTCAGGCCCTGAACCTGGCAACCCTAATACAGATGTAAGTGTATTCCCCTCTCCTGGTATACACTTTCATAATTCATGAAAACTCAGACTTGGCTCAATCCTGTAAAGTAGAGGTAGTTAATCACCAGCCCATGGACTGGGTCCAGTCCCTAATCCCAAGCTTTTATTTTTGGTGTCCAGACCACCACAATTTTAGCAGCGGTGACATCTAAGGCAGAAAATAAATAAAAATACAGAAGTCCAAGTCACATGACACTGCCTGGTACAGTTCTGAGAGACAATGACTTCCTCCTTCCTGAAAATTCCATATTTATCAGAGAATATCAGAAACAGAAAGGAATGTTCTGATCTGCTCCAATGTCACACAGCATCCAGGAAACATCAGAACAGAATGGAGTACTCCTTCTTGTTTCCAATCTGCTCTGATCAGAGTGGGAGATTTCAGGGAGGAAGAGAAGAAGGATGTTGTTCTCCTTCTGACATTGCACCAGGTGGTGAGGGCAGAGGGAGGGACAGGGGAACACTCACCATGGCATTGTCCTGGCTTCCTACCAGAGAAACAGGACTTTAATACTGGGTTTTGCACAGAGATTTATTTCAGAGGTTAGAACAGGAATGTAGCATCAAGGCTTACTAGGCATGAATCAAGATACAGAACACCAGCAGGTACACTAGGCTATGGAAGCAACGCAAAGTTGCTACAACAAAGGTTTTAGCCCAAGAAACTCCAAATAAAATGAGCACTCTACTTGCATAAGCTAAATCTAGCACTTTCCAGTCTTTGAAGCAAGGTGAGGACTTCTCCTCTGAAAAGCTGTAACTGTCTTTTCTCCTGCCTACATGACCTTGGGGAAAGTGTCAGCTCTGACTCTGTGAGAGATCCCCCCTCCTTATCTCTCTAGAATTGTCCTGCAGATTCATTAAGACCTGGCTGCTGTATGAATGAGTCTGGGCTAGCTGCCAGTGATGATGGTAGACTACATTCCTCTTTCCACTGCAGGCAAGGGGGGGCGCTGAAGCCTCCTCCAGAGAAATGCTAACAGGACCACTGGGCAGAGGGGTGACAGGGATCTCAGGAAGCATTTCCTCCATGATCTTACCGGACCCTTATCTAACATCTGCAACCCCCTCCCCATTCTTCCAATTCTGCCACATGTTCTCCATGGGACTCCTGACAGCAATGTCTATGGCGTGATATATGTGTAAATCCCTCCACCCCACTTATCAGATCAATCTTCTGATGAGTGGAGAGGGGTGATTTTCATCACTGGACTGGGCAGTGCCATGATGGGGATGTGAATTGCCCCCTCTCCATGTATCAGATTAATTATGTGAAGAGGGGAAATGGGACAATGATCCC
This sequence comes from Rhineura floridana, assembly GCF_030035675.1. Taxonomy (NCBI): domain Eukaryota; kingdom Metazoa; phylum Chordata; class Lepidosauria; order Squamata; family Rhineuridae; genus Rhineura; species Rhineura floridana. The sequence goes on along the minus strand of NC_084486.1, from coordinate 31,707,637 downwards.
CCTCTCAGCTAATCTGCATGGATCAGAGGAAGGGGGCTGGGTGTACTGTGTTGTGTTCTGTATATGCATGTATGTGGCCAATGTGTGCCCCTTAAAAGTGTGTGGGCATGGTGTGCACATCCATGAGTGTGTGTGTGGAATGGCCACACCCACCTTAGGCCTCACCTACCTCTCAGTGGCATGCAGTTCCCAGAGCATTGGCCAAGGATAAATGAGGCCTTGGGCCAAGAAGGTTAACCACTTCTGCTGTAAAGATTGATCTGATCTGAAAAGCTCTTCTATAACCATTCATATTTCTCTTGCTATCTCTTGCATTAATTGGTGTATCTGTTTGAGAGACAGAAATGTAAAGTAAATGGGAAACATCAAGGCAAAAATGAAGTACTAGTCATCTTTCTCATTTGTATGGACTCATTTTATGTTTCTGGGTATTAATATTACAAACCTCTTTCAGAATAAGTCCTCTCACAGGTGGGGGGCCCCTGAAAATTTAGAAGACCTTTATTAGTACTCAAAAAGCAAATGTAGTACTCCTTAGCTATTATGTTAGGTACTGAAGCTTGTGAAACCAGGTAACACTCTAATGCTTACTAGAAACTGGCAAACTATTGCTGTTCGGATTGTAAACAATTGCAACAACTAAGCAGACACCAAACCACTATATAATAAAATATAGAACTCTGTAGTTTGATGACAGGATGATGAACAACTACCTATATACTAGAGCTATATACCAAGAAAGCCAAGTAATGTGACTTTAAGGTGGGGAAAAAGTACTGAGCAAGCAGGCATTTCCAAAACTTCTTATTCTCAAATGCTTGTCTAACACATACAGAGGACAGGTGAGAAAAATAAGGTAAAATGCTCACTGGAGGATATCGTTATAAAGACCTCCCTTAACAACAATTAAACGTACAAGTCCCTATACATGCTAGTTAAATTGCTCATTGAGCAATTTAAACTGTTAGTAGGCACTGCAGGTCCTTCTAACAGCAAGTTCTGTGAGTGGCTAGCAGCATAAATGGACTAGGGTTGCCAGGTCAGAAGCATCCCAAACCCTGAGATTTCAGGGGCAGGCACTAGTGATGTCATTAAGCATGATACATCAAGCATCAACCACAGTTGCTTGGAGCATATCACTCAAACAAAAAAAATTCTCTGATTGGAAATTAAGATAGAAATCTTAGCTAAATGAGGGTGTTTCTAGGTCCAGCTGAAGTTACAGGATCATTCCTTCTCACCTGCTTGGATAAGGAACATTTAATGTAGCTTACTTGCTTCTGGCAAGAAGGCTTATGTGCCCTTAGGCCAGCCCAGTCACCAGAGAGGCATTGTAGGGAGAAGTGAGCCTAATGCAGATGAAGAAACCATTGTAATCTGCACTCAGTTGCTCAGTGGAATATATTCAGTAGTTCTGAGCTATGGAATAACATGTGAAAAGCTTCAGCATTTTGTTAAAATTCAAAAAGAGTCAGGACTGTGTACCAATATCATCATAAAAAATATACCTTGACTGGCTTGAACCAAATGTATGCCATAAGCCTAGAATATTATATTTCTGTAATGGTTGTTTACTTAGTGAATCAGTATTCATGGTTAGAAATCAATTAATCATCATTAAATATTCCACACCAAATTATAGAACTGTTCTGTCAATATTCCTTGTCTTTAAATACACTGTTACTGACAGCATAGGGGTAGGAGGGTGGGTGGGTGGGGGTCCGTGCGCGTGCATGTACAGAAGGAGGGCCCTAAGACCTGCTTTGCCCCAAGATATCTCTCTGTAGCCCATTCCAATGTGACTTTCTCCCAGCTAAGTGTGTACAGGATCGCAGCCTTACAGCACAATCCTATCCATGTTTACTTGGACGTCCTACAGTGTTCAGTATGTTTGCTCCTAGGTAAGTATGCATTGGATTGCAGCCAAAAAATCCTGGAGAGCCACCGCCCATCACTGTAGGCAATACTGAGCTAGGTGGAACAATTACCTGGCACGGTGCAACTTCCTACGTTCCTATGTTCAAAGGGGTAAATAATAATAAGGTAGTTGAAAGTTGACATATTTCTTCTGCATCTTAATTTCCAGAATAAACAATTCTAGTTCCTTCAATTTACCTGCTATCAGCTTTGGAAGCTCTCCTTTGAATGTGCTCCAGACTCTTCATAATGAAGCTTGTGATTGCCTTTGAATGTTTCTGGATATTCTCCAGGACATAAAACACATTTCACATTACGATTCCTATATGGTGTGAGTTCAGCACAAATATGAGGTCTCTATGAAACATGAGAACGTTTCCATTTTCATTCAATTACACAGAATGTAAAAATGTCATCACTGTGGGATTCCTATTCATAGGGTTAATGGTAGTGTAAATCAACAACTGGAGATTAGTATGAGAACAGGGAAAATAATCAATGCGGAAGAGAGAAATCCTACAGCTACAGCCAGCTGTAGTACAAGGAGGCAGCCTACAATGGAAAGAGTCTGATATTGTTTTGGATCTGATTTCCAGGATGCAAATAATTTTTCTAAATGATATCCATATTTGTGCCAAGATTACCTTGGCACCAGTGCACCTTGAGTCTTATAATAAAAGCCAATCTTCGTCTGGCCCTGTTCTTCCTGGGTCTTTCAAATAACAACAAATCAGAGTTAACTAGAGCATGCTGGTGATAGATTAGTTGCTAAACTAAATGGTCTAGGGACCCCCCAAAATAAGGTCCAGATTCAGACTCAGTATAATTAAAGAGCTGAAGACAGCCAAGGCAACTCACATACCATATTGAATGCCATTTGTTTTGATACCAGTTAGAATGGTGACACAAAGTCAGTTTCACCGGCACTATTAATTTTCTGGTTGCAGAGGGTCAGATGTGTAATCATGGATAATACAACACTCTACACTGGCAGATGTCTCTACTTTAGCAGTGTGGGTTTTTGTAATGAATGACTCTCCTTTTTCCCACCAGAAGGCTTTGGAGATAGTCTTTCAATGTCTTTTCCCCAGTGTCTTCAAATTTCAACAAGTCAGAGAAAGAGAAACAAAATCACTGATTAGTTGAGTAAATAAACCATTAGTAAATCTAACCAGTTCAAAAACATGGCTATGCTTCCTGTTAGAGGGAAAATATCAACAAAAATACACTTTCACATTTCCTTGTGATAAATTTAATTCATGGACTTGTTGGAGTGAGAATTATATAGATAAGGAGTAGATACTGAAGACACACAGAGAGACGGTATGTGAGATATTATATCTGCATGCTGAGGCTTGCTGCACATCTGTGGCCTGTAGTGGGGGAAGGGGAAATTCAATTCAGTTCACATTTAAAGCTGAAGCTATCAAATTCACACTTTCCGAAGCAATATGACAAAAGAAACACAGCCATCCTTTGAAATTTGCAGTTATCCAAATTTTGCATTGCAGTTTTCCAATGAAACAATGTTTACAAAAATGCATCTATTAGGGGAAAGCATGTGTAAAATGATTATATAAGTGAAAATAACATACAAATGCATTATATTTGAAGAAACTGCTTGCAAAAATGTGCTCAGTCAAAACTTCATGCAAAAATGAGTTTATTAGAAGAAATTAACACTAAAATGCTGAAGAATTTTCAAGATTTTTCTTTTACATCATGAATTGCTGCAGAAATGTGGGGATAGTAAGAATGGGAAAAAATGAGATACTAAGATAATCAAAATTGTCAGATCTCTCCATCCCAAGTGGCTTGGCACTAGCCCCTCCAGTTCATTAAAGTGGATCCATGTTATTGTTTGGAGAGCAAACACAAACCATAATTTGCAGCTTCAGATGTACAGCAAACTATGGATTGTCTGAACCTCGAAGTTAGGGGAAGAATCATAACACACTGGGATGGGTGGGTATGGAGAGTGAAAGCCTGAGACTCCAACCCTACAGCCACAATGTGGCTTGATTGTTACATTTGAACGAAACCCAAACCAAAACACATGACACTGACCTGAAATTCAGAATAAAGCATCTCTTGGTGAGCAAACCTCTGGGAGAAGTTGGACATTACTGCTAAGCTATCCTTGGCAGCATCTCAAAGTCAAGTGCAGGCATGGTCCCCCTGTGCCATATCAGAATTATGTCATTATTGTTTCATCAGTTGTGTGTCATAATGCTGCACTGCTGCCACCTATGTGCTCAAACACAAGTGGTTATATCTTAGCCTTTGTCCACACATTTGTCAAATTGCCCTGAACTGCTTTCACTTTGTTTGTTGACCTTATCTCTTACTGTGCATCTCCTTTAATCTAAATGCTTCTCTCCCATTGTGTAGATAATCTCACTTCTCTCCTTAGGTGTTTGTGCTGATTCCATGTCAATTTCATTCACTCCAACTCTCCAAATTTGTGAGGAGAAAAGTATTTATTATTAGTATTATTATAACTACTATTACCAGCCTAGGGTGTCATATCAACCAGCAGTGGCACTCACTTATGAAATGAATAACTATGACTCCCAAGGGGCAGGAACAACACAGTTTTTGTGGCAAGTGCCACTGAGCCCTGCTGGATGATGCTTGTTGGTGCTTTCTCCTCTTCTTACCACCTGCTTTTGTTTTGCCAAGCATTTTTGGAGAATTAATTTGATTCAGTGTTGGTCATTTGTTCTGCATTTTATATTTTTTATCATTTGATTACGCTTTAATGATTTTATTGTGCATCACCATGATGTTTTTCTTGAATGTTGGTGGTTTGGAAATATCCTTATGAATAATTTTTTATTTTTTTTCTGGCTGTATGGCTGCTGTGAAGCATGGGTCAGTATCACAGGGGAGGAGGTACTCTGCAATATGATGGCTGGCTATGAATACTGAGGTCCTCTGTCTCCTGAATGTCTTGTTCCATTTCTCTACCAGATAGTCAGAATACTCTCTTACATATGCATGCATCCAATACTCAGTCATTACCAGAACAAAAACAAAAATGCCCAGCACTGTCATGCTATAAAATCTGAATAGCAGCAAAGCAGCTTCCTCTCATATTGAAAAGAAAGGAGAATTTAAGCCTTGAGATAAGTGCCTGCTTCCCAAACTTATCAACACAGCTCCCTATTGATGCAAATTGGGGAGACGACAGATAGTGTTATCTTTAATCCAGTCAGCTTTCTGCCAGCAGAGCCATATTTGATGTATTAGATTAGCTATAAAAGCAGCAGCTGCTCATTCTGATTTGTGGCAAGAGAAACTGAAGAGCGGTTGGCATAAACAGGAGAAGGCCTTTTAACAAAAATCCCATGGAGGTGAATTTAGGAAAGGACTCACATCTGTTCTTACTTTGTGCAGATTTGTCCCTGCTGTTTCACTGGAAAGTGACCGATCCACAAGTTGATGTTTTCAAGTAACAGAGTATAGATTGAAAGATTAATCAAGGAGACTTTATCTTAAGGAGCACTCAGTGGGGACTTGTGTAGTCTGCTCAAAAACACAGAATGTTGAGGTTCTGGTTACCATTTAACGATAACATCATTCTTTGGTTCCTATAGTTATCTGTTTTTTTCACCCTGTGTATCAGTTTCTGGTGTTTGGAAATTAGGACAGACACAGTAATTTTGACCCCAAACCAGCTAGGGATAACAGATCAATCTACAGTAGGGCCCCGCTTTACGGTGCTTCACTTTACAGCAATTCGCTAATACAGCGGTCTCAATTAAATGCAATTAGACTAAAGCCCCACTCATACGGCGCTTGTTCTGCTTTTACAGTGGTTTTCGGGCATTGCGTGCCATTCTATTCAATGAGTTCCGCTTTACAGCTGTTTTCACTTTACAGCGGTGGTCTGGAATGTAACCCACCGTATGAGTGGGGCCCTAATGTATTTCTGGTCTGATCAATTTTGCATAGAGTTACCTGGACAGAAGCATCCCAAACTCTGAGATTTCAGGGGCAGGCCCTAGTGATGTCATTAAGCTTGATACATTAAGCATCAGCCACAGTTGCTTGGAGCATACCATTCAAACAAAAACAATTCTCTGACTGGAAAACAGCAATTAGATTTTAATTAGAATCTAATTAGAAATTAGATAGAAATCTTGGTGTACTCAGGTCCAGCTGAAGTGACAGGGTCATTCCTTCTCACCTGCTTAGGGAGTCTGGGTAGGGAACATTTAACCTAGCCTACTTGCTTCTGGCAAAAAGGGTTTGATGCCCTCAGGCTAGGCCAATCCCGAAAAGACCATTGTAGGAAGAAGGGAGCCTAGTGTTGTGGAGATGCTAGATAGGAGCATTCAGGAGTAAAGATGGATGCCTCAGAAGGCTGTAATTCTAAACACACATACTAAGGGATTAAGCCCCATAGAACTCTAGGACTTCCTTCTGAGTAGATATGATTAGGATTGTGCTGTTGATAAGGCTTGACTAGGGATCCTCTGCAAAGATATCCATATCAAAGAAGGGTTGGAAACCCCCTGCCTGGAATGGCCTGCCTGCCTTTTAACATGCTCCAAACTTCTTTACAGATTTAACCCTTCACTGCAGATGGAGGTTTGAGAAATGAGTAAGAGTAAGAAGATTCTCTACCCCTTCCTGCCTACCAGAGTTTGGAAAAGTTACTATTTTGAACTAGGAGTTAAAGTAACTTTTCCAAACTCTGGTAGGCAGGAAGGGCCATGCTGGCTGGGGCTGATGGGAGTTGTAGTTCAAAAAAGTAACTTTTCCAAGCTCTGCTGCCTACCCTGTGGGATACTATAAACTCACTTTGACAGCCAACCCAATTCCAGTAATAACTGACAGAGAGAAAACACACATGGTTTGGTATACCTTCATAGGCAGTAGCCTGGGAACAGCAGCAATTGCACCCACACTTCCCAGTATGTGAATTCCCTTTTACCACTATTGGGCAAAAAACAAACTGACATGAAACAAACAAGGTGCATCATCAGTGGGTTTAAGGTGGTTGAGCTGAGTGCATGGAACTACTATTCTTGCTTCTATGGATGTAAGGGAGTGAGGTCAGAGGTAAATGAAATGCAAATAGGAACAGAAAAACAAAAGACAGTGATGATTTCCTAAATGCAAGAAGATTCCTATGAGTAAAACAGAAAACTCAGCATCCCACAACCAGTTAGGGTTCCTAACCAAAAATCAAAACTAAAAGAATCCTGACAGCTCATCAGCCAAGGTCACAGAAATCCCTATGCAGCACAATCTGACCCAGGGATTGCAGTTAGTGAAGAATGCTGCAGCACTATTGCTGAAATGAGTGAGACCCTGTCACCCCATAATATGAAATATGTTCTGGCTGCTGATTTGCTACCAGGTCAAGTTCAAGGTGTGCTTTCCATGTTACAGGTGCCACATAGTACTTGTTCTGCTCTTGTAAGAAATAAATCCTTAAGCATGGCACTACCTACGCTTTGGAATTCCCTGTCTATTGACATTAGGCAGGTGTCTTCATTATACACTTTTCAGCACTTGCTAAAAATATTTTTGTTTAGGCAAGCTTACCCAGGGATGTTATGTTTTTTATCTGTTTTAGCTCATTGCTGGTGTTATTATTTTGAATGTTTTTGAATACCTGTTTTTAACTGTTTTTGCCAATAATTATATTGTTTTAATTAAAATACATAAATTTCAGAGTCACTATGGCCCTTGAGTCTCTTTCCTCTTTTAGGAACAAAGGAATCTGCCGTATATCGACTCAGGCCATTTGGTACCATCTAGCTCAGTACTTATGAGATGGACTAGCATTGATTTTCCAGGATTCCAGGCAATAGTCTTTTCCAGAGATTGAATTTTGGACCTGTGCATGCAAAGCATGTACCCTATCACTGAGCTACAGCCCTTCCTCTGTTTAAAAATTATCATTTAAAATTATTCTTTTCAATTCACTAATGAATACACAGCATACCTAGGGCAGATCTACACCATTCATTTAAAACACATTCAACACTAATTTGAACCACATGAATCCCACCATAGAATCATGGGATCTGTAGTTTGTTAAGGGTGGTGGGAACTATAACTGTGAGGGAAAACTATACTTCCTCGGGTTCTTTGGGGGAATCATGTGCTTTAAATGTGAGTTGGATGTGCTTTAAATGTTTTGTGTGATCTGCATTTTTTCATAACCTTTGCCTGCATATAAATAGCTTTATTTAATTTTTTAAAATGGAAATAAGCTACAAGGTTTACTGGGTGACCATGGGCTAGTCACAATCTCTCAGCCTAATTTGCCCCTCTGGGAGAAAACAACAGAGGGAGACCATGACCATCTCAAGGAAGAAGGGCACACTTAAAATGAAGAGGAAATAATGTACAACATAGTGTGAAATCAGATACTTATCAAGACAAAGTATGAAGAAATATTTATAGAAGCATGAATGTCAAATATGATTATTATTTACACAACATGTAAAAATATTTATAATGCAATCCTATGCATGTTTGTTCAGAGGCAAGTCCCAGTGTATTCAGTGGGGCTTACTCAAACAGGGAAGTGTGCCCAAGACAGCAACTTCCAGTGATAAGAAACTTCATTCACCCAGCCCAAAATTCAGAATCATGCCACTTTAAACTGTTTTGCAACTGTTTTATACTTGTTTTATGTTATTAGATTTTAAATTGATTTATTTCTTGTTTTGAGCTGCCTTGGTTTCCAATTGGCAACCCTACCTCACATGGCTGTTGGAAAGGCTCCATATACATACACATTGGACATGTAAAATACATATGCCCCATATAATAGTTTATTGCCAAAACCAGTTGGTCACTGCAGAACATTTTTTTGAAAAGTCAATATTAGCTTCCTACCAAATAAAAACAGTGTCACCTAAGCAAGCCCTGCCAAATTACTTAAAAATAGTATTGAAGGAGGAAAGATTTACAACACATTCTTTTGCTATGTTCACTCAAAAGTCCCATTGAGTTACAACACTATCTTAACATGTCTACTCAAGAGTAAGTCCTATGAATCCAATGGCGTTTACTCCCAGGTATGTGGGATTAGCATTGCAGCTTCACTCCGAGAAAAGTGAGTATAGGATTAAAGCTTCATATTGGGAAGGTTTTCAAAACAGGCTATGGGTTAGACAAATAAACTGCCCTCTTCAGCAGCCCAGGGAATTTAAACTTCTATATAATTAGAAAAGTATAACACATTGTAATGACCTCATAAGCTGCATGTGCACTTTTCAAAATGTCTGTTCAAAATTTATTTGAAAGATAAAATGTATAATAGAAAGTAATTTTAAAAACCCTGCATGTACACTTTTGTTATAATCAAAACTGAAATTGTTTACTGTGCATGCCAATACCACAGCCGAGATGGCCTCCACCAGCTTGGTCAGAGAAGTTGCCGGGCAGCAGGGTGGATGGTACACCAGCAGCAACCCTAGTTTACTGTCTCCTTGGCCTGACACCAGGTGCAGGCCCTCACAGCCAGCTCCAAGACAGAGTGGTTTTCTGGTGACAGAGATGGAAGTTCTGTAAACCACAGCAACTCCTCCCCTCCATCCATGCAGCCTGTGCTGGTGTTGCACTGAGTATCCAGGTGGGCAAAGCTGGGTCAAATCAATTCCTCCCAGCTCACCCACCCAGGTCTTGGTAATGCACACCAAATTGGCACCTTCATCCATAATCAAATTATGGATGAGTGTGGTCTTATTGTGTACCAATCTGGAGTTAAACAACAGCAAACACAGGCCAGTGGGCACAGCAGATGAGCAATGAGGAACCCATCCATAAGAGGAGTGGGAGAACATAAGAACATAAGAAGAGCCTGCTGGATCAGGCCAGTGGCCCATCTAGTCCAGCATCCTGTTCTCACAGTGGCCAACCAGGTGCCAGGGAGCAAGGAACAAGGTGTAAATAACCTTGCCCTTATCTTCTATGGTAGTTCACAACCTCCTCATGGCTATACCTCCCTCTACCCATGATCACTGAAGTTGGGGTGGCATCACCCATGTTCCTCCTTACTAAGAATCCTCCTAAATATCTGATATGAACCCAAAAAGAGCCCACCAACAAAACCTACTTGAACCAATTATTCAAGTAGGCCTCTGAGAGAATTGGGAACAGTCAGATCCATTCAATATTCTTCACACAGGGCACATCTACTCCCCCCTGACTCACACCCAGGGAGGGCCAGACTTCTGCCAGTTACAGACTCTTACTCTGAAGGCATCTGGTGACTTTCTCCTTATCATTCAGTTCACTGCACAGGCTCTCACCTTGTGCAGGGACTACACATGTGCTATACACCCTCCCCACTACCAATCCCCTCCACATTGGTTTTAAAAAATAGAAGGGGGTAGCGCCCTCACCCTCAGGACTCCCCAAGGGGTGATCCTCTTTGGTGTTGTCCTTCGGTGGCAACCCCAGTGGCAGCAGACGTGCCACCCAAAGGCAGCCTGGTTTTATGTCCCCTGACCCAGCCAGCAGCTGATGCAAGAGGGTGCAAGATTGACTGCAGCCTCTCTGTGGAGTCAGGGTCAGGCAGGGGTCCCAGTCCTTGCAGCACTTACCAGGGACTTCAGCTGTCTTAAGAGACAGCAACCCAGAGGAGCAAGCAAGCAAGGGCACAATGCTCAGGTACTCACTCCCAGGGCAGGTCTTCTTCAGTCTCCCAGTGCTGTAGCTGTAAATGAAGATTACAATGGGCAGGATTTACAGGAGGTGAAGCTGGGGTTCACATTGGGCAACCTGTGAGGATCTCAGGTGATAGTCCAGTTTTCCTATTCACCGTTGATCTGATGCTCATAAGGGAAAAGGGAAAAACATTTGGCCATTTAAGTCTGGTTCAGCACAAATTTGGGTCATTTTATTCTTGAGAATTCCATTCTGGTGTTCTGGAATTGATGGACAAGGGGATACCTAATTGAGGTATGAATTCCTTCAACAGTCTTTTGGTAACTGTGATGGTGTTAGCTTTTGCACAAAGATAGGCCTCAGTCCATCCAGAATACATGCATATAATAACAGGACAAATTCCTAAGAACATTTATGCATTTGAATAAAATCAACCTGATTTACAAAGGGTTTCCATGGCGGGGGATAGGCTGCTCTCTTTGTCCTTACAGCTTTGCCCACATTGTGGGCTTGGCAAATTGCAGGTGCAATAATATTGCGGGCCATAGTTGGAAAATTTGGAGCATATCAATCTTGCTGTACTGCATATGTCATCCCCCCCCCCTTTGCTAGAGAGGGCCATGTCGTGGTGCACTCTAGCAGGATAGGGAAGAAGAACCATGGGCACCACCAAGTAGCCATCTGGGGAGTGCCACAAATGGTCTGGGTGCAAGAGCCACCACATCAATATCCATTTGTCTTTTTCAAAATCCAACCCTGATCTTGAAGGAGAACAACATCTTCAAGGGTTGCTATTGGAGACTAGCTCATGGTGGAGAGATAAACAGAGGTGGCCTGAAGTGTAGAAAGGGCCATGACTTTGGCAGCAGAGTCTGCCAAAGCTTTTCCACATGTAACTTCATCATGAGGAATTAAATGACCTTGGCATTTAATAACAGCAATACAGCAGGTGATTGTAAAGCATCAAGTAATGCAGCAATATAGGAGCCATTCTTAGCAGAACCACTAAAAGTGAGAAAACCCCTTTGTTTCCATAGCTGTCCATAATCATGCACTGTTTACCATTTTGTCAGAGGCTAGGATACAGGATCTAGAGTGAGGCCAAAAAGTTCAGCAACTTGAGCAAAATAAGCAGCAGTCAATGGATTGCTTTCTATTATTTCATGCAATGGATTGCTTTCTATTATTTCATGTTGAGAACAAACAACATAACCAGCAATAAGGTTACCCTTTGCATTTCTTTATGTAAGAAACCAAAGCTTTGGTCCTGGGATTTTGTCAGCAATACCTTTAACTTTAAACAATTTTTCAGCGCTGTACTTACGTCTAATTAAAAATCCAAATTCAAGAGTTAAAAAGGTAGTAATACTAAAAAGAGAAAGGAGCTCCAGAGGAAAAATGGAGCTTCTCTTTGCAAGATGCTAAGAGGGAAAAATGAATCTGTAGGAAACAAGGAGAAGAAAAAGCCTCCCTTAAGTACGGGTGATAAAACATTTAAATGAAATATTTTGTAGCTATATAAGAAGACAGACATAAACATTAATAAGACATTACCAAGCCCCCGCTAACCTTCTTTGTTGGTCATGACTTGACTGAAAAGGGTTAGCAGATGACACAGTTTATGAAGATTGCATTATTTTCTGAAAATGTAAATTTGGCTTTCCCTAAACATACCCATTAAGACACTGTGTTGTTAAATACCTTTGTTTCTTTAACCAGATGATTTAAAAACCATTTTAGCAAGTTAGATTATATCATAGAGACCCTCCAAAGAGAAAGGTATTTCACTTTCATTGCTTCTTTAACATCAGAGAGCTAAGAGTTATTACCTTCCGTTTTGCTTCTTTTTAATTAAATACTAAGCGTGGGTAAAAGTGTGGGTACAGACTTCCAATATACAAATTTATACAGATCTCACCCTCCCCCAAAATGTCAAATTCTAGTTTTCTGGGTTTTTGGCAGCCCATAACCTCTGTCCAAGCACAGGGTGCTGTACGTGAAAAGTTGCTCTGGAACTCCCATATCACGGTGCCAGCATTAGGCTCACTTGTAAGCAGAGACTAGCCCAATGCAAACTTTAAAATTTGTCCAATTTGTATACCCAAATGTTCTTTAGAGCCAATTAAAAATAGAAATACAACCATGCTATTTTAGAAGTGGGCTGGGAAAGAAGGGGTAGCTGGTGGATGACACTCCCCCTCCTCCCAGCCTTGAAGTGTCCCTTTGCAATTATTTACTGATATCAAGCCTGCTCCAGAGAGTGGAGGAAGAGGAGGGGAAGTTGAGCTGTTGGCATTTGCCCACTCTCTTGCTGGCTCAGTTTAGGGGAGTGGCAAGATGGCGGCAAGTAACACAGGCTGTTTTACTTCCTCCCCGAGGTTCGAATGTTTTTAACAGTTTTTAACAGTTTTATCAGTCTTAATAGTTTTAACAGTTCCTACAGTCTTAACTCGCTTACTTTTTAAAGCACTGATATACACCAGCCCTGTCCTGGGAACAGCTGTAGTCCTGATTGCTCGCTCGTTTGCTTGTTTATTGTTAGCCCCAAGGCTATTAACTTAATGGCTCCTCGTTAAAGTGCTTGAAGTTCTCTGCCTCCCCTCCTTGTCATTATTCAACTGACACTGTACGGTGGGTGAAAGACCTGAGGGTAAGAAAAGAGAAAACAGAAGCAACTTGGCCCCATTCCGAAGAGAGAGGAGAGGGATTAAAGTCACCAGACCGCGGAAAGACTAGGGAGGACCTTGTCCTCCCACTGATAAAAGATAACTATAGATAAAGGCTTGCCGTATTCCAAGTAGCCTCTTCTTCCTCACCCTGATGCACCCCTCATTGAGCTCTGGTTGAGGGTCTCAGGACCACCACCACTATCATGGTATTTACAAGGAAGAGGTGTAAAGAACTAGGTATAACACCTCAAATTGAAGAGGCTCCTTTAAATGACTCTCAGGCAAAGATTACGCAATTCTTCTGGCCCAAGCAGGGTGAGACCCAGCCCCAGGAGGTGTCGCAGGACTTTCTATCGCCAGCGGGACCCATTCTCGATTGGTCCCTAGACACTAAAAGCGACATCTATGGGCTAAGAGAAGATCCCCCCCCCTCTTTGAATTTAGCAAAAGAACTAGCGGATGCAGATTACCAGGCTTCCATACAGTCCAAGGAGATTATACAGCCAGAAGTCTTGGAATCAATTGTCTCTGCACCTGAAAGGAGAAATTTGAATATCAAAACCACAAAAAAAACACCGGATTCTCCTTTGCCTTGCACAAATATCATCTCCCTAGCAGGCTGGTCCTTTCTGATCCTGGAGGAACTCGATCTCATTAAATCCTTCATCTTTGAATGTAACAGCCTGCTGAGTACCCTGGTGAATGGCATGGGGAAGGCACTCCAAGGGAAAGGAGACAAAGAGGTGGACTCCACCACTAGCCAGTTCCCCCAGACAAGGAAAGGAGTTCCTAAGCATAAAATCATTCCTAGACGGCAGAGGACAATTGCAAAAAAGACTAAGAACATAAAAAACCCAAGATTTCCCCGGTATAAGAAATTGAATTACAAGCCGCTTTTTAAAGTACTCGATTCTTCTACTCAGACCCCTGAGATGTACACAGCCGAGGCTTCCAAAGAGCCACCAAAGGGAAAGAGGGCAATCGAGCCCATGGCGGCAGCCACTCCTATACTATTTTCTCAGATGCCTGGCCCCCCGCCCCATCAACTGACAATGACTCGAGGCACTCTCAAGGCTACTGTTCCTCTTCCACCACTGGACTACACAGGGGGGAGGTCCAGAGGCACCCACCCAAAGCACTCTGGAATTTGATCCTGATCCAGGATAAGTTGGCCTTCATGAATTACCCAAAGCCACATGGTTTCCAATCACAATACCATCTGAAACTCCATTTCTTGGATTTATTGGAGCCTATTCTCTCTGGACAGATTCGTGCATTCCACATTAAAGATATTGACTATCTTTTCAACAACTACAGGACCGCACACGCAATTGTCTCTTTCAAGAATGCAAGTCTAGCCAGACTGGTTTATGACAGCAGGGGCGCTTGGGCGGGATTTGGGATTTCAATCAGGAGATTTTTTGAGAATGCGGCTCCACCCCAATCCTTAGACCCCACCCGTTTGGAGTCAACTACCAGCAGGGAAGGCATAGCCTCTTCAGCTCCAAGAAGCCCGTTATGTCATACTCTGCCCAGGGTTTCGGCCCATCGGACTTCTCCCCCACTTGAAGAACTGGAAGGTATACCAATCTCCCTCGATGACTCACTGCAACCAGAAGAAACTCAGCTGATTGAATCCTTCTGCGGATTACCAAAGAATGAGCAAAGTGCAATTGTCCTGAGGATGACTCGCCTAAAAACACTTTTAGGAAAATTGCAAGATGGTAACCATATTCCTGTCAATAACGGAGGGCCCCAGCATCCCAAACCATTGGCTACACGTACGGCCCTACAAACTGGGTGGCCGGCCAATCAATTCAGGCCAACCTTTATAAGCCACTCCAACCATCAGGTAACGGCTGAAATTAACTTGATTCCTTCCAACAATGCAGCTCAAAATGAGGGGAGCACGGCTTCGGCCAGGCCCCCTGGCAATAGGGCTAAGCCCGCGGGCGGTCCCTCCTGGTTAGAAGTAAGATAAGCAGGAAAATAGTTACATTTCCTAATCCTTCAGTTTAGCTCTCCTGCCTTCTCCTCACACTTCCTTCACAACATACTGTATCCCAACCATTTGCAGCCTCAGCTTCCCCTTCACTGCAATGAGCATATGGGGCTTTTTTTAAAAAAAACCCTAGTGTTTGCACCAAATGGATGCCTTTGCAAATACCCTTCTATTCCTCATAGGGAATCTTTTAACACAGTTCCCTGATCTCTAATTCTATCTGCTTTTACACATGCTCTCACCTTCAGCTACATTCTTAAATCACCTAGGCACACCTATGTTTTGTTCACAAGTCAAAGAGCAGAAAAATGTTCTCATAGCATTATTTAGCAACACTTCATTTCCATTTCAAATGTGTACCAAATACACTTTTTGGTAACCAATTTTATTACAGACACTCAAAAATACAATTTGCAATACATTTGGGGGGAACTACTAGTAAAAAAAGTCTATAATATCTTCTGGAGTCTCTTCTTCAGAATCCTGGGACTTTAGTTGGGGATACAATTCACACAATGTCCACCAGTTGGCAGCTCATGCTCAATTCATACCATTTCCAGCCTTCCCTTAGTGTACACTTTCCCTCCTGGTATACCTATCCTGACCATAATTGCTGTACATATAAAAAGCTGGTGTTACTTTTGGTGGGGTCAGTACATCACCCTTGGATCCTCCACACACACACACCATTTCCTTACTCAATTCACATGGGTCTTTAATATGGGAGAAGCTTATTTTGGGATTCCAGTCTGGTCATGGGATCTGCTACAACACAACACCCACCTAACTCACCTAATGCCCAGAGGCAAGACTGTGTAACAGCAGCACAATATGCATTTTCTCACAGTTAGATCTGGCCCATAAACTGGTGAGAGAAGGGGAAGGGAAAGTTTGACCATTCAAATAGTATCCTTTGGTTCAATCCTACCATACATCCTTGCTTTCAACCGGCTTCAGTCACAGTCTGGTGGCAGGGCCAGATTAAGCTGAGGAGGGCCCCTAGGCTGATTGGTGTTTGGGCCCCCCTATCCCCATGCTTCACCTACCTTTCCATTGTTTTTTGCGGCGTGCACAGGTTTGTCATCAATCAAGATGGCGGCACAGGTTTCCCTAAGGAACTGAAGCCTCTGCTGCCATCTTTGTTGATGGCAGCAACGCACGTGTGTAGCATGCATGCATGCCATCAGCCAAGATGGCGGCAGAGGCTTCAGTCCCTTAAGGAAACCTCGGCCGCCATCTTTATTGATGGCAAATCTGCATGCCGCAAAAAACAACGGAAAGGTAGGTAAAGCGGGGGTATAGCGGGGGAATGGCCATCCATGGATGCTTCCGTGGATCACGGAAGGAGAGCAGAGGGCCCCCTGCAGCTCCAGGGGCCCTCAGGCCAGTGCCCCACAGGCACCCAAGACCTCTGGGCCCCTAGGCTTCAGCCTACTAAGCCTAATGGATAATCTGGCCCTGTCTGGTGGGACTCACAGAGAGATTGATGCGGCTGCACATGGATGGGACTTCCCCTCAGAAGATCACTCAATTCACACAGGAGCATAGGGCTCATTCAGTCAGAGACTGATACTCAATTCACACAGGGATCCATTTGCTGACACCACTTTAAATTCTACTCTGAATGCACACTTCCCAGAAAAGTACTTCAAATGCATGTACACAATTTACTTACATAGTGAGTCTAACAGATCTGGCAGCAAAAGGTCAGATAGCATAGTCCCAAACAAGAGATGGCCAGGCAGCACAGGCAACCCTCACTGGCAATCCCAAACAGAGATTTCAAAAGGTCTCTTACCTTTAGAAGTGGGGCCAAGGAATCAGTGGTGGATGACCCAGAATGTTGGTTCTCTAGTGGGTGTTGCTATCCGGTTCACAGCACCATGAACTGTGGAAGAAACAGACCTTCGTGTTGTGTTTCAGTTAGATCTTCCCAAGGCACTTTATTAAAATAAAGCAATTAGCTGCTTGGAGAGAAATTCAGACAATCATGGGGATACCATGTTAGTCCAAAAGTTCTCTGTCCCAAGCAGTTTTCAGCACATACTTATAGTGACTTTCAAGAACCCACAGACAGCTGTTCTTAGCCTGTTAAGAAACTGATCTTCCTTATCAGTACACAAACATCAGCATCAGCACTAAGCAAACATCTTTATCTACTTGTAGTTAAGCATCACCACTTTCTCAGGACATCTTGTACCATATCCTTCCAGTACTTTTACAGTGCCACCCTTCCCATCACCCCATTTGCACTTACACAATCTGAAACCAAGTTTGAGACCTACATTTTTTAAAATTCCACACAATGTATTTAGGAAAATTGTAAACCTCACAACAAAGTAGTTTGCTGGGACATTGCTGCTGAAAATAATTAAGTTAGAGTTGGAGTAAACTTTCCACATGTCCCTTTCTTAGCATCACTCAACGAACCTATGAGATTGGTAAATGTGTTCAGTTTCACCATCTCAGAGTATTTAAAAAATTATGTTCACACCTCATCATTTCATCATCATCTTCTTCATTGTGGGTGGGGAGAATCCAATCACATATGTTGTGTCCTTTCATCGTTCATGTCCCAGATAGACAATAACCTCACAGGCAGATGGCTACTTGATGGGCAGTTAACTGGCTCATTAATTTGTAAATCAAAACAGTAAAGAAGCATATGGACTGGAAATTACATTAGATGTAGAAATATAACATTATCTGTTTAGAAACCAATAGTCATCAGCAGTAATGTTAAATTTTGCCACAATAACTTGATGGGATGGTAAAGATGTAGCTTTGCAGATCATGAATAGGCAAGGACTGGGAAATATAAATGGTCCATCGGATAGCATGCGGGACAAAAAACATGGCTCAGGACTAACCAAAGAAATGGGTGATCAAGGTCATTTTAAAAAGTGGAGAAAACAACATTTGCTAGATGCACTTCTACAGTTGTCAGTCCCACATTGCAAAAGCTGAATAATGCCAGAGAGAATAATGCCAGAGAGAACAAACCTGTTGTTGAGTTCGTACTAAAATCTATCTGCTTATGGTAAACTGCTCATACTACACTAGAGTATTCATTGGCACTGGTTTCTAGCTGCTGAGGTCCCTTTTCAACAGTCTAATGTTGCCTTCCATATTTTCCCAACATTACAGTATATGTTATCTACAAATGACCACCACCCAAACTACATTTTCTTATGGGTAATTAGGGATAAAATAATCTGATATTGTTTTGGAAAGTGCACATTTGATAGATTTGGCTTTAAATACGAACTGAATCAAATTTCTATGGGTAAGGCACTGACTCAGCAGGCCATGATGGGCAGATGGAAGTTTTGCCAGGGGAGTGCAATTGGAGGTAGGCAGGTTTGTGTGCAAAAATGTTCCATGAACATAATAAGAGAGGAAGTTTAGAGAGTGTCGCTCCTTCTCAGTTCTGGGAACAGGTGAGAACTCTGATTCAGGTAGAGCTGGGGCTGTTCTGATTTCATAGTATTATCTGAAATACCAGTGTTATCACAAAATAAAACTGTATAGATACTGAACCACAGTATCTATCTGTGGAAATCAATAAGATGGATGTCTGCAGCTAACAATCACATGCAGATGTTCTTGAAGGAATGGAGCCACTGTCACAGTCAAAATTATTGTGAGAACAGAGGGAGCTTACTAGAGCTGAGATCACCTTTGCTGGCATGTCTGACAGCGGTGTCACTAGGGGAGTGCGGGGGGTGCGGGGGGTGCGGACCGTACCGGGTGACACCATCAGAGGGGGTGACACCCAGAGCCGCCCGTAGGCACTGGGAAGAAGGGCAGTTGCTGCAGAGCGGGTTTTTTTCCCCATCCTGCCTGGCCTGCCCGCTCATCAGCTGTGAATTTTAGGCGGGAGGTTTGAATCCCCTTCCTGCTCTTGGGCTGCGTGCCTCAGTGGCTTCCCAGGCAGGATGGGGGAAAAACCACTCTGCAGTAACTGCCCTGCTTCCCGGTGCCTAGGGGCAGCTCTGGGTGTCACCCCCTCTGCTAAGGCTTGGAAAACCTCCTCTGTTAAGGCTTGGAAGAGGAGAAAGCCACAAGTCTTAAGCTGAGGTGAAGGAGAGCACGCCCCTGCCACTCCTGTTGCGACGGCTCCAGCTTCTCCCAGCCAGCATTAGGCGCTGTTGTTGGGGCGGTGCAGATACCTCCTGGGGGGCATTTCTCCCCATGCCAGGCGGCAGGTGGGGTGGTGGTTGTTTCCACTGCTGGCAGCTCAAGATGCGGCTCCTCGCAGCTGCCTTTGAAAGAGCTGCTTTCGCCTCTGATCTTCCTGGCTTGTCTCTGGCTGAACAGTGCGACGAGGTGAAAGGGAGCCGCACGCACGTTACAGGCGCGCATCGCTGGTGGGGCTGGTAAGGGATTGGAGGCATTCAAAGCAGCCCTACCAGGTGGCACTGGAAGGCGGCTTGAGGTAGGGGGAGTCAAAGGGCTCTCATCCCATCTCTCTCCTCCACCCGCTGCATTTTTAAGAGCTTCCTGTTGCAGGAGAAAGCTGAACTTTCTCACAGTCTGCACCCTTGTTTTGTGTTTGGACTCTCCCCTCCATCCCCATTTGAGGAAAACCAGCTGAGCTTAGCGATTAGAACCTTTCCCGATACCAGAGATTGGCCCAGGAAGAAACAGGGACAGTGCTTCTGTCCATGTGCAGAGTGTTTCCCCTCCCCCACTTCACTGACTGTGATGCAATTCCCAGAGCCAGCCGGCTTTCCAATTCAGAGTGGGCAGCAGAGCCTAGGCAGCTTCCAGACAATGGGGAAACCTGATATTCACTGAACGTTCTTTTTGGATGCTAAATATTGCAGAGGCCTGTGTGTTGTATAATAATAGCAATGATTAATGGGCAAACATTGTAGTGTGTTACAATACAGGTGTGCCCTGGGGCCTGGGAGAAAAGTATGGTGACTTTGTGAAGACAAATGACCATGTGAAATTGTAAATGATAAAAGCCTCACACAAGCAATAGGGTGATGTTGTCAGTAATTGAACATGGCATTTCATTTACACAAATATATAGACTTGTATCACTTTCATGCCATACATTTATTCCACTGTTATTTCACTTTTAAACAGCAGGGCCGCTGCCAAAGGGCGGTCAGGTTGGGTCCTGGCCGAGGGGCCCCTGAAGGGCCCCTCCTTAGGGTGTGGGGGTAGCGCTCCCCTTCCATGATCCTCAGCAGGGTTGACTCCTGACCCTGTCACACATAGCAGAGATGGAACTCTCAGGGGGGGGCAGACTGTGCGGGCCCACAGCGCCCGCCTGCTCCACCTACATCTCCTCCCTTTTTGTGAATGCCTTGTGTGCTCTGTGCACAGCTGCCATCAACCAAAATGGCAGCAGAGGGTTCTCTAAGGGGCTGATGCCCCTACTGCCATCTTAATTGATGGCAGGCGTTTGCATGCATGCAGCGTAGCATGCATGCATGCCATCAACAAAGATGGTGGTATGGGTATCAGCCCCTTAGAGAAGCCTCCGCTGCCATCTTAGTTGATGGCAGCGACCTGTGCACCCAGTGTGCAGGGCATTCACAGAAAGAGAAGAGGTAGGTGGAGCAGTCCCACATGGTCTGTAGGAGGGGGCTGGGAGTGGGGGGCCCAGGGCAGGCTGGCACCCAAGGGCCCAGTCATGCCTGGCACCAGCCCTGTTAAATAGTCATGACTTCCCTCAAAGAATCCTGGGAAGGGTAGTTGGTGGAGGGAGCTGAGAGTTAGGAAACCTCTATTCCCTTCACAGAGGTTCAATTCTCAGAGTGGTTTAACAATCAATCTCTCTTTCCAGGGAACTGGAGAACTGTAGGTCTCTGAAGGGAATTGGATTCTCCTAACAATTCTCAGAACCCTTCATAAACTACACTTCCCAGGATTCTTTGAGGGAAGCCATGACTGTTTCAAGTGGTATAACTGCATGGTGTGCATGTAACTTTACACAACCCTTTAACAATATTGAATAACAATGGGACAAGCAAAAGGTTATATGAAGGTAGGGCCTGTATAGTATTTTTTAAATGATGTTTTAATTGGTTTTGGGTAGAACAGAATACAAAACAAGAAAATATAAAAAACATTACTAAGGATTCTGTATGGTCTGGTATGGGAGGAGGTCCATGGGGGTGACACCATGAGTTACTGCACTGGGTAACACCAACCCCAGTGACGCCACTGGTGTCTGATTCAGAGAAAAGGGCCAGTGCTCCCTAGAAGCCCTGCCTTTGTGAAGCCTACATATGTAGATAAAGAGACACAGCAACAGGAACAAAATGGATATAAATCATTGTAAATTAAGTGCCATTTTCGCTATAGCATATTAGTCAGTGCTTAAAACTATTACCTGATGGATCATTTAAATCCATATTAACTGGAAGATTCTCTGACTGTGCATCACATTCACAACCATACAGTTCAATGAATGCATGCTACTGCCCTGACAAACATGGAGTTCATACATATTACCATGATGCATAAAAATACAAATCAAAGATCTTAGCAAAAATGATCACAGCTTCAAGCAATGTACCAAGCACTGCAACTGTGGAAGCTTTCCTTATTTCATTAAGTTTGCCATTTAGTATTGTTCAATCTATTATGTTCATTACCTATATACAGTGTACATTTAATGAACCCAATCCATTTTCTCTCAAAATGAAAAACTACATTGACTCCTGCACAATCAATGACCCCTTTGTGCCTCAGAGCATATTGAAACCAAATTGGATCCTTAGTACAAAAACTAAATGTTGTTGCTGAAGTACAAGAAGAGGGAACCCAGAACCTGTTTTGCAGGTGGAAAAAAAAGTCATACTATGAATATTCGATAACATGGGATTAGAACCAATGAAAATGATTAACAGCATTTGGAAAAACAGCAGCAAGCATAGCTGGTGGTACGATATTACAGTATTTGGCTTTATATAAATAGCCAGTCAATCAAGGATCTTTTAATATCTAGGAAAAGAGTAAGTATGCCAAAAAATAACACTGTTTAATATATATATTAGCATGTATTTTCAAAGCAACTGAAGTCAATTAACCTCAATGAATGGTTTTTGTTTTGTTTTTGCAATTAATAAAAATCTCCACTCTGCCGAGATATATAGTACATACGTAACAAATTTTAGCTTGATTAAGGTTTTTATAGCAGAGTTTTAGAGCCCTGAAAATATGAGTTTACTGGGGAAATGCTGACACAACTGTTCAGTGTAATGGAGGGAGCCATAATGCCATAATTTCTGACACAAACTTATTGATACAGTTAGTTGGGAGACTAAAGATACCACCAATCATTTTATAGGTGTGTATATGTGTGCGTAATTTTATTGTTACACACAGCTGCTTCTTTTCTTCTATATTCATTTCATGCAAGACTAAAATATCCTATGTGAAAAATATACATGCACAAACACACACAATTGCGTATGCTCTGGTATCATCCTGACAAAGGACAGCTCCAGCGACAATAAAGAAATGTATTTTGTGTCACGCTGTGAGCAGACGCTGGGATTAAAATGGAAGTGAATTGATTAGAATTTAAAGATGGTTTGAAGACTGTGGGCTCATACTCAGTTCTATATTCATGGAAATATAAAAAAGAGTTAATAAAAAAAATATCCAGAAAGTTTCTGCAGCATAGCAGCAGGGTGTCAGCTGGCTGTGGGCAATCTTGACAGGCAGCTGCCGAACTGGCCTTGATCTTGAAACTTGGCTATCACTTTTCCTGGCTTCAGGCAAAACCAGAAAATTGCCTCAGATCTTCAAACTGCACAGAAGTAATGATGAGTCCACAAAATCTGAGTCCATATCCTATCTGTATCTCAGTTTTAAAATGACAAGGCTAGCCATGCTCTTGCTATCACTCTTTTCTCTAATCAAAATTTTGTCTGATCATTCTCCAGTGAAAATGTATAGCTGCAAAAGTCTCAAGCAGAGCTCGTTCCCATCACCTGTTTCCCAGTCTTTTTTTTAAACTACCTAGAGATACCAGGGATTGAACCTGGAATTCCTGCATGCAAAGCATGCACTATGGAAAAGAGCTATGGTCTTGCCCCTGAAGGTTCCCAGATAGTTTCCCTTCTAAGTTGTATTAATTCACTAATAGGCAAAACAAAAACAACCTTGCAGTTTAAGAAGGTACCTATAGCCAACAGCTATTTCTATCAAACTTTAAAAAGCAGGGAAATTGGGCAGCTGTAGTGAATGCACATGGGGAGCAGGAGACCTGACCTCCTCTCTGAGATATTGGACTGCTCTACAAATTTGTAAAAATGCAAACACATTGGGTTGGTCTTTCACAGTCCAATCCACCTCCTGGGTAGCTTGGAAAATTTGGTAACATGTGCCTCTGAGCATATGGTGAGTGGTGGCAACACCGGCAATCAGGACTACATCTCCAAAGATGGGAAATTACATTTTTTGTATTTTGTTGGTGGTCTTCTTACTTTGCTTCTTCCCTGTGTTACTAATGTTTCTATAGAATCTAACCTAGAAATTTATATTTCTCTCACATATTCATCCTAGAAATCTGTGTCAAATTTATTTTCATTAATTTCAAAGCGTTTTTATTGGCCAATGTCATATGATGGTGAAGTCAGCCTTTTGTGTTTCAAACTAGAGGTTATGTTCTATTTCTATTTTGGGTGCATTAACAGTTGAATCTGAAACTGCAGCTTCATGTAAAATCAGACTGATTACAATATGTTGCTACTTCATAAATGACTTTAGCTGTTGGAAAAAGGAGAATGCATGTTTTCACCCTGCTATGTTTATACCACTTCATTAAAGGCAAGGTGGGCACGGTCAATTAAAAACATAGAGCATACCTAGAATTTTGCTAGAATATATTTCACCTTCCACTGTTTTATCTTGTGCAAACTGAGACATTCCTCATGTCCACTGAAGACTACTCTGTAGAACAGTCAGTGCCATTGTTCCACAGTTGTTTCTGGAGATTTTTTAGTGTAAATTATGCAAAGTGTTGCTGTACTTCACATATTCACAGAAAGCAAAAGAAAATTATTTACTCTAGGAAATTTCACTAAAATTGCAGATTAAATCAAACATATTTAAAGTGACTATCTGATCTATACCGACTGTCTTAATACTGTTGCTTCCTCCCTGCTAAAATAAGATCAGCACAGTACATATCTTGTTTCTGTTATTTGGATTGACTGCAGGTGTTGCCACCACTCACCATATGCTCAGAGGCACATGTTACCAAATTCTTCCAAGCTACCCAGGAAATGGATTGGACTATGAAAGACTAACCCAAATTGTGTTTGCATTTTGACAAATTTGTAGGGCAGTGCAATATCTCAGATAGGAGGTCAGATCTCCTGCTCCACTGGTGCATTCACTGTAACTGCCCAATTTCCCTGCTTTTTAAAGTTTGATAGAAATATTGGTTGGCTATAGGTACCTTGTTAAATTGCAAGGTTTTTTTTTTTTTTGCCTATTAGTTAATTTCTCTGCCTTTTATCCTGGGAGGCAAGAAATGGAATCCTGTGCAAGTTTGCTGAGAATAGACTGCTCATTTGCATGCTTATTGAGTTCAGTGGGATTTACTCCCCTGCAATACTGCTTAGGATAGGCAAATCTGACATGGGGGAGGGGAGGAGGAGAAAGGGCGAGGGGAGGGGAGGAGGAGGACAGGTTTGATCATTTGCATGCTTATTGAGTTCGATGGGATTTACTCCCATGCAATCATGCTTAGGATAGATAAAACTGACCATGGGGAGGAGAATGGGAGAGGAGAGGGGGGAGAGGGAGGTGGAATGAGAGGGAAGGGGAGGGGAGGGGAGGGGCAAGAGGGAGGAGATAGGGAGGAGGAGGAGGGAAGGGCAGGTTTGATCATTTACATGCTTTTTGAGTTCAGTGGGATTTACACCTGTACATTCATGCTCAGGATAGGTGAAACTAACCTGGGGGAGGGGCAGAGAAGAAAGAGAAGGGGGAGAGAAGTGGAGGAAGGGGAGGAGGAGGGAGGAAGTGGAAGGGGAGAAGAATGAATGAATGGGAGGACACTGGGCAAAAGGAAAGCCTCTTTCCTTTCCAAAAGGAAAACATTGTGAACAGTATCATTGTTTTTCAGTTTCCTCCACTTGTTTATTCTACAGCAGGCACATGTAGTGTCCCACCCAAATTTAATCCAAAGCTGTCGCTGGCCATGTCTACATCAGACCTTCATTTCACTTTAGACAGTCATGGCTTCCACCAAAGAATCGTAGGAAGTGTAGTTTGTGAAGGGTGCTGAGAGTTGCTAGGAGACACCCTATTCCCCTCATAGAGCTACAGTCCCCAGAAGAGGGGCTACTGGAGCTTTGTCAGAGGAATAGGAGTCTCCTAACAAATCTCAGCACCCTTCACAAACTACACTTCCCAGGATTCTTTGGAGGAAGCCATGACTGTCTAATGTGAAATAAAGATCTGTCATGGGTGTGGGACCCCTGATTAGCCAAGCCAAGCAACTGTGAGTCTGGTTTTTAGAACAATGACAGTTGGTTCCTACTGAACATGCCCTTGTTTATCGACTTCAGTGTTAAATTTCTTAAATTAATTAAAAATCAGTCAGGCATATTTTTTTTTTACTTTTAAACGGCAGAAGGTGAAGGTCAGAATATGGAGCAAGGCCAGTAACAGGATTACACATACTCTGTGAACATGGCTGATTTTTTAATTAATTTCAACAAATTATGAGACCACTGACAGAAGAAAGTCCAACAGGGGTCGGGATTTTTTTTCTCTTGTTTTACACTTTGAACTCTTGATTCTCTCTGCCTGTTTTGTGTATTGCCATGAAAATGTAGAGGGTTAAGCAAGTGTTTCTGAGTTCAGAACTGTAAGTTTTGTAAGGTTTTGTTTTGAAATGAGCTTATGGGAAGCATCAGAATGACATGGGGGTATCTTCAATTTAACATTGCGGAATGTGAAAAATCCACGCTGGTTATAGTATACAGCCACTCTCATGGCTGTATAATAAAATGTGGGTTATTTAAACTGTACTGTTCACTTCAGGGCTTTCTCTTAATTTTATTTGGAAAAATGTATATAGAGAATGACTTTTGAACTACCTGAATTCAGACATTAGTTTAGAAGGCTCTGAACTTATTTTATTGTTAATTTGTATAAATTTACAAAATCCTAATGCTGTGCAAATGAAAGAATCCATCCTATATTGGACTAGATCTGACAAGAGTTTGTTTCTTAGCCTATTATTATACTTGACCTTATTCATTATTATTATTATTTATTTATTACAGTCATAGACCCGAGCTGGTTATATACAATTTAAATATACAGGTAAGTACATTTAACAGTAATAGAATTAAAAGTAAAACAAGATAGAAATAAGCCAAAGTTCAGTTTTAAGCTAATAGGCAAAATTCTTTGTCTAGCAATTTGTCAAGAACAGAGAATTAAAATAAGTCATTAAATCAAGAGTGCATATTTCGAACCTGGTTTTTACGTATGGATTGTGATAAATAGAGAAATTTGGCAACTAGTTCTGTTAGAGTTTTGTCTTTATCAGACAAAAGAAAGTGAACAATCCATTCTGGTGTTCTATCAGAAAAGGTAGAAATGGATGGTAAAATTAATTTAACTCTTGGAACATTGTATATCTCACAGTTAAGTAGGACATGTTCCAGGGTTTCAGGTAAATTCTGATTACAAATACAGTAGCGTCTTTCTAGCGGGATACCTTGATAACGACCCGTTAAGAGAGCTGATGGTAGACAGTTGAATCTGGCATGAGAGAACAGAAATCTGTAGTGTGAGGAGGTTAACTCTTCCAGATATATTGCTGAAGATGGAAAACGGAAACTTAAATTAAAGTGCATTGGGGAGCACGATGTGTGGGCCTTTGAGATTAGATATTGTTGGTCAATATCCTTTAATCGTTGGGTGATGGTAGACTTAGCCATCGCTAGGTTCCAAGATGATAATAGTTCAAGAGAC
Source organism: Rhineura floridana (assembly GCF_030035675.1). Classification (NCBI taxonomy): domain Eukaryota; kingdom Metazoa; phylum Chordata; class Lepidosauria; order Squamata; family Rhineuridae; genus Rhineura; species Rhineura floridana. Next base: position 31,680,439 of record NC_084486.1, on the reverse strand, counting down.
AGGCCTAGGTATTTTAGCTTCCCACTAAAGGTTTTGGTCCATGTATTTTCGAAGGGATCTTTCCAAATTAGGTGCAAGAGCCCTAAATGGGGCTCAGAATAAGCTATTTTAAGCCAAAACCTATAGGGCTGTATCCAGGCTGTACATTCTATTGAGGGGATTCCGGTCTCTAGGCGAAGGCCAGCAGGAGAGGCACATTTTGGAAGTCCAAAAATAGAACGGAGGAAGCTTGAGAATAATGTTTCTATTTTATTGTGGAAATTTAAAATCCAAATTGGGATACCATATAACAATTGTGAGAGGATTTTGGTTTTAAAAATTGTTAGTGCAGCGGGAATAAAATGGCCACCTTTGGTATGAAAAAATTTGATTGTAACTCTAATGGTGTTATAAGCAGCTTGTATTGCAGCCCGGATATGGGAGGTCCAGGAAAGTGTAGAGCAAAATATAATTCCAAGGTATTTATACTTTTTGACCTGTTCAAACATTTTGTCCTTTATTTTCCATTGTGTATTCAGTCTCTTTTTGGAGAAAACCATTACCTTAGATTTGTTAAAGTTAATAGAGAGATAATTTTTTTCACAATAATTTATAAAAATTCGAAGGAGGCGCTTGAGACCGATTTCGGAAAAAGACATCAGTACCGTGTCGTCTGCATAGAGAAGCATGGGGCAACTCACTCCTGCTATTTTAGGAGAATGCAGGTTTTCATTATGGCATTCATTACTTAAATCATTGAGGAAGAGATTGAATAGAGAGGGAGCCAAAACACAGCCTTGGCGAACCCCTATGTTTACAGGAATAGATTTAGTTAGATTTCCGTTTATTCCATATCTCAGCCTTTTTTAAGATTATTGATCAAAAGGACTATTTCATCTTGTTCGACCGGAGGCCAATCTGGTAAAGTACAAATGTCCACTAGGAAAGTAGAACTGTGGGACTTGTTTTTATAATTTGAAAACTGTGTAGAAAAATGGTGCTCCCATAATTCAGGAGGGCGCATTTGATCCTAGGGCATTGGTGACTAGGGCCCAAAACAGCTTAGAGTCATTGTTTAACGACGCACTTATTAGCGCCTTCCAATTATCCTGTTGTGCCAGTCTCTTTTTAAGAGCGATTACCCTTTTATAATTTCTTTTTGCAGAGTAGTATTCAGGAGGGAGTGTCTTACCATCTGCCTCTCTGTAGATGTAATATATTCCTCTTAAAATCTGCTTGGCATCTTTACACTCTTTATCAAACCAACTGGGGTATTTTACAGAGATTGGTTGGCGCAGTTGATTAGACACCTTCAAAAGATTTTCTAGGGCTAAGGATAATGAAGAATAATCTATTAAACTTTCTGAGATTGTATTTGATTTGATTATACGGTTCCTTAGTGTAGAAGCTTGTGAGGAGACTAGGAATCTCTCAATTTTATTGCTAGTACTGGGATTCCAATATGCTCTCCTATAGTATATTGGAGAAGCTAGATTTTCTCTAGGAGATTTTGCAAGGAGATTATGCTTGTCAGTTAAAGAAAGATTGAGTAATAGGGGGAGGTGATCACTTTCTAGCCTGTCCCCCACTGAAAAGTTGTTAATGTATGGTAATAAAGTAGGAGGTGTCAGCATGTAATCGACCACACTACTTCCGCGTCCAGAAATAAAAGTATATTCTGCAAAATTATCTACCCCCTCACGTCCGTTAAGTATCTCAAGGTTTAGTCACGCTGCCAGTTGAGTTAAACATATCCCAGCATAATTAATCTTCTGATCCTTGGAACTTCTGTTATATTGTGGCTTTAGATCATCATTGTCAATGTCGCCCCATAAGGGGGATAAGGCCAGAATATCATTGTTTGGACCTATTCTTGCATTCAGATCTCCCATGATTAATAAATGGGCCTTTGGATGTTTTTGTTCTAAATTTATGATATAGTTTTCCAAATAGTTCCAAATAGAGGTTGTGGTGTTCTTAAGAGTGGAGGGTGGAATGTATATATTTATTATTATGATCGATAGGGTATTTGTCTCTAATAGGGCTGCTATTGCGAAATCATCACAGGAGTTTAGTTTTGTAATTTTAACATCTAATTTAGAAGAGATCAAGATTGCTAATCCAGCCTTAGGTCTACCTCTGGTTAGTGCTGGTTTAGCCGATAATTCTACAGTCTCAAAGCCATGCAGGGCTATATTGTTTAAGCACCAAGTTTCTTGGATGCATATTACGTCTAGCAATCTCAGAAATTCTACACATTCTGGGCAATTTAGTTTGGATACCCAGCCAGCAACATTCCAAGAAACAATTTTAAGTTGATTAAATTTCTTATTCCCATTTATTTCCCTCTCATAAAGGGGGAACTCGCCCTCTGAGGTTAAGTTAAAGTTGGTTTCTTTAATAGAGGGCAGAGTCAGGGTTTTAGGTAGTAGGAAAAGAGTTTATCAGTCTAACTCAGAATTTTTGTGTACTATTATCTCACATCTTGAGCTCGGTATACATACATTTGAATAGTGTGGGGATACATTTGATACAGTTATTGAAAGTGGAGGCAAGCCTCTGGGAGAAGATCCCAGTTTGAAATCCTCCAAAAAACCAGAGCCTGTCCTTTTGTTCCTAAGATTTGTTAAAAGATTCTGCAGTTTGTTAATTACCATAGTCTGTTTGAGATCGGTGAACATGTGAAAACAATTTGTTAATTCCTCCTCACCCTCGCATGAAAAGTCAAAAGTTTTTTCTTGGTCCATCTTAATGGTTTCTATATTAACAGGTAATATGGTCGACTCAGTAGAAGGGACAGAGAGCGGAGAGGAACTTACCGCGTCTAATGTGATAAGGTCAGCAGAAGTAAAGTTCAATAATTCAAGGCTTGATTCTTCTTGTATTAAGGAGGTCGGATAGGATTTCTCGTTCATTGAAATGGAAAGCCCTACTGACGAGGAGATGATATTTTGGTGAAGTAGACTGAGAGAGGGGATCTGATTTGGATATGAGGCCAAAGTTCCAAGATTTGGAGGTATAGTTTCCTCTGTCAGAGGGAAATCCCCATTTTCATTTTGTAAAGGAGAGTTTATCAATGGTGTTTTTCTTTTAATGAGTAGAGGTAAGGGTTTTGCTAAATTTGTAAAATGCCTTTGAACACTTATTCCTCGGGAACTAAAAAAAGGTTTATTTGCAATTATTCGGGCAGTAACATCAGAAGATACTAGAGTTAATAAAATAGATGTATTCATAGACGAATTATATAAGTTCTCCACATTCAGTATATCCCTAGGCCAGAGCACTTTCAGACCTAGCGACTGAAGGGCGTTGCAGATTCTTTGTTTCCTTTTAGTTTCATTTTCTTTGATTCTGGGGATTGGCAGGTTCAGTATAGCAAGTTTATTGGGACTGTGTTTCAGGAGCCAGTGTTCTGATTTTGTCCCTGGGTGGAGTTTTTTGTCCTTTACGGAGTAATTCCCGCTTTTATCCTTCAAATTAAAAGCAGGGGGCATAACTGACATATTCAAACAAGTCGTATATTCAAGCGGAGTTTCCATTTGAATTGCGCAGGATATTCTCCCTGGTTCAGGGATCTGTAATTCTGGCGAAGAGATAGTCATTTTCGTCATTTGTAGTTCTGTTTGCTGGTTGTTAATGATTCGGTGAAGTCGATTAAAAAGTTTCTGGAAATTTAGCAGCTCACTTCTTGAAAATTTATAATTTTTAGTACATCTTAATTTTTTTCTTTTAAGTATCGAACAGGGGTTCTTGTTCTTTGAAGTCTTCGGCATGGTTGTTAAATTGTGAGAATTCAAGAGGCTGTATGAAAAGGGGTGGAGTTTAACCAGTTCTTCCGTTTGAGATTTTAATAGCCCAACTGCTTCATCTAAAAGGGCTTTGATATTCTCGGTTTCCTTGGCAGCAATTGCCGATTGTAGCTGTAGGCACTTTTGGCCTGTTAGCAAGAGTTTTTGGCCTAATTGCTCGATTTCTTTATTGTCTATGGTCTCTGTGGGGCGAGCTGAAGAATGGTGAGGATGTGTAAAAGACAGGTTCTGATTATCAAGGACTGCAATAAAATCATCAAGAGAGGCACTTGAAGTTGATTGTAATGGTCTATCCACAGAGGGAGCAGGAGTCAGCGGCAACGCAAGCTCGGAGGTCTGCGCCGAGTTGGAAGGTAGGATCTGATCAAGTGGGGACTGCATGATTGTTTCATGCTCCAAACTTTGAAGTTCCTCCACGTTTTCAGTCGTAGTGATTTCTTTGTTGGCTGTTTCCAGTCCGGGGCAGTGATATTCCTTTAGGGGTATGTTGAAAGGTTTCCCTGCTGTACATAGTTCTTTATTTTTTGTTTTGTCCTCTTGACTTAGTAAAAAAAAGTTTGTGATTTTGAGTTGGGAGTCCCTTTTTCCAGACATATCAGGAGTCTTTTGAGAGCTTTGATCTTGTTCATAACACCTTTTCCGTGTTTGAACCATTTAAGGGACTTGTAAAAAGCACTCGCGATTCCAGCCAAAAGCAGTTTGTTCTTAGTGGGCTCCGTCTTCAGAGGTCTCAGATGGCTTCGGGGCTGTTGTCAGTCATTAATTAGCGGGGGAAGAGGAGATGATGTCTCAGATCACACAAAAAATGTTATTTTCCGAGTCTCTGGTAATATATAGTTAATAAAGGATCTCGGCTGAGACGTAGTAGTTTACTAACCTTCAAATGGAGGCTTTAAAATGATAAAGGATACTAAGAAGCGGAGCTCTGCATTTAGTGTCTAACTAAACCGCCATCTTCCAAGACCGCCAAACAGATAATACCTTGACCTTATTCCTTTTTGGAGAATGAGTGTGTAGAGAAGTCATTATGTTCTCCTTTAGGCATACATCAATGTACCACTTACACAAGTTACATCAATGTACCATTTACATGCTCAGTTCTTCTAATGGTGGGATCATGATGTGCTTGCCTGTGTCCTTCATAAAAAGGTCTGAGTCAGAACACTGGATTGATTGTGTGTTCTTTCCATCTGCCTTCTTAAGTTTGTCCTCTCAGTAAAAACAGTAGTTGGACCACCTGATTGCTTTATGCTTTTGTCCATAGATCTGTTATAACAGGAAAGGGGATTTTTATCTTCTCCACCCATTAAGGTTTTATTTATTTGTTTATTTATTTATTTGTTACATTTATACCCCGCCTTTCTTTCATCATGGAACCCAAGGCGGTGTCCTGCCCGAAGTTGAGGTAACCTGGCTCAAACATGGCTGTGGGTTTTTCTCTTTTTATTAAAGTAATAGATACATCCAAAGCAGTTCACCTCATTAACCTAACTACTCTTTCTAGGAACTTTGCACTGCTCCAACCCTGACTAAGCATGACCTCACGGCTCTAAGACGTTGACTCAGCAACTGGATTCCCCCCAGAGTCTCCTTAAGTAGGCTTGGATCTCGCAGGCAAATGAAGGCTCCTCCTCAGCTCAGTCTGTTGAATTTCCCACCTTAAACACCTCTTGTAGCTGTATAATTAATTATAAGTTTCAAGATGTGCTGGGAAGATGTTAGAAAAATATGTTCTTTCAAGTACTTTGTTGGAAAGCACTGCAGACAGTCATCTGATTCCAGAGATATGCAAGAAAGGCTCCTCAAGAATGCATGGTTCTCTCTTTCTGATATCAGGAGCTTAAGTGGGATGTTGGGGCACAAGTTGTCATGGCCAAGCAACACATCTCTCTCTTGGGACTCTTTCCATTCCTCACTGCTTCTGCCACATCATGCTCCAACCCACAGGAGATGACATGTGCATGAACCATGTGAATGAAGCCAAACATTTCAAGGCTATCAAGAGGAAAGGCATCCTGATGAATGAGAACCAATATCCTATTGGATTCTCCAACAAGAAAAAGAAGCAAGTGCTAATGCATGAAAAAGGGGGCACAGAAAAGGAATAATAAGGGGCAGGCTAGACATGACAGCAGAACACCTATACATAGAATCACAGGCCATGATTTAAGAGAAAGTGCAGTGAACATGGAAGAGGAACTGCTGAACCATCCCCCCCAAAAAAAACCCCAAGAGGCAAGCTTCACAATGTGAAGAAATAGTGCTGTCTATTTGCAAAAGCACTCCAATTTTCTTTTTCTTTTTCAACTGTTCTCCCAAGAGAACTCACCCAGAAGATAAGAAGTGACCAGTAACAGTTGTTTTATTTAAATATATTTTAAAGTCTGTTTTTAAGATGTTTTAGGGTGTTTTTAGTGTTTTTCTTTGCTGCCCTGGGCTCCTACTAGGAGGAAGGGTGGGATATAGATTTAATAAATAATAATAAATAATGTAAAATATGTTAGATGTAACCACAGAAAACAGTAGTGCTTTGATTCCGACAAATAAACTCTGCTCTTTCTTTAATTCCTTGTGAGTTGCTTCTTTTAGGGGAGGAGCTTGGAATTGGTGCTGCCCACTTTTTTCTTGTGCAAAACCCATCCCCCACTGACTGCAATGTCCCTTGCAAACCTCCCCACCCAAGCTATATCCCTCCCAAGCAGGCCCTGAGACTGGAAGGAAGCCAAGGAGGAAAAATGCTGCTAGGTGGAGATGGTTTTCTAAAGGGAGTAAGAGGGGTTAGCATCCTCCCTCCCCTAAACAAGTACTTGTAGCTCACTCCCTCACTTACACCCAGGGTGACTTGAAGGACAGGCCCTATTCACATACAAATTGCAACTGAATTATAAACTGGGAATTAAATGGGAAATTATCCAAAGCCTGCTTACTTGAAAGTTAACTACATCAAAATCAGTAGGACTTAGAAAATATGTTTAGGATGAGGGTGTTTCTATTATCCCTTTTTCTAGCTTGTATAACCCCTCCCAGTTTTGTCCCCCAATGCACTTCGGCCTTTCAATGCCTCCTACCCACCCAACCCACAATATTTTCTCTCATATGAAAGCATCCTTCAAAGGACACCTGTGGAGAAGTCACAATCAACAGGGATCCTGATAATGTGACTCATTTCAAGGTAATATTTAAATTAAATTTATTCAGGGAGGAAATGGTTAAGGAATGTGTACTCAGAATTTAAAGACAAGCCTTTGTTTTCATGCCCCTTTCCTTTCACCATAGACATGCACAAACACATTTCCAGACACATTTTGTAACCATTTCAGAATTATATCCAGCTGTTTTCCTGAAGCGTGTTACCCCAAATACCTAGACATGAAAAGTATTTTAAATCTCCACTCAAAAGAGTTCTACAATAGCTTGCCCCAAGGAAAGATGGCAAAAATGTGTATTTGAGCAACATTCTTCACAAAATGCCAAGCTTGTCAGGGGATTACTGTCTAGTTGGATGATCATGGCAACCTGGCACTTTAAATTTCAGACGTACCCTTTTGCATACACCTTCACAGTAGTCAGAATGTTCTGGAAGCTTGCTGACATACTTTTGCACACTTTTCTGCATGAGAGCTCTCCTGGGAGACTCACGAGGACAGAAACTTCTTCTGCTCCTCATAAAGGTTTCCACTTGTTTGTGCGCGTGTAAATAACCCAATTTGCATATTATATTCAGGAATGAGAGCAACACATTTAGCAAGAATTGAACCTGAAGAGAAGTAATTAGTACAGTGATGAAAATTTCTTCTGTTTTTTTCCCCCTCAACTACTCTCCATCAATTAACGAGAAAAGTAATTGGATTAGAAAATGAGCAAAAGGGAGAATTTTTTTTGGCAAAATTGTCTTTAGTGGTGTGTGGGGTTTTGTGCTTGCCTTACTTTTGAGGTGACTGGGGGATGAAAGATGGCTTCCTTCATTCTACAAATCATCTCTTCGGTGGTCTGCCTACTGCAGACTTCCTGCATGCCCACGCTTCCTGAAAGCCTCACCATGTCCTTGGCTGGCCTTTCTTGTAAGCGTGGGACTGCAGGAAGATGGCATACTGTGCACCTGACAGCTGTTCATTGTTGTTTTTAAAAAGTAAAATCTATTTCATTTTAAAGAAATCTATGCAGAAAGATTTTTTTTTTAAAAAAAAAATCCTGTTTAATTGGTAAAAAGACTCCCTTAATAACCAAATCAGCAAACACACCAAGCTCAAGTGTTCAGTCTCCAGCCTTCCAGCACAGCGCTGGGGGGCCACATTCATATCAGACATTTCTTCCACTATTATTCCACTTTAAACAGTCATGGCTTCCCCCAAAGGATCCTGGGAAGGGTAGTTTGTGAAGGTAGCTGAGAGTCATTAGGCGACTCCTATTCTTACAGAGCTGCAACTGTCAGAGTGGCTTAACAATCAATCCCTCTTCCCAGAGAACTCTGACAATTGTAGCTCTGTGAACAGAGGTCTCCTAACAACTCTCAGCACCCTTCACAAACTACACTTCCCAGGATTCTTTGGGAAAGCCATGACTATTTAAAGTGGAATAAAAGTGGAAGGAATGTCTGGTGTACATGTGGTCGGGAAATGTTTAATGGGAAACAAAAATACATTTGCCACCCTTGGCCCTCTCACAAAGATAAGGTGAGCTGAACCCTTCACCCATCCCAATTCTAAAGGCATTCTAAAGCGCCCTGAGAATGAGGAAGGAAAATGAAGGCATCTTTTGCAGGGGAAGAAAACGTTCAAGAAATTGAAGGACAGGTATCAGCACTGTACCAGAAATAGCAGGCAGAGATTTCTAGAGATTTCATTAAAATATAGAGTATTTCATTACCAGCATTACTGGAGCATAGAGGTCCACTCATATAATTTTGTCAGGAGCTGTTCATATCTACACTTGAAAAAGAGGGTTATGTAATTCATTCACTTCCTATTTCTGGTACTGTCCTTTGACAGTTACTACTTTTGTGCCGCCCCCAAAACCACTGGGTCCCATAAGAAAAAATCATATTCTCAAAACCAAATTATAAGTCGTCAGAGCAGAACAGAGCTGATTATATCTTCAGGGCATTTCAGTTGGGCAAACAAAGGAGACAACGAATTCAACCCCCTTTCTACCAGTCCTAATCTGATTCCCATCCCCACATGACTACTACTAAAAAAATTTTTTAATGTGAGTGATCTTGATCATGGATCTTCAGTGTCACATCTACCTTTGCCCAGCTGTAAGCCAATATGAGAGAAAGAACTGACTGCAAACCTTGGCATGAGGTTCCTTCTTTACAGTGGATGGTTTAGGTGATCAAAGCAGACTCTCTAAAGGCACAAAAACGTCTGATCTCAGTACCTGCCAGGACTGCTGGATCAAAACTGTTTTAACTGGCAACTTGTGCTTATGTCACTACTACATTCCTGCATACTACATGTAGAGTGCTTGCTTCTAACTCTGCAGGACAGTTAGCAAAATAAAAACAAACATATAGAAAATGCTGTGTGAAGTCTGAAGCAATCTTCCTGCTGCGAGATGGCTGAGAGCACTGTCAGCCTGTGGCAGTGTTCCTGTTTTTCCATCTGTCAGGAAGCCTTCTGAGAGTGAAAGGTAATGGCATAGATTTCTTTGGTTTTATTCCTTCTGTTAGGACACTCTTCTGTGGGAACAAATTAGTGAAACTTAATCCATGATTCTGTGTAAACGCATGTGTTCAAGATGGAGCAGGATTTGCTAAGTGGTAACTAATAAAGCTGGGCCAAATACCCTCCCCCCCCAGTTCATGGGCCCACTCATCCTCCATGAAAAGGGGACTATTCCATGACTTTCAGTGAGAAGTTAGATATTTTTAACTGTCTAAGGCCACATCCACTCAAAACATTTATATGTGTGTGTTATGTGCCTTCAAGTCGATTATGACTTATGGCAACCCTATGAATCAGCGACCATTTCTTTTAAAGCATTCCATAGTTTTTTGTGATCTACACAATCAAAGGCTTTGCTGTAATCTATAAAACATTGGGTGATTTTCTTCTGAAATTCCTTGGTCCATTCCATTATCCAATGTATGTTTGCGGTATGATCTCTGTTACCTCTTCCCTTTCTAAATCCAGCTTGGATATCTGGTGTTTCTCGTTCCATAAATGGTAAGAGCCTTTGTTGTAGAATCTTGAGCATTACTTTACTTGCATGGGATATTAAGGTAATGTTCGATAATTACTGCATTCCCTGGGATGTATATTGAACGCTTCCAGTCTGTGGGCCATTGTTTTCTTTTCCAAACTTTGACAAAAATTTGTAAACAAATATGGAAAACTAAACAATGGCCCACAGACTGGAAGCGTTCAATATACATCCCAATTCCAAAGAAAGGGGATCCCGGGGAATGCAGTAATTGTCAAACTATTGCCTTAATATCCCATGCAAGTAAAGTAATACTCAGAGTTCTACAACAAAGGCATATGGGAAGTTCTGAAGGGGGCTTGTAAGCCTGTTCAGCTGAACACACTTAGAAGTCTCCTTGAATGCAGGGTAGGGATGTGATTTGCTGTGTTTGTTTGACCTTCAATCAATCCCAATCCATAGCTGTTTGTGTTTCGTAATTTGATGGCTCCACACACACACACCCCTTTGCCGTGGCTTGTGAAGATATAATTACTTTTGTTTTGCCTTGTGGAGGACACAAATGCCTCTTACGTAACAAGTATAAGTTATTTTTGTTGATGCTACTTTATTTATCTTCAAATAGTGACCGGGCTTATCTGTTTTAGCAATTGCACATGTATCTTAAGTGTCTTTCTTTTTTAAAAAAATATGTATATGTAGTTGTTTTGTAAACAGATTTAGAAGATTATCTGCACAATGTTTTCTTTTATCTGTGTGAGTGTGTAAGACTGAGACCCTGAGCAGAGGAGAGAGGGACGTCTGTGTAAATAAACTTCTAGCAGAAGTGCTGCATTCTTCTCTTCACCTTACATATTACTCTCAAGTGAACAAACCCAAATGTTTTTATGCCTGATCCACCCACACAGTAATGAACTTGTTTGGTAATAATTTTGCTTCCATCCCCCTTCCTCTTCCTCTGCCTGACTTATCTTTGTGCTCCCTGTGCTGGTGCTTGCAGCATTGCTGTGACTGTGAGGTGACTATTTGCCTGAAGCAGCAAACCTGTAGATAGCATTGGATGTTTGTTAAGCTATTGGGTACCATCAGCACCCCTTACTGAGAAGTTCAAAGGAAAGGTATACACATTTCAGTGCTTCAGATCAGATGTAATGTTAAAAAGTTAATGAAAAGTAGCTTACAGAAAGTAGCCTACAAAAAGTAGGACTGAGTTTTGGAAAACATTAACATACTTTTAACACAATTATTATATTGACATAATTAACATAATTTTCAGCTTTTTCTTAATCCCATGCTCACACGCATAAAGAACGAATGGTTCATTTAGGCAAAATATGGATTAATTCAACACCAAGTTCAAAGATAACGAATTTCTCTGACATCCCTAATGCAAAGTTCCCGATCATGCAGAAGCCTCTAACTGCATTCAGTTAATGGTTAGAAGCCCACTTCAGACCTTCATGCTAAACACCCAAAGGTCAAGAGAGAAGGCGAGGGGCCAGCATGCATGGGGACAGAGGTGGTGCATGTGCCACTGACTCCCTGCACACTTTTTGCTGTCACATGTTTAGGCTGAAGTGGAGTAGTGGTTTTCCTGAATGAGTATCTGAAATCAGTGGTGAACTGGATAACGGTGAATACATTTAAAGCTGAATCTGCACAAGACCATTGATAATATTGGGAGACTCAAGGACTTGCTAGATGGGGAATGCCAGTTCCAGATGGGATCCTTCTGTCTGTTAAAATGGAGTCTGAAGGGTAGCCTTGGATCTAGCATTTCTCCTAGATCCCCAGGAAGTGGTTGTGTGGCTTACAGTGCCTTTTGTCATCTTGGGTGGGTCCAGCAGTTGTACTTTCCGTTGGAAGTCAGAGACCTGGCCTCAGTCAATTATCTCTTGGCGACCGCTCGATTAGATAATCAATATACTCTAATGGAGCTGCCCTTCGAGATGACTCAGGAGCTACCACTGATAGAGAATACTAATTGTAGCCTGATTATTGATCAACATTATGAGCATATTATATGTTATAAACTGTCTGCATTGCTGACATCTGAAATGTCCCCAGTTCAGTTTAAAGCACTGAACAGTTTGGTCCTGATTATTTCTGAGAGCTGCTTCTCATGTATGTTCAAGAGAGGACACTGGGAGTCAAACACTTGCTCATTTGGCTACAAAGTGGGGGGGGCTTACTTTTTATACCAAAAACTGCTCCCTCGTTTGCCTTCCCTTCCCTACTAACATCCAAAAAATAGGCTGGGAGAAAACAGCTTACAGCAGTGGAGCAGGCAAGGTAAGGCAGAGAAGGAGACCAATTTTGTCCCCCTCTTCCTTTTAGTTTGAAAAGTCCCACTTTGGATCCAAATAGGCAATAATATATCTGGTTTGGCCCTGTAGAAGTTTAGCTCCTGTTTAATGTAGGAAGTGGGATATTGATCATAGACAAGCAGTGGCAGAGCAAGAAATGAGGTGCACAATGCACTAATTTCTTGAGTTATTTCAGCGACTAAATATGGAAACAATGAATTGATGAGATTCATCAATCTGTTGTTTCCGTATTTAGTTGCTGAAATAAGTGACTAAATGTGGTCATTAGGCCTACATATAACCTTGTCCAAACTACAGATTTTATAAAGAAAGGACAAGGGAGAACAAGGGCCAAATGTTCAGAAGGGACTAGCGACAGCTACCATGTTGCATTACATCATCGCATATGGCAGAAGACTTTAAAAAAACCTCTCTAATGCTAGTAAGTCTACTTTGTGTCATTCTAAATATGTCCTAAACAAAACTGAAATCTGATGCAATGACAGAAAGGAAAAATAATGTTGCTTGCTATAACTGTGACTATCTGAAAAAGAGCTACTGCAATTACACAGTGAAGAATGTGTGAGGCAGTAAAAGCTTTTCCTGCCCATAAACCTTCAAGACACAGCCTTCAGTATTTATGAGCTCAGGGGCAATGGTTATTGCTATATGCCATTCTCATCCATCACGGATAAGCTCATGTATCTATCACATTAGTTAATAATAATTACATTTTATAAACAGCTTTCTAAGCTAAAGTTTAAGTTTTAATTACAACTGTGGTCCTATTTGACTTGCTTCATTTTCACAGTTTGATTAAATCTGGAATACAGTAGGACAGATACTGGGGACATTACATAAAAGTTTATTTTGTTTCCTTTTTGTCACTAAGAATCTGAATATGTGCTCGGCCAAATTGAATGAGATTGCTATGCTAATTTATAGTGCCATTTGATGCATGTGTACTCAGAAGTATGTCCTGCAGAGTTCAATAGGCCTTACTCCCTGGAAAGTGTATAGCAGCCTTAAACACATAAACTGCCCAGAGAATGAGGGGACGGACGGACGGACGGGCACGCGCGCGCACACACGCGCGCACACACGCGCGCGCGCACACGCACACGCACACGCGCGCGCGCGCACGCACGCACACGCACGCACACTACTATCTGGATAGGAGACATACTTTAGGAAATCCGAAGTATGCCACTCTGGGTTCTTTGAAGAAAGATTGGGATTAATGTGATTTATGTGGCAAAACATTTCAGCTTCCACCTTTGTCAGCTGCTCAGATAAAAATGAAAGGATGCTGTTGCCAAGGTGGCAGTTATACAGTGTTGAGGGCGGAATATTCAGAACGGCGTCATTTGCTGAAGCTAAATGATGTTGGTACTATCCTCCAGTTGAAGCCATGTGGTATCTCAGACATATCAGTAACTTCAATAGATATGCCAACAGATCCTACTATGTTAGCAAAGAGAGAGAACTTCTGGAGATACGCACTGGACACCTTAACTAGGATCCATTGCCATATCTGTTGCAATTATTGATAAGTCTGAGATACTGTGGTTCTCAGAACTGAAATGTTTAGCAACTCGCTCCACTTCCTTGATCAAAAGTGGGTAGGTGAGTTGTAGTTTTACCTACGTACTGAATATGACAATCTGATATATATATCTCACATAAAGTACCCATTAGAAATAGAGCCACATTACTGAATATAAAAATGTTCACTCATTTGAATCTGACTCCTGATAGGGATACCAGATATATAGCTTAGTCCCATTCCCTTTACTTCTCATAAGAAATTTCCAAACCAGATCTGTATCTAGTTTATTTCTATCATTCAGAAACTACTTTTAGAAGAGAACACCACATTACCAAACTCTTTTAACATGTAGAAACACATACCCAGTGATATGGTATTTTTGACTTTGTGCCTTTCTCTACTCACAGCAGTGACAGCCAGGGACAGAAAGAATAGTCTGTTTCCAGGCTATGTCAGTTTTGCATTTGTTCATTCATAAATCCATTCCAAACTGTTTCTCCCACTCTGCAATTTTTTTTTTAAAAAAGACTGCATATAAATATGTGTTTAAATATTTTTAACCAATTGCCTTACAAAGTATGCATTTATAAAAAAAATATTTCAAAATACATATTTTAAATACATTTTGATATGTTTTTGAGCCATGGATTTTGACGCCTGCACATTAGTCAACAGATCAGTCAGTTCAATGGAATTTGTAAAAATTTCCTCTACCATCCCCAGTGGCAGACAATAAGATGGAGCAGGGATAGGGAACATGATGTAAGAATGCCATATCATGAGCAAACTGTTAGAACATCTTATAGCATCTAAATAACTATTCCCTAGACCAGTTGGTCATGGAACCAGAGGGACGACAACCCTGGACTTAATCCTCAGTGGGGACCTGGACCTGGTGCGAGATGTAAGTGTTGTTGAACCGATTAGGAGCAGTGACCATAGTGCTATTAAATTAAACATACGCGTAAAGGGCCAATTGCCAAGAAAATCCAACATGGTCACATTTGACTTCAAAAGAGGAAACTTCACAAAAATGAGGGGATTGGTAAAAAGAAAGCTGAAAAACAAAGTCCAGAGGGTCACATCACTTGAAAATGCTTGGAAGTTGTTTAAAAACACTATATTAGAAGCTCAACTGGAGTGCATACCGCAGATCAGAAAAGGTACTGCCAGGGCCACGAAGATGCCAGCATGGTTAACGAGCAAAGTCAGGGAAGTTCTTAGAGGCAAAAAGTCTTCCTTCAGAAAATGGAAGTCTTGTCCGAATGAAGAAAATAAAAAAGAACACATACTCTGGCAAAAGAAATGCAAGAAGACAATAAGGGATGCTAAAAAAGAATTTGAGGAGCACATTGCTAAGTACGTGAAAACCAACAACAAAAAATTCTATAAATACATTCAAAGCAGGAGACCATCTAGTGAGGTAATTGGACCCTTGGATGCTAAGGGAGTCAAAGGAGTACTAAAGAACGATAAGGAGATTGCAGAGAAGCTAAATGAATTCTTTGCATCTGTCTTCACAGTGGAAGATCTAGGGCAGATCCCTGAACCTGAACTAACATTTGCAGGAAGGGATTCTGAGGAACTGAGACAAATAGTGGTAACGAGAGAGGAAGTTCTAGGCTTAATGGACAATATAAAAACTGACAAATCACCGGGCCCGGATGGCATCCACCTGAGAGTTCTCAAAGAACTCAAATGTGAAATTGCTGATCTGCTAACTAAAATATGTAACTTGTCCCTCAGGTCCTCCTCTGTGCCTGAGGACTGGAAAGTGGCAAATGTAACGCCAATCTTCAAAAAGGGATCCAGAGGGGATCCCGGAAATTACAGGCCAGTTAGCTTAACTTCTGTCCCTGGAAAACTGGTAGAAAGTATTATTAAAGCTAGATTAACTAAGCACATAGAAGAACAAGCCTTGCTGAAGCAGAGCCAGCATGGCTTCTGCAAGGGAAAGTCCTGTCTCAGTAACCTATTAGAATTCTTTGAGAGTGTCAACAAGCATATAGATAGAGGTGATCCAGTGGACATAGTGTACTTAGACTTTCAAAAAGCGTTTGACAAGGTACCTCACCAAAGACTTCTGAGGAAGCTTAGCAGTCATGGAATAAGAGGAGAGGTCCTGTTGTGGATAAGGAATTGGTTAAGAAGCAGAAAGCAGAGAGTAGGAATAAACGGACAGTTCTCCCAATGGAGGGCTGTAGAAAGTGAAGTCCCTCAAGGATCAGTATTGGGACCTGTACTTTTCAACTTGTTCATTAATGACCTAGAATTAGGAGTGAGCAGTGAAGTGGCCAAGTTTGCTGACGACACTAAATTGTTCAGGGTTGTTAAAACAAAAAGGGATTGTGAAGAGCTCCAAAAAGACCTCTCCAAACTGAGTGAATGGGTGGAAAAATGGCAAATGCAATTCAATATAAACAAGTGTAAAATTATGCATATTGGAGCAAAAAATCTTAATTTCACATGTACGCTCATGGGGTCTGAACTGGCGGTGACCGACCAGGAGAGAGACCTTGGGGTTGTAGTGGACAGCACGATGAAAATGTCGACCCAGTGTGCGGCAGCTGTGAAAAAGGCAAATTCCATGCTAGCGATAATTAGGAAAGGTATTAAAAATAAAACAGCCGATATCATAATGCCGTGGTATAAATCTATGGTGCGGCCGCATTTGGAATACTGTGTATAGTTCTGGTCACCTCATCTCAAAAAGGATATTATAGAGTTGGAAAAGATTCAGAGGAAGGCAACCAGAATGATCAGGGGGATGGAGCAACTCCCTTACGAGGAAAGGTTGCAGCATTTGGGGCTTTTTAGTTTAGAGAAAAGGCGGGTCAGAGGAGACATGATAGAAGTGTATAAAATTATGCATGGCATTGAGAAAGTGGATAGAGAAAAGTTCTTCTCCCTCTCTCATAATACTAGAACTCGTGGACATTCAAAGAAGCTGAATGTTGGAAGATTCAGGACAGACAAAAGGAAGTACTTCTTTACTCAGCGCATAGTTAAACTATGGAATTTGCCCCCACAAGATGCAGTAATGGCCACCAGCTTGGATGGCTTTAAAAAAAGATTAGACAAATTCATGGAGGACAGGGCTATCAATGGCTACTAGCCATGATGGCTGTGCTGTGCCACCCTAGTCAGAAGCAGCATTCCTCTGAAAACCAGTTGCCGGAAGCCTCAGGAGGGGAGAGTGTTCTTGCACTCAGGTCCTGCTTGCGGGCTTCCCCCAGGCACCTGGTTGGCCACTGTGAGAACAGCATGGTGGACTAGATGGGCCACTGGCCTGATCCAGCAGACTCTTCTTATGTTGTTATGTAGCATCAGGGCATCATGGGAAGATTCAGCATAGAAATGTCATTTTGTGCAGCAGGGCCCCATGGGTCCAGTGACATGTAGTTCTGCCAAAACTTTACTAGATATTGTAGTTCTCACAAAATTGCAAGCCAACTGCAAATACTTGATCTTTAAACAAAATCCCTGGTTTCCTGGGAGGAAGGCTGGGAGAGAAATGTGATCAATAAAATAAGTAACCAATGGACTGGGCAATTTTCATATTTTCACTCATCCCCAAATTGAGCAAGCAAGCAAGTATTCTGGATAAATTCCAGTAAGTGTAAAAACTTACCCATACTTCCAGAATTCAGGGAAAACTAGATGATCAGATATGGATAATTGTTCCTTAAAACATAATGCCACCTACACTGAAAAAATGAGAAAAACCTTGTTTTCTGAATATATTCTGGCTCACACAGACATAATTATAACTAGAGTTGCCAGTTGACTGAAGAATCTTTAGGTGATGAATGATCTGCATTTTAGCCAATGAATGGATAACAGTTAAATAAATATCAGTATAAATACCTTTTCCAGATAGTGAAGGCAGCATAAGATAACTTTCAATTTAATAAACAAATGACACCACTCATTAGAAGGAAAGGACATTTTGAAAAATGGAGTTTCTTTGTTATATATTGGTGTAACAAGATAATGTATTTGAGTACATATATTGTTATATAATGTAATATATCACAAAAGAATTCAGTGGGTTATAAAACTTACATTCATTTATTTATCATCAATATATTTTACGCTGCTTGACTTGGTTCTTTATTGTACTGTGTTTCAATAAGCTATTGTAAGATATTGTGAGATAAATTAATTTCAAAAACAGGAGGAAATTCTATCTTTTAATATTTCTCTTTTGTTCACTATTATAAGAACTTATCAGAACCAAAACATCCTTGGCAATTAATCAAATGTACCCTTAACCCACAACACCACTGATTAAAATCTGCCATCCTTGCTTAAAATTGGCCTTTACCAATCATCAACTAAAGTTCAGTTGATGAATCTACCAATTAAACCAAAGAAAGCTTGCAGCCCTAGTTGTAATCGGATGTAAATAGCACACTTCTATTGTCTCAGTGCTTGGATATCAAAGCACTGTGAATATCATGAGAAGACCAAAATGTTAAAACCACAGATTGCCATCAACGGTTTATCTTGAAAAAGCCATAGGAGTTTTTCACCACTCTCGCAAAGGAGAGCAGAGGGAAATGTGTAGTTGTCCCCACCCTCAAAATCTCTTCTGTGACCCTTTTGATCATTCTCCATCAATTAATGACAAAAGAAATTGCATTTGAAATTTCATAGAAATGTCATAGAAATGAAAGGGAAATTTCATAGAAATTCTTATGTGTGCATAAATGTTTGTGCAGGGTTTTTGTTGTGCTTACCTTACTTTTGAGGTGGTTAATGGGTGTTGTGAGTATCCTTTCTTTCATTCAACAGTTTATCTCTCCAGTAGTTGCATTCTGCAGCCTTCTTGGGTTCCTGCACTTCAATGGAACCCCAGGGTAAGACATTATGAGGTAATTCCTCCCATGGGGCATTTTCAGATCAAGAAGGATGGGCCACCAGGAAGACTGCAGACTGCTGGAGAATGTTTAATGGGAACCAAAACACACATACCATCCTTGGTGGTGAGATTCTAGAGTGCCCTGATAATGAGGCAGAAAAATGAAATTACCTTTCACAGAAAAACAAACCTTTTGTGAAATTGGAGGACAGTTTGTATGCAATAGGGCAAGAACTCCACAAGTTCCCACAGGGATTCACAAATGGGAACAAGGGAAATCAAAAATTAACATTTATCCAACTTATCAGTTCCTTGAGCATAAGCACTTTTGGCAGTGCAACCTCCTACTGTTTTATTTTGTGTAAACTGAGACTTTTCTCATGTCCATTGGAAACTGTTCTACAGAACTGTCAGTGCCATTATTCCACAATTGTTTTTGGAGTTTTTTTACTGTTGCAAAGTGTTGCTGTACTTCTGTATATTCACAGAAACAGAAACAGAAGAAAATGATTTACTATAAGAAACTTCACTAAAATTGCAAAATAAATCAAACATATTTAAAGTGACTATCTGAACTATATCAACTGTCTTAATATTGTTGATTCCTCCCTGCTAAGACAAGATCAGCACAGCACATATCTTGTTTCTGTTATTTGGGCTGATTGCAGGTGGTGCCATCACTCATCATATGCTCAGAGGTACATGTTACCAAATTCTTCCAAGCTACACAGGAAGTGGATTGGACTGTGAAAGACCAACCAAATGGTGTTTGCATTTTGACCAATTTGTACAATATCTCAGAGAGGTGGTCAGGTCTCCTGCTCCCCTGGTGCATTCACTGTAGCTGCCCAATTTCCCTGCTTTTTAAAGTTTGATAGAAATATCTGTGGGCTATAGGTACATTCTTAAACCACAAGGTTTTTTTGCCTATTAGTGAATACCTAATCTCATCAGAATGTAACTGTGTAATATCTATTCTGCAACACGTATAGCCAAAAACAGTTACAGTCAATTTCTCCTTGGAAACCAATGACACCAAATATATATTACAAAAGGAGAAGTGGGTTGGTAAGCTCCATATTTCCCCATTTCTATATTTACCTCTTTTATTTATGGCAGTTGAATACAAGTTGTAAGCTCAGCCCCTGTTTTTAATTCCAGGGTTCAATGTTTAATTTGTGTACTTTTTGGCACCTGCTTAAAACTTTTTTGTTTAGGCTAGCCAATCCAGATATGTGTGTTTTAATCATTTTAGTATATTGCAAAGAGAGATTTTTATTGTACTACTGAAACCTTTCAACTTCTGCCTTCATCAGCTGCTAACATACAAATGCTGTTACCAATGTGGCAGTTACAGTGTTTTGAGGATAATAATAATAATAATATTTTATTTATTGGTCGCCTATCTGTCCAGGTTAGTGGACACTCTAAGCGACTTACAATAACAAAAAGCTATACATAATATACATATACAAAAACAAACCACAGTCCTAAACAATTTAAAACCAATTTCCAATTAAAACATCATAAAATTAATCCTCCTTAATCCCACAAAAAAAAAAGCAGCACACAAAAAACAAACAAAAAACAAACACCCAGGCCACCCCAGCCAGCCGGCTTATGTATCCCTCCAAAGAGGGACAGGTGGTAGCAATCAGTCCCAGCTGGCTGGGTACCTGGGGCCTGGTCCTGCAGGATGCAGGTCTGCCAGGCAGAAGTCCCACAGGGAAGGGTGGTGGAGGTGGTGATCCCACAGCAACAGCAGCAGCAGACTCTCCTTCCCGGGGCGGCAATGTTCTCTTCCTGCAGGCCCTGGGTCTCCCAGGCCACCCCAGCCAGCCGGCTTATGTATCCCTCCAAAGAGGGACAGGTGGTAGCAATCAGTCCCAGCTGGCTGGGTACCTGGGGCCTGGTCCTGCAGGATGCAGGTCTGCCAGGCAGAAGTCCCACAGGGAAGGGTGGTGGAGGTGGTGATCCCACAGCAGCAGCAGCAGACTCTCCTTCCCGGGGCGGCGATGTTCTCTTCCTGCAGGCCCTGGTTCTCCCAGGCCACCCCAGCCAGCCGGCTTATGTATCCCTCCAAAGAGGGACAGGTGGTAGCAATCAGTCCCAGCTGGCTGGGTACCTGGGGCCTGGTCCTGCAGGATGCAGGTCTGCCAGGCAGAAGTCCCACAGGGAAGGGTGGTGGAGGTGGTGATCCCACAGCAACAGCAGCAGCAGACTCTCCTTCCCGGGGCGGCAATGTTCTCTTCCTGCAGGCCCTGGGTCTCCCAGGCCACCCCAGCCAGCCGGCTTATGTATCCCTCCAAAGAGGAACAGGTGGTAGCAATCAGTCCCAGCTGGCTGGGTACCTGGGGCCTGGTCCTGCAGGATGCAGGTCTGCCAGGCAGAAGTCTCACAGGGAAGGGTGGTGGAGGTGGTGATCCCACAGCAACAGCAGCAGCAGACTCTCCTTCCCGGGGCGGCGATGTTCTCTTCCTGCAGGCCCTGGGTCTCCCAGGCCACCCCAGCCAGCCGGCTTATGTATCCCTCCAAAGAGGGACAGGTGGTAGCAATCAGTCCCAGCTGGCTGGGTACCTGGGGCCTGGTCCTGCAGGATGCAGGTCTGCCAGGCAGAAGTCCCACAGGGAAGGGTGGTGGAGGTGGTGATCCCACAGCAGCAGCAGCAGCAGACTCTCCTTCCCGGGGCGGCGATGTTCTCTTCCTGCAGGCCCTGGTTCTCCCAGGCCACCCCAGCCAGCCGGCTTATGTATCCCTCCAAAGAGGGACAGGTGGTAGCAATCAGTCCCAGCTGGCTGGGTACCTGGGGCCTGGTCCTGCAGGATGCAGGTCTGCCAGGCAGAAGTCCCACAGGGAAGGGTGGTGGAGGTGGTGATCCCACAGCAACAGCAGCAGCAGACTCTCCTTCCCGGGGCGGCAATGTTCTCTTCCTGCAGGCCCTGGGTCTCCCAGGCCACCCCAGCCAGCCGGCTTATGTATCCCTCCAAAGAGGGACAGGTGGTAGCAATCAGTCCCAGCTGGCTGGGTACCTGGGGCCTGGTCCTGCAGGATGCAGGTCTGCCAGGCAGAAGTCCCACAGGGAAGGGTGGTGGAGGTGGTGATCCCACAGCAGCAGACTCTCCTTCCCTGGGCAGCGATGTTCTCTTCCTGCAGGCCCTGGGTCTGGAATGCTCAGAGGGGCTTCATTTACAGAAGCTACGTAATGCTTGTACTGTCCTCCAGGTTCAGACCATGTGATGCCAATATGTCCAGACAGTATATCCAAAAGTTATCCCTCTTAGTCAATGCTACTGGATCTGGTGGCATCTTTAAAGCTGTTACAGAAAAGTCCAACAGGCTGTGGCCCTCGGTATTGAAATGTTTTGCAACTGGTTGCTCTACGTTTCTTTTTAAGTTTGCTGATTTGTGGTTTCTGAAGCATGTGCGTAGGTCAGTTTTAGTTTTTCCTATATATTGGATATGACATCCTGGTTTTGCATTCAATGACATAAATTATATTGCAGGACCTGCAGGTGATGTTCTGTTTGATGTAATATGCTCTGCCTGTCCTAATGCTTTTGAAAATAGCTGTCTCCATGAGGTACGCACAGGCGATACAGCATTTGGAGTGACAAGGATATGACCCAGGATTGCTGATAGGTGGCTTAAACACAGTTGCGGTCGATGGGTGAAATAATACTCAGACAATAGCAGCTATGGTTGAATAAAGGGCCACTTTATTAAATTACAAACAAAAACTTTAAAGCGACCTGCAGAGGTGAAACCTAAGTGCGGGAACTAACTATAGACAAGCAGCTTGCCCTACAGCTCTCGGGCAACCAGCCCCTGCTGGGGCCAAGGGCAAGCCCCTTTTGCTTACCCCTGCCCCGGCCACACCTTGTAGGTGAGTAGGGAGGCCTTCCCACATCACCAACCCCCAGGGACCGTAGAACCCTCGGGTGGATGAGGTAAGTTGGCCCCAAAAGCAGCCCATATCCTGTCTTCAGGCCGTAAAACCCTGAGAGACAGGCCTCCGGAACCACCAATCACCTCCAAAGGTGCCTAAGGGGGCCACCTAGCTGTCGTTACTTATTTCCCCTCCCGCACTTTACCGAACCCGTGTCCCAAACATGCCCACATTAATATTTTGATTTGAACCAAATCAGCCAAATTAGCCAAAATAAACCTATTAAGCACGACACCCCCTAACCCATTTCCCTCCATCCCCCAAAGTGTGGAGTAGGCAAAAAACCTGCCTGCCAACAAGGGTGGGCAGGATAAAAATTCCTACTTGGCCCCAAAATGACCATGGGCACACAGTAAAAGAGGGAGGGCGGGGTGGGCTTCACGAGCCAAGAGGAAGTCGGAGGGGGCGGCACAGGCTTAAATAGGCCCATTGGCTCCGCCCCCTCCATGCAGCACATCACACGTCATCTCAGCGCAATGCGCGACGCTGCCCTTACCTCTAATGGCTTCTGCGGCTTCACCCTTGGCCGCAATTGCGCTGCCGCTCCCCATAGCTTCACAGGTAAGTGGAGCTACACCTCTTACTAGTAGTCTGCATAAATTAGGAGGCTGGCAAAATGCTACAACAGGAAGTTTGTTGATGGCTCTAGCAAGATGTTCAGAGTTTGCTAGCAATGGATACCTCTCCCTGATTGCTGGTGATAGTTAGGAGATGCTGGTTGGAAATTACCACAAATAGAATCCATTGTTCTTTGTTCTTTGAAACTTCATTATGATGGAGGAAGTTTTCTCTGGACAGAATGAAAGCTCAGTGGATGCTGCAATTGATAGTAAGTGGAGAATATCCTCTCAGAAGAAGGTGTTCTTTTACTGATCCTTCTCTGGTATTTATATTCATTGTTTTAAATACGTTTGATTCTCAGAGCTAAGCTATGTTGTTGTTACGTGCCTTCAAGTAGATTACAATTTATGGCGACCCTATGAATCACTGACCTCCAAGAGCATCTGTCATGAACCACCTGTTCAGATCTTGTAAGTTCAGGTCTGTGGCTTCCTTTATGGAATCTCACATTTCGTGTTCCTATTGTATGCGTCGTACAACTCCGGACTCTCCTTTGCATCTGTGCGCATCAGCCTCTGGGCTTCCTTTCGGCTTTGACCCAGCTGCATCATTAGTCACAGTGCTACTCGCACTTGTCCTTTGTTCTTCCCCAGTAGCTTGGTGAGTGCCTTCTGACCTGGGGGTTTCATCTTCCAGCACTATCTTGTATTGCATTTTGGATACTCTGTTCATAGGGTTGTCGTGGTAAGAGGTATTCAGAGGTGGTTTACCATTGCCTTCCTCTGAGTTTGGATGCATCTTAGTCTGGTGTCTCAGCTTTGACCATTCCAC
This sequence comes from Rhineura floridana, assembly GCF_030035675.1. Lineage (NCBI taxonomy): Eukaryota > Metazoa > Chordata > Lepidosauria > Squamata > Rhineuridae > Rhineura > Rhineura floridana. Next base: position 31,656,450 of record NC_084486.1, on the reverse strand, counting down.
CTTGAGTGCCCCTGCTAGGAGTCTAGCCTTTTGGTCTAGACTCCTGACGGCATTGCTCTCAGCTTCCTCAACACTCTCAAACCCCCTCACCACATGTTTTTCTTTATATGCTTAGGATGCAGGATGTCCATTTTAAATAGGCGTGGGCGTTATTGGGTTTGCTGTAGAGATCAGTAGCTATTTTGTTGTTTTCAAAGGTGAGAAGGAAAACAAGAAAAGGGATGTTTGGATTATCATTTGTACTATTAAATGTAAACTTAATATATGGATGAAGTTGATGTAGTTTTTAAATTGTTCTACACTCTCTTCACTATTTTTACAGACCATAAAGATGTCATCAATGTATCACCATCATATAAGTGGTTTGTTGATGGCCTTTTTGAGGATCTTCTGTTCCAGTTTACCCATAAATTTGCATATGATGGAGCTATGCAAGTCCCCATAGCTGTGCCTTGTAGTTGCAGGTAGTGTTCTCCACTGAATGTAAAGTTGTTGCAAGTCAGGACTAAGGTAGCTGAAGTTGGGATAACCTCTGTTGGAGGGTTGTTAGCATTTCTGGTTTTAAGGAACTCATTCATTTATATATTTAAAATATTTCTATCCTGCCCTTCTACTCTATAATAGGGCACTCAGGGCAGCTTACAATAAAATCGAACATGTACATAATAATGTGTGTGTGTGTGTATACACACACACACACGCACACACACACACGCACGCACACATATATACATATATATTGGGAGTGGTACTGAAGAGATTTAAAGCCTGAATCCCATCTTTATGTGGTATATTGGTGTAAAGAGATGTGACATCTAAAGTAGCTAGTATAGTATTGTTGTGGAACTGATACTGCTTGTTTAAAGACTCAGTTTTAAGTAAGAAATCATTAGTGTCTTTGATGTATGATGGGAGGTTTTGCACCATGTTTTGTAAATTTAAGTCAATGTACAGAGAAATCCTTTTAGTAGCTGTGTTGTTACCTAAGACAATTGGGTGACTGGGATTGTTGGCTTTGTGGAATTTAGGCAGCATGTAAAACCTTTTAAGCGTGGGTTTTGGATTAACAAGGAGATCAGCAGTCTCCTCTTTAAGAAGTTTCCTACTTGTAAGGTTTTGTATAGTTGTAATGATATGAGTATTGAGATCTGTGGTGGTGTCTTTGTCAAGAAGTCTATATGTTGTTTCATCCTTTAGTTGTCTTTGACCTTTTTCTATGTAGTCTGCAGTGTTCAGTACCACAACAGCACCACCATCAAGCAGGCTTGATGACAACATCCCTTCTCATCTGAAGGTTCCTTAGGGCTATTCTTTCTTCTTTTGAAAGGTTGTTATGAGTAGGAGTTGTGTGGTTGTTAATGACTCTGTTTATTGGTAAGAACATAAGAACAAAAGAAGAGCCTGCTGGATCAGGCCAGTGACCCATCTAGTCCAGCATCCTGTTCTCACAGCGGCCAACCAGGTGCCTGGGGGAAGCCCGCAAGCAGGACCCGAGTGCAAGAACACTCTCCCCTCCTGAGGCTTCCGGCAACTGGTTTTCAGAAGCATGCTGCCTCTGACTAGGGTGGCAGAGCATAGCCATCACGGCTAGTAGCCATTGATAGCCCTGTCCTCCATGAATTTGTCTAATCTTCTTTTAAAGCCATCCAAGCTGGTGGCCATTACTGCATCTTGTGGGAGCAAATTCCATAGTTTAACTATGCGCTGAGTAAAGAAGTACTTCCTTTTGTCTGTCCTGAATCTTCCAACATTCAGCTTCTTTGAATGTCCACGAGTTCTAGTATTATGAGAGAGGGAGAAGAACTTTTCTCTATCCACTTTCTCAATGTCATGCATAATTTTATACACTTCTATCATGTCTCCTCTGACCCGTCTTTTCTCTAAACTAAAAAGCCCCAAATGCTGCAACCTTTCCTCGTAAGGGAGTCGCTCCATCCCCTTGATCATTCTGGTTGCCCTCTTCTGAACCTTTTCCAACTCTATAATATCCTTTTTGAGATGAGGCGACCAGAACTGTACACAGTATTCCAAATACGGCCGCACCATAGATTTATACAACGGCATTATGATATCGGCTGTTTTATTTTCAATACCTTTCCTAATTATCGCTAGCATGGAATTTGCCTTTTTCACAGCTGCCGCACACTGGGTCGACATTTTCATCGTGCTGTCCACTACAACCCCGAGGTCTCTCTCCTGGTTGGTCACCGCCAGTTCAGACCCCATGAGCGTATATGTGAAATTCAGATTTTTTTGCTCCAATATGCATAATTTTACACTTATTTATATTGAATTGCATTTGCCATTTTTCCACCCATTCACTCAGTTTGGAGAGGTCTTTTGGGAGCTCTTCGCAATCCTTCTTTGTTTTAACAACCCTGAACAATTTAGTGTCATCAGCAAACTTGGCCACTTCACTGCTCACTCCTAATTCTAGGTCATTAATGAACAAGTTGAAAAGTACAGGTCCCAATACTGATCCTTGAGGGACTCCACTTTCTACAGCCCTCCATTGGGAGAACTGTCCGTTTATTCCTACTCTCTGCTTTCTGCTTCTTAACCAATTCCTTATCCACAACAGGACCTCTCCTCTTATTCCATGACTGCTAAGCTTCCTCAGAAGTCTTTGGTGAGGTACCTTGTCAAACGCTTTTTGAAAGTCTAAGTACACTATGTCCACTGGATCACCTCTATCTATATGCTTGTTGACACTCTCAAAGAATTCTAATAGGTTACTGAGACAGGACTTTCCCTTGCAGAAGCCATGCTGGCTCTGCTTCAGCAAGGCTTGTTCTTCTATGTGCTTAGTTAATCTAGCTTTAATAATACTTTCTACCAGTTTTCCAGGGACAGAAGTTAAGCTAACTGGCCTGTAATTTCCAGGATCCCCTCTGGATCCCTTTTTGAAGATTGGCGTTACATTTGCCACTTTCCAGTCCTCAGGCACAGAGGAGGACCCGAGAGACAAGTTACATATTTTAGTTAGCTGATCAGCAATTTCACCTTTGAGTTCTTTCAGAACTCTCGGGTGGATGCCATCCGGTCCCGGTGATTTGTCAGTTTTTATATTGTTCATTAAACCTAAAACTTCCTCTCTCGTTACCACTATTTGTCTCAGTTCCTCAGAATCCCTTCCTGCAAATGTTAGTTCAGGTTCAGGGATCTGCCCTATATCTTCCACTGTGAAGACAGATGCAAAGAATTCATTTAGCTTCTCTGCAATCTCCTTATCGTTCTTTAGTACTCCTTTGACTCCCTTATCATCCAAGGGAAAGGTTCCTAGGACTGGATTCCTGTTAATGTTTGGTGTCCAAGTTTTAGGTGGCAGAAACTGTAGCAGAGGATCTCTGTTGTAGTGGTCTATGCTTTTCTTAGAGTCATCATTTAAATATTCAGCCAATCTGCATTTCCTTTCAAATGCTTTGATGTCACATTTCATTTGTGCTATATTGTGCTCTCTAGGTGTCGGGCAGAAGTTGAGGCCTTTGGATAGAAGCCTAATTTCATTTAAGTGACATTTTGCTTGCTGTGAGATCTATTATTGTTGTGGAGTCATTTCTGTAAGTTATGTCAGGTGATCTTGTTATACATGTGGAAGTTTTTGGAGTAAATCTTTTGAATCTCCTGTTTTTCTTTTTCCTGTTAGCTGATACTCTTGTAGCAGAGGAAAATATTTCTTTATAAATAGAACCCTGTGTTATTAAATTGGATGAAATAAAGGGAAGATATCTTAGAATATCCCTTTTGAGGGTTTTGTTTCTTTTTGGTGGCATGGACATTGATAAATGTTGTCTGTTCTGTTTTGTGGATCAGATACAGGAGACATTCATAGTTATATGGTGTTAGAATGTTTCTTTGAAACATTAATTCCTGCTATAGTGCTTGTTTCAAGGTCTTGATTTTCAGAAGATGCTGCTTAATAATCGTAGAGATAAGGAATATATTCAGCTGATGTTTCTCTATGTGCCAATTTAGACATAGAGGGATACGTTCCAGAATAGAAATTGGTTTATAGATCTCAAGGCATCATGGGATAATGTTTAAGGTCTTATATACTTTAAATTTGATTGCTGTAAACCACCCAGAGAGCTTCGGCTATGGGCCAGTATACTAGTGCAATCAATCAATCAATCAATCAATCAGATGCCCTATAGTAAGTTGGCATTTCATAATTTTCTTTTGCAAAAACAATTGCATACCTTGGGTTATTGTTGCATATGATGGAATACTTGAATGAAGAAGACTGGATCCTGGTTGGATGCGAGTTGTTTTGGTATACAGACAGTTTTGAAAGCAACAAACGGAAGTTCACCCAAGCTTGCTCTGGCTCCCTATAAGGATTCCGTTAATCACTTTAAAATATATACACATAATTGTGATTAACAAAACAGAGGTTTTTATTGTACTCCCAAAACGTTTCAGCTTCCACCTTCATCAGCTGCTAACATACAAATGTTTTTACCAAGGTGGTAGTTATAGAGCTTTGAGGATGGAATGCTCAGAAGGGAGGATGGAATGCTCAGAAGGGCTTCATTTGCAGAAGCTAAGTAATGCTTGTACTGTCCTCCAGGTTAAGGTTAAGGTTATGTGGTGCCAATGTTTATAAACATGAACTAGAACAAAAAGAATAAACATTCCAGGGTGTTACGTTAGTTGGACTAAAGAAAAATGAAAATACATTATGTCATCCATGTCTCACATAAAAGCACAATATGAAATACATTCCCACCATCTTGCATAGAAGCACTCTTATTCTTCTGTTCCTCTAGATACCCATAAATCTTGAGTCAATTTCTCCATGATTGCTAGATTCCATAGATTTTTATATCACAGGCATAAGTGGAGGTCCTGAGCAGTTTTCCATATTTGTGCAATGGAGATCTGAGGTGCAGCCAACATCCATGTAAGCAGTTCTTTTGCATGAAACTTTGTCATCTGGGGGCCCCATAGGTTCAACAGAGACAGTTGTGGGGCAATTGAGATATTTGTTTGGAATATGTTTGAAATTTCTTGATATAGTTCCACCCAGAAATAGTGTACAGGGAGACACTCCCACCAAAGATGTAAGGATGTCCCCCTGGACCCAAGTCCACACCAGCAAGCTGGGGATAAAGTTGACAATATTTGAGATAATTGCACAGGCTTGCAGTGCCATCTGTATACCTCTTTCATAGAGGATTCTCTAACATATGCTGAGACAGATCTATAAGGTTTGGATATCCATATCTGCTTCCATCTAACATCATTAATTTCCATATGCAAACCTCCTTCCCAAAGAGCTTTAAGCCCCTCAAGGGGACCAGTAAATATATCCAAAAACAGGCTGTAGAACTAAGAAACTAACCCCTTCACACAAGTCCCATGATTCAGTATCAAAGTCTCAAAACTAGTGAGAGGCCAACTAGCATACAATTTAATATTTAGACTCGCCAACAGATGTTTAAGTTGACATTCTCAAAACCAATATAGTTTAGTGACCCCTGAAATAATCTTGATTTGCTCTGTAGAAATGGAGTTGTTGTTAACGTAAAAATCCTTCAGCCTAAGTAAGCCCTTTGTTTCAAAATATTTTTATTTACTTGTTTTTAACTGTTTTTATTGATAATGGTAATGTTTTCATAAACCACATAGAGGTTTTCTACAATCAAGTGTTATAAAATTTTTAAAACATAATTTCCAAAAGAGAGTGCAAATATATATGAAAACTCTGATCCTCAATCCCTTAGGTGTGTGAAGATCTATGTAGCTGCTCAGTGGTGAAAGGAATGCAGAAGGCCTGTCATTAGCACCATCATCTTTGGGCAGCTGTCAGAGTCACCATTTTAAATTTCCCACAAAACCCCTAATGTAGCATCACTTTGGATCATTATGGGAAATTTAAAATGGTGACTCGTGGCCACTCAGCACTGCAGCTAGATAAGCCCATGGTCAAGAGCCCACTGAAGGACACTTTGCTGACAGCCCCTTCAAACCTAAAGCTAATCTGCCCATCAGGGGCCATTTCATCTATTCTGATGTCACATGTTCCAAGGTTGCCCCCTGACACTGAAAACAGATGTCAGGGCAGAGCCTCAATGGTAAACAAATTAAATTGATTGGTACACAATAAGACCACTCTCATCCATGATTTGATTGTGGATGAAGGTGCCGATTTGGTGTGCATTACCGAGACCTGGGTGGGTGTTATGGAGAATTTTTATATATCCACACATATGAATGTAGATATGAGAAGGTATATGTTTATGAAATATAAGAAAATCATAAGGAGCTAAGCAAACAGGCCCACAGGCCTTTGAGACCCTAAAATCCAGTCTCACAGAACCCTAAAATCCTAGCATTAAAATCAGGCCTGTGAGTGAAGGCCTGGATAGCAGGCAATGGTCAAATTCACCTCACTTTGAACTCCTGCTTTTGCCAAGACAGGCCTGTGTGTGGTTAACTTTAGTTAATGAGCATATTGTTCGGAAGCAATAAGCATGTAACCTGTGATTGATGTTTTAAACCGTTTGATCCTGGGAAAGTTGACAAGCATTTATATTTTATTCTTATTCTAGTAGAGCAATGGCTCCGACTAGTGGAACATTATCAAAGTGGGAATGAGAGAGACTTTGAGTTTAAAGATGTCCCAGTGTGTTTAATTCTACTTTGATAAATAGAATACAAACTTTGTAAGTTGGTTTTCATGGTAAAAAGGTATTCTGAGGTAGTTTGCCTTTTCCATTCTTCTGAGGCTGAGAGATGGTGGCTGGCTCAGAATCACCAAGTGTCTTGTCTTAAATGTATGGTCTCCAGTCATTGCCCAGTGCTTTAATTATAACCCTTTCTCTATAGCTATGCATATCTTTAAGTTAGGAATAGGATTTCTGAGAAAATATAAGGAATAAGAACACCTATAGCAAAGTTATAGAACTGTGGTGCTCATGAACTTCCAGTCACCCTAAGTTGAGTGAGCCAAACCCAACCCAGCATCGTTAATATCTCCAGGTGTGTCTGGGTTAGCCTGGCCGATCAAGAACAATGGAAAATAGAAAGTACCGGGTATGCATGAAAGCCCACTCACAATAGTAGAATGTAGTGTATGGTAGTAACTGGTTTCAACTGCCCTGGAAGAGCACTAGTCAAGGATGACAGAAGAACAATGGTGATATTAATAAGATGGACAGAAAATTGGAATAAGAAATATATTAAAACAGCGACAAATTTCTTGTACACGTGTTCATGTGAGAATTCCGTAATGCTTTCTGATTGGTTTTCGAAAGATTGCAGAGAGGAGGAACTGTTATGTGGGAAGGAACTTGTGGGATTGGTAAACTAATGTCACATGCTGCATTATTACTGTATAAAAGAGCCATGCAGACTATGCCTCATTGCAGTCTTCACCAGAGTCTCTGGGAGGCTGACCCTGCATATGCTTGTAAAGAATAAAGGCCTATCTTTTTGCTTCAAGCCTATGTCTTCAAATTGCTTCAAGGACCCCCAGTCCAAGATCCCAAAAATTCTCCAACAGGGGAGCTGGGAGGAGTTGATCTGACCCAGCTTTGCCCATCTGGACACTCGGTGCAACACCAGTACAGGCTGTAGGGACGGGGGGGGAGGAGTTGCTGTGGTCTACAGAACTTCCATCTCTGTCACAAGGAAACCACTCTGTCTTAGAGCTAGCTGTGAGGGCCTGCACCTAGTGTCAGGTCGAGGAGACAGTAAACTAGCGTTGCTGCTGATGTACTGTCCACTCTGCTGCCCAGCAGCTTCTCTGACCGAGCTGGCGGAGGCTGTCTCGGCTGTGGCATTGGAGGAGTCCAGAATGATAGTGCTGGGTGATTTCAGTGTCCATGCAGAGGCTGCCTCTAGTGTTCTGGCTCAGGATTTCATGGCCTCCATGACAACCATGGTGCTGTCTCAAGTTGTCAATGGCCTGACACATACGGCAGGTCACACCCTCGACTTTTTCCTCCAGATGGAAGAAGGGGTGGTCTGGAGATAGGGGTGGTGGATGTCACCCCATTGTCATAGTCAGATCACTTCCTACGAAGTTTAGACTTATGGCTCCGATCCTTCCATGCAGGGGTGGTGGACACATTAAGATGGTCTGCCCCTGGAGCCTAATGGAAACCATAGGATTCCTGAATGCCCTGGGGGAGTTCCCAGTAGATAGAGCAGGTGACCCTGTTGAAGACCTTGTCATGCTGTGGAACAGCGAGGTTCATCGAGCTCTTGACACGGTTGACCCCGTCCACCCTCTCCGGCATTGTGGAGCCCGGTTTGCACCTTAGTACACCAGTGAGCTAAGGGCAATGAAACAGGCTGGATGACGGCTAGAGCACAAGTGGTGAAAGACATGCTGTGAGGCTGATCGGGCACAAGTAAAACATCATAACCATGCCTACTATGTGGCGGTGAGGCCGATGAAGAAGGTCCACTTCTCTGCCTCCATCGCATCCTCAAGTAGCCATCCAGTGGAGCTTTTCCATATTGTCAGGGGTCTGTTGACATCAACTCCAGGAAATGGAGTTTTAGATCCTTCGGAGGCCCACTGTAAATTGTTTGCAAGGCACTTTGAGGGTAAAGTTGCTTGCCTCTATAGCAGTCTTGATGCCCCCTCCAAATCTACTGTAGTCCCCAATGAGGTGTCCAGTGCAACGTCTGCTGCAACTTCTTGGGATCAGTTTCAGTTCATGCAGCCTGATGACGTAAACAAGGTGTTTGTGATGATGTGGCCAGCAACGTGTCCTCTCAACCCTTGCCATTCCTGGCATATTAAAGCTTGCCGAGGGGGGTTGACTGAGTGGATCCAGAGTGTGGTCAACGCATCATTGCAGGAGGGAGTGGTTCCAGCCGCCTTGAAAGAGGTGGTGATCCGGCCACTCCTGAAAAAGCCCACCCTGGACCCATTGGTTTGTGACAACTACTGACAGGTTGCAAATACCCCCTTTTTAGGGAAGGTGTTTGAGAGGGTTGTGGGACAGCAATTGCAAGTACTCTTGGATGAAGCAGATTATCTTGACCCATCCCAGTCTGGGTTAAGGCCTGGTTATGGGACTGAATCGGCCTTGGCTGCCTTGACCTTTATCAGGAGAAGGATAGGGGGAGTGTGACCCTGTTATTCTTCCTTGATCTCTCAAGGGCTTTTGATACCATTGACCATGGTATCCTTCTGGGCCAACTTAGTGAGATGGGTATTGGAGGCACTGTTTTACAGTGGTTCTGATCCTATCTCTGGGGTAACTCTCAGAGAATAGCATTGGGTGGCTGTCTTTTGGCACCCTGGCAGTTGTGCTGTGGGGTGCGGCAGGTACCATCTTGTCCCCCATGCTGTTTAATATCTATATGAAGTCCTTGGGAGTGGTCATCAGGAGCTTTGGGATGAAGTGTCAGCAGTATGCTGACGATACCCAGCTCTATTTCCCCATAACATCTGAATTGGGAGAGGCCGTGCCAGCCCTGGACTAGGTGGTGGGCTGGATGAGGGCCAATAAACTTAGCCTGAATCCTAGCAAGATGGAGGCACTGTGGGTTGGTGGTTCCCGAGTTCAGATAATTGGTCAGTTGCCTGGTTTGGATGGGGTCGTACTCCCTCTGAAAGAGCAGGTCCATTGTATGGGGGTGCTCCTGGATCCATCTTTGTCACTAGAGGCCCAGCTAGGAGTGCCTTTTACCAGCTTCAGCTGGTAAGACAGCTGCGGCTGTTTCTGGACCGGGATAGCCTGACCACTGTTGTCCACACACTGGTAATCTCCAGGCTGGATTACTGTAATGCACTCTATGTGGGGCTGCCCTTGAGGTTGGTCCAGAAGCTGCAACTGGTGCAAAATGCGGTGGCAAGACTGCTCACTGGGGCAGGGTATCGCCAGCATGTCACCCCACTGCTGAAAGAATTGCACTGGCTGCCCATTTGCTACTGGGCCATGTTCAAGGTTCTAGTTTTGGTGTACAAAGCCTTATACAGCTTGGGACCAGGATACCTGAAAGACCATCTTACCCCTTATATACCCAGGCTATCACTGTGCTCTGCAGGTGAGGGCCTCCTGAAGATACCATCTTATCAGGAGGTCCATTCCACACAACATAGGAAACGGACCTTTAGTGTGGTGGCACCTACCCTGTGGAATTCCCTCCCCTTAAATATTAGGCAGGTGCCATCTCTGTTATCTTTTTGGTGCCTTTTGAAGACTTTCCTCTTTCAACAAGCCTTTTAAGTTGAGACCTATCCCAGTCTGTGTCTGTGTTGGAATTGCTTTTTAATATTTGTTTTTTACAAAAAGAATGTTTTTAACCCTTTCTTAAAGATGTTTTTAAAGCATTTTTAAAAAATGTTGTTTTGTGTTGGTGTATTTTAAGGTCTGTTTTTATGATGTTTTGGTGTGTTTTTAGTGCTTCTGTTTGCCACCCTGGGCTCCTGCTGGGAGGAAGGGCAGGATATAAATCAAATAACAAACAAACAAATAAATGTGTCAGGACTTAACCCTGGAATATATGAAGCAGGATTTAGTGAAAATGCCTTGAGCAAGGATAGACTGTGCTTTCTTCATGACTGAATAACCACTGGGGTTGATTCCTGGTGAGCCTTGGTACAAATTAAGTCCTAATTGTGAGCCTAAAGGTGCAGAAGAGAAACAAAAATTCTTAGCAGCAAATACTTATTCATACAGAAACAAATTCTCCATCTAGAACTCATAACAGATTGATCTGAACTGATGACTAAGATTTTAGATACATTCTTTGGCATCTTTGATTCAGGCCAGTTTTCATGAGATTTTTTTGCACTAAGATATGCAGACCTGTATACAAAGAAGGGTGTAGATGAGTATTTGTAGCTCTGTTTCTCCTCAAAATACAAATCACAAGCCTCTGTATATTTTAAAGAGAAATGGAGCTTAAAATATGCACATAAACCCATTAAAGGTGCAGCACATTTTTCTTGTATTTGAGATTGAATAAGAAGCAGGGGTATGCATTTGTTTCTAAAGAAATGAAAAATTGAACTGAACATGCAGAATAATGAATGGGTATGCATAGGGGTCCCATATAGGGTTGCCATATTCCAGTTCCACAAATCCGGGCAGGTTAATTTGCATATTATGTAAATTATTTGCATATTATTTGCATATTATGCAAATATTTGCATATTAATATTTGGATTGTCCAGTTGTTTTGTTTTTGTGCCTAGGAATTACCACCAAAAACTGGGGAAAGATGTGAGAAAGCAACATTTTCAGCCTTAAATGCCTAGACTCTAGTTTCCAACACTATGGAGTATTTATTGATTGATTAAGAGAATTTATATCCTGCCCTTTTGCTGTTAAAAACAGAGCTCAGCACAGCTTACAAATATAATAAAAACAATAAAAATACACAATCAATATAAAAACATAATAAAAACACAAAATAGCAACAAACATAAAGTAAGTCAGGGCAGCAGCACGGTTAACCATAACATATACAATATATTTCAGAGATGTGGTGGGTGGAGAAAAACAAGCCAAAATGTTAGGAAAAGGAGTCTTTCACACCACATGCTCAGTTCTAAATACTGTTGCAGCAAGTTTTACAAGTTCCTCCAGTATTCCACTGGTGCAGGCACTCAGACATTCAAAGTATCTGTATGTTTCTTAGGTTTTATAAAAGCAGAGCTTTGCTTAACTCAAAATTTCTCAACCACATCTACACAGGTTCCACCTCCATACTCAAAATGAAACTGGACCTGGAAGTGTGCAACAACCCCACACATACCTTGCTAATTAGATTACCAATGCCAGGATGTCTGTCTTATCGACTACTCTCCTGCTCCCTGGGCATCATGAAAGACCCAGTCCTGGGCTCAGAAAGAAAATAAATATCTGGTCCTCTTCAAAGTATTGAGAAGCCTCTTGTTTTAATTGAAATAATAATTATAAATTCTTGTTCTTATCACTAATGGGAGTTAATTATCTTGCATATGCTGCTGTTGCTTCTATGGCTGTAACTGAGTGAGGTTAAAGATAAGTGAAATGCAAATAGGAAAAAAAAACACAGAAGGCAGTAACACTTTCCTAAATGCAATACCATACCAACCACAACAAGATTCCTATGAGTAAGGCAAAAAACTAAGCATCTCACAACCAGTCAGGATTCCTAACCAAAAACCAAAAATATGATAAATGAAGAAATATGTATATAAGCATGACTATCAAATATATTTATAATTTACACAAACTGTAAAGATATTTATAGTGCAATCCTACATTTATTTATTCAGAAGCAAGTCCCAGCGTATTCAGTGGGGCTTACTCAAACAGGGACAGAACTGCAACCTCAAGTGATAAGCAACTTCATTCACACAACCCAAAATTCCGAATCATGCCACTTTACGCTGTTTTGCAACTGTTTATACTTGTTTTATAGTCATTGGATTTTATTTATTTATTTATTTATTTAATTAAGCTTATATACCGCCCGACTAGCTTTATTTCTTGTTGTGAGCTGCATTGGTTTCCAACCCTACCTCACAGGGGTGTTCGAAGGACTCCATACACGCACACGCACACACAGCAGATGTATAAATACATACAGCCCATATAATAGTTTATTGTCAAACCAGTTGGTCATTGCAGAAAAATCAGTATTAGTTTTAAAAAAATCAGTATTACTTTCCTACAGAATAAAAACTGTAATACCTAAGTAAGGCCTGCCTACTTGCTTTAAAATTGGACTGGAGACAGAAAGAGTTAGAACACAAACATAATTCTTTTTTACATTCACTCCAAAGTCCCATTGATTTTCAGCACATTCATAACATGTCTACTCAAAGTAAGTCCTATTGAATTAAATGGGATTTACTTTGGGCATATGGGATTAGCATTGCTTTTACAAAAAGCAAGTATTGGGAAGGTTTTCAAAACACTGCCCAAGCTCTGACTCCTGCACACAAGAGGAAAAAAAACTGAAATGTATATACTTACCCAATTTATGAGATTTTCAGATAAACGGGGAGGGGGGGGTTGAAACCACCATTTTGTTTTCTAGACACTGCCTGAGGTCAATGAAACTGAAACACAATCCCTGATTGGCTGCAATGCTGAACGGGCAGGGTTAAAGCTACAAAGTGCTATAGTACAGTACTCTTTAAAGAAAGATTTAACAGTCAAGGGGGTGGCTAACGTTTTTATGTATATCTCGAGAACCGGACCACCTAGAAACTTAATTTTTTTAAAAATTAAAGCTGAGAATCCGGGCCACGTAAGGGGTTAGCCGGGCGCTGGGTGGCATGCATAGAATCCGGGTAAAACCCGGCTATCCGGGCAATATGGCAACCCTAGTCCCATATCATTTGGGGTGAAGGATGGCATACGTCTCCCTGGTGGAAGCAGAACTCATTTTTACAGCTATTCCTGGCAGCCACCATTTTCTATTTCCAGACATTGTATAATTCCAAGGCATGTGGGGGGAAATGGTGACCATGCCAGCTTTCTCTGTGTCCTGTAGCATATTTAACGTAAGCATGGGGCAGAATCTAGATGTTAGCCACACTGAAATCAATGTGACAAGCACACCTAAGTACTCTGGATTGCATTCATGGGCATTACTATTATCTGGTGACACTGCTAAAGCAATAGCTCACATTCAGAAACATTAGAGGCTGAGAGGATACAGTGGGAGTCTATTTTGCTGTTATCAAATCTCATCTGTGGAAACACAGGGTGCATCCACTATTTTTGTGTGGGATTCAATCACATGCCAGCAAATTTAGGTTGAGCAGTTATAATTGATTGGGAGGTCTTGTGCAAGAAACCTGCTTTCCCAACAGGTTAGAATGCTTTGCAGTAAGGAATGTGATTGGAAAATGCACTATACAATGTAGGATTACACTTGCTTTGATGCAATGTTGTCTAACCTCCCCACAAAAAAAAAATTAAGAATGAATGCTCATTAAATAGCCAACACCATATAATCTCCCTTCAAGAGAAGTGCCTACAGAAGTGCCTACAGAAACAATTACAACACAACTATGCCTTTTCCTCAGCTGACCTTTGTCAAGGCAGTCACCAAGTATTAGATATACCAGACAAGATCTTCTATTCACCTAAGTGTACAACAGAAACTCATATGCAAGGCTTTTTCAAATATAATATTTAACCAAACCTTGATTCAAGTCCTGATTCTTATCTTTTCAGCAGAACTCAAATGACAGATTTATCCCACTTTGCTTAATGAACCTGCAAGGCTACCAGATGTTTGCTAGTGAACCTAGCAAATAAACTTTGCTAGTGAATCTTTGAGTTATATACATTTGCAAGCAATGTATTATACAGAACAGGAAAAAAAGCTGAGACTAAGGCAGGCTTCTCTCTATAAATCTATATTGTTCCAGGACTAAAACACTTGATATATACCAACCAAAGTTCTTACCTAGTAAAGAAAGGATTTGTTTCTGCAATCAAATGTTACATGTGACACTTTACCCCTGATGCATTGTGCAATTATTTTTCACTATCCTCTGATTAGATAATGTTTAATGCACACTTTTAACTTATTTCAGCTACAAGCATGAAAGGGGAAAGAGAAGGAAAGAGAAACACATGGATGGTTATTCTAGGCCTTAAAAATGTCATCATTCTTTGTTAACAGTGGGGACTTGTACACTATATAAAATTAAACAAATGGAATATATATAAGTTTGAAAACAGGTATCCCTGGATACAGTGAGATTATTCATTTTTCCAATAGAGTTCCCCATACAGGCAGGCCCCGCTTATATGGCAGGTTCCATTCCGGACTGCCGCCGTAAAGCGGAAATCACCGTAAAGTGAAACCCATTGAAAATAATGGGGCTCGTCGCACAAAAATGTTGCAAAATGTCGCAAAAGTGCAAAAACGGCCTTAAAATGGGGTATTTCCTCTCATTGAAAGCCGCCGCATCAGCGGAACGTCGGAAAACGGAACGCCGGTAAGTGGGGCCCTACTGTACCAAGTTGTTCTTTATTTATACATGGGGAAAAAAAATTGTGTCACAATTCAACCCAAAGAAACCATTTCATTAGGCCAACTCTGCAACATGTGAAAACAACTTTTGATGAAGAGCATACATTACAGAAGTTATATGGAAGATAACCTGATATAAAATAAACCTCTCCCACAATTTGTTTGATCTACTGCTTTTATGGGGAGCAGCATTAAAAATTCTCTAGGCATGATGCCTGTTGCAAAGGACGTCAAGCCATGTTGCCTATATATCCACAGCCTTGATTTTATGAGCCTCATGAACATGCTCCAGTTTGTACATTAGGGAATAATAAATAAATAGAAGCTACAGCATATAGAACCTGTTACAAAACTCTTTACTAATTTACCTTTTTTTAAACTCTCTGAATGTTTGAACTATCACTCACTTTGTGAGGTAACGCCTGAGTATTTTCTGTAAGATTTGTTGTTGTTTTTAAAAAATCTAATCCTTGCACTAGACAGTCCCAGTGAGGACATGAAAGCAGAACCAAAATGAATGCCAGAATGATTGACTCTTTTCCTGTTGAATTTCAAGGGCCATTATTTACAAATTCATGGTTAAAAAATTAGCAGTTTAGGCTAAGTTTTAAAACAGGCTGGATGGCAATGTGCTTCACTAACTGAAACTACCAGCCACTGTGCTGGGGGAGGGGGTATCTTACTATTCTGGGGAATGCTGGTATACATATTGGTGGTGCTGCCAGCACTATGCAAATACTTGGTTGTTGGTGAGTAGTTGTCTCAATCTGGGAGCAGGCTATAGACATCATCAGGCCAACCATCCACTTAGCCACTGTGTGTTTGTGTGGTGCTAGCTGTGGTGCTCCAGGCCTCTACCTGATGCAGAAAGATAACAGAGATACAGTTCCTGCTACTTACTTCATGATCCACAATGGAACCATCATGCTTCTGTATCTTGAAGGGTTGTGAAAGGTGGTGAAGTATCTGACTTGATAGACTTGTATATTATCTTTGTGAAGTAACAAGAAAGGAAATAAACCCTTCTTTTTTGTTTATTACTAATTGTTTCTGATTGTATTATTTGAGGGATCAAGACCTACAGAGACTATGAGTGCTGAGTTCTTTGTGTGCCTTCTACTTATAGGCTCACTGACATTCATAAATAACTGACAAAAGTAAATGTGAGACTGACATTCAAGAAGGGAATGCTTCTAAATAAAAGGCCAAAGATTACCAAAGTTACAAAAGCATTGTGTCCTTTTCTTTAAATCATATGACATGAAAATAATAATGGAAAATAGTTTTCCTGCATTTGGTGCTGCCAGAAAGAAAAGGAGGCAGAAATCAAGAACAACTAGAGCTGAACTGTATAGTATGCTGGGAATAGATTAAAAGTGGACTTCCGGGAAGGGTGACTTAGCCTGTGCCTGCTTTTGAGACGGGCTCCTGCCTCAAAAGAAGCTTATTCAGATATATCAGTCAGTTTTTTCTTTTTTTTTTGACTGATTAAAACTTCTCCCGGGTAGGGAGAAACGAAGAGATTAACCTCAAAGCCTATTTTTGTTGGGACGACCAGATCTCATTAATTTATGGGACGAGGTCCAGCCGACGAAGGTGGGACGGATTTTCAACAGCAAGCTCTATCTGTTAAAGCGAACGTTCATCTTATCTTCTAAGAGAGAACGCACTAACAGGCAAGCACCCTTCTTTCTATATTTTTCTTTTACTTGACTTAAATTGTTGCTGTTTAAAAGAGATTTGCCAGATTGATCGGTTTTTGACATCTCACTGGGGAGCCGTAACTTCTCTCTGCTACGCACTAATTAATAGCTTATCTCTGTTTTTGTTGCAAAAAGCTGTCCTGGATTTGCATTCTAAAGATACACACAGAAGAGGGATTTCTATTCCAGATTTTTATTTTGAAAAATATTATACTGTTTTGAGACTACTCTTTTTTTGGTCTATTTTATTTTGACGAATCTGTTTCTTGACGATTGCCATTAATTGTTTCGATCCTGGGAACTGCATTTTGTTTACTTAACTATTGGAGAGATAAGGCTGTCTGCTCTGTTTATACTGTGATGTCACCAAGTTTGGAGTATTAACCCAATTGTTGCTGAAATAAGAAGTGGTTTTCCTATATTTTTCTTTTAAAATGGCAATTAAGAAAGTGGCTGAGAATCTGGAAATAACTATGTTTCAGAGAATAATGAATGAGATTGAGATAACGAAAATTGAATTGAGTAAAATGAAGCAGGAGATTAAAGATATAAGGGTCCCTGTGAGAGAGGTGACCCTGGAAGGGGTCCCTGTGAGAGAGGAGACCCCGGAGATTGGAATAGGGGTCCCTGTGAGAGAGGAGACCCTGGAGACTGGAATAGGGGTCCCTGTGAGAGAGGAGATCCCGGAGATTGGAACAAACGTGGAACAGGAACAAGATTTGGAGTCTATGGACTTTAGAAATAAAATCTATTGTTTGGAACTCAATGTTATCTCTGAAGAAATTAATGAAGACTCTAGAGATAAAGTTATCAATGGCATGGATTATCTTCTGGACTGGAATGATGTGATGGAGCCCAATATAGAGAAAATCTATGGAATTAACTGCAGCCATGTGACAATGGAAAAACTTTTAAGAGATGACCCAGTGTATTTTGAAAAAAAGAACAGAGATATGATTTTACAGCAGTATTTCAGCAACTTATTCAGAATGGATGGCAAGAAAATATTTGGGATAGAGGTAATTCCCATCAGACTCTTATTATATGACTATGGCTTTGACAGCAAGATTATTATGGAATACTGATAATGGAAGATTGGATATTGAAATTACTGGACTTAACAAGACTACTGAAGATGGAAGATGGAAAATGGAACTAATAGAGATAATAGAACAATGGCTACTGAAATTACTGAACCTAACAGATTCTGATGTGATGGATTAATTGAAATGTTTATTTTGACTATGGTTATGACAATAAGATTATCATAATTAGTAATGAGATGGATTAATCGATATGCTTATCTGGAAAAAAAAAATTGATAGATATATTTCTTAAAGAATTGAAACCTCTCTTTGACTTTTTGTGGAAAGAATAAAGTAATGTTTATGAGATTTGATGATTAAGTAAGATAACTACTGGAGGAAAGTGATTTTATAATATGACTTAAGAGACAGGATTGCTATATATTATAGACTTATAACTGATTTGATCTTTGACAAATGGGAAGTCAATATTTTACTCTTTATTTTTTATATTTGTTTTTTTTTTTTTTCTTTTTCTTCTTTTCTTTTTTTCTTTTTGTTTAACTATTTTTGATTTTGTTTTTTGTCTTTGAATGTTTTATGATTTTGTCTTGTATGTTTTATGAAAATCTGAATAAAAATTATTGAAAAAAAAAAAAAAGGAATAGATTAAAAGTAAATCTCACTTTAAAAGGTGCATACTGATATTCTCAGAAATTCTCTGCATCATACATTTTGTGCAAAAACCTATGTGAACTGCAATATTACACATTTTTGAGAGGCAACTTTGAGAATACAGGAAATTCATTAAAACCACTCTTTCTGGACCTGGCTTCCCCAAAATATTTATGTAGAGCAGAAATAAACAACACAGGAGTTACATGCTGTATTTAGCCTGCCTAGGTTTTTCCTCCCCAACCCAAGCAATCAACTTCAAGCCAGCCATTCTGGGGAAAATAAGTGGAAAGCAATTCTAGCAGTCTAATTTGGCTGGTCAAATACATCTCCATTTGATGTACTCTTGTTCATTCATTCATTCATTCCTGTTTAAGCAAACATCTGAGGAATGGCTCATATGTGTAGCCAATCCATGATAGAGCAGCAGATGCATGTGTGTGCCTCTCCATCATACACATTCCTTAACTCTACAAGTCTCCAGGCAAAATGCTGAGACCTCACATTACATAATGTGAGTGATCAAGGCTAAATCAGTGTCTTCATCTACCGTGATAAGAGGGTTGTCCACTAAGGAGGCAAATGAGCCAACCATGAGCATCCACATTTTGCATGTACACTCCAGACAAATTTTAATGTAGTCTATGTTATGAGTTAGCAGAGAATTTAACTAAGTTGCAGCAGAGGTAAGCTACTTGTGCTGTGTGATTTACCTGAGTCTTTTACCTTGCATTCAAATAACTGAGACTTTAGACACTGTAAAATAAGAAAAAGCTACTTTATTTATAGAAATACATAGCTGATAGGAAAGGCATAGCTAGTTCTAACTAACAATAAGTTGGAGGCACAATGGCCAGGTTTGGTCATTCACCCCATGCTAGAGGAGAGGGACAAAGACAAAATGTCTCCTTTCCCTTGGCTCGATGGAGAAGAAGGAGAAAGAAGAGTTTGGCGGTAAGGTCAGCTCCCTGAGAGAATCAGTTTACAATGGAAGGGAGACAGGTAGAGGAGCATCAGATAAAGACAGACAGTCTAGCCAGCTGGAGGACCCTCTCTCTATCTTCCCTCAGATATGCAAAGAGAATCAAATGAGAGTTGTTCTTGCCACATTTCCAAATGTCCAGTGTGAAACCAGCAAGATGGTCTCTTTCTTATGAATGCACAGGATCAAGGGTTCTTACATCCTCCCTTTTGCCCAGTGACTATTTATAGTCCTTATGTTGTGTTCACCTAAGCTTACAGAGTCTCTGACAGCAGTCATCTGAACAGGTAGGCTAAAGTTGGAGCTCCCACCCAAGACTTCTTGGGGCTTGAGAGACATCAGGAAAATAAATGGGAGTTCAACAGCTGATTCTCTTCATGTTTCTTAAAATATTTATTTTTAAAATATTTATTTATTTTTCATACAGATTACACATATATTTGGGCTCAGCCAGTAGATCAGAATAATATAAATCAGGATCAAAGTCCTGACTAGTTGCAAGCACATAATGGCATGCATAATGCTTACAGTGGCCTTAGCCAGTAACTCAAGATTATACACGTGGCTTTAGCCAATATATATCTTATTTATTATAGCTCATGATTACATATCAGGCTTATACATCAGTATACATTACAATATACTGTTAACATATCTTAATGTTTGATTAGTTCAGACATATACATTATATAAGGTACATTGCAATATTTGTGAATTTATATTGCAAGGAATCAACAGCAAACAAGTTACATTTCCATGTTAGTACATTTCATTATATTTCTATCTCTTACACAGAAAGAAGTGGAATCATCTCACCCTCGGAATGTTGGCAGACCTCAACAGCAGTAATACATTGGATCAGGCTTAAGAAGCACTGGTAGCTTACTGCCTAAATATTCCTTCTTTTATAGGAGTATTCAAGCCTATATCCTATGTCAGAATGTAGACTGTAGCGTGTCAATTTAGTGTGTTTCAGAGAGGACAGTCTATTTCCATATCAGTTCCAGCTATCCTTATCTTTTGTTTACTACCAACTTGGCAATCTGCCTGGAACATTGGCTGTCGCAACATACATTTCCACATCTCCATATATAAGGCAGTTCCTCCCAGACAGTGTCTGAACACTATTCTTAAAGACTATTCTTAAGGATTATACAGAATACAGAATAGTATTGATACATTGATACATGATACAGAATAGTATTTATCTTGCAAATGAAGGCTCTTGGGGGGTAAAATACCATGTGAAATAATGGTATAATGGGGACAGATCATTACAAGTGGGTAATTGTAAATATTATTCTTTAATATGTATTTATTCTTTTTCAAAGGCAACATTCTACAAATTGCATGAACTCTTTATATTGTTTACAGATTTAGGCCCAGGTCAGCCATTGCTTCCCTATCCCCCTGAATATTATCCATAACTTTGCTTTCTGCTATCTCAGCATCTTTGCTGACGCAGCTCCCTTAAATCATACCTATGAATTTCACTACAATGAAAGGAAGAACTGTCTGCACTTTAGAAATTATCATCACAGCTTTGCTAAGGAAGTCTATCCAAAGTGTTACATGACCACACCACTCTATGATTCATCAGCACAGCCAGACTCCTAAATTAATTCTTAATGGTGTTTTGCTAAATTTGAAAGGCCATTAGTACAGTCCACAACCTAAATCTTGCTATAAAAAAAGAGACTTCACAAGCATTTATAAAGGAGGCAAAAAGGTAACAAAAGTGGGGCTGGAGACTGAAAGATGTGTTATGAAAACAATTTTATGTCAGACAGATTTAATCTAGGTTACAGATGGTTTCATGCATATACTGACTGCAGTCTAGAGATTTTATATGTGGATGTGAGAATGAAAATATTTGACACCCATAATGGTAAATATGTGTATGAAGCACTTACCTATTGTAAAGATGAATAGGAACTTCCAGTGCAGGTGGTACTGTATAGAACGTGGCTTTAGCATCATGGTTTAGATATGTAGTCCAACAAGAAAATTTCAATTAACCAACATGAATGCTGCTTTAGATGTATTAAGATTTGGAGATATAGCTTGTCAATAGGAGAAGAAACAGTACTTTTTCCCAGTATGCCTAAGTATTGAAATTTGATTATATAGTTTTAGTATATATAATAATGTGCCAACAAGTGTCAGTAAGCAAGCAGGTAGTGGCTCCTTCTCACAACCACTACTGTCTAGGCCAGAGCAGGCTACAATGATGAAGTTGCAATCGTGAAGCAGGTTGCAGTTGGGGAGGAAGCAAATTGCAATGGTAAAGAGGGGGAGGAGTTCGGGTGGGGCTTTTGTCAATGAGACCCCTGCTGGGGTATAGGCCTTCAGCATATGCCCAATCATGTCAACCCTTGATGGCAGCCTTTGGTGAGACATATCCCATCACCAACAGCATAATTTCCATAGGCATCACACATAGCATTGTAGGCATCCCCTTCAAATATAGCTCAACCTCTTAACCAGTTTTATACTTATTTATTTATTTATTTATTATTGGATTTATATCCCACCCTTCCTCCCAGCAGGAGGAATGTGAATAGTTAAATGCATTCCACTGATGGTGAAGTCCCCAAATCCAAGCTCATGGACACAAGCTTGCAGAAATTTAACAAGGTATGATAACTGAAAAGCAGGAGTTGTGGGGCTGTATATACAAGTCATTCTTATAAACAAGCTCCCTGAGAACTAACCAATATACAGTTCAGAAGAACACTACTATGTATTTAGTGTAGAGATGGGGGATAATACCTGACAAAATCGAACCTGGTTCTGGATCCCAACTCAATTTGCTAGTTTGCTATCCTTTCGGAGCTGCACCAATCTCTTGCAGCAGGCCACAGCTGTAATCAGCATGGATTTTGCGGCCGCGACAACAATCAGTAAGATTTTTTTTCTCGAAATCCTCCCCCATTTTATGTATTTTTTTATATTTAAGATGTTGTGTCAACCACAGGATTTTCATTTATCCATATATAATGATTTATTATTATTATTATTATTATTATTGCAATATAATGCAAGAACAAATTTGGCTATATATGTCTTCAATGTTAATTGTCAAATCATCCTGCAATGTCATGTTTTTCAGACAAGATATCTCAGAGCATTCAGAATCTCTTGCATGGAAAACATGATGATGATGAGACTGACTCATGCTACTAGCCTTGCCCCGTCCCCTTGCTGCTGTCCTGAGCTAACCAAGGGCTGTCTCTCTTTCACTGTCATTCTCTCTGTGCTAAATGTGTGTGTGTGTGACTGTGTGACTGAAAAAAAACCCATGTGGAACACTGTGATTGTCCATTAATGTCAGTGACCTAATAATTATGCAATGTTTTTCCTGCCACCAAAAAACCACTTGGAACATTGTGATCTGATCATTCATCCATTGCAGCTAACTAAAAACTATGCAATGTTTTTCTCCACTGCCAAAAAACTATGTGGAATGATGTCATTTACATAAGTATCTATGAAAACAATTATGTAATTTTTGCAACCCGAAAAACACACACCTGTGGATCAAATCACCCCAAAACACTCACAGCTGATAGAATCAGCAAGTGTCAGAGGAAGTGGAAGTGGAAACAAAAAAAAGGACGGACCGGTAAAGAAACAATGGACTATTGAAATGCATGCGGATCGGCACCAGGCAGCGAACCCCATCCCTAATTTAGTGTTAGTCTTTTTGTATTTGCTCTTGTTGAGAATTCACTCTTTAGTACAGGTTAGTGTGAAATTTTTTATATTCAAGTGCCTCTACAACTGCATGCACAGATGATATGACAACAGAAAAATGTGAAAAAGATTATTAAAATCTAGGTCAGGAGTTTTCAAACTTTTCTTTCATGAACCACTTGAAAATTGTCACAGGTCTTGGTGGACCAGTTAATATGTCTTTTTTCAATACTGGCATCATTATAATTACTGGCCTTTGGCTAGGATCTTGTTAGCCTGTTGAATGAATCCATCCCTGGTCAAAATGGCCTCAATCTCCTACCAGAATAAATCACGTGCAGCTCTAAGTACTGATATTCTAATATGTTCTGAAACCTTTCCGCAGAACACCTGAATGGAACCTGTGGTCTACCAGTGGTCAATGGATCTCACTTTGAGAACTTCTGGTTTAAATAATGAATGTTGGAAATATGGCTTATATATGGACAGCCATTTTCACATTTGGTGGACCTGTGAGAAGGCAATAATATGTTGGACATGAAAGATGTCCTAGGAAGACATTATTCATTGATGTAAGTGCAATGTGGGTTTTGTAGTGGTAGGCACCTGATGAATCATGTTCTCTGGCTGGAGACTGAGATTTAGAAGAGTTTTTCCACAAAGGAGTATCTGGTGGCTCTGTTTTATTTATAGTAAGAAATATAACAGTGCCTGTGTTTTCGTATTTTTTTGGATATTTGGATATTTTTTGGATATTTTTTTTTTGAAGGCTCAGACCTTGCAGATGTGAGTAGGGCCGGAATTACCTGGGCCTCGTGTTGCCACTGTCTAAGAATGAAATTGATCATTTTAACGTTAAATACAAAGAAGATCCCAGTGCAGGAGAGAGGATTTTAAAAACCCTTCAGTGGGACTGGAGTACTCCTAACTCTATGAGGCCCTGCTGCCGCTGCTGCTGCAAAACCTCAACAACAACATGGAAAGCATGGAACATGGAAAGCACCAATGTGGAAAGCACCAACTTGCAGTCTTTCCACCCCACCCTGTGAGAGAGGAACACACTCACCGTCGCGCTGGCATGTGGGGGAGAGAAACAGTGCTCCTTGCTGCCGCTTCCCAGCACAGGGTCTCCTGCTCAACAACAGCTGCCACCACTGCCATATCCTCCTCCTCCTCCTTCTCCAGGCAAGGCCCAGGTCCTTGCCGCCACTTCTTGGTGCGGGGTCTCCTGCTCAACAACAGCACAGCATGGGGTCTTCTGTGTGGGGCCTCCCGGCACAGGGGCCTCCTGCCCTACAACAGCCTGGCACAGGGCCTCTTACGCAGAACCTCCTGGCGCAGGGCCTCCTGCTCAACAACAGCCGCCGCTGCTGCGCCCTTCTCTTGTGGAGCCTCTGCTCACCCACGAGGGCTTGGGACAGGGAAGACATGAGCTTCAGACTCCCTAGCTGCCAGGAGGCACGGAAGACGCAGGAGTGGTGGAGTCTCAACAAGACCTTGGGATGGAGTGTGAGGCTGAGTTTGGGTCAATTCCCATGGATGGCGCGAAGAAGAAGAGAGTGTGCCACCCCCAGACAGATCAGAGGAGCTGTTGGAGGTTGCCTCTGAGCATGCGTTAACTCCCTCTTCACTGAGCGGCTCGAGGGAGCCTCCAAGTGCGTCTCTGCCCCTGACCTAAAGCCTGTTGCTAAGGAGCCAGTTCTTTCAGATGAGCCGTTGGAGGCATGCCCCCGTCACCCTGCTCGTGTCGCCATGAGAAACAGACAGGACAGAGGTCAGACTTGCGCAGGAGTCAGAGATTATGATCAAAGACTTTCTCTAATTAAGACTGCAGCTTTCCAGTTTAAGCTCCTGAGTCAACTTCCTTCACATGTTGCAGAGCATGTCTAGAGTGCAGTTAGGGAATTCTAGTGAGCTAGCATAGAGATTCTTATGAAGCGCACTGCTTTTGATGTATCCATTACTTTAATAAAACAAGTGTTAATTACACCTGTGTCTCAGCCTCATGGATCCCGCTCTGAACAGGACAGTTTGACTCAGCTACAATCCCACTTCGACTCTGTTCCCATGACAGATGACATGGACCAGATCGGAGCAGCAGGGGGAACACCAATAACCCTGGAAACCCTGTATGCTGAGCTCCAGAACCTCTGAGTGACCACTCAAGCTCTGCAAGCCGAGAACCAGAACCTCCGAGCCTTGATTACCCAAGTCCAAGCAGCACCGGTCGGAGCAGCGCCGGCCCCAGTCAAATCCTCGGTGGGACTCCCCTTTTGTTATGGGGGCCAGAGCGAACAGTTTGCTATGTTTCTAGCCCAGTGTGAGTTGTACATCCAGGTGTGCCAAGTGGAATTCCCGATGGATGATGCAAAGGTGGTGTTCATCATTAGCCTACTGGAAGGAGAGGCTGCCAAGTGGGCCATCCCGTACTTAATTCTCAATGACCTGGTACTGTGACAGTTTGTCGCCTTTAAGGACATGATGGCGGAGATGTTCTGAGACCCACAGAGGAAGGAGACAGTGGCCCACCAACTGGGAACCCTAAGACAGGGAAAAGTCTCAGTGGGGGCGTATACCAATGCCTTTCGCGTCTTATCCCAGGAAATGGATTACAATGACCCAGCTTTGATGTTTCTACATAAATGGCCTTAGTTCAGAAGTCTTGGATGAACTGGTGCACTCCACACCACCAGACACCATGAGGGGCCTGATCCAACTGAGTCTACGAATAGACAGCCGCCTGGAAGGGAGGAAGCTGGAACAGAGGATGGAACCCTCTGAGGATCAGGCAGCGGCCTTTCCCCCTTGCATGCACCACTCACCCAGCACAGGAGCCCCGGTGTTGTTGAGAGAGGAGCCCATGCAGATTGGGGGGGGCAGACCGTGGCTGACTGAGGAAGAGAGGGAGAGGCGCCGGAGAGAAGGTCTGTGTCTGTACTGCGGGAAGCCAGGCCATCTAGCCCGAAACTGTACAGCTAAGACTGGGAAAACCCAGCCGTCGGAAAACTTCACATCCCAGCTCTCGTAGAGGCAAGAGAGTTGGGGGGTCTTACAGATACCGAGCCTCCAATGCAACCCCTTCCATCCATCCCAAGGAGCCCTACTATTCCCCATTCAAAACACCCTGCCCTCGGGTCAGAGCTTCTCGGCCAAGGCTATGATTGACAGCAGGGCCTCTTCGTGTTTCATGGAGAAAGAATTGGTGCAACAACATGCCATCCCCACCCG
The DNA here is from genome assembly GCF_030035675.1 of Rhineura floridana. Lineage (NCBI taxonomy): Eukaryota > Metazoa > Chordata > Lepidosauria > Squamata > Rhineuridae > Rhineura > Rhineura floridana. Next base: position 31,630,186 of record NC_084486.1, on the reverse strand, counting down.
AGAATTGAGTCAGCCGCTGGCAGTGAAAACCATAGATGGCCGACCCTTGAAATCAGGTGGGGTGACCAGGGCAACGGAGAAGTTAGAGGTGACCGTCCCTGGACATCGAGAAGGCCTGTCATTCTATGTGGCTACCTTGCCTCATTTCCCAGTGGTGCTGGGAATGCCTTGGTTGGTCCAGCACAATCCCACAATCTTTTGGGATGAGGTGGTGGTGGCCTTTACCTCCAAATACTGTCGCCAGCACTGCCAGCCTGTGGAGGAACCGGATATGTTGGCAGGAGCGCTTCCCCCAGGAGAAATAACCTTACCTGCCAAGTATGAGGAGTTTCGGGATGTATTTGACAAAAAGGAAGCAGAGCAGCTCCCTCCACATTGGCCCTACGATTGTGCCATTGACTTGATGCCAGGAGAGAGCATTCCCTCCAGACGGATCTATTCCCTGTCCGAACCAGAGTTGGCGGCATTGAGGGAGTTTCTGGACACCAATTTGAAAAAGGGTTTCATCCGCCCCTCGCAGTCCCCAGCCGGGGTGCCTTTGCTGTTTGTCAAGAAAAAAGGCAGGGAGCTACGCCAGTGTAATGATTACCGAGCCCTCAATCAGATCACGATCCCCAACAGCTACCCCCTGCCGCTCATCAAAGAGCTGCTAGAGCTGCTACGATACACAAAAATCTACACGAAACTGGACTTGAAAGGGGCTTATAACTTGGTGCTGATAAGGGAGGGGGATGAGTGGAAAACTGCCTTCAAGACCCGCTATGGGCAGTATGAATATCTAGTCATGCCCTATGGATTGTCCGGCGCTCCAGGAGTCTTCCAAAATTTCATGAATGACATCTTCAGAGACTTTGTGGACTGTTTTATTATTGTGTATCTGGACGATATCTTGATATACTCAAACTCCCCTGAGGAGCCAGACACACATGTGCGCACAGTGTTGCAAAAGCTGCAGGAGCACTGCCTTTACACTAAGTTAGAAAAATGTGGCTTTGATCAGACCACTCTAGACTTTCTGGGGTACCAGATTTCCCCAGCAGGAGTGGAGATGGACCCCGGGAAGGTCCAATGCATGCTCACTTGGCAGCCCCCCAAGACGAAGAAGGATTTGCAGCACTTCTTAGGATTTGCAAATTACTACCATCATTTCATAGCTAATTATTCAAGGCAGATGGCACCTCTCACTGATTGTCTGAAGGGCTCGGGGCCATTCCATTGGACAGAAGCTGCTCAGGAAGCCTTCGAGAGGCTGAAACAGAAATTTGCTACAGAGCCCATTTTATAGCATGTAGATCTGGGGATCTACTTTAATAAAATAAGAGTTAATTGCACCTGTGTCTCAGCCTCATGGATCCTGCTCTGAACGGGACACCTCTTCCTGCTCCAGGCAAGGCCCAGGTCCCCAAGCCCGAGCTCCCGCAGCCACCCCCTGACACAAACCGTCACCAGCAGTAGCAGCAGAAGCCCAGGGAGCAGCAGCTGAGTGAGCCCGAGGACATGGAAAGGAAGACAACGTTGAAACAACAAACAGCTTCGCTGTAACAAATGCCTGTCACCCTTCTGCCTCTCGGGAGCTGCCGCCCCCACTAACAGCACCTCCTTTTTCTTGGCGGTGCCGATAATGATAATGTTATTTGTTATTTAATTTTATTTGTTATTATATTGTTATTTGTTATTTAATTTAATTCTTGTAAATTGTTTTTACTGTATTATTATTGTATTTTTATATTGTATTTTTATACCTGTGTTTAATTTTCCTTGTAAGCTGCCTTGAGGGCCTTTGGCCAAAAGGCTGGGTATAAATAATAATAATAGTAATAGTAATGTAATAGAAAGAATAACACAAATGTGATTATTATTAGATCCAGTATTAATAATACTGATTTATTTTTAAAAGCTTATATATTTAAGAGAGTTAATGTATCGTTATTGTTTCAAGACTATTCATCATTGACAAAGTAACACACATTCTTCAAAATCCATTAAATATTATATTGAAAAGTTTAAAATAATAATATGGAAACTATAATTGTTATGATTACAGTCAAATAATTACTATACTGTTTAATAGATGGTGAATTGTTTAATAATTCTTCCCCCTATTTTTAGCATTTTATGAAAATTAAATAAAATATTTATTGTGCAATCCTAATTCCTGATCTGTGCTACTGGAGGAGGTTAGGATGTAGTGGACATCCCCATTGTCTACAGCAACCTGACATGGCAGGCCAATTTTAATACCTTATTGCAGACTGAGTGGGTGCTGAAGCTGAGGCCAAGGTTCTCTAAAGACATTTAATTCTTTTGGTGGTCTAGATAAGATTGAAAATGGGGACTTTCAGCCTTACAGCTCAGTTCTCCTAACCCCATGCACCCAAACAAGTGATGTATCAGAAAGGGAGAGGGAGAGAGAAAGCCAGTGGAGGCTGGTCCATTAGGGTGTATGGGGCATTGCCCCACCAACTTCAATGTGTCCTCAGCCAGCTCCCACTTTCCTATCTTCTTACTTACGTCTAGACCAAGGGTGGCTCTGCCTGTCAGCTACCTTCTCCGTGTTGCCCTTATAGAACTCAGTAGGGAGGAGGATGGGGTCAAAACTAAAATGAATTGGCTCCACCTGTCACTGTCTCTGGCTCCATCTACTGCTGGGCTCCCTGCCTTCCATCCTACCAGTCTTGGTGGGCACCAGCCACCACTGATGTGTGTGTTTTCAACAATTTAGGAATTCTCTCTAGTTTTCTTTTTCATTTGAACACTCAAGTATTCGGATCATATTTAGCTGCTTTTTATTACATTATCTCAATCTTTTAACATTTCATTGAAGAAATGAAGAATGGAAAATATATATCATTGGCACCAAGCCTGGCTGGCAGGGGTACAAGCTGGCAAATTAAAACCCCATCACCAACACCAGCCAGAAAGCAACATATTGTAAAGTCTTTCTGTGATGACCAAAGGGCTTTAAAATGTAAAATACATCTCTCCTCTAAATCATTAGTTTTCCCTAATCTGGTATAGAACTTTTAAATTTCCAGCCATGTCGGCCAGATGAGAGGTGGCAACATTTTTAAAGCCTCTCCAGCACTTTCATGTAGCTGCCCTTTCATTCAATAGGCATCTTATAGCCAGAGCTTGGAAGTAATTCGTTATAAGTAATGAATTACTTGTAATTCATTACTTTTTTGAGGACCGAGTGGGTAATTCCTTTACATTTTGATTGTAATAGAACTAGGAGTAATTTTATTATTTTTGTGGAGTAATTGTAATGTTTCCAGCGTTACCTTGGGGTATTACTTGGGGGGGGAAATCAGGGGAAGTCTTCTGCTCCTCTGATTTGTGGATGAAAATCATGTGCCTCAAACTGGGCTTCTGTGCAGCGTCGCTCTTCCCTCATGTTCTGTGGGTGGGGAGAAGGTGACAGGGGAGGAGGTGGAGTGTGAGACTGGGTGGAGTGGAGAAAACAATCGTTTTAAAAAATGGATGGTGGTGGCGAAGAATGGAGTAGAGGAAAAAAGGAACCGGAGTGCAAGAACATGGATAAAGGAAGATAAGGAGGCAGCAGCAGAATGGAGATAAAGAACTGTGGCGGTGAAAGATGACAACATGTGTGTATGTGTGTATGAATACTGTGTTTGTGCTTGGCACACAAAGTGGCCTCCACCATCCTCTCTGGCTACTGTGCTGCATTTGCAGTATTTTAACTTTTTTGCATCTCAGGGGAAAATGTTTGCTTGGGTGAGCATCCCTTAGTTGGTGGCAGAGCAGGGTCCAGGAGGTGGTTAAGTGAGAGAAATTATGCTTGCTGGCTGAGTGGGGGGGTGGCACTTGGTTTGACGTGCAAAGATCTGAGTAGTGGCCTCTGCCTCCCTCCCCACCTCCCTTAGCAGCAGAGAGACCACCATTGCTATTTTATGAATAAAAAGAACTATTGTACTACCTCTGTTTATTTTTAATGTTATTTTAGGCTACTTAGATGTGCAGCAGCCAAGACCAGCACCTTGTAGGCTTTTTTAAAAAAAAGTAACTGAGATGTAATTGTAGTGATTACTTTTAAGAAAAAGTAAAGTAATCAGTTACTTTCAGAGCAATTGTAATTGTGATGGTAATTACTACTTTTTGGGGCCATGTAACTGTAACTGTAACTTACTACTTTTTAAAAATAATCTTCCAGGTTCTACTTATAGCCCGTTTTGCTTTCAAATGTATGGAGTCTCCTGGGTTTTTTTAACATTCTTAGATAACTTTCCTGTTCTGCAAGTGAGTCTTGAGGATTAGCAAAGTTGTTTACCAGAAAGAGAATAGGAGAACCTATAAAGGGATGCTAATTATGTGCTAAAGTCTGAATAATTAGCTGTAATAAGCCACAGACTGAGTGCCTTAATGAGTGCCTGCTAATTGGAATTATATACAGGCAGCTCTTTTGGGAAATGGATAGATTTAATGTAAAATGTGGTTGTTGTCCATGATATCAGATTCTTTACTTTAAGAATGAGTAATAGATGGAGAATATCCTGGGCACAATCAGTAAAAATTAGTTTTGTGTAAGACACATAAGGTGCATCAAATGCTAATCCTACTCAGAGTAGATCCATTTAAATTAATAGACAGGACTAACTTGTTTCAGTGGGGCTATTCTGAGTAGAACTTAGTTGGCAGCAACCCAGAATTTATTTTATTTATTCATTCATTCAAATATAAATTCTGCCTAATCATAAAAAACATCCAGGCAGAATACATTGAAATCTGACAACCTCCTCCTACAGTCTCCTTGAAGAACTGTCTGCAGCAAAACTGGCTTGTACTTCAAGGTTACTATGCTATACAACTCCTTAAAATTACAGAATTAAGCAGATAAAACCAACCAATTTGTTCCTCAAACAAGCCCATTTTAAACATATCACTCAACAATCACAAAAGCGTTGTGCAAAGTGCAACGCTAAGTGCGCACTTAGCATCATACTTGGAATCATCTTGGGGTCTGCAATCCATTGCCTGACAAGAAAAATCATTGCTGCAAGTGCTGGAGAGAGAAGGCAAACCAACAAGCTGTTGTGATTGAAAGCCTGCCCTTCTTTAGGGTGAATATTTGAGACTTAATGGTTTTTGCTCCTGTGTTGAGAAATGAGGGAAGTGTTATTGCCTACTATGTTGAAAAAAGTGGTTTCTATAGCCCCAGGATGAGAGCCTTGTGGGCATAGCTTCTGCTCCCTTGAGTGAGAGACAAGGGGGAGTGCTTGGTATGAATGTTGTACTTAGAATATGTGTGTACATTATTTGGCTATATGTAGATTTGAGTGGTTGTTATGGCGATTTTCATGGTATGTACATGTGAGTATGCTGTTTTCAGGATGTGAGGTTGAAATATGTGAGTGCTTGTAGCGTGTGATTTGAGATAAGCATGAGTGTGTTGGTTTAGAATGTTGATATGTTTAAATGCGAATATGCTGATCTTGTAAGGGTGTGTTTGAGTAAACTAAACAATTTCCCCCCAGGTGTAGTTAGACAAAATTCTGTTATAAGGGGGGCCAGCTGTTTTAATGGCTTTGCTTTTTATTATACTGTGATTAAGAAATGAGCTGATTTCTTTAATCTCTTGTGTTTAAAAATAAGCTTGTTTTAACTTGTTGTTTTGTCCTTGAAACTTAGGGAATATTCTGTTTAGTCTATTATGTATATTATGATTTCCCCCTTGTATTTCTTGTACTTAATTTTATATGCATTGTTTATATTATGTTGATACTAAAGAATATGTTTTATTCAGTTAATTTTATTTTATTGTTTTTTGTAGTTGCTGTTTTAAGATGTTTTGACTTCTTGTACACTGCTTAGAGTTTTATTTAAAAATAAGCGGTGTATAAATGGTCTAAATAAAAGAAATTATGAACAGCCTACTGCAATTATGCTTTGAAGTGTTACTTCAGTGTAATTGTTTCATACTATTATTATTATCACTAACAAAACACAGGTCTACATTAAATTACTGGCATCTTAAATTATTATAAAAAAAAAACCCTAGGAAATAAAATTGACAAGCAACAACTAGGACTTTCTTCAAAGAACATTAGTCTTGTTTAATTTCCCCCCTTCCTTACAGTGCAGCTATATTTAAAATATTATTTTCAAGTACTTTTTTGCTCTTTAATCATCTCATCTGTCATTAGACTTATTGAAAAATCAGTTTGAGTCAGCTAGCTTAGACTTGTTATATCATAATTACACTGTCATTTAAGAACTCACACAAAGTGAATGAAAATCCAATTACCCTAAGACCAATTAAAAGCAGCGGAAGCTTGGCAAACTCTTTGATGAACATTTTTTCTCCTAAAATTTAACAATTATATTTGGCTCATATTATCTTAAGACTGTATTGTTCATATGTTGTGGAACATGTGAGAATAATTGAGAATGTGCATAAATGTGAACCAGACTACAGAGAATCACTTGCAATAATCATCCTGTGCATAAAAGATATTGGTATAAATTGAGTGGGCTGCTGCATGCATCACAGAAAAAGATGTCTGTACTGTATCCACCTAGGTCCTTGCAAATGAACACCTTAGCATTTGAATGGGAGGTGCATGGATGCATACAATGCTCTCCCAGTACCTTGGCCAATCCTGGATGGATACTTATACTTGCTTATTGCCCTGTATTTCTTTTTCAGATATTATGGTGTCCACTGCTGGGATATGCAAGAAGAAATCTCTTTTTTTGCATAATGTGAAGTTTTTCTAGCAGTGATGTGGTTAAGGGGTCTAATGTTGCCTTCAGAGTTTTATTGCGGCCAAGGGGCAAAATAAAACACAGACAACAGCAGTTTGGGTTGAACAAAGGGGCACTTTATTAAACTATAACAAACCCATTAAAGTGACCTGCAGAGGGGAAACCTAAGTGTGGGAACTGTCTACAAGCAAGCAGCTTGCCATACAGCTCTCGGATGACCAGCCCCTACTGGGGCAAGGCCAAGCCCCTTTTGCTTACCCCTTGCCCTGGCCACACCTTGTAGGTGAGCAGGGGGGCCTTCCCACATCACCACCCCCCGGGGCTGTACAACTCCGGGTGGATGAGGTAAGTTGGCCCCAAAAGCAGCCCATATCCTGCCCTTGAGCCATAAAACCCTGATAGACAGGCCTCCGGAACCACCAATCACCTCCAAAGGTGCCTAAGGGGGCCACCTAGCTGTCCTTACCTACTTCCCTTCCAGCATCTTACCACCACAAAAGGGGGACAATTCTCTATTTAGTCCCCCTTTACTCCACTGCCGAGAAACACCTCTCACAGACATCTCTGCAGGTCTCCCAAAAGATGTCGTTCCCTGCATCCGTCAGGTGTACGCCATCAGCCCATAAAGCTCAACCCTAGAATGCTGTATGTGGGGGTGAGGAATAGCCAAACCCCCCATGTTCAAGAAGAGCCCACCAATTCTGCTGGTTGACCTTCCTTCATTCCTGGTCTGTCCCCTTCGGGTCCCTCACACCATGGTAATCCTCACGTAGGAGCACATCTGACCACAGCAGACAACCAGAGGCCATCATTGCCTCACAGACTGCATGTCCTCACATGCCTGCAAACTGATGGCCTTGCCCTTAGGTAACCAATGTCATTCCCCCACAGGGGAACTGTAGGACCATGTCTGACCACAGCAGATGACCAGAGGCCATCATTGCCTCCCAAACTTCATGTCCTCATATGCCTACAAACTGGGGGCCGTGCCCTCAAGTAACCAAGGTCATTCCCACTCAGGGGAATGACCACCACATGCGGGACTGTCTGCACTGAGCCCTGCTGGAACAACATGGGTAGGAGCCTATCCCAGCGCATACTCTGTCAACCCAGCCACCGAACTGTGGCCCACCATCTGAGGCCCAGCTGGAACTGGCACAAGTTTGCGGCCCAAGGCCAGCCCATAAGATCATGCCATGGCTGCAGAGTAGGCTGCACATCTGCTCCATTCCCATCCAGCAACCTGCCAAAACAGAAACAATTGTGAACAGTTGAGTCCTGGACCTTCAGGCTCACCCCAGGGGTGAATGTATTCTATACGCCCCATAATTCCACCTTCCGATGGCCTCCACCTGTGTTTACCAAAATCCAAGATCAACTGTGCCCCCGCCATGTAGGCAACTCAAATTCTGGAGGAGCATGTCCCCCCCGAAAAACCCCATGGGGTCCACTCCCAGGCCTTGTGGTGGGAGATCTCTCCACATGAGCCCTGGGTATCCAAGAAATGCTGTAACGCCTTCGCAGGGTAGATGTCCAGTCTTAGGGCAGGATAAATTGATGGTGTGACCCTTGCACCACAGGTCTGCCTGAAAACTAACCTTGAACCACAGGAAGGCTCATAGGGAAGAGTCTGACCTGGACCCAGCAATCCCTGCCTCCATCCAAAAGGCTCCAAACTCAGCATGGGGGCCGCTGCATGCAACTGAAAGGTGATGACTACAGGGCACCCCCCTGATTGATAATCCCAGGTGGATCAGGTGAAAAAGGGGGATGATGATCAGGGGTATGTTATTGGTTCCCAGCCCAGCCAGCCAGCACATGACATAACCCCAAGTTGTCCGAGTGGTTCTGAAAGCCCCCTGCTTTGGCCTTAAAGGACAGCCCAGCCAACTTACCTCATAGCACAGTGACAGAAAGGCTTCCACTCCTACCATCCATGAGGAATTCCTGCACGCAATTCACAGGAATGGGCCACACCTTCACATAGTCCTTGCTGGCTCTGAACTCCTGGGAACCCCTTCCTGCATTCTGATAGCTGTTGAGCATGCTGGGGCGACAGACAGGCTTATGGTCATCTCTGACTCCACTCCCCAATCTCCCAATGTGCGGTTCCACAGCCCTGCCAAAACCTCTCCAACTGATTCCATGACAGCGCATCAATAACACTATTGTCAATACCCTACACATACCATGCCCCAGAAGAGAACATTAAAACATGGGCACTAGAGAACAAAGGAACAGACAAGGGCCATGACCTTACCGTTCCTAAATATAAGGGAGTCACAAACCTGGCCCATGGCCATGTTATCACACCAAAATGGACAGGAGAGTTCTGAAGCCTGTCTGCCCATAAGTTGACCTCCAATACATTGGAAAAAGTTAATGGAAGGTGAAATCCCTAGTTAACCTCTCCTGAATCCAAGCCTGCAGTCAGCAACCATTGCACGCAGAAGTCCCAAAACAACCCCAAAAACCAAGTGCCCCGATGCATCCAATGGACTTCCAATTCTACCTCCCGGAGTCAGTCCTTCTTCCAAAATGAGACACCATTAAAGCACCGCAGGAAAGAGGGCCACACAGTCAGGTCAGCGCATAAGGAAGCCATAACTCTGAACCTGTAGTAAGGCTGTGAAAGCCCTGCCATGGCCTCATAAAGCCACTGGAAAAGACCCCCAACAGAAGGAAAACTTTCCTGGCCCCTGAAAACTCCAGGATCTTGATCAGCAACCATTCAAGCAGTTCCCCGGGCAGCCTGCAGCCCTGGGCCCCAGGCCCCAGCGTCAATCTTGATGCCCAGGAAGGTTAACACCGGGGCAGGATTGTCCATTTTCACAGCCACCAAGGGGACCCAGTTACATAGCTATTCAATAAACTGTGACATCAGGTGCTAACATGCACCCCAAAATCTGCCCTACCTGTGAACAGCAAACATACAGATCATGCCCCACTGCTTCTGAGCCCTCTTGTCCCCTGACTGCCCCTTCCAGGAAGGAGCTGAAGCGTTCCATGCGAGAAATAGAGCAGCCCATAGGTAATGCTCTGCCTCATAGAATTGACTGAAAAGGCAAAAAACCCAGCAGCTCAAAAACCCCATGTGTATCAGCAGGAGATGAACAGATTAGATGTCACCCTTTCCCACAGGTGAGCACCCTGTTAAATGAAGTATAGCGCACAGTGCATTGACTAACTGGTATGAAGCCATTACTGACTGACCACATGGGTATGACAGGTGGTGAATTAGGTGGTATGTCTTTATCAATTTTTCTCTGGACCATCGCATCTATGCCCAAGACAAATTTAAGATTGCAGGCCATGAAGGCAAGCCCAGAGGCTACAAAACGGGATCCGGAAACTAAAAGAAAACCCCACAACAAAAACAAGCCCCCCAGAAACTGGGCAGTCTGCAAGCAAGGTCAATAGTACCTCGAGCTTAACAGGGGAGGGACACTTTTCCCTGAGCAGCTTTCGCTGGGTGCTTCTTCTTACCACTTTGAGGGCCAGTGGCCTCGTATTTTACTGTTTCACATATCCTTCTGTAAAAAAAGAAAGGAAATCATTTATCAGTAAGCACACTTTACCCACCATTTCATTGCAGCTAACCAAGTTCCCCAAAGCACAGGTACTGAGGATATGGTGCTGTCACCAATATGTGTCCTACTGCAGTGGCCTCCTCCTTGTGAGCTTCCAAACACCTATCAGAATAGATGTTCAAAATGCAAAATTAGCATGCTATATCGATTTCCAGTAAATGATATAATTCCTAGAGCACCAGATGCTGAGGATGTGTTGCTGTCACCAATATGTGGCTGCACTATAGCAGATTACTCATTGTGGATTTTCCAACAGATGTCAAAATAGATGTGCCAATGCAACAGTTGCATGCTATATGTAATTTCAGGTAAATGATATCAGAAGTCCTAACCAAAAAGGTGTTGTTGTTGTTGTTGTTGTAAAATCCTCAGGAAAGGGGCGAAGATTCTGCCTGGACCTCAAAAGGCAGTCCCATGTCAATAAGAGTCTAAGATCCTGTAAAATGTAGATAAGAGCCTATTAGGCAAATCTGGCCTTCCTCTGTATTCCGATCCTTCATTCCAGCCAATTATCATCTGCTATACCTTCAATTCATAACCAAATTCAGATAAATGCATCTTCTCTCTCAGAGCTAACAAATAGTGTGAAATCTGCAAAAGGATCGCTCACTTAAGATACAGCGATTTAGACATTTTCTATCAAATGGTTATCTCTGCACCCATTATTATCCAAATATGAAAGGCCCAAAGGCTAAAAAGGCTCACCAGGCCCCACCAATAGACTACAATGTAGTATAATAATCATATATGAATCAACTTTATTGCGTATAGCCATAGGCCTTTGCAAATAATAATCATATAATTAATTACCTCAAACCTCATGTATGTCCAGGTCTAGCAAGAAGTTGTACCCAATATATGCCTGGGCCTAGCAAAATCATAAGCCTCACCAAAGGGCTCCGCCATCCCACAATGCAGCCACCCTGTAATAAATATCATAAAGTACCCCAAATCTAATATAAACCAGGATTAAAAACCAACCTGTGTCATTCATTCATGGGGGGGAGTGCTTAGAGGAAACTAAAAACTAGAAGGGGGGTGCCAGGTCCGCAGCCCAAGAGGCCTAATTGCCACCTCCATTAATCAACCACTTGCGGGGGGGATGAGAGTGCCATAAATCCGGATGGAGGGGCACCGGGCCCAAAGCCTGCAAGGCCCCAGCATCACCTCCCTTATATATCCCCCCTTCCAACAACCCTGCGTGCATATCCACACCTTTTTTTCTTTTTTCTTTTCTTTTCTCCTCCCCCCCAGGGGTGGCTGGGCTGCCCCAGCAAATCCCCCCAACTATGGAGGGAGGGGTAGCTGACAACACTATCAACTGGCCTGCCCCCCACCTAATGAGGGCTCACCATGGCTACCTTTCCAAATCGCCACCCACGCGGCTGCCCACGGTCACCCCTCCCAACAGCGGGGGGGTGTTGTATATGAAGGCCAGGCTGACTGGGCCTCCTCCATCACCCTCCCCAAACTGCTTGCAGGGGGGTTGGCACAAAAACTGGGCCTCCACTGTCACCTCCCCAACTGCGCATGGGGTGGGTGAGCACAAAACCAGGCCAACCAGGCTTCTGCTGATGCCCTCCCAACTGCCTGCAGGGGGGCGCAAAAAGAAGGCCAACTTGGCCCGCAAACACGGCCTTTGCGCCACCACCACACAGAGTGCCCAAATGGTGCCATCCACGTGGCAGCCAAAATTGGCTGCCACCTTTGTCCCGCGCTGCGTCTTCCCTCTACTCAACATTGCGAGCCAAAGAGGAGGAGAGAGGGGCGGCGCAGGTTTAAATAAGCCCCTGGAGCTCCGCCCCCTCACGCAACATGTCACGTGCACTCATTATGTGAGATGCACAATGCTGCCCTCCTCCAAAATGGTGGCTGCGGCTTCACCCTCTAGCTGCAATTGCGCTTTCCCCACCCAGACTTCGTGCGGGCGAGGGGAGCAGGATGTCTCAGCAGTCTCTTTTTTTCCCTCAGCTGTCAAATAGGATTCAGATTTCTTACTAATCCTTTTGTTATTGTTTTTAATATGGTGTATGCAAAGGCTGTATCTTACTCGCAAATGAAAAAAAATCATTCTGAAAAGATGAACTGTAACTCCTCTAAGAGATTCTTAGAACAAATTATTGATGCAGATAATACTATTTGAAATTTATGCCAAATTGCATTCCGCTTGAAACGTGCAATATTACTATATTATAGTGAAAATGAAAGAGCATAGAAAGGAAAGGCTTGCTGATGTGATTTTATTATTGTAATTCGTACATTTAAAATATAAGCAGCTGTTCTATATGTTTTGTTCTCAGTATTTGTGATCAGTGGTCTGAAGTGGTACTTTAGGCATGTCTGAGGGTTTGGTGAACTTCTGGCCTGAACAACAGGCCATCTTGATATGCCATAAAACACTTTTAAAAGTCTCTGTAATTTCAAAAGAGGTTTTGTCATGCTGCCTGTGGAAACCCTGTTTGAACAACACAGTACAAAGTTTGTCTGGCTGTTCAGAACTAGTCACTCATATGTGCAGGCCTATGTCCACAATGAAAATAAACCTGGACTGGAGTCAAGCTGGGTTTGCCCATAACTGTTACTTAAATGGATAGCCTACATTAAAACTTATAACCTTGACTGTATTGTTTCCTTCACTTTAAATTAAGCAAAATAGCAAATTTCTGCAATATAGTCAGTCACTGGGATATTTGTTTTTTGTTTTTTTAAGAAAAGAATGTAATTTTGCAATAATTATGGCCAAGTATATACAAACAAGCATTTTCTAAGAGTGACAACAGTTAACATGAAATCCCTACTCTTAATGGACTGTGAAGATATAAAGAGTTGTTAGAAGACTCCTATTCCTCTGACAGAGCTCCAGTGGCCAGAGTGGTTTAACAGTCAGCCCCTCTTCTGGAGATTGTAGCTCTGTGAGGGAAATAGGGTGTCTCCTAGCAACTCTCATCACCCTTCACAAACTACACTTCCCAGGATTCTTTGGAGGAAGCCATGACTGTTTACAGTGGAATAAATATCTAGTGTGGATGTGGCCAGGGACAGCTTTGGTTTAAATTTGGGTGGAAGACTACTTGTGTCTGCTGTATAATAAAAAGGTGGGGAAAACCCTGAAAAACAATGATACTGTTCACAATGGCTTCCTTTTGAAAAGAAAAGGGGCTTTTCCTCTGCCCAGTGCCCACCCACCCAATCTCCTCCCCTTCCTCTCTCTCCTCCCTCTATTCTCCACCTTCCTCCCTACCCCTCCCCTTCCCTGACCCTCCTCCAGGTCAGTTTCACCTATCATAAGCATGATTGTGCAGGACTAAGTCCCACTGAACTCAAAAAGCATGCAAATGATCAAACCTGCCCTCCCCTCTTCCTTCCTTCTATCCCCTCCCTCTTGTCCCTTCCCTCCCCCTTCCTTTGCCTCTCTTTCCCCCTCCCCTTCCAATCCCCACCACTCACCATATGCTCAGAGGCACATGTTATGAAATTCTTCCAAGCTACACAGGACATGGATTGGACTGTGAAAAACCAATGCAAATTGTGTTTGCATTTTTTACAAATTTGTAGGGCAGTACAATATTCCAGAGAGGAGGTCAGGTCACCTGCTCCCCTGGTGCATTCACTATATCTGCTCAATTTCCCTGCTTCTTAAAGTTTAATAGAAGTATCTGTTGGCTATAGGTGCATCCTTAAACCCCAAGGGTTTTTTTGCCTATTAGTGAATATTAACCTGGCCAATGTAAGTTACACCACTAACAGGAAAAAAACAAACATCCCCAGTAAACAGAAATTCACAGTAAGACAAATGTCTGTTTTTACCTAAGGATGAGAGATAACAGAGCAGAGTCTAAGACCTCAGTGGGCTTCCTCTGCCCCTCTCCTTAATGCCTTACGGCTTTTGTAAGGACCTTCCTACCAAAGGCTGCAGCTGATGATGAAAATGCACCTGTCCTGTAATGTCTCAAGAAAGTGTAAGGAGAATCCCAAGTTGTTGCTCTGTCAATTTCCAGATGTTTTCTATGCTGCTACAGCAACCCTTGGAAGCCAGAAATCATGGGGGCAATTTCATGGGTTCTTTCTCATGGCTGAGGTGTGAGGAGCAGATGGGAAGGATCTAGGGGAGGGGAGAAGGTACTCATCTTCTTATCACACAGCATAGCAGGGCTCTTTCTTTCCTCCCAGCTCCTAGAGTCAGTTTCTCTCTTCCCTCCCTTATTACAGGGTGTATTAAATTTGCCTCTGTATCTGTGTGAAGTGTGTCTCTGTAGTTATGTGAGTCTAAGCATGTCTGTGTGTGATAAACGTGTGTGATTTTGGCTCTGTGTATGTTTCTGCTCACTTTAGCTGCCTACCCTCTGCCCCACCACACCCAATGGACACCATCCAGCCCTCCTAACCCCCCCGATCATTCCCCATTCACACAACTGAAAGGTGGTAAAGAGAATGATTTCCCTGCATTCCCAGTTAATTTAACTGCGACAGATAAATTTAATAGATCTTCTGTTGAATTGTTCCCAAATGGCACTCAGGGACAGCAATTTTGAGAAAAGCATTTGGTGGTATTAAAGTGCCATATTTAGCATCTCTTCCTTTCTGTTCTTTTTTCTGTTAATACAGTACTTCCTTCGACATTTTACAATGAAAGCATCCCCTCTGGAATAGATTTTCCATCTTGAAAGCTATATGCAAAACACACAATGGTCACTAGCCAGCAAAATGGAGATAAAATAAATGTGTAGGTTTCCTACTATCAATTTTAATGGAAGACAGTAAGTCCTTCAAATAATTTATTGGACAAATGTATATTATGATTTTGCATAGAAATATATAAACAGGATTCAGTGGCAGGTAATTTATTGTTGTGTTCCCTCCAATCTCTGAGTGGTGAGAGACTTCCAGGGATTTCTGCACTTATGCACGTTTTGGTTTCCTTGGAATGAAAGTCAGCAGAGACTGTGGTGTCTTTAGGATATATGATTTATTTACACATACACAACCAGATTGTTAGATGGAGGGGTTCACAGCATTAACAGTCCAACAGATCTTGCTTCCCCATCAGGTTTTCAGGGAGGCACCCCTGAGCCATGGTTTGGGATTCAGCCTACACAGAGCAAGCCTCTCTGAGTGTCTTTCCAGCTTCCCAGCTTCACATAGAGTCACACTAACACAGAAACCACTTCCTGGCACTAGCTAGGTGAGGGGGAGGGATGCCCGCATTACTATAGCAACAGATCTTCTCTTAGTCACCTCCTTGCACATGTTAATAAGGCATTTGACAGACCCATTAGATCACAGACTAACTTGGTCAGTACTATTAGCTTAACTAAGGAAACTAGTCTGACCAACAGAGCAAGTTTCTTCCACTGCAAACCCCAACTCCCATATATAGGATTCCAAATCAGAGGCTTGAAAGGGTATTGCCATCCATACAAACCCCACAAGCCTATAACAATATTTTTAATATGTGAAAGATGCTGAGGATGCAGCAAATCTGAATATCATTGTGAGCCAAACTGCACACAACCCCAAGACTGCAATCCAAACCACCTTACACTGGGCTATGGGGCATTTGGATTGAGTGGAGGCATCCCTCGTCTCTCTGCCTGCTTCTGCTAGCTCAGCCAGACTCCCACTGTCACAGTCCCCCTTCTGGCCATCATACCTGTGGGCACGACTGACCTGGCCAGGGACCCACTCTCACAGTTGGCACTGGCTGCTGGCACAGGGCCTGATTTAGGTCCAACCACTGCAGCAGCCTGGAGCTGGCACAGGGATTGGGCCCAGTCTGCCTCCCCCCTACCTCCTGCTGCCATGAGTAGAAGGGCTGCAGCTGTGATGATATCTCTACCGCTCCACAGAGCCACCAGAACAGCAGCAAGTTTATATTGCTCTGCCCACATATACTATTGGCTGGCAAATGAGTATTTTGTTCTGTGGTGTTTTCATATATCTTTCAAGTCTGAGTATCTTCTATATGAGAAGGAATGCTTTATTGTAGAGTGGTGAAGGGTGAGAAAAAGAAAACAAAGAAAGATGTGAAACATGGGACTTTAATACTACCCAATGCTCCATTCCAATGGGAGCTTTTCTCCCAAGCCAAATAGCTGCTTATGGGGATGATTTTCATCAGGATTGTGGTATGAGGAGTTAAACCCCACCCACCATGGTCCCAATCCCCTCTCTCCATGCACTTGCTACTTCCAATTTTTTAAAAAATGCAACTTTAAGTGCAGTATGGCTTTATGTTTTTCTTCTTTGGAATAGTCAACACTTTCACACTAGCAAAGCGAGATATATTTTCAGGTGGAGGGAAGAGGTAGTTAAGAACTACAATCTCCCTCATCCCCAACTCTATTATCACTGCTGCTTTCATGGTCAAACCGGGAAGGGTAAAGCTGAAGAGGCAATGCAGGTCAGCGGAGAGTGAGATAGTCTAATAATAATAATAATAATAAAATTTTATTTATGAGTCGCCTATCTGGCCGAATTAACGGCCACTCTAGGCGACGTACATTAATACAATAAAATACAATATACAATCAATAAAACCATCAATCGTCTAAGCACCACTCTACCAATTAATAACAACATTAATAACTAACCCGCCCCAGAGATCCCATAGGCCTGCCTGAATAGCCAGGTTTTCAAGGCCCGGCGGAAACCTATTAGGGAGGGGGCATGGCAAAGATAGAAAGCTTTTTGGGATCCAGGAATGACAGCATCCATTCTGGGAAATGCCTGGCACCACCTTCCAGGTCCACAGTGATCAAGCCCCAATGTGGGTGAACGGTTGTTGCTGGTAGGGGAAAATCCCTTTGGAAAGCTATGAGAGTGGTGGCTGGACAGATTCAGACATTCTTGGAGGAAATATATTATCTAGATCCACTGAAGTCCAGTTTCAGACTGGGATTTGGGACAGAAAGAGCCTTGATTGCTCTGATAGATGACCTGCCCTGGTAGAGAGACAAGGCAAGTATAACCCTGTTAGTCCCCTTGGATTTCTCAGTGGTTTTTGATACCATTGACATGTATTTTACAGGAATTGCACTGTGGGATGGGAATTGGAGGAGTTTTGATGTTTTGATGTGTTACAGTGGTTCTGCTCCTACCCAAAAATCAATTAAAGAAGTTACAGAAGTTACAGCTCTTATTTCTCATCATCATCCTGAGTCACATGAGCCTGTATGAGCACACAGGCTCACCTCTATCTGGAGATGGATGAAGGCCAATAAGCTGAAGTTGAATCCTGACGAGATGGAAGCACTGTTGGTTAGTGATAAGGGCAAGCAAATATTTGTATTTCCACTTCTTTTTGTTTCTCCTTTTTCTATTCCACTTCTCCACATTAGTTTGCAATTTAGTTATTTATTTGAAAAGTCCTCATGAAAATTCATCAGCATGTTAGTATGAATTTCTCCTCATATACACATTTTGCATGCACATTTGCCACACACACACACACACATATATATATATATATATATATATATATGCAAAGCAGTTTTCCCTAATATAATATTTTTGTATGCTATTTTCACTAATATATGTAATTTTATGGAAACTTTCTACACATTCATTGCCTGGAGAACTGCACTGCAGAATTCAGAGAAGTGTGAATTTCAAAGGATGGCTGTGATTCAGTTTACATATTGTTTTAGAAAGGGCAAATAAGATAAATTCACCTTTAAGTGTGAACTGAATCAAATTTGTTCTCCATCCCTAGTTGGTGGTTCCCAGATACACATCTCGATAGGGTTGCCTTCCCACTGAAGTAGCAGATACATAAACTGGGAGTACTCAACCTTCCAATTAAATTATTGCAATGCACTCTCCATGGGGCTACCATTGAAGATTTCATGGAAGCTGCAGCCAATGTAGAATGTAATGGGAGGTGAAATTACTATTGATAACAGCATATAAGAGCCTGTTGTTAAAGTTACTAGTCTCCAGTGCAGTCTTCCCCAATCTGGTTTCCTCCATGTTTTGGACTAGAATTCCCACGAACCTCAGCCAGGATGGCAAGGATCAGGGATGGTGGAAGCTGAAGTCAAAGCATCTAGAGGGCACCAGATTAGGGACAACTGCTGTAGTGTGTTGCCTGTAGAACTGAACAAAGGAGTGGACTGCAAACCTAGCAGGTAAGCTCACACACCACCCCCATACCAACCACACCCAAGGATCATTACAACATGTGGATGTTGAATTACAACTACAAAGGAAGTGGATTGGCCAGCAACACTAACAGAAAACATTTGCTAAGGAAATTTATCTGAGTTTGCAAAGCTGGTTCAGTGCACACTTTTTGGTTCTGATAACACGCTTTGTCAGCAAACATTGTAATTTCCTAAACATTAAGTGGAAATAAAAATCTTCCTTAACGCTGATCTCCAGAACTTCCTCAAAACTACTGCTTCTAATCTTTCCTCAGAAACAGCATCAGAGAAGGGACTGCCCACCAAATTCAAACCTGTCCCCAAATTCATGCAAATTAGGCCATTTATATGTAAATAATATATGTAAACTAACTGAGTCCATCCAGTTCATATATTTCTTTATGCAGAGCAAATCACCGACTTTTATGTATGAATGATACTTGATCTAAAATAAGTATGGATTCCCTTCTATGTGAATTTTTAAAATCCCATTACTAGTAGCTGAAGGATGTCATCCATCACCCTCATGATGATAAATATATAAACATACTTTTACTCCTCTCTTAACTTTTGGATCATCAGTAAATTCCCTAGCCAACTCACAGTCAAATAGAAGGATTTCATTAGCCTTTTTCACATCAACTAACTCCCAGATTTGTCAACTAGGATTGGACAAAGATGACTTTGATTTTTTTTAACAGAATATTGGTTTTAAAGACAAAAAACACAACCATTAACTACCGTTTGTGACTTTCATTTATGATATCTTTAATTATAATAATTATTGTTTCGTTAATAATAATCATTATTTCGTGATCTACAGTAGTTGAGTATCTGATCAGTATTTTCTAGTTTTGGTATTAACTTTTATAGCTTTGTCTGTTGACTCCCATTTTGGTCAAGCTAACCTTTTCTGTTTTGCCCAATAAAGAGCTAATCCTAAACTAAGGATTTATAGCCACAGTATAATAATCATACATCTTTCAGGAATGCCAGTCTCCAATAAGAGATAAAATGAATAATATAATTAATTCTTCCTGGCACCATGTTTTGCTTGTGTAAGCTGTAGTTAATTAGAGCCTTCCTTAGTTTCTGCTTTGGTTGGTTGGTTCAGTTTTTATTTTTTAGGAAATCGGTGGAAACATGCTGTCAACTGCCTCTTGTGAATTTATTCCTGGGAGGTAATTTATATAAAAACATCTTTCTGTGTAAAAAGTGTAAACAAGACCTTGTCAGAATATTTTTTTCAATATGATTAAAGGCATTCATTTGATTTACCAAAAGATAATTGACTCATTAACTGCAGATTAAAATGTAGTTTTGAAAAAAAATCAGCTTTTAATTGGAGCTGTCTATATTAGATGGATGTCTATTACATATGTCAAACTATAGGTTGATCCATTGAACTGCTCCATTGAGCTGCTCTGCTTAAGGCAGCCACCAGTCCCCTTCTTGTGTTGGTTGCCTATCAATGGTGAAGTTCAAACTGTTAGAACAGGGAAAGGGAAAGCCTAGGTGCAAAGAGTGCAATTAAAACACTGACCCCAGCCCTCAAATGTCAACACTTTTTAAATTAGAGATGCTCAAGGATTCAATCTTCACAAAATACAGTACAAATTAACCTGATCTGCATCTCTTGATGTACTGTGCATACTGGAACTTGGTTATCGAACAGCGTTTACATTTTCCAACTGTTCCAACACAGTTCTTGACTCAAAGGCATATCAAAACACATTTTAAAATGCCTATTTTGAGAGAAAGTATGTTAAGAAATTGTATTTTGAAAATATACATCTAGCAACTGAATTTAGAAATACCTGTTTAAAATGTTTGCAATATATATGGAACTTTTCATGCAAATTTAAAAAATGCAAATCAATGCAAAAATGGGGCAGCACAGTCTTGTGGGCAAACACATACCAAAGTGACATGTGCTGGAAATAAATTGATTACCTGTCACTATTTGCAATACCTTATGGCAAACTTGTAATCTAAAAATGCTGTATTAGTGTTGTGTCACTTTCTCTCTGTCTGATTTGTGTTTTATGTTCCATTATCATGATCCCAAGGGGCTCTTTTGTGAAAAGTGATGCACTGTGTGTGCATTGCACCCTTGCACATTTGGTTTGAGATGTAATTTAATGGTACATTCTGATTTTTCTCAGTAGCAAAATAAATTATAGAAATGGTTTTGATGATATGTAAGAGGTACAGATTTGAGTGAATCCTCAAGGTAATAAATACTATACATCAGTTTTTCTAATGGCAAAAGTAAGATTTAAGTGATATGTCACTGTCAAGTACCATCTGTTTGCTTTTAATTTTTGTGGTTATAAAATATCTTACATAATTTGTAAGGTATATATGGAATTTGTGTGTGTGTGTGTGCATTTTAAAAAGATTATACACCCCCAACATGTCTAGTGATCTTTTGCAAATCAACATTTTTTAGTCACTGGAGATTTTATAGTTTTTGCTATCAAAAAGGATAGTCTCCATAAATACAACAAGCATGATCCAGTCCACAGCATCTGCATCAGGCAGCATCTGCATGCAGAGAATTCCCATAGGCTCAATGGGAGCTTTTCAGTTGAATAGGAACCTGTGTATATCTCTCATTTCCCCAACCAGACCTTCCCTCTTACTTTGCTATGAGTAACTTGCACTGAGCAGTTACATGATATATTTATCTTGTATTGTATTCTTATTTTTAGGAGGAAGTAATAATAGTAATAATAACAACTGAGGACACAAGAACACAAGGTTTTACACAGTGGTGTCACTAGGATTGGTGTCACCCGGTGCAGTAACTCATGGTGTCACCTCCATGGACCTCCTCCCGTATCAGACCATACAGAATCCTTAGTAATGTTTTTTGTACTAATGTTACTCGTAAATCGTAATTCCCGTATATCACTGAATGTAATGGCAATAGTAGTGTCATAAACAACTAGCAAAATTAAAATTACACCTTTAAATTACAATATCATATGCACAGCCCAAATTCTTACTCTTATCACTAATGGGAGTTAATTATCTTGCATATGCCCATAGTAAATTTCCAGATACTTTCAGACCCTCAGCAATTTTCAAGTGGTCTATGTAGAAGAAAGGTTTGGGGACCCCTGGAATAAGACATCTGCTTATGTCCCTATGCTGCTCTCACCCCTCATTTAGGTGCCTGGGTTGCATGCATGTGGACACACCTCCTTACAATTATGGAAAGTGATTCTTAATAATACGTCTCCAGACACAAAGTTACATAGGTATTTATCAGTTGTTTAGTAGAAAATTCAAAGCTGCAGGGTCCCTTCATGATAGTTACAGCCATGTATACTCTTTTTTGCTCCTGGATTAAGAATGAGATCTTTGTTAATGCATTCTCTCACAACAACAAACATTTCTAGGAGCCAATCAGCATGAAAGTGGAGAGTGTTAGCAACTGAGAAGAGTATTCTCAGTGGCTGACTCACCTCCTTTCACTCCGATTGGCTCCAATCTGCAGAAAAGGCAAGGAAGCCTATTAGAAGACTCTTCTCAGTGACTAACACACTCCCTTTTCATGCTGACTGTAGGATGCTTGGAGACATAGGGACCCTGCTCCCAAAAAAGCAGAGGGACTAAGACCCCCTGGGCGACTACCCTCCTGGTGCTTATGGACATGACCGTAATATATTTTGTGACATGCAAGTTCGATATTATTTATTAAGTGTGTTTAGGATTACACTGATGGCATTCCCAAATATGTACTTTCACACAGACTTTGGTTTTCCATAACACGTTTGTCCAAGCCTCCACACTTGGGGGGGCACTACTTGCACATCCCTTCCATAAGCACATCAAAGTTGGATACACACCTGAACCAAGACCCAGACAAAAGGGCACTCAAAACAAAAAGGTAATTACAGTGGCTGAGTAGATCTTGTACAGTGGTTATACTGACTGGGCAGCCACTGTCCTTCACATTTTACAAAATACTTTTCCTATACAAAGATTAAATTTCTGTGTATGAAAAAGTAATGTATGAAGTGGTCTCAATAGTGAGAAAAGTAAACAAGTGAATGGTGATCCAAATGTTTTTCATTCTCACATTATGAAGCTAGCTGCCAGATGATGTATCACCTTCCCTAGGCATGCAGTGTAGACTGAAAAAACAGCACCCAAGCCACCATTCAATACGTGCACGTGTTCTTTCCAACATGAATCTACAGGTCTCAAAAAGTAATGTGTGACAAAGTCCTCAAACACCTTATAACTTGCCTCAAACATGGTCTCTTGTTCTACCAGCATGCCTTCACATCATCACTTTGCCAAAACATAAGGATAGGTAAATTGCTTTTAGGGAGGTTCACAATTATGATTTCCTATTTATTTAATCTAAAAATATTTAAAATACATAAAAACAGCCAGGGGAAGATATTGGAGAAATATACAATAAATACAAATTAAAAAGGGGGGGAGGTGAAGAGACCTTAAATGTGCTATTCACCATCTCTCAGCCTATCCTCCCCTCAGGATGAAAACAACGGAGAACCATGACCACCCCCAGGAAGAAGGGCACACTTAAAATGTAGAGGAAAAAATCATCTACAACCATAGTGTGAAATCAAATACTTATTGGGACACAGTATGAAGAAATATTTAAATAAACATGACTCTCAAATATGTTTATGAATTACACAATCTGTAAATATATTTATAGTGCAATCCGAAGTTTGTTTACTCAGAAGCAAGTCTCAATGTATTCAATGGGGCTTACTCAAACTGGGAAGTGTGCAGAGAACTACAGCCTCAAGTGATAAGGAACTTGTTCTTTCAACTTGTTCTTTTAAGTTGAGACCTTACCCCAGTCTGAGTCTGTGTTGGAATTGCTTTTTAATATGTTTTTAAGCCTTTTCTTTTTTAAAAAGCTTTTAAAAATATTTTCAAAGATGTTTTAATACATTTTAAAGTCTGTTTTTATGATGTTTTAAAGTGCTTTTAGTGCTTTTGTTTGCCGCCCTGGGCTCCTACTGGGAGGAAGGGTGGGATATAAATCAAATAATAAATAAATAAACTTCATTCACCCAACCCAAAATTCAGAATCATGCCTCTTTAGGCTGTTTTCCAACTGTTTATTCTTGCTTTATGGTTATTGGATTTTAAATGGCTTTATTTCTTGTTGTGAGCTGCCTTGGTTTCCAACCCTACCTCACAGGGTTGTTGGAAAGACTACACACACACACTGCAGATGTATAAATACATACAGCCCATATAACAGTTTATTGTCAAACCAGTTGGTCATTGCAGAAAAATCAGTATTAGTTTTTAAAAAATCAGTATTCGTTTCCTACAGAATAAAAACTGAAATACCTAAGTAAGCCCTGCCTACTTGCTTTAGGACTGGGGGGGGGGGACAGAAAGAGAACACAAACACAATTCTTTTTTACATTCACTCCAAAGTCCCATTGATTTTCAGCACATTCATAACCATGTCTACTCAAAAGTAAATCCTATTGAATTCAATGGGATTTACTCTGGACATATGGGATTAGCAATGCTTTTACCCCCACAAAAGCAGGTATTGGGAAGGTTTTGAAAACACTGCCCAGGATCTGACTCCTACACACAAGAGGAGGAAAAACTGAAATGTATATACTTACCCAATTTATGAGATTTTCAGATAAACGGGGGGAGGGAACCACCATTTTCTGGCCTTGCAATGAGGTTTACTAGACACTGCCACAGGTCAAACAAACATTTCACTGATTGGCTGCAATCCTGAATGGGCGGGGTTAAAGCTACGAAGTGCTATACAGTAGTTTAAAAAAGATTTAATGGGGGCAGCTGATGTTTTTATGTATATCTCGAGAACCGGACCACCTAGAAACTTAATTTTTTAAAAAAATTAAAGGTGAGAATCACCCCCCTCTGATGGTGTCACCTGGTGTGGTCTGCACCCCCCGCACCCCCCTAGTGACGGCACCGGGTGGTGGCTGATGTTTTTATGTATATCTCGAGAACCGGACCACCTAGAAACTTAATTTTTTTTAATTAAAGCTGAGAATCATCCCCCTCTGATGGTGTCACCTGGTGCAGTCTGCACCCCCCGCACCCCCTAGTGATTTCACTGGTTTTACACCTCAGCAGATCAAGCCCAGTAGCTTATGAGAAGTATATTTTGCAGCACTGCCAAAAACAAACAAACAAACAAACAGCATGTCCACCCTCACCTATGATGTGCTTTAATAAGTAAGAGAAGCTTCCTCGCCATGTCACACTCAGCTCCTGTTAAACTGTGGCCAGAGCTGGGTGAAATGAAGGCAGAGGAGAACCAGGAAGCAAGGTTAATGCAGTCCATAGCCAGCAAGAAACAACAGAAGCAAAGTCTCCTCGTTGCCCAGATCAATAAATCAGCTTGGCTGTATAGAGATGAGTTGTAGTGTACTAGTGGACCTTTTCCAGTCTATTGGTGCAAATAGGTTTCCTGGCTATTGTTGCTGGTCTTCCGACTGTTCTCTCCTTTGGCCAAAGAGATGGATGATGGTGCACAGACTGACATTGCCACTGAAACCTCAAGTCCTGACAGAAATCTAGTCCCTCCCCTAGTAATAGCAGACTCAAGAACTGGACAGAGGTCTTAACTCCCTTTGCAACTGCTAGCACCTTCCTTAGGGATTGTAACCACATCCTTTATAAAACTTCTAGTATGTATATATCACTTGAGTAGGTACGTTGGTTAATATTATTCCCATCCCCCAAATAAATCCTGTATGTGTAAGTCAATTTATTAATACAATATTTTCAAATCTCGCCAACAGTGGCATTCTATATGTATCTTTGTTTCCAAAGACAGCTTTGTTTCCAGACAGTTCAATCAAAAGATGTTGACACCCTTATTTTCTAAGTCATTTCATATCAGCTCAAGAAGTATTTCAATGCTAACAACCTTCTAAGGTAAATTAATATTGAACAAAACTAATAATTAGGTTCTTATTCAACACATGAAATGCTGGGTTGTTTTTGTTTTTAAAGCTAGTCTATAGAAAGAATGGTCAAGCCCTTTAAACAAAAGGCAAAGAGAGCAACTGACTATGATAAATATGGTCTAACCTATCAAGAGAGAGACTGCTATATAGCCTGCCTCCTAACAAAAGAGTGTAAATCAGTGAGGCTGAGCGTAAAAATGATCTGCTGATCAGAAAAATAAAACACTGCAGTAGAAAGATGTGCTCTCTGGTTGACTACAGTAGATAGATGGGGGAGAACATGAAGAAAAACCATTATAGTGGAAGGATAAATCAGTAGGGAAAAGATCACCAGGAAAAAAGAGCTACAGTAGAAATGACATGAAAATCAAAGGACAGAGCAGTAAACTAAAACACATCCAGGAAGGGCAAAAATGAACAAAATACAATCCTAGCAAAATCCTGTCATAGGGCAAAATATAGTACAAGCATAAGTTGAGGGGTGGGGAAGTATTCATGTGAGAAAAAATAATTAGAAAAGACAAGGAAAGCATACAGAAACTGGTTGCCATTAAATAAAAGAAAAAATAACAGATTTGTAGGAAAGTATTTCACAGTACAAAACAGTATATTCCTTGCTGCTATTAAAACAAATTTTATAGTCCCATTTGTAAAAAAAGTAACAACCAATGGCATCAAAAGACTGGATCATACACAATAGCAATTTCCTGTCACTGCAGAGCCACTGTGATGTATATTAGGGGTGGAGAACCTTTGGCCCTCCAGATGTTGCCAGACTCCAACTCCCATCATCCCTGACCATTGGCCATGCTGATTGGGGCTGATCGGAGTGAAAGTACAACTTCTGGAAGGCCACAGGTTCCCTACCCCCAATGTAGACACACGCTTCAACCCAAAGAAAATCAGTCATGCTTAAATCCATTTAAATTTAATACAGGAAGTTGCTTATGACAGATATAAGCCCCACTCAGTAAAGGCCATTAGCCAGAGTGTGGAGACTGTCTCAGGCAGCAGATACTGGGGAGTAGCAGCAGCAGACTGCCAGGGGTTCTTCCCAAGCCCATCAGCTATTCCTCTCTGTTGGAGGACAGACCTACGCATGCCACACAGCCTGTCTTCTACCCCTTATATTATCCTACTTCATTCAGGAGTGGCAGAGGACACTGTTCCCCTGCCAGTCAGATCCTCCTAATTTTACAGTATAGTTTAGCCAAGTGTTGTATTGTAGACAATTTAAGAGAGACGCCAGAGATCAGTACTTAATCCTCTTTATTCCAGCCACATTCTCCTCCACCTGTCCAAACTCCTCCCCTTCCTGTTCTATATCTCCCAGCCTTATTTTACTACCAATCCCAATATCCAATTCCCTTAGCAAGATATCACATATCCCCTTTATCTAAGAAAACTTCTTCCTGCCACCCTACCAAACATATATCTAACACAGCAAACAAAAACCGACCTAGTAACCCTGGTGTCCCAGGTTGTAGTCCAACACTCTAACCACTACGCCACACTGGCTCAAAGATCAAAAACAGCACCTTAAATTGAACAGTGGAGAAAAGTGGTCTATAATTGTTGGAAATAAATTATATTAAAATATATACATAGGCCATATTCCAAAAGCACAGTGCAGTCTAACTAAAGTTAAGTATTTCTCGGTCTCATTGGTTTTAAAGGGAGAAAGTTGTTAACTCTCATACTGAAATCAGTGGGGCTTAACAGTGCTTAATTTTGACTGGCTTAAGCCCATAGTTAATGAGTCGACTGTTAAGCTGACAATGAAGCTGTTCTGTGTCTGATGCCAATCCACATTTCTATGACTTCCTAAAACGAAGATTTTGCTAATAATGCAAAGCAGGAAAGGAAGACAGGAACTATAAAAACCAAGAATTTCATTCAAAGTGACCTTGATAAGTCAGAGTAATCAGCTGAGAACTATAAAATGGACAAGTGCAAGAGATCACATACAGCAAATGCATACAATAAAATGGGGAATTAGGCCTGTCAAAGAGTTAGAAGCTGTAATGAATCACAAGCTGAACTTGAGAAAGGAATATGGTGCTGCAGAAAGAAAGGCCAATGCCATCTCAGAATGAAATTAAAAACTCAGCACCAGACTGGCCTCAATTCTGATCACCTTTTAGGATGATGGAGCATTGAGATGGCAACAAAGAAGGGATCACAATCCAGCCAAGTTAAGCAATTTGTACCCTACTGAACAGAGAGTTAGACTGCAATCCTATGCACACCTACCTACAAGTAAGCTCCATTGAACACTGTGGGAGCAAACGTGGATAGGATTGCACTATATAACACATACTTAAAGCATGTCCGTGCCCAATATCCTTGGTATTAATTTTGGGTAGATAATACCAAACATATACAAAACTTTCAAAGCTGATAGGAAATTACGAGTCAGTGTCACATTTGATGTAGCATAACCTTGATCTGAAACTATACCTGATACCAATAAAGATATACCAGTAAACAATGCCATTATAATGACTTTGAAATTACTACAGCTCGGAGGTTTACTATTTTACTTATCTGAGCTGTCAGTGGGGTACAGGTATCCAAGGAATCAACATTCAGAAAAAGCACGTATACACAGGATTATACTACTTTAGAATGCAGGTAGGGCTATCATGTTTGAATGTTTCCCCACTGGCTGCTTGTAAGTCTAAAAACAACAAAGAGAAAAACAATCTGATCATGGATCTGTCACATGATCATAACCGCCCTTAGTTTGGTCCTTAGTTATGTAAACAAAAAAGTGTAATTTCTCATGGCAAGAATAAATCATTTTATTTCAATATGCTATGGCATATTGTTAATAGAATGAAAAAAAAGTATCGAATTGCTTGTCAGTAATCCTACTAGCAGACACCCATGTTGCCTTGATGTGGGTGATCTATAATCCCTACTTTTGTTTTTTTAGACTTAAAAGCAGCCGCATATCATCCAACTGCCATCACTGAGCAGCTCACCTCAGCCACAGCTTCTATTTATGGGTTTAAATTAGGCTGAGCCTGCGTGATAGAGCTGGCATTGCTCTGCTCCAGCACATCTAAGCAGGCTAATACTGCAGGTCACAGAGGCTCTTCATCATCATCCGATGATACAGCCACTAGGTTAGGATGCTTGGGGGCCTTACCCTAACCCCACCTTCATAGGTGGCATGTCCCCTAAATGGTAAAGTCAGGTGAAGGGAGGGAAGGGGTGCCTGCGAAGCTCCCTCTGCCGCTTGGGCCTATCCAAATTGTTGATACAGGCAAGGAGGTCTGGGCTCAAGAGCCTGCAGGAAAGGCCTAAGAACAGGCTTAACAGGCGGCTTAAGGTGGCTTAAGGCCTACCTAGACTTATAGCAAGGCCCTAAAAGGGGGCCATATAAGGCCTGCCCAGGCCTAAACAAAAGACCGAATGGTCTATCTGGACTTGTAGCACTGCCATTAGCCAACATGGCAGCTGGGGCTTCAACACCAGGCCGCAAATATGCCCCGCCCATCCAGGCTGCACTCGGGCGAGCAGAGCAGGAAATATTTTAAATAAATAATAATTAATAAAATGAAATATAAGTTTTCTAGCATAGCCTAGCATATTAGATTTCTGGGTGCAGTGATTTATTTATTTCTTTTAATGGAAGAGTGTTTAATTACATGAGCCCTCTACTCCACCCTTATTATCACTATTATCATTTTCATCTGAATTTGTACAGCCATCCATTAACATACGTTATAGTCTATGTCCTGTAAAATGTTAAGCATATTTTTTGGAACTTGAACGCTCTAAAAATAAAATGACATAGGGCTCATCCAGATGACTGCAAAGTGTGTGACACGCCCGCTATGTGTGTTCATTATTTTTCGGTCGACAAATGACATCTTGCGCTGTTACGTATTTTTGCGGGTTAAATCCGCTCCTTGCAATACCGTCAAAAATGCGATTTGCTGTTTAAAATCGGGAATTATCCTCTGTGCCTTCAGGAGTTAGGATGCAATACCGTGGACTTTACAGCTGATGGGCGGTTCTTGGGCATTTCCCCTTGCCCCTTCTCATTCCAGCCAATCACATATCTGCATTTTTGCGCATGTGCGAGAATAAGCCTGGGAGCATTGAACCAATCATCGCAATGGTGGGGTGTTGGGGGAGGTCTGCAACTACTGCGCAGATGCATTTTATTTTTTGTCAGCTGCAAACTGGGCGGCCGCTCTGGGTGAGATCTGCAATGCACAGCAAGCAAGAAAGGGGTGGTGGTTGGTTTCAGCCTGCCTCCAGAAAGCTTTGTCAATTTCATTGTACTTACTGGGGTTTTTGCTTCAAATCAGAAAAGCATACATTTGTTTAAGTGTAATATCGCAAATACAAACAAGAAAAGGGCTTCTGGTCGGTTTTAAGCCTGCTCCAGAAACCTTTGTCAATTTCATTCTCTGTGGGAAGGAAAGGGAGAAGAAGGGGGGAGTGGCACGTTTCTTGCTTTTTTGGAGAAATAAGTGCAATTGCCAGCGTGTGTATCTCCTTAAATATCAATAAAGGCAGAAAAGCATACATTCGTTTAAGTGTAATATCGCAAATACAAACAAGAAAAGGGCTTCTTGTCGGTTTCAAGCCTGCTCTGGAAAGCTTTGTCAATTTCATTCTCCGTGGGAAGAAAAGGGAGAAGGAGGGGGGGGTGACACATTTCTTGCTTTTTTGGAGAAATAAGTGCAATTGCCAGTGTGTGTATCTCCTTAAATATCAATAAAGGCAGAAAAGCATACATTCATTTAAGCATAATATCGCAAATACAAACAAGGCAGGCGTGAAACCAAACAGCAGCCTTTCCTTCTGAGGTGAGAACTCCTTTACAGCCATATTGTGCTTTGTTGCAAAGGGGGAGAGGAGCATACATCATTTTTTTGCTGACCAATTGGTTGATAGGGGGAGGTTTTAGAGTCAGAGCTTGGAAAAACAAAAAGAATGTAGGGGTCTTATTGCTGCGTGTGCGGGTGCAAGAAATCATTTTTTTTTAATTGGGAAAGAGCGAACTAAAAGGCAAAGTGAGGACTATCGGATGACAAACCGAATACGGAAACCGTGGATTATCCCACTCCGTTTGGATAAGCCCATAGACTAGCTACATATGTGTTTCAGTCACAACTTAGAAACAAAATTTCTTAATACCCTAAATGATACCCTTTCTCCTAGCCCTAGTAATTTCAAAGACATTATGCTTTCACACAGCTTCACATAACTGTTCTGAAGAGGTGTGTGACTTGTCTGAGGCAGCTGAAAAAGGTGTGAACGCTTGGCATCACAATGTTCAGGTTCAGGACTTTTTTCTTTTGTTTGGAAGATACCTTAATCAAGGAATTTAATGTAATCACCTCGAGTCTGAACTGATACAATCCAGAAACAAATATACTACATCATCTGTTGTATGTGATAACTGTTGTGGGTGGCGATCGTTGTGGGTGGTGATACTGTGCCCTAAGAGTAATACTACTGGGGATGTTCTACAGTCTCCCCCCCAAAAAAAATGCTCAGGGACACCTTGAGATGAGAAATGAAACTGAGGAAGCATCCAAACTAGAAAATGTTTTAGTAATGGGTGACTTCAACTACCCTGACATAAAAATCCCACCAGAAATATATTGACGTATTTATTGTAAAAGGCCTTGATCTCTCATTCCAATATTACAGTACTGATTCTAAACACTGCACATTCATTTCAACAGGACAATCTTCACACAAACCCCAAGGAGACAAATCTTAAGTTCAAGTAACCTTTTTACATTTGTTGTCATTGCATGGTACATTTGACATAGCCAGCTTTCTGGGAGTTTTTTACTTTCTATTTTAAATATTATATAATGTCTGGTAGGTAATATTTAAATACTTTAAATATTTTGTGATGATCTCCATAACACTCTACCAAAATTTCAACTGGGCCCCCTGGTTCTAAAAAGATTTTGGATCCATGAACTAGACTGTCATATTGACATTGCAAAACAAAGCTATTTAGAGGATCTAGAATCCAGATATCTCCATTTGATTATTAATACATTGGAAAAGATTCCCTGTGGAATTCAAACTGACACTGAAGGGAGATAACAGAAAGGTTACAGGAAATTCCGTTTAAAAAAATCAACAACAGCAATATGAAAAAGACAAACCTCCAATTGAAATAATGAGATAAAATAAAATGGCAGCACATCTATACTGCATTGTGCATTTATCACTGAAGCCTTTGAAAGTAAACTGCTAACCTGATGGGATGGAATGAAGCCTTCAGAAAAACATCTAACTGTTCAGGGAGCAAAACTGTTAGAATGTTTTCATGAAGGCTAAACTCTAATCCTAGATCTATTTATTTATTTAGGTGAATAAAGGCCAACCTTTAAA
The DNA here is from genome assembly GCF_030035675.1 of Rhineura floridana. NCBI lineage: Eukaryota > Metazoa > Chordata > Lepidosauria > Squamata > Rhineuridae > Rhineura > Rhineura floridana. The sequence continues at coordinate 31,598,383 of NC_084486.1, read as the reverse complement.
AGCCCGGGCTGTCTGAAAGAGGCAGTGGTGAGACCACTCCTGAAAAAGCCTTCCTTGGACCCAGACAATTTTAACAGCTACAGGCCAGTGGCGAATGTTCCATTCCTGGGCAAGGTCTTGGAACGGGTGGTTGCTGGCCAGCTCCAGGCGCTATTGGATGAAACTGATTATCTAGATCCATTTCAATCGGGTTTTAGGCCCGGTTTTGGCACTGAGACAGCCTTGGTCGCCCTGTACGATGACCTATGTCGGGAAAGAGACAGAGGGAGTGTAACTCTGTTGATTCTCCTTGATCTCTCAGCGGCTTTTGATACCATCGACCATGGTATCCTTCTGGAGAGGCTCGCGGAGTTGGGAGTTGGAGGTACTGCTTGGCAGTGGTTCCGCTCCTACTTGGCGGGTCGTCTCCAGAAGGTAGTGCTTGGGGAACATTGCTCGACACCGCGGGCTCTCCAATATGGGGTCCCGCAGGGGTCAGTTTTGTCCCCCCTGCTTTTTAATATCTACATGAAGCCGTTGGGAGAGGTCATCAGGAGTTTTGGAGTGCGTTGTCATCAGTATGCTGATGACACGCAGCTCTACTTCTCCTTTTCATCTTCTTCAGGTGAGGCTGTCGATTTGCTGAACCGTTGCCTGGCCTCGACAATGGACTGGATGAGAGTTAACAAACTGAAGCTCAATCCAGACAAGACTGAGATGCTGTTGGTGGACGGGTTCTCTGATCGGATGGTGGATATATACCCTGTCCTGGACGGGGTTACACTCCCCCTAAAGGACCGGGTTCGTAGTCTGGGAGTCTTTTTAGACTCTTCCCTCTCACTTGAGGCTCAAGTAGCCTCGGTGGTTAGGAATGCGTTTTACCAACTTCGGTTGGTAGCCCAGCTACGTCCCTATTTGAGTAAAGAGGACCTTACATCAGTGGTACATGCTCTGGTAACCTCACGTTTGGATTACTGTAATGCGCTTTACGTAGGGCTACCTTTGAAGACAGTTCGGAAGCTACAACTAGTGCAAAATGCGGCGGCCAGATTGCTGACAAGGACCAAGCGGTCCGAGCATATAACACCTGTTCTGGCCAGCTTGCACTGGTTGCCAATATGTTTCCGGGCTAGATTCAAAGTGTTGGTATTAACCTATAAAGCCTTATACGGTGCGGGACCACGATACCTTGCGGAACGCCTCTTCCGATATGAACCGGCCCGTGCACTACGTTCTGCTACGAAGGCTCTCCTCTGGGTTCCAACTCACAGGGAGGCCCGGAGGGTGATGACAAGATCTAGGGCCTTCTCAGTGGTGGCCCCCGAACTATGGAACAGTCTCCCTGAGGAAGTACGCCTGGCGCCGACTCTGCCCTCCTTCCGGCGCCAGGTCAAAACCTTCCTATTCTCTGAAGCATTTTAAGTTACACTGATTTAATTTTAAAAATGTTTATTGTGTTGGATTGTTGCTTGTATTTTAGTATTGTTTTGTTATTTATTGTATTTTTATGCTGTTTTATGTTCACCGCCCAGAGAGCTATTGCTAGTCGGGCGGTATATAAATTTAATAAATAAATAAATAATAAATAAACCAGAACAGCTGGAGCTTTTAACCCTCATTTTGAATGAATGAGAAGAGTACTGGAAAGACGTCCCTAGAAGTGACAGTTGTCACATGCTTATCCATGGCATTCAAGTTTTATTGTGAATAGCCGGGGGGGGGGCTGATTCCAGTTACGATCACGAAAAGACAAAGCCTTCTTTCCATGTTCCAATCTGGCTTCCCCCAACATAGCAGCTGTTTAATTAATAAATAAATAAAATGTTGCACACAAGGAAGACTCATACAATAAAAGTCATGTCTAGTTTGACCCTAAGGAGCAGGCAGTCCAGAGGAAAGATTGATTATTGCTTAATTAGTTTTGACTATTCCCTTTTACTTTATCATTTCTGAACAGAAGACTACTACCTGCATTAATAAGATGAAGAAGATGACTCTGATACCAACCAATGTTGGTACTTAGGTCCCAAATGTCTGAAAGACTGTTACCTTCCCTACAGACCCTCTTGGGTGCTGAGATCAGGAGAGGGGGTGATTTTGGAAATTCCACCACCCTCGGAAGTTCGGGGGGGTGGCCTGGGAGAGAGCGTTCTTTGTGGCAGGCCCTAAGCTGTGGAACTCCCTCCCCACCAAGATGTGTCTGGAAACTTCATTATACAACTTTTGGCGAATGCTGAAGACACACCTCTTTACCCTGGCCTTCAATACCTGAGATGTTTATTTTTTGGACCCACACTATTTTCTGTGATGTTGTTTAAATTGTTTTTAACTGTTTTAATTATGTGTTTATTTATTTATCTATCTATTTATTTTACTGTTGTTGTTGTTATGAAGAAGAAGAAGAAGAAGAAGAAGATGTGGAAGTGTTTGGGCACTATGCCACCATTTAACAGCTCTTCTCTGCACTGGATCTCTGAAATGCTCTTCTTTTGCCTGTCACCTCTTGGTGGCTTAGATGTTAAATGGAGGTGATCCCTGGCATACACTATAAACTGATCAACTGAAGCTGCTCATCTGTAAAATTCATTTCTCCATTTGTAATTCTACAGCACTAAAGGCTTTATATAATGGCTTGTCTAAGCTATAAACACTTTCCGATGATCAAGAAATCTGTGTTCATCCAGCATGATCCCTTTTTCGTGAATTGCATGGTTAATGCTGATGCTGACATTTTAGTATACATGACAGATAGTGGTCTCCTGTGAAAAATGCTGCATTCAAATAATTGTGCACTTCATTTTTTGTTCCTCCTTTGACAGATTTTTCTGTCAAAAAATTGTGCACTTTATTTTTTTCCTCCTTTGACAGATGCATGTCAGAAGGAGCAGTCACATTTACAACCACACAATGAACATTCTCCAATATTTCACAGCTAAACACACTGTTGAAACACCCCTATTCTTACACCAAGTGTCCATACCTGATCCCATGTTGCATTGCTCTGTCTGATGTATTAATTGAGTCTTCTATAGCCGGTCCTGTACTGGCTTCTGAAGTAAATCTGTTAATATATTGACCATGGCAGAACTATTAAAAAAAAAGAACAGCCCAAAATGGATCTGGTTGTACACACAGAATAATGACAACTTCAAATATCCTTGCTGTTATCTCTCAGGGTACCCAGTCATGATCTTGTTTTGGCTATCTTAGAGGTATGAGACCAAAGGAGAATCTCAAAGTGGTGGTTGATTTGCTTACAGCAGTTAATTTGTCAGAACTGGAAAAACTCCATATCATCGTCTATTGACTCCTGGCTTTCTAAGGTCTGGGAGATAGCTTATATGAGAAATCTGATTAGAGTAAGAAAAGGCAGATAGAATGATAGGTTTGTTGAGAAATTATCATTTATTTGAATGATAAAGTGCAGGATCTGATCAATCCATACTCACTACTAGTGGATATGATGCAAATTACAAGAAATTATCATTTTTAACCTGTAACAACTCAAACACATTCAGCAACATTTACTATCTGCATAGGCCATTCTGAAGGACTAGAAGGGAAGCAGTGTGTTGTAATGGTTGTGTCCATGTGTATCTATTTATATGTGACTATGTATGTTTACTCAGAAATAGTCCCAATGAGTCTTGCCCCTTAGTAAATATGCTTAGGACTGTAGCTTTAACTGAGAGAAAGAGGCTGGTAAAGTGTGTGCACACATAAATTATTTTTAAAGCATCCACAACTTCTCTCTCAGAAGCAAAATTGAAAGAGTGTTTTATCAGGGCCAGGGGCCAGAAAGTAGGAGCTGTCCCTAGTAAATAGGGACAGTTGAAACATCTGAGGAGCTTACCATGAGATGACTGGTCAATCACTTTATGATCCAGATACCAGAAAGCAATATCACAAAGCAACTGTCAAAAGTCAACTCTTGTTGGGAAACAAAGTTGTATGAATCAGTTTTTAGTTTCACCACAGTTGGGAAGAAATGTGGCGAATATCTGCTTCACTTATACAGGGATTTCCATCATTTTCTAAGCCAGCCTTTGCCAGATTGGTACCTCTGAGATGTTATGGGCTACAACTACCATAAATTTATGAGAGTTGTAGTCCAAGACATTTGGAAGGCACAGGTTAGCAAAGACTGCTCTGAGATGTGCAAAGTGGAAGGGGCAAGGATAGCTGTATTCTCTACATAAGGAAATTCTCAGATAAATTCACTTTTTCAGTTAAATCAGTTTGGCTGAGGCCCCATTTTGCATGGGATGCAATGTAATGGTGATTCCAGCCCTGAGATGGCTGGTTCATGTAAAAAAGAACAACATTCTTATTTGGAATATATTGGCACAGCATATGAAGGAAAAACTTTACTATTAAGAAATCTACTTTTTATTGAGAAAAAGAGAGAAACCCTGCCATTTAGATTTATTACCAATATACATGCACATGTATTTGTTAACAATGACTCGCTGCCTAATCTCTAGCACACAAAATCTGTTAAATGCAAATGCATGGATCCATGTATTCAGATAGCCTATTCAGAGGCCATGTATTTATGTCTGAAGCACATTTAAATATAAATTGCACTACTAAATGCCACGTTTCATCCATGTCATTCATAATCCATTAAGTATTTTATTACACAGATTGTGTCAGAAAACAATTTATAGCCCTCATTTATAGCATTAAGAAGAGATGATGAAACCACACTGTAAATTGTGATTTAAACAGTGGTTTACAGTAAATGTGTAGTGGGAATCAAGTCTTTCATGCTTCATTATAATAAGATGGGATGCAAGCATTATTATGGGAATGAGATACAAGAGAGAGTTTTACCAGAGTTATAGGAAGCATATGTTTGCACCCACCTACATATAAGGTCTCTCTCTCTCTCTCTCTCTCTCTCTCTCTCTCTCTCTCTCTCTCATAATGTTGTGTTTATGGAAAGGCACTGGTATTTTTAAAGCAGCAGAGGGAAAGTGAATACTGCACAAAGATGACGTCTTTAAGCTTCAGCAATCAGCCAGTTCATTTAAAATGCTGGCATTTCACGAATCAGCCTTAGGATTCTCATGACTCCAAGATATCAGACATGGGTTCAGATCATGATCTAGCTTCTTTCTGGCACTGGTTAAATACACACACAAATAACATCTCTGTCCAACATACAAAGTCACAAAAAGTGCAACCTTAGGTGAACTTCCAAAGGCAAAAAATCACCAACTCTGCATATTTCAGAGATTTCAAAATGAAATGCACACATTTCTTATACTTAATTTAATGTGTCTAAGAACTTCTCTATGCACCAATGATCCCAGTATTCCATTTTTTTCTGCAATCTTACACTGGAGAAAAATAAGAGTTTAGTAAGAACTCTTCAGTCCTAATAAGAATTAGTAATGCTATTAGTATTAGTATTTATTTATTGCCCACCAGCAGGTTCCAGAGTGGGTTACAACAGTTTAAAATTCAGCATTAAAACAGTTAAAACAAATTACAGTAATACATATGAGCCACAAAGGTTTCTAGCCCATAAGGTTTCTAGCCCATACGTAGCACATCTCAGTGTGTGTGAGATCATTTGTTCTCATCCAGTTTACAAATGCTTCCCTACCTGATTGGTTGTAAGTTATTCTTTTTTCTTTTCCTTTTTGTCAGTGATTCTTCACATGTAGGAAACTGTAAATAGCTATTTACGTATCTGCCTCATCCTCTGGACAGGAGAGGTCTGTTTCCAATAGCTGCACATTCTAGTGGGGTTTGCCAAGTGGTTCTTCCCAATATGGAACTTTTCCATACCAGCCCCAGATGGCACTAGGGGTGTGTGCCACTAGCATGGAGATTCGCCACGTAATTATTTATTTATTTATTTATTATTTAATTTGTATCCTGCCCTTCCTCCAAGCAGGAGCCCAGGGTGGCAAACAAAGCGCTAAAAACACTTTAAAACATCATAAAAACAGATCTTAAAATACATTAAAACAAAACAGCGTTAAAAACATTATTAAAAAAACATATTAAGCAATTCTAACATAGACGCAGACTGGAATAGGTCTCAACCTAAAAGGCTTGTTGAAAGTGGAAAGTCTTCAAAAGGTGCTGAAAAGATAGCAGAGATGGTGCCTCCCTAATATTGAAATAATTATTTATTTATTTATTTATTTAAAACATTTCTAACCCGCTCTATTTTCCTAGAAACTCAGAGCGATGAACAATCTAACGATAAAAACATGAATAAAATAAACATAATAAAATTACAACTTCTGTAAATAAAAATTAGCCTAATAAAAAATTTCAAGCAACAAATCTATGCTAACATCATAGGCAATCAAGAATTAAAATTCTTAAGCTTCATTCAATTTAAACGCAATCCAAAATAAAAACGTCTTAACCAAACGACGAAATGCGAACAGTGAAGGGGCAGACCGTACTTCGAGAGGCAAAGAGTTCCAAAGTCTAGGGGCAATAACAGAAAATGCCTTATCTCTAGTCTTTGATAGATGGACTTGTAAAGTTGAAGGGATCTTAAGAAGGGAGTCGTTAGAAGACCTCAAGAGATGAGAAGGTTCATAAAAGGACAACCGATCGGACAAATAGGCAGGGTCCAAGCCATGAAGGGCTTTAAAGGATAGCACCAATACCTTGAATTGGGTCTGGAAGCAAATCGGTAACCAGTGAAGTTGCTGTAACAAAGGGGTTGTATGTGCTCGAAGGCCAGCCCCAGTCAGCATCCTAGCTGTCACACGTTGGACCAATTTCAGCTTCCGGACTGTCTTCAAGGGTAGCCCAACATAGAGCGCATTGCAGTAGTCCAATCGGGATGTAACTAGGGCATGTGTCACTTTCGTCAAGTCAGACATCTCTAGAAACGGGCGCAGCTGGCGGACCAGTCTTAACTGGGCAAAAGCGCTCCTGGAAACAGCTGAAACCTGAGCATCCAGATTCAAGGCCGAGTCCAGAAGCACTCCCAGACTGCGAACCTGGGTCTTCAGGGGGAGTGTAACCCCGTCTAACACCGGTAAATTCCCTGTTGCCAGTTTTGTCCCACGACTGACGAAGAGCACCTCTGTCTTATCAGGATTTAATTTCAATTTGTTCACCTTCATCCAATCCATCACCGCAGACAGACACTGGTTCAGGGGTTGAACGGCTTCCTTGGCATCAGGAGGAAAGGAAAAATAAAGCTGGGTGTCGTCAGCATATTGATGGTAACGGACACAAAACCTCCGGATGACCTCACCCAGAGGCTTCATATAGATATTAAATAACAAAGGAGATAAAATAGAACCCTGCGGAACCCCATAGGTCAAAGGCCAAGGGGTTGAGCAGGAGTCTCCTAATGTTACCTTCTGGGTCCGGTCCACCAGGAAGGAGTGGAGCCAGCACAAAACAGTACCTCCTAGTCCCATCCTGGATAGACAATCCAGAAGGATACCATGGTCGATGGTATCGAAGGCTGCTGAGAGATCCAGGAGAACCAACAGGGACACACTCCCCCTGTCCAGTTCCCTACGGAGGTCATCCACCAAGGCGACCAAAGCCGTTTCAGTCCCGTGGCCAGGTCTGAAACTGGATTGGAATAGATCGAGATAGTCTGTTTTATCTAGAAAATGTTGAAGTTGAGTAGCCACTACTCTCTCCACTATTTTACCTAAAAAAGGTAAATTAGAAACTGGCCGATAATTACTCAAACACAGTGGGTCTAGGGAGGGTTTTTTCAACAGTGGCCTTACAACTGCTTCTTTTAGGCATCCTGGCAGAGAGCCTTGTTGAAGAGAGGCATTGACCACTCCCAAGTTGATGAACAACTTGGAAAGCTGTGACCTTCAAGACTTGGCAAGAAGAATCTGCATGCAAAGGCCTACTGTTACAAGAATAAGAAAATATTTAGACCAGCTGTACAGCAAATTAAAAATGTAAACATGGGAGGGCAGAAATCTGAAGAGATTCTGCTACTGTTACATGAAGAATCAGGATAATGTGCACAACTTGCAGTTAGCAGCAACTGTGAAATTGTTTTTCAAAGGAACTTGGGGAAAAATAAAGGTGACTATTGATTCATGGAGAAAATAAAATCATTTTTTTCTGTGAGAGTACTTAATTGCTATAGGTATTATTGATCTGAATCAGCATGAATGTTTTTCAGAGTATTTCATATTGTGCTTTTATTTCGCTATAACATTGTGATTCACTATACCAAATTACTGTTTCAGAGTTTGCAGAATACTTAGACTGAAGTGAGATAAATTCATTTTCTTAGTAACACTAATGTAAGCTGAAGGAGCACAAATCCCACATGGTCTCTTTCCTCTAACAAAGCCCCATATATTAACCTCCCCCTCCATGCAGCATATTCTTCTTGTGTAATTAATCAACATTTTGAATATATGAGGCTGCCTTATACTGCCTGTATGAGACCATTTATCCATCAAGACTATCTATTCTGATTAGCAGCATATCTCCAATATCTCAGACAGGGCCTTTTTCCAACCTAGTGATTTGAATCCTTTGGGCTGGAATTGCTGGGAACTGAATCTCTGGGACCTTCTGCATACAAAACATGTGATCTACATAGGTGGTATGGGGAGAGACAAGTGCCTCTCTAGGTAAGTAGCTGCCTTCCCATCAGTGAACCCCTGTGGTTACTTGAAGAAATGAGCCTTTTCACATACAGATCATAAAACTGAAAATTAAGGTAAGGCAGCAATCCTACAAAGCAGGCTTACGTGAAAGTTAATTCCATCAAAATCAATGCAACTTACTTCAGAGAAAATAAGTTTAGGAAGAGAGAGGGAGAGTTAACATGAAATATCATTTTTTTCCTCATTCAGAACTCTAACATGTAAAAAAACCCTCACTCCTCAATCCATTTTGCCCCTTCTGTGTCCCCCCTTTAATATTCTTGTCTGATGCCACCACTGGTAATCTAGCACTAAACTATGACTCCTCCCTAACACAACTTGGGGACAAGAAAAAAAATGCCATCCATTAACTAACCTACGATATGTAAAATTGTGCTACAAATCTGTCTGTCTATCTAAGAGAGAGAGAGAGAGAGAGAGAGATGCTATGAATAGCTTTTACGTACTGTTGATGTATGCAACCTATCAATCTCTTTAAAGACTGTGAAAAATTTGATCTGCTTTAGGGTATCAGTTTTGGTTGCTGACATCAGGTTGCCACAATGAAGCTGCAGACATCATAATGACAAAATAGTCATAATGATGCCAGGACTATTTATGCCTATAGTCAGGGGATCTTTCATAGACCTGCTACCGAAGATCCATTTTAGCTGGAGTGCAATGAAAAGATGGCTGCCCACTTGGACCCATCACGTATTAAAGTTCTCAGAAGCTTTTTAGCCCCAGTTTCAATGCACATGGCAGCAGGCATGCTTTCTAGCAATTTTTGATATGTTTTTTAAAAGAACTTGAAATAAGAAGACAGCCCTCAGACTGCCTTGTAAAATTCGTTGCAGTGCAGACCCTGTAATAGAAGTATGCTTTGATCTGAACATTAGATCAGCTGAGTTTGCTAAGAAATTTGGACCCAGTTAATTCCTGAAGTATCACTAGTGTCTATCTGGCAACCCACAATGGGACATGACTGACAGGTGTCCCACCACCACCACTCAGGCAAAGTGGGACCCAATCCAAGCTGGACGTGGACCTCACCTCAGTGGCCACAAATCAGTTGAACAGCAGGTGTCCAAAGCCAATGGGAGTCACAGCTGTGAATGGGACCAGTGAAGGGGCATGGTCACAGAGCAGCTCAGATACATATATGCTCCAGCTCTCAGAAACACGAGAGGCAGATGAGAGAAGGGAGAGCTGAAGACAGAAAAGGCAGGAAAGGAACAAGAGCAGAGGAAGCAGAAGAAAGGGGAAAGACTGGAAGGGAAAAGGGAGGGAGGAGAAGAAAGCCTTGAATGCTGGAAGGAGGAAGAGAGTAAAAATGGGTTGGGAAAGAGAGGCTATGGGCAACAAGATTAGAGGTAAGGCTGAAAAGGGAGTGGATAGATGACACACCCAAGGGAGAAAAATGCAAGGGGGATAGGAGGCTCCATAAAGGAGCCCAAGGCAGGACCCCTGGTGTGGTGGGCTACAGTGTCTTGTGTCGAAGCCCAGTTGATAGGGAGCTAGCAGTGACCCCTACACAAGCCTAGTGAGGGGCTAGCATCAGCCTGGAACCTCTGCAGATGAGGGCAGCCCAACAAAAGACAGGCATCTCCCAAGTGACCTCTTGACTGCCTTACTGTCAAGCTCCAACAAACAGCTTAACTGTGATGGGGCCTGAGCCAACAAGCTACTCCCAGCCCCAGTTGAGATGAGACAATCCCAGAAGGCTGTCCCTACCATAAACTTGGGTTCAATAAAAGCATCTTTACTTTCTTTGAGAAAGATTATGGATAATGGGAAATTCAGTGTGCCCATCTCCCAGAGGGGCTGACACTGCCGCAAAGATTTTAGATAATGGTTTTAAAGTTCATATTATACTAATTGAACATCACCATAATATTTTTTTCTTTTGAAAGAAGAAGAAGAGCCTAGCTGGATCAGCCAAAAGGCCAATATACTCCAGCATCCTGTTTCCCATAGTGGCCAGCCAGATGCGTATGAGAAGCTCATAAGCAGGATATAAGTAGGATACCCCTCTCCCATTGTCATTCCCCAACAACTGATATTCCTAGTGTTTCTGATCCGGGGGGGGGGACGGACGGAAATAGCATATAGCCATCATGGTTAGTAGCCACTGACAGCCTTATCCTCTATGAATTTGTCTAATCCCCCTTTAAATCCATCTAAGGCCCCATCTGCACTATGCATTTAAAGCAGTGCCATACCACTTTAAACAGCCATGGCTTCCCCCAAAGAATCATGGCAACTATAGTTTGTTAAGGGGGCTGAGAGTTGTTCCCTATTCTCCTCACAGAGCTACAGTTTCCAGAGTTCCTTGGGAAGAGGGATTGATTGTTAACCTGCTCTGGGAACTGTAGCTCTGTGAAGGGAAAAGGGGTCTCCTAACAACTCTCAGAACCCTTAACAAACTGAAGTTCCTGGAATTATTTGGGGGAAGCCACGACTGTTCAAAGTGGCATGATACTGCCTTACATTTTTAGTGCAGATAGGACCTAAGCTGGTGGCTACAGTGTGGTAATGAATTCCATATGTCAACTACGCACTGGGTGAAGAAGTAATTCTTTTTGTCTTTCTGAATCTTCCACTATTCAGCTTCCTAGGATAACCCCAGGTCCTAGTATTATGAGAGAGGGAAAGAAAGTTCTCCCTATTCACTTTCTCTGCACCATCTATCATCTCCCTGCCTACTTACCTTTTTTTCTAAACTAAAAAGCCTCAAACATCGTAGCTTTCCTCATAGGGGAGTTGCTCCAGCTCCCTGATCATTTAGGTTGCCCTTTTCTGTCCCTTCCCCAGCTCCACAATATCCTTTTTGAGGTGTGCAGTGCTGGTGACCAGACTGGTACACAGTATTTCAAGTGTTGTTGCACTATAGGTTTATATGCAAGCATTACAATTTTGGCAGTTTTATTTTTGATCCTTTCCTAATGATCCCTATCATGGATTTTGCCTTTTTCACAGCTCCTGCTCACTGGAGCAATGTTTTCTCTGAGCTAACTACTATGACATCAAGATCCCTTTTCCGATCTATCACTGCCAACTCAGACCCCATTAGTATATATGTGTAGTTTAAATCTTTTGCCCTCAGTGTATATCATTTTCCTCTTGTTTACCTTGAAACACTTTTGCTATTTTAATCCCCAGTTCAGAGAGATCCTGTTGCAGCTCTTCATAATACTTTTTTTGTTTCACCACCCTGAAAAATTTGGCTGCCTCACTGCTTTAACTCCCAGTCATTTATGAAGAAGTTAAAATGTACAGGTTCCAACCAATACAGATACTTGAGGGACCCCATTTCTTATATCCTTCATTGTGAGAACTGTCCATATATTACTACTCTGCTTCCTATTCCTTAATCAGTTGCCTGCCCTTTAACCATGCAGCATGTACATTCCTAAATACATAAAATAATATTCCAAAAGAGCTTCTGAAAATTTGTTAGCTCAAAACTTTTCATACTACCTATAAACTAATCACTAGCACCATTGTTTTTAAAAAGCTCATCAGCTTTTTTTTTGTCTCTGCCACATAACTGGCATCAATTATTTTAAAAAAATAATAATATAGAAACAATTTTTAAAAATCTAGGAATAGGCTGGAGAGCTGGAAACCTAATTCAGTACATTAGGAAATGGGGGGAAATGTTGCAATAATTCTGAACTGTTCCTACAACTGTTTTTCTTGCTGTACAAGAAAACCTCTTTTTATTTGTGTTATTTACTGATGGAAATGTTTTCATGCGACTGTTTAAAAATGACTACTTAAAGTGTATTGCTTATGTCACTAGAGATACAGTTCTGAATTCCCACTTATCTCTTCTTGGTTTCATTGCTTCCTTGATGTGCATTTAAACCTGTCCCTGAGTTAGGTTACTGTCACTACTGTTATCTCTACTTTTTGAATAGCTGTTGTGATATTCTCAGACTGCATTGATCAAGGACTGTGTGGGCTTGAACATTGTTACATTAAGACAGATAATGGTCATAACAGAGAATAGATCTTATTGCCACACACATTTCTATGTTTTCTCCAACTGTGACTTGCACACAGGGGAAGATTCAGAAAGTTTTGCCCATAAGGTGGAGATTATTTTTTAAAGTGAAGAATTGCTGAAAGCAATAGATGAATAATCTTTTAACAAACAAAATCAAATTCAACCTGCAGATTCATATAGAAAAAATCCACAAAGTATAATCCCCACCTCAGAAGCCAAGGAAGATCCAGTGATTGAAAACAAGACACAATAAATAATGTCAATGTACATCCTGCCCTGCAATCAAACTTATGTATTAAGGTCACAACCAGAACCACCTTACAAGGCTGACAAATCCTTTTGTCAACAGGATCAATGGATGGGATTTGCAAGATTATAAACAGGAATGATGGCCATAATGCCTAACGTTGCCACACTTTGAACCTTTCTATAGATAAACATAAAATCATCTGGTGTAGATTCCCCATCATAGAGGCCCTGTCTGGCATACCCCTCCACCTGATCATAGATGGTGGGACAATACAGAATTGGGTCTGAACTGAAGGCTCAAGAGAGAGGGTATATATATATATATATATGAAAGGATATGGTTCTTCAAATAACCTTTAGAGTTTTAAAGGTCAACACCAGCATTTTGAACTGGTTCCAGAAGCAAATAATGAGTCAATAAAGTTGGCACAGTATTAGAATTACATGCTTCCTGTAACATGTTCCAGTCAGGACTCCTGATACTGCTGAAGCTTCCAAATTCTCTTCAAAGGCAGCTCCAGGTAAAGTTTGTTACAGTAATCTAATCAGGATGCTATCAAGACATTTGTGACTGTAGTCCAGTCATGTGTTTCCAGGAAAGGATGCAGCTGACATACCAATCAAAGCTGGAAAAAAGACATGCCTGGTCATTTCTGCTTCCATGGGCTTCCAGATCCAGAAGCACTTCCAAGCTGTGAATATATTTCTTCAGGGGACAGCAACCATGTCCAGGACAGGTTAAGCACCTAAATCTGGATCAACTATATCAACAACCAACAGTACTTCTGTCATATCTGGATTAAGTTTCAGTTTGTTAACCAAAAAAAAAAACAATCAAAATTATTGCGGTCAACGACCCGTCAAAAACTTTACCATAAAGTCTTCCTAAACAGTTACACATAACATCTAGGCATTTTTACAGTAAAACTGGTAAAATGATAAAACTCAAACTGCGTGGGTCGCATATTAGAGACGAAGAGATAGTCGTTTGCACTGGCATATATATAAAAACTTGGCCACTGGAATCAGATATTGATTATTATTACCCGACAGCAGTCTAGACATCCAATGCTCTAAGGAACTGTTGTAATACTTTTCCATGAAGGGTAAGATATATAAATTCCTTTCCAAGGAGTATAACGAGCAAACGAATAGAACATGAGGAAGTGATTCTATGTGGCCTTCCCTACACGGACAGATATGTTGGTCTCGAAGAATGCCCCGATATCTGCCCTCCAAGAGAGCTGAATCTAAAAAATTAAAACGCGCCTTAGTAAAGACTAAACGATATTTGGGATTCGTTAGGACCTCCACATATGGGGCATACTTTGCGTAGGTAATGCTCAGGTTATGGTGAAGGGGTGAGCAGGCTTTGGCTGCTGCTTGTATCGAAGATTGCCTATCGATGTCCTGGAGCCGAGAGTTAATAATCTGTCTGGCCTTACTAAAATCTAGGGTAGAAAGAAACTCTAGAGAAAGGCCTAAATAGGGAAGCTTAGCTATAAAAGATTTCTTCCAAGTTGAGAGGAACGTTTCTTCCACAAGGAGCGACATATAGCCCAGCGGACAGACATAATGAATTTTGGCCCAAAAAAATGAAGGCAAGAGTCCATGCTTGGCATTCAGCCGAGCATAGGCCAGCTTCCAATCTTAGAGCCGCATTTGGGATGCATTTTGGCACTCCAAAGATTCGGCATAAAAAGATAGACAAAACTACTTCAACTGAGGCATTAAAGGCATATATCCATAATGGGACACCATATAGTAATTGTGCTAGAACTTTGGCTCTGAAAACCTGTAAGGCTGCTGGAATAAATTGACCTCCATTATTATAGTGGTAACGTATGATGCCCTTCAACGTTGTCCGAGCCGAGTCAACTGCCGCACGGATATGAAGCGCCCACGAAAGGGAGGATTGGAAAATAATGCTCAAGTATTTGTAAGCTCTAACTTGTTCAATATAATATCCGTTGATTTTCCATCTGTAAGTCGGACAGGATTTTTTAAACACTAATATTTTGGTTTTAGTAAAATTAATTGTTAATGAGTTTTCTGAACAATAGGTCATAAAGGCTCGAATCAGACGGTTAAGGCCAACTTTAGAAAAGGAGAGCAAGGCCGCATCGTCGGCATAGAGCAAAAGGGGGCATCTGCTACCTTTGATTTTGGGAGAGTGGAAGTCAGGCGCCCGACAGGTGGGAGCCAAGTCATTCAAAAAAAGATTAAAAAGAAGGGGGGCCAACACACAACCTTGTCTGACTCCTTTTAGCATATGGATTGGGTTGGAAAGCTCCCCATTACGTCCACAGTGGACACGAAGCGAGGTATTCAAATGAAGGTTGTGTATCAGGAACAGCAGCCTCTTATCAATAGTGGTTTTGGCCAGTTTGGCCCAAAGTGTGTCCCTCGGGATTGAGTCAAAAGCAGACTTCAGGTCGATGAAAGCTACATATAGGCCACTCCCAACCTGATTCCTATATTTTTCCGCTAAGTGTTGTAAAGTGAGACAGTGATCCATAACAGATCTGCCTCTCCTGAACCCTGCCTGTTCCCATCCTAGGACGTTTTCCTCCTCCATCCAATTGGCCAATTTCCTCTTTAGGTAGTTGGCATACAACTTTCCAACTACCGACAGCAAACTAATTGGTCTGTAACTGGAGGGCTCTTCCCTGGGACCTTTTTTATAAATAGGTACAACAATGGCTTCCTTCCAAGTCTGGGGGAAGTGTCCGGTGTTGTTGGACAGTGTAAATAAATTGGCCAGAATAGGAGCCCACCAGTCTGAGTGTTTTTTCAATAGCTCCGGGGGAAGATAATCTCCACCCGGTGCTTTGGCCGACCTTAGATTGTTAATTAAATCAATTATTTCTGGCTGCATGACCGGGGACCAAATAGGGAGATTTTCGTGGTCAACAATGTATGGAGGCTCTATGGTAGTATGGTGCAAGTCCTTTTGGAGTTCCGCAAAATATAGTTCCCATACACCTGGGAGGATGTTAGAAGGGGCCAGATTATATGATCTAATGGAGCCATTGACTAATGACCAAAAACATTTTGAGTTTTTATCTAAGGCTGCCTGTCTCAGAGTCATCCATCCCTTTTGAATAGCTTGCCATTTCTTGGTGGCTATAAGAGCCTTATACTTCCTTTTAGTACTATAGTAGGCATCCGGCAGCAAGCTGGCATTTTGCCGACGATAGCATAAATATATATTTTTTAGTTGTCTCTTCAACTGAAGACATTCTAAATCATACCATTTATTAGGTCCTGGTTTAAAGCTAGTGTGAATGGGCGCAGATTTTGAAGCTAGATTTAGGAGCAATGGCTGTAAAGACTCAATTAGAGATTCATACACACGTAAAGCCTCAGGGAGATTAATAGAATTTCCAATGAGCTCTTGTGTGATCTTAGCCGATGGACATAAAATAAATTCAGGTATTTTGGAAGCAGCTGTCTCAGTCCACATAGACCGTTTGTGGGTAGAGAACAGCTGATTAGCGGCAGGATTGTATGCTGTCTGTAGGCGGCAGTTTGTCTTTAGGCAAATTGAAAGAGATAGGGGCAGGTGATCACTATCTAATCTTTTACCTATGGAGAAGCTGATTATTAGATTTAGAAGAGTGGGAGAAGTGATCACGTAGTCGATCACACTACTTCCCCTATTTGAAATGTAGGTGAATTCTGCACTGGCATCAAAGTATTATAAGCCATTAAGAATAGTAAGATTGTGAATACCAGCAGTACGAGTCAGACATATTCCCGAATAGTTAACACAGGGGTCCTTAGAGGTCCTCTCTAAGTCGGGCATTAAGTGTGAATTGGCTTCACCCCTCCATAACAGCCTCAAAAAGCCTCTTATTATTCTGTTCAATTCTAGCATTAAAATCTCCCATTAACGTTACGGCAGCTTTGGGGAAATGGGCCTCCATCTCTGTAATATAATGATCTAAATCCTCCCATATTTGATCAGTGAGAGCTCTAGAAGTAGCGGGTGGGATGTAAACATTAATTAGTATGAGGGACAAATTATCAAAACTCAAGCAAACAGCCATGGCATAATTGAGACAGTATGGTAATTTACAACAGTGAACCTTAAGTGTAGTTGAAATAAGAATTGCCAAGCCTCCTTTGGGACGTCCTTTAGATTTGGGCAGAGTGGTGGCGGCAGGAAGTGTTATAGCCTTAAAACCGTCCAAAATTAAGTCGGTGGAATACCAAGTCTCCTGCAGGCAAATAACATCCTGTTGGTTTAAGAAGTTAATAAAGTCTGGGATGTTTTGTTTGGCGGACCATCCTGCTATATTCCAGGACACCAGTTTTAGTATTGAAGTGGAAAGGTTAGACCCAGATGGTCAATGCAACTCTTCAATCTGATTCAATAGACCCAGTTCATCTATGAAAACTGCCCCTTTAGCTGGGTGCGATTTCAATGTTTTGGCCTGTCTCAGCAAAGGGGTAGACGAGGAGGGAGACAAATCCCTAGTGTCGCAATTATGATGGTTCATGTCTATGAGACGTTGAATTAGGCACTGGAGTTTATTGATAATCATGGCTCTCTCCGGATCTGTTAGATGAATGTATAATTCCACAAGATGGGTCTCTTCCGGTTCCATCTCTCCCAAGAGAGTGGAGAGTGTTGCAGGTAAACCAGCAGGTGAATCAGATGGAGAACGTGCTTTGTCCTGGCGTTGGTCAGAAATTAAAGATGGCCGTCCCTCTGAACAGGTAGGACTCACCTGGCGTTGGAGATGGGGCCATAAAGGTTCTGGGGCGGTGGAGTTGGTGTAGTAACGTTGTATCTTTAAACTGCTGTTGTAGAACTCCTCTCTTGCGCGGTAAATCTGATTTGCCATTGCTGGTGAGTGAAATGTTATAATTAGGCACCAGACTCCAGACATAGTGGATATATTAATCATAGATTTGATATAATTAGTGGCTTGCCAAGGCTGAAGAAGTTGGGCAAAGCATTTATCCAGAACTGGCACACTAGGAAAGGGGGGCCAGCATCTTGAGGCCCTTGCGTTATATGAAATCACCAACTTTCCAGACTGAAGAACTAAGTTCCAGGGTCGAGAGTACGTATTACCAAATGTTAACTTCCTATACTTCTGGGTAGATGTAGAGGTAAAGCTCTTGCCTCCAGTCAGGGATATGTCATCCTCGGACACAGATCCGCTAGACGGTGCCGGCAATACCTTCTTTTGTTTACTGTTGTTATAGTGTGGAGATAGAGCGTGTTCTCTCGGGGCAGTAACCAGCCGTTGTGCATCAAGGAGTCTGAATAATGGCTTAAAGTTCATTTTTTTGGCTGCTGGAATTTCTGTGTTATTGTTGTTCTTGACTTTTTGGCAGCTGTTTGTTCGTTCTTGATTTTTCTTCCCAGAGGAAGCGGCTTTAAGCTGTTGCCGTTTATTCTTTTTCCTTCCGTTCTTTGTCTTTTCCTTTACAGGCACCATCTGCTGGACCGAACCGGGTGATTGTTCCGATGAGTTGTGTAAAGATTGCATCCCCCAAGCTTCCACTAAGGTGGCAAGTAGGCTGTTGGTTTCATTAATAAAAGTTTTAATTAGTTTCAGTTCCTGCTGCATAGCAAATTGCCATTCTGAGACTGTTGATTTAGACACATTCGTGTGCTCTGGCATTGGGGAGGCTTGCTCCGTAGCCCCAGAAGACAGATGATTGAGACTGCTTTCCCTGGATTGCTCATGATATGAGTCGATGGTAAACGGCTCTGATGGTGGCAAATCGTAAATTGAGTTGAAGGAGGAGTTAAAGCCGTCATCTCGGAGCTCCTCTGCCAAGCTTTTAGTTATGGCTTCAGCATTGACAGCATAGCTATTAACTGAAAAGGGTTTCGCTAATGCCCACTCCTGTGTCATTGATAATGTCAAGTTAGAGGGCTGAGACTTCTGTATGGTCGCAGGGGGGTATAATACCTCTTGCGTCTGAAGAAAATAGTTAGTAATCTTAGTTTGATTCATGTTGGAGCAGCCTCTGTCCTCCATATCAGAACTCATCCCTGCTTGTTGGAGCAAGTGGAGCTCTGCTTAATACAAACAGTTCGTCAAGCTGGTTTTAATTGGGCTATTAGTCCCTCCACTCACTATAAGCATAAAGCTTTGGGTGAGCTTTCCTCTAAGGGTTCCAATTAGATAAATTGCAGCAATTGTCCAGGTTAATGGCGGCAATAAACGCTGGTATTTTGAGCTTCACAGTCACTCCTTAGCTGCTCTTTAAGTGCTCTTGGTCTAACTTCCTAGCGGCCTTTTTGACGGAGATGGACAAGAGAGCTCAACGATCCGAGTTGTAATAGAAAAATACTAAGTTTAGAGAAAGTGTGAACTAGCAGCAGGAGCTAAAATGCAAGCGTCTTACCGGAAGAAGCTCTAGCCGGAAGTGAGTTTGTTAACCAAAACCCATCCCTTCACAGACTTCAGGCCTTCCACTGCCACCCTAGAATTTAATTTAAATGGCACTGCACTGTATGCAGTTTTGTCTAATGTACACATTTTTAAAGTAATTTCTCCTAATACAATGCATTTTGTATGTTATTTTCACTAATATATTCATTCTTATGCACACTTTCTCCTATAATATATGCATTTTTATAATGGCGTTCCTGTCTTCGCAGGGGTGCGTTTGCTGCCACCCTAATTCGATAGGAGACTAGGGAAGGTTCTTGAAGTTCTTAGATTGTGCCACGTGGGATCATCTTACCAATCAGGAAGGGGTGCGAGCAGCAAATATAAGGCTGCTCCTTCCCCCTAGCACTTGCCTTTTTTTGCCTTGTGGCACCCTCCCTCCCTCCCTTGTCAGTATGGGCTCCGCTAGTCACCAAAATGGGGCTGAGTAGGAATTTTTGGGGGGGGATCCTGATTTCAGAATCCCTTCGGTTTTTGCCTACTCCATACTGCTTGGGTTTAATTCAATTGGCCTGTCGGGTAGGGTTGTGGTGTGTCTGCTTTGGCTGGCATGGAATTCGGGCAGGTGAGGTACATTGGGGTTAAAATTAAGGCGGTTGAGGCATTCTGGTAAAGGGCACTCCCTAGGGAACCATCAGGGCTTAATGTCTGGTGGGGATCTGGGGAGTGTCCTTGTGGGACCGGCTTGCGCATCATGGTGAATGCCTATACGGCGGGGCCAGGATGTGGAGGTTGGAACCACACACCTGAACCCACATCCTTGACTGGGGAGTTACAGTCTGAGGAGAATTATTTGCCTTCAGAATGGGAGGGAGTATTCCACTTAGGTTTAGCCTCACCTGCCCAAAGTATTTTATATTTGAATAATTGGCTGAATTGAATTTGATTTAGTGTGTTATATTTTAATAAATATAACATTATTCCATACTTGTGTCACAAGTCTTCTTTGGTGTGGTGGCAAACACTGTTTATGTGAGAACTGCATTGAAAAATTCGGATAAATGTGAATATTGAAGGATAGTTGTGTTTCTGTTCTCATATTGTTTCAGAATGTGCATATTTGATAGAATCACCTTTAAATGCAAGCTGAATTGAATCTCTCTCCCATCCCTACATTCAACCTTGCCTGTTGTCAGCACATATCATTGACCAAGATGATCATGGTAGTATCTGAGGACAGAAGCCATTTTGAAAAGGATCTGGATGCTATCACTTGCTCAAGGAACTTGCCCATGAATGGCAAATTTGAGACTGATTGAAGGTTATTCATGATGATTACTTTAATAATGGTCTAACCACTGCTTCCTTCAGTGCCAGGGGAATAGTTCCCTCTTTGAGAAAGACATTAACTATGTCAACTACCCATTGGGCCAGATTGCCAGTCCATCTCTGGCTGCCCTAGTGAGGCAGGATGAGCATGGGTTCAGTGATGAGCTTCCCCATCTACCCACTATTCTTGCTTTAGCAAAACCCACCCAACCCCACTTTGCCTTTCCCCCCAGAAACCAGAAATACAAAAAAGCATACAAAAGTGGCAACTCTGTATTTCTCTATTTTAAAAAAATGGAAATAGACTGCCTTCAAGTCAATTCTGACTTATGGTGACCCTATTTATTTATTATTTATTTATTTTATTTAATTTATATACCGCCCTAAGCCCGAAGGCTCTCTGGTGTACATCAATAAGGTTTTCATGGTAAGCGGTATTCAGAGGCGGTTTACCATTGCCTTCCTCTGAGGATGAGAGGCAGTGACTGGCCCAAGGTCACCCAGTGAGCTTCATGGCTATGTGGGGATTCAAACCCTGGTCTCCCAGGTCATCGTCCAACACTCTAACCACTACATCACACTGGCTCTCATATTTTAAATATATTTAAATAATTAGGAACTGAGTTAGTAAAGAACCCTTTGTGGGAATATATATATCATGGACAGGTTGGGTCCACTAAATAGTGTTTTGTTAATAATCCACATCAGCA
The DNA here is from genome assembly GCF_030035675.1 of Rhineura floridana. NCBI lineage: Eukaryota > Metazoa > Chordata > Lepidosauria > Squamata > Rhineuridae > Rhineura > Rhineura floridana. Next base: position 31,577,121 of record NC_084486.1, on the reverse strand, counting down.
ATGACATTTCCTAGTTGTCTTCATGGGCATCCCCACATAGAGTGCATTGCAGTAAACCAGTTTGGAAGTTACCAGAGCACGGAGTATCATGGCCAAGTCATCTCTGTCCAAAAGGTGTTGTAGCTGGCCACCAAAGCCACCTGAACCTCCAGTTACAATGTTGGACTCAGGAATACCCCCAAGCTATGTATCTGCACCTTCCATGGAAGTGCAACACCATCCAGATCAGGCTGTCTTCCCACCTCTAGACTTGAGAAGTTGGAACACATAACATCCCTGTATTTTCAAGATTATCTGGAATATATCTCATGCAAATATTTGACATGAGTTATATGTCAAAACACATTGATTTGGCAGGCTTACCTAAACCATATATGTGTATTTAACCTATCACCTTAATAGTAACATGACATCAGAGTACCTTAAAGAATTCAATCATGGTGCAAAAATAAACTTTCTTTCCATCCTTCTACTTATCTAGAACAATACTGTCTACTTTTACACAATAATGGTATGATTCATTCATATATCTTGAAAATGAAAAGCACTTGAATATGTGTTTAAGGCACATGCTCACGGCCTATCAAAGTTGCATGGATTTCAAGGGAAATTAGCCACATTTATGAGGTGCTTTCCCAAGGTAGAATTAAAGTCTGCAGTCTGGAAGCCTTGACAACCATTTAATATTGTCTCAGGTACAAAAAATGTAACCACACTTGGGTGGTTTTTTAATTACATACCTTGGTAATGACCATAATTATTTAAAGCTGTTCCACAACATGTGGAATTAGGCCTCAAATCTTTTCAGTACGTAAAATAAAATGCCAATTAAATTTATTCTGCTGTTTGAGATTTCCGAAGTTAAGATATGTGGAAATACCTGCCAAAAACACAAGGTCAGAAGCCCATTGTGGATCATAAAGTTCTGTACTGGGAGTTCCTCCATAAACTCCTTGATTATCTTCTGAGAAGGGAAAACATCTTAAAGGACATTCCTAGCACTCAGCCACTGAACTTCAGGTTAATGCACAAAATCTCAGTGCAATATCATGCACAAGTTCAATCACTACTAATTAGGATGTATTCCATGAAGACTTGTGCCACACAAAGCACTGCAATATTTTTTGCTGGAGGGGATTTTTGCTATCCACTTAGAATGGCCTGGCACATACCAGTACTTTGTGTAGCTGTTTCTGACAATACAGTGCCCCATACCTATCAATGTCATATCACCAAAAATCACCTCTTTGGTTGTGTGCATGGTGGAAACAGCACAAATACTGTAGCTATGTGGGAGGGTAAAGGTATGTATGAATGATGTTTGAACATATGAAGCACCCATATGTGGAGTCAAACCACTACTCCATTTATATATGGAGCTTCCCTATATAGAGCAGGACCACTGCTTTGTCTGGACCAGTACAACAGACATGATTCACAGACGATCTCTGGCAAGGTCCTTCTTAGCTCTGCTGCTTAAGTTACTTTTAATTTGAGATGCTAGAAATTTACACTGGGACCTTCTAGACACAAAGTATGTAGCCTACTACTACATAATTATTTTTTGTTGTTGATTATGATGGTGTTCTGCTTTTCAAATGTGTATCCCAAAGGTGTATATTTTTCAAAACCAAAACTTTTGCCCTCAATAAGAAAGTGCTGTGAATAGAGATGGGTGGGAAATTCAATTCAGTTCGCATGCCAAGCCAAATCTATCAAATTCTCACTTCCAAAACAATATGAGAATCAAAGCACAACCATCCTTTTAAATTTGCACTTATTCAAATTTTGCCATGCAGTTTGCCAACCAATGTTTATGAAATTAAATATGTTAGGGGATAAAAATGGATATATGAGTGAAAATAACATACAAAAATGTATTATATGATGAGAAATTGCTTGCAAAATGTGTGTGTTAGTCAAAACTACCTACAAAATGTGTTTATTAGGAAAAAATCACACTAAAATGCTGGAGAATGTTCATGAGATTTTTTTAAAAAAACACACAAATACAAATTGCTGCAGAACTGTGGAGAACTGAATTTAAGAATGGAAAAATGAGAAAATGAGAGAACTAAAATTGACAGAACTTTCCATCCCTAGCTCTGAACATACTCAAAGATACTCTTCCTTTAATGCTATATAAATGAATAATTTCCAAAGGGCAGCTATATTACTTTGACTACAAAACTCCGCTGCTTTGTACTTACAATTACTTCAGCTTTGAGGAGATCGATGGGACTGCTGTGCATACTCACGTCTCCACAGTAGGTATGGGCAAGAATTTAACAGAATTTGGCTTGAGCATGTTATTCAATGGTCCGCATATTCTCCATCTTTGCAGAGCGATCCTGATGTTCCAAACTTCAGCGGCTTTCCCCCAACACTGGATTTCCCCCCTCAAATATTCCCTAGAATATACTGTTATTTTATTGATTTTACTCACAGCATAGCAGTGCAGCTCTCTCTCTGCCACCCTTCCTCCACTCAAATAATCCAAGCTCCAGTGGGGAGGAAGCAAGCCAAGCCTATAAAGCAGAAGGATGCAAAGCCGCTGTTCTTTCAAAATATCTATAATTCCTTTCAAAATATTGAGTTTCTTTCAAGGTATATTTTTTCAAAATATTGATAATTCCTTTCAAAATATTGATAGTTTCTTTCAAAATATCAATATTAATATTGACATTTTGGGGAAGAAAAAGATCATACTGGTAAAAGCAACGGATAGCAGGGACTTAACTTCCAAGTAAATGACAAAAAAATTAATAATCTTTTTTGTCACTGTGCAAACACAGATATGAAAAAATGGATCTTTCTTCAAAAACAAAGCCCAGCTGTTTGCTCAGCTATGTTTTAAAGTCCCCTATGAAGTCATTTTACTGTATTTTAACTGAGAATGAAACATTTTAAAATATGTATCAGACATATGTTCATAATACTGCTGTTTATGTGAAATTCTCCAATATGCAGTGCCATCTGCCAGCAAATTCTAGAAAAATAACTATTAATTTCTGCTTTAATTACAGCAACAATTCTATAGCATTGCTGCAAGTAAAAGGAATCTGTTTGCTTGCATTTATCTGGTCCACTGTGTTTCAAACTATGCTGATTGGAACCCAGGGGTTCCTCAGAAGCTTATCAGTAGCCCTGTAAATAAGAACAGTAATGGTGGGCAAATATCCCCAAAAGATGACTTTCTCACCATAACTAATTGCTCCTAAAATGCAGTCACAGGGGGGTTTTGAGTGCATTTTATGATGCAAATGGCCAGTACATGCATGAATTAAGTGTGCTCCTTTGAACCTTTCCTAAATTCTCTGCAGCACATTGGGAATCCAGGGCAGAAGTGCAGTTTAATTGACTGACAAGCCAATGTGAAATGAGTTCTAGGGGTATGCAATTTTGTTTATCTCATAATTCTATTTAGTTTTTGGTATTAAAAACTATATTTGTTATTGGTTGCTAAAGAGCACCATCTGGCAACCATTTTGTGTAACTCCATACAAACAACCTTAGTTCAAAAAGCTACATTACGTCTATGATGGTGACCTAGTAAGGATCTAGTAAACTAGGAGAAAGAGCACTTGAAAGTTTCCCAGGTAGCCAATGTAGTGCCTGCCAGATGTTGTTGGACTATAATTCTCACCATTCCTAACCATTGGCAATGCTGGCTGAGGCTGATGTGAGTTGGAATCCAACAACATATTGAGGACACTATGTTGAGGGCACTAGCTCTGTTCTATGCACTAGCATGGGGCCTTCTGAACTGGTTATATGTCCAACTTTCTTCTGGTTACTAATCTAATCAATGTAACACTGAATCACCTATTGATTGCCTATACACATTCCTGAGATTTTGAGTGTCCTTAAACTTTACCTAAAGGCTACGGCTCCTTTTATTTGTTAAGCATGAACAAGGCAATGGAGGTGGGAATGTGTGTGCTTTGTTGGTATCTTCTTTTTGTGACCATGATGATTGCCATATCTGACTAGCTTTTACAGCTTCCAGCTGCTCATTCCTGCAGCTCTGAACTCCAGGAGATTCCAGGAGAGGTCTTGCTGGGATAAACTTAGCCTGGTTGACCCTAGACTCTTGGCTTTGAGTGCTCTTTTTCTACCCTTCCACTTCCAATGGTCTCTGTAAAGCCTTGCTAAGACTAAAGAAATCCTATTCTTACTTTCTTTTTGGATTTACTCTGATGCTTATGATCCCCATGCCTTTACCTTGTGTTTGGGGAACATAATGAAGGAAAGGTATAATGTCCTCTCATAAGATGCTCTCCCCCACCCTCTGTTTGCAAACTTTTCATTTCTAACTGCAATTCCCCTCTCCTTTCTTCTTAGAAACAGAAGCAACCCATTGTGCAACCTCCATGGCAAGTAACCATCTTGCTTCTCACCACCCTCATTTCTGGGACACCTTTAACAGTTAACAATTAAACTGCCATTTATTCTCTTTCCCCCCAATAAAATTCCACTTCTAGAAATGCTCTGATCTCATCTGTGTTTCTCTCCGTTATCTTATGGGCATACTCAGCTACCTCAATTAAATGATTCAGTGTTATTCGTGCTGTACTCCCTTGTATTTGGAAAACATGCTAGTTTCTTGGTCCTCTCTAATGGGCAGAAATCAGCCGATCCTCCAGCAGAATAGAGCTAATGTTGCAGTAGAAAATGGATCCCCTGACAAAGGAGCTCCCAAACTGTGGACTATGGACTGCCAGTGTTCAATAACCTTCATCCAGGTGATCCACAGCATATTTGTGGTTGAGGATGAGAGATAGCTCCTCCATTGTATTAAATATTCATTTTGATTTTAATTGCATTTTTACTGCTTCTCTTATTTCTTCTTTTGTATTTTACTGCATTTCAATTTAATTTCTATGGAATTCAAATCACAATACAATACAATAATCATAGAATAGTAGAGTTGGAAGAGGCCTACAAGGCCATCAAGTCCAACCCCCTGCTCAATGCAGGAATCCAAATCAAAGCATTCCTGACATATGGCTGTCCAGCCGCATCTTGAATGCCTGCAGTGTTAGAGAGCCCACTACTTCTTTAGGTGATTGGGTCCATTCTATAATAATATATAGGAAATAAAAGAAGCTATAAAAATGCAATTAAAAAGTATTCAGTATCTAGCACAGCATATTAAAATTGCTACACCGGGCAGAAAAAGTGGTCCACCAAGACCATCAGCAATGTTCAAGAGGTCCATGGGCAAAAAGAAGTTTAGGAACCACTGGTCAAGCAGGTCTGAGCTAAATCCCTTCCAAATATTTGTGTTTCAGAAGGGCTTATTCCTTCAACATGGAGAAGTGATCTGTAAACATATAGAGATGTGTGTTCTGAACAAGCATAGTAACATAATCATTCATTAAAATCACATTTGTTTTCATTGCTTTTTTCTGTTACTTTTTTCCTGCTGCTACTACTGCCACAACAGAGCTGATTTCACTGACATTTTTATTTTGGTGCCTCCTCTTTTTTCTTGGAGTACCCTAGAACATCACAATGTTTGGGATATTTTGAGAAACCCAAGGCTTATCCACACAGGAGCATACCTTCATACTAAGGATGTTGCTTTTACTGTCATGATAGATTTGCAAGGTCCACAATTCATTCTCAATGGCAGCTTCAAATCTGCTGTTTTCCATTCACACTAGTAGACGTTTCTCTGGGAAGGATTAGTGTTGCTGTTTCCTTGTGGCCCCGGCCTCTAATATTACATGTTTACTGCTCTGGTTCAAGGCTGAAGCCAGGAGAGTGCCTCGGTGTGCAATTGACAAGAAAAAATGAAACTGACTAGACCCCCCCTCCCCTTCTCCATTAAGCCTGAGTGAAAGGTGGATGGGGGGAGTCAGTGAAAGGCAAAATAGACAGCACATGTGGCAGGTTTTGTGGGTGGCAGAGAGGGAGTGGGCAATTGGGCATACGAGAGCCGGCCCACTAAAAAAACCTAAGCAAAGTGTCTACAAGAGGAGCGCAGCGCAGCTGAGATGGTTTTTTTCTTTTTGCATTATCAGTGGATTGGGTTAAGATGGATTTAAATGGGAAACCGTGATAACTTCTGCTTGCCTACAACCCTACCTCATAGGGTTGTTGGAAAGACCACACACACACACACCCCGAGAGAGAGAGAGAGAGAGAGAGAGAGAGAGAGAGAGAGAGAGAGAGAGAGAGCTCATATAATTGTTTATTATCAAACCCAGTTGGTTATTGCAGACAATGCAGACTGGAAACCAAGGCAGCTCACAATAAGAAATAAATCCCTTTAAAAACCAATAACCATAGAACAAGTATAAACAGTTGCAAAACAGCTTAAAGTGGCATGATTCTGAATTTTGGGTTGGGTGAATGAAGTTCCTTATCAGAGGTTGCAGTTCTGAGCATGCTTCCCTATTTCAATAAACCCCACTGAATACATTGGGACTTTCTTCTGAGTAAACAAACATAGGATTGCACTATAAATATCTTTACAGGTTGTGTAAATAATAAACATATTTGATGGTCACACTTATACAAATATTTCTTCATACTAGTGTCCCGATAAGTACAGTAGGGCCCCGCTTATATGGCAGGTTCCATTCCGGCCCCCTCCATAAAGCAGAAATCACCATAAAGCAGATCCCCATTGACTTTAATGGGGCACGTCGTGCAAAAATGCTGCGAAAATGCCGCAAAATGCCTCAAAAGGGGCTTTAAAAGAGGGGAGGAAAGCTGCCGCATTAGCAGAACGCCGGTAAGCGGAGCGCCGGTAAGCAGGGCCCTACTGTAACTGATTTCACACTATGGTTGTACATCATTATTTCTTCTACATTTTAAGTGTGCCCTTCTTCCTTGGAGCGGTCATGGTTTCCCTGTGTTGTTTTCATCCTGAGGAGCAGATTAGGCTGAGAGATGGTGTGTATCCCATGGTCACCCAGTAAACTTTATAGCTCATTTCCATTTTAAAAAATTATTAAATGATTTACATGGAGGCAAAGATTATGAAATAGATCCACACAATACATTTAAAGCACATCCAATTTGCATTTAAAGCACATGACTTCCTTTAAACAATCCTGGGAAGTGTAGTTTCCCCCACCCAGTTATAGGTCCCACCACCATGAACAAACTACAGTTCCCATGATTCTGTGGTGTGATTCATGTGCTTCAAATGGGTGTTGAATGTGCTTTCAATGAATGGTGTGGATCTGCACTAGGTATGATGTGTATTCATTAGTGAATTGAAAAGAACAATTTTAAAAGATACTTTTAAACAGGGGAAGGGTTGTAGCTCAGTGGCAGGGCATATGCTTTGCATGCAAAGGTCCAAAATTCAATCTCCGGAAAAGACAATTGCCTGGAATCCTGGAGAGCCAATGCTAGTCCATGTGATCAGTACTGAGCTAGATGGTATCAGATGCCCTGACTCGGTATAAGGTCAATTCCTTTGTTCCTAAAAATGGAAAGAGACCCAAGGGCCACAGTGACTGTAAAATTTATTTATGTATTTTATTCATAACATTTATATACCCTTTTATTGTAAAAAAATCTCAAAGCGGTTTACAGAAAAAATTAAAACAACAAAATTATTGGCAAAAACAGTTAAAGACAGGTATTTATAAACATTCAAAATAATAAAACCAACAATGAGTTAAAAACAGATGAAAAGCACAATAGCTTAACAAACATGTTTTTTAACACATGCTGAAAAGAGTACAATGAAGACACCTGCCTAATGTCAATAGGCAGGGAGTTCCAAAATGTAGATGCTGCCACACTAAAGAACTGATTTCTTACAAGAGTAGAACAAGTAGTATGAGGCACCTATAACATGGAAAGCATACCTTGAACTTGGCCTAGTAGCAAATTGGCAACCAATGCAGATTTCAGAGCAGAAGCATTATGTGCTGATAGAGGGTCTCACTCATATCAGCCATTGTGCCACAGCATTCTGCACTAACTGGAGCCCCTGGGTCAGGTTGTGTTGCACAGGGATTACTGTGACCGTGGCTGACTGGCTGCCAGGATTTCTTTAGTTTTTTGGTTAGAAACCCTGAATGGTTGTGGGATGTTGAGTTTTCTGCCTTACTTGTAGGAATCTTGTTGTGGTTGGTATGGTATTGTATTTAGGAAATCATCACTGACTTTTTTTTCCCTTTTCTATTTGCGTTTCATTTATTCCTGACCTCACTCCTTTACATCCATAGAAACAACAGTGTTTCCATGCACTTACCTCAATCCCCTTAAACCCACTGATGATGCACCTTGTTGTTTTTATGATGGTTTATTTCTTGCCCAATAGTGGTAAAAGAGAATCCACATACTGGGAAGTGCAGCTTCAATTACTGTTGTTCCCAGTCTACTGCCTATAAAGATAGACCAAACAATGTGTGTTTTCTCTCTGTCAATTATTACTCACTAGAATTGGGTTTGCTGTCAAAGTGTGTTTACAGCAGCCCACAGGGTAGACAGAAAAGACTGGAGAATCTTCTTACTCTTTCTCATTTCTCAGACCTCTTTCTGAAGTGAAGGGTCAAGCCTGTCAAGAAATTTGGAGCAGCCATGTTAAAAGGTAGGGGCAGGGCATTCCAAGCAGGGGGTTGCCAACCCTACTTGGATATGGATATCTTTGCAGAGTGTCCCTAGTCAAGCTTTACCAGCAACACAATCCAAACTATAACTACTGAGAAGTAAGTCCTATTGAGTTCTATGGGGCTTAATCCCTTAGTAAGTGTGTTCAGAATTGCAGCCTTCGGGGACATTCATCTTTACTCTTGAGTGCTCCTATCTAACGTCTGTACAACGCTAGGCTCCTTTCTTCCTACAATGGCCTTCTGGTGACTGGCCTGGCCTGAAGGCACTTAAACCCTTTTTGCCAGAAACAAGTAGGCTAGATTAAATGTTCCCTACCCAGGCTCCATCTTTTAGCTAAGATTTCTGTCTTAATTTCCAATCAGAGAAATGTTTTTGTTTGAATAGTATGTGCCAAGCAACTGCGACTGTTGCTTAATGTATCATGCTAAATGACATCACACGAGCCCACCCCATGACATCACTAGGGCCCACCCCCAAAATCTCAGGGGTTGGGATGCTTCTGACCTGGCAACCCTATTTTCTACAGATGTGTCACCAGAGCAGCAACTTCAATTTCACATCAGACAATATATGATGGTAACTATATTTGCATTTATCTAGTCAACTGAGGCTTCCCAAAACAGATAGCTGGGAGATCCACAAGGGTTTCAGCTGAGCATGGGCTTGTGGAGAACCAAACTCTCCAATGCCAATTATCTGCTCAGTGCCAATACTAAGCATGGCCTATTTGTGGTTTCTAAGCTGTGACAGTCAAAGGGACAGTATACCTCTAGTCATCAGATGCTGGAGATTAACTATCAGGGATACATAGCAGCACCATAATGTCCTGCTACGAATCTTTCAGGGGTATCTGTCTGACCTCTGGCAGTCAACAGATTGCTAGTTTAAGACAGACAATTAATCTAGCCTAATTTGGCGCTCACATTCACATGGGAAGCTTCAGATATTTTTAAAGCAAAAGTACAGATGAAAAACTCAAGAAAACATGCCATCCATGTCCTGACCTCTTTTTCATCATCAAAGCGTAATGTACACCATATAGTGATCAGTGATGTATAGTTTTCTGCTAAGTCCTGTCATAGTATGATTCACGTATATTTTCAATATGCATTTGTTAACAGACTGGGAAAAGAAATAATTTCTTAGCAATCACAGTTTAACTTCCAATGTCTTTCTGCAGACTGGAATGCTGATGTGTTGGGTCCTGCTGCTTTCCCATTAAACATTAATCGGGAACACGGCAGGGCTGAGAACACTGATGTTCCAGCAATATGGAATGCAATTAGTGGAAACATTGCAGACTCCCCCTTTAATTGTCTGCCTTTCCATACCAGAAAACGTAATTTAGATAGTCCCAACACTACCTGTCCACGTACAAATAGAAGTCATTTAAATAACTCTGGAAAAACATATTCCCATGAGACTTCAGTCAATATTAAAAGCAATGAATAATGATATATCAGACAGTGTTAAAATGATCAAATGATATTTTTAAAGGGTACTGAAGTGGACCACATGTACAATATGAAGGTCATTTTTAACTGCAGGATTAATAGACACAATTATATTGAAATTCTCCAGCAGAAACAGGGGAGGCTGGTCTGAAGGGCAAAGTGGGACATAGCCCTTCCAAGATTCTGTACCCCTCAAACACCCCCCAAAACCTCCAAATCTATAGGCTAGTCTTTCATTGACACTCACAGGAATATGAATACATTTCCTAGTAGAAGTAGATAGTTCTACTCTCTGCCTTCTGGGAGGGAAATGGTTAAACAAACAATGCATATTAGAGAAGGCTTTGTTAGGCAGGGGGAGGACAAATTGGACCATCCATTTTCCTCCTACCCATCTTGTCTCTAAGTAGCTAATGGACTCACATGTCAAAAGACCCAGGAAATAAACAGAGGGGAGGGAATGCTTGTATCTGCCCTTTCACAGCCAATCATTCTTCCTATTTCTGAGTCTGCATCTTGCCAGTCATTCCCTTCCCTCATTTTCAGAAAGTCTGCAGCTGAGCTAAAGAAATGGGGTATGGCAGCAGCCATTTATTTTACTTAATTTGTGTGTATGAGAAAGGAGAAAACTGTCTGAGACAAATCAGCTACAGGTTTCCCTGGATGAGGAGGTAAACCCTTTGTTTTTCATTGCTTGCTTGAGCATTGGCTTCCTTCTTGGCTTTGGGCTTATCCACATGGGAGCATAACTTTGTGCTGAAGACACTGTTTTTACCTCCGTTTTCTGTTTGCACCATCTACAGTAAGGATCAATACAGGCATACCCTGCTTAACATTGCTTCACTTAACGTTGCCTCGCTGTAACGTACATGCTCCATACGTTCCCATACCCTTAACGTTCGCGCACTTCGCAATAATGTACACTTTATTGGCATGACACCGCTGCCATCTAGTGGTGATTGTGTGCAGTACAAGTGAAGACAATTGCTTCACTTAAAGTTTATTTTCGCTTAAAGTATACTCTCCAGTTCCATTGCGAACGTTAAAGCGGGGTATGCCTGTACAAGCTGCAAACATGGTGTCTAGTCACACTTGAGGGGAAGCATCAATCATATGGTTTCCTAAAGACCACACCCTTTAATTTAACATTTCCACTCCCTCTGTTTACCTGGCAACTGAGCATGCTCAGTTTGTTCTACCAGTAAGTTTCATTCTAAACAAACAACAACCCAGAAGTGTGATTATTTGTATTTTCACTGGTACAATATGGATGAAATACAAATCTTTGTTTGAGCAGTGTTATGCTTTTGTGCACAAGTTAGGGGGGGGAGAAAATAAAGGCACCATTTACTGCAACATAAAAGAAGCTTACTGAATGGGAGAGAGAAGCCAGCGTTTCTCCTCATCCCACAGGAAATGAAATGAAAGAAGGGAGGAGGAGGGAGTGGGTGTGGAGAGAGGAATGATTGACACACCCACCTAAAAGCATTGGAGCACAGCTTCTGCAAGCCCTAGAGATGTGGAGTGAATACTCCTTTCCTTGCCTTTTCGGATTATCAGATAATTAGCTTAGTACGGATTTACAGGGGGGAAACTGTGATAGCTTCTGTTTGCCAGTAACGTCATGTGAATCATGTAAATTAAAAGGGGATACAAGTAGCACCAGACACACAGTAAATTGCCATGTGGATAAGCATTTTTTCTTGAGGTCTGGGGGCTGTAAAAGGAGGGTGGAGGGAGAGTATATGTGTGTGTGTGTGTGTGTCTGTGGTGTGCATTGCTTTGTTGGGCAGGGGAAAGAGGATTTTTAAGGATTTTGTTAAATGCAAATGGTGAGGTTGCTTGGAGAGAGGGGGAGACTGTGTGCTGCTTGGTATTATTGGAGGGGGAATAGTTTCCATTGTGGGGAGCAAGATGCTGGGCTAGATTGACCTTTGGCTTGATCTAGTATTATATTCAAAGAGATTCCAACTCAACTTTTTTTAAAAAAAGATTGCTTCTTTTTGGTTTGTTGACTCTAGTTTATTTTTATTTTTGTTAACCCGTGAACACAATTCACTGCTTCAAGAAAACACCCCACTATCCTGAAGCATGAATAAAGCCTTTTACCCCACTCTTCAGCCTAAAAAATGTTTCCGGAGTTGTTTACTATGATCAGTAATATGACTACAGTCATAATCAGTAATAAAACACAAATTTTAAAACCAAACATCTCTTTTCCACACACGTCTCACCATTGCATGTTAAGGTTTGACAAAGTGACAAAGTCTAAGCCTGTTTGGATAGGTGAGAACAAAAACACAACTATACCTAAACTTCCAAACCTTTACAGAAGAGGGGAGTACCCAAAACATTTACTGTAATTAAGGCTACACTACATGATCACAAACATAAACATTTTTCTTCCTCAAATGTCTCGACAGGACCAGAAACTTTTTAGGGTAGGAATACAAAATGAAACCCAAATACAAAACTGATGCTTGCAGAAAACCTTCTCTTACTGAATAAAGGGGATCCACAAACATGAAAGGGAGAAAACATCTCTTCCATTTGGTTTAGGACTGGTATTGGGGAAAACACGGTTCTTGTGTTTTTTAATACTGCAGTGGAGTGGAGAAATAACTGGTCTGTTAAGACTGCTAGATGAAAGAATAAAGAAACATAAGTTTTGTTACTACAAAGAGATAACATCATACATGCTGAAGCAGCCATGCAGCCTGCACTCAGGGAGCCATTACTAACTTAGAACAAAGACAGGGGAAAAAAGGGAAGAAAGGGGGGAGCAAAGTCTGCAAAAACAACAAACACTTTACAGGAGGAATCAGCAAGGGAAGAATAGATTGCCTTTCTGTCTATCACCCCTCACTGGTTCAGATCACTTGCAACATGTGTGGTGCTTTACTCCCAATAATCAGGACCAGCAAGACACAGCTGATTTCCCATAGTAAACATGAGGCTGTCTGGGGTGGTGGTGGTATGTATATGGAGAAGTGGCCAGGACTGCAACCGTGACTGCAGGGACCCCTTGTGAAACAAGGTAGGACATGTTTAGGTGCTGATGTATTTGTAGAATTGTACTGCTTAAGTGCCCACTGTTTCTTTGCAAGGAAGGATGATGGGAACCTCATATGCACCCCATCAGGTTTAGGTTCCACCAGCCTTTACTGAGCAGAAAAAAGGGGCATAGCCTGCATAAGATGTCAGATTCAGTCTCCAGTTAAGAAGGATCTCAGGTGGTAGGAATGCAGAAGATTCTTATCTGAGGTTCTTTTACTCAATGGAGACAATATCTGCCTAGATGGACCAATGGTTTGACTGAATAGAAGGTAGCCTATGCGTTCATATGAAACTATTAAGGGCTGTACCCCTGCTCACCAATCTCCCTGCCACTCCTCCCACATTAACCCCTAGATCTTCCCCTTCCCACCCCATGCACCTACTAAGCTCCCTTGTCACCCAACCCCATTTGTGAAGCACTAGTCTTCTATTCTGCAGCCTTGCTTTGCACTCCTGTTTTTACCTTCCCTCCCCTGGGCTATGCCTTTTCCTCCCCCACATTTTGTGCAACTCCCCCTTGCACACAAATCATCCCCATCCTAACCTCCTGCTTTTCTCACATGTTGCAACTAGTAAGTACCTTTTCCACCATCCCTTCCTATTAAGCAGCCCCTTTCATATCCCTACTTTCATCTTCATCCACATTCCAATGCTTCTACTCCTTCATTTTTTTGCAACCCTCTTGCACTCCCATTTTCACCTTTACCCCTTTCCCCTTCCTCCTTCTCCTCCCGTTTCTCAACTCCCTCTTGCACACAGACCTCTCCCATTTCCATGCCTCCTCCTCCTTCGTACTCTGAAGCCCCCTTTGCACATACACATTGCAAAGCACACGTGATTTCATATGTTACTGTATCTTTGAGATGAACAGAATCTGAAGAGCAAGGCTGCCAGTTAGTTTGCTCAGTTAGAGAAGGGCAAGTTTGGTTGATGGAGGTTGTACATATATGGGTGTTTGGTTGTTGATAAAATACCTGTTCTGAATTACTACATTCATTCTGGAATTTCACATTGAAGACGACACATAGTACCAGGAGTAAAATACACTGTGTGAAGTTATTATGGGCTTACCCATATGGGAGCATTTCTTCATAGCAAATACACTGCATTTACCATCATAAGAATTTGCAAGGGCCACACTTTGTGCTCAATGGTAGTGTCAAATCCATTGTTTTTCATTCACACAAGTAGGTGTTCCTCTAGAAAGGATTAGTGTTGCTGTTTCCCTGTGGCCCCACCCTCTAATTTTACATTTTTACTCCCTCCTTTTGCTCAGTTACTGGGTATGTGCAAATATTTTTGACCTGCACAGTATTTCCACTTCCTCCTGCCTCCACCGCTTCCTGAAGTTTGGCAGTTGAAAAGAAGTGAGGCCATCTGCCCCCCTTTCTCTGCTGCCCCTTGCTTTTTCTGAGTTAATTTTTTCCGCTGGAAAAACAAATCAATATAATATCGATATTTTAAATAAAATGTCAATTTTCTCAAAATTTCAATATCAATTTTGATATTGATATTTTTAGGTGATTTTTTTAGGGGGGGGGAACCGAGAAACCAGGCACGGAGAGATGTTACCTCAAAATTCTCTCTGCAAAGATAGAGAATATGAGAAAGAATGATAAAATGCAATTCCCATCACTAGTTACAAGGAGTGAAGGACGTTTACTCGGGTAGAAAGGGAGGAAAGAAGGGCAGGCTGCAGCAAACTGTGAAGGGGGGAGGACAGAGCAGTCAGAGGTTGGTAGATAAACCACCAGAAACAAAATGGAATTCATGGCAGAGACAGTGGGTGGAGAAAGGGAAAGAGCTGAAAGTGATGATTCACCTGCCCACTAAAAAGCATTGAAGCAAACTGTCTGCAAAGATGTGCGGAGCTGAGTGGAGCCGTATTGTTCTAAACCAGCCTTTCCCAACTAGTGGGCCACCAGATGTTGTTGGACCACAATTCCCATCTTTCCTGGCAATTGGCAATGCTGGCTGAGACTAATGGGAGTTGTGGTCTAACAATATCTGGTGGCCCACTAGTTGGGAAAGGCTGTTCTAAACTTTTCGTATTATCAGTGGATTGGGTTAGTACAGATTTACAGGGGGGAAACTGCGTGATAGCTTCTATGCATATCTGAGAAGTGAAGAATCTAATAGGTAGGGTACAATACAGGTTCTCTCTGCATGATTCAGAAATCTTGTCTAACCCCAGGTTTTTAGAGAGGCAATATACTGCCAAGTTCAAATTTCTGTATGCAACTTTGAACAACGGTAGTTGAAGTTCTATATTTCCCTGACATTTCTTTTCCCCAGCTGGAGATTTTAAAGAGGTGACTACTGGGTAATTTTTGGCTTCCTAGTATTTCATCTCCTTCCTGTTTGAAGGACTGTGCCCTTCTTTTATTTCTCTGTGGCAGAATAATCCTTATAAAAATGGACCTATTGGATATAAAGATGTGGACATGCAACTGTTCATTAAATGAAGAGTCAATGAACACAGTAAGTTGAGTTCCAAGCTGGCTAAGCAAAGAACTGGAAGAAACATTTTTTAAGTTTCACTACCACTTGCTTGCTATGATGCCATGAAGTTGAAATTTAGACTGAACTAAAGGGAATGGGTTTTTTAAGCATTTACTAGATAATTTAATTGTTAAACATCTCAAATTTTAGATTTTTATCCCAACAAAATGAAAAAATGGATTGTGGTGATGATGAGGGCATTTAGAGTTGGAAGGGGCCTATAAGGCCATTGGGTCCCACCCCGTGCTCAGTGCAGGAATACAAGTTACCGCATACCCAACAGATGGCTGAATGCCTCCAGTGTTGGAGAGCCCACCACCTCCCTAGGTAATTGATTCCATTCTCATACTGCTCTAACAGTTAGGATGTTTTTCCTGATGTTCAGCCAAAATCTGGTTTCCTGTAACTTGAGCCCATTATTCCATGTCCTGCATTCCAAGATGATGGAGAAGAGATCCTGGCCCTCCTGTGTGTGGCAACCTTTCAAGTACTTTGAAGTACTATCATATCTCCCATCAGTCTTCTCTTCTCAAGGCTAAACATGCCCAGTTCTTTCAGTGTCTCCTCATAGGGTTTTGTTTCCAGTCCCCTGATCATCCTTGTTGCCCTCCTCTGAACCTGTTCCAGTTTGCCTTAAAGTGCAGTATCCAGAGCTGGATGCAGTACTCAAGGTGAAGCCTAACCAGGGCTGAACAGAGAGGAACATTTAACATGCATTGCATTCCTACTGAACTGCTTTTTGGTTTTTTGCTTCTCACTTTAATGGTAGTATCTTTATTATTTATGATAGTAGAAGACTGTTCTTGCTGTTAAATTAAAACCAGCACATCTTTTGACCTCACCAGAACTGCATTTAGAGTAAGATGGGGGAGAAATTAATTTGATGTGTATTTCAATGTGAATGTTTCAAATTCACACTTCCCAAACCAATACATGGACTGAAACACAGCTCTCCTTCAAAATATGCATGTCTAGCAAAGATCTGAAATCTAGCGATGGTTTTCACAAATTCCTCCATCTCTTTCAGTCCCCCAACCCTCCACAGCAGCTTTCTGAGAGGAGGAGGAACTGGGTTAAATTGTCTCTGCCCCCTCTTTCCTACAGAAGGAATGTTCCATGAGCACAGTGTCTACTGTGCCAACTTTGGTTTCAAGCCAGTAAATCTATAAAACTGCAAGAATAAAATAAAATAAGCACCATTAAAACAAAGCCATAACATTCAGCAGAACAGATAAAACTATATTGAAAACTGATAAAAGTGCCTAGCACATAAAACCCTGGACGTGTTTGCCTGTTCCTTTCTAACTAGGAGGATCTTTCTCATATCAGCAATTTTCAGACCAATTGTCTACAAAACACTAGGGGAGATTGATTCACTTGTTTATCCACCCCAAACTGTAAAGGCTGCCCTTGTGGGAAAATCAATGCAGCTAACCTTTCAAAATTTGGCAGGATTCATGCCCTCAAAAGGGTCTACCATATCCCCAAATTTCACCTAGTTCTGCCCCCTAAAATTTAAAAAGGTTTAGAAGCATGTCCCTTTCAAATAACAAAAACATCAAACTTTAAAATACGCCAAGTAGAAAACCCTCAGACCTATTTGCCTGTAATGTGGGATAACTTGTCCAATCTGGAGGAGCTACAATGCCTGCAAATCTCATCCACTTCTGTCAAAATAAAAATATATATAGTTGTTTTTTATTCCACATAAAAGTGAATGAAGGAAAGCAAAAGCTTTTTTCTTTATGTGGATTCAGATTTAGACCCTGAGCTAAATTGGTACTTCGGACCAAAGCACGCTGCTTTCTGAAATGCCAGATCAGGATCTAAACTGAATCTTGTGGCTGGTGCATACCCCTACTTTTTGTATTAATAGCAGCCAGATTAACACATGAAAAATGTTGGAAAGCAAGTCTGAAACAACAACAAAAGGAGAAAATGGTTTAGAAAAATGAGGGATCTGTTTATTTTAGTTACACTAACAGTGTATCTTCTGTACCGTATCAATCAGTAACGAAGGCTTGGAGATCTGTTGCCAATTGTGTTTCAACAACTGCAGATACCATTAAACTGATATTCTTTGCCCAGTGCTATTTGTGTTTACCACCATTTCAGCCCTCATTTCTGCCATTGTACAATTAAATAAGTCTACCGGGCAGATCCAAGGCTGCTTTATATTCTGCTCTGTGTCTCTTGTCTGTGGTTGGCATGAAATAATATATTGTTATTGATTATAAGAACAAACAGTGTTACATAGCTTCTTTAACAGTGAACTGTATTTTGTCAGTAATCTAAATGTTCAGCCACATCCTATTCCATGTTGCTTCTGCTGGAACATATATAGTTCCAATCAGTCTAATTTATCTTGACTGATGCTTCATCATTAAATTATGTACTTCTTGGGAGATGGTTCAGTAGCTGTCTCACTGAGATCAAATTAAGTGAAGGTTTATCATCTGAGCAGGATGAACAAGTTAAAGGAAAAAGAGCACTTTCTCTTGTCAATTGCCTCAAAAGGTTAGCATCTTAGAGAGAAATTACATATCTGAAGTAGTTACAGCAGAAAAGGCAGAAATTGACTCCAGAAATAGAAATACACACATAATTTTAGAGAACAGTTGATCACATACACATAATCCTGTAAGCAATGATGCTAGAAAATAGATCAGATACATTCAGTAGAATCAAGTTCCTTGGGTTGTATGAGTGCAGCCTGCAGGTGAAGAGGCTGAGTATTTGAATGCTCTTCTACAAAGAAGACTCCCTCTTAAAAAAAAAGTTCTCAAGGTGGAGGTGTCACTGAACTATTTCCTGTGACATGCTAGTGTTCTACATGCATGATGTTTGTTGGATGGAGTGTGCAAACCACCTGCAGATTGAAGAGATGGTGTCTTACCTGGCAGCATTACCACTTTATTCTACATGAGCTGGTTCTTAATGATGCACATGTGACATAAGTCTAACTTTTTCTATAGTGGTTGTGTATCGCCTCCAAAATGGATGTTGTCGAGGGATTCTGGGCTTGAATCATGCCCCTCTCATGGAAGTTGCACAAATGTGTCATGATATTGACCATGAGGAATAACATGTACAGGTTTCTTAAATGTGTCTTGTTGTGCCTGGGTATAGCTTAATCTCTCTGAATCCAGACATTAATAATCTTCTCGGAGATGTAGTCAAAGATATAAACCAATGTCTCTTTTTCTTCTCTGTCAATGATGTCTTATGCTAAATATAAATTCACTTGCTTAATACAGGATTTACACATACAAAACCCGTATCTCAATACAATGTCCAAGAAACCCAGGTCAGGGTGGTACTATGTAGATAGCACTGATGTTTATTTAAATGGCTGGGGTTACTGGATGGGGGGAGGACGTCAGGGCAGGGAGGAAATTTTGTTACCACCTCACAAGTTTTGCCAAATGCATTTCCATATAAACTAATGGTTGCTAGTAATTCCTATGGAGAAAATTGGAGCTTTGCATTTGGCAACAACGTCATAACAGTAAGAGGGATCCTACAGAGGGCTGCATTCCTCTCTACATCCCTTGCAACAAATACACCATACAATTAATTCCCATCATAATAATGAGCATTGTTCTAGGTGTGGGTTGGTGACTTGGTTACAGTCCAGTATGGCCAAGTATGGGTAGGCAGGGGTCTCCAAGCCTGCTTCTTTCTCTGAAAATGCACAACCAACCTCCCATCCCTCCTCAGCAGCATTGCCTTGGCTGAAGGAGGGAAGTAGTCGGCCGGGGGGATAAGTGATCCAGGCAGGACTGGAAGCTTCCCCCCCCCCAATTAACTTTAGCTCTAACACTGGATTCAAACCCGCTTCTGTAAGAAAAACATTAAGGGAAAGAATAGAAAACACTCTGCAAACTTTCTCAGCTGTCCCATTCAATCTTATTCACGGTCCTTCTTACATCTTCACTTTCTTTCACGGACTTCATCATCTCTTTCTTTCCACACAACTACATCTGTGAAATAGTCAAGCTTTATTTGGCTTCTGTAATATTCCAAACCAGAATAGTAGCTAAGGCAAAATATTTTATGCCTTTCAGAGCTTTGCTCACACATTGCATATCCTAATTTGATTACAGATTCCCTCTGATTTAGGGAAGAATATATATCCATCATCATAATCTAATCTTTTATGTTTACAGAGTCTGATTTATACTTTAAAGCCTTCTAAATGATTGTTTTTAATTACTATATCATAATGTATTGCATATATTTGAACGCTCAAAAAAATTAAATGATTTCAAATGAAGCTCTTGGCAAACTCCTTCTTTCAGCGATTAATAATGAAACCAGGCCATAAAGCAGTAAAGTCACTTTATTGAACAGTGAATAGAAAAACAGTTCTTGAAACAACTGGAAGCAAAGCAGAACAAATTGCATCTTGATCTTTTTAGATTCATTTATGTCTATCCTACCCAAGTGACACTGGCTTCCAGAAACCTATCAAAATCAGATTATGAGTTTGATTAATTTTTAGTAGTAACAAACTGGTTTCATCAAAGTCAATCTGCTCAGTAATTTCACTAAGCAAAGTAAACCTCACTAGAGCAAGGATAGCTCTCTGACCCTCTCCTGAAAAGACAAGCACACTTGAAACCTGTGCAAAGGTGCCATTCATTCATTCCCTTTCTTTGTGGCTCCCTCTCTATAACAATGCTTACCATTTATTTTCATCAGAACAAAGCTAAGTAAATGTAAATTAAAATCCCTTCACCATGCCAAAGAGACATTCAGGACAGGAGGAGGCAATAACACTAGGACATGGATCTTCAGTCTGAGTTATGCCGCAAAAGAAGTGCATCATACCAGGAACACTAGCAAACAGAAGACTTGTGGCTCAATCACATAGAGGGTTAATGCAGATCTGGTGCTTTTTGCAGATCCTTTTAATTTGGACCGTTTGCATGACGTTTTTGCCAATGCGAGTGCATTCAGCTGCTATTGCCTTTAAATCCGGATTAAATCAATGTGATAAATATGTGAAATTGGTTTGAAAATCTGCACCTGCTTCGGTGCCCACCTGCTGTGTAGTCGCTTTCTCCTCTGTTTTTGGTTGCACAGGTTGTTCGCCATTTTAGATCCTCCCTTTATCCACCTCCTACACTGTCTATGGACATTATTTTGTTTCCTGCTGCTGACGAACAAACTTCAGGTTGCTGTACCTTCCTTTCCCCCACTTCCCCACAAACAAGTTCCCTCCCTCAGTCCTTTAAACCAGTGATGCACTCTGTTTACTTGCTATTTTTACTTTTCTCTCAACATATATTTTTGTATGTTATGCTTAGACATATGCTGCTGTCCTCATCACACTCCTCGGTGGCCCTGGGAGGGTGGCGGCAGAGGAGGAAACCCTGCTTGGCCCTCGTTGTATCTCATATGCTCTAGCCTTCCTTTCCCCCACATCCCTCCCCAGCAAGTTCCCTCCCCAGCAAGTTCCCTCCCTCGGTCCTTTAAACCAGCTACTCACTGCGGGGGCAGGAAGGGAAGAGAAGGGGCACTGTGCAGCCACTCTCCCCTGCACCTCTATCTGGCAGGGGGAGGAGAAGCCGCTTCGCTCCACACCAGTTTGTGGGGAAGAGACTAGGCGGGTATTTAGGGCCGGTGCTCAAGTCATGGGTGGGTGAGCAGCCCCCCTCCCCTCCCCTCCCCTTTGAGGCAGTGGTGGTGGTGAGCAGTCCTGCCAGCCAGCGAAGGCTGCCTTCCCTACAGCCAACATGAAAGCTGCCTGCGACCAAGGAGGAGGACAGAGATGCAGCCAAGACAGCAGGACTTGCTGCAAGATGTGCCAGGGCAGCCCAGCTTGGTTTTCTGGAGGGGAAGGAGAGGGGGGTTGATTTTCCGGCTAGGACACAGCCCTGGGAAAGCTCCTGCAGAAGCCCTGTTGCAACTAAGGTCTTGCTCACAAAGAGGTTGTGTGCTCTTTCACACACACAAACACAAAAATATACCCACTGCGCACTATATACATTTCATTCCTTCTTCACAAAAAAAGGCTTTGTCTAGAGCAGCCTTTCACAACCAGTGTGCCTCCAGATGTTGTTGGACCACAACTCCCATCAGCCTCAGCCAGCATTGCCATTGGTCAGGAAAGATGGGAGTTGTGGTCCAACAACATCTGGAGGCACACTGGTTGGGAAAGGCTGGTCTAGAGGAAATGAAACTGCCAAAAAAAAGTAATTTGGTGTCAGTTGCACACACACCCATCTCCTGGCTTAGTGTGAAATTGACAGAAAACCCCTCCCCTTTTCCATTAGTGATGGGGATGTTCTGGAGGGAGTTAACATGTAAATTTGGGGGCAGGGCCGCAAGGAAACAGCGATACTAATAAACACAAATGTGTGTGAATGCAAAACAGCAAATTGGAAGGTAGGGAAGATGGACGTGCATGAACTGTGGAACTCTATCGCGAAGGAAAAAGCTTCATATTCAATATGGATTTTAGCTCCTATGTGAACCTGGCCTTACTTTGCACAAGACTTAGCAAGATCAGAAAGATTCACATCACATCCAAACTGGCCAGATCCTATGCCAACTGAATATCAAGATGGAGACATTGGCTACTCGTGCGGGTGGACATTTTAATGGATCAAATCAATAGCAACTGTCTGATTACACTTCATTTCAGGCACTGGGCATGAAGACTACTGCACTAGGATATGAAGACTGGGTCAGGAAAGGGCTATGACAGAACATGCCATGTATGCCACATAAGGGCCTCTTTTCTGGAAGATAAACACCAGGTATTAATGAAAGCAAAACTTTAAGATAACTTGTAACTGCAATGTGCAAACATGAAAGTGTGTAGACCTTTGCCATGAAAGTTTAATAAGAACCACTAGCTTTGCTTCAAAATTTTTCTAACCCCTAAACTCAGAACAAAATAAAGCAGAATATGTGAGCATAGAACAAGGAATATATGTATATCAATAGCTAGGGCTGGCACTAGACATGACTGGGCCTTTGGGCATCAGCCAGCCCCGGGCCCACAGCACCATAGTCCAACCCCCACAATATAAGCGGTGTGGGGCTAATAAGCCCACATGCATGCCCCACTTACCTCTTGTGTCATGTGAATGATGTGCATGCATAGCGCACTTGCCTGCCATCAACCAAGATGGCAGCAGGGGCATCAGCCTCATAGATAAGCCCCTACCACCATCTTGGGTGATGGCAGGCATATGCACACAATGTGCATGGCATTCACACTGGTGGGAGAGGTAGGTGGGGCATGCGGGTGGGGTTGTTGAAGCCCATGCTCTTTGTATTGGGGGGTCCCTGGGAGCTCCCTCTCTGCGATCTATGGTAGGGTTGGGTTGCAGGACCCAATGCTACCACGGATCATGGAATGAGAGCACCACCCTCTGGTACTGGCCCTGGCAACAGCACTGGCTAACACTTTGTAACAGTTTTGCAAATATTCTTTAAAAAAAAGGTTTGCAATACTAAACATGACTAAATAGCATTAGGCAGGCATGGGTTGGCAGCACCATGGAGTTAATATGCATATAGGGACATGAGATTTGGGGACATGTAGCTCCAATAGAGGGAATTAACCCTGACAAATTTCAAGTGGGTAGCTCAAGGGGATTTCCTGCAAACCACCTTTAAAATTTGCTTTTTTAAAAAAACCAGTTTTTTTTTTTAGAATACAGAGTGCTCAGTCATGCCATACTCCTATTTCTCTTGTTCCTTATTCGGAGATTTTGAAACATGTGAAGGGTATTTATAAATTAGGTTTGTGATACTAGACACATATAGGTAGCATCAAACAGGCATGGGCTAGCAGCACCATGGAGATAATATGGACACAGGGACATGAAATTTGGGGAAATGGTAGCACCTATAGAGGAGATTAACCCTGACAGATTTCATTTGGGTAGATCCAGGAGCTTTCATGCTAGCCATCTTTAAAGGTTACTTTTTCCAAGCAAGATTGAAAAGAAGACCCTGACATATATAAGGGACAGATTGCCAACAGCAGGAAAAATTTTTAAAAAGCACTGTGGTTAGCAATAGGAAATAATAATTATATTTATTCTTAACTCAGAATGCTGGCTAATATGCCCACAAGGTTTGGCTTTCTGGTTGGCTAACAACAACAACAACAAAATGTGTAACCACACAGAAAGCTGTAGCTAAATATGCCCACAAGGTTCAATAATAATTCTTAGTAATGAGAATAGAATATTTTATAATAAAAAAACACAGATAGGAACATTTATTAAAAATATGTAAATAAGGATGAGACTAGGATTGACACAGGCTGAACAAATGCCACTCAACAGCTCCCCCAAAAAACTTTTCTAAGAGGCAGAACTTACAAAAGATTTCTGCATTACCCCTTCCAATCACTGTGAATGAAAAGTGTTGGGTGGGCTGATAGCATTTAGCCTTTCCCCTCTACTGCCCTTCGCACCCTGATGTTCTCCGTATATGGTGTTGTAATTGCTCCATTTTAGAGACACCCTGTATGGGTTCATTAGAGACTGTTTTGAGCTACAGATCTATACACATCTTTACAAATCGATTTGGGATTAACTGATCCACTTTGTAGAGATTTGTAGCTGCTTCAAACCAATCTGGACAGGATATAAATCGGCCTGAATCATCCTGATTTGGTTTATGATTTGATTTGTACAAAACTGGTGCATAGCTCTACTTAACAATATGAGCAATAATTTGAAGATGCCCCTGTGATGTTCCTATATTAATGTATATATGGTAAGTGTTGTTGTTTTAGAAGATACATGGTAAGTGGAGTGAAAGAGGGGGAGTGAATGGGCAGTAGAATGCGAGATGATTGGCTGAGTGTTTAAAATGGCTGAATGTATAAAAGGACGAGTGAGAGTGGAATCGGGGGGGGAGAAGAGAAAGAGTGGATTGCTTGGTGGGGTTTGAGAGAGTTGTTTGCCAGGAGAGAGTGAAGAAGGAGGGAGGTGGAGTTTGGATTAGTATTGAGTAAAACCATATGCTTATGTGCCTTAAGAAGAAATCTTGTTAATCTTGTTAGCTTTGTTATCTGTAATAAATACTTAATTTGGTTTACCAAAGGCCTGATCCTTGGCTGGGGTTTCACAGACCAGAAGGGAGGGTAAGGTAATGACCAAGGCTAAAGGGGAACTGTAACAAATGGTGGCAGCGGTGAAGAGAATAACAATACCAGTATTCAGAGTCTCTGGGAATACTAGTATTGGGACGTTACTGGTGGTTGCCTAGCAGGGGGATCTGTTGAGATCTGTGCTAGAGCGGGGAGAGAAACCATAAGAGAGTGCGGTCCGGACTGGTGGAGTCCCTGGTGGTGCCTAGAGACAGGCAGTAACCACGAGCAGGTAGGAACCTGACAGGGAGAGACAGGGAAGGACGCATCACAGCCCCCATTACTATAAATTGAATTTTTTAATTTATACTCTGTGGGCTCATCCAGATGACTGTATAACGTGCAATATAATCGCTTTGTGCATTAATTAATTTTCGGTGGTCCATATGACATCGTCCGTATTTGCACATTTTCACGTGGTTAAATCCACTTTTGCAGTACCGCAAAAAATGCGATATGCTTTTTAAAATCAGGAATCATCCGCTGTACCATAAGGCACTCGGATGCAATACCGCGGAGTTTAGATCTGTGGGCAGTCCATGGGCGTTTCCCCATACCCCTTCCCTCTTTTCCAGCCAATCATGTATTTCCACTTTTGCACATGTGTGTGAATGTCCAGAAAAGCCTGGGAAAACTGAACCAATCAGAGCAATGGCGTGGTGTTGGGGGGGCTCTGCAACTTCTACTGCACAGCTACAGCTGTTTATTTTTAGCCAACCTGCGAACTGGGTGGCCGCTCCGGGTGAGATCCGCAATTGTGGCTGTTTGTAAAGCTCCCCTTTTCCTGGCTGGTCTCGCTCAAGTGCGGCTGGTTGGTCCAGGGAGCTCGCTTTGCTGGTGCTTTGCAAACGGCCACAGGAAGGAAAGGGAGAAGGAGGGGGTGAAGGCAATGGAGCATCAAGTTTTGCCCAAAGTGGTTGGGAAGCTGCTGGGAAGCCTCTCTCGGTGGCTCTTCCCGGATGCTGCCACCACCGCCGCCTACACAGAGAGCAAGAGGCAGGCAGGCAGAGAGAGAGAGAGAGAATGGGGAGGAGCTGGGAGCTGCCACCAAACACTGCACTCTAGAAAAGCTTGGGGGGTCAGGAACCTTGCAGTGGAGCCAGAGGTCCCAGCTGGCATTCCTGTGTGGTATTCGATTTATTAGACATTTGGGGGGGGAATGAAAGGTGCAAGGACAACTTGAATCGAGAACACGCCTGGGTGGGTGTGCGCAAATATGCAGAGTCACAAAGCTGCTGCACCACCCCAGGAAAAGTTGGTTCTGTGCTCCCCATTAAACTCGCAGCTTTCCTGCCACTCTTTACAAAAGAAGCAAATAGTAGCAGCTTTACCTTTTTAATCTAGCAGGACAGAGTCATGCACATAACTAGCCTTCTATGCATATTGCAGGTGTGGGTCTGAATGTACATTCCAGTCTGCATCATGAAGTTCATCTGGGCTTTGTTGAGCTGACTGGATATGTCTTTTGATGTGGGATTCACATCTTGGGCCACTAGTTGTTATGTTACATGTTACTAATTGCTTGTAACTATAACTAGACTGGGATCCATGAGCTGAAGGTAAAATTAGTGTAACTGAATCAAAGAACTGAGGCAAATTTGTAGGCACTGAAGCTAACACATAGATTTTACATTTTCAGCTGACCTGTGATTAGAAATGGAAAGATCTGTCAGTTTCAATTCTCAGTTTCTCATTTTTCCAATCTTAAATTCAGTTTTCCACATTTTTGCAGCAATTTGTAATTTTTTAAATTAAAAATCCTCATAAAAATTCTCCAGCATCTTAGTGTGAATTTCTCCTAATAAGCACGTTTTGTAGACTTTTTTTTACATTTTTGCAAGCAATTTTTCATCATATAATACATTTCATGTTATTTTCTCTATATTCATTTATATGTACCCTTCCCCAACATATGCATTTTTGCAAACATTGTTTGGTTGGTGGAGTGCTCTGCAAAAATTGGATGTGTAAAATTTGAAGGATGGCCGTCTTTCAGTTCTCAATTGTTTCTTAAATTGTGAATTTAATAGATTTGGCTTCAAACTGAATCAAATTTGTTGCCCATCCATACCTGTGATCAAAGGTTACCATGTGCCTGTTCATAAATGCCCAGTCTGTGGCTCTGGTATCACATGTAGCACAGGCAGCTGGAGTTTGGGGCATGGCTACAAAGAAGCAGCAGGGTCTGTGGGCCTGGCTACAGAAAATAATCAAGCTTACCTGCAATGCTGCCAGCTCCTTGTCTTAATAGGAGGTAAAACCATACCAGGGCATAGATTGCTCCACATATACTACACTGAGCACTCTTTGAGCTTGACACTTGTGGCCCACTTACCAAAAGATTAGTTGCACTGACTCAGATGGGCAGAGGAGCAAAAGGGAACCCATATCAAATAAAGAGGAACCCATGTCAAATACTGAATAAAGGAACTGAAGGAACTGAAAAGAGGCATTTTACTGGTGGGAAAGTTTGAGTTCAGTAGCGGATAATTCATGAGGGCTAGTGGGGAATTTCTCTATGATGTTTTATGTTAAAAAATGCCTGGTGTTACATGATAAAGCTATTAAAAAGTGAACTCATGTTATGTCTACTTAAAACTTTCGATGGGACTAGGGGCTCGTCCAAACTGACCCTGATAATCCATGTTTTCCATGTTCTCTTTGTTATCTGACAGTCCCCACTTTGCCTGAAATTCGCTCTTTTCTGATCTGAAAAATACGCTTCTTTTGCGCCCGCACACGCAGCAGGAAGACCCGTATATTCTTTTTGCTTTTCCCCAGCTCCGCCTGTAACAGCACCCCCTATCAGCCAAATGGTCCGCAAAATATGACGTATGCTCCTCTCCCCCTTTGCACCGAAGCACAATAACGTAACAGCGTGAAAGTTTGAATTTCCTGTTGGTTTGGTAGTAGTGGCTGTAATGGACTGAGTTTTTGGCTCTTGTACAGCTCCGCTTACAGCTATTAAATTTCTGCCTTGTGCAGTTGAGGGCAGCTGGAGCCCAACGGGCACCTGGACAGGGTCGTGTGACACCCCGGAGCCCAGGAACAGCTGGAGCCCCAGCAGCGCCGGAGCCGTGCTGAGCTTCCTCGGCTCATGCAGGGGTGGTGGTGGAGGAGGCTACTTCACAGCAGCTGCACCGGCGAAGCTTCAGGATAGGAAGCACCGTGATGTAGTGAGCTCAGCGTGGCGGGAGGTGGCAGAGGCGGCTACATTTTCCTCCCTTATGGCAACATTGTTCACAAGCAATATAATATATGCAACACAATTGCACAAACCACAACACTCAATTAAAACCAAGAACTATCAAGTATTTCTATAGAAAACTAGCTGTTCATAATTTTATACAATACTCTTAGGTGTACAACACATCTCACAGTATGAGTCATAGATAGCACCTTCCAGTGTTGAACACATCCATCAAAACACAATGGTACATAGAATCGTAGGGTTATTTGTTCAGTTGCTGCAAGGAATTAAAGGTGATAGGGAAGCAAACATTTAAAGAGATTTTCTGTGTTTTCCTTCCTGACATTCAGCTTGCATGTTCTACACTTTGAAAAAATGCTCTGTGGGGCACATGTATATTTGAAATATAGGATCCTTGCATCAAAAATAACATGCACAAGAATTTAGGTGTCAAAAGTTATAGAAGTTGCTCCAACATTGACCCCAATCTATAAAAATATCCATTTAAGATATATATATATATCTTATATATATAAGACAGTTTTGAAAGCAACAAACAGAACTTCACTCAAGCTTGCTCTGGATCCCTATAAGGATTCCGTTAATCACCTAAAATATATATGAACGTAATTGTGATTAACCAAACAGAGGTTTTTATTATATTAACAAAACGTTTCAGCTTCCGCCTTCATCAGCTGCTAACATACAAATGCTGTTGCCAAGGTGGCAGTTATAGAGCTTTGAGGATGGAATGCTCAGAGGGGCTTCATTTGCAGAAGCTAAGTGATGATGGTACTGTCCTCCAGGTTCAGGCCATGTGGGGCCAATGTGTCCAGAGAGTAAATCCAAAAATTCTCCCTTTTAGTCAGTGCTGCTGGATCTGCTGGCATCTCTATCGCTGTAATGGAAAAGTCCAACAGGCTGTGACCCTCAATGTTAAAATGCTTTGCAACTGGTTGCTCCACTTTTTTTGTCAAGATTGCTGACTTGTGGTTCCTGAAGCACGTGCGTAGGTCAGTTGTGGTCTTTCCTACATATTGGATATGACATCCTGGTCTTTTGCACTCGATGATGTAAACTATATTGCAGGACCTGCAGGTGATGTTCTGTTTGATGTAATATGTCCTGCCTGTCCTAGTGCTTGTAAAAGTGGCTGTCTCCCTGAGGTACACACAGGTAATACAGCATTTGGAGTGACAAGGATGAGACCCTGGATTGGTGATAGGTGGCTTAAGCACAGCTCTCACCAACAGTCTGTGCAAATTAGGAGGTTGGCGAAATGCTATAACAGGAGGCCTGCTGATGGCTCTAGTAAGATGTTCAGAGTTTGCCAGCAATGGGTAGCTCTCCCTGATTGCTTGGTGATAGTTAGGAGATGCTGGATGGAAATCTACCACAAACAGAATCCGTTGCTCTCTGCTCTTTGACACCTCAGTATGTGGAGGAGGTTTTCTCTGGACAGAATGGAGGCTCGGTGGATGTTGCAATCGATAATATGTGGAGAATATCCTCTTAGAAGAAGGTGTTCTTTAAGTTCACTGATCCTTCTCTGGTATTTATCTTCAGTGTTGCAAATAAGTTTGATTCTCAGAGCTAAGCTATACACAATGTTCTTCTCTATATGCCTAGGATGGCAGGATTTCCAGTTTAAATAGGTGTGGGCATCAGTGGGTTTGCTGTAGAGATCAGTGGCTATTTTGTTGTTTTCAGTGGTGAGAAGGACATCCAGAAAAGGGATGTGGGGATTGTCATTTGTACTATTAAATGTAAACTTAATAGAGGGATGGATAGAGTTGATGTAATTTTTAAATTGTTCCAAACTCTCTTTACCATTCGTCCAGACCATAAAGATGTCGTCAATGTATCGCCACCATATAAGTGGTTTGTTGAGTGCCTTTTTGAGGATCTCCTGTTCCAGTTTACCCATAAAGATAGATATATAGATATATATAGATATATAGATATAGATATAGATATCACTAGACAATTAAGAAAATGTAGGTTGGGATGAATTCTAATTATTCAGTCAGAATGGGAAAGGATTTCAGATTTTGGGTGCAGTGTGATTTGAGACAACCAAATTGA
Source organism: Rhineura floridana (assembly GCF_030035675.1). Lineage (NCBI taxonomy): Eukaryota > Metazoa > Chordata > Lepidosauria > Squamata > Rhineuridae > Rhineura > Rhineura floridana. Next base: position 31,547,123 of record NC_084486.1, on the reverse strand, counting down.
CCCAAATAGTCCAATGTCGTGTTGGAATTAACCTATAGCCATTTTTCCTCAGAGTAGAAAAACATTTCAAATGTTTCAATTTAATTTGGTTAGGTACAAGAAAAGGGGTGTAGTCGTCCATGGTCTCGGGGAGGGGGCTTAGACCCTTCACATTTTTGGGAGCAGGGTCTCAGTAGGGTCTCTATGTCTCCAGCTTCCTGTGAGCCAATCAGATGAAAGGAAGAGTCTTCTAACATGCATTCTTGTCTTTTCCTGCTGATTGGAGCCAATCAGATTGAGAGGAGGCGAGTCAGCCACTGAGAAGACTCTTCTTAGTAGCTAACATTCTGCTCTGTCATGCTTATTGGCTCCTAGGGATGTCTGTTGTGGGAGAATGCATCAACAAGGATCTCAGTCTCAACTCAACAGCAAAAAAGGGGGGAGAGTGTGTGGCTGTGACTAACATGAAGGGACCCTGCACTTCTGAATTTGCCACTACACTACTGGAAGTGGCCCCATATTTCCTCCTCCTAACTCATTCCCCATAATGTTTAGTAAAATGTGTGATACGAGGTCATTGCATTACATGTTTTGCCATCCACACTCTGCTTGAATAGCAGCTGCTTGTGCAAATGGTGAAACTTACAATGTGACAATAGCATATCACACATTTTGCCTTATAAAACATTATGTGGGGAAGAGGAGGAGGGGGAGGGGAGGTCCTGCTTCCAGCATTAGGCATCCATCAGCCATAACATGTAGTTCCACCTCTAGCAGAGTCAAATTATACAAATTCTTCTACTGGCTCAACATCAGCATTTTCAATCCATCTACTTTCAAGCTATAAAGACAAGACAATTCCACTTTCCTCTGAGCTTTAATTTTCTTAAAGCAAACTGTCCTTCTCAATACATCATTACAGAAGATGGGGGAGGGGTCACTTTGCAAACCCTCCTGTTGCATGACAGTTTGTAGTCAGTGCTATAGAATATTGGTCCTCAGAGGATTGTGCATGTTGCTAGGACAACCAACTGTCAGAGGGCAGAACTGAGGCACAGGGTCAAGAACAATTATGCTGAAATTGAGTTCTTCATTTCCTTTCTAAAAGAAAATGGATAAATGTTGGGCAAGTACTAAAACATGGGTGACAGACTGAGCAAGTACCTAGGACAAGTGACAAGCAGGCAGACTGAAGCATAGGTAGCATAGGGGAGGATCTAATGGACTCCCTAGGTGCCAGTTTGCTTAAACTGATGGAAGGCAGTGGGTGGTCCTGGGAGGGGGCTGTGGCCTGGCCTTGGGCCAGGAGGAGCAGGAGCCCTGGTGTAAAGGTCCCAGCAATATCTGCTCGCAGTTTCCTCCTCCAACTAGTAACCCTGGTGACTCAAGGAACAAGGATCCACACGATTCTTGGTTTGAACCCTGTGACAGCTGATAGTGAGAAGACACATTATCACATGCCAGCTTCTTCTACACAGCTCAGCTGTTTAGGTAAGTAAAAAAAACTATCTTAAGAACAAAAAAAAATTTCTCAACTCTTGGGGTGTGCTTGTTTTCCTTTCCAAAAATTGATTTCTCCAAAATCAGCATTTGACTTCCCCGCATCTAAAACTGAAATGAGCTGCAAGGCACAGTGAGCACTTGATGTAAAAAGGGCTCTCCTTTCTGCCCAGTCCCCATGTTGCATTAACAACATTCAGGTGTGATACAGCTGAATGTAGTTTGCCCATTTCAAAAGTCTGGGCTGGGATATAAATTAAAGCTATAAAATCCTAATTACAATTATTAATCTACACTTACCTCACTCTGTTCCTGATCACGAAAGTAAATGTGGATAGAAATGCCTTACACCATTTCCAAAAAAATGCTCAAGCTTTCATGAATCTACCAGGTCATGGTATTCCATCGCTGTGGGTAGTTCCCCACATCCTTCTTAGCCTGACAGAGTATCCTTAGCCACAAAAGTTTGTTGATTTCCATGAGTGCTTCTGTTTGTGATCTCACCTCTAAACAGAACCTTTTGTCAACATTTTCATTGTGTCCCACAGCACACAAAAAGAGAATACTTACCTTTCCAGGGACCTGACTAAGTTCTCTCCCCCCACATTCCACGGAGGTGTCCATAAAGCTAAACCCACCCCCACCCCAGTAAGCCAACCTTGTGAAATTGCAGACATAGTCAACTGTAGCCTTCTAGAAGTTTCAACTTTCTGTGCTAACTTCACAGTTCACCACATAATGCTGCCTTCAGAGGGAAAAACTAAAACAAAGGGTCTTCCTTCCTTTGGGGGTTAAGTGTGACTAACCTTCCTTGCTTTGACACCTCACAAAATCATTTATAGGGTCACTAAAATTGGCCAAGAGATAGTAAATAAGGTGGCTTTCCAAATGAAAGAGAGACTATATAATATTTTTCTCATATATTCTAGGGATACAGGAACTCAAAGGGGCACTGGTAAACTTCACAGCTATCTTTCTCATTTTAGGCCTACTTGACTATATGTAATTGTAGGGTTTACTTGTGGAGATAATATAGATGATTGATCCAGGTGTCGATACAAAATGGATGATTCTATGAAATTAAGGTATATTCATTCTCTACTAAGGATACCTTCTCTAAATTACACTAGGCTACAACGTACTTTTTTGGATGACACGCTCCCCAGCCTGGCCAGTAGAAGAGGAAAGAATTATTACTTTAATTAGTTTGAATCTCTCTTAATTCTTATTTCTTTTACAGGAATATTAATCATTTCTCTTGTAACTATTTGAAGATAGAAAAAGCTGTTAAAACCTAATTATTTCTCTGTATCATTACTTTAATTTCAATTTATTCAGAAACTTTTAAAATGCTGTGTAATTTGAGCATATTGTATTTTCTATTTTATCTTTTCAATAAAACATTCAATCCTGGTCTTGTTTTATTACCTGGGGAGGTAGCTAGATCTGTATTCCTCCAACTATAAGAAAGTTCTGGAGAAAAACAATGCTATGGGAATTAAAAGCTCCCATGAGTGAGGCTCTGAATGGCATTGTTCCTAGTTCACTCTAGCCTGGTGTTGCCTCAAGCCCGTCCTGTGTGCCCATTCTGAGCATTAACACTAATGATATCTTCTAGAGCCCTTGTAGGCATTTTGGAACATTTATCCTCCTTATAAGCAAACAATTGGAGACCCAGTGTGGTGTAGTGGTTAGAATGTTGGACTACAACCTGGGAGACCAGGGTTCAAATCCCCACACAGCCATGAAGTACACTGGGTGTCCTTGGGCCAGTCACTGCCTCTCAGCCTCAGAGGAAGGCAATGGTAAACCCCCTCTGAATACCTCTTCAGAAGTGGTGAAGTGCCGGGTGACTGGAGGACAGCAAATTTGTCCCTATCTTCAAAAAGGGCAAGAAGGAGGAACCAGGGAACTACAGACCAGTCAGTCTAACATCAGTCCCTGGAAAAATTCTGGAGCAGATTATAAAGGAGTCAATCCGTAAGCACCTTGAAAGCAATGCAGTGATTACTAGGAGCCAACATGGATTTATGAAGAACAAATCCTGCCAAACTAATCTCATCTCATTTTTTGACCGGGTAACCTCCCTTGTAGACTGTGGGAATGCTGTGGACATAATATATCTCAACTTCAGCAAAGCTTTTGACAAAGTGCCCCATGATATTCTGATTAGCAAGCTAGCTAAATGTGGGCTGGATGAAACAACTATCAGATGGATCCACAGTTGGCTCCAGAATCGTACTCAAAGAGTGCTTATCAATGGTTTCTTCTCAAACTGGGCACAGGTAACGAGTGGGGTACCACAGGGCTCGGTCCTGGGCCCAGTGCTCTTTAACATTTTTATCAATGACTTGGATGAGGAGGTACAAAGCACGCTTATCAAATTTGCAGATGATACAAAGTTGGGGGGCATAGCTAATACTGTGGAAGACAGAAAGAAAATTCAAAGGGACCTTGATGGGCTGGAGTATTGGGCTGAAAACAACAGAATGAAATTCAACAGGGATAAATGCAAAGTTCTACACTTAGGAAAAAGAAACCAAATGCACAGTTATAAGATGGGGGATACTTGGCTCAGCAGTACAACAAGTGAGAAGGATCTTGCAATTGTCGCTGATCACAAGCTGAATATGAGCCAACAGTGTGATGTGGCTGCAAAAAAGGCAAATGGTATATTAGGCTGCATTAACAGAAGTATAGTTTCCAAATCGCGTGAAGTACTAGTTCCCCTCTATTCAGCAGTGGTTAGGCCTCATCTTGAATACTGCGTCCAGTTCTCGTCTCCGCACTTCAAGAAGGATGCAGACAAACTGGAACGGGTTCAGAGGAGGGCAACAAAGATGATCAGAGGACTGGAAACAAAGCCCTATGAGGAGAGACTGAAAGCACTGGGCATGTTTAGCCTGGAGAAGAGAAGACTGAGGGGAGATATGATAGCACTCTTCAAGTACATAAAAGGTTGTCACATAGAGGAGGGCCAGGATCTCTTCTCGGTCATCCCAGAGTGCAGAACACGGAATAATGGGCTCAAGTTTCAGGAAGCCAGATTTTGACTGGACATCAGGAAAAACTTCCTGTTAGAGTCATACGACAATGGAACCAATTACCTAGAGAGGTAGTGGGCTCTCCGACACTGGAGGCATTCAAGAGGCAGCTGGACAGCCATCTGTCGGGAATGCTTTCATTTGGATTCCTGCATTGAGCAAGGAGTTGGACTCCATGGCCTTATAGGCCCCTTCCAACTCTATGATTCTATGATTCTACCATGAAAACCCTGTTCATAGGGTTGCCATGAGTCGGAATCAACTTGAAGGCAGTCCATTTCCATTTTTCATAAGCAAAAGGATGACCCATCTGGTCTGTAAGCTGAACATTTCAGTCCTTGCTTCCACTCATCTTTGGTCTCTTTCCACCATTTGAGTTTGCACCTGATAATCCTTCCACACAGAGAAATCTGCTAGGACTGAATCTGTTCTGGAATTGCTTTTCCAAAATCTCCCTCGTCCACAATGAAGTCAGAATGGCAAAGGATTTTTTAAACTTCATTGTCTCAGTGATGCTCCAAAAAAACAAAATTTAAACTCAAGTAACCGTAGTGTTATCCAGCATCACAAACTAGTATGCTGAATATTGTGCATTGTACATATTCATCATTTGAGACAACCAAATATCTTTGGGTCTCAGACCCCAAATCTATATTTATAATTTTATTATTGTTGAATTTTTTAGAATGTTCTAATGCATTAACCCTAAAAAATGGAAACAAAATGTAGAGCCAAAGCTTAGTGTTTAATTAGAGGCATAAGGAATGGCAAGTCTTCATGACCCCATAAGCATTTTATGTTCTAGAATATGGAATGCAAACTTAATTTTCAACCATATGGATTAAAACAGAATAGTGTCAATCATCACTTGTCCTGACTGAACATCTTTCACACCGTTAGGCAGATGACAACACTCTGGAATGTAAGCAGTATTTATTCCTTCCTTCATTCCTGCATTGTGAAATACAAAGTCTGACCCATGTGATGTTCCTGTATTAATGTATATATGGTAAGTGCTGTTTGTATAGAAGATATGTGGTAAGTGGAGTGAAAGAGGAGGGGGGAGTAAATGAGCAGTAGAATGCTGGATGATTGGCTGAGTGTTTGGATGGCTGAGAGTATAAATGGAAGGATGACAGTTGAATCTGGGTGGACGTTGGTGGGTTGTTTGAGAGGTGTTTGGTGGGGTTTTTGAGAGGAGATTGTGTGGAGAGTTGGTGCATGTGAGGAAAGTGTGGAGTTCGGATTAATACTAAGACAAGTACCACAGGAATAGATGAAACCATATGCTTATGTGCCTTTATAAAGTAATCTTGTTATTTCTAATATTTAATAAACACTATTTTGGTTTACCGGAGGCCTGATCCTTGGCTGGGGAATATACAGACCAGAGGGGAGGGCAAGGTACTTACCAAGGCTGAAGGGAAACTGTAACAATTGGTGGCAGCGGTGAAGGGAAGAATATAACACCACAAGTATCCAGAGCAACCCAGAATTATATGCATTCTATATAGATCAAAGGGATTGGGACAGCTTAAGCACGCAGTCACAGAGGTAACCTGATTGAGAGAGACTCAGGCAGAGTCTCTGGGAATACTGGTTATAGGACATAACTGGGGGTGCTGCCTAGCAGGGGGATCTGGTGAGGTCTGTGCTAGAGCGGAGAGAGAAACCATAAAAAAGGACAGTCCGGACTGGTGGAGTCCCTGGTGGTGCCTAGTGACAGGCAGTAGCCACGAGCAGGTAGGAACCTGACAGGGAGAGCCAGGGAAGGGCGTCACATGTGGTGGCAGTAGCAGTGGGATACGAACAAAGGAGAATACGTCACAGGTGATGGCTGTAGCGGTGGGATACGAACAAAAGAGAGTCCAGATATGAAATAGAGAGTCCCTAAACAGTGGTGTGGCAAACAGAAAAAACAAATAAAGATTACTTGTGAGAGTGACTGGCAAAGAGTGTGTGGCAAAGAGTGAGTGAACTCCAACAGCATGGCTGAATATATAAAAATGAAAAGAGAGGAGCTGGTGGAGAAGTGCATAACATTCAATTTACCTCACGAAGGTAAAGGGGTAGATGAACTGAGGGTAGCACTTATAGGATTTGCAACTGCCCAGCAAAAACAACCTGTCAGGGAAGAGACCCCAGAAGGATACTCAAGCAATCCCGCTTATATAGAGTATTTGAGAGAGAAGTTAAAGTTTGAAACTGAAAGAGTGAGGATGGAAGGTGCAGAGAAGGAAAAACAGCGGGAGTTGGAAACTGAGAGATTGAGGAGGGAGGCTCAGGAGAAAGACAAGCAGATGGTCTTTGAAGCGGATGAGAAAGAAAAGCAGAGGGAATTGGAATTTGAGAGAATGAGAGTGGATGCTGAATTACAGGTGGAAAAGTTAAAATCTGAAAGAGAGAAGTTTCATTCTGATAAAACAAGAAAGGACAGAAATGAAACAAAGATAAAGGTTACACCAAAAGACTTTGCAGTGTTTGAGCCTGGACAAGATCCACAGATTTACCTCAGCACTTTTGAAAAGGCAGCTCAATTGTGGGGGCTACCAGAGGATAAATATATGCAATATTTATCAAACCTGATCAAAGGGGAATTGGCTGAGGTATACCAATATTTCCCCTCAGACAAGCCCGTCACATATGCTGAGTATAAAGAGGCAGTATACAAAAGATTCAGACTGGGCCCTGACTACTTTAGAAAATTATTCCGAAACTGTCAGATCCAAGCAGGGAGGTCTTTTGTTGAACTAGGAGCAAAGATGATGGATATATTTGGAAAGTGGATGAGTAGTGCCAAAGCTCAGTCAGTGGAAGAGGTGAAAAGCCTCATGATACTGGATCAATTATTCCATCAGTTACCACCGAAATAAGGGTCCTGGTCAAAGACCGTTCCCCTACATCGGTGCAGGAGGCCGCAGAGATGGCGGATCACTTTGCCTCCAACAGAACTGGCTGGGTGGGGAAAACATCAAGAGAGTTTAAACCCAGACCATATAATGGCGGCAAAAAGGATGTGGTACCACAGCGAGTGAGTCCTCCAATAAAATCTGAAGGGCACAGGACACACCAGAGTGGATCTGTGTACCCTAAAATGGAGGAGAAATTATGCTATAAATGTGGTAGACCGGGGCACCTACGTTTTCAATGTGGGGTTGCCAACCCCATTAGTAATCCTGCTCAGGGAAGGGCAGTAAAAACAGAACCAAAAGAGCAAACAACAAAAAAGGTTCAGTTCTGCCAGATAAACTGGACAGAAGTAAAAGACTTGGATTCGAGTCTAAGAGAAGAAGTGTGTGTTCAAGGGGCAAATTATTGGGCATTGCTTGATACTGGTGCCGCTCAGACGTTACTGAGGCCAGATTTAATAAAATCTGAGGAAATATTACCTCAGGAAACGGTGACTGTCCAAGGAGTGAGGGGTAAACCAGAAAACTTACCCATGGCCCTAGTGAAAATGGAGTGGAGAGGCCGAGAGGGAAAATATAAAGTAGGTATTAATGCCCAACAACAAGGACCAGTGATACTGGGAAGAGATGTAATGGGGGCACAAGGGAAAATATATGTGGTGACCAGACAGCAACTTGGCAAAGAAGCAGAAGCCATGTTAACACAGGCTGAAGAAAACAGGGTGGAATCTGTTATAGAGCCTAAGGTCACCATAGCAACCCCTAGCAAGCCTGCTGAAAGAAACAACTTGTATCAAATGGTCTCTAGTCAAGAAGAGACAAAGCAGTTCAGGGAAGAACTGAATAGGGATACAAGTTTGAAGCAAATAAAGGACCAAGCCCTGACACAAAAGATTCCCTTTACTGACAAACTGAGGAATCAAATTGTGTGTGAGAATGGGATTTTATATAGACTGTGGATGCCTGCTGAGAGAAAGGATGAATGTGAACCAGTGAAGCAATTGATAGTACCTAGCAAATACAGAACCAGATTGCTAGAGGTAGCCCACAATGTCCCATGTGCAGGACATCTGGGAATAAAAAAGACCAAGAGGAGATTGGCTGCACACTATTATTGGCCAAATATCTCCAAAGATGTGAAACAACATTGCCTATCTTGTGGTATATGCCAAAAGGTGGGGAAAAGTGGAGTAAAGACTAAGGCACCCTTAAAGCCCCTTCCTATAATTGGACAACCCTTTTATAGAGTGGGAGTAGATTTGGTGGGCCCTTTTTCCAAACCCACAAGGCATGGCAAGAAATATCTAGTGGTGGTGGTGGATTTTGCCACCAGGTACCCAGACACGGAAGTATTAAGATCCGTAGAAGCCCCTGTAGTGGCAGAGGCTTTGTTAAAAATCTTTATGAGGCTGGGTTTCCCTCATGAAGTGCTGACGGATCAAGGCAGTGTATTCATGGGAGAAGTGATGCAATGTATGTGGAAGTGTTGTGGTCTAAAACATCTAAAGACCACCACTTACCATCCAACCACTAATGGATTGACTGAGAGATTTAATGGGGTTCTGAAGGGCATGATAAGAAGTTATGTTCAAGATCACCCACAAGACTGGGATGAACGTTTGGGGTGCTTCTTATCCGCGTACAGAGAAGTCCCTCAGGAGTCAACAGGCTTCTCACCCTTTGAACTGATGTTCACTAGAAAAGTGAGGGGACCTTTGGGACTGTTAAAAGATTCATGGGAAGGAACCCTGGGAGAGTACAAAACATCTGTAGTTGATTTTGTATTAGACTTCTGCAGGAAATTAACATCAATGATGGAAGTTGTGCAAAAGAATTTGAGTCAAGCATAGGAGAAGCAAAGTTACTGGTATGACAGAACAGCCAGGGAACGTGTCTATGATGTGGAAGATATGGTTATGGCATTCATACCCAGGAAACATGATAAATTACAGGCTAACTGGGAGGGACCATATACCATAAGAGAAAAGCTTGACACAGTGACGTATGTAATTACCACAGTATTAGAGGCATTAAGAAAAGCAGGCCTCACAATAAAAGCTAAGAAATCCCAGTTTGGGCTGAAGGAAGTAATCTATTTAGGGCATAAGGTGGGGAGTGGGAAAATCACCCCCTTATGGAGCAAGGTGGAGGCAATACAATCATGGCCTATCCCCTTAACTAAAAAACAAGTTAGGGCATTTCTAGGTGTGGCTGGTTTTTATAGAAAGTTTGTGAAAGATTTTGGGGAAATTGCAACCCCCTTGCATGAGTTGACGAAGAAAAAGTGTTCTGAGCGTGTGGTATGGACGGATTAATGTCAAAAGGCTTTTGATCTTCTGAAGCAAGCCTTGTGCCAAGGACCCATATTAATAGCACCAGACTATGAGCAACCATTCATCGTGGCTACAGATGCGTCGGACCTCAAGCTGGGAGTCGTCTTGCTGCAGGAGAGAGAAGACACCAGACTTCCAGTGGCGTATCTGAGTCGCAAGCTGACGTCGAGGGAGAAAAACTATTCGTCGGTCCAAAAGGAGTGCCTAGCGGTCGTGTGGGGACTGAACAAGTTGCGCCCATACGTGTGGGGATGAAGATTTACAGTGACGACGGATCATCGGGCCTTGTTATGGTTACAGACTATGAAAAACCATAACACTATGCTGCAGAGGTGGTCCTGGGCCCTACAAAACTATCAAGTGGACTTCCAGTTCATAAAAGGCAAGGACAATGTATTGGCTGATGGACTGTCAAGGCAGGTGGCTGGGACTGCAGTGATGTGACCCAAACGGAGGAACAAAAAAGACATTTTCCCCATAGAGACTTGTTATATTGGTAACGCGACGTATAAATCCTAGAGCAGGAATAATACTCTGCCGTTATTTTTAAGGGGGGGGGGAATTTGATGTTGCTGTATTAATGTATATATGGTAAGTGCTGTTTGTATAGAAGATATGTGGTAAGTGGAGTGAAAGAGGAGGGGGGAGTAAATGAGCAGTAGAATGCTGGATGATTGGCTGAGAGTATAAATGGAAGGATGACAGTTGAATCTGGGTGGACGTTGGTGGGTTGTTTGAGAGGTGTTTGGTGGGGTTTTTGAGAGGAGATTGTGTGGAGAGTTGGTGCATGTGAGGAAAGTGTGGAGTTCAGATTAATACTAAAACAAGTACCACAGGAATAGATGAAACCATATGCTTATGTGCCTTTATAAAGTAATCTTGTTATTTCTAATATTTAATAAACACTATTTTGGTTTACCGGAGGCCTGATCCTTGGCTGGGGAATATACAGACCAGAGGGGAGGGCAAGGTACTTACCAAGGCTGAAGGGAAACTGTAACAATTGGTGGCAGCAGTGAAGGGAAGAATATAACACCACAAGTATCCAGAGCAACCCAGAATTATATGCATTCTATATAGATCAAAGGGATTGGGACAGCTTAAGCACGCAGTCACAGAGGTAACCTGATTGAGAGAGACTCAGGCAGAGTCTCTGGGAATACTGGTTATAGGACGTGACTGGGCGTGCTGCCTAGCAGGGGGATCTGGTGAGGTCTGTGGTAGAGCGGAGACAGAAACCATAAAAAAGGACAGTCCGGACTGGTGGAGTCCCTGGTGGTGCCTAGTGACAGGCAGTAGCCACGAGCAGGTAGGAACCTGACAGGGAGAGCCAGGGAAGGGCATCACAACCCACTTTATCAATAACTTCTATGGGCAAACCATTGATTCATAAATCATGTGAGGTATGTTCCATCTGTTTCATACAACATATTCATTCACTGTACTCTCCTTGTACAGTGGGCCTTGCATATATTGTATAGTCTGTAATTGCCAGTATGATAAAGTGACATGGGTAAAAGGATTAAAAAATAATCTCTTACCTAGCTCAGCTGCCTTTCATAAATTAACAACAAGATCTTGAACGGCCATCTTTAAAGCCAGCTTTCCCACTGACTGGACCGAAATTAGAGAATACCACTCAACTTGCCCCTCTACCCACGGTGATAGACATCTAAACTATACATCTAAAGGGAAATTCTATCCTAAACAGAGTAAGGATTTTCCTGTGGTGGGGAGGGGTATTTGAGGAAAACACTATCCACCATAGGGTTGCCAGGTCAGAAGCATCCCAAAAGCTGAGATTTTAGGGGCAGGCCTGAGTGATGTCATGTGGCGGGCCCGAGTGATGTCATGGGGCAGGCCTGAGTGATGTCACAGGATGGGCCCTAGTGATGTCATTAAGCATGATACATTAGGCATCAATCACAGTTGCTTGGAGCGTACAATTAAAAAAATATCTGACTGGAAATTAAGCTAGACATCTTAGCTAAAAGATGGAGCCTGGGTAGGGAACATTTAATCTAGCCTACTTGCTTTCAGCAAGAAGGGTTTAAGTGCCTTCAGGCCAGGCCAGTCACCAAAAGGTCACTGTAGGAAGAAAGGAGCCTAGTGTTGTGGAGATGTTAGATGGGAGCATTCGGGAATAAAGATGGATGCCCCTGAAGGCTGCAATTCTAAACCCACATACTAAGGGACTAAGCCCCAATAGAACTCAACAGGACTTACTTCTGAGTAGATATAGTTTGGACTGTGCTGCTAGTAAAGCTTGACAAGGGATCCTCTGCAAAGACATCCATATCCAAGCACAGTTGGCAACCCCCTGTCTGGAATGCCCTGCCTTTATCTTTTAATGTGGCTGCTCCAAACTTCTTTACAGATTTGACCCTTCACTTCAGAAAGAGGTCTGAGAAATGAGTAAGAGTAAGAAGATTCTCTACCCTTTCTGTCTGCATAGATGCCCTCATCCTTCCCCTGCGCCTAGCAGAAGCTCTGGGCCAGGTGGGACACAGTGGCATCTCATAGAGGACACCATCCCCTTTCATGGGGTGTATGATTTGTGCTGTTCCAGAGCAGTTTTTGGGGTGGGCACCCCGAATTACTTATTTTTCCTGTATGTCTTTTTCTGCTTTGATTTTGTATAGATGCCCTCTTCTGTGCCCTGCACCCAGCAGAAGCTCTGGGCCAGGTGGGACACAGTGGCATCTCGTAGAGGACACCCTCCCCTTTCCTGGGGTATATGATTTGTGCTGTCCCAGAGCAGATTCCAGGGTGGGTACCCCCAGTTACTTATTTTTTTCTATGTGTTTTTGTCCATTTTGATTTTGCATTGATGCACCCATGTGTGCCCGGTGCCCAGCAGAAGCTCTGGGCCAGACAGGATGCACTAGCATCTCATAGAGGACACCCTCCCCTTTCCTGGGGTATATGATTTGTCCTGTCCCAGAGCAGATTTTGGAGTGGGCACCCCCAGTTACTTATTTTTTATGATTTTATGACATCATTATGTATTTATGATAATATCAGAAGCCTGATTATTTTGATTGCATAAATGTATTGTTATGCTTCACGGGGAGAGTCCCCCAATCACAGTGATATATCATACAGGGTACCCCAACATATATTTTGGGGTTCAGAGACATGTTAAGTTTGGTTTGAAGTTGCTGTAGTTGTCAACTCTTCTTTTTTAGTGTTTTGAACTTTCAAGCAAATAAGGAACTGGAAACTAGGAACCAACTTCAGCGTCGTATCAGTTAAATAGATTAAACAGTTGCGGGAGCAGCTGATGTTTTGGTGTATATCTCAGGAACCAGACCACCTAGAAACTTTTTTTAAAAAAATTGAAGCTGAGAGTCCAGAGATTAAGGGGTGTTAGCCGGAGAGCCGGAGGGGCCCCAATAAAACTGGAGACTCCAGCTGAAAACATGAGACCTGGTAACTCTAATCCACCAATGCTCTTGTAGTGATGGGTGAACTCCCACCAGGCAGGCTTGGAACTGGACTTGGGGGGGGGGAAATGAACTATGTCACCTCAAAGTGAGGAAATATATTTTTCTAACCCAATTCCAAGCCGATATTGGATCCGTTGGGGTCTCCAATTATGTCACAGTGCAGGGGTGGGTTCATGTGGCCCTTGGCCTAATTTCATATGACCTTCAGCATAATTTAGTGTGGGCTGGCAAGGAGGAGGGAAAGAAGCAAAGGGGGATAGCAGTGGGGGGGAGAAGTGGCCCACCCAATTTGGGCTCTGTTCCTCTACACTTTAGGTTCTGGTCTCACCATCTTGCTTTGGCCCCAGCCACCACTGGAATGTTGCCTTCCAACAGCTAACTCTAAGAGAATGGAGCTCCCAACAGAAACAAATATGACATGGGCTAGCCCCAGCCATCCCAATAGGCACTGAGTGGCCCTCGTAACTTATCTTTTGCTACTCAAAGTGGCAGGGGGAGTGAGGTTTCTTTCCCCTCTCCTCTCTGCGGTGCCTATCACACTGCTATGCGGGCATACATGAAGCAGGAAGAATGGGGACTGTAGCTTCCCCTGTGCTATTTCTAAGAGTCAATAGGCCTATAAGAGCTACACTCCCAGCACTCTTTCCTGCAACACACAGCCATAGCAGCCTGCCAGACACTGGAATAGGAGTAGGCATCAGAGTAGGGGAGGGGAACACTTTCCTTGCTACTTCTAGAATGGGGGGGAAGCAAGGGCATGGAAGGTGGCTTGGAGGAGTGTGCATGAAAGAATGGGAGGCAGGGAAGGCAACACAGAGGCAGGGCTTAAATTCCTCTCCAGTCATATTTTAATCCAAGTCAGAGAAGAACTTGCAGAGTTGTAAAGCTTGTGTTGTATTGAGGTGAGCAATATAAGCCCGACTAGACTCATATTCCAAGCTGTTCAAATCCACCACTAGCTCTGAATCCATTTTGAACATATGGATTCTTAGCTTAAACACTTTCTAAAGTTTTTAGGCTGCATCAGTAAAATATCATCAATGCTAAAACAGGATAGAGCAGTTAGCATTGTGTTAACCTTTTGTTTTCTTTCCTAAACTTTCCTGTTTTGTTAATGCCTCTGTCTCTCTGTGTTTTATAAAAAATATGTACCATTTTCCCCATTTGCAAGCTCAAATATAACTTCACAAGCCTACACGCTTGAGCAACATTACTGACCTGAAGAGGAGCAGACACTTGGTGAGGCTGAAAAGACCATCCAAGTAGGTAGTGGAGGTAATAGTTATTGGACCCACAGAATGACCTCCTTAGTAAACCCTCCAGAGAGGATCCATACATTGGGGGCAAACTAGACATTTAGGTGTCTAGTGGCATCTGTCTATCTCTGTTGCTCAGCTCAGAGGAAGATTCTTAAAACCAGCATAATCCTATGTAACAGGATGTTTTAATAGTGCTTTCCTTGCTAAGAGAAGACAGAAACCTGTTTGCTAAAACTAAAGCTTTATTAAGAGAATGTTTACAAAACCTACCATGCTTGGTCAGGCTCCTCCCACCTGACCTTTACACTAGAACTCAGCCTCCAGATCTCCATGGCAGTCTCCCTGGAGTTCCCCCTGCTGGATGGAACTGCTAACTATTATTCTGAAACTCCAGAACAGCAAATCTGTGAACATTCTTTATCCAAATTACAATTAAAACCACATGAGGTTCACCAAGGATGAAGAGCACATGCATGTAAAATTTGATGCATGTTCCTTTAAAATAATATCAATGAGTAGGAAGAATCAGGTCACTGCTTCTGGGTATGGAACATGTGCTGAATTTTGCTTGCACACTCTCTTTGTACATGTCTACTTAGAAAAAAAACTCCATTGAGTTCAATAGGACTTACTCTCACAGGATTGCAGCTTTGATAATATGTTAATGTTGTGATCCAAAGTTTAGAATATCAGCTGACTAGCAATCCACTTTTTAAGGTTATGCCAACACAATGGAGGCAGGAAGCAAGCTTGCGTTACATGAGAACTATACACACTACACACACATACACTTAAGTCCACCCAGAATTTGGTGTTTTGCATAGGTCTTATATGTTCCACTCCTAGTACCAATGAAGCCTCTGACATCAGTTGAGGGTCTCTAAAGGACAGAATGTGGAACAGCTGAGAGGTGACAGCTTCTCAGGGTAGAGATATGTGGTGTCCTTATATGTTAAAACCTGTAAATATGGTAAGTGCAGGTTTATTAAGGGATATATGGTAAGTGAATTGAATGAGAGGGGGGAGAGCATGGGTTGGAAGGCTGGAGAATGCTGGATGATGATTGGCTGAGTGTTTGAATGGCTGAAGGTATAAATGGGAGGATGACAGTTGAGAGGGGGTCAGTTGGTGAGAGTTGTTGGAGAGTCATTAGTGGAGAGTTATTTGGATGGGTCGGTTGGCAGAGTTCTGAGGGAGGGTTGGATTATATTTGGCTGATATTTAGACAGTATATATATGACCAGAAACATTGAGAGTGACACTATATGAAACCATACGCTTGTTAAACATTCCTAAAGTAATCTTGTTATTTCCTGGTGTTATCAAATAAATACTTTTATTGGTTTACCAAAAAACTGATCCTTGGCTGGGAATACACAGACCAGAAGGGAGGGCAGGGTAATTACCAAGGCTGAAGGGAAACTGTATCATATGGTGGCAGTGGTGAAGGGAGGTATTGTAACAACATCAAGTATCCAGAGCAACCCAGGATTGTATGCTTTATAGAAAAAGGTACAAGTGGGTTGTGGACAGCAAGGGCACCCAGACACAAAGTAACAAGCTATAGAGAGACTGAGGCAAAGTCTCTAGCAGTATTGTTTACAGGGAGTGGCTGGTGGTGCTGCCTAGCAGTGGGATCTTGAGAGATCTGTGCTAGAGTGGAGTGAGAAAAAATAAAAACGACGATCCTGATTGGTGGTGTCCAGAGGTGGTGCCTAGTGAAAGGCAGTAGCCACAAGCAGATGGGAACCTGACAGGTGGAGCCAAAGGTGGGATCGTCACAAGACACACTTACTGTTCTGCCAGCTCCAGCACGTCTCCATGTCTCTTTTCTGAAAACAGAGCACACAATGCTAGTCAAACCCCTGCCCTTTTTACTGTAAAATCTGGTGACATCTGCTTGAGTGCATTTAAATATTTTTGCTTCAAAGTGATTTTACAACTAATCAGCAGATCAACCTGTTCCCCCTCCAGGTGTGGCCAATGGAAACTCTTTGTTATCGGCAATGAGTATGCTCACAACCTCAGTCTCTCCTCTTGTGCTGATCACTATAAACTGTTCAAGGATCCCATGCAGGTAGCAGAAAGATTAGGCTGTCAGTGACACACCAGATGTAAGAGATGCCCAGATTTTCATTGAATGTCAGTGAGCATGCTCCTAGGAAAGTTATAGTCAAAGAAGCTTCCATACATTAAATAAATATTGACAAGGTTATGAATGAGGATTATGAGACTCAATGTAACTGGATAGTTTAAGTGACAGCTAAAAAAGTAAAGTGAAAAGATGTGTGCTATATTTTTTAATAAAAAATGTATAATTCATTTATAAAGATGAGCAGGGAAAGTATTTCTAGCTCTAAATATATTCATTGAATACATCTTGATTTAGAACTTGAACGTCTTGGATTGCTATGTGTCAGCTTCTTGTTGTCAATCATACTGCAATATAGAACTGTGCTATATGACTGATAGAGCTAAAAGCAACTCATCAAAACTGTAAAAAGTAAATAAAGCTGGGGAGTTAAAAACTGAAAGAACTGAAACATATTTATTATAAAAGCTAAACTAAACTTTTTTTCATTTAGCAATAAGAAAATTGAAGAACTAAGAGGATGAAAATGAATTTAGAGCTAGGCTGGCAAGGGGTCGGTGGGGGGCTACATAAATTACTGTGGTTGGTCAAGTTCGTAATGGATCCACAAACATATCCCTCTTTCATTATGGATCAGCAACTGAAGGCTCCTTGGCCAAATACAGCCTCCAAGAGGTCAACTTGGCCCGATAGTTTGTGACCTATAGGAAGTAGGGACTAGAATTTGTCTTCTAGGGCAGTGGTTCCCAACCCGGAGCCATGACCCCCAGGGAGGCCATGAAGTAATCCAGAGGGGGCCGCAAACAGTAAAGAAATGGATTATTTATTATTATTATTTTTAAAAGTCTTCACTCCCTGGACACTGTCTGCTTCCTATTGCCGCTGCAGATGACACCTCCCCCTTGCTCCAAATGAGAGGGGAGTTTGCTGAAGCACCACAGCGTCTTTGAGGCATGCTGAGGGCAGACATCTGCCTATAAAATGTGTGGCAGATGCCAAAGAAGGCAGAGGGTGGAGCTACCAGGAAGAAGAGGGGATTACTATAGCCAGCTCCTGTCTCCTCGCACTGCCACTGCTGCTGCTGCCTTTACTCAGAACGAGAAAAGAGGGCTTTTTGTGAATCAAAAAGAAGCAAGGCTGCAAGAAAAGGCTGCTCTCCCCCTTCTGTCCTGGCAGCCAGCCTGCCTGTTTTTCTTGGCTCTTGATTCACTATCATCTCCTTTTAAAGATTACAATAGGGCCCCACTCATATGGCGGGTTCAGACCCCGGCCTAAAAGCGAAAACTGCCAAAAAGTGGAACTCCTTGAATAAAATGGTGCCTGACACCCAAAAAATGCCATAAAAGCAGAACAAGCGCTGTATAAGTCGGGCCTTACTCTAATTTTAGCTGCCGTATTAGCGGAATGCCGAAAAGTGAGCCACCAAAAAGCGGGGCCCTACTGTATATTTGCGAGGCATCCCAGATTGCACCTTCGGTCCAGACAGAGCCAAGAAGCAGGGGGGAAGCTCAGGACTTGCTCACCCCCCATCTCTGAGGCTAAGTGTGTGTGCCAGCATCCCCCTTTCTTCCACCTCTATTCCACCCCCATCTGTCTCTCCAAGATGCTGCGGCAGTTCAGAGCATTCCCCCCTCCCCCCTGCTCAAATGCCTGCATGCCTGCAGATGTTTGCAGGAGGGTCAGGTGTGTTTGTGTGTGGCATGCGCTGATTTGTCTTCTGCTCCACTCTCATTCCCTAAGTGCATGCTAACCAAGCTGTACAGCCATCTCTCGGGAATGCTTTGATTTGGATTCCTGCATTGAGCAGGGGTTGGACTTGATGGCCTTATAGGCCCATTCCATCTCTACTAGTCTATGATTCTGAGTTGTCAGTTCTGATTATCATCCCAAGGCCTAAAAGCACTATCCCCCCTCCTGAACCTGTCCACCCTTTTGTCTTCACAATCTAACATCCCCACCACTACCACACTGCTGCTTCTTGATGATGACGATGATTTTTAAAAAGCTCAGCAGGTTTTCCGAGGCTGGGGTCTACATACTGCAGCTGAAATGTATTTATTTATTTAATTATTATTGCATTTATATCCCATCTTTCCTTCAAGTTGCTGAAGGTGGTGCACACGGTTCCCTCCACCCCGAATTTTATTTTTACACCAACCCTGTGAAATAGGTCAGGCTGAGAGACTGTGTCTGGCTCAAGGTCACCCAGTGGACTTCATGGTTGGGTGTGGATTTGAACCTGCATCTTAGTCCAACACTGTAACCCACTGGTGTTGGGACACAGGACTATACATCTTCAGACTATGTTTGTGTGTGAGAGGGGGATACCAATTTGATGAACGTTTTCATTAAGAAAAGAAAGCAACACCTCCCTATCCACAGGGAGCTTTTTATGGAAAGGGATATTTGGAGATGTGATCTTTCCATGCAGCATTTTTTCAATTAACAGAGGCTAAAATTATAATAAGCGTGGGGGGGTGTCATGGAATTTTTTGAGCTTATAAAGGGGGTCACATGCTCATAAAGGTTGGGAGCCCCGTTCTAGGGCCTCAGAACTTACTAGCAGACTAATTTAGATGGTAGAGGTTGAGGTCGAGATCTTGGTCCACCACCCTTCACTTACCTCTCAAAGTGGCTTTAGGAAAACTAGTTGCCAACCGGGGAGGACACCATAGAAAAGAGAGAATTGGTTGAATGCAAAAGAATGCACACAGAAGGGGGTGAAAGTTGACTTTTCTTCCACCCCTTCTTCCTTGGTAGCCCCCCAAGCCTCCCCCCCAAATGCTTCTCCCAAATGTCAGGGGATGCTGCAAAATAGGGTAGTCTGTGGTACAAAGGCTTAAGGGGAAATGCATCCCTGAAAATCAGGCAGAGGCAGCTTCCATGAGCAGGACCTCTGTTCATAGAAAGGGCCTCTGTCTGATTTGGGGGGGGTTCTTTTTCCCCTCAGCGCACCATACAATAGCCCATCCCATTCTTCAGGGTCCTCCGACTCTCTGGAGAGGCTTATGGGGAGGTGCTCAGGAGCTGACAGAGGGAGGGAGGGGAGGGTAAGTCACATTCCATCCACCCTCTCCCACAGGCATTTCTCTGGACCCAATTCATTGCAGCACAGAGCTTTAAACCAGTTCAACATTGCACACAATCAGACATGTGCATCAGCTAGGGCTTCCAGATGGTGTTGGGCATCCCTAAATGCACGAAAAGACACACCCAGCTATTTCAATGGGCATTGAGCATATCACTGTGGGGATATGGATGCTTACCTGGATGCACATCAGCGCATATCTGCAGCACAAGCAGGAAGTCTGCTTCCTCATGCGGATCTCATTTGCTTATACCTTCCCCTGAAACCTGACTCAAGACATATGTAGAAAAATGTTGTGTTTGTTTAAATATAACAGTTGGGAGATCTGCAATAATAAGCCAATGATATTAATGTGTGGGGGGGTTGAACTAGACGACTGTGTATGTGGTATGCATCCCTTCACACGCATCCCTTCAAACAACTACATTGTGGTCCCCCCAGCCAAAAGCAGGGAGAAACTTCTCCCTCCCTGCTAAATAATCCTGGGTATCTGTGTCTGACATGTGCACCTGGGCTCCACTGTCACCAAAGTGTGCAAGCCAGGCCCCAGGGGCACATCAGAGTAACCCCCAAGCCTCAGGCTGTGGGTGATGACTCAAGAGTGCCCTTTTAATCCATAAATGTCTCAGAGTGACTGTGAAATGCAGCCTTACTTTCCCATACCTGTCTCCATGCCAATCAGACCAGATAGGCCAAATCAGAACAATGGCCTACAGTGTGAAGTAGGTGATATGAGAGAGACCACAGTGCCAATCTGGGGTTCTGCCAAAAATTCCTACTCAGCCCCAGAAAACAGCAACTAGCCAAGCCCACACTGTAGAGGGCAGGAGCTGTGGCTACGAAAAGGGGAAGTGAAAAAGGTGATGTGGCTCTAAATACCAGGCTGGCCCTGTGACGTCCTTCCCCAACACCACCTGTGAAGCTCTCACTTTGTGGCTACCAGCAGACAGGAACGTCAGGTTTATTCTTACCCTTTACAGCACTAGCACCAATCTGAAAAGATCCCACTGCTAGGCAGCACCACCCAACACTCTGTAACCCTTTTAGCCAATAGACTGTGCCTAGTATCTGCCTGGCTATTCTGATACCTTGTGTCAATGGGTATAGGTAATTTGTAAACCCCCCTGCAGCCCCTTGACTCTGAAGCATACAGCCCTGGGTTTCTCTGTGGGACTGGATACACTTTCCTCCGATCTGCCACCGCTACTATACGATACAAACTGTTCAGCCTTGGTTATTTTGCTATTCCCCCTGGTATATGTATCCCAGCTGAAGGAATCAGGCTTTTATTTAACCAAGAAATATTTATTAAGAATTAGAAATAACAAGATTACTTAATTACTTTGTTGACAAGCTTATGGTTTCATATATGTTCTGACATGTACTTTACTTCTCATTAATTGCCTCAGAACTCCGACTCACTCTCAACAACAACAACCTCCAAACACCACCAAAACCTCTCTTTCACCTCTTTAAACCTCCAACATCCACCACCCTGATTCAACTGTCATTCTTCCATTTATACTCCCAGCCATTCAAATGCCCAGCCAATCATCCAGCATTCTACTGCTCATGTACTCCCCCTCCTCTTTCACTCCACTTACCATATGTCTTCTATATAACCAGCATTTACCATATTTACAATATAAGCAGGAACATCACAGGCTCCACTCATCTTGTTGGGCACTCCTGCCCATATGGCTTCCTGAGCCCCTTATTTGGGAGAGACAAACTGTGATTCTCTTCAGGCAGAGGCGTATAGCAAATCCATCCCCTCTCAAGCAGTGGTGTAATGGCAAATTCAGAAGCGCAGGATCCCTTCATGATAGCCACACCCCCTCCGCCTCCTTTTTTTGCTCCTGGGTTGAGAATATCATTGTTAATGCCTTCACCCACCACAACAGATGTTCCTAGGAGCCAATGAGCATGAAAGAGAAGCATGTTAGCTTCTGAGAAGAGTCTTCTCAGTGGCTGACTCATCTCCTTTCACTCTGATTGGCTCCCATCTGCAGGAAAGGACAAGGAAGCATGTTAGACTCTTCTCAGTGGCTAACATTCTCCCCTTTCATGCTCATTGGCTCATAGGATGCTGGAGTCTTAGAGACCCTGCTGGGACCCTGCTCCTAAAAATGTAAGGGATCTAAGACCCCCCCACGACTCTGGACAACTACACCCCTGCTCTCAAGGCAGGAACAACATTGTCAGATTGGATGTCTGTGTGCAGCATTTCATATGCTTCAACTTCGTGGTGAGTGTAGATGCCTTTCAGCTTATATCTCTTACAACCCAGGTTCTTTTTTAAAAAAATGTATTCAGATTTAAAAGACCCTATATGAAATGTTTCTCTTCAAAGGGGTGAGGAAAGTAACATGCATACAATCTAGTTTCCAACTTCAAAGTATGGATGGGTAAGGATTTTGATGAAATCAGAATTGGCATGACTAGCTGATAATTCGCAGGTCTATCATCTTTATAGAGTAATCCTGATTTCCCAGCACTGGATTTTTACCACATCGAATGTAAGTTAAACTGATCAGTTGGCTTTGCTTGCTAACTGACATTGACTAGAAGAAGAGAGGGAGGAGTTGTCTGAAACTGATCAGCCTGTCTTTGCTTGCTAATTCTCTCCCTCCTGATACCATGTGTGTGATTTGTTGCAACTTGCCAACAAAATACCTGGCCCCACAATTTCTATCCATTTAAAAATATATATTTAATATATATTATACCTGTTCTTCAGCTGGCTAGGCTCCTAGAGTGTCTTATGTAAAAATGTTTTAAAACACATTTACAATTTTTCAAATGTTCTTAGTTGCTTTGCTTGCAACAATGATATTATGAGTTACTTCCTGTTCTTTCACTATATATTTATTTTAATATTGGCATGAATCCAGCCACATTCAATATTTTAACCAGTCAAGGCCAAAATATAATCTGACCAAGTCTCATGATCTCTAGTGCAAATCCATGTAAAATACACAAGCACCAGAATGGCAAAGTGATTATGTAGCATTAAGACTGCAGAACCTATGATGGGCACCTTTGAATATGTTTTTTTAAATATATGTATCATGAAGGAGCTAACATATGAATGGGGCTGAAGGAAAACTCATGATTGCTTGAAATACAAGATTTAAAAACTCACTAAATATGAAAGCATGAAGAAATGCAAGAAGACAATAAGGGATGCTAAAAAAGAATTTGAGGAGCACATTGCTAAGAACATAAAAACCAACAACAAAAAATTCTATAAATACATTCAAAGCAGGAGACCATCTAGGGAGACGATTGGACCCTTGGATGATAAGGGAGTCAAAGGTGTACTAAAGAACGATAAGGAGATTGCAGAGAAGCTAAATGAATTCTTTGCATCTGTCTTCACAGTGGAAGATGTAGGGCAGATCCCTGAACCTGAACTAACATTTGCAGGAAGGGATTCTGAGGAACTGAGACAAATAGTGGTAACGAGAGAGGAAGTTCTAAGCTTAATGGACAATATAAAAACTGACAAATCACCGGGCCCGGATGGCATCCACCCGAGAGTTCTCAAAGAACTCAAATGTGAAATTGCTGATCTGCTAACTAAAATATGTAACTTGTCCCTTGGGTCCTCCTCCGTGCCTGAGGACTGGAAAGTGGCAAATGTAACGCCAATCTTCAAAAAGGGATCCAGGGGGGATCCCGGAAATTACAGGCCAGTTAGCTTAACTTCTGTCCCTGGAAAACTGGTAGAAAGTATTGTTAAAGCTAGATTAACTAAGCACATAGAAGAACAAGCCTTGCTGAAGCAGAGCCAGCATGGCTTCTGCAAGGGAAAGTCCTGTCTCAGTAACCTATTAGAATTCTTTGAGAGTGTCAACAAGCATATAGATAGAGGTGATCCAGTGGACATAGTGTACTTAGACTTTCAAAAAGCGTTTGACAAGGTACCTCACCAAAGACTTCTGAGGAAGCTTAGCAGTCATGGAATAAGAGGAGAGGCCCTCTTGTGGATAAGGAAACTGGTTAAGAAGCAGAAAGCAGAGAGTAGGAATAAACAGACAGTTCTCCCAATGGAGGGCTGTAGAAAGTGGAGTCCCTCAAGGATCGGTATTGGGACCTGTACTTTTCAACTTGTTCATTAATGACCTAGAATTAGGAGTGAGCAGTGAAGTGGCCAAGTTTGCTGATGACACTAAATTGTTCAGGGTTGTTAAAACAAAAAGGGATTGCGAAGAGCTCCAAAAAGACCTCTCCAAACTGAGTGAATGGGCAGAAAAATGGCAAATGCAATTCAATATAAACAAGTGTAAAATTATGCATATTGGAGCAAAAAATCTTAATTTCACATATACGCTCATGGGGTCTGAACTGGCGGTGACCGACCAGGAGAGAGACCTCGGGGTTGTAGTGGACAGCACGATGAAAATGTTGACCCAGTGTGCGGCAGCTGTGAAAAAGGCAAATTCCATGCTAGCGATAATTAGGAAAGGTATTGAAAATAAAACAGCCGATATCATCATGCCGTTGTATAAATCTATGGTGCAGCCGCATTTGGAATACTGTGTACAGTTCTGGTCGCCTCATCTCAAAAAGGATATTATAGAGTTGGAAAAGGTTCAGAAGAGGGCAACCAGAATGATCAAGGGGATGGAGCGACTCCCTTACGAGGAAAGGTTGCAGCATTTGGGGCTTTTTAGTTTAGAGAAAAGGCGGGTCAGAGGAGACATGATAGAAGTGTATAAAATTATGCATGGCATTGAGAAAGTGGATAGAGAAAAGTTCTTCTCCCTCTCTCATAATACTAGAACTCGTGGGCATTCAAAGAAGCTGAATGTTGGAAGATTCAGGACAGACAAAAGGAAGTACTTCTTTACTCAGTGCATAGTTAAACGGTGGAATTTGCTCCCACAAGATGCAGTAATGGCCACCAGCTTGGATGGCTTTAAAAGAAGATTAGACAAATTCATGGAGGACAGGGCTATCAATGGCTACTAGCCGTGATGGCTGTGCTCTGCCACCCTAGTCAGAGGCACCATGCTTCTGAAAACCAGTTGCTGGAAGCCTCAGGAGGGGAGAGTGTTCTTGCACTCGGGTCCTGCTTGCGGGCTTCCCCCAGGCACCTGGTTGGCCACTGTGAGAACAGGATGCTGGACTAGATGGGCCACTGGCCTGATCCAGCAGGCTTTTCTTATGTTCTTAACTCACATGAAACCTTCTCACCGTGATGACAGTGCAACCTACCCAGAGTTTTGTTAAAGCTAAATTAAATATGCTTTGATAACCATTATCAGTATTTTCAGAAACCAGAAAAATTATTTCAAGCACAAATTGTATCTGGTTTTATTTAATCATTTGAACACTTTTTAATTATTTTTATTTACATTTTCACACAATGCATTCTTTACATAATATAATGCTAGCGTTAGGTAATATGTATCTACAATAAAGTAAATAAGTTCTATAAATATTTATTTTCCTGGAATGTATTACTCCAAAGCATAATAAACAATGACCACCATTCTAAATATTTGTTTGTCCATTAATTCCTCTTCCATAGTGTGTTAATTTTGTTGTTGATATAAAACCCCAAATTCTTTCAAGCTATGCTGAGACAAGATGGGGTGCACTTTCTCCCCAAGCTTTGGTAATACTTATTTTTGCAGCAAATAAAAGGTTTGTATTACCTGCAGATCCTCCACTAATACCATACCTCTTAAATAATGTAATAATAATATTTTAGGGTTATTCATTAATTGACACCCAGTTGTTTCTGTAGCAAGATTATAAATTGTTTTCCAATATGTCTGTATTATCAGACAATGCAAAATAGGTACATAAAATCTGCTTGAGGCATATTGCATACTTTTGAACAATTTTTCTTTTTTGCTGTGAAGAGTTGAGTAAGGTTGTTACCACCCTCTGTGGTGTGTTGTGGCCGGCCTGAGTGGAAGCAAACACAAACCAGCCAGAAGCGGGGCTGCATGGTGGCATTTGGCTACCCAACCCTGTCACCCTCCTTTCAGCTACATAAAGAGCATGAGGGGCGGGCTAGTGGAAAGAGGAGATAGCACGACAAGCAGGGCAACAAAGGCAGCAGCCACAAGGAGCAGAGTGATAGCAAGAGCAGCAAGCTGGATACCTTAGGAGCATTTCCCCAATGGAGGCATAAGGCAGTAAGGCTTGCCCAATGCTGCAGGGGGAGGGGAGGAACCAAAGAGGATGTGGGCTAAGGCATGTGTATTTTTCTGCACACAGTGAGCCCAGAGCAGTGAACTATACATCAGAAAAAAGCCACCAGATGTCTTCCAGGTAATTGGCAGAAGGATGGTTCTTCCAAGGTATGAGCTGGGGGTGAGAATGGATGAATGGCAAGGACTGGCTGGGTCTCGTGTGCTTTTAATAAAACTTTCTAATCTGCCAGATACCTTCAGGAACAACTGGTTGCAGTAGATTTTATTAGTAGGCTATGTCATGCCCTCCAGCCCCCACAGGCCACGGAGTGCATGCTTCAGACCCAATTCCCACCCTTAGGGCAATTGATCTGGAACCCAGTCACCAAATTCCCCTTGCCAAGGCTGTGCAAAGTAACACCAATCCTGCAAGGTAGAAGATAGGCTGCCACCACCCCTGCACTGGTTCAACTCTGAGCTAGGGGAACTCAGAGCCCAGAAATAGGTAAACCAAGGTTCAGTGAGACAAGAACCAAACTTACACTCCTTGTCCAGAAACCTCTGGTAAAACCCCAAAATATACTTAGGCTTAACTTCTTTGGTAGACCTATGGTCAAATGATCAAGGTGCTGGATTCAGAATCAACTTTCCCCTCAATGAACACACCAGGTTAAATAGAAGTAACTTTATTAAAAAAGTAAGTGCACATTAATATATAGCAGCAAAACAATTCCTCAAAACCACACACCCAACCAGGGGTTCAGGTATAACATAAGAAAGTTCAACACACAACAGAAAAATAACAAACTATCTAACCTCATCTATTCACTTAGAGGTAGTTGTTGAACAGTCTCATCTCTCCTCAGAGAGAATGGTATCAGGAAACAAGAAGCCATGGAACCCCACATAGGTAACCACCAGCAAGATGGACACCCAAGGGAACAAAGGCTATGGGGTTCAGACCCTATACTTAACAAAAAAGAACCCTAACGGTCCAGAATGAATTAACCAATCAGGTGCTTTCTGATGTAATCCTCTTCCAGAAGCTTCTTCACTTTTTCGCTCCTTGCAGGTCCCCCTCCCATCTCTGATCTCAACCTTCTCAAGCCTGCATGGCCTTGAGTACCAGGCTCCTACTGATTAGCAGAGATAAACAGGTGTTTCTGTTCAGGCCTCCCCAACTGCTTGCAGCTGGAAACGAAACCTAGAATTTTCCTCTCACAGAGGCCTGTCTCCTTCCAAGATGTAACTCCCATAGTTCCTTGTAACTGAGCCATGATACACAAACCCAGGTTAACAAATGCACACAGGTTAACAAATGCACAGAAATTTACAATTTCATGACAGGCTATTGTTGTTTACATTATGTGTTTGGGAAGAGTTGTTTAGGAAGGAAGGACATAGGTGATGCCATCCCAATTTCAGTTATCATGGGTAGTGGGAGACATGGCCACGGGGAGATGATATGTCACCATGGAAAGTTAGGGCTAAGCTATTTACACCTTGCTCCGCATTCACATTCCTCGTATGACCTTACTCTTCGCTCCTTGTCTGTTGTGCTCACCAGCAGTGGTGTGCTGCTATTTAACACCAGATTAGTACATAATAAAACCTCAGCCATCCATAATTTGATTGTGGATGAGGGTGCTGATCTGGTGGGTAATATTGAGATCTGTGTGGGTAAGTTGGAAAGAATTGGGAAGAGTAGGTCTGATCCAGTTGTGCCTGCCTGGATACTCAGTACAGCATCAGCACAGGCTGCAGATATGGGTGGGGAGTGGCTGTGGTCCATAGGGCGTTCATCTCCATCACCAGAAAATGCCTCAGCCTTGGAGCTTGCTGTGAGGGTCTGCATATGGTGTTGGCCAAGGAGACAGTAAATTAAGATTGCTGCTGGTGTACCATCCACCCTGCTGCCCAGCAGCTTCTCTCACCAAGCTGGCAGAGGCAGTCTGAAGTGTGATGTTGGAGGAATACAGAAGGATAGTCTGGGTGATTTCAGCATCCATGCTGAGGCTGTCCCCAGGATTCTGGCTTGAGACTTGATGGCCTCCATTATGACCATCTCAAGTTGTCACTGGGGGAACACACAGGACACGGCACACCCTTGATTTGGTTTTTGCTCCAGATAGAGGAAGAGATGATCTGGAGACACAGGGATGGATGTTATGCCGTCATTATGGTCAGACCACTTCCTGGTGAAGGTTGACTCACAGATCTGATCCTCCCCTGCAGGAGAATATTAGGATGCTCTGCCCCCAGAGACTAATGGCATCCAGTGGATACCTGGATGTCTTGGGGTTTTTCCCTCCAGTGGATAGAGCAGTGAAAAGAATTCTATTATAGCCAACAGAATAGGTTGTGGTATGTGTTTGGTTTTGGAATGTGTGGTGCCCGTGTGATGCCCCTGTAACTGTTGTACAGTAATTATGGTAAGTGTCTGTTTTGTAGTGTAAATGTGGCAAGTAGAGTAAGTGAGAGGGGAGAATACATGTGTTGGAATGTTGAAGAATGCTGAGTTGTGATTGGTTGAGTGTCTGGGTGGTTGCAGGTATAAATGAGAGGATGAGGCTTGGTTAGTTGTTGGTTCTGGGTTTTGGAGGGGTAGATTTGTATTTAGGCGGGTTGTGAGGCAGGTTTTAGGACTAAGACAGATAAAGAGAACAACTATTATATTTAACCACACGCATATTGACTGAACGTAAAATAATCTTGTTTATTCCTTGTGTTAATAAATAAATAGTTTTGGTTTGACAACATGTCTGATGCTTGGCTGGGATATTACAGAAAGAAAGAAAAAAGGGGGGAAACCCAAAATGCTTGAAAAATATATTTATTATGACAAAAGCCCAATGCGTTTCGGCCACTCTGTGGTTTGGCCTTCATCAGGGGCTGTATACAATAATATGGTGTGTTCTCATGATCTTGTTTACAGCCCCTGATGAAGGCCAAACCACAGAGTGGCCGAAACGCATTGGGCTTTTGTCATAATAAATATATTTTTCAAGCATTTTGGGTTCCTCCTGTTTTTTCTTTCTTTTTGCTTTTGGATGCTTGCCACCTTTTGCTGTGGGATATTACAGACCTGAAGGGTGGGCAGGGCAAATACCAAAGCTGGGAACAGCATCAATGGTGGCAGCGGTGAAGGGATAGTAAAACAGCAGCAGGTACCCAAAGCAACCCAGTGCTGTAATAAAGGCCGAAAGATACAGGGAGGGGGTTGTGGCCTGTAAGTGCACCCAGACACTACATAGCAGTCTGTGGAGGAGACTAAGGCACAGTCTCAGGGCAGTATTGCATTACAGAGAGTCAGGTGGTGGTGCCTAGCAGTGGGATCGTGAGAGTCCTGAGCTGGGGCCAGTGTGAGAGATCCATTATGAGACCAGACCCTGCGTAGGGGTCTGACAGCCCACAACTATTTTTCTGGTGTGCTAGTGTGCCCGTGGGCTCAAAAAGGTTGGTGGCCCCTGAACTTAATGATGCCATACTATCTTTGATCTAAATACTGCACAATCCTATACATGTCTTTTCAGAGGTATGATCATCTGAGTTCAGTGGGGCTTACTCCAAGGTCAGTGGATTTAGGGTTGCCACTTAAACAAGGTTGTGGATTAACTGTATACCTAAAAGAGTTGATCATTTACACTACTTTAATAAAGACAGGCCTAACATATAAACAGATGTAGCTCATTTTATCCCATTTGTTTCTTCCATAGACATGTTTACATGCATGACCATGGACATAGACCAGCCTTCTCCAACCTGGTGCCCTCTCAATATTTTGGACTATAACTGATGGGAGTTTTGTAGTGTAAAACATCTGGAGGGCACCAGGTTGGAGAAAGTTGGCAAAGACAAACCCCAACGAAAAGGACATATTTTTGCACAGATAGATTCAAAATGTGTCTGAAACTATTTTTATATTACCATCTTTGTATGTGCATCATTCTTTTCATTTATTTATTTGCTTTTTCGCTACAACTATTTTAATTTCATACCTTGCTTGTTTGGATTTTTACACCTGGAAGAATATTCATGAGCTTCATTTTTACAGCTAACCAAGCTTTTCCTCTTTAGCTTTACAATTCTGAAAAGAACAATCCACCACTAAATGGGTTCATCATTTCTGTTGTGCCCTCCTATGCACCATGTTTACCTACGTTCACCAAGATATGCATTCACTCAGCCATGCTTTGCAATGCGTCCTTGCAACAGGGGAAAAAAATCAAATCCTTGACCAGAATTTTGCTATTTTTCTTTTAATACTGAATTTAATTCAGTCTCTCTCTATGCTGCCTACTATGTAATTTAAATAGTTCTCTGATAGTATTTTTTCCACGAGCAGCAAGATTAATAGCCCAGTAAGTTGTGTGTTGGAGCAGTAGTTTGAGATATTTTCTTCATACACATAGGCTGCAAAACAATAGCTTCATGTGTTTCTTTTCCAGAACAAGGGGTACATTAATGTGATATATTGTAGCACTATAGTCTTGTCTCTTTCTCCCCCACCCCCAGCTCCTAAATAATCTTAAGGGAGGAGGGAAGTTTCATTCATTTTCTGCAGCTCCTTCCCCATTCCTCCTCCTGACTGTGCCAGGCTTGGCCTTGCCATGCCCACAACATTGCTAAGGCTGCCACAGTTAGCCTCAGACACAGGGTCTGAATGCTAGAGCACATGATATCCATAGGGATGCTGCTGAAAATGCTTCCACATGGTGAAAGATCCCTGTCATGAATATAACAAATGCAACTTGTGTACTGCATGGATCTTCACCTTTATATTGCAAGTGGAATGATGGCAGAGGTCCACATGGCAGATAGTTCCATTCTTTATTACCAGGGTAGGGATCACTTGGTTCATAGATTCTATGGATTTATATGAGGAGGGGTATTTAGGAAGGTGGTACAGAAAGTGTGTGAATTTATGTGTGTATATGTGCAGACAAACACACATTCATGAAGCAGAGGAGTGTCTGGATTCTATATAGCAATTTCTTGGAGAGACAGTGTCCATAATTGGTAGGTGTGGAGAAGCAGAGTAAATGGAATCCTATATAACAATGCTACCCACTATTTGCTAAAGATTCTCATTCATCCTCATCAGTATTCCTGATGGCTAGTCTCCCAACATGTGCATTAGGCCAACTGTCATGACCACAGTATAGCATTTTCATACTATTCCAAGAATTGTCATTTTTTTCAATCTTATTCACAACTAGGGATGGCCACTGTCGCATCAAAAGCACTCGTATTCATTATTTGTCAGCTATCCATTGCTTTTATTGGTCCATTTTTTCCCTCCCAAAAATATTGATATTAATAGCAATCAAGGAAAGGAAAGCAGCTTTCACTGAGGCTAGTCATTTTCATGTTAGCAAGCAAAGACCAGCTTTTTCCTTTTGGAAAGAAAAGGAGGAAAGCAGGTTTCAGTGCCCCACCCTCCTCCTTGTCAAGCTTAGAGCATTCTTAATGTGTGTGAGACTCTCTAGCCTTGCCTTTTAATCATGTAATGAGTTAATACTACAGAGATTAGAAAGGAAGCCTAGAGAGTCTAGGTGGTGTATAGGAGGACTCTCTAGACTTGACTTTTAATCTGTTAGGGTTGGCTTGCTTTCTCCCCACATGGAGCTTGGAATATTCAGGTGGAGAGAGAAGGCAGGCAGGCAGGCAGGCAAGGCAGGCAGAGAGAGAGAGAGAGAGAGAGAGAGATGTACTGCTGTTCTGTCAGTAACAATATATTCAAGGGGAAAGAATGATATATTTGAGGGGGTGGCATCTGGAGTTAGGGGAAAGCCACTGAGATTTGAAACAAACAGGATCACTCTGCAGAGATGGAGAATATGTCGACCATTGAAAATCTGGTGCTAAATCCAAATTCAGCTGAATTCTCGCCCATCCCTGTTTACAACCTTTTAAAACGCTTCAGTGCGAAACCTACAATGTAGCACACAGGTTTTTTTTTTTCTGCAACAGCATAACATTTAAGTGGTTTCCAGCATCCTCTGCTCCCCTTTCACCTTTTGCATATGCGGCTTTTCTCAAAAATATACTTTTACTTTTTATCCTTTCTGAACCCTTTTTCTTCTCTCCCAAGCCATTTTATTTTCTTGAGTTCAAGGTGGTGGTGGAACACCTGGAGTGTTATAGAATCTTGTACCGTGATCTGAAGAACCTGCTGGGAATGAAAATGTTTAACACCATGTGGTTCATTTCCATCACACCAGGTGCCATAAGAAAAACAAAATGGGAGTCTGGCATTTCCCATCACTTTCCAGCCTTTGGAAGCAGTTGTTGGCAGACAACCATTGCTAAGGATCTAAACCCTGCAATGAAAAGTCACATCTTTTCCTAACTAACTTAAAAGTGAATCTGTGCTGGGGCAAATTGCAGCCTGAAGCTACACAAACTGAGCTCAGTATGCTCTTTTCAAGCATTTCATTGCTAACACGTACAGATTTCTGATTGTATGCCATTCACCTCAGTATAACCCAGTAATGCCGGTTTCACTCAAGAAGGTTGAAATACAACAAGAAAACAGCACGCATGCATGTGCATGCACACACACACACACACAGAGACATAGAATATTCATTTATGGAAGCATGGCTTCTAAAATATACTAGGACTCAATATAGATACCAGAATGGGAGTCAATTCCGTGTGTGTGTGTGTGTGTACATATGTACTAAGGGCTGCACCCTGCTTTCTGCACTTGCCAATCCCTCCCACTCCCCACACATTAACCCCTTAGAGCTTCCCCTTTCCACCTTATGCAACTGCTAACCTCCCATTTCACTTTCCCAATCCCATTTCTGAAGCCAGTTCTCTTCTGTTCTGCAGCCCCACTTTGCATCCCTGTTTTCACCTTAACCCCATGTCCATGCGTCCTCCACCTCCTCCCCATTCTCCCTTTGTGCAACTTCCCCTTGCACACAGACCACCCCCATGGTAACCTCCGGCTTCTTCCTCCTCTCACACACTGCAACTACTAAGGACCCTTTTCACCTTCCACCCAATTATAAGGACACAGTGCCCTCCTATTCTGTAGCCACCAGTTTGAGTACAACAAGAAGGGAGTTGAACAAGGCACTGTTGTGTTAGCTTCTGCATTGCACAGATCTCTGTTTCTCCTTGTTACCACTTTAAGAGAAACCCTGAATGTTCCTCCCTACCTGATCTATTCAGACCTCTCTCATTATTTTAAATCACCACATTCCCCCTGTCAGTGTTGCTCCCTTCTCACCTCCATGGAATGGTCATTCCTGTGTGCAACCTGCCTTCTCTTTTGCTGTCCTAAACCACCCTGACTACATGCAAATCAAGGACTGTGATGAGGCACTACAAATTTGCCAATGGGGGCTGTGTTCTGGCTTCATGCAAATATAGGATTATGATACAGCACTACAAATCCTCCAATGGGGGCTGTGTGATGGCACTCTTATATTTTTATTGTATGTAAGATATCTATGGCAGGGACAGGGAACCTTTGGCTCTGCAGACATTATTGGATTCCAAGTCCAACTCCCATCTGCCCCAGCCAGCAAACCCAATGGTCAGGAATGATGGGAGATGTAGTCCAGCAACAGCTAGAGGCCCACAGGTTCCCCTGCCCCATTATGATAGAAATAATTCACCAGGAGTAAGCTGCTTGAAGTGAATGGGAGTTATGCAAGAAATATGCTATTCTTCCATTACCAAGCTCTCACATGTTTTACTGGGCTTCCACCTCATACAAAATAGCATGATGCAAGTTGTCCAGAAGTGCCCCCAAATAATATACAATCCAAGGATTTCAAACACCTAAGGATTTAAAAGGCACACAAAGCTGGAATTGAGAAAGGCTGCTTTAGACTATAGAATTTATCAGTGATTTTCTAAGCAAAATCAGTACAATCCATATCACAAATTGCCTGCTTGTATGATCTTCATCCTGAAAGCCATTTAGGATTCTTTTGACATGATCACGAAGTCAGAAGAGGTTACAGATATGATTACTGAATAGACCTACAGCACTTAATGTCCTTTTCTAAACTTTCTCTGTGTCAATTCATCCACTTAGCCCCTTATTGCACAGCCACATCAATGACTATTTCACATCTCTCCACTTCTGCATTGACTACAGCACTATTGAAATTAAGTCTAATTAAGTAGACTTATGGATTCACACTAATGGTTATGTATATGTATAAGTACATATTCCCCATAGCTATTTGTTCAAGGCACTCTTCATATCATTTAACTCACTTCAGTTATGCATATTATAGCTTGCCTACTGATGCTTTTGAGTAATCATTTTTTAAATATGAGTAAATGTGACCTGCAGAATTTTCAGTATTAACTATATTTGTTTGACATGCAATTTTGTTTCCTTTGTTTGAGTTGGTGCTCCCCATTGAAACATAATTTTAAAACGATATGATTGGACAACTTCAGGAAGTACATAATGTGATGACAGGTTGTATATATAAACATGTATCCAAAGGATTTTCAAAGTCACTTTGAAAACTTACTTTAGTGAAAAAGTAACAAATACGTTTATTAAATAAAATAAATATTAAATGCAGTTTCCCTATACTGAACTAATGCTGCTGGCATGAGTCCACCTGAAGTCTATATGGCAGACACAATCTGGTTGCTTGCCAGCTGATGATTTTACCACAAATCAAGGCAATCATGTGAAGGATTGTCTTCATATTACCACTGAAAACACATGTGCATTCTGGGTGGATCACAGCTTGCACTTGAAACTATGAAAATGCTGGTCAGAAATCTAAGTTCCTATTTCCAGTGCCAACTAGAGCTGACTTTGTTTCCCCTTCTTGATAGAGGGTCTGTGCTTTTAACAGCCCTATGACAGACAGAAATTCAGCAGAAGGAAACTTTGCCTATACTAGAAACACTGTTTCCTATGCCACTGTTAATGGCTCAGAGCCTCTATCAGGAAAACAAGGCAACCTTAGGACTGGAAACCACAAAAGAGAGTGAAGCCACCCAAAGGTGATGCACATAAAGATTTTATCCTCTCTCTTTTGAAAGATATTCCCTTGATGGGCTATAGGGCAATATGTGCTTAATTACTTCTATTCACCTCCTGTTGTATATTTTGTAGGCCCTCCACATGTAGAGTAAAAATCAAGAAGTTGCTTGTCCTCTCCCTCTGACACCTGAATGCATAGCATCACAATTCAAAAAAATAACATGAAACGCAGCCTTGGCTCACAACTTTTATAGTCCAGTTACAAGATAACAATTAGACCAAAATGTACTCTTTTCAGCAATATAATGTTTCTGAACTGTAGGCCAGTTATCATCATCATCATCATCATTTGATTTATATCCCACCCTTCCTCTCAGCAGGAGCCCAGGGAGGCAAACAAAAGCACTAAAAACATTAAATAAAACATTAATAAAATAGACTACTGAAGATTAAACTTTCTTCTGATAAGGGAACCAAGTTATAGAGCACATAAGAAGGCTTAGCCGTTTGGTCTACTAGTCAGTGCAATGCTTCAAGACATTTTTAAAGTGATAGCATCTTATTATGGTCCACACTGGTCAAAGCAGTTGAAAATTATACATTTTTCCCCCAAAGTAAAGACAGAGAGATTAGACACGCCAGAGGATGCACAGAGACTCGATAAGAACTATGTCACGACGGTTATGGAGTCTGAACCAGCCATTATAAACCAGCCTAACACTCTCCTGGATTGGTCCCTGGATACTAACAGGGCCCTTCAAATGGACTTTGCTGACCCCCTTCCCTCCAACCTTGCATTTGAGACAGAGCTAGCGGAGACCCTGGCTGAGCATGGAGCACACAGCGTGCTGGTGAATAAGCTATCTCATGAAACAAACAACGGGAACTCCCAGCAACTCAAGCAGTCAAGCCCCAATTATTCAAAATCCAGCACGAATCCAAACAGGATACCTGACTTGACAATAGAGGTGAACTCACAAGACCAACCTGACCAGCTCTCACTCGAGTGCTGGCTCTATATGATAACCTGGGATATAATCTGTATCAAAGATTTCCTGTCTGAATCGAATAAGTTACTAACTACATTGGTGGAAGCCTATAGGAAATTTGGCTTGCAACATGAAAATGACACAAAGACTACTCAACAACGCACTGGCTCAGTGCAACTATTGCAGTCCAGCAACCCTAAGCAGAAGGGCAACAAGGATTACAAGAGATCTTCTAGAAAAAGAAGGAACAACACTGTCAAAAAGAGTAAAAATATTAAACAGATCAAGTTCCATCGCTATAGGAAAATGAATTTTGCTAAACTCTTCAAATTATTAGACTCTATTCTCAATATGAGGAACAGCCAAGAAACCAAAGCTGTAAAGCAGGATGACTCTCCCAAGGATGACAAAACTAACTCTAATATCTCTGATGTAATGGCAATTCCACTCTTACCTACTCCTTTTACTGATAGCTCACCTCAGCTACAGAACTCTGAGCAGCAGGATCCGTGGACTCTTGTACTCCAGGAACCTAAACATCCCCAGAGTCTGGTGTCTGAGGCCAGATGGTGATTAGTACTTAATCACCAAAAGTTAGTTTTATCCAGCTATTCTAAATCCTACGGTCATCGCATGCAGACTGAACGCAAAGTTCATCTTCTGAAGACCCTGAAAACCATTACACCAGGTCTCTTCACTTTGGATGATATTAATCATATAGAATATCTCCATTACAACTCCATCAACACTCGCATAGTGGTGACCTTTACCAATCCTGACAAAACTAGTCTCCTTCTTATAAACAAAGATGTGCTTCATACAATTGGAATCACAACACAAAGGATCTTTGAGAACACTGCCCGGCCTCAGGCCCTAACTGTCCTCTCTCTTCCTTCCAACAAAGTGTGCCCAGCAAAGCCAGACCATGATATAGTAAACAATCTTATTGAACTGGAACCAGATCCACTCCCTCCCTCTGCCAAAGTTGAAAAGAGACCGACAAAACCAGCATGTGAGTTGGCAAAGAATTCTATCGAGCTAGAGCCCAAGTCAGAGCCTCCCCTTCACAAACACGTGACTAACAACGGGCCGGAAGGTCCCGAATACACCCCTGAAAACAACGATGGACGGATCTTGTTCAACAATGACAAGGAGAGACTATTCAGTGCCTTCGGTGCTCTCCCATCCCCAGCTCAAATGGACATTATCTCTAGACTCCAGAGACTGATAATGCATCTTTGTGACAGACTGTTGAAACCTGAGCATGAAGTCTTCTTCAAGAATGAAAAACATTGATCGACGGAGGTTGTTGACGAGCCGCAAGTTACCAACTCTGATAGGTCTAAGGCACTAACATCGATCTGTCCCGTGAACAAAGGCACTTCTCTTCTACAGACTGTAGCAGAAATCAACTTATAAGCATTTAAAACAGCACAACAATGCAACCTGAAGAACCCAGAGTGCACATGCCCAACTCCCTCCTGGACTGACATGAGACAACTGGATAAATGCGAAGAGGGATCCCCGCATAAGGTGTCCACTCTAGTGGCCCTTCCTTCTATTCCATCCAAGGTGACAATCTCAAATGTCAGCTGGCTGGATCCCTCCTTAGAGATAATAAACTCCTCGCCGACTGAATCGACCACTCTACCCAGCTCTCTCATTTCCCACAATGTGCCAACTGTCCATCTAAATATCAAGACTCAAGCTAGGTCAGCTTGACACACCACGAGTTCTCTTACTCCCCGGCTTTCAATTTTGTCCTGGAACATCGCTGGATACCACGGACCCCTCTTTTTTAGACTTTGTGAACAGACATGATATTATTCTCCTTCAGGAGACATGGGCCAGAGAGCAATTCGAACTGAATGGCTTCTCCGCTTACTCACTGGAGGCAACGCCAAGCGACAAAGGGGGTCGGCCCAAAGGTGGCCACAAATTTACGTGCCACCATCAACAGTCTAATCCCTCTCCCTGGGCTAGCCATGTCGCTAATTATCAGATCCAATCGGGCTAGGCTTAATTTCACATATACGCTCATGGGGTCTGAACTGGCGGTGACCGACCAGGAGAGAGACCTCGGGGTTGTAGTGGACAGCACGATGAAAATGTCGACCCAGTGTGCGGCAGCTGTGAAAAAGGCAAATTCCATGCTAGCGATAATTAGGAAAGGTATTGAAAATAAAACAGCCGATATCATAATGCCGTTGTATAAATCTATGGTGCGGCCGCATTTGGAATACTGTGTACAGTTCTGGTCGCCTCATCTCAAAAAGGATATTATAGAGTTGGAAAAGGTTCAGAAGAGGGCAACCAGAATGATCAAGGGGATGGAGCGACTCCCTTACGAGGAAAGGTTGCAGCATTTGGGGCTTTTTAGTTTAGAGAAAAGGCGGGTCAGAGGAGACATGATAGAAGTGTATAAAATTATGCATGGCATTGAGAAAGTGGATAGAGAAAAGTTCTCTCCCTCTCTCATAATACTAGAACTCGTGGGCATTCAAAGAAGCTGAATGTTGGAAGATTCAGGACAGACAAAAGGAAGTACTTCTTTACTCAGCGCATAGTTAAACTATGGAATTTGCTCCCACAAGATGCAGTAATGGCCACCAGCTTGGATGGCTTTAAAAGAAGATTAGACCAATTCATGGAGGACAGGGCTATCAATGGCTACTAGCTGTGATGGCTGTGCTCTGCCACCCTAGTCAGAGGCACCATGCTTCTAAAAACCAGTTGCTGGAAGCCTCAGGAGGAGACAGTGTTCTTGCACTCGGGTCCTGCTTGCGGGCTTCCCCCAGGCACCTGGTTGGCCACTGTGAGAACAGGATGCTGGACTAGATGGGCCACTGGCCTGATCCAGCAGGCTCTTCTTATGTTCTTATGTTGGCTCTTACTCATTAATGTTTATTTGCCCCTGCTTCACCAGAAAACTATGGTAAAAGCTATCAGTCAGAAGCTAGAGCGATATATTTCCAATCTGTCCTCGCTATTTCCTGAAGCCATGGTGATGATCTCTGGCGATTTCAATGCCAGAATAGGCTCGAACGACAGGGCTTTATATGCATATTTTCACGAAATTCCCCCACCTGCAGATGAGGCGCTCAATTTACCGGCCAGACAATCTAAAGACTCAGGATGCAATTACGCCGGTTATTGTCTGCTTCAAATGTTACATAGTTTGAACCTGGTCATGGTGAACGGCTCAGTTGATGGCAATAGAAATGGTGAATTCACCTACCTCGCTGGATCTGGTGCATCTGTCATAGATTTCTTTATTGTATCTTCTGACCTTCTAAGTGCAGTATCTAATTGCACAGTAGGCAATCGCATGGAAAGTGACCATCTCCCGCTGATCTTATCCCTTTGTTGTGGCAATGTGTTTCCTCATGCCGACTGGCTCCCGGTCATGGAACCAGATTATGCAGCAAGAAATGCGCACGTCAAATGGTCAACTAGAACTGAGATGAATCTTAAAGGAACACTACACTCACCTAGATGCCTTCGCCAGCGTGAGACTATCCTGATGGCCAGGGCTGGTTCTAAAGGGTGGCCAGGTTGGGCACTGGCCCAAGGGCCCCAGAGCTACAGGAGCCCGTGAGGGCCCCCCGAGGGGCCCTCCACTCCCCTTCCATGATCTGCACCCCCCATGCCCCCCACTTACCTGTCAGCTGGCTTTTTAGCATTGCCCTTAATGAAGATGGCAGCTGCAGCTTCCCTAAGGTACTGAAGCCGCTGCTGTCATCTTAGTTGATGGCAGAGATGTGCGTGCATAGTATGTGCGCATACATGCATGCGTGCACACCCACCCACCCACTGGGGGGGCAGGGCAAGCTGATGCCCAAGGGCCCCTGCATGCCTGGAGCCGGCCCTGCTGATGGCAGCTTCCAGGGAAACTCTGCTCATGGCATACCA
Organism: Rhineura floridana; assembly: GCF_030035675.1. Taxonomy (NCBI): domain Eukaryota; kingdom Metazoa; phylum Chordata; class Lepidosauria; order Squamata; family Rhineuridae; genus Rhineura; species Rhineura floridana. The sequence continues at coordinate 31,507,440 of NC_084486.1, read as the reverse complement.
AGACGTGATTGCGGATCTTCAAAAATGTTCAATTGCCAAGTCCATGACAAGGCCACGTACTTGTCCACACAACCCTAAACCCTGGTTTGACCGAGAATGCCTTGACTTGAAAAAACTTTTAATCACGAAATACAGAGCACTATTTAACTTCCCTTTCCACCTCTAGGCTCAGAAAGGCATTCATGCTGGCGAAGCTTAATGTACTACCATCAGCTCAGATGGCAGTTACCGAAAGATTCCTTTTGCTGAGCACCTATGCCCTTGTGGTGCAGGCGTAGTGGAAACTGTTGGCCATGTACTTTTAGCTTGTGCTTTTTATCACGATTTTCATCTTTTAACTATTACCCTGATTATCCAAAAAATTCCGGGTAGGGACGCTGCATTTTGTCAGATATCTGTTATCATACCAAAACCCTCTAATTACAAGCAGGGTCGCGAGATTCTGTGCTGCAGCAATTACACATCGCAGAACATTGCTAGTCCAACTGTCCGTACAGTCCTGAGCGCTGGTCTTTTAGGCAGTCCCGGCCTTTGCACAGAAAGTGCCTCTTGTTTTAACCTGTGTTGTACTAATATATTTTTTTGATGTTTTATATTGGTCTCCGACCGTAAGAATAAATTCATTCATTCATTCAACCTAACCTAATTCAGCATAACAGGCTAAATTTTAAAAGCCATCCCAAAGCTCAAGTACTACTTAGCATTTCTTAGACGTCTGAGAAGTACTTGGGCAACTTCTAACCTTTAGCAGGCATCTGTCTCCTAAAAACTGTGAAAGCTTAAGGTTCCACTCTTCAAGCACTTGTTCCACAGCAGGCCCATTAGAGATACTAAAAGTGAATTATTCTAAGTATTATTAAAATTTCAGCTCAATAATGCTATCCTGATGCCACCAAAGTGAAGGAAAAAAGAACCCAGTGTTAACAGTGTGCAAAATTCATCATAAGGAAAGGAAGCAGAATTTATAGGGTTTTTTATATAAACAGCTACAAAACATGGGAAAATGTTTTTACATATTTTACAAATAGGGCATTAGGAGACAAGAAGCATCCTGCTTTGCAAAGCTCTTTAACCAGGGTTCAAATCCCCACACAGCCATGAAGCTCACTGGGTGACCTTGGGCCAGTCACTGCCTCTCAGCCTCAGAGGAAGGCAATGGTAAACCATCTCTGAATACCGCTTACCATGAAAACCCTATTCATAGGGTCACCATAAGTCGGAATTGACTTGAAGGCAGTCCATTGCATTGTATGGAATGAATAGAGGTGATTGGCCATCACTCTTGACTTTCAGTGGAATTTAAATAAAGATACTAAACACTTGCTCAATCAGTTGAAGCCTATCAACTTCAGTGGGAGTTACTCGTGAATAAGTATAAGTCTGTGTCTGTTTTGGAATTGCTTTTAAAGATGTTTTAAAGGTGTTCTTTTGTTTTTTTAAAAAATGTTTTTAGGATGTTTTGTGTTTTGGATATTTTAAGATATTTTTAGTGTTTTGTGTCTTGCTTGCCACCCTGGGCTCCTTCTGGCAGGAAGGGCAGGATAGAAATATTGTTGCTGCAAATCTTGTTGTTGTTTGTTGTTGTGATGCTAATGGGAACATACCTGGCCTCTCTAACACTATTTCCTCAGTGCTTATTCCCTAATGGTGCACCCCACATTACTGAGAGATTTTACTGTTTTTCCTTTTCCAGTATAGTAATCAATGCTTGAACATCTTGCCTTACAAGCCTAAATTATTCCCAGCAGCCTAGAAAGTGTAGCCTGTGTACACAAGTCCCCACATGATAGCTATTTCTTGCACACATTCTGCATTGGCACAGGCATAAACATGCCTACATACACACTTGACTTCTGTATCCATACCTCCCTCAGTCTCTTATACCAGGTGGAACAGAAGCAATGATGGAACAGAGTTTCAGCAGCCAGCTTAATTTCCATTAATTGGATGGACTTTGGATGGTCAATCAAGGCAACGGGGCAAGAGGAAGAAGGTACAGGTTAGAATCAAGCAGGCTAACACAGCAAAGCGATAAGTAACAAAAGCACAAGCTAACTGATTTGTTAGCACCATGGTCCATAGCAAAGACTGCCTGGAACGTCTCTGAGTGCAGTGGTACTAACATTGCTCTGACAAGAAGTAGAGTTCCAAAAGGCTCTTACATAGTCTGAGTAAAAGAGGGCTGCCAGAGACCTATCCTCTAAAAGAAATATGCAAGGGATTTAAATGGACAGCACTCTGGCTTACAGATGCTTGTTATAGTACTACGGGATGGCTTATGTCTCCTCACTTGGGGTCATCGAGAGGAACAGAGAGGTGGTTAGTGGGCTGGTGCATGGGCACTGTACAACAGGCCTTCGTAACAGGATTTTCAGATGCTTTCACTGAAGTCTGTCAACTACCCATTCCAGGTTCAGCAGCCAACAACTTCTTACGCTCCTCTGAGAAGCCTTCAGGAGCTTTGTCCTCAAACTCTGCCTCAGATGGGTTTGGGTGCTATGGACTTCTGGGGTGGGCCTTTCAACTCAGCTCAAAGTCACTATCAGAGAGTTCCAGGTCAAAGCAATCTCTCCCTGGTACCCTGCTTTCCTTGACTAATTATGGAGAAATTCTATATTGACCAAGCTGATCAACATTCCCATGTGAATGTCACCATATTTTTCATACACATATATAATATTTTTATAAGTGTTCACGGATAGTGTGGCATAACATGATGCATACAGGTGAGGCAGGCAAGGCAAACTGCTGCAGCGAGAGGGCGACAGCAAGAAGGTAAGTAGTTGAGACAGGCAGTTTAGAAAGTTGCCTGGGAGCGATGGTGAGCCTGCACTATTGGCAGAGAGAGTGGTGGCAGGACTGCACCATGGGTGGGAGCAGTGGTGGTGGGCCTGCATGATGGGCAGGGACAGCAATGGTGGGCCCATGTGACAAGGTACAGAGCTCAGCCTCACCACATGTGAGGGAGGCTTGTCAGGAGAGAGGAGTTCTTCCCCATGGGATGTTATAGTGGTGGGGAAAAGGGGAGCGGAGCTCTGGTGACCCCTCAGTTGATGGAGGGGAAGGGGAGGGAAGTTCTGGCATCCCCTGGGGGGGAGAAGGGGAAACACTGGCAACCCCTATGGTGGTGATGGGGTGAAGGGGAGGGGTGCTTTGGTGCTTTCTGGGGTGGTGGTTGGGAGAAGGGGTCAGTTCTGGAAACCCCTGGGGTGGGGTGGGAATTTTAGCAACCCCTGGAGTGGTGGGGGGGAGAAGGGGGAGGGATCTCTGGTGACCTCTGGGGTGGTGGGAGGAAAAGGGGAAGAGAGCTCTAGCAACACCTGAGAGGAATGGGGAGAACTATGGTGAATCATGGGGGAGGGATTTTTGGTGAACCAAGGGGAAGGCGGTTTAGTGACAGTAGGCGGGGTTGGTGAGCAAAGCCCCTAGTGTTTGTGTGTAGAGTGTCAGAAATGTTGTGACTGTGTGACATTCACATGGGAACGTTGGCAGTCTTAATCTTTCTTGTGAATGTGCAGATACATATATTTTTCCAGTTTGGGATATATTCTGGGACAAGGCCTTTTAGGGGAATGCCAACATTCACCTATGTATCTCTCCCTTCTCAAACTTTTACAAGAGACAGTTTATCAACATTTCCAATATGAATGACAACCATTCCCTCATTTCTGACACACAATGAAAAATGCACACAATCCTGCATGCACTTCCTTATTACGTCCCTTAATTACACCTTCCTCTCTGCTCTGTCCAAGCTCCCATTTTGCCCACTGTTGTTCCCTGTGACACATCCTTCTCCAATCCATCTCAGCAGCCTTATTCATTTCTAAAGCAGTGCATCATCACTCCACAGGTTCTTTTGCAATCACTTCAAAAGCAGCCAGAAGAAGGCATTCGGCCAGATGTAACAATAGGAGTGGGCTTCCATGACAGAGACATGTCCAACAGGGAGCCTTTAATAATGTAAGAAGAATGCTGCTGGATCAAAGGCTTATCTAGTCCAGCATTCTGTTTTCACAGTAGCCAACCATTTTTCTTCCTGCTTTTCCAAAACAAAGAGTAGGCATGGGAGAGAATTTCACTCCACAGTTTGGAGAGAATCTCACAAGTACATGTCTGACAGATCATGCTCAGATCAGAATGCAGACATGTGGATTAGATCACATGTCTATTAACCTTTCCAAGCAGGGTTCGCTCCTAATTAAGGGTTTGGGTTTTTTTTTTATGAGGTGGTCCAAGGACTTTCTGGCTCTTTTTTATTTTTGTAAAACAATTTCTAACTGCTTCAAGCAGTTGGAAAACATGGTGCTTGCTGCGATCAGTGGAAATTTTTGAGTAAAAAGCCCCTAGAAGTATTTTATGATGTGCCACCACTTCCTACATAATGGCACAGAAAAAGATGGCTGCCCTCACATACCTATAGGGGCAGCCATGTTTTTTCTGAACAATGTCTCTTGTGAAACACATACTAATGAAACACATACACTGAAGTATTGAGACCAGCCTTCTGGAACCTGGTGTCCTCCAGATGTTTTGGAAAACAACTCGGATCAGCATGGTGATGCTGACTGAGGCTGATGGGAGTTATAATGCAAAACATCTTGGGGGCACCAGGATGGGGAAAGGTGTCCTAGATTTATGAAATTACTTAACATCCTACAGTTCTTAAAATCTGGACTGTGGTTGATGTTTCATTGGCAAGCCAAAATGTTCAGAAATTCTGTTTTGAACTGCTCAGCAAACACACAAGCCTCTAAACAGATAGGGGAAAGCAACATTAAAATGAATTGAAAGTAAGGAACAGATGCACACAAAGCTGAAATTAGCTGGTGTTAAAAATTAAGTAAAGAAAAGTAGGGGGGGAAGACTGCTGGATCGAAACATGAGGAAAAGAAGCAAATGTGAACCAAATCACCCTAAATGTCAGTCTCTCAAAGTACACACCTGTTCTCTCCACCCACCCCTGCTGAGTACATGAAAAAACCAATTTCAAAAGACTGCAGTGAATGTGAAAATTACAGGCCCATCCATCACCATTATTCCTTCTACAGAAACAACGGCTGAAAAGGGAACAGAATAAACGCATTAAACCTTTTTATGATATGAAAAGGCACCTTTTCTATAGACTCAGGCTTGCACTGAATCATCAAGGGCAACAATAAGTTGGAACTGGCAAGTAATATTTTAATGCCATGGTGGCTTGCAGTTGTGTTTGTGTGTGTGTGTGTGTCTTACATTTTGTATAGTATAAGAATCTGTCTTGAAGAGATATCACACAATAACCTTGCTATATATGTCTCAGCAAAGACATAGCACATGGCAATGGCAACACTCTAAGTAACTGCTGAGTAAAATGAACAAACCAAAAACACATTAAACTGGTGTTTCCATTCTTTGAACAAGACATTGTTCCTGATTAAGGAACAAGAGGAGGCTCAGCTCAAAGCTAACCTTTGTCAATCAGTATATCAGTAGCTCAGGAAATGTTTCAAATGCAAAATTGAATAAAACTACATCAGTAACATGGAAATAAAATGGGGTTTGGCTGCTGAACCCAAATATTACAGATTACACAAAAACGGACTCAGAATTTAATGTTCCTAACTTTAGATTGCACTGGTTTTCAAACTGTTCCTAAGGACTCCAGGGGTTCTTTGGAAGCTTCTCCTAAAATCCTCAGTGAGAAGTTCATCACTTGGCTTCTCCAAACATAACTGAGCAGTTTCTCCTACAACAGGCAGACCAACTGAGCAAGGGAATACTGGATACATTCTAGGGAAGCATTTCCCAATTTGTGGGTCAGCACCCGCAAGTGGGTTGCGAAGTCTGTGCAAGCAGGTTGTGGGCTTTATAAGTAAACCCAGAATAATGATTGCTTTTAGTCCTTAACTGGTATGATGAATACCTTGCACAAGCTTTTGTTTTTTTATAATGCTGTGTTGACTCTTGTAACCAGGTGTGGCAAGACTCGAGCCTTACATTTTAACACTTGGGAACTGCTCTCTGGTGGTAGATCCAGTGACACTTCACCTCAAGGTACTCGTACAGCAAGGTGTTTTGAATTACTCTTATAGCCCACCTCTAATGCACAGGTGTTCTATTGTTAAGGAGCATAGAGAACTTTTGGAAAGTCATCTACTCATGTTTTTAAATAACTTATTTGGACCAAGCAGCAGAATGGGTAGGTTTCAGGTTAGATTTTTAGACCAAACAAAGTCAGCCCACAAGTGGCTTGATAAGCAATCTGTCTTTTGGTGGGTCTGGGACTACAAAGCTGCATGTACAAGGGTAGGTAAATGAGTAGGTTTCACTATTCAAACAACGTCAGCATTATATAGAAGCCAGATGATTTGAAGGGCTTTGATGCAAACATATGATAGTATGTTTTTAGAATACATTTTATAGCTTATGAAGCAATATCCTGCAATCAGATGATTAGTGTTCTTATTCCCGTTAAAAAACTGTGAATAACTTTGTAAGTACTATAAATATTACAACAAATTGCACATTAATAGGGGCATTAGTATATTTTTGCTTGGAAGTATCGAGTAATGGTTATAAAATGAGCAAACTTGCAGTTAAAATGTATGAAAGTGACAGCTTCCAAAGACCTAAGGTGACAACAAATTGATGGATCACTATAGCAAGTAAATTTGGATGGGTCGGTTGCCATAGCAAAAAGGTTAGGAACCACTGTTCTATGGTGCAATGTCAGTTTAAGTGCACTGATATTCTGCCTTACAAAGTGCCACAGAATCCTCTTTAATACAACAGGGCTCCATGGAAGGTCTCAGAAAAAAGTTTTCCAAGAAACTCACTAAGAATTCCCTTTTTCTTGTTCTGTTTGGAAACCCACAAGCAACTTCATTCACAAATACAGTGGAGAAATTTTAGGGGTAGCTGTGGATTCAAATGTTGACATTGTTGAAGGAAGCAATGGGCTTGCTCCTTCCATTCCTCCTTTCTTAGTCCATTGCTTCCTTCATCCGCTAGTATGAACTAATAATACAGTTTCATTCAGTATTAACTCAGCCAAAAGTTCCCAGAAGAGACTTTTCTGAGAATTTTTCTGTTAATTTTCCTGTTTGCCCCCTCAGAATTGGTGGAGAATTCTGGGTATCCATATTCAGAATAGACCCATTGAAATTAGTAAATCTAAGTTAGTCATGGCCATTAATTTCAATCAATCTACTCTAAGTAGGACTAGTGTTGGATATAGCCCTCTGCCTCCCCTCTAAGAAAATCCCCCACATACATCATCATCCAGAGATGTTTTGGATGCAATTGTCATTCACCCTTAGATTCATCTAGCAAGGCTCATACTAAAAGGGAGTAATAAAGCACCTAGCGGTCAAAAATACAGGATTAGTGACTTTCTTAGCTTGCTGTCTTCCAGATATTATTAGACTCCAACTCCCATCAGCCCCAACCATCATGGCCAATGGTTGGAGATGATGAAGTTGTAGTCCAAAACATCTGGAGGGCACTAGGTTGGTTGGAGAAAGCTGGCAAATAGCTTGGTGGTCCCAAGTTGTGCTGACCTATTCTAAATTATGATTAGAGATAATTCTGTCATAGTAATTGAGAATCAACAGGGGGCAGATTCATTTAATTCTACATTGTTTTGAAAACAGATGGCTACTTTCCTAGGGTAGGAAGCACACAAAAGGTGCAATCTTTACAAAATCTTTAAGGGCATAAAAACTTCATAATAAATTGTCCTGTCATGCAATATGGAGAACTGCTGTAGGAATAAAATATTTACTTTAAATCAAGCTAGGGAATTAAGACATACAGTATCTTTCTTCCAACAAACACTGTTAATATTTTACTAACTAATTTGTGCCCTACAGAGTATGCATTCAGGCTTGTCTGTTTCATGAACATGCAGTGAATATACAGTAAATATTATTTTTAAAAAAATATTGGGGGGATAAAATGCCATTAAATATATACAGTTACAAACTGAAATTAATCTAAAATTAATCATGTAGAGGAATGCTGTTCTGCTACAGAAGGTCTGTGATTCCTTGCTCCTAACTAAATTTTCATTTTAAAAAATATGCAGCTCGTGAAAAACAAGTCAACATTAAAAATTCAGGAAATGTTTGCCAAATCTGCTGGAGACAGTGTAGACAGCTAAAGGCTGTCAGTGGGGAATATTGTCATAACACTAAGAATAATGTGTTATCTGGTGCCTAACACTGAACACTGTGTAAACAATTAATCATGGGACAAAAACGGCTGAAAATCAATAGGGTTTTGAGTTGCATTTACAGCCTTCCACTGATCAAGAAATTTCTCTTGTTTACAGCTTATGATGAATAAATTGTGTTAACCTTTCTTGACACAATATGCCATTCTCTGAAATGTACGCATCTCACACTGGCATCTGTAGGAGCTTCATTTTAGATGTTGAAAAATGTAAATACCTATGGAAGGGTGAGAACAGAACAGATGCCAGTATATAAGAGGATCCAAAGAATGTTCAGCAAACTGTTAAAAGCAGACACCCTAGTAGGTGTGCATGCAAGACTGTAGCTCAGTGTTTAGCAATTTAATAGAACAGAAGCAACACAGTCCTTGGATAGTCAGTAACAATGTACCAGGCCTGCTCAGTTTGTCAGTTTACAATGCATCAGGCCTGCTCAATTTGTGAACCCACTAGGCCAGGGCCGGCTAACATTTTTTTAAAAAAATGCACTGAGGGTTGACCAGTCTTCCAAGGGGCACATGCCAGCAGTGGGCATGGCCAAAGTGCCCAACACACAATCAATCACTTTCACACATACACAGTCATCACACATGCAGACCATATGCAGACTATATACTATCCATACACACATACATTGAGCTATACACTGAGAATATTCTCCACCATTTATTTACTTGCTTTATTAAATTTACATCCTGCCCTTCCTCCCAGAAGGAGTCCAGGGCAGCAAACAAAAACACTAAAAGCACTTTAAAATATCTTTAAAACACAAGACTTTATAACATATTTAAACAAAACATTTTTAAAAACATATTAAAACAAAACATCTTTAAAAAACAATTTTAAAAATAGCTTAGAAACCAATTCTAGTACAGACACAGACGGGGATAAGGTCTCTACTTAAAAGGCTTGTTGAAAGAGGAAGGTCTTCAGTAGGCACCGAAAAAATAAGTTATAACACAGATGGCACCTGTCTAATATCTAAGGGGAGGGAATTCCAAAGGGTAAGTGCTGCTTCCTATGTTGTGCGGAACAGACCTCCTGATAAGATGGTATCTGCAGGAGGCCCTCACCTAGAGAGCACCGTGATCAACTGGGTATATAAGGGGTAAGACAATATTTCAGATATCCTGGTCCCAAACTGCATAGGGCTTTGTACACCAATATCAGAACCTTGAACCTGGCCCAGTAGCTAATGGGCAGCCAGTGCAATTCTTGCAGCAGTGGAGTAGCATGTTGGCGATATCCTGCCCCGGTGAGCAGTCCCAGCTGTGGCTTCCAGATCAACCGGACCAACCTCAAGGTTTTAATACACAAAACAGTTCCAATTTGCAGAACAGTATAAATTCAACAAAAGAGTTGGGGTCCCACAAAACAAAATACCTTAACTGTCAAAGGCCAGGATATAGCATTGTGCGTTGTGCATACAGTGAAAGCTATACCATAAAGATGCCAGACACATCTGTGTTTTCATATATTTCATATATATATTCATATATCTGCCCCATTAATGTACAAAACAGAGCTGTCTCTCTGTGTGTCTTATAACAGTAAGAAGAGCACATGGGGGAGGGGTGCTGAATCCTTCCCCACCTTGCCTCCTAGCACACTGTCATGTCAGACACTTTCCTCCCAGTGGACCCAGCAAGAGAGAAGTTCCTGGAGTAATATACTGAGGGGAGGTAATGCTCGGGAGAGGGGTATGTGTTAGGACCCCTTTCCTATCCGCTTTTACTATTAGGATCCTTGCAAACCCTTGCTGTACACGTGAAAGGGGTAGATATGTGAAAAGAAGCATGTTTCTACCACTATCACAATTAGTTTGGCTTTAAATAGATAAGTAGTTTGGGTACAGAGAGGCCAATGCTTTATAATGCTTATTAGCAATTATATGGCCCAGGTAGCACACCGGTTGACAAGCCATGCCTACAAAGGAAGGTACACAACCACAGGAACTGTAGACCTCAGCAATAACCAATAATGCTACAGCCTTGGAAACACCGGTGCCCCAAATGGTCACTCGCAGGAATTGGTTCAAGCCTGAAGCTCCAAGATCCAGTAGGAATAGGACTGGCTGTACCCAGAACTGCCTGTGTTCATGCTTAAAACCAGAAGGCCCTAGAGGAAGTGGAAAAGTGGAAGGGGATCAGAAAAAATCCTTTCTCAGGAAAAGAGACAACAGAATACAGCATCCAAACACTTCCAAGGATCCTGGTAAGTTCAAAAGAGGTTGTCTTTGGTATAAAATCAGTTGGAAGGAATGGGGAAGCAGGAGTCTTCCTAGCCAATTTCATTCCCTGCCTTCCTTAAACAGATGAAGACAAATGCTAAACTATGGTGTTACAAAGCTAAACGCCACTAAAAAACAATAGAAGAAGCATATCTGTGTGCTGTGCAGTAAATACTTGTAAGGCCCACATTCCCAGTTGATAATACAGTTTTGGTATGAGCACAGATACTGTGCGAATCTTTGTACTTTATCACATAAGTGATCAGGTAAACAGCTCAATTACAGCTTAAGGAACTAAAGTTTAAAAAAGAATTGAACCATTTTTAGTCTGGACTGAAATGTTCTCCAAAGTAGGAAAGATAAATCTCCAATTAACACTTGCTTTCAGCTATTTCAGAAATACATTTGTCAGCTTCTGGCAAATTAATTAGTCCTGAAGGGAGTGATCTAATGCTCTCACAATTCTTTCTTGTGCCTCTCTGTTTCAGCAAGGACCGAGGTCCTTCCTGTATGACACTGCATTTTAATTGCAAATTATTAATGAGATGCGTTTAGAGTAATGCAATGACCTTATAGCTGTGATGGAACTATTATGTAAGACATATTTTCCTAAGAAAGAGTTACTGTTGTGCTATAAAAAGAAGCTATTTTAAACATACTGCGTTGTTAGGTCTTGTTTCTGATACTGAAAAGATTTATGTAGTAGAAGGTACTGGATGGGGCATTGGCCTGATCCAGTAGGCTCTTCTTATGGTCTTACTGTTGGTCTGGACCAATAAAGGATGGCATAAAATTAATTCACACGTATGTGTGTTGAACTTGGTTTCCCTGTATTTGATTACTGGACACATTTAGGACATCAGCTAAATGTGTGAACTAACACATTTAAGAACACTGCACTTGAAGTATTCTACAACGTTTATGGTGTTAGAACTGTGATTGCCAGTACTCATGAAGGCTGCAATCCTAAATCCATTTACTAGAAAGTAAGCTACATTGGAGACTGTGAGTCTTTCTTCTAAGTATACAGGGTAGTACTGACACGCCATCATTTAAAGTTTCAGTAATCATGTGATGAATATGCATGTGTGGACCAGTCCAGAGGCTTTTTATCTTACTTAATAGCGCCCCTTAACGTGGTGAGGGGGTATGAGAGTGTTTAAGAAGCTGAGAGCAATGCTCTTGTAGCTGAATGGAACTTTGTAGAATCTCTCCCAACCCTTTCACTAAGCCTAAAATTATTTCTGACGATTTGTGTGTCTGTGGCTTCATGTGAGAGGAGCTTTTCAAAGCTGAAACTTATAAAGAACTATTTGCGATCTACCATGTGACAGTCAAGGCTTTCCGATCTTGCGATATTATCAATTGAAAGTGAGTTGGCGAAAGGCATTGATTTCGATGAAGTGATTCACAAGTTCACAGCTTTGAAGGCCAGGAAAGGAAAGTTCTGATGTAGTCGAGATGTTCACTAAGTGCTGAAATGCTTGTGTATTTGTTCCTGTTTATTTTGATATTGAAATTTAAAGGTGTAATTTTAATTTTGCTAGTTGTTTATGTCACTACTATTGCCATTACATTCAGTGATATACGGGAATTACGATTTACGAGTAACATTAGTACAAAAAACATTACTAAGGATTCTGTATGGTCTGGTACGGGAGGAGGTCCATGGGGGTGACACCATGAGTTACCACACTGGGTGACACCAACCCTAGTGACACCACTGATGAAAGTTAAAGAGGAAAGCACAAAAGCAGGACTACAGCTAACGTCAAGAAGACTAAAGTAATGACAACAGAAGATTTATGTAACTTTAAAGTTGACAACGAGGACATTGAACTTGTCAAAGATTATCAATACCTTGGCACAGTCATTAACAAAAATGAAGACAATAGTCAAGAAATCAGAAGAAGGCTAGGACTGGCGAGGGCAGCTATGAGAGAACTAGAAAAGGTCCTCAAATGCAAAGATGTATCACTGCACACTAAAGTCAGGATCATTCAGGCTATGCTATTCCCGATTTCTATGTATGGATGTGAAAGTTGGACAGTGAAAAAGGGGGATAAGAGAAAAATCAACTCATTTGAAATGTGGTGTTGGGGGAGAGCTTTGTGCATACCATGGACCACAAAAAAGAGAAATAATTGTGTGTTAGAACAAATTAAACCAGAACTATCACTAGAAGCTAAAATGATGAAACAGGTTATTATACTTTGGACACATCATGAGAAGACATGATTCACTAAAAAGACAATAATGCTGGGAAAAACAGAAGGGAGTAGAAAAAGATGAAAGCCAAACAAGAGATGGATTGATTCCATAAAGGAAGCCACAGACCGTACAAGATCTGAACAGGGTGGTTCATGACAGATGCTATTGGAGGTCACTGATTCATAGGGTCACCATAAGTCATAATTGACTTGAAGGCACATAACAACAATAGCGCTCCACATCTGGTGCCAGAGGCTGATTAATCTTTTGTCAGAAATACACTTTTTTTTTTAAAAAAAATGACAATTTGGGGGAGAGAGAGAGAGAATCTTTATTCATTGAAGTCATAGGCTACCATAATTTCATCTATATATCTCAGTGCAAAGGTATGGCTTTTGAATCTCAAAGAGAAAGGGGCACTAAATTGTGAAAAAGAAGGGATGGATAATGGATAAAATAGCATGGTTGTGTTCACATTAATTGTGCAGCATATTTGTTTTCCTTTAAGAAGAATATGGTTTTGTTTGAGGAAATCAGAAAAGAATCTCAAGCAGAAATGGAGACCAAGTCCTATGAGGAAATGTTGAAGGTGTTGGGCAGTAGTGCAGTGGCAAATTCAGAGGTTCAGGGTCCCTTCATGATGGTCCCAGCCATGCCCCCCTTTTTTGCTGCTAGATTGAGAATGAGATCCTTGTTAATGTCTTCTTCCACAATAACAGACGTTCCTAGGAGCCAATAAGCATGAAAGAGGAGAGTGTTAGCTACTAAGAAGAGTCTTCTCAGTGGCTGACTTACCCCCTTTCCCTCTGAGTGGCTCCAATCAGCAGGAAAGGACAAGAAAACATGTTAGAAGACTCTTCTCAGGGGCTAACACACTCCCCTTTCATTATGAGGATGCCGGAGACATAAGGGACCCTGCCAGGACCCTGCTCCCAAAAAAGTAGAGGGACTAAGACCCCCCAAGACCCCGGAAGACTACACCCCTGGAGTTGGGTATGTTTAGCCTGGAGAAAATTGTATGAAGAGGTGATATGATAGCCACCTTCAAATATTTGAAAGGTTGTCATATACACGATGGAACAAATTTGTTTCTTATTGCTCCAGAGGATAGGATCTGAACCAATAGGTTTAAATTACAAGAAAAGGGATTTGGATTAAACATTACAAAGACCTTCCTGACAGGTGCAGCTGTTTGACGGTGGCACGGACTGCCTAAAAAAATGATGGACTCTCCTTCATTAGAAGTTATTTATTTATATTATTATTATTTATTATTTCAATTTATATACCACCCTTAGCAGAATAGCTCTCAGGGCGGTGAACAAACAAGATAAAATACAATATATCATAGTAAAAAATCACAAAAACATGTACAAACAAACAACAGAAAGCACAACAAAAACGAAATACAACACAAATTAAGAAGGATACATGTTAAAAGTAGAAAGATTAAGAAAATTAAAAGATTAAAATGCCTGGGAGCATAAAAAGGTCTTTACCTGGCGCCGGAAAGATAGAAGTGTAGGCGCCAGGCGTACCTCTTCGGGGAGGCTATTCCACAACTCAGGGGACACCACAGAAAAGGCCCTAGATCTAGTAACCACCCTCCGGGCTTCCCGATGAGCTGGTACCCGGAGGAGGGCCTTAGATTCTGAACGAAGTGAACGGGTAGGTTCATAGCGAGAGAGTCGTTCCACAAGGTATTGAGGTCCCACGCCGTGTAAGGCTTTATAGGTCAAAACCAGCACCTTGAATCTCGCCCGGAAGCAAATAGGGAGCCAGTGCAGACGCGCCAGAATAGGTGTTATATGCGAAGACCGACTGGTCCTCGTCAATAGTCTGGCAGCCGCGTTCTGCACCAGCTGAAGCTTCCGAACTGTCTTCAAGGGCAGCCCTATGTAGAGCGCATTACAGTAATCCAATCTTGAAGTTACCAGAGCATGAACAACGGAGGCGAGGTTGTCCCTGTCCAGATAGGGGCATAGTTGGGCTACCAGACGAAGATGGTAAAATGCATTCCATGCCACCGAGGCCACTTGGGCCTCGAGAGACAAGGAAGAATCGAAAAGAACCCCCAAACTACGTACCTGTTCTTTCAGGGGGAGTGTAACCCCATCCAGAACAGGGTGAACACCCACCATCTGAGCAGGGAAGGCGTTCACCAGCAGTGTCTCGGTCTTGTCTGGATTGAGTCTCAGTTTATTAGCTCTCATCCAGTTCTTAATCAGAGGTTACATGACCACCTATCAGGGATGCTGCAGCAGTGGATTTTCTGCATGTGCAGGGGATTAGATTAGACGAAGTTTGAGGTCCATTCTAATTTTATGATTCTTCGAATCTGTGGTTTCCAGGACGTGGTGTGAACTCTGCATCTTCTTCATACAAATATCAGATTGTACAAAATGCCACTACCATAATGGTGTGGAATTTCATACCCTGTGGAGAGAAAAAGAGGGTTAGGTGAAGACTGTAGGCAGTCATATCTAAACGGGGACTTGAAAGATGCATTATCCATTTAAGGATTCTTAAGATAGTAGGTGGAGATGGGAACCTCAGCCAGGTCTGGGTCAGCACCAGACACACTAAGGCAGCTGCCGGGGGCCCACTGGTGCAGATGCTTGCCTTGGACTCCTGGCTGTAGGCTTACCTGCTGATGACTCCTGATCAAGTTGCAAGTGACTATTTTAATATCCTACAATTCCCCATAATGCTCTGGAGTAACATAACATCAGAGCATTCTGGGAAATATAAATGCCCCCATCGCTGCTACAAGGCAAGTCTGCAGCCAGGGGCCATTTGACATAAGCAGCGGCCCACCAGAAGGGTACAACCAAACCTGGCTTAGACTGGTGGCCAAAGCTTGAAATACAACTAATACAAACAGTGCTCTCTTGACCAGGCAAGAGCAGAAAACCAAGCACCCAGAGCCTTCATACTGCCTGTCACTTGCAAAGGAAGGTTTGCCTGTGTACATCTGTTTCCTTCTGGATCTGAAGAGGACTCTGAGGCTGCACATACACAGTTAGCACATTTTAAAAAATTCTCTAATCCCCTTTAGGCCAGGAGGTTCAAAAGAGCATATGATCCATGTCAGATTGAGCCCAGTATCCATCTAGCCTAGTGTTTTGTGTCCAACAGTGTCCAGCCAGAATGTTTGCGGAAGATGACAATTAAGCATGAAGAAAACAGCTGCGTTGCTGTCCCCCAGCTGCTAGAATTCTGAAGTAAACCACTTCTAAATATAGATGCTCCATAGCTATCATGACCATTTCTGGCTGAAGCTGTTAACTCCCTGACATATTCAAATAATGGTATTTTATTCTTAAGTATAGCATATTTTTACAAAGTTAACTTGGTTGCCTTTTTAAAAAGACATGTATGGGGCATCAATTCCACCATTTTCTCTGTGTTCTGGCAAGGTTTAATTTCCTTCTTTGCTAGGAAATTGTCACTATTTTGGAAGGTTGAATTGGAGCCATCTCTTCACTGCCAGATAAATTGGATCTGTTGGCTTTACTTGTAAAGCTGTTTTTGATGTTGATGTATTTGGAGTTAGCACAGCCTCTGTTTGACAGCTTTCGTCAAGAGTGCAAATGCTGCAGATTCCCAAGAGTTCTGCAGCAGCTCTACAAACCACCTTAAGAAAGTTGAGAGCTTTTCCTGAGACAGATGCACAGCAGGAAGATTTTTGCAGAAAGGTATATTTAAGTACAGATCACAAGTAGGCTGCCTTCCGCACTTGGTTATTTGCTTTCTCTAACATGGCAAACTTCTTGTCAGTCGTCCTGCTGATCACACCTTGCAGCACACGTACAAAAAAAGGAGTGGCTTTATTGTTTAAGATTTTATTAGTATTCCTACTGCTCTCCCCTGCCACCGATGCAGACTGTGCATTCAGAACACAAAACGAAGGGATCTCTCTATGCCTCAAAGTGCAGGAGCTGTGCACACAGAAATGACTGCAGCTGGAACTGGCCTCAGAGATCGACGAAGTATCATCACATTTGGCAGCCTGTGTTATCCACTGCGGGGCAAACACACACCTCATTTCAAAATAATGATTTAACAAGCAAATTGAGCAAGCAGCCACAGCTGCAGCAGCATAGTAATAAGAGCAGGTGAAGAGGGTTTTTTTAGCACTAATCTGAAATTTCTGAGAAGAGACTTTGTGAGACAGGTCCATGATGCATCCCCCCACAGCCAACAATGATTTATGGGTGAAAACAGGCCACAGCTTCATTGGACTACAGCAAGTAAGCCAGCATGGCAAGGATCTGTTTCCATTCCGTCAGCCCTTGCTGAGCAATTTGTTGTATTCCCCCCCCAACTATCACTTGGGAGAGCCATCCTTGGGAGTTGGCCAGCATTAGAACCCAAGTGTCACACAAGCCAATGAACTTGGGCTTCCACTGGTCAACCAATGGGGGTGGGTGCATGATGCATGAGGCCCGGCCCCTCCCTAATTAGGAACATGGCTCACATGTACCCCCACTAGATCCCTTATGGCCCCCCTTATGTTTGATTCTGCCCAATTACATTTCTGCCACAAGGGAGGACAGCAGCGCTTCCCAACCTGCCGCCAAACCCTTTCACTACTGCAACAAAGAAAATAAACCATTACTGATGTTGCCAAGCCAAGCATCGTCCCCCTTCCAGATAGGTGAACAACATCTGTGCTATAACAGAACAACTACACTTGCTAAGCACGTGACAAACCACCAGACCGCCTTTTGTTCAGACTAGGTTCTATATAGCCTTGTTGGCTCACCAACAGGCCACCTCTTCTCTCTAGGGTTTCCACACCTCTCTCCACTGCTGCTGCTGGAGCCAGGATGGCTAAACTAATGCCATGGTTGGGTATTCTTCTGCAAAGCAGGCAATAATAGCTATTCTACTGGCAAGCAGGTGATGTCAGCTTTGCTGCTAGTTCCATGTTGATGCTCTTGCAGGCACAGAGGTCATGATCCCCCAAGTGTATGAGAAGCAAATCAGGTGTGCCACAGCAGCAAATCAGCCACGCCACCAGTGGGTGCAGCTCTTCCACATTGAAGATCCAGCATTTATTTATTTTATTTTTATTTTATTCGATTTCTATACCGCCCACAGCCCGAAGGCTCTCAGGGCGGTACACAACATAGGATAAAATACAATAGAATCACAAAAACAGTAAAAGCATACATATTAAACAATTAAACGACCTGATATACATTAAAAGCTAAAAGATAGAATTAAAATGCATGGGAGAATAAAAAGGTTTTAACCTGGCGCCGAAAAGATAAAAGTGTAGGCGCCAGGCGCACCTCATCAGGGAGACTGTTCCATAATTCGGGGGCAACCACCGAAAAGGCCCTAGATCTTGTTACGACCCTTCGAGCTTCTCTGTGAGTCGGAACTCGGAGGAGCGCCTTAGATGTTGAACGTAGTGAACGGGTAGGTTCATATCGGGAGAGGCGTTCCGCTAGGTATTGTGGTCCCGCACCATGTAAGGCTTTATAAGTCAAAACTAGCACTTTGAATTTGGCCCGGAAACAGATAGGTAGCCAGTGCAAACGAGCCAGAACAGGTGTTATATGTGCGGACCGCCTAGTCCTCGTCAACAGTCTAGCTGCTGCGTTTTGCACTAGCTGTAGTTTCTGAACTGTCTTCAAAGGCAGCCCCACGTAGAGCATTGCAGTAATCCAATCTAGAGGTTACCAGAGCATGCACAACTGAAGCGAGGTCGTCGCTTTCCAGATAGGGATGTAGCTGGGCTACCAACCGAAGGTGGTAGAATGCATTCCGTGCCACCGAGGCCACCTGCGCCTCGAGAGACAGGAATGGATCAAAAAGAACCCCCAAGCTACGAACCTGTTCTTTCAGGGGGAGTGTAACCCCATCTAGAACAGGTTGAACATCCACCATCTGGTCAGAGAAGGCGCTCACCAACAGCGTCTCAGTCTTGTCAGGATTGAGCCTCAGTTTATTAGCTCTCATCCAGTCCATTATCGCGGCCAGGCAATGGTTCAGCACATTAACAGCCTCACCTGAAGAAGATGAAAAGGAGAAACAGAGTTGCGTGTCATCACCATACTGGTGACAACGCACTCCAAAGCTCCTGATGACCGCACCCAGCGGCTTCATGTAGATGTTAAAAAGCATAGGGGACAGAACCGATCCCTGCGGGACTCCACAATGGAGAGTCCAGGGTGTCGAGCAATGCTCCCCAAGCCCTACCCTCTGAAGATGGTCCACCAAGTAGGAGCGGAGCCACTGCCAAGTAGTACCTCCAACTCCCAACTCCGTGAGTCTCCCCAGAAGGATACCATGGTCGATGGTATCAAAAGCAGCTGAGAGATCAAGGAGAATCAACAGAGTAACACTCCCTCTGTCCCTCTCCCGACATAGGTCATCGTACAGGGCGACCAAGGCTGTTTCAGTGCCAAAACCGGGCCTAAAACCGGATTGAAACGGATCTAGATAATCGGTTTCATCCAAGAGCACCTGGAGCTGGCTGGCGACTACCCGTTCTAAGACCTTGCCCAGGAATGGAACATTCGCTATCGGTCTATAGTTGTTCAAATTATCTGGGTCCAGGGAAGGTTTCTTCAGGAGTGGTCTCACTACTGCCTCTTTTAAGCAACTAGGGACCACTCCATCTCTCAAGGAGGCATTTATCACTTCCCTGGCCCAGCCGGCTGTTCCAACCCTGCCAGCTTTCACTAGCCAAGAGGGGCAAGGATCCAGTACAGAGGTGGCTGCACGGACCAGTCCAAGCACCTTGTCAACGTCCTCAAGCTGTACCAACTGAAACTCATCCAATAAATGAGGACAAGACCGTGCTCTGGATACCTCATTAGGTTTAACTGCCATAATACTCTAAGTCTAAGTCCCGGCGGATGCATGAGATTTTATCTTGGAAGTGCCCAGCGGACTCGTTACAGCGGGTTTCTGAAGGTTCTATAATATCCTGAGGACTAGAATGTAAAAGCCCTCGGACAATTTTAAAGATCATTGACATGTGTCAATGATCACAAGTCAGGATGACCAGACCGAAATGCTGAATTTGCACTATGTTCAGCGCAGCACGCAATGCTGTGCCTGATAATCCACACTTTTTTTCAGCCTGAAAGAAAATCAAAGGTTGCAGGTAGTATGCTGATCACATTGCAGGTGAATGCAACCTTTAATTGTGCACAGTCGCCTATGATTTGGGTTGCTTGTGAACCCCATGCTGCTGGGGAAGTGGCATCCCCAATCCTAAAAGACTGAATTCTGAATTCCCCTGAGAGTAATCCAGCATTAGCAAGGCATAGCCTCAGAACCTCCAGAAACTGATGTCTGATGAGGAGAAAAGTGACCAGGTGAATGAAGAGCTGCCCAGGTCCCTGTGGCTCAAAGTGGAGATAAGTTTGTCATCCTCACAGGACTCTTGGTAGACCTGATTCTAACATAATTGATAATGTAAAAGTGGAAAGTATTATGGCTGAAAAATCTTGAGCACATTTATTATTTATTATTCTAACACTTTGATTTTAAACCTCAGTAAGTGGTACTTACATCCAGGAAACTGTGCGTAAGGAAGGCAAGAGCAACAAGCCTTTAAGTAGAGATCTCACCCCAGTCTGCATCTGTGTTGGAATTGTTTTAAAGATGTTTTTTATAGATTTTTAAATGAGTTTTTAAAAATGTTTTAGGATTTTTTGTTTTTAAAAGGTGTTTTTAGTTTTTGTTGTTTGCCATCCTGGGTTCCTTCTGGGAAAAGGGACAGGAGGAGGAGGAGGAGAGGAGGAGGAGGAGGACGATAATAATAGAACAGTGAACTGTCAAATAAAGCCAGTGATTTTAAAAAATATATAATCAACTCAGGCACCTGGTAAGAAGGGCTCAATGGAAGTCAAGGACTTCTTTTCTTAAAGAGATATTACTTGACACATAACAGCAAATTATAGCATTATAAGGAGGGCTCCAATTGATTAAAGGTCAAGGCCTCACTTAGGTTACTATGGGACATTTCAAGCCATTATTTCCATGTTTTTCCCACCAACTGTTCTAGCAGCAAAAGACTTAGACATGCATTTTACATTCAAAAAGCTCCCTCCTTTCCCTTTTCTTTAACAGGCTAATGAGAGAGAGCACGAGAGAGAAAGAGAGAGAGAGTGAGTGAGTGAGTGAGTGAGTGTGTGTGTGTGTGTGTGTGAGAGAGAGAGAGAGAGAGAGAGAGAGGCTAAAATCTTCACTTACTTATTTGTGCATTGCCATATGGCCAATGACTCAAAGCAATCTGTTCACTATTATTTTTATGTTACTAAAAAGCACAGCAAATTGTCATGATGATTGCCACCAAAATGCAATACATGAAAGATTGAGAGGATTAAAAAATGCAGATGCCAGTCAAATTGCAATAAGGCTGCTGTTTTATATGCCCGAAAATTTAATGGGTAGCTAAAATTCTAGAACTAATATTCACTGCTAGAATAGTATAAAGAGTGCACTCTTCCTCATGCATATAGGAAGTGATTTAAGGTTGCAAGCATAACCACGTCTGCTCAGAGGTAAGTTCTATTGAATTCAATGGTGCTCATTCCCAGGTAAGTGGGGTTAAAAGAGCAGCCTAACACTCTATGGGTAGGTGATTGCTTTAAAATATTGCTAGATGTTCTAAATGTTTTTAGATGGTTTTTAATTGTTCTTGCTTTAAATATGTTCTTACTTGATTTTAAATTATACTTTTTTAACTTTTTACTGTTTGCCACCCTGGTCTCCTTTGAGAGCAAGGGCGAGATGCAAATTTAATAAATAAATAAATAAAATAAGGCAGCTTTCCTTTGAAAAGACATTGTTATGATTGGATACATTTTAAACAGAACTAACATTCAGTTAGCCAATGAATGGAGGTCAGGAGAGGGAACCCATTTACAAATATACTGACAGTTCAGGAAGTAAAGCAAAGAATGAGGAGAGGCTGAGCATACACCAAGAGAGCAGCTCAAATCCTTTTGTCAGTTAATACACATTATTAAAATCATTCAGACAAGAAATGGAGTAAGTATAGCAGTGATGGGGAACCTGTGGACCTCCAGATGTTGATGGTCTAAAACTCCCATCATTTCACACCATTGGCCATGCTGGCCGAAGCTGATGGGAGTTAGAGGCCAACAGTTTTTGGAGGGTCACAGGTTCCTCACCAGCAATGAAGTAAAGGATAAGGACACACCAACATGTCTTTCTTTACAAATATGCTAAAGTTGCTGCAGTTGTTCTCCCTCTATCAGCTCTTGGATAGCACAACAGGGATGAGTGGTGTTCCTAAGGATCATTGAAGCTGCCAAGTAAACAGTTGCCACAGTACAAAACAGAGTTTCAACACACTTTATGCCCAAGTAAGAAAACAATCCCACAAGACATGTGACAAATGTTTATGCTACTGCTTGGCACAAAGAAAATCCACTCCACAATCCATGATTAACAATAGAATGCTGAGAAAGATTCACTGAAAAAAGTATTAAACCTAATTCTGGTTTAATAAGTTTCAGACAATCAGGGGCTTAATGTTATTTTATAAAAGAAAGGTATACAACCAAAAATAATGTTAACACAGTTGAAGTATTATTATTAAAATAAAAATTGTTCTATCACATTTCAAAATTCTTTCAGTGGCTTTGCTGTTGGGGCAGAACACTGAAAAGTAGAAGCAGTTTAAAAAAAAACAAACAACCTGGGCTATTAGGAAAAATACTGATTCCTTACTATTTTCCCTATAAAATTAAAAGAGTAAAAATTAAATTAGTGCATCACTTTGCTTCCCACAGTTTCCTCACCACCAGCAGCTAAGATAACTTGAATCAATCCTCTGCAAATGAACACAACTAGGATGTGGCGCAGAGTGGTAAGCGGCGCTAACGCAGCCAAAGCTCTGCTCACGGCCGGAGTTCGATTCCAATGGAAGGAGGAAGTTGAATCTCCGGTAAAAGGGGTCGAGGTCCACTCAGCCTTCCATCCATCCGTGGTCGGTAAAATAAGTACCTGGCATATGCTGGGGGGTAAAGAAAAGGCCGGGGAAGGAACTGGCAATCCCACCCCATATATACGGTCTACCTAGCAAACGTCGCAAGACGTCACCCTAAGAGTCGGAAATGACTCGCACTATAAGTGCAGGGACACCTTTACCTTTAGGATGTATGCATGGGCAAAACATAAGACTAGATTAAGATTGGTTGAAGCCTTGGAGCTGTACCAATTTGTAGACATTGAGTACCCAGAAGAATATAGACCCTCATAGTACAAGATGCATCTTTCTGGTTAAAGGAACCAAAACGTGATGCCTGAGATAAGGTGCTAAGCAGCCCTGTAGCCAGAGTGGGGGAAATGTGTACGCTGCCCCCACTAGAGCTGTACTTCCCAACCCCTCATGGTTTTTGGGGGGGGTTGTCTTTTTATTTGTGGCATGGCAGACAAGGACAGCCTCCATTTTAAAAAATGACAGCTTGTTTTAAGAACAGGTGCAATTTAAGAATAGGACCCTCTGAAAAATTCAGTGAATAAAGTAGGGTGAGTGCACAAGAAAAGCCTCATCTAGAAGAGCCCCCCCCCAAAAAATCTGCTCATTCAAGACATTTCCTGACCGAGGGTGGATTTTTCATTATCACAATCACCTCGTAATTACTTAAGTGATCCTGAAAAAAAACCCAGCACGTATAGTAACATGACCCTTGAAGAGTTAGTTATTGGAACTTTGTATTATGGGCTAGAGTTAGACTCCACCCCGGAAAAGGTGTGAGACAGGGGTGTATTTTATCACCCAACATGTTTAATCTATATGCTGACATATCATATGGAAAGCAGGTTTGGATCAAGATGAAGGAGGTGTGAAAATTGGAGGGGAAAAATATCAATAATTTAAGATATGCAGATGATACCATACTCTTAGCAGAAACCAGTAATGATTTGTAAAGAATGCTGATGAAAGTTAAAGAGGAAAGCACAAAAGCAGGACTACAGCTGAACGTCAAGAAGACTAAAGTGATATGGATTTTTTAAAATAAACTAATAAACTATTCTTTAGGAATAATGAGGTTATATTAATAGGTAAATCACAGCTAAAAAATCTCTTTTTCTCTGCTTGATGCTGTTTCTTTGGGGTCCCTTCTTGGAATGTTCAGTATGCTGGGAGAACAGGGCCAGGAGATAAGGTAAAGGGAGTAAGACCCTGGTACAACTGCCTCAGTGTCTCCAAAGGGTCAGGAAGGGTCAGCTTTGGAATGTATTAGGTCATAGAAGGGATGGGTTGGTATTAGAATTTATGACTATTATCTGGTTGGCTAGATTTTAATGTATGCAGCATAATGTCTAGGTAATACTTACGTGTAACTTTTGGATTGGAAGATGCTAATTTCTTTGTCTTGGAGGGTATAAAAAGTAGACATCAGTGCCATGTGGCAGAGCTTCATCGAACATCATGGGAAACTGACTTCCTGTAAATTTCCTTACTAAATAAAGGCCTACCTAAATTTCTTCAGGACCCCCAGAACATTGGACCCCTAACATCCCCCTCAAAAGTAATGACAACAGAAGATTTATGTAACATTAAAGATGACAATGAGGACATCAAATTTGTCAAGGATTATCAATACCTTGGCAAAATCATTAACCAAAATGGAGACAATACTTAAGAAATCAGAAGAAAGCTAGGACTGGCGAGAAAAGGTCCTCAAATGCAAAGATGTATCACTGAACACTAAAGTCAGGATCATTCAGACCATGGTATTCCCAATCTCTATGTATGGATGTGAAAGTTGGACAGTAAAAAAAGCGAGTAAGAGAAAAATCAACTCCTTTGAAATGTGATGTTGGAGGAGAGCTTTGCATATTCCAATGGACTGTGAAAAAATAAATGTAAATGTGCTCCCTTCAGGTGGATTCCACTTATGGTGACCCTATGAATAGGGTTTTCATGGTAAGCGGTATTCAGAGGGGGTTTACCATTGCCTTACTCTGAGGCTGAGAGGCAGTGACTGGCCCAAGGTCACCCAGTAAGCTTCATGGCTGTGTGAGGATTCGAAAAAGACAAATAATTGGGTGCTAGAACAAATTAAACCAGAACTATCACTAGAAGCTAAAATGATGAAACTGAGATTATCATACTTTGGACACATCATGAGAAGACGTGATTCACTAGAAAAGACAATAATGCCAGGAAAAACAGGAGTAGAAAAAGAGGAAGACCAAACAAGAGATGGATTGATTCCATAAAGGAAGCCACAGACGTGAACTTACAAGATCTAAACAGAGTGATTCACAGCAGATGCTATTGAAGGTCACTGATTCATAGGGTTGCCGCAAGTAGTAATCGACCTGAAGGCACATAACAACAACAAGCGGGAAGGTTCTATGTCAACATTTTTGAAGGAGGCTGTGGTAAGACCTTTGTTAAAGAAGCTTTTATTAGACCCTGTGGATCTTAACAACTTCTGTCCAGTCTCTAATCTTCCCTTTTTGGGCAAGGTGACTGAGAAAGCAGTAGCTGCTCAGCTTCAAGCTTTCCTGGATGAATTAGATTATCTAGAACCCTTCCAATCAGGCTTCATGCCTGGTCATAGGACAGAGACTGCCTTGATTGCCCTACGGTGGGCATCAGGCAGGGGGAGAGCATTCCCGTTGGTGCTGCTGGACCTCTCTGCAACTTTTGATACCATTAACCATGGTCTCCTTTTGGGTTGTCTAGCTGGGATGGGATTGGGAAGATCTGGTCCTACCTCCTGGACAGGTCCCTGGAAGTCCTACTGGGAGACAAATGCTCAACCCCTGGCTGCTGGCCTATGGGGTACCGCAGGATTCCATTCTGTCTCCTATGCTCTTTAACATCTATATGAAACTGCTGGGAGAGGTCATCTGGAGATCTGGAGTACAATGTCATCAATATGCTGATGACACACAACTCTATCTCTCCTTATAACCTGATCGCAAGGAGGGAGTGCTCATCCTAAACTGGTGTCTGGAGGCTGTGAAGGATTAGATGTGGGTTAACAAACTGAAACTTAATTCAGACAAGACAGAAGTGTTGCTGGTCAAGAGGAAAGCTGCACCAGGGATAGGGCTGCAACATGTTCTGGACAAAGTTGCACTCCCCTTGAAGGAGCAAGTCTGAAGTTTGGGAGTACTCCTGGATCCTGCCCTACTGCTTGCATATCAGGAGCTTGCAGTAGCCAGGAGTGCTTTTGGCCAACTCAAGCTAGTCTACCAGGTGGCCACAATGACACATGCATTGGTGACATTGAGGCTTGATTACTGTAACACACTCTACATGAAACAGCCTTTGAAAACAGTTCAGAAATTGCAGTTGGTTCAAAATGCAGTAGCCAGAATGTTAACTCGATTGCAGCATGGGGATCATATCACCCCTGTGCTATATCAACTCCACTGGCTCCCAATTTGTTTCCAGGCCCAATTCAAGGTGCTGTTTTTGACTTTTAAGGTCATAAATGGCCTTGGACCAATGTACCTGAGGGACTGCATATGCCCATATGTACCTGCCCAGGATTTAAGATCAGCTGCCTCTGAACTTCTCTGCATCCCTGGAATAAAAGATGTCAGACTGGCAGGCATGTGGGAGAGAGGCTTTTCAGCCATGGCCCCCAACCTCTGGAATACACAACCCCAAGAAGCCTGCTCTGCTTCCTCACTGATAGCATTCCGGAGACTTTTGAAAACCATCCTATTCTGGAGACCCTTTAGGAGGGAATGAAGGCTGCGCCTGAAACTGATTTTATCCCCCCCTTTCAGTTTAACCTCTTTAGTCCTCTTTTAATATCACTCCTCTAGATTTCTTAACTATATTTTATGTATTTTTATCTATTTTGCTGATTTTTTTATGATTTTATTGTGTATGATTTTATTGTGAGCTGCCCTGAGTGCCCTTTTTTAGGGCAGAAGGGTGGGATAGAATGATGATGATCATCATTATCATCATCATCATCTGACACCTTATTTCATGCATTCCTTTTTATGGGAAGGGGGGCCTATTTTGTGTACTGCACCTGGGCCCTTAACCATCTTAATCTGGCCTTGCCCACATTGATTGTATGAACAGGTCTTCTGCGTAGATTTAGTGAGACTCTCTGAAGCATCCTACAGAAGTAAAATTAGGTAAAATACAGCAGAAGTGTGTGTGTGTGTGTGTGTGTGTGTGTTCACTGCCTAAAATAAACAGACCACAAATAAGATACGGCCAAACTCTGCAACAATGCATTATTCTATTACTACATTTTTTTCAGAAAAGAGGGAGAAGGCTTAGAAAGCAATGTAGAACAGAGATTTTACTGCATTCATACTGGATATAACTGCAGACCAATGGGGCTGGTAGTTCACGCAGATGGCATTTGCGTTTAAGAAGGCTTTCCTTGAAGTGTGACTCATTCATTTTATGGAATATTAACTGTACAACTGTATAAATGGCTTTATTGTTTCTAGTTTATTGAGTCTGTATCTTGGCATTTCATCTTATTGTACACTGCAATAGCTTATGTGAAACAATTGATAAATCTACAAAATAACTTAAAAATAAATAAAAACATATGGTGAATAATGCATGCAGCTATGCAGCATTACCTCATCAGATATCTTATTCTGAGCCTACTCATGCAAGAAGGAGGGTTGTAGGTGGGAGCCTGGAAGTGGTAAGGGTGCCATGTAGCACTGTTTGGAGACTGGCAATCTGGGAAAATGGGAGTGAGAGCAAATATCATGTGTGGCTATTTAGACACCAAAAAAGTCACACCAGGAAAGAATCCATGTGGGAAGTGAAGAGGGAGGCAGCTGCCCCACATGGGACGAAAGGGCACTAAAGTGTTCCTTTTTAAAGTTGTTCACCAAAATGCACCTTGACAGCCGACTTTCGGGGGCGGGGGTAGCACCGTTTGCTGCTAGACCTTAAGCAACTAAACGCTGGCATGCCCCTGTTCAGAAACACAAAAGGAGAGGTCTTGCAAGTGCCCCAAACCCAGGCCCTTTGAACTGAATTGAATTGAAACTTTATTTTTACCCCGCCCTTTTTCCAAACTGGAACTCAGGGGGGCTTACAAATAGAACTACATGTAGTTAAAAACATAGAAAAACATACAATTAAAATACAATTAAACTATGCACAACCTTAAAACCATAAAAGGCATTTAAAAATCTAAAAACAATTTAAAATAATTCAAATAATAATATAAAACAATAAAAACAAACCTTGTAAAGCCCAGTCCTAAACACCTTCTATCCCAAAAGCCTGTCAAAATAAAAAAGTCTTTGGGGTTGTGACACATGAAGATCTTACAGAATGCGTTGATCATACGAGTAGGCTACGTTGCTAGCATGCCAATGTCATCTAGTGAGAAAAGGGAGGCACCACATAATGCAGTTTTTCACTAGGCATGGGAATATGAAGCTAACTTAACAAAACTTTGGAACTGTGTATTTCAGAGCATTAAGTATTATGCTATCATCTCATAAGTGCTACCAAAGGCATTTAATGTATCATCTTAAGAGAGTTTGCTCTGAAAGACAGCCTGTAATTGTAAATAAATAAATAAATAATAAGCTTTGGGCCAGTTCTGCTGCATGTCAGCTCAGAGCAGCAGGAGTGGAAGAAAGCCAGTGCTGCATCAATCTGCTTCCTTCCAATATGAGGCTGATACAACTCTTAAGTTGGTGTCTATCCCCGCCTCTTGTGGCTGTGAATTCCACAGTTTAACTACAGTGCAATGCTGTAGTCTTTGGAGTGTTGGGGTGGGGTTATTTGTTCTAAGGCAGGTAGAATCCATTCGATTCAACTGAGGGAGTGCAATGAAGGGTGAGAAATGAGTGGAAGTCTGATTCTGATGTAGGAATCTAATGAAGGGTGAGAACTGAGTGAGAATTGAGTGAGAATCTATGGTGTAACAAGTTTAGGTGGAGTAGGAAAGGATTAGGGATTAATAAGAAAATGTCTCCTTGTTGTTCAGATTGTTTCAATGATAATCCACAAGTTCTTTGACCTTTTCAAGAGTTAGCACATGGTGAGAAAGCAAGGAAAGAGGTCCATGGTGTATAGCTTCCCCCCCTTCAGCCTTACCCTCACAGTTTAAGCATTAGCATGGCCACCTGAGACAGAGTAGCCTTTGCACATATACCTCTTTGCAGAGAGGCTCCCATAATCTTGGAATCGCAATTATACAATGATAATTTAAAAAATCACAGATTCCAGATTTCTTATTCTTCATTCAGGCTGAACTTCCAGTGATGGACAATGGTTCAGGCATTGCCTCCAGGAGGATGCAGGATCACCACAAGGATTACAGCTTAGCCATGGTCACACTGAGACTTCATTTGTATGAACTGGTATATGTCACTCTGTGGTATATCCGTTGTATCTCTATTTCCATCATGGCAGTGGCTCAGTAAAAGTGTTGCTCTCATCACAGAAATCAGAGCTGCTGAGGATATCAATATATGAAGCTATCTTATCCTGAGTCAGACCATTGATCCATCTCTCCAAGTCTTGTCTACCATCAGCAGCCCTTTTAAAGTGTCAATACAGCAGGTCTTTTCTGCTCTTCTTTCCTGCTATCTGATCATTTTTAACTAGAGATGCCAAGGAGTGAACCTGGGACCTTCTGAGTCCAAGCATATGGTCTAACACTGAGCTACAGCCCTTCATCTAAGAAGGCTTCTGCAAAGGTAAGTCCTGCCCTTTAGAGTCCTTTGGGGATCCACTATCCACAAGAATGTACCAGTTTAGAGAAGCAACACTTACACATGAGCTTGGGCAGAGTCTTGAAGCAGTCCTTTGCCGTTCTGGTGGTGATCACATGGGGTTTTCTACACATGTTAACCAGCTCTATATAAAGGAAAGGCCCGTGCCTTTGTGGATGGATTGCCTTAAAGTCGATTCTAACTTATGGGGGACCCCATGAATAGGGTTTTCATGGTAAGCGATATTCAGAGGTGGTTTACCATTGCCTTCCTCTGAGGCCGAGAGGCAGTGACTGGTCCAAGGTCACCCAGTGAGCTACATGGCTGTGTGGGGATTCGAACCCTGGTCTCCCAGGTCATAGTCCAAAATGAGAGACAAAGAGAAGGTGAAACGACAGCTACTATTGGATCAATTTGTTGTTGACTGAGTTGCTATAATTTAGCCATAGGCTAGTGAAGTAAGACTGCAATTATGGCTGTTCCATGTATTGTATCTCTACATCTCAACATCCTTTATATTGAAGGAGAGTATTGCTTTAACTCTATTCATTAAAAGCAGTTTTACCCTACTCTTCAGCTGAAAAAGTCTCCCAGAGCAGCTTGCAAAGATGAAAAACAAGACACCCCATGCCCTCAGTCTTATAATCTAAAAGATACAACACAAAACGAAAAGGAACTGGAAGAGAGGAGGGGAAAAAACAAACTCAGCCACTAGTTCTTAGTTACAATATGACACTCCCCTCACCCCAGAACAAATGGACTTGCTGCCACTGTGAACAGCCTGTTCATTCCTTATATACTTAAATCCTTGTAGCACTGGTGACCAGCAAGACAACATCAAAAAAGTTCATTGCCAAGAAGGAGGGGGAAAGTATTCCCTTCATAAAATTAAACTTAGAAAATGGTAAGATCTATCTGTACCATTTTCAAAATAAAATATAAAATCTTTCATTATATAGTGTGCGTCCATGAAAATGGGACCTGTTTTGTGAATTTGTCCTGGGTCTGGTATGTTGCTCAGAAAGTGATGAAAGATATAATTTCACCAGTTCTCTGTGCAATAAGAGATCTGTCAGAGTATGACACATAGAATTAGACTTTCTGCTGTGATTAATCAGGTCCACTCGGAATAATAATGCTACCATCTCCCACAATTGCATAAAACCAGCAGGATGCAATATATTCATGAGAATAGCACTTGGAGAACTGCAGTGGAAGCCGTTATCGTCTGCATTGTGAGGCATTTTGCCTGCGGAAAATGTCTTGCTACTGCTACCGTCATTTAAATTGAACTTAAGAAGCAATACTCTGTGTTGGGTAAAATTCTATATAACTTTCTGCAGATTAAAGGAAGCAGAAGAGCCAATAGTGCTTGCCAGATACGGCTTTCATTTCAATTTTCTATTCTCCATTTAAGATATTTTCAAACTTTCAATAAAATCAGCAAAAAAATAAAACAATTGAGAAACACAATTCTATCAGATATTTGGGGAAGGTCTGAGGGAATAAGCCATTTCTCTTAGTTACAAAACAGATTGTCACCATGATCCTACTGTGTTTTTTTTTAAGTATTAATGCATCATTATTATCATTATTACATTTTTATTCCTCCAAGGAGCTCGGGGAGGCTTACAAGTTTCTTCCCCCTCTTATCCTCACCTGAGGCAGGTTAGGGTGATAAAGACTGTCTGGCCCAAGGTGACCTAGGCTGAGTACACACCATAAATTTAAAGCTCCCTTCCTGAATCCTGGAAACTATTATTTACCTCTCACAGAGTTACAATTCCAGCACCTGAACAAACTACAGTTCCCAGGATTCTTTGAAAGAGAGGGAAATGTGTTTTAAATGTGTCAATGCAGCCTTGGTGAGGTTCATAGATGAATGGGATATGGACCTGGATGTTTGTACCTGATCTTAAGCTAGCAATTCTAATCATTGCACTATGTAGGGGTGGGGATGCCCATCCCATTAAAAGCAAACATTTTAGATGGTGCATGGATAGATAGCATAGGCACTCAGATGTGCATTTGAAAGCACATAATTTGAAAGCACATCAGATATCCACCCAAGTAGAATTAGGCATATAGTGCACAGTTTGGTGCTGGTTCGGTTGTCATTTTGCTGTAGGCAGTTAGTTACAATCCATTGCACTTAGGGCTTCATTATCTTCCACCTTTCCCATTTTACCTTTTCCATTTCCAAAAAATAACGTTACTGTTTTGGGTTTTTTTTCCTAACAATGGCCTGCATTTTTTTCTTTATTCAAAAATAAATAAGCCAGGTAATTGACCATCAAGTAGGCATATTGTCTCAGGTTACTCTCTGTCCAAGGAGAAGAGACAAAAGTTCTTCTCCCCTCACGCAATTAAATTAGGCTTGTGACTTTGTTGTTGTTTTCAGCATATAAACTATGTGATGCAATTTTGAAAGTTGAAAACTGAACCCAATTCAACTTCAAGCCTTGAATGCTGCTGTCTAGTGAGTTCTTGTCCTTACAATTGGCCTGTTTGACCAACAATTAACTAACTGCTTTCTCTCCCTCCCCCCCAGTCAGTAAGTTTTTCAGTGTGCTGGGGGCGAGATACTTTTTGCCTGCCTGAAGCAAAAGACTACTAAAGAACTGTGAATTTAGCTAAAGTCACAGAGATTAAAAAACAGATACAAGGGGGAGACAAGTTAAGAATCAAACAATGAATGTTAATGTCTACTGTCATCACCTCAATGACATAGAAGGTAAAGGGATAGACATTTCAGCTGTTCATATCAAAATATGTCATTTACTGGGTGACCATAGACTATTCACCATGTCTCAGCCTAATCTGCTCCTCAAAGTGAGAACAACAGAGGGGCCATTGCCATTACCACCCCAAGGAAGAAGGGCACACTTAAAATGTAGAGGAAATGGTAATGTACAACCATAGTGTGAAATCAGATACTTATTGAGACATAGGGCTTATCCAAACGGAGCGGGATAATCCATGGTTTCCATATTCGGTTTGTCATCTGATAGTCCTCACTTTGCCTTTTAGTTCGCTCTTTCCCAATTTAAAAAAACACTTGTTTGCACCCACACACGCAGCGGTAAGACCCCTACATTCTTTTCGCTTTTTCCAAGCTCCGCCTCTAAAACCTCCCCCTATCAACCAATTGGTCAGCAAAAAAATTACGTATGCTCCTCTCCCCCTTTGCAACGAAGCACAATATGGCTGTAAAGGAGTTCTGTCCTGGGAAGGAAAGGCTGCTGGTTGGTTTCATGCCTGCCTTCCCAGGAGAATGAAATTGACAAAGCTTTCCCCAGCAGGCTTGAAACCTAGGAGAAGCACTTTTCTTGTTTGCATTTGCGATATTACACTTAAACGAATGTATGCTTTTCTGCCTTTATTGATATTTAAGAAGATACACACGCTGGCAATGCACTTATTTCTCCAAAAAAAAAAGGAATGTGTCACCCCCACTCCTTCTCCCTTTCCTTCCTGGAGAATGAAATTGACAAAGCTTTCTGGAGCAGATGTGAAACTGACCAGAAGCCCTCTTCTTGTTTGCATTTGCGATATTACACTTAAACGAATGTATGCTTTTCTGATTTGAAGCAAAAACCCCAGCAAGTAGAATGAAATTGACAAGGCTTTCAGAGGCAGGCTGAAACTGACCCCCCCTTTCTCGCTTGCTGTGCATTGCAGATCTCACCCAGAGTGGCCACCCAGTTTGCAGGCTGGCAAAAAATAAAATGCATCTGCGCAGTAGTTGCAGACCCCCCCCAACACCCCACCATTGTGATGATTGGTTCAATTTTCCCAGGCTTATTCTCGCACATGCACAAAAGTGCAGATACGTGATTGGCTGGAATGAGGAGAAGGGGCAAGGGGAAACGCCCAAGAGCTGCCCATCAGCTGCAAAGTCCGCGGTATTGCATCCTAACTCCTGAAGGCACAGCGGATGATTCCCGATTTTAAACAGCAAATCGCATTTTTGCCGGTATTGCAAGGAGCGGATTTAACCCGCAAAAATGCGTAACAGTGCGAGACATCATTTGGACGACCGAAAAATAATGAACACACATAGCAGGCGTGTCACACATTTTGCAGTCGTCTGGATGAGCCCATAGTATGAAGAAATATTTATATCAGCATGACAGTCAAATATGTTTATTATTTAAACAACCTGTGAATATATTATAGTGCAATCCTACACATGTGTGCTCAGAAGCAAGTCCTATTGTATTCAATGGGGCTTACTCAAACAGGGAAGCATGCACAGGACTGCAACCTCAAGTGATAAGGAACTTCACTCACCCAACCCAAAATTCAGAATCATGCCACTTTAAGCTGTTTTGCAACTGTTTCATACTTGTTTTATGGTTATTGGATTTTAAATGGATTTATTTCTTGTGAGCTTCCTTGGTTTTCAACCCTACCTCACAGGGTTGTTGAAAAGATTCCATATATACACACACAGTGGAAATGTAAAAATACACACACCATATATAATAGTTTATTGTCAAAACCAGTTGGTCATTGCAGAACATTTTTTTAAAAAATAAATCAGTATTAGTTTCCTATAAAATAAAAGCAGTGACACCTAGGTCAGCCCTGCCTAATTGCTTTAAAAATAGGATTGGAGGGGGAGAGAAAGATTTAAAACACAAACACAATCCTTTGCTATGTTCACTCAAAAGTTCCATTGATATACAGCACAATTCTAACCATGTTTACTCAACAGAAAATCTACTGAGTTCAATGGGGTTTACTCCCAGTATGTGGGATTAGCGTTGCAGCATTAATCCCAGAAAAGTGAGTATAGGTTTAAAGCTTCATATTGGGCAGGATTTTAAAACAGGCTATCAATTAAACAAATAAACTGCTTTCTTCAGCAGCCCTGGAAAATTTAAACAAGTTCCATGTACACTTCTTTTAAATTTCTGTTCAAAAATTATTTGAAAGAGAAAATGTATAATATGATATTTTTGCAAGTAATAAAAAAAACCCTGCATGTACACTTTTACTATAATCATAACTGAAATTGATTACAGTAAACAATTGCCTACCAAGATCCTGCTGTGATTTTTTTTACATCTCCTGACTTGCACACACAGAGAAAGGGACTTTTACTACTGCTGAAAGCTATCAACCAGGAAAAGAAAACAATTCTCTGGCCTTGCAATGGGTTATAGCTATTATCTGGAGGTTAACAAATCCCTTGTCAATCCCAACCCTGACTTCACTTACTTGGCTACAAACCTGAAAGGGTGGGGTTAGATTCTATCACTTCAGACTGCAGATGCACGATCATAGGACTGAATGGTCTGGAATGCAAAGCAAAATTGCTGCACATAAAATACTAGTTATGCCCTGAACAAGACTTATAGCATAAGTTAGTTCCAGATACTCTTCCCTGCACAGGGAATTGATTTGTATGGCAGATCATTCAGTCAATGTGAACTTCCATCTGCAGTCTGAGATGGTATCGTCCAAAAACACATTTATTTTAATAATCTCATCTGCTGTTTATGACAGGGCATCCTTATGTTAATGTACAGTCTATAGTGATTTTAACACACTGCAGCTGTGAATTAAAACCACTCTTCGGGCACTCTTGACTACGATGCAAGATTGGCAGACTTTTGGGAACCAGATATCTATATATCTGAGCTCCCCTGAGTGCCCAGTTGTGGGTTAGAAGGGCAAGAGAGAAATATTTTAAATAAATAAATAATATATACATAGAGAGAGAGAATTTTTAAAGCACAAACTGCACTGAGCAGCTTGTTCCGGATCCTGGAAGGAAACAGTTAATTACTAAACTATATATTTATTATAGTGGTTAATAAATATGCATAACTGAGATGCTTGTCTTAAAACATTTCAGCTGCCGCCACCTTCAGCTACTCTAATGTGAAGCAAAAAGTATAACTGTCACTTTAGCATAACTACAGTACCCTTTGATTCACATCATAACAGCTAAAGAAAAAAAATATGCAAACAACACATACAACTTGAAACCAAAACAGGAAACTTTGTCTGTGAAGCTGAAGCAATGCATATACATACATGGCATGGCAGTTTCAGCCACAAAGCATATTTTCCCAAGCATCCAAAAATCATGAAAATCTTTTCAATGTATGCATATAATGCAGGCAAATGAAAATGTTCACTCAAGTACCTCTAGCCCATCTGCTTTCAGGATAACACTGATTCCATAATGCATGGCAACCAGACTCTGCTACAGGTTTAGGCACGGTAAAATAATTTCATTGCTTAGAGAAAGTACATATGCTGTTCTGGGGATCTGGCAGACATAAATTTAGAAAAGTAGCTATACATACTTAAAATCTACAGAAAAGAAACAAGAAGAGAACAAGAGGATCTCCTCAAATAAGACAAACATAGAACAGATAGGTAACACCAATGATAGCCATGCTACCCAGAGAAGGGGAACCTGTGGTCTTCCATGTTGGATTCTAGCTCCCATCAGCCTCAGTCAGGGAGTTGGAGTCCAGCAACATGTGGAGGGGCACTGGTTCTCTATCCCTGCTTTGATCCATGTCTTCACAACGTGTGAGCCACCAACACAAACACTGTTCACATGCCATCAGGAGCAGTTGGTGGGAAGGGGCAGCAGAGTATACCTCCCCACCCAACAGTGGCATTGCTGCTGGGAGGCCATCACTGTGTGGGCACACTGGCAGAGCCAATCCTGCCCTTCTGCCAGTGTGCCTGCACTGCACCAATCCCCACACCGCCTGGCTCACCCGGTACGCAAAAGCGGCACCTCTCTCTCTGCCAGCTGCTCCTCCTAACCATATATGGGAATTCACCACAGGCTCAATAAACATCCTGTTTTATGACCTGTTTAGGACCTCAAAACCAAAGGAGGAGGGGTGACAGCCACATGACAAGCCACAATGTGAGGCTGGCTGGAGCTTGATTTGGTAGGCTACAAGCTGTGCAGGCCTGCTTTAATGTTTATATTAAGAATTCACTAACAGGCAAAAAACCTTGCAGTTTAAGAATGTACCTATAGCCCACAGATATTTCTATCAAACTTTAAAAAGCAGGGAAATTGGGCAGCTATAGTGAATGCACCAGGAGATCAGGAGACCTGACCTCCTCTCTGAGATATTAGACTGCCCTACAAATTTGTCAAAATGCAAACACAAATTGGGTTGGTCTTTCATAGTCCAATCCACTTGCTGTGTAGCTTGGAAGAATTTGGTAACGTACCTCTGAGCATATGGTGAGTGGTGGCAACACCTGCCATCTCCAAAGATGGAGAATTATATTTTTGTATGTTTGTTGGTGTTCTTACTTTGCTTCTTTCCTGTGTTACTAATGTTTCTACAGAGAATCTAAACCAGAATTTTTTTCCTCTCCTTATTCATCCTAGAAATCTGTGTCAAATGTATTTTTATTAATTTCAAAGCTTTTTATTGGTCATTGTCATAGGATGGTGAAGGCAGCCTTTTGTGTTTTATATTGGTGGTTATGTTCTATTTCTATTTTGGGTGCATTAACAGTTGAATCTGAAACTGCAGTTTGATGTAAAATCAGACTGATTACAATATGTTGCTACTTCAGCAATGACTCTAGCTGTTGGAAAAAAGAGAATGCATGTTTTCAGCCTGCTATGTTTAAACCACTTTATTTAAGGCAAGGTGTTCACGATCAATTAAAAACATAGAGGACACCTAGAATTTTGCTAGAATATATTTCACCTCCCACTGTTTTATCTTGTGCAAATTGAGACACTTCTGAGGTCCGCTGGAGACTATTTTGCAAAAGTCAGTGCCATTATTCCACAATTATGTTTGGAGTTTTTTTAGTATAATTTTTGCAAAGTGTTGCTGTACTTCACATATTCATAGAAACAAATGCAAAAGAAAATGATTTCCTATAGGAAACTTCACTAAAATTGCAAAGTAAATCAGACATATTTAAAGTGACCATCTGAACTATATCAACTGTCTTAATAATGTTGCTTCCTCCCGGCTAAAACAAGATCAGCACAGGATATATCTTCTTTCTATTATTTGGGCTGATTACAGGTGTTGCCACCACTCACCATATGCTCAGAGGCACATGTTACCAAATTCTTCCAGGCTACACAGCAAGTGGATTGGACTGTGAAAGACCAACCCAAATTGTGTTTGCATTTTGACAACTTTGTAGGGCAGTCTAATATCTCAGAGAGGAGGTCAGGTCTCCTGCTTCCCTTGTGCATTCACTATAGCTGTCCAATTTCCCTGCTTTTTAAAGTTTGATAGAAATATCTGTGGGCTATAGGTACATTCTTAAACCGCAAGGTTTTTTTGCCTATTAGTGAATTTCCCTGCTTTTTAATCCAGGAGGTAAGAAATGGAATCCTGTGCAAGTTTGCTGAGAATGGATTGATCATTTGCATGCTTATTGAGTTAAGTGGGATTTACACACACACACCGGGCAATCATGCTTAGGATAGGTGAAACTGACCACAGGGGATGGAGAAGGGAGGAGGGGGAGGAGGGAGGGGTGGAAAGGCAAAGGGGAGGACTGGGATGGGAGCAGGCAGGAGGGGGTGGGGAGAAAGACAGATGCAGTCATTTGCATGTTTATTGAGTTCAGTGGGATTTACTCCCGTGCAATCATGCTTAGGATAGGTAAAACTGACCGGGGGTGGGAGGGATGGAGGGCTGGACTGGGCAGGGGGGGCGGAAGAAGGAAGAGGGGAGGGGAGGAGGCAGGGAGAGGAGAGGGGAAGGAGGGAAAAGGCAGGTCTGATCATTTGTGTGATTATTGAGTTGAATTGGATTTACTCCTATGCAATCATGATTAGGATAGGTAAAACTGACCAGGCTGGGCCTGGCAACCAAGACGTCTTCTGTATCTTTCAAAGCTGGGCAGGGGGAAGGGAGAATTCTACCTTGTGGTTTTTCCCATCACAATGTTGCAAGAACACCTGCACTTAGCTGACTTTCTCTTCTCCTAAAGATACAGGATCAGTCTCAGGACCTGAACCGGCAACCCTACCTCCACCCAAATTTAAAACAAAGCTGTCCCTGGCCACATCCACACCAGGCCTCTATTACACTTTGGACAATCATTATTTATTTATCTATTTATTTAGTGTATTTATATACTGCCCCATAGCTGAAGCTCTCTGGGCGGTTTACAATAACTAAAAACATTAAAAACAAATATACAAATTTAAAAACACATATTTTACAAACAATTTAAAACAATTTATCATGGCTTCTCTCAAAGAATCCTGGGAAGTGTAGTTAGTGAAGGGTGCTGAGAGTTGCTAGGAGAT
This sequence comes from Rhineura floridana, assembly GCF_030035675.1. NCBI lineage: Eukaryota > Metazoa > Chordata > Lepidosauria > Squamata > Rhineuridae > Rhineura > Rhineura floridana. The sequence goes on along the minus strand of NC_084486.1, from coordinate 31,468,809 downwards.
GCCCTGTTCCTCTCACAGACCTTCAATGTGAGTGGCTGACTGTTAAACCATTATCTCGGGAATAGGAGTCTCCTCTCAGCACCCTTCACAAACTACACTTCCCAGGATTCTTTGAGGAAAGCCATGACTGTCTCAAGTGAAATCAAGTCTGGTGTGGGTGTGGCCCTCTGATTAGCCAAGCCCAGCAGCTGTGAGGCTTTTAGAACACTAACAGTTGGTCCTTACTGAGCATGCCTCGAGTTATAATAGGCTTCCAGCCAAAAAATGTTAAATTAATTAAATATCAACCAGGCTTTTTTTTTTAACTTTTAAACTGCAGAAGATGAAGGTCAGGGCAAGGTCAGTATTAGGATTACAGGTACTATGTGAACATGGCTGATTTTTAATGAATTTCAACAGATTATGAGAACTTTGGCAGAAAAAAGTCCAAAAGGGCTGAGGTTTTTTTCTCTCTTTTTAGAATTTGAACTCTTGATTGTCTCTGACTGTTCTGTGTATCACCATGAAGATTGATACGGTTGTTAAGCAAGTGTTTCTGAGTTCAGAACTATAAGTTTTGTAAGGTTTTGTTTTGAAATGAGCTTATGGGAAGCATCAGAATGGCATGCGGGGGGTATTTTCCATTTAACATTGCGGAATGTGAAAAATCCCCACTGGCTATATAAGACATTCTAATGAGGTAATGATATAGGAAGTAGTAGTGTCAATACCACAACTTACTCTTGATTAAAATGTATTACAGGGTCAAGCTGCTATATACAGAGTATATAGCTGTATACAGAGAAATCATACAGAGTTCATGCGACCACTGAGCTTTATGAGATGTAAGCCATCCATTTTGGATCTCAGACAAGATTACACCAAGTTAGATCCACATCCTTTTCGGCATGTTATTCATCAATCAAACACCCTGTATTTTGGCTATGTGATTTTCTTCCCCACAAACTATACTGTCCTGAACTTGGCTATGAAAATGGGGTTCTTAAATTGCCCCAGCAGGTGAGAGGATTGTGACCAGACAAGATTCAAGAGGATATAATCGTTTGGAAAGATTTATTTTAAATACATCAACAGAAGACAAGTGCATGCATTTCAGTTTATGAAAGACACTAGCATAATAATATCAAGCAATAATGAACAGCACATAATACATAAATGAATCTTGGGGAAGGGAAAAATGAGGCATAGTATATGCAAATACTGATTATATGGAGAAACAAAATAGAATATGAATATGTAATGTCATAAACTTTACTCAGAAGAACAATATGCAAGACTAAAATTAACAACTTAACTACTGCTGAATCCTACATTGGCCTATCTAAACTCCATCAGCCCTCAAAGCTTACTACATTATCCCAGCTGTCCTAACTGCATGGCCTTCAGTCTGACTGAAGAACATAGCTAGCAATCCAGACTGACATTCCAGGAATCAGGTTCCTGGGGTCTTAGATGCATGTTAGTAGAGATCTGGTATCCTGTCAGAATATAGGAAAAATCCAAGCAGAAAATTAAAGAAAACTGTTTAAAAATAAAATAATGAAGTCTGAACCTCACCCAGGGAACACAATAATCAGAACTGTAGAAAAGATATATGGAAAACTCAGCACAGAAAAACTAACCCAGTGTAAAATTATTACAAGCAGAAAGTGTGGAAACTAAAGGCAAAGCTTTCTTCTCTATGTATATGTTTCAGAGAAACGTTACAGCACAAGAAGACATCAGAAAAAAAATCTGCTTGTGTAGAAAAAGATATAAAGGTAAGGTGGAGTCCAGAAAAGAAAAATGCGACTTTTCTCTGTTCCCCAACATCCCAGAAACCTCTTCCTGATTGCTGATTGGCTCCCACTGAATTTCCCCCCCTTGCTCACAACTAAAATTGGTTCTGTATAGTGGTTAGAGTGTTGGACTATGACCTCGGAGACCAGGTTTGAATCCCCAAACAGCCATGAAGCTCATTGGGTGTCCTTGGGCCAGTCACTGCCTCTCAGTCTCAGAGGAAGACAATGGTAAACCACCTCTGAATACCACTTACCATAAAAACCATATTCATAGGGTCGCCATAAGTCAGAATCGACTTGAAGGCAGCCCATTTCCATTTTTCCATTGGTAAATGATGGGTCACCTCTTGAAGGTGAACTAGTAAGCCAAATAAGACAATGAATATAATGATGTCAAGGAAAGTTATTAGTTTATATGCATCTTTACCAAAGCATTGTGACTGTCTTTCTAACCTTTGAAATGTACCATTAGGAGTGTAAATAGTAGCAAGTAAATGGGGGAAGGGAATAGCATGTGCATAAACTCTCCAGATTAGGATTTGGGGATTGTCTTGCATTTTCTTTTCAACTATTATTATTAGATAGATAGATAGATAGATAGATAGATAGATAGATAGATAGATAGATAGATAGATAGATAGATAGATAGATAGATAGATAGATAGATAGATAAGACAGTTTTGAAAGCAACAAACAGAACTTCACTCAAGCTTGCTCTGGATCCCTATAAGGATTCAGTTAATCACCTAATATATATATATGAACGTAATTGTGATTAACCAAACAGAGGTTTTTATTATATTAACAAAACATTTCAGCTTCCACCTTCATCAGCTGCCAACATACAAATGCTGTTACCAGAGCTTGGAAAAGTTACTTTTTTGAACTACAACTCCCATCAGCCCCAGCCAGCATGGCCACTGGATTGGGCTGATGGGAGTTATAGTTCAAAAAAGTAACTTTTCCAAGCTCTGGCTGTTACCAAGGTGGCAGTTATAGAGCCTTGAGGAACCTTGGAAGGATCCACCAGACGCATGCAGCTCTGAGGAGCGGAAACACAAGCAATAAGTAAGGACAGGGCAAACATTTGTTGGTTTCATACCAATTTGTCATGGCTTCCTCCCCACATGCCCTCATGCCTGCCCAACTGAAACTTCTACCGGTGCTGATGAATTTCGGGCATTTACATTTTGGTGGGCAAATTGCAAGGACTTCATCTTATTCTGCTATCTCCTAACGATAGGAGGAGAGTTGTGCTATTCCGGAATGTTTTTTCTCTTCATCCGCAGAGAGGCTATTGCTCTGTGCAACCAAGGTGTAGATTGTCTCTTCACATTCAGTTTGACTTTCTTATATCCTGAAGGTCATTACTAATCAATATGTAGAAATCATTCTTTATTGGTATTGAATTTCTCTGATATATATTTCTCTTTGGGATTCATGCCTGGACAGAATTACAGATCCAAACTTTTATTATCATTATTTTCAGCTGCTGAGTCTCATTGTTGAACTCACCCATGCAGTGGAGCTAGAAAACTGCTATAGACACCTACATAATGATTTCAGTTGTGTGGAGACCTGGCACACCTTTCAAGAACTCTTCTACTGAGTTCCTCTTTTGTCCCTTTATCCTTTCATACAATGTATCCAATAGGGATGGAGGAGGAACCAGGTTTAAATGGATTTATGCATGGAATTTGGTAGTTTCAACCTAATCCAGTTTTGCTCTCATTGGGCCACCTCTAGCATTGAGGGACTGATTATGTCCAAGCTGCTCATAGGAACATAGGAAGCTGCCCTGTATGAGTCAGACTGTTGGTCCATCTAGCTCAGTACTGTCTACACTGACTAGCAATGGCTCTCCATGGTTTCAGAAAAGGTTTTCTCCCAGTCCTACCTTGAGATGCCAGGGATTGAACCTAAGACCTTCTGCATGCAGTACAGATGATCTACCACCAAGCTGTGGTCCTTATCCCTTGTGCAGTGTCAGATTGTTGTTTTTCTTTTTTTTAAAAAAGCCTGACATACACAAAATTATATGCAAAATGATGCATGTATTACATATGAAAGAGTCAAGTCTCACGTATAAGTAACCCCTGCTGTTGCTGAGCCCCACCCTCAGAACACCTATTTTGGGGGCTTTCACAATACTCCGCTCATGGGGATCTCACTGGCAAGCCTCCCACCGACCCATTTGGAGGGGGGATGGGAGAGATCTGCTCTGGCGGAGTGATGTCAGTGTCACTCTGTTGGCAATGGGAGGCTGGCTGAAACAGCAGGAGAGATGCTACTGTCCAGTGTAAGGGGTGGGGGCTGGATTGCAGCCTTAATTATTTATTATAATTGATGGAGGTATCTTTGATTTATTGTCATTTATGGATATTTTGTCAATATGATAATATGTGAAATGGATTCCTGGATTTTGCTAATTGTTTATTTTTAGTTATATGTTTTAATTATTATAGGATAGTGAGATTTTTTGTATATTTTTTTATTTCTATGGTTGTAAACCACCTTGAGCACAGTAATGTAGAAAAGTGATATACAAATTAAAATGATATGAAATGAAATATATTTATATAGTTTTATGCACTGTTGTATGCAAATGTTTATGTCCTGATTACTTTATGAAATGTGGTGTGTATATGTTATCATATTATATGTCTAATGCATATAATAACTCATCTAATATTTCATATTATAATGGTAATCATGCAGATATGTGAGAATTGTTATATATTTTTAGTGGCATGGGGAGATAATTTGCTTCTTGTGATGATCAAGGAGTAAGATGGGAATGGGGAAAATATGTGAGATAAGCTCAGTACTGAGATTTTCAGAAAATTCCATCTCTACTATTGAAGTGACTGAAAATACATAAAGGTAGAGCAGAACTGCAGTGGAAGACCTGTCCCTCAACCAGTGTGCATTCAACATGCTGTGTGAATTTGTGTATCAACTCTGTATGAACGATCAGGAGTCCTGTAAAATGGAACATTTCCCCATTTGAAGCCCCTTATTTCCACACACAAAATTGGCTCTGAGGGTGAGGGTATCTTTCTAGGCTAGCCTTGAAAGGGACCCAAAGGGTGTAGATAAGAGAGGGAAATAGCTATCCCCTTGCATAAGTCGAACTGTGTTATCTTCTAACAGATGAACAAGAACATAAGAAGAGCCTGCTGAATCAAGCCAATAGCTCATCCAGTCCAGCATCCTGTTCTCACAGTGGCCAACCAGATGCCTGAGGAAAACCTGCAAGCAGGACCTAAGTACAAGAGCACTCTCCCCATCGTGCAGTTTCCAGTAACTGGAATTCAGAAACATGCTGCCTCTGACTGTGGAAGCAGATCATAGCCATTGTGGCTGGTAGTCTTTGATAGCCTTATCCTCCATGAGTTTGCCTTCACTGCCTCTCTGGAAGCGAGTTTCATATTTTAAATATGCACTGTGTGAAGTACTTTCTTTTATCTGTCCTGAATCTTTCAGCATTCAGCTTCATAGGATGTCCACCAGTTCTAGTGTTATGAGAGAGGGAGAAAAATAGCTATCCACTCTCTCCATGCCATGCATAATTTCATAAATCTATCATGTCATGTCACCTCTTACTCACCTTTTCTCTAAACTAAAAAAACCAAAATGCTGAAGCCTTTTCTCATAGAGGAGTCACTTCATCCCCTTAATCATTTTGGTTGCCCTTTTCTGAACCTTTTCCAACTGTACAATATCCTTTTTGAGGTAAGGCAACCAGAACTGTACCCAGTATTCCAAATGCAGCCGCACCATAGAGTTGTGTAACGGCATTATGATATCAGCAGTTTTATTTTAATATCTTTCCTAATGATCCCTAGCATAGAATTTGCCTTCTTCACAGCTGCCACACATTGGATCCACATCTTCATTGAGCTACCCACTATGACCCCAAGGTCTCGTTTCTGGTCGATCACTGCCTGTTCAGAGCCCATGAACATATATGTAATATTACGATTTTTTCACTAACATGCATCACTTTACACGTGCTCGCAATAAATTTCATTTACCATTTTACTGCCCATTCACTCAGTTTGGAGAGGTCCTTTTGGAGCTCTTCACAATCTCTTTTTGTTCGAAAGACACTGAACAATTTATTATCAGCAGCAAACTTGGCCACCTCACTGCTCACCCCTAAATCTAAATAGTTTGTGAACAAGTTAAAAAGCACAGGTACCAATACCAGTCCTTGGGGGACTCCATTTCCTGCACCCCTCCATTGTGAGAACTGTTCATTTATTCCTACTCTCTGCTTTCTGCTACTTAACCAATTCCCAATCCACAAAAAGACTTCTCCTCATATTCCATGACTGCTAATCTTGCTCAGGAGACTTTGGTGAGGTACCTTGCTGAAAGTTTTTTGAAAGTCCAAGTACACTGTCAACCAGCTCACCTCTATCTATATGCTTGCTGACGCTCCCAAAGAACTCTAATTCGTTATTGTGACAAGACTTACCCTTGCAAAAGTCATGCTGACTCTGCTTCAGCAAAGCTTGTTCTTCTACATCATTGGTTATTTTATCTTTAATAATGCTTTGCACCAGTTTTCCCAGAACAGACGTTAAGCTAATGTTTAAACTTCTGGATCCCCTTGAATCCCTTTTAAAAAATTAGTGCTACATTGGCCACTTTCCAATCTTCAGGTATGGAGGCGGGTTTGAGGGGCAAGTTGCAAATTTTTGTTAGAAGGTCTTAGGTGCATGCCACCTGGACCCAGTGACATGTCTATTTTCATTTTGTCTAATAGGTCTAGAACTTCAACTCTCATCACCGCTATCTGCCTTAGTTCCCCAGACTTCCTTCCTGCAAACATTTGTTCAGGCACAGGAATCTTGGGATCCAAACCATAATCCATGTAATTAAAATGTCTGCACTAAATAAAAAGGAGGCATTTATTTTCATCACCCTGTATTTTCTAACACAACTATAGCAGGAAATAAAACAAAAAAGTACTCAATGCTACAAAATAAATTACATGAATATGACTCATTAAATGAAATGTCATCATTGACTATAAGAATGTTCAAAATGTAGTTGTGAATACATTTGATTTTTATTTTATTTTTTTATATTTTTGAGACCATTTCACCATTGAACATGATTGACGAAAATAAATTATGCTTTTTCTCCGAGGTTTACAAATATACATAGTTGCATAAATACATTAATATGTTAAAACAATTTAATTAGAACCTTACATTCACCATACTGTCAAGGGCAGCATATAAGTCTATTTCTTTCAGAAACACTGGGTGACTCTTTGTGTTTACCATATTTACTGAAAAGGCACAATAATGGCATTCAATACAAAAAGTATTGCATTTGTCTAAAATGATTTTATATAATTTGTCAGCTTTTTTGTCTTTCAATCATTAAAAAATAACAGATCCTGAACATCCACAAAGATGAGTAAGTCCCAATTGAACTCAATAAAATGAATATTTATTTATTTATTTATAAAAATATTTGTATACCATTGTCTCATTAAAAACATCAAAGTGGTTTACAACATATTAAAAATCACCACCACCACCACCATAGGGGGAAAAAAACCTTAAAAATGCAATAAAAATAAAGGTCAACTATGTATAGGACGTAAACCTATGGTCAGCCATAAGCCGGCTGAGAGGCCATAGGAACTGACATCAGTGCCCCTCCACAAGTGGAGGAAGAGGCCCACCAACAGGAGTGGACCTTAACTGATGGAAGCTTTCTAGTATGTCTGTGGAAAGATGCAGTGAAATGTCCTCACTGATAGTGTTCTCTTGGTAGTGGGGATCCCAAAGGGACATTCCAGGGACAAGTTGGGACAGTTGTGGATCTGCAGGCTCTGAGCCCCTCATTCCCCTGAAAAGGTTCCTGAAACTACACCAGCCCCGGTGCTGGCAGAGTAATTTGCCTCTCACTAAAATCAGTCAGAGAAAATAAAATAAATTTAAAATAAATTAAAAAATCTGCCTCGTCCCCTGGCCCCGTCCCCAGCTGCAGTGAGCCCACAGGGCTATGGATGTAGTAGTTGCTCCACGATGGAATTTCTACGCACAGTAGGATTGCTCTGTATTTTTGAATTGCTCAAGTCAACAATGATATAATATATATTAAAATATACCTGAATATATATCAAAATAGAAAATTATTAGAATGCCGCAGCTTTCTTAAAGTTCAAAGTTATTAAAATGGGACACTAACATTTTCCTCTACCTATCCATACATCAGCTCATGTAACTAAAAAAATAAAAAGGTAAGACTATAGCAACTTCAGTACCTGCAGAAAAAGTCCAATGTAGTTGTAGTACTATATATATATAATAAAAACAATGGCCAGGAAAGTTAATTCACAGTTAAAACTCATTAAACAGCTGGTGAAATTTTATTTTAAAAGTCTTGGTAGCCTATCTAAAAGCCAGCAATGAAAGGGTGAGTCAAATGTCTCTTTAGGAAAGTGCTCCACAATTCTCCATAACATAAGCAGCCTCCAAAGCCCCCAAAACCATAATGAAACTACTACAGAATAAGTACTTTATGTAATGTTCAAAGTAGGGTGGAGTGGGAAGGGATAGGGTGACATTACAGTTTTTTTCAAATTAGACCCCAAACCATCCCTTTTCTTTTCAATAGACATAACAGAATCAGGACTAATTTGTAATGAACCCATCACAATTTCTTTTCTACTTTGATCACTTGTTTAATGGTTGCATTCTTGAGACCACATTGACCTTAGTATTCAAAGCAGTTCTTTTCGGAGTTATGAATCTGTAAGAGTTGTGGATTCATCTGTCATGGACATATGCTGTCACTCAAAAAGGATTCACAAAAAATGTCTTATCAGTAAACAAACAGTTGTGTTTAGCTGGCACAATATTTCAGGGTCTACATATATCAAAGCCTGAACATTTTGTCTAGAATAATTTGGTTGAATGTAGGGCTGTGCTGAACGTTCATCTGTTTTAGTTTTCAGAATTAAAAGGGGAGCTTTGGAATAGCCAGCATCCCTTCTCCAACTCTTGGTCACGTAAATTTGCTTCTTGTTCCCTTTCTGATCTGCAGCTTGTTTCCCTAGTTGGCTGTTGCTTCAGTGTTTTTTGTTTTCGTTTTCCTAGCACTGTGGTCCCAGGTAATCAGAGGTCATCTTGGGAACACTCTGAATGTGCAAACACAAGACAGGACACAAAACCAATAATGGGGTGGTGCTTTTCACAGCTGAAGTTCAGCTAATATCAACATCATATTCATTTATCATGTGTAAAAGACCTAATATGTGCTAGGAGCTGCATATAAACAAAGAAACACAGGGCCCATCATATAGACTAGGGTTGCCAGCTCTCCAGTTTCCACCCAAAGACTCTGGATTTTTGGGGTGCTCTCTGGGTCTCCAGGTGAGTCACCAAAATCTCTGGACTCTCAGCTTTCATTTTTTAAAAAGATTAAGTTTCTAGGTGGTCTGGTTCAAGGGATATAAACTAAAATGTCAGCCGCCACCCCCAAATTCTTTTAAATGAGCTTGTCGTTGGCTGCTCTAACACCACCCTTTCATGTTTTTAGCCAATAGGTGATGTCAGGGTTGTGATTGACAAGGAATTTGTAGACCTCCAGGCAGTAGCTAGAACCCATTGCAAGGACAGAAAATGGTTCTCATTTCCTGCTTGTCTGAAACTCTCATAAATTGTGTGTAGGTCAGGAAATGTAGAACAAAAAATCATAGCGGGACCTTGGTAGGCAATTGTTTACAGTAAACAATTTCAATTATGATTATAATAAAAGTGTACATGCTGGTTTTTTTAATTACTTGCAAAAATAGCATATTACACATTTTATCTTTCAAATAATTTTTGAACAGAAATTTAAAAGAAGTGTACATACAGCTCATGATTACAATGTGTTATACTTTTCTAATTATGAGGAGTCAAACAAGTTTAAATTGTTCTGGGCTGTTGAAGAGGGCAGTTTATTTGTGTAATTCATAGCCTGTTTTGAAAAGCTTCCCAGTATGAGCTTTAATCCAATACTCACTTTTCTGGGAGTAAAGTTGCAATGCTAATCCCACATACCGGGAGTAAATCCCATTATAATAATAATAATAATAAAATTTTATTTCTAGGCCGCCTATCTGGCCGAATTAACAGCCACTCTAGGCGGCGTACATAGACTAAAATATAACATAGAGTAAAATATAACATATAATACTAAACAAAACCCCAGTAGTCTATAGACATCCCGAGCACCAGGTTCACGCACACATACACACACACGGTCTCTGGCCCCTTCAGCAGTTGCTGCTTTTGTAGCTGGAGAGAGACAGGGCCCCGCCCTTCCAGGCCAGGTGGAAATCAGCCAGAAATGCAGGGAGCAGGTCTTGCAGAAACTCACACAGGTAGATGGTCTCTGGCCTCTTCAGCAGTTGCTGCTTTTGTAGCTGGAGAGAGACAGGGCCCCACCCTTCCAGGCCAGGTGGAAATCAGCCAGAAATGCAGGGAGCAGGTCTTGCAGAAACTCACACAGGTAGATGGTCTCTGGCCCCTTCAGCAGTTGCTGCTTTTGTAGCTGGAGAGAGACAGGGCCCCACCCTTCCAGGCCAGGTGGAAATCAGCCAGAAATGCAGGGAGCAGGTCTTGCAGAAACTCACACAGGTAGATGGTCTCTGGCCTCTTCAGCAGTTGCTGCTTTTGTAGCTGGAGAGAGACAGGGCCCCACCCTTCCAGGCCAGGTGGAAATCAGCCAGAAATGCAGGGAGCAGGTCTTGCAGAAACTCACACAGGTAGATGGTAAATTTAGTAGGAGTTACTGTTGAGTAGACATGGTAAGGATAGTGCTGCAAATCAATGGGACTTCTGAGTGAACATAGCAAAAGATTGTGATTGTGTTGGAAATCTTTCTCTCCCCCTCCAACCCTATTTTTAAAGCCATTAGGAAAGCTTACCTAGATGTCACTGTTTTTATTTTGAAGGAAACTAATACTAATTTTTTAAAAAAAAATGTTCTGCAATGACCAACTAGCTTTGATAATAAACTATTATATGTAGTGTGTGTATTTTTACATCTCCAGTGTGTGTGTGTGTGTGTGTATGGATGTATGGAATCCTTTCAACAACCCTGTGAGGTAGAGTTGGAAACTAAGGCAGCTCACAACAAGAAATAAATCCATTTAAAATCCAATAACCATAAAACAAGTATGAAACAGTTGCAAAACAGCTTAAAGTGGCATGATTCTGAATTTTGGGTTGAGTGAGTGAAGTTGCTTAAAATTTGAGGTTGCAGTCCTGTGCATGCTTCCCTGTTTCAGTAACACCAATTGAGTAAACAATGCACAGGATTGCACTATAACTATATTTACAGGTTGTTTAAATAATAAACATCTTTGACATGCATGCTTATATACATATTTCTTCATACTATGTTCTGATAAGTATCTGATTTCACACTATAGTTGTACATTATTATTTCCTCTACATTTTAAGTGTGCCCCTCTTCTTGGTGTGGTAATTGTCCCCCTCTGTTGTTTTCTCTCCAAGGGGCAGGTTAGGCTGAGAGACGGCGAGTAGCCCATGGTCATCCAGTAAACTTTGTAGCTGGTTTCTATTTTAAAAATTAATTTAAATGATTTTTATGCAGGCAATGTTTATGAAATAATGCAGATCCACATAATACATTTAAAGCACATCCAACTCACATTTAAAGTGCATGGCTTTCCCCAAAGAATCCTGGGAAGTGTACAGGGCCAGCGCCAGAGGTGGGAGGGTAGTGCTTCTGTTCTGTGATCCATGGCAGCGTCAACTCCTGACCCTGCTGCAGATCACAGAGAGGGAGCTCCCAGGCTCCCATCGTACAGACTGCAGGCCCACAATGCCCATCCACACACCCCACCTATATTTCCTGTTGTTTTTAATGTTGTGCACAATGCACACACATACCTGCCATCAACCAAGATGGCAGTGGAGGCTTCCCTAAAGGGATGATGCCCCTGCCACCATCTTGGTTAATGGCAGGCATGTGTGGTGTAGAGTCACATGCATGCATGCCATCAACCAAGATTGCATCAGGGGCATCAGTCCCTTAGGGAAGCTCCTACCAATCTTGGTTGATGGCACTGTGCACACAGCATTCAAGACAACAGGAAAGGTAGATGGGGTGTGCAGGTGAACACTGCAGGCCAAGGGCAGGCTGGTGCCCATGAACCTAGTTATGCCTGGCGCTGGCCCTGGAAATGTAGTTTCCCCTTCACAGTTATAGTTCCCACCACCCTTAACAAACTGTGATTCTGTGGTGGGATTAATGTGCTTCCAATGTGTGTTGAATGTGCTTTAAATGAATGGTGTGGATCTGCCCTAGGTATACTATGCATTCATTACTGAACTGAAAAGACCAATTTTGAAAGATACTTTTTTTAAACGGGAAGGGCTGTAACTCAGTGGTAGGGAACATGCAAAGGAACAAAATTCAATTTCTGGAAAAGAATATTGCCTGGAATCCTGGAGAGCCAATTGTAGTCCATGTCATCTACACTGAGCTAGATGGGACCAAATGGCCTGACTCAGTATAAGGCAGATTCCTTTGCTCCTAAAAAAGGAAAGAGACCCAAGGGCCACAGTGACTCCAAAATTTATTTATGTATTTTATTTACAACATTTATATACCACTTTATTGTTAAAAAAAACTCAAAGTGGTTTACAGGACTTAAAACAATGAAATTATTGGCAAAAACAGTTAAAGACGGGTATTTAGAAACATTCAAAACAATAAACAAGCCTTTCAAGTTGAGACCTATCCCAGTCTGCGTCTCTTAGAATTGCTTGTTAATGTTTTTTAATAATATGTTTTAACCCTTTTTTAAAGATGTTTTTAATGCTGTTTTGTTTTAATGTATTTTAAGATCAGTTTTTATGATGTTTTAAAGTGTTTTTAGCATTTCTGTTTGCCGCCCTGGGCTCCTGCTGGGAGGAAGGGCGGGATATAAATCATATAAAAATAAATAAATAAATAAAACCAACAATGAGTTAAAAATTGATGAAAAACACAGTAACTTCTACATGCCTGAGTAGGCTCAACAAAAATGTTTTTAGCAGGTGCCAAAAAGAGTACAATGATAATGCCTGTCTAATGTAAATAGGCAGGGAGTTCCAAAGCACAGGTGCTACCACACTAAAGGATCAATTTCTTACAAGAGCAGAACAAGTACTATGTGGTACCCGTAACATAGAAAACACACCTTAAACTTGGCCTGGTAGCAAATCAGCAACCAGTGCAGATTTCTGAGCAGAGGTATTATGTACTGATAGGGTCTCACTCAAGTCAGCAATTGTGCCTCAGCATTCTGCACTAACTGCTACAAGTTGTGCTGCATGGGTATCTGTAACCTTGGCTGACTGGCTTCCAGGATTTTTTTAGTTTTGGTTAGGAACCCTGACTGGTTGTGGGATACTGAGTTTCCTGCCTTACTCATAGGAATCTTGTTGTAGTTGGTATGGTATTGTACTTAGGAAATCATCACTGTCTTTGTTTGTTTTTTTATATTTGCATTTCATTTACCTCTGACCTTACTCATTTACATTCATAGAAGCAACAGTAATTCCATGCACTCAACTCAACCTCCTTAAACCCACTGATGATGCACTTAGTTGTTTGCATGATGGTTTGTTTCTTTCCCAATAGTGGTAAAAGATAATTCACGTATGGGGAAGTGTGGCTTCAATTGCTGTTGTTCCCAATCTACTGCCTGTGAAGATAGACCAAACCATGTGTGTTTCTCTCAGTCCATTATTACTCACTGGAATTGGGCTGAGCCACACTATTTGGTTGGTGGGTTGCACTCATCTTGGTGAAGTTATGAAATAGAGACTCCTGACTACACTTGGTGCAATTAATTTAATCCAAATTCTTTCTGCACTAATATGCCATCTCAGAACATTAAGCAACATTCTCTGCTGGACCATCTGACAGATAAAGATAATTTAAACAGCAAGATAATATAACATATACTAATAAGAAGTTTCATGTGAAAAGGAACAAATTGGTAGCTTCAAGCCTGAGGCAAAGTCAAGATTCGTTAATAGTTTCACTGCACCAGTTTGTGGGGAAAACATAATTGGCTTGGAGTTCAAATATATCTGATCTTTTAGCCATTAAACACTGGATGAGCTTAATTGGTGACTTATGCATGATTTCATGGTTTATCAGACTCAGGGGATAACAGGAATTTTAAATGCTTTCCACATCATCCCAACTTAGCTAATTAGTTTTCAAAACATTTTTGAAAGCAACTGAGGCTATCTGCATTTAGAACAAGGCCTTGAAAGAACACATAAAATGAATGGGCAAACTTTCTGATGGCTTGCTTGCCCTTCATTGCACAGAAACTAAATGAAAAGGCATACCAAGCAATGGAGGCATACTTCCTGGTGAAAGGCCTTGGAATAGCAAGCCTGTACCATCTTTCTTTCTTTCTGCAGTGGATATTGTATTTTTATGTATTTATCTAAAATATTTATATGCTGCCCTTTCATTTATAAAATCCCCAGCAAACTTACAAAAACCTTTAAAATAATATCACATATAATAAAATCAGGAGTGCAACAGAGCAATACAATTATCAGGTAAAGCCATCTTCAGTTACATGTTAGAAAACTTGGGCATATAAAAACATGATGGGGAATTTTATATATACATACATGTATAGCTAATGGGGAACTCAATATACATAATCAATAAGCAAAAGCATTCTTTTATGGAGCTATAAAACTATAAAGGTTCATAACATTTTAATAGTTTAGTAGGAAGCCAGATCTTTTTCTCTTTGGAGCTGTCTCCCTGACTATGCTGGTCATTTGGAACTACTTGTACTCAAAACAATTGATAACACTGTGCTGAATATCTCGGTACCTCTAAGACGAAGAAAGAATTGCAGAATAGCTAAAATGCTTAGCTCATTAGCTGGAGTGCTTAGCTCACTGTGAAAATGTACTTTCATGTGAAGTACTCAACATTGCCAAATTCATTAGAACACCAAATTCATTAGAACACCAAATTCACTAGAACACGATGCAGAGAAGTAAAGTACCTATGCAATGCCTATGCAAAATGCCTGTGTAATACTGTCATGTCTATGTCATTCTGATGTGTTAAAGTACAAAGTACCTATGCAAAATGCCTATATAATACTATCATGTCTATGTCATTCTGATGTGTTAAATCCTGATTGGTAGATGCTAAAGTCTTTGTCCTGAAATGTATAAAAACCCCAGGCAAACAGTGCCAAGTTGCAGTTCTCCACTCACTAGGAGACTGACCAAGTGTACAATTGTCATCCAATAAAGGCTTACCTTTTTGCTGCAAGCCTGTGTCTTCAACATTTTTATTCAAGGACCCCCAGCAAAAGATCCCAATGGAGAAATACAAAATTCTCCAACAAACATACTTGCCCGGTTCCAGTGGACAGCCTCCCTAAGGAGGGCATTCCATATACAGGGCATCACAATTGAGAAGGACATATCTCCAGTCATTACCCATCTCAAGAGGAGTTGAAGGAGAGCCTCTGATTAAGATCGCAAAGTATGGACAGTCGTCATTATTGGTATGGAATAGTGTGATGAAATCCATTGATGTTTCACTGGTGCAAGGCTATCAAATTCAAAATGCTGGCTTCTCCAGGGAGATATAGTTTCAGTTTGCCAGATGGTGAACTAAAGGACCAGTTCACACATGCATGGAATCAAGTAACTATGCATTGGGACTGGTCATCAGACAACCAGAGCAAACCATGGCAAGATTTATAGTGGTGCAAATGGTGCTATTGCTCCAGGGCTCACGCCTGCATGGGGGCCTGGACTCTGAGCTTCTTTCTTCCCTCCCCCCTTTTTAAAGTAAGTGTCTAGCCCTACTACAAGGAAAGTTATAAAGCAAAATGTCCTTTATATGTGTCTAAGCAATTTCTGTGAGATAAGCCAACGTAGCGGCTCCTACCTTTCAGTGTTTTTAGTCAGTGAGTGAAACCAAAACTGTGATTGATGAGTGAATTATTTGGGAGCATCCCTAGGTATGAGAATTAGGATACTTCAAGTATATCCCTATTTTTGTCTGTGAAATCTTGAAGGCATGCTATGAAAATTTTAAATTTTAATTGTTGCCCCACCTTGACCTTCCAAATTTGTTCATTCACAGCCTCAATATACTAGGTTCTGTATCCAACCATCAGATTCCAGGGATTAAACATGAGGCCTTTTTGCATGCAAACGATATGCTCTACCATTGACCTATTGCCCTTGTGAACCATGCAGTGTTTTTGAAGGGGTACACTGACTGGAGATGG
This sequence comes from Rhineura floridana, assembly GCF_030035675.1. Taxonomy (NCBI): domain Eukaryota; kingdom Metazoa; phylum Chordata; class Lepidosauria; order Squamata; family Rhineuridae; genus Rhineura; species Rhineura floridana. The sequence continues at coordinate 31,452,702 of NC_084486.1, read as the reverse complement.
TGAGAGTGATATGGTTGAGAAGTTAAAGGCTGACTGTGAACTGATGATTTAGCAAATTGGATCTGGGGGGAAAGGGATATGGTCCAGGGGATAAAGGGGGGATCAGTCATATTGTACTTCTCCTCTCCCCCTCCCCATTGCTCTTAAAATATGTGGCATTATTATATCATTAGTATTATTATTAATAAATTTATTATTCACCAGCAGGTCCCAGGGGGGTTACTTACAATAGTATTAGTATTAGTATTATAAAAAACAATTAAAGCAAATTATAATCACAGAAATAAGATGGGTCCTGGAAACATACATCTCAGGTATCAAAGGCCAAAGTAAAGAGGTGCATCTTCAGCATTTGCCAAAAACCATACAGTGAAGGTGCCAGATGCATTTCTTTCTTTCCCCCCATTTTTTAAAAGTAAGTCTCTAGCTGTACTACAAGGAAAGTTATAAAACAAAATGTGCAAGCACCTTTCTAAGCAATTTCTGTGAGATAAGCCAACTTGGAGTTCCACAAGTTAGGGGCTGCCTCAAAGAATGCCCTCTCCTGGACCACCAATCCTCAAGCTTCTGATCTTAACACCGAAGAGGGTCTGTAGGATAGCAGGTGGTCTCTCAGATATTTGGGGCTTAGGTGATTTAGGGCTTTAAACATTAGTGTGAGCATCTTAAATTGACCCTGGAAATAAACTGACAATCAATGCAACTGTTTTAGAACAGGAGTTATATGAATTCTAAAAGCAACCCCAGTCAGTAAATCTGGCTGCTGCATTTTAGACTTATTGAAGTTTCCAAATTGTCTTCAAGGGCAGCTCCATATAGAGAGCATTTATTTATTTATTTATTTATTTATTTATTTATTTATTTATTTATTTATTTATTTATTTATTTATTTGTTGAATTTCTATACCGCCCAACTAGCATAGCTCTCTGGGCGGTGTACAACAGAGAAATATAAATATACACAATAAAATCCTATAAATTCAGTACAAAGAACATGTATATAACAAATCTAAAATCAAATTTATAATCAATCCAAAAAATTAAATCAATTAAAACATATTTAAAAGACTAAAATGCCTGAGCAAAGAGGAAGGTTTTGACTTGGCGCCGAAAGGATAGCAACGTTGGCGCCAAGCGCACCTCATCGGGAAGACTGTTCCACAGTTCGGGGGCCACCACTGAAAAGGCCCTAGTTCTTGTTACCATCCTCCGAGCTTCCCTATGAGTCGGAACTCGGAGGAGGGCCTTTGATGTTGAATGTAGTGTATGGACAGGTTCATATCGGGAGAGGCGTTCCAGCAGGTATTGTGGTCCCACGCCGTATAAGGCTTTATAGGTTAAGACCAGCACTTTAAATCTGGCCCGGAAGCATATAGGTAGCCAGTGCAGGCGGGCCAGAACAGATGTTATATGTTCAGACCGCATGGTCCTCGTTATCAGTCTGGCCGCCGCATTCTGCACAAGCTGTAGCTTCCGAACCGTCTTTAAAGGCAGCCCTACGTAGAGCGCATTGCAGTAATCCAATCGAGAGGTTACCAGAGCATGGACAACTGAGGTGAGGTCTTCCCTGTCCAGATAGGGACGTAGCTGGGTTGCCAACCGAAGTTGGTAGAATGCATTCCGTGCCACTGAGGCTACTTGAGCTTTGAGTGACAGGGATCTAAAAATACTCCCAGACTACAAACCCGCTCCTTCAGGGGGAGTGTAACCCCATCCAAAACAGGGTGAATATCCACCATCTGGTCAGAGAAACCTTCCACCAACAGCATCTCAGTCTTGTCAGGATTGAGTCTCAGTTTGTTAGCTCTCATCCAGTCCATTATCGCAGCCAGGCAACGGTTCAGCACATTGACAGCCTCACCTGAAGAAGATGAAAAGGAGAAGTAGAGCTGCGTGTCATCAGCATACTGATGGCAGCGCACTCCAAAACTCCTGATGACCGCACCCAGCGGCTTCATATAGATGATAAAGAGCATGGGAGACAGAACTGACCCCTGCGGGACTCCACATTGGAGAGCCCACAGTGTCGAGCAATGTTCCCCAAGCACTACCTTCTGGAGACGACCCGCCAAGTAGGAGCGGAACCACTACCAAGCTGTACCTCCAACTCCCAACTCCACGAGCCTCTCCAGAAGGATACCATGGTTGATGGTATCAAAAGCCGCTGAGAGATCAAGGAGAATCAACAGAGTAACACTCCCTCTGTCCCTCTCCCGACATAGGTCATCAAACAGGGCGACCAAGGCTGTCTCAGTGCCGAAACCAGGCCTAAAACCCAATTGAAATGGATCTAGATAATCTGTTTCATCCAATAGCGCCTGGAGCTGGCCAGCAACCACTCGTTCCAAGATCTTGCCCAGGAATGGAACATTTGCCACCAGTCCATAGTTGTTAAGATTTTCGAGGTCCAAGGTGGATTTTTTCAGGAGTGGTCTCACTACCGCCTCTTTCAAATGGCCAGGGACCACTCCATCTCGTAAAGAGGCATTTATCACTTCCCTGGCCCATCCGGCCATTCCATCCCTGCTAGTTTTTATAAGCCAAGAGGGGCAAGGATCTAGAGCAGAAGTGGTTGCACGCACCTGTCCAAGCACCTTGTCCACATCCTCAAGCTGAACCAACTGAAACTCATCCAATAAAACATGACAAGACTGTGCTCCGGACGCCTCATTCGGATCAACTGCTATAAACTGGGAGTCTAAGTCCTGGCGGATGCATAAGATCTTATTCTGGAAGTGCCCAGCAAACTCATTACAGCGGGCTACCGATGACATTATCAAGTCCTTAGGGCCAGAATGAAGTAGTCCTCGGACAACTCTAAAGAGCTCCGCTGGTCGGCAAAGAGATGACTTAATAGTGGCAGCGAAATATTGTTTTTTCACCACCCTCACCGCTCCTAAGTACAGCTTAGTAGAGGCACTTACCAGTGCATAATTGCATCTGTCAGGAGTTCGCCTCCACCTCCGCTCAAGCCGCCTCCTATCTTGCTTCATCGCTCTCAGCTCTGGAGTATACCATGGAGCTGTGTGAGCTCTACACAGGAGAGGGCGCGCAGGAGCGATTGTGTCAACAGCCTGGGTCATCTCCACATTCCACAGTTCAACCAGGGCTTCGACAGGAGCACCAGTCTTATCAGCCGGAAAATCCCCCAGAGCCCTTTGAAAACCTTCAGGATTCATTAGTCTCCGGGGGCGGACCAATTTAATAGGTCCCCCACCCTTGCAGAGGGGAAGAGCTGCTGTAAGCCTAAACTTCAACAAGCGGTGATCTGTCCATGACAAAGGGAGAGATGTAAAACTCCCCACATCCAGATCACCATCTCCACGTCCAGTAGCAAAAATAAGATCTAGAGTATGTCCCGACACATGTGTTGGGCCACTAACATATTGGGACAGCCCCATGGTCGTCATGGAGGACATGAAGTCCTGAGCCGCCCCAGACAAAGTGGCCTCGGCATGGATGTTGACATCCCCCAGTACTAATAGTCTGGGGGATCTCAGCAATACCTCCGAGACCACTTCCGTCAGCTCAGTTAGGGAAGCCGTTGGGCAGCAGGGTGGGCGGTACACCAACAGGATTCCCAGTCTGTCCCTTTGACCCAACACAAGGTGCAGACACTCCAGGCCGGTGGCCACATGAACATGGTGCTTGATGAGAGGGATGGAACTCCTATAGACCACAGCAAACTCCCCGACCCTCAGATCTACCATGATGTTGAACCGAGTAGCCGGGTGGGCAGAGCTGGGAGAGACTGGCTCCTCCCTGCTCACCCACCCAGGTCTCGGTTATGCATGCCAGATCGGCTGCCTCATCCACAATTAAATCATGGATGAGGGAAGTTTTATTGTGTACTGATCTGGCATTTAAAAGCAGCACCTGGAGATCCGAGGGCTGGCTGAGAGGACAACCAACAGTCCTGCGGGTGTGAGAAGGACCGGAACAAGGCACAGCCACTACTTGTCTGGGCCACGTTCCCCTTACCTGGCATGTCCTTGACACAGCGCCATACCTCCCTCTGCCCATCACTACACCGATTGGGGCCCCCTCAAGTCCCCCCGTTTGATGGAAAAGCCTCTTTCCCAGGCACATAGTAAAACTTATATAATGATGCAGGAATCCAATCCAGAAGTTACCAGAGCATGGAGTACCATGTCCAAGTCATCTCTATCCAAAAAGGGCTGTAACTGGTGAATCAGCCATAGCTGGAAATAAGCACTCCTTGCCACCAAGACCACCTGGGCCTCAAGTGATAATAATACTTGCTCCAGGAGTACAACAGGAGTACTACAAACCTGCTCCTTCCAGGGGAGTTGCAACCCCATCCAAAACAGGCCATCTTCCCACTTTTTTTAAAGGAGGCTAGAAAAGTCAAGAGGTGGTTTGCATATAGGTTGGTATTTGGGTGTGTTTTAATAAGGATCCATTATGGAGAAGAGAGATCATTTGTTCCTCTTCCTCTTTGCCTAGGCTGCAATCCTAGGAGGAAACCCCACTGAGTTCAATGGGGCTTACTTCTGAATAAGCATGTACAGGATTGTGCACTGTCAATGCATTAGGAGAAATTGTTCTGATCCCTGCTGGTTCCTTGTTTCTGAAAGGTGTACATATATACAAATCAAAATTGCAATGTTACTGCAGGTAGAGGAGCATAAACAAACACATACATCAACCACTTTTCTAGTAGCCAAAAAGAAAGGACCTGATTCTAGAAAATAATTAGGAAGAAATATATGAAAAGTTGCAATTCTATAACTATACAATATAAGCCCACAAAGGCAGCTTGCAGAATGGGATGGAGCCACACTAATAGCCTTCCAGCAGGGGAGTCATTGCTGGTTACCAAGAGGGGAAGGGGAGAGGAGAAAGTGATATCCAGGCTATGTGGGCACATCAGCAAGAGTCCCAACCTTGTCATCATCTCACCCCTTCCCCTGTCCTGGTGGTGCCTCTGCTGGGAAACTATTGCTGCATCTCCGCCCCACTCCACAAACCATGTGTATCTGCATCCTGTTAGCATCCCTCGCTCCTCCCCTTATACTTTATGACTAAGACTTCATCTGCACTATACATTTAAAGCAGTATCATATCACTTTAAATAGTCATGGTTTCCCTCAAAGAATCCTGGGAACTGTAGTTTGTTAAGGATGCTGAGAGGTGTTAGGAGACCACTGTTCAGCTCACGGCACTACAATTCTCAGAGTTCCCTGGGAAGAGGGATTGATTGTTAAACCACTCTGAGAATTGTAGCTCTGTCTTGAGAAGACACATCTTTCTGCCAGGCTTTCCCTGACCCATAAGACTGAGCCATGTCCAAATTCCCTGAATATTTATTTGTTTTCCTATTACTATTTTACTGGTTTTATGGTGCACTTTTCTTTTACTAGCATTGTTTATTGTTATTAAGTGGTTTATAAGTGCTTTAAAATAAATAACTAAATTTTCATTGGGATTACAAATGAGGAGGGATGATTTGATCCTCCCCATCCTGCATGCTGTATTCCTGATGCAAATTGAGTGGCCCATGCCTGTAATTAAATAAAGAAAAATGGACATTGCTGCTCACTATGCAATTAAAGTAGTGTCGACGTTGGCCCTCATGTTAGCGTCTCTGAAGCCAGTAGCAAAAAAAGAAGATGCTGCCAGCTCAATAATATAGCCTGATTTAGCTTTCAGGTCTGCTTAGTGTCAGGGTTTTGCTTTGTTTGCCTTGTTTAAAATGTTAGCTACCCCACTTCTCCTGTATATTTACAGATGCTAAGGCTAAGCAATACCACTAAGTAAACAACAGTGAGGAAATTTCCATTTGGATAGAAATATAGATTACCTTTGAATTTAAAAACAGGCCAGCTCGTTTATTGTAATTAAATATTGACCTACTGAAACAGGTAACTTCCTTTCTATGGAATGCTCTACATGTGGAGGGCAAAGGAAACCTGCAAACTAACATTTCCCACATGAAAAAGGTAACTTTAGAATATTCACACATTTAAGCTTCCTTCACATGTTAATCATGTGAAGAAGGTCCACATGATTCAATGGGACTATGGGGTCATGTGATGTCCCTGTATATAGATATTACTGTAAATATGGTAAGTGCAGGTTTATTAAAGTATATATGGTAAGTGGACTGAGAGGGGGGAGTACATGGACTAGAATGCTGGAGAATGCTGTATGATGATTGGCTGAGCGTTAGAGTGGCTGAAGGTATAAATGAGAGGATGACAGTTGAGAGAGGTTGTGGTTGTTTTGGGTTGTGAGGAGTTGAGGGAGTTGTGGGTTAGATTGCATTAGGGTGGTATTGAGGCAGATTATATATGACTAGAAACATAAAGAGTAACGCAATATATGAAACCATATGCTTGTTAAATATACCTTAAGTAATCTTGTTATTTCCTGGTGTTTATAAATAAATATTTTCTTGGTTTACCAAAAGCCTGATCCTTGGCTGGGGCTTTCATAGACCAGAAGGGTGGGCAGGGTATTTACCAAGGTGGAGAAACAGTATCAAATGGTGGCAGCGGTGAAGAGATAGTGTAACATCATCAAGTATCCAGAGCAACCCAGGGCTGTATGCTTTATAGACACAAAGATATAGGGAGGTTGTGGCCTGCAAGTGCACCCAGACACAAAGTAACAATAAGCCAAAAGGAGACTAAGGCAAAGTCTCAAGGCAATATTGTGAAATAGGGAGTGTCTGGTGGTGCTGCCTAGCAGTGGGATCTTGCGAGATCTGTGCTAGAGCAGGTGAGAGAACAAATAAAAACCAGGATCCTGACTGGTGGTGACCAGAGCTGGGGCACACAAGGTGGGACCTGACAGGTGGTGGTAGCCACAGGTGGGATCCTGACAGATCATACGGATGACGTTGCCCCCAAGGCTGCACAGCTCCCTAGCCCAATGTCCACACATTTTGCATGGGTTATAGGGCATCCATATTAGGGATGGGGGATAAATTCAATTTAGTTCTCATTTCAAGTTGGATCTATCAAATTTGCACTTTTCAAAACAATATGAGAACTGAAACACAGCCATTCTTCAAAATTCACACTTATTCAAATTTTGCAATGCAGTTCGCCAACCAAACAATGTGTAGAAAAATGTGCATAAAAATGTATAAGTGAAAATAACATACACAAATGTATTACATGACAAGAAATTGCTTGCAAACATCTGTACATTAGTCCAAACTTCTTACAAAAATGTGTTTATTGGGAGAAATTTGCACTAAAATGCTGGAGAATTTTCATGAGGATTTTTTTTTTTTAAAGGGAATTGCTGCAGAAATGTGGAGAACTGAATTTAAGACTGGACAAATGAGAAACTGAGAAAACAAAAATTGACAAGTCTTTCCATCCCTAATCCATGTAGGTTTCTGTGGGACCTGAGACCCTGTTCAATCAGGGCTCCAGCTAGTGCTGCGTCAAAACCTGTTCTCTGATTTCTCAAACGTATTCTTCCCCCATGAAAGAGGTTTCTGTTTTCCTTCATCATTTGCAGGGCATTTTAGAATTTCTTTAGAATTTTGGTTGGTGTGAGGTTGGACAGTGGTAACGTGTGCATTTTTCTTTCCATTAAACATTTCTCCAGAGTTCTGCAGCCTCCCTAGCTGGCTATGCTTCCTACTATGAAAAGGGAAGAGAATTACCCCATAATGTCTTCCCCTGGGTTTTAACAGAAGTATGGGAAGCTATGGAGTCTAGCTACCAAGTGCCTAAGTTCAGTGCACTCCAGAAGCAGCTTGACGAGATGGGGCGGAGGCGATATGCAGGTGGGTCGCTGTTGCTTCCTGGGAGTGAGAGGGTGAGGTGGCACAGATGTCAATGCAGTGGAAAGATATTTCCAGTGCTGCACTAGTTCCAGCTTCTGTGGAACCTACATAAACAGGCTTTCCCCCTTTAACTGCATGATCCCCTTACATGCAGTTAATACAGAAAGGGGGCTATACATTCTTATTTTTCTGATATATCTGACTTACAATCTCATCTCAGAACTTTCTCTGATACCATTTTTGGCCACTGTTGTATTTCCTTCCCTTTTAGCTATTAATATCCTTGATTAGATTTTCCTCAGGGTACTTCATTTTGAATGTTGAGGGTAATGCATGTTTTATATTCATTTTTAAATTTGCTAGAAATGCGTGTTGTTGTTTTTTAAAAGAAGAGACCGTTTTATTAATATGTCAGGAAGTAACACTGAAATATTCCCACTAGGGACGTATCCTTCCAAATATTATTAGATTATCTGCAGAAGGAAATGGATTCCAACTTGCCTTACTGAGATTATATAGATTCTTTGCAGTTATATTATTAGTTATGTCATTTTGCAGTTCGATGTTAATTCAAGAGGACCTATCCAGATCTTTTTTAAAAAATCTGATGCAAGCTTATTGCAAATCATATTTAATCCATGATTTTACATTTTATTATTCTGATTTAAAATAAAAGCAGTAATAATAAACAGCTTGGAAACTAACAGTATTGGAGAGTGCTTTAGGGTATATTTATACTTTTCTCTGATTCAAAATTATATTTTAAATAAAATAAGAAAAATCATACTGTCGCCTGGAAAGCCAGAAAGCTTTGTTTTGCTTCTTAAATCTGAATTTCAGTTGCAATAGTAAAAGTGATGCATACTTCTATGGAATCCAAATAGTTACTCACAATTTGTGTAGGTCTGGACATGCACAGGGAGGGAGGGTCTTTGAATAGCAGACCTATCCTACCATATCACAAATTGTTTTTGAGTTTTGCCCTGTTTTCAAGAGTAGTTTGGCATGTGGCAGGTGGGATTGCTGTTGGTGAAACACATACTTAAAGCCTCCTTTTGTTCATGGAACTAGTTGGATCTTTTACCTCAGTGGTAGAGCATCTGATTTGCATGTATTAGGTCTCAAGTTTAATCCCCAGCATCCAGGTAGGGTTAGGACTGTCCCCTGTCTGAAACCACAAAGAGCTACTGCCAGTCACTGAGTGAGATGACTAATGGTCTATCTTGGTATTAAGCCGCTTCTTACGTTCCCAACAATGCCATCCATCATGAACAAACCATGGTCATTTAAATGGCTGAGTTTGGCAATCAGGGAAATTATCGGGCTCCATAATAAAACTTCATCTTTTGAAGAATAAAAACGCAGCCATTTATTTGATTTTCTTGCTTGCAAAACTTTCGTTGATTTTAATGATCATTTTTCATACATCAAAATCCCTGTGCTGCTAAGTATTTAAACAAATACCTAAATTTAAACATGTGTTTAATCCCACTAAAGTAATTAATTGCTCCTTTGCTTAAAGACTTCCTGAGCTAAGCCTTTGGGGGCATTATGTTATTTATGAGCTCTCTCATTGGTAGCATTCATTAGAGAAATCACATCCAGGGTTATTTCTTTTTTGCTACATGTCAAAGGAAATTTCCCCTCAGCTCAGCTTTATAAAGAGCATTAAAACAAAGCTTCAAAGCAAGCATTTGCATTAAAATATTCAATTATTTATTTAGATATGGTGTGCACATCTATCTTTTTTTCCCCTGAGAACAACATAATGTCAAGACCTGCAGAAATTAAAATTACAACTGCACAATTAAACTGCAAGGCTGTAGACATAGTGAGCTTGTGAAAAATTACAGAATTCATATTCTTTTCATCAAGCTGTATTATTTATGATGAATAGGAAGAGATCTTTGGAGACCTGAATAGTGCAGATTTTGATTCTTTTCATGCCAAAATAGCTAACCATCCTCTGCGTTTTCCCCCTCCCTCCTCCAGACCATCTATTCATAGACTTCATGAGCAGTTGGAGACCTTCTGAACTGATATCTCAGCTCTGAGGGTTTCTTAAGTTTTGTCTAATTCTAGCTATTACCAAAAGTTAAGAGTAAGAGTTGCTTATCCCAGTGCCATCCCAATTCCCCCTGCAATCTTCTTTCTTTCCTCCAAAATAATTTCCCTTTCTGCTTCTTTGAGCCTTAGCACTTCACAGAAGCATTAAAGCTGCGGGAAATAGTTAGCTCTGACTTCTGCTGATCTATCGGAATCTTTTCAAAGATTCCCATTTGAGTGCTCACTAAGATAATAGAAAGCAAACCACAGTGATCAAAGACAGCATCACAACAGTGGCAAAAGACAGTTGTGTACATGTTCCTGTATGCTTGCATGTATGAAGACTGATGGTGACATTTTACATGTGCAGAACTTATTAGGTCATCTTTTGAACCTTATCACAATTATGGATGCACATGCATTTGACATGAATGAAAGACGAAATACAGTACATAAGCCCCCTTCAGTGTTGCATGTGTCTTCAGTAAAAAAAGTATTAGGAATTTGAATGAATTAAAATGAAACAGAGTGTTTGTTACTTCATTTGCTTTTAACCACTTTCAAAACTGATAATTGTTCTGCATTGAAGAAGTAGTCTAGAACTCTATGTACAGTTCACAGAAAGATCATGGTGGGGCTAGTGGAAGGGACCAAGGAGGGCACAATGAAATTGACAAAGTGGAAATATCTTATTTCATTTAGATAACATTTATACCTTGTTTAACTGCCTATAAAATGGTGTCCCTTTGTGCTAACTATCTGGAATCTGGCAAATCCAATAGTTGAGGGGGAGAGTGTAGTAGAATGCCTTTTGTGCCAATAGGGTAAAGCTCAGCTTACAGCCAGGAGAAATGCAGCTGGGTCTGTCATTGAAAGTAACTGGAAGATCATAGTAGTGCACCCTTTTAAAATTTTCTGTAAAATGTGGGTCCTTTGTCCCATCACAGTGTTGTAGATCTGATGCCCTGGAAATTGACTACCTGGAAATTGCATGCCATTTGGATGGAATATACCAGAGTTAATAGGCACCAGAATACTAATAGAGTTTTCCATTTTAGTCAATGAAAAATGAATGAACTAGTGAACTAACAATTCAAATGAACAGGAAAGGAAAAGAAACTTTTAAAACAACATGGTCAGAGAAGCAGCTACATTCCAATAATCAAAGCCCTGCCATTATGAGGCCCTAACACATCATGAGAATTGTTCTTACATGTTGTACAAACAGTTGAAACGAACAACCACAAAGGGTATGATCGTCCTACCATTGTGTAGAAGGTGAGGTATGAAGATTCCCTTCATGCCAGGTGTGTAGCTGTGAGCCAGGTCACAGCACAGCAAACTGAGGCTTCTGGGAAATCAAACAAATTTTAAAACTTCTTCTGACCTTTGTGCTAATTGCTGGCATGCCCAGGAACATTGGTGGGGGGTGCTTTAGGGGTGTGCCCATACCTTTTACTCCTGGTTTAATCCTTCATGCATTTGGGTGAATGCCTGAACATGGGTTTTGTTTTTAAGTTAAGTAATCACCAACTACTGTTTTTAGTATATAAAGGTGGGATAAAAATGCCCTAAAATGAATAAACAAACAGACAGACAGACTTAGGCATTACATTCCACTCTTCTATGCCATCATCCAGTAGAGGTGCGCACACACACACACACACTTCCACAATCTACCTCTACACGTGCAAAGTTACACAAAGACAACAGTAGTGCAGCCTCCCAACATAGTGTTGCCAATGCCCAGTTGGTTCTACCAGTATACCTCATGAAAGTTTTAATATTTTAAAGATACAGAATATCAGTATATTCCAAAATATCATTGCATTTTATCATGCATGTTGATCTAGGATACTCTCTTCTAATATAGATCCTTCTCCCCTGCCCTCACATTCAAAATAATTTTAATAATAAAATCTTCACAAAGAAACAGCATTTATTTATATATATGATAAACTTAGAATTTTGCTTTGAACTCTCTCATGATCAGCATTCCCCTGCCTCTGATCTTCCCAGTGGAGATTTCAAAAATACCATTCTAGGAAATATAGCTTCATATACTGCTAAAACTAGACCAATATGCTTTATAGATAAAAATAACATTTCTTGGGGTTTTGCTCCTTTGTTCCCAGATGCTGCATGAAGAATTAATAGAAAGCCTGTCTAAAGAAGTTTTCAAAAAAATTTAATGGAGTGGCTTTTTTTCTCTCTCTGAACAATTTATGATTTATTTATCTTCCGTTCTTTGGGTGAACAGGAATATTTTCCTGCTATAGGATCCATAAAATGAAGTCAAAACACTATTTTCATAACTCTATTTCAGAAAAACATATGAAACATATGCTCTCATCAGCCTCCCTGAAGGTTTACTTTTTATGTGAAAAGACCTCTTTCAATCCAAAGTAAAATAGGAAAGAGAAAAGTTCTAGCACTGGGACTGAGCTAAAAATCTTCACAGTGCAACAGAAGTTAACTCTTATTTTTTTCCTAAAGGAGGCAGATCACATATTACCAGAAGAACATAGACTTCATGGAGTACATTATTTATTTATTATGATTATTTATCAGATTTATAACCCATCATTCAGCTTGAAGGTCCCCATGGCAGTAAACAATAGTCACATTAAAATGCAACACATCAATACAATTGAAAAATAAAATGAAAACCATTATAAAACAAATTCAACAGCAAAAAATATGACTCTTCCCATCAGCTGACTCCACAGGCCTAAATAAAAGATATGTCTTAATACAGTACCTGAAAACAGTATGGGGAGAGACATATCTCCAGAGGGTGGGACTTCGTCCAGGATGTGCACTAACTGGAGTGGCTTCTTTGAGTGCCTTTCATTCTGGGAATAGATGGGCTTGTGCTCTTCCTTTTTGTGTAGTTCACACACCTGCTACTGTTGCACACCTTTATTGTTATGCCTTTGGTTAGATTATTTCTTCCAGATCAAGTATGGCATTTATATCACAATGTCCAAATCATCTGTTAAAACTCAAGATGCTCTGTACCTGCACATCTTTTATCATGTTTGCCTATTCCTTTGTACAGTCTAGTTCAAAGACACTCCGTTTTCAAAATCTCTGAAATATAATTTCCCATCCATGGTTATCATGCACAAGTTATCACAAAAGTTCACCAAAGCCCTCTTTGGTTATTGTGGCAACACTAAGCACATTTCTATCCAAATATGGGATGTACATTATGTCACCAATACAGAGCTTGGTGGCTTCCAAGCTCTGTATTGCAGTTCAGGATACCCCCTCCATGTCCTTTGATATGCACAGAATACCCATTTGCTAAATACACATTCCCTCTTTCATTTGGGTTCAGATCGTTGGAAAAAATAACATCTGACATCATATGGGCCAAAGCACCACTGTCTATTAGTCATAGTTCATTTTTGGAATTATTCTGTCTTATTTAAAAGCCTTTATAATGGAGAGTCTTGGACTGATTTGGCTTTTGTTTGTATGAATGATTTGAATAATCTTTTCTTTGTCTGTCTGCTTGCTTGCTTGCTAGCCTGTCTTTGCGTAAGGGGTGAGCTCCCATTGCCTGAACAGTTTCTTTTGAAATGACCCTTCTGGACACAACTGAAACATTCAAGGTCCCTTTTCTGATTGGCTTTTGGGCATCACACATGCAAATTTCGTTTCCCTTGCCTTCCCTTGGCTGTCTAATTTGATCCAGCAAAGCCCTGTTCAATATAATGCAGATGTCTAGGAGCTTCCTCCTTAAAGTCAGCCAAGTCCATTTTAAAATCTGGGTTCAACTTTGCATACACACCAGAAATAAATACAGAAAACTCATTTGGTAAAAATGTCAGCAAAACTACAATGTTGTATTCATTGTCCAGGTTCCCTCCCTAAGCCTAAATCTAATCCAAAAGATTCAGAATTTTTTCCCATATGTTTTATGGGGCAATCTCCCTCTTTTAATTAAGCAGAAAACAGTTCTTTATTAAGCTGAATTGGATCTTGCATTCCAGTTTTCTCATATAGGTTAATAACATAAGAAGATCCTTCTAGATCAGGCCAGTGGCACATCTAATCAAGCATCCTGTTCACACAGTGGCCAACCAAATGCCTGTGGGAAGCCTGCAAATAGGACCTGAGTGCAATAGCACTCTTGCCTCCTGCAGTTTCCAGCAAGTGGTATTCAGAAGCATACTGCCTCCAGCTATGGAGGCAGAGCACAGCCATCATGGCTAGCATTCATTGATAGCCTTCTTTTCCATGAAAGGCTTTTCAAGGCTAACAAGTACCTTCATTCTTCACATGTATAAGTTGCAAGTCAGATAAACATTGAATTAGCAGAGTCTTTGCCTTACAGTCTTTTGTGTCCCATCCTGCAATGCTCTCAGCTCCTTGTGTGGGTCTTCCTGTTTTCAAAATTTCCAGGAGTCCTTCATCATCCAGTTGCATCTCAATTCTGTACAGCCATACAAGGAAATTTTCTGCTTGCAGTTTCAAGATCAAGGGTCTCCTGTTAATGCTTGCCTGAGCCATTTTATTATTACATTCAAACTTTCTGCACCTTTAGTACACTGGGCCCATAACCTAGTGGAGTTCAATATATTTATTGCAGTGGAGTGCAGAAATGACTAATCTATTAAGACTGGTGGTTGAAATAATAAAAAAACTTAAGGTTTATTACTACTGGGAAACAAAGTAGCATTTAACTACATACACACATGTGGCCATTGCAAAGCTGTATAGTTTGCACTCAGAGAACCTATCTGTAACTAAGAACAAAGGGAAGGTGGAGGGGGGAGGAAAAACCCTGAAAAAACAAACAAATTGTTTCTTTAAAGAAGGCATCAGCAGAAGGACCCATAGATTGCCTTTCAGCTTATCCCCCACCCCACCCCACCCCACCCCGTTCAGGTTATTTGTTACATGGGTTGGTGCTTCACTCCCAGCAGGACCAACCTCACAGAGCTGTTGTGAGGATAAACAGAGAAATCAAGAACTGAGCTCCTTGGATGAAGATTGCTATATAAGTGTGACAAATTGATAAAGAGTGTGCATGCAAATATTTATAGCACTGATATGTATTTTGCAGGTATTAAGCTTCTCATTCAAAAACCTGAAAGAAGAGCTCACATTGTGAGAAGACTGAGGAACAGTCATATATGAGGTGTAATTACATTTTTGTCAGTAGTCATGAGGTTTTCTTTGTGCAAATAAATGCACAGATTTTGTTTCCTGGATGAAGACCCATATCCCTAATGTTTTCAGGCTTTTGAAGCAACAGAATTATATGGGCAATGCTTGTTTGTTAATTTTGTTTTTTGGGGGGGAAGCACATAGCTATTATTGACACTGCAAAGACACTCAATTAAAAAAAAAGCTCTGTCAAAAACAGGTTGTATGTATTGCTTGATGGAAAAATGACAAGGAGGTGTGTGTGTGTGTGTATGTGTGTGTGTGTGTGTGTGTGTGTGTAGGTAGGTAGGTAGGTAGGTAGGTAGGTAGATTAGATTGATTAATTGATTTTAGGAAACATTTTATTTTTCCCAGAAAAGGTTTTACTAAAAATCATGTTTTTCTCCAGTCTATGAGAGGACAAAATAAATTTAAGGAAACTTTGTTATAGAAAGCAGTGCCCGGGGCTGAATTTCTATGTTACAAGAAAGTTGTAGGAGCTCAAGACATGGAAAAGAAATTACTTTTTTCACCTGCAGAAGCTGATAAAATCTACTCCCAAAACTGTTTTTGTAGTTAACTGTAATTACTTCCAAACAGTAACACAGACCTTAGGAAATGCTTGTGTTCAAATCACCCAGACAAAGCGCTCCTGGTATCCTTGGCAAACCTCTGCACTTGTTTGTCATGGGTTATTTTGGGTCATTTCTCAACATGGCTTCAGACCTGGGCTGATGCCAGGTTTGAGAAGGCCTCCAGTGGACCCCACACACCACCTTTGTACCCTCCCCAGCTGACCTGGGGGAGAAGAAGATGTATGGGGACAGCTGGAGGTGGCAGAGGCAGGTTTGGGTGGAAGTGCTGAAATCCATGCAGCTTCAGTCTCCCAGTAGTCCCTCAGCCTGGCATGGTAAAGAGAAGCACCTGGGTGTGTGAGGGAGTAGCAGCTGCTGACATCTTCATTAACCCCAATGCCCTTAGATCCTGCCTCTGTGGCACAGCAGCCTTTCCCAATCTTTGGGTCCCCAGATGTTGCTGGACTACAAATCCTGTCATTTCTGACAATTGGCCATGCCTGCTGGGGCTGCAGCCCTCTTCATAGTGCTAGGCAATTCAAAAATAATAATCAAGGGGTGGCATCAGTGAAAGTAGGCCCTCCAGGGCTCATGGGTCCCAGCATTTGTCCCACAATTTCAGGTGCTGATGTCAAGCCTGTCCCAGATGTGCAGTTACCACCATATCAGTGGGCACAATGAGACTGTTATATGTGGTGCTTGGCCTTGGATGCATGCCATGAAGTATAGGCAGAGTTAGAATGAGACTGAGGGGGCTGTAGCCCCAGAGGTTTTTTTTTTTTACTGCCCTGGGTCAATTATCTATGGATTGGCTCCCACCACTGCCTACAACAGCTGCCCCAAGGTCTGGCATTTTCCCCATCATTTCCCCAGTAGGTAGGAGGAGAAAAGGTGAGCTCGCTGTTTCTCCTCATGCTTCTGTCCAGTACAGTAGGGTCCCGCTTATCAGCGCTTTGCTTCCCAGCATTCCGCTAATGCAGCGGCTTTCATTCCCCATTTTAAAGCCGCTTTTGCCGCTTTTGCGGCATTTTGCGGCATTTTCGCATGACGCGCCCCATTATACTCAATGGGTTTCCGCTTTATGGTGATTTCCACTTTATGGCAGGGGTCTGGAACGGAACCTGCCATATAATCGGGGCCCGCCTGTAGTGCTGAACAAAGAGGGACAACAACGTTCTCATTAGCTCTCCATCTCCTCCCTTCTTTTGAACTGAGTGTGCACACTCCATTATCTGCTTAAGTCAAATTCAAGAGCAACTCAGGCTAAGATCTGTTGCAAGACAGCAGCTGCAGTACAAAGAAGTCCTAAAAGCAAGCCTACTCCCAAGTGAGTCCCATCCAATAATTTGTGTGAGATTGATAGTCTAGTAAGTATATTTTGGACATTTGGATTGAACCTTTAGACTTGAGAAGTGAATATGAATGTAAGAAATGGGGAGAGCTTATCTCTTACCTAGTTTTGATATCGTCAAGAAGACTAAAGTAATGACAACAGAAGATTTATGTAACTTTAAAGTTGACAATGAGGACGTTGAACTTGTCAAGGATTATCAATACCTCGGCACAGTCATTAACCAAAATGGAGACAATAGTCAAGAAATCAGAAGAAGGCTAGGACTGGGTAGAGCAGCTGTGAGAGAACTAGAAAAGGTCCTCAAATGCAAAGATGTGTCACTGAACACTAAAGTCAGGATCATTCAGACCATGGTATTTCCGATCTGTATGTACGGATGTGAAAGTTGGACAGTGAAAAAAGCGGATAAGAGAAAAATCAACTCATTTGAAATGTGGTGTTGGAGGAGAGCTTTGCACATACCATGGACTGCAAAAAAGACAAATCACTGGGTGTTAGAACAAATTAAACCAGAACTATCATTAGAAGCTAAAATGATGAAACTGAGGTTAGCATACTTTGGACACATAATGAGAAGACAAGATTCACTAGAAAAGACAATAATGCTGGGAAAAACAGAAGGGAGTAGAAAAAGAGGAAGGCCAAACAAGGGATGGATTGATTCCATCAAGGAAGCCACAGACCTGAACTTACGAGATCTGAACAGGGTGGTTCACGACAGATGCTCTTGGAGGTCACTGATTCATAGGATCGCCATAAGTTGTAGTCTACTTGAAGGCACATAACAACAACAACAAAGTTTTGATATGAGTTTTTCAACATGAATTGTTTTAAATCCCAGTTGAGATGGGGCGGGGCACACAGTGAGTCTGATCTGACCTGACCTGACCCAGACAGCTACTAATTCCTGGTAGCAATTTGTAAGAACATACACTCACATGAAGCCTTCTTCCTGGGAAGCTAACCCTTTCAGCAAGATCACACAGGATCAGATATTATCTTCTCCAGGTGGCTTCTTTGGCCCTTTTTCTCCACACAGATCAAGTAGCTGAAAGGAACAGTAGAACAAAATTATTTGGGCCTATGCTATTTTTTAAAAATAAAAAAGGAGAAAATCTTGATTACATCTGCCACCCTCACATTGGAAAAGTTGGGCTTTAGGGGAAAGAGCCTTTTGATACTGTAGGGCCACCAATGAAGAAAAAAACCAAAATACATTACCTTTAAAGCCTGAAGTATATGTGGTAGTATTTAACAAATGCTGTGCTTTATTTAAATACTGTTGCCAGTAGCCAAATGTACTAAATTCACCTCATTAGGCATTAAGTCAATGGAATTAAAAACTGAATGATGGGGGCTTGTTCTAGTTTATGTTAAATTATGTTTCTACAAGCTCAGTTAAGTACCATAGTCTCAACATATTAGACCACTACAGAAATGACAAGGCGCTCATGTAGCCTTAACTACAGAACCAAAAGTCCAAGCAGGGATAGGAGAGAAATTAAATTCAGTTAATAGTTAAATGTGAATCTATCTAATTTGCACTTTTTGGGGAAAAAAGTGAACAGAAACATAGCAATCATTCAAAATTAACACTTCTTCAAATTTTGCAATACAATTCTACAGCCAATGTGTTAAAAATGTGTATACTGGGATAAAGTGTGCATGAAATGCATATAGTCATGAAAACAATGTACAAAATGCATTATAAGGGGAAATTGGCTTGCAAAAATGTGTATATTAGGAAAAATTGCATAGACAAATGGGTATTTTAAGAAAAAATTGCAGTAAAATGCTGGTGAATTCACCTCTCATGAGGACTTGCTTTTTTAAAAAAATAAATCACAAACTGACGTGAAAATGTAGAGAACTGAACTGAAGACTAAACTGAGAGAATCCAAAATTAACACTTTGCCCATTCCTAGTTCTAGGAGAAAGTTAGCTGAAATATCATGAAGGTGAGGGACAGGAGGGTTGTCTACCCCAATACAGTTAGAGAGACTAGGGTTCGAATACCACTCAGCCATGAAGCTCACAAGGTGACCTTGGGCCAGTCACAGTGTCGCAGCCTAACCTACTTCACAGGGGTTGTTGTGAGGATAACGAGGAGGGGGAGAACCGTATACATCACCTTGAACTCCTTGGAGGAAAGGTGGTATATAAATGTAAGAAATGTAAGTAATATATAATGGAGGAGCAGGCAATAATTTATATAGAAGAAATACCTGCTTGAAATTAATCATTTGCTCAGCACATCAGGGGTTTCTTTCCTAAGGACAGAGCTCTATTCTTGGTTGGTTTGTTTACTTCACAAACTGTTGCCACATTTTGCTAACACTTGAGGT
Source organism: Rhineura floridana (assembly GCF_030035675.1). Classification (NCBI taxonomy): domain Eukaryota; kingdom Metazoa; phylum Chordata; class Lepidosauria; order Squamata; family Rhineuridae; genus Rhineura; species Rhineura floridana. The sequence goes on along the minus strand of NC_084486.1, from coordinate 31,433,454 downwards.
CTTCTGTCCTTGCATGTCAGTGCTACTCAAGAGGGTATATAGCTAACTTTGATGGTCTTTAATGTGTTGGGCATGTCATTCATCACTAAGCTTAAAGGGTGCAATACAAAATAATTCAAACTTTCAAACATCCATGGGAACAGCAGCAACATGATACACACACCACGAGCCCATCCTTCTAACATCTTCCATATCCTAAAATCTGAAGTATGGTCAGAAAGGCCACTGGCCTTGGATACGAAAGCCAATGCAGAAAGGTGGTCAGCCATGGTACTAACCACCCTGCCTTTGGCCTGCAGGGATAACATAAATTGCATGAGGTGACCCACCGGGATGTGCCAGTCCTGAGCTAAGCCCTGTGCCATCCAGAAGCACTGAAAATCGAAACAACATTGATAATAGACCTTCACAATACTAGGAGCTGAAGCAGACATGATGGCCACTCCTGCCTCTAACTCCCAAGGCTCCACAAATCGGACGGCATCGGGATTGGATTTTGTGCTGCGCTTGGGGCCAACTCCCTGAAACACTCCATCTGGAATCGAGACAGGGCATCAGCAATGCTATTCTGCACACCTGGAACATGCCATGCAACAAACAAGATATTAAAGCACAGGCACTGCAGAACGAATGCCCGGACAAGGCACATCACATGAGACAGACGTGACGTCTACGAGTTCACAATGCAAACTGTCACCAAGTTGTCACACCAGAACCGCACTGTGCGGTTCTGGAAAGCCAAAGATCAAATGTGCACCGCAACAACAATTGGAAAAAACTCGAGGAATGTTAGATCAGCAGTTATCCCTGACTCCCTCCAAGCCGCCACCCACCTCTCAGCACACTACTGACGGAGGAATATAATGCCAAACCCCAGCATCAGACCTTACCTGTAGCTCCGCTTCCAAGAGCAATTCAGCCCTCCAAAAGGAAAGACCATTGAATTCCTTGAGGAACGTGAGCCACATCCATAAGTCAGCACGCATACTGGCAGAAACTTGGATGCGATGGAGCCTAGAAAGCTCTCACTTCATCGCATCACAAAGACATCTCAAAAACACCCTGCCTGGTGCTATCACTTTGGATGCAAAAACCACGTGACTGACCAACTCCTAGAGTTCCAAGAGGGTGAACTTCTTGGCCAAAGGTAAGACTAGTCGCCGGGCCCTCAGACTTCTGAGATGCCAGAGGCACCCCAAGGTCAGAGGTCAAATCGGCAAACACATCGACCAGATGCTGGCAACAACAGGTGCCAGCGAGCCCGACAAACAAAAAATCATCCAAGTAATGGATGGTGAGGGACAGTCCGGACTTGACCCTAACCGCCCATTCCAAGAAGGTACTAAAAGCCTCAAAGGCAGAGCAAGAGATGAAACAACCCATCGGCATTGCCCTGTCAATGTAATACTGGCACTGAAACTTAAAACCCAACAGGTGAACATTGTCTGGGTGCACTGGCAACAAGCGAAAGGCCGACTTGATGTCACATTTTGCAAGTAAAGCCCCTTCCCCCCCATCCTTATCACCCTCACTGCCTCCTCAAAAGAAGTATACCTCACCAGGTCATATTCCTGCCCCTTGAAAAGGACAAATTGTGAATGAGGTGGTATTCCCCGGGTTGCTTCTTAGGTACTGTTCCTAAAGGTGAGACTCGCAACTCTGAGAGATGTGGGTACAGGAAAGGGCTGGAAATTCTGTCCGCAGCAATTTCTTTGGCTAATTTGGCGATGACCACATCACCCAGCTGCCAGACAGAAGCCTGATTAGGGGAAGGCACGGGCACCTGTGGGCCTGAATAAGGTATCTGAAAACCTTTAGTAAACCCAACCAGCAGATAGGCAGCAGCTTGCCTGTTGGGATATTACTCCAGCCACCTCCCCAGTGGGGCTAATCTCATGGGGCTACTGGCCTTGCTGCATACTACCACTGCTCCCTTTCCCCGCTTCTGCTGCTGCTGGTCCCCACCTGCTTGTCTGAAATTCCAGACTCTGCCACAAGAGGCATTAGGGTGTGGACCCCCACAAGTGCAGCAGGCGTGCTTGAACCTACAAGGGCACTGCCTGCAGCATCTGGAAATGTTGTAGACCCAGCAGATTGAACCCACTGTGGCCCCTGCCTGGAGCCAGAAGAAAACATCTGCACCATGACTAGCAGATGTCCACTATCTGCCCTGTCCCCCAAAGCAGGCCTGGCAGGTGTCATAGATTTAAGCCACAACCCTGGGTGCTCAACATCCCAATGCAATGTTGGGTCAAGAGCCACCCACTGCCTGAAATTTTAAACATACCTTCACCATGCCATGCCCGAAAAATCATGAAAAGTTCTGTGGATAATGTCCTGATACTTTATCATGTACAGGGCACGGGATGGGTACGCTTTTGTCATAACCCCCATGTAGACAGTATAAGTATTGAGCCAATTAGGCCAAATGCAATCTACTTTTTTCTTTTTGGCTACCTCCTTGTCTTTGGCTTCCTCCCCCTCCTTTGGTTTCACCTCAGACTCATGGAACAAGAAAGTGAACAAGTCTATATATTCACACTTCCAAATCCTCTCATGAGTGGCTTGCAACAGATGGTCCCCCAAGGGAAGGGATGTATCAGCCTGGGGATAAATTCCCAGAGGTAAAGGCAAGGAAGAGGAAGCGGGAAGAGCAGAAGCAGAACCTGGGTGCCAAGGGGCCACTGCCACAGATAGCCAGGGTAGTTGAGGTTATCAGGGAACTACCCCACCATATACACCATTTGCTTCTGGGACAATTCCTGTTGTAGAGAGGCTGGTTGTGTGACCTGAGCAGTGGCTGGAGAAAACACCACCACGGGTACCACAGGCGCCACCGAAACAGGGGGTGTGGGCAAGCTGGCAGCCGAAAGCGAGGCACCTGTCTGAGCCACCAGAGGAACTGAACCTCCTTGGACAATTGGAGAAGCACTTGGGATAGTTGGTGGAATCACCTGTACTGCAGACACACTAATGTCTGAAAGCACCTGGGGCTTGGCCACTTCTCCTTTCTCCAAAGCTGCAACCTGGCAACCAAAGCACAAAGAGTATTAGATTTAGATGCTAACCTAGCAGATTTTTAATAGGTTCTTGGACACTAGTACCTGCTCTACGATCAGTAGGCAATGTGCGCTCCTCCTCCAAAGCCTCAATCCTAGCCACCAATGCGCGCACAGCACCCACATCATCCTCAGATGAAAGTGGATGAGCAGGTGGCCGCTTGTTTGCCTGCTTAACCACCTTCACCCCCCTTTTTGCTTCACCTTTTTTGGAGGCATCATGTCCTATTTAGACAAAAATTATTACTATTACTATTACTATTAACAATAACAACAATAATATTACAATTAATATTACAATAATGCAACCCATCACATTGGTAGCAAAATAAGACACTCAATAAACCCCGTGGTAACTGGGAGAAAAGGAACAACAGCCCACACAATTAATACAGTGGGGGTGGGGGTGGGTGGGAAGAACAAGAGAACAAACTCCCAGCCTTACCCCCAGCCTTATTGATATTTATAATTGTAAATTAATTTCTATACTTTTATCTGTTGTTGTTGTTGTTATTTAAACTCAGTTATGAAGTTATTTATGTGTCAACCAATGAAATCAACAGAATGGAAAGGGGAACTAGACCTCCCACTCACAAGGCTCTAATATGGGGAGGGGTAACACTCTCTGTGGCGCAGAGTGGTAAGCGGCGGTAATGCAGCCGAAGCTCTGCTCACGGCCGGAGTTCGATTCCAATGGAAGGAGGAAGTCGAATCTCCGGTAAAAGGGGTCGAGGTCCACTCAGACTTCCATCTAACCATGGTCGGTAAAATGAGTACCTGGCATATGCTGGGGGGTAAAGAAAGGCTGGGGATGGAACTGGCAATCCTACCCCATATATACGGTCTGCTTAGTAAACGTCGCAAGATGTCACCCTAAGAGTCTGAAACGACTCGCACTATAAGTGCGGGGACACCTTTACCTTTTTTTAACACCCACCAAAATGCACGGGTAACTCAAATTCCTTTTCTTTTCTTTTTTTACATTTTGTTTCCCCTACCCAGAAGCAGGCTAAGGCACAGCCCCTCATTGTCCCCCCAACCTCCTTCAGAACTACAAGGAAAGGGCAAAGCAGGCAACAACTGAGCCCCTGAGTGCTAAGCACCACCCTCTCTGCCGCTCGCAACGTGAGCAAGAAGCAGATCAAAGGCTGTCAGAAGCAGGCTTCAAAGCACAAAGTGTGACCCTCCCCACTGCCCGCAATGCAAGCACAAAGCAGATCAAAGGCTGATCGAAGATCAGAAGCAAACAGCGAGGCACGCTGAAGCACAAGACAAAGATCAAAGAAATGGCCACGAGGCCAGAACATTAATGCTGCAGCAGCACAATCTCCCCCTCTTCTGCAGCAAAAGCAAAGAGGCTGGGTTAGGGGTGGAGATTGGCCAAGAGGCCTCATGCCATGTCTCCCCGCCAATCCCTCCTTCTCAGGAGATTCCTCCTAAAACGTCTTCTTAGAGAAGGGGGGGTGGAGGCAAATTTGCCCCCACCAAATGGCGGGAACGCCATTTTTAAATCCTCATGAAAAAGTATCAACATTTTACTCCGAATAATCACATATTTCTGTGCATGTTCTGCCTCATATACACATTTTCCCAAGCAGTTTTCTGTAATATAATGCATTTTTGCATGTTATTTTCATTCATATGCATTTTTATACACATTTTACCCAAGTACGTGCCTTTTTGTACACAATACTTAGCTGGAGAAGTGCACTGCAAACTCTAAAGTGTTTCAGTTTGTTGTCTCAGGAAGTGAGCGTTTGACAGTTTTGCCTTTAAATGTGAACTGAATCTAATTTGTCTTCCATCCCTAACCCTAACCCTCTGGAGCAGATTTTGGGGCTGCACAAGGGACCGAAGGGAAGAGGAGAGAAAGGTGTAGCCTCACTGCAGGAGTGAATGCCTGGTTGTGCTATGCTGGCTCTCACTCATAGTGCATTTATAATCAAACACCAGGCACAGATTGTTATCATCTGCTCCCACCGGTGGTACATGCCCTGATCACCACTCGCCTAGACTACTGTAATGCGCTCTACGTGGGGTTACCCCTGAAAACGGTTCGGAAGTTACAGCTGGTACAAAATGCAGCGGCGCGTCTGATTACAGGCGGCCGCCGTAGAGATCACATCACTCCTGTGTTGAAGGAGTTGCATTGGTTACCGGTTGTGTACCGAGCACAATTCAAGGTGTTGGTCTTAACCTTTAAAACCCTATACGGTTGTGGCCCAGCTTATTTGAAAGAGCGCCTCCAGCATCGACAGGGATGCCACTCAACAAGATCAGCCTCAGAAGACCTTCTCTGGATCCCACCTGTCAAAACAGCTAGACTGGTGAGGACTCGAGAGAGGGCCTTCTCAATTGTGGCCCCCACCCTATGGAACTCTCTCCCAAATGATCTACGCCATGCCCAGTCTATAATGAGCTTCCGCCGGACCCTGAAGACCTGGTTTTTTAGGCAGGCTTTTGGAATGGGCTAGTTTTACTGTGTTTAAAATTGTTAACTGTTTTATATACTGTTTTATCGTGTACGTCGCCCAGAGTGGCTGGCTATCCAGCCAGATGGGCGACTAACAAATCTCATAATAAAATAAATAAATAAATAAAATAAGATCACAGGGCATTCTCCATGAAATTCCCACTCCACACAGTAATAAGGGGGGAAAGGTGCCAGTGAGAGGTTTTTCCTCACACTGATTGGCATGTGTTGATTGGGATTTCACCGAGATTGTGACTGCAGAGGGAATGCTCAAACCTCCTGTCCTTGGATGCTGCTATCTGGATAACAATCTCCCTCTACCACCTGGTATCTAATTTTTAAAAACAATATGATTGCTAATCGTGTTGTTAACATCACATTAGGCCCTTGGATGAAACCTCTATACAGTTCTGATTCCCAGGACTTGCTCTTTTTATTATTATTTTTCTACTGGGCAGGGGTTTAGAACAGTGGTTCCCAAATGTTCCCCTCAACAGGCCACTTGATGATTTTTTCTGCCTATTATAGCAATTGTAATGTGCTGTGCTAGATGCGATATGATTTTTAATTGTATTTTTACAGACACACCACAGACCACCTGAATGAAGTCTGTGGACCACAGTCTGGGTTAGAAAAAAATACTTTGATTTTTTTTCAATTCCCATGAATGACCTCACATCCCAAGTACATGACTGGAATGGACTGCGAATAATGGAGCAGGAAATCACACAATGGCTAGAGATGCCAGCTTCTGATTTTGCACATTCTGGGTTCTTGGGTAGTAGCAGGCAATGAAGTAAGGAACTAGACAGAGCCAAGGTAGAATCTGGCAAGTGAGGGGAAGAGCAGAAGGGGATCTTGTGGGGGCAAACCAGAAGGAAATCTGAAGTAAGAACCTAGCTGCTTGTTTTATGGGCTGAAGCATGGCACAAACTCACATTACCACCTTTAAAAAAACACTCAGAAATATTGATGATGTGACTGACAAAAGCAGCATAGTAGGAGGGAATAGCACAGCTAGTATGCATGCCATGGATAGATGCACAGGTATGCTAACCATCTGGACCCATACACAACTTCCCTTCCCCTTATCAGGAGTCATATCTAGCTTAGCCCTCAGCCAGAGATCCTTCCAAGCTCTACTATCATTCTTACAGTGCAAGCCTAAGCATGTTTAGGATTGCAGCCTTATTCTTGTCAGGAAGAATAGAGTTTATTAAATTTCCTTATTCTGAACCCATCTAGCCCAATGTCATCTATGCTAGCTGACAGGAGGTCTCTATGGTCTAAAAATAGTGGCTGTATATTCCTTTTAAATAATAATAATAATGAGATTCTGGGGATTGAACCTAGGACCGAAGAAGAAGTTCATAAGGATTTTCTGCTGAGTTCCCCTCATATCATTTTCATATGATGCAACAGCTCCAAAGGTTAAAGAACTCAATGTGTAGGTAGATGGAAGAAACCAAGTAGGTAGAGACAGGATAAAAAAGGTTAACTTTGTATTAATGTATGTAGAATGTACATAGATCAAATACTAAATTTCAATATTGTTCAAAAGGCAATGGAATTGATTTTACATCATTCCCTAAGTGAAAAGGCTGATAGGACCGTATAGATATTTTAACACATTAGCATTTTTGTCAGTTGATGAGAAAGCATTTCATACAAAAACTCATATGATCAGCAAAACATGAACACTGCTAACTTATTGCCTGTCTGATTTTCATTTTCCATTCAAAGCCGTGAATTATTAATCTCCATCTAAGTCAAATGATGTAATTTCTTTTCAGAGGAAAACAAAATGCTGTGTGGGGGGAAAAAATCTGAAATACTTTCATCAGAGATCTAAAGCACCAAATTGACTAATCACCCAACTTATAAAAAAAGGTTAGCGGAGTAACAAAATAATAACCTCTTGCTAAAACCAAACCATTTCTCAGAATAATAAATGTAGGTAGAGGCATTGTTTCTTCTTGTAGGGTAACTTTAGGAGCCAGATTCATTAAAGGAATTGTAAGAGCTATCCATAAATAATGGGATGGGTAAGAACATAAAAGGAGCCCATGTTGGATCATACAAAGAGGTGCATCTGGACCAGCATTCTGTCTCCAACAGTGGCCAAACATGGCATGACAGCAATATCCCTCCTCTGTTTGTCTGCAGCATTTGATATTCAGAGGCAAACATCATATGGTCCTTTCTCTGAACCCAGAGGTTTCTTCTAGGTATTGTTGCTAATAACCACCGACATAAGCTATCCTGCACAAATTTGTCAATTTTTTTGAAGCCGTCCTCATTAGCCACAAAAATGGGGGGGGATCTCCATATATTTTTTAACTTTTTGTGACAAGGTCTGATTAGAAAACATCTGAACATATGAAGACAGACCAATAGTCCATAAAGGATTGCCCATTCTGACTGGCACCAGCTTTGTAAAGACCACAGGGACCTTTCCCAAAAAAATTTAAAAGGTTATTGAGATAGGTTTTACCTTTTCAGAAGCCATGCTGATTCTCTTTCAGCAAGACTTATTCATCAATATGCTTGAGAATTTTCTCTTTAATAATGATTTCCACCAAATTACAAGGAACAGACATTAAGACTATGCTTTCCTGGAACCCTCCTCATTGCCAGATCCCTTTTTTAAAATTGGTGTTGGATTGGCCACTTTCCAGTCTTTTACTGAGGCTGAACTTAGGGACAAGTTACATATTTTTCAGAAGATTAGCAATTTCATATTTGAGTTGCTTAAGAACTTCTAGTCTCCACCCAGTGAGTCTTACCTCTTTTGCTCTCAGATACCACTAGCTCCATCTCCCTTCTGCATGACCAACTCTTTCTGGCTTCAAGTTCCATTTCCCCATTGCTGGCTTTTTCTGCCCCTTGTCACTGTTCTTCCTGCCTCTTTCTCCATTTAATGCCTTCTGGCCAGCCCAAGATGTACCACTTGCAGAGGTCCTCCACCATCTATCTGGCATCACATCCAGGCGCTGGCAGTCAGAGTCAACCAGCTCAGGCTCTTTGTCAGCAAAGATACAGGGACAAGCCATTGCAACAACCATCCCCAGGTCATAGTTATGTACTCCCAAGTGGGGTCTGCAATAACAAAACTGCAGTGTGGAATGCTCCTGTTCTGGGTTCCAGTCAGTAAGCAATGCCGTCTTCCATGATACTCCATTCTAATTCCCGTCCCACTGATTTTCAGTTTTTGCCCTCTCAATATCAGTCAGCATTCTTTGGCCCCTGAGAATGCTCAGTCCTCATTAGGCTATCCCCCTTTTTGCTATTATATAGGATTTCACATACTGATTTACAAAGAACAGAAGAAAACGGAATGTCATTATATAGGTTTTCACACACTTATTTACAAGAAAATGGAATGTCTTTCTTGTTTAATGCTAAATGCTAATTATTCCATGGAAATAACAGCTGTGCCAACTGCCAAATTGCTTTCAAAATGCAAGGTTGGGTTCTGCATTCCAATTAATGTTTAGATTAGACAACATGTGGAAACCTCCTCTGTGAAATTTCACTTTCACTTGTCAGCATGATAATTTCACAAATACTTTACCTGAGCAGGACACTTTAAGTGCAACATTTAAACAATAACTAGTTACACACGTCCACACAAACTCAATGCACAACACTGAGAAGTTTCACTTATCTTACTGAAATTTCATTTCCCCTCAAATTTGCTGCAGCTGATTCCCCTGAGCAGGACCCTAAGAACGTATTTTGAATTTCCTTGTTGATGAGATTTGACGGCAATTCCAGGTCAGATGCACTCACGTGACTGTGACAATGTTGAGGTAAACAAAACTAACAAGTAGATGAAGGGTTTCAGCTGGGATTGAGATATTTAAAGGTGTATTTAGGAATGAGTTATAAAGGAGCTTGGGTGGCTATTTATTTTTAGAAAAATTCTCATCACTGTGATGGGTAGATGTGTGTGGAGAGAGTGGCTGTACTTCCAGAAACCCCTTGAGGGATATAGTGTCCCTCTGGGATCCATATTGTGTGTTTTGAACCATTCAGGTCAAGGGTGGAGGGTAGATTTTATTGCCTTATAAAAACGTTCTTCCAAGTGCAGTCCATTACTTTTACCCGCAGGTATGAATGGAAGCCATTCACTTTGTTGAGAGAAACTAAAGGGGCATACTTTGAGACACCATTACAATGGGGAACTAAAACATTTCCCTGCCTTGGTGTCCCTAGATAACTTGACTTTGAAAATCTAGACCTCTAAAAAGTGTTTGCCTTGTTCCTCGTTTAACCACAATCTATATGAAACTGTTCATTTCATTAAAAGGGGGGGGGAATTGAGATCAGATGGCAAATTTATGCAACCCCCTATCTTCATTCGCATGTCCCTTCATGGGGTCTTCTTGTGATCATACTAGACTGTCACAGACTGTTGGGAGCCAGCTTTCATACATATTCCCCACACGTATTCCCCACACTTCCTCTGAGGAGACTGGGCTGCTTTAACACTTGCTTAAACACTCACCCATACAGATAGAACTGCTGGGCTTTGGCAGCAGAACTGCCTCATGTGTCACCAGAGTATTATCTGCTCTTTCCTCCATAATACACCTTAACCAGACCCCAAAATATCCCATCCTCCCCCAACTATCCTGGGACATTAAAAGGTATTGCCTTTAATGGAGTCATGGAAATAGAGGCAAATTATTTCATCTCAGAGGAGGAAATTACACAATTCCAAAAACAAACAAACTTGAACTGTGATTAAAAACATGCAGAGAGTGAAGTGTGCCCTTTAAATACCAGCTCCTAATTGCAGTCATGTGAATATGAAAATCAATGATGTATGTTTATGAATTAGGCGTTTCATTAAAATTGCCTTGATGTAAATAGCACAATCAGGTCTCTTATCAAGACTGATCATCAATTTCCATTCTAGTATTTGTTAATAATAACTGACAAAATACCAGAGACTTTCCACAGCTGTAAGCTTCTTGGTAATGATGACTTTTTGGCACAGATACTGATGCTAAACTCCAGATCATTGATGATAGATTAATGTCTGATGTGACAAGAATAAAAGGAGGTCACTTGATAGGCAACAGGAAACATAATATGTATTACGTCCAAGGGCAGTCAAATATAATTCATTACTTGACACAGAAAATGCCTTTGCCCTGTTGCCTTCCTAGCCACTCTCAATCTACATCAGACTATTAATTACATAGTAAATTGATATCAGACTGTAAATTCAACATGGTGAAGATCATCATTACTTGGCTGTACTAGAATTGTTGCAGTTACTGAAACCTCATGTATCAATTTCTTTCAGAACATTACTTCACCCTAGAACTAAGCCTTAGGTATCTAAAATGTCTTGTTTTATATATTCATTGGCTTGGATTCAGTGGTCTGTACATGAACATGAACAGAAGTCACTTCTGCAAAGAGGACCACTTTCCCCTATCCTCCACCCTTTGTAGGCCCTCCAAGGCTGCAAACATACTAGTCACAAGATCAAAATGTTTCCATTAGCCACATCTGGAGGGGAAATAGGTTGATCTGCTGATCAGTTGCAAAATCTCTTTGAAGGTGATTTTTTTTTAAAAAAAACACCAACACTCAAGCTGCTCACACCAGGTTTTACAGTAAAAAGGGGCGGGGTTTGACTAGCGTCATGCACACATTTTCAGAAGATAGAGGTGGAGAACCAGCAGAACAGCGAGTGTGTTTCTACCTCAAGCCATGTCACCTCTAGGAAGCCCTTTTTAGGAGCAGATTTGAGGGCACAAAGTGCCGTAGCATAAAAGAAATGGAAAAGTCATTTTTTTCTGCACTTAACACCATGTGCAATTCTTTGGATTCTTGCTGTCGATGTTTCTCCAGTTGCAGATGGCACGGTGGGGCTGTGCTGCTTACCTGCCCTCTCTCTTTGGCTGATTTGCTGCTATCATCCAGGATGGAGAGGGGGAGAGTCGAGGTGGCAGTGAGGTCAGCTCAGAGCAAACATGTCAGCAGGAGCACTGGATTGGCTCTCCTGGTGTGTTTGCTCTGGGGCAACCTCACCACAACCTCACCTCTCCTCCTGTCCATCCTGGTTTGCAGCAGCAGCTCAGCCAGAGGGATGCCAAGTAAGTAGTTTAACCACACTGTGCTGTCTGCTCCTGCATCTCCCTATATCACTAGCACTAGAGATCCGAAATGTAGATTTTCACTTGCATGGGAGACCCAGTGCCTTTGCAACAGAATAACTTTAAAATGTACATAATTGAATGTATTGGAGATATTCGATATTCCCTGAGATGTACTAGTGAACATCAGGAGTTATTACATTACTGTACAAGGATTCATTGTCAACATCTATATCCATGTCCTTTGTAGGCCTTGTAGGCAGGTTTCTCCCACCTTTCCTGCCAAATGGGATCCTCAGCAGCATTTTAGGACACTTTGGGGCACCTTTAAGATTTTTCACATTTTTGGGACTCCTGACTCACGGCTCACATTTTTTGACTTTTCTTCATCTCCTCAGCTGCACTCAGGATTGTCAAGATTTTTCAGAATCTAGAGGTTGGAGACAGGTGCCTCCAACGTTTCCTGCCAATTCAGATCCTTAGCAGCATTTTAGGACAGTTTGAGGCTCTTTTAATTTTTTTCATGCGTTTGGGAATCCTGACCCATGGGTCACATTATTTGACATTTTTGGACTCTTCAGCTGCACTCAGGATTGTCAAGATTTTTCAGAATCTAGAGCTTGGAGACAGGTTCCTCCCACTTTTCCTGCCAAATCAGATCTTGCACAGCATTTTAGGACTCTTTGGGGCACCTTTAAGATTTTTCACATTTTTGGGACTACTGACCTGTGGGTCACATTTTTTGAATTTTTTTGGACTTTCAAGCTGCACTCAGGATTGTCAATTTTTTTCAGAATCTAGAGCTTGTAGGCAGGTTTCTCCCACTATCCCTGTCAAATTGGCTCCTGAGCATCATTTTAGGATAGTTTGAGGTTCGCTTTAAATTTTTCACATCTTTAGGACTCCTTACCCGTGGGTCACATTTTTTGACGTTTTTGGACTCTTCAGCTGCACTCAGAATGGTCAAGATTCTTTAGAATCTAGAGCTTGGAGACAGGTTCCTCCCACATTTCCTGCAAAATCGGATCCTGAGCAGCATTTTAGGACTCTTTGGGGCACTGTTAAGATTTTTTACATTTTTGGGACTCCTGACCCACAGGCCACATTTTTTGACTTTTTTTCATCTACTGAACAGCACTCAGGATGGTCAAGAGTTTTCAGAATCTAGAGCTTGTAGACAGGTTTCTCCCACTATCCCTGTAAAATTGGCTCCTGAGCAGCATGTTAGGAAGCTTTGGGGCACCTTCAAGGTTTTTTGCATTTATGAGACTCCTGACCAGCGGGTCACATTTTTTGACTTTTTTTCATCTGCTGAACAGCAGTCAGGATGGTCAAGATTTTTCAGAATCTAGAGCTTGGGGACAGGTGCCTCCCACTTTTCCTGCCAAAGAGGATTCTGAGCAGCATCTTAAGACTCTTTGGGGCACCTTTAAGATTTTTTAAATATTTGGGACTCCTGACCCACGGGTCACATTTTTTTATTTTTTTTGGACTCTGCAGCTACACTCAGGATTGTCAAGATTTTTGAGAATCTACAGCTTGGAGACAGGTTCCTCCAACTTTTCCTGCTAAATCGGATCTTGAGCAGCATTTTATGCCACTTTAAGGCACTTTTTAGATTTTTCACATATTTGGGACTTCTGACCCGCGGGTCACAATTTTTGACATTTTTGGACTGTTCAACTGCACTCAGGATTGTCAAGATTTTTCAAAATCTAGAGCTTGGAGACAGGTTCCTCCCAACTTTCCTGGCAAATCGGATCCTGAGCTGCATTTTGGGGCAGTTTGAGGCTCTTTTAAAAATGTTCACATTTTTGGGACTCCTGACCCACGGGTCACTTTTTTTTTCCCCCGACTCTCGAGCTGCACTCAGGATTGTCAAGAGTTTTCAGAATCAAGAGGTTGTAGACAGGTTTTTCCCACTTTCCCTCTCAAACTGGCTCCTGGGAAGCATTTTAGTATAGTTTGAGGCTCTTTTTAAAATTTTCACTTTTTGGGGACTCTTGATCCGTGGGTTACCTTTTTTGTCTCTTTTTGGAGTCTCAAGCTGCACTCAGGATTGTTTAGATTTTACAGAATCTAGGGCTTGTAGGCAGATTTCTCCCACTTTTCTGGCCAAATCAGATCCTGAGCAGTTTAGGACTCTTTGGGACACCTTTATGTTTTTTCACATTTTTAGGACTCCTGTCCCACAGGTCACATTTCTTTATTTGTTTTTTGGACTCTTGAGCTGCATTCAGGATTGTCTAGATATTTCACAGTCTAGGGCTTGTAGGCAGGTTTCTCCTACTTTTCCTGCGAATTTGGATCCTGAGCAGCATTTTAGGATACTTTGAGGCTCTTTTAAATTTTCTCACAGTTTTGGGACTCCTGACCCATGGGTCACATTTTTTCTCACTTTTTTTGGACTCTCGAGCTGCACTCAGGATTGTCAAGATTTTTCAGAATCTAGAGCTTGGAGATACATTCCTCCCACTTTCCTTCCAATTTGGATCTTAAGCAACATTTTAGGACACTTGGGAGCTCTTTTAAAAATTTTCACATTTTTGAGACTCTGGCCCCCGGGTCACATTTTTTTACTTTTTTTGGACTCTCGAGCTGCTCTCAGGATTGTGAAGATTTTTCCGAATCTAGAGCTTGGAGACAGGTTCTTCCCACTTTTCCTTCCAATTTGGATCTTAAGCAACATTTTAGGACACTTGGGGGCTCTTTTAAAAAATTTCACATTTTTGAGACTCCGGCCCCAGGGTCACATTTTGTGGCTTTTTTTGGACTCTGCAGCTGCAGTCAGGATTGTGAAGATTTTTCAGAATCTAGAGCTTGTAGGCAAGTTTCTCCCACGTTTCCTGCCATTTCAGATCCTGAGCAGCATTTTAGGACACTTTGCGGGACCTTTACAATTTTTCACATTTTTGGGACTCCTGACCCACAGGTCACATTTTTTGACTTTTATTCATCTCCTGAGCTGCTCTCAGGATGGTCAAGTTTTTTCAGAATCTAGAGCTTGGAGACAGGTGCGTCCCACTTTTCCTGCCAAATGGGATCCTGAGCTGCATTTTAGGAATCTTTGGGGCACCTTCAAGGTTTTTTGCATTTATGAGACTCTTGACCCGCCGGTCACATTTTTTGACTTTTTTTCATCTCCTGAGCTGCACTCAGGATAGTCAAGATTTTTCAGAATCTAGAGCTTGGAGACAAGTGCCTCCCACTTTTTCTGCCAATTTGTATCCTTAGCAGCATTTTAGTGTAGTTTGAGGCTCTTTCACATTTTTTTCACATTTTTGAGACTCCTAACCTACAGGTCACATTTTTTGACTTTTTTTGGACAGTCGTGCTGCTCTCAGGATTGTCAAGATTTTTCAGAATCTACAGCTTGTAGGCAGGTTTCTCCCACTTTTCCTGCCAAATCAGCTCCTGAGCAGCATTTTAGGACACTTTGGGGCATGTTTAAGATTTTTCACATTTTTGGGACTCCTAACCCATGGGTCACATTTTTTGACTATTTTTCAGCTCTTGAGCTGCCCTCAGGATTGTCAAGATGTTTCAGAATCTGGGGTTTGGGGACAGGTTCCTCTCACTTGTCCTGCCAAATTGTATCCTGAGTAGCATTTTAGGATAGTTTGAGGCTCTTTAAAAAGTTTTCACATTTTTGAGACTCTGGCCCCCGGGTCACATTTTTTTTACTTTTTTTGGACTCTCAAGCTGCACTCAGGATTGTGAAGATTTTTCAGAATCTAGAGCTTGGAGACAGGTTCTTCCCACTTTTCCTTCCAATTTGGATCTTAAGCAACATTTTAGGACACTTGGGGGCTTTTTAAAAAATTTTCACATTTTTGAGACTCCGGCCCCCGGGTCACATTGTTTGAATTTTTTTGGACTCTGCACCTGCACTCAGGATTGTGAAGATTTTTGAGAATCTAGGGGTTGGGGACAGCTTTCTCCCACATTTCCTGCCATGTTGGATCCTGAGCAGCATTTTAGGATAGTTTGGGGCACTTTGGGTCAGGTTTATTGACTTTTTTTCATCTCCTGAGCTGTACTCGGGATGGTCAAGGTTTTTCAGAATCTAGAACTTGAAGACAGGTTCCTCCCACTTTTCCTACCAAGTTTGAGGATGTTTTAAAAAAATTTCACATTTGGGACTCTTCCTCTCACTTGTCCTGCCAAATTTTATCCTGAGTAGCATTTTAGGATAGTTTGAGGCTCTTTTAAAAATTTTCACATTTTTGAGACTCCGGCCCCCAGGTCACATTTTTTGACTTTTTTTGGACTCTCGAGCTGCACTCAGGATTGCCAAGATTTTTCAGAATCTAGAGCTTGTATACTCCCACTTTTCCTGCCAATTCAGATCCTGAGCAGTATTTTAGGACACTTTGAGTCACTTTTAAGATTTTTCACATTTTTGAGACTCCTGACCTGCAGGTCACATTTTTTTGACATTTTTGGAATCTTCAGCTGCACTCAGGATTGTCAAGATTTTTGGGACTCTACAGCTTGGAGACAGGTTCCTCGCACTAGTCCTGCCAAGTTGGACTCTGCAGCTGCACTCAGGATTGTGAAGATTTTTCAGAATCTAGAGCTTGTAGGCAGGTTTCTTGCACGTTTCCTGCCAAATCCAATCCTGAGCAGCATTTTAGGATACTTCGGGGCACCTTTACGATTATTCACATTTTTAGGACTGCTGACCTGCAGGTCACATATTTTGACTTTTTTTGGACTCCGCACCTGCACTCAGGACTGTGAAGATTTTTCAGAATATAGGGCTTGGACAGGTTCCTCTCAATTTTCCTGCCAAATTGGCTCCTGAGCAATATTTTAGGACACTTTGAAGCACTTTTTAAAATTTTCACATTTTTGGGACTCCTGACCTGTGAGACACATTTTTGACTTTTTTCCGTCTCCTGAGCTGCACTCAGGATTGTCAAGATTTGGCAGAATCTAGAGCTTGTGGACACATTCCTCTCACATTTCCTGCCAATTCAGATCCTGAGCAGCATTTTAGGATAGTTTGAGGCACTTTTAAAGTTTTCACATTTTTGGGGCTCCTGACCCATGAGTTATATTGTTTTTTTAATTTCTTTGGCCTCTCGAGCTGCACTCAGGATTGTCAAGATTTTTCCAAATCTAGGGATTGTAAGCAGATTTCTCCCACTTTTCCTGCCAAATCAGACCCTGAGCAGCATTTTTGGGCACTTTGGGGCACCTTTAAGATTTTTCACATTTTGGGGGCTCCTGACACGCAGGTCACATTTTTTGACTTTTTTTCTTCTCCTGAGATGCACTTGGGATGGTCAAGATTTTTCAGAATCTAGAGCTTGAAGGAAGGTTTCTCCCACTTTTCCTGTCAAATTGGATCCTGAGCAGCATTTTAGGACACTTTGGGGCCCTTTAAAAAAATTCACATTTTGGGGACTCTTGACCCGCGGGTCACATTTTTGACTTTTTGTTGTTTCCTGAGCTGCACTCGGAATGGTCAACATTTTTCAGTATCTAGAGCTTGGTGACAGGTACCCCCACTTTTCCTGCCAAGTCGGATCCTGGGCAGCATTTTATGACACTTTTTTCACATATTTGGGACTCCTGACCTGCAGGTCACATTTTTTGACTTTTTTTCATCTCCTGAGCTGAACGCACGATTGACAAGATTTTTCAGAATATAGGGCTTGGAGGCAGGTTCCTCCCAATTTTCCTACCAAATCAGCTCCTGAGTAATATTTTAGGACACTCTGAAGCACTTTTAAAAACATTTCATATTTTTGGGACTCCTGACCCAAGGGTCACATTTTTTGACTTTTTTCGTCCCCTGAGCTGCACTCAGGATTGTCAAGATTTGGCAGAATCTAGAGCTTGGAGACAGGTGCCTCCCACTTTTCCTGCCAAAGAGGATTCTGAGAAGCATCTTCAGACTCTTTGGGGCACCTTTAAGATTTTTTAAATATTTGGGACTTTTGCGATGGACTCTTAATTAAAAGTTGATAAACATCAAAAATGCATGATAAACATGTTATACATTTTATGATGATGATGATGTACTGCCTTCAAGTCCTTACCATTGCCTTCCTCTGAGGCTGAGAGGCAGTGACTGGCCCAAGGTCACCCAGTGAACTTCATGGCTGTGTGGGGATTTGAACGCTGGTCTCCCAGGTCTCAGTCCAACACCTTAACCACTACACCACACTGGCTGTCTATACATTTTATAGATTATGCTTATAACTTTGAATGACAAAGAAGTAAGAGTTAAGACTGGTGCCCTTGGCACCAGTCCCAAAGTGGCCACCAAGGTGGATGTGGCATAGCACACTGTGTCTTCAGTGGGGCCATGGCAAAGCAAAAATGAGGGAGAATAGAGTTATTGCTTCTTGCCTCACCACCACCACCTCATGTACCATGGGGACTCAGTGCTATGGCTTGCTGGTCCTGTTTATGGCAACCACACAATAATGGTTTTGCACACACACACACACACACACACACACACACTGATGTTATTGTTGTCTGGTAACAACAGGTAGCATTCTCCAGTACCAGGGAATATATACAAAGTGGCCACACCACAGCTGCACTTGCACGCCCACAGAACACACACATGCACTCACCATATGTATACAGACCACAGACACACATGCATCTCCTTGTCTCTGTCTCTGTCACTCTTAGACACCCATTCTTAAACACTACACATATAAGTTTCTCTCTCTCTCTCTCTCTCTCTTTCTCTCTCTCTCTCTCTCTGCACAGATGCATCTTTCACACAGCTCACCACCACACATACATACCTCCTTTCCTCTCACATGCGCACAGACAACATACAGATCTTCTCTTACTAAGTTACCTTTAGCAGCTTGGGAAATGTTGGACCCTGGCTTCTCCCTGGGCTGCTGTGACAATATCAGAAGGCCAATATTGCATTGTTTCCAACATTCAACACATGTCAACACCGAATTTGCTATAGTTGCTGTCACATCTTAGCAGCACCCCTTCAGCCCCTTGCAAAAAGGCAATCCTTTTGTAGTCTCTGAAATTACTGAGCTACTCCCACCAAACTTTTTGCTCTGTTGCAGTGAACCAACAAGCATTGAGCTTTCTATTGATTAATGCTGTCAGAAGCAGTCAGTACAATGAGAAACATTCACTGTCTTTTATTCAAGACTGGGGATTTTTCTTTTGTTTCTTCATTGCAAAGACTTGCGAATAGCAAACCTACTGAAGAAAAATGTATGCAAGTTTCGTAGAGTCTCAGCTCCAGTACTGGTCATTGAGAGGAACGTAATCACTAACTCTACAGGCAAAAACTTTGCAGCCAGGATATGGAGATGGTCCATGCACATGTACAAAGCACATCTGCATGTGTATAGGAAAGGTGGCCACATTCATTCCATCAGCTTTGTAGTGTAGATGTTAAACTAATCCTCTTTGGCTATGATGGCTCATATTTAACCAGCTTGATAGGAGTAGTTTCCGTTTTTTAAAGGGTGAAAGTACACTATGGGTGCAAAGATCAGGAACACTAGTCTGTTCTATTTCCTGCTAGAAAGGACCTCCACATCAGCATACAAGACAACGAACCCAGAATAAAAACAGCCATTGCTTAATCAACAGGAGAGGCCAAACTAAAACCCAGGCCAAATAAGCTCTCATCTAAAACTTGAGAGGGAGGAACCAACTGAACCTTTTTAGGGAGGAAGTTCTACATCCTAGGTGCCATAGTAGAAAAGGTCCTGTCTTGTGTCCCAATCAATCGAGCCACTGAGGGTGATGAGATACACAGCAAGGTCTCTGATTATGAGCATCAGCAGGTAGGATCATAGGCGCAGTGGCAGCCCTTTAGGTATCCTGGAATACCTGTTGTTTAGACAGCAAAATCTCTAGAATTTCATGACTCTTTCCATCCACTACCTAATCCCTGTTAAGTATCCAGAATGGTAGAATTGCCTAATTCCTCATCAGACTCCACCAGAGAGGTGTCAGATTGAAATTCTGTCCTTCCTGAACATCCCAAATGAAATGATAATGTTTCTCACTAAGTAGGAAGCAGTTGTTTCCATGAACAATGGAAATCTCTGATTAGCATATATTTTCCTGATTCTGCCTCTTGATGGCTTCCAAGGTGTTGATGTCACCAAAGGGGATCCAACATCCTCTACCTAAGCATGATGAGTTCAGATTTTTAAAAAGAGGAAGGTCAGGAATCTCTTTCTCTTGAGTTCAGATTTTTTTTTTTAAAAAAAGGAGGGTCAAACATCTCTCTCTCTCTCTCTCATTCCTCCTGACACCTAGAGAAGCACCACATAGAGGAGCTGCAACTGCTCCATAACTCAGAGAAAATGTAGCCAACACAATCTTTAACATATTAGAATGGCTTAAACAAGTACTTTTGGGTAATGTGGCCCTTTATACCACCACAGAAGA
Organism: Rhineura floridana; assembly: GCF_030035675.1. Taxonomy (NCBI): domain Eukaryota; kingdom Metazoa; phylum Chordata; class Lepidosauria; order Squamata; family Rhineuridae; genus Rhineura; species Rhineura floridana. The sequence continues at coordinate 31,413,397 of NC_084486.1, read as the reverse complement.
AAGTTTGCTTTTTATCATGATTTAGAGGTGCTTTCTTTCCTTTTCATGTTTACAGTCCCAAGTGAGCTGGTTTCCTGCTAACAAACTTTTTAAGATCATGAAATGGATGATGGATTTGAACCTCTTCCATCTCTTTATGTTTATTAATGTTACTAGTAAAGGGATATTTTGGTTTTATATTAGAAATTAAGAAAGCCACCCACACCCAAATGCCTACATCATCACCACCAAAATTAGTAAGGACTTGTTTAGGGTGGCAATGGGTAGTAAGTACTTTTTTAAGTATATGTTGGTTTATCTTTCCAAAGTATAATACAGAAGGAATCAAATACAAAACAAAACAGTACAATATAACAATAACCATCTGGTAGAATTCAGCCACAAAATGATTGGTATTAGGATAAAAAAAGAGGCAGATCAAGGAATGCAGGAACAATTTTTGTGATCTAAAAAAATTGACTGGAGAACTAGTTGAACATATAACATCTATGAGGTTGGGAAATCCCCTGTTTGGCCCTTAGGCTGCCCACAAAGAGCTTTTTAGGAGGTCAGAAGGCTGCTACCAGAAAGGAGTATCTCATACAGTGGTTTGGATCCTCATCTGTGCAAGGAACAACATATAACATAGTGGAATTTGAACATCTGCTGTCACTATTTACTGTTTATAGGTGTTCTACTATTTGAACACCTTCACAATCTCCCACTTATGGTGCATTTAAAGGCAATTCACATACCCTTTTTTGTTGTTTCCAACCTTTGCATTTCACCTTTAAGGTGTTCACAGGCTTTGCACATGAAGGAGAATGATTAATAGCAACTATTGATTTTTTTTTCCAAACCAGAATGAGGAAATATAGTAACATGAAGCAGAAAAGAGCAAGCTGAAGTGCCTTAGAATGGTTTTCCTTCAGGAAGGGTAGCTGGAGATGGAGTGGGGGCTCTTTTGGAATGTCAGTGAGTTTGCAAAAATTAACAATCTCTGCACACATTTCTCTCTAAAGGTTGACAAATGTTTCCATTTCCATTTCTGCTTGCTACACAAGTTTGAGCACATTTACTTGGAAATTTATCAAACCTAGCAGAAAGATGGGAAGTAACAGCTCATTTTACTTCTGTATTTTTCCTTTTCTATGTAAGATCATGATGTGGGATATCCAGTCAAATTGTAAGGAATAATAGTACAGATACACAGCTCATTTTTCAAAGCCACTTGATAATTAGAAGGCAATTCCTATTCTGCCAATGGAGCATTTTTCACTAAACATGTCCCAGTAAAGCTTTAAATGGCCATGAATTAATGTTTAACGGGTTCTTAAAGGTAATGAGGTCTTCTGACGCTGGTGCTTCCACATTCAAATTAGACTGAGACTTGCTCCGTGGAATGGAAAGAAGCGTCATTGTTGATCTGGCAGGAGCATTAATTATTCTGATGTCTTAATTCAACTATATTGGAGGGCATTGAAGTGAGATGCCATCATCAGTTGGAGGAAGAGATGTGTCAATATATTAGATGGGGATCAGAATGAAAGTCAGAGAGGGATTAAAACTGAGGAACATCAGAATTCATTTTGGATTTGTATGGAACTGCTTTTGCAGAATTGCCAACACAATGTAGCTGAAAGGTGCTCTTTATCCAGAAAGAAAGCATCTTAGGCTAGGCATAAGAATCGTATGACTCAGGGATATGTCACACAAGGCATTGTTAAAGGAGCCAGCAATTCAACAGATAAACACATTTGAAAATTACATCTTGCAAATGAGAACACGGATACACAATCTAGCTTGCGACTGTGGCCAGAAATTAAATATTTATTTATTTATTTGATTTATTTATTAGATTTATATCCCACCCTGTCTCCCAGTAGGAGTCCCATTGTCCTACCATGTTAGAAATCTTTAGGACCAGTCTGACAACACAGCAAATGGAGCAACTGTCCCAAGTACTAAGCCAATGGAGGAAGCCTGGGTAACTACCATATCTTTATCTGCCTCCAGACAATGTCCAGCCACCATTTTGCCAGTTAAAAAGAAATAAAGCGCTTGCCGTTTTGATCCCTTTCTCTGTCACTGCTTATAGCTGTTTTGGGTTTTAGCATGAATGAGAGTGTAAGTGCAAGGGCAACAGTATCAAGGCCAAGAGAGGGAAGCTGTGGATCCAGAGGGATTACAACTATCATGGAGCTATCATGGAGAACAATGGTCTCAGGGAAGGAGAGCATCCAGCTGAGGAAGAGGGAAACAATCCCTTAGAAGGGACCCATTCCTTGGGGGATGAGCAGCTATCCTCTCATGCTGAGGATATATCTCCAGGGGGTGGAGGGATCCTTGTAGTGGGTGATTCGATCATTAGGAACATAGACAGTGGGGTGTGTGATGGGCGTGCAGACCGCAAGGTGTTTTGCCTGCCTGGTGCGAAGGTTACGGATATGGCCCGTCGTTTAGATAGTTTGGTAGACAGTGCTGGGGAGGAGTCAGTGGTCGTGGTGCACGTTGGCACCAACGACATGGGGAAATTCAGCCGTGAGGTCCTGGAAGCAAAATTTAGGTTGCTAGGTGGGATGGTGAAAGCCAGGACCTCCAAGGTGGCTTTCTCTGAAATGCTACTGGTTCCATGCGCAGGACCAGCCAGACAGGCACAGCTTTGCAGTCTCAATGCGTGGATGAGATGATGGTGTCAGGTGGGTTTGGATCTGTTAGGCACTGGGGAACATTTTGGGACAAGCCGGGCCTGTACAAAAGGGACGGGCTCCACTTGAACCAGAATGGAACCAGACTGCTGGCACTTAAAATTAAAAAGGTGGCAGAGTAGCTTTTAAACTGACTGAGGGGAGAAACCCGACAGGAGCTTAGGAAGGTCCAGTTCGAAATAAACCTCCCCCCTGGGATAAAGACCAAAGAAATGATGAAATTTTAAAAGGGGTAGGCCTAGAAGTAGGCATTGTGAGAGCAGGGGCACAGGATATAAATTCAGAAGGGCAAAATTTCCACAGGCCAAACCACAAGTGCCAAAGACACTTGAAGAGAGACACTGCTTACAAGTGCCTGTACGCTAATGCTAGGAGCCTCCGAACCAAGATGGGAGAACTGGAGTGCTTGGTCTTAGAGAAGAGCATTGATATAGTGAGCATAACGGAGACCTGGTGGAATGGAGAAAACCAGTGGGATACGGTTATCCCTGGATATAAACTATATCGGAAGGACAGGGAAGGACATATTGGTGGCGGAGTCGCTCTATACGTGAAAGAAGGCATTGAATCCAGCAAGCTCAAAATCCCAAAAGAGGCAGACTCCTCCACAGAATCATTGTGGCTGGTGATACCATGCCCCAGGAGGGATTTAATACTGGGAACGATCTATCCTCCCCCTGATCAAAATGCTCAGGGAGACCTTGAGATGAGATAAGAAATTGAGGAAGCATCCAAACTAGGAAATGTGGTAGTAATGGGTGACTTCAACTACCCAGACATAGACTGGCCACATATGTGTTCCAGTCATGACAAAGAAGCAAAATTTATAGATATTCTAAATGACTATTCCCTAGACCAGTTGGTCATGGAAACGACCAGAGGGACAGCAACCCTGGACTTAAACCTCAGTGGGGACCGGGACCTGGTGCGAGATGTAAGTGCTGTGGAACCGAATGAGAGCAGTGACCATAGTGCTATTAAATTACACATACATGTAAATGGCCAATTGCCAAGAAAATCCAACATGGTCACATTTGACTTCAAAAGAGGAAACTTCACAAAAATGAGGGGATTGGTAAAAAGAAAGCTGAAAAACAAAGTCTAGAGGGTCACATCGCTCAAAAATGCTTGGAAGTTGTTTAAAAAAACCTTTATTAGAAGCTCAACTGGAGTGCATACTGCAGATCAGAAAAGGTACCTCCAGGGCCAAGAAGATGCCAGCATGGTTAACGAGCAAAGTCAAGGAAGCTCTTAGGGGCAAAAAGTCTTCCTTCAGAAAATGGAAGTCTTGTCCGAATGAAGAAAATAAAAAAGAACACAAACTCTGGCAAAAGAAATGCAAGAAGACAATAAGGGATGCTAAAAAAGAATTTGAGGAGCACATTGCTAAGAACATAAAAACCAACAACAAAAAATTCTATAAATACATTCAAAGCAGGAGACCATCTAGGGAGGCAATTGGACCCTTGGATGATAAGGGAGTCAAAGGTGTACTAAACAACAATAAGGATATTGCAGAGAAACTAAATGAATTCTTTGCATCTGTCTTCACAGTGGAAGATATAGGGCAGATCCCTGAACCTGAACTAACATTTGCAGGAAGGGATTCTGAGGAACTGAGACAAATAGTGGTAAAGAGAGAGGAAGTTCTAGGCTTAATGGGCAATATAAAAACTGACAAATCACCAGACCCGGATGGCATCCACCCGAGAGTTCTCAAATAACTCAAATGTGAAATTGCTGATCTGCTAACTAAAATATGTAACTTGTCCCTCGGGTCCTCCTCCGTGCCTGAGGACTGGAAAGTGGCAAATGTAACGCCAATCTTCAAAAAGGGATCCAGAGGGGACCCTGGAAATTACAGGCCAGTTAGCTTAACTTCTGTCCCTGGAAAACTGGTAGAAAGTATGATTAAAGCTAGATTAACTAAGCACATAGAAGAACAAGCCCTGCTGAAGCAGAGCCAGCATGGCTTCTGCAAGGGAAAGTCCTGTCTCAGTAACGTATTAGAATTCTTTGAGAGTGTCAACAAGCATATAGATAGAGGTGATCCAGTGGACATAGTGTACTTAGACTTTCAAAAAGCGTTTGACAAGGTACCTCACCAAAGACTTCTGAGGAAGCTTAGCAGTCATGGAATAAGAGGAGAGGTCCTCTTGTGGATAAGGAATTGGTTAAGAAGCAGAAAGCAGAGAATAGGAATAAACGGACAGTTCTCCCAATGGAGGGCTGTAGAAAGTGGAGTCCCTCAAGGATCGGTATTGGGACCTGTACTTTTCAACTTGTTCATTAATGACCTCGAATTAGGAGTGAGCAGTGAAGTGGCCAAGTTTGCTGACGACACTAAATTGTTCAGGGTTTTTAAAACAAAAAGGGATTGCGAAGAGCTCCAAAAAGACCTCTCCAAACTGAGTGAATGGGCGGAAAAATGGCAAATGCAATTCAATATAAACAAGTGTAAAATTATGCATATTGGAGGGAAAATCTTAATTTCACATATACGCTCAAGGGGTCTGAACTGGCGGTGACCAACCAGGAGAGAGACCTCGGGGTTGTAGTGGACAGCATGATGAAAATGTCGACCCAGTGTGCGGCAGCTGTGAAAAAGGCAAATTCCATGCTAGGGATAATTAGGAAAGGTATTGAAAATAAAACAGCCGATATCATAATGCCGTTGTATAAATCTATGGTGCGGCCTCATTTAGAATACTGTGTACAGTTCTGGTCGCCTCATCTGAAAAAGGATATTACAGAGTTGGAAAAGGTTCAGAAGAGGGCAACCAGAATGATCAAGGGGATGGAGCGACTCCCTTACGAGAAAAGGTTGCAGCATTTGGGGCTTTTTAGTTTAGAGAAAAGGCGGGTCAGAGGAGACATGATAGAAGTGTATAAAATTATGCATGGCATTGAGAAAGTGGATAGAAAAAAGTTCTTCTCCCTCTCTCATAATACTAGAACTCATGGATATTCAAAGAAGCTGAATGTTGGAAGATTCAGGACAGACAAAAGGAAGTACTTCTTTACTCAGCGCATAGTTAAACTATGGAATTTGCTCCCACAAGATGCAGTAATGGCCACCAGCTTGGATGGCTTTAAAAGAAGATTAGACCAATTCATGGAGGACAGGGCTATCAATGGCTACTAGCCATGATGGCTGTGCTGTGCCACCCTAGTCAGAGGCAACATGCTTCTGAAAACCAGTTGCTGGAAGCCTCAGGAGGGGAGAATGTTCTTGCACTCGGGTCCTGCTTGCGGGCTTCCCCCAGGCACCTGGTTGGCCGCTGTGAGAACAGGATGCTGGACTAGATGGGCCACTGGCCTGATCCAGCAGGCTCTTCTTATGTTCTTATGTTCTTATGTAACCCTCTGGTGCAAGTTGCTTGGAGACCTTTTGGCTAACACATTTAAATGGTAGTAATAGTAGTCATAAATAATAATAGTAATAATAAGCCAATGAATTTGGTTCTGAAAAAGATAATCTATAATAGATTAGCAGTGCAACCCTACATACTTCCACCCAGATAATAGACCCGCTGAGTTCATTCAGACTTCTAAACAGGCATAGTTAGGATTATGCTGCAATTTGGAATTCTGAGACCAATGCCTTAGGGCCAAAGCTGAGATCATGGTGGCATTATTTGTGATTCATAGGAAAATGGTAAAACAAAGGCAGCACTAGCTCTTTAGAACTCCCTGCCTATTGTCATCTGGCAGGCGCCTTTGCTGTATTCTTTTTGGTACCTGCTTAAAGCTTTTTTGTTTAAGCAAGCTTATCTAGATGCATAGATGCTGATGTGTTTTATTTATTTATTTTTGCTGGTGCTGTTTTAAATTTGTTTTTAAAATGTTTTAATTGCTTGTTTTTAGCAGTTTTATCAATAATTTTAATGTCTTTTGTTAACCACTTAGAGGGGTTTTTTTACAATCAAGACCTTTATAAATTTAAATAAAATAAAAATAAAAATTTAAAAAAAAAAGTTTCCCACTGAATCCCTCCTGCAAATTGGTGCAATGAAGTTGTCGCAAAGCTACAATGGTGTGAAATAGGTCTTCTCCTTTCCCACTTTGTTCAAACCCACATCTTTAATCTTTGTAAGAGGACACAGCCGGACTGGGCACACATGTAGAGATTCTATCCAGAAGGTATATTTAATAAAAATTGTGCTTACTCTATATAGAGTCTAGTGGCCTTCCCACTAGCCAGTGCCAAGTAATTGGCCCACCAACATTAAACTCCAAAAAATGCAAGATGGAAATGAAATTATAATCCAGATGAAAGAGCGGTAGTCAATCCAATGTTTAAATCTGAAAGATTAGAGGAGGATGGAACATCAGAAGCAAGAATGCAGGAGCCATAATAAATTTACATTATAACTGAATTTCCAACTGACCAATTTCCAGTATTTATATTCAGTAAAGTCAATCCAGACTAAGATTACAGAGACCATGTATGATTGAAGATGATCCCCAAATAGAGCTGTCTTGTAGCCCGTATTCTGTTATAGTTTTTAAGCCTAAGTCATCACCTCAGTTCAAGGAAGCCCTGATTTGAGATCTGCATCCCCGAACACAGTGAATGTGGACCATTTTGTACCAGTGAAGGATCTGGTTCTTCTTGTACATGGTATTTCCTGGATAATCTTGCAGCATATTTCAGAAGTAACTGGAACATTGTTATACCTCCCTAAAGTAGGAACAAGTGTGACTGGACACAAGATGAGTTTTCACTATATCTGCCATTTTGAAAAATAGTGACAGCATGCATTTGTAAAATTTATTCAACTGAATACCAAAACCATACCCAAATCAAAGAAAAAAACTTCACTTTAGAGAATTCTTCATCTTGTTGTTATCACATCAGCCACTTCTATCTAACAAATCAGGATTAGCCAATGTTGTGCTCTCCAAAAGTTATTGGACTCCTTTCATCAGTCCCAGCCAGCATGGCCAATGATCAGGGACAAGAGTTGTTGTCTGACAACATCTGGAGGACACCATGTTGGATACCACTGTGTTAGTCTGTGATTGATTCAGATGCTGGCTTGGGGCAATTTACAAGTTAAAGAAACTGTGACCCACTTCTAGATCTCTCTCTCTCTCTCTCTAGTGGACTGAAAACAGCACAGAAAGCCAAGGTCTACGTTTCATGCTTTTGTTTTAAGTTGCTTTCACTGTAATTTTGGTTCTTTACAATCTCCCCTGAGAATTCATTGAAGGGCACGGCATAAATCTTGAAAATAAAGAAATAAACTAATATCAGCATGCGCTCCACAGCATATTTCCACAGTGAGCACATCATAGAATAGATGAATGTAGCTTCCTAAGATATTTAAAGGTTAACTTCAGAAACACATACCAGCTTCTCTGATCTGATTTGTAGCCAAAATACATATTACAGCAGAGATGGGATGAATGCCAAAAACACCCTTCCTGTGATGCTTTTCCACTTCTATCCCCTTAAAGTGAAGCTTCACTTACTATGATGTGATTAGTTATGTCATGCATTTCACAATGCCCGCCCCCCAAAAAAACTACTTGTAGTCCATTAGTGCCCTTGCACCCATGGAAGGGCTTTTGATGTAAGACATGCTGCTGCTAATGGAAGCAGAGTCCATTTTTGCCCATTATGTTGCAGCCCTCAACACCCCCCAGAACTCTGCTCCAGAGAATCAAGGAATCCTCCCAAGCAAGGATGGAGGTGGAATCTGCAGGGTACAGTTGGGGGCTACAGGGTGAAAGATGAATCAGCAAAAAATGGCCTCCTCTCCTCTCCTCTTCCATTAGTGGTGGCATCTGTTGGACCAACAGCCCTTCTATGAGGTCACCAGTTGGATTCCACCCGAAATGTACAACACAAGAGCAAATCCCAGTGAAGTGAAATTACACATTATGAGAAGGCAATGGTGAGTACATTTCAGGGAGGCTAACTTCACTGGCCACCCCATATTTGCTGTAAGATATAGTTTGGTTTCCTGAAACATAGCATTCTTGAAGGCCACATTTAGCAGAAGGGCATGGTTAGAATATATAAAATAAATATTTTTTTACAAGCTAAAAAAATGGTTTTTAGAAGTTGCAATCTGGGCTTCACTGGAATACCTTTCAGAGCATAACTAGACAAAGCCTGCCCTCTAGAGAGCAATGCCTTTCAAAACTCACATTCAGTGACTAGCAAAGAACTTAGGAGCTTGTTCTTTGGCAAATTGCAAAAGTAGACCTTCAGTATGAAGCCTTTGAGGTTAAAGAGACAATGAATTAATAAGTTCATTTAAAGACTCATCCACAAGCTGATAGCTAACGTTGAGCAGGAGGCACACTGCCTTCCTTGGGGGAATAAACACCAGAAATAGCTTGTGTTCAGGATAAATTTCCACCTGTAGTTATCTGTATCACAATCACAGTAAAGCATAACTGTGATAAATGCCTATAGTAGCTTGTCTTGATGTAGCAACAGCAGGGCCTTCCCATGACTCTTTAAATGCTTGAGGTGGAATGTTCAGATGCTGACTCCTGTGAAAGCTTCACAATAAACACCAAAGCACATAAGTGCAAAACAAAAACACCCATGTGTACCTATGTGCAACCCATGCTATTGTCAGTTTGTATTAGTAACCTTACTGAAAAGAAATCCTACGTCTACTACCAGCCTAGAGTGTGGCATTTATACTCCCCCTTCTCTTCCTGGAGCATGCTCAGCATATAGCATTTCAGGGTGGGCTAACCAGGGCCAGTTCTAAAGGGTGGCCACGTGGGGCACTGGCCCGAGGGCCCCAGAGCTACAGGCGCCCTGAGGGGCCCTCCGCTCCCCTTCCACGAGCTGCCCGAGCCGCCCACCATCCCCCCGCTTCACCTACCTTTCTCTCTGCTGTTTTTTGCAGTGCAAGCAGGGTTGCCATCAATCAAGATGGCGGTCGAGGTTTCCATAAGGGTCTGAAGCCTCTGCTGCCATCTTGGTTGATGGCAGCAATGTGCATGTTGTGTGCCATCAACCAAGATGGTGGCAGAGGCTTCAGACCCTTACAGAAATCTTGGCCACCATCTTGATTGATGGCAACCCTGAGCACATAGTGCGCGCAGCTGCAAAAAAACAGCAGAGAAAGGTAGGTGAAGCAGGGGAATGGTGGGCAGGTCAGAAGCTCCTGTCCTGCGATCCGCTGTGTGGCTCCTGCCGCGGATCGCAGAAGGGGAGCAGAGGGGCCGGAGTAGGCTGATGCCCAAGGGCCCCGGCATGCCTGGAGCCAGCCCTGGCGCTAACTGCTCTCAGAAGATTCCAGCAGTTCTGTCTGGCACAGAAAGAGACAAGCTGCTCTGCAGGGGTTGGGAAGGCCTGGAGAATTGCTAACTCACAGGCCTGTTTTTAACTGCTTGCACAGCAAATTGTGTGTGTGTGTGTGTGTGTGTGTGTGTGTGTGTGTGTGTGTGAGAGAGAGAGAGAGAGAGAGAGAGAGAGAGAGAGAGAGAGAGAGACGCTGTGTACAGAACTGCACTTGTCAAGGTGGCAAAGTTGGATGAGCTACAAGTTGGGAGCGGTAGCTCCATAGGCACAGATCCACTTATGAAGTCACCTCTGCTCCAGAGCTCCTCCAAACTAACCACTGCCACCTTGTCCTGCCCCATGTCTGTCCTGATGAGCATGACATCACCAGGAAGGAATGATTGTCTCTGCCCACCCCCACAAGTTACTGTTGCACTTGTATGACTCAAGTATGAAAGAAAGAAGACTCTACTTCAGGTATAGAAAAACCTTTGGCCTTCCAGGTATTGCCAAACTACAACTCCCATCACTCCTAGCAAGCATGGCCAATGACCAGGAGTGGTAGTAGTGGTAGTTCAGCAGCATCTGGAGGTCCAAAGTTTCCCCATACCTGCTCTACTGTCTTCAAGGGACAATCTCAGCATCAAGTCCAAAGGATTGTGAGCCATTTGTGTTGTGATACTTTTTCTTTAAGCTGTTTTTTTTGCTTCTCCATGGATCCTAAGGATGTGGAGGTCATTTGTATTTCATTATAAAGAGAAGAGATTTGTTGCTATACAGCAATAGCAATCAGATTGTTAAAAAATACTGGGAGTTACCATTGTCACTTAAATGCTTTGTTATATATTGTATTTACTTGAAAATATTTGTTTGATATTTGTTGTTATTTCCCTTCTTTATTAATGTAATTTAGGGTTTGGCTGGTGCCACCATGGGAGGACATTTCTAGGTCAATATAGGCTGAACCTGCCCATTTCTGAGACAACTGCAATTGACAAATCTTTCCATCCCTGGTTTTGGCTAAATCTGTGTCAGGGATCAATCCCAAAATCTATTTTACAATGGTATACAAAATTGTTGTTGCTCCTCCTCCCTCCCCCAGCTACTTTCTCTCATTTCTCTGCCAAATATTAATTAATTGAAATGTTCTCACACTCTCTGCCAAAAAACAGAGCACTCGAAGTTGTATACTATGCAGTAAACACAAATAATAATTTCAAAACACTATGAGAAACAAACTCACACACACACCCATGAAACACAGCCAAAAGATTCCTGGTTATGTCCCAGTAGAGGGACACTAGCACCAACTTCTATTAACCGGCAAGACATGTTGCTTGGAAGAGTCACATCTTATGTAAGTGCTGAGAGGTCAATGGAGATGCCTTCAGCTATGCTTCACTTGGCTGTACTTCCATAATGACAGCGCCATCACATGGAGAAAGAGCAGCTTTGTCTCCTTCCAGTTCACGTTTCTGTAAAGGACATAGAGCAGTGCCTCCTCAGCACATCTGAGAGAGCAGGGAAGTACATACAGGGGAAGGTGCCCCTTAAGGTATGCAGACTCCTGACTATAGACTGTATAGCAGGGATGGGGAACTTGTGGCCCTCTAGGTGTTGCTGTACTCCATCTCCATCTTGGGCTTCAAAAAAAATTTTTTTTCCTTGAGAATCCTTAAAACTCCTTACCTGGGATTCATGTAATCTCTTACTAGTTTCCTCATACCAATCAAAAATAAGCATTCCACTGAGTCTATTCTGCCTGTTCTAAACTCAAAGGCTTCATGGAGGTGAACAATTTTATCTAAATCAAAAGTTCCTACCTGTCAGGCCCAGGATGGGACTCAGGAATCAGACTGGTGGTTGAAAGCAATTCAGTTTTTATTAAGGTAATATCCAAACAGAGACTGCGTCTTCTCATGAAGCAACACAGAGTTACAGGTCCTGCGACGTAGAAAGAGAGTTGACAGAGCAAGGGACTGCTATCCCGCCTGTCTCTTAACAAGGGCCCAAACGGGCGCGATGTCTTTCACTCCGCCTCAACGTCCCCTCAGTCACCACCCTCCTTCCCCCTCTCCTTTCTTGTCTTTTCAACTGTCTTCGAGTACGCGGCGACGGGGGAAGCATGGGCCCCTCCTCTTCTGGAGTCTCCGACTCCGGTATGGGGGAAAGGGGGGGAGGTTTTAAACTGTCTTGCGGTTTTTCTTTCCTTGTCTCTGTCTTGGGCGGCCCTCCCTCTTCCCCCGCCTGTTCTGAACTTCGGAGAGGAGGAGGCGTGGGAACTTCAAGGGAAGGCTCTGAAACTGTGAAACTTTCAAGGTTCCCGTTGCTAGGCAACTCTATCTCTGGAATTTCCTCTGCTTCGTCTTCACTCCAGTCTGGCAAAGTGACCCCCTCCCTTCCCTCCAGTTCTTCTGAATCCCCAGGGCCCCAACCCTGCACCCTGACATCATCCCCTCTCCCATGCTGTGCTCCCCCCCCTGATTGGCTTGGGGCGATGGAGAAAACGTTGGTGAAAAAGTTTTACCAAATCTGGAGCATCCACATCAGTTTTGCTTCCCAAGATCTATCTGCTGGCCCATAACCCTTCCAGTGAATCAAATACTGCAATTTGTTACGCCTTATTCTGGAGTCCAGGATTTCCTCTACTTCAAACTCGGTCTGCTCATTTACCATGAGCGGAGCCCCTGGAGGCTCCTCTGGATGTAAATCACTGGGAGGGGCTGCTTTCGTTAGCAGAGATCGATGAAACACAGGGTGTATTTTAAACGTGTCTGGTAACTTCAGTCGGTACGCCACGGGATTAATTTGAGCCTCTATTTCAAAAGGCCCCACCCTCTTGTCTTGTAATTTCCTACATTTGCCTGGCATCTGAAGGAAACGGGTGGACAGCCATACCTGGTCTCCTGGTTGAAGGGGGGGGCCTCTCTCCTGTGCTGATCAGCAACTCGCTTGTACTCCGTCTTGGCCTCGTTTAGCTGCTGTTTCAAAGTCTGTTGCACAGCCTGTAATTCCTTCAGAAAGACTCATGTGGCCGGCACAAGCACCCCCTCTGAGCTGCTTGGGAAGGCTTTAGGATGAAATCCATAATTAGCGAAGAACGGGGTTTGCTTAGTGCTGGAGTGCAAGGAGTTGTTATAGGCAAACTCTGCAAAATGCAAATATGACACCCAGTCAGTCTGTTGGTAGGACACATAACAACGTAAATATCTTTCCAAAACAGCGTTCAGGCGTTCCGTCTGACCGTCTGTCTGGGGATGATGAGCTGAAGAGAGTTTTAGCTCCATCTGCAGCTGTTTCCACATTGCTCTCCAAAATTTAGCTGTGAACTGAGTTCCTCGATCCGAGACTACACTGTTTGGCAATCCATGCAACCGGTAGATTTCCTTGATGAATAACTTGGCTGTTTCTTTTGCTTCTAAGGCCCCTGAACAAGGAAGAAAATGCGCCATTTTGGTGAGTAAGTCTACCACTACTAGGATGGCTGTCATTCCTTGTGACTTTGGTAGATCAGTTATAAAATCCATGGAAAGGTCCTTCCAGGGTTCGTTTGGGACAGGTAGCGGTTGTAACAGCCCTGCTGGTTTTCCTGTTTGTGTTTTCACCCGCACACAGACAGAACAGGATTTTACTTAGTCCTCAATATCCCGACGCATTTTAGGCCACCAAAAGTCCTTGGCCACGTTCTGAATGGTTTTGTAAATACCAAAGTGCCCCGCGGTGATGGAGTCATGGCACTGACATAGGACTCTGAGTCTTAATTCCCCTTCTGGCACATACCTGGCTGCTTTAAACCATAACAGTCCATCTCGCCAGTGGAAACTTACTTCCGGGTCTTGATCTTGTCCCGCCTCCTGAATATATCGTTGCATGCCTGCATCTTCCTGTTGTGCCCTTTTTAGTTCTTCTTCCCATGAAGGCTGACATGATCCCAACGTTAATTTCTCTGGCGGGATCACGTACTGAGGCTGGTCATCGGATTCGCTTCCTTTGAATTGTGGCTGTCTGGATAAGGCATCTGCTCTCTGGTTTTTGGCTTGGGCATGATAAGTAATCTTGAAGTTGAACCTAGTGAAGAACTGGGACCATCTTATCTGTCTCTGGTTCAGCTTTCTGGCTGTTTGGAGGCTTTCCAGGTTCTTGTGGTTGGAGCGCACTTCAATCTGATGAGAGGCCCCCTCTAAATATTGTCTCCAATTCTCAAAAGAATCCTTGATGGCTAGTAGTTCCTTCTCCCATACTGTATAGTTCTTCTCTGCAGGCTTTAACTTTCTAGAGAAGTATGCGCAGGGGTGCAGCTCCTTCCCTTCTTGGTCTAATTGCAGAAGGACCCCCCCGATGGCAAAATCTGAAGCATCTGCTTCCACAACGAAGGGGCGGGTTGGATCGACAAAGCGCAGAATGGGCTCAGTAGCGAATCTTCTTTTCAGCTCCTCAAAGGCGTTTGTAGTGTTCTCTGTCCATTGAAATTTCTTCTTTCCCCTTAAACAGTCAGTCAGAGGAGCTGTTAATTTGGAAAACCCTGGGATGAACTTTCTGTAATAATTTGCAAACCCTAGAAAACGTTGTACATCCTTTTTGGTGACAGGTTGACCCCAGTCCAATATACAACTCACTTTCCCTGGGTCCATCTCCACTCCCCCCGCTGAGATTCAGTACCCAAGGAAGTCCAAAGACTTGAGGTCAAATCCACATTTCTCTAGCTTAGCGTACAGATGATTCTCTCTCAGTCTCCTCAACACAGTTTTCACATGCTGATCATGATCTTCTTGATTCTTTGAGAACACCAGGATATCATCTGAGTAACAAATTGCATACGTGTCCAACAGGTCTCTAAACACGTAGTTCATGAACTTTTGAAACATGCCTGGGCTCCCCGAAAGCCCGAACGGCATGACCAGGTACTCAAACTGTCCGTAAGAAGTCAGAAATCCTGTTTTCCATTCATGTCCCTCCTTCATCCTGATCTGATTGTACGCTCCTCTTAAATCCAGCTTCGTGAAGATTTTTGCTGAGCGCAGTTGGTCTAGCAGCTCTGAAATCAGGGGCAGTGGGTAACTGTTAGGTATGGTGATCTGATTCAATGCACGGTAGTCATTACAAGGCCTGAGCTCCCCCCCTTCTTCTTCACAAACAACAGGGGCGCTCCAGCGGGGGACTGTGAGGGACGTATGAATCCTCGCTTCAGGTTTTTTTCCAGAAATTCCTTCAGGGCCTCCCTCTCAGTCTCTGTAAGAGAGTAAATTCTTCCTGATGGAATGCTGGCTCCTGGCATGAGATCAATCGCACAGTCGTAAGGGCGGTGGGGGGGTAAAGTCTCTGCCTCTTTTTCATCAAATACAACTTTGAATTCCTCATACTTCAAAGGGAAGATCACTTGCTCGATCTCTTGCACTGCCCCCGCTAAGGTGTTCTTGATTCCTTCGGGTTGACAGTTCTCCTTACAATACTGAGAGGTGAACCACACCACCACCTCCTTCCAACTTATTTTGGGTTCGTGCTTGGCTAGCCAGGGCATTCCCAGAATCACCTCAAAGTTCGAGAGATCTGACACGTACAGCAAAATGAACTCTTCATGCCCAGGAATTTGAAGTTTCAATTCCTCCGTGGCTTGTGTCACCCCTCCTGACTTCAGGGGTCTCCCATCTATGGTCTCCACAGACAGGGGAGCGTCCAGTTTCCACCTAGAAATTCCATAACGCTTGGCTAACTTTGCATCAATAAAATTTGTGGAGGCCCCACTGTCAATTAATGCAGTAGAATTAAACACCACTCCTTGGGAAGTTGTAATCCGAATAGGTAGGACCAACACTCCTTTGGAGGGAGGTTGGATCATTGGAGGGCCTTTATACAACACTGCCCCCAGTCCACCAGCCTGCACATGAACTGGGTGTTTTAGTTTCCCGACGGCTCTGCTTTCCCCCCTTTCAGTCCACAATCTCTGGCCACATGGCCCAGTTTTGAACAATAAAAACATAGACGTTCTCGATGTCGTCTCTCTTTTTCTTCTTCTGACAGTCTTGGCCTAGCCCCTCCCTGTCCCTCGGTTGCATTACCTGCCATTCCTGAAGTGGAAAGGGCCTTGCTGCGGGATGCCGAGGCTGAATATCTCGGGACCTCCTGTTTCTTTTCCAGGTGCCTTCCTTCCAGCTGGTGATCGATCTGCAGGCACAGCCGGATTAGCCCTGGCAGGTCAGTGGGGGGTGGTGGTCCTAGCCAGCTCATCCAGGATCTCAGCATTTAGTCCACTCCGGTACATAAACATCAAGGCTGCATCATTATAACCAGTTTCCTGGGACAAAAATTTAAAAGCATTAGTGTACTCAGAAACAGTCCCTTTTGCTTATTTCAGAGCACCTAGCTGCCGCGCTACTGTTTCAGCTCTTTGCGGATCTTGAAACATCTCGGTCATTTCTTGTATAAATCCTCTGTATCTTCCTAGGAGGGCATCCTTTCTCACCAGATACGGAGTCACCCATTTTGCAGCTTCTCCCTCCAGGAGGCTGATCACGAAGGCCACTTTAGCCCCATCACCCGGAAATTCTGCATTCCTGACATCCAAGTATAACTCACATTGAGCCACGAAAGTTGCCAACTGATCACTCTGTCCCGCATACTTTGGGGGTAATCCAATGGGAACCTTCACCACAGTGGCTGGAGGGGCTGTCCGCATCCGATCGATCGTGGCTTTCAAGGCCTGATTATCCATTTTCAGCGCCTTGACTGCTGCCAGCAAGGTTTGAACATCCGTCTGCAGATCAGCCACATTAGTCCTCAAAAGTCTCACTTCTTCCGTCTCAGAAGTGGGATTCGTTCCCCCCGCCGCTCCCTTTTCCATCTTGTCACGGTCAAGTGGAGAGAGCGTTGAGGGTGATTTAGGTGGCTCTGTCAAGCTGTCAGGCCCAGGATGGGACTCAGGAATCAGACTGGTGGTTGAAAGTAATTCAGTTTTTATTAAGGTAATATCCAAACAGAGACTGCGTCTTCTCATGAAGCAACACAGAGTTACAGGTCCTGCGATGTAGAAAGAGAGTTGACAGAGCAAGGGACTGCTATCCCGCCTGTCTCTGAAGAAGGGCCCAAATGGGCGCGAAGTCTTTCACTCCGCCTCAATGTCCACTCAGTCACCACCCTCCTTCCCCCTCTCCTTTCTTGTCTTTTCAACTGTCTTCGAGTACGCGGCGACGGGGGAAGCACGGGCCCCTCCTCTTCTGAAGTCTCCGACTCCGGTATGGGGGAAAGGGGGGGAGGTTTTAAACTGTCTTGCGGTTTTTCTTTCCTTGTCTCTGTCTTGGGTGGCCCTCCCTCTTCTCCCGCCTGTTCTGAACTTCGGAGAGGAGGAGGCGTGGGAACTTCAAGGGAAGGCTCTGAAACTGTGAAACTTTCAAGGTTCCCATTGCTAGGCAACTCTATCTCTGGAATTTCCTCTGCTTCGTCTTCACTCCAGTCTGGCAAAGTGACCCCCTCCCTTCCCTCCAGTTCTTCTGAATCCCCAGGACCCCAAACCTGCACCCTGACACTACCAGGGGAAACTACAAGTCCAGACTATTTCTAATATAAAAATTCCATTCATCCAAAATCTACAACTTTGATGGCCATCATTCCTAAAAGTTGGTGTTCCTTTTTTGGCAGGGTCCTCCACCCCCCATTTTTCCTTCTCAATTCTCACAGGTCTTTCACACAGGCAAGGCTCATTCAGGTTTGTTTTCACTCACACAGGAAAGGTTTATTTTGGAAGTCCAGTTCTGGTTGTGGGGTTTGCTATGTCACAGCAATGCCCACCTAATGCTCAGAAGCAAGGCTGTGTGATGGTGGCATGATGTGCATTTTCCCACAGTTAGATCTGGCTCATAATCCAGTACACATACCGGGGAAAGGGGAGGGAAACTCATTCAGCCAAGTCTCCTTTTATTAGGAGAGCACTCAATACACACAAGAGCTCAGGGCTCACTCACTGAATTCACAACAAGGGTCTATACACTAACACCACTTTCAATTCCTTTTCCCAGGAAAAATACTTCATACTTCAAATATATGTACACATTTTTCCTTTCTTTCTTAGTTGAGGTTCAGTCTCTCCAAGGCTGAACTGGGGCTTTTAACAGCTGCCAATACCAGTGTACAGGTCTAGTCTCTTCAAGGCTGAACTGGGGCTGCCAATACCAATATAGGATCAGTCTATCCCAGGCTGAACTGGAGCTTTTAACAGCCACCAATACGTATGCAGGTTCAGACTATAAGGCTAAACTGGGGCTTATAACGGCCGCCAATACCTATCCCTAGCCTCTCCAAGATGTAGGGTGGGACCTTCATTCACATTCAACCACTCCACCTGTTCGGGAGTATGTTCCCTTGGGGAACTACTTCCAAGATTGGCCTCTTTCAAGGAGGGTGTCCCTCAACCTTCACCAGCTCAACAGGTGTCTCCTAGCCAATGGGGTGGGTCATTTTCCCCCTTTCAGTCATTCAGCAACACACACAACACTCAGGCCATGTTATTCCAGAGCTTGAGCAATACCAGCAATATCAGCACCACAGCAATGAAAAATAGCAATGAAAGGCAACTGAGAAAACACAACAATGCCTTTCCCTTCCCCAAAAACAGTTTGCTACAAGCCTGTAATAATATAACAGGGATGGACTCTTACCACCAGTGAAATCAAAGCCTGGAGAACCAGGGAGAAAATGAACTGCAGGGAATTAGATTTTCAATCGGATCTCTTACCGAGTAGATGAGGCCTTGGCTGTTCGGTCTCCCTTGCTCCAATCCGGTCTCGGCATTCACCTGGTGTCCCGGTCACAACCCACTTCTGACATCAGAAATGATGGGGAATTTTGAGATTTGTTGGACCACAGGTCCTTAAGGAAATTGAAGACACAGGCTTGCAGCAAAGGTAGGCCTTTATTGGTTACCTGTGCACGGTCAGTCTCCCTGGATCTTGGTGGAGTGCTGCAACATGGCACTGCTTGCCTGAAGTTTTTATACATTACAGGACAAAGACATTAGCATTTCGCAATCACGGAGTTACACATAAGCATTACATAGAGGTTACACTACCTACATTATTTTCTAGCCAATTAGGTAATGTTTAAGCAATTCTAATGCCAGCACATTTCTACTATGAGCTAATGCATTCCAGTGCTAATTCCTCTCATGATGTGGGAAGGACAGAGACTTTCAGTACTAGTGTTCTGTTCCCCTTATCTTATCTTATTGAGCCAAGCTGTACCATGCATACCAAGTTACCATGGCTACATGTACATAACAGGCAGAGGGAAGACAGCAGACCAAGGAAAGAAGTTTTAGTTGGCCTGCTACACTATTAAATTATTAAAATATTATAAATCCTATAGATTTGGAAAAGAATATATTTTGCTTACTGTTTGTATCTAAAACTTCCCCTTTACCAGCCTTAGGCTCACTTAGTATCATCTGTGCCCTTTGTCTGGATCAAGCTTCACTTGCTTATTTGGTCCATAAACACACTCAGACATTCATTCACGGACAAAATTATTGCACCTGGATTAGATGAAAACGAACAATAGAGTTGGTGGCACCAGCATATTGAGGACACTTTGTAAGGTGGCACGGGCTCCAGTGAGGGAGTCTAAGAGTAGGACCCAATGACCTAACTCTCTGTAGCACAGGGACAGCTTCCAGGGAAAGGGACTGTTTGGTCTGAGCCTTGCTGCTCAATATAGTGCCTCCCCCCACAGTGGCAGGGGAGAAAATGAAACTATAACCAGTTAACCCAAGAGAAATAAGGAAAACTGGAGACCCAGTAGAGATCCTGCTGACCCATAACATTTCTCACAGGCTTGGCTCTCCAGTCCAGGCAACTCATGGATGAGAGAAGGTGCTGAACAGACTCCTGCCTTGCCTCATCTGGCATCTGACTCCCCCCATCCAAGACAATGTTTTCTGCCTCTGCCCCGCTATCTACTCATCTGCCAGATCTCGGATATGTTCTTCAGCCAGTCCCCAACCATGATTCCTAGGGCTGGGGTGAAATCTCTCAGGAGTGATTTTTCTGAGATATTTCTTTTTAGCCCTCTGTCATGAGAAGAGAGTCACTTTGCAGAATATTCAATGAATATCCTCCATCATTTATTGTGGTGGCCACCATCTGTCCACTCTCCCCCTACAATACCCTGGAACACTAAACGTCTGAGGGATTGTGAAGGATGCAAAATGGCAGGCAGGCTGCCAACACAGTTGCTGGCAAAACAGCAACAGCAACAAAACCTAGGGAAAAAAGAAAGAAGTCCTGTCACTGCTGTTTGGCAAAGGCACCCCCAAGAAACTGTTAGAGAATTCATCCTTCCACTGGAAAATATTCAGTAACATTGTGTCACCCTGGAAATAGGGTGGAGAACTTGAGAAGCCATTTTCACTCCTTATTCTCGGCCAGCCTCAGAACATGACCACTAGCCTACTTGAGCCACACCTTTTTCCTCTGACTTGACACACTGTGCTCCAAGCTACCAGTCAAGCCCTCCTAGCAGTGGTAAGCAGACTGTGACAGATTGCTCTGTTCAGGTTAATGGTCTAAACAGGGTGTCTATGTAGCAGACCATGAGTCTGGCAGTTAAGCTGCCCCTTAACTCTCCCTGAAACAGATGACATGTCAAAAAGAGAAAGGGAATTAATTCCCCTCTTCCAGTATCGGCACACAGAAAATTAAGGGTTCAGGAAATGAGTTTTCAAGCAGACAAGCTCAGTAAACCCCACTCAGTTGCCCATTTGCTTTCGGGACAAGTTCATGGTTCTAGGTTTGGTGTACAAAGCCCTATACAGATTGGGACCAGGATACCTGAAAGACTGTCTTACCCCTTATATACCCAGTTGATCACTGTGCTCTGCAGGTGAAGGCCTCCTACAGATACCATCTTATCAGGAGGTCCGTTCTGCACAACATAGGAAACAGACCTTTAGTGTGGCGGCACCTACCCTGTGGAATTCCCTCCCCTTAAATATTAGACAGGCACTCTCTCTGTTATCTTTTTGGTGCCTATTGAAGACCTTCCTCTTTCAACAGGCCTTTTAAGTTGAGACCTTATCCCAGTCTGAGTCTGTGTTGGAATTGCTTTTTAAAATGTTCTTAAACCTTTTTTAATATGTTTTTAATCTTAGAAGATGTTTTGAAAGCTTTTTTTAAAATATTTTTTTTAAGATGATTTGTTTTAATGTGTTTTAAAGTTTGTTTTATAATGTTTTAAAGTTTTTAGTGCTTTTGTTTGCTATCCTGGGCTCCTGCTGGGAGGAATAACATACAATACAATAACATACAATTCAAATCATAATCATAGATATCATAGACTGATGCAGAATTGAGAATTGCTGAGAATTGAATCTTCAAGGCTATCTGGGCAAGCAAGCAAGGTATGAACCTTCTCATGGAAGAGTGAATTGATGTTAAAATGCAGGAATATTTGTACTAAATTTTCCTTTGAAGATCACAGATTTATGAGATATTCCTAGCTTAATTGCTGCTTATCGCAATTGTCACAGAAAAATTAACTATCCAAAAATATAACAAGATGATGCATTCCACGATATATCTGAATACATGAAAGAAAAACTATAAATTCCAGCTACTGAACAACATTCATTTATTCTCTCAGACAAGAACTTTATTTGGGATGCATCTGAACATTCTAAAAACTGTTGATTAGGGAATATTTTTCAATATTTCTACAAGTAAGGCATTCGCCTAATTGGAGCCAATTAGGGATTTACAATAGAAGTAAATGGCTTATTATCAGTGTGATTTTATTGCTTATAACTGATAGTGGTCACTTCAAAATTTTATGGCTTTGAGATAAGCATAAAAATTATGGTTTTACAACTGAAGACATTAGGTCAGGGATAACAAACCTTGGAATGCGAATCTGTTTACTGTCAAATGTCATGATGATGAGGTTATCACAAATAGACAAAGCTATATATTCGCTGTGTATTAGATTCAGTTGGACTGTATTTGGTTGAGGAAAATTATTAGTATGAATATTATCCCTGAATCCTTTAGCATCTCTGGGTTCAACTGGGTTAGAAGTAAGAATATCTGCCACAAGAGGTTTAAGAGCACTGGGGACAAAAAGGAACCTTGCAGCACCCAATAGATTAAATCCCATGTGGTAAACCAGCAGTAATTAATACTGGGATTGGACAGTGAGAGAACAACTTAACCACTCCCAAGCCTTGGCCCAATTCTTTCCATCTGAGAAGGTTTTGATTATTTATATAGTATCAAATGTCATCTACAGTAATAAAGAAGAAATACACTTGCACTGTTCAACTCTAGATGAAGATTGTCTACAAGAGCAATCAAGGTGGTTTGGGGACTGAATATTGCTTTGAACGCTGATTGGTATGGGTCCAACTTTCTAAGAGTTCATCTTCTGTGAAATTTGGCAGCAATGAAGTGAGATTCACACAGAGAGCACCTTCAGAAATGTCACAAATTATAGGGATATCATTTTCTTTGGCATTCCTGCTCCCTTTGAGCCAAATCATCCACATTTGCTTCAAATTCCATTTTCAATTTGCCACTGCATTTCATCTTATCAGAAGAATGCTTGAGCACTACCTCATCTCCAATTTGCTGCATATTCAAAGGGTACTATGAAGCTGGAGGCAGGGAAATACCATCCCTGGGTTTTTTGTTTTCTTAATAGTGGAGTGAAGAGAGTTCTGTGGGGAGGGCAAAAAGATTCAAAGCAAGGTCCGAATTATAAATTCAGTACTGAATTTGAAAAAAGCAGCACATTTAAATTAAGATTGTTTTAGGACTATTTGCATGTTAAAGGGCCCAGGTCCAATCCCTAGCATCACAGCTTAAAAAAGGATCAGATAAGTATGCAAAAGATTTCTGCCGAAGGGAGAGCTCCAGACAGACAGAGTAGATAACATAAGAACATAAGAACATAAGAAGAGCCTGCTGGATCAGGCCAGTGGCCCATCTAGTCCAGCATCCTGTTCTCACAGTGGCCAACCAGGTGCCTGGGGGAAGCCCACAAGCAGGACCCGAGTGCAAGAACACTCTCCCCTCCTGAGGCTTCCGGCAACTGGTTTTCAGAAGCATGCTGCCTCTGACTAGGTTGGCAGAGCACAGCCATCATGGCTAGTAGCCATTGATAGCCCTGTCCTCCATGAATTTGTCTAATCTTCTTTTAAAGCCATCCAAGCTGGTGGCCATTACTGCATCTTGTGGGAGCAAATTCCATAGTTTAACTATGCGCTGAGTAAAGAAGTACTTCCTTTTGTCTGTCCTGAATCTTCCAACATTCAGCTTCTTTGAATGTCCATGAGTTCTAGTATTATGAGAGAGGGAGAAGAACTTTTCTCTATCCACTTTCTCAATGCCATGCATAATTTTATACACTTCTATCATGTCTCCTCTGACCCGCCTTTTCTCTAAACTAAAAAGCCCCAAATGCTGCAACCTTTCCTCGTAAGGAGTCGCTCCATCCCCTTGATCATTCTGGTTGCCCTCTTCTGAACCTTTTCCAACTCTATAATATCCTTTTTGAGATGAGGCGACCAGAACTGTACACAGTATTCCAAATGCGGCCGCACCATAGATTTATACAACGGCATTATGATATCGGCTGTTTTATTTTCAATACCTTTCCTAATTATCGCTAGCATGGAATTTGCCTTTTTCACAGCTGCCGCACACTGGGTCGACATTTTCATCGTGCTGTCTACTACAACCCCGAGGTCTCTCTCCTGGTTGGTCACCGCCAGTTCAGACCCCATGAGCGTATATGTGAAATTAAGATTTTTTGCTCCAATATGCATAATTTTACACTTGTTTATATTGAATTGCATTTGCCATTTTTCTGCCCATTCACTCAGTTTGGAGAGGTCTTTTGGGAGCTCTTCGCAATCCCTTTTTGTTTTAACAACCCTGAACAATTTAGTGTCATCAGCAAACTTGGCCACTTCACTGCTCACTCCTAATTCGAGGTCATTAATGAACAAGTTGAAAAGTACAGGTCCCAATACCGATCCTTGAGGGACTCCACTTTCTACAGCCCTCCATTGGGAGAACTGTCCGTTTATTCCTACTCTCTGCTTTCTGCTTCTTAACCAATTTCTTAACCACAAGAGGACCTCTCCTCTTATTCCATGACTGCTAAGCTTCCTCAGAAGTCTTTGGTGAGGTACCTTGTCAAACGCTTTTTGAAAGTCTAAGTACACTATGTCCACTGGATCACCTCTATCTATATGCTTGTTGACACTCTCAAAGAATTCTAATAGGTTACTGAGACAGGACTTTCTCTTGCAGAAGCCATGCTGGCTCTGCTTCAGCAAGGCTTGTTCTTCTATGTGCTTAGTTAATCTAGCTTTAATCATACTTTCTACCAGTTTTCCAGGGACAGAAGTTAAGCTAACTGGCCTGTAATTTCCGGGATCCCCTCTGGATCCCTTTTTGAAGATTGGCGTTACATTTGCCACTTTCCAGTCCTCAGGCACGGAGGAGGACCCAAGGGACAAGTTACATATTTTAGTTAGCAGATCAGCAATTTCACATTTGAGTTCTTTGAGAACTCTCGGGTGGATGCCATCCGGGGCCGGTGATTTGTCAGTTTTTATATTGTCCATTAAGCTTAGAACTTCCTCTCTCGTTACCACTATTTGTCTCAGTTCCTCAGAATCCCTTCCTGCAAATGTTAGTTCAGGAGACTGAACTGGTGTAAAGCACTTTCTTCTGTTCCTAACAGCATCTGTTGTGTTATGAGATAAAATGCACAAATATTGTTGCGAGCCTCCCCAATCTCCAGGCGGTGAGATCTCAGGGGTCCCTGCGCTCATTCAGGATTTGGTTTCCTTAGGGAAGAAGGTCAGCAGAGACTGTGGTGTCTTTATGAAATATGATTTGTTTATTTACACACATTCCAACCTGAGTTTAGGGTGGAGAGGTTCAAGGCATCAGCAGTCCAATATCCAGTTTTTCCATAAGTGTTACAGGAGGCATCCTATAGCCATGATGCAGAGAGCCAGTGTGATGTTCCTGCTTATATTGTAAATATGGTAAGTGCTGTTTATATAGAAGACATATGGTAAGTGGAGTGAAAGAGGAGGGGGGAGTATGTGAGCAGTAGAATGCTGGATGATTGGCTGAGTGTTTGAATGGCTGGGAGTATAAATGGAAGAATGACAGTTGAATCTGAGAGGTTGAGGTGGTGTTTAGAAGGTGTTTGGAAGAAGTGAATTGAGGAGGTGGATGGTGGTCGGTGTTGTTGTTGAGAGTGAGTCAGAGTTCTGAGGCAATTAGTAAGAAGTCCCTAACAGAATATAGATGAAACCATACGCTTGTGAAACATTCCTTCAGTAATCTTGTTATTTCTAATTCTTAATAAATACTTTCTTGGTTAAACATAAGCCTGATTCCTTCAGCTGGGAACACATACCAGGGGGAATAGCAAAGTAACCAAGGCTGAACAGTTGTATCGAATGGTGGCAGCGGCGGATCAGAGGAAAATGTATCCAGTCCCACAGAGAAACCCAGGGCTGTATGCTTCAGAGACAATATGCTGCGGGGGTGGGTGGGTTGTGAATTACCTGTACCCATAGACACAAGGTATCGAGATAGCCTGGCAGAGACTGAGGCACAGTCTAAAGGCTATAAGAGATACAGAGTGTGGGGTAGTGAGGCCTAGCAGGGGGATTTGTTGAAATCTGTGCTAGAGCTGTAAAGGGTAAGAAGAAAACCTGATGTTCCTGTCTGCTGGTAGCCACAAGTGAGAGCTTCACTGGTGGTGCTGGGGAAGGACATCACAGCCAGCCTCTCTGCCTGCCTCCAGTCCCCAGCAATTCCTGGACACATCTAAAAACACAAGCCTCTCCTAGCAGCCTGGAGGTGGGGGTACAAGGCTCTCCTGAAGAGTTTCAATGACAAAAGGGTCTTCCTGGCCCATTCACCAGTTGCTGGGCAACCGATAGACCCATTACAAACCTGGCCACTCCATTTATTTAACAAAAGAAGCTCATCTGACCAGCAGAGCGAATTTCTGTCCCCCCAGGTGCAAGTCTCCAAATCAGAGGCTGGAAGGGGACCCACAGGGATCATCCATTTCAACCCCAAACTCACAATAATATATACGAGCTCTCCTCAGGAATATTCATGTTGCCTGAAACATTAGGAGAGCTGCCCCACTCTTACCCTTATACAATGACCCTAGTTCAAGGTTTTTGCCACTTTATATGCAGTGAGGAATATTTTCAGATTGCTTAAGGCAAAGCACCACACTAGACTGCCGCCTAATTGCACTGAATTCTTCACTCTCGCCATTTATAAAGCCACCTTGAACTGAGCTGCACACCAGTATTATAGACTGAGGTCAAAGCCAATGACATACATGAGGTGTTCACCTTCCTTATTAAAGTGTTTTAGTGCCGTCCTGTAATCTTCATTCATGTCACTAAATGGCATTTCCCAATCTGTTGAAAAGACCATCAACGTAAGTGATGAGGATGCTGCACTTCCAAAATTTCACACTATAAAGTGCAGTGACATGAAAACAAAAACAAGTTGTGCTCAACTGATTTTCATTCTTTCCATCATCTTTTGATCTAAAAGCAGGGCAGTTAAAGGCAGAGAATGCAGTTGTTTTGCTGTGGCAAGTGTTCTTTCCATTTTTATAGTTTACCGATCATGCTTTACCCTTTCATTTTCATGCTTTCAGCCAAGTATGAAGCAGCAAATGCTGTTCTCACTCATGATGTTAAACAGAAGAAAGCAGGTTTGTAAACCCAGTACAGCCATTAGCTCACTGGGTGGTCTTGATTAACACTGTAATCCAAACCACATCTGCTCAGAGGTCCTATTGAATTCAGTGGTGCTTACGCCCAAGTAAGTGAGATTAGGGTTGCAGCCCAAATCGCCCTGTAGGTAAAATGCAAAAAAAGAGACAGGAATAAATTTTATCTCATGGAATATAAACTGGTAGAAGGACTTTAACCTGATCTGTTTGTGAGGACATGCAAATCAAAGTGTTTTACAAGATGCTTAAAATTATTAATGAAGTTGTGGTATCTGTAAAAAATGGTCTTTAAAAGAATAATTCAATAAGGCTGCAATCCTAGGCACATTTACCTGGGAACAAGCCCCATTAAAAACAGTAGGACTTACTCCTAAGTAAACACTTATACTGTAAGGCTATTATTGATCTGGCTGTCAAAGGGTATGTAATGGTCTTGAGTTTGCTTGACATGGCCATTGTGCAGTACTCAAACACCTTTCTGTCTTCCTTCCCAGATGTTCTTGGTGTCTAGCCCATAGTTAATAACTAGGAAGAACCAAAGTGTCTTCTTGGTGGGGCAGACCCACAGAAATATCCTACCAGCTGCAGCGTTCTACCATTTCCCCCCTCAGATTCCTTCTCAGCAGATTACCCATGCAGGGCCTTAAACTATTACTTTCAAGTCAAACTCAGGAGTTTAACATGCAGTTTTTAGTGTGGACATGAGAACTGTTCAGAGGGATGTCTCTGCTGATGAATGCATGGTATACTTCCCCAACCACTGATCCTCATCCCAATAGGTGATTGGTGCTATGTCTCACAGCTCCAACCACTTCTGAAGCAGAGCAGGAATAGGGAGTACCCTCAAAATGTTTCAGAGACAAGATGAGTGCACCTTTCTGCTGTCCTCAGTGCTCGGTGTGATGGGGCAATGCATCCTTTAAGCACTCATTCATGCAGGTAATATGGAAGATAGGTGCAACTCTAAAGAACCAGCAGGAGGCTCACATATTTCATGCCAGCCATCAGCATGACTTCCTTAAAATTGATTTGTGCCTTGCCTTTCATGCTTGGCATCATTTATTACTAAAATTAATTACACATGGGTAAAATGATTTATAGTGTTAAAAATTCTTCAGTAGGATACACAGAAACATGATGGAACAATTTGAGCATCTCCAGAGACTCATTTCAGATGTGTTGATCATGCACACACAACCAATTAAAATGAAAAACATTCATGTTTTTGACACACGTCACAGTAGATTTTTCCCTATGTGGGGTAGGACAAATCATTATGTGGAGCACCCTGTAGTTCTCCACAATTATTAATTGCTTGAAATTTTGTACTAAAACTCCATGTTTGCAATACAGTGATGAAAGTCCCATAAAAACCAGATTGTCAACTGATATTTATCTTTATGGAACAGGGTATATTTGAATAAAAGGACATGGTAAACTGTATTTAGCCAATCATTTATTCCCCCACCCCTCTCTCCATGTGTGTCTGTGGGTGTATACACACAAACGCACCCACTAGGGGTGGGCAGTAAATTTGATTCAGCTTGCATTTCAAGCCAAATATATCAAATTCACACTGTTCAAAACAATATGAGAACTGAAACACAGCCATCCTTTGAAATCCACACTTGAAATTTGAATGTTGCAATGCCAACCAATGTTTACAAAAATGCATATGTAAGGGTAAAGTGTGCATAAAAATGAATATATTCATGAAAATAACACACAAAAATGTATTATATTAGAAGAAATGGCTTGCAAAAATGTGTATAGTCAAAACTGCCTACAAAAATGTGTTTATTAGCAGAAATTTTCATGAGTTTTTTTTAAAAAATCTCAAATTGCTGCAGAAATGTGGAGAACTGAATTTAAGACTGGGAAAATGAGAAACGGAGAGAACCAAAATTGACAATACCTTCCATCCCTAACACACACACACAAACACACATTTTGTGAACGGCACTTTTGTCATACAAAGGAAAAAATTGCTGCCAACCACTCCAGCTATCACAGGCTCCCCTTAACAGGGAAGGGCCAAAGTTCAATGGTAGAGCATCTACTTACATGCAGAAAGTCCCAGGTTCAATGCCCAACATTTCTGGGTAGAGCTGGGAACTTCCCGTCTGAAACCCTGGAAAGCAGTTGGCTGCTAGTCAGTGTGGACCAGGGCTGGGGGACCATTATTATTATTATTATTATTATTATTATTATTATTATTAGTTTATTTATACCCTGCCTTTTGGCCAAAGGCCCTCAAGGCGGCTTACAAAAAACACAAATATAAAATACAATATAAGAATGCATCAATAAAACAATACAAAATACAATCTGCAAAAATTATATAACAATACACATAGTAGCTTTTAATGGCGGCTTTATCCATGGTACAAGCAATTGCATTTTCTGTGTTAAATTCCAGTCTCCTCAAACCAGCTGAATTGCATTTGCAACCAGGTCTATATTTTCATATGTTTGTTGTTGGGAGGGGAATGTCCTGATTTTCTTGGGCGTCCACCTGCCCCAGCGAGGCAACAGAGGGCAACCCCACTGCCCCTCCGGGGACTCCAGGGGTGCCTTGCGTGGAACCTCCTCATCCTCCGCTGCTGCCACTGCCGCCCACATTGCCCCCCCCGCTTTGGGCGGCATCCAAGTCTAGCTGGGCAGAGTGAAGTCGGCAAACTCGAACTCGGACCTTGGACTCAGAGCCCTGGGTGTCACACCCAGAAACTCGTCCTCCTCCACATTCTGGAAAGTCAGCGCCCGAGGGCTGGGTCTGCATGCCTCCATGCCCATGATGGTAATAATGGCAGTGGCCACTCAACCTTTATCTCTCCAGATGTTGTCATTCCAGTTCCCAACAGCCCCAGCCAGCATGGTCAATGGTTGGGGATGATGTAGTCCACAGAATCAGGAGGGCTAAAGGTTCCCCAGCTCTAGCGTAGACAAAACTGAGCTAGATGGACTAATGGTTTGAATACTTAGTATAAGGCAGCTTCCTGTGTTTCTAGGTACTGTGAGCACACCTTGCTAACTGATTCTGCTTGTTGACATGTAGTCAAACAACTCTCTTCTTCAGGAAGTCTTGTTGTACCTTCAGGGTTACAAATCTTAGCACTAAGGGAGAAGTTTTGCACACAGACAAATCATGTGTTTTGCTGGGACAGTATCACGTCAGGTTGGAGGTTTAAAATGGTGAATGCTCCCTTCTGTAGACTTAAGTAAGTAAATCCATTTATTTCTATGGGTCTACTCTGAGCATGACTTCGTTGAGAGATATATATAGCTTCCAATAATTATATCCAATTTATTTATATGATGCATACCCTGCACAGAACTCACAATAGCTCACGTAAAGAACAATTAAAACTTTAAAGAACTTGCTCTCTGATTATGTAAGCTGGAAAGTTTGAACAGAACAGAACAATCATGGTATTGATATCATTGGACATCTATCCTGCAGGAACATGGGGTAAGATAGAGTTCGGGATCAGAAAAATATCATTTTCCCTCTGTTTGGGAGTGGTAGGAGCAATTTTCCATTACCTCTCATATGAACATAAAAAGAACCTGCTGGATCAGGCCAGCGGTCCATCTTAGTCCAGCATCCTGCTCTCACAATGGCCACCCAGATGCCATTCAGAAGTCCTTAAGCAGGACGTGAGTACAAGAGTACTCTCCCCACCTGCAGTTTCCAGCAACTGGTATTCGGAAGTATATTGACTAACTATGTAGGCAGAGTATAGCTATCATGGCTAACACTGATAGCCTTATCATCCATGAATATGTCTAATCCTCTTTTAAAGCCACCCAAGTTGGGGGTCATCACTGTCTCTTGTGGGAGCAAATTCCATAGAGTAACTATGTGCAACATGAAGAAGTACTTTATTTTGTCTGTCATGAATCTTCCAACATTCAGCTTCATTGGATATCCACAAATTCTAGTGTTATGAGAGAGGGAGAAAAACTTTTCTCTATCCACTTTCTCCATGCCATGCATAATTTTATACACTTCCATCATGTCACCTCTTACTTGTCTTTTCTCTAAACTAAAAATCCCCAAAATGCTGCACCCTTTCCTCATAGGGGAGTCACTCCATCCCCTTGATCATTCTGGTTGTCCTTTTCCAAACCTTTTCCAACACTACAATATCCTTTTTGAGGTGAGGTGACCAGAACTGTACACAGTATTTAAACTGCGGCCACACCATAGATTTCTGTAACAGCATTATGATATTGGCAGTTTTATTTTCAATATCTTTCCTAATTATCCCTAGCATCATGAGCCCCATGGAGTGTTCCTGAGGTGATCAGGAGAGGAAGAGATAGAATGGGACCCAGAGGAGAAGCCCAGTGGCTTGTAACGGGAGAGAGACTGAAGCAGAAGGCTTCAGCACTTTTGACAGT
This sequence comes from Rhineura floridana, assembly GCF_030035675.1. Lineage (NCBI taxonomy): Eukaryota > Metazoa > Chordata > Lepidosauria > Squamata > Rhineuridae > Rhineura > Rhineura floridana. The sequence continues at coordinate 31,382,278 of NC_084486.1, read as the reverse complement.
GACAGCTCCACCACTTTAGCTCCAGTTACAAAGAAGAAATGCTATCTGACCAGAAGCCTGTCTTTTCCCTCCGTCTTCTCCTAAGCTGCTGCTGCTGCTGCTGCTGAGCAGACTTTCTCCAAAGAAAGGGGAATCAGAGGCTCAACCCAAATCAGAGGAGGAGGATCTCAATGTGGTGCCACTACTACCATCTCCAAGGATGTGCAGGCAGATGTGTAAGCATGCACAGGTAGCACCAGCTTTTCAACCTAGGAGGAGTGCTGATTTGCTCACACAATCCCATTCAGAGAAATCTTCCCAAACACATAGAAAGAGCCCACCCTGAGCATACTTAAAGAAAATCAAGGGGTCCTTTTAGAGCTCTTCACAATCCCTTTTTGTTTTAACAACCTGAACAATTTCATATCATCAGCAAACTTGGCCACCTCACTGTTCATCCCAAACTTTAGATTGTTTATGAACAAGTTAAAAAGCACAGGTCCCAATACCAATCCTTGAGGGACTCCATGTTCTATATGCCTCCGTTGGGAAAACTGTCCTTTTATTCCTATTATCTGCTTCCTGCTGTTTAACCAGTTCCTGATCCACAAGATGACCTCTCCTCTTATTCCATGACTGCTAAGCTTACTCAGGAGTCTTTGGTGAAGTAAATTGTCAAAAGCTTTTTGAAAGTCTAAGTACACTATGTCCACTGAATCACCTCTATCTATATGCTTGTTGACACTCTCAAAGAACTCTAATAGGTTAGTGAGACAGGATTTACCCTTGCAGAAGCCATGCTGGCTCTGCTTCAGCAAGGCTTGCTCTTCTATATGCTGGGTTATTTTATCTTTCCACCAGTTTTCCTGGGACAGAAGTGAAGCTAACTGGCTTGTTATTTCTGGGATTCCACTCCCCCGATCCCTTTTTAAAAAATGGTATTACTTTGGCTGCTTTCCAGTCCTCAGGTGTGGAGGCGGATCTGAGGGACAAGTTAATTTTTATCTTAGAAGATCAGCAATTTCACATTTGAGTTCTTTGAGAACTCTCGGGTGGATGTCATCCAGACCCTGTAATTTGTAAGTTTTTATTTTGTCTATTGAGCCTAGAATTTCATCTCTCATCAGCATTATTTGCCTCAGTTCCTCAGACTCCCTTTCTACAAATGTTAGTTCAGGTTCAGAGATCTGTCCTATATCCTTCACTGTACAGAAAGAGGCAAATAATTCATTTAGCTTCTCTTCAATGTCCTTATCCTGCTTTAGCACGCATTTGACTCCCTTGTCATCCAAGGGTCCAACCGCATTCCTAGACAGTCTCCTGCTACCGATGTATTTAAAGTTTTTGTTGTTGTTGGTCTTTATGTTTTTAGCAATGTGCTCCTCAAATTCTTTTTTTATCATCTCTTATGGTCCACTTGAATTTCTTTTCCTAAAGTTTGTGTTCCTTTTTATTCTCCTCATTTATTATCTCACAGTTCGGATGTCTGTACCTGATCCTCCAGAAATGTAATTTAATATCCCATTATGCATATCACATTTCATGCTTCTTTCCATCCATCAGGGACTAGGTTTGCAATCTGGAGTAGCTGTAGTCATTAGCATATGTACTAAGAAAATATTCCCCAGAAAATAACTTCAGCAGGAAGGAAAGAGAGGGAGAGAACATATATGCTAGTGTCCCATATTGTTCAAACTGCTTCAAGGGGAAATTATGGTTGGATACATTGTGAAAGTTCTGATGATTCCATCATGGTGATGATGTCACAAAACCACGCTGTTGCATCATTTAGCCATCAGCCTTGCTAAGGATGGCAGTAGGCTGGGCTTAAGTTTATCAACTTTCAATTTCAAAAAGAAGTGGAACAAAGCCAGACAACCTAAACAGAATCTGGTAGGTCTGGTCCAGAGCAGAATCGGGTATCTTGGAGTTGTGACTGAATGAATTTGGAAGGTCAGGGTGGAACAACAGTAGCTTTTTTTCAGATTATGCCACATCCTTCAAGATTTCACAGACAAAGGATTTTACATACACTTGAAACACTCCAATTCTCATATCCAGGGATGTTCACCAAGACCCACTCACAACCACACAGTTTCACATTATTAAACGTTCTCCCCATCATCACCAGCTTTACACTGCATTCGTTTACTTTGTTTTCCATCAGTCTTAAAACTAGGATGATGTTTCTTCTTTTTATTAAAGATTTTCTACAAAAACTCTGTTGTCCTATAACAGGTTATCAACAGTTCAAAATACATATCAGCATCTGCAGGGTGTGAACAGGTAGGCTGTGCACTGCAAGGTGCTTTAGCATTCATATAGTATGTATGCATTTACATGCATGTGCCCAAGAGACAAAATACATGAATTCCCCACTACAAGACTAAATTTCTAGAGGCTCTTGGAGGGGGGAACTGAACCCCTGAAGAATGGCCATTCTAGCAACTCACATCATGTTTTTCTAACATCCTCAAAGGCCAACAATGTGAACATGATTTACCAAGAATGTTACCAGAAATTAGGAGAGTTGAAGTATTTGTTATGTGTGGTGGCATGTAGCAGAACGAGACAGGTCATGGATGGAGGCTGGTGGAAGGTGGAGTTTACTGGTTTTTCATTCCCCATTATTGATTGTTGAACAAAATACAGTTTTATTGGATGGGGCCATGAAATACCAGCTGGTGTTAGGGAAAGATTGTAGCTCAGGGACAGAATATCTGCTTTGCATGCAGAAGGTCCCAGTTTCTATCTCCAGGTAGAGCTGGGAGAGTTCCTTGTCTGAAACCCTGGAGAACTGCTGCTAGACATGGATGACAAGTTGGATGGATCAATTGTCTGACTTGGTATAAGGCAGCTTCCAGTGTCCTATATGGATAACTCTACCTGGGTCCCATTTCCAACCAAAGCATTGTTGCTGGAGAATACCTCTTTCACACCCCTAAAATTGAGCACAATATGTTAGTATTTTCCTTCTGTAAGTAGTGCAAACCTGCCAGAGTCCCACCAAGAACTCCCACTGACAATGGGGAATCATACATTGAACCAGAAAAGGGCAGTCATGATGTGAGTAATCAAACTTTTATGTGTGGCAATGCTCTGGGTAACCATGTCTCCCAAATGCACACATATATCCACTGTAGACATAAAAGTTAATAAAGGAACCTGTAAGAGAGAAAACTTCATAAGCAGCTTTGAATTAGATTTTAAAATATGCAGTGTTCAAACAGTAAGTGACATTTTGTCAAGGAGCCAATTTATCATTGTCTTGCATTTTATTTTTGTATCATAATTCAGCAGCATGTCTTTTGCAGTTCCCTCTTATTTCTCATTTCCATGAATAAAAGATGTCCTTTGTTACTAATACAAGATGACTTTTGGCCACCCATCCTGCCACTTGTCTCCCTACAGAGAATGGGTTTCTTTCCAAGTTTAAATGATGACACTCTTGTTGAACTCTTCATATGCTATGAAGAGTATCTTTGTGAGTCTGGCTTACCTTCAAAGGAAAAAGTCTTCAAGCTGAAATTAAGGAGTCTAAAGCTATGATCCTAAGCAACATGAAGGGTTGTTCAAAGGGGGGGGATAGTGTTGAAATTAAAAAGTCTAAGGCTACAATCCTAAGCACACTGACTTGGAAGGAAATCACACTGAAATCAACATGACTTACTTCTGAGTAAACATTATTTGGATCAGGCTGCCAACACTTCTGGGGGTCAAGCATTCAAAATCCCAGTTCTTTGCTCAATTATGTTGCCTGCAGCCATAACTTCCATATTACTGTGCAGCCTAGTCACTTTATACCAGCTATGAATTTGACTCAGATATCCAGAATGACAGGAAGTCAGGGCAGCTCCACACTTTGTGTGTCAGAAACTTGCTGCAGGTGCTCAAAATGTGCAGAACTACCCTCACCTAGCAATGGGCCAACCTGTCCATTTTGGTTCCTCTCAGTTTCTAATATTTCCAGTCTTAAATTCAGTTATCCACTTTTCCATATCAGTTTGCTTTTTTTTTTTTACGTTCTTACAAAAGTTCATCAGAATTTTAAGTGTGAATTTCTCTGAATACACATATGTCTATATGCAGTTGGGAGGAAGGGTGGGATATAAATCTAATAAATAAATAAATAATGCCTAAGATACACCTTTTTGCAGAGCCGTTTCCCTTAATATAACACATTTTTGTATGTTCTTTTCAATCATAGATGCATTAAGAGGGATAGTTTACCTCAGTTTATGCATTTTTGTACTCAGTCCTTGCCTGGAGGACAGCACTGCAAAATGGGGAGACTTTCACATGTCAAAGGATGGCTGTGTTTTGATTCTCGTATTGTTTTGGAAAGTGTGAATTAGGTAGGTTCTCTTTTAAATGCAAACTGAATCTAATTTATTCCCCATGCATACCATCACTATGATCAACGTATAGGGCTAAGTAGCATGGATGTAATCAATGGAAGGGGAGCACCAGGAGGGGCGCCCCCATCTTACAAGCATGATTGTGCTTATAACTATCTTCCTTCCGCCACTCTGCTTTAAGAAAGCTAGTCACACCAAGCTCACTAACAGTGCAAATCCTATACATGTCTACTCAAACATAGGTTTCGCTGAGTGGGGCAAACCCCTCAGGTAAGCATGTATAGGATTTCCTTGCAGCTTAAATTGACTTTTTTTATCCCCAGGGAGCAGGGAAGCTGCAGGCCTTTAATAACTTTGTCCCCTTCAAAATGGCTACCAGCATGAGCCTTCAATTTTTAGTTCATTGCAAAATATTTTCTGCTGGAACATTAAAAAATACGGCTGAACATTTGGCACACTTTATTAAAAAAACGATGCCCAAATTAGCTAGAACTAAGACAGCCCTGTAGTCTCCTTACTAGTGATGGAATGATCTGTTAATTATGGTTCTTTCCATTTCTCATTTTTCCAACTGTAAATTCAGTTCTCCATATTTCTGCAGCAATCTGTGATTTAAAAACAAAATCCTGAAAACTTTTCAGCATTTTAATGTGAATTTATCCTGATAAACACAAATTTGTATGCAGTTTTGACTAATGTACAAGTTTTTGCAAGCAATCTCTCCTAACATAACTCATTTTTGTATGTTATTTTTCAGTACTATATTTATTTTTATACACATTTCCCCTAATATATGCATTTTCGTAAGCATTGTTTGGATGGAGAACTGCATCACAAAATTCAGATAAGTGAATTTCAAAGGATGGGTCTGTTTCAGTTCTTACATTGTTCTTGGAAAGTGTGAATTTGACAGATTCAACTTTAAGTGAAAACAAAATCAAATACCCCCCAACCCTACCCTCTGCTATTAGATCCCCTTTCCTATCTATTCAGAAACCCCAGAAAAGTATATCTCATTTACCTTAAATAGGTGTCTACTTTTGTGTATTAACTATTTGCTTTATGGAGCAAGTTACTTGCATTTGTTCAGCATTTCAGATTGGACTATTGTTAAGGGAAATGTGTACATCTGTCTTATGTGTATGATTAAGACTGTGAACTGTATTTTTTATGTGTTTTTCCTGTAAGAATACAGCAATCTGAAAAAAAATTGCCTGAAGAGATCCAGCTGGATATGAAGTGCACTCTCCTTTTTTGTGTGCATCTCTATTTTATATATAAAGATTTAAAAAAAAAATGAAGCTATGCTGTAAGTATGCAATATACCCTGGAAGAAGTCCCAGTGAATCCAGTGGAACTCACTACTCTGAGTAAGCTTGCATAACATTAGCAATAGATTAGCAAATGGGACATCTGACTCAGGAAGTGCTTTGAACAGACAACATGCAAACAAGATCATTCATTATTAGGAAATAGCACCACTCTGTATTCATATATCTTTGATACATTGCACTGTTACATTGCCATCTTCATAGCTGGTACTAGTTTATTTATATCCTGAAATATTGTGCTGCCATTACAGATGCCATCTTCATAGCTCGTAATAATGCCCCAACGTCAGATGATGTGTATATGTAACATTGCTTAAATCATAAGGTTGTTACCCCATTTTTAAAATTGTCATTAGTACCAGGTCCACCAAAGTGCTACTAAGCAAAACAAAAAGTGGATTAGAAAAAAAAGATGGCAAGATTATTCAAGACATGTTGTAAACACCATAAAAAAGAACACCACAAAGGAAAGAAAGCACTTAAATATAACAATTCATGCAGCCCATTTTTAAGCAGCCCACCCATCCCCCTCCTATAAGAGGCTTGAATGCTGCTTAGCCATTTATTCTAATCCATAAGTTTGACCTGCAACAAAATGTTGCTATGTGGAGGAATCCCATTCAAAATACTCCATTCTATTCTCCACCCCCAATGGTCAGTCAGCATTCTGTGGCCACTGAGCACACTCTGACGTTATTGGGCTCTTTTGGACACTCACCTCATACACCTAAAAGTTTCCTCCCTAAAGTTGTTCTGTCTTTCTGCAAACCTTAAAGTTCTCCTGAGCATGCTGATAGCCTCCCTTCTGTGTGCAGATTGTGCTGTTTTCACTATACAAGAACCAGCACTTGGAAAACTGAGATCACTATTAAATGTAAATGTACTGCCTTCAAGTCGATTCTGACTTATGGCGACCCTATGAATAGGGTTTTCATGAGGCTGAGAGGCAGTGACTGGCCCAAGGTCACCCAGTGAGCTTCATGGCTGTGTGGGGATTTGAACCCTGGTCTCCCAGGTTATAGTCCAACACCTTAACCACTACACCGCACTGGCTCTCAAGATCACTATTACCAGAGCTTGGAAAAGTTACTTGTTTGAACTACAACTCCCATCAGCCCAATCCAGTGGCCATGCTTGCTGGGGCTGATGGGAGTTGTAGTTCAAAAAAGTAACTTTTCCAAGCTCTGACTATTACTATATATATGATAATGGATGTTTCTTCCTAACCTCTTTGGCTTTAGTATTTATCTGATGCCCTGAACATGAACATTTAGGCCAATTCCAGAAATCAATGGATCTGGAAGAACCTCCCCAAGTATCACAACTGTACATCAGTATAAAAACAATTAAAAATCTGTGTGGTAACAGTAGGGATGGGGGAGAATTTCAGTTTGGTTTGTATTTTAATGTGAACCTACCTCGTTTGCACTTCCTGTGAACAATACAAGAAATTAAATGCAGTCATGCTTTGAAATGTGCACTTCTCCAACCAAAACAAATGTGTACAAATATATGTATATTAGGAGAAATGCATATAAATGCATGTATCAGTGAAAACAACTTACAAAATACATTATATTATGGAAATTGCTTGCACAAATGTGTATAGTAGAAGAAATGCATAATGAAGTGCTGATTAACTTTAGTGAAGATTAAAAAAAACACCACATGCTGATGTGGATATGCGGCAAACTGAACTTAAAATTGGAAAAATGAGAAACCAAAATTGACAGATTTCTCCATAGCATTTGAAGGAAAATTAGATATCTTAAAGCCCAAACTCACACTTTTAAATGGGACTTTCCTAGCAAGCAAACCTATTGGATTGAAGCACTTATTTATTATTTATATAGACTGCCTTTTCTCTGAGTAGATCAAAGTAGCATACATGCTTTCTCTCCCCCCCCATTCCCAACCCTGTGAGGTCTATTGGGTTTGCTACTCTCTCAGCTGAAGGTCACCCAGTGAGCTTCATGGCTGAGTTTAGATTTGAACCTGGATCTCCTCAGCCCTCATTTGATATTCTAAGCACTACACCATGCCAACTTTGGAGGGTTCATAGAATCATAGAATCATAGAGTTGGAAAGGGCCTTGTAGGCCATCGAGTCCAACCCCCTGCTCACAGCAGGAAATCCACAGCTAGAGCATCTCTTGCAGATAGCTGTCCAGCCTCTGCTTGAAGACATCCAGCGAAGGGGATCCCACCACCTCCCTAGGCAGTCGGTTCCATTGCCGAACTGCCCTTACTGTCAAGAAGTTCCTTCTAATGTCCAATCTGAATCTACGCTCCTGCAACTTAAAACCATTAGACCTAGTCCTACCCTCTGGGGCAGCAGTGAACAAATCTGTACCCTCCTCTATGTGACAGCCCTTCAGGTACTTAAAGAGTGTAATCATGTCACCCCTCAGCCTTCTCTTCACCAGACTGAACATGCCAATTTCCTTCAACCTTTCCTCATAAGACTTGTACTCCATACCGGCTATCATCCTTGTCGCCCTCTTCTGAACCCGCTCTAACTTGTCTATATCTTTCTTAAAATGAGGCGCCCAGAACTGAACGCAGTATTCCAGATGAGGCCTGACTAATGCAGAATATAGTGGGACTATTACTTCCCTCGACCTGGAAACTATAGCTCTGTTTATGCAGCCCAAAACCGCATTTGCCTTTTTTGCTGCAGCATCACACTGCTGGGTCATGTTCAACTTGCGATCCACTACAATTCCAAGGTCCTTCTCACACGCACTACTGCTAAGCCGGGTATTTCCCATCCTGTACCCGTGCATTTTGTTTTTGTGGCCTAAATGCAGAATCCTGCATTTGTTTTTATTGAATGTCATTTTATTAATTTCAGCCCAATTTTCTAGTCTATCCAGGTCCCTTTGGATTTTATTCCTGTCTTCCATTGTGTTAGCTATCCCTCCCAGTTTCGTATCATCTGCAAACTTCATAAGGCTTCCCTCCACCCCATCATCTAAGTCATTGATAAAAATGTTGAAGAGTATCGGCCCCAGGACAGAACCCTGTGGCACTCCACTCAAAACCTCCTTCCAGTACAAAGCAGAGCCACCGATGACCACTCTTTGAGTATGGTTTTCCAACCAGTTGTGAATCCACCTGACAATGTTTCCATGTTGTCCGCATTTGACCAGTTTGCTAATCAAAAGGTCTTGGGGGACTTTGTCAAATGCTTTGCTGAAATCTAGATAGATGACATCTACAGCATTTCCACCATCTACTAGGCTAGTGACCCGATCAAAACAAGAGATGAGATCAGTTTGACAGGATATTTTCTTGATAAACCCATGCTGGCTCCTACTAATTACAGCATTGCCATCTAGACAGTTCCCAATGGACTCTTTTACTATCCGTTCTAATATATTTCCCAGTATTGAGGTCAGACTGACCGGCCTGTAATTCCCTGGATCTTCTTTTATACCCTTTTAAAGAGCGGGATGACGTTTGTCCATCTCCAATCCTCCGGCACCTATCCCGTTCTGCAGGATATCTCAAACATGAAGGCAAGAGGTTCCGAGAGTACATCTAGAGGGAGGACCCTCTAGATTAGGGTTAGAGGAGTTGCAGCTCAGGAGTGCAGCTCAGCAGAGAGAGAAAAGGCAAAAACTGAGCCCCAAGTCAGGATTATTTCAAAAAAATGAAAAGTGTCCAAAGTGTCTCAAATTTCCGTCAAATGATGCCCGAGATCTGAAAGGGCAGAAAAAGTGTGCGGAACCTGTCTCCCTCCTCTAGATTCTGAACAATCTCCAGAAACCTGACTGCAGCCCAGGAGGAAAAAAAAAGGCAAAAACTGTGACCAGGGACAGCATTTTTTCAAAAAAATGAAAAGTGTCCAAAGTGTCTCAAACTCATGTCATATGATGCCCAAGATCCGAAAGGGAAGAAAAAGTGTGCAGAACCTGTCTCCCTGCTCTAGCTTCTGAACAATCTGCAGAAACATGAGTGCAGCTCGGGAGAGAAAAAGAAGGCAAAAAAACTTGTGTCAGGATATTTTCAAAAAAATGAAAAGTGTCCAAAGAATCTCAAACTCACATCATATGATGCCCGAGATCCGAAAGGGCAGAAAAAGTGTGCGGAACCTGTCTCCCTGCTCTAGATTCTGAACAATCTGCAGAAACCTGAGTGCAGCTCAGGAGAGAAAAAGAAGGCAAAAAAACTCGGGTCAGGATTTTTTCAAAAAAATTAAACGTGTCCAAAGTGTCTCAAACTCACGTCATATGATGCCCCAGATATGAAAGGGCAGAAAAAGTTTGCGGAACCTGTCTCCCTGCTCTAGATTGTGAACAATCTGCAGATACCTGAGTGCAGCTCAGGAGAGAAAAAGAAGGCAAAAATTGTGACCCACGGGTCAGGATTTTTTCAAAAAAATGAAAAATGTCCAAAGTGTCTCAAACTCACATCATATGATGCTGGAGATCCGAAAGGGCAGAAAAAGTTTGCGGAACCTCTTTCCCAGCTCTAGATTCTGAACAAGCTGCAGAAACCTGAGTGCAGCTCAGGAGAGAAAAAGGCGGGTCAGGACTTTTTCAAAAAAATGAAAAGTATCCAAAGCATCTCAAAGTCGCGTCATATGATGCCCGAGATCCGAAAGGGTAGAAAAAGTATGTGGAACCTGTCAACCTTCTCTAGATACTGAACAAGCTGCAGAAACCTGAGTACAGCTCAGGAGAGAAAAAGAAGGCAAAAATTGTGACCCGTGCGCAGGTCAGGATTTTTTCAAAAAAATGAAACATGTCCAAAGATTCTCAAACTCCCATCAAATGATGCCCAAGATCCGAAAGGGCAGAAAAAGTGTGCAGAACCTATCTCCATGCTCTAGATTCTGAACAATCTGCAGAAACCTGAGAGCAGCTCAGGAGAAAAAAAAAGGCAAAAACTGTGACCAGGGTCAGGATTTTTTCAAAAAAATGAAAAGTATTCAAAGCATCTCAAACTCGCGTCATATGATGCCCGAGATCCGAAAGGGCAGAAAAAGTTTGCGGAACCTGTTTCCCTGCTCTAGATTCTGAAAAAGCTGCAGAAACCTGAGTGCACCTCAGGAGAGAAAAAGAAGGCAAAAAGTGTGACCCGTGGGTCAGGATTTTTTCAAAAAAATGAAAAGTATCCAAAGCGACTCAAACTCGTGTCATATGATGCCCGAGATCCGAAAGGGCAGAAAAAGTTTGCGGAACCTGTTTCCCTGCTCCAGATTCTGAAGAAGCTGCAGAAACCTGAGTGCAGCTCAGGAGAGAAAAAGAAGGCAAAAACTGTGACTGGGTCAGGATTTTTTCAAAATAATGAAAAGTATCCAAAGCGTCTCAAACTCGTGTCATATGATGCCCCAGATCCGAAAGGGCAGAAAAAGTTTGCGGAACCTGTTTCCCTGCTCTAGATTCTGAACAAGCTACAAGAAACCTGAGTGCAGTTCAGGACAGAAAAAAATGCAAAAAGTGTGACCCGCGGGTCAGGATTTTTCAAAAAAATGAAAAGTATCCAAAGCGTCTCAAACTCGCGTCATATGATGCCCGAGATCCGAAAGGGCAGAAAAAGCTTACGGAACCTTATTACCTGCTCTAGATTCTGAACAAGCTGCAGAAACCTGAGTGCAGCTCAGGAGAGAAAAAGAAGGCAAAAAGTGTGACCCGCGGGGTCAGGATTTTTTCAAAAAAATGAAAAGTATCCAAAGCATCTCAAACTCATGTCATATGATGCCCGAGATCCGAAAGGGCAGAAAAAGTTTGCGGAACCTGTTTCCTTGCTCTAGATTCTGAACAAGCTGCAGAAACCTGAGTGCACCTCAGGAGAGAAAAAGCAGGAAAAAAGTGTGACCCGCGGGTCAGGATTTTTTCAAAAAAATGAAAAGTATACAAAGCGTCTCAAACTCGCATCATATGATGCCCGAGATCTGAAAGGGCAGAAAAAGTTTGCGGAACCTGTTTCCCTGCTCTAGATTCTGAACAAGCTGCAGAAACCTGAGTGCAGCTCAGGAGAGAAAAAGAAGGCAAAAAGTGTGACCCGCGGGTCAGGATTTTTTCAAAAAAATGAAAAGTATCCAAAGCGTCTCAAACTCGGGTCATATGATGCCCGAGATCCAAAAGGGCAGAAAAAGTTTGCAGAACCTGTTTCCCTGCTCTAGATTCTGAACAAGCTGCAGAAACCTGAGTGCAGCTCAGGAGAGAAAAAGAAGGCAAAAAGTGTGACCCGCGGGTCAGGATTTTTTCAAAAAAATGAAAAGTATCCAAAGTGTCTCAAACTTGTGTCATATGATGCCCGAGATCCGAAAGGGCAGAAAAAGTTTGCAGAACCTGTTTCCCTGCTCTAGATTCTGAACAAGCTGCAGAAACCTGAGTGCAGCTCAGGAGAGAAAAAGCAGGAAAAAAGTGTGACCAGTGGGTCAGGATTTTTTCAAAAAATGAAAGGTATCCAAACATCTCAAACTCATGTCATATGATGCACGAGATCCGAAAGGGCAGAAAAAGCTTACGGAACCTGTTTCCCTGCTCTAGATTCTGAACAAGCTACAGAAACCTGAGTGCACCTCAGTAGAGAAAAAGCAGACAAAAAGTGTGACCCGCGGGTCAGGATTTTTTCAAAAAAATGAAAAGTATCCAAAGCATCTCAAACTCGCGTCATATGATGCCCGAGATCCGAAAGGGCAGAAAAAGCTTGCGGAACCTGTTTCCTGCTCTAGATTCTGAACAAGCTGCAGAAACCTGAGTGCTGCTCAGGAGAGAAAAAGAAGGCAAAAAGTGTGACCCGCGGGTCAGGATTTTTTCAAAAATATGAAAAGTATCCAAAGCGTCTCAAACTCGTGTCATATGATGCCCGAGATCCGAAAGGGCAGAAAAAGTTTGCGGAACCCGTTTCCCTGCTCTAGATTCTGAACAAGCTACAAGAAACCTGAGTGCTGCTCAGGAGAGAAAAAGCAGGCAAAAAGTGTGACCCGCGGGTCAGGATTTTTTCAAAAAAATGAAAAGTATCCAAAGCGTCTCAAACTGGCGTCATATGATGCCTGAGTTCCGAAAGGGCAGAAAAAGTTTGCGGAACCTGTTTCCCTGCTCTAGATTCTGAACAATCTACAGAAACCTGAGTGCAGCTCAGGAGAGAAAAAGAAGGCAAAAAGTGTGACCAGCGGGTCAGGATTTTTTCAAAAAAATGAAAGGTATCCAAACATCTCAAACTCATGTCATATGATGCCCGAGATCCAAAAGGGCAGAAAAAGTTTGCGGGACCTGTTTCCCTGCTCTAGATTCTGAACAAGCTGCAGAAACCTGAGTGCAGCTCAGGAGAGAAAAAGAAGGCAAAAAGTGTGACCCACGGTTCAGGATTTTTTCAAAAAAATGAAAAGTATCCAAAGCGTCTCAAACTCGTGTCATATGATGCCCGAGATCCAAAAGGGCAGAAAATGTTTGCGGAACCTGTTTCCCTGCTCTAGATTCTGAACAAGCTGCAGAAACCTGAGTGCAGCTCAGGAGAGAAAAAGAAGGCAAAAAGTGTGACCCACGGGTCAGGATTTTTTCAAAAAAATGAAAAGTATCCAAAGTGTCTCAAACTCGTGTCATATGATGCCCGAGATCCGAAAGGGCAGAAAAAGTTTGCGGAACCTGTTTCCCTGCTCTAGATTCTGAAAAAGGTGCAGAAACCTGAGTGCAGCTCAGGAGAGAAAAAGGAGGAAAAAAGTGTGAACCACGGGTCAGGATTTTTTCAAAAAAATGAAAAGTATCCAAAGCGTCTCAAACTCGCGTCATATGATGCCCGAGATCCGAAAGGGCAGAAAAAGTTTGCGGAACCTGTTTCCCTGCTCTAGATTCTGAACAAGCTGCAGAAACATGAGTGCAGCTCAGGAGAGAAAAAGCAGGCAAAAAGTGTGACCCGCGGGTCAGGATTTTTTCAAAAAAATGAAAAGTATCCAAAGCGTCTCAAACTCGCATGATATGATGCCCGAGATCCGAAAGGGCAGAAAAAGTTTGCGGAACGTGTTTCCCTGCTCTAGATTCTGAGGAAGCTACAAGACACCTGAGTGCTGCTCTGGAGAGAAAAAGCAGGCAAAAAGTGTGACCCGAGGGTCAGGATTTTCTCAAAAAAATGAAAGTATCCAAAGCATCTCAAACTCGCCTCAGATGATGCCCGAGATCCGAAAGGGCAGAAAAAGTTTGCGGAACCTGTTTCCCTTCTCTAGATTCTGAACAAGCTACAAGAAACCTGAGTGCAGTTCAGGAGAGAAAAAGCAGGCAAAAAGTGTGACCCGCGGGTCAGGATTTTTCAAAAATATGAAAAGTATCCAAAGCGTCTCAAACTCGCGTCATATGATGCCCGAGATCCGAAAGGGCAGAAAAAGCTTACGGAACCTGTTTCCCTGATCTAGATTCTGAACAAGCTACAGAAACCTGAGTGCAGCTCAGGAGAGAAAAAGAAGGCAAAAAGTGTGACCAGCGGGTCAGGATTTTTTCAAAAAAAATGAAAGGTATCCAAACATCTCAAACTCATGTCATATGATGCCCGAGATCCGAAAGGGCAGAAAAAGTTTGCGGGACCTGTTTCCCTGCTCTAGATTGTGAACAAGCTGCAGAAACCTGAGTGCAGCTCAGGAGAGAAAAAGAAGGCAAAAAGTGTGACCCATGGGTCAGGATTTTTTCAAAAAAATGAAAAGTATCCAAAGCGTCTCAAACTCGCGTCATATGATGCCCAAGATCCGAAAGGGCAGAAAAAGCTTGCGGAACCTGTTTCCCTACTCTAGATTCTGAACAAGCTGCAGAAACCTGAGTGCTGCTCAGGAGAGAAAAAGAAGGCAAAAAGTGTGACCCGCGGTTCAGGATTTTTTCAAAAATATGAAAAGTATCCAAAGGGTCTCAAACTCGTGTCATATGATGCCCGAGATCCGAAAGGGCAGAAAAAGTTTGCGGAACCCGTTTCCCTGCTCTAGATTCTGAACAAGCTACAAGAAACCTGAGTGCTGCTCAGGAGAGAAAAAGCAGGCAAAAAGTGTGACCCGCGGGTCAGGATTTTTTCAAAAAAATGAAAAGTATCCAAAGCGTCTCAAACTGGCGTCATATGATGCCTGAGTTCCGAAAGGGCAGAAAAAGTTTGCGGAACCTGTTTCCCTGCTCTAGATTCTGAACAAGCTGCAGAAACCTGAGTGCAGCTCAGGAGAGAAAAAGCAGGAAAAAAGTGTGACCCGTGGGTCAGGATTTTTTCAAAAAAATGAAAAGTATCCAAAGCGTCTCAAACTCGAGTCATATGATGCCCGAGATCCGAAAGGGCAGAAAAAGTTTGCAGAACCTGTTTCCCTGCTCTAGATTCTGAAGAAGCTGCAGAAACCTGAGTGCAGCTCAGGAGAGAAAAAGCAGGCAAAAAGTGTGACCCGCGGGTCAGGATTTTTTCAAAAAAATGAAAAGTATCCAAAGGGTCTCAAACTTGTGACATATGAAGCCCGAGATCCGAAAGGGCTGAAAAAGTTTGCGGAACCTCTTTCCCTGCTCTAGATTCTGAACAAGCTGCAGAAACCTGAGTGCAGCTCAGGAGAGAAAAAGCAGGAAAAAAGTGTGACCCGCGGGTCAGGATTTTTTCAAAAAAATGAAAAGTATCCAAAGCGTCTCAAACTCGAGTCATATGATGCCCGAGATCCGAAAGGGCAGAAAAAGTTTGCGGAACCTGTTTCCCTGCTCTAGATTCTGAACAAGCTGCAGAAACCTGAGTGCAGCAAAGGAGAGAAAAAGAAGTCAAAAAGTGTGACCCGCGGGTCAGGATTTTTTCAAAAAAAGGAATAGTATCCAAACGTCTCAAACTCATATCATATGATGCCCGAGATCCGAAAGGGCAGAAAAAGTTTGCGGAACCTGTTTCCCTGCTCTAGATTCTGAACAAGCTGCAGAAACCTGAGTGCAGCTCAGGAGAGAAATAGAACGCAAAAAGTGTGACCCGAGGTTAAGGATTTTTTCAAAAAAATGAAAAGTATCCAAAGTGTATCAAACTCGTGTCATATGATGCCCGAGATCCAAAAGGGCAGAAAAAGTTTGCGGAACCTGTTTCCCTGCTCTAGATTCTGAACAAGCTGCAGAAACCTGAGTGCACCTCAGGAGAGAAAAAAAGGCAAAAAGTGTGACCCGCGGGTCAGGATTTTTTCAAAAAAATGAAAAGTATCCAAAGCGTCTCAAACTCGTGTCATATGATGCCCGAGATCCGAAAGGGCAGAAAAAGTTTGCGGAACCTGTTTCCCTGCTCTAGATTCTGAACAAGCTACAAGAAACCTGAGTGCAGTTCAGGAGAGAAAAAGCAGGCAAAAAGTGTGACCCGCGGGTCAGGATTTTTCAAAAATATGAAAAGTATCCAAAGCGTCTCAAACTCGCGTGATATGATGCCCGAGATCCGAAAGGGCAGAAAAAGCTTACGGAACCTGTTTCCCTGCTCTAGATTCTGAACAAGCTACAGAAACCTGAGTGCAGCTCAGGAGAGAAAAAGAAGGCAAAAAGTGTGACCAGCGGGTCAGGATTTTTTCAAAAAAAATGAAAGGTATCCAAACATCTCAAACTCATGTCATATGATGCCCGAGATCCGAAAGGGCAGAAAAAGTTTGCGGGACCTGTTTCCCTGCTCTAGATTGTGAACAAGCTGCAGAAACCTGAGTGCAGCTCAGGAGAGAAAAAGAAGGCAAAAAGTGCGACCCGCGGGTCAGGATTTTTTCAAAAAAATGAAAAGTATCCAAAGCGTCTGAAACTAGCATCATATGATGCCCAAGATCCAAAAGGGCAGAAAAAGTTTGCGGAACCTGTTTCCCTGCTCTAGATTTTGAACAAGCTACAAGAAACCTGAGTGCTGCTCAGGAGAGAAAAAGCAGGCAAAAAGTGTGACCCGCAGCTCAGGATTTTTTCAAAACAATGAAAAGTATCCAAAGCGTCTCAAACTCGAGTCATATGATGCCCGAAATCCGAAAAGGCAGAAAAAGTTTGCGGAACCTGTTTCCCTGCTCTAGATTCTGAACAAGCTGCAGAAACCTGAGTGCACCTCAGGAGAGAAAGAGAAGTCAAAAAATGTGACCCGCGGGTCAGGATTTTTTCAAAAAAATGAAAAGTATCCAAAGCGTCTCAAACTCGCATGATATGATGCCCGAGATCCGAAAGGGCAGAAATAGTTTGCGGAACGTGTTTCCCTGCTCTAGATTCTGAGCAAGCTACAAGACACCTGAGTGCTGCTCTGGAGAGAAAAAGCAGGCAAAAAGTGTGACCCGAGGGTCAGGATTTTCTCAAAAAAATGAAAGTATCCAAAGCATCTCAAACTCGCCTCAGATGATGCCCGAGATCCGAAAGGGCAGAAAAAGTTTGCGGAACCTGTTTCCCTTCTCTAGATTCTGAACAAGCTACAAGAAACCTGAGTGCAGTTCAGGAGAGAAAAAGCAGGCAAAAAGTGTGACCCGCGGGTCAGGATTTTTCAAAAATATGAAAAGTATCCAAAGCGTCTCAAACTCGCGTCATATGATGCCCGAGATCCGAAAGGGCAGAAAAAGCTTACGGAACCTGTTTCCCTGCTTTAGATTCTGAACAAGCTACAGAAACCTGAGTGCAGCTCAGGAGAGAAAAAGAAGGCAAAAAGTGTGACCAGCGGGTCAGGATTTTTTCAAAAAAAATGAAAGGTATCCAAACATCTCAAACTCATGTCATATGATGCCCGAGATCCGAAAGGGCAGAAAAAGTTTGCGGGACCTGTTTCCCTGCTCTAGATTTTGAACAAGCTACAAGAAACCTGAGTGCAGCTCAGGAGAGAAAAAGCAGGCAAAAAGTGTGACCCGCGGGTCAGGAGTTTTTCAAAAAAATGAAAAGTATCCAAAGCGTCTCAAACTCGCGTCATATGATGCCCGAGATCCGAAAGGGCAGAAAAAGCTTGCGGAACCTGTTTCCTGCTCTAGATTCTGAACAAGCTGCAGAAACCTGAGTGCTGCTCAGGAGAGAAAAAGAAGGCAAAAAGTGTGACCCGCGGGTCAGGATTTTTTCAAAAATATGAAAAGTATCCAAAGGGTCTCAAACTCGTGTGATATGATGCCCGAGATCCGAAAGGGCAGAAAAAGTTTGCGGAACCCGTTTCCCTGCTCTAGATTCTGAACAAGCTACAAGAAACCTGAGTGCTGCTCAGGAGAGAAAAAGCAGGCAAAAAGTGTGACCCGCGGGTCAGGATTTTTTCAAAAAAATGAAAAGTATCCAAAGCGTCTCAAACTGGCGTCATATGATGCCTGAGTTCCAAAAGGGCAGAAAAAGTTTGCGGAACCTGTTTCCCTGCTCTAGATTCTGAACAAGCTGCAGAAACCTGAGTGCAGCTCAGGAGAGAAAAAGCAGGAAAAAGTGTGACCCGTGGGTCAGGATTTTTTCAAAAAAATGAAAAGTATCCAAAGCGTCTCAAACTCGAGTCATATGATGCCCGAGATCCGAAAGGGCAGAAAAAGTTTGCGGAACATGTTTCCCTGCTTTAGATTCTGAAGAAGCTGCAGAAACCTGAGTGCAGCTCAGGAGAGAAAAAGCAGGCAAAAAGTGTGACCCGCGGGTCAGGATTTTTTCAAAAAAATGAAAAGTAACCAAAGCGTCTCAAACTCGAGTCATATGATGTCCGAAATCCGAAAAGGCAGAAAAAGTTTGCGGAACCTGTTTCCCTGCTCTAGATTCTGAACAAGCTGCAGAAACCTGAGTGCACCTCAGGAGAGAAAGAGAAGTCAAAAAGTGTGACCCGCGGGTCAGGATTTTTTCAAAAAAATGAAAAGTATCCAAAGCGTCTCAAACTCGCGTCATATGATGTCCGAGATCCGAAAGGGCAGAAAAAGCTTGCGGAACCTGTTTCCTGCTCTAGATTCTGAACAAGCTGCAGAAACCTGAGTGCTGCTCAGGAGAGAAAAAGAAGGCAAAAAGTGTGACCCGCGGGTCAGGATTTTTTCAAAAAAATGAAAAGTATCCAAAGCGTCTCAAACTGGCGTCATATGATGCCTGAGTTCCGAAAGGGCAGAAAAAGTTTGCGGAACCTGTTTCCCTGCTCTAGATTCTGAACAATCTACAGAAACCTGAGTGCAGCTCAGGAGAGAAAAAGAAGGCAAAAAGTGTGACCAGCGGGTCAGGATTTTTTCAAAAAAATGAAAGGTATCCAAACATCTCAAACTCATGTCATATGATGCCCGAGATCCAAAAGGGCAGAAAAAGTTTGCGGGACCTGTTTCCCTGCTCTAGATTCTGAACAAGCTGCAGAAACCTGAGTGCAGCTCAGGAGAGAAAAAGAAGGCAAAAAGTGTGACCCACGGTTCAGGATTTTTTCAAAAAAATAAAAAGTATCCAAAGCGTCTCAAACTCGTGTCATATGATGCCCGAGATCCAAAAGGGCAGAAAATTTTTGCGGAACCTGTTTCCCTGCTCTAGATTCTGAAAAAGGTGCAGAAACCTAAGTGCAGCTCAGGAGAGAAAAAGGAGGAAAAAAGTGTGAACCACGGGTCAGGATTTTTTCAAAAAAATGAAAAGTATCCAAAGCGTCTCAAACTCGCGTCATATGATGCCCGAGATCCGAAAGGGCAGAAAAAGTTTGCGGAACCTGTTTCCCTGCTCTAGATTCTGAACAAGCTGCAGAAACATGAGTGCAGCTCAGGAGAGAAAAAGCAGGCAAAAAGTGTGACCCGCGGGTCAGGATTTTTTCAAAAAAAATGAAAAGTATCCAAAGCGTCTCAAACTCGCATGATATGATGCCCGAGATCCGAAAGGGCAGAAAAAGTTTGCGGAACGTGTTTCCCTGCTCTAGATTCTGAGCAAGCTACAAGACACCTGAGTGCTGCTCTGGAGAGAAAAAGCAGGCAAAAAGTGTGACCCGAGGGTCAGGATTTTCTCAAAAAAATGAAAGTATCCAAAGCATCTCAAACTCGCCTCAGATGATGCCCGAGATCCGAAAGGGCAGAAAAAGTTTGCGGAACCTGTTTCCCTTCTCTAGATTCTGAACAAGCTACAAGAAACCTGAGTGCAGTTCAGGAGAGAAAAAGCAGGCAAAAAGTGTGACCCGCGGGTCAGGATTTTTCAAAAATATGAAAAGTATCCAAAGCGTCTCAAACTCGCGTCATATGATGCCAGAGATCCAAAAGGGCAGAAAAAGCTTACGGAACCTGTTTCCCTGCTCTAGATTCTGAACAAGCTACAGAAACCTGAGTGCAGCTCAGGAGAGAAAAAGAAGGCAAAAAGTGTGACCAGCGGGTCAGGATTTTTTCAAAAAAAATGAAAGGTATCCAAACATCTCAAACTCATGTCATATGATGCCCGAGATCCGAAAGGGCAGAAAAAGTTTGCGGGACCTGTTTCCCTGCTCTAGATTGTGAACAAGCTGCAGAAACCTGAGTGCAGCTCAGCAGAGAAAAAGAAGGCAAAAAGTGTGACCCGCGGGTCAGGATTTTTTCAAAAAAATCAAAAGTATCCAAAGCGTCTGAAACTAGCATCATATGATGCCCAAGATCCAAAAGGGCAGAAAAAGTTTGCGGAACCTGTTTCCCTGCTCTAGATTTTGAACAAGCTACAAGAAACCTGAGTGCTGCTCAGGAGAGAAAAAGCAGGCAAAAAGTGTGACCCGCGGGTCAGGATTTTTTCAAAAAAATGAAAAGTATCCAAAGCGTCTCAAACTCGAGTCATATGATGCCCGAAATCCGAAAAGGCAGAAAAAGTTTGCGGAACCTGTTTCCCTGCTCTAGATTCTGAACAAGCTGCAGAAACCTGAGTGCACCTCAGGAGAGAAAAAGAAGTCAAAAAGTGTGACCCGCGGGTCAGGATTTTTTCAAAAAAATGAAAAGTATCCAAAGCGTCTCAAACTGGCGTCATATGATGCCTGAGTTCCAAAAGGGGAGAAAAAGTTTGCGGAACTTGTTTCCCTGCTCTAGATTCTGAACAAGCTGCAGAAACCTGAGTGCAGCTCAGGAGAGAAAAAGCAGGAAAAAAGTGTTCCCCGTGGGTCAGGATTTTTTCAAAAAAATGAAAAGTATCCAAAGCGTCTCAAACTCGAGTCATATGATGCCCGAGATCCGAAAGGGCAGAAAAAGTTTGCAGAACATGTTTCCCTGCTCTAGATTCTGAACAAGCTGCAGAAACCTGAGTGCAGCTCAGGAGAGAAAAAGTAGGCAAAAAGTGTGACCCGCGGGTCAGGATTTTTTCAAAAAAATGAAAAGTATCCAAAGGGTCTCAAACTTGTGACATATGATGCCCGAGATCCGAAAGGGCTGAAAAAGTTTGCGGAACCTCTTTCCCTGCTCTAGATTCTGAACAAGCTGCAGAAACCTGAGTGCAGCTCAGGAGAGAAAAAGCAGGCAAAAAGTGTGACCCGCGGGTCAGGATTTTTTCAAAAAGATGAAAAGTATCCAAAGCGTCTCAACCTCGAGTCATATGATGCCCGAGATCCGAAAGGGCAGAAAAAGTTTGCGGAACCTGTTTCCCTGCTCTAGATTCTGAACAAGCTGCAGAAACCTGAGTGCAGCAAAGGAGAGAAAAAGAAGTCAAAAAGTGTGACCCGCGGGTCAGGATTTTTTCAAAAAAAGGAAAAGTATCCAAACGTCTCAAACTCATATCATATGATGCCCGAGATCCGAAAGGGCAGAAAAAGTTTGCGGAACCTGTTTCCCTTCTCTAGATTCTGAACAAGCTGCAGAAACCTGAGTGCAGCTCAGGAGAGAAATAGAACGCAAAAAGTGTGACCCGAGGTTAAGGATTTTTTCAAAAAAATGAAAAGTATCCAAAGTGTCTCAAACTCGTGTCATATGATGCCCGAGATCCAAAAGGGCAGAAAAAGTTTGCGGAACCTGTTTCCCTGCTCTAGATTCTGAACAAGCTGCAGAAACCTGAGTGCACCTCAGGAGAGAAAAAAAGGCAAAAAGTGTGACCCGCGGGTCAGGATTTTTTCAAAAAAATGAAAGTATCCAAAGCATCTCAAACTCGCCTCAGATGATGCCCGAGATCCGAAAGGGCAGAAAAAGTTTGCGGAACCTGTTTCCCTTCTCTAGATTCTGAACAAGCTACAAGAAACCTGAGTGCAGTTCAGGAGAGAAAAAGCAGGCAAAAAGTGTGACGCGCGGGTCAGGATTTTTCAAAAAAATGAAAAGTATCCAAAGCGTCTCAAACTCGCGTCATATGATGCCCGAGATCCGAAAGGGCAGAAAAAGCTTACGGAACCTGTTTCCCTGCTCTAGATTCTGAACAAGCTACAGAAACCTGAGTGCAGCTCAGGAGAGAAAAAGAAGGCAAAAAGTGTGACCAGCGGGTCAGGATTTTTTCAAAAAAAATGAAAGGTATCCAAACATCTCAAACTCATGTCATATGATGCCCGAGATCTGAAAGGGCAGAAAAAGTTTGCGGGACCTGTTTCCCTGCTCTAGATTGTGAACAAGCTGCAGAAACCTGAGTGCAGCTCAGGAGAGAAAAAGAAGGCAAAAAGTGTGACCCACGGGTCAGGATTTTTTCAAAAAAATCAAAAGTATCCAAAGCGTCTGAAACTAGCATCATATGATGCCCAAGATCCAAAAGGGCAGAAAAAGTTTGCGGAACCTGTTTCCCTGCTCTAGATTTTGAACAAGCTACAAGAAACCTGAGTGCTGCCCAGGAGAGAAAAAGCAGGCAAAAAGTGTGACCCGCGGGTCAGGATTTTTTCAAAAAAATGAAAAGTATCCAAAGCGTCTCAAACTCGAGTCATATGATGCCCGAAATCCGAAAAGGCAGAAAAAGTTTGCGGAACCTGTTTCCCTGCTCTAGATTCTGAACAAGCTGCAGAAACCTGAGTGCACCTCAGGAGAGAAAAAGAAGTCAAAAAGTGTGACCCGCGGGTCAGGATTTTTTCAAAAAAATGAAAAGTATCCAAAGCGTCTCAAACTCGCGTCATATGATGCCCGAGATCCGAAAGGGGAGAAAAAGTTTGCGGAACTTGTTTCCCTGCTCTAGATTCTGAACAAGCTACAAGAAACCTGAGTGCTGCTCAGGAGAGAAAAAGCAGGCAAAAAGTGTGACCCGTGGGTCAGGATTTTTTCAAAAAAATGAAAAGTATCCAAAGCGTCTCAAACTGGCGTCATATGATGCCTGAGTTCCAAAAGGGCAGAAAAAGTTTGCGGAACCTGTTTCCCTGCTCTAGATTCTGAAGAAGCTGCAGAAACCTGAGTGCAGCTCAGGAGAGAAAAAGCAGGCAAAAAGTGTGACCCGCGGGTCAGGATTTTTTCAAAAAAATGAAAAGTATCCAAAGGGTCTCAAACTTGTGACATATGATGCCCGAGATCCGAAAGGGCTGAAAAAGTTTGCGGAACCTCTTTCCCTGCTCTAGATTCTGAACAAGCTGCAGAAACCTGAGTGCAGCTCAGGAGAGAAAAAGCAGGCAAAAAGTGTGACCCGCGGGTCAGGATTTTTTCAAAAAGATGAAAAGTATCCAAAGCGTCTCAAACTCGCGTCATATGATGCCCGAGATCCGAAAGGGCAGAAAAAGTTTGCGGAACCTGTTTCCCTGCTCTAGATTCTGAACAAGCTGCAGAAACCTGAGTGCAGCAAAGGAGAGAAAAAGAAGTCAAAAAGTGTGACCCGCGGGTCAGGATTTTTTCAAAAAAAGGAAAAGTATCCAAACGTCTCAAACTCATATCATATGATTCCCGAGATCCGAAAGGGCAGAAAAAGTTTGCGGAACCTGTTTCCCTGCCCTAGATTCTGAACAAGCTGCAGAAACCTGAGTGCAGCTCAGGAGAGAAATAGAACGCAAAAAGTGTGACCCGAGGTTAAGGATTTTTTCAAAAAAATGAAAAGTATCCAAAGTGTCTCAAACTCGTGTCATATGATGCCCGAGATCCAAAAGGGCAGAAAAAGTTTGCGGAACCTGTTTCCCTGCTCTAGATTCTGAACAAGCTGCAGAAACCTGAGTGCACCTCAGGAGAGAAAAAAAGGCAAAAAGTGTGACCCGCGGGTCAGGATTTTTTCAAAAAAATGAAAAGTATCCAAAGGGTCTCAAACTTGTGACATATGATGCCCGAGATCCGAAAGGGCTGAAAAAGTTTGCGGAACCTCTTTCCCTGCTCTAGATTCTGAACAAGCTGCAGAAACCTGAGTGCAGCTCAGGAGAGAAAAAGAAGGCAAAAAGTGTGACCCGCGGGTCAGGATTTTTTCAAAAAGATGAAAAGTATCCAAAGCGTCTCAAACTCGCGTCATATGATGCCCGAGATCCGAAAGGGCAGAAAAAGTTTGCGGAACCTGTTTCCCTGCTCTAGATTCTGAACAAGCTGCAGAAACCTGAGTGCAGCAAAGGAGAGAAAAAGAAGTCAAAAAGTGTGACCCGCGGGTCAGGATTTTTTCAAAAAAAGGAAAAGTATCCAAACGTCTCAAACTCATATCATATGATTCCCGAGATCCGAAAGGGCAGAAAAAGTTTGCGGAACCTGTTTCCCTGCTCTAGATTCTGAACAAGCTGCAGAAACCTGAGTGCAGCTCAGGAGAGAAATAGAACGCAAAAAGTGTGCCCCGAGGTTAAGGATTTTTTCAAAAAAATGAAAAGTATCCAAAGTGTCTCAAACTCGTGTCATATGATGCCCGAGATCCAAAAGGGCAGAAAAAGTTTGCGGAACCTGTTTCCCTGCTCTAGATTCTGAACAAGCTGCAGAAACCTGAGTGCACCTCAGGAGAGAAAAAAAGGCAAAAAGTGTGACCCGCGGGTCAGGATTTTTTCAAAAAAATGGAAAGTATCCAAAGCGTCTCAAACTCGTGTCATATGATGCCCGAGATCCGAAAGGGCAGAAAAAGTTTGCGGAACCTGTTTCCCTGCTCTAGATTCTGAACAAGCTGCAGAAACATGAGTGCAGCTCAGGAGAGAAAAAGCAGGCAAAAAGTGTGACCCACGGGTCAGGATTTTTTCAAAAAAATGAAAAGTATCCAAAGCGTCTCAAACTCGCATGATATGATGCCCGAGATCCGAAAGGGCAGAAAAAGTTTGCGGAACGTGTTTCCCTGCTCTAGATTCTGAGCAAGCTACAAGACACCTGAGTGCTGCTCTGGAGAGAAAAAGCAGGCAAAAAGTGTGACCCGAGGGTCAGGATTTTCTCAAAAAAATGAAAGTATCCAAAGCATCTCAAACTCGCCTCAGATGATGCCCGAGATCCGAAAGGGCAGAAAAAGTTTGCGGAACCTGTTTCCCTTCTCTAGATTCTGAACAAGCTACAAGAAACCTGAGTGCAGTTCAGGAGAGAAAAAGCGGGCAAAAAGTGTGACCCGCGGGTCAGGATTTTTCAAAAATATGAAAAGTATCCAAAGCGTCTCAAACTCGCGTCATATGATGCCCGAGATCCGAAAGGGCAGAAAAAGCTTACGGAACCTGTTTCCCTGCTCTAGATTCTGAACAAGCTACAGAAACCTGAGTGCAGCTCAGGAGAGAAAAAGAAGGCAAAAAGTGTGACCAGCGGGTCAGGATTTTTTCAAAAAAAATGAAAGGTATCCAAACATCTCAAACTCATGTCATATGATGCCCGAGATCCGAAAGGGCAGAAAAAGTTTGCGGGACCTGTTTCCCTGCTCTAGATTGTGAACAAGCTGCAGAAACCTGAGTGCAGCTCAGGAGAGAAAAAGAAGGCAAAAAGTGTGACCCGCGGGTCAGGATTTTTTCAAAAAAATGAAAAGTATCCAAAGCGTCTCAAACTCGCGTCATATGATGCCCGAGATCCGAAAGGGCAGAAAAAGCTTGCGGAACCTGTTTCCTGCTCTAGATTCTGAACAAGCTGCAGAAACCTGAGTGCTGCTCAGGAGAGAAAAAGAAGGCAAAAAGTGTGACCCGCGGGTCAGGATTTTTTCAAAAATATGAAAAGTATCCAAAGGGTCTCAAACTCGTGTGATATGATGCCCGAGATCCGAAAGGGCAGAAAAAGTTTGCGGAACCCGTTTCCCTGCTCTAGATTCTGAACAAGCTACAAGAAACCTGAGTGCTGCTCAGGAGAGAAAAAGCAGGCAAAAAGTGTGACCCGCGGGTCAGGATTTTTTCAAAAAAATGAAAAGTATCCAAAGCGTCTCAAACTGGCGTCATATGATGCCTGAGTTCCAAAAGGGCAGAAAAAGTTTGCGGAACCTGTTTCCCTGCTCTAGATTCTGAACAAGCTGCAGAAACCTGAGTGCAGCTCAGGAGAGAAAAAGCAGGAAAAAAGTGTGACCCGCGGGTCAGGATTTTTTCAAAAAAATGAAAAGTATCCAAAGCGTCTCAAACTCGAGTCATATGATGCCCGAGATCCGAAAGGGCAGAAAAAGTTTGCGGAACATGTTTCCCTGCTCTAGATTCTGAAGAAGCTGCAGAAACCTGAGTGCAGCTCAGGAGAGAAAAAGAAGGCAAAAAGTGTGACCCGCGGGTCAGGATTTTTTCAAAAAAATCAAAAGTATCCAAAGCGTCTGAAACTAGCATCATATGATGCCCAAGATCCAAAAGGGCAGAACAAGTTTGCGGAACCTGTTTCCCTGCTCTAGATTTTGAACAAGCTACAAGAAACCTGAGTGCTGCTCAGGAGAGAAAAAGCAGGCAAAAAGTGTGACCCGCGGGTCAGGATTTTTTCAAAAAAATGAAAAGTATCCAAAGCGTCTCAAACTCGAGTCATATGATGCCCGAAATCCGAAAAGGCAGAAAAAGTTTGCGGAACCTGTTTCCCTGCTCTAGATTCTGAACAAGCTGCAGAAACCTGAGTGCACCTCAGGAGAGAAAAAGAAGTCAAAAAGTGTGACCCGCGGGTCAGGATTTTTTCAAAAAAATGAAAAGTATCCAAAGGGTCTCAAACTTGTGACATATGATGCCCGAGATCCGAAAGGGCTGAAAAAGTTTGCGGAACCTCTTTCCCTGCTCTAGATTCTGAACAAGCTGCAGAAACCTGAGTGCAGCTCAGGAGAGAAAAAGCAGGCAAAAAGTGTGACCCGCGGGTCAGGATTTTTTCAAAAAGATGAAAAGTATCCAAAGCATCTCAAACTCGAGTCATATGATGCCCGAGATCCGAAAGGGCAGAAAAAGTTTGCGGAACCTGTTTCCCTGCTCTAGATTCTGAACAAGCTGCAGAAACCTGAGTGCAGCAAAGGAGAGAAAAAGAAGTCAAAAAGTGTGACCCGCGGGTCAGGATTTTTTCAAAAAAAGGAAAAGTATCCAAACGTCTCAAACTCATATCATATGATGCCCGAGATCCGAAAGGGCAGAAAAAGTTTGCGGAACCTGTTTCCCTTCTCTAGATTCTGAACAAGCTGCAGAAACCTGAGTGCAGCTCAGGAGAGAAATAGAACGCAAAAAGTGTGACCCGAGGTTAAGGATTTTTTCAAAAAAATGAAAAGTATCCAAAGTGTCTCAAACTCGTGTCATATGATGCCCGAGATCCAAAAGGGCAGAAAAAGTTTGCGGAACCTGTTTCCCTGCTCTAGATTCTGAACAAGCTGCAGAAACCTGAGTGCACCTCAGGAGAGAAAAAAAGGCAAAAAGTGTGACCCGCGGGTCAGGATTTTTTCAAAAAAAATGAAAGGTATGCAAACATCTCAAACTCATGTCATATGATGCCCGAGATCTGAAAGGGCAGAAAAAGTTTGCGGGACCTGTTTCCCTGCTCTAGATTGTGAACAAGCTGCAGAAACCTGAGTGCAGCTCAGGAGAGAAAAAGAAGGCAAAAAGTGTGACCCACGGGTCAGGATTTTTTCAAAAAAATCAAAAGTATCCAAAGCGTCTGAAACTAGCATCATATGATGCCCAAGATCCAAAAGGGCAGAAAAAGTTTGCGGAACCTGTTTCCCTGCTCTAGATTTTGAACAAGCTACATGAAACCTGAGTGCTGCTCAGGAGAGAAAAAGCAGGCAAAAAGTGTGACCCGCGGGTCAGGATTTTTTCAAAAAAATGAAAAGTATCCAAAGCGTCTCAAACTCGAGTCATATGATGCCCGAAATCCGAAAAGGCAGAAAAAGTTTGCGGAACCTGTTTCCCTGCTCTAGATTCTGAACAAGCTGCAGAAACCTGAGTGCACCTCAGGAGAGAAAAAGAAGTCAAAAAGTGTGACCCGCGGGTCAGGATTTTTTCAAAGAAATGTAAAGTATCCAAAGCGTCTCAAACTCGCGTCATATGATGCCCGAGATCCGAAAGGGCAGAAAAAGCTTGCGGAACCTGTTTCCTGCTCTAGATTCTGAACAAGCTGCAGAAACCTGAGTGCTGCTCAGGAGAGAAAAAGAAGGCAAAAAGTGTGACCCGCGGGTCAGGATTTTTTCAAAAATATGAAATGTATCCAAAGGGTCTCAAACTCGTGTGATATGATGCCCGAGATCCGAAAGGGCAGAAAAAGTTTGCGGAACCCGTTTCCCTGCTCTAGATTCTGAACAAGCTACAAGAAACCTGAGTGCTGCTCAGGAGAGAAAAAGCAGGCAAAAAGTGTGACCTGCGGGTCAGGATTTTTTCAAAAAAATGAAAAGTATCCAAAGCGTCTCAAACTGGCGTCATATGATGCCTGAGTTCCAAAAGGGCAGAAAAAGTTTGCGGAACCTGTTTCCCTGCTCTAGATTCTGAACAAGCTGCAGAAACCTGAGTGCAGCTCAGGAGAGAAAAAGCAGGAAAAAAGTGTGACCCGTGGGTCAGGATTTTTTCAAAAAAATGAAAAGTATCCAAAGCGTCTCAAACTCGAGTCATATGATGCCCGAGATCCGAAAGGGCAGAAAAAGTTTGCGGAACCTGTTTCCCTGCTCTAGATTGTGAACAAGCTGCAGAAACCTGAGTGCAGCTCAGGAGAGAAAAAGAAGGCAAAAAGTGTGACCCGCGGGTCAGGATTTTTTCAAAAAAATGAAAAGTATCCAAAGCGTCTGAAACTAGCATCATATGATGCGCAAGATCCAAAAGGGCAGAAAAAGTTTGCGGAACCTGTTTCCCTGCTCTAGATTTTGAACAAGCTACAAGAAACCTGAGTGCTGCTCAGGAGAGAAAAAGCAGGCAAAAAGTGTGACCCGCAGCTCAGGATTTTTTCAAAAAAATGAAAAGTATCCGAAGCGTCTCAAACTCGAGTCATATGGTGCCCGAAATCCAAAAAGGCAGAAAAAGTTTGCGGAACCTGTTTCCCTGCTCTAGATTCTGAACAAGCTGCAGAAACCTGAGTGCACCTCAGGAGAGAAAAAAAGGCAAAAAGTGTGACCCGCGGGTCAGGATTTTTTCAAAAAAATGAAAAGTATCCAAAGCGTCTCAAACTCGCGTCATATGATGCCCGAGATCCGAAAGGGCAGAAAAAGCTTGCGGAACCTGTTTCCTGCTCTAGATACTGAACAAGCTGCAGAAACCTGAGTGCTGCTCAGGAGAGAAAAAGAAGGCAAAAAGTGTGACCCGCGGGTCAGGATTTTTTCAAAAATATGAAAAGTATCCAAAGGGTCTCAAACTCGTGTGATATGATGCCCGAGATCCGAAAGGGCAGAAAAAGTTTGCGGAACCTGTTTCCCTGCTCTAGATTCTGAACAAGCTACAAGAAACCTGAGTGCTGCTCAGGAGAGAAAAAGCAGGCAAAAAGTGTGACCCGCGGGTCAGGATTTTTTCAAAAAAATGAAAAGTATCCAAAGCGTCTCAAACTGGCGTCATATGATGCCTGAGTTCCAAAAAAGCAGAAAAAGTTTGCGGAACCTGTTTCCCTGCTCTAGATTCTGAACAAGCTGCAGAAACCTGAGTGCAGCTCAGGAGAGAAAAAGCAGGAAAAAAGTGTGACCCGTGGGTCAGGATTTTTTCAAAAAAATGAAAAGTATCCAAAGCGTTTCAAACTCGAGTCATATGATGCCCGAGATCCGAAAGGGCAGAAAAAGTTTGCGGAACATGTTTCCCTGCTTTAGATTCTGAAGAAGCTGCAGAAACCTGAGTGCAGCTCAGGAGAGAAAAAGCAGGCAAAAAGTGTGACCCGCGGGTCAGGATTTTTTCAAAAAAATGAAAAGTAACCAAAGCGTCTCAAACTCGAGTCATATGATGCCCGAAATCCGAAAAGGCAGAAAAAGTTTGCGGAACCTGTTTCCCTGCTCTAGATTCTGAACAAGCTGCAGAAACCTGAGTGCACCTCAGGAGAGAAAGAGAAGTCAAAAAGTGTGACCCGCGGGTCAGGATTTTTTCAAAAAAATGAAAAGTATCCAAAGCGTCTCAAACTCGTGTCATATGATGCCCGAGATCCGAAAGGGCAGAAAAAGTTTGCGGAACCTGTTTCCCTGCTCTAGATTCTGAACAAGCTACAAGAAACCTGAGTGCACCTCAGGAGAGAAATAGCAGGCAAAAAGTGTGACCCGCGGGTCAGGATTTTTTCAAAAAAATGAAAAGTATCCAAAGGGTCTCAAACTCGTGTCATATGATGCCCGAGATCCGAAAGGGCAGAAAAAGTTTGCGGAACCCGTTTCCCTGCTCTAGATTCTGAACAAGCTACAAGAAACCTGAGTGCTGCTCAGGAGAGAAAAAGCAGGCAAAAAGTGTGACCCGCGGGTCAGGATTTTTTCAAAAAATTGAAAAGTATCCAAAGCGTCTCAAACTCGCGTCATATGATGCCCGAGATCCGAAAGGGCAGAAAAAGGTTGCGGAACCTGTTTCCCTGCTCTAGATTCTGAACAAGCTGCAGAAACCTGAGTGCAGCTCAGGAGAGAAAAAGCAGGAAAAAAGTGTGAACCGCGGGTCAGGAGTTTTTCAAAAAAATGAAAAGTATCCAAAGGGTCTCAAACTCGCGTCATATGATGCCCGAGATCCGAAAGGGCAGAAAAAGTTTGCGGAACCTGTTTCCCTGCTCTAGATTCTGAACAAGCTGCAGAAACCTGAGTGCAGCTCAGGAGAGAAAAAGCAGGCAAAAAGTGTGACCCGCGGGTCAGGATTTTTTCAAAAAAATGAAAAGTATCCAAAGCGTCTCTAACTCGCATGATATGATGCCCGAGATCAGAAAGGGCAGAAAAAGTTTGCGGAACCTCTTTCCCTGCTCTAGATTCTCAGCAAGCCACAAGACACCTGAGTGCTGCACTGGAGAGAAAAAGAAGGCAAAAAGTGTGACCCGCGGGTCAGGATTTTTTCAAAAAAATGAAAGGTTTCCAAGCGTCTCAAACTCGCGTTATATGATGCCCGAGATCCGAAAGGGCAGAAAAAGGTTGCGGAACCTGTTTCCCTGCTCTAGATTCTGAACAAGCTGCAGAAACCTGAGTGCAGCTCAGGAGAGAAATAGAACGCAAAAAGTGTGACCCGAGGTTAAGGATTTTTTCAAAAAAAGGAAAAGTATCCAAACGTCTCAAACTCATATCATATGATTCCCGAGATCCGAAAGGGCAGAAAAAGTTTGCGGAACCTGTTTCCCTGCTCTAGATTCTGAACAAGCTGCAGAAACCTGAGTGCAGCTCAGGAGAGAAATAGAACGCAAAAAGTGTGACCCGAGGTTAAGGATTTTTTCAAAAAAATGAAAAGTATCCAAAGCGTCTCAAACTCGTGTCATATGATGCCCGAGATCCAAAAGGGCAGAAAAAGTTTGCGGAACCTGTTTCCCTGCTCTAGATTCTGAACAAGCTGCAGAAACCTGAGTGCACCTCAGGAGAGAAAAAAAGGCAAAAAGTGTGACCCGCGGGTCAGGATTTTTTCAAAAAAATGGAAAGTATCCAAAGCGTCTCAAACTCGTGTCATATGATGCCCGAGATCCGAAAGGGCAGAAAAAGTTTGCGGAACCTGTTTCCCTGCTCTAGATTCTGAACAAGCTACAGAAACCTGAGTGCAGCTCAGGAGAGAAAAAGAAGGCAAAAAGTGTGACCAGCGGGTCAGGATTTTTTCAAAAAAAATGAAAGGTATCCAAACATCTCAAACTCATGTCATATGATGCCCGAGATCCGAAAGGGCAGAAAAAGTTTGCGGGACCTGTTTCCCTGCTCTAGATTGTGAACAAGCTGCAGAAACCTGAGTGCAGCTCAGGAGAGAAAAAGAAGGCAAAAAGTGTGACCCGCGGGTCAGGATTTTTTCAAAAAAATGAAAAGTATCCAAAGCGTCTGAAACTAGCATCATATGATGCGCAAGATCCAAAAGGGCAGAAAAAGTTTGCGGAACCTGTTTCCCTGCTCTAGATTTTGAACAAGCTACAAGAAACCTGAGTGCTGCTCAGGAGAGAAAAAGCAGGCAAAAAGTGTGACCCGCAGCTCAGGATTTTTTCAAAAAAATGAAAAGTATCCGAAGCGTCTCAAACTCGAGTCATATGATGCCCGAAATCCAAAAAGGCAGAAAAAGTTTGCGGAACCTGTTTCCC
Source organism: Rhineura floridana (assembly GCF_030035675.1). Taxonomy (NCBI): domain Eukaryota; kingdom Metazoa; phylum Chordata; class Lepidosauria; order Squamata; family Rhineuridae; genus Rhineura; species Rhineura floridana. The sequence continues at coordinate 31,350,405 of NC_084486.1, read as the reverse complement.
TGCTCTAGATTCTGAACAAGCTGCAGAAACCTGAGTGCACCTCAGGAGAGAAAAAAAGGCAAAAAGTGTGACCCGCGGGTCAGGATTTTTTCAAAAAAATGAAAAGTATCCAAAGCGTCTCAAACTCGCGTCATATGATGCCCGAGATCCGAAAGGGCAGAAAAAGCTTGCGGAACCTGTTTCCTGCTCTAGATACTGAACAAGCTGCAGAAACCTGAGTGCTGCTCAGGAGAGAAAAAGAAGGCAAAAAGTGTGACCCGCGGGTCAGGATTTTTTCAAAAATATGAAAAGTATCCAAAGGGTCTCAAACTCGTGTGATATGATGCCCGAGATCCGAAAGGGCAGAAAAAGTTTGCGGAACCCGTTTCCCTGCTCTAGATTCTGAACAAGCTACAAGAAACCTGAGTGCTGCTCAGGAGAGAAAAAGCAGGCAAAAAGTGTGACCCGCGGGTCAGGATTTTTTCAAAAAAATGAAAAGTATCCAAAGCGTCTCAAACTGGCGTCATATGATGCCTGAGTTCCAAAAAAGCAGAAAAAGTTTGCGGAACCTGTTTCCCTGCTCTAGATTCTGAACAAGCTGCAGAAACCTGAGTGCAGCTCAGGAGAGAAAAAGCAGGAAAAAAGTGTGACCCGTGGGTCAGGATTTTTTCAAAAAAATGAAAAGTATCCAAAGCGTTTCAAACTCGAGTCATATGATGCCCGAGATCCGAAAGGGCAGAAAAAGTTTGCGGAACATGTTTCCCTGCTTTAGATTCTGAAGAAGCTGCAGAAACCTGAGTGCAGCTCAGGAGAGAAAAAGCAGGCAAAAAGTGTGACCCGCGGGTCAGGATTTTTTCAAAAAAATGAAAAGTAACCAAAGCGTCTCAAACTCGAGTCATATGATGCCCGAAATCCGAAAAGGCAGAAAAAGTTTGCGGAACCTGTTTCCCTGCTCTAGATTCTGAACAAGCTGCAGAAACCTGAGTGCACCTCAGGAGAGAAAGAGAAGTCAAAAAGTGTGACCCGCGGGTCAGGATTTTTTCAAAAAAATGAAAAGTATCCAAAGCGTCTCAAACTCGCGTCATATGATGTCCGAGATCCGAAAGGGCAGAAAAAGCTTGCGGAACCTGTTTCCTGCTCTAGATTCTGAACAAGCTGCAGAAACCTGAGTGCACCTCAGGAGAGAAAGAGAAGTCAAAAAGTGTGACCCGCGGGTCAGGATTTTTTCAAAAAAATGAAAAGTATCCAAAGCGTCTCAAACTGGCGTCATATGATGCCTGAGTTCCGAAAGGGCAGAAAAAGTTTGCGGAACCTGTTTCCCTGCTCTAGATTCTGAACAATCTACAGAAACCTGAGTGCAGCTCAGGAGAGAAAAAGAAGGCAAAAAGTGTGACCAGCGGGTCAGGATTTTTTCAAAAAAATGAAAGGTATCCAAACATCTCAAACTCATGTCATATGATGCCCGAGATCCAAAAGGGCAGAAAAAGTTTGCGGGACCTGTTTCCCTGCTCTAGATTCTGAACAAGCTGCAGAAACCTGAGTGCAGCTCAGGAGAGAAAAAGAAGGCAAAAAGTGTGACCCGCGGTTCAGGATTTTTTCAAAAAAATAAAAAGTATCCAAAGCGTCTCAAACTCGTGTCATATGATGCCCGAGATCCAAAAGGGCAGAAAATGTTTGCGGAACCTGTTTCCCTGCTCTAGATTCTGAAAAAGGTGCAGAAACCTAAGTGCAGCTCAGGAGAGAAAAAGGAGGAAAAAAGTGTGAGCCACGGGTCAGGATTCTTTCAAAAAAATGAAAAGTATCCAAAGGGTCTCAAACTCATGTCATATGATGCCCGAGATCCGAAAGGGCAGAAAAAGTTTGCGGAACCTGTTTCCCTGCTCTAGATTCTGAACAAGCTGCAGAAACCTGAGTGCAGCTCAGGAGAGAAAAAGCAGGCAAAAAGTGTGACCCGCGGGTCAGGATTTTTTCAAAAAAATGAAAAGTATCCAAAGCGTCTCAAACTCGCATGATATGATGCCCGAGATCAGAAAGGGCAGAAAAAGTTTGCGGAACGTGTTTCCCTGCTCTAGATTCTCAGCAAGCCACAAGACACCTGAGTGCTGCACTGGAGAGAAAAAGAAGGCAAAAAGTGTGACCCGCGGGTCAGGATTTTTTCAAAAAAATGAAAGGTTTCCAAGCGTCTCAAACTCGCGTTATATGATGCCCGAGATCCGAAAGGGCAGAAAAAGTTTGCGGAACCTGTTTCCCTGCTCTAGATTCTGAACAAGCTGCAGAAACCTGAGTGCAGCTCAGGAGAGAAAAAGCAGGCAAAAAGTGTGACCCGCGGGTCAGGATTTTTTCAAAAAAATGAAAAGTATCCAAAGGGTCTCAAACTCGTGTCATATGATGCCCGAGATCCGAAAGGGAAGAAAAAGTTTGCGGAACCTGTTTCCCTGCTCTAGATTCTGAACAAGCTGCAGAAACCTGAGTGCAGCAAAGGAGAGAAAAAGAAGTCAAAAAGTGTGACCCGCGGGTCAGGATTTTTTCAAAAAAATGAAAAGTATCCAAAGCGTCTCAAACTCGCGTCATATGATGCCCGAGATCCGAAAGGGCAGAAAAAGTTTGCGGAACATGTTTCCCTGCTTTAGATTCTGAAGAAGCTGCAGAAACCTGAGTGCAGCTCAGGAGAGAAAAAGCAGGCAAAAAGTGTGACCCGCGGGTCAGGATTTTTTCAAAAAAATGAAAAGTAACCAAAGCGTCTCAAACTCGAGTCATATGATGCCCGAAATCCGAAAAGGCAGAAAAAGTTTGCGGAACCTGTTTCCCTGCTCTAGATTCTGAACAAGCTGCAGAAACCTGAGTGCACCTCAGGAGAGAAAGAGAAGTCAAAAAGTGTGACCCGCGGGTCAGGATTTTTTCAAAAAAATGAAAAGTATCCAAAGCGTCTCAAACTCGCGTCATATGATGTCCGAGATCCGAAAGGGCAGAAAAAGCTTGCGGAACCTGTTTCCTGCTCTAGATTCTGAACAAGCTGCAGAAACCTGAGTGCTGCTCAGGAGAGAAAAAGAAGGCAAAATGTGTGACCCGCGGGTCAGGATTTTTTCAAAAAAATGAAAAGTATCCAAAGCGTCTCAAACTGGCGTCATATGATGCCTGAGTTCCGAAAGGGCAGAAAAAGTTTGCGGAACCTGTTTCCCTGCTCTAGATTCTGAACAATCTACAGAAACCTGAGTGCAGCTCAGGAGAGAAAAAGAAGGCAAAAAGTGTGACCAGCGGGTCAGGATTTTTTCAAAAAAATGAAAGGTATCCAAACATCTCAAACTCATGTCATATGATGCCCGAGATCCAAAAGGGCAGAAAAAGTTTGCGGGACCTGTTTCCCTGCTCTAGATTCTGAACAAGCTGCAGAAACCTGAGTGCAGCTCAGGAGAGAAAAAGAAGGCAAAAAGTGTGACCCGCGGTTCAGGATTTTTTCAAAAAAATAAAAAGTATCCAAAGCGTCTCAAACTCGTGTCATATGATGCCCGAGATCCAAAAGGGCAGAAAATGTTTGCGGAACCTGTTTCCCTGCTCTAGATTCTGAAAAAGGTGCAGAAACCTAAGTGCAGCTCAGGAGAGAAAAAGGAGGAAAAAAGTGTGAGCCACGGGTCAGCATTTTTTCAAAAAAATGAAAAGTATCCAAAGGGTCTCAAACTCATGTCATATGATGCCCGAGATCCGAAAGGGCAGAAAAAGTTTGCGGAACCTGTTTCCCTGCTCTAGATTCTGAACAAGCTGCAGAAACCTGAGTGCAGCTCAGGAGAGAAAAAGCAGGCAAAAAGTGTGACCCGCGGGTCAGGATTTTTTCAAAAAAATGAAAAGTATCCAAAGCGTCTCAAACTCGCATGATATGATGCCCGAGATCAGAAAGGGCAGAAAAAGTTTGCGGAACGTGTTTCCCTGCTCTAGATTCTCAGCAAGCCACAAGACACCTGAGTGCTGCACTGGAGAGAAAAAGAAGGCAAAAAGTGTGACCCGCGGGTCAGGATTTTTTCAAAAAAATGAAAGGTTTCCAAGCGTCTCAAACTCGCGTTATATGATGCCCGAGATCCGAAAGGGCAGAAAAAGTTTGCGGAACCTGTTTCCCTGCTCTAGATTCTGAACAAGCTGCAGAAACCTGAGTGCAGCTCAGGAGAGAAAAAGCAGGCAAAAAGTGTGACCCGCGGGTCAGGATTTTTTCAAAAAAATGAAAAGTATCCAAAGGGTCTCAAACTCGTGTCATATGATGCCCGAGATCCGAAAGGGAAGAAAAAGTTTGCGGAACCTGTTTCCCTGCTCTAGATTCTGAACAAGCTGCAGAAACCTGAGTGCAGCAAAGGAGAGAAAAAGAAGTCAAAAAGTGTGACCCGCGGGTCAGGATTTTTTCAAAAAAAGGAAAAGTATCCAAACGTCTCAAACTCATATCATATGATGCCCGAGATCCGAAAGGGCAGAAAAAGTTTGCGGAACCTGTTTCCCTGCTCTAGATTCTGAACAAGCTGCAGAAACCTGAGTGCACCTCAGGAGAGAAAAAAAGGCAAAAAGTGTGACCCGTGGGTCAGGATTTTTTCAAAAAAATGAAAAGTATCCAAAGCGTCTCAAACTCGTGTCATATGATGCCCGAGATCCGAAAGGGCAGAAAAAGTTTGCGGAACCCGTTTCCCTGCTCTAGATTCTGAACAAGCTACAAGAAACCTGAGTGCTGCTCAGGAGAGAAAAAGCAGGCAAAAAGTGTGACCCGCGGGTCAGGATTTTTTCAACAAAATGAAAAGTATCCAAAGCGTCTCAAACTCGCGTCATATGATGCCCGAGATCCGAAAGGGCAGAAAAAGTTTGCGGAACCTCTTTCCCTGCTCTAGATTCTGAACAAGCTGCAGAAACCTGAGTGCAGCTCAGGAGAGAAAAAGCAGGCAAAAAGTGTGACCCGCGGGTCAGGATTTTTTCAAAAAGATGAAAAGTATCCAAAGCGTCTCAAACTCGCATGATATGATGCCCGAGATCAGAAAGGGCAGAAAAAGTTTGCAGAACGTGTTTCCCTGCTCTAGATTCTCAGCAAGCCACAAGACACCTGAGTGCTGCACTGGAGAGAAAAAGAAGGCAAAAAGTGTGACCCGCGGGTCAGGATTTTTTCAAAAAAATGAAAGGTTTCCAAGCGTCTCAAACTCGCGTTATATGATGCCGGAGATCCGAAAGGGCAGAAAAAGTTTGCGGAACCTGTTTCCCTGCTCTAGATTCTGAACAAGCTGCAGAAACCTGAGTGCAGCTCAGGAGAGAAAAAGCAGGCAAAAAGTGTGACCCGCGGGTCAGGATTTTTTCAAAAAAATGAAAAGTATCCAAAGGGTCTCAAACTCGTGTCATATGATGCCCGAGATCCGAAAGGGAAGAAAAAGTTTGCGGAACCTGTTTCCCTGCTCTAGATTCTGAACAAGCTGCAGAAACCTGAGTGCAGCAAAGGAGAGAAAAAGAAGTCAAAAAGTGTGACCCGCGGGTCAGGATTTTTTCAAAAAAAGGAAAAGTATCCAAACGTCTCAAACTCATATCATATGATGCCCGAGATCCGAAAGGGCAGAAAAAGTTTGCGGAACCTGTTTCCCTGCTCTAGATTCTGAACAAGCTGCAGAAACCTGAGTGCACCTCAGGAGAGAAAAAAAGGCAAAAAGTGTGACCCGTGGGTCAGGATTTTTTCAAAAAAATGAAAAGTATCCAAAGCGTCTCAAACTCGTGTCATATGATGCCCGAGATCCGAAAGAGCAGAAAAAGTTTGTGGAACCCGTTTCCCTGCTCTAGATTCTGAACAAGCTACAAGAAACCTGAGTGCTGCTCAGGAGAGAAAAAGCAGGCAAAAAGTGTGACCCGCGGGTCAGGATTTTTTCAAAAAGATGAAAAGTATCCAAAGCGTCTCAAACTTGCGTCATATGATGCCCGAGATCCGAAAGGGCAGAAAAAGTTTGCGGAACCTGTTTCCCTGCTCTAGATTCTGAACAAGCTGCAGAAACCTGAGTGCAGCAAAGGAGAGAAAAAGAAGTCAAAAAGTGTGACCCGCGGGTCAGGATTTTTTCAAAAAAAGGAAAAGTATCCAAACGTCTCAAACTCATATCATATGATTCCCGAGATCCGAAAGGGCAGAAAAAGTTTGCGGAACCTGTTTCCCTGCTCTAGATTCTGAACAAGCTGCAGAAACCTGAGTGCAGCTCAGGAGAGAAATAGAACGCAAAAAGTGTGACCCGAGGTTAAGGATTTTTTCAAAAAAATGAAAAGTATCCAAAGTGTCTCAAACTCGTGTCATATGATGCCCGAGATCCAAAAGGGCAGAAAAAGTTTGCGGAACCTGTTTCCCTGCTCTAGATTCTGAACAAGCTGCAGAAACCTGAGTGCACCTCAGGAGAGAAAAAAAGGCAAAAAGTGTGACCCGCGGGTCAGGATTTTTTCAAAAAAATGGAAAGTATCCAAAGCGTCTCAAACTCGTGTCATATGATGCCCGAGATCCGAAAGGGCAGAAAAAGTTTGCGGAACCTGTTTCCCTGCTCTAGATTCTGAACAAGCTGCAGAAACCTGAGTGCACCTCAGGAGAGAAAAAAAGGCAAAAAGTGTGACCCGCGGGTCAGGATCTTTTCAAAAAAATGAAAAGTATCCAAAGCGTCTCAAACTCGTGTCATATGATGCCCGAGATCCGAAAGGGCAGAAAAAGTTTGCGGAACCTGTTTCCCTGCTCTAGATTCTGAACAAGCTACAAGAAACCTGAGTGCACCTCAGGAGAGAAATAGCAGGCAAAAAGTGTGACCCGCGGGTCAGGATTTTTTCAAAAAAATGAAAAGTATCCAAAGGGTCTCAAAGTCGCCTCAGATGATGCCCGAGATCCGAAAGGGCAGAAAAAGTTTGCGGAACCTGTTTCCCTTCTCTAGATTCTGAACAAGCTACAAGAAACCTGAGTGCAGTTCAGGAGAGAAAAAGCAGGCAAAAAGTGTGACCCGCGGGTCAGGATTTTTCAAAAATATGAAAAGTATCCAAAGCGTCTCAAACTCGCGTGATATGATGCCCGAGATCCGAAAGGGCAGAAAAAGCTTACGGAACCTGTTTCCCTGCTCTAGATTCTGAACAAGCTACAGAAACCTGAGTGCAGCTCAGGAGAGAAAAAGAAGGCAAAAAGTGTGACCAGCGGGTCAGGATTTTTTCAAAAAAAATGAAAGGTATCCAAACATCTCAAACTCATGTCATATGATGCCCGAGATCCGAAAGGGCAGAAAAAGTTTGCGGGACCTGTTTCCCTGCTCTAGATTGTGAACAAGCTGCAGAAACCTGAGTGCAGCTCAGGAGAGAAAAAGAAGGCAAAAAGTGTGACCCGCGGGTCAGGATTTTTTCAAAAAAATGAAAAGTATCCAAAGCGTCTGAAACAAGCATCATATGATGCCCAAGATCCAAAAGGGCAGAAAAAGTTTGCGGAACCTGTTTCCCTGCTCTAGATTTTGAACAAGCTACAAGAAACCTGAGTGCTGCTCAGGAGAGAAAAAGCAGGCAAAAAGTGTGACCCGCAGCTCAGGATTTTTTCAAAAAAATGAAAAGTATCCAAAGCGTCTCAAACTCGAGTCATATGATGCCCGAAATCCAAAAAGGCAGAAAAAGTTTGCGGAACCTGTTTCCCTGCTCTAGATTCTGAACAAGCTGCAGAAACCTGAGTGCACCTCAGGAGAGAAAGAGAAGTCAAAAAATGTGACCCGCGGGTCAGGATTTTTTCAAAAAAATGAAAAGTATCCAAAGCGTCTCAAACTCGCATGATATGATGCCCGAGATCCGAAAGGGCAGAAAAAGTTTGCGGAACGTGTTTCCCTGCTCTAGATTCTGAGCAAGCTACAAGACACCTGAGTGCTGCTCTGGAGAGAAAAAGCAGGCAAAAAGTGTGACCCGAGGGTCAGGATTTTCTCAAAAAAATGAAACTATCCAAAGCATCTCAAACTCGCCTCAGATGATGCCCGAGATCCGAAAGGGCAGAAAAAGTTTGCGGAACCTGTTTCCCTTCTCTAGATTCTGAACAAGCTACAAGAAACCTGAGTGCAGTTCAGGAGAGAAAAAGCAGGCAAAAAGTGTGACCCGCGGGTCAGGATTTTTCAAAAATATGAAAAGTATCCAAAGCGTCTCAAACTCGCGTCATATGATGCCCGAGATCCGAAAGGGCAGAAAAAGCTTACGGAACCTGTTTCCCTGCTTTAGATTTTGAACAAGCTACAGAAACCTGAGTGCAGCTCAGGAGAGAAAAAGAAGGCAAAAAGTGTGACCAGCGGGTCAGGATTTTTTCAAAAAAAATGAAAGGTATCCAAACATCTCAAACTCATGTCATATGATGCCCGAGATCCGAAAGGGCAGAAAAAGTTTGCGGGACCTGTTTCCCTGCTCTAGATTGTGAACAAGCTGCAGAAACCTGAGTGCAGCTCAGGAGAGAAAAAGAAGGCAAAAAGTGTGACCCACGGGTCAGGATTTTTTCAAAAAAATGAAAAGTATCCAAAGCGTCTGAAACTAGCATCATATGATGCCCAAGATCCAAAAGGGCAGAAAAAGCTTGCGGAACCTGTTTCCTGCTCTAGATTCTGAACAAGCTGCAGAAACCTGAGTGCTGCTCAGGAGAGAAAAAGAAGGCAAAAAGTGTGACCCGCGGGTCAGGATTTTTTCAAAAATATGAAAAGTATCCAAAGGGTCTCAAACTCGTGTGATATGATGCCCGAGATCCGAAAGGGCAGAAAAAGTTTGCGGAACCCGTTTCCCTGCTCTAGATTCTGAACAAGCTACAAGAAACCTGAGTGCTGCTCAGGAGAGAAAAAGCAGGCAAAAAGTGTGACCCGCGGGCCAGGATTTTTTCAAAAAAATGAAAAGTATCCAAAGCGTCTCAAACTGGCGTCATATGATGCCTGAGTTCCAAAAAAGCAGAAAAAGTTTGCGGAACCTGTTTCCCTGCTCTAGATTCTGAACAAGCTGCAGAAACCTGAGTGCAGCTTAGGAGAGAAAAAGCAGGAAAAAAGTGTGACCCGTGGGTCAGGATTTTTTCAAAAAAATGAAAAGTATCCAAAGCGTTTCAAACTCGAGTCATATGATGCCCGAGATCCGAAAGGGCAGAAAAAGTTTGCGGAACATGTTTCCCTGCTTTAGATTCTGAAGAAGCTGCAGAAAGCTGAGTGCAGCTCAGGAGAGAAAAAGCAGGCAAAAAGTGTGACCCGCGGGTCAGGATTTTTTCAAAAAAATGAAAAGTAACCAAAGCGTCTCAAACTCGAGTCATATGATGCCCGAAATCCGAAAAGGCAGAAAAAGTTTGCGGAACCTGTTTCCCTGCTCTAGATTCTGAACAAGCTGCAGAAACCTGAGTGCACCTCAGGAGAGAAAGAGAAGACAAAAAGTGTGACCCGCGGGTCAGGATTTTTTCAAAAAAATGAAAAGTATCCAAAGCGTCTCAAACTCGCGTCATATGATGTCCGAGATCCGAAAGGGCAGAAAAAGCTTGCGGAACCTGTTTCCTGCTCTAGATTCTGAACAAGCTGCAGAAACCTGAGTGCTGCTCAGGAGAGAAAAAGAAGGCAAAAAGTGTGACCCGCGGGTCAGGATTTTTTCAAAAAAATGAAAAGTATCCAAAGCGTCTCAAACTGGCGTCATATGATGCCTGAGTTCCGAAAGGGCAGAAAAAGTTTGCGGAACCTGTTTCCCTGCTCTAGATTCTGAACAATCTACAGAAACCTGAGTGCAGCTCAGGAGAGAAAAAGAAGGCAAAAAGTGTGACCAGCGGGTCAGGATTTTTTCAAAAAAATGAAAGGTATCCAAACATCTCAAACTCATGTCATATGATGCCCGAGATCCAAAAGGGCAGAAAAAGTTTGCGGGACCTGTTTCCCTGCTCTAGATTCTGAACAAGCTGCAGAAACCTGAGTGCAGCTCAGGAGAGAAAAAGCAGGCAAAAAGTGTGACCCGCGGGTCAGGATTTTTTCAAAAAAATGAAAAGTATCCAAAGCGTCTCAAACTCGCATGATATGATGCCCGAGATCAGAAAGGGCAGAAAAAGTTTGCGGAACGTGTTTCCCTGCTCTAGATTCTCAGCAAGCCACAAGACACCTGAGTGCTGCACTGGAGAGAAAAAGAAGGCAAAAAGTGTGACCCGCGGGTCAGGATTTTTTCAAAAAAATGAAAGGTTTCCAAGCGTCTCAAACTCGCGTTATATGATGCCCGAGATCCGAAAGGGCAGAAAAAGTTTGCGGAACCTGTTTCCCTGCTCTAGATTCTGAACAAGCTGCAGAAACCTGAGTGCAGCTCAGGAGAGAAAAAGCAGGCAAAAAGTGTGACCCGCGGGTCAGGATTTTTTCAAAAAAATGAAAAGTATCCAAAGGGTCTCAAACTCGTGTCATATGATGCCCGAGATCCGAAAGGGCAGAAAAAGTTTGCGGAACCTGTTTCCCTGCTCTAGATTCTGAACAAGCTACAGAAACCTGAGTGCAGCTCAGGAGAGAAAAAGAAGGCAAAAAGTGTGACCAGCGGGTCAGGATTTTTTCAAAAAAAATGAAAGGTATCCAAACATCTCAAACTCATGTCATATGATGCCCGAGATCCGAAAGGGCAGAAAATGTTTGCGGAACCTGTTTCCCTGCTCTAGATTCTGAAAAAGGTGCAGAAACCTAAGTGCAGCTCAGGAGAGAAAAAGGAGGAAAAAAGTGTGAACCACGGGTCAGGATTTTTTCAAAAAAATGAAAAGTATCCAAAGGGTCTCAAACTCATGTCATATGATGCCCGAGATCCGAAAGGGCAGAAAAAGTTTGCGGAACCTGTTTCCCTGCTCTAGATTCTGAACAAGCTGCAGAAACCTGAGTGCAGCTCAGGAGAGAAAAAGCAGGCAAAAAGTGTGACCCGCGGGTCAGGATTTTTTCAAAAAAATGAAAAGTATCCAAAGCGTCTCAAACTCGCATGATATGATGCCCGAGATCAGAAAGGGCAGAAAAAGTTTGCGGAACGTGTTTCCCTGCTCTAGATTCTCAGCAAGCCACAAGACACCTGAGTGCTGCACTGGAGAGAAAAAGAAGGCAAAAAGTGTGACCCGCGGGTCAGGATTTTTTCAAAAAAATGAAAGGTTTCCAAGCGTCTCAAACTCGCGTTATATGATGCCCGAGATCCGAAAGGGCAGAAAAAGTTTGCGGAACCTGTTTCCCTGCTCTAGATTCTGAACAAGCTGCAGAAACCTGAGTGCAGCTCAGGAGAGAAAAAGCAGGCAAAAAGTGTGACCCGCGGGTCAGGATTTTTTCAAAAAAATGAAAAGTATCCAAAGGGTCTCAAACTCGTGTCATATGATGCCCGAGATCCGAAAGGGCAGAAAAAGTTTGCGGAACCTGTTTCCCTGCTCTAGATTCTGAACAAGCTGCAGAAACCTGAGTGCAGCAAAGGAGAGAAAAAGAAGTCAAAAAGTGTGACCCGCGGGTCAGGATTTTTTCAAAAAAAGGAAAAGTATCCAAACGTCTCAAACTCATATCATATGATGCCCGAGATCCGAAAGGGCAGAAAAAGTTTGCGGAACCTGTTTCCCTGCTCTAGATTCTGAACAAGCTGCAGAAACCTGAGTGCACCTCAGGAGAGAAAAAAAGGCAAAAAGTGTGACCCGTGGGTCAGGATTTTTTCAAAAAAATGAAAAGTATCCAAAGCGTCTCAAACTCGCGTCATATGATGCCCGAGATCCGAAAGGGCAGAAAAAGTTTGCGGAACCTCTTTCCCTGCTCTAGATTCTGAACAAGCTGCAGAAACCTGAGTGCAGCTCAGGAGAGAAAAAGCAGGCAAAAAGTGTGACCCCGCGGGTCAGGATTTTTTCAAAAAGATGAAAAGTATCCAAAGCGTCTCAAACTCGCGTCATATGATGCCCGAGATCCGAAAGGGCAGAAAAAGTTTGCGGAACCTGTTTCCCTGCTCTAGATTCTGAACAAGCTGCAGAAACCTGAGTGCAGCAAAGGAGAGAAAAAGAAGTCAAAAAGTGTGACCCGCGGGTCAGGATTTTTTCAAAAAAAGGAAAAGTATCCAAACGTCTCAAACTCATATCATATGATTCCCGAGATCCGAAAGGGCAGAAAAAGTTTGCGGAACCTGTTTCCCTGCTCTAGATTCTGAACAAGCTGCAGAAACCTGAGTGCAGCTCAGGAGAGAAATAGAACGCAAAAAGTGTGACCCGAGGTTAAGGATTTTTTCAAAAAAATGAAAAGTATCCAAAGCGTCTCAAACTCGCGTCATATGATGCCCGAGATCCGAAAGGGCAGAAAAAGTTTGCGGAACCTGTTTCCCTTCTCTAGATTCTGAACAAGCTGCAGAAACCTGAGTGCACCTCAGGAGAGAAAAAGAAGTCAAAAAGTGTGACCCGCGGGTCAGGATTTTTTCAAAAAAATGAAAAGTATCCAAAGCGTCTCAAACTCGCGTCATATGATGCCCGAGATCCGAAAGGGCAGAAAAAGCTTGCGGAACCTGTTTCCTGCTCTAGATTCTGAACAAGCTGCAGAAACCTGAGTGCTGCTCAGGAGAGAAAAAGAAGGCAAAAAGTGTGACCCGCGGGTCAGGATTTTTTCAAAAATATGAAAAGTATCCAAAGGGTCTCAAACTCGTGTGATATGATGCCCGAGATCCGAAAGGGCAGAAAAAGTTTGCGGAACCCGTTTCCCTGCTCTAGATTCTGAACAAGCTACAAGAAACCTGAGTGCTGCTCAGGAGAGAAAAAGCAGGCAAAAAGTGTGACCCGCGGGTCAGGATTTTTTCAAAAAAATGAAAAGTATCCAAAGCGTCTCAAACTCGAGTCATATGATGCCCGAAATCCGAAAAGGCAGAAAAAGTTTGCGGAACCTGTTTCCCTGCTCTAGATTCTGAACAAGCTGCAGAAACCTGAGTGCACCTCAGGAGAGAAAGAGAAGTCAAAAAGTGTGACCCGCGGGTCAGGATTTTTTCAAAAAAATGAAAAGTATCCAAAGCGTCTCAAACTCGCGTCATATGATGTCCGAGATCCGAAAGGGCAGAAAAAGCTTGTGGAACCTGTTTCCTGCTCTAGATTCTGAACAAGCTGCAGAAACCTGAGTGCTGCTCAGGAGAGAAAAAGAAGGCAAAAAGTGTGACCCGCGGGTCAGGATTTTTTCAAAAAAATGAAAAGTATCCAAAGCGTCTCAAACTGGCGTCATATGATGCCTGAGTTCCGAAAGGGCAGAAAAAGTTTGCGGAACCTGTTTCCCTGCTCTAGATTCTGAACAATCTACAGAAACCTGAGTGCAGCTCAGGAGAGAAAAAGAAGGCAAAAAGTGTGACCAGCGGGTCAGGATTTTTTCAAAAAAATGAAAGGTATCCAAACATCTCAAACTCATGTCATATGATGCCCGAGATCCAAAAGGGCAGAAAAAGTTTGCGGGACCTGTTTCCCTGCTCTAGATTCTGAACAAGCTGCAGAAACCTGAGTGCAGCTCAGGAGAGAAAAAGAAGGCAAAAAGTGTGACCCACGGTTCAGGATTTTTTCAAAAAAATAAAAAGTATCCAAAGCATCTCAAACTCGTGTCATATGATGCCCGAGATCCAAAAGGGCAGAAAATGTTTGCGGAACCTGTTTCCCTGCTCTAGATTCTGAAAAAGGTGCAGAAACCTAAGTGCAGCTCAGGAGAGAAAAAGGAGGAAAAAAGTGTGAACCACGGGTCACGATTTTTTCAAAAAAATGAAAAGTATCCAAAGCGTCTCAAACTCGCGTCATATGATGCCCGAGATCCGAAAGGGCAGAAAAAGTTTGCGGAACCTGTTTCCCTGCTCTAGATTCTGAACAAGCTGCAGAAACCTGAGTGCAGCTCAGGAGAGAAAAAGCAGGCAAAAAGTGTGACCCGCGGGTCAGGATTTTTTCAAAAAAATGAAAAGTATCCAAAGCGTCTCAAACTCGCATGATATGATGCCCGAGATCCGAAAGGGCAGAAAAAGTTTGCGGAACGTCTTTCCCTGCTCTAGATTCTGAGCAAGCTACAAGACACCTGAGTGCTGCTCTGGAGAGAAAAAGCAGGCAAAAAGTGTGACCCGAGGGTCAGGATTTTCTCAAAAAAATGAAAGTATCCAAAGCATCTCAAACTCGCCTCAGATGATGCCCGAGATCCGAAAGGGCAGAAAAAGTTTGCGGAACCTGTTTCCCTTCTCTAGATTCTGAACAAGCTACAAGAAACCTGAGTGCAGTTCAGGAGAGAAAAAGCAGGCAAAAAGTGTGACCCGCGGGTCAGGATTTTTCAAAAATATGAAAAGTATCCAAAGCGTCTCAAACTCGCGTCATATGATGCCCGAGATCCGAAAGGGCAGAAAAAGCTTACGGAACCTGTTTCCCTGCTCTAGATTCTGAACAAGCTGCAGAAACCTGAGTGCACCTCAGGAGAGAAAAAGAAGTCAAAAAGTGTGACCCGCGGGTCAGGATTTTTTCAAAAAAATGAAAAGTATCCAAAGCGTCTCAAACTCGCGTCATATGATGCCCGAGATCCGAAAGGGCAGAAAAAGCTTGCGGAACCTGTTTCCTGCTCTAGATTCTGAACAAGCTGCAGAAACCTGAGTGCTGCTCAGGAGAGAAAAAGAAGGCAAAAAGTGTGACCCGCGGGTCAGGATTTTTTCAAAAATATGAAAAGTATCCAAAGGGTCTCAAACTCGTGTGATATGATGCCCGAGATCCGAAAGGGCAGAAAAAGTTTGCGGAACCCGTTTCCCTGCTCTAGATTCTGAACAAGCTACAAGAAACCTGAGTGCTGCTCAGGAGAGAAAAAGCAGGCAAAAAGTGTGACCCGCGGGTCAGGATTTTTTCAAAAAAATGAAAAGTATCCAAAGCGTCTCAAACTGGCGTCATATGATGCCTGAGTTCCAAAAGGGCAGAAAAAGTTTGCGGAACTTGTTTCCCTGCTCTAGATTCTGAACAAGCTGCAGAAACCTGAGTGCAGCTCAGGAGAGAAAAAGCAGGAAAAAAGTGTGACCCGTGGGTCAGGATTTTTTCAAAAAAATGAAAAGTATCCAAAGCGTCTCAAACTCAAGTCATATGATGCCCGAGATCCGAAAGGGCAGAAAAAGTTTGCGGAACATGTTTCCCTGCTCTAGATTCTGAAGAAGCTGCAGAAACCTGAGTGCAGCTCAGGAGAGAAAAAGCAGGCAAAAAGTGTGACCCGCGGGTCAGGATTTTTTCAAAAAAATGAAAAGTATCCAAAGGGTCTCAAACTTGTGACATATGATGCCCGAGATCCGAAAGGGCTGAAAAAGTTTGCGGAACCTCTTTCCCTGCTCTAGATTCTGAACAAGCTGCAGAAACCTGAGTGCAGCTCAGGAGAGAAAAAGCAGGCAAAAGTGTGACCCGCAGCTCAGGATTTTTTCAAAAAAATGAAAAGTATCCAAAGCGTCTCAAACTCGAGTCATATGATGCCCGAGATCCGAAAGGGCAGAAAAAGTTTGCGGAACCTGTTTCCCTGCTCTAGATTCTGAACAAGCTGCAGAAACCTGAGTGCAGCAAAGGAGAGAAAAAGAAGTCAAAAAGTGTGACCCGCGGGTCAGGATTTTTTCAAAAAAAGGAAAAGTATCCAAACGTCTCAAACTCATATCATATGATGCCCGAGATCCGAAAGGGCAGAAAAAGTTTGCGGAACGTGTTTCCCTGCTCTAGATTCTGAGCAAGCTACAAGACACCTGAGTGCTGCTCTGGAGAGAAAAAGCAGGCAAAAAGTGTGACCCGAGGGTCAGGATTTTCTCAAAAAAATGAAAGTATCCAAAGCATCTCAAACTCGCCTCAGATGATGCCCGAGATCCGAAAGGGCAGAAAAAGTTTGCGGAACCTGTTTCCCTTCTCTAGATTCTGAACAAGCTACAAGAAACCTGAGTGCAGTTCAGGAGAGAAAAAGCAGGCAAAAAGTGTGACCCGCGGGTCAGGATTTTTTAAAAATATGAAAAGTATCCAAAGCGTCTCAAACTCGCATGATATGATGCCCGAGATCCGAAAGGGCAGAAAAAGTTTGCGGAACGTCTTTCCCTGCTCTAGATTCTGAGCAAGCTACAAGACACCTGAGTGCTGCTCTGGAGAGAAAAAGCAGGCAAAAAGTGTGACCCGAGGGTCAGGATTTTCTCAAAAAAATGAAAGTATCCAAAGCATCTCAAACTCGCCTCAGATGATGCCCGAGATCCGAAAGGGCAGAAAAAGTTTGCGGAACCTGTTTCCCTTCTCTAGATTCTGAACAAGCTACAAGAAACCTGAGTGCAGTTCAGGAGAGAAAAAGCAGGCAAAAAGTGTGACCCGCGGGTCAGGATTTTTTAAAAATATGAAAAGTATCCAAAGCGTCTCAAACTCGCGTCATATGATGCCCGAGATCCGAAAGGGCAGAAAAAGCTTACGGAACCTGTTTCCCTGCTCTAGATTCTGAACAAGCTGCAGAAACCTGAGTGCACCTCAGGAGAGAAAAAGAAGTCAAAAAGTGTGACCCGCGGGTCAGGATTTTTTCAAAAAAATGAAAAGTATCCAAAGCGTCTCAAACTCGCGTCATATGATGCCCGAGATCCGAAAGGGCAGAAAAAGCTTGCGGAACCTGTTTCCTGCTCTAGATTCTGAACAAGCTGCAGAAACCTGAGTGCTGCTCAGGAGAGAAAAAGAAGGCAAAAAGTGTGACCCGCGGGTCAGGATTTTTTCAAAAATATGAAAAGTATCCAAAGGGTCTCAAACTCGTGTGATATGATGCCCGAGATCCGAAAGGGCAGAAAAAGTTTGCGGAACCCGTTTCCCTGCTCTAGATTCTGAACAAGCTACAAGAAACCTGAGTGCTGCTCAGGAGAGAAAAAGCAGGCAAAAAGTGTGACCCGCGGGTCAGGATTTTTTCAAAAAAATGAAAAGTATCCAAAGCGTCTCAAACTGGCGTCATATGATGCCTGAGTTCCAAAAGGGCAGAAAAAGTTTGCGGAACTTGTTTCCCTGCTCTAGATTCTGAACAAGCTGCAGAAACCTGAGTGCAGCTCAGGAGAGAAAAAGCAGGAAAAAAGTGTGACCCGTGGGTCAGGATTTTTTCAAAAAAATGAAAAGTATCCAAAGCGTCTCAAACTCAAGTCATATGATGCCCGAGATCCGAAAGGGCAGAAAAAGTTTGCGGAACATGTTTCCCTGCTCTAGATTCTGAAGAAGCTGCAGAAACCTGAGTGCAGCTCAGGAGAGAAAAAGCAGGCAAAAAGTGTGACCCGCGGGTCAGGATTTTTTCAAAAAAATGAAAAGTATCCAAAGGGTCTCAAACTTGTGACATATGATGCCCGAGATCCGAAAGGGCTGAAAAAGTTTGCGGAACCTCTTTCCCTGCTCTAGATTCTGAACAAGCTGCAGAAACCTGAGTGCAGCTCAGGAGAGAAAAAGCAGGCAAAAGTGTGACCCGCAGCTCAGGATTTTTTCAAAAAAATGAAAAGTATCCAAAGCGTCTCAAACTCGAGTCATATGATGCCCGAAATCCGAAAAGGCAGAAAAAGTTTGCGGAACCTGTTTCCCTGCTCTAGATTCTGAACAAGCTGCAGAAACCTGAGTGCACCTCAGGAGAGAAAGAGAAGTCAAAAAATGTGACCCGCGGGTCAGGATTTTTTCAAAAAAATGAAAAGTATCCAAAGCGTCTCAAACTCGCATGATATGATGCCCGAGATCCGAAAGGGCAGAAAAAGTTTGCGGAACGTGTTTCCCTGCTCTAGATTCTGAGCAAGCTACAAGACACCTGAGTGCTGCTCTGGAGAGAAAAAGCAGGCAAAAAGTGTGACCCGAGGGTCAGGATTTTCTCAAAAAAATGAAAGTATCCAAAGCATCTCAAACTCGCCTCAGATGATGCCCGAGATCCGAAAGGGCAGAAAAAGTTTGCGGAACCTGTTTCCCTTCTCTAGATTCTGAACAAGCTACAAGAAACCTGAGTGCAGTTCAGGAGAGAAAAAGCAGGCAAAAAGTGTGACCCGCGGGTCAGGATTTTTCAAAAATATGAAAAGTATCCAAAGCGTCTCAAACTCGCGTCATATGATGCCCGAGATCCGAAAGGGCAGAAAAAGCTTACGGAACCTGTTTCCCTGCTTTAGATTCTGAACAAGCTACAGAAACCTGAGTGCAGCTCAGGAGAGAAAAAGAAGGCAAAAAGTGTGACCAGCGGGTCAGGATTTTTTCAAAAAAAATGAAAGGTATCCAAACATCTCAAACTCATGTCATATGATGCCCGAGATCCGAAAGGGCAGAAAAAGTTTGAGGAACCTGTTTCCCTGCTCTAGATTCTGAACAAGCTGCAGAAACCTGAGTGCAGCTCAGGAGAGAAAAAGCAGGCAAAAAGTGTGACCCGCGGGTCAGGATTTTTTCAAAAAAATCAAAAGTATCCAAAGCGTCTGAAACTAGCATCATATGATGCCCAAGATCCAAAAGGGCAGAAAAAGTTTGCGGAACCTGTTTCCCTGCTCTAGATTTTGAACAAGCTACAAGAAACCTGAGTGCTGCTCAGGAGAGAAAAAGCAGGCAAAAAGTGTGACCCGCGGGTCAGGATCTTTTCAAAAAAATGAAAAGTATCCAAAGCGTCTCAAACTCGAGTCATATGATGCCCGAAATCCGAAAAGGCAGAAAAAGTTTGCGGAACCTGTTTCCCTTCTCTAGATTCTGAACAAGCTGCAGAAACCTGAGTGCACCTCAGGAGAGAAAAAGAAGTCAAAAAGTGTGACCCGCGGGTCAGGATTTTTTCAAAAAAATGAAAAGTATCCAAAGCGTCTCAAACTCGCGTCATATGATGCCCGAGATCCGAAAGGGCAGAAAAAGCTTGCGGAACCTGTTTCCTGCTCTAGATTCTGAACAAGCTGCAGAAACCTGAGTGCTGCTCAGGAGAGAAAAAGAAGGCAAAAAGTGTGACCCGCGGGTCAGGATTTTTTCAAAAATATGAAAAGTATCCAAAGGGTCTCAAACTCGTGTGATATGATGCCCGAGATCCGAAAGGGCAGAAAAAGTTTGCGGAACCCGTTTCCCTGCTCTAGATTCTGAACAAGCTACAAGAAACCTGAGTGCTGCTCAGGAGAGAAAAAGCAGGCAAAAAGTGTGACCCGCGGGTCAGGATTTTTTCAAAAAAATGAAAAGTATCCAAAGCGTCTCAAACTGGCGTCATATGATGCCTGAGTTCCAAAAGGGCAGAAAAAGTTTGCGGAACCTGTTTCCCTGCTCTAGATTCTGAACAAGCTGCAGAAACCTGAGTGCAGCTCAGGAGAGAAAAAGCAGGAAAAAAGTGTGACCCGTGGGTCAGGATTTTTTCAAAAAAATGAAAAGTATCCAAAGCGTCTCAAACTCGAGTCATATGATGCCCGAGATCCGAAAGGGCAGAAAAAGTTTGCGGAACATGTTTCCCTGCTTTAGATTCTGAAGAAGCTGCAGAAACCTGAGTGCAGCTCAGGAGAGAAAAAGCTGGCAAAAAGTGTGACCCGCGGGTCAGGATTTTTTCAAAAAAATGAAAAGTAACCAAAGCGTCTCAAACTCGAGTCATATGATGCCCGAAATCCGAAAAGGCAGAAAAAGTTTGCGGAACCTGTTTCCCTGCTCTAGATTCTGAACAAGCTGCAGAAACCTGAGTGCACCTCAGGAGAGAAAGAGAAGTCAAAAAGTGTGACCCGCGGGTCAGGATTTTTTCAAAAAAATGAAAAGTATCCAAAGCGTCTCAAACTCGCGTCATATGATGTCCGAGATCCGAAAGGGCAGAAAAAGCTTGTGGAACCTGTTTCCTGCTCTAGATTCTGAACAAGCTGCAGAAACCTGAGTGCTGCTCAGGAGAGAAAAAGAAGGCAAAAAGTGTGACCCGCGGGTCAGGATTTTTTCAAAAAAATGAAAAGTATCCAAAGCGTCTCAAACTGGCGTCATATGATGCCTGAGTTCCGAAAGGGCAGAAAAAGTTTGCGGAACCTGTTTCCCTGCTCTAGATTCTGAACAATCTACAGAAACCTGAGTGCAGCTCAGGAGAGAAAAAGAAGGCAAAAAGTGTGACCAGCGGGTCAGGATTTTTTCAAAAAAATGAAAGGTATCCAAACATCTCAAACTCATGTCATATGATGCCCGAGATCCAAAAGGGCAGAAAAAGTTTGCGGGACCTGTTTCCCTGCTCTAGATTCTGAACAAGCTGCAGAAACCTGAGTGCAGCTCAGGAGAGAAAAAGAAGGCAAAAAGTGTGACCCACGGTTCAGGATTTTTTCAAAAAAATAAAAAGTATCCAAAGCATCTCAAACTCGTGTCATATGATGCCCGAGATCCAAAAGGGCAGAAAATGTTTGCGGAACCTGTTTCCCTGCTCTAGATTCTGAAAAAGGTGCAGAAACCTAAGTGCAGCTCAGGAGAGAAAAAGGAGGAAAAAAGTGTGAACCACGGGTCACGATTTTTTCAAAAAAATGAAAAGTATCCAAAGCGTCTCAAACTCGCGTCATATGATGCCCGAGATCCGAAAGGGCAGAAAAAGTTTGCGGAACCTGTTTCCCTGCTCTAGATTCTGAACAAGCTGCAGAAACCTGAGTGCAGCTCAGGAGAGAAAAAGCAGGCAAAAAGTGTGACCCGCGGGTCAGGATTTTTTCAAAAAAATGAAAAGTATCCAAAGCGTCTCAAACTCGCATGATATGATGCCCGAGATCCGAAAGGGCAGAAAAAGTTTGCGGAACGTCTTTCCCTGCTCTAGATTCTGAGCAAGCTACAAGACACCTGAGTGCTGCTCTGGAGAGAAAAAGCAGGCAAAAAGTGTGACCCGAGGGTCAGGATTTTCTCAAAAAAATGAAAGTATCCAAAGCATCTCAAACTCGCCTCAGATGATGCCCGAGATCCGAAAGGGCAGAAAAAGTTTGCGGAACCTGTTTCCCTTCTCTAGATTCTGAACAAGCTACAAGAAACCTGAGTGCAGTTCAGGAGAGAAAAAGCAGGCAAAAAGTGTGACCCGCGGGTCAGGATTTTTTAAAAATATGAAAAGTATCCAAAGCGTCTCAAACTCGCGTCATATGATGCCCGAGATCCGAAAGGGCAGAAAAAGCTTACGGAACCTGTTTCCCTGCTCTAGATTCTGAACAAGCTGCAGAAACCTGAGTGCACCTCAGGAGAGAAAAAGAAGTCAAAAAGTGTGACCCGCGGGTC
Organism: Rhineura floridana; assembly: GCF_030035675.1. Classification (NCBI taxonomy): domain Eukaryota; kingdom Metazoa; phylum Chordata; class Lepidosauria; order Squamata; family Rhineuridae; genus Rhineura; species Rhineura floridana. The sequence continues at coordinate 31,329,323 of NC_084486.1, read as the reverse complement.
AGGATTTTTTCAAAAAAATGAAAAGTATCCAAAGCGTCTCAAACTCGCGTCATATGATGCCCGAGATCCGAAAGGGCAGAAAAAGCTTGCGGAACCTGTTTCCTGCTCTAGATTCTGAACAAGCTGCAGAAACCTGAGTGCTGCTCAGGAGAGAAAAAGAAGGCAAAAAGTGTGACCCGCGGGTCAGGATTTTTTCAAAAATATGAAAAGTATCCAAAGGGTCTCAAACTCGTGTGATATGATGCCCGAGATCCGAAAGGGCAGAAAAAGTTTGCGGAACCCGTTTCCCTGCTCTAGATTCTGAACAAGCTACAAGAAACCTGAGTGCTGCTCAGGAGAGAAAAAGCAGGCAAAAAGTGTGACCCGCGGGTCAGGATTTTTTCAAAAAAATGAAAAGTATCCAAAGCGTCTCAAACTGGCGTCATATGATGCCTGAGTTCCAAAAGGGCAGAAAAAGTTTGCGGAACTTGTTTCCCTGCTCTAGATTCTGAACAAGCTGCAGAAACCTGAGTGCAGCTCAGGAGAGAAAAAGCAGGAAAAAAGTGTGACCCGTGGGTCAGGATTTTTTCAAAAAAATGAAAAGTATCCAAAGCGTCTCAAACTCAAGTCATATGATGCCCGAGATCCGAAAGGGCAGAAAAAGTTTGCGGAACATGTTTCCCTGCTCTAGATTCTGAAGAAGCTGCAGAAACCTGAGTGCAGCTCAGGAGAGAAAAAGCAGGCAAAAAGTGTGACCCGCGGGTCAGGATTTTTTCAAAAAAATGAAAAGTATCCAAAGGGTCTCAAACTTGTGACATATGATGCCCGAGATCCGAAAGGGCTGAAAAAGTTTGCGGAACCTCTTTCCCTGCTCTAGATTCTGAACAAGCTGCAGAAACCTGAGTGCAGCTCAGGAGAGAAAAAGCAGGCAAAAGTGTGACCCGCGGGTCAGGATTTTTTCAAAAAGATGAAAAGTATCCAAAGCGTCTCAAACTCGAGTCATATGATGCCCGAGATCCGAAAGGGCAGAAAAAGTTTGCGGAACCTGTTTCCCTTCTCTAGATTCTGAACAAGCTGCAGAAACCTGAGTGCAGCTCAGGAGAGAAATAGAACGCAAAAAGTGTGACCCGAGGTTAAGGATTTTTTCAAAAAAATGAAAAGTATCCAAAGTGTCTCAAACTCGTGTCATATGATGCCCGAGATCCAAAAGGGCAGAAAAAGTTTGCGGAACCTGTTTCCCTGCTCTAGATTCTGAACAAGCTGCAGAAACCTGAGTGCACCTCAGGAGAGAAAAAAAGGCAAAAAGTGTGACCCGCGGGTCAGGATTTTTTCAAAAAAATGAAAGTATCCAAAGCATCTCAAACTCGCCTCAGATGATGCCCGAGATCCGAAAGGGCAGAAAAAGTTTGCGGAACCTGTTTCCCTTCTCTAGATTCTGAACAAGCTACAAGAAACCTGAGTGCAGTTCAGGAGAGAAAAAGCAGGCAAAAAGTGTGACGCGCGGGTCAGGATTTTTCAAAAAAATGAAAAGTATCCAAAGCGTCTCAAACTCGCGTCATATGATGCCCGAGATCCGAAAGGGCAGAAAAAGCTTACGGAACCTGTTTCCCTGCTCTAGATTCTGAACAAGCTACAGAAACCTGAGTGCAGCTCAGGAGAGAAAAAGAAGGCAAAAAGTGTGACCAGCGGGTCAGGATTTTTTCAAAAAAAATGAAAGGTATCCAAACATCTCAAACTCATGTCATATGATGCCCGAGATCCGAAAGGGCAGAAAAAGTTTGCGGGACCTGTTTCCCTGCTCTAGATTGTGAACAAGCTGCAGAAACCTGAGTGCAGCTCAGGAGAGAAAAAGCAGGCAAAAAGTGTGACCCGCGGGTCAGGATTTTTTCAAAAAAATCAAAAGTATCCAAAGCGTCTGAATCTAGCATCATATGATGCCCAAGATCCAAAAGGGCAGAAAAAGTTTGCGGAACCTGTTTCCCTGCTCTAGATTTTGAACAAGCTACAAGAAACCTGAGTGCTGCTCAGGAGAGAAAAAGCAGGCAAAAAGTGTGACCCGCGGGTCAGGATTTTTTCAAAAAAATGAAAAGTATCCAAAGCGTCTCAAACTCGCGTCATATGATGCCCGAGATCCGAAAGGGCAGAAAAAGTTTGCGGAACCTGTTTCCCTGCTCTAGATTCTGAACAAGCTGCAGAAACCTGAGTGCAGCAAAGGAGAGAAAAAGAAGTCAAAAAGTGTGACCCGCGGGTCAGGATTTTTTCAAAAAAAGGAAAAGTATCCAAACGTCTCAAACTCATATCATATGATTCCCGAGATCCGAAAGGGCAGAAAAAGTTTGCGGAACCTGTTTCCCTGCTCTAGATTCTGAACAAGCTGCAGAAACCTGAGTGCAGCTCAGGAGAGAAATAGAACGCAAAAAGTGTGACCCGAGGTTAAGGATTTTTTCAAAAAAATGAAAAGTATCCAAAGTGTCTCAAACTCGTGTCATATGATGCCCGAGATCCAAAAGGGCAGAAAAAGTTTGCGGAACCTGTTTCCCTGCTCTAGATTCTGAACAAGCTGCAGAAACCTGAGTGCACCTCAGGAGAGAAAAAAAGGCAAAAAGTGTGACCCGCGGGTCAGGATTTTTTCAAAAAAATGGAAAGTATCCAAAGCGTCTCAAACTCGTGTCATATGATGCCCGAGATCCGAAAGGGCAGAAAAAGTTTGCGGAACCTGTTTCCCTGCTCTAGATTCTGAACAAGCTGCAGAAACATGAGTGCAGCTCAGGAGAGAAAAAGCAGGCAAAAAGTGTGACCCGCGGGTCAGGATTTTTTCAAAAAAATGAAAAGTATCCAAAGCGTCTCAAACTCGCATGATATGATGCCCGAGATCCGAAAGGGCAGAAAAAGTTTGCGGAACGTGTTTCCCTGCTCTAGATTCTGAGCAAGCTACAAGACACCTGAGTGCTGCTCTGGAGAGAAAAAGCAGGCAAAAAGTGTGACCCGAGGGTCAGGATTTTCTCAAAAAAATGAAAGTATCCAAAGCATCTCAAACTCACCTCAGATGATGCCCGAGATCCGAAAGGGCAGAAAAAGTTTGCGGAACCTGTTTCCCTTCTCTAGATTCTGAACAAGCTACAAGAAACCTGAGTGCAGTTCAGGAGAGAAAAAGCAGGCAAAAAGTGTGACCCGCGGGTCAGGATTTTTCAAAAATATGAAAAGTATCCAAAGCGTCTCAAACTCGCGTCATATGATGCCCGAGATCCGAAAGGGCAGAAAAAGCTTACGGAACCTGTTTCCCTGCTCTAGATTCTGAACAAGCTACAGAAACCTGAGTGCAGCTCAGGAGAGAAAAAGAAGGCAAAAAGTGTGACCAGCGGGTCAGGATTTTTTCAAAAAAAATGAAAGGTATCCAAACATCTCAAACTCATGTCATATGATGCCCGAGATCCGAAAGGGCAGAAAAAGTTTGCGGGACCTGTTTCCCTGCTCTAGATTGTGAACAAGCTGCAGAAACCTGAGTGCAGCTCAGGAGAGAAAAAGCTGGCAAAAAGTGTGACCCGCGGGTCAGGATTTTTTCAAAAAAATCAAAAGTATCCAAAGCGTCTGAATCTAGCATCATATGATGCCCAAGATCCAAAAGGGCAGAAAAAGTTTGCGGAACCTGTTTCCCTGCTCTAGATTTTGAACAAGCTACAAGAAACCTGAGTGCTGCTCAGGAGAGAAAAAGCAGGCAAAAAGTGTGACCCGCGGGTCAGGATTTTTTCAAAAAAATGAAAAGTATCCAAAGCGTCTCAAACTCGAGTCATATGATGCCCGAAATCCGAAAAGGCAGAAAAAGTTTGCGGAACCTGTTTCCCTGCTCTAGATTCTGAACAAGCTGCAGAAACCTGAGTGCACCTCAGGAGAGAAAAAGAAGTCAAAAAGTGTGACCCGCGGGTCAGGATTTTTTCAAAAAAATGAAAAGTATCCAAAGCGTCTCAAACTGGCGTCATATGATGCCTGAGTTCCAAAAGGGCAGAAAAAGTTTGCGGGACCTGTTTCCCTGCTCTAGATTCTGAAGAAGCTGCAGAAACCTGAGTGCAGCTCAGGAGAGAAAAAGCAGGCAAAAAGTGTGACCCGCGGGTCAGGATTTTTTCAAAAAAATGAAAAGTATCCAAAGGGTCTCAAACTTGTGACATATGATGCCCGAGATCCGAAAGGGCTGAAAAAGTTTGCGGAACCTCTTTCCCTGTTCTAGATTCTGAACAAGCTGCAGAAACCTGAGTGCAGCTCAGGAGAGAAAAAGCAGGCAAAAAGTGTGACCCGCGGGTCAGGATTTTTTCAAAAAGATGAAAAGTATCCAAAGCGTCTCAAACTCGCGTCATATGATGCCCGAGATCCGAAAGGGCAGAAAAAGTTTGCGGAACCTGTTTCCCTGCTCTAGATTCTGAACAAGCTGCAGAAACCTGAGTGCAGCAAAGGAGAGAAAAAGAAGTCAAAAAGTGTGACCCGCGGGTCAGGATTTTTTCAAAAAAAGGAAAAGTATCCAAACGTCTCAAACTCATATCATATGATTCCCGAGATCCGAAAGGGCAGAAAAAGTTTGCGGAACCTGTTTCCCTGCTCTAGATTCTGAACAAGCTGCAGAAACCTGAGTGCAGCTCAGGAGAGAAATAGAACGCAAAAAGTGTGACCCGAGGTTAAGGATTTTTTCAAAAAAATGAAAAGTATCCAAAGTGTCTCAAACTCGTGTCATATGATGCCCGAGATCCAAAAGGGCAGAAAAAGTTTGCGGAACCTGTTTCCCTGCTCTAGATTCTGAACAAGCTGCAGAAACCTGAGTGCACCTCAGGAGAGAAAAAAAGGCAAAAAGTGTGACCCGCGGGTCAGGATTTTTTCAAAAAAATGGAAAGTATCCAAAGCGTCTCAAACTCGTGTCATATGATGCCCGAGATCCGAAAGGGCAGAAAAAGTTTGCGGAACCTGTTTCCCTGCTCTAGATTCTGAACAAGCTGCAGAAACATGAGTGCAGCTCAGGAGAGAAAAAGCAGGCAAAAAGTGTGACCCGCGGGTCAGGATTTTTTCAAAAAAATGAAAAGTATCCAAAGCGTCTCAAACTCGCATGATATGATGCCCGAGATCCGAAAGGGCAGAAAAAGTTTGCGGAACGTGTTTCCCTGCTCTAGATTCTGAGCAAGCTACAAGACACCTGAGTGCTGCTCTGGAGAGAAAAAGCAGGCAAAAAGTGTGACCCGAGGGTCAGGATTTTCTCAAAAAAATGAAAGTATCCAAAGCATCTCAAACTCACCTCAGATGATGCCCGAGATCCGAAAGGGCAGAAAAAGTTTGCGGAACCTGTTTCCCTTCTCTAGATTCTGAACAAGCTACAAGAAACCTGAGTGCAGTTCAGGAGAGAAAAAGCAGGCAAAAAGTGTGACCCGCGGGTCAGGATTTTTCAAAAATATGAAAAGTATCCAAAGCGTCTCAAACTCGCGTCATATGATGCCCGAGATCCGAAAGGGCAGAAAAAGCTTACGGAACCTGTTTCCCTGCTCTAGATTCTGAACAAGCTACAGAAACCTGAGTGCAGCTCAGGAGAGAAAAAGAAGGCAAAAAGTGTGACCAGCGGGTCAGGATTTTTTCAAAAAAAATGAAAGGTATCCAAACATCTCAAACTCATGTCATATGATGCCCGAGATCCGAAAGGGCAGAAAAAGTTTGCGGGACCTGTTTCCCTGCTCTAGATTGTGAACAAGCTGCAGAAACCTGAGTGCAGCTCAGGAGAGAAAAAGCAGGCAAAAAGTGTGACCCGCGGGTCAGGATTTTTTCAAAAAAATCAAAAGTATCCAAAGCGTCTGAATCTAGCATCATATGATGCCCAAGATCCAAAAGGGCAGAAAAAGTTTGCGGAACCTGTTTCCCTGCTCTAGATTTTGAACAAGCTACAAGAAACCTGAGTGCTGCTCAGGAGAGAAAAAGCAGGCAAAAAGTGTGACCCGCGGGTCAGGATTTTTTCAAAAAAATGAAAAGTATCCAAAGCGTCTCAAACTCGAGTCATATGATGCCCGAAATCCGAAAAGGCAGAAAAAGTTTGCGGAACCTGTTTCCCTGCTCTAGATTCTGAACAAGCTGCAGAAACCTGAGTGCACCTCAGGAGAGAAAAAGAAGTCAAAAAGTGTGACCCGCGGGTCAGGATTTTTTCAAAAAAATGAAAAGTATCCAAAGCATCTCAAACTCGAGTCATATGATGCCCGAGATCCGAAATGGCAGAAAAAGTTTGCGGAACCTGTTTCCCTGCTCTAGATTCTGAACAAGCTGCAGAAACCTGAGTGCAGCTCAGGAGAGAAATAGAACGCAAAAAGTGTGACCCGAGGTTAAGGATTTTTTCAAAAAAATGAAAAGTATCCAAAGTGTCTCAAACTCGTGTCATATGATGCCCGAGATCCAAAAGGGCAGAAAAAGTTTGCGAAACCTGTTTCCCTGCTCTAGATTCTGAACAAGCTGCAGAAACCTGAGTGCACCTCAGGAGAGAAAAAAAGGCAAAAAGTGTGACCCGCGGGTCAGGATTTTTTCAAAAAAATGAAAGTATCCAAAGCATATCAAACTCGCCTCAGATGATGCCCGAGATCCGAAAGGGCAGAAAAAGTTTGCGGAACCTGTTTCCCTGCTCTAGATTCTGAACAAGCTACAGAAACCTGAGTGCAGCTCAGGAGAGAAAAAGAAGGCAAAAAGTGTGACCAGCGGGTCAGGATTTTTTCAAAAAAAATGAAAGGTATCCAAACATCTCAAACTCATGTCATATGATGCCCGAGATCTGAAAGGGCAGAAAAAGTTTGCGGGACCTGTTTCCCTGCTCTAGATTGTGAACAAGCTGCAGAAACCTGAGTGCAGCTCAGGAGAGAAAAAGAAGGCAAAAAGTGTGACCCACGGGTCAGGATTTTTTCAAAAAAATCAAAAGTATCCAAAGCGTCTGAAACTAGCATCATATGATGCCCAAGATCCAAAAGGGCAGAAAAAGTTTGCGGAACCTGTTTCCCTGCTCTAGATTTTGAACAAGCTACAAGAAACCTGAGTGCTGCTCAGGAGAGAAAAAGCAGGCAAAAAGTGTGACCCGCGGGTCAGGATTTTTTCAAAAAAATGAAAAGTATCCAAAGCGTCTCAAACTCGAGTCATATGATGCCCGAAATCCGAAAAGGCAGAAAAAGTTTGCGGAACCTGTTTCCCTGCTCTAGATTCTGAACAAGCTGCAGAAACCTGAGTGCACCTCAGGAGAGAAAAAGAAGACAAAAAGTGTGACCCGCGGGTCAGGATTTTTTCAAAGAAATGAAAAGTATCCAAAGCGTCTCAAACTCGCGTCATATGATGCCCGAGATCCGAAAGGGCAGAAAAAGCTTGCGGAACCTGTTTCCTGCTCTAGATTCTGAACAAGCTGCAGAAACCTGAGTGCTGCTCAGGAGAGAAAAAGAAGGCAAAAAGTGTGACCCGCGGGTCAGGATTTTTTCAAAAATATGAAATGTATCCAAAGGGTCTCAAACTCGTGTGATATGATGCCCGAGATCCGAAAGGGCAGAAAAAGTTTGCGGAACCCGTTTCCCTGCTCTAGATTCTGAACAAGCTACAAGAAACCTGAGTGCTGCTCAGGAGAGAAAAAGCCGGCAAAAAGTGTGACCCGCGGGTCAGGATTTTTTCAAAAAAATGAAAAGTATCCAAAGCGTCTCAAACTGGCGTCATATGATGCCTGAGTTCCAAAAGGGCAGAAAAAGTTTGCGGAACCTGTTTCCCTGCTCTAGATTCTGAACAAGCTGCAGAAACCTGAGTGCAGCTCAGGAGAGAAAAAGCAGGAAAAAAGTGTGACCCGTGGGTCAGGATTTTTTCAAAAAAATGAAAAGTATCCAAAGCGTCTCAAACTCGAGTCATATGATGCCCGAGATCCGAAAGGGCTGAAAAAGTTTGCGGAACCTCTTTCCCTGCTCTAGATTCTGAACAAGCTGCAGAAACCTGAGTGCAGCTCAGGAGAGAAAAAGCAGGCAAAAAGTGTGACCCGCGGGTCAGGATTTTTTCAAAAAGATGAAAAGTATCCAAAGCGTCTCAAACTCGCGTCATATGATGCCCGAGATCCGAAAGGGCAGAAAAAGTTTGCGGAACCTGTTTCCCTGCTCTAGATTCTGAACAAGCTGCAGAAACCTGAGTGCAGCAAAGGAGAGAAAAAGAAGTCAAAAAGTGTGACCCGCGGGTCAGGATTTTTTCAAAAAAAGGAAAAGTATCCAAACGTCTCAAACTCATATCATATGATTCCCGAGATCCGAAAGGGCAGAAAAAGTTTGCGGAACCTGTTTCCCTGCTCTAGATTCTGAACAAGCTGCAGAAACCTGAGTGCAGCTCAGGAGAGAAATAGAACGCAAAAAGTGTGACCCGAGGTTAAGGATTTTTTCAAAAAAATGAAAAGTATCCAAAGTGTCTCAAACTCGTGTCATATGATGCCCGAGATCCAAAAGGGCAGAAAAAGTTTGCGGAACCTGTTTCCCTGCTCTAGATTCTGAACAAGCTGCAGAAACCTGAGTGCACCTCAGGAGAGAAAAAAAGGCAAAAAGTGTGAAACGCGGGTCAGGATTTTTTCAAAAAAATGGAAAGTATCCAAAGCGTCTCAAACTCGTGTCATATGATGCCCGAGATCCGAAAGGGCAGAAAAAGTTTGCGGAACCTGTTTCCCTGCTCTAGATTCTGAACAAGCTACAAGAAACCTGAGTGCACCTCAGGAGAGAAATAGCAGGCAAAAAGTGTGACCCGCGGGTCAGGATTTTTTCAAAAAAATGAAAAGTATCCAAAGGGTCTCAAACTCGTGTCATATGATGCCCGAGATCCGAAAGGGCAGAAAAAGTTTGCGGAACCCGTTTCCCTGCTCTAGTTTCTGAACAAGCTACAAGAAACCTGAGTGCTGCTCAGGAGAGAAAAAGCAGGCAAAAAGTGTGACCCGCGGGTCAGGATTTTTTCAAAAAAATGAAAAGTATCCAAAGCGTCTCAAACTCGCGTCATATGATGCCCGAGATCCGAAAGGGCAGAAAAAGGTTGCGGAACCTGTTTCCCTGCTCTAGATTCTGAACAAGCTGCAGAAACCTGAGTGCAGCTCAGGAGAGAAAAAGCAGGCAAAAAGTGTGACCCGCGGGTCAGGATTTTTTCAAAAAAATGAAAAGTATCCAAAGGGTCTCAAACTCGTGTCATATGATGCCCGAGATCCAAAAGGGCAGAAAAAGTTTGCGGAACCTGTTTCCCTGCTCTAGATTCTGAACAAGCTGCAGAAACCTGAGTGCACCTCAGGAGAGAAAAAAAGGCAAAAAGTGTGACCCACGGGTCAGGATTTTTTCAAAAAAATGAAAAGTATCCAAAGGGTCTCAAACTCATGTCATATGATGCCCGAGATCCGAAAGGGCAGAAAAAGGTTGCGGAACCTGTTTCCCTGCTCTAGATTCTGAACAAGCTACAGAACCTGAGTGCAGCTCAGGAGAGAAAAAGAAGGCAAAAAGTGTGACCAGCGGGTCAGGATTTTTTCAAAAAAAATGAAAGGTATCCAAACATCTCAAACTCATGTCATATGATGCCCGAGATCTGAAAGGGCAGAAAAAGTTTGCGGGACCTGTTTCCCTGCTCTAGATTGTGAACAAGCTGCAGAAACCTGAGTGCAGCTCAGGAGAGAAAAAGAAGGCAAAAAGTGTGACCCACGGGTCAGGATTTTTTCAAAAAAATCAAAAGTATCCAAAGCGTCTGAAACTAGCATCATATGATGCCCAAGATCCAAAAGGGCAGAAAAAGTTTGCGGAACCTGTTTCCCTGCTCTAGATTTTGAACAAGCTACAAGAAACCTGAGTGCTGCTCAGGAGAGAAAAAGCAGGCAAAAAGTGTGACCCGCGGGTCAGGATTTTTTCAAAAAAATGAAAAGTATCCAAAGCGTCTCAAACTCGAGTCATATGATGCCCGAAATCCGAAAAGGCAGAAAAAGTTTGCGGAACCTGTTTCCCTGCTCTAGATTCTGAACAAGCTGCAGAAACCTGAGTGCACCTCAGGAGAGAAAAAGAAGTCAAAAAGTGTGACCCGCGGGTCAGGATTTTTTCAAAGAAATGAAAAGTATCCAAAGCGTCTCAAACTCGCGTCATATGATGCCCGAGATCCGAAAGGGCAGAAAAAGCTTGCGGAACCTGTTTCCTGCTCTAGATTCTGAACAAGCTGCAGAAACCTGAGTGCTGCTCAGGAGAGAAAAAGAAGGCAAAAAGTGTGACCCGCGGGTCAGGATTTTTTCAAAAATATGAAATGTATCCAAAGGGTCTCAAACTCGTGTGATATGATGCCCGAGATCCGAAAGGGCAGAAAAAGTTTGCGGAACCCGTTTCCCTGCTCTAGATTCTGAACAAGCTACAAGAAACCTGAGTGCTGCTCAGGAGAGAAAAAGAAGGCAAAAAGTGTGACCCGCGGGTCAGGATTTTTTCAAAAAAATGAAAAGTATCCAAAGCGTCTCAACCTGGCGTCATATGATGCCTGAGTTCCAAAAGGGCAGAAAAAGTTTGCGGAACCTGTTTCCCTGCTCTAGATTCTGAACAAGCTGCAGAAACCTGAGTGCAGCTCAGGAGAGAAAAAGCAGGAAAAAAGTGTGACCCGTGGGTCAGGATTTTTTCAAAAAAATGAAAAGTATCCAAAGCGTCTCAAACTCGAGTCATATGATGCCCGAGATCCGAAAGGGCTGAAAAAGTTTGCGGAACCTCTTTCCCTGCTCTAGATTCTGAACAAGCTGCAGAAACCTGAGTGCAGCTCAGGAGAGAAAAAGCAGGCAAAAAGTGTGACCCGTGGGTCAGGATTTTTTCAAAAAGATGAAAAGTATCCAAAGCGTCTCAAACTCGCGTCATATGATGCCCGAGATCCGAAAGGGCAGAAAAAGTTTGCGGAACCTGTTTCCCTGCTCTAGATTCTGAACAAGCTGCAGAAACCTGAGTGCAGCAAAGGAGAGAAAAAGAAGTCAAAAAGTGTGACCCGCGGGTCAGGATTTTTTCAAAAAAAGGAAAAGTATCCAAACGTCTCAAACTCATATCATATGATTCCCGAGATCCGAAAGGGCAGAAAAAGTTTGCGGAACCTGTTTCCCTGCTCTAGATTCTGAACAAGCTGCAGAAACCTGAGTGCAGCTCAGGAGAGAAATAGAACGCAAAAAGTGTGACCCGAGGTTAAGGATTTTTTCAAAAAAATGAAAAGTATCCAAAGTGTCTCAAACTCGTGTCATATGATGCCCGAGATCCAAAAGGGCAGAAAAAGTTTGCGGAACCTGTTTCCCTGCTCTAGATTCTGAACAAGCTGCAGAAACCTGAGTGCACCTCAGGAGAGAAAAAAAGGCAAAAAGTGTGAAACGCGGGTCAGGATTTTTTCAAAAAAATGGAAAGTATCCAAAGCGTCTCAAACTCGTGTCATATGATGCCCGAGATCCGAAAGGGCAGAAAAAGTTTGCGGAACCTGTTTCCCTGCTCTAGATTGTGAACAAGCTACAAGAAACCTGAGTGCACCTCAGGAGAGAAATAGCAGGCAAAAAGTGTGACCCGCGGGTCAGGATTTTTTCAAAAAAATGAAAAGTATCCAAAGGGTCTCAAACTCGTGTCATATGATGCCCGAGATCCGAAAGGGCAGAAAAAGTTTGCGGAACCCGTTTCCCTGCTCTAGATTCTGAACAAGCTACAAGAAACCTGAGTGCTGCTCAGGAGAGAAAAAGCAGGCAAAAAGTGTGACCCGCGGGTCAGGATTTTTTCAAAAAAATGAAAAGTATCCAAAGCGTCTCAAACTCGCGTCATATGATGCCCGAGATCCGAAAGGACAGAAAAAGGTTGCGGAACCTGTTTCCCTGCTCTAGATTCTGAACAAGCTGCAGAAACCTGAGTGCAGCTCAGGAGAGAAAAAGCAGGCAAAAAGTGTGACCCGCGGGTCAGGATTTTTTCAAAAAAATGAAAAGTATCCAAAGGGTCTCAAACTCGTGTCATATGATGCCCGAGATCCAAAAGGGCAGAAAAAGTTTGCGGAACCTGTTTCCCTGCTCTAGATTCTGAACAAGCTGCAGAAACCTGAGTGCACCTCAGGAGAGAAAAAAAGGCAAAAAGTGTGACCCACGGGTCAGGATTTTTTCAAAAAAATGAAAAGTATCCAAAGGGTCTCAAACTCATGTCATATGATGCCCGAGATCCGAAAGGGCAGAAAAAGGTTGCGGAACCTGTTTCCCTGCTCTAGATTCTGAACAAGCTGCAGAAACCTGAGTGCAGCTCAGGAGAGAAAAAGGAGGAAAAAAGTGTGAACCACGGGTCAGGATTTTTTCAAAAAAATGAAAAGTATCCAAAGCGTCTCAAACTCGCGTCATATGATGCCCGAGATCCGAAAGGGCAGAAAAAGTTTGCGGAACCTGTTTCCCTGCTCTAGATTCTGAACAAGCTGCAGAAACCTGAGTGCAGCTCAGGAGAGAAAAAGCAGGCAAAAAGTGTGACCCGCGGGTCAGGATTTTTTCAAAAAAATGAAAAGTATCCAAAGCGTCTCAAACTCGCATGATATGATGCCCGAGATCAGAAAGGGCAGAAAAAGTTTGCGGAACGTGTTTCCCTGCTCTAGATTCTCAGCAAGCCACAAGACACCTGAGTGCTGCACTGGAGAGAAAAAGAAGGCAAAAAGTGTGACCCGCGGGTCAGGATTTTTTCAAAAAAATGAAAAGTATCCAAAGGGTCTCAAACTCGTGTCATATGATGCCCGAGATCCGAAAGGGCAGAAAAAGTTTGCGGAACCTGTTTCCCTGCTCTAGATTCTGAACAAACTGCAGAAACCTGAGTGCAGCTCAGGAGAGAAATAGAACGCAAAAAGTGTGACCCGAGGTTAAGGATTTTTTCAAAAAAAGGAAAAGTATCCAAAGCGTCTCAAACTCGCGTCATATGATGCCCGAGATCCGAAAGGGCAGAAAAAGTTTGCGGAACCTGTTTCCCTGCTCTAGATTCTGAACAAGCTGCAGAAACCTGAGTGCAGCTCAGGAGAGAAAAAGCAGGCAAAAAGTGTGACCCGCGGGTCAGGATTTTTTCAAAAAGATGAAAAGTATCCAAAGCGTCTCAAACTCGCGTCATATGATGCCCGAGATCCGAAAGGGCAGAAAAAGTTTGCGGAACCTGTTTCCCTGCTCTAGATTCTGAACAAGCTGCAGAAACCTGAGTGCAGCAAAGGAGAGAAAAAGAAGTCAAAAAGTGTGACCAGCGGGTCAGGATTTTTTCAAAAAAAGGAAAAGTATCCAAACGTCTCAAACTCATATCATATGATTCCCGAGATCCGAAAGGGCAGAAAAAGTTTGCGGAACCTGTTTCCCTGCTCTAGATTCTGAACAAGCTGCAGAAACCTGAGTGCAGCTCAGGAGAGAAATAGAACGCAAAAAGTGTGACCCGAGGTTAAGGATTTTTTCAAAAAAATGAAAAGTATCCAAAGTGTCTCAAACTCGTGTCATATGATGCCCGAGATCCAAAAGGGCAGAAAAAGTTTGCGGAACCTGTTTCCCTGCTCTAGATTCTGAACAAGCTGCAGAAACCTGAGTGCACCTCAGGAGAGAAAAAAAGGCAAAAAGTGTGACCCGCGGGTCAGGATTTTTTCAAAAAAATGGAAAGTATCCAAAGCGTCTCAAACTCGTGTCATATGATGCCCGAGATCCGAAAGGGCAGAAAAAGTTTGCGGAACCTGTTTCCCTGCTCTAGATTCTGAACAAGCTACAAGAAACCTGAGTGCACCTCAGGAGAGAAATAGCAGGCAAAAAGTGTGACCCACGGGTCAGGATTTTTTCAAAAAAATGAAAAGTATCCAAAGGGTCTCAAACTCGTGTCATATGATGCCCGAGATCCGAAAGGGCAGAAAAAGTTTGCGGAACCTGTTTCCCTGCTCTAGATTCTGAACAAGCTGCAGAAACCTGAGTGCACCTCAGGAGAGAAAAAAAGGCAAAAAGTGTGACCCGCGGGTCAGGATTTTTTCAAAAAAATGAAAAGTATCCAAAGCGTCTCAAACTCGTGTCATATGATGCCCGAGATCCGAAAGGGCAGAAAAAGTTTGCGGAACCCGTTTCCCTGCTCTAGATTCTGAACAAGCTACAAGAAACCTGAGTGCTGCTCAGGAGAGAAAAAGCAGGCAAAAAGTGTGACCCGCGGGTCAGGATTTTTTCAAAAAAATGAAAAGTATCCAAAGCGTCTCAAACTCGCGTCATATGATGCCCGAGATCCGAAAGGGCAGAAAAAGTTTGCGGAACCTGTTTCCCTGCTCTAGATTCTGAACAAGCTGCAGAAACCTGAGTGCAGCTCAGGAGAGAAAAAGGAGGCAAAAAGTGTGACCCGCGGGTCAGGATTTTTTCAAAAAAATGAAAAGTATCCAAAGCGTCTCAAACTCATGTCATATGATGCCCGAGATCCGAAAGGGCAGAAAAAGTTTGCGGAACCTGTTTCCTTGCTCTAGATTCTGAACAAGCTGCAGAAACCTGAGTGCACCTCAGGAGAGAAAAAGCAGGAAAAAAGTGTGACCCGCGGGTCAGGATTTTTTCAAAAAAATGAAAAGTATCCAAAGCATCTCAAACTCGCCTCATATGATGCCCGAGATCTGAAAGGGCAGAAAAAGTTTGCGGAACCTGTTTCCCTGCTCTAGATTCTGAACAAGCTGCAGAAACCTGAGTGCAGCTCAGGAGAGAAATAGCAGGCAAAAAGTGTGACCCGCGGGTCAGGATTTTTTCAAAAAAATGAAAAGTATCCAAAGGGTCTCAAACTCGTGTCATATGATGCCCGAGATCCAAAAGGGCAGAAAAAGTTTGCGGAACCTGTTTCCCTGCTCTAGATTCTGAACAAGCTGCAGAAAGCTGAGTGCAGCTCAGGAGAGAAAAAGAAGGCAAAAAGTGTGACCCACGGGTCAGGATTTTTTCAAAAAAATGAAAAGTATCCAAAGGTTCACAAACTCGTGTCATATGATGCCCGAGATCCGAAAGGGCAGAAAAAGTTTGCGGAACCTGTTTCCCTGCTCTAGATTCTGAAAAAGGTGCAGAAACCTGAGTGCAGCTCAGGAGAGAAAAAGGAGGAAAAAAGTGTGAACCACGGGTCAGGATTTTTTCAAAAAAATGAAAAGTATCCAAAGCGTCTCAAACTCGCGTCATATGATGCCCGAGATCCGAAAGGGCAGAAAAAGTTTGCGGAACCTGTTTCCCTGCTCTAGATTCTGAACAAGCTGCAGAAACCTGAGTGCAGCTCAGGAGAGAAAAAGCAGGCAAAAAGTGTGACCCGCGGGTCAGGATTTTTTCAAAAAAATGAAAAGTATCCAAAGCGTCTCAAACTCGCATGATATGATGCCCGAGATCAGAAAGGGCAGAAAAAGTTTGCGGAACGTGTTTCCCTGCTCTAGATTCTCAGCAAGCCACAAGACACCTGAGTGCTGCACTGGAGAGAAAAAGAAGGCAAAAAGTGTGACCCGCGGGTCAGGATTTTTTCAAAAAAATGAAAAGTATCCAAAGGGTCTCAAACTCGTGTCATATGATGCCCGAGATCCGAAAGGGCAGAAAAAGTTTGCGGAACCTGTTTCCCTGCTCTAGATTCTGAACAAGCTGCAGAAACCTGAGTGCAGCTCAGGAGAGAAAAAGCAGGCAAAAAGTGTGACCCGCGGGTCAGGATTTTTTCAAAAAGATGAAAAGTATCCAAAGCGTCTCAAACTCGCGTCATATGATGCCCGAGATCCGAAAGGGCAGAAAAAGTTTGCGGAACCTGTTTCCCTGCTCTAGATTCTGAACAAGCTGCAGAAACCTGAGTGCAGCAAAGGAGAGAAAAAGAAGTCAAAAAGTGTGACCAGCGGGTCAGGATTTTTTCAAAAAAAGGAAAAGTATCCAAACATCTCAAACTCATATCATATGATTCCCGAGATCCGAAAGGGCAGAAAAAGTTTGCGGAACCTGTTTCCCTGCTCTAGATTCTGAACAAGCTGCAGAAACCTGAGTGCAGCTCAGGAGAGAAATAGAACGCAAAAAGTGTGACCCGAGGTTAAGGATTTTTTCAAAAAAATGAAAAGTATCCAAAGTGTCTCAAACTCGTGTCATATGATGCCCGAGATCCAAAAGGGCAGAAAAAGTTTGCGGAACCTGTTTCCCTGCTCTAGATTCTGAACAAGCTGCAGAAACCTGAGTGCACCTCAGGAGAGAAAAAAAGGCAAAAAGTGTGACCCGCGGGTCAGGATTTTTTCAAAAAAATGGAAAGTATCCAAAGCGTCTCAAACTCGTGTCATATGATGCCCGAGATCCGAAAGGGCAGAAAAAGTTTGCGGAACCTGTTTCCCTGCTCTAGATTCTGAACAAGCTGCAGAAACCTGAGTGCAGCTCAGGAGAGAAAAAGGAGGCAAAAAGTGTGACCCGCGGGTCAGGATTTTTTCAAAAAAATGAAAAGTATCCAAAGCGTCTCAAACTCATGTCATATGATGCCCGAGATCCGAAAGGGCAGAAAAAGTTTGCGGAACCTGTTTCCTTGCTCTAGATTCTGAACAAGCTGCAGAAACCTGAGTGCACCTCAGGAGAGAAAAAGCAGGAAAAAAGTGTGACCCGCGGGTCAGGATTTTTTCAAAAAAATGAAAAGTATCCAAAGCATCTCAAACTCGCCTCATATGATGCCCGAGATCTGAAAGGGCAGAAAAAGTTTGCGGAACCTGTTTCCCTGCTCTAGATTCTGAACAAGCTGCAGAAACCTGAGTGCAGCTCAGGAGAGAAATAGCAGGCAAAAAGTGTGACCCGCGGGTCAGGATTTTTTCAAAAAAATGAAAAGTATCCAAAGGGTCTCAAACTCGTGTCATATGATGCCCGAGATCCAAAAGGGCAGAAAAAGTTTGCGGAACCTGTTTCCCTGCTCTAGATTCTGAACAAGCTGCAGAAAGCTGAGTGCAGCTCAGGAGAGAAAAAGAAGGCAAAAAGTGTGACCCACGGGTCAGGATTTTTTCAAAAAAATGAAAAGTATCCAAAGGTTCACAAACTCGTGTCATATGATGCCCGAGATCCGAAAGGGCAGAAAAAGTTTGCGGAACCTGTTTCCCTGCTCTAGATTCTGAAAAAGGTGCAGAAACCTGAGTGCAGCTCAGGAGAGAAAAAGGAGGAAAAAAGTGTGAACCACGGGTCAGGATTTTTTCAAAAAAATGAAAAGTATCCAAAGCGTCTCAAACTCGCGTCATATGATGCCCGAGATCCGGAAGGGCAGAAAAAGTTTGCGGAACCTGTTTCCCTGCTCTAGATTCTGAACAAGCTGCAGAAACCTGAGTGCAGCTCAGGAGAGAAAAAGCAGGCAAAAAGTGTGACCCGCGGGTCAGGATTTTTTCAAAAAAATGAAAAGTATCCAAAGCCTCTCAAACTCGCATGATATGATGCCCGAGATCCGAAAGGGCAGAAAAAGTTTGCGGAACGTGTTTCCCTGCTCTAGATTCTGAGCAAGCCACAAGACACCTGAGTGCTGCACAGGAGAGAAAAAGAAGGCAAAAAGTGTGACCCACGGGTCAGGATTTTTTCAAAAAAATGAAAAGTGTCCAAAGGGTCTCAAACTCGTGTCATATGATGCCCGAGATCCGAAAGGGCAGAAAAAGTTTGCAGAACCTGTTTCCCTGCTCTAGATTCTGAAAAAGGTGCAGAAACCTGAGTGCAGCTCAGGAGAGAAAAAGGAGGAAAAAAGTGTGAACCACGGGTCAGGATTTTTTCAAAAAAATGAAAAGTATCCAAAGCGTCTCAAACTCGCGTCATATGATGCCCGAGATCCGAAATGGCAGAAAAAGTTTGCGGAACCTGTTTCCCTGCTCTAGATTCTGAACAAGCTGCAGAAACCTGAGTGCAGCTCAGGAGAGAAAAAGCAGGCAAAAAGTGTGACCCGCGGGTCAGGATTTTTTCAAAAAAATGAAAAGTATCCAAAGCGTCTCAAACTCGCATGATATGATGCCCGAGATCCGAAAGGGCAGAAAAAGTTTGCGGAACGTGTTTCCCTGCTCTAGATTCTGAGCAAGCCACAAGACACCTGAGTGCTGCACAGGAGAGAAAAAGAAGGCAAAAAGTGTGACCCGCGGGTCAGGATTTTTTCAAAAAAATGAAAAGTTTCCAAGCGTCTCAAACTCGCGTTATATGATGCCCGAGATCCGAAAGGGCAGAAAAAGTTTGCGGAACCTGTTTCCCTGCTCTAGATTCTGAACAAGCTGCAGAAACCTGAGTGCAGCTCAGGAGAGAAAAAGCAGGCAAAAAGTGTGACCCGCGGGTCAGGATTTTTTCAAAAAAATGAAAAGTATCCAAACGTCTCAAACTCATATCATATGATGCCCAAGATCCGAAAGGGCAGAAAAAGTTTGCGGAACCTGTTTCCCTGCTCTAGATTCTGAACAAGCTGCAGAAACCTGAGTGCAGCTCAGGAGAGAAATAGAACGCAAAAAGTGTGACCCGCGGGTCAGGATTTTTTCAAAAAAATGAAAAGTATCCAAAGGGTCTCAAACTCGTGTCATATGATGCCCGAGATCCGAAAGGGCAGAAAAAGTTTGCGGAACCCGTTTTCCTACTCTAGATTCTGAACAAGCTACAAGACACCTGAGTGCTGCACAGGAGAGAAAAAGAAGGCAAAAAGTGTGACCCGCGGGTCAGGATTTTATCAAAAAAATGAAAAGTATCCAAAGCATCTCAAACTCGCATCATATGATGCCCGAGATCTGAAAGGGCAGAAAAAGTTTGCGGAACCTGTTTCCCTGCTCTAGATTCTGAACAAGCTGCAGAAACCTGAGTGCAGCTCAGGAGAGAAATAGCAGGCAAAAAGTGTGACTCGAGGGTCAGGATTTTTTCAAAAAAATGAAAAGTATCCAAAGGGTCTCAAACTCGTGTCATATGATGCCCGAGATCCAAAAGGGCAGAAAAAGTTTGCGGAACCTGTTTCCCTGCTCTAGATTCTGAACAAGCTGCAGAAACCTGAGTGCAGCTCAGGAGAGAAAAAGAAGGCAAAAAGTGTGACCCACGGGTCAGGATTTTTTCAAAAAAATGAAAAGTGTCCAAAGGGTCTCAAACTCGTGTCATATGATGCCCGAGATCCGAAAGGGCAGAAAAAGTTTGCAGAACCTGTTTCCCTGCTCTAGATTCTGAAAAAGGTGCAGAAACCTGAGTGCAGCTCAGGAGAGAAAAAGGAGGAAAAAAGTGTGAACCACGGGTCAGGATTTTTTCAAAAAAATGAAAAGTATCCAAAGCGTCTCAAACTCGCGTCATATGATGCCCGAGATCCGAAAGGGCAGAAAAAGTTTGCGGAACCTGTTTCCCTGCTTTAGATTCTGAACAAGCTGCAGAAACCTGAGTGCAGCTCAGGAGAGAAAAAGCAGGCAAAATGTGTGACCCGCGGGTCAGGATTTTTTCAAAAAAATGAAAAGTATCCAAAGCGTCTCAAACTCGCATGATATGATGCCCGAGATCCGAAAGGGCAGAAAAAGTTTGCGGAACGTGTTTCCCTGCTCTAGATTCTGAGCAAGCCACAAGACACCTGAGTGCTGCACAGGAGAGAAAAAGAAGGCAAAAAGTGTGACCCGCGGGTCAGGATTTTTTCAAAAAAATGAAAAGTTTCCAAGCGTCTCAAACTCGCGTTATATGATGCCCGAGATCCGAAAGGGCAGAAAAAGTTTGCGGAACCTGTTTCCCTGCTCTAGATTCTGAACAAGCTGCAGAAACCTGAGTGCAGCTCAGGAGAGAAAAAGCAGGCAAAAAGTGTGACCCGCGGGTCAGGATTTTTTCAAAAAAATGAAAAGTATCCAAACGTCTCAAACTCATATCATATGATGCCCAAGATCCGAAAGGGCAGAAAAAGTTTGCGGAACCTGTTTCCCTGCTCTAGATTCTGAACAAGCTGCAGAAACCTGAGTGCAGCTCAGGAGAGAAATAGAATGCAAAAAGTGTGACCCGCGGGTCAGGATTTTTTCAAAAAAATGAAAAGTATCCAAAGGGTCTCAAACTCGTGTCATATGATGCCCGAGATCCGAAAGGGCAGAAAAAGTTTGCGGAACCCGTTTTCCTACTCTAGATTCTGAACAAGCTACAAGAAACCTGAGTGCTGCTCAGGAGAGAAAAAGCAGGCAAAAAGTGTGACCCGCGGGTCAGGATTTTTTCAAAAAAATGAAAAGTATCCAAAGCGTCTCAAACTCGCGTCATATGATGCCCGAGATACGAAAGGGCAGAAAAAGTTTGCGGAACCTGTTTCCCTGCTCTAGATTCTGAACAAGCTGCAGAAACCTGAGTGCAGCTCAGGAGAGAAAAAGGAGGCAAAAAGTGTGACCCGCGGGTCAGGATTTTTTCAAAAAAATGAAAAGTATACAAAGCGTCTCAAACTCATGTCATATGATGCCCGAGATCCGAAAGGGCAGAAAAAGTTTGCGGAACCTGTTTCCTTGCTCTAGATTCTGAACAAGCTGCAGAAACCTGAGTGCACCTCAGGAGAGAAAAAGCAGGAAAAAAGTGTGACCCGCGGGTCAGGATTTTTTCAAAAAAATGAAAAGTATCCATAGCATCTCAAACGCGCATCATATGATGCCCGAGATCTGAAAGGGCAGAAAAAGTTTGCGGAACCTGTTTCCCTGCTCTAGATTCTGAACAAGCTGCAGAAACCTGAGTGCAGCTCAGGAGAGAAAAAGCAGGCAAAAAGTGTGACCCGCGGGTCAGGATTTTTTCAAAAAAATGAAAAGTATCCAAAGTGTCTCAAACTTGTGTCATATGATGCCCGAGATCCGAAAGGGCAGAAAAAGTTTGCGGAACCTGTTTCCCTGCTCTGGATTCTGAACAAGCTGCAGAAACCTGAGTGCAGCTCAGGAGAGAAAAAGCAGGAAAAAAGTGTGACCAGTGGGTCAGGATTTTTTCAAAAAATGAAAGGTATCCAAACATCTCAAACTCATGTCATATGATGCCCGAGATCCGAAAGGGCAGAAAAAGCTTACGGAACCTGTTTCCCTGCTCTAGATTCTGAACAACCTACAGAAACCTAAGTGCACCTCAGTAGAGAAAAAGCAGACAAAAAGTGTGACCCGCGGGTCAGAATTTTTTCAAAAAAATGAAAAGTATCCAAAGCGTCTCAAACTCGCGTGATATGATGCCCGAGATCCGAAAGGGCAGAAAAAGTTTGCGGAACCTGTTTCCCTGCTCTATATTCTGAACAATCTACAGAAACCTGAGTGCAGCTCAGGAGAGAAAAAGAAGGCAAAAAGTGTGACCAGCGTGTCAGGATTTTTTCAAAAAAATGAAAGGTATCCAAACATCTCAAACTCATGTCATATGATGCCCGAGATCCAAAAGGGAGAAAAAGTTTGCGGGACCTGTTTCCCTGCTCTAGATTCTGAACAAGCTGCAGAAACCTGAGTGCAGCTCAGGAGAGAAAAAGAAGGCAAAAAGTGTGACCCACGGTTCAGGATTTTTTCAAAAAAATGAAAAGTATCCAAAGCGTCTCAAACTCGTGTCATATGATGCCCGAGATCCAAAAGGGCAGAAAATGTTTGCAGAACCTGTTTCCCTGCTCTAGATTCTGAACAAGCTGCAGAAACCTGAGTGCAGCTCAGGAGAGAAAAAGAAGGCAAAAAGTGTGACCCACGGGTCAGGATTTTTTCAAAAAAATGAAAAATATCCAAAGGGTCTCAAACTCGTGTCATATGATGCCCGAGATCCGAAAGGGCAGAAAAAGTTTGCGGAACCTGTTTCCCTGCTCTAGATTCTGAAAAAGGTGCAGAAACCTGAGTGCAGCTCAGGAGAGAAAAAGGAGGGGAAAAGTGTGAACCACGCGTCAGGATTTTTTCAAAAAAATGAAAAGTAACCAAAGCGTCTCAAACTCGCGTCATATGATGCCCGAGATACGAAAGGGCAGAAAAAGTTTGCGGAACCTGTTTCCCTGCTCTAGATTCTGAACAAGCTGCAGAAACCTGAGTGCAGCAAAGGAGAGAAAAAGAAGTCAAAAAGTGTGACCCGCGGGTCAGGATTTTTTCAAAAAAATGAAAAGTATCCAAAGCGTCTCAAACTTGTGTCATATGATGCCCGAGATCCGAAAGGGCAGAAAAAGTTTGCGGAACCTGTTTCCCTGCTCTAGATTCTGAACAAGCTGCAGAAACCTGAGTGCACCTCAGGAGAGAAAAAAAGGCAAAAAGTGTGACCCGCGGGTCAGGATTTTTTCAAAAAAATGAAAAGTATCCAAAGCGTCTCAAACTCGTGTCATATGATGCCCGAGATCTGAAAGGGCAGAAAAAGTTTGCGGAACCTGTTTCCCTGCTCTAGATTCTGAACAAGCTGCAGAAACCTGAGTGCAGCTCAGGAGAGAAAAAGCAGGCAAAAAGTGTGACCCGCGGGTCAGGATTTTTTCAAAAAAATGAAAAGTATCCAAAGTGTCTCAAACTTGTGTCATATGATGCCCGAGATCCGAAAGGGCAGAAAAAGTTTGCGGAACCTGTTTCCCTGCTCTGGATTCTGAACAAGCTGCAGAAACCTGAGTGCAGCTCAGGAGAGAAAAAGCAGGAAAAAAGTGTGACCAGTGGGTCAGGATTTTTTCAAAAAATGAAAGGTATCCAAACATCTCAAACTCATGTCATATGATGCCCGAGATCCGAAAGGGCAGAAAAAGCTTACGGAACCTGTTTCCCTGCTCTAGATTCTGAACAACCTACAGAAACCTAAGTGCACCTCAGTAGAGAAAAAGCAGACAAAAAGTGTGACCCGCGGGTCAGAATTTTTTCAAAAAAATGAAAAGTATCCAAAGCGTCTCAAACTCGCGTGATATGATGCCCGAGATCCGAAAGGGCAGAAAAAGTTTGCGGAACCTGTTTCCCTGCTCTATATTCTGAACAATCTACAGAAACCTGAGTGCAGCTCAGGAGAGAAAAAGAAGGCAAAAAGTGTGACCAGCGTGTCAGGATTTTTTCAAAAAAATGAAAGGTATCCAAACATCTCAAACTCATGTCATATGATGCCCGAGATCCAAAAGGGAGAAAAAGTTTGCGGGACCTGTTTCCCTGCTCTAGATTCTGAACAAGCTGCAGAAACCTGAGTGCAGCTCAGGAGAGAAAAAGAAGGCAAAAAGTGTGACCCACGGTTCAGGATTTTTTCAAAAAAATGAAAAGTATCCAAAGCGTCTCAAACTCGTGTCATATGATGCCCGAGATCCAAAAGGGCAGAAAATGTTTGCAGAACCTGTTTCCCTGCTCTAGATTCTGAACAAGCTGCAGAAACCTGAGTGCAGCTCAGGAGAGAAAAAGAAGGCAAAAAGTGTGACCCACGGGTCAGGATTTTTTCAAAAAAATGAAAAATATCCAAAGGGTCTCAAACTCGTGTCATATGATGCCCGAGATCCGAAAGGGCAGAAAAAGTTTGCGGAACCTGTTTCCCTGCTCTAGATTCTGAAAAAGGTGCAGAAACCTGAGTGCAGCTCAGGAGAGAAAAAGGAGGAAAAAAGTGTGAACCACGCGTCAGGATTTTTTCAAAAAAATGAAAAGTAACCAAAGCGTCTCAAACTCGCGTCATATGATGCCCGAGATACGAAAGGGCAGAAAAAGTTTGCGGAACCTGTTTCCCTGCTCTAGATTCTGAACAAGCTGCAGAAACCTGAGTGCAGCAAAGGAGAGAAAAAGAAGTCAAAAAGTGTGACCCGCGGGTCAGGATTTTTTCAAAAAAATGAAAAGTATCCAAAGCGTCTCAAACTTGTGTCATATGATGCCCGAGATCCGAAAGGGCAGAAAAAGTTTGCGGAACCTGTTTCCCTGCTCTAGATTCTGAACAAGCTGCAGAAACCTGAGTGCAGCTCAGGAGAGAAAAAAAGGCAAAAAGTGTGACCCGCGGGTCAGGATTTTTTCAAAAAAATGAAAAGTATCCAAAGGGTCTCAAACTCGTGTCATATGATGCCCGAGATCCGAAAGGGCAGAAAAAGTTTGCGGAACCCGTTTCCCTGCTCTACATTCGGAACAAGCTGCAGAAACCTGAGTGCAGCTCAGGAGAGAAAAAGCAGGCAAAAAGTGTGACCCGCGGGTCAGGATTTTTTCAAAAAAATGAAAAGTATCCAAAGTGTCTCAAACTTGTGTCATATGATGCCCGAGATCCGAAAGGGCAGAAAAAGTTTGCGGAACCTGTTTCCCTGCTCTGGATTCTGAACAAGCTGCAGAAACCTGAGTGCAGCTCAGGAGAGAAAAAGCAGGAAAAAAGTGTGACTAGTGGGTCAGGATTTTTTCAAAAAATGAAAGTTATCCAAACATCTCAAACTCATGTCATATGATGCCCGAGATCCAAAAGGGCAGAAAAAGCTTACGGAACCTGTTTCCCTGCTCTAGATTCTGAACAACCTACAGAAACCTAAGTGCACCTCAGTAGAGAAAAAGCAGACAAAAAGTGTGACCCGCGGGTCAGAATTTTTTCAAAAAAATGAAAAGTATCCAAAGCGTCTCAAACTCGCGTGATATGATGCCCGAGATCCGAAAGGGCAGAAAAAGTTTGCGGAACCTGTTTCCCTGCTCTATATTCTGAACAATCTACAGAAACCTGAGTGCAGCTCAGGAGAGAAATAGCAGGCAAAAAGTGTGACCCGCGGGTCAGGATTTTTTCAAAAAAATGAAAAGTATCCAAAGCGTCTCAAACTCGCATGATATGATGCCCGAGATCCGAAAGGGCAGAAAAAGTTTGCGGAACGTGTTTCCCTGCTCTAGATTCTGAACAAGCTGCAGAAACCTGAGTGCAGCTCAGGAGAGAAAAAGAAGGCAAAAAGTGTGACCCACGGGTCAGGATTTTTTCAAAAAAATGAAAAGTATCCAAAGGGTCTCAAACTCGTGTCATATGATGCCCGAGATCCGAAAGGGCAGAAAAAGTTTGCGGAACCGGTTTCCCTGCTCTAGATTCTGAAAAAGGTGCAGAAACCTGAGTGCAGCTCAGGAGAGAAAAAGGAGGAAAAAAGTGTGAACCACGGGTCAGGATTTTTTCAAAAAAATGAAAAGTATCCAAAGCGTCTCAAACTCGCGTCATATGATGCCCGAGATCCGAAAGGGCAGAAAAAGTTTGCGGAACCTGTTTCCCTGCTCTAGATTCTGAACAAGCTGCAGAAACCTGAGTGCAGCTCAGGAGAGAAATAGCAGGCAAAAAGTGTGACCCGCGGGTCAGGATTTTTCAAAAATATGAAAAGTATCCAAAGCGTCTCAAACTCGCGTCATATGATGCCCGAGATCCGAAAGGGCAGAAAAAGCTTACGGAACCTGTTTCCCTGCTCTATATTCTGAACAATCTACAGAAACCTGAGTGCAGCTCAGGAGAGAAAAAGAAGGCAAAAAGTGTGACCAGCGGGTCAGGATTTTTTCAAAAAAATGAAAGGTATCCAAACATCTCAAACTCATGTCATATGATGCCCGAGATCCAAAAGGGCAGAAAAAGTTTGCGGAACCTGTTTCCCTGCTCTAGATTCTGAACAAGCTGCAGAAACCTGAGTGCAGCTCAGGAGAGAAAAAGCAGGAAAAAAGTGTGACCGGCGGGTCAGGAGGTTTTGAAAAAAATGAAAAGTATCCAAAGCGTCTCAAACTTGCGTCATATGATGCCCGAGATCCGAAAGGGCAGAAAAAGTTTGCGGAACCTGTTTCCCTGCTCTAGATTCTGAACAAGCTACAGAAACCTGAGTGCAGCTCAGGAGAGAAAAAGCAGGCAAAAAGTGTGACCCGCAGGTCAGGATTTTTTCAAAAAAATGAAAAGAATCCAAAGCGTCTTAAACTCGAGTCATATGATGCCCGAGATCCGAAAGGGCAGAAAAAGTTTGCGGAACCTGTTTCCCTGCTCTAGATTCTGAACAAGCTGCAGAAACCTGAGTGCAGCTCAGGAGAGAAAAAGAAGTCAAAAAGTGTGACCCGCGGGTCAGGATTTTTTCAAAAAAATGAAAAGTATCCAAAGGGTCTCAAACTCATGTCATATGATGCCCAAGATCCGAAAGGGCAGAAAAAGTTTGCGGAACCTGTTTCCCTGCTCTAGATTCTGAGCAAGCTACAAGAAACCTGAGTGCAGCTCAGGAGAGAAAAAGCAGGCAAAAAGTGTGACCCGCGGGTCAGGATTTTTTCAAAAAAATAAAAAGTATCCAAAGCGTCTCAAACTCGCGTCATATGATGCCCGAGATCCGAAAGGGCAGAAAAAGTTTGCGGAACCTGTTTCCCTGCTCTAGATTCTGAACAAGCTGCAGAAACCTGAGTGCAGCTCAGGAGAGAAAAAGAAGTCAAAAAGTGTGACCCGCGGGTCAGGATTTTTTCAAAAAAATGAAAAGTATCCAAAGCGTCTCAAACTCGAGTCATATGATGCCCGAGATCCGAAAGGGCAGAAAAAGTTTGCGGAACCTGTTTCCCTGCTCTAGATTCGGAACAAGCTACAAGAAACCTCAGTGTACCTCAGGAGAGAATAAGCAGGGGAAAAGTGTGACCCGCGGGTCACAATTTTTTTTAAAAAATGAAAAGTATCGAAAGGGTCTCAAACTCATGTCATATGATGCCCGAGATCCGAAAGGGCAGAAAAAGTTTGCGGAACCTGTTTCCCTGCTCTAGATTCTGAACAAGCTGCAAAAACCTGAGTGCAGTTCAGTAGAGAAAAAGCAGGCAAAAAGTGTGACCCGCGGGTCAGGATTTTTTCAAAAAAATGAAAAGTATCCAAAGCGTCTCAAACTCGCGTCATATGGTGCCCGAGATCCGAAAGGGCAGAAAAAGTTTGCGGAACCTGTTTCCCTGCTCTAGATTCTGAACAAGCTGCAGAAACCTGAGTGCAGCTCAGGAGAGAAAAAGCAGGAAAAAAGTGTGACCCGCGGGTCAGGCTTTTTTCAAAAAAATGAAAAGTATCCAAAGCGTCTCAAACTCGCGTCATATGATGCCCGAGATCCAAAAGGGCAGAAAAAGTTTGCGGAACCTGTTTCCCTGCTCTAGATTCTGAACAAGCTGCAGAAAACTGAGTGCACCTCAGGAGAGAAAAAGCAGGCAAAAAGTGTGACCCGCGGGTCAGGATTTTTTCCAAAAATGAAAAGTATCCAAAGCGTCTCAAACTCGAGTCATATGATGCCCGAGATCCGAAAGGGCAGAAAAAGTTTGCGGAACCTGTTTCCCTGCTCTAGATTCTGAACAAGCTGCAGAAACCTGAGTGCAGCTCAGGAGAGAAAAAGCAGGGAAAAAGTGTGACCCGCGGGTCAGGATTTTTTCAAAAAAATGAAAAGTATCCAAAGCGTCTCAAACTCGCGTCATATGATGCCCGAGATCCGAAAGGGCAGAAAAAGTTTGCGGAACCTGTTTCCCTGCTCTAGATTCTGAACAAGCTGCAGAAACCTGAGTGCAGCTTAGGAGAGAAAGAGCAGCCAAAAAGTGTGACCCGCGGGTAAGGATTTTTTCAAAAAAATGAAAAGTATCCAAAGCGTCTCAAACTCGAGTCATATGATGCCCGAGATCCGAAAGGGCAGAAAAAGTTTGCGGAACCTGTTTCCCTGCTCTAGATTCTGAACAAGCTGCAGAAACCTGAGTGCAGCTCAGGAGAGAAAAAGCAGTCAAAAAGTGTGACCGGCGGGTCAGGAGGTTTTGAAAAAAATGAAAAGTATCCAAAGCGTCTCAAACTTGCGTCATATGATGCCCGAGATCCGAAAGGGCAGAAAAAGTTTGCGGAACCTGTTTCCCTGCTCTAGATTCTGAACAAGCTACAGAAACCTGAGTGCAGCTCAGGAGAGAAAAAGCAGGCAAAAAGTGTGACCCGCGGGTCAGGATTTTTTCAAAAAATTAAAAGTATCCAAAGCGTCTAAAACTCGCGTCATATGATGCCCGAGATCCGAAAGGGCAGAAAAAGTTTGCGGAACCTGTTTCCCTGCTCTAGATTCTGAACAAGCTACAAGAAACCTCAGTGCACCTCAGGAGAGAAAAAGCAGGCAAAAAGTGTGACCCGCGGGTCAGGATTTTTTCAAAAAAATGAAAAGTATCCAAAGCGTCTCAAACTCGCGTCATATGATGCCCGAGATCCGAAAGGGCAGAAAAAGTTTGCGGAACCTGTTTCCCTGCTCTAGATTCTGAACAAGCTGCAGAAACCTGAGTGCAGCTCAGGAGAGAAAAAGCAGCAAAAAAGTGTGACCCCGCGGGTCAGGATTTTTTCAAAAAAATGAAAAGTATCCAAAGCGTCTCAAACTCACGTCATATGATGCCCGAGATCCGAAAGGGCAGAAAAAGTTTGCGGAACCTGTTTCCCTGCTCTAGATTCGGAACAGGCTACAAGAAACCTGAGTGTACCTGAGGAGAGAATAAGCAGGGCAAAAGTGTCACGATTTTTTTAAAAAAATGAAAATTATCCAAAGCATCTCAAACTCACGTCATATGATGCCCAAGATCCGAAAGGGAAGAAAAAGTTTGCGGAACCTGTTTCCCTGCTCTAGATTCTGAACAAGCTACAAGAAACCTGAGTGCTGCTCAGGAGAGAAAAAGCAGGCAAAAAGTGTGACCCGCGGGTCAGGAGTTTTTCAAAAAAATGAAAAGTATCCAAAGCGTCTCAAACTCGCGTCATATGATGCCCGAGATCCGAAAGGGCAGAAAAATTTTGCGGAACCTGTTTCCCTGCTCTAGATTCTGAACAAGCTACAGAAACCTGAGTGCAGCTCAGGAGAGAAAAAGCAGGGAAAAAGTGTGACCCGCGGGTCAGGATTTTTTCAAAAAAATGAGAAGTATCGAAAGCGTCTCAAACTCGCGTCATATGATGCCCGAGATCCGAAAGGGCAGAAAAAGTTTGCGGAACCTGTTTCCCTGCTGTAGATTTTGAACAAGCTGCAGAAACCTGAGTGCAGCTCAGGAGAGAAAAAGCAGGCAAAAAGTGTGACCCGCGGGTCAGGATTTTTTCAAAAAAATGAAAAGTATCCAAAGCGTCTCAAACTCGAGTCATATGATGCCCGAGATCCGAAAGGGCAGAAAAAGTTTGCGGAACCTGTTTCCCTGCTCTAGATTCTGAACAAGCTGCAGAAACCTGAGTGCAGCTCAGGAGAGAAAAAGAAGTCAAAAAGTGTGACCCGCGGGTCAGGATTTTTTCAAAAAAATGAAAAGTATCCAAAGCGTCTCAAACTCGTATCATATTATGCCCGAGATCTGAAAGGGCAGAAAAAGTTTGCGGAACCTGTTTCCCTGCTCTAGATTCTGAGCAAGCTACAAGAAACCTGAGTGCAGCTCAGGAGAGAAAAAGCAGGCAAAAAGTGTGACCCGCGGGTCAGGATTTTTTCAAAAAAATAAAAAGTATCCAAAGCGTCTCAAACTCGAGTCATATGATGCCCGAGATCCGAAAGGGCAGAAAAAGTTTGCGGAACCTGTTTCCCTGCTCTAGATTCTGAACAAGCTGCAGAAACCTGAGTGCAGCTCAGGAGAGAAAAAGAAGGCAAAAAGTGTGACCCGCGGGTCAGGATTTTTTCAAAAAAATGAAAAGTATCCAAAGCGTCTCAAACTCACGTCATATGATGCCCGAGATCCGAAAGGGCAGAAAAAGTTTGCGGAACCTGTTTCCCTGCTCTAGATTCTGAACAAGCTGCAGAAACCTGAGTGCAGCTCAGGAGAGAAAAAGCAGGAAAAAAGTGTGACCCGCGGGTCAGGATTTTTTCAAAAAATTAAAAGTATCCAAAGCGTCTCAAACTCGCGTCATATGATGCCCGAGATCCGAAAGGGCAGAAAAAGTTTGCGGAACCTGTTTCCCTGCTCTAGATTCTGAACAAGCTACAAGAAACCTCAGTGCACCTCAGGAGAGAAAAAGCAGGCAAAAAGTGTGACCCGCGGGTCAGGATTTTTTCAAAAAAATGAAAAGTATCCAAAGCGTCTCAAACTCGCGTCATATGATGCCCGAGATCCGAAAGGGCAGAAAAAGTTTGCGGAACCTGTTTCCCTGCTCTAGATTCTGAACAAGCTGCAGAAACCTGAGTGCAGCTCAGGAGAGAAAAAGCAGCAAAAAAGTGTGACCCCGCGGTTCAGGATTTTTTCAAAAAAATGAAAAGTATCCAAAGCGTCTCAAACTCGAGTCATATGATGCCCGCGATCCGAAAGGGCAGAAAAAGTTTGCGGAACCTGTTTCCCTGCTCTAGATTCTGAACAAGCTGCAGAAACCTGAGTGCAGCTCAGGAGAGAAAAAGAAGTCAAAAAGTGTGACCCGCGGGTCAGGATTTTTTCAAAAAAATGAAAAGTATCCAAAGCGTCTCAAACTCACGTCATATGATGCCCGAGATCCGAAAGGGCAGAAAAAGTTTGCGGAACCTGTTTCCCTGCTCTAGATTCGGAACAGGCTACAAGAAACCTGAGTGTACCTCAGGAGAGAATAAGCAGGGCAAAAGTGTCACGATTTTTTTAAAAAAATGAAAATTATCCAAAGCATCTCAAACTCACGTCATATGATGCCCAAGATCCGAAAGGGAAGAAAAAGTTTGCGGAACCTGTTTCCCTGCTCTAGATTCTGAACAAGCTACAAGAAACCTGAGTGCTGCTCAGGAGAGAAAAAGCAGGCAAAAAGTGTGACCCGCGGGTCAGGAGTTTTTCAAAAAAATGAAAAGTATCCAAAGCGTCTCAAACTCGCGTCATATGATGCCCGAGATCCGAAAGGGCAGAAAAATTTTGCGGAACCTGTTTCCCTGCTCTAGATTCTGAACAAGCTACAGAAACCTGAGTGCAGCTCAGGAGAGAAAAAGCAGGGAAAAAGTGTGACCCGCGGGTCAGGATTTTTTCAAAAAAATGAGAAGTATCGAAAGCGTCTCAAACTCGCGTCATATGATGCCCGAGATCCGAAAGGGCAGAAAAAGTTTGCGGAACCTGTTTCCCTGCTCTAGATTCTGAACAAGCTGCAGAAACCTGAGTGCAGCTCAGGAGAGAAAAAGCAGGCAAAAAGTGTGACCCGCGGGTCAGGATTTTTTCAAAAAAATGAAAAGTATCCAAAGCGTCTCAAACTCGAGTCATATGATGCCCGAGATCCGAAAGGGCAGAAAAAGTTTGCGGAACCTGTTTCCCTGCTCTAGATTCTGAACAAGCTGCAGAAACCTGAGTGCAGCTCAGGAGAGAAAAAGAAGTCAAAAAGTGTGACCCGCGGGTCAGGATTTTTTCAAAAAAATGAAAAGTATCCAAAGCGTCTCAAACTCGTATCATATTATGCCCGAGATCTGAAAGGGCAGAAAAAGTTTGCGGAACCTGTTTCCCTGCTCTAGATTCTGAGCAAGCTACAAGAAACCTGAGTGCAGCTCAGGAGAGAAAAAGCAGGCAAAAAGTGTGACCCGCGGGTCAGGATTTTTTCAAAAAAATAAAAAGTATCCAAAGCGTCTCAAACTCGAGTCATATGATGCCCGAGATCCGAAAGGGCAGAAAAAGTTTGCGGAACCTGTTTCCCTGCTCTAGATTCTGAACAAGCTGCAGAAACCTGAGTGCAGCTCAGGAGAGAAAAAGAAGGCAAAAAGTGTGACCCGTGGGTCAGGATTTTTTCAAAAAAATGAAAAGTATCCAAAGCGTCTCAAACTCGTGTCATATGATGCCCGAGATCTGAAAGGGCAGAAAAAGTTTGCGGAACCTGTATCCCTGCTCTAGATTCTGAACAAGCTACAGAAACCTGAGTGCAGCTCAGGAGAGAAAAAGCAGGAAAAACGTGTGAACCGCGGGTCACGATTTTTTTTAAAAAATGAAAAGTATACAAAGGGTCTCAAACTCGTGTCATATGATGCCCAAGATCCGAAAGGGCAGAAAAAGTTTGCGGAACCTGTTTCCCTGCTATAGATTCTGAACAAGCTGCAAAAACCTGAGTGCAGCTCAGTAGAGAAAAAGCAGGCAAAAAGTTTGACCCGCGGGTCAGGATTTTTTCAAAAAAATGAAAAGTATCCAAAGCGTCTCAAACTCGCGTCATATGGTGCCCGAGATCCGAAAGGGCAGAAAAAGTTTGCGGAACCTGTTTCCCTGCTCTAGATTCTGAACAAGCTGCAGAAACCTGAGTGCAGCTCAGGAGAGAAAAAGCAGGAAAAAAGTGTGACCCGCGGGTCAGGATTTTTTCAAAACAATGAAAAGTATCCAAAGCGTCTCAAACTCGTATCACATTATGCCCGAGATCTGAAAGGGCAGAAAAAGTTTGCGGAACCTGTTCCCCTGCTCTAGATTCTGAGCAAGCTACAAGAAACCTGAGTGCACCTCAGGAGAGAAAAAGCAGGCAAAAAGTGTGACCCGCAGGTCAGGATTTTTTCAAAAAAATGAAAAGTATCCAAAGGGTCTCAAACTCATGTCATATGATGCCCAAGATCCGAAAGGGCAGAAAAAGTTTGCGGAACCTGTTTCCCTGCTCTAGATTCTGAACAAGCTGCAGAAACCTGAGTGCACCTCAGGAGAGAAAAAGCAGGCAAAAAGTGTGACCCGCGGGTCAGGATTTTTTCAAAAAAATGAAAAGTATCCAAAGCGTCTCAAACTCGTGTCATATGATGCCCGAGATCTGAAAGGGCAGAAAAAGTTTGCGGAACCTGTATCCCTGCTCTAGATTCTGAACAAGCTACAGAAACCTGAGTGCAGCTCAGGAGAGAAAAAGCAGGAAAAACGTGTGAACCGCGGGTCACGATTTTTTTTAAAAAATGAAAAGTATACAAAGGGTCTCAAACTCGTGTCATATGATGCCCAAGATCCGAAAGGGCAGAAAAAGTTTGCGGAACCTGTTTCCCTGCTATAGATTCTGAACAAGCTGCAAAAACCTGAGTGCAGCTCAGTAGAGAAAAAGCAGGCAAAAAGTTTGACCCGCGGGTCAGGATTTTTTCAAAAAAATGAAAAGTATCCAAAGCGTCTCAAACTCGCGTCATATGGTGCCCGAGATCCGAAAGGGCAGAAAAAGTTTGCGGAACCTGTTTCCCTGCTCTAGATTCTGAACAAGCTGCAGAAACCTGAGTGCAGCTCAGGAGAGAAAAAGCAGGAAAAAAGTGTGACCCGCGGGTCAGGATTTTTTCAAAAAAATGAAAAGTATCCAAAGCATCTCAAACTCGAGTCATATGATGCCCGAGATCCGAAAGGGCAGAAAAAGATTGCGGAACCTGTTTCCCTGCTCTAGATTCTGAACAAGCTGCAGAAACCTGAGTGCAGCTCAGGAGAGAAAAAGAAGTCAAAAAGTGTGACCCGCGGGTCAGGATTTTTTCAAAAAAATGAAAAGTATCCAAAGCGTCTAAAACTCACGTCATATGATGCCCGAGATCCGAAAGGGCAGAAAAAGTTTGCGGAACCTGTTTCCCTGCTCTAGATTCTGAACAAGCTACAAGAAACCTCAGTGCACCTCAGGAGAGAAAAAGCAGGCAAAAAGTGTGACCCGCGGGTCAGGATTTTTTCAAAAAAATGAAAAGTATCCAAAGCGTCTCAAACTCATGTCATATGATGCCCGAGATCCGAAAGGGCAGAAAAAGTTTGCGGAACCTGTATCCCTGCTCTAGATTCTGAACAAGCTACAGAAACCTGAGTGCACCTCAGGAGAGAAAAAGCAGGAAAAACGTGTGACCCGCGGGTCACATTTTTTTTTAAAAAATGAAAAGTATCCAAAGCGTCTCAAACTCGTGTCATATGATGCCCAAGTTCCGAAAGGGCAGAAAAAGTTTGCGGAACCTGTTTCCCTGCTCTAGATTCTGAACAAGCTGCAAAAACCTGAGTGCAGCTCAGTAGAGAAAAAGCAGGCAAAAAGTGTGACCCGCGGGTCAGGATTTTTTCAAAAAAATGAAAAGTATCCAAAGCGTCTCAAACTCGCGTCATATGGTGCCCGAGATCCGAAAGGGCAGAAATAGTTTGCGGAACCTGTTTCCCTGCTCTAGATTCTGAACAAGCTGCAGAAACCTGAGTGCAGCTCAGGAGAGAAAAAGCGGGAAAAAAGTGTGACCCGCGGGTCAGGATTTTTTCAAAATAATGAAAAGTATCCAAAGCGTCTCAAACTCGAGTCATATGATGCCCGAGATCCGAAAGGGCAGAAAAAGTTTGCGGAACCTGTTTCCCTGCTCTAGATTCTGAACAAGCTGCAGAAACCTGAGTGCAGCTCAGGAGAGAAAAAGAAGTCAAAAAGTGTGACCCGCGGGTCAGGATTTTTTCAAAAAAATGAAAAGTATCCAAAGCATCTAAAACTCACGTCATATGATGCCCGAGATCCGAAAGGGCAGAAAAAGTTTGCGGAACCTGTTTCCCTGCTCTAGATTCAGAACAAGCTACAAGAAACCTGAGTGTACCTCAGGAGAGAATAAGCAGGGGAAAAGTGTGACCCGCGGGTCACAATTTTTTTTAAAAAATGAAAAGTATCGAAAGGGTCTCAAACTCGTGTCATATGATGCCCAAGATCCGAAAGGGCAGAAAAAGTTTGCGGAACCTGTTTCCCTGCTCTAGATTCTGAACAAGCTGCAGAAACCTGAGTGCAGCTCAGGAGAGAAAAAGCAGGAAAAAAGTGTGACCCGCGGGTCAGGATTTTTTCAAAAAAATGAAAAGTATACAAAGCGTCTAAAACTCGCGTCATATGATGCCCGAGATCCGAAAGGGCAGAAAAAGTTTGCGGAACCTGTTTCCCTGCTCTAGATTCTGAACAAGCTGCAGAAACCTGAGTGCAGCTCAGGAGAGAAAAAGAAGTCAAAAAGTGTGACCCGCGGGTCAGGCTTTTTTCAAAAAAATGAAAAGTATCCAAAGCGTCTAAAACTCACGTCATATGATGCCCGATATCCGAAAGGGCAGAAAAAGTTTGCGGAACCTGTTTCCCTGCTCTAGTTTCGGAACAGGCTACAAGAAACCTGAGTGTACCTCAGGAGAGAATAAGCAGGGCAAAAGTGTGACCCGCGGGTCAGGATTTTTTCAAAAAAATGAAAAGTATCCAAAGCGTCTCAAACTCGCGTCATATGGTGCCCGAGATCCGAAAGGGCAGAAAAAGTTTGCGGAACCTGTTTCCCTGCTCTAGATTTTGAACTAGCTGCAGAAACCTGAGTGCAGCTCAGGAGAGAAAAAGCAGGAAAAAAGTGTGACCCGCGGGTCAGGATTTTTTCAAAAAAATGAAAAGTATCCAAAGCGTCTAAAACTCGCGTCATATGATGCCCGAGATCCGAAAGGGCAGAAAAAGTTTGCGGAACCTGTTTCCCTGCTCTAGATTCTGAACAAGCTGCAGAAACCTGAGTGCAGCTCAGGAGAGAAAAAGCAGGCATAAGTGTGACCCGCGGGTCAGGATTTTTTCAAAAAAATGAAAAGTATCCAAAGCGTCTCAAACTCGAGTCATATGATGCCCGAGATCCGAAAGGGCAGAAAAAGTTTGCGGAACCTGTTTCCCTGCTCTAGATTCTGAACAAGCTGCAGAAACCTGAGTGCAGCTCAGGAGAGAAAAAGAAGTCAAAAAGTGTGACCCGCGGGTCAGGATTTTTTCAAAAAAATGAAAAGTATCCAAAGCATCTCAAACTCACGTAATATGATGCCCGAGATCCGAAAGGGCAGAAAAAGTTTGCGGAACCTGTTTCCCTGCTCTAGATTCTGAACAAGCTGCAGAAACCTGAGTGCAGCTCAGGAGAGAAAAAGAAGGGAAAAAGTGTGACCCGCGGGTCAGGATTTTTTCAAAACAATGAAAAGTATCCAAAGCGTCTCAAACTCGTATCACATTATGCCCGAGATCTGAAAGGGCAGAAAAAGTTTGCGGAACCTGTTTCCCTGCTCTAGATTCGGAACAAGCTACAAGAAACCTGAGTGTACCTCAGGAGAGAATAAGCAGGGGAAAAGTGTGACCCGCGGGTCACAATTTTTTTTAAAAAATGAAAAGTATCGAAAGGGTCTCAAACTCGTGTCATATGATGCCCAAGATCCGAAAGGGCAGAAAAAGTTTGCGGAACCTGTTTCCCTGCTCTAGATTCTGAACAAGCTGCAGAAACCTGAGTGCAGCTCAGGAGAGAAAAAGAAGGCAAAAAGTGTGACCCGCGGGTCAGGATTTTTTCAAAAAAATGAAAAGTATCCAAAGCGTCTCAAACTCGCGTCATATGGTGCCCGAGATCCGAAAGGGCAGAAAAAGTTTGCGGAACCTGTTTCCCTGCTCTAGATTCTGAACAAGCTGCAGAAACCTGAGTGCAGCTCAGGAGAGAAAAAGGAGGCAAAAAGTGTGACCTGCGGGTCAGGATTTTTTCCAAAAATTAAAAGTATCCAAAGCGTCTCAAACTCGTGTAATATTATGCCCGAGATCTGAAAGGGCAGAAAAAGTTTGCGGAACCTGTTTCCCTGCTCTAGATTCTGAACAAGCTGCAGAAACCTGAGTGCACCTCAGGAGAGAAAAAGCAGGAAAAAAGTGTGACCCGCGGGTCAGGATTTTTTCAAAAAAATGAAAAGTATCCAAAGCGTCTCAAACTCGTGTCATATGATGCCCGAGATCCGAAAGGGCAGAAAAAGTTTGCGGAACCTGTATCCCTGCTCTAGATTCTGAACAAGCTACAGAAACCTGAGTGCACCTCAGGAGAGAAAAAGCAGGAAAAAAGTGTGACCCACGGGTCAGGATTTTTTCAAAAAAATGAAAAGTATCCAAAGCGTCTCAAACTCGCGTCATATGATGCCCGAGATCCGAAAGGGCAGAAAAAGTTTGCGGAACCTGTTTCCCTGCTCTAGATTCTGAACAAGCTGCAGAAACCTGAGTGCAGCTCAGGAGAGAAAAAGAAGTCAAAAAGTGTGACCCGCGGGTCAGGATTTTTTCAAAAAAATGAAAAGTATCCAAAGCGTCTCAAACTCGAGTCATATGATGCCCGAGATCCGAAAGGGCAGAAAAAGTTTGCGGAACCTGTTTCCCTGCTCTAGATTCGGAACAAGCTACAAGAAACCTCAGTGTACCTCAGGAGAGAATAAGCAGGGGAAAAGTGTGACCCGCGGGTCACAATTTTTTAAAAAAAATGAAAAGTATCGAAAGGGTCTCAAACTCGTGTCATATGATGCCCGAGATCCGAAAGGGCAGAAAAAGTTTGCGGAACCTGTTTCCCTGCTCTAGATTCTGAACAAGCTGCAAAAACCTGAGTGCAGTTCAGTAGAGAAAAAGCAGGCAAAAAGTGTGACCCGCGGGTCAGGATTTTTTCAAAAAAATGAAAAGTATCCAAAGCGTCTCAAACTCGCGTCATATGGTGCCCGAGATCCGAAAGGGCAGAAAAAGTTTGCGGAACCTGTTTCCCTGCTCTAGATTCTGAACAAGCTGCAGAAACCTGAGTGCAGCTCAGGAGAGAAAAAGCAGGAAAAAAGTGTGACCCGCGGGTCAGGCTTTTTTCAAAAAAATGAAAAGTATCCAAAGCGTCTCAAACTCGAGTCATATGATGCCCGAGATCCAAAAGGGCAGAAAAAGTTTGCGGAACCTGTTTCCCTGCTCTAGATTCTGAACAAGCTGCAGAAACCTGAGTGCACCTCAGGAGAGAAAAAGCAGGCAAAAAGTGTGACCCGCGGGTCAGGATTTTTTCCAAAAATGAAAAGTATCCAAAGCGTCTCAAACTCGCGTCATATGGTGCCCGAGATCCGAAAGGGCAGAAAAAGTTTGCGGAACCTGTTTCCCTGCTCTAGATTCTGAACTAGCTGCAGAAACCTGAGTGCAGCTCAGGAGAGAAAAAGCAGGAAAAAAGTGTGACCCGCGGGTCAGGATTTTTTCAAAAAAATGAAAAGTATCCAAAGCGTCTAAAACTCGCGTCATATGATGCCCGAGATCCGAAAGGGCAGAAAAAGTATGCGGAACCTGTTGCCCTGCTCTAGATTCTGAACAAGCTGCAGAAACCTGAGTGCAGCTCACGAGAGAAAAAGCAGGCATAAGTGTGACCCGCGGGTCAGGATTTTTTCAAAAAAATGAAAAGTATCCAAAGCGTCTCAAACTCGAGTCATATGATGCCCGAGATCCGAAAGGGCAGAAAAAGTTTGCGGAACCTGTTTCCCTGCTCTAGATTCTGAACAAGCTGCAGAAACCTGAGTGCAGCTCAGGAGAGAAAAAGAAGTCAAAAAGTGTGACCCGCGGGTCAGGATTTTTTCAAAAAAATGAAAAGTATCCAAAGCATCTCAAACTCACGTAATATGATGCCCGAGATCCGAAAGGGCAGAAAAAGTTTGCGGAACCTGTTTCCCTGCTCTAGATTCTGAACAAGCTGCAGAAACCTGAGTGCAGCTCAGGAGAGAAAAAGAAGGGGAAAAGTGTGACCCGCGGGTCAGGATTTTTTCAAAACAATGAAAAGTATCCAAAGCGTCTCAAACTCGTATCACATTATGCCCGAGATCTGAAAGGGCAGAAAAAGTTTGCGGAACCTGTTTCCCTGCTCTAGATTCGGAACAAGCTACAAGAAACCTGAGTGTACCTCAGGAGAGAATAAGCAGGGGAAAAGTGTGACCCGCGGGTCACAATTTTTTTTAAAAAATGAAAAGTATCGAAAGGGTCTCAAACTCGTGTCATATGATGCCCAAGATCCGAAAGGGCAGAAAAAGTTTGCGGAACCTGTTTCCCTGCTCTAGATTCTGAACAAGCTGCAGAAACCTGAGTGCAGCTCAGGAGAGAAAAAGAAGGCAAAAAGTGTGACCCGCGGGTCAGGATTTTTTCAAAAAAATGAAAAGTATCCAAAGCGTCTCAAACTCGCGTCATATGGTGCCCGAGATCCGAAAGGGCAGAAAAAGTTTGCGGAACCTGTTTCCCTGCTCTAGATTCTGAACAAGCTGCAGAAACCTGAGTGCAGCTCAGGAGAGAAAAAGGAGGCAAAAAGTGTGACCTGCGGGTCAGGATTTTTTCCAAAAATTAAAAGTATCCAAAGCGTCTCAAACTCGTGTAATATTATGCCCGAGATCTGAAAGGGCAGAAAAAGTTTGCGGAACCTGTTTCCCTGCTCTAGATTCTGAACAAGCTGCAGAAACCTGAGTGCACCTCAGGAGAGAAAAAGCAGGAAAAAAGTGTGACCCGCGGGTCAGGATTTTTTCAAAAAAATGAAAAGTATCCAAAGCGTCTCAAACTCGTGTCATATGATGCCCGAGATCCGAAAGGGCAGAAAAAGTTTGCGGAACCTGTATCCCTGCTCTAGATTCTGAACAAGCTACAGAAACCTGAGTGCACCTCAGGAGAGAAAAAGCAGGAAAAAAGTGTGACCCACGGGTCAGGATTTTTTCAAAAAAATGAAAAGTATCCAAAGCGTCTCAAACTCGCGTCATATGATGCCCGAGATCCGAAAGGGCAGAAAAAGTTTGCGGAACCTGTTTCCCTGCTCTAGATTCTGAACAAGCTGCAGAAACCTGAGTGCAGCTCAGGAGAGAAAAAGAAGTCAAAAAGTGTGACCCGCGGGTCAGGATTTTTTCAAAAAAATGAAAAGTATCCAAAGCGTCTCAAACTCGAGTCATATGATGCCCGAGATCCGAAAGGGCAGAAAAAGTTTGCGGAACCTGTTTCCCTGCTCTAGATTCGGAACAAGCTACAAGAAACCTCAGTGTACCT
This sequence comes from Rhineura floridana, assembly GCF_030035675.1. Lineage (NCBI taxonomy): Eukaryota > Metazoa > Chordata > Lepidosauria > Squamata > Rhineuridae > Rhineura > Rhineura floridana. Next base: position 31,289,962 of record NC_084486.1, on the reverse strand, counting down.
CAGGAGAGAATAAGCAGGGGAAAAGTGTGACCCGCGGGTCACAATTTTTTTAAAAAAATGAAAAGTATCGAAAGGGTCTCAAACTCGTGTCATATGATGCCCGAGATCCGAAAGGGCAGAAAAAGTTTGCGGAACCTGTTTCCCTGCTCTAGATTCTGAACAAGCTGCAAAAACCTGAGTGCAGTTCAGTAGAGAAAAAGCAGGCAAAAAGTGTGACCCGCGGGTCAGGATTTTTTCAAAAAAATGAAAAGTATCCAAAGCGTCTCAAACTCGCGTCATATGGTGCCCGAGATCCGAAAGGGCAGAAAAAGTTTGCGGAACCTGTTTCCCTGCTCTAGATTCTGAACAAGCTGCAGAAACCTGAGTGCAGCTCAGGAGAGAAAAAGCAGGAAAAAAGTGTGACCCGCGGGTCAGGCTTTTTTCAAAAAAATGAAAAGTATCCAAAGCGTCTCAAACTCGCGTCATATGATGCCCGAGATCCAAAAGGGCAGAAAAAGTTTGCGGAACCTGTTTCCCTGCTCTAGATTCTGAACAAGCTGCAGAAACCTGAGTGCACCTCAGGAGAGAAAAAGCAGGCAAAAAGTGTGACCCGCGGGTCAGGATTTTTTCCAAAAATGAAAAGTATCCAAAGCGTCTCAAACTCGCGTCATATGGTGCCCGAGATCCGAAAGGGCAGAAAAAGTTTGCGGAACCTGTTTCCCTGCTCTAGATTCTGAACTAGCTGCAGAAACCTGAGTGCAGCTCAGGAGAGAAAAAGCAGGAAAAAAGTGTGACCCGCGGGTCAGGATTTTTTCAAAAAAATGAAAAGTATCCAAAGCGTCTAAAACTCGCGTCATATGATGCCCGAGATCCGAAAGGGCAGAAAAAGTATGCGGAACCTGTTGCCCTGCTCTAGATTCTGAACAAGCTGCAGAAACCTGAGTGCAGCTCACGAGAGAAAAAGCAGGCATAAGTGTGACCCGCGGGTCAGGATTTTTTCAAAAAAATGAAAAGTATCCAAAGCGTCTCAAACTCGAGTCATATGATGCCCGAGATCCGAAAGGGCAGAAAAAGTTTGCGGAACCTGTTTCCCTGCTCTAGATTCTGAACAAGCTGCAGAAACCTGAGTGCAGCTCAGGAGAGAAAAAGAAGTCAAAAAGTGTGACCCGCGGGTCAGGATTTTTTCAAAAAAATGAAAAGTATCCAAAGCATCTCAAACTCACGTAATATGATGCCCGAGATCCGAAAGGGCAGAAAAAGTTTGCGGAACCTGTTTCCCTGCTCTAGATTCTGAACAAGCTGCAGAAACCTGAGTGCAGCTCAGGAGAGAAAAAGAAGGGGAAAAGTGTGACCCGCGGGTCAGGATTTTTTCAAAACAATGAAAAGTATCCAAAGCGTCTCAAACTCGTATCACATTATGCCCGAGATCTGAAAGGGCAGAAAAAGTTTGCGGAACCTGTTTCCCTGCTCTAGATTCGGAACAAGCTACAAGAAACCTGAGTGTACCTCAGGAGAGAATAAGCAGGGGAAAAGTGTGACCCGCGGGTCACAATTTTTTTTAAAAAATGAAAAGTATCGAAAGGGTCTCAAACTCGTGTCATATGATGCCCAAGATCCGAAAGGGCAGAAAAAGTTTGCGGAACCTGTTTCCCTGCTCTAGATTCTGAACAAGCTGCAGAAACCTGAGTGCAGCTCAGTAGAGAAAAAGCAGGCAAAAAGTGTGACCCGCGGGTCAGGATTTTTTCAAAAAAATGAAAAGTATCCAAAGCGTCTCAAACTCGCGTCATATGGTGCCCGAGATCCGAAAGGGCAGAAAAAGTTTGCGGAACCTGTTTCCCTGCTCTAGATTCTGAACAAGCTGCAGAAACCTGAGTGCAGCTCAGGAGAGAAAAAGGAGGCAAAAAGTGTGACCCGCGGGTCAGGATTTTTTCCAAAAATTAAAAGTATCCAAAGCGTCTCAAACTCGTGTAATATTATGCCCGAGATCTGAAAGGGCAGAAAAAGTTTGCGGAACCTGTTTCCCTGCTCTAGATTCTGAACAAGCTGCAGAAACCTGAGTGCACCTCAGGAGAGAAAAAGCAGGAAAAAAGTGTGACCCGTGGGTCAGGATTTTTTCAAAAAAATGAAAAGTATCCAAAGCGTCTCAAACTCGTGTCATATGATGCCCGAGATCCGAAAGGGCAGAAAAAGTTTGCGGAACCTGTATCACTGCTCTAGATTCTGAACAAGCTACAGAAACCTGAGTGCACCTCAGGAGAGAAAAAGCAGGAAAAAAGTGTGACCCACGGGTCAGGATTTTTTCAAAAAAATGAAAAGTATCCAAAGCGTCTCAAACTCGCGTCATATGATGCCCGAGATCCGAAAGGGCAGAAAAAGTTTGCGGAACCTGTTTCCCTGCTCTAGATTCTGAACAAGCTGCAGAAACCTGAGTGCAGCTCAGGAGAGAAAAAGAAGTCAAAAAGTGTGACCCGCGGGTCAGGATTTTTTCAAAAAAATGAAAAGTATCCAAAGCGTCTCAAACTCGAGTCATATGATGCCCGAGATCCGAAAGGGCAGAAAAAGTTTGCGGAACCTGTTTCCCTGCTCTAGATTCGGAACAAGCTACAAGAAACCTCAGTGTACCTCAGGAGAGAATAAGCAGGGGAAAAGTGTGACCCGCGGGTCACAATTTTTTTTAAAAAATGAAAAGTATCGAAAGGGTCTCAAACTCGTGTCATATGATGCCCGAGATCCGAAAGGGCAGAAAAAGTTTGCGGAACCTGTTTCCCTGCTCTAGATTCTGAACAAGCTGCAGAAACCTGAGTGCAGCTCAGGAGAGAAAAAGCAGGAAAAAAGTGTGACCCGCGGGTCAGGCTTTTTTCAAAAAAATGAAAAGTATCCAAAGCGTCTCAAACTCGCGTCATATGATGCCCGAGATCCAAAAGGGCAGAAAAAGTTTGCGGAACCTGTTTCCCTGCTCTAAATTCTGAACAAGCTGCAGAAACCTGAGTGCACCTCAGGAGAGAAAAAGCAGGCAAAAAGTGTGACCCGCGGGTCAGGATTTTTTCAAAAAAATGAGAAGTATTGAAAGCGTCTCAAACTCGCGTCATATGATGCCCGAGATCCGAAAGGGCAGAAAAAGTTTGCGGAACCTGTTTCCCTGCTCTAGATTCTGAACAAGCTGCAGAAACCTGAGTGCAGCTCACGAGAGAAAAAGCAGGCATAAGTGTGACCCGCGGGTCAGGATTTTTTCAAAAAAATGAAAAGTATCCAAAGCGTCTCAAACTCGAGTCATATGATGCCCGAGATCCGAAAGGGCAGAAAAAGTTTGCGGAACCTGTTTCCCTGCTCTAGATTCTGAACAAGCTGCAGAAACCTGAGTGCAGCTCAGGAGAGAAAAAGAAGTCAAAAAGTGTGACCCGCGGGTCAGGATTTTTTCAAAAAAATGAAAAGTATCCAAAGCATCTCAAACTCACGTAATATGATGCCCGAGATCCGAAAGGGCAGAAAAAGTTTGCGGAACCTGTTTCCCTGCTCTAGATTCTGAACAAGCTGCAGAAACCTGAGTGCAGCTCAGGAGAGAAAAAGAAGGGAAAAAGTGTGACCCGCGGGTCAGGATTTTTTCAAAACAATGAAAAGTATCCAAAGCGTCTCAAACTCGTATCACATTATGCCCGAGATCTGAAAGGGCAGAAAAAGTTTGCGGAACCTGTTTCCCTGCTCTAGATTCGGAACAAGCTACAAGAAACCTGAGTGTACCTCAGGAGAGAATAAGCAGGGGAAAAGTGTGACCCGCGGGTCACAATTTTTTTTAAAAAATGAAAAGTATCGAAAGGGTCTCAAACTCGTGTCATATGATGCCCAAGATCCGAAAGGGCAGAAAAAGTTTGCGGAACCTGTTTCCCTGCTCTAGATTCTGAACAAGCTGCAGAAACCTGAGTGCACCTCAGGAGAGAAAAAGCAGGCAAAAAGTGTGACCCGCGGGTCAGGATTTTTTCAAAAAAATGAGAAGTATTGAAAGCGTCTCAAACTCGCGTCATATGGTGCCCGAGATCCGAAAGGGCAGAAAAAGTTTGCGGAACCTGTTTCCCTGCTCTAGATTCTGAACAAGCTGCAGAAACCTGAGTGCAGCTTAGGAGAGAAAGAGCAGCCAAAAAGTGTGACCCGCGGGTCAGGATTTTTTCAAAAAAATGAAAAGTATCCAAAGCGTCTCAAACTCGAGTCATATGATGCCCGAGATCCGAAAGGGCAGAAAAAGTTTGCGGAACCTGTTTCCCTGCTCTAGATTCTGAACAAGCTGCAGAAACCTGAGTGCAGCTCAGGAGAGAAAAAGCAGGAAAAAAGTGTGACCGGCGGGTCAGGAGGTTTTGAAAAAAATGAAAAGTATCCAAAGCGTCTCAAACTTGCGTCATATGATGCCCGAGATCCGAAAGGGCAGAAAAAGTTTGCGGAACCTGTTTCCCTGCTCTAGATTCTGAACAAGCTACAGAAACCTGAGTGCAGCTCAGGAGAGAAAAAGCAGGCAAAAAGTGTGACCCGCAGGTCAGGATTTTTTCAAAAAAATGAAAAGAATCCAAAGCGTCTTAAACAAGAGTCATATGATGCCCGAGATCCGAAAGGGCAGAAAAAGTTTGCGGAACCTGTTTCCCTGCTCTAGATTCTGAACAAGCTGCAGAAACCTGAGTGCAGCTCAGGAGAGAAAAAGAAGTCAAAAAGTGTGACCCGCGGGTCAGGATTTTTTCAAAAAAATGAAAAGTATCCAAAGCGTCTCAAACTCGCGTCATATGATGCCCGAGATCCGAAAGGGCAGAAAAAGTTTGCGGAACCTGTTTCCCTGCTCTAGATTCTGAACAAGCTGCAGAAACCTGAGTGCAGCTCAGGAGAGAAAAAGCAGCAAAAAAGTGTGACCCCGCGGGTCAGGATTTTTTCAAAAAAATGAAAAGTATCCAAAGCGTCTCAAACTCGAGTCATATGATGCCCGCGATCCGAAAGGGCAGAAAAAGTTTGCGGAACCTGTTTCCCTGCTCTAGATTCTGAACAAGCTGCAGAAACCTGAGTGCAGCTCAGGAGAGAAAAAGCAGGAAAAAAGTGTGACCCGCGGGTCAGGCTTTTTTCAAAAAAATGAAAAGTATCCAAAGCGTCTCAAACTCGCGTCATATGATGCCCGAGATCCAAAAGGGCAGAAAAAGTTTGCGGAACCTGTTTCCCTGCTCTAGATTCTGAACAAGCTGCAGAAACCTGAGTGCACCTCAGGAGAGAAAAAGCAGGCAAAAAGTGTGACCCGCGGGTCAGGATTTTTTCAAAAAAATGAGAAGTATTGAAAGCGTCTCAAACTCGCGTCATATGATGCCCGAGATCCGAAAGGGCAGAAAAAGTTTGCGGAACCTGTTTCCCTGCTCTAGATTCTGAACAAGCTGCAGAAACCTGAGTGCAGCTTAGGAGAGAAAGAGCAGCCAAAAAGTGTGACCCGCGGGTCAGGATTTTTTCAAAAAAATGAAAAGTATCCAAAGCGTCTGAAACTCGAGTCATATGATGCCCGAGATCCGAAAGGGCAGAAAAAGTTTGCGGAACCTGTTTCCCTGCTCTAGATTCTGAACAAGCTGCAGAAACCTGAGTGCAGCTCAGGAGAGAAAAAGCAGGAAAAAAGTGTGACCGGCGGGTCAGGAGGTTTTGAAAAAAATGAAAAGTATCCAAAGCGTCTCAAACTTGCGTCATATGATGCCCGAGATCCGAAAGGGCAGAAAAAGTTTGCGGAACCTGTTTCCCTGCTCTAGATTCTGAACAAGCTACAGAAACCTGAGTGCAGCTCAGGAGAGAAAAAGCAGGCAAAAAGTGTGACCCGCAGGTCAGGATTTTTTCAAAAAAATGAAAAGAATCCAAAGCGTCTTAAACAAGAGTCATATGATGCCCGAGATCCGAAAGGGCAGAAAAAGTTTGCGGAACCTGTTTCCCTGCTCTAGATTCTGAACAAGCTGCAGAAACCTGAGTGCAGCTCAGGAGAGAAAAAGAAGTCAAAAAGTGTGACGCGCGGGTCAGGATTTTTTCAAAAAAATGAAAAGTATCCAAAGGGTCTCAAACTCATGTCATATGATGCCCAAGATCCGAAAGGGCAGAAAAAGTTTGCGGAACCTGTTTCCCTGCTCTAGATTCTGAACAAGCTGCAGAAACCTGAGTGCAGCTCAGGAGAGAAAAAGCAGTCAAAAAGTGTGACCCGCGGGTCAGGATTTTTTCAAAAAAATGAAAAGTATCCAAAGCGTCTCAAACTCGCGTCATATGATGCCCGAGATCCGAAAGGGCAGAAAAAGTTTGCGGAACCTGTCTCCCTGCTCTAGATTCTGAACAAGCTGCAGAAACCTCAGTGCAGCTCAGGAGAGAAAAAGCAGGAAAAAAGTGTGACCCGCGGGTCAGGATTTTTTCAAAAAAATGAAAAGTATCCAAAGCATCTCAAACTCGAGTCATATGATGCCCGAGATCCGAAAGGGCAGAAAAAGTTTGCGGAACCTGTTTCCCTGCTCTAGATTCTGAACAAGCTGCAGAAACCTGAGTGCAGCTCAGGAGAGAAAAAGAAGTCAAAAAGTGTGACCCGCGGGTCAGGATTTTTTCAAAAAAATGAAAAGTATCCAAAGCGTCTAAAACTCACGTCATATGATGCCCGAGATCCGAAAGGGCAGAAAAAGTTTGCGGAACCTGTTTCCCTGCTCTAGATTCTGAACAAGCTACAAGAAACCTCAGTGCACCTCAGGAGAGAAAAAGCAGGCAAAAAGTGTGACCCGCGGGTCAGGATTTTTTCAAAAAAATGAAAAGTATCCAAAGCGTCTCAAACTCGCGTCATATGATGCCCGAGATCCGAAAGGGCAGAAAAAGTTTGCGGAACCTGTTTCCCTGCTCTAGATTCTGAACAAGCTGCAGAAACCTGAGTGCAGCTCAGGAGAGAAAAAGCAGCAAAAAAGTGTGACCCCGCGGGTCAGGATTTTTTCAAAAAAATGAAAAGTATCCAAAGCGTCTCAAACTCGAGTCATATGATGCCCGCGATCCGAAAGGGCAGAAAAAGTTTGCGGAACCTGTTTCCCTGCTCTAGATTCTGAACAAGCTGCAGAAACCTGAGTGCAGCTCAGGAGAGAAAAAGAAGTCAAAAAGTGTGACCCGCGGGTCAGGATTTTTTCAAAAAAATGAAAAGTATCCAAAGCCTCTCAAACTCACGTCATATGATGCCCGAGATCCGAAAGGGCAGAAAAAGTTTGCGGAACCTGTTTCCCTGCTCTAGATTTGGAACAGGCTACAAGAAACCTGAGTGTACCTCAGGAGAGAATAAGCAGGGCAAAAGTGTCACGATTTTTTTAAAAAAATGAAAATTATCCAAAGCATCTCAAACTCGAGTCATATGATGCCCGAGATCCGAAAGGGCAGAAAAAGTTTGCGGAACCTGTTTCCCTGCTCTAGATTCGGAACAAGCTACAAGAAACCTCAGTGTACCTCAGGAGAGAATAAGCAGGGGAAAAGTGTGACCCGCGGGTCACAATTTTTTTTAAAAAATGAAAAGTATTGAAAGGGTCTCAAACTCGTGTCATATGATGCCCGAGATCCGAAAGGGCAGAAAAAGTTTGCGGAACCTGTTTCCCTGCTCTAGATTCTGAACAAGCTGCAAAAACCTGAGTGCAGTTCAGTAGAGAAAAAGCAGGCAAAAAGTGTGACCCGCGGGTCAGGATTTTTTCAAAAAAATGAAAAGTATCCAAAGCGTCTCAAACTCGCGTCATATGGTGCCCGAGATCCGAAAGGGCAGAAAAAGTTTGCGGAACCTGTTTCCCTGCTCTAGATTCTGAACAAGCTGCAGAAACCTGAGTGCAGCTCAGGAGAGAAAAAGCAGGAAAAAAGTGTGACCCGCGGGTCAGGCTTTTTTCAAAAAAATGAAAAGTATCCAAAGCGTCTCAAACTCGCATCATATGATGCCCGAGATCCAAAAGGGCAGAAAAAGTTTGCGGAACCTGTTTCCCTGCTCTAGATTCTGAACAAGCTGCAGAAACCTGAGTGCACCTCAGGAGAGAAAAAGCAGGCAAAAAGTGTGACCCGCGGGTCAGGATTTTTTCAAAAAAATGAGAAGTATTGAAAGCGTCTCAAACTCGCGTCATATGATGCCCGAGATCCGAAAGGGCAGAAAAAGTTTGCGGAACCTGTTTCCCTGCTCTAGATTCTGAACAAGCTGCAGAAACCTGAGTGCAGCTTAGGAGAGAAAGAGCAGCCAAAAAGTGTGACCCGCGGGTCAGGATTTTTTCAAAAAAATGAAAAGTATCCAAAGCGTCTCAAACTCGAGTCATATGATGCCCGAGATCCGAAAGGGCAGAAAAAGTTTGCGGAACCTGTTTCCCTGCTCTAGATTCTGAACAAGCTGCAGAAACCTGAGTGCAGCTCAGGAGAGAAAAAGCAGGAAAAAAGTGTGACCGGCGGGTCAGGAGGTTTTGAAAAAAATGAAAAGTATCCAAAGCGTCTCTAACTTGCGTCATATGATGCCCGAGATCCGAAAGGGCAGAAAAAGTTTGCGGAACCTGTTTCCCTGCTCTAGATTCTGAACAAGCTACAGAAACCTGAGTGCAGCTCAGGAGAGAAAAAGCAGGCAAAAAGTGTGACCCGCAGGTCAGGATTTTTTCAAAAAAATGAAAAGAATCCAAAGCGTCTTAAACTCGAGTCATATGATGCCCGAGATCCGAAAGGGCAGAAAAAGTTTGCGGAACCTGTTTCCCTGCTCTAGATTCTGAACAAGCTGCAGAAACCTGAGTGCAGCTCAGGAGAGAAAAAGAAGTCAAAAAGTGTGACCCGCGGGTCAGGATTTTTTCAAAAAAATGAAAAGTATCCAAAGGGTCTCAAACTCATGTCATATGATGCCCAAGATCCGAAAGGGCAGAAAAAGTTTGCGGAACCTGTTTCCCTGCTCTAGATTCTGAGCAAGCTACAAGAAACCTGAGTGCAGCTCAGGAGAGAAAAAGCAGGCAAAAAGTGTGACCCGCGGGTCAGGATTTTTTCAAAAAAATAAAAAGTATCCAAAGCGTCTCAAACTCGCGTCATATGATGCCCGAGATCCGAAAGGGCAGAAAAAGTTTGCGGAACCTGTTTCCCTGCTCTAGATTCTGAACAAGCTGCAGAAACCTGAGTGCAGCTCAGGAGAGAAAAAGAAGTCAAAAAGTGTGACCCGCGGGTCAGGATTTTTTCAAAAAAATGAAAAGTATCCAAAGCGTCTCAAACTCGAGTCATATGATGCCCGAGATCCGAAAGGGCAGAAAAAGTTTGCGGAACCTGTTTCCCTGCTCTAGATTCGGAACAAGCTACAAGAAACCTCAGTGTACCTCAGGAGAGAATAAGCAGGGGAAAAGTGTGACCCGCGGGTCACAATTTTTTTAAAAAAATGAAAAGTATCGAAAGGGTCTCAAACTCGTGTCATATGATGCCCGAGATCCGAAAGGGCAGAAAAAGTTTGCGGAACCTGTTTCCCTGCTCTAGATTATGAACAAGCTGCAAAAACCTGAGTGCAGTTCAGTAGAGAAAAAGCAGGCAAAAAGTGTGACCCGCGGGTCAGGATTTTTTCAAAAAAATGAAAAGTATCCAAAGCGTCTCAAACTCGCGTCATATGGTGCCCGAGATCCGAAAGGGCAGAAAAAGTTTGCGGAACCTGTTTCCCTGCTCTAGATTCTGAACAAGCTGCAGAAACCTGAGTGCAGCTCAGGAGAGAAAAAGCAGGAAAAAAGTGTGACCCGCGGGTCAGGCTTTTTTCAAAAAAATGAAAAGTATCCAAAGCGTCTCAAACTCGCGTCATATGATGCCCGAGATCCAAAAGGGCAGAAAAAGTTTGCGGAACCTGTTTCCCTGCTCTAGATTCTGAACAAGCTGCAGAAACCTGAGTGCACCTCAGGAGAGAAAAAGCAGGCAAAAAGTGTGACCCGCGGGTCAGGATTTTTTCCAAAAATGAAAAGTATCCAAAGCGTCTCAAACTCGAGTCATATGATGCCCGAGATCCGAAAGGGCAGAAAAAGTTTGCGGAACCTGTTTCCCTGCTCTAGATTCTGAACAAGCTGCAGAAACCTGAGTGCAGCTCAGGAGAGAAAAAGCAGGGAAAAAGTGTGACCCGCGGGTCAGGATTTTTTCAAAAAAATGAAAAGTATCCAAAGCGTCTCAAACTCGCGTCATATGATGCCCGAGATCCGAAAGGGCAGAAAAAGTTTGCGGAACCTGTTTCCCTGCTCTAGATTCTGAACAAGCTGCAGAAACCTGAGTGCAGCTTAGGAGAGAAAGAGCAGCCAAAAAGTGTGACCCGCGGGTCAGGATTTTTTCAAAAAAATGAAAAGTATCCAAAGCGTCTCAAACTCGAGTCATATGATGCCCGAGATCCGAAAGGGCAGAAAAAGTTTGCGGAACCTGTTTCCCTGCTCTAGATTCTGAACAAGCTGCAGAAACCTGAGTGCAGCTCAGGAGAGAAAAAGCAGGAAAAAAGTGTGACCGGCGGGTCAGGAGGTTTTGAAAAAAATGAAAAGTATCCAAAGCGTCTCAAACTTGCGTCATATGATGCCCGAGATCCGAAAGGGCAGAAAAAGTTTGCGGAACCTGTTTCCCTGCTCTAGATTCTGAACAAGCTACAGAAACCTGAGTGCAGCTCAGGAGAGAAAAAGCAGGCAAAAAGTGTGACCCGCAGGTCAGGATTTTTTCAAAAAAATGAAAAGAATCCAAAGCGTCTTAAACTCGAGTCATATGATGCCCGAGATCCGAAAGGGCAGAAAAAGTTTGCGGAACCTGTTTCCCTGCTCTAGATTCTGAACAAGCTGCAGAAACCTGAGTGCAGCAAAGGAGAGAAAAAGAAGTCAAAAAGTGTGACCCGCGGGTCAGGATTTTTTCAAAAAAATGAAAAGTATCCAAAGGGTCTCAAACTCATGTCATATGATGCCCAAGATCCGAAAGGGCAGAAAAAGTTTGCGGAACCTGTTTCCCTGCTCTAGATTCTGAACAAGCTGCAGAAACCTGAGTGCAGCTCAGGAGAGAAAAAGCAGTCAAAAAGTGTGACCCGCGGGTCAGGATTTTTTCAAAAAAATGAAAAGTATCCAAAGCGTCTCAAACTCGCGTCATATGATGCCCGAGATCCGAAAGGGCAGAAAAAGTTTGCGGAACCTGTTTCCCTGCTCTAGATTCTGAACAAGCTGCAGAAACCTGAGTGCAGCTCAGGAGAGAAAAAGCAGGAAAAAAGTGTGACCCGCGGGTCAGGATTTTTTCAAAAAATTAAAAGTATCCAAAGCGTCTCAAACTCGCGTCATATGATGCCCGAGATCCGAAAGGGCAGAAAAAGTTTGCAGAACCTGTTTCCCTGCTCTAGATTCTGAACAAGCTGCAGAAACCTGAGTGCACCTCAGGAGAGAAAAAGCAGGAAAAAAGTGTGACCCGTGGGTCAGGATTTTTTCAAAAAAATGAAAAGTATCCAAAGCGTCTCAAACTCGCGTCATATGATGCCCGAGATCCGAAAGGGCAGAAAAAGTTTGCGGAACCTGTTTCCCTGCTCTAGATTCTGAACAAGCTGCAGAAACCTGAGTGCAGCTCAGGAGAGAAAAAGAAGTCAAAAAGTGTGACCCGCGGGTCAGGATTTTTTCAAAAAAATGAAAAGTATCCAAAGCGTCTAAAACTCACGTCATATGATGCCCGAGATCCGAAAGGGCAGAAAAAGTTTGCGGAACCTGTTTCCCTGCTCTAGATTCTGAACAAGCTACAAGAAACCTCAGTGCACCTCAGGAGAGAAAAAGCAGGCAAAAAGTGTGACCCGCGGGTCAGGATTTTTTCAAAAAAATGAAAAGTATCCAAAGCGTCTCAAACTCGCGTCATATGATGCCCGAGATCCGAAAGGGCAGAAAAAGTTTGCGGAACCTGTTTCCCTGCTCTAGATTCTGAACAAGCTGCAGAAACCTGAGTGCAGCTCAGGAGAGAAAAAGCAGCAAAAAAGTGTGACCCCGCGGGTCAGGATTTTTTCAAAAAAATGAAAAGTATCCAAAGCGTCTCAAACTCGAGTCATATGATGCCCGCGATCCGAAAGGGCAGAAAAAGTTTGCGGAACCTGTTTCCCTGCTCTAGATTCTGAACAAGCTGCAGAAACCTGAGTGCAGCTCAGGAGAGAAAAAGAAGTCAAAAAGTGTGACCCGCGGGTCAGGATTTTTTCAAAAAAATGAAAAGTATCCAAAGCGTCTCAAACTCACGTCATATGATGCCCGAGATCCGAAAGGGCAGAAAAAGTTTGCGGAACCTGTTTCCCTGCTCTAGATTCGGAACAGGCTACAAGAAACCTGAGTGTACCTCAGGAGAGAATAAGCAGGGCAAAAGTGTCACGATTTTTTTAAAAAAATGAAAATTATCCAAAGCATCTCAAACTCACGTCATATGATGCCCAAGATCCGAAAGGGAAGAAAAAGTTTGCGGAACCTGTTTCCCTGCTCTAGATTCTGAACAAGCTACAAGAAACCTGAGTGCTGCTCAGGAGAGAAAAAGCAGGCAAAAAGTGTGACCCGCGGGTCAGGAGTTTTTCAAAAAAATGAAAAGTATCCAAAGCGTCTCAAACTCGCGTCATATGATGCCCGAGATCCGAAAGGGCAGAAAAATTTTGCGGAACCTGTTTCCCTGCTCTAGATTCTGAACAAGCTACAGAAACCTGAGTGCAGCTCAGGAGAGAAAAAGCAGGGAAAAAGTGTGACCCGCGGGTCAGGATTTTTTCAAAAAAATGAGAAGTATCGAAAGCGTCTCAAACTCGCGTCATATGATGCCCGAGATCCGAAAGGGCAGAAAAAGTTTGCGGAACCTGTTTCCCTGCTGTAGATTTTGAACAAGCTGCAGAAACCTGAGTGCAGCTCAGGAGAGAAAAAGCAGGCAAAAAGTGTGACCCGCGGGTCAGGATTTTTTCAAAAAAATGAAAAGTATCCAAAGCGTCTCAAACTCGAGTCATATGATGCCCGAGATCCGAAAGGGCAGAAAAAGTTTGCGGAACCTGTTTCCCTGCTCTAGATTCTGAACAAGCTGCAGAAACCTGAGTGCAGCTCAGGAGAGAAAAAGAAGTCAAAAAGTGTGACCCGCGGGTCAGGATTTTTTCAAAAAAATGAAAAGTATCCAAAGCGTCTCAAACTCGTATCATATTATGCCCGAGATCTGAAAGGGCAGAAAAAGTTTGCGGAACCTGTTTCCCTGCTCTAGATTCTGAGCAAGCTACAAGAAACCTGAGTGCAGCTCAGGAGAGAAAAAGCAGGCAAAAAGTGTGACCCGCGGGTCAGGATTTTTTCAAAAAAATAAAAAGTATCCAAAGCGTCTCAAACTCGAGTCATATGATGCCCGAGATCCGAAAGGGCAGAAAAAGTTTGCGGAACCTGTTTCCCTGCTCTAGATTCTGAACAAGCTGCAGAAACCTGAGTGCAGCTCAGGAGAGGAAAAGAAGGCAAAAAGTGTGACCCGCGGGTCAGGATTTTTTCAAAAAAATGAAAAGTATCCAAAGCGTCTCAAACTCACGTCATATGATGCCCGAGATCCGAAAGGGCAGAAAAAGTTTGCGGAACCTGTTTCCCTGCTCTAGATTCTGAACAAGCTGCAGAAACCTGAGTGCAGCTCAGGAGAGAAAAAGCAGGAAAAAAGTGTGACCCGCGGGTCAGGATTTTTTCAAAACAATGAAAAGTATCCAAAGCGTCTCAAACTCGTATCACATTATGCCCGAGATCTGAAAGGGCAGAAAAAGTTTGCGGAACCTGTTCCCCTGCTCTAGATTCTGAGCAAGCTACAAGAAACCTGAGTGCACCTCAGGAGAGAAAAAGCAGGCAAAAAGTGTGACCCGCAGGTCAGGATTTTTTCAAAAAAATGAAAAGTATCCAAAGGGTCTCAAACTCATGTCATATGATGCCCAAGATCCGAAAGGGCAGAAAAAATTTGCGGAACCTGTTTCCCTGCTCTAGATTCTGAACAAGCTGCAGAAACCTGAGTGCACCTCAGGAGAGAAAAAGCAGTCAAAAAGTGTGACCCGCGGGTCAGGATTTTTTCAAAAAAATGAAAAGTATCCAAAGCGTCTCAAACTCGCGTCATATGATGCCCGAGATCCGAAAGGGCAGAAAAAGTTTGCGGAACCTGTTTCCCTGCTCTAGATTCTGAACAAGCTGCAGAAACCTGAGTGCAGCTCAGGAGAGAAAAAGCAGGAAAAAAGTGTGACCCGCGGGTCAGGATTTTTTCAAAAAATTAAAAGTATCCAAAGCGTCTCAAACTCGCGTCATATGATGCCCGAGATCCGAAAGGGCAGAAAAAGTTTGCGGAACCTGTTTCCCTGCTCTAGATTCTGAACAAGCTGCAGAAACCTGAGTGCACCTCAGGAGAGAAAAAGCAGGAAAAAAGTGTGACCCGTGGGTCAGGATTTTTTCAAAAAAATGAAAAGTATCCAAAGCGTCTCAAACTCGCGTCATATGATGCCCGAGATCCGAAAGGGCAGAAAAAGTTTGCGGAACCTGTTTCCCTGCTCTAGATTCTGAACAAGCTGCAGAAACCTGAGTGCAGCTCAGGAGAGAAAAAGAAGTCAAAAAGTGTGACCCGCGGGTCAGGATTTTTTCAAAAAAATGAAAAGTATCCAAAGCGTCTAAAACTCACGTCATATGATGCCCGAGATCCGAAAGGGCAGAAAAAGTTTGCGGAACCTGTTTCCCTGCTCTAGATTCTGAACAAGCTACAAGAAACCTCAGTGCACCTCAGGAGAGAAAAAGCAGGCAAAAAGTGTGACCCGCGGGTCAGGATTTTTTCAAAAAAATGAAAAGTATCCAAAGCGTCTCAAACTCGCGTCATATGATGCCCGAGATCCGAAAGGGCAGAAAAAGTTTGCGGAACCTGTTTCCCTGCTCTAGATTCTGAACAAGCTGCAGAAACCTGAGTGCAGCTCAGGAGAGAAAAAGCAGCAAAAAAGTGTGACCCCGCGGGTCAGGATTTTTTCAAAAAAATGAAAAGTATCCAAAGCGTCTCAAACTCGAGTCATATGATGCCCGCGATCCGAAAGGGCAGAAAAAGTTTGCGGAACCTGTTTCCCTGCTCTAGATTCTGAACAAGCTGCAGAAACCTGAGTGCAGCTCAGGAGAGAAAAAGAAGTCAAAAAGTGTGACCCGCGGGTCAGGATTTTTTCAAAAAAATGAAAAGTATCCAAAGCGTCTCAAACTCACGTCATATGATGCCCGAGATCCGAAAGGGCAGAAAAAGTTTGCGGAACCTGTTTCCCTGCTCTAGATTCGGAACAGGCTACAAGAAACCTGAGTGTACCTCAGGAGAGAATAAGCAGGGCAAAAGTGTCACGATTTTTTTAAAAAAATGAAAATTATCCAAAGCATCTCAAACTCACGTCATATGATGCCCAAGATCCGAAAGGGAAGAAAAAGTTTGCGGAACCTGTTTCCCTGCTCTAGATTCTGAACAAGCTACAAGAAACCTGAGTGCTGCTCAGGAGAGAAAAAGCAGGCAAAAAGTGTGACCCGCGGGTCAGGAGTTTTTCAAAAAAATGAAAAGTATCCAAAGCGTCTCAAACTCGCGTCATATGATGCCCGAGATCCGAAAGGGCAGAAAAATTTTGCGGAACCTTTTTCCCTGCTCTAGATTCTGAACAAGCTACAGAAACCTGAGTGCAGCTCAGGAGAGAAAAAGCAGGCAAAAAGTGTGACCCGCGGGTCAGGATTTTTTCAAAAAAATAAAAAGTATCCAAAGCGTCTCAAACTCGAGTCATATGATGCCCGAGATCCGAAAGGGCAGAAAAAGTTTGCGGAACCTGTTTCCCTGCTCTAGATTCTGAACAAGCTGCAGAAACCTGAGTGCAGCTCAGGAGAGAAAAAGAAGGCAAAAAGTGTGACCCGCGGGTCAGGATTTTTTCAAAAAAATGAAAAGTATCCAAAGCGTCTCAAACTCACGTCATATGATGCCCGAGATCCGAAAGGGCAGAAAAAGTTTGCGGAACCTGTTTCCCTGCTCTAGATTCTGAACAAGCTGCAGAAACCTGAGTGCACCTCAGGAGAGAAAAAGCAGGAAAAAAGTGTGACCCGCGGGTCAGGATTTTTTCAAAACAATGAAAAGTATCCAAAGCGTCTCAAACTCGTATCACATTATGCCCGAGATCTGAAAGGGCAGAAAAAGTTTGCGGAACCTGTTCCCCTGCTCTAGATTCTGAGCAAGCTACAAGAAACCTGAGTGCACCTCAGGAGAGAAAAAGCAGGCAAAAAGTGTGACCCGCAGGTCAGGATTTTTTCAAAAAAATGAAAAGTATCCAAAGGGTCTCAAACTCATGTCATATGATGCCCAAGATCCGAAAGGGCAGAAAAAATTTGCGGAACCTGTTTCCCTGCTCTAGATTCTGAACAAGCTGCAGAAACCTGAGTGCACCTCAGGAGAGAAAAAGCAGTCAAAAAGTGTGACCCGCGGGTCAGGATTTTTTCAAAAAAATGAAAAGTATCCAAAGCGTCTCAAACTCGCGTCATATGATGCCCGAGATCCGAAAGGGCAGAAAAAGTTTGCGGAACCTGTTTCCCTGCTCTAGATTCTGAACAAGCTGCAGAAACCTGAGTGCAGCTCAGGAGAGAAAAAGCAGGAAAAAAGTGTGACCCGCGGGTCAGGATTTTTTCAAAAAATTAAAAGTATCCAAAGCGTCTCAAACTCGCGTCATATGATGCCCGAGATCCGAAAGGGCAGAAAAAGTTTGCGGAACCTGTTTCCCTGCTCTAGATTCTGAACAAGCTGCAGAAACCTGAGTGCACCTCAGGAGAGAAAAAGCAGGAAAAAAGTGTGACCCGTGGGTCAGGATTTTTTCAAAAAAATGAAAAGTATCCAAAGCGTCTCAAACTCGCGTCATATGATGCCCGAGATCCGAAAGGGCAGAAAAAGTTTGCGGAACCTGTTTCCCTGCTCTAGATTCTGAACAAGCTGCAGAAACCTGAGTGCAGCTCAGGAGAGAAAAAGAAGTCAAAAAGTGTGACCCGCGGGTCAGGATTTTTTCAAAAAAATGAAAAGTATCCAAAGCGTCTAAAACTCACGTCATATGATGCCCGAGATCCGAAAGGGCAGAAAAAGTTTGCGGAACCTGTTTCCCTGCTCTAGATTCTGAACAAGCTACAAGAAACCTCAGTGCACCTCAGGAGAGAAAAAGCAGGCAAAAAGTGTGACCCGCGGGTCAGGATTTTTTCAAAAAAATGAAAAGTATCCAAAGCGTCTCAAACTCGCGTCATATGATGCCCGAGATCCGAAAGGGCAGAAAAAGTTTGCGGAACCTGTTTCCCTGCTCTAGATTCTGAACAAGCTGCAGAAACCTGAGTGCAGCTCAGGAGAGAAAAAGCAGCAAAAAAGTGTGACCCCGCGGGTCAGGATTTTTTCAAAAAAATGAAAAGTATCCAAAGCGTCTCAAACTCGAGTCATATGATGCCCGCGATCCGAAAGGGCAGAAAAAGTTTGCGGAACCTGTTTCCCTGCTCTAGATTCTGAACAAGCTGCAGAAACCTGAGTGCAGCTCAGGAGAGAAAAAGAAGTCAAAAAGTGTGACCCGCGGGTCAGGATTTTTTCAAAAAAATGAAAAGTATCCAAAGCGTCTCAAACTCACGTCATATGATGCCCGAGATCCGAAAGGGCAGAAAAAGTTTGCGGAACCTGTTTCCCTGCTCTAGATTCGGAACAGGCTACAAGAAACCTGAGTGTACCTCAGGAGAGAATAAGCAGGGCAAAAGTGTCACGATTTTTTTAAAAAAATGAAAATTATCCAAAGCATCTCAAACTCACGTCATATGATGCCCAAGATCCGAAAGGGAAGAAAAAGTTTGCGGAACCTGTTTCCCTGCTCTAGATTCTGAACAAGCTACAAGAAACCTGAGTGCTGCTCAGGAGAGAAAAAGCAGGCAAAAAGTGTGACCCGCGGGTCAGGAGTTTTTCAAAAAAATGAAAAGTATCCAAAGCGTCTCAAACTCGCGTCATATGATGCCCGAGATCCGAAAGGGCAGAAAAATTTTGCGGAACCTGTTTCCCTGCTCTAGATTCTGAACAAGCTACAGAAACCTGAGTGCAGCTCAGGAGAGAAAAAGCAGGGAAAAAGTGTGACCCGCGGGTCAGGATTTTTTCAAAAAAATGAGAAGTATCGAAAGCGTCTCAAACTCGCGTCATATGATGCCCGAGATCCGAAAGGGCAGAAAAAGTTTGCGGAACCTGTTTCCCTGCTGTAGATTTTGAACAAGCTGCAGAAACCTGAGTGCAGCTCAGGAGAGAAAAAGCAGGCAAAAAGTGTGACCCGCGGGTCAGGATTTTTTCAAAAAAATGAAAAGTATCCAAAGCGTCTCAAACTCGAGTCATATGATGCCCGAGATCCGAAAGGGCAGAAAAAGTTTGCGGAACCTGTTTCCCTGCTCTAGATTCTGAACAAGCTGCAGAAACCTGAGTGCAGCTCAGGAGAGAAAAAGAAGTCAAAAAGTGTGACCCGCGGGTCAGGATTTTTTCAAAAAAATGAAAAGTATCCAAAGCGTCTCAAACTCGTATCATATTATGCCCGAGATCTGAAAGGGCAGAAAAAGTTTGCGGAACCTGTTTCCCTGCTCTAGATTCTGAGCAAGCTACAAGAAACCTGAGTGCAGCTCAGGAGAGAAAAAGCAGGCAAAAAGTGTGACCCGCGGGTCAGGATTTTTTCAAAAAAATAAAAAGTATCCAAAGCGTCTCAAACTCGAGTCATATGATGCCCGAGATCCGAAAGGGCAGAAAAAGTTTGCGGAACCTGTTTCCCTGCTCTAGATTCTGAACAAGCTGCAGAAACCTGAGTGCAGCTCAGGAGAGAAAAAGAAGGCAAAAAGTGTGACCCGCGGGTCAGGATTTTTTCAAAAAAATGAAAAGTATCCAAAGCGTCTCAAACTCACGTCATATGATGCCCGAGATCCGAAAGGGCAGAAAAAGTTTGCGGAACCTGTTTCCCTGCTCTAGATTCTGAACAAGCTGCAGAAACCTGAGTGCAGCTCAGGAGAGAAAAAGCAGGAAAAAAGTGTGACCCGCGGGTCAGGATTTTTTCAAAACAATGAAAAGTATCCAAAGCGTCTCAAACTCGTATCACATTATGCCCGAGATCTGAAAGGGCAGAAAAAGTTTGCGGAACCTGTTCCCCTGCTCTAGATTCTGAGCAAGCTACAAGAAACCTGAGTGCACCTCAGGAGAGAAAAAGCAGGCAAAAAGTGTGACCCGCTGGTCAGGATTTTTTCAAAAAAATGAAAAGTATCCAAAGGGTCTCAAACTCATGTCATATGATGCCCAAGATCCGAAAGGGCAGAAAAAGTTTGCGGAACCTGTTTCCCTGCTCTAGATTCTGAACAAGCTGCAGAAACCTGAGTGCACCTCAGGAGAGAAAAAGCAGGCAAAAAGTGTGACCCGCGGGTCAGGATTTTTTCAAAAAAATGAAAAGTATCCAAAGCGTCTCAAACTCGCGTCATATGGTGCCCGAGATCCGAAAGGGCAGAAAAAGTTTGCGGAACCTGTTTCCCTGCTCTAGATTCTGAACAAGCTGCAGAAACCTGAGTGCAGCTCAGGAGAGAAAAAGCAGGAAAAAAGTGTGACCCGCGGGTCAGGATTTTTTCAAAAAAATGAAAAGTATCCAAAGCGTCTCAAACTCGCGTCATATGGTGCCCAAGATCCGAAAGGGCAGAAATAGTTTGCGGAACCTGTTTCCCTGCTCTAGATTCTGAACAAGCTGCAGAAACCTGAGTGCAGCTCAGGAGAGAAAAAGCGGGAAACAAGTATGACCCGCGGGTCAGGATTTTTTCAAAAAAATGAAAAGTATCCAAAGCGTCTCAAACTCGAGTCATATGATGCCCGAGATCCGAAAGGGCAGAAAAAGTTTGCGGAACCTGTTTCCCTGCTCTAGATTCTGAACAACCTGCAGAAACCTGAGTGCAGCTCAGGAGAGAAAAAGAAGTCAAAAAGTGTGACCCGCGGGTCAGGATTTTTTCAAAAAAATGAAAAGTATCCAAAGCGTCTAAAACTCAC
This sequence comes from Rhineura floridana, assembly GCF_030035675.1. Taxonomy (NCBI): domain Eukaryota; kingdom Metazoa; phylum Chordata; class Lepidosauria; order Squamata; family Rhineuridae; genus Rhineura; species Rhineura floridana. The sequence goes on along the minus strand of NC_084486.1, from coordinate 31,269,997 downwards.
GTCATATGATGCCCGAGATCCGAAAGGGCAGAAAAAGTTTGCGGAACCTGTTTCCCTGCTCTAGATTCGGAACAAGCTACAAGAAACCTGAGTGTACCTCAGGAGAGAATAAGCTGGCTAAAAGTGTGACCCGCGGGTCACAATTTTTTTAAAAAAATGAAAAGTATCGAAAGGGTCTCAAACTCGTGTCATATGATGCCCAATATCCGAAAGGGCAGAAAAAGTTTGCGGAACCTGTTTCCCTGCTCTAGATTCTGAACAGGCTACAAGAAACCTGAGTGTACCTCAGGAGAGAATAAGCAGGAAAAAAGTGTGACCCGCGGGTCAGGATTTTTTCAAAAAAATGAAAAGTATCCAAAGCGTCTCAAACTCGCGTCATATGGTGCCCGAGATCCGAAAGGGCAGAAAAAGTTTGCGGAACCTGTTTCCCTGCTCTAGATTCTGAACTAGCTGCAGAAACCTGAGTGCAGCTCAGGAGAGAAAAAGCAGGAAAAAAGTGTGACCCGCGGGTCAGGATTTTTTCAAAAAAATGAAAAGTATCCAAAGCGTCTAAAACTCGCGTCATATGATGCCCGAGATCCGAAAGGGCAGAAAAAGTTTGCGGAACCTGTTTCCCTGCTCTAGATTCTGAACAAGCTGCAGAAACCTGAGTGCAGCTCAGGAGAGAAAAAGCAGGCATAAGTGTGACCCGCGGGTCAGGATTTTTTCAAAAAAATGAAAAGTATCCAAAGCGTCTCAAACTCGAGTCATATGATGCCCGAGATCCGAAAGGGCAGAAAAAGTTTGCGGAACCTGTTTCCCTGCTCTAGATTCTGAACAAGCTGCAGAAACCTGAGTGCAGCTCAGGAGAGAAAAAGAAGGGAAAAAGTGTGACCCGCGGGTCAGGATTTTTTCAAAACAATGAAAAGTATCCAAAGCGTCTCAAACTCGTATCACATTATGCCCGAGATCTGAAAGGGCAGAAAAAGTTTGCGGAACCTGTTCCCCTGCTCTAGATTCTGAGCAAGCTACAAGAAACCTGAGTGCAGCTCAGGAGAGAAAAAGAAGGCAAAAAGTGTGACCCGCAGGTCAGGATTTTTTCAAAAAAATGAAAAGTATCCAAAGGGTCTCAAACTCATGTCATATGATGCCCAAGATCCGAAAGGGCAGAAAAAGTTTGCGGAACCTGTTTCCCTGCTCTAGATTCTGAACAAGCTGCAGAAACCTGAGTGCAGCTCAGGAGAGAAAAAGAAGGCAAAAAGTGTGACCCGCGGGTCAGGATTTTTTCAAAAAAATGAAAAGTATCCAAAGCGTCTCAAACTCACGTCATATGATGCCCGAGATCCGAAAGGGCAGAAAAAGTTTGCGGAACCTGTTTCCCTGCTCTAGATTCTGAACAAGCTGCAGAAACCTGAGTGCAGCTCAGGAGAGAAAAAGCAGGCAAAAAGTGTGACCCGCGGGTCAGGATTTTTTCAAAAAAATGAAAAGTATCCAAAGCGTCTCAAACTCGCGTCATATGGTGCCCGAGATCCGAAAGGGCAGAAAAAGTTTGCGGAACCTGTTTCCCTGATCTAGATTCTGAACAAGCTGCAGAAACCTGAGTGCAGCTCAGGAGAGGAAAAGCAGGCAAAAAGTGTGACCCGCGGGTCAGGATTTTTTCAAAAAAATGAAAAGTATCCAAAGCATCTCAAACTCGAGTCATATGATGCCCGAGATCCGAAAGGGCAGAAAAAGTTTGCGGAACCTGTTTCCCTGCTCTAGATTCTGAACAAGCTGCAGAAACCTGAGTGCAGCTCAGGAGAGAAAAAGAAGTCAAAAAGTGTGACCCGCGGGTCAGGATTTTTTCAAAAAAATGAAAAGTATCCAAAGCGTCTAAAACTCACGTCATATGATGCCCGAGATCCGAAAGGGCAGAAAAAGTTTGCGGAACCTGTTTCCCTGCTCTAGATTCGGAACAGGCTACAAGAAACCTGAGTGTACCTCAGGAGAGAATAAGCAGGGCAAAAGTGTGACCCGCAGGTCAGGATTTTTTCAAAAAAATGAAAAGTATCCAAAGGGTCTCAAACTCATGTCATATGATGCCCAAGATCCGAAAGGGCAGAAAAAGTTTGCGGAACCTGTTTCCCTGCTCTAGATTCTGAACAAGCTGCAGAAACCTGAGTGCAGCTCAGGAGAGAAAAAGCAGGCAAAAAGTGTGACCCGCGGGTCAGGATTTTTTCAAAAAAATGAAAAGTATCCAAAGCGTCTCAAACTCACGTCATATGATGCCCGAGATTCGAAAGGGCAGAAAAAGTTTGCGGAACCTGTTTCCCTGCTCTAGATTCTGAACAAGCTGCAGAAACCTGAGTGCAGCTCAGGAGAGAAAAAGCAGGCAAAAAGTGTGACCCGCGGGTCAGGATTTTTTCAAAAAATGAAAAGTATCCAAAGCGTCTCAAACTCGCGTCATATGGTGCCCGAGATCCGAAAGGGCAGAAAAAGTTTGCGGAACCTGTTTCCCTGCTCTAGATTCTGAACAAGCTGCAGAAACCTGAGTGCAGCTCAGGAGAGAAAAAGCAGGAAAAAAGTGTGACCCGCGGGTCAGGATTTTTTCAAAAAAATGAAAAGTATGCAAAGCATCTCAAACTCGAGTCATATGATGCCCGAGATCCGAAAGGGCAGAAAAAGTTTGCGGAACCTGTTTCCCTGCTCTAGATTCTGAACAAGCTACAGAAACCTGAGTGCAGCTCAGGAGAGAAAAAGAAGTCAAAAAGTGTGACCCGCGGGTCAGGATTTTTTCAAAAAAATGAAAAGTATAAAAAGCGTCTCAAACTCACGTCATATGATGCCCGAGATCCGAAAGGGCAGAAAAAGTTTGCGGAACCTGTTTCCCTGCTCTAGATTCGGAACAAGCTACAAGAAACCTGAGTGTACCTCAGGAGAGAATAAGCAGGGGAAAAGTGTGACCCGCGGGTCACAATTTTTTTTAAAAAATGAAAAGTATCGAAAGGCTCTCAAACTCGTGTCATATGATTCCCAAGATCCGAAAGGGCAGAAAAAGTTTGCGGAACCTGTTTCCCTGCTCTAGATTCTGAACAAGCTGCAGAAACCTGAGTGCAGCTCAGGAGAGAAAAAGAAGTCAAAAAGTGTGACCCGCGGGTCAGGATTTTTTCAAAAAAATGAAAAGTATCCAAAGCATCTCAAACTCACGTCATATGATGCCCGAGATCCGAAAGGGCAGAAAAAGTTTGCGGAACCTGTTTCCCTGCTCTAGATTCTGAACAAGCTGCAGAAACCTGAGTGCAGCTCAGGAGAGAAAAAGAAGGGAAAAAGTGTGACCCGCGGGTCAGGATTTTTTCAAAACAATGAAAAGTATCCAAAGCGTCTCAAACTCGCGTCATATGGTGCCCGAGATCCGAAAGGGCAGAAAAAGTTTGCGGAACCTGTTTCCCTGCTCTAGATTCTGAACAAGCTGCAGAAACCTGAGTGCAGCTCAGGAGAGAAAAAGCAGGAAAAAAGTGTGACCCGCGGGTCAGGATTTTTTCAAAAAAATGAAAAGTATCCAAAGCATCTCAAACTCGAGTCATATGATGCCCGAGATCCGAAAGGGCAGAAAAAGTTTGCGGAACCTGTTTCCCTGCTCTAGATTCTGAACAAGCTGCAGAAACCTGAGTGCAGCTCAGGAGAGAAAAAGAAGTCAAAAAGTGTGACCCGCGGGTCAGGATTTTTTCAAAAAAATGAAAAGTATCCAAAGCGTTTCAAACTCACGTCATATGATGCCCGAGATCCGAAAGGGCAGAAAAAGTTTGCGGAACCAGTTTCCCTGCTCTAGATTCGGAACAAGCTACAAGAAACCTGAGTGTACCTCAGGAGAGAATAAGCAGGGGAAAAGTGTGACCCGCGGGTCACAATTTTTTTAAAAAAATGAAAAGTATCGAAAGGCTCTCAAACTCGTGTCATATGATTCCCAAGATCCGAAAGGGCAGAAAAAGTTTGCGGAACCTGTTTCCCTGCTCTAGATTCTGAACAAGCTTCAGAAACCTGAGTGCAGCTCAGGAGAGAAAAAGCAGGAAAAAAGTGTGACCCGCGGGTCAGGATTTTTTCAAAAAAATGAAAAGTATCCAAAGCATCTAAAACTCGCGTCATATGATGCCCGAGATCCAAAAGGGCAGAAAAAGTTTGCGGAACCTGTTTCCCTGCTCTAGATTCTGAACAAGCTGCAGAAACCTGAGTGCAGCTCAGGAGAGAAAAAGCAGGAAAAAAGTGTGACCCTGCGGGTCAGGATTTTTTCAAAAAAATGAAAAGTATCCAAAGCGTCTCAAACTCGAGTCATATGATGCCCGAGATCCGAAAGGGCAGAAAAAGTTTGCGGAACCTGTTTCCCTGCTCTAGATTCTGAACAAGCTGCAGAAACCTGAGTGCAGCTCAGGAGAGAAAAAGAAGTCAAAAAGTGTGACCCGCGGGTCAGGATTTTTTCAAAAAAATGAAAAGTATCCAAAGCGTCTCAAACTCACCTCATATGATGCCCGAGATCCGAAAGGGCAGAAAAAGTTTGCGGAACCTGTTTCCCTGCTCTAGATTCGGAACAGGCTACAAGAAACCTGAGTGTACCTCAGGAGAGAATAAGCAGGGCAAAAGTGTGACCCGCGGGTCAGGATTTTTTCAAAAAAATGAAAAGTATCCAAAGCGTCTCAAACTCGCGTCATATGGTGCCCGAGATCCGAAAGGGCAGAAAAAGTTTGCGGAACCTGTTTCCCTGCTCCAGATTCTGAACAAGCTGCAGAAACCTGAGTGCAGCTCAGGAGAGAAAAAGCAGGAAAAAAGTGTGACCCGTGGGTCAGGATTTTTCAAAACAATGAAAAGTATCCAAAGCGTCTCAAACTCGAGTCATATGATGCCCGAGATCCGAAAGGGCAGAAAAAGTTTGCGGAACCTGTTTCCCTGCTCTAGATTCTGAACAAGCTGCAGAAACCTGAGTGCAGCTCAGGAGAGAAAAAGAAGTCAAAAAGTGTGACCCGCGGGTCAGGATTTTTTCAAAAAAATGAAAAGTATCCAAAGCGTCTCAAACTCACGTCATATGATGCCCGAGATCCGAAAGGGCAGAATAAGTTTGCGGAACCTGTTTCCCTGCTCTAGATTCTGAACAAGCTGCAGAAACCTGAGTGCAGCTCAGGAGAGAAAAAGCAGGCAAAAAGTGTGACCCGCGGGTCAGGATTTTTTCAAAACAATGAAAAGTATCCAAAGCGTCTCAAACTCGTATCACATTATGCCCGAGATCTGAAAGGGCAGAAAAAGTTTGTGGAACCTGTTCCCCTGCTCTAGATTCTGAGCAAGCTACAAGAAACCTGAGTGCACCTCAGGAGAGAAAAAGCAGGCAAAAAGTGTGACCCGCAGGTCAGGATTTTTTCAAAAAAATGAAAAGTATCCAAAGGGTCTCAAACTCATGTCATATGATGCCCAAGATCCGAAAGGGCAGAAAAAGTTTGCGGAACCTGTTTCCCTGCTCTAGATTCTGAACAAGCTGCAGAAACCTGAGTGCAGCTCAGGAGAGAAAAAGCAGGCAAAAAGTGTGACCCGCGGGTCAGGATTTTTTCAAAAAAATGAAAAGTATCCAAAGCGTCTCAAACTCACGTCATATGATGCCCGAGATTCGAAAGGGCAGAAAAAGTTTGCGGAACCTGTTTCCCTGCTCTAGATTCTGAACAAGCTGCAGAAACCTGAGTGCAGCTCAGGAGAGAAAAAGCAGGCAAAAAGTGTGACCCGCGGGTCAGGATTTTTTCAGAAAAATGAAAAGTATCCAAAGCGTCTCAAACTCGCGTCATATGGTGCCCGAGATCCGAAAGAGCAGAAAAAGTTTGCGGAACCTGTTTCCCTGCTCTAGATTCTGAACAAGCTGCAGAAACCTGAGTGTAGCTCAGGAGAGAAAAAGAAGTCAAAAAGTATGACCCGCGGGTCAGGATTTTTTCAAAAAAATGAAAAGTATCCAAAGCGTCTAAAACTCACGTCATATGATGTCCGAGATCCGAAAGGGCAGAAAAAGTTTGCGGAACCTGTTTCCCTGCTCTAGATTCGGAACAAGCTACAAGAAACCTGAGTGTACCTCAGGAGAGAATAAGCAGGAAAAAAGTGTGACCCGCGGGTCACAATTTTTTTAAAAAAATGAAAAGTATTGAAAGGGTCTCAAACTCGTGTCATATGATGCCCAAGATCCGAAAGGGCAGAAAAAGTTTGCGGAACCTGTTTCCCTGCTCTAGATTCTGAACAAGCTGCAGAAACCTGAGTGCAGCTCAGGAGAGAAAAAGCAGGAAAAAAGTGTGACCCGCGGGTCAGGATTTTTTCAAAAAAATGAAAAGTATCCAAAGCGTCTAAAACTCGCGTCATATGATGCCCGAGATCCAAAAGGGCAGAAAAAGTTTGCGGAACCTGTTTCCCTGCTCTAGATTCTGAACAAGCTGCAGAAACCTGAGTGCAGCTCAGCAGAGAAAAAGCAGGAAAAAAGTGTGACCCCGCGGGTCAGGATTTTTTCAAAAAAATGAAAAGTATCCAAAGCGTCTCAAACTCGAGTCATATGATGCCCGAGATCCGAAAGGGCAGAAAAAGTTTGCGGAACCTGTTTCCCTGCTCTAGATTCTGAACAAGCTGCAGAAACCTGAGTGCAGCTCAGGAGAGAAAAAGAAGTCAAAAAGTGTGACCCGCGGGTCAGGATTTTTTCAAAAAAATGAAAAGTATCCAAAGCGTCTCAAACTCACGTCATATGATGCCCGAGATCCGAAAGGGCAGAAAAAGTTTGCGGAACCTGTTTCCCTGCTCTAGATTCGGAACAGGCTACAAGAAACCTGAGTGTACCTCAGGAGAGAATAAGCAGGGCAAAAGTGTGACCCGCGGGTCAGGATTTTTTCAAAAAAATGAAAAGTATCCAAAGCGTCTCAAACTCGCGTCATATGATGCCCGAGATCCGAAAGGGCAGAAAAAGTTTGCGGAACCTGTTTCCCTGCTCTAGATTCTGAACAAGCTGCAGAAACCTGAGTGCAGCTCAGGAGAGAAAAAGCAGGCAAAAAGTGTGACCCGCGGGTCAGGATTTTTTCAAAAAAATGAAAAGTATCCAAAGCGTCTCAAACTCGAGTCATATGATGCCCGAGATCCGAAAGGGCAGAAAAAGTTTGCGGAACCTGTTTCCCTGCTCTAGATTCTGAACAAGCTGCAGAAACCTGAGTGCAGCTCAGGAGAGAAAAAGAAGTCAAAAAGTGTGACCCGCGGGTCAGGATTTTTTCAAAAAAATGAAAAGTATCCAAAGCGTCTCAAACTCACGTCATATGATGCCCGAGATCCGAAAGGGCAGAAAAAGTTTGCGGAACCTGTTTCCCTGCTCTAGATTCTGAACAAGCTGCAGAAACCTGAGTGCAGCTCAGGAGAGAAAAAGCAGGCAAAAAGTGTGACCCGCGGGTCAGGATTTTTTCAAAACAATGAAAAGTATCCAAAGCGTCTCAAACTCGTATCACATTATGCCCGAGATCTGAAAGGGCAGAAAAAGTTTGTGGAACCTGTTCCCCTGCTCTAGATTCTGAGCAAGCTACAAGAAACCTGAGTGCACCTCAGGAGAGAAAAAGCTGGCAAAAAGTGTGACCCGCAGGTCAGGATTTTTTCAAAAAAATGAAAAGTATCCAAAGGGTCTCAAACTCATGTCATATGATGCCCAAGATCCGAAAGGGCAGAAAAAGTTTGCGGAACCTGTTTCCCTGCTCTAGATTCTGAACAAGCTGCAGAAACCTGAGTGCAGCTCAGGAGAGAAAAAGCAGGGAAAAAGTGTGACCCGCGGGTCAGGATTTTTTCAAAAAAATGAAAAGTATCCAAAGCGTCTCAAACTCACGTCATATGATGCCCGAGATTCGAAAGGGCAGAAAAAGTTTGCGGAACCTGTTTCCCTGCTCTAGATTCTGAACAAGCTGCAGAAACCTGAGTGCAGCTCAGGAGAGAAAAAGCAGGCAAAAAGTGTGACCCGCGGGTCAGGATTTTTTCAAAAAAATGAAAAGTATCCAAAGCGTCTCAAACTCGCGTCATATGGTGCCCGAGATCCGAAAGGGCAGAAAAAGTTTGCGGAACCTGTTTCCCTGCTCTAGATTCGGAACAAGCTACAAGAAACCTGAGTGTACCTCAGGAGAGAATAAGCAGGGGGAAAGTGTGACCCGCGGGTCACAATTTTTTTTAAAAAATGAAAAGTATTGAAAGGGTCTCAAACTCGTGTCATATGATGCCCAAGATCCGAAAGGGCAGAAAAAGTTTGCGGAACCTGTTTCCCTGCTCTAGATTCTGAACAAGCTGCAGAAACCTGAGTGCAGCTCAGGAGAGAAAAAGCAGGAAAAAAGTGTGACCCGCGGGTCAGGATTTTTTCAAAAAAATTAAAAGTATCCAAAGCGTCTAAAACTCGCGTCATATGATGCCCGAGATCCAAAAGGGCAGAAAAAGTTTGCGGAACCTGTTTCCCTGCTCTAGATTCTGAACAAGCTGCAGAAACCTGAGTGCAGCTCAGCAGAGAAAAAGCAGGAAAAAAGTGTGACCCTGCGGGTCAGGATTTTTTCAAAAAAATGAAAAGTATCCAAAGCGTCTCAAACTCGAGTCATATGATGCCCGAGATCCGAAAGGGCAGAAAAAGTTTGCGGAACCTGTTTCCCTGCTCTAGATTCTGAACAAGCTGCAGAAACCTGAGTGCAGCTCAGGAGAGAAAAAGAAGTCAAAAAGTGTGACCCGCGGGTCAGGATTTTTTCAAAAAAATGAAAAGTATCCAAAGCGTCTCAAACTCACGTCATATGATGCCCGAGATCTGAAAGGGCAGAAAAAGTTTGCGGAACCTGTTTCCCTGCTCTAGATTCGGAACAGGCTACAAGAAACCTGAGTGTACCTCAGGAGAGAATAAGCAGGGCAAAAGTGTGACCCGCGGGTCAGGATTTTTTCAAAAAAATGAAAAGTATCCAAAGCGTCTCAAACTCGCGTCATATGGTGCCCGAGATCCGAAAGGGCAGAAAAAGTTTGCGGAACCTGTTTCCCTGCTCTAGATTCTGAACAAGCTGCAGAAACCTGAGTGCAGCTCAGGAGAGAAAAAGCAGGAAAAAAGTGTGACCCGCGGGTCAGGATTTTTTCAAAAAAATGAAAAGTATCCAAAGCATCTCAAACTCGAGTCATATGATGCCCGAGATCCGAAAGGGCAGAAAAAGTTTGCGGAACCTGTTTCCCTGCTCTAGATTCTGAACAAGCTGCAGAAACCTGAGTGCAGCTCAGGAGAGAAAAAGAAGTCAAAAAGTATGACCCGCGGGTCAGGATTTTTTCAAAAAAATGAAAAGTATCCAAAGCGTCTAAAACTCACGTCATATGATGCCCGAGATCCGAAAGGGCAGAAAAAGTTTGCGGAACCTGTTTCCCTGCTCTAGATTCGGAACAAGCTACAAGAAACCTGAGTGTACCTCAGGAGAGAATAAGCAGGGGGAAAGTGTGACCCGCGGGTCACAATTTTTTTTAAAAAATGAAAAGTATTGAAAGGGTCTCAAACTCGTGTCATATGATGCCCAAGATCCGAAAGGGCAGAAAAAGTTTGCGGAACCTGTTTCCCTGCTCTAGATTCTGAACAAGCTGCAGAAACCTGAGTGCAGCTCAGGAGAGAAAAAGCAGGAAAAAAGTGTGACCCGCGGGTCAGGATTTTTTCAAAAAAATTAAAAGTATCCAAAGCGTCTAAAACTCGCGTCATATGATGCCCGAGATCCAAAAGGGCAGAAAAAGTTTGCGGAACCTGTTTCCCTGCTCTAGATTCTGAACAAGCTGCAGAAACCTGAGTGCAGCTCAGCAGAGAAAAAGCAGGAAAAAAGTGTGACCCTGCGGGTCAGGATTTTTTCAAAAAAATGAAAAGTATCCAAAGCGTCTCAAACTCGAGTCATATGATGCCCGAGATCCGAAAGGGCAGAAAAAGTTTGCGGAACCTGTTTCCCTGCTCTAGATTCTGAACAAGCTGCAGAAACCTGAGTGCAGCTCAGGAGAGAAAAAGAAGTCAAAAAGTGTGACCCGCGGGTCAGGATTTTTTCAAAAAAATGAAAAGTATCCAAAGCGTCTCAAACTCACGTCATATGATGCCCGAGATCTGAAAGGGCAGAAAAAGTTTGCGGAACCTGTTTCCCTGCTCTAGATTCGGAACAGGCTACAAGAAACCTGAGTGTACCTCAGGAGAGAATAAGCAGGGCAAAAGTGTGACCCGCGGGTCAGGATTTTTTCAAAAAAATGAAAAGTATCCAAAGCGTCTCAAACTCGCGTCATATGGTGCCCGAGATCCGAAAGGGCAGAAAAAGTTTGCGGAACCTGTTTCCCTGCTCTAGATTCTGAACAAGCTGCAGAAACCTGAGTGCAGCTCTGGAGAGAAAAAGCAGGAAAAAAGTGTGACCCGCGGGGTCAGGATTTTTTCAAAAAAATGAAAAGTATCCAAAGCGTCTCAAACTCGCGTCATATGATGCCCGAGATCCGAAAGGGCAGAAAAAGTTTGCGGAACCTGTTTCCCTGCTCTAGATTCTGAACAAGCTGCAGAAACCTGAGTGCAGCTCAGGAGAGAAAAAGAAGTCAAAAAGTGTGACCCGCGGGTCAGGATTTTTTCAAAAAAATGAAAAGTATCCAAAGCGTCTCAAACTCACGTCATATGATGCCCGAGATCCGAAAGGGCAGAAAAAGTTTGCGGAACCTGTTTCCCTGCTCTAGATTCTGAACAAGCTGCAGAAACCTGAGTGCAGCTCAGGAGAGAAAAAGCAGGCAAAAAGTGTGACCCGCGGGTCAGGATTTTTTCAAAAAAATGAAAAGTATCCAAAGCGTCTCAAACTCGCGTCATATGGTGCCCGAGATCCGAAAGGGCAGAAAAAGTTTGTGGAACCTGTTTCCCTGCTCTAGATTCTGAACAAGCTGCAGAAACCTGAGTGCAGCTCAGGAGAGAAAAAGCAGGAAAAAAGTGTGACCCGCGGGTCAGGATTTTTTCAAAAAAATGAAAAGTATCCAAAGCGTCTCAAACTCGCGTCATATGGTGCCCGAGATCCGAAAGGGCAGAAAAAGTTTGCGGAACCTGTTTCCCTGCTCTAGATTCGGAACAAGCTACGAGAAACCTGAGTGTACCTCAGGAGAGAATAAGCAGGGGAAAAGTGTGACCCGCGGGTCACAATTTTTTTTAAAAAATGAAAAGTATCGAAAGGCTCTCAAACTCGTGTCATATGATTCCCAAGATCCGAAAGGGCAGAAAAAGTTTGCGGAACCTGTTTCCCTGCTCTAGATTCTGAACAAGCTGCAGAAACCTGAGTGCAGCTCAGGAGAGAAAAAGCAGGAAAAAAGTGTGACCCGCGGGTCAGGATTTTTTCAAAAAAATGAAAAGTATCCAAAGCGTCTAAAACTCGCGTCATATGATGCCTGAGATCCAAAAGGGCAGAAAAAGTTTGCGGAACCTGTTTCCCTGCTCTAGATTCTGAACAAGCTGCAGAAACCTGAGTGCAGCTCAGGAGAGAAAAAGCAGGAAAAAAGTGTGACCCCGCGGGTCAGGATTTTTTCAAAAAAATGAAAAGTATCCAAAGCGTCTCAAACTCGAGTCATATGATGCCCGAGATCCGAAAGGGCAGAAAAAGTTTGCGGAACCTGTTTCCCTGCTCTAGATTTGGAACAGGCTACAAGAAACCTGAGTGTACCTCAGGAGAGAATAAGCAGGGCAAAAGTGTGACCCGCGGGTCAGGATTTTTTCAAAAAAATGAAAAGTATCCAAAGCGTCTCAAACTCGCGTCATATGGTGCCCGAGATCCGAAAGGGCAGAAAAAGTTTGCGGAACCTGTTTCCCTGCTCTAGATTCTGAACAAGCTGCAGAAACCTGAGTGCAGCTCAGGAGAGAAAAAGCAGGAAAAAAGTGTGACCCGCGGGTCAGGATTTTTTCAAAAAAATGAAAAGTATCCAAAGCGTCTAAAACTCGCGTCATATGATGCCCGAGATCCGAAAGGGCAGAAAAAGTTTGCGGAACCTGTTTCCCTGCTCTAGATTCTGAACAAGCTGCAGAAACCTGAGTGCAGCTCAGGAGAGAAAAAGAAGGCAAAAAGTGTGACCCGCGGGTCAGGATTTTTTCAAAAAAATGAAAAGTATCCAAAGCGTCTCAAACTCGAGTCATATGATGCCCGAGATCCGAAAGGGCAGAAAAAGTTTGCGGAACCTGTTTCCCTGCTCTAGATTCTGAACAAGCTGCAGAAACCTGAGTGCAGCTCAGGAGAGAAAAAGAAGTCAAAAAGTGTGACCCGCGGGTCAGGATTTTTTCAAAAAAATGAAAAGTATCCAAAGCGTCTCAAACTCACGTCATATGATGCCCGAGATCCGAAAGGGCAGAAAAAGTTTGCGGAACCTGCTTCCCTGCTCTAGATTCTGAACAAGCTGCAGAAACCTGAGTGCAGCTCAGGAGAGAAAAAGCAGGCAAAAAGTGTGACCCGCGGGTCAGGATTTTTTCAAAAAAATGAAAAGTATCCAAAGCGTCTCAAACTCGCGTCATATGGTGCCCGAGATCCGAAAGGGCAGAAAAAGTTTGTGGAACCTGTTTCCCTGCTCTAGATTCTGAACAAGCTGCAGAAACCTGAGTGCAGCTCAGGAGAGAAAAAGCAGGCAAAAAGTGTGACCCGCGGGTCAGGATTTTTTCAAAACAATGAAAAGTATCCAAAGCGTCTCAAACTCGTATCACATTATGCCCGAGATCTGAAAGGGCAGAAAAAGTTTGTGGAACCTGTTCCCCTGCTCTAGATTCTGAGCAAGCTACAAGAAACCTGAGTGCACCTCAGGAGAGAAAAAGCAGGCAAAAAGTGTGACCCGCAGGTCAGGATTTTTTCAAAAAAATGAAAAGTATCCAAGGGGTCTCAAACTCATGTCATATGATGCCCAAGATCCGAAAGGGCAGAAAAAGTTTGCGGAACCTGTTTCCCTGCTCTAGATTCTGAACAAGCTGCAGAATCCTGAGTGCAGCTCAGGAGAGAAAAAGCAGGCAAAAAGTGTGACCCGCGGGTCAGGATTTTTCCAAAAATTGAAAAGTATCCAAAGCGTCTCAAACTCACGTCATATGATGCCCGAGATCCGAAAGGGCAGAAAAAGTTTGCGGAACCTGTTTCCCTGCTCTAGATTCTGAACAAGCTGCAGAAACCTGAGTGCAGCTCAGGAGAGAAAAAGCAGGCAAAAAGTGTGACCCGCGGGTCAGGATTTTTTCAAAAAAATGAAAAGTATCCAAAGCGTCTCAAACTCACGTCATATGATGCCCGAGATCCGAAAGGGCAGAAAAAGTTTGCGGAACCTGTTTCCCTGCTCTAGATTCTGAACAAGCTGCAGAAACCTGAGTGCAGCTCAGGAGAGAAAAAGAAGTCAAAAAGTGTGACCCGCGGGTCAGGATTTTTTCAAAAAAATGAAAAGTATCCAAAGCGTCTCAAACTCACGTCATATGATGCCCGAGATCCAAAAGGGCAGAAAAAGTTTGCGGAACCTGTTTCCCTGCTCTAGATTCGGAACAGGCTACAAGAAACCTGAGTGTACCTCAGGAGAGAATAAGCAGGGCAAAAGTGTGACCCGCGGGTCAAAATTTTTTCAAAAAAATGAAAAGTATCCAAAGCGTCTCAAACTCGCGTCATATGGTGCCCGAGATCCGAAAGGGCAGAAAAAGTTTGCGGAACCTGTTTCCCTGCTCTAGATTCTGAACAAGCTGCAGAAACCTGAGTGCAGCTCAGGAGAGAAAAAGCAGGAAAAAAGTGTGACCCGCGGGTCAGGATTTTTTCAAAAAAATGAAAAGTATCCAAAGCGTCTAAAACTCGCGTCATATGATGCCCGAGATCCGAAAGGGCAGAAAAAGTTTGCGGAACCTGTTTCCCTGCTCTAGATTCTGAACAAGCTGCAGAAACCTGAGTGCAGCTCAGGAGAGAAAAAGAAGGCAAAAAGTGTGACCCGCGGGTCAGGATTTTTTCAAAAAGATGAAAAGTATCCAAAGCGTCTCAAACTCGAGTCATATGATGCCCGAGATCCGAAAGGGCAGAAAAAGTTTGCGGAACCTGTTTCCCTGCTCTAGATTCTGAACAAGCTGCAGAAACCTGAGTGCAGCTCAGGAGAGAAAAAGAAGTCAAAAAGTGTGACCCGCGGGTCAGGATTTTTTCAAAAAAATGAAAAGTATCCAAAGGGTCTCAAACTCACGTCATATGATGCCCGAGATCCGAAAGGGCAGAAAAAGTTTGCGGAACCTTTTTCCCTGCTCTAGATTCTGAACAAGCTGCAGAAACCTGAGTGCAGCTCAGGAGAGAAAAAGCAGGCAAAAAGTGTGACCCGCGGGTCAGGATTTTTTCAAAACAATGAAAAGTATCCAAAGCGTCTCAAACTCGTATCACATTATGCCCGAGATCTGAAAGGGCAGAAAAAGTTTGCGGAACCTGTTCCCCTGCTCTAGATTCTGAGCAAGCTACAAGAAACCTGAGTGCACCTCAGGAGAGAAAAAGCAGGCAAAAAGTGTGACCCGCAGGTCAGGATTTTTTCAAAAAAATGAAAAGTATCCAAAGGGTCTCAATCTCATGTCATATGATGCCCAAGATCCGAAAGGGCAGAAAAAGTTTGCGGAACCTGTTTCCCTGCTCTAGATTCTGAACAAGCTGCAGAAACCTGAGTGCAGCTCAGGAGAGAAAAAGCAGTCAAAAAGTGTGACCCGCGGGTCAGGATTTTTTCAAAAAAATGAAAAGTATCCAAAGCGTCTCAAACTCACGTCATATGATGCCCGAGATCCGAAAGGGCAGAAAAAGTTTGCGGAACCTGTTTCCCTGCTCTAGATTCTGAACAAGCTGCAGAAACCTGAGTGCACCTCAGGAGAGAAAAAGCAGGAAAAAAGTGTGACCCGCGGGTCAGGATTTTTTCAAAAAACTGAAAAGTATCCAAAGCGTCTCAAACTCGAGTCATATGATGCCCGAGATCCGAAAGGGCAGAAAAAGTTTGCGGAACCTGTTTCCCTGCTCTAGATTCTGAACAAGCTGCAGAAACCTGAGTGCAGCTCAGGAGAGAAAAAGCAGGCAAAAAGTGTGACCCGCGGGTCAGGATTTTTTCAAAACAATGAAAAGTATCCAAAGCGTCTCAAACTCGTATCACATTATGCCCGAGATCTGAAAGGGCAGAAAAAGTTTGCGGAACCTGTTCCCCTGCTCTAGATTCTGAGCAAGCTACAAGAAACCTGAGTGCACCTCAGGAGAGAAAAAGCAGGCAAAAAGTGTGACCCGCAGGTCAGGATTTTTTCAAAAAAATGAAAAGTATCCAAAGGGTCTCAAACTCATGTCATATGATGCCCAAGATCCGAAAGGGCAGAAAAAGTTTGCGGAACCTGTTTCCCTGCTCTAGATTCTGAACAAGCTGCAGAAACCTGAGTGCAGCTCAGGAGAGAAAAAGCAGTCAAAAAGTGTGACCCGCGGGTCAGGATTTTTTCAAAAAAATGAAAAGTATCCAAAGCGTCTCAAACTCACGTCATATGATGCCCGAGATCCGAAAGGGCAGAAAAAGTTTGCGGAACCTGTTTCCCTGCTCTAGATTCTGAACAAGCTGCAGAAACCTGAGTGCAGCTCAGGAGAGAAAAAGCAGGCAAAAAGTGTGACCCGCGGGTCAGTATTTTTTCAAAAAAATGAAAAGTATCCAAAGCATCTCAAACTCGCGTCATATGATGCCCGAGATCCGAAAGGGCAGAAAAAGTTTGCGGAACCTGTTTCCCTGCTCTAGATTCTGAACAAGCTGCAGAAACCTGAGTGCACCTCAGGAGAGAAAAAGCAGGAAAAAAGTGTGACCCGCGGGTCAGGATTTTTTCGAAAAAATGAAAAGTATCGAAAGCGTCTCAAACTCGAGTCATATGATGCCCGAGATCCGAAAGGGCAGAAAAAGTTTGCGGAACCTGTTTCCCTGCTCTAGATTCTGAACAAGCTACAAGAAACCTCAGTGCACCTCAGGAGAGAAAAAGCAGGCAAAAAGTGTGACCCGCGGGTCAGGATTTTTTCAAAAAAATGAAAAGTATCCAAAGCGTCTCAAACTCGTGTCATATGATGCCCGAGATCCGAAAGGGCAGAAAAAGTTTGCGGAACCTGTATCCCTGCTCTAGATTCTGAACAAGCTACAGAAACCTGAGTGCACCTCAGGAGAGAAAAAGCAGGAAAAACATGTGACCCGCGGGTCACGATTTTTTTTAAAAAATGAAAAGTATCCAAAGGGTCTCAAACTCGTGTCATATGATGCCCAAGATCCGAAAGGGCAGAAAAAGTTTGCGGAACCTGTTTCCCTGCTCTAGATTCTGAACAAAGTGAAAGAGTTCCATTTAACTCCTACTTGAAAAGTTCCAGTCTACTTCTTTCCAAACCAGTTCCATAGACCACCCCTACTCTTGCTCTGATTAAATGCAATCTTGGCCCTTGCAAGGTAATGCAATTACTTTTGCTTGTTGACACACAGAGATCTTGTTGACCTGAACACCTAGCAGAGGAGAAAATTAGATTCACCTAGCTAGGAGTAAGTTGGGATGCTTTTCTTGCTAAATAATGGTAGTGGGGCTAACATACTGTAAAAGAGTGCCATACTTGGCTTGGCAAGAAACACTATGATATTTTCTGCCTACTATGAGATAGAGATCTGCTTCTTTGAAAAACAACAGTCACACCACAACGAGCTGGTTCAGATGTAATCCCAAACCATGGTTTTGCAATACATGAACAAGCCCCATGTTTCTCGTCTCCCTCACATACGCTGATTCCATCTTTTATTTCTGATGTAGCAGCAAGCCATATAGTTACATCTGAATTAGGCAAGCTACAGTATGGCATGTAAACCAGTTAGCATACAAACCAAGATTGCAAACCATGCTTTGAACTGAGTTTATAATTGCAGTTCGCAGATAAATTATGCTTTGTGCAAACCACAGTTTGCCCTTTGCCTGGTTCAGCTGTAAATTGGAAGTAAGGGGAAAATCAGAGGGCTCACTCATATAGCACTAAATCAGTGGTTCTTAGCTTTTTTTGGTTCATAGACTCCTTGGAGAATTTGGTGAAAGCTATGGACTCCCACAAACAAATAAATAAAATTAATTTTATTGCATTGGATTTTTTTTTTTTGCACTCGATTCATGGACTCCCTGAAGCCCATGCATGGACCACAGATTAAGGACCCCTGCACTAAATTACGCTCACATAGATGCTTATAGTTCCTCTGTGTGAGGGGCATTGTGGGACAATCAGGACCCTCCTTCATGGGTAGATCTATGTGCACTGTCTACCTCAGTATGTGCATAGGATCCCTTCATGCTGCCACTGAATGCACAGCTGGGGGGAGGAGCTTTGCCAAAATTCACTGACAGGAAACTGAGTTATACAGCTTGACCTTCTCACATGTTCTCTCAGTGAAGAGGGGATATGAGCGAACTCTGCTAATACAGCAGCAGCACCTGTGACCTACACATTGATTCTGCACACTGAATGGCTATCATTGACCAATCAGTGGATCCTTTACTCTACTTGAAGCATATTAGAAATTGCATGATTTTTTCCTTCTTTCTTGGCCCATTTCTGGTGGAGAATGTGATGCACCAGAGGAACTAATCTTTACTATATATTCATACTCTTCATTTGACCAATCATGGCTATAGCTGTTCTGTGCAAGCACCATTGCACCTCTATAGGAAGGACAAAGACAGAGTCCTCTTTGATTACCATGCAAAGTATCCTATGAAAGCTGGTGCATAGATACCACTTAATTGTTCAATCAATAGTGCTACTTAAGTATAAGGACATTTATAGATCTGCAGAACCACAGACTCATAAACTTACTCAGAGTACACCATCTTACAGTTCTGCTGTATTCTGGATGTCCAAAGCGATTAAGATGGTGTAAATTCTTTCGTTTGAATTAGTGCAATTGTACCAGTCTGAACCAAGAATGAGCTAGCATACAACATTGTCAGGGAAGAGAAGAAAGTCAGAGAGGGTGTAAACCTGTGTGACGTAAAGGAAAGAGTAACTGACTTGGATTCAAATTCCTGGGATGACTTCAGCAAGTTGCTGTGTCACCACACTTCACAGGGTTGTTGTGGGATAAAATGGAATAATGCCATACAGTATGTGCTGCCTTGTGGTTGTATGGGGAAGGGTGGGATCCAAATATGGTAAATAAAACAATGTAGCTGTGGAAAGTACGTGAAACAATAGGTATTTTGCAGAGCTCGGAAAAGTTACTTTTTTGAACTACAACTCCCATCAGCCCCAGCAGCTGGCTGGGGCTGATGGGAGTTGTAGTTCAAAAAAGTAACTTTTCCGAGCTCTGGTAATTTGTATCCCAGGCTTCCAAAATGTTGATTCTGAGTTTCAGATGTCCTTTGGAGAATGAGTGTTGCAAAGTAGATCTGATGCGTTGTTGAAGCTTTGTTTAGTCAGAAGAATTACAAATGGTTTGTAGATTAGCCTCCAGTATTTTAATGAATAACATTTTCTTCCCCCTAAGCAGACAGACACTATTTGTTCATCAGCAAGAGAAAAGGGTAAAGAGGACAACCACCATCCCTTTTTGTTTAGGCACATATATTACTGCTCCAATGAATGCTCATTAAGCAATGGAGAGTTCTCTTGATGATTTTTGACATCAGCATAGCTGTTTCTTTTTTCCCCTCTGCATTTCTTGAATTATTTTTTTAAAAATCAACTTCTCAAGTGTACAAATCAAAATTTTCATAGTAATTTAAATGCTTGTTACCAGAGCTTGGAAAAGTTACTTTTTTGAACTACAACTCCCATCAGCCCAATCCAGTGGCCATGCTGGCTGGGGCTGATGGGAGTTGTAGTCCAAAAAAGTAACTTTTCCAAGCTCTGCTTGTTACAATGTACTGACATGTAGCTTATACAATCAAAGCATATACACATACATAAATTAAGGAAAGGGGGGGAAATAACACCAAAAACAAAAAACAAAAAATATTTCAACATAATAATAATAATAGTAATAATAAATAACAACAACAATAAATCAATCAATAAAAAAGAGGTGGAAAGGAGAGTTATTGAGATTAATGTAACCTTGAAAAAGCATAACATTTAATACATGGAATGCTGTAGAGATCTAGAAATTCACTGTTGGTAGACAGATTTAACCGCAATAAGCTCCAGAGACTACCCAAAGATATCCCTCCATAACAAGGCATGAGTTGATGGCTAATAGAAATTATGCTCACCCACTGCTACATTGCTTATAAACCTAAACCATTTAATATGAAAGTTGTCTTTTTTATTTGGATCCCTCCTTGCCAATCTTTGTTGTGTTAATTTTTCCATCAAAGCTACGTTCCGTACCTGAGAATACCATAAATCTATTAAATTGTAGTCAGTCTTTTTCCAATGACATAGCTGTTTCTGTAAACATGGAAATTTCCCCATACTGCATATACGTATTATGTTATCTGTATACCTTGCTTTGTCAAGGTAGACAGATTTGTTAATATAAGTGACCATCACCATATAGAATCATAGCAATACAAATTTTCTAGCATAAACTTTCAAGCTTCCTTTCAATGCCATTTAAAAACAGATTTAAAAACTTTAAACAATTTCCCTGAACAAACTGAGTTTACTTAACAATGAAACTCAGTACACATAGCTGTATCAGAGAGTCCTGTGCGATACAGGTCACCCTAAGACCACAACTACATGTTATTTCTTGCCCCTGGGGGGCAGCAGACTATTACTGTTGAGGGGAGTAGATGTAAAATTGGGAAAAAACCAAACACCTTTAAAGATTTATGTTATTCATAGGGGTAATATGCACAGAATTTGTGTACTGTGCGTTCAGTACTCCTGATAAATGATCAGGAAAGTCTCAGGGGCTAGCAAAACTGCCCCACCAAAATGTATGTTGACACTAATAGGATCAACCCATGATGCAGTAGTTGTTTTCTTGATTGCTATGTAAATGCTCAGATTACTGCAAGACAAGTATGTATTGGAGGGAAATGTCACCTCACATAGAGATCCAGCCTTCAGTTTATGAACCCTCAATAAACATATTGACTACTTTCACTCTGCAATAAAAGCCAGAGTGATGTGGTAGACAGAGAACAATAAAATGACATAATTTTTAGCCCTGTGTGGTGTAGTTGTATCTCTATGTGAACTAAAACTTGGCTTTGACATCATGGCAAGAAACATACCGTTATGTCCTAAGAGATATTCCTTGACCAGCTTGACTGGTCAGGAGCCATGATAGAATGGAATGTAAATGGTACATATTGGTTTCAGAACAGTACAAGATCATCAGTAATATAGAACAGTAGAATGGTGAGATCTGGAAAAGGGAACAGATTGACATTACTCTGAGAAAGATAAACACACAATGAGATGGGATGTGTCTACTTGGTTATGATTCATTTTAATAAAGTTATCTGGTTGGTTGGAAATATTTCAAGAGGGAAGAACTATTGCGAAGAACTTAGAGGATTGGTAAAACTAATGTCACATGTGTATTCAATAAGGTATAAAGGATCTGTTCAGACTGTATTTCTTTGCAGTCCCTCTTGGATACTTCCTGGATGTGTTCTGGAGGACTGACCTTGCATATGCTTGTAAAGAATAAAGGCCTACCTTGTTGCTTCAAGCCTGTGTCAGAGATTATTATTTAAGGGACCCCCCAGCAAAAGAACCCAAGGAGAAGAAGAATTCTCCAACACCAGCACTTCTGAATTTGCCACTACACTACTGTATGTAACAGAGAGGTGTCAATGCACTTCCCATTAAGATCTGCCTGGTGCCTTCATTGGCATCTTTTCAGCACCAGGTAAAGACGTATCTTTTTCCCCAGGCATTTGAGAGGCTAAGGTGATGTTGTTTGTGTTAGTGTGCTGCTAATGCTTTCTGTGGCTGTATGGGGTGGTTGTTGTTTTATTATTTTGTTTTATGGTATGATATATTTATTTTGGTTTTTAACAATGTTGTAAGTCGCTTGGAGACCTTTGGGTAGCAAGAGACTAATAAATCAATGATGATGCCTCCTTAACAAGCCTGCCAGTGTTCATGGTGATATCTGTGGGAGAATCATTAAAGTTCATTCAAACCCAGATTGTCTATGAAACAATATAAGATTGGCCACCACAGCCATTTTCCTTCCTCCATTATTGATCTAAGTATATCCTAAAAACATTCACTCAAGAGTGAGGAGTGTTAGTAGTAATACTAGACCACCTCATGTCAAACAGCTAAGCCCCACCCCTTTTGAGTTTGATGGATGACATCAGCGGAAGGCCCACCCCGCCATTTCCGGCTCCCCTGATGACCTCACCAGATATCCTGTCCCCCAGAAGCCCCAGCCCTCATGCCCCACCCCAGAAACGGTAGCCATGTGACCCCCCAGGAGCACATGGCCCTCGCTGGACCAATGGGCATATTTTTACTCAAAACGGGGTCCTGGATTGGTCCCTATAGGGGCATGTGACCCCTCTATGACAACGTGGTCTCCAGCGGACCAATCTGAAGAGGTTTAAAACCCAAAGATGAAAGCAGGATGCCAGAAATGCACCCCAAAGGGGTGCATTTCCACCCCCCTCTCCAGACTGCTCCCTATAGGGGCATGTGACCCCTCTACGAGCACGTGGATGCCTGGGGACCAATCTGAAGAGGTTTAAAACCCATAGGTGAAATTAGGGTGCTGCAAATGGACCCCAAAGGGGTCCATTTCCACCCCTCCTCTCCAGAACAGCCCAATAGGGATAAGTAACCCCTCTACAGCTACGTCACCCAATAGGGGGAGGTTTTGAATCCCTAACCAATCAGGAGAGGGGACGGAGAGACCTGGTACAGAAGTGCATTTTGCATGCCCAGACATGCTCTGAGGATTGAACATGGAACCAGCCTGCGAATCAGCATTGGGGCTAGTAGGCTTTTCCTATCCTCTAGCTCCTTTGAAAATGCGCTCAAAAAGGCGGGTAAAGCCTAGGAGACTATCGTTCCCACCAGCGAGTATAAAAATTAGCCATGGAAAGGAAGAACCAGCGCATTTTAGAAAAAAATGTTCTGTTTCAACAACAAACTTACCTGTGGCAGTGTTTACTGCTGGACAATATCCAGACCCTGAAACCTCATTCCAGAGAAATTCTAGTGAAACCAGGTCCGACACAGAGTGTGAATGTGGGTGTGGTCTGGAGGCTCATTTCCTGAAGGAAGAAGAACTTATGAAATTTGCAGAGGTTGTGGATGGAAGTGTACTTTTTAAGCCCATGGTGGAAATGGAGGTTGAAGAAAATGAGAGGCTGGAAGATTTAAAGGAAGGCATGGAGCAAGGGTGTCCACAGGTAGGTGCTTCTGAGCTGTATTTTTATTAGTGTGTTTTTTTCCCTATTTGGTGCAACCCCAATGCTAAAGTGCCTCTCTTTTTTTTTCTATAGGAAGATGTGATGCATGATGGTGATTTGGAAAATCTACACATTGAGAGTTCGCAGGGTGTTAATATTTCCTTCATTTCATGTGTCTGTCCCAAGCCTGAACCCTGAAAGCTTGAAGCAGGAGTTTTTGTACCAATAAAAATAGTTTACTTTAGCCATCGGTGTCCATACATGTATCAACCAGCAATATGGGAGAGCATGATGAAATTCTAAAAACCACATATTACACACCTGAGGAGGCTGGGAGCTTTGGGGGAGTGAACCATCTATTTCAGGAGGCAAAAAAGCACAGTAAAACATGGCTGACATGGCTTTCAGACCAAGATGCGTACACGTTGCATAAGCCAGCCAGAATCCATTTTAAAAGAAACAAGACTATTGTGTCTGACATCGATGCCCAATGGCAGGCTGACTTAGTAGATATGCAACAATTTTCTAAGCACAACAAGAACTATAGGTACATTTTAACAGTCATAGATATTCTGTCTCAGTATGCATGGGCATTGCCTTTAAAAGACAAGACAGGCAAAGAGGTCTCTAAAGCTTTTAATGTTATATTCAGACAGAGTGGAAGAAAGCCCTGAAAGCTCCAAACGGACCAAGGCAAAGAGTTTCTAAACAGAGCCATAAACAGCTTGTTAAAACAGCATGGAGTTCACCACTTCGTCAGCAATAATGAAGTAAAAGCTGCTATTGTTGAAAGATTTAACCGAACTCTGAAATCAAAGATGTGGAGGTATTTTACAGCTAACAATACCTATAGTTATATCGATATCCTGCCACAACTCTTAAAAAGTTATAATCATAGTTTTCATAGAACTATCAGAGCAAGGCCTATTGATATTAACCATTCTAATGCCCTGTCAGTATGGAAAACCATTTATGGAGACTGTATTTACAGAAAAGAGGTATCACCGCTGTTCAGGAAAGGAGACCACGTGAGGATTTCTAAAAGCAAGGGGGTATTTGTCAAGGGGTATGAACAAAATTTCACCACAGAGCTGTTTATAGTGAATCAGGTCATCAGAAGAGGAAGGAAACCTGTCTTCCTGTTAAAAGATTATGCAGGGGAGCCTGTGATTGGTTCTTTCTATTCTGAAGAGTTGCAGAAGGTTAATAACAAACAGGACAAGCTGTACAGAATTGAATCAATTCTATCAACAAAAGGCAGGGGTAGGAAAAAGTATCATTTACTGAAATGGTTAGGCTGGCCCAGTAAGCTCAACAGTTGGGTACTTGCTTCTGATCTTTGTGAACCTGCACAGAAGAATGGGGGATAGTGGTTTTTACATTACTCTGCCTAGCAATGCCTGTGTAACTGTTTTTCCGCAGAACACTAGCTCAGCTTTTACTATTCACCTAGCAAGGCCCCTGGATCTGCCAGGGGCGCGGGAAGTAGGCCTGGTTGAGATACAGTACCCACACAGCTGGAACAATCTAACATCTGATTCCCAATTTGAAATTGGTAATGTAGAAAAAACATGGTCCTACCGTCTGCAACGTGGTTATTACTCAAGCATCCCTGAGCTGCTGGAAAACATGAACAGTCTTATACTAGACCACAGCAGTGAGCACCCTGATATGGTCCTACATTATGACCAAGTGACTAGAATGGTTAGACTTAAATCAGATGATGGTTGCACGTTTAAAAGCTGCGAAGAACTAGCCCACATATTAGGGTTGTTTCCCAACATCCATGTACATCAGCTGCCTTTTATAGCAGACATTACAGGAGGCTTCAACACTTTATACATTTACACCAACATCGTAGAGCACCAGATAGTTGGGGACTTCTATGTACCCGTATTGTGCTCTGTACCGGTGCGTGGTCAGAATAACGATTGTGTCAACATTGTTTATGACAAACCACACTATATTCCTGTGAGTAAGCATCATATTGACACCATTAATGTTGAAATAAAGACAGATCAGAACAAAAATGTACCATTTCGTTTTGGAAAGGTGATTGTGAAGGTACACTTCCGCCCACGCAGAGGTTTGCCATTTTAAAAATGGTGATACTGAAAACCTATGGTGACCCAACCCTTTACCGGGATTATTACAGGGCCCAGGCTGGAAATGCTCTTCCGGGGTACCATGGTACGCCTGTTATGTATGGGGCAGGAATCGGAGGGATATTCAGGAGCCTTTTTCGAAAAGCCGTTCCACTTTTGAGAAGAGGCCTAGAGATTATTAAGCCACATGCTAAAACAGCTGCTCGGAATATTGCTAAAGATGTGGTAGGGCAGGTTACTCAGGCAGTTTTGAATAGAGTTAATCCACAACCCCAACAAGAGGGCTCAGGGCTGATGTATATTAAAAGGAGAAAGGCCTTGAAAAGAAAAGCATCACAGGTACAATTAACAGGCCCTCCCCGACCTTTTGAAAGAGCACAGCAGATGAGGAAAAAGCCTCAGAAGCAGAAAGCTTCAAGAAAGAAGAGGCATACAGTACCAGCCCAAAAAAGAGATATATTTTAATCAGTATGGCTTTCATCCATTGCAGTTCTGAGGAATGCACTAAATCTGAATTAGATCTATTCCAGATTGGGCCTACCCAGACCAGTATTGAGAGAACCCTGTTTATCGAAGTCCCTCCCTTGGCAGCGCTAACGGAAACTACACCACTAGAATTCTACATTGCTGGAAATGGCGAAGATTATATGGATTTAAACAATACATTGCTATATGTGTGCTGCAAAATTGTGAACCATGATGGAACAAACCTGGCCAGAGATGCTAATGTGGGTTTAGTGAATTATCCGCTGGCCTCCATCTTTAGTCAACTGGATGTGACCCTAGGAGACCGACTCATCAGCCAGAGCAATAACTGCTACCCTTGTAGAGCCTTCCTAGAATCTGTGCTGAACTACAGTGATGATACGCTAGCCACACAATTCTCTGCAGGGTAATTTTACAAAGACACACCAGGAGAACACGAATCAGCAACCCTGGATGGGAATAATTTAGGATTTGTTAGAAGGGCTGCACTGACAACTGAAAGCCGGAAAATAGACCTCCTAGGTCATCTCCATGCTGATCTGTTTTTTCAAGAAAAATTGCTTTTAAATGGTGTGGATGTGAAAATTAAACTGACACGCAACAAAGACGCTTTCTGCTTGATGACAAATGATGCAAACAGCCGCCACAAATTGCAAATTTTATCAGCATCACTATCTGTAAAGAAGGTGAGAGTGGCACCAGGTGTCCGGTTAGGACATGCAGAGGCATTGTTGACATCCAATGCCAAATACTCAGTGGAACATGTCAGCATGAAAGTGTTTAGCATCCCTGGAGGAAGCCATGTCAGCAATCAGGAGAATCTGTTTTTGGGTCAGCTACCCAAGCAAGTAGTTATAGGGTTGGTGGATAATGATTCCTTCAGTGGAATTTACAATAAAAACCCTTTTAACTTTAAGCATTATGACATCAGTTTTGTATCTCTGTACGTCGATGGTTTCCAAATTCCCACAAAGCCTCATCAGCCAGAATTTGAAATCGGAAACTGTGTTCGAGAATACATGAGCCTGGTACAGACCGCAGGCAAACATATTTAACCGCGAGGAGTTTGCGAGAGGCTACACTCTTTTTGCTTTCGACCTGTCTCCAGACCAAGAATGCGGGGATCACTATTCTTTGATCAAAACAGGGAATCTGAGAGCAGAAGTTTGATTTGCTAGGGCTCTCCCGGCTACAGTCAACATGGTAGTGTATGGAGTTTTTGACAGCGTGATAGAGATAAATCACAGAAGAAATGTATTGTATGACTATATGTAAACATGGACAGCGTGCAGTTAACACGCATCCTCTCTTCAAACCCCTACACACGAAAACCTTTCTACGGTGTGTTTCCCTGTGACAGACTCCCCAAAGAGAGATTACTACAAAGACCTGTGGGCTAGTAGTCAATACCCATCCAAACAACATGCCTGGAGAACACTGGCTAGCCATCTACCTGACAGAAGATAAGAGTGGTGAATTTTTTGATTCCTATGGACATCCTCCAGACCACCCGCTGATTCCCAAGACCATTATAAAATTTCTAAGGAAAAATACCACTAGGATTGCTTTTCAACCCCGACAATTACAAGCCCCAGATTCTGTCACCTGTGGCTACCACTGCGTATTTTTTCTACAACAGCGTTGTAAGGGTTTAACATTTAAACAGGTTCAAGAACTGTATTCTTATGATTTAGAGAGAAATGATCAGATAGTGGAACAGATTGTAAACAAGAGAAATATGCCCAGACCTTCCTCAGCTGTGTTTCAACCATTCCAAAGCTGTATATCCTTCAATGATTTTCATAGCCGTGTTTCCCAATAAAGCACCCCTAAGGGTTTAAATAATTTATACTGTGGTGGTTTTTATATCTGTAAAACAATCAGACACAGTCAGCATATAAGGTTAAGTACACTTCTGAAAGTTTTATTTCTTTATAAAACATTCAGCAGAGATACTATAGGTCAAGCCATGCAGCAACATGTTTTTTAGAAGATATAGAGGGGCTCTTTAACTTGTCTAAAGATTCCCTGTTGGTAGCATTGCCCACAACAGATGTAGGAATGTTTAGTTCAGCTAGGGCTGTCATAAAAACATCCCAACCTATGGGGGGGTGTTTTACAGAGAGGGCGCAGGACTGCGTGATTCCTTTAATCAGGTCCAATATATTGGATCCATCTATAGCTTTGCCCTTATACACAAAGACACCGTTGTCATTCCACGTGGAAACACTCTTGTTCTGTACCATTTTGTTTAACAACACCCTAGCATGATTCTTACATCTAGCAGGCAAACTGTCCAGTGTTTCTTGAATGATTGCATCAGAATTTACAGGGGGTTCTGCAGAGGCCTGCTGGGGCTGTGGTAGAAACAGGTTTAGTTTTTCTTTCTCTGCCTCCCTCTGTCTTACATGAATTAGATATCTCTGAAGCAGAGCATCATAACGCTTGGCTTTTTCATATTGTGTTAAATCTGTCCTGTGCAGAATTCCCTTCATTTCAGTATCAAGTGAATAGATTGTGGCTTTTCTGATGACTTCCTCCTTAGGAGGGGTTCCCTTCAATTGTTCTAATTGATGGCTGGGAACCA
Organism: Rhineura floridana; assembly: GCF_030035675.1. NCBI lineage: Eukaryota > Metazoa > Chordata > Lepidosauria > Squamata > Rhineuridae > Rhineura > Rhineura floridana. The sequence goes on along the minus strand of NC_084486.1, from coordinate 31,242,522 downwards.
GGTACATCTTTTCAACATACTCCATCACTGTTTAGTTAACAGTCCACTTATTAGAGGGATGGCAAAACTTAGTAGTGGTGTGAGAAAACCCCCAGACTGTTTCACTAATTGTTTCTTCCTTCTTATTGAGACTCTTTTGTTGCTGAGGCTTTTGATAAGGCTGCATTTTTTCTTAATATATGCACCTGGCGGGGAGACAGAGGAATATTGCCTTTTAAAGTGTTGAGGGCTATCTCTGAGATTGCAGCAACGAGATCATCTGATGCTGCACATAAAATGGCTTTCCTCTGATGTGGAGGAGCGTTAATAAGAAGATTTAAGAGAGGGAGGTTTCTTTTTACGCAGCTGGACATGTTGACCAACTGGCTAACCAGACTCAAAGAACATAGAGCGATTAAGCTACTGCCTTTTGTAACCACTAGTGGCCTTTTTCATAGTGTATACCACAGGCCAGTCTGGAGGGAAAAGCCCTGATCTTAATCTGTAAGATTCAGGTGTGGAGGCATTTAAATCAACAACCAGGTAACCATAAGTTTTTTGTGTTGCATCTGCAAAAGCTTCCATGAAGAACTGTGCATTTCTAGGGTACATCTGCCGTGCTAAAGTTGCAATCTGTAATTTATCTCTGGGGTTCTTAAACAACACCATATATTTAGCGTTTAGGCTGATGGTGCGGTTGCTTTTTCCCTTGCAGAAAATATTCTGCGTAATGAAAAAAAATACTCAGATTTCTATGATGTACGTACTGTGTAAAAGCTTTTTCCACTTCTTGATCCTGTGACGTACAATTCATTAAATCATCAATAATAACATAATTTGTTTTATTAGGAGGCAGCAAATTGTCATCATCAAATTTCTCTGGCAAGCCCTTCACAAAATTAATAAAAGGGTATTTACATAGTAATTCCTGGTACAATGGTTGCCAGACATTGTAAAACCATACAACATTATCAGGCATAGCTGCAAGTACGCTGTGAGCATTGTCCATCATGTTTTTTATAAAAAAACTTTTACCGCAGTTACTAGGACCTGCTAGAATGGCCGAGAAGGGGTGGTGCCACCGTGTATCCATTTTAAAACCCTTAAGGAATGGTTTTAAACCCTTTGGTAATCACTCTTTTGTCATAGACAACTTTCTGGGTTTTCTTGAGAGTTTTTGTTTCAAGAGTCCAGCACCTTTTGTTTCGAACAATACCCTGTTGCTGCACTACTATCTCATGCTGCGGCAACTCTTTACTGTCTGAGACATGGGCAAAAACTAAGTCCTTCAGACTATTGAAATTAATTTTTGTACAGTTATCAGCCATCAAGGTTATTCCTTTGACCTTCAGGCATGCAGTCCCTCCTGACAATTTGTAACCATACATTTTAGGGCCTGCTGACACATACTCTGTGATATATTGACCTGCAGGGATTTCACTTGTGAGTTCCCCTAAAAAATCACCTAGAGGTGGAACCCATTGTCCCTTCTGACTCACAAATATAACAGAGTCTGTGTCATGATACAGACAACGCTCCTGCAACTTGTCAAGCAGGCTGTAGAGCTCCAGGCGAGCATAGGCAGTTGTAAAACATGCTATGAACACATTCTTCCCACCTGAGACAGTCATACGATCTTTTGAATGTTTCCAAGTCACACAGACAGCAGCAGCATCAATAAATTCACACATCAAAACCTCATAAGCATCAGAAAACAGTATGTTAAACAAGTCATCAGGATCTCTCAACACCTGGGTGTTAGCCAGATTGGGTTTCTGAGCAAATTTCCCCCACAGAGAATTTATAAACAGTTTGGCAATATTACGCTTTGCTTTGTTTTCAGAGATCAGTTCATGGCGCAAGAACACCCCCTCTTTTTTGAGAAAGTCATCTACATATTTCTGTTTATCGTCTCCACTGACACACCATTCAGGGTACCCTGATGCCTCCTGTTTCTGACATAGGTGCGTGTCTATATATTCTGAAAACAGCTGCGTGGATGTCCTTTCAAAATGCCACACTTCATAGATTTCTGCCACCCTGTATCCCTTCTCTATAGCAATGTCCAGCTCCACTGTACACCACGTTCCTATCAGTGCCCTCTTCTCATCAGAATGGTTGCATGTTTCCAAGTGTGCTTTTGCACAGGCTGCACAAAGAGGAAACATGAGTTTTCCATTCATCTTGACTGGTAGAACAGGAAAGAAAAGACCCCTTGGAGGGTACACTTTTACCTTAGCAATCCCAAAATAATTAGAGGGGGTTCAAAATTCTCATATATTACCTCTGTATGTGCTAAGGGAAATTTTTTATGTTTAAGCACGAACGGATACAAACTGCAGACGTCATAATAATATATCTGTTCTTCAGCATTTGGTTTATAATAAAGACTGATAGCATTAGTGCGTCCACCATAGAGAGCATCTCGAGGTTCTAGAGGCTCATGAAACCCCGCTGAAGTCAGAAAGTTTTTAAGCTCCTCATCTGATTTCAACATTTGCTTCCATTCATGCTCCCATATGCTCCTGACCTCATACCCCAACCCTCTAAGTTCAGCAGTTTTTTTCTCTGTAGAGTTGTAAAGAGACTCGTAAGATTTACCCATCAAAGGATTCCTATTTTCTGGAAGATAACATAGGACACAGCCGTGCCAAAAACATCCATTAAATTCAAAAGCTGTTTTCTTATTGTCTATGACTGCATAGCCATCAAGAAAATAATCACCAGCTTTGAATTCACCACCCTTTAGGGCATGCTGAATCTGAATATTTTCTTTATGTTCTAAGTATGATAGCCATTGTACTGAAGAGGTAGAGAATCTCTTACACTGCCTGTGATAGTTGTCTGGTTGGGGTAGGGCTATGGTGTCCTCCTTCAGAAACTTAAACCTGTACATTGCTAGACTCATACTAGCCAGAGTGAGGTATTGGAATGGATCTATAGCACGCCATTCAGTGCCAGACTTTGCAGCTTTCTGAGCCTTGGTCATTTCTATGATTTCATGTCTGTACTTGGTACAGCCCTGCACAAATATTGCTACATCTTGTTTGCAATAAAATGCCAACTCTTTCTGCATGTCAAAAATGTTTGATTTGTTCTTCTCATACCAATTTAAAAAATTCTCCCTTTCCTCGGGCATCATCTGATGTACACCATAGTCCTCGACTCTGGGCAATGGTCCCACATAATTCCAGTTCTCTGGAGTATTAAAGTAATGGGGAAAATAGCCCTTACAACCCTCAAAACCCAAAGCAGATGGAAACTTAGAGAGAGCCATGGGTAAATGACTAAGGGAATCAATGAATTTGATACCTAGCCTGTTTACTGTCACACAGAGCAGTTTCCCCCCTTGAGCAACAATATCTACATCCAATTTTTCCTTGATCAGCTGACTAATTATAAAATAACAGTCGTAATCTTTAGAGTTGTGAGCTATAAATGTGCAGTTGCTGAACTGACTATTCTTAGTGAAGGTGTTTATAAACTCAGCAAGGCTTGACTCACACTTAAACTCCCAAGATTTGCCTGCAGGGACCTACTCATTCTATTTCTGGTTTGTCTTGTTCTTCTGTTTCTTCCCCCCTTTCTTTTTGCAATCCTTGCACCTATCCTTAAAACATTCCACAGTTTCCCCTGCAAACGCTTGTGCAAAAAAATAATTTGGAATGTGAACACCTGTTGACTGGTGACACTCAAAATCATAAAACACGTATTTTACAGACACTTTAGGTTGCTTAATAGGTGCCATGTAACACTGATGATTCTTGTCCATTGTGATAAACCCCCAACAAACAGTACATTGTCTTCCTTTACATTTTTGGACATCATGCCCTGGATTCTGGAGAGAGGAACAGTTTACACAATAGATTCTGTGCTTACATTTTACACCTTTCTTAGAGGCCAGTTGTCTGTGTCTAAATAAGCAGGATGCAGATGTGCAAACCATCTTACAATTATTGCATCTCTGCAGTGTACCAACATTACTAGCACACTCTGTACTCAGACAAAGCCTGCAGCGATACATACAATTATGCATGTGAGTGTATAACGTATTGCAATACTCACAATAGTTTTTCGATCCAAAAACAGCTTTTACATTGTGTACTCCATAATAATGCTCATCATGGAGAAGCATAGTATAGGTTTTGGGGTACTTTGGTCCTACTGTGTGAAGCAGACTCCATCCCTTTTTTTTATTGAAGTGGCCTACTTGGATGTTGACCTTTAAAAGGTCTTCAAAAAAGGAAACATCATTAAGGGCAACCTCGGTTGTTCAGGCTCTGGTAACTTCTAGACTGGATTACTGTAACGCGCTCTACATAGGGCTGCCCTTGAAGACTGTTCGGAAACTTCAGCTAGTTCAAAATGCGGCAGCCAGGCTGTTGATGAGGACCAATCAGTCTGCGCATATAACACCTGTCCTGGCTCGCTTGCACTGGCTACCTATTTGTTTCCAAGCTAGATTCAAGGTGCTGGTGTTGCCCTATAAAGCCTTACACGGTGTGGGACCACAATACCTTGTGGAATGCCTCTCCCGCTATGAACCTACCCGTTCACTTCGTTCAGTATCTAAGGCCCTCCTCCGGGTACCAACTCACCAGGATGCCCGGAGGACTGTTACTAGATCTAGGGCCTTTTCTGTGGTGGCCCCCAAATTATGGAACAGCTTACCAGAGGAAATATGCCTGGTGCCTACGGTTCTTTCTTTTAGGCACCAGGTTAAGACCTGGCTATACTCCCAGGCATTTTAATGTTTAATGCTTTATGTTTAATGTTTTTAGTTTAATGTGTTCCTTTGTTACTGATTTTATTCTATATTGTATTTTAATCTCGTTTTGTACACCGCCCAGAGAGCTATTAGCTATGGGCGGTCTAGAAATGAAAATAAATAAATAAATAAATAAAATAAAATAAACTTTCTTTTGATCACTCCACCCTAGTTCCTTATGCAACTCCCCGGCTGCTGTCAACAACTCGGTATCTGTACGGGTCTTCTCAGCCATAACAGCTAAGAGCCCCCCCGCAAAACAGAGATTGTTACCTATGGAGTTTAAATCTACCAAATACTGTCTTTTTTTACTGATGATTGCGCTGTTGGGTATAGAACCTATTGCCCTATGGCCTCCACCATTTGGTGGCCTCACAATTGTAACAACCAAACGCAGAGAGACATCTGCAAGTATTTGTGCATTGCTCTGCAAGAGGTTGCTCATATGCGTTAGAAAGTCCTCAGCATTCAGGGCATCCCTATTCCTTCTGACTGAAAATAGTGGATCTGATAGACCACCACCCTCTAACCTTATTTGAACATAATCCTCAGGAGCGATTCTACTATTAATATCTTGTAGAACCATCTGGATGGCATTGTATAATTCAGATACAGCGTGGGCATATGATCTGATACGGTCTAGATTAATAAATCGGAATACCTCAGTAATGCGCAAAGACTGGAAGCCTTCAAACTGTCTCTGGTATGTGGCAACACGCTCTACACATACCAGCCCTTCATGATCATTGGGTGCACATTCACCTTCACTAACTGGGGGTGGTGTAGATGAATGCGCGGCAGTCCCTATAGGCTCCACATCCTGAGATGGTGTAGACGTATGTGAGCCTGAAGACCCAGCATCCTGTGGTGGTTGGAAATGTTTTAGAACAGCTGTGCCTAGAAGTGGAGTATTTTTACAGCCTTTTTTACCTGAACGCTTTCGGCTTTTAGAGGCTGAGAGTGTTTTTTAGCCATGCAAAGTATTTTTTTAATCCTCCTTCTCCAGTACATCTGGGACAGGGTTGGTTTGCTTTTCCTGAACCTTTTTTGGGGTTTACCACCACCCCTTTGTACATGCTTAGCAATACTATTAGCACTGCTGTGATACTGTTGGTGTTTTTTAATCTCTTTAAGAAGAGTTGTCAGGGCTGATGAATCAATACATCCCCCACTACAAATCTGCTTTACAGATGCTTGATACTGGTTGGCATTCATCATCATCATGTTAGCTTTTTTAACCATATTCTTAGCTTTTTTAACCATATTCTCGATAGCTTCATATGTATTCGATATCAGTCTATACTGCTCAGCACAATTATGTAAATCTTGCTCCTCGGGCCCCTGTGTGGGAATCCAAAACTTTAGAGATCCTTGTGATGACTGTAGAGGGTTGTCACACCTTCTCTGTTTAGGTTCTGGATCAGGAACAGCCTGGATCTCTGTGTCTCCACACTTTTTATCTGTATTGCCACATACAGATTCTAAAATACAAAAGAATGGTGTCATGCGTAGCTATGGTTATGTTTACACACACACACACACACACACACACACACACACACACACACACACACACATACTTCTTACCCGGTCCTGTGCCTTGTGCCCTTGTAACTTCTGCTGTTGGGGATGGTTTGTTGCTGTTGTACACTGTGAGGAATAACAGACATATTAGCTCTTTTGTTGGTTTCCTTATTGAACTTAAAATGACCACTACAACTTGAAATATCTTATTTACCTATATCATCTGAGGTCTGTGGTCCCTCTATATGGTGCGTTTTCTTTGTTTTTTTTAAGGGACGGTCCTGCCACCTCAAATTCCTGAACCCTGTTACCTATAGCCAGAAAACATATCCGCGTTACATGCATGAGAATTTTACTGAAATTAGAAATTGTTTCTTTTCATAGTCCCTTTATCATACCATTAATGTCACCATTATTTGAGATCCTGGATGGTGTGGTGCTTATCTTTCTCTTCAGTTTAGAAACATGTCGAAAGCTTGGACCTGGAGATTCTGAAGATAAGGAATACATGTTGAGGCCTGCCCCTTGGAACCAGTATAGAGCATAACAAGGGTTTAGCAGCACATTCAGAAAAGATGGAGAGTCATACATTCATCATGGTTCAAAGCTCCTTGAATTTTGTTTGTGGGAGAGCAGTACCTAAGATACAGCAATTCAAACCGGTTCTAGTTTTTGAAAATATTGCCCGCCCAATTCAAGATGAGCTTGAAGAAAAAATAGCCCCGTATTTGAACTCTCTTGATATTAAATCTATAGAGGCAGCATGCAATACTTATGGTCGAGTGGTAGAATCAGTATTTGCTGATGGAAAATCAAATTGGGGGCATCTTTTAACAACCCTGTTGTTTGGTGGTATTATTGCTAAAAAATTACAGTTGTGTGGAGTTCCTCTGACACAAAGCAATGAGGATCAGCTTACACATTGTACAAAATCAGAATGGATCTTGGAAAATGGAGGTTGGGTGAGTATGACAAAAATATATTGTTCTTAAGTTTGAGAAATTAGCTGACTTCAGCCATAACAATAAATACTCTTTATCTTTATTGCAGGAATACAGTTTTGTTAAGCATTTTGAGAGACCTTTCCACAATGTGAAGATCAGAATCATGGACTTATTCAAGACTTATTACTCGATGCTTTGGTTAATATACCCAGTTTAATTTTCTAGCTGAGAAATAAATGTACAAGCCCCATAACATTCAGAAGGTCTCCTATAATGTATGCACCGATCTTTAGACCACATGCCTTTTGAGGATTTCTTTATATAAATATGCATTAATTACCTTCAAACAGATTAGATAAATTTTGCTGCATTGTCTTTGATGCTTTCCCACCCTGAAGAACAGAATCTGTGGGGGGAAAGGGGGAATTCTTCACACGGGACCAGAAATAAACTATATGCTGCAAACTTGATGAGAAAAAAAAAAGAGCTTACTTGCAGATATTCTCTTTATGACGCTGGGGGCTTTTTTCTATACTATATTTAAAAAAGAAAAGTAATTTTAAACCATGTTATTGCAGCAGAGCGCTAACAGCCGCACGGCCTCAAACTTTTTAAAATCGTGCTAGGAAAATGTACATACTTGCAAATAATTGCTGTGGACTTTTCTATACAACGTTTAAACTATGTATCATATTTATGAAATAAAACTATGTATCACATTAATGAAATAAACAATTGTCTTCTAGAAGCTTAAGAATGTTTGCTGAGAGAAATAGACTCTGTGGGGAAAAAAGATTTTTTAAAAGGGCTAGAAACAGCCACAAACTTATTAAATCGTGCTAGGAAAATGTACATAGCTGCAAATAATTGCTGTGGACTTTTCTATACAACGTTTAAACTATGTATCATATTTATGAAATAAAACTATGTATCATATTAATGAAATAAACAATTGTCTTCTAGAAGCTTAAGAATGTTTGCTGAGAGAAATAGACTCTGTGGGGAAAAAAGATTTTTTAAAAGGGCTAGAAACAGCCACACGGCCTCAAACTTATTAAATCGTGCTAGGAAAATGTACATAGCTGCAAATAATTGCTGTGGACTTTTCTATACAACGTTTAAACTATGTATCATATTTATGAAATAAAACTATGTATCATATTAATGAAATAAATAATTGTCTTCTAGAAGCTTAAGAATGTTTGCTGAGAGAAATAGACTCTGTGGGGAAAAAAGATTTTTTAAAAGGGCTAGAAACAGCCACACGGCCTCAAACTTATTAAATCGTGCTAGGAAAATGTACATACTTGCAAATAATTGCTGTGGACTTTTCTATACAACGTTTAAACTATGCATCACATTAATGAAATAAACAATTACCTTCTAGAAGATTAGAGAGTGTTTGCAGAGAGAAACAGCCTCTGCGGGGGGGAAAGAATTTTAAAAAGGGCTAGAAACAGCCACATGGCCTCAAACGTATTAAATCATGATAGAAAAACAGTAGAGGGTACTCACCAATGCCAGGTAAAAGAGAAAGATCCTGAGTTGTGTAGGCTCTTTTATATCACCACACCTAATGTATGCAGCCCAAGGCTTTGTGATTGGTTTACACTACACCCTGGAGAACTGCTATTTTTTTTTACCTATAGAGAGCGTTCTGTATTGGCCACGTCCAATACCAGGTGAACTCATCTAGAATCATATGACCATACCATGTGGTCACAGCCATTTTTTCTCCTGGTCCATGTGGTCACAGCCATTTTTTCTCCAGGTCCATGTGGTCACAACCATTTTTCCCTGGACCTTACACTGTATGGTTGGCTAGTTTCTAGGGTGCCTTGCAAAACCACGTGTTTTACAAAAATAACCATGGATAACTGCATCCTGAAAAACACTGCTAAACTGGGTATCTTTGATCTGTGATTCGTTCCAAAATATTACAGATATGTTGCAAAGTGGCACTTTTTTGTTGTTGGGGGTCTGCTATAGCTGTAGCTCTCTAGTAACCCTGAATTTAACACAGTTCATTCAGATTATACAGTATAAAAACCCCACATCTTACAGACATGCTGCATGTGGGGGCAACTTCTTTAGCTCTCAGGTAACCCTATATTTTAGTTTTCAAAGATTTACCTAAAGGGATATAAAAAAACAGATCCTGTACATTTATTCTGTTTAAACTGTAATTTCCCCTGATTGAATTAAGACCTGGGAGAAGCTACCCATATAGGATTAAATCCTAGGAAGCTGTTCATGGTCAGCATCCAATATATTTTATTTACTTTTGGCATTAAAGCAGGATTGGTGAGAATGATTAGCTCCCCCCGTAAGCCCTGTCCTAATTTAATCATTCAGGTGTTCCATTGGAGGAGTCATGTATTTACATCTTTATTTTTAAAAAAGAAAAAGACACTATGTTTCCAAATAGAGCATTTTATTCAGAAGATTCATTGAGAGATGTAAGAAAAGTTTTGTAACTTCTGTTCTTAATAACATTTAAAATGTGGCTTAGATATGACTGGTCGGTGTCTCTCAGTATCTTTTCAACAACTTTGACAGACTTCTGGGATCGGCCTACCTTGGTAACAAGATTTAATACTTCATCAACAGTTTCATGTGTTAGAACAAGAAAATTCAGACTGTAAGCTGTTAAGATAACAACATGAAGCACACTTTTAAAACAGATCTTTCCACAAATAATTTTCAACATTCTAGAAAGGACAGGTTTTGTCTAGTTCAGACATTCATGTGATTTCTGACCTGGGGCTTGAATTAGGCAATCCTCACAAGCTTCATACATATTTTGCATTAAACAGTGCTTCAAAATGGCATACACAGCTGCTCTGACAATGCATTTCATTGCTGCCTTCTGTTTTCTTGGTAAAATATTGTCTGATTCATGGGTTTGAATGCCTAGAATGCTTCTAAGGATGATATGCCTAGGATGATTTCTTGTCAGGTCTGCAGAGTCCTAAAAAGAAAAAAAGTTAGGAAAAAATCAAACACATACCTTTGTTTGTTTTTATAATACACCATACAAATAATCACTCTACAAACCTGCATGTGAATGTTTCCTATTGATACTGTCTTCCACAGGGCTGTTGGACATGGCAGGGAGCTAGCTTCAGCAGAGTTTTCAGTTACTGAAGATCCCTAGAAAAGTAAGGACATGTTTTCACATTTTTTTGCCCCTCCTATAGTTTGCAGTTCTCCATGCATGTAGTTTACACTTAAATCTTACCGGCATTACAGCGTTATCTGTTGCAATGGCCTCCAGCATGCTGTTCCACGTTTGGCTGTTCTCTTCCTCTTTTAGCAGTTTAGTTGGTGAAAAACGTTCATCTTCATTAGAACTTGTGCTAATAAAATGCTTTCGAGGGTTAGGTCTCTCTACAGGTGGTGGTATAGTTAATTCCGTAAGACTCAAAGGGGTGCTGGCTGGTTCCATGTTCAATCCTCAGAGCGTGTCTGGGCTTGCAAAATGCACTTCTGTACCAGGTCTCTCCGTCCCCTCTCCTGATTGGTTAGGGATTCAAAACCTCCCCCATTGGGTGACGTAGCTGTAGAGGGGTTACTTATCCCTGTTGGGCTGTTCTGGAGAGGAGGGTGTGGAAATGGACCCCTTTGGGGTCCATTTGCGGCACCCTAATTTCACCTATGAGTTTTAAACCTCTTCAGATTGGTCCCCAGGCATCCACGTGCTCATAGAAGGGTCACATGCCCCTATAGGGAGCAGTCTGGAGAGGGGGGCAGAAATGCACCCCTTTGGGTGCATTTCCGGCACCCTGCTTTCACCTTTGGGTTTTAAACCTCTTCAGATTGGTCCCCTGGAGACCACGTGCTCATAGAGGGGTCACATGCCCCTATAGGGACCAATCCAGGACCCCGTTTTGAGTAAAAATACACCCATTGGTCCAACGAGGGCCATGTGCTCCTGGGGAATCACACGGCTACCGTTTCTGGGGTGGGGCATGAGGGCTGGGGCTTCTGGGGGACAGGATATCCAGTGAGGTCATCAGGGGAGCTGGAAATGGTGGGGTGGGCCTTCCGGGGTGGGCCTTCTGGGGGGGGCCTTCCGCTGATGTCATCCATCAAACTCAAAAGGGGTGGGGCTTAGCTGTTTGACATGAGGTGGTCTAGTATTACTACTAGTGTTTGATGCAAACATTTCTAAGGCCAAGTGCTCTAAAATGTATTTATGTTAAAATAGAATCCTTCCACTTATCCATTCTGTGTCTGTCTGGAGTCCCATATGTTAAATGCCAAAAATGTTTGCTCTGTTTTTTAGCAGTAGGTATGTTTGTAAAAATAAATAAATAAGTGCACTTGATGTACAGTGAGACTGGCTTTGGAACTGGCAGGTTCACCTTCTTTGCCAAACATTTTTCAGTGTTGATTGGAGGAAATTGCTGGTACTGTAGCGGAGCAGGAACTTGAGCAGTAGCTCTGAGACTTTTTTTCAGAGCAAGAGAGATAAAGTCATCATTTTTGAACTACAACTCCCATCAGCCCCAGCCAGCATGGCCACTGGATTTGGGTTGATGGGAGTTGTAGTTCAAAAACTTAACTTTTCCAAGCTCTGACTCTATGGTAATTGTGGTGTCTCCTTGCTCTGGCAAGTGAACAAGGTGAAAATGAGGCTTTCAAGTTTTGGTCGTGGTGGTGACAGATCAGCATGAAGGAAGCCAGAGAATGAGGAAAATAATCTAGCAGAGGCTAAAGACTTCTTTCCTTTGATGGAGTTCCTACTTCATTCTATCAGTATAAATGGTAACATCCTTTCGCAAAATTGTATGCATGTCTAATTAAAAGTTAAAGGTTGGTTTTGGCTGGCTGAAGATATGTGCAAGATGTCTGCATTTCTAATTAACACCTTTTTGCAAGATGTCTGCATTTCTAATTAAAAGCTAAAGGTTGCATTTCAGCTAGCTGATGATATTTTCTTGAAGGTGATTTATAAATAGAATCTATGTAATTAGAGGTGAGCACCACCAGTGAAGCTTACTCCTAGGTAACTATGCATAGAATTGCACAGTTTGATGCATTACATGTCAGGTTAGGGATGCAAAGCCCAGGTCTCCCCAACTATATGCCAACATTCCACTGTACCATCCTTTGCCAGATCATTATTTTATGATTGTCCACTGAACCTAATAAACTGGATCGATATTACTCTACGTACTGCTGCTCTTTGGTGTGCATGTGTGCATTAAAACAGATGCTTACATTTTTGGACTCTCCTTGTGGATGTGGATGTGGGGACTATCATCATAAGCTCCTGCACTTCAAAATTTGACACTACGGCAGAAGAAATTGCCATATCTCAAACAGAGGCTCCCTATTTGTTCAGTGGTGTGGTGATATTGCTTTAATAAGTACGGATAGATTTGGAATCATTACCAGCTTAAAAAGCCCCACACATTTCATTCTGAATTTGCACATTCTTGTACCAATCACTATGCTTTGATCTGTTTTCACATTACCTGCTGTCTCCCTGCACCAGTGGGTAAAGAGGGGGCAGGGATGTCTTCACCTGATATGAATTGTCTGGTTAGTTTCCCTGCCCATCCCCCAACCCTCCAATTTCAGCTTTCGTCCCTCTCCCTAGAAATCATCTTCATGCAACTGTCACTTTGCTTTCAAGTAAGTGTGAAAGCATAAGACTGCAGCCTAACAGTGCAACCCTGTGGATCGCTACTCAGAAGTAAGTCTCACTGAGTTCAGTGGGATTTACTCTCCAGTAAGGGGGATAGAATTACAGCTTACAGTGGCAATCCTAACCCCACTTACCTGTCTGGGGGTAAGCCCAAATGAATTCAATATGACTTATGTCTGAGTAGACATGGTTCAGATCGCACTGCTAATCATCTCAAGTGCTAGAAAACTCACTGTTGCCTATAGTGCATTTGGTGACCTAAACCCATTCACATCTCCTTTCTCTTGCAAATCTTCTTTTGCCAAAACCTCTCCCCATTTTATTTTAGGGGGAGGGGCTTTGCTAAGTGCAACTATGCCATGCTAGTAACAGCTGGAAAGCCAGCTCAAGCCCAGAGTGGCTCCTAGTGGGGCAGTGCCACTTGCACACAAGGCAACCTGACTGGCTCCCTCCCCCTCACTTCAGCAGGAGGGTAGAAATATGAAAGAGGATACTCCCCCAAGATACACCTCACATTGTATGCGCTGACGTCAGACATGTAGGGTCATCCTGCACAGGAAAAAGTAGGCTTCTCAAATGTACACACCTGGAATTCACTGCTCTTTGAATAATGTTACAGTTCTCAAGTCCAATCAAAGCTAGCTTGTGGGGAAAACACATTAAACTGCACTATTTCACAAGAAACTACAGGATCCCTTTGGATTGTGGCTAACGTCACGTATACATGAATTCAAACACCAGCAGTAGGAGTACACTGGAGCTAGAATAAATGGTAATGTGTAGACAGCTGAACAGGTGGGGCAGTGCCCTGAGCTGGGACAGGGCAGCAAGGCTAGCTAGGGGCAAAGGAAGTGCTTTGGGTAAGAAGAGCAACTATATAAAATCTCAGTATAGAGGTCCGCTAGACAGGCTTGCTTTGCACACCACAGATCTTTATTCTAGCAAGGATTCTGGCTCCTGGCTTCACTGGTGAATGCAAGAAGGTCACACTTGGATCTTAACCAAGCATTTGGCTATGAGATCAAGATATCCAATGGAGCACTTCATTTGGGTCTGTTTCTTCCCTGAGCTGTTACGTACAACTCACATTAATGGGAGTTCACAGCATGCAAAGAAGCATATTCAATTTAACATTTTAACATTAAAGGAAATGTTTGCCCCAAACCTGAATAAAAATGAACTTTATGAGAGGATCCTTGATTTTGTATCTCTGACACTACCGGGGAAAACAGCCAGTGGTGCAATAGGACAACAAGTCAGCTCTTGTCAACCATTTGGTTATTCTCTTAGCGCCCCCAAATCAATCTCTTAGAATAGATAGATAAAAGCAAGTCTATTGATCTGGTAATGGCCTAATATTTGAAACTGCGCAATAGGTTCCAATAACAGGTATTCTAACAAAACAGAGGGAGGCTTGGGTGTTTGTTGGCATGCAGGCAGGGAGAGGTCTATGTGATTGCTCACATCAATCTCCAGGCTGGAGAGTAAACAGCGACAGGAATCTTCCCCAAGGTACAACTGGAAAACAAGGAGATCATTCAAAAATACAAATTGCTGTTCAGTTTACATGTGACAGCCTTAAGGCTAGGAAGGTTTTGTGACTAATTTAGGAGAAGAGGAAGGAACAAGGCAGAAAGGTTGAGCATTCCTCAAAAAAAAGGGGGGGGCAAAGTTTATTGGGAAAACAAAAGGGTAATTGGCCTAGTCCATACCAAAAGTGCAGGCTCCTGGAGGGGTTCACATCTGCTTTGTTCCTTTTTTTGCTGCTGTGCTGTATTGCAGTTTGGTTTAGGGTTGTCCAAACCCAGAGACTTATATTGAACTCTCTTCAGACTAACAGCTTGTGCTGAGCCTTGAGAGAGGGTTTGGACAACACACTAAGCCAAACCTTGACTGACAGCATGGTGGCAAAAAAGGACCAAGGAAGGGCAAAGAGGCTGTGAGCTCTTCTCTGGGAGACTGCATTGGCCTGGGAGCCGAAGACTTGGCTTAGCGTGACATGCAAACTAGGCCATTGTTTTTGTTGCCAGAGACTCATGCAGATCCTCTTCTAGAATTTGTAGAGATTTGCATCTAAAGGAAAACACAATTCAAGTGATGTTACCACAAATTCTCTTCATGCAGCTACCTATTTTTTTAAGTCACTTAACAAGTATTACCAGATTTATAGCCTGCCTATCCTCCAAGTAACTAAAGACAGCATAGGTGGTTCTTTCTCATTTTATCATCATAACAATCCTGTGAGGTAGGTTAGGCTGAGAGACAGTGACTGGCCCAATGTCACCCAATGACTTACTCTGATAGTGACTACCAAGCACACTGGCTCTCAACGTGAAAATTCCTGAAGCTGCATGTCACCAGGGCAGACACCAGAGGGCAGCCAGATCGGGCCCTGGGTGAAGGTCCCTGGGGCCTGAAGGGCCCCACCTTAGGATGAGTGGGTAGCGCTCCCTTCTGTGATCTGTGGCAGTTTTGAGTCCCAACTGTGCTGCAGATCGCAGAGAGGGAGTTCCCAGGTACCCCCTTACTACTGTGCAGGCCTGCAACGCCCACCTGCGTGGCCCACCTACCTTTCCCTTGAAGTAAATGCTGGCTGTGCTGTGGGTGCATGCCTGCCATCAACCAAGATGGCGGCTGAGGCTTTCCTAAGGGTCTGATGCCTCTGCTTTCATCTTGGTTGATGGCAGGTATGCACGCACAGGGCAGGCTGATGTCCAAGAGCCCTGCATGCCTGGCGCCAGCCCTGCATGTCACAAAGGGCTTTCTGCCCATTACGAATGTTTTTCATTTAATCTTACCTGTTTGAGGGATATCAGTTATTCCTTAAATAAATACCTTTTGTGGTGATCTACAAGTGGAAAACTCTGCAAATTCCTCAGGGATATGTGTTTCATACAAGAATTTGATAATGAGTGAACACTTTAGCGATGGGTTTCTCATTTTTCCAATCTTAAAATCAGTTCTCCACATTTCAGCAGCAATTTGTGTTGGGGGTTTTTAAACCCTCATGAAAATTCTTCAGCATTTTAGTGTGAATTTCTCCAAATAAATGTATTTTTGTAGGCAGTTTTGAATAATGTACACTTTTTTTGCAAGCAATTTCTCATCATATAATGCATTTTGTATGTTATTTTCACTCATATATTCATTTCCCCTAATATAGGCATTTCTGTAAACACTGGTTGGTTGGAGAACTGCACTGCATATTCAAATGTTTCAGTTCTCATATTGTTTTAGAAATGTGAATTTGTTATATTTGGCTTGAAACGTGAACTGAATCAAATTTCTCCCCCATTCCTAGAACCCCTCTTATAATGAGCCTCCCTAAAGTAAGATGAGAACTTATGAAGCTTCTCATAATCTAATTGTTGTGTCAGGATAAAAAAGTGTCTGTCCCCTTTGGCTCACAAAAGGTAAAAATTAAATGGAACCAAACCAGAGCCCAATATCAGCCTTCCCCAACTTGGTGTCCTCCAGATGTTTTAGACTTACAACAAAGTTGTAGTCCAAAACATCTGGAGGGCAACAGGTTGGGGAAGGACTGCCCAATATATTTTAAAATATTATTAATTTTATAGCATTAATGTTAAGCATGAGCTTGTTAACCTCAATACTTTCACACCTTATGTTGTTGTTGTTGTTTAATTCCACAGAATTGTGGGGGGAGATTTCAAATTGGTAGAATATAAATTCCAACTAAAGGCATGTAGCCAAGGTTTTTTGTCTAATAAAAACCTACATACAACACTTTCCCCACGTCAACAAACTAGAGAAGAATTTCCTCCCTCTGCTTCTGTGCTGTCTTGGTATCCTGTTTTTCCACATAGACATAACCCCACTCTTCTCCCCCTTTCCTACCCCAGTTCCTGCTTCCCTCCAAGATTTTAAATGCACCTTACTCTTTCCCCTGTACCCAAATCTCGCTCACGCCACAGATCCTAATCTCTACCCATGGCCAGCTCCAGCTTTGAAAGTTTCTTGGGCAAAACACCCTTTGGTGGGTCTCTTCTCAGGTTGATGCCTCCCTCAGGAGGCAGCAGTATCCAAGGGTGGCTGAGAGCTATCATTTTAATCGCCAATGTGGAGGGCCCAGGACAGGTGAAAGTGCTGATGGATCCAACTGGGGCCCTGCAGCTGCCTTAGCATGCCAGATGCTGACACTAACCTTGTCCCCACCTCATTCTTTCTTTTTTTGGGTCTGGGGCAGGCTGGCACGCAAGGGCTCAGTCATGTCTGGTGCCGGCCCTGCTAAAATCCCACTTCCTGTTCCAAAATCCTTTTTCCCAATCTTGATCTTTCTCTCCTCATATTCTTCAGCTATTTCTCATCTTCCTTCCTTACTGCATGTGCTATTGCAGCCTCTCACTTCTCCCTCCTCTTGACTTTCCTGACACATGTGGTGTTGTTGACAAAGTGTCATAACCAGAAACAGGCCTGGCGCTAGGACAAATAGTGCCCTGGATGAGGAGTACCTTTGGTACCTTCCTCCCCTGTGGTCAGCTTCTGGCAGAGCTTATTTCTGCTTCCTGGGGCTCAGTCTCACGGGTCTTCTTGTGCCCTCCTGCTGGCTTTCTCCACTACTCATACAGGAGGGATTCCTCTCTTAAGGCCTGGCCTCACACCACTTCTTTCCCTGTGGTAACTGTCACATAAAATTATTCTCCATGGAACCTTGCCTTGAAATCTTACGAGGCATTCATTCACTTATTCACCCACTCCAGCAGGCCTGGAGTTCTTTCTGTGACAAAAACAGATTGTCTACTCTGCCACAGAACCTCTCCTAAGAGCTTTCCCTGTTCCTTCCCTCTTTACAACAAACTCTGTAACTAGGACTTGGCCTGGGCCGACCATAAGCCTGGTTGGCCAATCTTATCTCTATTGCTGCCCAGACATTAAGAAATATTTCACTTTATTATGATTGGTTTAGTCCTTTGCAGTTGGGCTGTAGGCATAGCTAATAAACAGGCCCCTTCCAGCCTCCCAAGGATACATTTTACAGCCAGCTTAAGCCTCAAATTAGCATCCATTGCCCATTGCCAACCCATTGCCCATGGGCACCTGTGATGCCCCTGTCTTTTGATAACTGTAAATATGGTAAGTGCAGGTTTATTAAAGTATACATGGTAAGTGGATTGAGTGAGAGGGAGGAGTACATGGGCTAGAATGCTGGACAATGCTGGATGATGATTGGCTGAGCGTTTGAGTGGCTGAAGGTATAAATGAGAGGATGACAGTTCTGTTGGGTGGTCGGTTGGTTGTGGGTTGGAGTTGGTTGTGGGTTGGATTATATTTGGCTGGTCTTGAGGCAGATTATATATGACTGGAAACATAAAGAGTGACACTATATGAAACCATACGCTTGTTAAATATACCTAAAGTAATCTTGTTATTTCCTGGTGTTTATAAATAAATATTTTCTTGGTTTACCAAAAGCCTGA
The DNA here is from genome assembly GCF_030035675.1 of Rhineura floridana. Taxonomy (NCBI): domain Eukaryota; kingdom Metazoa; phylum Chordata; class Lepidosauria; order Squamata; family Rhineuridae; genus Rhineura; species Rhineura floridana. The sequence continues at coordinate 31,224,213 of NC_084486.1, read as the reverse complement.
CCCTTGGCTGGGGCTTTCACAGACCAGAAGGGTGGGCAGGGTAATTACCAAGGTTGGGAAACAGTATCAGTGGTGGCAGCATTGAAGAGATAGTGTATCATCAAGTATCCAGGGCAACCCAGGGCTGTATGCTTTATTGGCACAAAGATACAGGGGGGTTGTGGCCTGCAAGTGCACCCAGACACAAAGTAACAATAAGCCAGAAGGGGACTAAGGCAAAGTCCTAAGGCAATATTGTGAAACGGAGTGGCTGGTGGTGCTGCCTAGCAGTGAGATTTGCGAGATCTGTGCTAGAGCCGGTGAGAGAACAAATAAAACCCAGGATCCTGACTGGAGGGACCTGACAGATGGTGGTCTGAGGTGGGATCCTCACAGCACCCCCAGCAGGTAGCCCAGAATCTGAGCTTTCATTTAAAAATAAAACAAGTCTCTAGCCCTCCTAGAAATAAAGTTATGGAGCAAAATGTGCAGGTGCCTTTCTAAATGATTTATGTGAAATGAGCCAGCCTACCTGCTCCTACCTGGTACTGTTATTAGCCAATGAGTGAAGTCAGAGCTGTGATTGATCAGTGAGTTGTTTGGACACAAGACAATAGGAATCCCTGGAGTCCTAAAGAACTGCTGTTTTGCCCTCCCTTTTAGTGCCCTTTTCTTGCTTCCACCTTTTTTTTAGTCCTTGGAATCTCATTCCTTTCCTTTTCCCCTAGCAACCAGGTTGCATCTTTCCTGTGCTGGGTTTGTTTGAGATCCGGTAGTGCCTAAATACTACTGCCACCATTAATACACAATAAGCGTGGGTGAATGTTAAAGAATCCTCCCCCCCAAAAAAGACAAATGTGAAAACTTTGCAAAGAGGCTTAGGCATGTCTCTCGCTTTGCAGGAGCTAAAGGTCAGGGACTCATTAAGAATTCACTGTATAATTAACTTATAGTACAAGTACATATGTGTCTACTCAGAAATAAGCATCTTTTTGTTTAATAAGGCTTGCTTCTAGATATGTGGGTACAGGATAGCAGCCTAGGGTTTGGTTTAAGGTTGGCATTGGGGGAAAACAGGGTTCTTTTGCCTTTAGCAGCTGCATGGCAGGCAGAAATTCAACAAATCCAGAGCTTGGAAAAGTTACTTTTTTGAACTACAACTCCCATCAGTCCCAGCCAGCATGGCCACTGGATTGGACTGATGGGAGTTGTAGTTCAAAAAAGTAACTTTTCCAAGCTCTGAACAAATCAAGCCTCCTCCAGTATGAAAATACGATTATGGAGAAAGCTTCACCATGACTATTCTTTAATTTTGTGTTATGCCATGCCCCCCATAGCAGCCATTTTGTGATAAGCAGTGTCCTCATAGCAGCCATTTTGTAACTGGTGGCCCCAGCACTCTCTCAAAATTTGAAATGTGCCCTCTGATCCAAAATGTTTGGTGACCCCTGATCTATTCTGTTTCATACACAACTATGTAAAATATTTACTTCATCATGGCCAGAAAAAGGTTCCATTATATCACAGTTACAAGTTGAGATACAGTGTCATCTTACACTCTAATATACCATTTATTCTTTTTATGAAAGCTTTAAACAAAAACAACCAAAAACGTTTTTTCAACAAAGTTATCATAGGTTTGGCGGCCTCTCTTACCTGTATCATGTTAGTTAGCTTTACCATAGATACTAAGTCCCACAGTTATTAACCACTCCTCAGCTGTTGCCGAATTAAGATTTTTTCCAGTTATTTACAATTGTTATCCAAGCAGCACTTAGGAAATACAAAACCATTTCATAATCAATAAGTAATATCACATTTTCAAGATATCTAAACAAAATGACTAGTGGATCCCTTGGCAAACAATAACCAGTGATATACTCTTATTTCTTTTACAATACCAAACCAGAATTTATGAAGCTTTACACGTGACCAGAAGATGTGATACATGTTTGCGGTATTGGATTTACATATCCAGCATCAACCACTGGTATCGGTATTAATTTGATTATGCTGGAGTCAAATACTTTTTTTTTGGTAGCAGTTCCTACCTTTTGGTAAGCTTTTTCCAAAAAAACACCCTTTGGTGGGTCTCCTCTCAGGTTGATGCCTCCCTCAGGAGGCAGCAATATCCAAGGGTGGCTGAGAGCTATCATTTTAATCGCCTATGTTTATGTTATGTTATGTTATGTTATGTTATGTTATGTTATGTTATGTTATGTTATGTTATGTTATGTTATGTTATGTTATGTTATGTTATGTTATGTTATGTTTTGCGGCCTATTGCCGAAATAAAACACAAACACCATTCATTGGGTTAAATCATGGGCCACTTTATTAAACGAATCAATTAGAATAATGAACCTGCAGAGGGGAAATCAAGTGCGGCAGCATTCTGATGATCCAGGCAAAGCCTGCTTGCAGCCATTGGGCGACCAAACCTTGCCTGAGCCCGGCCCTGCCCTGTGCCAGACCCCCAGCTTAGGCCACACCCAGAAGATGTGTAGGGGGTCCAACCCGCATCACCGCCCCCCAGAGCCGTGAAACTCCGAGCGGATGAGGCACGTTGGCCCCAAAGGCGGCCCGTGTTCTGCCCCCCGGGCCGTATAGCCCTGAGCTGCAGGCCCCCGGACCGCCAATCGCCCCCAAAGGTGCCTAAAGGTGTCACCTAGCTGCCCTTTCCCTTTAAACCTTTTCCCGCACTTCTTTGCCACAAAAGGGGGACAAGCCTCTGCTTAGTCTCCCTTTACCCCACACCCGATAAGAATCTCATGCAGACCCCTCTGCAGGTCCATCAGGAGGATGGCATCGTTGCCTCCCGAACTGCATGTCCAAGCATGTCTGCCACTGAGGGCCTTGCCCTCCATGTCTGACCACAGCAGACAACCCAAGGCTACCAAGGCCTCAACTGCATGTCCTCACATGCCTGCCACTGAGGGCCTTGCCCTCCATGTCTGACCACAGCAGACGACCCAAGGCTACCGTGGCCTCAACTGCATGTCCTCACATGCCTGCCACTGAGGGCCTTGCCCTCCATGTCTGACCACAGCAGACGACCCGAGGCTACCGAGGCCTCAGCTGCATGTCCTCACATGCCTGCCACTGAGGGCCTTGCCCTTCCTGTCTGACCATAGCAGATGACCAGAGGCTATTGTGGCCTCAACTGCATGTCCTCACATGTCTTGCCCTTCAGTAACCTTCTGCCCTGAACCCTGCTGGAACGACATGGGTAGGAGACCATTCCAGCGCATACTCTGTCGACCCAGCCACCAAACCGTGGCCCACCATCAGAGGCCCAGCTGTGAACCAATGTGCGTTTGTGGCCCCAAGGCCAGCCTATGAGCTCATGCCATGGCTGCAGAGTAGACTGCGCATCTGCTCCATCCCCGTCCAGCAACCTGCCAAAAACAGAAACAATCGTGAACAGTTGGGTCCCAGACCTTCAGACTCGCCCCTGGGGTGAATGTATTCCATGCGCCCCCTACTTCCACCTCCTAACGGCCTGCACCTGCATATACAAAAACCAAATAGACCGTCCCAGGTAGGCAATTCCACTGCCGGGTAGGCAACCCCAATTCTGGAGGGGCATGACCCTCAAACCCCCATGGGTCCGCTCCCAGGCATTGCGACACTAGACCAAAACTTTATGAGGGAAGATCCCTCCCCCTGAATATCAGGCAACCAGGCCTATAGCTTCCGGCCAAAAACACTATGTCGCCGTCATGGGGAAGTGTCCAGTCCAGGGGAGGGTAAAATAATGTGGAATGACTCTTGTACCCCTGGTCTGCCTGGAAACAAACCTTGGACCCCAGGATGGCTCGAAGGGAAGTCTGACCTGGACCCAAACACCCCCACCCCCCATCCGGAAGGCTCCAAAATTAAGTGTGAGGGCCGCTACATGTAACTGCTGAGCTTTGAAGCATGATGGTCACAGGGCACCTCCCTGATCAACAATCCCTGGCGGGTCAGGTGAACATGGAGGGTGAGGATAAGGGGTATGGGGGTGTGCATGGGCCAGCTGGCCAGCACATGACATATCCCAAGACATGTGAATGGTCCTAAAGGCCCCCTGCCAGCCTACCTTGCGACACACTGACAGACAAGCTTTACTCCTACCATCTGTGATGAATTCCAGGACGTGATTCCTAGGGATAGGCCACACTTTGCATAGCCCCTGCCATCCCCCAACTCCCAGGAATCCCCTCCTGCCCTGGCCATCTCTGACTCCCCTCCCCCATCTCCCAGTATGCGGTATGGGACTAGCAGAGTTGGTCCTTCCTCTAACTGAAACACCATTGACGCACTGCAGAAACGGAGGGGGCCACACCGCAGGTTGGCACATAAGGCAGCCAAAACCCTGAACCTGTGGTAAGGCTGTGAAATCCCTGTTATGGCACTATAAACCCCACCGCAGAAGGCCCCCAATACCTGAAGGGCAGAAAGCAAACACTTTCCCAGCCCCTGAAAACTTCAGGATCTTGATCTGCAACAATTCAAGCTTTTCCCAGGCAGCCTGCAGCCCTGGGTCCAAAAGTCAATTTTAATACCCTGGAAGGTGAACACTGGGGCAGGATCCTCCACTTTCCCAGCTGCCAAAAGAACTCCCCAGTTCATAGCTACGCTATAAACTGTGCCATCAAGCGCTAACATGCACCCAAAGTCTGCCCTACCCGAGAACTGTAAATCATGAAAATAGTGCCCCACTGCTTCTGGGGCCTCTCGTCTCCTGGCTGTCCCTTCCAAGAAGGGGCTGAAGTGCTCCATGCAAGAATACAGCAGCCCATAGGTAATGCTCTGCTGCATAGTTGACCTAAAAGGCAAAACTCAGCAGCTCAAAATCCACCATGTGTAACAGCTGGCAATGCAGGCAGATTAGCTGCCACACTTGCCCATAAGGCATCTCTGCCACAGGTGCGCACTATATTGAATGAAGTGTAGTGCACTGTGCATAAACTATCTGGTATGAAGCCATCACTGACTGACCCCACTTGTATGACGGATGGTGAATCAGGTAGACTTTGCCCACTGCCACTTTGGGCACTATACGGGGGGGCACTGAGAGAGCAGAGGTAGGGGATGATGGGAAGGGGCCAATAACCCTGCCCAACTGTATGTCTTCATCAATTGTCCCCTGGACCAGTGCGTCCATAGGATCCGGAAAACCGCATAATAAAGAAAAACCACATCATAAAATGAGTCTCCCCATAACTGGGCAGTCTGCAAGCAAGGTCCATAGCCCTTGAGCGTAGCTGGGAAGGGACACTTTTCTCGAGCAGCCTCTGCTGGGGGCTGCTTCCCACTCCTTTGGGGGGCCCTGGCCCCACATATCCTTCTGGCTTGTTGTTGTGCCTTTAATAGCAGGTTCGTATTCAGCAGTTATTAGATGGCATGGAGTTAAGCAATGTCATCTTCTAATGTCTGCAGATCAAATGACTCTTAAAAGCACAGGACTAGAGGCCTGTAAAAAGGTGGGCACCTTATCTACAGACCAGTTTGTAAACTAGCTAAAGAGAAGATGCAAGCAAATGTGCAGCCTGCACATGATTAATTCCATTATGTTTAAATAATTTACTCAGAGAAATATGAATTGGACCAATTCTATGCATACTTACTTATGAGAAAATCCCCGAGTGTATCGTTACTTCTTCCCCCGGAAGGGTGCATGTGATTGCACACATACAGCAGAATCCTATGTGTGTTTACTCAGAATACCACAGATTAAATGGGTCTTAGGACAGAGGTTTATGGGACTTAACTGATGGAAAGGTTCATATATTTTTACCTGGGTTTTGAAGAACGTATTTGGGGGGGGGAGAAGCTTGACAGTGGGAAAAAAAAGGGGGGGGATGAGTTCCCTTTGCATTTGGAGTTGAGGTAGTTTTGGAGGTGAGGTTGCAGCACTAACTGGGGTCCCTACTGGCTCCTGCAGCCTCCTTTCTGTCTCCAGCTGCCCCCCACCCTCCTCAAAAAGCCTCTGCTCTTTGTAATTACATTGCATTGCTCCAATCCAAATGGCCGCTACGTTATGACAGAGCATCTTTCTAGGTTATTCTGCAAAAGAAGTGGCGGCCACAGAGAGCAGGAGGGTGTGGGAGTGCAGGCAATTTTTTTTTTGGCCCTCTCATCTCAAGTTCTCCCTAATTGACTAACCCCTTCTCTGAACTTTCCTGGTTTGCAAAACAGTGAGGAAGTGGAATGGCCTTCTCAGTACATCCCTTAATAAAAGCATCCCCTCTCCAGCTGCCCCTGGAATGCCCCCAGTGTCAGATAGCCCACTACCTCTCTAGGTAATTGGTAACTGAAAAGTAACATTTAGTTTAAACTAAAAATACACTTCAGTATCAAGAAAAGGAGTCTATTCCTATTTTGCTTTCTGTAATGGGAAGGGGACCCCAATAGAAGTATCTCCTGGCCCTAACTGGAGGTTTGCCACCCATTACAGCATTGTGAGAGACATGTAGTGAGCAAGCGGCAATGTCAATTGCCACATAAAGTGTGGAACTGGACCTAAATACATAGAAGAGGAGAGAGACAGCTCTTCGTCTATGCATCATCCCTTTACCTGCTGCATTACTATGCTTAGAGAAACAGACAGGAGCTCTCCATGAATACTTGCCTCTATGTTCTGCGCAGAAGCCTGCCTGCATAAATATTTTGTTTAGTTTAAATAGAAAAACCTTAAAATAACCTTTTCCCCTACTGTTCTTTTCAAATTATATTTAATCCATAAAAATGCTGACTGTAATTCACCTTCAGCTAAAGTAAACATTTCTCTCTGCATACTTAAAACACACACACACATGCCCTGGGTATTGCCACACTGACATTGCAAGACATATTTGGCCTTTTCAATCTCTCTTTTACTAACAGCATAGAATTAAATTTTAAACATTGTCTCTCCCCCTACTCCACATATTCCAGGTTTATGATAGAAAGTCTAGGGTACTATTTAACTAGAAGTAGTTGTTGTGTTTCCCTTAATCCCAAACATTATTTCTATGATAAATGATGGAATCAGAAGGTGATAGTTTGAAGGAAAGAAACAGGAGAGAGCAGAAGAGAATCAAAGGTGCCCCCACAGCAGTGCAGTTTGTTTAAGCCTGACATGTTCTGAATTAAAGATTCTTCCTCAGGGGTAACTGAAACTGAAACTGTAACTGGAAAGCCACCCGTGCCCCGCCGCGGCTGAAAGTCCTCACGTGTCTCGTCGCAGCCGCAAGGCCGGCCCATCAAAGGCCTCTCCGTGGCTGAAAGTCCTCCCGTGCCTCGCCGCCGCTGGAAGTCCCCATGTGCCTCGTCGCAGCCGCAAGGCCGGCCCATCAAAGGCCTCGCCGTGGCCGGAAGGCCTCCCGAACCTCGCCGCGGCCCGAAGGCCCCTCGCGTCCCGCCGCCGCCGCTGCCCCCACTAGGCCGGCGCACCAAAGGGCCCGCCGCGGCCGGAAGGCTCCCCGCGGCGCGCAGCAGCCGCCACCACAAGGCCTCTGCCGCCAAAATTCAAAGGAGGGCGGGAGGCCCTCGCGTCCCGCTGCCGCCGCTGCCCCCGCCAGGCCGGTGCACCAAAGGGCCCGCTGCGGCCGGAAGGCCCTGCTGCGGCCGGAAGGCTCCCCGCAGCGCGCAGCAGCCGCCGCCACAACGCATCCGCCGCCAAAATTCAAAGGAGGGCGGGAGGCTGGTGGAGTGGCCTTAAATGGCCTTCAGCCACCCCGCGTCCTTACTGTGCGTCACGCCGGCGCGCCGGCGCACCACGTGCGCATGCACACACCCTTGATGGCGGCCTGGCTTCGGCAGCAGCCGAAAACACGCCCCTTTGCCCGGTTATGTTTATGTTTAGTTAATGTTTATGTTTAGTTAATGTTTAGTTAATGTTTAGTTAATGTTTAGTTAATGTTTAGTTAATGTTTAGTTAATGTTTAGTTAATGTTTATGTTTAGTTAATGTTTAGTTAATGTTTATGTTTAGTTAATGTTTATGTTTAGTTAATGTTTATGTTTAGTTAATGTTTAGTTAATGTTTAGTTAATGTTTATGTTTAGTTCATGTTTAGTTAATGTTTAGCTAATGTTTATGTTTAGTTCATGTTTAGTTCATGTTTAGCTAATGTTTATGTTTAGTTCATGTTTAGTTCATGTTTAGCTAATGTTTATGTTTAGTTCATGTTTAGTTCATGTTTAGCTAATGTTTATGTTTAGTTCATGTTTAGTTAATGTTTAGTTCATGTTTAGCTAATGTTTATGTTTAGTTCATGTTTAGTTCATGTTTAGCTAATGTTCATGTTTAGTTCATGTTTAGCTAATGTTTATGTTTAGTTCATGTTTAGCTAATGTTTATGTTTAGTTCATGTTTAGTTCATGTTTAGTTCATGTTTAGTTCATGTTTAGTTCATGTTTAGTTCATGTTTAGCTAATGTTCATGTTTAGTTCATGTTTAGCTAATGTTCATGTTTAGTTCATGTTTAGTTCATGTTTAGTTCATGTTTAGTTCATGTTTAGTTCATGTTTAGTTCATGTTTAGTTCATGTTCAGTTCATGTTCAGTTCATGTTCAGTTCATGTTCAGTTCATGTTCAGTTCATGTTCAGTTCATGTTTAGTTCATGTTCAGTTCATGTTCAGTTCATGTTTAGTTCATGTTCATGTTCAGTTCATGTTCAGTTCATGTTCAGTTCATGTTCAGTTCATGTTTAGTTCATGTTCAGTTCATGTTTAGTTCATGTTCATGTTTAGTTCATGTTTAGTTCATGTTTAGTTCATGTTTAGTTCATGTTGATGTTTAGTTCATGTTTAGTTCATGTTGATGTTTAGTTCATGTTTAGTTCATGTTTAGTTCATGTTTAGTTCATGTTTAGTTCATGTTGATGTTTAGTTCATGTTTAGTTCAAGTTCATGTTTAGTTCATGTTTAGTTCATGTTTAGTTCAAGTTCATGTTTAGTTCATGTTTAGTTCAAGTTCATGTTTAGTTCATGTTTAGTTCAAGTTCATGTTTAGTTCATGTTTAGTTCATGTTTAGTTCATGTTCAGTTCATGTTCAGTTCATGTTCAGTTCATGTTCAGTTCATGTTGATGTGTAGTTAATGTTTAGTTGATGTTTAGTTGATGTTGGTGTGTCGCGGGTGTGTCGCGAATGTGAATGTGTCGCGGGTGCGTCGCGGGTGTGTCGCGAATGTGAATGTGTCGCGGGTGCGTCGCGGGTGTGTCGCGAATGTGAATGCGTCGCGGGTGCGTCGCGGGTGTGTCGCGAATGTGAATGCGTCGCGGGTGCGTCGCGGGTGTGTCGCGAATGTGAATGCGTCGCGGGTGTGTCGCGAATGTGAATGCGTCGCGGGTGTGTCGCGAATGTGAATGCGTCGCGAGTGCGTCGCGAGTGCGTCGCGAGTGCGTCGCGAGTGCGTCGCGAGTGCGTCGCGAGTGCGAATGCGTGGTCAATGCGTGGTCAATGCGTGGTCAATGCGTGGTCAATGCGTGGTCAATGCGTGGTCAATGCGTGGTCAATGCGTGGTCAATGCGTGGTCAATGCGTGGTCAATGCGTGGTCTGGTCTTGTCTGTCCTGTCCTGTCCTGTCCTGTCCTGTCCTGTCCTGTCCTGTCCTGTCCTGTCCTGTCCTGTCCTGTCCTGTCCTGTCCTGTCCTGTTCTGTTCAAAATGCTGAAAAAAGGCTAGAAACTTGTTAGCAGAGTTAGGTTTGGGATCAAGAGCAGACCCAGCGCTGATGTGTGTGTTTGTGTGTATGTATGTGTGTGTGTGTGTGTGTGAGAGAGAGAGAGAGAGACTTTCCCTGTGAAGTAGCAGACTTTTACGCTGCAGCAATAACTGAGGATTCAGACTTAGTAAAATAAGGAACAGCTTGCTTCATTGAAGGAAATACACAATAGATAGGAAAGGGATTCTAGTTCTAGTAAACTACCTGCATTGGAGGTTCATGGACCTGACATGGCCTTTGCCCTCATGCTGCAGGTGAGAGAGACAAAGCAAAGACATCTCTTCTCTTCAAGAGACAGAGAAGAAGCAGGAAGGAGAGAGTTGGAAGGTGTGGTCAGCATTCCTAAGAGGTATCAGTTTTCAGGAAGGAAGATGAGCATATGACCAAAGGAAAGGCACAGCCTAGCAACCTGGAGGTCTCCTCTCTGTCTCCCTCCAGACGTGGAAACACCCAAATCGAGTTGCATTTCCACAATTCCAACACAAGTGATGCTTAAAATGGAAACTGTGATTTATCAGGGACAGGGATTAGGAAACAGACATTGTTCCTGGGGAACCTGGCCTGGTTTTCCCTGCCTTCCGTCTGTAAGATTCTTTCTTTATTTTAAGACCCACTCTGCACCCACCTGTTCCCGGGGCTGCCAGCTTTCTTTGGGTGGCACCCATAAATTCAAGACGTAGAACTTTCATTGTCACAGAGATGAGGGGACGGGCCTGTTCACCTGCTGAAGTTCCATACACACACAAACCCAGCTGGAAAAATCACATGGCAACCTCATCCTGCTATACATTTTGCTTATTTAAACATTTGGTTTTCTTTTTCTTTTTTTCAATAATTTTTATTCAGGTTTTCATAAAACATACAAGACAAAATCATAAAACATTCAAAGACAAAAAACAAAATCAAAAATAGTTAAACAAAAAGAAAAAAAAGAAAAAAAAACAAAAATAAAAAATAAAGAGTAAAATATTGACTTCCCATTTGTCAAAGATCAAATCAGTTATAAGTCTATAATATATAACAATCCTGTCTCTTAAGTCATATTATAAAATCACTTTCCTCCAATAGTTATCTTACTTAATCATCAAATCTCATAAACATTACTTTATTCTTTCCACAAAAAGTCAGAGAGGTTTCAATTCTTTAAGAAATATATCTATCAATTTTTTTTTTCCAGATAAGCATATCGATTAATCCATCTCATTACTAATTATGATAATCTTGTTGTCATAACCATAGTCAAAATAAACATTTCAATTAATCCATCACATCAGAATCTGTTAGGTTCAGTAATTTCAGTAGCCATTGTTCTATTATCCCTATTAGTTCCATTTTCCATCTTCCATCTTCAGTAGTCTTGTTAAGTCCAGTAATTTCAGTATCCAATCTTCCATTATCAGTATTCCATAATAATCTTGCTGTCAAAGCCATAGTCATATAGTAAGAGTCTGATGGGAATTACCTCTATCCCAAATATTTTCTTGCCATCCATTCTGAATAGGTTGCTGAAATACTGCTGTAAAATCATATCTCTGTTCTTTTTTTCAAAATACACTGGGTCATCTCTTGAAAGTTTTTCCATTGTCACATGGCTGCAGTTAATTCCATAGATTTTCTCTATATTGGGCTCCATCACATCATTCCAGTCCAGAAGATTATCCATGCCATTGATAACTTTATCTCTAGAATCTTCATTAATTTCTTCAGAGATAACATTGAGTTCCAAACAATAGATTTTATTTCTAAAGTCCATAGACTCCAAATCTTGTTCCTGTTCCACGTTTGTTCCAATCTCCGGGATCTCCTCTCTCACAGGGACCCCTGTTCCAGTCTCCAGGGTCTCCTCTCTCACAGGGACCCCTGTTCCAGTCTCCAGGGTCTCCTCTCTCACAAGGACCCCTATGTCTTTAATCTCCTGTGTCTCCAAACAATAAATTTTGTTTCTAAAGTCCATAGACTCCAAATCTTTTTCCTGTTCCACGTTTGTTCCAATCTCCGGGGTCTCCTCTCTCACAGGGACCCCTTCCAGGGTCACCTCTCTCACAGGGACCCCTATATCTTTAATCTCCTGCTTCATTTTACTCAATTCAATTTTCAGCTCCTTACAACCCTGTCGCAGGTTTTGTTTCGTTATCTCAATCTCATCCATTATTTTCTGAAACATAGTTATTTCCAGCTTCTCAGCCACTTTCTTAATTGCCATTTTAAAAGAAAAATATAGGAAAACCACTTCTTATTTCAGCAACAATTGGGTTAATACTCCAAACTTGGTGACATCACAGTATAAACAGAGCAGACAGCCTTATCTCTCCATGTTTAAGTAAACAAAATGCAGTTCCCAGGATCGAAACAATTAATGGCGGTCGTCAGAAAACAGATTCGTCAAAATAAAATAAAATAGACCAAAAAGAGAGTAGTCTCAGACAATATAATATTCTTCAAAATAAAAATCTGGAATAGAAATCCCTCTTCTGTGTATATCTTTAGAATGCAAAATCCAGGACAGCTTTTTGCAACAAAAACAGAGATAAGCTATTAATTAGTGAGTAGCAGAGAGAAGTTATGGCTCCCCAGTGAGATGTCAAAAACCGATCAATCTGGCAAATCTCTTTTAAACAGCAACAATTTAAGTCAAGTAAAAGAAAAATATAGAAAGAAGGGTGTTTGCCTGTTAGTGCGTTCTCTCTTAGAAGATAAGATGAACGTTCGCTTTTCCAGATAGAGCTTGTTGTTAAAAATCCGTCCCACCTTCGTCGGCTGGACCTCGTCCCATAAATTAATGGGATCTGGTCGTCCCAACAAAAATAGGCTTTGAGGTTAATCTCTTCGTTTCTCCCTACCCGGGAGAAGTTTAATCAGTCAAAAAAAGAAAAAATCTGACTGATATATCTGAATAAGCTTCTTTTGAGGCAGGAGCCCGTCTCAAGAGCAGGCACAGGCTAAGTCACCCTTCCCGGAAGTCTAAACATTTGGTTTTCAACAATCCAAGGAGCAGTGGCAGACACGGAACCACCAGCTTTCCACAATCAGAAAAGGAAGAGGGGGGGCCCAGGGTGTGAGAGTATGTGTGTGTGTGATGGAATTTCCTCCCCCAAGGTGTGGTGATGGCCAGAGACTGCTGAGCCCCATCTCTCAGGCCTCTCTCTCTCTCTCTCAGGCCTCTCTCTCTGTCCTCTCTCTCTCTGGCCTCTCTCTCTCTGGCCTCTCTGGCCTCTCTCTCTCTGGCCTCTCTCTCTCTGGCCTCTCTCTCTCTGGCCTCTCTGGCCTCTCTCTCTCTCTCTGGCCTCTCTGGCCTCTCTCTCTCTCTCTGGCCTCTCTGGCCTCTCTCTCTCTCTCTCTGGCCTCTCTGGCCTCTCTCTCTCTCTCTCTGGCCTCTCTGGCCTCTCTCTCTCTCTCTCTGGCCTCTCTGGCCTCTCTCTCTCTCTCTCTCTCTGGCCTCTCTGGCCTCTCTCTCTCTCTCTCTGGCCTCTCTGGCCTCTCTGGCCTCTCTCTCTCTCTCTGGCCTCTCTCTCTCTCTCTGGCCTCTCTGGCCTCTCTCTCTGGCCTCTCTGGCCTCTCTCTCTGGCCTCTCTGGCCTCTCTCTCTGGCCTCTCTGGCCTCTCTCTCTCTCTCTGGCCTCTCTGGCCTCTCTCTCTCTCTCTGGCCTCTCTCTCTCAGGCCTCTCTCTCTCACACAGGCCTCTCTCAGGCCTCTCAGGCCTCTCTCTCTCTCTCTCTCTCTCAGGCGTCTCTCTCTCTCTCTGCAATCAGCCACAGTCCAACCTGCTCCAGCTCCTGCCACCCAGCAGCCTTCTGCTTCCAAACGAGATTCCAAACTGCTCTATCGGCCGCAATGCAAACCGCAGCCAGAAATGCCCATTGCGGCCGCTCCTCTCACCCAGCAGCCACGTGTGTCAATCACGCATGCGTGCCTGAGGGGGACGTCCAAAAGCCAGAGATCAGCCTCTTCACACTAAATATGGCCGGAGGCCGGAGACGACCCACTTTTGCCAGAGACTCCGGCAGAAAACTGGAGACCTGGCAACCCTACTCTGTACACATCTTGGAGTTGCAATACGAATCAGTGTGAAGGTGGCTTGGAGGTAAACCACATCAAAACATAAAATCCCCAGTTTTGAGGAAGAAACTGGTGGTTCATGGGTAATTGTACCTGGACTCAAAAAACAGAGGTGAAACACACTGGAGCCAGAATAGTAGCAAGTGTGTATATAGCTTATCTCCCTGATTCAGGGCTAGTTCAAATGTTATGGATTCCCTACATGGACAGCACTTTGAAGTCCCATGCAGAAACAAAAAAAAAGTCCAAGGTGCATATAGATCATCATCACACAAGCTTGTGTTTTAATGCACACATGCAAGGAAACTGTAGTCAATCATGGTGAAATAGAATTCAGAACTGAATATGTAGAATTCAGAATTGTTTAAAGGTGGAATTGAAGGAAGCCTGTCTGCCCAGTTCATTCATAGAATCACAGAATAGTAGAATTGGAAGAGGCCTATAAGGCCATCGAGTCCACCCCTGCTCAATGAAAAGAGAAAGAACCAAGGTTTTTATTGTGAGATAATCTGCCCTCCATGTGTTGCTTCTAAAAAAGGAATCGTCGTCTTGAGAAGTCAGAGATGACAAAGCTTGGACTGTTATTCTTCTCTTGTTAACTAATACATAGTTTAGTCACATCATGCTTATTAACTATCATGAACTTATTAACATTTTCAGATTAATGTTGAAGATATCATACCATATCATACAGGGCATTTTGAGCAGCCAGCAAGAAAGATGCAGCTTCATTGATTGGCAGCAGACGTTAAAAAGAGATGAGTGAGCAAATAATTAAGAGACTAAGAAGGTTATCTGACTTGGTTGTCTTCAAGCAGCAAGATAGATTTAGGTAGTTTGAACATTGGGAAGGAAAAACTGATGACCACATGTGCACAACGGCAACATGGATGCTACAGGAAGGTAAAAGATCAAAGGAAACACTAAATATTAGATAGGAAGATGAGTCTTAAAAAAAGGAATTTTATGGGATGATAACTTGCACAAGGATGGAGAAGTGGTGATTAAGAAGACACAAGGAAAGCTGATCCTGCCAAGCTGGGATATATAGACATGGACAAAAGAGAAGGAGAGGAAAGTAGATGCTTTAACTGAGCAATTCCTTTATGTTTTGGGGTAGGATTGTGGTGTAGCTTGGATGAATATAGTTCTTAGAAACTTGCATGCTTACAGTATCCTTGAATCTAGATTACTTCCTTCAGGAAAATGTTCACGTTTCAGAATGAAGTATCACAGCTGTGAAAAAAAAAGAGAAAAGAAAATCAAATAGCCATGTTGATTTAAAGTAAACAAAAATGTGTCTAATAGAAAATGTACGAAAGAACAAGGAAAATGGGTTATAAATACACATAGTGGAGTGGGTGAGAGAGAGATGGGTAACTATGTTGGAACTTGTCTAAATATATATATCCTTCCTATTTCACAAGAGGATGGTTTGGGGAAAATGTAGGCTCCATGGTTTCATTTTTTTTTTTACAATGATTTTTATTCAAATTTTCATAAAACATACAAAACAAAATCATAAAACATTCAAAGACAAAAAACAAAACAAAAATGATTAAACAAAAAAATAAAATGTTGACTTCCCATTTGTCGCAGATCAAATCAGTTATAGGTCTACAATATATAACAATCCTGTCTCTTAAATTATATTATAAAATCACTTTCCTCCAGTAGTTATCTTAATTAATCATCAAATCTCATAAACATTACTTTATTCTTTCCACAAAAAGTCAAAGAGAGGTTTCAATTCTTTAAGAAATATATCTATCAATTTTTCTCCTAATAAACATGTCGATTAATCCATCTCGTTAATAATAATAATCATCTTATTGTCATAACCATAGTCCAAATAAACATATTGATTAATCCATCTCATCAAAATCTGTTAGGTCCAATAATTTCAATAGCCATTATTCCATTATCCATATTAATTCCATCTTTCATCTTCAATAGTCCTGTTAAGTCCAGTAATTTCAGTGTCCAATCTTCCATTATCAGTATTCCATAATAATCTTGCTGTCATAACCATAGTCATATAATAAGAGTCTGATGGGAATTTCCTCTATCCCAAATATTTTCTTGCCATCAATTCTGAATAAGTTGCTGAAATATTGTTGTAAAGTCATATCTGTGTTCTTCTTTTTTACAAAATGCACTGGCTCATCTCTTGAGAGTTTTTCCATTGTCACATGGCTGCAGTTAATTCCATAGATTTTCTCTATATCAAGCTCCATCACGTCATTCCAGTCCAGAAGATTATCCAAGCCATTGATAACTTTATCTCTAATATCTTCATTAATTTCTTCAGAGATAACGTTAAATTCCAAACAGTAGATTTTATTTCTAATATCCATAAACTCCAGATCTTTTTCCAATTCCACATTTGTTCCAATCTCCAGGGCTTGTATCTTCCCTTTTTCTTTTCTCATCTCTGATCTCATTCTCCTCTCTCACAGGATCCCCTATTTCTTTAAGCTCCTGCGTCATTTTGCTCAGTTCAATTTTCAGCTCCTTACTGCCCTATCGCAGGGTTTGTTTCGTTATCTCAATCTCATCCATTATTTTCTGAAACATAATTACTTCCAGATTCTCAGCCACTTTCTTGATTGCCATTTTTAAAACCACAAAAACAAAACAAAAATAAAGAAGAACCACTTCTTATTTCAGCAACAATTGGGTTAATATTCCAGGCTTGATGACATCACAGTATAAACAGAGCAGCCTGCCTTATCTCTCTATGTTCAAGAATACAAAACAAATTTAGTTCCCAGCATCAAAACAGTTAGTGGCGTCATGAAGAAGCAGATTCGTCGAAATAAAATAGACCAAAAAGAGAATAGTCCCAGACAATATAATGTTCCTCGGAATAGAAATCCCTCTTCTGTTTATATCTTTAGAATGCACTTCCAGGACAGCTTTTTGCAATAGAAACAGAGATAAGCTGTTAATTTCGTGAATAACAGAGAAGAGTTATAGCTCACCCAGAAGTTCTTTAAAGCTGATTCATTTGACAAATCTCTTTTTGCTGCAACAATTTAAACCAAGTAAAAAAAAAATAATAATAAATAATAAAATTTTATTTCTAGGCCGCCTATCTGGCCGAATTAACGGCCACTCTAGGCGGCGTACATAGACTAAAATATAACATAGAGTAAAATATAACATATAATACAAAACAAAACCCCAGTAGTCTATAGACATCCCGAGCAGCAGATTCACACACACATACACACACACGGTCTCTGGCCCCTTCAGCAGTTGCTGCTTTTGTAGCTGGAGAGAGAGACAGGGCCCCACCCTTCCAGGCCAGGTGGAAATCAGCCAGAAATGCAGGGAGCAGGTCTTGCAAAAACTCACACAGGTAGATGGTCTCTGGCCCCTTCAGCACTTGCTGCTTTTGTAGCTGGAGAGAGACAGGGCCCCACCCTTCCAGGCCAGGTGGAAATCAGCCAGAAATGCAGGGAGCAGGTCTTGCAAAAACTCACACAGGTAGATGGTCTCTGGCCCCTTCAGCACTTGCTGCTTTTGTAGCTGGAGAGAGACAGGGCCCCACCCTTCCAGGCCAGGTGGAAATCAGCCAGAAATGCAGGGAGCAGGTCTTGCAAAAACTCACACAGGTAGATGGTCTCTGGCCCCTTCAGCACTTGCTGCTTTTGTAGCTGGAGAGAGACAGGGCCCCACCCTTCCAGGCCAGGTGGAAATCAGCCAGAAATGCAGGGAGCAGGTCTTGCAAAAACTCACACAGGTAGATGGTCTCTGGCCCCCAAAGGGCCCGCCGCGGCCGGAAGGCCATGCTGCGGCCGGAAGGCTCCCCGCAGCGCGCAGCAGCCGCAGCCACAAGGCCTCCGCCGCCAATATTCAAAGGAGGGCGGGAGTCTGGTGGAGTGGCCTTAAATGGCCTTCAGCCGCCCCGCCTCCTTACTGTGCGCATGCACACACCCTTGATGGCGGTCTGGCTTCGGCAGCAGCCGCAAACACGCCCCTTTGCCCGGTTATGTTTATGTTTAGTTAATGTTTAGTTAATGTTTAGTTAATGCGTCGTGAGTGCGTCGTGAGTGCGTCGTGGGTGCGTGGTGGGTGCGTGGTGGGTGCGTGGTGGGTGCGTGGTGGGTGCGTGGTGGGTGCGTGGTGGGTGCGTGGTGGGTGCGTGGTGGGTGCGTGGTGGGTGCGTGGTGGGTGCGTGGTGGGTGCGTGGTGGGTGCGTGGTGGGTGCGTGGTGGGTGCGTGGTGGGTGCGTGGTGGGTGCGTGGTGGGTGCGTGGTTAATGCGTGGTTAATGCGTGGTTAATGCGTGGTTAATGCGTGGTTAATGCGTGGTTAATGCGTGGTTAATGCGTGGTTAATGCGTGGTTAATGCGTGGTTAATGCGTGGTTAATGCGTGGTTAATGCGTGGTTAATGCGTGGTTAATGCGTGGTTAATGCGTGGTTAATGCGTGGTTAATGCGTGGTTAATGCGTGGTTAATGCGTGGTTAATGCGTGGTTAATGCGTGGTTAATGCGTGGTTAATGCGTGGTTAATGCGTGGTTAATGCGTGGTTAATGCGTGGTTAATGCGTGGTTAATGCGTGGTTAATGCGTGGTTAATGCGTGGTTAATGCGTGGTTAATGCGTGGTTAATGCGTGGTTAATGCGTGGTTAATGCGTGGTTAATGCGTGGTTAATGCGTGGTTAATGCGTGGTTAATGCGTGGTTAATGCGTGGTTAATGCGTGGTTAATGCGTGGTTAATGCGTGGTTAATGCGTGGTTAATGCGTGGTTAATGCGTGGTTAATGCGTGGTTAATGCGTGGTTAATGCGTGGTTAATGCGTGGTTAATGCGTGGTTAATGCGTGGTTAATGCGTGGTTAATGCGTGGTTAATGCGTGGTTAATGCGTGGTTAATGCGTGGTTAATGCGTGGTTAATGCGTGGTTAATGCGTGGGTTCTGTTCTGTTCTGTTCTGTTCTGTTCTGTTCTGTTCTGTTCTGTTCTGTTCTGTTCTGTTCTGTTCTGTTCTGTTCTGTTCTGTTCTGTTCTGTTCTGTTCTGTTCTGTTCTGTTCTGTTCTGTTCTGTTCTGTTCTGTTCTGTTCTGTTCTGTTCTGTTCTGTTCTGTTCTGTTCTGTTCTGTTCTGTTCTGTTCTGTTCTGTTCTGTTCTGTTCTGTTCTGTTCTGTTCTGTTCTGTTCTGTTCTGTTCTGTTCTGTTCTGTTCTGTTCTGTTCTGTTCTGTTCTGTTCTGTTCTGTTCTGTTCTGTTCTGTTCTGTTCTGTTCTGTTCTGTTCTGTTCTGTTCTGTTCTGTTCTGTTCTGTTCTGTTCTGTTCTGTTCTGTTCTGTTCTGTTCTGTTCTGTTCTGTTCTGTTCTGTTCTGTTCTGTTCTGTTCTGTTCTGTTCTGTTCTGTTCTGTTCTGTTCTGTTCTGTTCTGTTCTGTTCTGTTCTGTTCTGTTCTGTTCTGTTCTGTTCTGTTCTGTTCTGTTCTGTTCTGTTCTGTTCTGTTCTGTTCTGTTCTGTTCTGTTCTGTTCTGTTCTGTTCTGTTCTGTTCTGTTCTGTTCAAAATGCTGAAAAAAGGCTAGAAACTTGTTAGCAGAGTTAGGTTTGGGATCAAGAGCAGACCCAGCGCTGATGTGTGTGTTTGTGTGAATGTATGTGTGTGTGTGAGAGAGAGAGAGAGAGAGACTTTCCCTGTGAAGTAGCAGACTTTTACGCTGCAGCAATAACTGAGGATTCAGACTTAGTAAAATAAGGAACAGCTTGCTTCATTGAAGGAAATACACAATAGATAGGAAAGGGATTCTAGTTCTAGTAAACTACCTGCATTGGAGGTTCATGGACCTGACATGGCCTTTGCCCTCATGCTGCAGGTGAGAGAGACAAAGCAAAGACATCTCTTCTCTTCAAGAGACAGAGAAGAAGCAGGAAGGAGAGAGTTGGAAGGTGTGGTTAGCATTCCTAAGAGGTATCAGTTTTCAGGAAGGAAGATGAGCATATGACCAAAGGAAAGGCACAGCCTAGCAACCTGGAGGTCTCCTCTCTGTCTCCCTCCAGACGTGGAAACACCCAAATCGAGTTGCATTTCCACAATTCCAACACAAGTGATGCTTAAAATGGAAACTGTGATTTATCAGGGACAGGGATTAGGAAACAGACATTGTTCCTGGGGAACCTGGCCTGGTTTTCCCTGCCTTCCATCTGTAAGATTCTTTCTTTATTTTAAGACCCACTCTGCACCCACCTGTTCCCGGGGCTGCCAGCTTTCTTTGGGTGGCACCCATAAATTCAAGACGTAGAACTTTCATTGTCACAGAGATGAGGGGACGGGCCTGTTCACCTGCTGAAGTTCCATACACACACAAACCCAGCTGGAAAAATCACATGGCAACCTCATCCTGCTATACATTTTGCTTATTTAAACATTTGGTTTTCAACAATCCAAGGAGCAGTGGCAGACACGGAACCACCAGCTTTCCACAATCAGAAAAGGAAGAGGGGGGGCCCAGGGTGTGAGAGTATGTGTGTGTGTGATGGAATTTCCTCCCCCAAGGTGTGGTGATGGCCAGAGACTGCTGAGCCCCATCTCTCAGGCCTCTCTCTCTCTCTCTCTCAGGCCTCTCTCTCTGTCCTCTCTCTCTCTGGCCTCTCTGGCCTCTCTCTCTCTGGCCTCTCTCTCTCTGGCCTCTCTCTCTCTGGCCTCTCTGGCCTCTCTCTCTCTCTGGCCTCTCTGGCCTCTCTCTCTCTCTCTGGCCTCTCTGGCCTCTCTCTCTCTCTCTCTCTGGCCTCTCTCTCTCTCTCTGGCCTCTCTGGCCTCTCTCTCTCTCTCTGGCCTCTCTGGCCTCTCTCTCTCAGGTCTCTCTCTCTCTCACAGGCCTCTCTCAGGCCTCTCTGGCCTCTCTCTCTCTCTCTCTCTCTGGCCTCTCTGGCCTCTCTCTCTCTCTCTGGCCTCTCTTTCTCTCTCTGGCCTCTCTGGCCTCTCTCTCTCAGGCCTCTCTCTCTCTCACAGGCCTCTCTCAGGCCTCTCAGGCCTCTCTCTCTCTCTCTCTCTCAGGCGTCTCTCTCTCTCTCTGCAATCAGCCACAGTCCAACCTGCTCCAGCTCCTGCCACCCAGCAGCCTTCTGCTTCCAAACGAGATTCCAAACTGCTCTATCGGCCGCAATGCAAACCGCAGCCAGAAATGCCCATTGCGGCCGCTCCTCTCACCCAGCAGCCACGTGTGTCAATCACGCATGCGTGCCTGAGGGGGACGTCCAAAAGCCAGAGATCAGCCTCTTCACACTAAATATGGCCGGAGGCCGGAGACGACCCACTTTTGCCAGAGACTCCGGCAGAAAACTGGAGACCTGGCAACCCTACTCTGTACACATCTTGGAGTTGCAATACGAATCAGTGTGAAGGTGGCTTGGAGGTAAACCACATCAAAACATAAAATCCCCAGTTTTGAGGAAGAAACTGGTGGTTCATGGGTAATTGTACCTGGACTCAAAAAACAGAGGTGAAACACACTGGAGCCAGAATAGTAGCAAGTGTGTATATAGCTTATCTCCCTGATTCAGGGCTAGTTCAAATGTTATGGATTCCCTACATGGACAGCACTTTGAAGTCCCATGCAGAAACAAAAAAAAAGTCCAAGGTGCATATAGATCATCATCACACAAGCTTGTGTTTTAATGCACACATGCAAGGAAACTGTAGTCAATCATGGTGAAATAGAATTCAGAACTGAATATGTAGAATTCAGAATTGTTTAAAGGTGGAATTGAAGGAAGCCTGTCTGCCCAGTTCATTCATAGAATCACAGAATAGTAGAATTGGAAGAGGCCTATAAGGCCATCGAGTCCACCCCTGCTCAATGAAAAGAGAAAGAACCAAGGTTTTTATTGTGAGATAATCTGCCCTCCATGTGTTGCTTCTAAAAAAGGAATCGTCGTCTTGAGAAGTCAGAGATGACAAAGCTTGGACTGTTATTCTTCTCTTGTTAACTAATACATAGTTTAGTCACATCATGCTTATTAACTATCATGAACTTATTAACATTTTCAGATTAATGTTGAAGATATCATACCATATCATACAGGGCATTTTGAGCAGCCAGCAAGAAAGATGCAGCTTCATTGATTGGCAGCAGACGTTAAAAAGAGATGAGTGAGCAAATAATTAAGAGACTAAGAAGGTTATCTGACTTGGTTGTCTTCAAGCAGCAAGATAGATTTAGGTAGTTTGAACATTGGGAAGGAAAAACTGATGACCACATGTGCACAACGGCAACATGGATGCTACAGGAAGGTAAAAGATCAAAGGAAACACTAAATATTAGATAGGAAGATGAGTCTTAAAAAAAGGAATTTTATGGGATGATAACTTGCACAAGGATGGAGAAGTGGTGATTAAGAAGACACAAGGAAAGCTGATCCTGCCAAGCTGGGATATATAGACATGGACAAAAGAGAAGGAGAGGAAAGTAGATGCTTTAACTGAGCAATTCCTTTATGTTTTGGGGTAGGATTGTGGTGTAGCTTGGATGAATATAGTTCTTAGAAACTTGCATGCTTACAGTATCCTTGAATCTAGATTACTTCCTTCAGGAAAATGTTCACGTTTCAGAATGAAGTATCACAGCTGTGAAAAAAAAAGAGAAAAGAAAATCAAATAGCCATGTTGATTTAAAGTAAACAAAAATGTGTCTAATAGAAAATGTACGAAAGAACAAGGAAAATGGGTTATAAATACACATAGTGGAGTGGGTGAGAGAGAGATGGGTAACTATGTTGGAACTTGTCTAAATATATATATCCTTCCTATTTCACAAGAGGATGGTTTGGGGAAAATGTAGGCTCCATGGTTTCATTTTTTTTTTTACAATGATTTTTATTCAAATTTTCATAAAACATACAAAACAAAATCATAAAACATTCAAAGACAAAAAACAAAACAAAAATGATTAAACAAAAAAATAAAATGTTGACTTCCCATTTGTCGCAGATCAAATCAGTTATAGGTCTACAATATATAACAATCCTGTCTCTTAAATTATATTATAAAATCACTTTCCTCCAGTAGTTATCTTAATTAATCATCAAATCTCATAAACATTACTTTATTCTTTCCACAAAAAGTCAAAGAGAGGTTTCAATTCTTTAAGAAATATATCTATCAATTTTTCTCCTAATAAACATGTCGATTAATCCATCTCGTTAATAATAATAATCATCTTATTGTCATAACCATAGTCCAAATAAACATATTGATTAATCCATCTCATCAAAATCTGTTAGGTCCAATAATTTCAATAGCCATTATTCCATTATCCATATTAATTCCATCTTTCATCTTCAATAGTCCTGTTAAGTCCAGTAATTTCAGTGTCCAATCTTCCATTATCAGTATTCCATAATAATCTTGCTGTCATAACCATAGTCATATAATAAGAGTCTGATGGGAATTTCCTCTATCCCAAATATTTTCTTGCCATCAATTCTGAATAAGTTGCTGAAATATTGTTGTAAAGTCATATCTGTGTTCTTCTTTTTTACAAAATGCACTGGCTCATCTCTTGAGAGTTTTTCCATTGTCACATGGCTGCAGTTAATTCCATAGATTTTCTCTATATCAAGCTCCATCACGTCATTCCAGTCCAGAAGATTATTCAAGCCATTGATAACTTTATCTCTAATATCTTCATTAATTTCTTCAGAGATAACGTTAAATTCCAAACAGTAGATTTTATTTCTAATATCCATAAACTCCAGATCTTTTTCCAATTCCACATTTGTTCCAATCTCCAGGGCTTGTATCTTCCCTTTTTCTTTTCTCATCTCTGATCTCATTCTCCTCTCTCACAGGATCCCCTATTTCTTTAAGCTCCTGCGTCATTTTGCTCAGTTCAATTTTCAGCTCCTTACTGCCCTATCGCAGGGTTTGTTTCGTTATCTCAATCTCATCCATTATTTTCTGAAACATAATTACTTCCAGATTCTCAGCCACTTTCTTGATTGCCATTTTTAAAACCACAAAAACAAAACAAAACAAAAATAAAGAAGAACCACTTCTTATTTCAGCAACAATTGGGTTAATATTCCAGGCTTGATGACATCACAGTATAAACAGAGCAGCCTGCCTTATCTCTCTATGTTCAAGAATACAAAACAAATTTAGTTCCCAGCATCAAAACAGTTAGTGGCGTCATGAAGAAGCAGATTCGTCAAAATAAAATAGACCAAAAAGAGAATAGTCCCAGACAATATAATGTTCCTCGGAATAGAAATCCCTCTTCTGTTTATATCTTTAGAATGCACTTCCAGGACAGCTTTTTGCAATAGAAACAGAGATAAGCTGTTAATTTCGTGAATAACAGAGAAGAGTTATAGCTCACCCAGAAGTTCTTTAAAGCTGATTCATTTGACAAATCTCTTTTTGCTGCAACAATTTAAACCAAGTAAAAAAAAAAATAATAATAAATAATAAAATTTTATTTCTAGGCCGCCTATCTGGCCGAATTAACGGCCACTCTAGGCGGCGTACATAGACTAAAATATAACATAGAGTAAAATATAACATATAATACAAAACAAAACCCCAGTAGTCTATAGACATCCCGAGCAGCAGATTCACGCACACATACACACACACGGTCTCTGGCCCCTTCAGCAGTTGCTGCTTTTGTAGCTGGAGAGAGAGACAGGGCCCCACCCTTCCAGGCCAGGTGGAAATCAGCCAGAAATGCAGGGAGCAGGTCTTGCAAAAACTCACACAGGTAGATGGTCTCTGGCCCCTTCAGCACTTGCTGCTTTTGTAGCTGGAGAGAGACAGGGCCCCACCCTTCCAGGCCAGGTGGAAATCAGCCAGAAATGCAGGGAGCAGGTCTTGCAAAAACTCACACAGGTAGATGGTCTCTGGCCCCTTCAGCACTTGCTGCTTTTGTAGCTGGAGAGAGACAGGGCCCCACCCTTCCAGGCCAGGTGGAAATCAGCCAGAAATGCAGGGAGCAGATCTTGCAAAAACTCACACAGGTAGATGGTCTCTGGCCCCTTCAGCACTTGCTGCTTTTGTAGCTGGAGAGAGACAGGGCCCCACCCTTCCAGGCCAGGTGGAAATCAGCCAGAAATGCAGGGAGCAGGTCTTGCAAAAACTCACACAGGTAGATGGTCTCTGGCCCCTTCAGCAGTTGCTGCTTTTGTAGCTGGAGAGAGACAGGGCCCCACCCTTCCAGGCCAGGTGGAAATCAGCCAGAAATGCAGGGAGCAGGTCTTGCAAAAACTCACACAGGTAGATGGTCTCTGGCCCCTTCAGCACTTGCTGCTTTTGTAGCTGGAGAGAGACAGGGCCCCACCCTTCCAGGCCAGGTGGAAATCAGCCAGAAATGCAGGGAGCAGGTCTTGCAAAAACTCACACAGGTAGATGGTCTCTGGCCCCTTCAGCAGTTGCTGCTTTTGTAGCTGGAGAGAGACAGGGCCCCACCCTTCCAGGCCAGGTGGAAATCAGCCAGAAATACAGGGAGCTGGTCTTGCAGAAACTCACACAGGTAGATGGTCTCCATCTAAAAAATAATAGAAAGAAGGGTGCTTGCCTGTTAGTCCGTTTTCTCTTTGAAGAAAAGATAAATGTATCACATTAATCAGATAGCGCTTGTTCGGAAGTCCGTCCAGCATTGCTGGCTGGACCTTTTCTCATAAATTAATGAAATCCAGTCCTCCCAACAAAAACAGGCTTTTGAGGTTGATCTCTATGTTTCTCCCTGCCCGGGAGAAATTTCATCAGTCAAAAAAAAAATGTTCTGACTGATTTATATCTGAATAAGCTTCTTTTGAGGCGGGAGCCCGTCTCAAAAGCAGGCACAAGCGAAGTCACCCTTCCCGGAAGTTCCATGGTTTCATTTTTAAAGATGGGTATGTTTTTGGGCTTATGCTAATGTGTTCTTTTATCTGGAAGCCGCCGTTGAGTTCCAGTTTTGGGAAAAGGGCGGGGTAAAAATAATGACAATAATTAATTAATTAATTAATGCAGACTGCTGATCAAAATCTGTGGTTAAAAAGAAGGTCAAAAATGAAATTGAAAGATATCATATTCTTAAAGCATAACTAATTTCTTTATTTGGAAACGTGTAGTGGCCCCATAGTTACAACACTGAACTGTTGCCTGCCCACCCCTAGTTCATCTGTTACCATAGCAGCATTTCCCTGTGGCTTTGTCCCATGTTGCTGAGGGCATGGTTGGTACAATGTGAATGAGCCAATAGCCCAGGTCCTTCCAACCACATGATTGCCCTCCCTTAGAGGCAGGGTCATAGCTCAGTGGCACAGCACTTATCTTGTATGTAGAAGATCCTAGGTTCAGTCCCTGGCATCTCCAGATAAGGCAGAAACCTGAAACCCTGGAGAACCCCTGCCAGTCAGAGCACACAGTGCTGAGTTAGGTGGACCACTGGTCTGACTCAGGATAAGGCCTAGATTCCCGCTCACGTCGTGCTGGGCTTTCTTACATCTCTGCAGCATGAGATGAAGCCAAGGAGATGATGCTCCTACACTTTTGTGCCAAGGGTCCCTGTGCTGCTTACAGTGTGAAAGCCGACTAGCTGGATGGCAAAAGTGCCTGACGTAAAGTCAACAGAGTTTTGGAGGTCAAATCTTGCGCATGTTCTTGGTACTGTACACTATGGACAACAGAATGAATGTTGTTAGTTTTACCTACATTTCACTTGCCAGCGAAGGATGAGATTTGTACTATTAACAGTCTGACTGCTAAATCAATGTTATCCATTTTATGGAAGGCATAAGGAGTAGGAAGCTGTGAAGTTCATTAATTATTTTAATCACAGGAGCGATTTAACTGGCAATTATGTAAAATACAGGATGATGAGTACTCAAGGACATTTCTCTGTAGTGTATATAGAGTTATGTTAGCTCAGCCTACCAAAGGTTTTAAAAGCTATCTTGATTCTCCAGTTCTAAGAATATCCAAAAACAATATAAACTACAATCAAGACAACTCAGAGACCTGTAAGAAAGCCGAAACTGGTAGAAGTCAGGATGCTTTCCAAATGCTAAAGTTACTAGACTAGAAGATGTATAATGTGTTCTTGCACCTGACTTCTTCAGCTGAGGAAAATGGCTCCTGAGGTAGGGTGTGTGTGCTGGAAAGGTTTTAGGCGACCACTTTACTTCTTTCACACAGACCTACACACAACACACAATCAGGTGTGGTTCTGCCATGCAGCCGGACAAAGGGATCTGTTTCAGAAAGCACCGTGTTATGACAGCTAGAGTGCAAGTGGCGAAAGACATGCTGTGAGTCTGATCAGGCACGAATAAAACATAACAGTTCCTACTGTATGGCGGTGAGGGTGGCAAAGAAGGCCCACTTCTCTGCCATCATCACATCCAGTGGAGCTTTTCCATATTGTCAGGGGACTGTTGACATCAACTCCAGGAAATGGTGTTTTAGACCCTTCGGAAGCCCATTGTGAATTGTTTCCACAGCACTTTGAGGGTAAATTTGCTCGCCTCCATAGCAATCTTGATGCCCCATCCACATCTATTGTAGTCCCCAGTGAGGTATCCAGTGGAACATCTGCTGCAACTTCTTCGGAATGGTTTCAGTTAATGCAGCCTGATGACATTGACAAGGGGCTTGCAATGATGCAGCCAGCAATGTGTCTTCTCGACCCTTGCCCTTCTTGGCTTATTAAAGCTTGCCGAGGGGATTTGACCAAGTGGCTCCAGGGTGTGGTCAATGTATTATTGTGGGAGGGAGTGGTTCCAGCCACCCTGAAAGAGGCAGTGATCTGACCGTTCCTGAAAAAGCCCATTCTGGACCCATTGGTTTGCAACAATTACTGACCGGTCACAAATACTCCCTTGTTAGGGAAGGTAATTGAGAGGGTTGTGGCACAGCAATTGCAAGTACTCTTGGATGAAACAGATTATCTTGACCCATTCCAGTCTGGGTTCGGGCCTGGTTATGGGACTAAATTGGCCTTTGTTGCCCTGATGGATTACCTTTATTGGGAGGACAGGGGGAGTGCAACCCTGTTACGCTTACTTGATCTCTCAGCAGCTTTTGATACCATTGACCATGGTATACTTCTGGGGCGATGGTGAGATGGGCATTGGAGGCACTGTTTTACAGTGGTTCCGATCCTATCTCCAAGGTCGTTTTCAGAGAATAGCAATGGGTGGTTGTCTTTCGGCCCCCTGGCAGTTGTACTATGGAGTGTCGCAGGGTACCATCTTGCCCCCCATGCTGTTTAACATCTATATGAAGCCCTTGTGAGTGGTCATCAGGAGATTTGGGGCAAGGTGTCAGCAGTACGCTGATGATACCCAGCTCTATTTCTCTGCAACATCTGAATTGGGAGAGGCCGCACAAGCCCTGGACTACTGCCTGGACTTGGTGGTGGGCTGAATGAGGGTCAATAAACTGAGTCTGAATCCTAATAAGACAGAGATGCTGCGGGTTGGTGGTTCCTGAGTTTGGATAATTGGTCAGTTGCCTGCTTTGGATGGGGTCATACTCCTTCTGAAAGAGCAGGCCCATAGTCTGGGGGTGCTCCTGGATACATCTTTGTTGCTAGAGGCCCAGGTGACCTCAATGGTTAGGAGCGTCTTTTACCAGCTTCGGCTGGTAAGACAGCTGCAGCCATTTCTGGACTGGGATAGCCTGACCACTGTTGTCCATATGCTAGTAACCTCTAGGCTGGATTACTGTAATGCTCTCTATGTGGGGCTGCCCTTGAGTATGGTCCAGAAGCTGCAGCTGGTGCAAACTTTATTTATTTATTTATATTTCCATTTATAGACCGCTTACTATCTGAAAGATCTCAAAGCAATTTACAATAGAATACACAATATACAATAAAAAAATCAAATTAATTTACAAATTAATTTACAAAATGTGGCGGTGAGACTGCTCATTGGGGCAGGGTATCACCAACATGTTACCCCACTGCTGAAAGAATTGCAATGGCTGCCTATTTGCTACCAAGTCCAAGGTTCTAGTTTTGGTGTACCAAGCCCTATACAGATTGGAACCAGGATACCTGAAAGACCATCTTATTCCTTATATACCCAGTTGATCACTGAGCTCTGCAGGTGAGGGCCTCCTGCAGATACCATCTTATCAGGAGGTCCGTTCCTCACGACATAGGAAATGGACCTTTAGTGTGGCGGCACCTACTCTTTGGAATTCCCTCCCCTTAAATATTAGACAGGTGCCATCTCTGTTATATTTTCGGTGCCTACTGAAGATGTTCCTCTTTCAACAAGCTTTTTAAGTTGAGACCTTATCCCAGTCTGCGTCTGTGTTGGAATTGCTTTTTAATATGTTTTTAACCCTTCTTTTAAAAAAAATGTTTTAAAACCTTTTTTTTAAAAAAACACATTCTAAAAGATTTTTTAAAAATGTTTTAAAAGATGTTTTGTTTTAATATATATTTAAAGTCTGTTTTTATGATGTTTTAAAGTGTTTTTAGTGCTTTTGTTTGCCACCCTGGGCTCCTGCTGGAAGGAAAGGTTGGATATAAATAAATAGATAAATATATAAATAAATAATAAAAACACCAATGACTGAACAAATGTGTGGTGGCTGGTCAAAAAAGGAATATAGTTTTGGATCCAGAGATGTGTTACTGGAATTATTCTTGCACAACTGGGCTTTCCAACCACCTCATGTCCGCTGCAACCCTTTGTGGCCCCTGAAAAAGTGAGTGAATCATTCAAAAGAGCATGGGATGTGGTGCACCAGTTCTATGAGAGATGGGAGGAGACACACTGGCTAGGTCTTCCCCAGTCCTCTCCTCTGGTCTCACTACCCATTCTTTCCTCTGGGGAGGCAGAGCCAGGACAGCTCAGGAGGGCCAACGGGCTTTGGAGATGGGGTGGGAAGAGACTCGTCAGTTGGTCCTGCCTCTTCACTGTTGAAATAGGCAAATGTTGCATGTTCACTTGGGGGGGATATTTGGGAAATATCCCATGTACCTGTTCACCATGATGCAACTTCCTTATGGGTGGGGTTAGTTACCTGGTTTCCTCCTTCCTTTGTCCTGGAGGATTTTTTGAATATTCTCCATTGCTGATCAATCCACCATTGAGAGAGGCCGCATGGCAAATGATGCCCTCTGCTGAGAGCATCAATACCAAAGGCTAAGATGGACTGAATACCTTCTGTTTTCTTTCATCTAAGCTACAGCCTATGTTTCTAACATATGAAGAGGTTGTGAGTAAATGTTTTTATCTTTTACCTAAGAAGATTGTGTCTGTTGTTATTTATATAGAGAAAGGTGGGGCTGGTTACATTCTTACTCTGCTACTTGTGTTTTTACATCTCTGCTAAGAAATAGGACCACCAAAGCTTAGTTCCTATTTCTCTCTGGTATTTTTTATAATACCAAACATTCACCAGCTGTTAGCAGCGTGGGGATGGGGCTGTCACTGACCAGACTACTGAAGACTTCCCTGATTCAGCCCCCTCCCTCTACAGACCGCTAGGGCCCTCCCCAGGATCCCAGTCCTCCTCCTCCACTTCTTGCTCGCTTTGCCAGGAGTTCTTTATGGGGCCCATGACACTGAGGTAACCTTTGGCCAATTTCTTCTTAAATGCTTTATGGCTATATTGAAAAAGTATCCTCTAAATTATAGATAGGTCTAAGTAAATTAATAGTTAATTGTTACCTTGACCAATAAGGGTTCAGAATGAGGATTGTATCCAGCTAAGTTCCACTCGGAGAACATTGAAAGTAGAGTAGACCCAAGTTAGCCATGTCCATTAATTTTAATGAGCCTAGTCTGAATATGAATAATGTTGGATACTACTAAAGATGAGCAGATTGCCATACTTCCCTCCCATGCCAGTTTCCATTTTTACAGAACTGGCTCTGTTTCCTTCCTTTTGTGGACAGATATATTTTGGGGAAATACTGAAAAATAGTTGCCACAGCCCTGTGAGATAGCCTAGGTGGAGAGATAGTGACTGGCCCATGGTTACCCTATGAATTTTATAGCTGTGTATGGATTTGAATCTGGGAGTCCTCAGTCCTATTCCAGCACTCTAACCACAGCACAACTGGGAACAAAATAGAGTCCAGGCTGCTCCCATGGTCCTTAGGATACTGACCACATCCTATGGTCTGGCCTCATTTTTTTCTTGTGAAAGAGGCTCTTACACAGCACTTATGAGTGCCATGCTATCTCCCCTTCCTCCCCAGCATTTTGATTTCTGCAGTCCAGTGCATTTGACTGATGGATGTTGCCACATGGAGCAAGTAGGTAGATCAAGCCAATACTATTTTAGAAATTACCTATTCAGCTGCATCCACCCAGGGGAATAAGAGCAAGAAGAAAGTAAAATGTTTCTTTTGAATGGAATATTTCATAGCGCTGAAAACCTCTTGTTCAGACGTTTTGAAAAAAGAGGTCTGTTTGATGATATTATAGTGATTCAAGTAGCCCACATACTGCCAGCAACATTCCTCAGACTGCTTATTCTGGAGTAGAGATAGGGAAGAATTTCAGTTCAGTTCGCATTTCATGCTAAATCTATTAAATTTGCACTTTCCGAAATGCTGTGAGAACTGAAACATAGCTATCCTTAGAAATCTGCACTTATTTGAAATTTGCAATGCAGTTCGCCAAGCAATGTTTATAAACATGCATATGTTAGGGGAAAGTGTGCATAAAAATGAATATATGAGTGAAAATAACATATACAATGCATATGATGAGAAATGGCTTGCAAAAATGTGTACATTAGTCAAAACTGCCTACAAAAATGTGTTTATTAGGAAAATTTTGCACTGAAATGCTGGAGAATTTTCATGAGGATTTAAAAAAACATTACTGCAGAAATGTGAACATCTGAAATTAAGATTGGAATAGCATGAAAGTGAGAGAACTGAAATTAACAGATCTTTCCATCCCTACTCTGGAGTAATGCCATTTTCAGAGGGCTAGAATAATTGCTTCCAAGATGCTTTGAATTTCTTCTGCTATCCCTGTTCTTGCCAAGGTTCTCTTGCACTGCTAAAAGCTTTATTTCATACTACAGCTTATATAGTTTTGCAGTGTCTGTGACATAGGAAAAAAGGAAGTGCAAGCCCTGGACTACTGCCTGGACTCAGTGGTGGGTTGGATGAGGGCCAATAAACTGAGTATGAATCCTAGCAAGATGGAGACGCTGTGGGTTGGTGGTTCCCGAGTTTGGATAATTGGTCAGTTGCCTGCTTTGGATGGGGTCATACTCCCTCTGAAAGAGCAGGTCCGTAGTCAAGGGTTGCTGCTGCATTCCTCTTTGGATCTTTGTCGTTGGAGGCCCAGGTGACCTAAGTGGCTAGGAGGAGTGCCTTTTTCAGCTCTGGCTGGTAAGACAGCTGCGGCCATTTCTGGACCAGGATACCCTGACCACTGTTGTCCATGAACTGGTAACCTGCAGGCTGGATTATTGTAATGTGCTCTGTGTGGGGCTACCCTTGAGGATGGCCCAGAAGCTGCAGCTGGTGCAAAATGCAGTGGCGAAACTGCTCACTGGGCCAGGGTATCGCCAACATGTCACCCTGCTGCTGAATGAATTGCACTGGCTCCCTATTAGCTACGAGGCTAAGTTCAAGGTTCTAGTTTTGGTGAACAAAATAGCTTGGAACCAGGATACCTGAAAGAATGCCTTATCCCTTATATAACCAGTCGATCACTGTGTTATGCAGGTGAGGGCCTCCTGCAGATACCACCTTATCAGGAGGTCCATTCTGCATAACATAGGAAATGGACCTCTAGTGTAGTATACAGATGGGAAGATCTGTCTGTTTTGTAAAATGCAGTGTTACCAAATTCTTCCAAGCTACACAGGAAGTGGATTGTACTGTGAAATACCAACTCAAATTGTGTTTGCATTTTTACAAATTTGTAGGGCAATACAATATCTCAGAAAGGAGATCAGGTCCCCTGCTCCCCTGGTGCATTCACTGTAGCTTGATAGAAATATCTGTTGGCTATTGGTACATTCTTAAACCGCAACAGGTTTTTTTGCCTATTAGTGTATAAAAATAAATGGGGCTCCTTAGTGGTGTGTGTGTGTGCACCAGGCTTTTTGTAAGGTAATTCTTCTATCCCACCTTCATCAAGTAACATTCAACTTCATCTTAAAGTATCTTGGAATATGATTATGTCACTTGCTGAGTGAGGGAAGCAGAATCAAATCAGTCCTGAGCTGAGCCTCTTCTCACTATTTCCCCCCCCAAAACCTCTCCAAGAGTCTCCTGCAGCAGGAAAAAGCCCTGATGCATACAGCTACCAGCTAATGCAGCTAATTAAAAAAAGCAGCAAGAAGAGGCAAGCATGTCTCCTTGCCACCTCTTCTTTCATTTCCTCCAAAAAACAAAACAAAACACTCAAGGAGACTTTTGGAGAGGTTTCAAAAAGAAGAGGCTCAGGAAGACCGATCTGATTCCTTTCAGCAACACAATTGGATCTCTAAATGCTTTAAGCTGAAGTTGAATGTTGTCGGCTGGAGAAGACTGGGAGAGGGAAATTATCTTAATCTTACAGAAAGCTCGACACGCACACACACCCCACTTAGAGGACTAAAGAGCCCCAATTTGTTTTTATTATTTATTACAGATCTTGTGCAATTCCGCTAAATCAGAAATATGCAAAAATAAAAACAAATTTTAAAAATAACAAGCAAACTGTAGTTTTTTTCACAGGGGAGGAAGAGTGAGTGAGGGGAGGAAGAAACACACCCACGATATTTTCTGTCAAACTCCATCCACTGGTGTGGATAGCAGGTGACCCCAAAAACAGAAGTGTGTGGACCTTCATATGCCAATTGCACCCACCAAAACATTGGATCACAACAGTGCATTTGCAAGATACCACCCCTGTATGGACACAGCCTTTCTCCCAGGTAAGTGCATATAGGTACACAACTGTAACTGTGCGCTGTATGAAGAAGTATTTTCATTTGTTTGTCCTAAATGTGACAACCAGAATGGTAGGCAGTATTCCAAGTGTGGCTGCACCATAGATTTGTGGAAAAGCATTATGATATTGCCAATTTTATTTTCAATCTCTTTCCTAATAATCCCTAGCATCATTTTGCACTTTTAATGAACATTGTTGTCCATTTGCCCAATTTGGAAAGATACTTTTGCAGCTCTTCACACTCCACTTTGATTTTTCATCACCTTAAACAATTTGATATCCACAAAGTTGACCATCTCACTGCTCACCCTTAACTCCAAATCATTTTTGAACAGTTAAAAATATATCAGTCCCCATAAAGTTCATGTCAGGAAACTTACTCCCCTCTACTGTGAAAACTGTCCATTTATTCCTACTCTCTGCTTGCAGTTCTTTAACCAGTTACCAACTCATCCTTGTATACATGTCCTTAATAACTCAGGAGCCTTTAATGAGGGACTTTGTCAAAGCTTTTTTGAAAGCCAAGTGTGCATCATATGAATTGGTCTGTGTTTTTCTGGATCCCCCTCCCCCTATCCCTTTTTTTAAAATTGGTGTTACATTGGCAACTTTCCAGTCCCCTAATACAAAGGCCAAATTTACATGTCACAAGTTACATGTTTTTGTTAGTAGAACAGCAATTTCACATTTGAGTTCTTTAAGAACTTTCAGGTGGATGTTGTCTCGATTTGTTAATTTTCAGTTTTGTGGTAAACTTAATCTGACACCTCTGACTCAAATTCAAGCATGGGTATCTGTTCCTCATCTTTCACTGACAGACACAAGGAATTAATTCACATTCTCTGCAATCTTTGTATCTCCCCTTAGCATACTCTTCACCCTCTTGTTGTCTAATGCTAGGATGGGTAGCAGGTAGATTTGGAGCTACAGGTAGATCTCTAGAGATTTGTAATATATTATCAAGGATTTCTGACTTCCAAATGTTTAACAATAGAAACAACCTTTTTTCCCCAAATTAGGCTACTGAAATAAAGAAAGCATGGAGGGAACACCAGGAATGGACTCTGAGCTCAGTTCTGGTTCTGAAAATAAATTCCTCAGCTGAATAATACCCAGAATGTTCCTTAATTCCTCATATATGTCCACCCCTCTTTCTAAGCCACTTTTTCTTTTGCACTTGGCTCCAGCTGGTAGACCTCTGGAGTCTAAACAAAAACAAAACCACAAGCTGAAGTCTGCCCACTCCTGGTCTAATGTTCCAAGGAACCAGTTTGTTGCTTCTGATGTTTGTTTTTTAATTTGATCTTAATGTTTTTAGCAATATCTTCCTTTAATTCCTTTTTCAAATCCCTTATTGTGAGCTTACATTTCTTTTGCCAGAATTGTGTTTCTTTTTATACTCCTTATTTGGGCAAAATGCCCATTTTCTGGAGGAAGCCTTCTCACCTTTTCCGTCTTTCTACAAAAGGCACTTTTTTGTTTCTAATGACATTTACCCCTTAGAAGATACTTAATTTGAATGAAGCCTATATGATAAAAATTGCATCTCTAATAAGCCCAGTCATCTGTTTAAAATGAAAAGCCAGTCACTTGGAATAATATAGAAACAAATAGATTCACTGAATCCATGTGAACTAGTAAAATATAGGACTGCTGTGAATAGGATTACAGTTGCACAGTTATCAGTAGATAGTAAAATGTTTGTGGGAAATAGAATCTGTCTCAAAGACAAAGAAATGGGAAGTAACTTTACTGGCAGACCCAAACATTATTTCTTATTCTAAAATCATGGTTTCGTTGTCAAGGTCTTATCAAAATGCTTTACTGGGCCAAAGAAAAACAAGTGGAGCATGCATGAGAACTGGGGCAATTGACTTGCTAGTAGTATTACTTGAGCGGTGAGTTGCCTGTAGGGATGGAATGATCTCTTAATTTTGGTTCTCTCAGTTTCTCATTTTTAATGTTCAGTTCTCTATATTTCTACAGCGATCTGTGAATTTTTTTTAAATCCTCATGAAAATTCTCCATTTTAATGCAAATTTCTCCAAACAAACACATTTTTGTAGGCAGTTTTAACAAAGGTACACATTTTGCAAGCCATTTCTCATCACATCATGCCTTTTTGCCTGTTATTTTCACTCATATATTCATTTTTATGCACACTTTCCCCAAATGCATGCATTTTTGTAAATATTGTTTAGCTGGCGAACTGCATCCCAAATTTCTAATAAATGCTAATTTTGAAGGATGACTGTGTTTCAGTTCTCATATTGTTTCAGAAAGTGCAAATTTGATAAATTCTGCTTGAAATGTGAACTGAGTTGAAATTCTCACCCATCCCTAGTTTCCTGCATGTTTGAACAAGTATGCCATGCTATAGTTGTACTGCATGCTTGGGGGAGGGGGAATGAGAGATGATCGTTTTCACCTGGACATGTATCATGCAAAACAGAGTGAATCCTGTGTCTTGTTAAGAACAGAGCATACATAGAATAAAAAGCTTTGTAGCATTCTCTCTCTTTCAGTGTTCCATAAGATTAAGAGCCAAGTATTCTTCATTTTGCTTCTCAGTGAGGTACTGCATGTTTGAGAACTGATGCCAAGCATTCTTTTCTTTCTCTCCCCATGCTGAGAAATGAATCATCTGACATTTCAGCAGAGCTTGGAAAAGTTACTTTTTTTGAACTACAACTCCCATCAGCCCCAGCCAGCATGGCCACTGGATTGGGCTGATGGGAGTTGTAGTTCAAAAAAGTAACTTTTCCAAGCTCTGCATTTCAGCATGCTGATGTGAGACGCATGGATACATTTTTCCTGTGGTTTTGCATCAAATGTTGGAAGCTGGATTGAACCCGATTCCTAAGGTGTAGAGCAAAAAGAGCCTGTAGGGAGCTTGATAGTCTTGACCGCACATGTTTTGCTTTGTGACCTTTTCATAAATGGATATAAACAACGGCTTACAGGCTTATACAGACAGTACAGGGTGCCATATTTCCCCATGGTGTCTCTGTCTGCACCTAGCGTAGCTGGTGGACACCACCGGCTCCACCAACTAGTTTTTAGATGACCATCACTTCTCATGGTATTTGGGCATGATAGGCTGGGGATTGTCCACAATTAGTGTATCCCTCTTGCCTAAAATGTTGATGAGCCTCTCAGGAAGCTGTATAACAATAACTAAAAGTAGCAATGATTCTCCTCTTCATATATCTACTTCTCCAGATTCTATGCTATTATACAGAAGCACTGTAGCTGAGAAAGAATGAAAGGGGGGTGGCTGAACAAATTTTGAAAACACTGGTATGACCCAGGCATTCACCAAAGAGGCAGTATATATAGCATTCTCTTGCATCACTTGTCAATAATTTCTACAAGAAAGACCACCACCCAGAGCACTCACCAGTGGTCTTATGGTTTTTTTAATATTTGAGAATTGATCACTAGTGCTCAGACACACATCAATTTTTTTCCTTTCTCTTTTTCTTTAATATTGTTTGATAGACCTTTTGTTATTAGAGATTGAGATACCCCAGGAAATTGGGATGGCCTCCTTAAATGTGTTATATACTTGTCCCAACCTTGCCATTAGTCTCTCCTCTCAGGTGCATAATGCTCTCCTAGTTCTTATGGCTGAGCCCTGCCATACTATCCAGCCAGGTGACTACATTTCGTGAGGGGCCAGATGGAGACCCTTGCTAAGTCCTGATGATCACCTATACAGCTGTCTGAGTAAAGGAAAGAGTTTTGTGGATACACGCAAGTCGCGCTCGTATCTAAGCAGCAGAACAGTGCCACCACCACCTT
This sequence comes from Rhineura floridana, assembly GCF_030035675.1. Lineage (NCBI taxonomy): Eukaryota > Metazoa > Chordata > Lepidosauria > Squamata > Rhineuridae > Rhineura > Rhineura floridana. The sequence continues at coordinate 31,186,803 of NC_084486.1, read as the reverse complement.
CTGAACCCAAGGAGCCTGACTTCTGCCCAGATGAAACGAATGAGGAGATTTCAGAACAACTGAGAGAGGAAGGTTACTCCACAGAGGAAAGCATTGATCCAGGCTTGATTGCCCAGGTAAGGGCCACAGGAAAAATCCCGGATCTGTTCGAGATCTACCTAGAAGATTCCATAGAGGATGACTCCGACACTGACGAGGTGGAATCAAGTCTGGCCGACCCTGCTGTGGACGTTCAGTTGCAAGACGTGATTGATAGTGGGTATCAGAGCATAGATGCCAGCGACCTCCAGAGCTCTGATTTTCTAAACCCACCTCCTCATCCTTATAACGTGAGACCAACTGATACGCCTGACCTAGGCAGGATGACCAAAGGGGGGTAGAGAGCGAATCTACTAACATTTTTCTAGCTTGAGAGTCTGTCCAATAACACCTACAATTGTGCAGCCTGCAATTAAGAAGGTGGGAGAAGTACAGACATCAAATCTGAAGAATTGCCTGGAGAGGCAAGCCAAATAATCTCTATACATTGGACATTATAATTACTTTGCATATAATCTATATAGCCTCTTGTGTTTTATTATGCATATTAGGAAGTCTGTAAGAGTTTGGTTGGTTATAACAATTGTATTAAGCATCCTCTTTCCAACAAGGTCTTTTGAAGGATGGTTCAGTAACATTTTTGGTGAGCTTGGTGGATCCATTTTGCGGGCACTTCTTCATGTCCTGCTAATCTTGTGTGCTGTATATATTGTTTTTCAAATAGGAGTATGCTGTGTTAAGAGCATTGGTACAAACTTAAGAAAGGGTGGTATAAATAGTGTGCAGCACATGATGAAGCCAGATCATGGGGAAGATGAAGAAAAATAGATATCTGAAGAAAATGCCAGGGCAAAGACTTTGAAGAAAGAATGGATAAGGCTAAGTAAAACAGAAGTAGTGTAAAAATTGTGTGAAGCTATTCTAGCTTCAAAGGGGGGAAATAATGGGGAATTTTATATATCCACACATATATAATCATAGATATTAAGAAAAAAAAAGAGGAACAGGGAACCCTGAAACTTAACATTTAATTCAGACTTGTAAGCAAAAACCTGTTGCAATGGCAACAGGTCACAGCGATCTCCTGTTTCTTTGCCAAATTCGGCCGATGCCAAGACCCGGCTGATGCATGATTAATTATCCTGTTGTTCGGAATCAAGGAGCATTTCAATTGTGAGAAGAAGCTGTGATTGCCAAAGTTTGATTCTTGAATGCCATCTAGAGGAGAAACGTTTTGTAGCATAATCAAATGTTTTAATGAATAGAAATAGATTTTAATAATGATTTTAAAAACAATCCAGTGTATTAAATTTACAACTTTATAGGTGGTGCTTTTATTAAGAAAGAGGGGGTGACCTGTCTCCCTTGTCTCCTCTATATCTCAGAGGCTAAAAAATACTGGTTAGCCAGAGTTAACCAATATTTTTCCTTTACTCTGTGTGGCTTCAAAATGAGCTCAAGTGTTTTAAATATAATCCCCTCTCTTGAGCTATGTATTCTATAAGTAAGGAAATGGGATTTCTGAGAAAGTATAAGGACACAAGAACCCCTATGGCAAAGGAATAGAACTGGGGGTGCTCATACATTCCCAAACACCCTGAGTTGAGGCAAAACTTAACTCAAGGGAACTTGTCCAAATTTCTCTGGTGTACTTGAGTCAGCCTGACCCATCAGGAAACAATGGCATACAGAATGTACCAAGTATGCTTGAAAGCATATTCAAAATAGTAACTGTTCCAACTAGAACCAAAATTCATTAGTCTTGAAGAGACAGTAGGACAATGGTAACGTTTATAATATGGACAGAATCTTGGAATCACCACTGGAGTTAGCTAATGCTTTATGATTGGTTTGGAACGATGTTATGTGGGCAAGGATTCATGAGATTGGTGAAATCATTGTCACATGCTGTAACTGTACTCTATAAAAGAGCTTGCGCACAGTGCCTCAGTGCAGTCTCTCCTGGATGTTTCTGAGGGGCTGACCCTGCATATGGCCCTGCATATGCTTGTAAAGAATAAAGGCCTACCTTTTTGCTTCAAGCCTGTGTCTTCAAATTTATTTAAGGACCCCCAGCAAAAGATCCCAATGGAGAAAAATTCTCCAACAAACATAGCTTGTGTCCTAATCTTGATCCATGTCTCCTCCCAAGTGATTTTTAGAGCCCATTTAACTTAGGTCAGCCAACAGCTCTAAGGCCATCATATATATTTTTAAAGTGCACGGGAAGGTCCCACAAAACACCTCTTCTGATCTCATATCACACATCTGTACACTTGTACATGGTCCTCATCTACACCTACCTCTTTATCTCTTACGAATTATCCAGAGAAAATGTAAAGCATGTGCATACCATAGATTTCAGTGGGAATTAAATATGCATAGGTCTGTGTCAATAATTGCATCTTGGTACTTTGCAAGCTTAGCAGAGTGTCAGTGACCCAGCTAAATGCAATACACATTTCTTTATAAAGGCAGAATCATATCCACTGCCAATTGAATCTGGTTCCCAGTTTTCCATCTGATATTCTATGACAGTTCTATTCTAGAATTAAGAGGCATTCATTCTCTCTCTCACACACACAGTCAAATATAGCTTCTGGCATTTATACATTGGTATTGCAGAAGATACTAATTTTCCTCCACTCTGTGGTTCATGTGAGTCTGTGCTGTTTGCTACCAATTAAACATCTATCCCAAACATCTTTCATCTTTATCATGTTCATTTTATTTAGCTTACAAGGCTAAAGGCTTTTTTCAAATGTAAGGCTTTGAGACTTTCTCCTGTATCCTATTATTTATGAAATAAATCCATTGTAATGTGAATGAGCATTCTGGCCAATGTAAACTTCACATTCAAATTTCAAAGCTACCTGAAGCAATAGCTTCCTTTAGGGTACTTTTGTGGAATCAAAGCTGCTCAGACCCACAATATTTTCACAGCATCCACACATTTTATGTATTTTTAAAAAAACGTTTTCCCTTACCTATGAAAATCTGATAAGTAAAAATAACTAATTATAGACCTCTTGCACACTTCATGGTAATTTTTGTTTTTAAAGGTGCACATGTACGTTATCTGTGAGCATGCCCAGAATAAAAAAAAAAACAGTGCGGGGGGAGGGTATTGTGGAACTGGTTTTGCTCATGCCCACAAGTTTTTTCCAGCATCCACATGATATTGTCATCATAAAAATGCCAGCCTATACTCTCCTCCCCATTAAATCAAAATTTCTCCCTTACCATGGAAAATCTCTGATAAGTAAACATAATCCATCATCCATCTGTGGTCCTCTATTGGAGTTCTCTGTTTGGAGGGCTATCTGGTCCAAGTGGTTGAGGGCATTAAGAGGAGTGATTGAGGAGAGTGACAGTCTGTCAAGGTCTGCCCACTGGTGTGGTTTACAAATGATGTTATAGCAATGAATATCTATGACTGAAAATGGGTGGGAGCTAATGCACCAATAGTGCAGAAACAAAAACCAGATCTGAATGACCCCTGTGCATGATAAAGCAAACACTTGGAAGCAAACAGTCCTGTGTGTGATGCCACTTCTGCATTTTATTCAGTAAATAGTGTAAGTCACAGCAGATGTTACTACTACATTCTTTACAGTAACCGAACTACAACTGGCACCCCATAAATTATTGGAGAATAATACATAATAAATTAAATAACATTGGGTCATTACTAGTTCTTTGCCAGTAGTATTATAATATTATAATAGTCAGGGACTATTATAATTCAATATTTGGCCATTACACATAAGATCATTAAAGCAATAGATGACTAACTTTTCGAGTCCTGAAATAATTCTCTGGGGGGGAAAACATATTTAAAAACATATATTTTTTTTAAAAAGCTTTAAAAACATCTTAACAGGGCCAGCAGCAGAGGGTGGCCAGGTCAGTCTTGGGCTGAGGGCCCCTGAAGGGCCCCTCCTTTGAGTGAGTGGTAGTGCTCCCATTCCACAATCTGTGACAGCTTCGGCTCTTGACCCTGCCACGGATCACAGAGAGGGAGCTCCCAGGCACCCCCCTACAACTGTGCAGACCTGTGACACCTGCCTGCATGCCCCACCTACCTCTCCTGTCAGGGTGAATGCTGGCTGCACTGCACACATGCCTGCCATCAACCAAGATGGCAGCCGAGGTTTCCCTAAGGGACTGATGCCTCTGCCACCATCTTGGTTGATGGCGGTGGAGGCATTAGCCCTTTAGGGAAGCCTCGGCTGACATCATGGTTGATGGCAGGCATCTGCGTGCAGTGTGGCCAGGATTAACCAGAGCAGGAGAGGTAGGTTTGGGTGTGTGCCATGGGCCTGGGGCAGGCTGGTGCCCATGGGCCCAGTCATGCCTTACGCTGGCCCTGCTTTTTAAAAAGTAATTCCAACACAGACGCCTACTGGGATAGATAGATATATATGCAGATGCCCTCAGTTGATCATGGGTTGCAAAGAAACATGGAAGTGGGGGACAAGTTTTGTTATATTTGGTTCAGTACAATGATATATAACTAAAGAAGAACAAAATTTCCTATATAGATTTCACACTTGATTTCACACTGATCAAGTAGGAATCTGTAATAATTAATGATCTGGCCAAAGGTCTACCTAGTCCAGCATCAGGTTCTCCCAGTAGCCAACCAGGTGCCTATGAGAAGTCTACAAGCAGGACCTGCATGCAGCCACACTCTTCCCACTTGCGATTCACAACTAACATCCAGAGGCTTACTGCCTCTGACATTAGAGGTAAAACATATCCATCATGTCTATTGTTAGCTTTATCCTTTATTAATTTGTCTATTCCAAAGAAGCCTTCCAATTGGAGGGGGCTTTGCTACCTTGCCTCAGCTGATCGGTGTCATGGAACTAATTGGTCAAAAGACCCCAGTCTCCCTACTGCCATTGTTCTGGTTCCTTAGCTCACTGCAGGGCTTCATCATTTTTATGCATGAGCAACATGTTTGTCATGTTAGCCATCTCTAGGGAGCCGTAAGGAGCCAGCGGCTGCTGTAGCTATTGGTGTCACGCCAGAGCTAAGCTGGAATATCCCAAGAACAGAGTGGCCTCCATGAAGCAGATGGGCATCATGACCAAAGCAGCATATTAGGGTGTAGGGGAAATGGGTGGCAGGCAGCCCGTTCTCCATCCCCTCTCAAAATATTCCGTCCTTTCATGTACACCAGGTGCGTTGCTGATATGTAAGCTAGCTTTGCAGCTTTGAGAGTCCAATTGCTTCCGATTAGTATGCCTGCACAGGCCAGCACAAGCTTCACTAAACAAACTAGAAGAGCCCTAGCACAGGCTTGCCTGGCGAACACACATGCACAGTCACACATAGAGACAGCACAATCTACAAAGTGGTGGGCATTGAAAATATATAGTTTAACACCTTACAAGATCTTGTAGACAGCATTAATTATTGGCTCCTCTTTTAATTCCTGTCTTCACTATGATGTGTGAGCTTTTATCATAGCTAATTGCTGCTTGTATTTTAACGATCAAGAAAAAAGAGACAAAAGTTCCTTCAATGACTCCTCTGCTTGAAGAAAATACCTTTTCCTAGATTGTTGATCTCTGTTTGCATCTTGCAAGCAGTGGAAGGATTGTGAAGTGATATGTGACAGAATAAGGTTGCTTAATTAAATAGAGCAAATATAATGTTTTAATGCTTGGTGGGATGAATAATGCTATTTTACTAAATCCTCTTGCCATTTAGAACACCCCCCTCCATTTTTCTTCCTTTTGAAGATATAGATTATAACATCGCAAAGTACAATCCCTGGCTGTAATTTGTCTTGCTAAACTATAAAGGCAGGTTTGTTACAATCCTTTTGGACAGAAGAATTAAGCTGATTAAACTGATGCTGATGAGAGAAAAAAGGAGCAGCACCAAACAAACAGCAAAAAAGAAAAGGCACAAATTCTCAGAATGGTACTGAACTGTATGTGTCTGTCTCTGTGTCTGTCTGTGTGTAGGGTATCAACATGATGCCCTTGAGATGTTGGACTCCAACTCCCATCAGCCCCAGCCAGCATGGTCAATGATCAGGGATTATGGGAGTTCATTTTTAGTGAAGACCTCAGACACAGAGCACAGTTCTAATAAGGTAACATGTATTTGTCATGTTCATTCTTTACATATTTAGATGGGCATTTAAAAAAATCCTAAGTATGCATATAAAAACATAATGTGTGAAGAAGCTCTCTTTATATTTATCCATCCTAGTAACCCATCAGTGTGTCCTCTTGTAAATAGCAGCCCAATAAATCTAAACATTGGATTAGTCTTTATATAGTATCCAGACATATCAAGTAATCCTAGTTGTCCTGCAGGTATGGGGAACCTTTGGCTCTCCAGATGTTGCTGAACTACAACTCCCATCAGCCCCAGCAAGCGTTGCCAGTATCCAGGGGTGATGGGACTTGTAGTTCATGACTATTCCTACACTCTGAACCTGATCAATCCCCTCCATAAACAGTTGAACGCCACTTGTTAGGACCATCCACAAATAGCATCTCTAATTTGTTTTGATTAAACTTCAGTTTATTGACTCTCATCCAGTCCATTACCATAGTCAGGCACCTGTCCAGCACATCCACTACCATACCTGATGAAGATGAAAAGGAGAAATAAAGTTGTGTGTTGCCTATATATTTATAACACCCTCCAAAATTCCAGATGACCCCACTCAGTGGCTGAATGTATATTAAATAGCATGGGGTTTATTGACCTCTGCTGAACCCATAACATAAATTCCATGAAGTCAAACACAAATCTTCTAGCATCACCTTCTAAGACCAACCATCCAAGCAGGAGTGGAACTACTACAAAGCAGTATCCTCTACTCTCAACTCAGACAGGCATCCTACAGAGCTAGTGTGGTGTAGTGGTTAGAGTGTTGCACTAGGACCTGGAAGACCAGAGTTCAAATCCCCATTCAGCCATTAAGCTCGCTGGGTGACCTTGGGCCACTCACTATCTCTGAGCCTCAACTACCTCACAGGGTTATTGTGAAGATAAAATGGAGAGGAGAGGAAGCATTTATGCCACCTTGAGTCCATGGAGGAAGGATGGGGGCTATAAATGTAATAATAAATAAAATAAAAATGATACCATGGTTAATGATATCAAACGCTGCTGAGAGGTCCAAGAGAATCCGAGAGGGTCACACTCCCCCTAGTTCTCTTCCATGTAGGTCATCTCACAGGGCTGAAACAGCAGCTCAAAGGAACCCAGAAAATCTGTTTCATCCAAGAGAACCTGAATCTGGATGTATGACATGTATAGTATCTGTATATAATAAATTAGCATATGTAAATTTTATGCAAACCATCACCCTCTTTTGACCTCTTTTCTGGTGGTGCTAAAAGTGGCCGCTCACCTGGCTCCTGGGAGCCCTGGCTCAAGGCACACTTCCTTCCAGCACCTTGCACTCACTGCTAGGCAAATGTTTGAGACCATGTGCTTATTGAAACTAGGCTTGCTGTTTGCCTCCCAAAGGTGTTTAATGACCTATTTGCATATCATATTGTAAATTTATTTAAAAATTAATTGTCCCTACAAAATTGTGATAGGAATATAATTTCTAGTCTACTCACTGTTTGCCTTTTCTGTTGAAATAGTTTAGTAACAAGTGGAAGGACAAGGGTGAAAATGTATTTAATTTGCCTCACCTGCACACTAAATACTCAGGCAGAAACTACTGAAGCATTTTCTTCCCTATGACTTAATTCCTTTGAAAGGATGCTATCTGGATCTCACCCTAAAATATCGGTTTTACTTATCCTATGCAATTCCATGCTGAGCCATTTATTTGCTCAGCAAAAACATTATTTTCAGTCGTATGGCTAGTGAAATGTGCTTTAACATGACAGCAAATTGCCTTAGGATTCATTTGTGAGAAAAGGTCAAACATTGCTAAACTCACAGGAATATATCAACAACTGCTAGCATAATTGTTTCTGCTCTATGGATGAATCAGAACAAAAACTTGAGAAAGATAGGAAAAGGTTTTATTCTCTTTTAAATCATTTTCTAATTACACATTTTGCATTCTATATTCTGTTAAATTGACCCAAAACGCATTATATTTTCAGTGGTCCCTAACCAACCATACGCAAGAATTGTACTTTATTTTACTGCCAGTTCTTTAGGAGGAATTATTTCACTATAAGAGTCAGGGTGATGATTTTTATGATAGCACTCCACTCAAATAGAAATGAGGTCTAATAACTATATTATACTTGCTCTATAATAAGCAGAATGGGCAGTGTCAATTTGAGTGCAGGAGTGAGCATTCAAACATTAGACTGTAGGGTTCTGTGAAAAGATCTGTGTCTTTGGAAAAAAGTAGGCTGGAGATAGATGAAAGAGGTCAACTTCAAAGAGTGGAAGAAGTTTGGAAAGAGGCATCTCTGCTAGGGTTGCCAGGTCCATGATCTGAGAATGATCCTGCATCTTTTGGAGAAAAGAAAGTCAGCCGAGTGCAGGTGTTCTTGCAACTCTGTAATGGGAAAAACCACAAGGTGGAATTCTCCCTTTCCCCTGCACAACTTTTAAAGATACAGAAGACCTCTCGGAGGCCGGGCCTGGCAACAAAGAGGTCTTCTGTATCTTTAAAAGTTGTGCAGGGGGAAGGGAGAATTCCACCTTGAGGTTTTTCCCATTACAGTGTAGCAAGAACACCTGCACTTGGCTGACTTTCTCTTCTCCTAAAGATACAGGATCAGTCTCAGGCCATGAACCTGGCAACCCTAATCTCTGCTCACCCTCTCATAAAATGTTGTGTTGCCAAAACCTGCCACCCTGTTTGATCAGAGGTGTCAGTCGGCATAAACAAATGAGTACATGTGTTATGGGGAGCAAAACCTCTCTCAATTCTATTTTAGGTGTAATCCCAAAAACCCTTAGTAGAAAGCAACTCTCACTGAACTCAGTGGGACTTACTTTGGAGTCAATATGCTTAGTGTTGCACTGTTAACAAAACAAACACTCCCCTGCTGGAGTTCTGGTGCTGGTAGTTTGGAAAATACCTTCCATTTCCTTGCTCCATTGCTAGGATTTGAACTCAATTTTTGTGTTAGGGCAGCAGCAGTCATGTGAGGCAGAGGAGTATCACACAAGAAGCTTTAGGAGGGCAGGGGGAAAGTAGGGAAGAGGTAAATTCTGAAGCATGGTCATCCACAGCTCCTAGCCCTACTTCCTTAACAGCCATAGGAGTCATCCAGCTTCTTTCAATCATGCACATTTGTGAAAGCCCTAAGAAAGTGAAATTGAAAGAAGTTGGCAACCTAAGCAAAATATTATTATTATTATTATTATTATTATTATTATTATTATTATCTTTATTTATACCCCGCCATTTTTCCAAAACTGGAACTCATGGCGGCTTCCAGATAAAAAATACATATAATTAAAAACATACAAAGTCTACATTAAAATAAGATTAAACTATTTCCAATATTAAAACCATACACACATATAGCTAAAAAAGTTCAAACTAGTTTAAAAATGATATAATAGACATTAGCAATGCAGCACCCTTCACGCCCTATCAGCCTTCAATTCCAAAGGCTTGTTGGAATAGGAAGGTCTTTGCTTGTCGGCGGAAGGACTGCAAAGCAGGGGTCATTCTTACCTCCCTAGGAAGGGAATTCCAAAGCCTAGGGGCAGCCACCGAGAAGGCCCTCTCACACATCCCCACTAGTCGTACTTGAGAAGATGTGGGTATTGAGAGAAGGGCCTCTCCTGAGGATCTCAGGGCCCGGGCAGGCTCATACAGGGAGATATGGTCTGATAAATAGCCTGGACCTAAGCTGTATAGGGCTTTATAGGTCAACACCAGCACTTTGAATTGTGTCCGGAAACAGACTGGCAACCAGTGGAGCTTTTTTAACAGGGGGGTAGTACGGTCCCTGTAACCAGCCCCCGTTAGCATTCTGGCTGCAGCATGTTGTACCAACTGAAGTTTCCGAACAGTCTTCAAAGGCAGCCCCACGTAGAGCATGTTACAGTAATCTAAACGGGATGTAACTAAGGCATGTGTCACCGTGGCCAGATCAGACAGCTCAAGGAACGAGCACAGTTGGCGCACTAATCTTAATTGTGCAAAAGCACTCCTGGCCACTGCAGAAACCTGGGACTCCAAATTTAACGCTGAGTCCAGGAGCACACCCAAACTGCGAACCTGCGTCTTCAGGGGGAGTGTAACCCCATCCAGCACAGGCTGTATCCGTATTCCCTGATTCGCCTTATGACTGACCAGGAGCACCTCTGTCTTGTCTGGATTAAGCTTCAATTTGTTCACCCTCATCCAGTCCACCACTGACGCCAGACACTGGTTTAAAACCAAGACAGCTTCCTTGGAATTAGGTGGAAAGGAGACATAGAGTTGGGTGTCATCAGCATACTGATGGCACCGAACCCCAAACCCCCGGACAACCTCTCCCAGTGGTTTCATGTAGATGTTAAATAGCATAGGGGATAAAACTGAGCCCTGAGGGACCCCACAGGTCAATGGCCAAGGGGTCAAACAGGAATCCCCCAGCACCACTTTCTGGGTTCGTCCCTCCAGGAAGGAATGGAGCCACTGCAAAACAGTGCCCCTAAGTCCCATCCCAGCAAGGCGGCCCAGAAGAATACCATGGTCGATGGTATCAAAAGCCGCTGAGAGGTCCAGCAGAACCAACAGGGATACACTCCCCCTGTCCAGTTCTCTGCGTAGGTCATCCACCAAGGTGACCAAAGCTGTCTCCGTCCCATAACCAGGCCTGAAACCAGATTGAAATGGATCCAGATAATCTGTTTCATCCAAGAATCCCCGGAGCTGGGAGGCCACCACATGCTCTATTACCTTACCCAAAAATGGAATATTGGACACTGGCTGGTAATTATCCATTATGGAGGGGTCCAGGGAGGGCTTTTTTAACAAAGGCCTTACAACTGCCTCCTTTAGGCAACCTGGAACTCTGCCTTGGTGTAAGGAGGCATTAACCACTTCCCCCACCCACTCAGCCAGTCCATCTCTGGCACTTTTTATAAGCCAGGAAGGCCAAGGGTCTAGCAGACATGTGGTGGCTCTCACCTCTCCAAGGATCTTGTCCACATCCTCGGGCTGTACAAATTGAAAAGAATCCATCATTATTGGACAGACAGGAGCCAAAGTTACATCCCTTGAGACTGTATCAATTAAAGCGTCTAAGTCGGAACGAATCTGAGCGACTTTATCTGCAAAGTGCTGTGCAAACTCTTGACAGCGGGCTGTTGAGTGATCTATATTACCCTCTCGGGGGCCAGAATGTAAAAGACCCCTGACCACTCGAAACAGCTCCACTGGACAGCTCCCTGCAGATGCAATGGTGGCAGAAAAGAATGATTTATTTGCTGCCCGCACTGCCACGGAGTAGGTCTTCAAGGAGGCTCTAGCCCGTGTTTGGTCAGACTCGCTCCGAGTCTTCCGCCAATGTCGCTCTAGTCTCCGTCTCATTCGTTTCATCACCGCCAGCTCCTTGGTAAACCAAGGGGCTGGTTTGGCTCCACTTCGTGAGAGGGGACGCTCAGGAGCGATCATGTCCACCACCCTGGCCATTTCCCCATTCCAGAGGTCAACCAGAGCTTCGACAGAATCGCCTGCCGAGGTGGCAGGAAAAACCCCAAGAACCATCAGGAAACCATCCGGATCCATCAGCCTCCTGGGGCAGACCATCCTAATCGGTCCCCCACCCCTGCAGAGGTTCCGAGTCCCAGTGAGTCTAAACCCAACCAGGTAGTGATCTGTCCATGACAAAGGAACTACAGAAAGTTCCTCCACACCAAGATCACCATCATCCCCCTCCACACAGAAAACAAGGTCCAGGGTGTGGCCAGCAACATGAGTGGGGCCAGATACTACTTGGGACAGACCCATGGTTGTCATGGAGGCCATGAAGTCCTGAGCCACTCCCGACAGGGCGGCCTCGGCATGGATGTTGAAGTCCCCCAGCACCACAAGCCGAGGGGACTCCAACATCAGCCCCGAGAACACCCCGGCTAGCTCAGGAAGGGAGACTGTTGAGCAGCGGGGTGGGCAGTACACCAACAGAATCCCTAATCTGTCCCGACCACCCAACTTCAAATACACAGACTCACAAATAGTTCTGGCCCTGCCTGGTCAGAGGGCTTCTTTAAACTCTTGGAAGATAAACCTTTGCCTGCCATGCTGTAGCTAAAGCACTGAATAGACCTGCACTGCAATGTTTGTTTCCTTTTACATAAGAAGGACGTAACATTACTTGAAGAGTATTACAAATGCATTCTGAGGAAGAGATGTGTTAACCCAAGGAACCTTGGGATATGTATAGATGCTCCTCTTTTGGGGCTGAGGTCATTAGGGCAGGTGCCTGTCTTTACTCCTCCATCTCACTGTTCAACCTGCCAAGTTATAACAACCAAACCCTGCTATGTCCTCCTGAGGACCTGGAACAATGGCAGTGGTGACTTTGGGGCTCTTTTGCCAATCAGCTCCATGAGACTTTCCAGGTGAGGCAAGGTAGGAATGCCCCTCCAGCTCCAAATTGGAAGGCTTTAAGTTAATGGAGGATAAGGCTATCAGTGGTTACTAGCCAGAGACAGTATGCCTCTGCATACCTGTTGCTCGGAATCACAAGTGGGGAGAAGCTGTTGCACTCAAGGTCTTGCTTGTGGCCTTCCCATAATCTGACTGACCACTATGAAAACTGGATGCTAGACTAAATAGGCCTTTGGTCTGAAGCAGCAGGGATCTCCTTATGTTATTATGTCAGCTATTGTTTACATTAACTATAGTTAGTTTTTTAAAAACCCAACTTCAAACCACCATGTTTAAACCAACCACAGTTCTGGGTCTGGATGACATTATAAACTGTGGTTAACTAAAAGCAGAAGTAAAACTTCTGAACTACTGATCCTGGCTGTGTGGGAGATGGAAATGGGATATGGGATGACCCCAAGACTCACTGTGGCTCATTTCTGTTCATGCATGTAATACTAAACTATGGTTTTGCATACCATGCTAACATGGCCATTGTCATGCCCGCCCGACCCTCAGGGTCCCGGGAACATGCATCAGGCTCAGACCCCCACCCTTAGGGAAATGAGACTGGAACCGAAAAGCTCTTACTTCACCCTTGCCAAGGCTGTGTACGCTCACAACAACCCTGCAAGGTAGAAGGTAGGCTGCCACCACCCCTGTAAACTGGTCCACTCAGAGCCAGGGGATCTCTGAGCCCAGAAGGTATATAAAACCAAGGTCCTAAAAGGCAAGAGTCACAGTTACACTCCTTGCCAGGCACCTCTGGTTTAACACTTAAAATCCAAGCTTTTAACTTCTTAACCCTCTTTGGTAGTGAGTGACTGAGGTTGGGTCAAAACACTGAATTTAGAACCACCCCTTCTCTCAAATGAACACACCAGGTTAAATAGAAGTAGCTTTATTAAAATATATAAGTGCACATATCATATAGCAGCAAGTAATCCTTTAAGACCATTCACCCAACAGGGGTTTAGGTTCTTACAAGAGAATTCATACACACAACAAGAAAATAATAAACTAGCTCACCTAACTACTTACATACGAGGTAGTTGGTTGCGTGGCACCTCTCCTAAGAGAGATGGATGTTCAACATAAAGCAATGGAACCAGACATAGGTTGCCTTCCCATAAGCAACCCCAGGAACCATAAGGCAGAAAAGGTTTGGAACTCTGGTGCCAGTCAGCATAGGCAGAGAACAGAGAACAACGGCTGTGGGTCCCTAGCCCTATACTTAAGGGAAAAAGATCCTAACGGTCCAAGATTAATTGACCAATCAGGAATTGACTGATGTAACTTTCTTCTCGATGTTTCTCACATTTTCGCGCCTTCAGGCCCCCCTCCCAACGGTGTTTTCCAACTGCATAGGCCAAGGATGACCTTGGGTGCCAGGCACTGGCTAATCAACAAAGATAAACAGGTGCAGCTTGTTAAGGCTTCTTCTAACCGTCTTCAGCTGGGAAAATGAAACTTAACTTTGCAAATTGGCAAGGCCTGTCCTTTCTGACTATAACCATCTCCCAGAGTCCCTTACTGGAACCAAAGTGTTGTCATCAGATTTCTAATAACTCATGACCATTACAGGTTCATGACACGCCCCTTTTTGGGAAGATGATGTCAGAACTCTGAATAGTTCTGCGTCATCGCCACAGCAACCAGGAATAAGGAAACAATCAAAAAAAAAAAATTCCTATCAACATTACAATACAGCATATAAAAAAGAGAAGAAAAAACAATTTAATACATTTTAAGCAAGTGAGCTACTTCTTGTCTTATGCCTTCTAATTAAGTTCAAAGTTACAACATAACAAACAATAAAGGAGAAAAAGAAAAAAAAAAAGAAATAAGGGACCCCTAAAACACCCAAAAAAAAAGAAAACTTTATTATCAAAAAAAAAATAATAAAAAAAAATAGAATAAAAAATGGGGTGATCCAAAACTGGTCCAAGTTCAAAAAAGGTCATAAGCCGTAAAATCTTTAAAAAGTCCATAAAACATGTTAAAAGCGTAAAAGAGTAAAACAAGGTCTAAAAACGGTCCAGAGGTCATCAGAGCCGGAAAATCAGTCCGTGGAATAGGCATGAATCAAATGTCAGTCAACGGGAACAGGTAACCGAGATAGGGCATCTTCAACAACCTCCATAGCAGGAGTGCAAGTCAAAACCAAGTGTTTCCTAGAAAAATATTGCTTCATCATATTCACATGGTATACTTTAGGTTTCTTATGGGATTTAGGGTCAATTAGCAGATAGTTGGTATCGCTCAACTGGGCCTTGACAATCAAAGGGCCTTCCCAGGCCACCGACAACTTATTGTCTACTTGGGCCTTTAGTACCAAAACTTCTGACCCCTCAACAAAGTGTCTTTCTTTAGCGTGAGCATCATAATGGGCTTTCTGCTGTTGTTGAGCCTCCCCCAAATTCTCATGAGCGACAGCCAAAACATCTCTTAAAATATTCTGTAACTTCTGGAGGTAAGTTACTACCGACACAGGCATAGCTTCCAACCTTCCTTCCCACTCATTCTTGAGTAATGACAAAGGCCCCACCAGATCCCTTCCAAAAACTAGCTGGTTGGGGCTGTAGCCCAAGCTGGCAGAGGGAGTAGCCCTATAGGCGAACATCAGGAAAGGTAAAGCTACATCCCACTCTCTAGGATGTTCTAACACATACGCCCTTAACATTTTATTAATAGTGGCGTTCATTTTCTCACATAGCCCATTCGAGGAATGGTGACCAGCAGTCGTAATATGATGTTCCATACCAGCAAGTTCCCAAAGTTTTTTAGTTAACTTGGCCACAAAACTCGGCCCTCGGTCTGACAAAATAGTCTTGGGAAACCCCCAACGCGAAAATAACTCTAACAAGGTTTTAGCAATGACTGGGGCAGTGATGGAACTCAAAGGAATAGCTTCAGCAAATCTCGTGGCAAAGTCAATTACAGTCAAAATAAATCTTCTCCCAGTCTTAGTCGGATTAAAAGGGCCGATCACGTCCACAGCCACTTGAGCAAAAGGTTCTGCCACAATCTGGGATACTTGTAAGGGTGCCTTGGGGTGATCACGCGCATACCCAAGTTGTTGACAAATATCACAGGATTTTACATATTCTTTAACAGTCTTAGCCACTAAGGGCCAATAAAAATGCTGGGTAACAGAAAACAAAGTCCGTTTCACACCCAGGTGCCCCGCAGTCACAACATCATGGGCCAGCCGCAATACATCCAGGCGAAAAGGTTTTGGCACAACTAATTGTCTGACTGGTTGCCAGTCCGTAGAATTCCCCCCAGGTACATGTTCTCGATAAAGCAAGCCTTTGTCCCAATAAAATCTCACTTTCACAGTCTCTGATAAGGCAGGAGGGCTTCTCTCGGCTTCTTCTCTGCAGTTTTGCAAACTCTCATCCTTCAGTAAAGCTGCCTTAAAGGCTTGGGAGCTGGCTGCCGGTAATTTACATTCCTCCGTCTCCCCCACACTGGGTTGAAAGGAGTTTTTTCCCTGTTGTTCGGGCAGGGTCCCAGCCCTCCCAACGGCAGCCCTCTCTTCCTCGCCACCCAGAGGCCATTTCTCCCCACAGTCTTCCATAGGTTGTGACAAAGTTTGAGACCTGGTAAGAGCGTTTATTTTCGCTTCACGTACAGTCTCTTGACGGCTTAGGAACAACAAATCAACTCCTATTAAAACATCCCATAAATGGTCATCCGAATGAACTATAACTCTATGGCGTCCAGTCCAGCCTCGGTATGAAAGCACCACATCAGCTACGGGCACTTGCACTGTCTGCTGGCCATACGCTGTGACCGCCACTTGTAACTCTGGAACATATTGCTCCGGCTTAACCAGCCGTTCTGCAATACTGGTAATTTCTGAGCCTGAATCGATTCTTCCCTTGACCTTAATACAGTTTACATATATGGATTCGGAAAACTGCGTTTGAACCCATTCTTTACATTCCGATGAAAGGGGTCCTGGAGAGTCTTTCTCTGGAAACAAACTATTCTTTACTCCTCCCTCTCGATCCCCTGACACAGTCTGTACAACACTCACCGGCAGGGCTTTAACAACTGGTCCACGAGGAGCCTCAGGACGGTCTTGTGAATTTGGGGCAGAAAATACAAAATCCGATTCTGCTCCTTCATTCTCCTCGGCTGACGACCATGAAGAAAGTTCAGGAGGTTCCGCTCCAGGGGACGTTAAGTCTCTCACGCGTGCAACTGGAGCAACCTTTGGGTTCTTCCTTCCAGCAGGATTGGGCTTAGACAAGGTTTTAGAACAGGAATTAGCTTTATGTCCAATTTGCCCACATTTAAAACAAATTATTTCTCCACGGGGCTTCTCTTGCAATGCAGCCTCGGGCCGGGCGGAAGGCACTTTGAAGTAGCCAGCAGGCCCCCCTTTCTCTTCCTTCGCCGGTTGCCCTGGTTTCTGCATACCTGCGGTCTCTCGCCTCAGCGGTTTCACAGGAACGTACTCCGGTCTCCGAAACAAAGTATACTTTTCTCCAGCTCTGTTTTTAAACATACGATCTGCTAGCATGCCTGCTTCAGTCAGAGAACGGGGTTGCTGGTCTCTGACCAGAGCCATCAAATCTCGAGGGAGGCGTCTGTAAAACAGTTCTTTTGCAAACAGATCTAAAACCTCCTCTCGGGTTACAGCCTCGGCTGTGTCAGCCCAACGTTCCACATTTCTGCCCATCCGTGCAGCAAAGGCTGAGAAGCTTTCCCGAGACTTCTTCTGGTCTATTTCTAAATGCCGAAAACAATCCTCTGAAGTTAGCGCAAAATGAGACTTGGCTAAAGCATAAAAGTAGTCAAAATCATCTACATACTCCAGTGGCAAAGAGTTCAACAGTTCTCTCAACTCGCCTTCAGCATTAATGCGTAAAGCACTCATCCAGTACTTTTTAGGCACACCTTGATCTCTACAAGAGTGAGCAAAAACTTGGAAGAAGGTAAAAATGTCATCTGTCTCACGAAAGGTCGGAAAGGATTTTTTATGGAGGTCTGGTCTTCCTCCTCGCGGTTGTTGCATCTCACGAGCAAAGCTTTCCCTACTCCGGCGATCTTCCTCCATAGCCTTGAACTGCAGGGACAACAGCTTCATTTGCTTAGCCAGGTAGCGCTGCATGCTCCTAGGCAGCTCTTCCTCATCCAAATCTGATTCCTCCTCATCTTCGCTATCCTCAGTTTGCTTAGACACGAACTCCTTGTCATCCACAGAAGGCTGAGGTATAAACGACAGAGCAGCAGCGCCTTCTTCCAGCTGAACAAGCTGACTAGGCAACGCAGTGTCTGCCAGGAGCACATCCTCGGCTCCATTCTTTTGAGATCTGGTTTTTATCTTTTGCGACATTCTGCACTAACCTTACTACCCAAAGTAACAAACAATTGTGTCAGAAGTCTCTTTAAAATTTACAACTTGCTGCAATGCACTTATCTCACACAGCGTGTTCACTTAAGAGCAGGAATGGCTTCGATCCTCACCGCTGCCAGCCATGTCATGCCCGCCCGACCCTCAGGGTCCCGGGAACATGCATCAGGCTCAGACCCCCACCCTTAGGGAAATGAGACTGGAACCGAAAAGCTCTTACTTCACCCTTGCCAAGGCTGTGTACGCTCACAACAACCCTGCAAGGTAGAAGGTAGGCTGCCACCACCCCTGTAAACTGGTCCACTCAGAGCCAGGGGATCTCTGAGCCCAGAAGGTATATAAAACCAAGGTCCTAAAAGGCAAGAGTCACAGTTACACTCCTTGCCAGGCACCTCTGGTTTAACACTTAAAATCCAAGCTTTTAACTTCTTAACCCTCTTTGGTAGTGAGTGACTGAGGTTGGGTCAAAACACTGAATTTAGAACCACCCCTTCTCTCAAATGAACACACCAGGTTAAATAGAAGTAGCTTTATTAAAATATATAAGTGCACATATCATATAGCAGCAAGTAATCCTTTAAGACCATTCACCCAACAGGGGTTTAGGTTCTTACAAGAGAATTCATACACACAACAAGAAAATAATAAACTAGCTCACCTAACTACTTACATACGAGGTAGTTGGTTGCGTGGCACCTCTCCTAAGAGAGATGGATGTTCAACATAAAGCAATGGAACCAGACATAGGTTGCCTTCCCATAAGCAACCCCAGGAACCATAAGGCAGAAAAGGTTTGGAACTCTGGTGCCAGTCAGCATAGGCAGAGAACAGAGAACAACGGCTGTGGGTCCCTAGCCCTATACTTAAGGGAAAAAGATCCTAACGGTCCAAGATTAATTGACCAATCAGGAATTGACTGATGTAACTTTCTTCTCGATGTTTCTCACATTTTCGCGCCTTCAGGCCCCCCTCCCAACGGTGTTTTCCAACTGCATAGGCCAAGGATGACCTTGGGTGCCAGGCACTGGCTAATCAACAAAGATAAACAGGTGCAGCTTGTTAAGGCTTCTTCTAACCGTCTTCAGCTGGGAAAATGAAACTTAACTTTGCAAATTGGCAAGGCCTGTCCTTTCTGACTATAACCATCTCCCAGAGTCCCTTACTGGAACCAAAGTGTTGTCATCAGATTTCTAATAACTCATGACCATTACAGGTTCATGACAGCCATTATTCTAATAAATATTTCTGTTCTGTTCTATTCATTATGCTAATACCTATTTTACCAACTTTTGCTGGATCATCTGCATATCTTTAAATGTTTATGATACTAAAACTAAGCAGTGCAATTCCTAGCATGACGGTGCTTTCTGACCATGTCAAGTAGATGCTGAGGAAAGTAGTAAATATCAAGAAGCAACAGAAAAGCATCAGGTGGGCTGTCATTCAAAAACACACTTATATTATATAGTTTGGGGGTCTTATTAGATCCGCTCCTGTCTCTGGAGGCTCAGGTAGCCTCAGTGGCACGGAATGCGTTCTACCAGCTTCGGCTGGTAGCCCAACTACGACCCTATCTGGACAGGAAGAACCTTGCCTCAGTTATCCATGCTCCGGTAACCTCTAGATTGGACTACTGTAATGCACTCTACGTAGGGTTACCTTTGAAGACGGTTCGGAAACTTCAGCTGGTGCAGAATGCTGCGGCCAGAGTTCTTACTCGGACTAAAAGATCTGATCATATAACACCTGTCCTGGCCCAACTGCACTGGCTACCAATACGTTTCCGGGCCAGATTCAAAGTGTTGGTTCTTACCTATAAAGCCCTTAACAGCACCGGACCGCAATACCTGATGGAACGCCTCTCCCACTATGAATCTACCCGTTCGCTGCGCTCGACATCGAAGGCCCTTCTCCGGGTCCCAACTCACAAGGAGGCCCGGAGAGCAATAACAAGATCTTGGGCCTTCTCAGTGGTTGCCTCCGAATTATGGAATGCCCTCCCTGACGAGATACGCCTGGCACCTTCTTTGATATCTTTTCGGCGCCAGGTAAAGACCTACCTCTTTGCCCAGGCATTTTAATTTTAATTTTAGTTTTAATTCTAATTCTATAGTTAATTAATTGTAATCTCTATTAATTTTGTCTTAATCTGTTTTTAATGTGTTTTTATACCTATATGTTGTAATCCACATTCGCTGGTTTTTAAATGTGGTTTTATTCTGTTGTACACCGCCCTGAGAGCCTGTTGCTAAAGGGCGGTTTAAAAGTGCAATAAATAAATAAAAATAAAATAAAATAATTACTCCCTTTTCTTTTAAAATATAATTCCTGATTTATTGTAGAGCAGTAAAAAGGTTACAAGCTATTTTCATTGCTATTTGGGATTTTTCAGTTGGATATCAAAAGGAGAATGGAACTGGTAACAATCTTATACAGCAATAGAAATACGAACAGGAGAGTCATTTGAAACCAGATATTCAAGTCAGTATAAACGCTACTGTTGTCTCATGCTGGCTTCATTTTACACAGCACTTGCAGATTACAGATGATGTACACAACTTGAATGGGCTAATGCTAGCATTTCTGTGATATATTATGTATCTCACTTTATCTATTGCTCTTGCATGATCAACCACTGTGCTCCCTCTGTAGACTCTTTATTAATATAGTCACTAATAATAGCAAGAATAATAACAGCATTTATATGTTACCCAATAGCAAAGCTCTCTGGGCTGCTTTAAAAGCAATGAAATATTAAAATACAAATCAAAACCATGCATTAAAACATAAAATATAGCATAAAAACTCAGCAACAAAGGATAGCATCAGTACAGCAAAACCCTCAATACGGCAAGATTCACAACAGCATAAAAAACATTTAAACTGATCTTTAAAACTTCAGAAAGTATAAAAAACACATTAGTTTAAAAATCTAAAAAAAGATTTTAAAAAAATCTTGGGAAAATAAGAAGGAATTCACCTGGTGCCCAAAAGTCCGTGAAATAGGCACCTCTCTGCACAGAGAGAGCCTCTCTGGGCATTCCACCACCAGTGTGTCACCACTGAAAAGGCTCTCTCCCCAGTAGCCACTCACTGAACCTCATTTGGTATAGGCATTTACAGAAAGGCTACGATTTTGAGGTCAAGGTAGGTACATGTGTGAGGAGACAATTCTTCAAGTAACCTGGCCTCAGGCTGTTTAGAATCTTAACATTAGCAGAAATGGAAATGGAGGAGAAGCCTGGTGGATGATAGACTAGTGTCTTTCCCCAGCAGGGATGTGAAAATATGCCAATTTCAATTTCTCACGGTTTCTCATTGTCCCCCATTTTTAAGTTCAGTTCTCCACATTTCTGCATTAGTTTGCAATTTTAAAAAGTCCTCATGAAAAACCCATTAGAGAATTTCTCCTAATTTACATATGTTGGTAGATAATTTTGCCCAATATACACATTTTTGCAAAACAGTGTCCTCTAATATAATGCACTTTTGTATGTTATTTTCACTTATATATGCATTTTTATGCATACTTTACCCCAGTGTATGCACTTGTTTTAGCACATTACTTCGCTGGAGAATTGCACAGCAAAATTCAGAGAAGTGTGAATTTCAAAGGATGGCTGTTTTTTCTCATATTGTTTCAGAAAGTGTGAATTACGTAGGTCCACCTTTAAATGTGAACTGAATCAAATTTCTTCCCTATTCCTAATTCCCAGTTCATTCATTTATTATTTATTTATGTAATAAATTTACATCTTTCCTTTCCTCCAAAGGAGCACAGAATAACATATCACTACTAAAACAATACAATTAAAATGTCTAATGTGACGCCCTTCCCTGGCTCTCCCTGTCAGGTTCCTACCTGCTCGTGGTTACTGCCTGTCTCTAGGCACCACCAGGGACTCCACCAGTCCGGACTGTCCTTTTATATGGTTTCTCTCCCCGCTCTAGCACAGATCTCAACAGATCCCCCTGCTAGGCAGCCACCAGTAACGTCCCAATACTAGTATTCCCAGAGACTCTGAATACTGGTATTGTTATTCTCTTCACCACTGCCACCATTTGTTACAGTTCCCCTTCAGCCTTGGTCATTACCTTACCCTCCCTTCTGGTCTGTGAAACCCCAGCCAAGGTTCAGGCCTTTGGTAAACCAAATTAAGTATTTATTAAAGATAACAAAGCTAACAAGATTAACAAGATTTCTTCTTAAGGCACATAAGCATATGGTTTTACTCAGTGCTAATCCGAACTCCACCTCCCTCCTGGCAAACAACTCTCTAAACCCCACCAAGCAACCCACTCAGTTCTCTTCTCCCCCCCAGATTCCACTCTCACTCTTCCTTTTATACGTTCAGCCATTTTAAACACTCAGCCAATCATCTCGCATTCTACTGCCCATTCACTCCCCCTCTTTCACTCCACTTACCATGTATCTTCTAAACAACAACACTTACCATATATACATTAATATAGGAACATCACATTTCCCCCCCCTTAAACAACAGCAGAGTATTATTCCTGTTCCAGGATTTATACGTCGCGTTAACAAATAAAAGTCTCTATGGGGAAAATGTCTTTCTTTGTCTCTCCGTCTGGTCACGTCACTGCAGTCCCAGCCACTTGCCTGGAAAGTCCATCGGCCAGTACATTGTCCTTGCCTTTGATGAACTGGAAGTCCACTTGATAGTCCTGTAGGGCCCAGGACCACCTCTGCAGCATAGTGTTATGGTTTTTCATAGTCTGCAACCATAACAAGGCCCGATGATCCGTAGTCACTGTGAATCTTCGTCCCCACACGTATGGGCGCAACTTGTTCAGTCCCCACACGACCGCTAGGCACTCCTTCTGGACCGACGAATAGTTTTTCTCCCTCGGCGTCAGCTTGCGACTCAGGTATGCCACTGGATGTCTGGTGCCTTCTCTCTCCTGCAGCAAGACGACTCCCAGCGCGAGGTCTGACGCATCTGTAGCCACAATGAATGGTTGCTCATAGTCTGGTGCTATTAATATGGGTCCTTGGCACAAGGCTTGCTTCAGCAGATCAAAAGCCTTCTGACATTCATCCGTCCATACCACACGCTCAGAACACTTCTTCTTGGTCAATTCATGCAAGGAGGTTGCTATTTCCCCAAAATTTCTCACAAACTTCCTATAAAAACCAGCCACACCCAGAAATGCCCTTACTTGTTTTTTGGTTAAGGGGATCGGCCACGCTTGTATTGCCTCCACCTTGCTCCATAAGGGGGTGATTTTCCCACTCCCCACCTTATGTCCTAAATAGATTACTTCCTTTAGTCCAAACTGGCATTTCTTAGCTTTTATTGTGAGGCCTGCTTTTCTTAAGGCCTCCAATACTGTTGTCAGGTGTTGGACATGCTCAGGCACCGACTTGCTAAAAATGGCCACGTCATCGATATAGGCCACTGCAAAATCTGACATGCCTCGCAACACAGTATTGATTAGCCTCTGAAATGAACTTGGTGAGTTCCTTAGTCCCATGGGTAAGGTCACAAACTCATATAACCCATCTGGTGTACTGAAGGCAGTTTTGGCTCTGGATTGCTCGTCTAGTTCCATTTGCCAAAATCCTTTACAGAGGTCTAACGTAGAGATAATGGTTGCTGCCCCCAATAACTCTAACATTGCGTCTACCCTAGGCATAGGATACGTATCTGGGACAGTAATTTTATTGATTAGCCAATAATCAATGCAAAACCTTGTTGTTCCATCTTTTTCCGGAACCAGGACAATACTTGAGGCCCAGGGACTGATGGATTCCCTGATCACTCCTAATTCCAGCATATCTTCCACCTCCCTTTTGATCTCATTCAAAACTTTCCCATTCACACGGTACGGAACAGATCTGATTGGGGCATGATCTCCAGTATCAATGGAATGTATAACTATACTGGTTCGGCCAGGTTTGTTGCTAAAGAGATTCCTATAGGTTTTCAAAACTCTCAGAATCTCTTCTTTTACTTCCTCCTTCACCTCCTCTGACCATTCCACTTGATCTACCCCTCCTTTGTCTTTGCTTTCCTGTACCAAATCTGGAAGTTCAGGCCCACTTCCCTCAGGGAATAAGGTAACTTGCAACACCTGTGCATCCCTGGTATGGTAAGGCTTTAACATATTTACATGAACCACTTTGTTTTTGTTTAATTGTTCTGTGGTAATTACATACGTCACTGTGTCAAGCCTTTCTCTGATGGTATATGGTCCTTCCCAGTTAGCCTGTAATTTGTCATGTTTCCTGGGTATGAACGCCATAACCATATCTCCCACATCATACACACGTTCCCTGGCTGTTCTGTCATACCAGTAACGTTGCTTCTGCTGTGCTTGACTCAAATTCTTTTCCACCACCTCCATCACTGATGTTAATTTATTGCAGAATTCCAATACAAAATCTACTACAGATGTTTTGTACTCTCCCAGGGTTCCTTCCCATGAATTTTTTAATAGTTCCAAAGGTCCCCTCACTTTTCTAGTGAACATGAGTTCAAAGGGTGAGAAGCCTGTTGACTCCTGAGGGACTTCTCTGTATGCACATCTAAAAACCATAAAAAGCAACCTTTAAAATAAGGTTTTAAAACAGTTTAAAATAAGCTCCTTAAAACAGTTTAAAACTTCTTAAAACAATCACCTACTCTCAAAACTAATAATTTCATGGTGGCCAGGGACACATCTTTCAGACATCAAATGCCTGGGTAATGTTTAAAAATTTCTCTTAAAAGTTATTAATGAGACTGACACATGTCACTAGAGTGGGCGTTCCACAAATGGAGAACCGCCATCAAGAAAGCCGTTTTATGGGTCAACCCCAAGTGGGCAACCTCCAGTGGCAGGACCACCAACAAGACCTCCCCTGCTCATCTTAGGGCCCAAGATGGTTGATATCGTTAACAATCTTGTCACCCTTTTCTGGACTAACTGAAGTTTCTGGACCATTTTCAAAGGCAATACCACATGTAATGCATTGCAGCAATCTGAGCAAGCAGTAGCAGTCAGCAGGGCAGTGCAGGCAGAGTGGTGTTGTTCACCTGGCTACCCAACACTGAGCACTGCTGCCAGTTACCAAGAGTGAAAGGGACAAGGTAGGAACCACTGATAGATCTAAAAATAATTCTTTCTTATCTCAACCTTATTCAGAATCAGATCAGAATCACCATGTATTGAGTTGGGCACTCTTACCTGGAACATAATTGCGTTAAAAAATATTCTGGAATGAGACTCACCAATAACTTTCATCCAATAAATAAATATTGCACTATTCTTAGGCTGTTTGGGAAGAGATTTCTAATGTTGTTATTTTATTTATTTATTATTTGATTTATACCCCGCCCTTCCAACCAGTAGGAGTCCAGGGCGGCATCCCAGTAGAAGCCCAGGGTGCCCTTTCTCCCAGTAAGAGCCCAGGGTGGCTACTTGCCACTAGAATTCCAACATTAAGCCTTTAGTGGTTCAAGCTGCTGAGGCCTCCACAGTTTCTTTCAGCAATTATGCCATTTTTCCAAGCATGGCGATGGTCATGTGGCCACCCCCACCAGGGACTAGAGTGATGTAGCTAGTTTTGGTTTGGCAATAATAGGTCCTGGACTCTGTTTATAACAGCATCAATAACTGCAGCTCCCTCTTTGATCGTATTAGCTGAAATCAGATTAGGGATGCCTGCAACTGAAACCACAATGTCAGCAAGAATTGTCTGCTGTTCAAGCTGTTCTTTTGGAATGTAGTGATGAGAGATTGTTACTGTTGCATCCCCTCCATGATGTTCATGCCTTCCATCCATATGAAGAAGCACTGCAACGGGCATCCCAACATTCTTCCATTGACCAGTTACAACAACATTCTTCCCCAGGGTTGGAATTCAAGTTCTTTTAATGATTTCCCACACATACCAAAGCATTGTTGGCAGCATGGAATATTGATCACAGCACAACATGGAAGCTGCACATCTTTTTCAGGATTCACAGCATTGCAGAGCTTCCGCTCAATCAATATGCTCAGGTAAAGGGAGCTGAACTAGGAGGCCCTCTACGTTTGTCATTATTTAGCTTGCTGATTAAATCAAGGAACTCCTCTTAACTGATGGGAGGTTGGCTTCAGAATTGTTTTGCTCCTGATTCCTACATCACAGCTACTTTGGTTTTGTGCAGTACAGGAGTAGCTTGCAGGATTTGCACCAACTAGAATGACACTGAGACGGGAGTCTTTTATTTCCATATGCAATCCACTGCTCCACTTCATAATGGGCTTCTTGATTAATCTGCCAAGCCAGCTTTCTCCCCAAAAAAACAGCAGCTTTATTCCTGGATGCAACGAGATGGAGCGGGCAAGTACCCCTTGGGAGATTAAGGTAGTGGCGGCAGCAGCAACTGCCATGGCCTGCCAAAGCAGCCTGGGCCAAGAGCTGGAGCAGCGAGAGCAGGGAGATGGTAGTGGTTACCATGACAAAAGCAAAAAAAACACACCCCACACCCAGGACTTGGGAGTAATTTGTTACAAGTAACAAATTACTTGTAATTCATTAATTTTTTGAGGAACAAGTGGATAATTCCTTTACATTTTGATTGTAATAGAACTAGGAGTAATTTTATTACTTTTGTGAAGTAATTGTAATGTTTCCATCATTACCTTTAGGCATTACTTGGGAGGGGGGCAGGGGAAGTCTTCTGCTCCTCTGATCTGTGGATGAAAATCATATGCCTCAAGCAAAAAGTGTGACCCGCGGGTCAGGATTTTTTCAAAAAAATGAAAAGTATCCAAAGCGTCTCAAACTCGCGTCATATGATGCCCGAGATCCGAAAGGGCAGAAAAAGTTTGCGGAACCTGTTTCCCTGCTCTAGATTCTGAACAAGCTGCAGAAACCTGAGGGCAGCTCAGGAGAGAAAAAGCAGGAAAAAAGTGTGACCCGCGGGTCAGGATTTTTTCAAAAAAATGAAAAGTATCCAAAGCGTCTCAAATTCGCGTCATATGATGCCCGAGATCCGAAAGGGCAGAAAAAGTTTGCGGAACCTGTTTCCCTGCTCTAGATTCTGAACAAGCTGCAGAAACCTGAGTGCAGCTCAGGAGAGAAAAAGCAGGCAAAAAGTGTGACCCGCGGGTCAGGATTTTTTCAAAAAAATGAAAAGTATCCAAAGCGTCTCAAACTCGCGTCATATGATGCCCGAGATCCGAAAGGGCAGAAAAAGTTTGCGGAACCTGTTTCCCTGCTCTAGATTCTGAACAAGCTGCAGAAACCTGAGTGCACCTCAGGAGAGAAAAAGCAGGCAAAAAGTGTGACCCGCGGGTCAGGATTTTTTCAAAAAAATGAAAAGTATCCAAAGCGTCTCAAACTCGCGTTATATGATGCCCGAGATCCGAAAGGGCAGAAAAAGTTTGCGGAACCTGTTTCCCTGCTCTAGATTCTGAACAAGCTGCAGAAACCTGAGTGCAGCTCAGGAGAGAAAAAGAAGGCAAAAAGTGTGACCCACGGGTCAGGATTTTTTCAAAAAAATGAAAAGTATCCAAAGCGTCTCAAACTCGCGTCATATGATGCCCGAGATCCGAAAGGGCAGAAAAAGTTTGCGGAACCTGTTTCCCTGCTCTAGATTCTGAACAAGCTGCAGAAACCTGAGTGCACCTCAGGAGAGAAAAAGCAGGCAAAAAGTGTGACCCGCGGGTCAGGATTTTTTCAAAAAAATGAAAAGTATCCAAAGCATCTCAAACTTGCGTCATCTGATGCCCGAGATCCGAAAGGGCAGAAAAAGTTTGCGGAACCTGTTTCCCTGCTCTAGATTCTGAACAAGCTGCAGAAACCTGAGGGCAGCTCAGGAGAGAAAAAGCAGGAAAAAAGTGTGACCCGCGGGTCAGGATTTTTTCAAAAAAATGAAAAGTATCCAAAGCGTCTCAAATTCGCGTCATATGATGCCCGAGATCCGAAAGGGCAGAAAAAGTTTGCGGAACCTGTTTCCCTGCTCTAGATTCTGAACAAGCTGCAGAAACCTGAGTGCAGCTCAGGAGAGAAAAAGCAGGCAAAAAGTGTGACCCGCGGGTCAGGATTTTTTCAAAAAAATGAAAAGTATCCAAAGCGTCTCAAACTCGCGTCATATGATGCCCGAGATCCGAAAGGGCAGAAAAAGTTTGCGGAACCTGTTTCCCTGCTCTAGATTCTGAACAAGCTGCAGAAACCTGAGTGCACCTCAGGAGAGAAAAAGCAGGCAAAAAGTGTGACCCACGGGTCAGGATTTTTTCAAAAAAATGAAAAGTATCCAAAGCGTCTCAAACTCGCGTCATATGATGCCCGAGATCCGAAAGGGCAGAAAAAGTTTGCGGAACCTGTTTCCCTGCTCTAGATTCTGAACAAGCTGCAGAAACCTGAGTGCACCTCAGGAGAGAAAAAGCAGGCAAAAAGTGTGACCCGCGGGTCAGGATTTTTTCAAAAAAATGAAAAGTATCCAAAGCATCTCAAACTCGCGTCATGTGATGCCCGAGATCCGAAAGGGCAGAAAAAGTTTGCGGAACCTGTTTCCCTGCTCTAGATTCTGAACAAGCTGCAGAAACCTGAGGGCAGCTCAGGAGAGAAAAAGCAGGAAAAAAGTGTGACCCGCAGGTCAGGATTTTTTCAAAAAAATGAAAAGGATCCAAAGCGTCTCAAATTCGCGTCATATGATGCCCGAGATCCGAAAGGGCAGAAAAAGTTTGCGGAACCTGTTTCCCTGCTCTAGATTCTGAACAAGCTGCAGAAACCTGAGTGCAGCTCAGGAGAGAAAAAGAAGGCAAAAAGTGTGACCCACGGGTCAGGATTTTTTCAAAAAAATGAAAAGTATCCAAAGCGTCTCAAACTCGCGTCATATGATGCCCGAGATCCGAAAGGGCAGAAAAAGTTTGCGGAACCTGTTTCCCTGCTCTAGATTCTGAACAAGCTGCAGAAACCTGAGTGCACCTCAGGAGAGAAAAAGCAGGCAAAAAGTGTGACCCGCGGGTCAGGATTTTTTCAAAAAAATGAAAAGTATCCAAAGCATCTCAAACTCGCGTCATGTGATGCCCGAGATCCGAAAGGGCAGAAAAAGTTTGCGGAACCTGTTTCCCTGCTCTAGATTCTGAACAAGCTGCAGAAACCTGAGGGCAGCTCAGGAGAGAAAAAGCAGGAAAAAAGTGTGACCCGCAGGTCAGGATTTTTTCAAAAAAATTAAAAGTATCCAAAGCGTCTCAAATTCGCGTCATATGATGCCCGAGATCCGAAAGGGCAGAAAAAGTTTGCGGAACATGTTTCCCTGCTCTAGATTCTGAACAAGCTGCAGAAACCTGAGTGCAGCTCAGGAGAGAAAAAGAAGGCAAAAAGTGTGACCCGCGGGTCAGGATTTTTTCAAAAAAATAAAAAGTATCCAAAGCGTCTCAAACTCGCGTCATATGATGCCCGAGATCCGAAAGGGCAGAAAAAGTTTGCGGAATATGTTTCCCTGCTCTAGATTCTGAACAAGCTGCAGAAACCTGAGTGCACCTCAGGAGAGAAAAAGAAGGCAAAAAGTGTGACCCGCGGGTCAGGATTTTTTCAAAAAAATGAAAAGTATCCAAAGCATCTCAAACTCGCGTCATATGATGCCCGAGATCCGAAAGGGCAGAAAAAGTTTGCGGAACCTGTTTCCCTGCTCTAGATTCTGAACAAGCTGCAGAAACCTGAGTGCAGCTCAGGTGAGAAAAAGAAGGCAAAAAGTGTGACCCGCGGGTCAGGATTTTTTCAAAAAAATGAAAAGTATCCAAAGGGTCTCAAACTCATGTCATATGATGCCCGAGATCCGAAAGGGCAGAAAAAGTTTGCGGAACCTGTTTCCCTGCTCTAGATTCTGAACAAGCTGCAGAAACCTGAGTGCACCTCAGGAGAGAAAAAGCAGGCAAAAGTGTGACCCGCGGGTCAGGATTTTTTCAAAAAAATGAAAAGTATCCAAAGCGTCTCAAACTCGCGTCATATGATGCCCGAGATCCGAAAGGGCAGAAAAAGTTTGCGGAACCTGTTTCCCTGCTCTAGATTCTGAACAAGCTGCAGAAACTTGAGGGCAGCTCAGGAGAGAAAAAGCAGGAAAAAAGTGTGACCCGCGGGTCAGGATTTTTTCAAAAAAATGAAAAGTATCCAAAGCGTCTCAAACTCGCGTCATATGATGCCCGAGATCCGAAAGGGCAGAAAAAGTTTGCGGAATATGTTTCCCTGCTCTAGATTCAGAAGAAGCTGCAGAAACCTGAGTGCAGCTCAGGAGAGAAAAAGCAGGCAAAAAGTGTGACCCGCGGGTCAGGATTTTTTCAAAAAAATGAAAAGTATCCAAAGCGTCTCAAATTCGCGTCATATGATGCCCGAGATCCGAAAGGGCAGAAAAAGTTTGCGGAACCTGTTTCCCTGCTCTAGATTCTGAACAAGCTGCAGAAACCTGAGTGCAGCTCAGGAGAGAAAAAGCAGGCAAAAAGTGTGACCCGCGGGTCAGGATTTTTTCAAAAAAATGAAAAGTATCCAAAGCGTCTCAAACTCGCGTCATATGATGCCCGAGATCCGAAAGGGCAGAAAAAGTTTGCGGAACCTGTTTCCCTGCTCTAGATTCTGAACAAGCTGCAGAAACCTGAGTGCACCTCAGGAGAGAAAAAGCAGGCAAAAAGTGTGACCCGCGGGTCAGGATTTTTTCAAAAAAATGAAAAGTATCCAAAGCGTCTCAAACTCGCGTTATATGATGCCCGAGATCCGAAAGGGCAGAAAAAGTTTGCGGAACCTGTTTCCCTGCTCTAGATTCTGAACAAGCTGCAGAAACCTGAGTGCAGCTCAGGAGAGAAAAAGAAGGCAAAAAGTGTGACCCACGGGTCAGGATTTTTTCAAAAAAATGAAAAGTATCCAAAGCGTCTCAAACTCGCGTCATATGATGCCCGAGATCCGAAAGGGCAGAAAAAGTTTGCGGAACCTGTTTCCCTGCTCTAGATTCTGAACAAGCTGCAGAAACCTGAGTGCACCTCAGGAGAGAAAAAGCAGGCAAAAAGTGTGACCCGCGGGTCAGGATTTTTTCAAAAAAATGAAAAGTATCCAAAGCATCTCAAACTTGCGTCATCTGATGCCCGAGATCCGAAAGGGCAGAAAAAGTTTGCGGAACCTGTTTCCCTGCTCTAGATTCTGAACAAGCTGCAGAAACCTGAGGGCAGCTCAGGAGAGAAAAAGCAGGAAAAAAGTGTGACCCGCGGGTCAGGATTTTTTCAAAAAAATGAAAAGTATCCAAAGCGTCTCAAATTCGCGTCATATGATGCCCGAGATCCGAAAGGGCAGAAAAAGTTTGCGGAACCTGTTTCCCTGCTCTAGATTCTGAACAAGCTGCAGAAACCTGAGTGCAGCTCAGGAGAGAAAAAGCAGGCAAAAAGTGTGACCCGCGGGTCAGGATTTTTTCAAAAAAATGAAAAGTATCCAAAGCGTCTCAAACTCGCGTCATATGATGCCCGAGATCCGAAAGGGCAGAAAAAGTTTGCGGAACCTGTTTCCCTGCTCTAGATTCTGAACAAGCTGCAGAAACCTGAGTGCACCTCAGGAGAGAAAAAGCAGGCAAAAAGTGTGACCCACGGGTCAGGATTTTTTCAAAAAAATGAAAAGTATCCAAAGCGTCTCAAACTCGCGTCATATGATGCCCGAGATCCGAAAGGGCAGAAAAAGTTTGCGGAACCTGTTTCCCTGCTCTAGATTCTGAACAAGCTGCAGAAACCTGAGTGCACCTCAGGAGAGAAAAAGCAGGCAAAAAGTGTGACCCGCGGGTCAGGATTTTTTCAAAAAAATGAAAAGTATCCAAAGCATCTCAAACTCGCGTCATGTGATGCCCGAGATCCGAAAGGGCAGAAAAAGTTTGCGGAACCTGTTTCCCTGCTCTAGATTCTGAACAAGCTGCAGAAACCTGAGGGCAGCTCAGGAGAGAAAAAGCAGGAAAAAAGTGTGACCCGCAGGTCAGGATTTTTTCAAAAAAATGAAAAGGATCCAAAGCGTCTCAAATTCGCGTCATATGATGCCCGAGATCCGAAAGGGCAGAAAAAGTTTGCGGAACCTGTTTCCCTGCTCTAGATTCTGAACAAGCTGCAGAAACCTGAGTGCAGCTCAGGAGAGAAAAAGAAGGCAAAAAGTGTGACCCACGGGTCAGGATTTTTTCAAAAAAATGAAAAGTATCCAAAGCGTCTCAAACTCGCGTCATATGATGCCCGAGATCCGAAAGGGCAGAAAAAGTTTGCGGAACCTGTTTCCCTGCTCTAGATTCTGAACAAGCTGCAGAAACCTGAGTGCACCTCAGGAGAGAAAAAGCAGGCAAAAAGTGTGACCCGCGGGTCAGGATTTTTTCAAAAAAATGAAAAGTATCCAAAGCATCTCAAACTCGCGTCATGTGATGCCCGAGATCCGAAAGGGCAGAAAAAGTTTGCGGAACCTGTTTCCCTGCTCTAGATTCTGAACAAGCTGCAGAAACCTGAGGGCAGCTCAGGAGAGAAAAAGCAGGAAAAAAGTGTGACCCGCAGGTCAGGATTTTTTCAAAAAAATTAAAAGTATCCAAAGCGTCTCAAATTCGCGTCATATGATGCCCGAGATCCGAAAGGGCAGAAAAAGTTTGCGGAACATGTTTCCCTGCTCTAGATTCTGAACAAGCTGCAGAAACCTGAGTGCAGCTCAGGAGAGAAAAAGAAGGCAAAAAGTGTGACCCGCGGGTCAGGATTTTTTCAAAAAAATAAAAAGTATCCAAAGCGTCTCAAACTCGCGTCATATGATGCCCGAGATCCGAAAGGGCAGAAAAAGTTTGCGGAATATGTTTCCCTGCTCTAGATTCTGAACAAGCTGCAGAAACCTGAGTGCACCTCAGGAGAGAAAAAGAAGGCAAAAAGTGTGACCCGCGGGTCAGGATTTTTTCAAAAAAATGAAAAGTATCCAAAGCATCTCAAACTCGCGTCATATGATGCCCGAGATCCGAAAGGGCAGAAAAAGTTTGCGGAACCTGTTTCCCTGCTCTAGATTCTGAACAAGCTGCAGAAACCTGAGTGCAGCTCAGGTGAGAAAAAGAAGGCAAAAAGTGTGACCCGCGGGTCAGGATTTTTTCAAAAAAATGAAAAGTATCCAAAGGGTCTCAAACTCATGTCATATGATGCCCGAGATCCGAAAGGGCAGAAAAAGTTTGCGGAACCTGTTTCCCTGCTCTAGATTCTGAACAAGCTGCAGAAACCTGAGTGCACCTCAGGAGAGAAAAAGCAGGCAAAAGTGTGACCCGCGGGTCAGGATTTTTTCAAAAAAATGAAAAGTATCCAAAGCGTCTCAAACTCGCGTCATATGATGCCCGAGATCCGAAAGGGCAGAAAAAGTTTGCGGAACCTGTTTCCCTGCTCTAGATTCTGAACAAGCTGCAGAAACTTGAGGGCAGCTCAGGAGAGAAAAAGCAGGAAAAAAGTGTGACCCGCGGGTCAGGATTTTTTCAAAAAAATGAAAAGTATCCAAAGCGTCTCAAACTCGCGTCATATGATGCCCGAGATCCGAAAGGGCAGAAAAAGTTTGCGGAATATGTTTCCCTGCTCTAGATTCAGAAGAAGCTGCAGAAACCTGAGTGCAGCTCAGGAGAGAAAAAGCAGGCAAAAAGTGTGACCCGCGGGTCAGGATTTTTTCAAAAAAATAAAAAGTATCCAATGCGTCTCAAATTCGCGTGATATGATGCCCGAGATCCGAAAGGGCAGAAAAAGTTTGTGGAACCTGTTTCCCTGCTCTAGATTCTGAACAAGCTGCAGAAACCTGAGTGCACCTCAGGAGAGAAAAAGCAGGAAAAAAGTGTGACCCGCGGGTCAGGATTTTTTCAAAAAAATGAAAAGTATCCAAAGCGTCTCAAACTCGCGTCATATGATGCCCGAGATCCGAAAGGGCAGAAAAAGTTTGCGGAACCTGTTTCCCTGCTCTAGATTCTGAACAAGCTGCAGAAACCTGAGTGCACCTCAGGAGAGAAAAAGCAGGCAAAAAGTGTGACCCACGGGTCAGGATTTTTTCAAAAAAATGAAAAGTATCCAAAGCGTCTCAAACTCGCGTCATATGATGCCCGAGATCCGAAAGGGCAGAAAAAGTTTGCGGAACCTGTTTCCCTGCTCTAGATTCTGAACAAGCTGCAGAAACCTGAGTGCACCTCAGGAGAGAAAAAGCAGGCAAAAAGTGTGACCCGCGGGTCAGGATTTTTTCAAAAAAATGAAAAGTATCCAAAGCATCTCAAACTCGCGTCATGTGATGCCCGAGATCCGAAAGGGCAGAAAAAGTTTGCGGAACCTGTTTCCCTGCTCTAGATTCTGAACAAGCTGCAGAAACCTGAGGGCAGCTCAGGAGAGAAAAAGCAGGAAAAAAGTGTGACCCGCAGGTCAGGATTTTTTCAAAAAAATGAAAAGGATCCAAAGCGTCTCAAATTCGCGTCATATGATGCCCGAGATCCGAAAGGGCAGAAAAAGTTTGCGGAACCTGTTTCCCTGCTCTAGATTCTGAACAAGCTGCAGAAACCTGAGTGCAGCTCAGGAGAGAAAAAGAAGGCAAAAAGTGTGACCCACGGGTCAGGATTTTTTCAAAAAAATGAAAAGTATCCAAAGCGTCTCAAACTCGCGTCATATGATGCCCGAGATCCGAAAGGGCAGAAAAAGTTTGCGGAACCTGTTTCCCTGCTCTAGATTCTGAACAAGCTGCAGAAACCTGAGTGCACCTCAGGAGAGAAAAAGCAGGCAAAAAGTGTGACCCGCGGGTCAGGATTTTTTCAAAAAAATGAAAAGTATCCAAAGCATCTCAAACTCGCGTCATGTGATGCCCGAGATCCGAAAGGGCAGAAAAAGTTTGCGGAACCTGTTTCCCTGCTCTAGATTCTGAACAAGCTGCAGAAACCTGAGGGCAGCTCAGGAGAGAAAAAGCAGGAAAAAAGTGTGACCCGCAGGTCAGGATTTTTTCAAAAAAATGAAAAGTATCCAAAGCGTCTCAAATTCGCGTCATATGATGCCCGAGATCCGAAAGGGCAGAAAAAGTTTGCGGAACATGTTTCCCTGCTCTAGATTCTGAACAAGCTGCAGAAACCTGAGTGCAGCTCAGGAGAGAAAAAGAAGGCAAAAAGTGTGACCCGCGGGTCAGGATTTTTTCAAAAAAATGAAAAGTATCCAAAGCATCTCAAACTCGCGTCATATGATGCCCGAGATCCGAAAGGGCAGAAAAAGTTTGCGGAACCTGTTTCCCTGCTCTAGATTCTGAACAAGCTGCAGAAACCTGAGTGCAGCTCAGGTGAGAAAAAGAAGGCAAAAAGTGTGACCCGCGGGTCAGGATTTTTTCAAAAAAATGAAAAGTATCCAAAGGGTCTCAAACTCATGTCATATGATGCCCGAGATCCGAAAGGGCAGAAAAAGTTTGCGGAACCTGTTTCCCTGCTCTAGATTCTGAACAAGCTGCAGAAACCTGAGTGCACCTCAGGAGAGAAAAAGCAGGCAAAAGTGTGACCCGCGGGTCAGGATTTTTTCAAAAAAATGAAAAGTATCCAAAGCGTCTCAAACTCGCGTCATATGATGCCCGAGATCCGAAAGGGCAGAAAAAGTTTGCGGAACCTGTTTCCCTGCTCTAGATTCTGAACAAGCTGCAGAAACTTGAGGGCAGCTCAGGAGAGAAAAAGCAGGAAAAAAGTGTGACCCGCGGGTCAGGATTTTTTCAAAAAAATGAAAAGTATCCAAAGCGTCTCAAACTCGCGTCATATGATGCCCGAGATCCGAAAGGGCAGAAAAAGTTTGCGGAATATGTTTCCCTGCTCTAGATTCTGAAGAAGCTGCAGAAACCTGAGTGCAGCTCAGGAGAGAAAAAGCAGGCAAAAAGTGTGACCCGCGGGTCAGGATTTTTTCAAAAAAATAAAAAGTATCCAATGCGTCTCAAATTCGCGTGATATGATGCCCGAGATCCGAAAGGGCAGAAAAAGTTTGTGGAACCTGTTTCCCTGCTCTAGATTCTGAACAAGCTGCAGAAACCTGAGTGCACCTCAGGAGAGAAAAAGCAGGAAAAAAGTGTGACCCGCGGGTCAGGATTTTTTCAAAAAAATGAAAAGTATCCAAAGCGTCTCAAACTCGTGTCATATGATGCCCGAGATCCGAAAGGTCAGAAAAAGTTTGCGGAACCTGTTTCCCTGCTCTAGATTCTGAACAAGCTGCAGAAACCTGAGGGCAGCTCAGGAGAGAAAAAGCAGGAAAAAAGTGTGACCCGCGGGTCAGGATTTTTTCAAAAAAATGAAAAGTATCCAAAGCGTCTCCAACTCGCGTCATATGATGCCCGAGATCCGAAAGGGTAGAAAAAGTTTGCGGAACCTGTTTCCCTGCTCTAGATTCTGAACAAGCTGCAGAAACCTGAGGGCAGCTCAGGAGAGAAAAAGCAGGAAAAAAGTGTGACCCGCGGGTCAGGATTTTTTCAAAAAATGAAAAGTATCCAAAGCGTCTCAAATTCGCGTCATATGATGCCCGAGATCCGAAAGGGCAGAAAAAGTTTGCGGAACCTGTTTCCCTGCTCTAGATTCTGAACAAGCTGCAGAAACCTGAGTGCAGCTCAGGAGAGAAAAAGAAGGCAAAAAGTGTGACCCGCGGGTCAGGATTTTTTCAAAAAAATGAAAAGTATCCAAAGCGTCTCAAACTCGTGTCATATGATGCCCGAGATCCGAAAGGGCAGAAAAAGTTTGCGGAACCTGTTTCCCTGCTCTAGATTCTGAACAAGCTGCAGAAACCTGAGTGCAGCTCAGGAGAGAAAAAGCAGGCAAAAAGTGTGACCCGCGGGTCAGGATTTTTTCAAAAAAATGAAAAGTATCCAAAGCGTCTCAAATTCGCGTCATATGATGCCCGAGATCCGAAAGGGCAGAAAAAGTTTGCGGAACCTGTTTCCCTGCTCTAGATTCTGAACAAGCTACAGAAACCTGAGTGCACCTCAGGAGAGAAAAAGGAGGAAAAAAGTGTGACCCGCGGGTCAGGATTTTTTCAAAAAAAGGAAAAGTATCCAAAGCGTCTCAAACTCGCGTCATATGATGCCCGTGATCCGAAAGGGCAGAAAAAGTTTGCGGAATATGTTTCCCTGCTCTAGATTCTGAACAAGCTGCAGAAACCTGAGTGCAGCTCAGGAGAGAAAAAGCAGGCAAAAAGTGTGACCCGCGGGTCAGGATTTTTTCAAAAAAATGAAAAGTATCCAATGCGTCTCAAATTCGCGTGATATGATGCCCGAGATCCGAAAGGGCAGAAAAAGTTTGCGGAATATGTTTCCCTGCTCTAGATTCTGAACAAGCTGCAGAAACCTGAGTGCAGCTCAGGTGAGAAAAAGAAGGCAAAAAGTGTGACCCGCGGGTCAGGATTTTTTCAAAAATATGAAAAGTATCCAAAGCGTCTCAAACTCATGTCATATGATGCCCGAGATCCGAAAGGGCAGAAAAAGTTTGCGGAACCTGTTTCCCTGCTCTAGATTCTGAACAAGCTGCAGAAACCTGAGTGCACCTCAGGAGAGAAAAAGCAGGCAAAAGTGTGACCCGCGGGTCAGGATTTTTTCAAAAAAATGAAAAGTATCCAAAGCGTCTCAAACTCGCGTCATATGATGCCTGAGATCCGAAAGGGCAGAAAAAGTTTGCGGAACCTGTTTCCCTGCTCTAGATTCTGAACAAGCTGCAGAAACCTGAGTGCAGCTCAGGAGAGAAAAAGAAGGCAAAAACTGTGACCCGCAGGTCAGGATTTTTTCAAAAAAATGGAAAGTATCCAAAGCGTCTCAAACTCGCGTCATATGATGCCCGAGATCCGAAAGGGCAGAAAAAGTTTGCGGAACCTGTTTCCCTGCTCTAGATTCTGAACAAGCTGCAGAAACTTGAGGGCAGCTCAGGAGAGAAAAAGCAGGAAAAAAGTGTGACCCGCGGGTCAGGATTTTTTCAAAAAAATGAAAAGTATCCAAAGCGTCTCAAACTCGCGTCATATGATGCCCGTGATCCGAAAGGGCAGAAAAAGTTTGCGGAATATGTTTCCCTGCTCTAGATTCTGAACAAGCTGCAGAAACCTGAGTGCAGCTCAGGAGAGAAAAAGCAGGCAAAAAGTGTGACCCGCGGGTCAGGATTTTTTCAAAAAAATGAAAAGTATCCAATGCGTCTCAAATTCGCGTGATATGATGCCCGAGATCCGAAAGGGCAGAAAAAGTTTGCGGAACCTTTTTCCCTGCTCTAGATTCTGAACAAGCTGCAGAAACCTGAGGGCAGCTCAGGAGAGAAAAAGCAGGCAAAAAGTGTGACCCGCGGGTCAGGATTTTTTCAAAAAAATGAAAAGTATCCAATGCGTCTCAAATTCGCGTGATATGATGCCCGAGATCCGAAAGGGCAGAAAAAGTTTGCGGAATATGTTTCCCTGCTCTAGATTCTGAACAAGCTGCAGAAACCTGAGTGCAGCTCAGGTGAGAAAAAGAAGGCAAAAAGTGTGACCCGCGGGTCAGGATTTTTTCAAAAATATGAAAAGTATCCAAAGCGTCTCAAACTCATGTCATATGATGCCCGAGATCCGAAAGGGCAGAAAAAGTTTGCGGAACCTGTTTCCCTTCTCTAGATTCTGAACAAGCTGCAGAAACCTGAGTGCACCTCAGGAGAGAAAAAGCAGGCAAAAGTGTGACCCGCGGGTCAGGATTTTTTCAAAAAAATGAAAAGTATCCAAAGCGTCTCAAACTCGCGTCATATGATGCCTGAGATCCGAAAGGGCAGAAAAAGTTTGCGGAACCTGTTTCCCTGCTCTAGATTCTGAACAAGCTGCAGAAACCTGAGTGCAGCTCAGGAGAGAAAAAGAAGGCAAAAACTGTGACCCGCAGGTCAGGATTTTTTCAAAAAAATGGAAAGTATCCAAAGCGTCTCAAACTCGCGTCATATGATGCCCGAGATCCGAAAGGGCAGAAAAAGTTTGCGGAACCTGTTTCCCTGCTCTAGATTCTGAACAAGCTGCAGAAACTTGAGGGCAGCTCAGGAGAGAAAAAGCAGGAAAAAAGTGTGACCCGCGGGTCAGGATTTTTTCAAAAAAATGAAAAGTATCCAAAGCGTCTCAAACTCGCGTCATATGATGCCCGTGATCCGAAAGGGCAGAAAAAGTTTGCGGAATATGTTTCCCTGCTCTAGATTCTGAACAAGCTGCAGAAACCTGAGTGCAGCTCAGGAGAGAAAAAGCAGGCAAAAAGTGTGACCCGCGGGTCAGGATTTTTTGAAAAAAATGAAAAGTATCCAATGCGTCTCAAATTCGCGTGATATGATGCCCGAGATCCGAAAGGGCAGAAAAAGTTTGTGGAACCTGTTTCCCTGCTCTAGATTCTGAACAAGCTGCAGAAACCTGAGTGCACCTCAGGAGAGAAAAAGCAGGAAAAAAGTGTGACCCGCGGGTCAGGATTTTTTCAAAAAAATGAAAAGTATCCAAAGCGTCTCAAACTCTTGTCATATGATGCCCGAGATCCGAAAGGTCAGAAAAAGTTTGCGGAACCTGTTTCCCTGCTCTAGATTCTGAACAAGCTGCAGAAACCTGAGTGCAGCTCAGGAGAGAAAAAGAAGGCAAAAAGTGTGACCCGCGGGTCAGGATTTTTTCAAAAAAATGAAAAGTATCCAAAGCGTCTCAAACTCGCGTCATATGATGCCCGTGATCCGAAAGGGCAGAAAAAGTTTGCGGAATATGTTTCCCTGCTCTAGATTCTGAACAAGCTGCAGAAACCTGAGTGCAGCTCAGGAGAGAAAAAGCAGGAAAAAAGTGTGACCCGCGGGTCAGGATTTTTTCAAAAAAATGAAAAGTATCCAAAGCGTCTCAAATTCGCGTCATATGATGCCCGAGATCCGAAAGGGCAGAAAAAGTTTGCGGAACCTGTTTCCCTGCTCTAGATTCTGAACAAGCTGCAGAAACCTGAGTGCACCTCAGGAGAGAAAAAGGAGGAAAAAAGTGTGACCCGCGGGTCAGGATTTTTTCAAAAAAATGAAAAGTATCCAAAGCGTCTCAAACTGGCGTCATATGATGCCCGTGATCCAAAAGGGCAGAAAAAGTTTGCGGAATATGTTTCCCTGCTCTAGATTCTGAACAAGCTGCAGAAACCTGAGTGCAGCTCAGGAGAGAAAAAGCAGGCAAAAAGTGTGACCCGCGGGTCAGGATTTTTTCAAAAAAATGAAAAGTATCCAATGCGTCTCAAATTCGCGTGATATGATGCCCGAGATCCGAAAGGGCAGAAAAAGTTTGTGGAACCTGTTTCCCTGCTCTAGATTCTGAACAAGCTGCAGAAACCTGAGTGCACCTCAGGAGAGAAAAAGCAGGCAAAAAGTGTGACCCGCGGGTCAGGATTTTTTCAAAAAAATGAAAAGTATCCAAAGCGTCTCAAACTCGCGTCATATGATGCCCGTGATCCGAAAGGGCAGAAAAAGTTTGCGGAATATATTTCCCTGCTCTAGATTCTGAACAAGCTGCAGAAACCTGAGTGCAGCTCAGGAGAGAAAAAGCAGGCAAAAAGTGTGACCCGCGGGTCAGGATTTTTTCAAAAAAATGAAAAGTATCCAATGCGTCTCAAATTCGCGTGATATGATGCCCGAGATCCGAAAGGGCAGAAAAAGTTTGCGGAATATGTTTCCCTGCTCTAGATTCTGAACAAGCTGCAGAAACCTGAGTGCAGCTCAGGTGAGAAAAAGAAGGCAAAAAGTGTGACCCGCGGGTCAGGATTTTTTCAAAAATATGAAAAGTATCCAAAGCGTCTCAAACTCATGTCATATGATGCCCGAGATCCGAAAGGGCAGAAAAAGTTTGCGGAACCTGTTTCCCTGCTCTAGATTCTGAACAAGCTGCAGAAACCTGAGTGCACCTCAGGAGAGAAAAAGCAGGCAAAAGTGTGACCCGCGGGTCAGGATTTTTTCAAAAAAATGAAAAGTATCCAAAGCGTCTCAAACTCGCGTCATATGATGCCTGAGATCCGAAAGGGCAGAAAAAGTTTGCGGAATATGTTTCCCTGCTCTAGATTCTGAACAAGCTGCAGAAACCTGAGTGCAGCTCAGGAGAGAAAAAGCAGGCAAAAAGTGTGACCCGCGGGTCAGGATTTTTTCAAAAAAATGAAAAGTATCCAATGCGTCTCAAATTCGCGTGATATGATGCCCGAGATCCGAAAGGGCAGAAAAAGTTTGTGGAACCTGTTTCCCTGCTCTAGATTCTGAACAAGCTGCAGAAACCTGAGTGCACCTCAGGAGAGAAAAAGCAGGAAAAAAGTGTGACCCGCGGGTCAGGATTTTTTCAAAAAAATGAAAAGTATCCAAAGCGTCTCAAACTCGTGTCATATGATGCCCGAGATCCGAAAGGTCAGAAAAAGTTTGCGGAACCTGTTTCCCTGCTCTAGATTCTGAACAAGCTGCAGAAACCTGAGGGCAGCTCAGGAGAGAAAAAGCAGGCAAAAAGTGTGACCCGCGGGTCAGGATTTTTTCAAAAAAATGAAAAGTATCCAATGCGTCTCAAATTCGCGTGATATGATGCCCGAGATCCGAAAGGGCAGAAAAAGTTTGCGGAACCTGTTTCCCTGCTCTAGATTCTGAACAAGCTGCAGAAACTTGAGGGCAGCTCAGGAGAGAAAAAGCAGGAAAAAAGTGTGACCCGCGGGTCAGGATTTTTTCAAAAAAATGAAAAGTATCCAAAGCGTCTCAAACTCGCGTCATATGATGCCCGTGATCCGAAAGGGCAGAAAAAGTTTGCGGAATATGTTTCCCTGCTCTAGATTCTGAACAAGCTGCAGAAACCTGAGTGCAGCTCAGGAGAGAAAAAGCAGGCAAAAAGTGTGACCCGCGGGTCAGGATTTTTTCAAAAAAATGAAAAGTATCCAATGCGTCTCAAATTCGCGTGATATGATGCCCGAGATCCGAAAGGGCAGAAAAAGTTTGCGGAATATGTTTCCCTGCTCTAGATTCTGAACAAGCTGCAGAAACCTGAGTGCAGCTCAGGTGAGAAAAAGAAGGCAAAAAGTGTGACCCGCGGGTCAGGATTTTTTCAAAAATATGAAAAGTATCCAAAGCGTCTCAAACTCATGTCATATGATGCCCGAGATCCGAAAGGGCAGAAAAAGTTTGCGGAACCTGTTTCCCTGCTCTAGATTCTGAACAAGCTGCAGAAACCTGAGTGCACCTCAGGAGAGAAAAAGCAGGCAAAAGTGTGACCCGCGGGTCAGGATTTTTTCAAAAAAATGAAAAGTATCCAAAGCGTCTCAAACTCGCGTCATATGATGCCTGAGATCCGAAAGGGCAGAAAAAGTTTGCGGAATATGTTTCCCTGCTCTAGATTCTGAACAAGCTGCAGAAACCTGAGTGCAGCTCAGGAGAGAAAAAGCAGGCAAAAAGTGTGACCCGCGGGTCAGGATTTTTTCAAAAAAATGAAAAGTATCCAATGCGTCTCAAATTCGCGTGATATGATGCCCGAGATCCGAAAGGGCAGAAAAAGTTTGTGGAACCTGTTTCCCTGCTC
Organism: Rhineura floridana; assembly: GCF_030035675.1. Lineage (NCBI taxonomy): Eukaryota > Metazoa > Chordata > Lepidosauria > Squamata > Rhineuridae > Rhineura > Rhineura floridana. The sequence goes on along the minus strand of NC_084486.1, from coordinate 31,144,384 downwards.
TAGATTCTGAACAAGCTGCAGAAACCTGAGTGCACCTCAGGAGAGAAAAAGCAGGAAAAAAGTGTGACCCGCGGGTCAGGATTTTTTCAAAAAAATGAAAAGTATCCAAAGCGTCTCAAACTCGTGTCATATGATGCCCGAGATCCGAAAGGTCAGAAAAAGTTTGCGGAACCTGTTTCCCTGCTCTAGATTCTGAACAAGCTGCAGAAACCTGAGGGCAGCTCAGGAGAGAAAAAGCAGGCAAAAAGTGTGACCCGCGGGTCAGGATTTTTTCAAAAAAATGAAAAGTATCCAATGCGTCTCAAATTCGCGTGATATGATGCCCGAGATCCGAAAGGGCAGAAAAAGTTTGCGGAACCTGTTTCCCTGCTCTAGATTCTGAACAAGCTGCAGAAACTTGAGGGCAGCTCAGGAGAGAAAAAGCAGGAAAAAAGTGTGACCCGCGGGTCAGGATTTTTTCAAAAAAATGAAAAGTATCCAAAGCGTCTCAAACTCGCGTCATATGATGCCCGTGATCCGAAAGGGCAGAAAAAGTTTGCGGAATATGTTTCCCTGCTCTAGATTCTGAACAAGCTGCAGAAACCTGAGTGCAGCTCAGGAGAGAAAAAGCAGGCAAAAAGTGTGACCCGCGGGTCAGGATTTTTTCAAAAAAATGAAAAGTATCCAATGCGTCTCAAATTCGCGTGATATGATGCCCGAGATCCGAAAGGGCAGAAAAAGTTTGCGGAACCTGTTTCCCTGCTCTAGATTCTGAACAAGCTGCAGAAACCTGAGGGCAGCTCAGGAGAGAAAAAGCAGGAAAAAAGTGTGACCCGCGGGTCAGGATTTTTTCAAAAGAATGAAAAGTATCCAAAGCGTCTCAAATTCGCGTCATATGATGCCCGAGATCCGAAAGGGCAGAAAAAGTTTGCGGAACCTGTTTCCCTGCTCTAGATTCTGAACAAGCTGCAGAAACCTGAGTGCACCTCAGGAGAGAAAAAGGAGGAAAAAAGTGTGACCCGCGGGTCAGGATTTTTTCAAAAAAATGAAAAGTATCCAAAGCGTCTCAAACTGGCGTCATATGATGCCCGTGATCCGAAAGGGCAGAAAAAGTTTGCGGAATATGTTTCCCTGCTCTAGATTCTGAACAAGCTGCAGAAACCTGAGTGCAGCTCAGGAGAGAAAAAGCAGGCAAAAAGTGTGACCCGCGGGTCAGGATTTTTTCAAAAAAATGAAAAGTATCCAATGCGTCTCAAATTCGCGTGATATGATGCCCGAGATCCGAAAGGGCAGAAAAAGTTTGTGGAACCTGTTTCCCTGCTCTAGATTCTGAACAAGCTGCAGAAACCTGAGTGCACCTCAGGAGAGAAAAAGCAGGCAAAAAGTGTGACCCGCGGGTCAGGATTTTTTCAAAAAAATGAAAAGTATCCAAAGCGTCTCAAACTCGTGTCATATGATGCCCGAGATCCGAAAGGTCAGAAAAAGTTTGCGGAACCTGTTTCCCTGCTCTAGATTCTGAACAAGCTGCAGAAACCTGAGGGCAGCTCAGGAGAGAAAAAGCAGGCAAAAAGTGTGACCCGCGGGTCAGGATTTTTTCAAAAAAATGAAAAGTATCCAAAGCGTCTCAAACTGGCGTCATATGATGCCCGAGATCCGAAAGGGCAGAAAAAGTTTGCGGAACCTGTTTCCCTGCTCTAGATTCTGAACAAGCTGCAGAAACCTGAGGGCAGCTCAGGAGAGAAAAAGTAGGAAAAAAGTGTGACCCGCGGGTCAGGATTTTTTCAAAAAAATGAAAAGTATCCAAAGCGTCTCAAACTGGCGTCATATGATGCCCGAGATCCGAAAGGGCAGAAAAAGTTTGCGGAACCTGTTTCCCTGCTCTAGATTCTGAACAAGCTGCAGAAACCTGAGTGCAGCTCAGGAGAGAAAAAGAAGGCAAAAAGTGTGACCCGCGGGTCAGGATTTTTTCAAAAAAATGAAAAGTATCCAAAGCGTCTCAAACTCGTGTCATATGATGCCCGAGATCCGAAAGGGCAGAAAAAGTTTGCGGAACCTGTTTCCCTGCTCTAGATTCTGAACAAGCTGCAGAAACCTGAGTGCAGCTCAGGAGAGAAAAAGCAGGCAAAAAGTGTGACCCGCGGGTCAGGATTTTTTCAAAAAAATGAAAAGTATCCAAAGCGTCTCAAACTTGGGTCATATGATACCCGAGATCCGAAAGGTCAGAAAAAGTTTGCGGAACCTGTTTCCCTGCTCTAGATTCTGAACAAGCTGCAGAAACTTGAGGGCAGCTCAGGAGAGAAAAAGCAGGAAAAAAGTGTGACCCGCGTGTCAGGATTTTTTCAAAAAAATGAAAAGTATCCAAAGCGTCTCAAATTCGCGTCATATGATGCCCGAGATCCGAAAGGGCAGAAAAAGTTTGCGGAACCTGTTTCCCTGCTCTAGATTCTGAACAAGCAAAGAAACCTGAGTGCACCTCAGGAGAGAAAAAGGAGGAAAAAAGTGTGACCCGCGGGTCAGGATTTTTTCAAAAAAATGAAAAGTATCCAAAGCGTCTCAAACTCGCGTCATATGATGCCCGAGATCCGAAAGGGCAGAAAAAGTTTGTGGAACCTGTTTCCCTGCTCTAGATTCTGAACAAGCTGCAGAAACCTGAGTGCACCTCAGGAGAGAAAAAGAAGGCAAAAAGTGTGACCCGCGGGTCAGGATTTTTTCAAAAAAATGAAAAGTATCCAAAGCGTCTCAAACTCGTGTCATATGATGCCCGAGATCCGAAAGGTCAGAAAAAGTTTGCGGAACCTGTTTCCCTGCTCTAGATTCTGAACAAGCTGCAGAAACCTGAGGGCAGCTCAGGAGAGAAAAAGCAGGAAAAAAGTGTGACCCGCGGGTCAGGATTTTTTCAAAAAAATGAAAAGTATCCAAAGCGTCTCAAACTGGCGTCATATGATGCCCGAGATCCGAAAGGGCAGAAAAAGTTTGCGGAACCTGTTTCCCTGCTCTAGATTCTGAACAAGCTGCAGAAACCTGAGGGCAGCTCAGGAGAGAAAAAGCAGGAAAAAAGTGTGACCCGCGGGTCAGGATTTTTTCAAAAAATGAAAAGTATCCAAAGCGTCTCAAATTCGCGTCATATGATGCCCGAGATCCGAAAGGGCAGAAAAAGTTTGCGGAACCTGTTTCCCTGCTCTAGATTCTGAACAAGCTGCAGAAACCTGAGTGCAGCTCAGGAGAGAAAAAGAAGGCAAAAAGTGTGACCCGCGGGTCAGGATTTTTTCAAAAAAATGAAAAGTATCCAAAGCGTCTCAAACTCGCGTCATATGATGCCCGTGATCCGAAAGGGCAGAAAAAGTATGCGGAATATGTTTCCCTGCTCTAGATTCTGAACAAGCTGCAGAAACCTGAGTGCAGCTCAGGAGAGAAAAAGCAGGCAAAAAGTGTGACCCGCGGGTCAGGATTTTTTCAAAAAAATGAAAAGTATACAATGCGTCTCAAATTCGCGTGATATGATGCCCGAGATCCGAAAGGTCAGAAAAAGTTTGCGGAACCTGTTTCCCTGCTCTAGATTCTGAACAAGCTGCAGAAACCTGAGTGCAGCTCAGGAGAGAAAAAGAAGGCAAAAAGTGTGACCCGCGGGTCAGGATTTTTTCAAAAAAATGAAAAGTATCCAAAGCGTCTCAAACTCGCGTCATATGATGCCCGAGATCCGAAAGGGCAGAAAAAGTTTGCGGAACCTGTTTCCCTGCTCTAGATTCTGAACAAGCTGCAGAAACCTGAGTGCAGCTCAGGAGAGAAAAAGAAGGCAAAAAGTGTGACCCGCGGGTCAGGATTTTTTCAAAAAAATGAAAAGTATCCAAAGCGTCTCAAATTCACGTCATATGATGCCCGAGATCCGAAAGGGCAGAAAAAGTTTGCGGAACCTGTTTCCCTGCTCTAGATTCTGAACAAGCTGCAGAAACCTGAGTGCAGCTCAGGAGAGAAAAAGAAGGCAAAAAGTGTGACCCGCGGGTCAGGATTTTTTTAAAAAAATGAAAAGTATCCAAAGCGTCTCAAACTCGCGTCATATGATGCCCGTGATCCGAATGGGCAGAAAAAGTTTGCGGAACCTGTTTCCCTGCTCTAGATTCTGAACAAGCTGCAGAAACCTGAGTGCAGCTCAGGAGAGAAAAAGCAGGAAAAAAGTGTGACCCGCGGGTCAGGATTTTTTCAAAAAAATGAAAAGTATCCAAAGCGTCTCAAACTAGCGTCATATGATGCCCGAGATCCGAAAGGGCAGAAAAAGTTTGCGGAACCTGTTTCCCTGCTCTAGATTCTGAACAAGCTGCAGAAACCTGAGTGCAGCTCAGGAGAGAAAAAGAAGGCAAAAAGTGTGACCCGCGGGTCAGGATTTTTTCAAAAAAATGAAAAGTATCCAAAGCGTCTCAAATTCACGTCATATGATGCCCGAGATCCGAAAGGGCAGAAAAAGTTTGCGGAACATGTTTCCCTGCTCTAGATTCTGAACAAGCTGCAGAAACCTGAGTGCAGCTCAGGAGAGAAAAAGAAGGCAAAAAGTGTGACCCGCGGGTCAGGATTTTTTTAAAAAAATGAAAAGTATCCAAAGCGTCTCAAACTCGCGTCATATGATGCCCGTGATCCGAAAGGGCAGAAAAAGTTTGCGGAATATGTTTCCCTGCTCTAGATTCTGAACAAGCTGCAGAAACCTGAGTGCAGCTCAGGAGAGAAAAAGCAGGAAAAAAGTGTGACCCGCGGGTCAGGATTTTTTCAAAAAAATGAAAAGTATCCAAAGCGTCTCAAATTCGCGTCATATGATGCCCGAGATCCGAAAGGGCAGAAAAAGTTTGCGGAACCTGTTTCCCTGCTCTAGATTCTGAACAAGCTACAAGAAACCTGAGTGCACCTCAGGAGAGAAAAAGGAGGAAAAAAGTGTGACCCGCGGGTCAGGATTTTTTCAAAAAAATGAAAAGTATCCAAAGCGTCTCAAACTGGCGTCATATGATGCCCGTGATCCGAAAGGGCAGAAAAAGTTTGCGGAATATGTTTCCCTGCTCTAGATTCTGAACAAGCTGCAGAAACCTGAGTGCAGCTCAGGAGAGAAAAAGCAGGCAAAAAGTGTGACCCGCGGGTCAGGATTTTTTCAAAAAAATGAAAAGTATAAAATGCGTCTCAAATTCGCGTGATATGATGCCCGAGATCCGAAAGGGCAGAAAAAGTTTGTGGAACCTGTTTCCCTGCTCTAGATTCTGAACAAGCTGCAGAAACCTGAGTGCAGCTCAGGAGAGAAAAAGAAGGCAAAAAGTGTGACCCGCGGGTCAGGATTTTTTCAAAAAAATGAAAAGTATCCAAAGCGTCTCAAACTGGCGTCATATGATGCCCGAGATCCGAAAGGGCAGAAAAAGTTTGCGGAACCTGTTTCCCTGCTCTAGATTCTGAACAAGCTGCAGAAACCTGAGGGCAGCTCAGGAGAGAAAAAGCAGGAAAAAACTGTGACCCGCGGGTCAGGATTTTTTCAAAAAATGAAAAGTATCCAAAGCGTCTCAAACTCGCGTCATATGATGCCCGTGATCCGAAAGGGCAGAAAAAGTTTGCGGAATATGTTTCCCTGCTCTAGATTCTGAACAAGCTGCAAAAACCTGAGTGCAGCTCAGGAGAAAAAGCAGGAAAAAAGTGTGACCCGCGGGTCATGATTTTTTCAAAAAAATGAAAAGTATCCAAAGCGTCTCAAATTCGCGTCATATGATGCCCGAGATCCGAAAGGGCAGAAAAAGTTTGCGGAACCTGTTTCCCTGCTCTAGATTCTGAACAAGCTACAGAAACCCGAGTGCACCTCAGGAGAGAAAAAGGAGGAAAAAAGTGTGACCCGCGGGTCAGGATTTTTTCAAAAAAATGAAAAGTATCCAAAGCGTCTCAAACTGGCGTCATATGATGCCCGTGATCCGAAAGGGCAGAAAAAGTTTGCGGAATATGTTTCCCTGCTCTAGATTCTGAACAAGCTGCAGAAACCTGAGTGCAGCTCAGGAGAGAAAAAGCAGGCAAAAAGTGTGACCCGCGGGTCAGGATTTTTTCAAAAAAATGAAAAGTATGCAATGCGTCTCAAATTCGCGTGATATGATGCCCGAGATCCGAAAGGGCAGAAAAAGTTTGTGGAACCTGTTTCCCTGCTCTAGATTCTGAACAAGCTGCAGAAACCTGAGGGCAGCTCAGGAGAGAAAAAGCAGGAAAAAAGTGTGACCCGCGGGTCAGGATTTTTTCAAAAAATGAAAAGTATCCAAAGCGTCTCAAATTCGCGTCATATGATGCCCGAGATCCGAAAGGGCAGAAAAAGTTTGCGGAACCTGTTTCCCTGCTCTAGATTCTGAACAAGCTGCAGAAACCTGAGTGCAGCTCAGGAGAGAAAAAGAAGGCAAAAAGTGTGACCCGCGGGTCAGGATTTTTTCAAAAAATGAAAAGTATCCAAAGCGTCTCAAACTGGCGTCATATGATGCCCGAGATCCGAAAGGGCAGAAAAAGTTTGCGGAACCTGTTTCCCTGCTCTAGATTCTGAACAAGCTGCAGAAACCTGAGTGCAGCTCAGGAGAGAAAAAGCAGGAAAAAAGTGTGACCCGCGGGTCAGGATTTTTTCAAAAAAATGAAAAGTATCCAAAGCGTCTCAAACTGGCGTCATATGATGCCCGAGATCCGAAAGGTCAGAAAAAGTTTGCGGAACCTGTTTCCCTGCTCTAGATTCTGAACAAGCTGCAGAAACCTGAGTGCAGCTCAGGAGAGAAAAAGAAGGCAAAAAGTGTGACCCGCGGGTCAGGATTTTTTCAAAAAAATGAAAAGTATCCAAAGCGTCTCAAACTCGCGTCATATGATGCCCGAGATCCGAAAGGGCAGAAAAAGTTTGCGGAACCTGTTTCCCTGCTCTAGATTCTGAACAAGCTGCAGAAACCTGAGTGCAGCTCAGGAGAGAAAAAGAAGGCAAAAAGTGTGACCCGCGGGTCAGGATTTTTTCAAAAAAATGAAAAGTATCCAAAGCGTCTCAAATTCACGTCATATGATGCCCGAGATCCGAAAGGGCAGAAAAAGTTTGCGGAACCTGTTTCCCTGCTCTAGATTCTGAACAAGCTGCAGAAACCTGAGTGCAGCTCAGGAGAGAAAAAGAAGGCAAAAAGTGTGACCCGCGGGTCAGGATTTTTTTAAAAAAATGAAAAGTATCCAAACCGTCTCAAACTCGCGTCATATGATGCCCGTGATCCGAATGGGCAGAAAAAGTTTGCGGAACCTGTTTCCCTGCTCTAGATTCTGAACAAGCTGCAGAAACCTGAGTGCAGCTCAGGAGAGAAAAAGCAGGAAAAAAGTGTGACCCGCGGGTCAGGATTTTTTCAAAAAAATGAAAAGTATCCAAAGCGTCTCAAACTCGCGTCATATGATGCCCGAGATCCGAAAGGGCAGAAAAAGTTTGCGGAACCTGTTTCCCTGCTCTAGATTCTGAACAAGCTGCAGAAACCTGAGTGCAGCTCAGGAGAGAAAAAGAAGGCAAAAAGTGTGACCCGCGGGTCAGGATTTTTTCAAAAAAATGAAAAGTATCCAAAGCGTCTCAAATTCACGTCATATGATGCCCGAGATCCGAAAGGGCAGAAAAAGTTTGCGGAACCTGTTTCCCTGCTCTAGATTCTGAACAAGCTGCAGAAACCTGAGTGCAGCTCAGGAGAGAAAAAGAAGGCAAAAAGTGTGACCCGCGGGTCAGGATTTTTTCAAAAAAATGAAAAGTATCCAAAGCGTCTCAAACTGGCGTCATATGATGCCCGTGATCCGAAAGGGCAGAAAAAGTTTGCGGAATATGTTTCCCTGCTCTAGATTCTGAACAAGCTGCAGAAACCTGAGTGCAGCTCAGGAGAGAAAAAGCAGGCAAAAAGTGTGACCCGCGGGTCAGGATTTTTTCAAAAAAATGAAAAGTATAAAATGCGTCTCAAATTCGCGTGATATGATGCCCGAGATCCGAAAGGGCAGAAAAAGTTTGTGGAACCTGTTTCCCTGCTCTAGATTCTGAACAAGCTGCAGAAACCTGAGTGCAGCTCAGGAGAGAAAAAGAAGGCAAAAAGTGTGACCCGCGGGTCAGGATTTTTTCAAAAAAATGAAAAGTATCCAAAGCGTCTCAAACTGGCGTCATATGATGCCCGTGATCCGAAAGGGCAGAAAAAGTTTGCGGAATATGTTTCCCTGCTCTAGATTCTGAACAAGCTGCAGAAACCTGAGTGCAGCTCAGGAGAAAAAGCAGGAAAAAAGTGTGACCCGCGGGTCAGGATTTTTTCAAAAAAATGAAAAGTATCCAAATCGTCTCAAATTCGCGTCATATGATGCCCGAGATCCGAAAGGGCAGAAAAAGTTTGCGGAACCTGTTTCCCTGCTCTAGATTCTGAACAAGCTACAGAAACCCGAGTGCACCTCAGGAGAGAAAAAGGAGGAAAAAAGTGTGACCCGCGGGTCAGGATTTTTTCAAAAAAATGAAAAGTATCCAAAGCGTCTCAAACTGGCGTCATATGATGCCCGTGATCCGAAAGGGCAGAAAAAGTTTGCGGAATATGTTTCCCTGCTCTAGATTCTGAACAAGCTGCAGAAACCTGAGTGCAGCTCAGGAGAGAAAAAGCAGGCAAAAAGTGTGACCCGCGGGTCAGGATTTTTTCAAAAAAATGAAAAGTATGCAATGCGTCTCAAATTCGCGTGATATGATGCCCGAGATCCGAAAGGGCAGAAAAAGTTTGTGGAACCTGTTTCCCTGCTCTAGATTCTGAACAAGCTGCAGAAACCTGAGGGCAGCTCAGGAGAGAAAAAGCAGGAAAAAAGTGTGACCCGCGGGTCAGGATTTTTTCAAAAAATGAAAAGTATCCAAAGCGTCTCAAATTCGCGTCATATGATGCCCGAGATCCGAAAGGGCAGAAAAAGTTTGCGGAACCTGTTTCCCTGCTCTAGATTCTGAACAAGCTGCAGAAACCTGAGTGCAGCTCAGGAGAGAAAAAGAAGGCAAAAAGTGTGACCCGCGGGTCAGGATTTTTTCAAAAAAATGAAAAGTATCCAAAGCGTCTCAAACTGGCGTCATATGATGCCCGAGATCCGAAAGGTCAGAAAAAGTTTGCGGAACCTGTTTCCCTGCTCTAGATTCTGAACAAGCTGCAGAAACCTGAGTGCAGCTCAGGAGAGAAAAAGAAGGCAAAAAGTGTGACCCGCGGGTCAGGATTTTTTCAAAAAAATGAAAAGTATCCAAAGCGTCTCAAATTCACGTCATATGATGCCCGAGATCCGAAAGGGCAGAAAAAGTTTGCGGAACCTGTTTCCCTGCTCTAGATTCTGAACAAGCTGCAGAAACCTGAGTGCAGCTCAGGAGAGAAAAAGAAGGCAAAAAGTGTGACCCGCGGGTCAGGATTTTTTTAAAAAAATGAAAAGTATCCAAAGCGTCTCAAACTCGCGTCATATGATGCCCGTGATCCGAATGGGCAGAAAAAGTTTGCGGAACCTGTTTCCCTGCTCTAGATTCTGAACAAGCTGCAGAAACCTGAGTGCAGCTCAGGAGAGAAAAAGCAGGAAAAAAGTGTGACCCGCGGGTCAGGATTTTTTCAAAAAAATGAAAAGTATCCAAAGCGTCTCAAACTCGCGTCATATGATGCCCGAGATCCGAAAGGGCAGAAAAAGTTTGCGGAACCTGTTTCCCTGCTCTAGATTCTGAACAAGCTGCAGAAACCTGAGTGCAGCTCAGGAGAGAAAAAGAAGGCAAAAAGTGTGACCCGCGGGTCAGGATTTTTTCAAAAAAATGAAAAGTATCCAAAGCGTCTCAAATTCACGTCATATGATGCCCGAGATCCGAAAGGGCAGAAAAAGTTTGCGGAACCTGTTTCCCTGCTCTAGATTCTGAACAAGCTGCAGAAACCTGAGTGCAGCTCAGGAGAGAAAAAGAAGGCAAAAAGTGTGACCCGCGGGTCAGGATTTTTTTAAAAAAATGAAAAGTATCCAAAGCGTCTCAAACTCGCGTCATATGATGCCCGTGATCTGAAAGGGCAGAAAAAGTTTGCGGAATATGTTTCCCTGCTCTAGATTCTGAACAAGCTGCAGAAACCTGAGTGCAGCTCAGGAGAGAAAAAGCAGGAAAAAAGTGTGACCCGCGGGTCAGGATTTTTTCAAAAAAATGAAAAGTATCCAAAGCGTCTCAAATTCGCGTCATATGATGCCCGAGATCCGAAAGGGCAGAAAAAGTTTGCGGAACCTGTTTCCCTGCTCTAGATTCTGAACAAGCTACAAGAAACCTGAGTGCACCTCAGGAGAGAAAAAGGAGGAAAAAAGTGTGACCCGCGGGTCAGGATTTTTTCAAAAAAATGAAAAGTATCCAAAGCGTCTCAAACTGGCGTCATATGATGCCCGTGATCCGAAAGGGCAGAAAAAGTTTGCGGAATATGTTTCCCTGCTCTAGATTCTGAACAAGCTGCAGAAACCTGAGTGCAGCTCAGGAGAGAAAAAGCAGGCAAAAAGTGTGACCCGCGGGTCAGGATTTTTTCAAAAAAATGAAAAGTATAAAATGCGTCTCAAATTCGCGTGATATGATGCCCGAGATCCGAAAGGGCAGAAAAAGTTTGTGGAACCTGTTTCCCTGCTCTAGATTCTGAACAAGCTGCAGAAACCTGAGTGCAGCTCAGGAGAGAAAAAGAAGGCAAAAAGTGTGACCCGCGGGTCAGGATTTTTTCAAAAAAATGAAAAGTATCCAAAGCGTCTCAAACTGGCGTCATATGATGCCCGTGATCCGAAAGGGCAGAAAAAGTTTGCGGAATATGTTTCCCTGCTCTAGATTCTGAACAAGCTGCAGAAACCTGAGTGCAGCTCAGGAGAGAAAAAGCAGGCAAAAAGTGTGACCCGCGGGTCAGGATTTTTTCAAAAAAATGAAAAGTATAAAATGCGTCTCAAATTCGCGTGATATGATGCCCGAGATCCGAAAGGGCAGAAAAAGTTTGTGGAACCTGTTTCCCTGCTCTAGATTCTGAACAAGCTGCAGAAACCTGAGTGCAGCTCAGGAGAGAAAAAGAAGGCAAAAAGTGTGACCCGCGGGTCAGGATTTTTTCAAAAAAATGAAAAGTATCCAAAGCGTCTCAAACTGGCGTCATATGATGCCCGAGATCCGAAAGGGCAGAAAAAGTTTGCGGAACCTGTTTCCCTGCTCTAGATTCTGAACAAGCTGCAGAAACCTGAGGGCAGCTCAGGAGAGAAAAAGCAGGAAAAAACTGTGACCCGCGGGTCAGGATTTTTTCAAAAAATGAAAAGTATCCAAAGCGTCTCAAATTCGCGTCATATGATGCACGAGATCCGAAAGGGCAGAAAAAGTTTGCGGAACCTGTTTCCCTGCTCTAGATTCTGAACAAGCTGCAGAAACCTGAGTGCAGCTCAGGAGAGAAAAAGAAGGCAAAAAGTGTGACCCGCGGGTCAGGATTTTTTCAAAAAAATGAAAAGTATCCAAAGCATCTCAAACTCGCGTCATATGATGCCCGAGATCCGAAAGGGCAGAAAAAGTTTGCGGAACCTGTTTCCCTGCTCTAGATTCTGAACAAGCTGCAGAATCCTGAGTGCAGCTCAGGAGAGAAAAAGCAGGCAAAAAGTGTGACCCGCGGGTCAGGATTTTTTAAAAAAAATGAAAAGTATCCAAAGCGTCTCAAACTCGCGTCATATGATGCCCGTGATCCGAAAGGGCAGAAAAAGTTTGCGGAATATGTTTCCCTGCTCTAGATTCTGAACAAGCTGCAAAAACCTGAGTGCAGCTCAGGAGAAAAAGCAGGAAAAAAGTGTGACCCGCGGGTCAGGATTTTTTCAAAAAAATGAAAAGTATCCAAAGCGTCTCAAATTCGCGTCATATGATGCCCGAGATCCGAAAGGGCAGAAAAAGTTTGCGGAACCTGTTTCCCTGCTCTAGATTCTGAACAAGCTACAGAAACCCGAGTGCACCTCAGGAGAGAAAAAGGAGGAAAAAAGTGTGACCCGCGGGTCAGGATTTTTTCAAAAAAATGAAAAGTATCCAAAGCGTCTCAAACTGGCGTCATATGATGCCCGTGATCCGAAAGGGCAGAAAAAGTTTGCGGAATATGTTTCCCTGCTCTAGATTCTGAACAAGCTGCAGAAACCTGAGTGCAGCTCAGGAGAGAAAAAGCAGGCAAAAAGTGTGACCCGCGGGTCAGGATTTTTTCAAAAAAATGAAAAGTATGCAATGCGTCTCAAATTCGCGTGATATGATGCCCGAGATCCGAAAGGGCAGAAAAAGTTTGTGGAACCTGTTTCCCTGCTCTAGATTCTGAACAAGCTGCAGAAACCTGAGGGCAGCTCAGGAGAGAAAAAGCAGGAAAAAAGTGTGACCCGCGGGTCAGGATTTTTTCAAAAAATGAAAAGTATCCAAAGCGTCTCAAATTCGCGTCATATGATGCCCGAGATCCGAAAGGGCAGAAAAAGTTTGCGGAACCTGTTTCCCTGCTCTAGATTCTGAACAAGCTGCAGAAACCTGAGTGCAGCTCAGGAGAGAAAAAGAAGGCAAAAAGTGTGACCCGCGGGTCAGGATTTTTTCAAAAAAATGAAAAGTATCCAAAGCGTCTCAAACTGGCGTCATATGATGCCCGAGATCCGAAAGGGCAGAAAAAGTTTGCGGAACCTGTTTCCCTGCTCTAGATTCTGAACAAGCTGCAGAAACCTGAGTGCAGCTCAGGAGAGAAAAAGCAGGAAAAAAGTGTGACCCGCGGGTCAGGATTTTTTCAAAAAAATGAAAAGTATCCAAAGCGTCTCAAACTGGCGTCATATGATGCCCGAGATCCGAATGGGCAGAAAAAGTTTGCGGAACCTGTTTCCCTGCTCTAGATTCTGAACAAGCTGCAGAAACCTGAGTGCAGCTCAGGAGAGAAAAAGCAGGAAAAAAGTGTGATCCGCGGGTCAGGATTTTTTCAAAAAAATGAAAAGTATCCAAAGCGTCTCAAACTAGCGTCATATGATGCCCGAGATCCGAAAGGGCAGAAAAAGTTTGCGGAACCTGTTTCCCTGCTCTAGATTCTGAACAAGCTGCAGAAACCTGAGTGCAGCTCAGGAGAGAAAAAGAAGGCAAAAAGTGTGACCCGCGGGTCAGGATTTTTTCAAAAAAATGAAAAGTATCCAAAGCGTCTCAAATTCACGTCATATGATGCCCGAGATCCGAAAGGGCAGAAAAAGTTTGCGGAACCTGTTTCCCTGCTCTAGATTCTGAACAAGCTGCAGAAACCTGAGTGCAGCTCAGGAGAGAAAAAGAAGGCAAAAAGTGTGACCCGCGGGTCAGGATTTTTTTAAAAAAATGAAAAGTATCCAAAGCGTCTCAAACTCGCGTCATATGATGCCCGTGATCCGAAAGGGCAGAAAAAGTTTGCGGAATATGTTTCCCTGCTCTAGATTCTGAACAAGCTGCAGAAACCTGAGTGCAGCTCAGGAGAGAAAAAGCAGGAAAAAAGTGTGACCCGCGGGTCAGGATTTTTTCAAAAAAATGAAAAGTATCCAAAGCGTCTCAAATTCGCGTCATATGATGCCCGAGATCCGAAAGGGCAGAAAAAGTTTGCGGAACCTGTTTCCCTGCTCTAGATTCTGAACAAGCTACAAGAAACCTGAGTGCACCTCAGGAGAGAAAAAGGAGGAAAAAAGTGTGACCCGCGGGTCAGGATTTTTTCAAAAAAATGAAAAGTATCCAAAGCGTCTCAAACTGGCGTCATATGATGCCCGTGATCCGAAAGGGCAGAAAAAGTTTGCGGAATATGTTTCCCTGCTCTAGATTCTGAACAAGCTGCAGAAACCTGAGTGCAGCTCAGGAGAGAAAAAGCAGGCAAAAAGTGTGACCCGCGGGTCAGGATTTTTTCAAAAAAATGAAAATTATAAAATGCGTCTCAAATTCGCGTGATATGATGCCCGAGATCCGAAAGGGCAGAAAAAGTTTGTGGAACCTGTTTCCCTGCTCTAGATTCTGAACAAGCTGCAGAAACCTGAGGGCAGCTCAGGAGAGAAAAAGAAGGCAAAAAGTGTGACCCGCGGGTCAGGATTTTTTCAAAAAAATGAAAAGTATCCAAAGCGTCTCAAACTGGCGTCATATGATGCCCGAGATCCGAAAGGGCAGAAAAAGTTTGCGGAACCTGTTTCCCTGCTCTAGATTCTGAACAAGCTGCAGAAACCTGAGGGCAGCTCAGGAGAGAAAAAGCAGGAAAAAACTGTGACCCGCGGGTCAGGATTTTTTCAAAAAATGAAAAGTATCCAAAGCGTCTCAAATTCGCGTCATATGATGCACGAGATCCGAAAGGGCAGAAAAAGTTTGCGGAACCTGTTTCCCTGCTCTAGATTCTGAACAAGCTGCAGAAACCTGAGTGCAGCTCAGGAGAGAAAAAGAAGGCAAAAAGTGTGACCCGCGGGTCAGGATTTTTTCAAAAAAATGAAAAGTATCCAAAGCGTCTCAAACTCGCGTCATATGATGCCCGAGATCCGAAAGGGCAGAAAAAGTTTGCGGAACCTGTTTCCCTGCTCTAGATTCTGAACAAGCTGCAGAAACCTGAGTGCAGCTCAGGAGAGAAAAAGCAGGCAAAAAGTGTGACCCGCGGGTCAGGATTTTTAAAAAAAAATGAAAAGTATCCAAAGCGTCTCAAACTCGCGTCATATGATGCCCGTGATCCGAAAGGGCAGAAAAAGTTTGCGGAATATGTTTCCCTGCTCTAGATTCTGAACAAGCTGCAAAAACCTGAGTGCAGCTCAGGAGAAAAAGCAGGAAAAAAGTGTGACCCGCGGGTCAGGATTTTTTCAAAAAAATGAAAAGTATCCAAAGCGTCTCAAATTCGCGTCATATGATGCCCGAGATCCGAAAGGGCAGAAAAAGTTTGCGGAACCTGTTTCCCTGCTCTAGATTCTGAACAAGCTACAGAAACCCGAGTGCACCTCAGGAGAGAAAAAGGAGGAAAAAAGTGTGACCCGCGGGTCAGGATTTTTTCAAAAAAATGAAAAGTATCCAAAGCGTCTCAAACTGGCGTCATATGATGCCCGTGATCCGAAAGGGCAGAAAAAGTTTGCGGAATATGTTTCCCTGCTCTAGATTCTGAACAAGCTGCAGAAACCTGAGTGCAGCTCAGGAGAGAAAAAGCAGGCAAAAAGTGTGACCCGCGGGTCAGGATTTTTTCAAAAAAATGAAAAGTATGCAATGCGTCTCAAATTCGCGTGATATGATGCCCGAGATCCGAAAGGGCAGAAAAAGTTTGTGGAACCTGTTTCCCTGCTCTAGATTCTGAACAAGCTGCAGAAACCTGAGGGCAGCTCAGGAGAGAAAAAGCAGGAAAAAAGTGTGACCCGCGGGTCAGGATTTTTTCAAAAAATGAAAAGTATCCAAAGCGTCTCAAATTCGCGTCATATGATGCCCGAGATCCGAAAGGGCAGAAAAAGTTTGCGGAACCTGTTTCCCTGCTCTAGATTCTGAACAAGCTGCAGAAACCTGAGTGCAGCTCAGGAGAGAAAAAGAAGGCAAAAAGTGTGACCCGCGGGTCAGGATTTTTTCAAAAAAATGAAAAGTATCCAAAGCGTCTCAAACTGGCGTCATATGATGCCCGAGATCCGAAAGGGCAGAAAAAGTTTGCGGAACCTGTTTCCCTGCTCTAGATTCTGAACAAGCTGCAGAAACCTGAGTGCAGCTCAGGAGAGAAAAAGCAGGAAAAAAGTGTGACCCGCGGGTCAGGATTTTTTCAAAAAAATGAAAAGTATCCAAAGCGTCTCAAACTGGCGTCATATGATGCCCGAGATCCGAAAGGTCAGAAAAAGTTTGCGGAACCTGTTTCCCTGCTCTAGATTCTGAACAAGCTGCAGAAACCTGAGTGCAGCTCAGGAGAGAAAAAGAAGGCAAAAAGTGTGACCCGCGGGTCAGGATTTTTTCAAAAAAATGAAAAGTATCCAAAGCGTCTCAAACTCGCGTCATATGATGCCCGAGATCCGAAAGGGCAGAAAAAGTTTGCGGAACCTGTTTCCCTGCTCTAGATTCTGAACAAGCTGCAGAAACCTGAGTGCAGCTCAGGAGAGAAAAAGAAGGCAAAAAGTGTGACCCGCGGGTCAGGATTTTTTCAAAAAAATGAAAAGTATCCAAAGCGTCTCAAATTCACGTCATATGATGCCCGAGATCCGAAAGGGCAGAAAAAGTTTGCGGAACCTGTTTCCCTGCTCTAGATTCTGAACAAGCTGCAGAAACCTGAGTGCAGCTCAGGAGAGAAAAAGAAGGCAAAAAGTGTGACCCGCGGGTCAGGATTTTTTTAAAAAAATGAAAAGTATCCAAAGCGTCTCAAACTCGCGTCATATGATGCCCGTGATCCGAATGGGCAGAAAAAGTTTGCGGAACCTGTTTCCCTGCTCTAGATTCTGAACAAGCTGCAGAAACCTGAGTGCAGCTCAGGAGAGAAAAAGCAGGAAAAAAGTGTGACCCGCGGGTCAGGATTTTTTCAAAAAAATGAAAAGTATCCAAAGCGTCTCAAACTCGCGTCATATGATGCCCGAGATCCGAAAGGGCAGAAAAAGTTTGCGGAACCTGTTTCCCTGCTCTAGATTCTGAACAAGCTGCAGAAACCTGAGTGCAGCTCAGGAGAGAAAAAGAAGGCAAAAAGTGTGACCCGCGGGTCAGGATTTTTTCAAAAAAATGAAAAGTATCCAAAGCGTCTCAAATTCACGTCATATGATGCCCGAGATCCGAAAGGGCAGAAAAAGTTTGCGGAACCTGTTTCCCTGCTCTAGATTCTGAACAAGCTGCAGAAACCTGAGTGCAGCTCAGGAGAGAAAAAGAAGGCAAAAAGTGTGACCCGCGGGTCAGGATTTTTTTAAAAAAATGAAAAGTATCCAAAGCGTCTCAAACTCGCGTCATATGATGCCCGTGATCCGAAAGGGCAGAAAAAGTTTGCGGAATATGTTTCCCTGCTCTAGATTCTGAACAAGCTGCAGAAACCTGAGTGCAGCTCAGGAGAGAAAAAGCAGGAAAAAAGTGTGACCCGCGGGTCAGGATTTTTTCAAAAAAATGAAAAGTATCCAAAGCGTCTCAAATTCGCGTCATATGATGCCCGAGATCCGAAAGGGCAGAAAAAGTTTGCGGAACCTGTTTCCCTGCTCTAGATTCTGAACAAGCTACAAGAAACCTGAGTGCACCTCAGGAGAGAAAAAGGAGGAAAAAAGTGTGACCCGCGGGTCAGGATTTTTTCAAAAAAATGAAAAGTATCCAAAGCGTCTCAAACTGGCGTCATATGATGCCCGTGATCCGAAAGGGCAGAAAAAGTTTGCGGAATATGTTTCCCTGCTCTAGATTCTGAACAAGCTGCAGAAACCTGAGTGCAGCTCAGGAGAGAAAAAGCAGGCAAAAAGTGTGACCCGCGGGTCAGGATTTTTTCAAAAAAATGAAAAGTATAAAATGCGTCTCAAATTCGCGTGATATGATGCCCGAGATCCGAAAGGGCAGAAAAAGTTTGTGGAACCTGTTTCCCTGCTCTAGATTCTGAACAAGCTGCAGAAACCTGAGTGCAGCTCAGGAGAGAAAAAGAAGGCAAAAAGTGTGACCCGCGGGTCAGGATTTTTTCAAAAAAATGAAAAGTATCCAAAGCGTCTCAAACTCGCGTCATATGATGCCCGAGATCCGAAAGGGCAGAAAAAGTTTGCGGAACCTGTTTCCCTGCTCTAGATTCTGAACAAGCTGCAGAAACCTGAGTGCAGCTCAGGAGAGAAAAAGCAGGCAAAAAGTGTGACCCGCGGGTCAGGATTTTTAAAAAAAAATGAAAAGTATCCAAAGCGTCTCAAACTCGCGTCATATGATGCCCGTGATCCGAAAGGGCAGAAAAAGTTTGCGGAATATGTTTCCCTGCTCTAGATTCTGAACAAGCTGCAAAAACCTGAGTGCAGCTCAGGAGAAAAAGCAGGAAAAAAGTGTGACCCGCGGGTCAGGATTTTTTCAAAAAAATGAAAAGTATCCAAAGCGTCTCAAATTCGCGTCATATGATGCCCGAGATCCGAAAGGGCAGAAAAAGTTTGCGGAACCTGTTTCCCTGCTCTAGATTCTGAACAAGCTACAGAAACCCGAGTGCACCTCAGGAGAGAAAAAGGAGGAAAAAAGTGTGACCCGCGGGTCAGGATTTTTTCAAAAAAATGAAAAGTATCCAAAGCGTCTCAAACTGGCGTCATATGATGCCCGTGATCCGAAAGGGCAGAAAAAGTTTGCGGAATATGTTTCCCTGCTCTAGATTCTGAACAAGCTGCAGAAACCTGAGTGCAGCTCAGGAGAGAAAAAGCAGGCAAAAAGTGTGACCCGCGGGTCAGGATTTTTTCAAAAAAATGAAAAGTATGCAATGCGTCTCAAATTCGCGTGATATGATGCCCGAGATCCGAAAGGGCAGAAAAAGTTTGTGGAACCTGTTTCCCTGCTCTAGATTCTGAACAAGCTGCAGAAACCTGAGGGCAGCTCAGGAGAGAAAAAGCAGGAAAAAAGTGTGACCCGCGGGTCAGGATTTTTTCAAAAAATGAAAAGTATCCAAAGCGTCTCAAATTCGCGTCATATGATGCCCGAGATCCGAAAGGGCAGAAAAAGTTTGCGGAACCTGTTTCCCTGCTCTAGATTCTGAACAAGCTGCAGAAACCTGAGTGCAGCTCAGGAGAGAAAAAGAAGGCAAAAAGTGTGACCCGCGGGTCAGGATTTTTTCAAAAAAATGAAAAGTATCCAAAGCGTCTCAAACTGGCGTCATATGATGCCCGAGATCCGAAAGGGCAGAAAAAGTTTGCGGAACCTGTTTCCCTGCTCTAGATTCTGAACAAGCTGCAGAAACCTGAGTGCAGCTCAGGAGAGAAAAAGCAGGAAAAAAGTGTGACCCGCGGGTCAGGATTTTTTCAAAAAAATGAAAAGTATCCAAAGCGTCTCAAACTGGCGTCATATGATGCCCGAGATCCGAAAGGTCAGAAAAAGTTTGCGGAACCTGTTTCCCTGCTCTAGATTCTGAACAAGCTGCAGAAACCTGAGTGCAGCTCAGGAGAGAAAAAGAAGGCAAAAAGTGTGACCCGCGGGTCAGGATTTTTTCAAAAAAATGAAAAGTATCCAAAGCGTCTCAAACTCGCGTCATATGATGCCCGAGATCCGAAAGGGCAGAAAAAGTTTGCGGAACCTGTTTCCCTGCTCTAGATTCTGAACAAGCTGCAGAAACCTGAGTGCAGCTCAGGAGAGAAAAAGAAGGCAAAAAGTGTGACCCGCGGGTCAGGATTTTTTCAAAAAAATGAAAAGTATCCAAAGCGTCTCAAATTCACGTCATATGATGCCCGAGATCCGAAAGGGCAGAAAAAGTTTGCGGAACCTGTTTCCCTGCTCTAGATTCTGAACAAGCTGCAGAAACCTGAGTGCAGCTCAGGAGAGAAAAAGAAGGCAAAAAGTGTGACCCGCGGGTCAGGATTTTTTTAAAAAAATGAAAAGTATCCAAAGCGTCTCAAACTCGCGTCATATGATGCCCGTGATCCGAATGGGCAGAAAAAGTTTGCGGAACCTGTTTCCCTGCTCTAGATTCTGAACAAGCTGCAGAAACCTGAGTGCAGCTCAGGAGAGAAAAAGCAGGAAAAAAGTGTGACCCGCGGGTCAGGATTTTTTCAAAAAAATGAAAAGTATCCAAAGCGTCTCAAACTCGCGTCATATGATGCCCGAGATCCGAAAGGGCAGAAAAAGTTTGCGGAACCTGTTTCCCTGCTCTAGATTCTGAACAAGCTGCAGAAACCTGAGTGCAGCTCAGGAGAGAAAAAGAAGGCAAAAAGTGTGACCCGCGGGTCAGGATTTTTTCAAAAAAATGAAAAGTATCCAAAGCGTCTCAAATTCACGTCATATGATGCCCGAGATCCGAAAGGGCAGAAAAAGTTTGCGGAACCTGTTTCCCTGCTCTAGATTCTGAACAAGCTGCAGAAACCTGAGTGCAGCTCAGGAGAGAAAAAGAAGGCAAAAAGTGTGACCCGCGGGTCAGGATTTTTTTAAAAAAATGAAAAGTATCCAAAGCGTCTCAAACTCGCGTCATATGATGCCCGTGATCCGAAAGGGCAGAAAAAGTTTGCGGAATATGTTTCCCTGCTCTAGATTCTGAACAAGCTGCAGAAACCTGAGTGCAGCTCAGGAGAGAAAAAGCAGGAAAAAAGTGTGACCCGCGGGTCAGGATTTTTTCAAAAAAATGAAAAGTATCCAAAGCGTCTCAAATTCGCGTCATATGATGCCCGAGATCCGAAAGGGCAGAAAAAGTTTGCGGAACCTGTTTCCCTGCTCTAGATTCTGAACAAGCTACAAGAAACCTGAGTGCACCTCAGGAGAGAAAAAGGAGGAAAAAAGTGTGACCCGCGGGTCAGGATTTTTTCAAAAAAATGAAAAGTATCCAAAGCGTCTCAAACTGGCGTCATATGATGCCCGTGATCCGAAAGGGCAGAAAAAGTTTGCGGAATATGTTTCCCTGCTCTAGATTCTGAACAAGCTGCAGAAACCTGAGTGCAGCTCAGGAGAGAAAAAGCAGGCAAAAAGTGTGACCCGCGGGTCAGGATTTTTTCAAAAAAATGAAAAGTATAAAATGCGTCTCAAATTCGCGTGATATGATGCCCGAGATCCGAAAGGGCAGAAAAAGTTTGTGGAACCTGTTTCCCTGCTCTAGATTCTGAACAAGCTGCAGAAACCTGAGTGCAGCTCAGGAGAGAAAAAGAAGGCAAAAAGTGTGACCCGCGGGTCAGGATTTTTTCAAAAAAATGAAAAGTATCCAAAGCGTCTCAAACTGGCGTCATATGATGCCCGTGATCCGAAAGGGCAGAAAAAGTTTGCGGAATATGTTTCCCTGCTCTAGATTCTGAACAAGCTGCAGAAACCTGAGTGCAGCTCAGGAGAAAAAGCAGGAAAAAAGTGTGACCCGCGGGTCAGGATTTTTTCAAAAAAATGAAAAGTATCCAAAGCGTCTCAAATTCGCGTCATATGATGCCCGAGATCCGAAAGGGCAGAAAAAGTTTGCGGAACCTGTTTCCCTGCTCTAGATTCTGAACAAGCTACAGAAACCCGAGTGCACCTCAGGAGAGAAAAAGGAGGAAAAAAGTGTGACCCGCGGGTCAGGATTTTTTCAAAAAAATGAAAAGTATCCAAAGCGTCTCAAACTGGCGTCATATGATGCCCGTGATCCGAAAGGGCAGAAAAAGTTTGCGGAATATGTTTCCCTGCTCTAGATTCTGAACAAGCTGCAGAAACCTGAGTGCAGCTCAGGAGAGAAAAAGCAGGCAAAAAGTGTGACCCGCGGGTCAGGATTTTTTCAAAAAAATGAAAAGTATGCAATGCGTCTCAAATTCGCGTGATATGATGCCCGAGATCCGAAAGGGCAGAAAAAGTTTGTGGAACCTGTTTCCCTGCTCTAGATTCTGAACAAGCTGCAGAAACCTGAGGGCAGCTCAGGAGAGAAAAAGCAGGAAAAAAGTGTGACCCGCGGGTCAGGATTTTTTCAAAAAATGAAAAGTATCCAAAGCGTCTCAAATTCGCGTCATATGATGCCCGAGATCCGAAAGGGCAGAAAAAGTTTGCGGAACCTGTTTCCCTGCTCTAGATTCTGAACAAGCTGCAGAAACCTGAGTGCAGCTCAGGAGAGAAAAAGAAGGCAAAAAGTGTGACCCGCGGGTCAGGATTTTTTCAAAAAAATGAAAAGTATCCAAAGCGTCTCAAACTGGCGTCATATGATGCCCGAGATCCGAAAGGTCAGAAAAAGTTTGCGGAACCTGTTTCCCTGCTCTAGATTCTGAACAAGCTGCAGAAACCTGAGTGCAGCTCAGGAGAGAAAAAGAAGGCAAAAAGTGTGACCCGCGGGTCAGGATTTTTTCAAAAAAATGAAAAGTATCCAAAGCGTCTCAAATTCACGTCATATGATGCCCGAGATCCGAAAGGGCAGAAAAAGTTTGCGGAACCTGTTTCCCTGCTCTAGATTCTGAACAAGCTGCAGAAACCTGAGTGCAGCTCAGGAGAGAAAAAGAAGGCAAAAAGTGTGACCCGCGGGTCAGGATTTTTTTAAAAAAATGAAAAGTATCCAAAGCGTCTCAAACTCGCGTCATATGATGCCCGTGATCCGAATGGGCAGAAAAAGTTTGCGGAACCTGTTTCCCTGCTCTAGATTCTGAACAAGCTGCAGAAACCTGAGTGCAGCTCAGGAGAGAAAAAGCAGGAAAAAAGTGTGACCCGCGGGTCAGGATTTTTTCAAAAAAATGAAAAGTATCCAAAGCGTCTCAAACTCGCGTCATATGATGCCCGAGATCCGAAAGGGCAGAAAAAGTTTGCGGAACCTGTTTCCCTGCTCTAGATTCTGAACAAGCTGCAGAAACCTGAGTGCAGCTCAGGAGAGAAAAAGAAGGCAAAAAGTGTGACCCGCGGGTCAGGATTTTTTCAAAAAAATGAAAAGTATCCAAAGCGTCTCAAATTCACGTCATATGATGCCCGAGATCCGAAAGGGCAGAAAAAGTTTGCGGAACCTGTTTCCCTGCTCTAGATTCTGAACAAGCTGCAGAAACCTGAGTGCAGCTCAGGAGAGAAAAAGAAGGCAAAAAGTGTGACCCGCGGGTCAGGATTTTTTTAAAAAAATGAAAAGTATCCAAAGCGTCTCAAACTCGCGTCATATGATGCCCGTGATCTGAAAGGGCAGAAAAAGTTTGCGGAATATGTTTCCCTGCTCTAGATTCTGAACAAGCTGCAGAAACCTGAGTGCAGCTCAGGAGAGAAAAAGCAGGAAAAAAGTGTGACCCGCGGGTCAGGATTTTTTCAAAAAAATGAAAAGTATCCAAAGCGTCTCAAATTCGCGTCATATGATGCCCGAGATCCGAAAGGGCAGAAAAAGTTTGCGGAACCTGTTTCCCTGCTCTAGATTCTGAACAAGCTACAAGAAACCTGAGTGCACCTCAGGAGAGAAAAAGGAGGAAAAAAGTGTGACCCGCGGGTCAGGATTTTTTCAAAAAAATGAAAAGTATCCAAAGCGTCTCAAACTGGCGTCATATGATGCCCGTGATCCGAAAGGGCAGAAAAAGTTTGCGGAATATGTTTCCCTGCTCTAGATTCTGAACAAGCTGCAGAAACCTGAGTGCAGCTCAGGAGAGAAAAAGCAGGCAAAAAGTGTGACCCGCGGGTCAGGATTTTTTCAAAAAAATGAAAAGTATAAAATGCGTCTCAAATTCGCGTGATATGATGCCCGAGATCCGAAAGGGCAGAAAAAGTTTGTGGAACCTGTTTCCCTGCTCTAGATTCTGAACAAGCTGCAGAAACCTGAGTGCAGCTCAGGAGAGAAAAAGAAGGCAAAAAGTGTGACCCGCGGGTCAGGATTTTTTCAAAAAAATGAAAAGTATCCAAAGCGTCTCAAACTGGCGTCATATGATGCCCGTGATCCGAAAGGGCAGAAAAAGTTTGCGGAATATGTTTCCCTGCTCTAGATTCTGAACAAGCTGCAGAAACCTGAGTGCAGCTCAGGAGAGAAAAAGCAGGCAAAAAGTGTGACCCGCGGGTCAGGATTTTTTCAAAAAAATGAAAAGTATAAAATGCGTCTCAAATTCGCGTGATATGATGCCCGAGATCCGAAAGGGCAGAAAAAGTTTGTGGAACCTGTTTCCCTGCTCTAGATTCTGAACAAGCTGCAGAAACCTGAGTGCAGCTCAGGAGAGAAAAAGAAGGCAAAAAGTGTGACCCGCGGGTCAGGATTTTTTCAAAAAAATGAAAAGTATCCAAAGCGTCTCAAACTGGCGTCATATGATGCCCGAGATCCGAAAGGGCAGAAAAAGTTTGCGGAACCTGTTTCCCTGCTCTAGATTCTGAACAAGCTGCAGAAACCTGAGGGCAGCTCAGGAGAGAAAAAGCAGGAAAAAACTGTGACCCGCGGGTCAGGATTTTTTCAAAAAATGAAAAGTATCCAAAGCGTCTCAAATTCGCGTCATATGATGCACGAGATCCGAAAGGGCAGAAAAAGTTTGCGGAACCTGTTTCCCTGCTCTAGATTCTGAACAAGCTGCAGAAACCTGAGTGCAGCTCAGGAGAGAAAAAGAAGGCAAAAAGTGTGACCCGCGGGTCAGGATTTTTTCAAAAAAATGAAAAGTATCCAAAGCATCTCAAACTCGCGTCATATGATGCCCGAGATCCGAAAGGGCAGAAAAAGTTTGCGGAACCTGTTTCCCTGCTCTAGATTCTGAACAAGCTGCAGAAACCTGAGTGCAGCTCAGGAGAGAAAAAGCAGGCAAAAAGTGTGACCCGCGGGTCAGGATTTTTTAAAAAAAATGAAAAGTATCCAAAGCGTCTCAAACTCGCGTCATATGATGCCCGTGATCCGAAAGGGCAGAAAAAGTTTGCGGAATATGTTTCCCTGCTCTAGATTCTGAACAAGCTGCAAAAACCTGAGTGCAGCTCAGGAGAAAAAGCAGGAAAAAAGTGTGACCCGCGGGTCAGGATTTTTTCAAAAAAATGAAAAGTATCCAAAGCGTCTCAAATTCGCGTCATATGATGCCCGAGATCCGAAAGGGCAGAAAAAGTTTGCGGAACCTGTTTCCCTGCTCTAGATTCTGAACAAGCTACAGAAACCCGAGTGCACCTCAGGAGAGAAAAAGGAGGAAAAAAGTGTGACCCGCGGGTCAGGATTTTTTCAAAAAAATGAAAAGTATCCAAAGCGTCTCAAACTGGCGTCATATGATGCCCGTGATCCGAAAGGGCAGAAAAAGTTTGCGGAATATGTTTCCCTGCTCTAGATTCTGAACAAGCTGCAGAAACCTGAGTGCAGCTCAGGAGAGAAAAAGCAGGCAAAAAGTGTGACCCGCGGGTCAGGATTTTTTCAAAAAAATGAAAAGTATGCAATGCGTCTCAAATTCGCGTGATATGATGCCCGAGATCCGAAAGGGCAGAAAAAGTTTGTGGAACCTGTTTCCCTGCTCTAGATTCTGAACAAGCTGCAGAAACCTGAGGGCAGCTCAGGAGAGAAAAAGCAGGAAAAAAGTGTGACCCGCGGGTCAGGATTTTTTCAAAAAATGAAAAGTATCCAAAGCGTCTCAAATTCGCGTCATATGATGCCCGAGATCCGAAAGGGCAGAAAAAGTTTGCGGAACCTGTTTCCCTGCTCTAGATTCTGAACAAGCTGCAGAAACCTGAGTGCAGCTCAGGAGAGAAAAAGAAGGCAAAAAGTGTGACCCGCGGGTCAGGATTTTTTCAAAAAAATGAAAAGTATCCAAAGCGTCTCAAACTGGCGTCATATGATGCCCGAGATCCGAAAGGGCAGAAAAAGTTTGCGGAACCTGTTTCCCTGCTCTAGATTCTGAACAAGCTGCAGAAACCTGAGTGCAGCTCAGGAGAGAAAAAGCAGGAAAAAAGTGTGACCCGCGGGTCAGGATTTTTTCAAAAAAATGAAAAGTATCCAAAGCGTCTCAAACTGGCGTCATATGATGCCCGAGATCCGAAAGGTCAGAAAAAGTTTGCGGAACCTGTTTCCCTGCTCTAGATTCTGAACAAGCTGCAGAAACCTGAGTGCAGCTCAGGAGAGAAAAAGAAGGCAAAAAGTGTGACCCGCGGGTCAGGATTTTTTCAAAAAAATGAAAAGTATCCAAAGCGTCTCAAACTCGCGTCATATGATGCCCGAGATCCGAAAGGGCAGAAAAAGTTTGCGGAACCTGTTTCCCTGCTCTAGATTCTGAACAAGCTGCAGAAACCTGAGTGCAGCTCAGGAGAGAAAAAGAAGGCAAAAAGTGTGACCCGCGGGTCAGGATTTTTTCAAAAAAATGAAAAGTATCCAAAGCGTCTCAAATTCACGTCATATGATGCCCGAGATCCGAAAGGGCAGAAAAAGTTTGCGGAACCTGTTTCCCTGCTCTAGATTCTGAACAAGCTGCAGAAACCTGAGTGCAGCTCAGGAGAGAAAAAGAAGGCAAAAAGTGTGACCCGCGGGTCAGGATTTTTTTAAAAAAATGAAAAGTATCCAAAGCGTCTCAAACTCGCGTCATATGATGCCCGTGATCCGAATGGGCAGAAAAAGTTTGCGGAACCTGTTTCCCTGCTCTAGATTCTGAACAAGCTGCAGAAACCTGAGTGCAGCTCAGGAGAGAAAAAGCAGGAAAAAAGTGTGACCCGCGGGTCAGGATTTTTTCAACAAAATGAAAAGTATCCAAAGCGTCTCAAACTCGCGTCATATGATGCCCGAGATCCGAAAGGGCAGAAAAAGTTTGCGGAACCTGTTTCCCTGCTCTAGATTCTGAACAAGCTGCAGAAACCTGAGTGCAGCTCAGGAGAGAAAAAGAAGGCAAAAAGTGTGACCCGCGGGTCAGGATTTTTTCAAAAAAATGAAAAGTATCCAAAGCGTCTCAAATTCACGTCATATGATGCCCGAGATCCGAAAGGGCAGAAAAAGTTTGCGGAACCTGTTTCCCTGCTCTAGATTCTGAACAAGCTGCAGAAACCTGAGTGCAGCTCAGGAGAGAAAAAGAAGGCAAAAAGTGTGACCCGCGGGTCAGGATTTTTTCAAAAAAATGAAAAGTATAAAATGCGTCTCAAATTCGCGTGATATGATGCCCGAGATCCGAAAGGGCAGAAAAAGTTTGTGGAACCTGTTTCCCTGCTCTAGATTCTGAACAAGCTGCAGAAACCTGAGTGCAGCTCAGGAGAGAAAAAGAAGGCAAAAAGTGTGACCCGCGGGTCAGGATTTTTTCAAAAAAATGAAAAGTATCCAAAGCATCTCAAACTGGCGTCATATGATGCCCGAGATCCGAAAGGGCAGAAAAAGTTTGCGGAACCTGTTTCCCTGCTCTAGATTCTGAACAAGCTGCAGAAACCTGAGGGCAGCTCAGGAGAGAAAAAGCAGGAAAAAACTGTGACCCGCGGGTCAGGATTTTTTCAAAAAATGAAAAGTATCCAAAGCGTCTCAAATTCGCGTCATATGATGCACGAGATCCGAAAGGGCAGAAAAAGTTTGCGGAACCTGTTTCATTGCTCTAGATTCTGAACAAGCTGCAGAAACCTGAGTGCAGCTCAGGAGAGAAAAAGAAGGCAAAAAGTGTGACCCGCGGGTCAGGATTTTTTCAAAAAAATGAAAAGTATCCAAAGCGTCTCAAACTCGCGTCATATGATGCCCGAGATCCGAAAGGGCAGAAAAAGTTTGCGGAACCTGTTTCCCTGCTCTAGATTCTGAACAAGCTGCAGAAACCTGAGTGCAGCTCAGGAGAGAAAAAGCAGGCAAAAAGTGTGACCCGCGGGTCAGGATTTTTAAAAAAAAATGAAAAGTATCCAAAGCGTCTCAAACTCGCGTCATATGATGCCCGTGATCCGAAAGGGCAGAAAAAATTTGCGGAATATGTTTCCCTGCTCTAGATTCTGAACAAGCTGCAAAAACCTGAGTGCAGCTCAGGAGAAAAAGCAGGAAAAAAGTGTGACCCGCGGGTCAGGATTTTTTCAAAAAAATGAAAAGTATCCAAAGCGTCTCAAATTCGCGTCATATGATGCCCGAGATCCGAAAGGGCAGAAAAAGTTTGCGGAACCTGTTTCCCTGCTCTAGATTCTGAACAAGCTACAGAAACCCGAGTGCACCTCAGGAGAGAAAAAGGAGGAAAAAAGTGTGACCCGCGGGTCAGGATTTTTTCAAAAAAATGAAAAGTATCCAAAGCGTCTCAAACTGGCGTCATATGATGCCCGTGATCCGAAAGGGCAGAAAAAGTTTGCGGAATATGTTTCCCTGCTCTAGATTCTGAACAAGCTGCAGAAACCTGAGTGCAGCTCAGGAGAGAAAAAGCAGGCAAAAAGTGTGACCCGCGGGTCAGGATTTTTTCAAAAAAATGAAAAGTATGCAATGCGTCTCAAATTCGCGTGATATGATGCCCGAGATCCGAAAGGGCAGAAAAAGTTTGTGGAACCTGTTTCCCTGCTCTAGATTCTGAACAAGCTGCAGAAACCTGAGGGCAGCTCAGGAGAGAAAAAGCAGGAAAAAAGTGTGACCCGCGGGTCAGGATTTTTTCAAAAAATGAAAAGTATCCAAAGCGTCTCAAATTCGCGTCATATGATGCCCGAGATCCGAAAGGGCAGAAAAAGTTTGCGGAACCTGTTTCCCTGCTCTAGATTCTGAACAAGCTGCAGAAACCTGAGTGCAGCTCAGGAGAGAAAAAGAAAGGAAAAAGTGTGACCCGCGGGTCAGGATTTTTTTAAAAAAATGAAAAGTATCCAAAGCGTCTCAAACTCGCGTCATATGATGCCCGTGATCCGAAAGGGCAGAAAAAGTTTGCGGAATATGTTTCCCTGCTCTAGATTCTGAACAAGCTGCAGAAACCTGAGTGCAGCTCAGGAGAGAAAAAGCAGGAAAAAAGTGTGACCCGCGGGTCAGGATTTTTTCAAAAAAATGAAAAGTATCCAAAGCATCTCAAATTCGCGTCATATGATGCCCGAGATCCGAAAGGGCAGAAAAAGTTTGCGGAACCTGTTTCCCTGCTCTAGATTCTGAACAAGCTACAAGAAACCTGAGTGCACCTCAGGAGAGAAAAAGGAGGAAAAAAGTGTGACCCGCGGGTCAGGATTTTTTCAAAAAAATGAAAAGTATCCAAAGCGTCTCAAACTGGCGTCATATGATGCCCGTGATCCGAAAGGGCAGAAAAAGTTTGCGGAATATGTTTCCCTGCTCTAGATTCTGAACAAGCTGCAGAAACCTGAGTGCAGCTCAGGAGAGAAAAAGCAGGCAAAAAGTGTGACCCGCGGGTCAGGATTTTTTCAAAAAAATGAAAAGTATAAAATGCGTCTCAAATTCGCGTGATATGATGCCCGAGATCCGAAAGGGCAGAAAAAGTTTGCGGAACCTGTTTCCCTGCTCTAGATTCTGAACAAGCTGCAGAAACCTGAGTGCAGCAAAGGAGAGAAAAAGCAGGCAAAAAGTGTGACCCGCGGGTCAGGATTTTTTCAAAAAAATGAAAAGTATCCAAAGCGTCTCAAACTGGCGTCATATGATGCCCGAGATCCGAAAGGGCAGAAAAAGTTTGCGGAACCTGTTTCCCTGCTCTAGATTCTGAACAAGCTGCAGAAACCTGAGGGCAGCTCAGGAGAGAAAAAGCAGGAAAAAACTGTGACCCGCGGGTCAGGATTTTTTCAAAAAATGAAAAGTATCCAAAGCGTCTCAAATTCGCGTCATATGATGCACGAGATCCGAAAGGGCAGAAAAAGTTTGCGGAACCTGTTTCCCTGCTCTAGATTCTGAACAAGCTGCAGAAACCTGAGTGCAGCTCAGGAGAGAAAAAGAAGGCAAAAAGTGTGACCCGCGGGTCAGGATTTTTTCAAAAAAATGAAAAGTATCCAAAGCGTCTCAAACTCGCGTCATATGATGCCCGAGATCCGAAAGGGCAGAAAAAGTTTGCGGAACCTGTTTCCCTGCTCTAGATTCTGAACAAGCTGCAGAAACCTGAGTGCAGCTCAGGAGAGAAAAAGCAGGCAAAAAGTGTGACCCGCGGGTCAGGATTTTTTCAAAAAAATGAAAAGTATCCAAAGCGTCTCAAACTCGCGTCATATGATGCCCGAGATCCGAAAGGGCAGAAAAAGTTTGCGGAACCTGTTTCCCTGCTCTAGATTCTGAACAAGCTGCAGAAACCTGAGTGCAGCTCAGGAGAGAAGAAGAAGGCAAAAAGTGTGACCCGCGGGTCAGGATTTTTTCAAAAAAATGAAAAGTATCCAAAGCGTCTCAAACTCGTGTCATATGATGCCCGAGATCCGAAAGGGCAGAAAAAGTTTGCGGAACCTGTTTCCCTGCTCTAGATTCTGAACAAGCTGCAGAAACCTGAGTGCAGCTCAGGAGAGAAAAAGCAGGCAAAAAGTGTGACCCGCGGGTCAGGATTTTTTCAAAAAAATGAAAAGTATCCAAAGCGTCTCAAACTTGGGTCATATGATACCCGAGATCCGAAAGGGCAGAAAAAGTTTGCGGAACCTGTTTCCCTGCTCTAGATTCTGAACAAGCTGCAGAAACCTGAGGGCAGCTCAGGAGAGAAAAAGCAGGCAAAAAGTGTGACCCGCGGGTCAGAATTTTTTCAAAAAAATGAAAAGTATCCAAAGCGTCTCAAACTCGCGTCATATGATGCCCGAGATCCGAAAGGGCAGAAAAAGTTTGCGGAACCTGTTTCCCTGCTCTAGATTCTGAACAAGCTGCAGAAACCTGAGTGCAGCTCAGGAGAGAAAAAGCAGGCAAAAAGTGTGACCCGCGGGTCAGGATTTTTTCAAAAAAATGAAAAGTATCCAAAGCGTCTCAAACTCGTGTCATATGATGCCCGAGATCCGAAAAGGCAGAAAAAGTTTGCGGAACCTGTTTCCCTGCTCTAGATTCTGAACAAGCTGCAGAAACCTGAGTGCAGCTCAGGAGAGAAAAAGCAGGCAAAAAGTGTGACCCGCGGGTCAGGATTTTTTCAAAAAAATGAAAAGTATCCAAAGCGTCTCAAACTTGGGTCATATGATACCCGAGATCCGAAAGGGCAGAAAAAGTTTGCGGAACCTGTTTCCCTGCTCTAGATTCTGAACAAGCTGCAGAAACCTGAGGGCAGCTCAGGAGAGAAAAAGCAGGAAAAAAGTGTGACCCGCGGGTCAGGATTTTTTCAAAAAAATGAAAAGTATCCAAAGCGTCTCAAATTCGCGTCATATGATGCCCGAGATCCGAAAGGGCAGAAAAAGTTTGCGGAACCTGTTTCCGGGCTCTAGATTCTGAACAAGCTACAGAAACCTGAGTGCACCTCAGGAGAGAAAAAGGAGGAAAAAAGTGTGACCCGCGGGTCAGGATTTTTTCAAAAAAATGAAAAGTATCCAAAGCGTCTCAAACTCGCGTCATATGATGCCCGTGATCCGAACGGGCAGAAAAAGTTTGCGGAATATGTTTCCCTGCTCTAGATTCTGAACAAGCTGCAGAAACCTGAGTGCAGCTCAGGAGAGAAAAAGCAGGCAAAAAGTGTGACCCGCGGGTCAGGATTTTTTCAAAAAAATGAAAAGTATCCAAAGCGTCTCAAACTCGTGTCATATGATGCCCGAGATCCGAAAGGTCAGAAAAAGTTTGCGGAACCTGTTTCCCTGCTCTAGATTCTGAACAAGCTGTAGAAACCTGAGGGCAGCTCAGGAGAGAAAAAGCAGGAAAAAAGTGTGACCCGCGGGTCAGGATTCTTTCAAAAAAATGAAAAGTATCCAAAGCGTCTCAAACTCGCGTCATATGATGCCCGAGATCCGAAAGGGCAGAAAAAGTTTGCGGAACCTGTTTCCCTGCTCTAGATTCTGAACAAGCTGCAGAAACCTGAGGGCAGCTCAGGAGAGAAAAAGCAGGAAAAAAGTGTGACCCGCGGGTCAGGATTTTTTCAAAAAAATGAAAAGTATCCAAAGCGTCTCAAATTCGCGTCATATGATGCCCGAGATCCGAAAGGGCTGAAAAAGTTTGCGGAACCTGTTTCCCTGCTCTAGATTCTGAACAAGCTGCAGAAACCTGAGTGCAGCTCAGGAGAGAAAAAGAAGGCAAAAAGTGTGACCCGCGGGTCAGGATTTTTTCAAAAAAATGAAAAGTATCCAAAGCGTCTCAAACTCGCGTCATATGATGCCCGAGATCCGAAAGGGCAGAAAAAGTTTGCGGAACCTGTTTCCCTGCTCTAGATTCTGAACAAGCTGCAGAAACCTGAGGGCAGCTCAGGAGAGAAAAAGCAGGAAAAAAGTGTGACCCGCGGGTCAGGATTTTTTCAAAAAAATGAAAAGTATCCAAAGCGTCTCAAATTCGCGTCATACGATGCCCGAGATCCGAAAGGGCAGAAAAAGTTTGCGGAACCTGTTTCCCTGCTCTAGATTCTGAACAAGCTGCAGAAACCTGAGTGCAGCTCAGGAGAGAAAAAGCAGGCAAAAAGTGTGACCCGCGGGTCAGGATTTTTTCAAAAAAATGAAAAGTATCCAAAGCGTTTCAAACTCGCGTCATATGATGCCCGAGATCCGAAAGGTCAGAAAAAGTTTGCGGAACCTGTTTCCCTGCTCTAGATTCTGAACAAGCTGCAGAAACCTGAGTGCACCTCAGGAGAGAAAAAGCAGGCAAAAAGTGTGACCCGCGGGTCAGGATTTTTTCCAAAAAGGAAAAGTATCCAAAGCGTCTCAAACTCGCGTCATATGATACCCGAGATCCGAAAGGGCAGAAAAAGTTTGCGGAACCTGTTTCCCTGCTCTAGATTCTGAACAAGCTACAGAAACCTGAGTGCACCTCAGGAGAGAAAAAGGAGGAAAAAAGTGTGACCCGCGGGTCAGGATTTTTTCAAAAAAATGAAAAGTATCCAAAGCGTCTCAAACTCGCGTCATATGATGCCCGAGATCCAAAAGGGCAGAAAAAGTTTGCGGAACCTGTTTCCCTGCTCTAGATTCTGAACAAGCTGCAGAAACCTGAGTGCAGCTCAGGAGAGAAAAAGCAGGCAAAAAGTGTGACCCGCGGGTCAGGATTTTTTCAAAAAAATGAAAAGTGTCCAAAGCGTCTCAAACTCGCATCATATGATGCCCGAGATCCGAAAGGGCAGAAAAAGTTTGCGGAACCTGTTTCGCTGCTCTAGATTCTGAACAAGCTGCAGAAACCTGAGTGCACCTCAGGAGAGAAAAAGCAGGCAAAAAGTGTGACCCGCGGGTCAGGTTTTTTCAAAAAAATGAAAAGTATCCAAAGCGTCTCAAACTCGCATCATATGATGCCCGAGATCCGAAAGGGCAGAAAAAGTTTGCGGAACCTGTTTCCCTGCTCTAGATTCTGAACAAGCTGCAGAAACCTGAGTGCAGCTCAGGAGAGAAAAAGCAGGAAAAAAGTGTGACCCGCGGGTCAGGATTTTTTCAAAAAAATGAAAAGTATCCAAAGCGTCTCAAACTCGCGTCATATGATGCCCGAGATCCGAAAGGGCAGAAAAAGTTTGCGGAACCTGTTTCCCTGCTCTAGATTCTGAACAAGCTGCAGAAACCTGAGTGCACCTCAGGTGAGAAAAAGAAGGCAAAAAGTGTGACCCGCGGGTCCGGATTTTTTCAAAAAAATGAAAAGTATCCAAAGCGTCTCAAACTCATGTCATATGATGCCCGAGATCCGAAAGGGCAGAAAAAGTTTGCGGAACCTGTTTCCCTGCTCTAGATTCTGAACAAGCTGCAGAAACCTGAGTGCACCTCAGGAGAGAAAAAGCAGGCAAAAAGTGTGACCCGCGGGTCAGGATTTTTTCAAAAAAATGAAAAGTATCCAAAGCGTCTCAAACTCGCGTCATATGATGCCTGAGATCCGAAAGGGCAGAAAAAGTTTGCGGAACCTGTTTCCCTGCTCTAGATTCTGAACAAGCTGCAGAAACCTGAGTGCAGCTCAGAAGAGAAAAAGAAGGCAAAAACTGTGACCCGCAGGTCAGGATTTTTTCAAAAAAATGGAAAGTATCCAAAGCGTCTCAAACTGGCGTCATATGATGCCCGAGATCCGAAAGGGCAGAAAAAGTTTGCGGAACCTGTTTCCCTGCTCTAGATTCTGAACAAGCTGCAGAAACCTGAGGGCAGCTCAGGAGAGAAAAAGCAGGAAAAAAGTGTGACCCGCGGGTCAGGATTTTTTCAAAAAAATGAAAAGTATCCAAAGCGTCTCAAACTCGCGTCATATGATGCCCGTGATCCGAAAGGGCAGAAAAAGTTTGCGGAACATGTTTCCCTGCTCTAGATTCTGAACAAGCTGCAGAAACCTGAGTGCAGCTCAGGAGAGAAAAAGCAGGCAAAAAGTGTGACCCGCGGGTCAGGATTTTTTCAAAAAAATGAAAAGTATACAATGCGTCTCAAATTCGCGTGATATGATGCCCGAGATCCGAAAGGGCAGAAAAAGTTTGTGGAACCTGTTTCCCTGCTCTAGATTCTGAACAAGCTGCAGAAACCTGAGTGCACCTCAGGAGAGAAAAAGCAGGCAAAAAGTGTGACCCGCGGGTCAGGATTTTTTCAAAAAAATGAAAAGTATCCAAAGCATCTCAAACTCGTGTCATATGATGCCCGAGATCCAAAAGGGCAGAAAAAGTTTGCGGAACCTGTCTCCGTGCTCTAGATTCTGAACAAGCTGCAGAAGCCTGAGTGCACCTCAGGAGAGAAAAAGCAGGAAAAAAGTGTCACCCGCGGGTCAGGATTTTTTCAAAAAAATGAAAAGAATTCAAAGCGTCTCAAAATTGCATCATATGATGCCCGAGATCCGAAAGGGCAGAAAAAGTTTGCGGAACCTGTTTCCCTGCTCTAGATTCTGAACAAGCTGCAGAAACCTGAGGGCAGCTCAGGAGAGAAAAAGCAGGAAAAAAGTGTGACCCGCGGGTCAGGATTTTTTCAAAAAAATGAAAAGTATCCAAAGCGTCTCAAACTCGCGTCATATGATGCCCGAGATCCGAAAGGGCAGAAAAAGTTTGCGGAACCTGTTTCCCTGCTCTAGATTCTGAACAAGCTGCAGAAACCTGAGTGCAGCTCAGCTGAGAAAAAGAAGGCAAAAAGTGTGACCCGCGGGTCAGGATTTTTTCAAAAAAATGAAAAGAATCCAAAGCGTCTCAAACTCATGTCATATGATGCCCGAGATCCGAAAGGGCAGAAAAAGTTTGCGGAACCTGTTTCCCTGCTCTAGATTCTGAACAAGCTGCAGAAACCTGAGTGCACCTCAGGAGAGAAAAAGCAGGCAAAAAGTGTGACCCGCGGGTCAGGATTTTTTCAAAAAAATGAAAAGTATCCAAAGCGTCTCAAACTCGCGTCATATGATGCCTGAGATCCGAAAGGGCAGAAAAAGTTTGCGGAACCTGTTTCCCTGCTCTAGATTCTGAACAAGCTGCAGAAACCTGAGTGCAGCTCAGAAGAGAAAAAGAAGGCAAAAACTGTGACCCGCAGGTCAGGATTTTTTCAAAAAAATGGAAAGTATCCAAAGCGTCTCAAACTGGCGTCATATGATGCCCGAGATCCGAAAGGGCAGAAAAAGTTTGCGGAACCTGTTTCCCTGCTCTAGATTCTGAACAAGCTGCAGAAACCTGAGGGCAGCTCAGGAGAGAAAAAGCAGGAAAAAAGTGTGACCCGCGGGTCAGGATTTTTTCAAAAAAATGAAAAGTATCCAAAGCGTCTCAAATTCGCGTCATACGATGCCCGAGATCCGAAAGGGCAGAAAAAGTTTGCGGAACCTGTTTCCCTGCTCTAGATTCTGAACAAGCTGCAGAAACCTGAGTGCAGCTCAGGAGAGAAAAAGCAGGCAAAAAGTGTGACCCGCGGGTCAGGATTTTTTCAAAAAAATGAAAAGTATCCAAAGCGTTTCAAACTCGCGTCATATGATGCCCGAGATCCGAAAGGTCAGAAAAAGTTTGCGGAACCTGTTTCCCTGCTCTAGATTCTGAACAAGCTGCAGAAACCTGAGTGCACCTCAGGAGAGAAAAAGCAGGCAAAAAGTGTGACCCGCGGGTCAGCATTTTTTCCAAAAAGGAAAAGTATCCAAAGCGTCTCAAACTCGCGTCATATGATACCCGAGATCCGAAAGGGCAGAAAAAGTTTGCGGAACCTGTTTCCCTGCTCTAGATTCTGAACAAGCTGCAGAAACCTGAGGGCAGCTCAGGAGAGAAAAAGCAGGAAAAAAGTGTGACCCGCGGGTCAGAATTTTTTCAAAAAAATGAAAAGGATCCAAAGCGTCTCAAATTCGCGTCATATGATGCCCGAGATCCGAAAGGGCAGAAAAAGTTTGCGGAACCTGTTTCCCTGCTCTAGATTCTGAACAAGCTGCAGAAACCTGAGTGCAGCTCAGGAGAGAAAAAGAAGGCAAAAAGTGTGACCCGCGGGTCAGGATTTTTTCAAAAAAATGAAAAGTATCCAAAGCGTCTCAAATTCGCGTCATATGATGCCCGAGATCCGAAAGGGCAGAAAAAGTTTGCGGAACCTGTTTCCCTGCTCTAGATTCTGAACAAGCTGCAGAAACCTGAGTGCAGCTCAGGAGAGAAAAAGAAGGCAAAAAGTGTGACCCGCGGGTCAGGATTTTTTCAAAAAAATGAAAAGTATCCAAAGCGTCTCAAACTCGCGTCATATGATGCTCGAGATCCGAAAGGGCCGAAAAAGTTTGCGGAACCTGTTTCCCTGCTCTAGATTCTGAACAAGCTACAGAAACCTGAGTGCACCTCAGGAGAGAAAAAGGAGGAAAAAAGTGTGACCCGCGGGTCAGGATTTTTTCAAAAAAATGAAAAGTATCCAAAGCGTCTCAAACTCGCGTCATATGATGCCCGAGATCCAAAAGGGCAGAAAAAGTTTGCGGAACCTGTTTCCCTGCTCTAGATTCTGAACAAGCTGCAGAAACCTGAGTGCAGCTCAGGAGAGAAAAAGCAGGCAAAAAGTGTGACCCGCGGGTCAGGATTTTTTCAAAAAAATGAAAAGTGTCCAAAGCGTCTCAAACTCGCATCATATGATGCCCGAGATCCGAAAGGGCAGAAAAAGTTTGCGGAACCTGTTTCGCTGCTCTAGATTCTGAACAAGCTGCAGAAACCTGAGTGCACCTCAGGAGAGAAAAAGCAGGCAAAAAGTGTGACCCGCGGGTCAGGTTTTTTCAAAAAAATGAAAAGTATCCAAAGCGTCTCAAACTCGCATCATATGATGCCCGAGATCCGAAAGGGCAGAAAAAGTTTGCGGAACCTGTTTCCCTGCTCTAGATTCTGAACAAGCTGCAGAAACCTGAGTGCAGCTCAGGAGAGAAAAAGCAGGAAAAAAGTGTGACCCGCGGGTCAGGATTTTTTCAAAAAAATGAAAAGTATCCAAAGCGTCTCAAACTCGCGTCATATGATGCCCGAGATCCGAAAGGGCAGAAAAAGTTTGCGGAACCTGTTTCCCTGCTCTAGATTCTGAACAAGCTGCAGAAACCTGAGTGCACCTCAGGTGAGAAAAAGAAGGCAAAAAGTGTGACCCGCGGGTCCGGATTTTTTCAAAAAAATGAAAAGTATCCAAAGCGTCTCAAACTCATGTCATATGATGCCCGAGATCCGAAAGGGCAGAAAAAGTTTGCGGAACCTGTTTCCCTGCTCTAGATTCTGAACAAGCTGCAGAAACCTGAGTGCACCTCAGGAGAGAAAAAGCAGGCAAAAAGTGTGACCCGCGGGTCAGGATTTTTTCAAAAAAATGAAAAGTATCCAAAGCGTCTCAAACTCGCGTCATATGATGCCTCAGATCCGAAAGGGCAGAAAAAGTTTGCGGAACCTGTTTCCCTGCTCTAGATTCTGAACAAGCTGCAGAAACCTGAGTGCAGCTCAGAAGAGAAAAAGAAGGCAAAAACTGTGACCCGCAGGTCAGGATTTTTTCAAAAAAATGGAAAGTATCCAAAGCGTCTCAAACTGGCGTCATATGATGCCCGAGATCCGAAAGGGCAGAAAAAGTTTGCGGAACCTGTTTCCCTGCTCTAGATTCTGAACAAGCTGCAGAAACCTGAGGGCAGCTCAGGAGAGAAAAAGCAGGAAAAAAGTGTGACCCGCGGGTCAGGATTTTTTCAAAAAAATGAAAAGTATCCAAAGCGTCTCAAACTCGCGTCATATGATGCCCGTGATCCGAAAGGGCAGAAAAAGTTTGCGGAACATGTTTCCCTGCTCTAGATTCTGAACAAGCTGCAGAAACCTGAGTGCAGCTCAGGAGAGAAAAAGCAGGCAAAAAGTGTGACCCGCGGGTCAGGATTTTTTCAAAAAAATGAAAAGTATACAATGCGTCTCAAATTCGCGTGATATGATGCCCGAGATCCGAAAGGGCAGAAAAAGTTTGTGGAACCTGTTTCCCTGCTCTAGATTCTGAACAAGCTGCAGAAACCTGAGTGCACCTCAGGAGAGAAAAAGCAGGCAAAAAGTGTGACCCGCGGGTCAGGATTTTTTCAAAAAAATGAAAAGTATCCAAAGCATCTCAAACTCGTGTCATATGATGCCCGAGATCCAAAAGGGCAGAAAAAGTTTGCGGAACCTGTCTCCGTGCTCTAGATTCTGAACAAGCTGCAGAAGCCTGAGTGCACCTCAGGAGAGAAAAAGCAGGAAAAAAGTGTCACCCGCGGGTCAGGATTTTTTCAAAAAAATGAAAAGAATTCAAAGCGTCTCAAAATTGCATCATATGATGCCCGAGATCCGAAAGGGCAGAAAAAGTTTGCGGAACCTGTTTCCCTGCTCTAGATTCTGAACAAGCTGCAGAAACCTGAGGGCAGCTCAGGAGAGAAAAAGCAGGAAAAAAGTGTGACCCGCGGGTCAGGATTTTTTCAAAAAAATGAAAAGTATCCAAAGCGTCTCAAACTCGCGTCATATGATGCCCGAGATCCGAAAGGGCAGAAAAAGTTTGCGGAACCTGTTTCCCTGCTCTAGATTCTGAACAAGCTGCAGAAACCTGAGTGCAGCTCAGCTGAGAAAAAGAAGGCAAAAAGTGTGACCCGCGGGTCAGGATTTTTTCAAAAAAATGAAAAGAATCCAAAGCGTCTCAAACTCATGTCATATGATGCCCGAGATCCGAAAGGGCAGAAAAAGTTTGCGGAACCTGTTTCCCTGCTCTAGATTCTGAACAAGCTGCAGAAACCTGAGTGCACCTCAGGAGAGAAAAAGCAGGCAAAAAGTGTGACCCGCGGGTCAGGATTTTTTCAAAAAAATGAAAAGTATCCAAAGCGTCTCAAACTCGCGTCATATGATGCCTGAGATCCGAAAGGGCAGAAAAAGTTTGCGGAACCTGTTTCCCTGCTCTAGATTCTGAACAAGCTGCAGAAACCTGAGTGCAGCTCAGAAGAGAAAAAGAAGGCAAAAACTGTGACCCGCAGGTCAGGATTTTTTCAAAAAAATGGAAAGTATCCAAAGCGTCTCAAACTGGCGTCATATGATGCCCGAGATCCGAAAGGGCAGAAAAAGTTTGCGGAACCTGTTTCCCTGCTCTAGATTCTGAACAAGCTGCAGAAACCTGAGGGCAGCTCAGGAGAGAAAAAGCAGGAAAAAAGTGTGACCCGCGGGTCAGGATTTTTTCAAAAAAATGAAAAGTATCCAAAGCGTCTCAAACTCGCGTCATATGATGCCCGTGATCCGAAAGGGCAGAAAAAGTTTGCGGAACATGTTTCCCTGCTCTAGATTCTGAACAAGCTGCAGAAACCTGAGTGCAGCTCAGGAGAGAAAAAGCAGGCAAAAAGTGTGACCCGCGGGTCAGGATTTTTTCAAAAAAATGAAAAGTATACAATGCGTCTCAAATTCGCGTGATATGATGCTCGAGATCCGAAAGGGCTGAAAAAGTTTGTGGAACCTGTTTCCCTGCTCTAGATTCTGAACAAGCTGCAGAAGCCTGAGTGCACCTCAGGAG
This sequence comes from Rhineura floridana, assembly GCF_030035675.1. Taxonomy (NCBI): domain Eukaryota; kingdom Metazoa; phylum Chordata; class Lepidosauria; order Squamata; family Rhineuridae; genus Rhineura; species Rhineura floridana. The sequence goes on along the minus strand of NC_084486.1, from coordinate 31,105,125 downwards.
AGAAAAAGCAGGAAAAAAGTGTCACCCGCGGGTCAGGATTTTTTCAAAAAAATGAAAAGAATCCAAAGCGTCTCAAAATTGCATCATATGATGCCCGAGATCCGAAAGGGCAGAAAAAGTTTGCGGAACCTGTTTCCCTGCTCTAGATTCTGAACAAGCTGCAGAAACCTGAGGGCAGCTCAGGAGAGAAAAAGCAGGAAAAAAGTGTGACCCGCGGGTCAGGATTTTTTCAAAAAAATGAAAAGTATCCAAAGCGTCTCCAACTCGCGTCATAGGATGCCCGAGATCCGAAAGGGCAGAAAAAGTTTGCGGAACCTGTTTCCCTGCTCTAGATTCTGAACAAGCTGCAGAAACCTGAGGGCAGCTCAGGAGAGAAAAAGCAGGAAAAAAGTGTGACCCGCGGGTCAGGATTTTTTCAAAAAAATGAAAAGTATCCAAAGCGTCTCAAATTCGCGTCATATGATGCCCGAGATCCGAAAGGGCAGAAAAAGTTTGCGGAACTTGTTTCCCTGCTCTAGATTCTGAACAAGCTGCAGAAACCTGAGTGCAGCTCAGGAGAGAAAAAGAAGGCAAAAAGTGTGACCCGCGGGTCAGGATTTTTTCAAAAAAATGAAAAGTATCCAAAGCGTCTCAAACTCGCGTCATATGATGCCCGAGATCCGAAAGGGCAGAAAAAGTTTGCGGAACCTGTTTCCCTGCTCTAGATTCTGAACAAGCTGCAGAAACCTGAGTGCAGCTCAGGAGAGAAAAAGCAGGCAAAAAGTGTGACCCGCGGGTCAGGATTTTTTCAAAAAAATGAAAAGTATCCAAAGCGTCTCAAATTCACGTCATATGATGCCCGCGATCCGAAAGGGCAGAAAAAGTTTGCGGAACCTGTTTCCCTGCTCTAGATTCTGAACAAGCTGCAGAAACCTGAGTGCAGCTCAGGAGAGAAAAAGAAGGCAAAAAGTGTGACCCGCGGGTCAGGATTTTTTCAAAAAAATGAAAAGTATCCAAAGCGTCTCAAACTCGCGTCATATGATGCCCGTGATCCGAAAGGGCAGAAAAAGTTTGCGGAATATGTTTCCCTGCTCTAGATTCTGAACAAGCTGCAGAAACCTGAGTGCAGCTCAGGAGAGAAAAAGGAGGAAAAAAGTGTGACCCGCGGGTCAGGATTTTTTCAAAAAAATGAAAAGTATCCAAAGCGTCTCAAATTCGCGTCATATGATGCCCGACATCCGAAGGGGCAGAAAAAGTTTGCGGAACCTGTTTCCCTGCTCTAGATTCTGAACAAGCTACAGAAACTTGAGTGCACCTCAGGAGAGAAAAAGGAGGAAAAAAGTGTGACCCGCGGGTCAGGATTTTTTCAAAAAAATGAAAAGTATCCAAAGCGTCTCAAACTCGCGTCATATGATGCCCGTGATCCGAAAGGGCAGAAAAAGTTTGCGGAAGATGTTTCCCTGCTCTAGATTCTGAACAAGCTGCAGAAACCTGAGTGCAGCTCAGGAGAGAAAAAGCAGGCAAAAAGTGTGACCCGCGGGTCAGGATTTTTTCAAAAAAATGAAAAGTATCCAATGCGTCTCAAATTCGCGTGATATGATGCCCGAGATCCGAAAGTGCAGAAAAAGTTTGTGGAACCTGTTTCCCTGCTCTAGATTCTGAACAAGCTGCAGAAACCTGAGTGCACCTCAGGAGAGAAAAAGCAGGCAAAAAGTGTGACCCGCGGGTCAGGATTTTTTCAAAAAAATGAAAAGTATCCAAAGCGTCTCAAACTCCTGTCATATGATGCCCGAGATCCGAAAGGTCAGAAAAAGTTTGCGGAACCTGTTTCCCTGCTCTAATTCTGAACAAGCTGCAGAAACCTGAGGGCAGCTCAGGAGAGAAAAAGCAGGAAAAAAGTGTGACCCGCGGGTCAGGATTTTTTCAAAAAAATGAAAAGTATCCAAAGCATCTCAAACTCGCGTCATATGATGCCCGAGATCCGAAAGGGCAGAAAAAGTTTGCGGAACCTGTTTCCCTGCTCTAGATTCTGAACAAGCTGCAGAAACCTGAGGGCAGCTCAGGAGAGAAAAAGCAGGAAAAAAGTGTGACCCGCGGGTCAGGATTTTTTCAAAAAATGAAAAGTATCCAAAGCGTCTCAAATTCGCGTCATATGATGCCCGAGATCCGAAAGGGCAGAAAAAGTTTGCGGAACCTGTTTCCCTGCTCTAGATTCTGAACAAGCTGCAGAAACCTGAGTGCAGCTCAGGAGAGAAAAAGAAGGCAAAAAGTGTGACCCGCGGGTCAGGATTTTTTCAAAAAAATGAAAAGTATCCAAAGCGTCTCAAACTCATGTCATATGATGCCAGAGATCCGAAAGGGCAGAAAAAGTTTGCGGAACCTGTTTCCCTGCTCTAGATACTGAACAAGCTGCAGAAACCTGAGTGCAGCTCAGGAGAGAAAAAGCAGGCAAAAAGTGTGACCCGCGGGTCAGGATTTTTTCAAAAAAATGAAAAGTATCCAAAGCGTCTCAAATTCGCGTCATATGATGCCCGAGATCCGAAAGGGCAGAAAAAGTTTGCGGAACCTGTTTCCCTGCTCTAGATTCTGAACAAGCTGCAGAAACCTGAGTGCAGCTCAGGAGAGAAAAAGAAGGCAAAAAGTGTGACCCGCGGGTCAGGATTTTTTCAAAAAAATGAAAAGTATCCAAAGCGTCTCAAACTCGTGTCATATGATGCCCGAGATCCGAAAGGGCAGAAAAAGTTTGCGGAACCTGTTTCCCTGCTCTAGATTCTGAACAAGCTGCAGAAACCTGAGTGCAGCTCAGGAGAGAAAAAGCAGGCAAAAAGTGTGACCCGCGGGTCAGGATTTTTTCAAAAAAATGAAAAGTATCCAAAGCGTCTCAAACTCGTGTCATATGATGCCCGAGATCAGAAAGGTCAGAAAAAGTTTGCGGAACCTGTTTCCCTGCTCTAGATTCTGAACAAGCTGCAGAAACCTGAGGGCAGCTCAGGAGAGAAAAAGGAGGAAAAATGTGTGACCCGCGGGTCAGGATTTTTTCAAAAAAATGAAAAGTATCCAAAGCGTCTCAAACTCGCGTCATATGATGCCCGAGATCCGAAAGGGCAGAAAAAGTTTGCGGAACCTGTTTCCCTGCTCTAGATTCTGAACAAGCTGCAGAAACCTGAGGGCAGCTCAGGAGAGAAAAAGCAGGAAAAAAGTGTGACCCGCGGGTCAGGATTTTTTCAAAAAAATGAAAAGTATCCAAAGCGTCTCAAATTCGCGTCATATGATGCCCGAGATCCGAAAGGGCAGAAAAAGTTTGCGGAACCTGTTTCCCTGCTCTAGATTCTGAACAAGCTGCAGAAACCTGAGTGCACCTCAGGAGAGAAAAAGAAGGCAAAAACTGTGACCCGCGGGTCAGGATTTTTTCAAAAAAATGAAAAGTATCCAAAGCGTCTCAAACTCGCGTCATATGATGCCCGAGATCCGAAAGGGCAGAAAAAGTTTGCGGAACCTGTTTCCCTGCTCTAGATTCTGAACAAGCTGCAGAAACCTGAGTGCACCTCAGGAGAGAAAAAGGAGGAAAAAAGTGTGACCCGCGGGTCAGGATTTTTTCAAAAAAATGAAAAGTATCCAAAGCATCTCAAACTCGTGTCATATGATGCCCGAGATCCGAAAGGTCAGAAAAAGTTTGCGGAACCTGTTTCCCTGCTCTAGATTCTGAACAAGCTGCAGAAACCTGAGGGCAGCTCAGGAGAGAAAAAGCAGGAAAAAAGTGTGACCCGCGGGTCAGGATTTTTTCAAAAAAATGAAAAGTATCCAAAGCGTCTCAAACTCGCGTCATATGATGCCCGAGATCCGAAAGGGCAGAAAAAGTTTGCGGAACCTGTTTCCCTGCTCTAGATTCTGAACAAGCTGCAGAAACCTGAGGGCAGCTCAGGAGAGAAAAAGAAGGCAAAAAGTGTGACCCGCGGGTCAGGATTTTTTCAAAAAAATGAAAAGTATCCAAAGCGTCTCAAATTCGCGTCATATGATGCCCGAGATCCGAAAGGGCAGAAAAAGTTTGCGGAACCTGTTTCCCTGCTCTAGATTCTGAACAAGCTGCAGAAACCTGAGGGCAGCTCAGGAGAGAAAAAGAAGGCAAAAAGTGTGACACGCGGGTCAGGATTTTTTCAAAAAAATGAAAAGTATCCAAAGCGTCTCAAACTCGCGTCATATGATGCCCGTGATCCGAAAGGGCAGAAAAAGTTTGCGGAACCTGTTTCCCTGCTCTAGATTCTGAACAAGCTGCAGAAACCTGAGGGCAGCTCAGGAGAGAAAAAGCAGGAAAAAAGTGTGACCCGCGGGTCAGGATTTTTTCAAAAAAATGAAAAGTATCCAAAGCGTCTCAAACTGGCGTCATATGATGCCCGAGATCCGAAAGGGCAGAAAAAGTTTGCGGAACCTGTTTCCCTGCTCTAGATTCTGAACAAGCTGCAGAAACCTGAGGGCAGCTCAGGAGAGAAAAAGCAGGAAAAAAGTGTGACCCGCGGGTCAGGATTTTTTCAAAAAATGAAAAGTATCCAAAGCGTCTCAAATTCGCGTCATATGATGCCCGAGATCCGAAAGGGCAGAAAAAGTTTGCGGAACCTGTTTCCCTGCTCTAGATTCTGAACAAGCTGCAGAAACCTGAGTGCAGCTCAGGAGAGAAAAAGAAGGCAAAAAGTGAGACCCGCGGGTCAGGATTTTTTCAAAAAAATGAAAAGTATCCAAAGCGTCTCAAACTCATGTCATATGATGCCCGAGATCCGAAAGGGCAGAAAAAGTTTGCGGAACCTGTTTCCCTGCTCTAGATACTGAACAAGGTGCAGAAACCTGAGTGCAGCTCAGGAGAGAAAAAGCAGGCAAAAAGTGTGACCCGCGGGTCAGGATTTTTTCAAAAAAATGAAAAGTATCCAAAGCGTCTCAAATTCGCGTCATATGATGCCCGAGATCCGAAAGGGCAGAAAAAGTTTGCGGAACCTGTTTCCCTGCTCTAGATTCTGAACAAGCTGCAGAAACCTGAGTGCAGCTCAGGAGAGAAAAAGAAGGCAAAAAGTGTGACCCGCGGGTCAGGATTTTTTCAAAAAAATGAAAAGTATCCAAAGCGTCTCAAACTCGTGTCATATGATGCCCGAGATCCGAAAGGGCAGAAAAAGTTTGCGGAACCTGTTTCCCTGCTCTAGATTCTGAACAAGCTGCAGAAACCTGAGTGCAGCTCAGGAGAGAAAAAGCAGGCAAAAAGTGTGACCCGCGGGTCAGGATTTTTTCAAAAAAATGAAAAGTATCCAAAGCGTCTCAAACTCGTGTCATATGATGCCCGAGATCCGAAAGGTCAGAAAAAGTTTGCGGAACCTGTTTCCCTGCTCTAGATTCTGAACAAGCTGCAGAAACCTGAGGGCAGCTCAGGAGAGAAAAAGGAGGAAAAAAGTGTGACCCGCGGGTCAGGATTTTTTCAAAAAAATGAAAAGTATCCAAAGCGTCTCAAACTCGCGTCATATGATGCCCGAGATCCGAAAGGGCAGAAAAAGTTTGCGGAACCTGTTTCCCTGCTCTAGATTCTGAACAAGCTGCAGAAACCTGAGGGCAGCTCAGGAGAGAAAAAGCAGGAAAAAAGTGTGACCCGCGGGTCAGGATTTTTTCAAAAAAATGAAAAGTATCCAAAGCGTCTCAAATTCGCGTCATATGATGCCCGAGATCCGAAAGGGCAGAAAAAGTTTGCGGAACCTGTTTCCCTGCTCTAGATTCTGAACAAGCTGCAGAAACCTGAGTGCACCTCAGGAGAAAAAAAGGAGGAAAAAAGTGTGACCCGCGGGTCAGGATTTTTTCAAAAAAATGAAAAGTATCCAAAGCATCTCAAACTCGTGTCATATGATGCCCGAGATCCGAAAGGTCAGAAAAAGTTTGCGGACCTGTTTCCCTGCTCTAGATTCTGAACAAGCTGCAGAAACCTGAGGGCAGCTCAGGAGAGAAAAAGCAGGAAAAAAGTGTGACCCGCGGGTCAGGATTTTTTCAAAAAAATGAAAAGTATCCAAAGCGTCTCAAACTCGCGTCATATGATGCCCGAGATCCGAAAGGTCAGAAAAAGTTTGCGGAACCTGTTTCCCTGCTCTAGATTCTGAACAAGCTGCAGAAACCTGAGTGCAGCTCAGGAGAGAAAAAGAAGGCAAAAAGTGTGACACGCGGGTCAGGATTTTTTCAAAAAAATGAAAAGTATCCAAAGCGTCTCAAACTCGCGTCATATGATGCCCGAGATCCGAAAGGGCAGAAAAAGTTTGCGGAACCTGTTTCCCTGCTCTAGATTCTGAACAAGCTGCAGAAACCTGAGGGCAGCTCAGGAGAGAAAAAGCAGGAAAAAAGTGTGACCCGCGGGGTCAGGATTTTTTCAAAAAAATGAAAAGTATCCAAAGCGTCTCAAATTCGCGTCATACGATGCCCGAGATCCGAAAGGGCAGAAAAAGTTTGCGGAACCTGTTTCCCTGCTCTAGATTCTGAACAAGCTGCAGAAACCTGAGTGCACCTCAGGAGAGAAAAAGCAGGCAAAAAGTGTGACCCGCGGTTCAGGATTTTTTCAAAAAAATGAAAAGTATCCAAAGCGTCTCAAACTCGCGTCATATGATGCCCGAGATCCAAAAGGGCAGAAAAAGTTTGCGGAACCTGTTTCCCTGCTCTAGATTCTGAACAAGCTGCAGAAACCTGAGTGCACCTCAGGAGAGAAAAAGCAGGCAAAAAGTGTGACCCGCGGGTCAGGATTTTTTCAAAAAAATGAAAAGTATCCAAAGCATCTCAAACTCGCGTCATATGATGCCCGAGATCCGAAAGGGCAGAAAAAGTTTGCGGAACCTGTTTCCCTGCTCTAGATTCTGAACAAGCTGCAGAAACCTGAGGGCAGCTCAGGAGAGAAAAAGCAGGAAAAAAGTGTGACCCGCGGGTCAGAATTTTTTCAAAAAAATGAAAAGGATCCAAAGCGTCTCAAATTCGCGTCATATGATGCCCGAGATCCGAAAGGGCAGAAAAAGTTTGCGGAACCTGTTTCCCTGCTCTAGATTCTGAACAAGCTGCAGAAACCTGAGTGCACCTCAGGAGAGAAAAAGAAGGCAAAAAGTGTGACCCGCGGGTCAGGATTTTTTCAAAAAAATGAAAAGTATCCAAAGCGTCTCAAATTCGCGTCATATGATGCCCGAGATCCGAAAGGGCAGAAAAAGTTTGCGGAACCTGTTTCCCTGCTCTAGATTCTGAACAAGCTGCAGAAACCTGAGTGCAGCTCAGGAGAGAAAAAGAAGGCAAAAAGTGTGACCCGCGGGTCAGGATTTTTTCAAAAAAATGAAAAGTATCCAAAGCGTCTCAAACTCGCGTCATATGATGCCCGAGATCTGAAAGGGCCGAAAAAGTTTGCGGAACCTGTTTCCCTGCTCTAGATTCTGAACAAGCTGCAGAAACCTGAGTGCAGCTCAGGAGAGAAAAAGCAGGCAAAAAGTGTGACCCGCGGGTCAGGATTTTTTCAAAAAAATGAAAAGTATCCAAAGCGTCTCAAACTCGCGTCATATGATGCCCGAGATCCGAAAGGGCAGAAAAAGTTTGCGGAACCTGTTTCCCTGCTCTAGATTCTGAACAAGCTACAGAAACCTGAGTGCACCTCAGGAGAGAAAAAGGAGGAAAAAAGTGTGACCCGCGGGTCAGGATTTTTTCAAAAAAATGAAAAGTATCCAAAGCGTCTCAAACTTGCGTCATATGATGCCCGAGATCCAAAAGGGCAGAAAAAGTTTGCGGAACCTGTTTCCCTGCTCTAGATTCTGAACAAGCTGCAGAAACCTGAGTGCAGCTCAGGAGAGAAAAAGCAGGCAAAAAGTGTGACCCGCGGGTCAGGATTTTTTCAAAAAAATGAAAAGTATCCAAAGCGTCTCAAACTCGCATCATATGATGCCCGAGATCCGAAAGGGCAGAAAAAGTTTGCGGAACCTGTTTTGCTGCTCTAGATTCTGAACAAGCTGCAGAAACCTGAGTGCACCTCAGGAGAGAAAAAGCAGGCAAAAAGTGTGACCCGCGGGTCAGGTTTTTTCAAAAAAATGAAAAGTATCCAAAGCGTCTCAAACTCGCATCATATGATGCCCGAGATCCGAAAGGGCCGAAAAAGTTTGCGGAACCTGTTTCCCTGCTCTAGATTCTGAACAAGCTGCAGAAACCTGAGTGCAGCTCAGGAGAGAAAAAGCAGGAAAAAAGTGTCACCCGCGGGTCAGGATTTTTTCAAAAAAATGAAAAGAATCCAAAGCGTCTCAAAATTGCATCATATGATGCCCGAGATCCGAAAGGGCAGAAAAAGTTTGCGGAACCTGTTTCCCTGCTCTAGATTCTGAACAAGCTGCAGAAACCTGAGGGCAGCTCAGGAGAGAAAAAGCAGGAAAAAAGTGTGACCCGCGGGTCAGGATTTTTTCAAAAAAATGAAAAGTATCCAAAGCGTCTCAAACTCACGTCATATGATGCCCGAGATCCAAAAGGGCAGAAAAAGTTTGCGGAACCTGTTTCCCTGCTCTAGATTCTGAACAAGCTGCAGAAACCTGAGTGCAGCTCAGGAGAGAAAAAGCATGCAAAAAGTGTGACCCGCGGGTCAGGATTTTTTCAAAAAAATGAAAAGTATCCAAAGCGTCTCAAACTCGCATCATATGATGCCCGAGATCTGAAAGGGCAGAAAAAGTTTGCGGAACCTGTTTTGCTGCTCTAGATTCTGAACAAGCTGCAGAAACCTGAGTGCACCTCAGGAGAGAAAAAGCAGGCAAAAAGTGTGACCCGCGGGTCACGATTTTTTCAAAAAAATGAAAAGTATCCAAAGCGTCTCAAACTCGCATCATATGATGCCCGAGATCCGAAAGGGCCGAAAAAGTTTGCGGAACCTGTTTCCCTGCTCTAGATTCTGAAGAAGCTGCAGAAACCTGAGTGCACCTCAGGAGAGAAAAAGCAGGAGAAAAGTGTCACCCGCGGGTCAGGATTTTTTCAAAAAAATGAAAAGAATCCAAAGCGTCTCAAAATTGCATCATATGATGCCCGAGATCCGAAAGGGCAGAAAAAGTTTGCGGAACCTGTTTCCCTGCTCTACATTCTGAACAAGCTGCAGAAACCTGAGGGCAGCTCAGGAGAGAAAAAGCAGGAAAAAAGTGTGACCCGCGGGTCAGGATTTTTTCAAAAAAATGAAAAGTATCCAAAGCGTCTCAAATTCGCGTCATATGATGCCCAAGATCCGAAAGGGCAGAAAAAGTTTGCGGAACCTGTTTCCCTGCTCTAGATTCTGAACAAGGTGCAGAAACCTGAGTGCACCTCAGGAGAGAAAAAGCAGGCAAAAAGTGTGACCCACGTGTCAGGATTTTTTCAAAAAAATGAAAAGTATCCAAAGCGTCTCAAACTCGCATCATATGATGCCCAAGATCCGAAAGGGCAGAAAAAGTTTGTGGAACCTGTTTCCCTGCTCTAGATTCTGAACAAGCTGCAGAAACCTGAGGGCAGCTCAGGAGAGAAAAAGCAGGCAAAAAGTGTGACCCGCGGGTCAGGATTTTTTCAAAAAAATGAAAAGTATCCAAAGCGTCTCAAATTCGCGTCATATGATGCCCTAGATCCGAAAGGGCAGAAAAAGTTTGCGGAACCTGTTTCCCTGCTCTAGATTCTGAACAAGCTGCAGAAACCTGAGTGCAGCTCAGGAGAGAAAAAGAAGGCAAAAAGTGTGACCCGCGGGTCAGGATTTTTTCAAAAAAATGAAAAGTATCCAAAGCGTCTCAAACTCGTGTCATATGATGCCCGAGATCCGAAAGGGCAGAAAAAGTTTGCGGAACCTGTTTCCCTGCTCTAGATTCTGAACAAGCTGCAGAAACCTGAGTGCAGCTCAGGAGAGAAAAAGCAGGCAAAAAGTGTGACCCGCGGGTCAGGATTTTTTCAAAAAAATGAAAAGTATCCAAAGCGTCTCAAACTCGTGTCATATGATGCCCGAGATCCGAAAGGTCAGAAAAAGTTTGCGGAACCTGTTTCCCTGCTCTAGATTCTGAACAAGCTGCAGAAACCTGAGGGCAGCTCAGGAGAGAAAAAGGAGGAAAAAAGTGTGACCCGCGGGTCAGGATTTTTTCAAAAAAATGAAAAGTATCCAAAGCGTCTCAAACTCGCGTCATATGATGCCCGAGATCCGAAAGGGCAGAAAAAGTTTGCGGAACCTGTTTCCCTGCTCTAGATTCTGAACAAGCTGCAGAAACCTGAGGGCAGCTCAGGAGAGAAAAAGCAGGAAAAAAGTGTGACCCGCGGGTCAGGATTTTTTCAAAAAAATGAAAAGTATCCAAAGCATCTCAAACTCGTGTCATATGATGCCCGAGATCCGAAAGGTCAGAAAAAGTTTGCGGACCTGTTTCCCTGCTCTAGATTCTGAACAAGCTGCAGAAACCTGAGGGCAGCTCAGGAGAGAAAAAGCAGGAAAAAAGTGTGACCCGCGGGTCAGGATTTTTTCAAAAAAATGAAAAGTATCCAAAGCGTCTCAAACTCGCGTCATATGATGCCCGAGATCCGAAAGGGCAGAAAAAGTTTGCGGAACCTGTTTCCCTGCTCTAGATTCTGAACAAGCTGCAGAAACCTGAGGGCAGCTCAGGAGAGAAAAAGCACGAAAAAAGTGTGACCCGCGGGTCAGGATTTTTTCAAAAAAATGAAAAGTATCCAAAGCGTCTCAAATTCGCGTCATATGATGCCCGAGATCCGAAAGGGCAGAAAAAGTTTGCGGAACCTGTTTCCCTGCTCTAGATTCTGAACAAGCTGCAGAAACCTGAGTGCAGCTCAGGAGAGAAAAAGAAGGCAAAAAGTGTGACACGCGGGTCAGGATTTTTTCAAAAAAATGAAAAGTATCCAAAGCGTCTCAAACTCGCGTCATATGATGCCCGAGATCCGAAAGGGCAGAAAAAGTTTGCGGAACCTGTTTCCCTGCTCTAGATTCTGAACAAGCTGCAGAAACCTGAGGGCAGCTCAGGAGAGAAAAAGCAGGAAAAAAGTGTGACCCGCGGGGTCAGGAGTTTTTCAAAAAAATGAAAAGTATCCAAAGCGTCTCAAATTCGCGTCATACGATGCCCGAGATCCGAAAGGGCAGAAAAAGTTTGCGGAACCTGTTTCCCTGCTCTAGATTCTGAACAAGCTGCAGAAACCTGAGTGCACCTCAGGAGAGAAAAAGCAGGCAAAAAGTGTGACCCGCGGGTCAGGATTTTTTCAAAAAAATGAAAAGTATCCAAAGCGTCTCAAACTCGCGTCATATGATGCCCGAGATCCAAAAGGGCAGAAAAAGTTTGCGGAACCTGTTTCCCTGCTCTAGATTCTGAACAAGCTGCAGAAACCTGAGTGCACCTCAGGAGAGAAAAAGCAGGCAAAAAGTGTGACCCGCAGGTCAGGATTTTTTCAAAAAAATGAAAAGTATCCAAAGCATCTCAAACTCGCGTCATATGATGCCCGAGATCCGAAAGGGCAGAAAAAGTTTGCGGAACCTGTTTCCCTGCTCTAGATTCTGAACAAGCTGCAGAAACCTGAGGGCAGCTCAGGAGAGAAAAAGCAGGAAAAAAGTGTGACCCGCGGGTCAGAATTTTTTCAAAAAAATGAAAAGGATCCAAAGCGTCTCAAATTCGCGTCATATGATGCCCGAGATCCGAAAGGGCAGAAAAAGTTTGCGGAACCTGTTTCCCTGCTCTAGATTCTGAACAAGCTGCAGAAACCTGAGTGCAGCTCAGGAGAGAAAAAGAAGGCAAAAAGTGTGACACGCGGGTCAGGATTTTTTCAAAAAAATGAAAAGTATCCAAAGCGTCTCAAACTCGCGTCATATGATGCCCGAGATCCGAAAGGGCAGAAAAAGTTTGCGGAACCTGTTTCCCTGCTCTAGATTCTGAACAAGCTGCAGAAACCTGAGGGCAGCTCAGGAGAGAAAAAGCAGGAAAAAAGTGTGACCCGCGGGGTCAGGATTTTTTCAAAAAAATGAAAAGTATCCAAAGCGTCTCAAATTCGCGTCATACGATGCCCGAGATCCGAAAGGGCAGAAAAAGTTTGCGGAACCTGTTTCCCTGCTCTAGATTCTGAACAAGCTGCAGAAACCTGAGTGCACCTCAGGAGAGAAAAAGCAGGAAAAAAGTGTGACCCGCGGTTCAGGATTTTTTCAAAAAAATGAAAAGTATCCAAAGCGTCTCAAACTCATATCATATGATGCCCGAGATCCAAAAGGGCAGAAAAAGTTTGCGGAACCTGTTTCCCTGCTCTAGATTCTGAACAAGCTGCAGAAACCTGAGTGCACCTCAGGAGAGAAAAAGCAGGCAAAAAGTGTGACCCGCGGGTCAGGATTTTTTCAAAAAAATGAAAAGTATCCAAAGCACCTCAAACTCGCGTCATATGATGCCCGAGATCCGAAAGGGCAGAAAAAGTTTGCGGAACCTGTTTCCCTGCTCTAGATTCTGAACAAGCTGCAGAAACCTGAGGGCAGCTCAGGAGAGAAAAAGCAGGAAAAAAGTGTGACCCGCGGGTCAGAATTTTTTCAAAAAAATGAAAAGTATCCAAAGCGTCTCAAATTCGCGTCATATGATGCCCGAGATCCGAAAGGGCAGAAAAAGTTTGCGGAACCTGTTTCCCTGCTCTAGATTCTGAACAAGCTGCAGAAACCTGAGTGCAGCTCAGGAGAGAAAAAGAAGGCAAAAAGTGTGACCCGCGGGTCAGGATTTTTTCAAAAAAATGAAAAGTATCCAAAGCGTCTCAAATTCACGTCATATGATGCCCGAGATCCAAAAGGGCAGAAAAAGTTTGCGGAACCTGTTTCCCTGCTCTAGATTCTGAACAAGCTGCAGAAACCTGAGTGCAGCTCAGGAGAGAAAAAGAAGGCAAAAAGTGTGACCCGCGGGTCAGGATTTTTTCAAAAAAATGAAAAGTATCCAAAGCGTCTCAAACTCGCGTCATATGATGCCCGAGATCTGAAAGGGCCGAAAAAGTTTGCGGAACCTGTTTCCCTGCTCTAGATTCTGAACAAGCTGCAGAAACCTGAGTGCAGCTCAGGAGAGAAAAAGCAGGCAAAAAGTGTGACCCGCGGGTCAGGATTTTTTCAAAAAAATGAAAAGTATCCAAAGCGTCTCAAACTCGCGTCATATGATGCCCGAGATCCAAAAGGGCAGAAAAAGTTTGCGGAACCTGTTTCCCTGCTCTAGATTCTGAACAAGCTGCAGAAACCTGAGTGCAGCTCAGGAGAGAAAAAGCATGCAAAAAGTGTGACCCGCGGGTCAGGATTTTTTCAAAAAAATGAAAAGTATCCAAAGCGTCTCAAACTCGCATCATATGATGCCCGAGATCTGAAAGGGCAGAAAAAGTTTGCGGAACCTGTTTTGCTGCTCTAGATTCTGAACAAGCTGCAGAAACCTGAGTGCACCTCAGGAGAGAAAAAGCAGGCAAAAAGTGTGACCCGCGGGTCAGGTTTTTTCAAAAAAATGAAAAGTATCCAAAGCGTCTCAAACTCGCATCATATGATGCCCGAGATCCGAAAGGGCCGAAAAAGTTTGCGGAACCTGTTTCCCTGCTCTAGATTCTGAAGAAGCTGCAGAAACCTGAGTGCACCTCAGGAGAGAAAAAGCAGGAGAAAAGTGTCACCCGCGGGTCAGGATTTTTTCAAAAAAATGAAAAGAATCCAAAGCGTCTCAAAATTGCATCATATGATGCCCGAGATCCGAAAGGGCAGAAAAAGTTTGCGGAACCTGTTTCCCTGCTCTACATTCTGAACAAGCTGCAGAAACCTGAGGGCAGCTCAGGAGAGAAAAAGCAGGAAAAAAGTGTGACCCGCGGGTCAGGATTTTTTCAAAAAAATGAAAAGTATCCAAAGCGTCTCAAATTCGCGTCATATGATGCCCAAGATCCGAAAGGGCAGAAAAAGTTTGCGGAACCTGTTTCCCTGCTCTAGATTCTGAACAAGGTGCAGAAACCTGAGTGCACCTCAGGAGAGAAAAAGCAGGCAAAAAGTGTGACCCACGTGTCAGGATTTTTTCAAAAAAATGAAAAGTATCCAAAGCGTCTCAAACTCGCATCATATGATGCCCAAGATCCGAAAGGGCAGAAAAAGTTTGTGGAACCTGTTTCCCTGCTCTAGATTCTGAACAAGCTGCAGAAACCTGAGGGCAGCTCAGGAGAGAAAAAGCAGGCAAAAAGTGTGACCCGCGGGTCAGGATTTTTTCAAAAAAATGAAAAGTATCCAAAGCGTCTCAAATTCGCGTCATATGATGCCCGAGATCCGAAAGGGCAGAAAAAGTTTGCGGAACCTGTTTCCCTGCTCTAGATTCTGAACAAGCTGCAGAAACCTGAGTGCAGCTCAGGAGAGAAAAAGAAGGCAAAAAGTGTGACCCGCGGGTCAGGATTTTTTCAAAAAAATGAAAAGTATCCAAAGCGTCTCAAACTCGTGTCATATGATGCCCGAGATCCGAAAGGGCAGAAAAAGTTTGCGGAACCTGTTTCCCTGCTCTAGATTCTGAACAAGCTGCAGAAACCTGAGTGCAGCTCAGGAGAGAAAAAGCAGGCAAAAAGTGTGACCCGCGGGTCAGGATTTTTTCAAAAAAATGAAAAGTATCCAAAGCGTCTCAAACTCGTGTCATATGATGCCCGAGATCCGAAAGGTCAGAAAAAGTTTGCGGAACCTGTTTCCCTGCTCTAGATTCTGAACAAGCTGCAGAAACCTGAGGGCAGCTCAGGAGAGAAAAAGGAGGAAAAAAGTGTGACCCGCGGGTCAGGATTTTTTCAAAAAAATGAAAAGTATCCAAAGCGTCTCAAACTCGCGTCATATGATGCCCGAGATCCGAAAGGGCAGAAAAAGTTTGCGGAACCTGTTTCCCTGCTCTAGATTCTGAACAAGCTGCAGAAACCTGAGGGCAGCTCAGGAGAGAAAAAGCAGGAAAAAAGTGTGACCCGCGGGTCAGGATTTTTTCAAAAAAATGAAAAGTATCCAAAGCATCTCAAACTGGCGTCATATGATGCCCGAGATCCGAAAGGGCAGAAAAAGTTTGCGGACCTGTTTCCCTGCTCTAGATTCTGAACAAGCTGCAGAAACCTGAGGGCAGCTCAGGAGAGAAAAAGCAGGAAAAAAGTGTGACCCGCGGGTCAGGATTTTTTCAAAAAAATGAAAAGTATCCAAAGCGTCTCAAACTCGCGTCATATGATGCCCGAGATCCGAAAGGGCAGAAAAAGTTTGCGGAACCTGTTTCCCTGCTCTAGATTCTGAACAAGCTGCAGAAACCTGAGGGCAGCTCAGGAGAGAAAAAGCACGAAAAAAGTGTGACCCGCGGGTCAGGATTTTTTCAAAAAAATGAAAAGTATCCAAAGCGTCTCAAATTCGCGTCATATGATGCCCGAGATCCGAAAGGGCAGAAAAAGTTTGCGGAACCTGTTTCCCTGCTCTAGATTCTGAACAAGCTGCAGAAACCTGAGTGCAGCTCAGGAGAGAAAAAGAAGGCAAAAAGTGTGACACGCGGGTCAGGATTTTTTCAAAAAAATGAAAAGTATCCAAAGCGTCTCAAACTCGCGTCATATGATGCCCGAGATCCGAAAGGGCAGAAAAAGTTTGCGGAACCTGTTTCCCTGCTCTAGATTCTGAACAAGCTGCAGAAACCTGAGGGCAGCTCAGGAGAGAAAAAGCAGGAAAAAAGTGTGACCCGCGGGGTCAGGATTTTTTCAAAAAAATGAAAAGTATCCAAAGCGTCTCAAATTCGCGTCATACGATGCCCGAGATCCGAAAGGGCAGAAAAAGTTTGCGGAACCTGTTTCCCTGCTCTAGATTCTGAACAAGCTGCAGAAACCTGAGTGCACCTCAGGAGAGAAAAAGCAGGCAAAAAGTGTGACCCGCGGGTCAGGATTTTTTCAAAAAAATGAAAAGTATCCAAAGCGTCTCAAACTCGCGTCATATGATGCCCGAGATCCAAAAGGGCAGAAAAAGTTTGCGGAACCTGTTTCCCTGCTCTAGATTCTGAACAAGCTGCAGAAACCTGAGTGCACCTCAGGAGAGAAAAAGCAGGCAAAAAGTGTGACCCGCAGGTCAGGATTTTTTCAAAAAAATGAAAAGTATCCAAAGCATCTCAAACTCGCGTCATATGATGCCCGAGATCCGAAAGGGCAGAAAAAGTTTGCGGAACCTGTTTCCCTGCTCTAGATTCTGAACAAGCTGCAGAAACCTGAGGGCAGCTCAGGAGAGAAAAAGCAGGAAAAAAGTGTGACCCGCGGGTCAGAATTTTTTCAAAAAAATGAAAAGGATCCAAAGCGTCTCAAATTCGCGTCATATGATGCCCGAGATCCGAAAGGGCAGAAAAAGTTTGCGGAACCTGTTTCCCTGCTCTAGATTCTGAACAAGCTGCAGAAACCTGAGTGCAGCTCAGGAGAGAAAAAGAAGGCAAAAAGTGTGACACGCGGGTCAGGATTTTTTCAAAAAAATGAAAAGTATCCAAAGCGTCTCAAACTCGCGTCATATGATGCCCGAGATCCGAAAGGGCAGAAAAAGTTTGCGGAACCTGTTTCCCTGCTCTAGATTCTGAACAAGCTGCAGAAACCTGAGGGCAGCTCAGGAGAGAAAAAGCAGGAAAAAAGTGTGACCCGCGGGGTCAGGATTTTTTCAAAAAAATGAAAAGTATCCAAAGCGTCTCAAATTCGCGTCATACGATGCCCGAGATCCGAAAGGGCAGAAAAAGTTTGCGGAACCTGTTTCCCTGCTCTAGATTCTGAACAAGCTGCAGAAACCTGAGTGCACCTCAGGAGAGAAAAAGCAGGAAAAAAGTGTGACCCGCGGTTCAGGATTTTTTCAAAAAAATGAAAAGTATCCAAAGCGTCTCAAACTCATATCATATGATGCCCGAGATCCAAAAGGGCAGAAAAAGTTTGCGGAACCTGTTTCCCTGCTCTAGATTCTGAACAAGCTGCAGAAACCTGAGTGCACCTCAGGAGAGAAAAAGCAGGCAAAAAGTGTGACCCGCGGGTCAGGATTTTTTCAAAAAAATGAAAAGTATCCAAAGCACCTCAAACTCGCGTCATATGATGCCCGAGATCCGAAAGGGCAGAAAAAGTTTGCGGAACCTGTTTCCCTGCTCTAGATTCTGAACAAGCTGCAGAAACCTGAGGGCAGCTCAGGAGAGAAAAAGCAGGAAAAAAGTGTGACCCGCGGGTCAGAATTTTTTCAAAAAAATGAAAAGGATCCAAAGCGTCTCAAATTCGCGTCATATGATGCCCGAGATCCGAAAGGGCAGAAAAAGTTTGCGGAACCTGTTTCCCTGCTCTAGATTCTGAACAAGCTGCAGAAACCTGAGTGCAGCTCAGGAGAGAAAAAGAAGGCAAAAAGTGTGACCCGCGGGTCAGGATTTTTTCAAAAAAATGAAAAGTATCCAAAGCGTCTCAAATTCGCGTCATATGATGCCCGAGATCCAAAAGGGCAGAAAAAGTTTGCGGAACCTGTTTCCCTGCTCTAGATTCTGAACAAGCTGCAGAAACCTGAGTGCAGCTCAGGAGAGAAAAAGAAGGCAAAAAGTGTGACCCGCGGGTCAGGATTTTTTCAAAAAAATGAAAAGTATCCAAAGCGTCTCAAACTCGCGTCATATGATGCCCGAGATCTGAAAGGGCCGAAAAAGTTTGCGGAACCTGTTTCCCTGCTCTAGATTCTGAACAAGCTGCAGAAACCTGAGTGCAGCTCAGGAGAGAAAAAGCAGGCAAAAAGTGTGACCCGCGGGTCAGGATTTTTTCAAAAAAATGAAAAGTATCCAAAGCGTCTCAAACTCGCGTCATATGATGCCCGAGATCCGAAAGGGCAGAAAAAGTTTGCGGAACCTGTTTCCCTGCTCTAGATTCTGAACAAGCTACAGAAACCTGAGTGCACCTCAGGAGAGAAAAAGGAGGAAAAAAGTGTGACCCGCGGGTCAGGATTTTTTCAAAAAAATGAAAAGTATCCAAAGCGTCTCAAACTCGCGTCATATGATGCCCGAGATCCAAAAGGGCAGAAAAAGTTTGCGGAACCTGTTTCCCTGCTCTAGATTCTGAACAAGCTGCAGAAACCTGAGTGCAGCTCAGGAGAGAAAAAGCAGGCAAAAAGTGTGACCCGCGGGTCAGGATTTTTTCAAAAAAATGAAAAGTATCCAAAGCGTCTCAAACTCGCATCATATGATGCCCGAGATCCGAAAGGGCAGAAAAAGTTTGCGGAACCTGTTTTGCTGCTCTAGATTCTGAACAAGCTGCAGAAACCTGAGTGCACCTCAGGAGAGAAAAAGCAGGCAAAAAGTGTGACCCGCGGGTCAGGTTTTTTCAAAAAAATGAAAAGTATCCAAAGCGTCTCAAACTCGCATCATATGATGCCCGAGATCCGAAAGGGCCGAAAAAGTTTGCGGAACCTGTTTCCCTGCTCTAGATTCTGAACAAGCTGCAGAAACCTGAGTGCAGCTCAGGAGAGAAAAAGCAGGAAAAAAGTGTCACCCGCGGGTCAGGATTTTTTCAAAAAAATGAAAAGAATCCAAAGCGTCTCAAAATTGCATCATATGATGCCCGAGATCCGAAAGGGCAGAAAAAGTTTGCGGAACCTGTTTCCCTGCTCTAGATTCTGAACAAGCTGCAGAAACCTGAGGGCAGCTCAGGAGAGAAAAAGCAGGAAAAAAGTGTGACCCGCGGGTCAGGATTTTTTCAAAAAAATGAAAAGTATCCAAAGCGTCTCAAACTCGCGTCATATGATGCCCGAGATCCAAAAGGGCAGAAAAAGTTTGCGGAACCTGTTTCCCTGCTCTAGATTCTGAACAAGCTGCAGAAACCTGAGTGCAGCTCAGGAGAGAAAAAGCATGCAAAAAGTGTGACCCGCGGGTCAGGATTTTTTCAAAAAAATGAAAAGTATCCAAAGCGTCTCAAACTCGCATCATATGATGCCCGAGATGTGAAAGGGCAGAAAAAGTTTGCGGAACCTGTTTTGCTGCTCTAGATTCTGAACAAGCTGCAGAAACCTGAGTGCAGCTCAGGAGAGAAAAAGCAGGCAAAAAGTGTGACCCGCGGGTCAGGTTTTTTCAAAAAAATGAAAAGTATCCAAAGCGTCTCAAACTCGCATCATATGATGCCCGAGATCCGAAAGGGCCGAAAAAGTTTGCGGAACCTGTTTCCCTGCTCTAGATTCTGAAGAAGCTGCAGAAACCTGAGTGCACCTCAGGAGAGAAAAAGCAGGAGAAAAGTGTCACCCGCGGGTCAGGATTTTTTCAAAAAAATGAAAAGAATCCAAAGCGTCTCAAAATTGCATCATATGATGCCCGAGATCCGAAAGGGCAGAAAAAGTTTGCGGAACCTGTTTCCCTGCTCTAGATTCTGAACAAGCTGCAGAAACCTGAGGGCAGCTCAGGAGAGAAAAAGCAGGAAAAAAGTGTGACCCGCGGGTCAGGATTTTTTCAAAAAAATGAAAAGTATCCAAAGCGTCTCAAACTCGCGTCATATGATGCCCAAGATCCGAAAGGGCAGAAAAAGTTTGCGGAACCTGTTTCCCTGCTCTAGATTCTGAACAAGGTGCAGAAACCTGAGTGCACCTCAGGAGAGAAAAAGCAGGCAAAAAGTGTGACCCACGTGTCAGGATTTTTTCAAAAAAATGAAAAGTATCCAAAGCGTCTCAAACTCGCATCATATGATGCCCAAGATCCGAAAGGGCAGAAAAAGTTTGTGGAACCTGTTTCCCTGCTCTAGATTCTGAACAAGCTGCAGAAACCTGAGGGCAGCTCAGGAGAGAAAAAGCAGGCAAAAAGTGTGACCCGCGGGTCAGGATTTTTTCAAAAAAATGAAAAGTATCCAAAGCGTCTCAAATTCGCGTCATATGATGCCCGAGATCCGAAAGGGCAGAAAAAGTTTGCAGAACCTGTTTCCCTGCTCTAGATTCTGAACAAGCTGCAGAAACCTGAGTGCAGCTCAGGAGAGAAAAAGAAGGCAAAAAGTGTGACCCGCGGGTCAGGATTTTTTCAAAAAAATGAAAAGTATCCAAAGCGTCTCAAACTCGCGTCATATGATGCCCGAGATCCGGAAGGGCCGAAAAAGTTTGCGGAACCTGTTTCCCTGCTCTAGATTCTGAACAAGCTGCAGAAACCTGAGTGCAGCTCAGGAGAGAAAAAGCAGGCAAAAAGTGTCACCCGCATGTCAGGATTTTTTCAAAAAAATGAAAAGTATCCAAAGCGTCTCAAAATTGCATCATATGATGCCCGAGATCCAAAAGGGCAGAAAAAGTTTGCGGAATATGTTTCCCTGCTCTAGATTCTGAACAAGCTGCAGAAACCTGAGTGCACCTCAGGAGAGAAAAAGAAGGCAAAAAGTGTGACCCGCGGGTCAGGATTTTTTCAAAAAAATGGAAAGTATCCAAAGCGTCTCAAACTCGCGTCATATGATGCCCGAGATCCGAAAGGGCAGAAAAAGTTTGCGGAACCTGTTTCCCTGCTCTAGATTCTGAACAAGCTGCAGAAACCTGAGGGCAGCTCAGGAGAGAAAAAGCAGGAAAAAAGTGTGACCCGCGGGTCAGGATTTTTTCAAAAAAACGAAAAGTATCCAAAGCGTCTCATATTCGCGTCATATGATGCCCGAGATCCGAAAGGGCAGAAAAAGTTTGCGGAACCTGTTTCCCTGCTCTAGATTCTGAACAAGCTGCAGAAACCTGAGTGCAGCTCAGGAGAGAAAAAGAAGGCAAAAAGTGTGACCCGCGGGTCAGGATTTTTTCAAAAAAATGAAAAGTATCCAAAGCGTCTCAAACTCGCGTCATATGATGCCCGAGATCCGAAAGGGCAGAAAAAGTTTGCGGAACCTGTTTCCCTGCTCTAGATTCTGAACAAGCTGCAGAAACCTGAGTGCAGCTCAGGAGAGAAAAAGAAGGCAAAAAGTGTGACCCGCGGGTCAGGATTTTTTCAAAAAAATGAAAAGTATCCAAAGCGTCTCAAACTCGCGTCATATGATGCCCGAGATCCGAAAGGGCAGAAAAAGTTTGCGGAACCTGTTTCCCTGCTCTAGATTCTGAACAAGCTGCAGAAACCCGAGTGCAGCTCAGGAGAGAAAAAGCAGGCAAAAAGTGTGACCCGCGGGTCAGGATTTTTTCAAAAAAATGAAAAGTATCCAAAGTGTCTCAAATTCGCGTCATATAGTGCCCGAGATCCGAAAGGGCAGAAAAAGTTTGCGGAACCTGTTTCCCTGCTCTAGATTCTGAACAAGCTGCAGAAACCTGAGTGCAGCTCAGGAGAGAAAAAGAAGGCAAAAAGTGTGACCCGCGGGTCAGGATTTTTTCAAAAAAATGAAAAGTATCCAATGCGTCTCAAACTCGCATCATATGATGCCCGAGATCCGAAAGGGCAGAAAAAGTTTGCGGAACCTGTTTCCCTGCTCTAGATTCTGAACAAGCTGCAGAAACCTGAGTGCAGCTCAGGAGAGAAAAAGAAGGCAAAAAGTGTGACCCGCGGGTCAGGATTTTTTCAAAAAAATGAAAAGTATCCAATGCGTCTCAAACTCGCATCATATGATGCCCGAGATCCGAAAGGGCAGAAAAAGTTTGCGGAACCTGTTTCCCTGCTGTAGATTCTGAACAAGCTGCAGAAACCTGAGTGCAGCTCAGGAGAGAAAAAGAAGGCAAAAAGTGTGACCCGCAGGTCAGGATTTTTTCAAAAAAATGAAAAGTATCCAAAGCGTCTCAAACTCGCGTCATATGATGCCCGAGATCCGAAAGGGCAGAAAAAGTTGCAGAACCTGTTTCCCTGCTCTAGATTCTGAACAAGCTGCAGAAACCTGAGGGCAGCTCAGGAGAGAAAAAGCAGGAAAAAAGTGTGACCCGCAGGTCAGGATTTTTTCAAAAAAATGAAAAGTATCCAAAGCGTCTCAAACTCGCGTCATATGATGCCCGAGATCCGAAAGGGCCGAAAAAGTTTGCGGAACCTGTTTCCCTGCTCTAGATTCTGAACAAGCTGCAGAAACCTGAGTGCAGCTCAGGAGAGAAAAAGCAGGCAAACAGTGTCACCCGCGGGTCAGGATTTTTTCAAAAAAATGAAAAGTATCCAAAGCGTCTCAAACTTGCATCATATGATGCCCGAGATCCAAAAGGGCAGAAAAAGTTTGCGGAATATGTTTCCCTGTTCTAGATTCTGAACAAGCTGCAGAAACCTGAGTGCACCTCAGGAGAGAAAAAGAAGGCAAAAACTGACCCGCAGGTCAGGATTTTTTCAAAAAAATGAAAAGTATCCAAAGCGTCTCAAACTCGCGTCATATGATGCCCGAGATCCGAAAGGGCAGAAAAAGTTTGCGGAACCTGTTTCCCTGCTCTAGATTCTGAACAAGCTGCAGAAACCTGAGTGCAGCTCAGGAGAGAAAAAGCAGGCAAAAACTGTGACCCGCGGGTCAGGATTTTTTCAAAAAAATGGAAAGTATCCAAAGCGTCTCAAACTCGCGTCATATGATGCCCGAGATCCGAAAGGGCAGAAAAAGTTTGCGGAACCTGTTTCCCTGCTCTAGATTCTGAACAAGCTGCAGAAACCTGAGGGCAGCTCAGGAGAGAAAAAGCAGGAAAAAAGTGTGACCCGCGGGTCAGGATTTTTTCAAAAAAATGAAAAGTATCCAAAGCGTCTCAA
Organism: Rhineura floridana; assembly: GCF_030035675.1. NCBI lineage: Eukaryota > Metazoa > Chordata > Lepidosauria > Squamata > Rhineuridae > Rhineura > Rhineura floridana. The sequence continues at coordinate 31,082,551 of NC_084486.1, read as the reverse complement.
ATTCGCGTCATATGATGCCCGAGATCCGAAAGGGCAGAAAAAGTTTGCGGAACCTGTTTCCCTGCTCTAGATTCTGAACAAGCTGCAGAAACCTGAGTACAGCTCAGGAGAGAAAAAGAAGGCAAAAAGTGTGACCCGCGGGTCAGGATTTTTTCAAAAAAATGAAAAGTATCCAAAGCGTCTCAAACTCGCGTCATATGATGCCCGAGATCCGAAAGGGCAGAAAAAGTTTGCGGAACCTGTTTCCCTGCTCTAGATTCTGAACAAGCTGCAGAAACCTGAGTGCAGCTCAGGAGAGAAAAAGAAGGCAAAAAGTGTGACCCGCGGGTCAGGATTTTTTCAAAAAAATGAAAAGTATCCAAAGCGTCTCAAACTCGCGTCATATGATGCCCGAGATCCGAAAGGGCAGAAAAAGTTTGCGGAACCTGTTTCCCTGCTCTAGATTCTGAACAAGGTGCAGAAACCTGAGTGCAGCTCAGGAGAGAAAAAGCAGGCAAAAAGTGTGACCCGCGGGTCAGGATTTTTTCAAAAAAATGAAAAGTATCCAAAGCGTCTCAAATTCGCGTCATATGTTGCCCGAGATCCGAAAGGGCAGAAAAAGTTTGCGGAACCTGTTTCCCTGCTCTAGATTCTGAACAAGCTGCAGAAACCTGAGTGCAGCTCAGGAGAGAAAAAGAAGGCAAAAAGTGTGACCCGCGGGTCAGGATTTTTTCAAAAAAATGAAAAGTATCCAATGCGTCTCAAACTCGCATCATATGATGCCCGAGATCCGAAAGGGCAGAAAAAGTTTGCGGAACCTGTTTCCCTGCTCTAGATTCTGAACAAGCTGCAGAAACCTGAGTGCAGCTCAGGAGAGAAAAAGAAGGCAAAAAGTGTGACCCGCAGGTCAGGATTTTTTCAAAAAAATGAAAAGTATCCAAAGCGTCTCAAATTTGCGTCATATGATGCCCGAGATCCGAAAGGGCAGAAAAAGTGTGCGGAACCTGTTTCCCTGCTCTAGATTCTGAACAAGCTGCAGAAACCTGAGTGCAGCTCAGGAGAGAAAAAGAAGGCAAAAAGTGTGACCCGCGGGTCAGGATTTTTTCAAAAAAATGAAAAGTATCCAATGCGTCTCAAACTCGCATCATATGATGCCCGAGATCCGAAAGGGCAGAAAAAGTTTGCGGAACCTGTTTCCCTGCTCTAGATTCTGAACAAGCTGCAGAAACCTGAGTGCAGCTCAGGAGAGAAAAAGAAGGCAAAAAGTGTGACCCGCAGGTCAGGATTTTTTCAAAAAAATGAAAAGTATCCAAAGCGTCTCAAATTTGCGTCATATGATGCCCGAGATCCGAAAGGGCAGAAAAAGTTTGCGGAACCTGTTTCCCTGCTCTAGATTCTGAACAAGCTGCAGAAACCTGAGTGCAGCTCAGGAGAGAAAAAGAAGGCAAAAAGTGTGACCCGCGGGTCAGGATTTTTTCAAAAAAATGAAAAGTATCCAATGCGTCTCAAACTCGCATCATATGATGCCCGAGATCCGAAAGGGCAGAAAAAGTTTGCGGAACCTGTTTCCCTGCTCTAGATTCTGAACAAGCTGCAGAAACCTGAGTGCAGCTCAGGAGAGAAAAAGAAGGCAAAAAGTGTGACCCGCACGTCAGGATTTTTTCAAAAAAATGAAAAGTATCCAAAGCGTCTCAAACTCGCGTCATATGATGCCCGAGATCCGAAAGGGCAGAAAAAGTTTGCGGAACCTGTTTCCCTGCTCTAGATTCTGAACAAGCTGCAGAAACCTGAGGGCAGCTCAGGAGAGAAAAAGCAGGAAAAAAGTGTGACCCGCAGGTCAGGATTTTTTCAAAAAAATGGAAAGTATCCAAAGCGTCTCAAACTCGCGTCATATGATGCCCGAGATCCGAAAGGGCAGAAAAAGTTTGCGGAACCTGTTTCCCTGCTCTAGATTCTGAACAAGCTGCAGAAACCTGAGGGCAGCTCAGGAGAGAAAAAGCAGGAAAAAAGTGTGACCCGCGGGTCAGGATTTTTTCAAAAAAATGAAAAGTATCCAAAGCGTCTCAAATTCGCGTCATATGATGCCCGAGATCCGAAAGGGCAGAAAAAGTTTGCGGAACCTGTTTCCCTGCTCTAGATTCTGAACAAGCTGCAGAAACCTGAGTACAGCTCAGGAGAGAAAAAGAAGGCAAAAAGTGTGACCCGCGGGTCAGGATTTTTTCAAAAAAATGAAAACTATCCAAAGCGTCTCAAACTCGCGTCATATGATGCCCGAGATCCGAAAGGGCAGAAAAAGTTTGCGGAACCTGTTTCCCTGCTCTAGATTCTGAACAAGCTGCAGAAACCTGAGTGCAGCTCAGGAGAGAAAAAGAAGGCAAAAAGTGTGACCCGCGGGTCAGGATTTTTTCAAAAAAATGAAAAGTATCCAAAGCGTCTCAAACTCGCGTCATATGATGCCCGAGATCCGAGAGGGCAGAAAAAGTTTGCGGAACCTGTTTCCCTGCTCTAGATTCTGAACAAGGTGCAGAAACCTGAGTGCAGCTCAGGAGAGAAAAAGCAGGCAAAAAGTGTGACCCGCGGGTCAGGATTTTTTCAAAAAAATGAAAAGTATCCAAAGCGTCTCAAATTCGCGTCATATGATGCCCGAGATCCGAAAGGGCAGAAAAAGTTTGCGGAACCTGTTTCCCTGCTCTAGATTCTGAACAAGCTGCAGAAACCTGAGTGCAGCTCAGGAGAGAAAAAGAAGGCAAAAAGTGTGACCCGCGGGTCAGGATTTTTTCAAAAAAATGAAAAGTATCCAATGCGTCTCAAACTCGCATCATATGATGCCCGAGATCCGAAAGGGCAGAAAAAGTTTGCGGAACCTGTTTCCCTGCTCTAGATTCTGAACAAGCTGCAGAAACCTGAGTGCAGCTCAGGAGAGAAAAAGAAGGCAAAAAGTGTGACCCGCAGGTCAGGATTTTTTCAAAAAAATGAAAAGTATCCAAAGCGTCTCAAACTCGCGTCATATGATGCCCGAGATCCGAAAGGGCAGAAAAAGTTTGCGGAACCTGTTTCCCTGCTCTAGATTCTGAACAAGCTGCAGAAACCTGAGGGCAGCTCAGGAGAGAAAAAGCAGGAAAAAAGTGTGACCCACAGGTCAGGATTTTTTCAAAAAAATGAAAAGTATCCAAAGCGTCTCAAATTCGCGTCATATGATGCCCGATATCCGAATGGGCAGAAAAAGTTTGCGGAACCTGTTTCCCTGCTCTAGATTCTGAACAAGCTGCAGAAACCTGAGTGCAGCTCAGGAGAGAAAAAGAAGGCAAAAAGTGTGACCCGCGGGTCAGGATTTTTTCAAAAAAATTAAAAGTATCCAATGCGTCTCAAACTGGCGTCATATGATGCCCGAGATCCGAAAGGGCAGAAAAAGTTTGCGGAACCTGTTTCCCTGCTCTAGATTCTGAACAAGCTGCAGAAACCTGAGTGCAGCTCAGGAGAGAAAAAGAAGGCAAAAAGTGTGACCCGCGGGTCAGGATTTTTTCAAAAAAATGAAAAGTATCCAAAGCGTCTCAAACTCGCGTCATATGATGCCCGAGATCCAAAAGGGCCGAAAAAGTTTGCAGAACCTGTTTCCCTGCTCTAGATTCTGAACAAGCTGCAGAAACCTGAGTGCAGCTCAGGAGAGAAAAAGCAGGCAAAAAGTGTGACCCGCGGGTCAGGATTTTTTCAAAAAAATGAAAAGTATCCAATGCGTCTCAAACTCACGTCATATGATGCCCGAGATCCGAAAGGGCAGAAAAAGTTTGCGGAACCTGTTTCCCTGCTCTAGATTCTGAACAAGCTACAGAAACCTGAGTGCACCTCAATAGAGAAAAAGGAGGAAAAAAGTGTGACCCGCGGGTCAGGATTTTTTCAAAAAAATGAAAAGTATCCAAAGCGTCTCAAACTCGCGTCATATGATGCCCGTGATCCGAAAGGGCAGAAAAAGTTTGCGGAATATGTTTCCCTGCTCTAGATTCTGAACAAGCTACAGAAACCTGAGTGCAGCTCAGGAGAGAAAAAGCAGGAAAAAAGTGTGACCCGCAGGTCAGGATTTTTTCAAAAAAATGAAAAGTATCCAAAGCGTCTCAAATTCGCGTCATATGATGCCCGAGATCCGAAAGGGCAGAAAAAGTTTGCGGAACCTGTTTCCCTGCTCTAGATTCTGAACAAGCTGCAGAAACCTGAGTGCAGCTCAGGAGAGAAAAAGAAGGCAAAAAGTGTGACCCGCGGGTCAGGATTTTTTCAAAAAAATGAAAAGTATCCAATGCGTCTCAAACTCGCGTCATATGATGCCCGAGATCCGAAAGGGCAGAAAAAGTTTGCGGAACCTGTTTCCCTGCTCTAGATTCTGAACAAGCTGCAGAAACCTGAGTGCAGCTCAGGAGAGAAAAAGAAGGCAAAAAGTGTGACCCGCGGGTCAGGATTTTTTCAAAAAAATGAAAAGTATCCAAAGCGTCTCAAACTCGCGTCATATGATGCCCGAGATCCGAAAGGGCAGAAAAAGTTTGCGGAACCTGTTTCCCTGCTCTAGATTCTGAACAAGCTGCAGAAACCTGAGTGCAGCTCAGGAGAGAAAAAGAAGGCAAAAAGTGTGACCCGCGGGTCAGGATTTTTTCAAAAAAATGAAAAGTATCCAATGCGTCTCAAACTCGCATCATATGATGCCCGAGATCCGAAAGGGCAGAAAAAGTTTGCGGAACCTGTTTCCCTGCTCTAGATTCTGAACAAGCTGCAGAAACCTGAGTGCAGCTCAGGAGAGAAAAAGAAGGCAAAAAGTGTGACCCGCAGGTCAGGATTTTTTCAAAAAAATGAAAAGTATCCAAAGCGTCTCAAACTCGCGTCATATGATGCCCGAGATCCGAAAGGGCAGAAAAAGTTTGCGGAACCTGTTTCCATGCTCTAGATTCTGAACAAGCTGCAGAAACCTGAGGGCAGCTCAGGAGAGAAAAAGCAGGAAAAAAGTGTGACCCGCAGGTCAGGATTTTTTCAAAAAAATGAAAAGTATCCAAAGCGTCTCAAATTCGCGTCATATGATGCCCGAGATCCGAATGGGCAGAAAAAGTTTGCGGAACCTGTTTCCCTGCTCTAGATTCTGAACAAGCTGCAGAAACCTGAGTGCAGCTCAGGAGAGAAAAAGCAGGCAAAAAGTGTGACCCGGGTCAGGATTTTTTCAAAAAAATGAAAAGTATCCAAAGCGTCTCAAACTCGCGTCATATGATGCCCGTGATCCGAAAGGGCAGAAAAAGTTTGCGGAATATGTTTCCCTGCTCTAGATTCTGAACAAGCTGCAGAAAACTGAGTGCAGCTCAGGAGAGAAAAAGCAGGACAAAAGTGTGACCCGCGGGTCAGGATTTTTTCAAAAAAATGAAAAGTATCCAAAGCGTCTCAAATTCGCATCATATGATGCCCGAGATCCGAAAGGGCAGAAAAAGTTTGCGGAACCTGTTTCCCTGCTCTAGATTCTGAACAAGCTGCAGAAACCTGAGTGCACCTCAGGAGAGAAAAAGCAGGCAAAAAGTGTGACCCGCGGGTCAGGATTTTTTCAAAAAAATGAAAAGTATCCAAAGCGTCTCAAACTCGTGTCATATGATGCCCGAGATCCGAAAGGTCAGAAAAAGTTTGCGGAACCTGTTTCCCTGCTCTAGATTCTGAACAAGCTGCAGAAACCTGAGGGCAGCTCAGGAGAGAAAAAGCAGGAAAAAAGTGTGACCCGCGGGTCAGGATTTTTTCAAAAAAATGAAAAGTATCCAAAGCGTCTCAAACTGGCGTCATATGATGCCCGAGATCCGAAAGGGCAGAAAAAGTTTGCGGAACCTGTTTCCCTGCTCTAGATTCTGAACAAGCTGCAGAAACCTGAGGGCAGCTCAGGAGAGAAAAAGCAGGAAAAAAGTGTGACCCGCGGGTCAGGATTTTTTCAAAAAATGAAAAGTATCCAAAGCGTCTCAAATTCGCGTCATATGATGCCCGAGATCCGAAAGGGCAGAAAAAGTTTGCGGAACCTGTTTCCCTGCTCTAGATTCTGAACAAGCTGCAGAAACCTGAGTGCAGCTCAGGAGAGAAAAAGAAGGCAAAAAGTGTGACCCGCGGGTCAGGATTTTTTCAAAAAAATGAAAAGTATCCAAAGCGTCTCAAACTCGCGTCATATGATGCCCGTGATCCGAAAGGGCAGAAAAAGTTTGCGGAATATGTTTCCCTGCTCTAGATTCTGAACAAGCTGCAGAAACCTGAGTGCAGCTCAGGAGAGAAAAAGAAGGCAAAAAGTGTGACCCGCGGGTCAGGATTTTTTCAAAAAAATGAAAAGTATCCAAAGCGTCTCAAACTCGCGTCATATGATGCCCGAGATCCGAAAGGGCAGAAAAAGTTTGCGGAACCTGTTTCCCTGCTCTAGATTCTGAACAAGCTGCAGAAACCTGAGTGCAGCTCAGGAGAGAAAAAGAAGGCAAAAAGTGTGACCCGCGGGTCAGGATTTTTTCAAAAAAATGAAAACTATCCAAAGCGTCTCAAATTCACGTCATATGATGCCCGAGATCCGAAAGGGCAGAAAAAGTTTGCGGAACCTGTTTCCCTGCTCTAGATTCTGAACAAGCTACAAGAAACCTGAGTGCACCTCAGGAGAGAAAAAGGAGGAAAAAAGTGTGACCCGCGGGTCAGGATTTTTTCAAAAAAATGAAAAGTATCCAAAGCGTCTCAAACTGGCGTCATATGATGCCCGTGATCCGAAAGGGCAGAAAAAGTTTGCGGAATATGTTTCCCTGCTCTAGATTCTGAACAAGCTGCAGAAACCTGAGTGCAGCTCAGGAGTGAAAAAGCAGGCAAAAAGTGTGACCCGCGGGTCAGGATTTTTTCAAAAAAATGAAAAGTATAAAATGCGTCTCAAATTCGCGTGATATGATGCCCGAGATCCGAAAGGGCAGAAAAAGTTTGTGGAACCTGTTTCCCTGCTCTAGATTCTGAACAAGCTGCAGAAACCTGAGTGCACCTCAGGAGAGAAAAAGCAGGCAAAAAGTGTGACCCGCGGGTCAGGATTTTTTCAAAAAAATGAAAAGTATCCAAAGCGTCTCAAACTCGTGTCATATGATGCCCGAGATCCGAAAGGTCAGAAAAAGTTTGCGGAACCTGTTTCCCTGCTCTAGATTCTGAACAAGCTGCAGAAACCTGAGGGCAGCTCAGGAGAGAAAAAGCAGGAAAAAAGTGTGACCCGCGGGTCAGGATTTTTTCAAAAAAATGAAAAGTATCCAAAGCGTCTCAAACTGGCGTCATATGATGCCCGAGATCCGAAAGGGCAGAAAAAGTTTGCGGAACCTGTTTCCCTGCTCTAGATTCTGAACAAGCTGCAGAAACCTGAGGGCAGCTCAGGAGAGAAAAAGCAGGAAAAAACTGTGACCCGCGGGTCAGGATTTTTTCAAAAAATGAAAAGTATCCAAAGCGTCTCAAATTCGCGTCATATGATGCACGAGATCCGAAAGGGCAGAAAAAGTTTGCGGAACCTGTTTCCCTGCTCTAGATTCTGAACAAGCTGCAGAAACCTGAGTGCAGCTCAGGAGAGAAAAAGAAGGCAAAAAGTGTGACCCGCAGGTCAGGATTTTTTCAAAAAAATGAAAAGTATCCAAAGCGTCTCAAACTCGCGTCATATGATGCCCGAGATCCGAAAGGGCAGAAAAAGTTTGCGGAACCTGTTTCCATGCTCTAGATTCTGAACAAGCTGCAGAAACCTGAGGGCAGCTCAGGAGAGAAAAAGCAGGAAAAAAGTGTGACCCGCAGGTCAGGATTTTTTCAAAAAAATGAAAAGTATCCAAAGCGTCTCAAATTCGCGTCATATGATGCCCGAGATCCGAATGGGCAGAAAAAGTTTGCGGAACCTGTTTCCCTGCTCTAGATTCTGAACAAGCTGCAGAAACCTGAGTGCAGCTCAGGAGAGAAAAAGCAGGCAAAAAGTGTGACCCGGGTCAGGATTTTTTCAAAAAAATGAAAAGTATCCAAAGCGTCTCAAACTCGCGTCATATGATGCCCGTGATCCGAAAGGGCAGAAAAAGTTTGCGGAATATGTTTCCCTGCTCTAGATTCTGAACAAGCTGCAGAAAACTGAGTGCAGCTCAGGAGAGAAAAAGCAGGACAAAAGTGTGACCCGCGGGTCAGGATTTTTTCAAAAAAATGAAAAGTATCCAAAGCGTCTCAAATTCGCATCATATGATGCCCGAGATCCGAAAGGGCAGAAAAAGTTTGCGGAACCTGTTTCCCTGCTCTAGATTCTGAACAAGCTGCAGAAACCTGAGTGCACCTCAGGAGAGAAAAAGCAGGCAAAAAGTGTGACCCGCGGGTCAGGATTTTTTCAAAAAAATGAAAAGTATCCAAAGCGTCTCAAACTCGTGTCATATGATGCCCGAGATCCGAAAGGTCAGAAAAAGTTTGCGGAACCTGTTTCCCTGCTCTAGATTCTGAACAAGCTGCAGAAACCTGAGGGCAGCTCAGGAGAGAAAAAGCAGGAAAAAAGTGTGACCCGCGGGTCAGGATTTTTTCAAAAAAATGAAAAGTATCCAAAGCGTCTCAAACTGGCGTCATATGATGCCCGAGATCCGAAAGGGCAGAAAAAGTTTGCGGAACCTGTTTCCCTGCTCTAGATTCTGAACAAGCTGCAGAAACCTGAGGGCAGCTCAGGAGAGAAAAAGCAGGAAAAAAGTGTGACCCGCGGGTCAGGATTTTTTCAAAAAATGAAAAGTATCCAAAGCGTCTCAAATTCGCGTCATATGATGCCCGAGATCCGAAAGGGCAGAAAAAGTTTGCGGAACCTGTTTCCCTGCTCTAGATTCTGAACAAGCTGCAGAAACCTGAGTGCAGCTCAGGAGAGAAAAAGAAGGCAAAAAGTGTGACCCGCGGGTCAGGATTTTTTCAAAAAAATGAAAAGTATCCAAAGCGTCTCAAACTCGCGTCATATGATGCCCGTGATCCGAAAGGGCAGAAAAAGTTTGCGGAATATGTTTCCCTGCTCTAGATTCTGAACAAGCTGCAGAAACCTGAGTGCAGCTCAGGAGAGAAAAAGAAGGCAAAAAGTGTGACCCGCGGGTCAGGATTTTTTCAAAAAAATGAAAAGTATCCAAAGCGTCTCAAACTCGCGTCATATGATGCCCGAGATCCGAAAGGGCAGAAAAAGTTTGCGGAACCTGTTTCCCTGCTCTAGATTCTGAACAAGCTGCAGAAACCTGAGTGCAGCTCAGGAGAGAAAAAGAAGGCAAAAAGTGTGACCCGCGGGTCAGGATTTTTTCAAAAAAATGAAAACTATCCAAAGCGTCTCAAATTCACGTCATATGATGCCCGAGATCCGAAAGGGCAGAAAAAGTTTGCGGAACCTGTTTCCCTGCTCTAGATTCTGAACAAGCTACAAGAAACCTGAGTGCACCTCAGGAGAGAAAAAGGAGGAAAAAAGTGTGACCCGCGGGTCAGGATTTTTTCAAAAAAATGAAAAGTATCCAAAGCGTCTCAAACTGGCGTCATATGATGCCCGTGATCCGAAAGGGCAGAAAAAGTTTGCGGAATATGTTTCCCTGCTCTAGATTCTGAACAAGCTGCAGAAACCTGAGTGCAGCTCAGGAGTGAAAAAGCAGGCAAAAAGTGTGACCCGCGGGTCAGGATTTTTTCAAAAAAATGAAAAGTATAAAATGCGTCTCAAATTCGCGTGATATGATGCCCGAGATCCGAAAGGGCAGAAAAAGTTTGTGGAACCTGTTTCCCTGCTCTAGATTCTGAACAAGCTGCAGAAACCTGAGTGCACCTCAGGAGAGAAAAAGCAGGCAAAAAGTGTGACCCGCGGGTCAGGATTTTTTCAAAAAAATGAAAAGTATCCAAAGCGTCTCAAACTCGTGTCATATGATGCCCGAGATCCGAAAGGTCAGAAAAAGTTTGCGGAACCTGTTTCCCTGCTCTAGATTCTGAACAAGCTGCAGAAACCTGAGGGCAGCTCAGGAGAGAAAAAGCAGGAAAAAAGTGTGACCCGCGGGTCAGGATTTTTTCAAAAAAATGAAAAGTATCCAAAGCGTCTCAAACTGGCGTCATATGATGCCCGAGATCCGAAAGGGCAGAAAAAGTTTGCGGAACCTGTTTCCCTGCTCTAGATTCTGAACAAGCTGCAGAAACCTGAGGGCAGCTCAGGAGAGAAAAAGCAGGAAAAAACTGTGACCCGCGGGTCAGGATTTTTTCAAAAAATGAAAAGTATCCAAAGCGTCTCAAATTCGCGTCATATGATGCACGAGATCCGAAAGGGCAGAAAAAGTTTGCGGAACCTGTTTCCCTGCTCTAGATTCTGAACAAGCTGCAGAAACCTGAGTGCAGCTCAGGAGAGAAAAAGAAGGCAAAAAGTGTGACCCGCGGGTCAGGATTTTTTCAAAAAAATGAAAAGTATCCAAAGCGTCTCAAACTCGCGTCATATGATGCCCGAGATCCGAAAGGGCAGAAAAAGTTTGCGGAACCTGTTTCCCTGCTCTAGATTCTGAACAAGCTGCAGAAACCTGAGTGCAGCTCAGGAGAGAAAAAGCAGGCAAAAAGTGTGACCCGCGGGTCAGGATTTTTTCAAAAAAATGAAAAGTATCCAAAGCGTCTCAAACTCGCGTCATATGATGCCCGAGATCCGAAAAGGCAGAAAAAGTTTGCGGTACCTGTTTCCCTGCTCTAGATTCTGAACAAGCTGCAGAAACCTGAGTGCAGCTCAGGAGAGAAGAAGAAGGCAAAAAGTGTGACCCGCGGGTCAGGATTTTTTCAAAAAAATGAAAAGGATCCAAAGCGTCTCAAACTCGTGTCATATGATGCCCGAGATCCGAAAGGGCAGAAAAAGTTTGCGGAACCTGTTTCCCTGCTCTAGATTCTGAACAAGCTGCAGAAACCTGAGTGCAGCTCAGGAGAGAAAAAGAAGGCAAAAAGTGAGACCCGCGGGTCAGGATTTTTTCAAAAAAATGAAAAGTATCCAAAGCGTCTCAAACTCGCGTCATATGATGCCCGAGATCCGAAAGGGCAGAAAAAGTTTGCGGAACCTGTTTCCCTGCTCTAGATTCTGAACAAGCTGCAGAAACCTGAGTGCAGCTCAGGAGAAAAAAAGCAGGCAAAAAGTGTGACCCGCGGGTCAGGATTTTTTCAAAAAAATGAAAAGTATCCAAAGCGTCTCAAACTCGTGTCATATGATGCCCGAGATCCGAAAAGGCAGAAAAAGTTTGCGGAACCTGTTTCCCTGCTCTAGATTCTGAACAAGCTGCAGAAACCTGAGTGCAGCTCAGGAGAGAAAAAGCAGGCAAAAAGTGTGACCCGCGGGTCAGGATTTTTTCAAAAAAATGAAAAGTATCCAAAGCATCTCAAACTTGGGTCATATGATACCCAAGATCCGAAAGGGCAGAAAAAGTTTGCGGAACCTGTTTCCCTGCTCTAGATTCTGAACAAGCTGCAGAAACCTGAGGGCAGCTCAGGAGCGAAAAAGCAGGAAAAAAGTGTGACCCGCGGGTCAGGATTTTTTCAAAAAAATGAAAAGTATCCAAAGCGTCTCAAATTCGCGTCATATGATGCCCGAGATCCGAAAGGGCAGAAAAAGTTTGCGGAATATGTTTCCCTGCTCTAGATTCTGAACAAGCTGCAGAAACCTGAGTGCAGCTCAGGAGAGAAAAAGCAGGCAAAAAGTGTGACCCGCGGGTCAGGATTTTTTCAAATAAATGAAAAGTATCCAATGCGTCTCAAATTCGCGTGATATGATGCCCGAGATCCGAAAGGGCAGAAAAAGTTTGCGGAACCTGTTTCCCTGCTCTAGATTCTGAACAAGCTGCAGAAACCTGAGGGCAGCTCAGGAGAGAAAAAGCAGGAAAAAACTGTGACCCGCGGGTCAGGATTTTTTCAAAAAATGAAAAGTATCCAAAGCGTCTCAAATTCGCGTCATATGATGCACGAGATCCGAAAGGGCAGAAAAAGTTTGCGGAACCTGTTTCCCTGCTCTAGATTCTGAACAAGCTGCAGAAACCTGAGTGCAGCTCAGGAGAGAAAAAGAAGGCAAAAAGTGTGACCCGCGGGTCAGGATTTTTTCAAAAAAATGAAAAGTATCCACAGCGTCTCAAACTCGTGTCATATGATGCCCGAGATCCGAAAGGGCAGAAAAAGTTTGCGGAACCTGTTTCCCTGCTCTAGATTCTGAACAAGCTGCAGAAACCTGAGTGCAGCTCAGGAGAGAAAAAGCAGGCAAAAAGTGTGACCCGCGGGTCAGGATTTTTTCAAATAAATGAAAAGTATCCAAAGCGTCTCAAACTCGCGTCATATGATGCCCGAGATCCGAAAGGGCAGAAAAAGTTTGCGGAACCTGTTTCCCTGCTCTAGATTCTGAACAAGCTGCAGAAACCTGAGTGCAGCTCAGGAGAGAAAAAGCAGGCAAAAAGTGTGACCCGCGGGTCAGGATTTTTTCAAAAAAATGAAAAGTATCCAAAGCGTCTCAAACTCGCGTCATATGATGCCCGAGATCCGAAAAGGCAGAAAAAGTTTGCGGAACCTGTTTCCCTGCTCTAGATTCTGAACAAGCTGCAGAAACCTGAGGGCAGCTCAGGAGAGAAAAAGCAGGAAAAAACTGTGACCCGCGGGTCAGGATTTTTTCAAAAAATGAAAAGTATCCAAAGCGTCTCAAATTCGCGTCATATGATGCACGAGATCCGAAAGGGCAGAAAAAGTTTGCGGAACCTGTTTCCCTGCTCTAGATTCTGAACAAGCTGCAGAAACCTGAGTGCAGCTCAGGAGAGAAAAAGAAGGCAAAAAGTGTGACCCGCGGGTCAGGATTTTTTCAAAAAAATGAAAAGTATCCAAAGCGTCTCAAACTCGCGTCATATGATGCCCGAGATCCGAAAGGGCAGAAAAAGTTTGCGGAACCTGTTTCCCTGCTCTAGATTCTGAACAAGCTGCAGAAACCTGAGTGCAGCTCAGGAGAGAAAAAGCAGGCAAAAAGTGTGACCCGCGGGTCAGGATTTTTTCAAAAAAATGAAAAGTATCCAAAGCGTCTCAAACTCGCGTCATATGATGCCCGAGATCCGAAAAGGCAGAAAAAGTTTGCGGTACCTGTTTCCCTGCTCTAGATTCTGAACAAGCTGCAGAAACCTGAGTGCAGCTCAGGAGAGAAGAAGAAGGCAAAAAGTGTGACCCGCGGGTCAGGATTTTTTCAAAAAAATGAAAAGGATCCAAAGCGTCTCAAACTCGTGTCATATGATGCCCGAGATCCGAAAGGGCAGAAAAAGTTTGCGGAACCTGTTTCCCTGCTCTAGATTCTGAACAAGCTGCAGAAACCTGAGTGCAGCTCAGGAGAGAAAAAACAGGCAAAAAGTGTGACCCGCGGGTCAGGATTTTTTCAAAAAAATGAAAAGTATCCAAAGCGTCTCAAACTTGGGTCATATGATACCCGAGATCCGAAAGGGCAGAAAAAGTTTGCGGAACCTGTTTCCCTGCTCTAGATTCTGAACAAGCTGCAGAAACCTGAGGGCAGCTCAGGAGAGAAAAAGCAGGCAAAAAGTGTGACCCGCGGGTCAGAATTTTTTCAAAAAAATGAAAAGTATCCAAAGCGTCTCAAACTCGCGTCATATCATGCCCGAGATCCGAAAGGGCAGAAAAAGTTTGCGGAACCTGTTTCCCTGCTCTAGATTCTGAACAAGCTGCAGAAACCTGAGTGCAGCTCAGGAGAGAAAAAGAAGGCAAAAAGTGAGACCCGCGGGTCAGGATTTTTTCAAAAAAATGAAAAGTATCCAAAGCGTCTCAAACTCGCGTCATATGATGCCCGAGATCCGAAAGGGCAGAAAAAGTTTGCGGAACCTGTTTCCCTGCTCTAGATTCTGAACAAGCTGCAGAAACCTGAGTGCAGCTCAGGAGAAAAAAAGCAGGCAAAAAGTGTGACCCGCGGGTCAGGATTTTTTCAAAAAAATGAAAAGTATCCAAAGCGTCTCAAACTCGTGTCATATGATGCCCGAGATCCGAAAAGGCAGAAAAAGTTTGCGGAACCTGTTTCCCTGCTCTAGATTCTGAACAAGCTGCAGAAACCTGAGTGCAGCTCAGGAGAGAAAAAGCAGGCAAAAAGTGTGACCCGCGGGTCAGGATTTTTTCAAAAAAATGAAAAGTATCCAAAGCATCTCAAACTTGGGTCATATGATACCCAAGATCCGAAAGGGCAGAAAAAGTTTGCGGAACCTGTTTCCCTGCTCTAGATTCTGAACAAGCTGCAGAAACCTGAGGGCAGCTCAGGAGCGAAAAAGCAGGAAAAAAGTGTGACCCGCGGGTCAGGATTTTTTCAAAAAAATGAAAAGTATCCAAAGCGTCTCAAATTCGCGTCATATGATGCCCGAGATCCGAAAGGGCAGAAAAAGTTTGCGGAATATGTTTCCCTGCTCTAGATTCTGAACAAGCTGCAGAAACCTGAGTGCAGCTCAGGAGAGAAAAAGCAGGCAAAAAGTGTGACCCGCGGGTCAGGATTTTTTCAAATAAATGAAAAGTATCCAATGCGTCTCAAATTCGCGTGATATGATGCCCGAGATCCGAAAGGGCAGAAAAAGTTTGCGGAACCTGTTTCCCTGCTCTAGATTCTGAACAAGCTGCAGAAACCTGAGGGCAGCTCAGGAGAGAAAAAGCAGGAAAAAACTGTGACCCGCGGGTCAGGATTTTTTCAAAAAATGAAAAGTATCCAAAGCGTCTCAAATTCGCGTCATATGATGCACGAGATCCGAAAGGGCAGAAAAAGTTTGCGGAACCTGTTTCCCTGCTCTAGATTCTGAACAAGCTGCAGAAACCTGAGTGCAGCTCAGGAGAGAAAAAGAAGGCAAAAAGTGTGACCCGCGGGTCAGGATTTTTTCAAAAAAATGAAAAGTATCCACAGCGTCTCAAACTCGTGTCATATGATGCCCGAGATCCGAAAGGGCAGAAAAAGTTTGCGGAACCTGTTTCCCTGCTCTAGATTCTGAACAAGCTGCAGAAACCTGAGTGCAGCTCAGGAGAGAAAAAGCAGGCAAAAAGTGTGACCCGCGGGTCAGGATTTTTTCAAAAAAATGAAAAGTATCCAAAGCGTCTCAAACTCGCGTCATATGATGCCCGAGATCCGAAAGGGCAGAAAAAGTTTGCGGAACCTGTTTCCCTGCTCTAGATTCTGAACAAGCTGCAGAAACCTGAGTGCAGCTCAGGAGAGAAAAAGCAGGCAAAAAGTGTGACCCGCGGGTCAGGATTTTTTCAAAAAAATGAAAAGTATCCAAAGCGTCTCAAACTCGCGTCATATGATGCCCGAGATCCGAAAAGGCAGAAAAAGTTTGCGGTACCTGTTTCCCTGCTCTAGATTCTGAACAAGCTGCAGAAACCTGAGTGCAGCTCAGGAGAGAAGAAGAAGGCAAAAAGTGTGACCCGCGGGTCAGGATTTTTTCAAAAAAATGAAAAGTATCCAAAGCGTCTCAAACTCGTGTCATATGATGCCCGAGATCCGAAAGGGCAGAAAAAGTTTGCGGAACCTGTTTCCCTGCTCTAGATTCTGAACAAGCTGCAGAAACCTGAGTGCAGCTCAGGAGAGAAAAAACAGGCAAAAAGTGTGACCCGCGGGTCAGGATTTTTTCAAAAAAATGAAAAGTATCCAAAGCGTCTCAAACTTGGGTCATATGATACCCGAGATCCGAAAGGGCAGAAAAAGTTTGCGGAACCTGTTTCCCTGCTCTAGATTCTGAACAAGCTGCAGAAACCTGAGGGCAGCTCAGGAGAGAAAAAGCAGGCAAAAAGTGTGACCCGCGGGTCAGAATTTTTTCAAAAAAATGAAAAGTATCCAAAGCGTCTCAAACTCGCGTCATATGATGCCCGAGATCCGAAAGGGCAGAAAAAGTTTGCGGAACCTGTTTCCCTGCTCTAGATTCTGAACAAGCTGCAGAAACCTGAGTGCAGCTCAGGAGAGAAAAAGAAGGCAAAAAGTGAGACCCGCGGGTCAGGATTTTTTCAAAAAAATGAAAAGTATCCAAAGCGTCTCAAACTCGCGTCATATGATGCCCGTGATCCGAAAGGGCAGAAAAAGTTTGCGGAATATGTTTCCCTGCTCTAGATTCTGAACAAGCTACAGAAACCTGAGTGCAGCTCAGGAGAGAAAAAGCAGGAAAAAAGTGTGACCCGCAGGTCAGGATTTTTTCAAAAAAATGAAAAGTATCCAAAGCGTCTCAAATTCGCGTCATATGATGCCCGAGATCCGAAAGGGCAGAAAAAGTTTGCGGAACCTGTTTCCCTGCTCTAGATTCTGAACAAGCTACAGAAACCTGAGTGCACCTCAATAGAGAAAAAGGAGGAAAAAAGTGTGACCCGCGGGTCAGGATTTTTTCAAAAAAATGAAAAGTATCCAAAGCGTCTCAAACTCGCGTCATATGATGCCCGTGATCCGAAAGGGCAGAAAAAGTTTGCGGAATATGTTTCCCTGCTCTAGATTCTGAACAAGCTACAGAAACCTGAGTGCAGCTCAGGAGAGAAAAAGCAGGAAAAAAGTGTGACCCGCAGGTCAGGATTTTTTCAAAAAAATGAAAAGTATCCAAAGCGTCTCAAATTCGCGTCATATGATGCCCGAGATCCGAAAGGGCAGAAAAAGTTTGCGGAACCTGTTTCCCTGCTCTAGATTCTGAACAAGCTGCAGAAACCTGAGTGCAGCTCAGGAGAGAAAAAGAAGGCAAAAAGTGTGACCCGCGGGTCAGGATTTTTTCAAAAAAATGAAAAGTATCCAATGCGTCTCAAACTCGCGTCATATGATGCCCGAGATCCGAAAGGGCAGAAAAAGTTTGCGGAACCTGTTTCCCTGCTCTAGATTCTGAACAAGCTGCAGAAACCTGAGTGCAGCTCAGGAGAGAAAAAGAAGGCAAAAAGTGTGACCCGCGGGTCAGGATTTTTTCAAAAAAATGAAAAGTATCCAAAGCGTCTCAAACTCGCGTCATATGATGCCCGAGATCCGAAAGGGCAGAAAAAGTTTGCGGAACCTGTTTCCCTGCTCTAGATTCTGAACAAGCTGCAGAAACCTGAGTGCAGCTCAGGAGAGAAAAAGAAGGCAAAAAGTGTGACCCGCGGGTCAGGATTTTTTCAAAAAAATGAAAAGTATCCAATGCGTCTCAAACTCGCATCATATGATGCCCGAGATCCGAAAGGGCAGAAAAAGTTTGCGGAACCTGTTTCCCTGCTCTAGATTCTGAACAAGCTGCAGAAACCTGAGTACAGCTCAGGAGAGAAAAAGAAGGCAAAAAGTGTGACCCGCAGGTCAGGATTTTTTCAAAAAAATGAAAAGTATCCAAAGCGTCTCAAACTCGCGTCATATGATGCCCGAGATCCGAAAGGGCAGAAAAAGTTTGCGGAACCTGTTTCCCTGCTCTAGATTCTGAACAAGCTGCAGAAACCTGAGGGCAGCTCAGGAGAGAAAAAGCAGGAAAAAAGTGTGACCCGCAGGTCAGGATTTTTTCAAAAAAATGAAAAGTATCCAAAGCGTCTCAAATTCGCGTCATATGATGCCCGAGATCCGAATGGGCAGAAAAAGTTTGCGGAACCTGTTTCCCTGCTCTAGATTCTGAACAAGCTGCAGAAACCTGAGTGCAGCTCAGGAGAGAAAAAGCAGGCAAAAAGTGTGACCCGCGGGTCAGGATTTTTTCAAAAAAATGAAAAGTATCCAAAGCGTCTCAAACTCGCGTCATATGATGCCCGTGATCCGAAAGGGCAGAAAAAGTTTGCGGAATATGTTTCCCTGCTCTAGATTCTGAACAAGCTGCAGAAACCTGAGTGCAGCTCAGGAGAGAAAAAGCAGGACAAAAGTGTGACCCGCGGGTCAGGATTTTTTCAAAAAAATGAAAAGTATCCAAAGCGTCTCAAATTCGCATCATATGATGCCCGAGATCCGAAAGGGCAGAAAAAGTTTGCGGAACCTGTTTCCCTGCTCTAGATTCTGAACAAGCTACAGAAACCCGAGTGCACCTCAGGAGAGAAAAAGGAGGAAAAAAGTGTGACCCGCGGGTCAGGATTTTTTCAAAAAAATGAAAAGTATCCAAAGCGTCTCAAACTCGTGTCATATGATGCCCGAGATCCGAAAGGTCAGAAAAAGTTTGCGGAACCTGTTTCCCTGCTCTAGATTCTGAACAAGCTGCAGAAACCTGAGGGCAGCTCAGGAGAGAAAAAGCAGGAAAAAAGTGTGACCCGCGGGTCAGGATTTTTTCAAAAAAATGAAAAGTATCCAAAGCGTCTCAAACTGGCGTCATATGATGCCCGAGATCCGAAAGGGCAGAAAAAGTTTGCGGAACCTGTTTCCCTGCTCTAGATTCTGAACAAGCTGCAGAAACCTGAGGGCAGCTCAGGAGAGAAAAAGCAGGAAAAAAGTGTGACCCGCGGGTCAGGATTTTTTCAAAAAATGAAAAGTATCCAAAGCGTCTCAAATTCGCGTCATATGATGCCCGAGATCCGAAAGGGCAGAAAAAGTTTGCGGAACCTGTTTCCCTGCTCTAGATTCTGAACAAGCTGCAGAAACCTGAGTGCAGCTCAGGAGAGAAAAAGAAGGCAAAAAGTGTGACCCGCGGGTCAGGATTTTTTCAAAAAAATGAAAAGTATCCAAAGCGTCTCAAACTCGCGTCATATGATGCCCGTGATCCGAAAGGGCAGAAAAAGTTTGCGGAATATGTTTCCCTGCTCTAGATTCTGAACAAGCTGCAGAAACCTGAGTGCAGCTCAGGAGAGAAAAAGCAGGCAAAAAGTGTGACCCGCGGGTCAGGATTTTTTCAAAAAAATGAAAAGTATCCAAAGCGTCTCAAATTCGCGTGATATGATGCCCGAGATCCGAAAGGGCAGAAAAAGTTTGCGGAACCTGTTTCCCTGCTCTAGATTCTGAACAAGCTGCAGAAACCTGAGTGCAGCTCAGGAGAGAAAAAGGAGGAAAAAAGTGTGACCCGCGGGTCAGGATTTTTTCAAAAAAATGAAAAGTATCCAAAGCGTCTCAAACTGGCGTCATATGATGCCCGTGATCCGAAAGGGCAGAAAAAGTTTGCGGAATATGTTTCCCTGCTCTAGATTCTGAACAAGCTGCAGAAACCTGAGTGCAGCTCAGGAGAGAAAAAGCAGGCAAAAAGTGTGACCCGCGGGTCAGGATTTTTTCAAAAAAATGAAAAGTATCCAAAGCGTCTCAAACTGGCGTCATATGATGCCCGAGATCCGAAAGGGCAGAAAAAGTTTGCGGAACCTGTTTCCCTGCTCTAGATTCTGAACAAGCTGCAGAAACCTGAGGGCAGCTCAGGAGAGAAAAAGCAGGAAAAAACTGTGACCCGCGGGTCAGGATTTTTTCAAAAAATGAAAAGTATCCAAAGCGTCTCAAATTCGCGTCATATGATGCACGAGATCCGAAAGGGCAGAAAAAGTTTGCGGAACCTGTTTCCCTGCTCTAGATTCTGAACAAGCTGCAGAAACCTGAGTGCAGCTCAGGAGAGAAAAAGAAGGCAAAAAGTGTGACCCGCGGGTCAGGATTTTTTCAAAAAAATGAAAAGTATCCAAAGCGTCTCAAACTCGCGTCATATGATGCCCGAGATCCGAAAGAGCAGAAAAAGTTTGCGGAACCTGTTTCCCTGCTCTAGATTCTGAACAAGCTGCAGAAACCTGAGTGCAGCTCAGGAGAGAAAAAGCAGGCAAAAAGTGTGACCCGCGGGTCAGGATTTTTTCAAAAAAATGAAAAGTATCCAAAGCGTCTCAAACTCGCGTCATATGATGCCCGAGATCCGAAAAGGCAGAAAAAGTTTGCGGTACCTGTTTCCCTGCTCTAGATTCTGAACAAGCTGCAGAAACCTGAGTGCAGCTCAGGAGAGAAGAAGAAGGCAAAAAGTGTGACCCGCGGGTCAGGATTTTTTCAAAAAAATGAAAAGTATCCAAAGCGTCTCAAACTCGTGTCATATGATGCCCGAGATCCGAAAGGGCAGAAAAAGTTTGCGGAACCTGTTTCCCTGCTCTAGATTCTGAACAAGCTGCAGAAACCTGAGGGCAGCTCAGGAGAGAAAAAGCAGGCAAAAAGTGTGACCCGCGGGTCAGAATTTTTTCAAAAAAATGAAAAGTATCCAAAGCGTCTCAAACTCGCGTCATATGATGCCCGAGATCCGAAAGGGCAGAAAAAGTTTGCGGAACCTGTTTCCCTGCTCTAGATTCTGAACAAGCTGCAGAAACCTGAGTGCAGCTCAGGAGAGAAAAAGAAGGCAAAAAGTGAGACCCGCGGGTCAGGATTTTTTCAAAAAAATGAAAAGTATCCAAAGCGTCTCAAACTCGCGTCATATGATGCCCGAGATCCGAAAGGGCAGAAAAAGTTTGCGGAACCTGTTTCCCTGCTCTAGATTCTGAACAAGCTGCAGAAACCTGAGTGCAGCTCAGGAGAGAAAAAGCAGGCAAAAAGTGTGACCCGCGGGTCAGGATTTTTTCAAAAAAATGAAAAGTATCCAAAGCGTCTCAAACTCGTGTCATATGATGCCCGAGATCCGAAAAGGCAGAAAAAGTTTGCGGAACCTGTTTCCCTGCTCTAGATTCTGAACAAGCTGCAGAAACCTGAGTGCAGCTCAGGAGAGAAAAAGCAGGCAAAAAGTGTGACCCGCGGGTCAGGATTTTTTCAAAAAAATGAAAAGTATCCAAAGCATCTCAAACTTGGGTCATATGATACCCAAGATCCGAAAGGGCAGAAAAAGTTTGCGGAACCTGTTTCCCTGCTCTAGATTCTGAACAAGCTGCAGAAACCTGAGGGCAGCTCAGGAGCGAAAAAGCAGGAAAAAAGTGTGACCCGCGGGTCAGGATTTTTTCAAAAAAATGAAAAGTATCCAAAGCGTCTCAAATTCGCGTCATATGATGCCCGAGATCCGAAAGGGCAGAAAAAGTTTGCGGAATATGTTTCCCTGCTCTAGATTCTGAACAAGCTGCAGAAACCTGAGTGCAGCTCAGGAGAGAAAAAGCAGGCAAAAAGTGTGACCCGCGGGTCAGGATTTTTTCAAAAAAATGAAAACTATCCAATGCGTCTCAAATTCGCGTGATATGATGCCCGAGATCCGAAAGGGCAGAAAAAGTTTGCGGAACCTGTTTCCCTGCTCTAGATTCTGAACAAGCTGCAGAAACCTGAGGGCAGCTCAGGAGAGAAAAAGCAGGAAAAAAGTGTGACCCGCGGGTCAGGATTTTTTCAAAAAATGAAAAGTATCCAAAGCGTCTCAAATTCACGTCATATGATGCACGAGATCCGAAAGGGCAGAAAAAGTTTGCGGAACCTGTTTCCCTGCTCTAGATTCTGAACAAGCTGCAGAAACCTGAGTGCAGCTCAGGAGAGAAAAAGAAGGCAAAAAGTGTGACCCGCGGGTCAGGATTTTTTCAAAAAAATGAAAAGTATCCATAGCGTCTCAAACTCGCGTCATATGATGCCCGAGATCCGAAAGGGCAGAAAAAGTTTGCGGAACCTGTTTCCCTGCTCTAGATTCTGAACAAGCTGCAGAAACCTGAGTGCAGCTCAGGAGAGAAAAAGCAGGCAAAAAGTGTGACCCGCGGGTCAGGATTTTTTCAAAAAAATGAAAAGTATCCAAAGCGTCTCAAACTGGCGTCATATGATGCCCGAGATCCGAAAGGGCAGAAAAAGTTTGCGGAACCTGTTTCCCTGCTCTAGATTCTGAACAAGCTGCAGAAACCTGAGTGCAGCTCAGGAGAGAAAAAGCAGGCAAAAAGTGTGACCCGCGGGTCAGGATTTTTTCAAAAAAATGAAAAGTATCCAAAGCGTCTCAAACTCGCGTCATATGATGCCCGAGATCCGAAAAGGCAGAAAAAGTTTGCGGTACCTGTTTCCGTGCTCTAGATTCTGAACAAGCTGCAGAAACCTGAGTGCAGCTCAGGAGAGAAGAAGAAGGCAAAAAGTGTGACCCGCGGGTCAGGATTTTTTCAAAAAAATGAAAAGTATCCAAAGCGTCTCAAACTCGTGTCATATGATGCCCGAGATCCGAAAGGGCAGAAAAAGTTTGCGGAACCTGTTTCCCTGCTCTAGATTCTGAACAAGCTGCAGAAACCTGAGTGCAGCTCAGGAGAGAAAAAACAGGCAAAAAGTGTGACCCGCGGGTCAGGATTTTTTCAAAAAAATGAAAAGTATCCAAAGCGTCTCAAACTTGGGTCATATGATACCCGAGATCCGAAAGGGCAGAAAAAGTTTGCGGAACCTGTTTCCCTGCTCTAGATTCTGAACAAGCTGCAGAAACCTGAGGGCAGCTCAGGAGAGAAAAAGCAGGCAAAAAGTGTGACCCGCGGGTCAGAATTTTTTCAAAAAAATGAAAAGTATCCAAAGCGTCTCAAACTCGCGTCATATGATGCCCGAGATCCGAAAGGGCAGAAAAAGTTTGCGGAACCTGTTTCCCTGCTCTAGATTCTGAACAAGCTGCAGAAACCTGAGTGCAGCTCAGGAGAGAAAAAGAAGGCAAAAAGTGAGACCCGCGGGTCAGGATTTTTTCAAAAAAATGAAAAGTATCCAAAGCGTCTCAAACTCGCGTCATATGATGCCCGAGATCCGAAAGGGCAGAAAAAGTTTGCGGAACCTGTTTCCCTGCTCTAGATTCTGAACAAGCTGCAGAAACCTGAGTGCAGCTCAGGAGAGAAAAAGCAGGCAAAAAGTGTGACCCGCGGGTCAGGATTTTTTCAAAAAAATGAAAAGTATCCAAAGCGTCTCAAACTCGTGTCATATGATGCCCGAGATCCGAAAAGGCAGAAAAAGTTTGCGGAACCTGTTTCCCTGCTCTAGATTCTGAACAAGCTGCAGAAACCTGAGTGCAGCTCAGGAGAGAAAAAGCAGGCAAAAAGTGTGACCCGCGGGTCAGGATTTTTTCAAAAAAATGAAAAGTATCCAAAGCATCTCAAACTTGGGTCATATGATACCCGAGATCCGAAAGGGCAGAAAAAGTTTGCGGAACCTGTTTCCCTGCTCTAGATTCTGAACAAGCTGCAGAAACCTGAGGGCAGCTCAGGAGCGAAAAAGCAGGAAAAAAGTGTGACCCTCGGGTCAGGATTTTTTCAAAAAAATGAAAAGTATCCAAAGCGTCTCAAATTCGCGTCATATGATGCCCGAGATCCGAAAGGGCAGAAAAAGTTTGCGGAACATGTTTCCCTGCTCTAGATTCTGAACAAGCTGCAGAAACCTGAGTGCAGCTCAGGAGAGAAAAAGCAGGCAAAAAGTGTGACCCGCGGGTCAGGATTTTTTCAAAAAAATGAAAAGTATCCAATGCGTCTCAAATTCGCGTGATATGATGCCCGAGATCCGAAAGGGCAGAAAAAGTTTGCGGAACCTGTTTCCCTGCTCTAGATTCTGAACAAGCTGCAGAAACCTGAGGGCAGCTCAGGAGAGAAAAAGCAGGAAAAAACTGTGACCCGCGGGTCAGGATTTTTTCAAAAAATGAAAAGTATCCAAAGCGTCTCAAATTCGCGTCATATGATGCACGAGATCCGAAAGGGCAGAAAAAGTTTGCGGAACCTGTTTCCCTGCTCTAGATTCTGAACAAGCTGCAGAAACCTGAGTGCAGCTCAGGAGAGAAAAAGAAGGCAAAAAGTGTGACCCGCGGGTCAGGATTTTTTCAAAAAAATGAAAAGTATCCACAGCGTCTCAAACTCGCGTCATATGATGCCCGAGATCCGAAAGGGCAGAAAAAGTTTGCGGAACCTGTTTCCCTGCTCTAGATTCTGAACAAGCTGCAGAAACCTGAGTGCAGCTCAGGAGAGAAAAAGCAGGCAAAAAGTGTGACCCGCGGGTCAGGATTTTTTCAAAAAAATGAAAAGTATCCAAAGCGTCTCAAACTCGCGTCATATGATGCCCGAGATCCGAAAAGGCAGAAAAAGTTTGCGGAACCTGTTTCCCTGCTCTAGATTCTGAACAAGCTGCAGAAACCTGAGTGCAGCTCAGGAGAGAAGAAGAAGGCAAAAAGTGTGACCCGCGGGTCAGGATTTTTTCAAAAAAAATGAAAAGTATCCAAAGCGTCTCAAACTCGTGTCATATGGTGCCCGAGATCCGAAAGGGCAGAAAAAGCTTACGGAACCTGTTTCCCTGCTCTAGATGCTGAACAACCTACAGAAACCTGAGTGCACCTCAGTAGAGAAAAAGCAGACAAAAAGTGTGATCCGCGGGTCAGGATTTTTTCAAAAAAATGAAAAGTATCCAAAGCGTCTCAAACTCGCGTCATATGATGCCCGAGATCCGAAAGGGCAGAAAAAGTTTGCGGAACCTGTTTCCCTGCTCTATATTCTGAACAATCTACAGAAACCTGAGTGCAGCTCAGGAGAGAAAAAACAGGCAAAAAGTGTGACCCGCGGGTCAGGATTTTTTCAAAAAAATGAAAAGTATCCAAAGCGTCTCAAACTTGGGTCATATGATACCCGAGATCCGAAAGGGCAGAAAAAGTTTGCGGAACCTGTTTCCCTGCTCTAGATTCTGAACAAGCTGCAGAAACCTGAGGGCAGCTCAGGAGAGAAAAAGCAGGCAAAAAGTGTGACCCGCGGGTCAGAATTTTTTCAAAAAAATGACAAGTATCCAAAGCGTCTCAAACTCGCGTCATATGATGCCCGAGATCCGAAAGGGCAGAAAAAGTTTGCGGAACCTGTTTCCCTGCTCTAGATTCTGAACAAGCTGCAGAAACCTGAGTGCAGCTCAGGAGAGAAAAAGAAGGCAAAAAGTGAGACCCGCGGGTCAGGATTTTTTCAAAAAAATGAAAAGTATCCAAAGCGTCTCAAACTCGTGTCATATGATGCCCGAGATCCGAAAAGGCAGAAAAAGTTTGCGGAACCTGTTTCCCTGCTCTAGATTCTGAACAAGCTGCAGAAACCTGAGTGCAGCTCAGGAGAGAAAAAGCAGGCAAAAAGTGTGACCCGCGGGTCAGGATTTTTTCAAAAAAATGAAAAGTATCCAAAGCGTCTCAAACTCGCGTCATATGATGCCCGAGATCCGAAAGGGCAGAAAAAGTTTGCGGAACCTGTTTCCCTGCTCTAGATTCTGAACAAGCTGCAGAAACCTGAGTGCAGCTCAGGAGAGAAAAAGAAGGCAAAAAGTGAGACCCGCGGGTCAGGATTTTTTCAAAAAAATGAAAAGTATCCAAAGCGTCTCAAACTCGCGTCATATGATGCCCGAGATCCGAAAGGGCAGAAAAAGTTTGCGGAACCTGTTTCCCTGCTCTAGATTCTGAACAAGCTGCAGAAACCTGAGTGCAGCTCAGGAGAGAAAAAGCAGGCAAAAAGTGTGACCCGCGGGTCAGGATTTTTTCAAAAAAATGAAAAGTATCCAAAGCGTCTCAAACTCGTGTCATATGATGCCCGAGATCCGAAAAGGCAGAAAAAGTTTGCGGAACCTGTTTCCCTGCTCTAGATTCTGAACAAGCTGCAGAAACCTGAGTGCAGCTCAGGAGAGAAAAAGCAGGCAAAAAGTGTGACCCGCGGGTCAGGATTTTTTCAAAAAAATGAAAAGTATCCAAAGCATCTCAAACTTGGGTCATATGATACCCGAGATCCGAAAGGGCAGAAAAAGTTTGCGGAACCTGTTTCCCTGCTCTAGATTCTGAACAAGCTGCAGAAACCTGAGGGCAGCTCAGGAGCGAAAAAGCAGGCAAAAAGTGTGACCCGCGGGTCAGGATTTTTTCAAAAAAATGAAAAGTATCCAATGCGTCTCAAATTCGCGTGATATGATGCCCGAGATCCGAAAGGGCAGAAAAAGTTTGCGGAACCTGTTTCCCTGCTCTAGATTCTGAACAAGCTGCAGAAACCTGAGGGCAGCTCAGGAGAGAAAAAGCAGGAAAAAACTGTGACCCGCGGGTCAGGATTTTTTCAAAAAATGAAAAGTATCCAAAGCGTCTCAAATTCGCGTCATATGATGCACGAGATCCGAAAGGGCAGAAAAAGTTTGCGGAACCTGTTTCCCTGCTCTAGATTCTGAACAAGCTGCAGAAACCTGAGTGCAGCTCAGGAGAGAAAAAGAAGGCAAAAAGTGTGACCCGCGGGTCAGGATTTTTTCAAAAAAATGAAAAGTATCCACAGCGTCTCAAACTCGCGTCATATGATGCCCGAGATCCGAAAGGGCAGAAAAAGTTTGCGGAACCTGTTTCCCTGCTCTAGATTCTGAACAAGCTGCAGAAACCTGAGTGCAGCTCAGGAGAGAAAAAGCAGGCAAAAAGTGTGACCCGCGGGTCAGGATTTTTTCAAAAAAATGAAAAGTATCCAAAGCGTCTCAAACTCGCGTCATATGATGCCCGAGATCCGAAAAGGCAGAAAAAGTTTGCGGAACCTGTTTCCCTGCTCTAGATTCTGAACAAGCTGCAGAAACCTGAGTGCAGCTCAGGAGAGAAGAAGAAGGCAAAAAGTGTGACCCGCGGGTCAGGATTTTTTCAAAAAAAATGAAAAGTATCCAAAGCGTCTCAAACTCGTGTCATATGGTGCCCGAGATCCGAAAGGGCAGAAAAAGCTTACGGAACCTGTTTCCCTGCTCTAGATGCTGAACAACCTACAGAAACCTGAGTGCACCTCAGTAGAGAAAAAGCAGACAAAAAGTGTGATCCGCGGGTCAGGATTTTTTCAAAAAAATGAAAAGTATCCAAAGCGTCTCAAACTCGCGTCATATGATGCCCGAGATCCGAAAGGGCAGAAAAAGTTTGCGGAACCTGTTTCCCTGCTCTATATTCTGAACAATCTACAGAAACCTGAGTGCAGCTCAGGAGAGAAAAAACAGGCAAAAAGTGTGACCCGCGGGTCAGGATTTTTTCAAAAAAATGAAAAGTATCCAAAGCGTCTCAAACTTGGGTCATATGATACCCGAGATCCGAAAGGGCAGAAAAAGTTTGCGGAACCTGTTTCCCTGCTCTAGATTCTGAACAAGCTGCAGAAACCTGAGGGCAGCTCAGGAGAGAAAAAGCAGGCAAAAAGTGTGACCCGCGGGTCAGAATTTTTTCAAAAAAATGACAAGTATCCAAAGCGTCTCAAACTCGCGTCATATGATGCCCGAGATCCGAAAGGGCAGAAAAAGTTTGCGGAACCTGTTTCCCTGCTCTAGATTCTGAACAAGCTGCAGAAACCTGAGTGCAGCTCAGGAGAGAAAAAGAAGGCAAAAAGTGAGACCCGCGGGTCAGGATTTTTTCAAAAAAATGAAAAGTATCCAAAGCGTCTCAAACTCGTGTCATATGATGCCCGAGATCCGAAAAGGCAGAAAAAGTTTGCGGAACCTGTTTCCCTGCTCTAGATTCTGAACAAGCTGCAGAAACCTGAGTGCAGCTCAGGAGAGAAAAAGCAGGCAAAAAGTGTGACCCGCGGGTCAGGATTTTTTCAAAAAAATGAAAAGTATCCAAAGCATCTCAAACTTGGGTCATATGATACCCAAGATCCGAAAGGGCAGAAAAAGTTTGCGGAACCTGTTTCCCTGCTCTAGATTCTGAACAAGCTGCAGAAACCTGAGGGCAGCTCAGGAGCGAAAAAGCAGGAAAAAAGTGTGACCCCGCGGGTCAGGATTTTTTCAAAAAAATGAAAAGTATCCAAAGCGTCTCAAATTCGCGTCATATGATGCCCGAGATCCGAAAGGGCAGAAAAAGTTTGCGGAATATGTTTCCCTGCTCTAGATTCTGAACAAGCTGCAGAAACCTGAGTGCAGCTCAGGAGAGAAAAAGCAGGCAAAAAGTGTGACCCGCGGGTCAGGATTTTTTCAAAAAAATGAAAAGTATCCAATGCGTCTCAAATTCGCGTGATATGATGCCCGAGATCCGAAAGGGCAGAAAAAGTTTGCGGAACCTGTTTCCCTGCTCTAGATTCTGAACAAGCTGCAGAAACCTGAGGGCAGCTCAGGAGAGAAAAAGCAGGAAAAAACTGTGACCCGCGGGTCAGGATTTTTTCAAAAAATGAAAAGTATCCAAAGCGTCTCAAATTCACGTCATATGATGCACGAGATCCGAAAGGGCAGAAAAAGTTTGCGGAACCTGTTTCCCTGCTCTAGATTCTGAACAAGCTGCAGAAACCTGAGTGCAGCTCAGGAGAGAAAAAGAAGGCAAAAAGTGTGACCCGCGGGTCAGGATTTTTTCAAAAAAATGAAAAGTATCCACAGCGTCTCAAACTCGCGTCATATGATGCCCGAGATCCGAAAGGGCAGAAAAAGTTTGCGGAACCTGTTTCCCTGCTCTAGATTCTGAACAAGCTGCAGAAACCTGAGTGCAGCTCAGGAGAGAAAAAGCAGGCAAAAAGTGTGACCCGCGGGTCAGGATTTTTTCAAAAAAATGAAAAGTATCCAAAGCGTCTCAAACTCGCGTCATATGATGCCCGAGATCCGAAAGGGCAGAAAAAGTTTGCGGAACCTGTTTCCCTGCTCTAGATTCTGAACAAGCTGCAGAAACCTGAGTGCAGCTCAGGAGAGAAAAAGCAGGCAAAAAGTGTGACCCGCGGGTCAGGATTTTTTCAAAAAAATGAAAAGTATCCAAAGCGTCTCAAACTCGCGTCATATGATGCCCGAGATCCGAAAAGGCAGAAAAAGTTTGCGGTACCTGTTTCCCTGCTCTAGATTCTGAACAAGCTGCAGAAACCTGAGTGCAGCTCAGGAGAGAAGAAGAAGGCAAAAAGTGTGACCCGCGGGTCAGGATTTTTTCAAAAAAATGAAAAGTATCCAAAGCGTCTCAAACTCGTGTCATATGATGCCCGAGATCCGAAAGGGCAGAAAAAGTTTGCGGAACCTGTTTCCCTGCTCTAGATTCTGAACAAGCTGCAGAAACCTGAGTGCAGCTCAGGAGAGAAAAAACAGGCAAAAAGTGTGACCCGCGGGTCAGGATTTTTTCAAAAAAATGAAAAGTATCCAAAGCGTCTCAAACTCGTGTCATATGATGCCCGAGATCCGAAAAGGCAGAAAAAGTTTGCGGAACCTGTTTCCCTGCTCTAGATTCTGAACAAGCTGCAGAAACCTGAGTGCAGCTCAGGAGAGAAAAAGCAGGCAAAAAGTGTGACCCGCGGGTCAGGATTTTTTCAAAAAAATGAAAAGTATCCAAAGCATCTCAAACTTGGGTCATATGATACCCGAGATCCGAAAGGGCAGAAAAAGTTTGCGGAACCTGTTTCCCTGCTCTAGATTCTGAACAAGCTGCAGAAACCTGAGGGCAGCTCAGGAGCGAAAAAGCAGGAAAAAAGTGTGACCCTCGGGTCAGGATTTTTTCAAAAAAATGAAAAGTATCCAAAGCGTCTCAAATTCGCGTCATATGATGCCCGAGATCCGAAAGGGCAGAAAAAGTTTGCGGAATATGTTTCCCTGCTCTAGATTCTGAACAAGCTGCAGAAACCTGAGTGCAGCTCAGGAGAGAAAAAGCAGGCAAAAAGTGTGACCCGCGGGTCAGGATTTTTTCAAAAAAATGAAAAGTATCCAATGCGTCTCAAATTCGCGTGATATGATGCCCGAGATCCGAAAGGGCAGAAAAAGTTTGCGGAACCTGTTTCCCTGCTCTAGATTCTGAACAAGCTGCAGAAACCTGAGGGCAGCTCAGGAGAGAAAAAGCAGGAAAAAACTGTGACCCGCGGGTCAGGATTTTTTCAAAAAATGAAAAGTATCCAAAGCGTCTCAAATTCGCGTCATATGATGCACGAGATCCGAAAGGGCAGAAAAAGTTTGCGGAACCTGTTTCCCTGCTCTAGATTCTGAACAAGCTGCAGAAACCTGAGTGCAGCTCAGGAGAGAAAAAGAAGGCAAAAAGTGTGACCCGCGGGTCAGGATTTTTTCAAAAAAATGAAAAGTATCCACAGCGTCTCAAACTCGCGTCATATGATGCCCGAGATCCGAAAGGGCAGAAAAAGTTTGCGGAACCTGTTTCCCTGCTCTAGATTCTGAACAAGCTGCAGAAACCTGAGTGCAGCTCAGGAGAGAAAAAGCAGGCAAAAAGTGTGACCCGCGGGTCAGGATTTTTTCAAAAAAATGAAAAGTATCCAAAGCGTCTCAAACTCGCGTCATATGATGCCCGAGATCCGAAAAGGCAGAAAAAGTTTGCGGAACCTGTTTCCCTGCTCTAGATTCTGAACAAGCTGCAGAAACCTGAGTGCAGCTCAGGAGAGAAGAAGAAGGCAAAAAGTGTGACCCGCGGGTCAGGATTTTTTCAAAAAAAATGAAAAGTATCCAAAGCGTCTCAAACTCGTGTCATATGGTGCCCGAGATCCGAAAGGGCAGAAAAAGCTTACGGAACCTGTTTCCCTGCTCTAGATGCTGAACAACCTACAGAAACCTGAGTGCACCTCAGTAGAGAAAAAGCAGACAAAAAGTGTGATCCGCGGGTCAGGATTTTTTCAAAAAAATGAAAAGTATCCAAAGCGTCTCAAACTCGCGTCATATGATGCCCGAGATCCGAAAGGGCAGAAAAAGTTTGCGGAACCTGTTTCCCTTCTCTAGATTCTGAACAAGCTACAAGAAACCTGAGTGCAGTTCAGGAGAGAAAAAGCAGGCAAACAGTGTGACCCGCGGGTCAGGATTTTTCAAAAATATGAAAAGTATCAAAAGCGTCTCAAACTCGCGTCATATGATGCCCGAGATCCGAAAGGGCAGAAAAAGCTTACGGAACCTGTTTCCCTGCTCTAGATTCTGAACAAGCTGCAGAAACCTGAGTGCAGCTCAGGAGAGAAAAAGAAGGCAAAAAGTGTGACCAGCGGGTCAGGATTTTTTCAAAAAAAATGAAAGGTATCCAAACATCTCAAACTCATGTCATATGATGCCCGAGATCCGAAAGGGCAGAAAAAGTTTGCGGGACCTGTTTCCCTGCTCTAGATTCTGAACAAGCTGCAGAAACCTGAGTGCAGCTCAGGAGAGAAAAAGAAGGCAAAAAGTGTGACCCACGGTTCAGGATTTTTTCAAAAAAATGAAAAGTATCCAAAGCGTCTCAAACTCGTGTCATATGATGCCCGAGATCCAAAAGGGCAGAAAATGTTTGCGGAACCTGTTTCCCTGCTCTAGATTCTGAACAAGCTGCAGAAACCTGAGTGCAGCTCAGGAGAGAAAAAGAAGGCAAAAAGTGTGACCCACGGGTCAGGATTTTTTCAAAAAAATGAAAAGTATCCAAAGGGTCTCAAACTCGTGTCATATGATGCCCGAGATCCGAAAGGGCAGAAAAAGTTTGCGGAACCTGTTTCCCTGCTCTAGATTCTGAAAAAGGTGCAGAAACCTGAGTGCAGCTCAGGAATGAAAAAGGAGGAAAAAAGTGTGAACCACGGGTCAGGATTTTTTCAAAAAAATGAAAATATCCAAAGCGTCTCAAACTCGCCTCAGATGATGCCCGAGATCCGAAAGGGCAGAAAAAGTTTACGGAACCTGTTTCCCTTCTCTAGATTCTGAACAAGGTACAAGAAACCTGAGTGCAGTTCAGGAGAGAAAAAGCAGGCAAAAAGTGTGACCCGCGGGTCAGGATTTTTCAAAAATATGAAAAGTATCCAAAGCGTCTCAAACTCGCGTCATATGATGCCCGAGATCCGAAAGGGCAGAAAAAGCTTACGGAACCTGTTTCCCTGCTCTAGATTCTGAACAAGCTGCAAAAACCTGAGTGCAGCTCAGGAGAGAAAAAGCAGGAAAAAAGTGTGACCAATGGGTCAGGATTTTTTCAAAAAATGAAAGGTATCCAAACATCTCAAATTCATGTCATATGATGCCCGAGATCCGAAAGGGCAGAAAAAGCTTACGGAACCTGTTTCCCTGCTCTATATTCTGAACAAGCTACAGAAACCTGAGTGCACCTCAGTAGAGAAAAAGCAGACAAAAAGTGTGATCCGCGGGACAGAATTTTTTCAAAAAAATGAAAAGTATCCAAAGCGTCTCAAACTCGCGTCATATGATGCCCGAGATCCGAAAGGGCAGAAAAAGTTTGCGGGACCTGTTTCCCTGCTCTAGATTCTGAACAAGCTGCAGAAACCTGAGTGCAGCTCAGGAGAGAAAAAGAAGGCAAAAAGTGTGACCCACGGTTCAGGATTTTTTCAAAAAAATGAAAAGTATCCAAAGCGTCTCAAACTCGTGTCATATGATGCCCGAGATCCAAAGGGGCACAAAATGTTTGCGGAACCTGTTTCCCTGCTCTAGATTCTGAACAAGCTGCAGAAACCTGAGTGCAGCTCAGGAGAGAAAAAGAAGGCAAAAAGTGTGACCCACAGGTCAGGATTTTTTCAAAAAAATGAAAAGTATCCAAAGGGTCTCAAACTCGTGTCATATGATGCCCGAGATCCGAAAGGGCAGAAAAAGTTTGCGGAACCTGTTTCCCTGCTCTAGATTCTGAAAAAGGTGCAGTAACCTGAGTGCAGCTCAGGAGAGAAAAAGGAGGAAAAAAGTGTGAACCACGGGTCAGCATTTTTTCAAAAAAACGAAAAGTATCCAAAGCGTCTCAAACTCGCGTCATATGATGCCCGAGATCCGAAAGGGCAGAAAAAGTTTGCGGAACCTGTTTCCCTGCTCTAGATTCTGAACAAGCTGCAGAAACCTGAGTGCACCTCAGGAGAGAAAAAGCAGGCAAAAAGTGTGACCCACGGTTCAGGATTTTTTCAAAAAAATGAAAAGTATCCAAAGCGTCTCAAACTCGTGTCATATGATGCCCGAGATCCAAAGGGGCACAAAATGTTTGCGGAACCTGTTTCCCTGCTCTAGATTCTGAACAAGCTGCAGAAACCTGAGTGCAGCTCAGGAGAGAAAAAGAAGGCAAAAAGTGTGACCCACAGGTCAGGATTTTTTCAAAAAAATGAAAAGTATCCAAAGGGTCTCAAACTCGTGTCATATGATACCCGAGATCCGAAAGGGCAGAAAAAGTTTGCGGAACCTGTTTCCCTGCTCTAGATTCTGAAAAAGGTGCAGTAACCTGAGTGCAGCTCAGGAGAGAAAAAGGAGGAAAAAAGTGTGAACCACGGGTCAGCATTTTTTCAAAAAAATGAAAAGTATCCAAAGCGTCTCAAACTCGCGTCATATGATGCCCGAGATCCGAAAGGGCAGAAAAAGTTTGCGGAACCTGTTTCCCTGCTCTAGATTCTGAACAAGCTGCAGAAACCTGAGTGCAGCTCAGGAGAGAAAAAGCAGGCAAAAAGTGTCACCCGCAGGTCAGGATTTTTTCAAAAAAATGAAAAGTATCCAAAGCGTCTCAAAATTGCATCATATGATGCCCGAGATCCAAAAGGGCAGAAAAAGTTTGCAGAATATGTTTCCCTGCTCTAGATTCTGAACAAGCTGCAGAAACCTGAGTGCACCTCAGGAGAGAAAAAGCAGGCAAAAAGTGTGACCCGCGGGTCAGGATTTTTTCAAAAAAATGAAAAGTATCCAAAGCGTCTCAAACTCGCGTCATATGATGCCTGAGATCCGAAAGGGCAGAAAAAGTTTGCGGAACCTGTTTCCCTGCTCTAGATTCTGAACAAGCTGCGGAAACCTGAGTGCAGCTCAGGAGAGAAAAAGAAGGCAAAAACTGTGACCCGCAGGTCAGGATTTTTTCAAAAAAATGAAAAGTATCCAAAGCGTCTCAAACTCGCGTCATATGATGCCCGAGATCCGAAAGGGCAGAAAAAGTTTGCGGAACCTGTTTCCCTGCTCTATATTCTGAACAATCTACAGAAACCTGAGTGCAGCTCAGGAGAGAAAAAGAAGGCAAAAAGTGTGACCAGTGGGTCAGGATTTTTTCAAAAAAATGAAAGGTATCCAAACATCTCAAACTCATGTCATATGATGCCCGAGATCCAAAAGGGCAGAAAAAGTTTGCGGGACCTGTTTCCCTGCTCTAGATTCTGAACAAGCTGCAGAAACCTGAGTGCAGCTCAGGAGAGAAAAACAAGGCAAAAAGTGTGACCAGCGGGTCAGGATTTTTTCAAAAAAAATGAAAGGTATCCAAACATCTCAAACTCATGTCATATCGTGCCCGAGATCCGAAAGGGCAGAAAAAGCTTACGGAACCTGTTTCCCTGCTCTAGATTCTGAACAACCTACAGAAACCTGAGTGCACCTCAGTAGAGAAAAAGCAGACAAAAAGTGTGATCCGCGGGTCAGAATTTTTTCAAAAAAATGAAAAGTATCCAAAGCGTCTCAAACTCGCGTCATATGATGCCCGAGATCCGAAAGGGCAGAAAAAGTTTGCGGAACCTGTTTCCCTGCTCTAGATTCTGAACAAGCTGCAGAAACCGGAGTGCAGCTCAGGAGAGAAATAGAACGCAAAAAGTGTGACCCGCGGGTCAGGATTTTTTCAAAAAAATGAAAAGTATCCAAAGTGTCTCAAACTTGTGTCATATGATGCCCGAGATCCGAAAGGGCAGAAAAAGTTTGCGGAACCTGTTTCCCTGCTCTAGATTCTGAACAAGCTGCAGAAACCTGAGTGCACCTCAGGAGAGAAAAAAAGGCAAAAAGTCTGACCCGCGGGTCAGGATTTTTTCAAAAAAATGAAAAGTATCCAAAGCGTCTCAAACTCGTGTCATCTGATGCCCGAGATCCGAAAGGGCAGAAAAAGTTTGCGGAACCTGTTTCCCTGCTCTAGATTCTGAACAAGCTACAAGAAACCTGAGTGCACCTCAGGAGAGAAATAGCAGGCAAAAAGTGTGACCCGCGGGTCAGGATTTTTTCAAAAAAATGAAAAGTATCCAAAGGGTCTCAAACTCGTGTCATATGATGCCCGAGATCCGAAAGGGCAGAAAAAGTTTGCGGAACCCGTTGCCCTGCTCTAGATTCTGAACAAGCTACAGGAAACCTGAGTGCTGCTCAGGAGAGAAAAAGAAGGCAAAAAGTGTGACCCTCGGGTCCGGATTTTTTCAAAAAAATGAAAGGTATCCAAACATCTCAAACTCATGTCATATGATGCCCGAGATCCAAAAGGGCAGAAAAAGTTTGCGGGACCTGTTTCCCTGCTCTAGATTCTGAACAAGCTGCAGAAACCTGAGTGCACCTCAGGAGAGAAAAAGAAGGCAAAAAGTGTGACCCACGGTTCAGGATTTTTTCAAAAAAATGAAAAGTATCCAAAGCGTCTCAAACTCGTGTCATATGATGCCCGAGATCCAAAAGGGCAGAAAATGTTTGCGGAACCTGTTTCCCTGCTCTAGATTCTGAACAAGCTGCAGAAACCTGAGTGCAGCTCAGGAGAGAAAAAGAAGGCAAAAAGTGTGACCCACGGGTCAGGATTTTTTCAAAAAAATGAAAAGTATCCAAAGGGTCTCAAACTCGTGTCATATGATGCCCGAGATCCGAAAGGGCAAAAAAAGTTTGCGGAACCTGTTTCCCTGCTCTAGATTCTGAAAAAGGTGCAGAAACCTGAGTGCAGCTCAGGAGAGAAAAAGGAGGAAAAAAGTGTGAACCACGGGTCAGGATTTTTTCAAAAAAATGAAAAGTATCCAAAGCGTCACAAACTCGCGTCATATGATGCCCGAGATCCGAAAGGGCAGAAAAAGTTTGCGGAACCTGTTTCCCTGCTCTAGATTCTGAACAAGCTGCAGAAACCTGAGTGCAGCTCAGGAGAGAAATAGCAGGCAAAAAGTGTGACCCGCGGGTCAGGATTTTTTCAAAAAAATGAAAAGTATCCAAAGCGTCTCAAACTCGCATGATATGATGCCCGAGATCCGAAAGGCCAGAAAAAGTTTGCGGAACGTGTTTCCCTGCTCTAGATTCTGAGCAAGCTACAAGACACCTGAGTGCTGCTCTGGAGAGAAAAAGCAGGCAAAAAGTGTGACCCGAGGGTCAGGATTTTCTCAAAAAAATGAAAGTATCCAAAGCGTCTCAAACTCGCCTCAGATGATGCCCGAGATCCGAAAGGGCAGAAAAAGTTTGCGGAACCTGTTTCCCTTCTCTAGATTCTGAACAAGCTACAAGAAACCTGAGTGCAGTTCAGGAGAGAAAAAGCAGGCAAACAGTCTGACCCGCGGGTCAGGATTTTTCAAAAATATGAAAAGTATCAAAAGCGTCTCAAACTCGCGTCATATGATGCCCGAGATCCGAAAGGGCAGAAAAAGCTTACGGAACCTGTTTCCCTGCTCTAGATTCTGAACAAGCTGCAGAAACCTGAGTGCAGCTCAGGAGAGAAAAAGAAGGCAAAAAGTGTGACCAGCGGGTCAGGATTTTTTCAAACAAATGAAAGGTATCCAAACATCTCAAACTCATGTCATATGATGCCCGAGAACCAAAAGGGCAGAAAAAGTTTGCGGGACCTGTTTCCCTGCTCTAGATTCTGAACAAGCTGCAGAAACCTGAGTGCAGCTCAGGAGAGAAAAAGAAGGCAAAAAGTGTGACCCACGGTTCAGGATTTTTTCAAAAAAATGAAAAGTATCCAAAGCGTCTCAAACTCGTGTCATATGATGCCCGAGATCCAAAAGGGCAGAAAATGTTTGCGGAACCTGTTTCCCTGCTCTAGATTCTGAACAAGCTGCAGAAACCTGAGTGCAGCTCAGGAGAGAAAAAGAAGGCAAAAAGTGTGACCCACGGGTCAGGATTTTTTCAAAAAAATGAAAAGTATCCAAAGGGTCTCAAACTCGTGTCATATGATGCCCGAGATCCGAAAGGGCAGAAAAAGTTTGCGGAACCTGTTTCCCTGCTCTAGATTCTGAAAAAGGTGCAGAAACCTGAGTGCAGCTCAGGAGAGAAAAAGGAGGAAAAAAGTGTGAACCACGGGTCAGGATTTTTTCAAAAAAATGAAAAGTATCCAAAGCGTCTCAAACTCGCGTCATATGATGCCCGAGATCCGAAAGGGCAGAAAAAGTTTGCGGAACCTGTTTCCCTGCTCTAGATTCTGAACAAGCTGCAGAAACCTGAGTGCAGCTCAGGAGAGAAATAGAACGCAAAAAGTGTGACCCGCGGGTCAGGATTTTTTCAAAAAAATGAAAAGTATCCAAAGCGTCTCAAACTCGCGTCATATGATGCCTGAGATCCGAAAGGGCAGAAAAAGTTTGCGGAACCTGTTTCCCTGCTCTAGATTCTGAACAAGCTGCGGAAACCTGAGTGCAGCTCAGGAGAGAAAAAGAAGGCAAAAACTGTGACCCGCAGGTCAGGATTTTTTCAAAAAAATGAAAAGTATCCAAAGCGTCTCAAACTCGCGTCATATGATGCCCGAGATCCGAAAGGGCAGAAAAAGTTTGCGGAACCTGTTTCCCTGCTCTAGATTCTGAACAAGCTGCAGAAACCTGAGTGCAGCTCAGGAGAGAAAAAGCAGGCAAAAAGTGTCACCCGCAGGTCAGGATTTTTTCAAAAAAATGAAAAGTATCCAAAGCGTCTCAAAATTGCATCATATGATGCCCGAGATCCAAAAGGGCAGAAAAAGTTTGCAGAATATGTTTCCCTGCTCTAGATTCTGAACAAGCTGCAGAAACCTGAGTGCACCTCAGGAGAGAAAAAGCAGGCAAAAAGTGTGACCCGCGGGTCAGGATTTTTTCAAAAAAATGAAAAGTATCCAAAGCGTCTCAAACTCGCGTCATATGATGCCTGAGATCCGAAAGGGCAGAAAAAGTTTGCGGAACCTGTTTCCCTGCTCTAGATTCTGAACAAGCTGCGGAAACCTGAGTGCAGCTCAGGAGAGAAAAAGAAGGCAAAAACTGTGACCCGCAGGTCAGGATTTTTTCAAAAAAATGAAAAGTATCCAAAGCGTCTCAAACTCGCGTCATATGATGCCCGAGATCCGAAAGGGCAGAAAAAGTTTGCGGAACCTGTTTCCCTGCTCTATATTCTGAACAATCTACAGAAACCTGAGTGCAGCTCAGGAGAGAAAAAGAAGGCAAAAAGTGTGACCAGTGGGTCAGGATTTTTTCAAAAAAATGAAAGGTATCCAAACATCTCAAACTCATGTCATATGATGCCCGAGATCCAAAAGGGCAGAAAAAGTTTGCGGGACCTGTTTCCCTGCTCTAGATTCTGAACAAGCTGCAGAAACCTGAGTGCAGCTCAGGAGAGAAAAACAAGGCAAAAAGTGTGACCAGCGGGTCAGGATTTTTTCAAAAAAAATGAAAGGTATCCAAACATCTCAAACTCATGTCATATCGTGCCCGAGATCCGAAAGGGCAGAAAAAGCTTACGGAACCTGTTTCCCTGCTCTAGATTCTGAACAACCTACAGAAACCTGAGTGCACCTCAGTAGAGAAAAAGCAGACAAAAAGTGTGATCCGCGGGTCAGAATTTTTTCAAAAAAATGAAAAGTATCCAAAGCGTCTCAAACTCGCGTCATATGATGCCCGAGATCCGAAAGGGCAGAAAAAGTTTGCGGAACCTGTTTCCCTGCTCTAGATTCTGAACAAGCTGCAGAAACCGGAGTGCAGCTCAGGAGAGAAATAGAACGCAAAAAGTGTGACCCGCGGGTCAGGATTTTTTCAAAAAAATGAAAAGTATCCAAAGTGTCTCAAACTTGTGTCATATGATGCCCGAGATCCGAAAGGGCAGAAAAAGTTTGCGGAACCTGTTTCCCTGCTCTAGATTCTGAACAAGCTGCAGAAACCTGAGTGCACCTCAGGAGAGAAAAAAAGGCAAAAAGTCTGACCCGCGGGTCAGGATTTTTTCAAAAAAATGAAAAGTATCCAAAGCGTCTCAAACTCGTGTCATCTGATGCCCGAGATCCGAAAGGGCAGAAAAAGTTTGCGGAACCTGTTTCCCTGCTCTAGATTCTGAACAAGCTACAAGAAACCTGAGTGCACCTCAGGAGAGAAATAGCAGGCAAAAAGTGTGACCCGCGGGTCAGGATTTTTTCAAAAAAATGAAAAGTATCCAAAGGGTCTCAAACTCGTGTCATATGATGCCCGAGATCCGAAAGGGCAGAAAAAGTTTGCGGAACCCGTTGCCCTGCTCTAGATTCTGAACAAGCTACAGGAAACCTGAGTGCTGCTCAGGAGAGAAAAAGAAGGCAAAAAGTGTGACCCTCGGGTCCGGATTTTTTCAAAAAAATGAAAGGTATCCAAACATCTCAAACTCATGTCATATGATGCCCGAGATCCAAAAGGGCAGAAAAAGTTTGCGGGACCTGTTTCCCTGCTCTAGATTCTGAACAAGCTGCAGAAACCTGAGTGCACCTCAGGAGAGAAAAAGAAGGCAAAAAGTGTGACCCACGGTTCAGGATTTTTTCAAAAAAATGAAAAGTATCCAAAGCGTCTCAAACTCGTGTCATATGATGCCCGAGATCCAAAAGGGCAGAAAATGTTTGCGGAACCTGTTTCCCTGCTCTAGATTCTGAACAAGCTGCA
Source organism: Rhineura floridana (assembly GCF_030035675.1). Taxonomy (NCBI): domain Eukaryota; kingdom Metazoa; phylum Chordata; class Lepidosauria; order Squamata; family Rhineuridae; genus Rhineura; species Rhineura floridana. The sequence continues at coordinate 31,043,422 of NC_084486.1, read as the reverse complement.
GAAACCTGAGTGCAGCTCAGGAGAGAAAAAGAAGGCAAAAAGTGTGACCCACGGGTCAGGATTTTTTCAAAAAAATGAAAAGTATCCAAAGGGTCTCAAACTCGTGTCATATGATGCCCGAGATCCGAAAGGGCAAAAAAAGTTTGCGGAACCTGTTTCCCTGCTCTAGATTCTGAAAAAGGTGCAGAAACCTGAGTGCAGCTCAGGAGAGAAAAAGGAGGAAAAAAGTGTGAACCACGGGTCAGGATTTTTTCAAAAAAATGAAAAGTATCCAAAGCGTCACAAACTCGCGTCATATGATGCCCGAGATCCGAAAGGGCAGAAAAAGTTTGCGGAACCTGTTTCCCTGCTCTAGATTCTGAACAAGCTGCAGAAACCTGAGTGCAGCTCAGGAGAGAAATAGCAGGCAAAAAGTGTGACCCGCGGGTCAGGATTTTTTCAAAAAAATGAAAAGTATCCAAAGCGTCTCAAACTCGCATGATATGATGCCCGAGATCCGAAAGGCCAGAAAAAGTTTGCGGAACGTGTTTCCCTGCTCTAGATTCTGAGCAAGCTACAAGACACCTGAGTGCTGCTCTGGAGAGAAAAAGCAGGCAAAAAGTGTGACCCGAGGGTCAGGATTTTCTCAAAAAAATGAAAGTATCCAAAGCGTCTCAAACTCGCCTCAGATGATGCCCGAGATCCGAAAGGGCAGAAAAAGTTTGCGGAACCTGTTTCCCTTCTCTAGATTCTGAACAAGCTACAAGAAACCTGAGTGCAGTTCAGGAGAGAAAAAGCAGGCAAACAGTCTGACCCGCGGGTCAGGATTTTTCAAAAATATGAAAAGTATCAAAAGCGTCTCAAACTCGCGTCATATGATGCCCGAGATCCGAAAGGGCAGAAAAAGCTTACGGAACCTGTTTCCCTGCTCTAGATTCTGAACAAGCTGCAGAAACCTGAGTGCAGCTCAGGAGAGAAAAAGAAGGCAAAAAGTGTGACCAGCGGGTCAGGATTTTTTCAAACAAATGAAAGGTATCCAAACATCTCAAACTCATGTCATATGATGCCCGAGAACCAAAAGGGCAGAAAAAGTTTGCGGGACCTGTTTCCCTGCTCTAGATTCTGAACAAGCTGCAGAAACCTGAGTGCAGCTCAGGAGAGAAAAAGAAGGCAAAAAGTGTGACCCACGGTTCAGGATTTTTTCAAAAAAATGAAAAGTATCCAAAGCGTCTCAAACTCGTGTCATATGATGCCCGAGATCCAAAAGGGCAGAAAATGTTTGCGGAACCTGTTTCCCTGCTCTAGATTCTGAACAAGCTGCAGAAACCTGAGTGCAGCTCAGGAGAGAAAAAGAAGGCAAAAAGTGTGACCCACGGGTCAGGATTTTTTCAAAAAAATGAAAAGTATCCAAAGGGTCTCAAACTCGTGTCATATGATGCCCGAGATCCGAAAGGGCAGAAAAAGTTTGCGGAACCTGTTTCCCTGCTCTAGATTCTGAAAAAGGTGCAGAAACCTGAGTGCAGCTCAGGAGAGAAAAAGGAGGAAAAAAGTGTGAACCACGGGTCAGGATTTTTTCAAAAAAATGAAAAGTATCCAAAGCGTCTCAAACTCGCGTCATATGATGCCCGAGATCCGAAAGGGCAGAAAAAGTTTGCGGAACCTGTTTCCCTGCTCTAGATTCTGAACAAGCTGCAGAAACCTGAGTGCAGCTCAGGAGAGAAATAGAACGCAAAAAGTGTGACCCGCGGGTCAGGATTTTTTCAAAAAAATGAAAAGTATCCAAAGCGTCTCAAACTCGCGTCATATGATGCCTGAGATCCGAAAGGGCAGAAAAAGTTTGCGGAACCTGTTTCCCTGCTCTAGATTCTGAACAAGCTGCGGAAACCTGAGTGCAGCTCAGGAGAGAAAAAGAAGGCAAAAACTGTGACCCGCAGGTCAGGATTTTTTCAAAAAAATGAAAAGTATCCAAAGCGTCTCAAACTCGCGTCATATGATGCCCGAGATCCGAAAGGGCAGAAAAAGTTTGCGGAACCTGTTTCCCTGCTCTATATTCTGAACAATCTACAGAAACCTGAGTGCAGCTCAGGAGAGAAAAAGAAGGCAAAAAGTGTGACCAGTGGGTCAGGATTTTTTCAAAAAAATGAAAGGTATCCAAACATCTCAAACTCATGTCATATGATGCCCGAGATCCAAAAGGGCAGAAAAAGTTTGCGGGACCTGTTTCCCTGCTCTAGATTCTGAACAAGCTGCAGAAACCTGAGTGCAGCTCAGGAGAGAAAAACAAGGCAAAAAGTGTGACCAGCGGGTCAGGATTTTTTCAAAAAAAATGAAAGGTATCCAAACATCTCAAACTCATGTCATATCGTGCCCGAGATCCGAAAGGGCAGAAAAAGCTTACGGAACCTGTTTCCCTGCTCTAGATTCTGAACAACCTACAGAAACCTGAGTGCACCTCAGTAGAGAAAAAGCAGACAAAAAGTGTGATCCGCGGGTCAGAATTTTTTCAAAAAAATGAAAAGTATCCAAAGCGTCTCAAACTCGCGTCATATGATGCCCGAGATCCGAAAGGGCAGAAAAAGTTTGCGGAACCTGTTTCCCTGCTCTAGATTCTGAACAAGCTGCAGAAACCTGAGTGCAGCTCAGGAGAGAAATAGAACGCAAAAAGTGTGACCCGCGGGTCAGGATTTTTTCAAAAAAATGAAAAGTATCCAAAGTGTCTCAAACTTGTGTCATATGATGCCCGAGATCCGAAAGGGCAGAAAAAGTTTGCGGAACCTGTTTCCCTGCTCTAGATTCTGAACAAGCTGCAGAAACCTGAGTGCACCTCAGGAGAGAAAAAAAGGCAAAAAGTCTGACCCGCGGGTCAGGATTTTTTCAAAAAAATGAAAAGTATCCAAAGCGTCTCAAACTCGTGTCATCTGATGCCCGAGATCCGAAAGGGCAGAAAAAGTTTGCGGAACCTGTTTCCCTGCTCTAGATTCTGAACAAGCTACAAGAAACCTGAGTGCACCTCAGGAGAGAAATAGCAGGCAAAAAGTGTGACCCGCGGGTCAGGATTTTTTCAAAAAAATGAAAAGTATCCAAAGGGTCTCAAACTCGTGTCATATGATGCCCGAGATCCGAAAGGGCAGAAAAAGTTTGCGGAACCCGTTGCCCTGCTCTAGATTCTGAACAAGCTACAGGAAACCTGAGTGCTGCTCAGGAGAGAAAAAGAAGGCAAAAAGTGTGACCCTCGGGTCCGGATTTTTTCAAAAAAATGAAAGGTATCCAAACATCTCAAACTCATGTCATATGATGCCCGAGATCCAAAAGGGCAGAAAAAGTTTGCGGGACCTGTTTCCCTGCTCTAGATTCTGAACAAGCTGCAGAAACCTGAGTGCACCTCAGGAGAGAAAAAGAAGGCAAAAAGTGTGACCCACGGTTCAGGATTTTTTCAAAAAAATGAAAAGTATCCAAAGCGTCTCAAACTCGTGTCATATGATGCCCGAGATCCAAAAGGGCAGAAAATGTTTGCGGAACCTGTTTCCCTGCTCTAGATTCTGAACAAGCTGCAGAAACCTGAGTGCAGCTCAGGAGAGAAAAAGAAGGCAAAAAGTGTGACCCACGGGTCAGGATTTTTTCAAAAAAATGAAAAGTATCCAAAGGGTCTCAAACTCGTGTCATATGATGCCCGAGATCCGAAAGGGCAAAAAAAGTTTGCGGAACCTGTTTCCCTGCTCTAGATTCTGAAAAAGGTGCAGAAACCTGAGTGCAGCTCAGGAGAGAAAAAGGAGGAAAAAAGTGTGAACCACGGGTCAGGATTTTTTCAAAAAAATGAAAAGTATCCAAAGCGTCACAAACTCGCGTCATATGATGCCCGAGATCCGAAAGGGCAGAAAAAGTTTGCGGAACCTGTTTCCCTGCTCTAGATTCTGAACAAGCTGCAGAAACCTGAGTGCAGCTCAGGAGAGAAATAGCAGGCAAAAAGTGTGACCCGCGGGTCAGGATTTTTTCAAAAAAATGAAAAGTATCCAAAGCGTCTCAAACTCGCATGATATGATGCCCGAGATCCGAAAGGCCAGAAAAAGTTTGCGGAACGTGTTTCCCTGCTCTAGATTCTGAGCAAGCTACAAGACACCTGAGTGCTGCTCTGGAGAGAAAAAGCAGGCAAAAAGTGTGACCCGAGGGTCAGGATTTTCTCAAAAAAATGAAAGTATCCAAAGCGTCTCAAACTCGCCTCAGATGATGCCCGAGATCCGAAAGGGCAGAAAAAGTTTGCGGAACCTGTTTCCCTTCTCTAGATTCTGAACAAGCTACAAGAAACCTGAGTGCAGTTCAGGAGAGAAAAAGCAGGCAAACAGTGTGTCCCGCGGGTCAGGATTTTTCAAAAATATGAAAAGTATCAAAAGCGTCTCAAACTCGCGTCATATGATGCCCGAGATCCGAAAGGGCAGAAAAAGCTTACGGAACCTGTTTCCCTGCTCTAGATTCTGAACAAGCTGCAGAAACCTGAGTGCAGCTCAGGAGAGAAAAAGAAGGCAAAAAGTGTGACCAGCGGGTCAGGATTTTTTCAAACAAATGAAAGGTATCCAAACATCTCAAACTCATGTCATATGATGCCCGAGATCCAAAAGGGCAGAAAAAGTTTGCGGGACCTGTTTCCCTGCTCTAGATTCTGAACAAGCTGCAGAAACCTGAGTGCAGCTCAGGAGAGAAAAAGAAGGCAAAAAGTGTGACCCACGGTTCAGGATTTTTTCAAAAAAATGAAAAGTATCCAAAGCGTCTCAAACTCGTGTCATATGATGCCCGAGATCCAAAAGGGCAGAAAATGTTTGCGGAACCTGTTTCCCTGCTCTAGATTCTGAACAAGCTGCAGAAACCTGAGTGCAGCTCAGGAGAGAAAAAGAAGGCAAAAAGTGTGACCCACGGGTCAGGATTTTTTCAAAAAAATGAAAAGTATCCAAAGGGTCTCAAACTCGTGTCATATGATGCCCGAGATCCGAAAGGGCAGAAAAAGTTTGCGGAACCTGTTTCCCTGCTCTAGATTCTGAAAAAGGTGCAGAAACCTGAGTGCAGCTCAGGAGAGAAAAAGGAGGAAAAAAGTGTGAACCACGGGTCAGGATTTTTTCAAAAAAATGAAAAGTATCCAAAGCGTCTCAAACTCGCGTCATATGATGCCCGAGATCCGAAAGGGCAGAAAAAGTTTGCGGAACCTGTTTCCCTGCTCTAGATTCTGAACAAGCTGCAGAAACCTGAGTGCAGCTCAGGAGAGAAATAGAACGCAAAAAGTGTGACCCGCGGGTCAGGATTTTTTCAAAAAAATGAAAAGTATCCAAAGTGTCTCAAACTTGTGTCATATGATGCCCGAGATCCGAAAGGGCAGAAAAAGTTTGCGGAACCTGTTTCCCTGCTCTAGATTCTGAACAAGCTGCAGAAACCTGAGTGCACCTCAGGAGAGAAAAGAAGGCAAAAAGTGTGACCCGCGGGTCAGGATTTTTTCAAAAAAATGAAAAGTATCCAAAGCGTCTCAAACTCGTGTCATATGATGCCCGAGATCCGAAAGGGCAGAAAAAGTTTGCGGAACCTGTTTCCCTGCTCTAGATTCTGAACAAGCTACAAGAAACCTGAGTGCACCTCAGGAGAGAAATAGCAGGCAAAAAGTGTGACCCGCGGGTCAGGATTTTTTCAAAAAAATGAAAAGTATCCAAAGGGTCTCAAACTCGTGTCATATGATGCCCGAGATCCGAAAGGGCAGAAAAAGTTTGCGGAACCCGTTGCCCTGCTCTAGATTCTGAACAAGCTACAGGAAACCTGAGTGCTGCTCAGGAGAGAAAAAGCAGGCAAAAAGTGTGACCCGCGGGTCAGGATTTTTTCAAAAAAATGAAAAGTATCCAAAGTGTCTCAAACTTGTGTCATATGATTCCCGAGATCCGAAAGGGCAGAAAAAGTTTGCAGAACCTGTTTCCCTGCTCTGGATTCTGAACAAGCTGCAGAAACCTGAGTGCAGCAAAGGAGAGAAAAAGCAGGAAAAAAGTGTGACCAGTGGGTCAGGATTTTTTCAAAAAATGAAAGGTATCCAAACATCTCAAACTCATGTCATATGATGCCCGAGATCCGAAAGGGCAGAAAAAGCTTACGGAACCTGTTTCCCTACTCTAGATTCTGAACAACCTACAGAAACCTAAGTGCACCTCAGTAGAGAAAAAGCAGACAAAAAGTGTGACCCGCGGGTCAGAATTTTTTCAAAAAAATGAAAAGTATCCAAAGCGTCTCAAACTTGCGTGATATGATGCCCGAGATCCGAAAGGGCAGAAAAAGTTTGCGGAACCTGTTTCCCTGCTCTATATTCTGAACAATCTACAGAAACCTGAGTGCAGCTCAGGAGAGAAAAAGAAGGCAAAAGTGTGACCAGTGGGTCAGGATTTTTTCAAAAAAATGAAAGGTATCCAAACATCTCAAACTCATGTCATATGATGCCCGAGATCCAAAAGGGCAGAAAAAGTTTGCGGGACCTGTTTCCCTGCTCTAGATTCTGAACAAGCTGCAGAAACCTGAGTGCAGCTCAGGAGAGAAAAACAAGGCAAAAAGTGTGACCAGCGGGTCAGGATTTTTTCAAAAAAAATGAAAGGTATCCAAACATCTCAAACTCATGTCATATCGTGCCCGAGATCCGAAAGGGCAGAAAAAGCTTACGGAACCTGTTTCCCTGCTCTAGATTCTGAACAACCTACAGAAACCTGAGTGCACCTCAGTAGAGAAAAAGCAGACAAAAAGTGTGATCCGCGGGTCAGAATTTTTTCAAAAAAATGAAAAGTATCCAAAGCGTCTCAAACTCGCGTCATATGATGCCCGAGATCCGAAAGGGCAGAAAAAGTTTGCGGAACCTGTTTCCCTGCTCTAGATTCTGAACAAGCTGCAGAAACCTGAGTGCAGCTCAGGAGAGAAATAGAACGCAAAAAGTGTGACCCGCGGGTCAGGATTTTTTCAAAAAAATGAAAAGTATCCAAAGTGTCTCAAACTTGTGTCATATGATGCCCGAGATCCGAAAGGGCAGAAAAAGTTTGCGGAACCTGTTTCCCTGCTCTAGATTCTGAACAAGCTGCAGAAACCTGAGTGCACCTCAGGAGAGAAATAGCAGGCAAAAAGTGTGACCCGCGGGTCAGGATTTTTTCAAAAAAATGAAAAGTATCCAAAGCGTCTCAAACTCGTGTCATCTGATGCCCGAGATCCGAAAGGGCAGAAAAAGTTTGCGGAACCTGTTTCCCTGCTCTAGATTCTGAACAAGCTACAAGAAACCTGAGTGCACCTCAGGAGAGAAATAGCAGGCAAAAAGTGTGACCCGCGGGTCAGGATTTTTTCAAAAAAATGAAAAGTATCCAAAGGGTCTCAAACTCGTGTCATATGATGCCCGAGATCCGAAAGGGCAGAAAAAGTTTGCGGAACCCGTTGCCCTGCTCTAGATTCTGAACAAGCTACAGGAAACCTGAGTGCTGCTCAGGAGAGAAAAAGAAGGCAAAAAGTGTGACCCTCGGGTCCGGATTTTTTCAAAAAAATGAAAGGTATCCAAACATCTCAAACTCATGTCATATGATGCCCGAGATCCAAAAGGGCAGAAAAATTTTGCGGGACCTGTTTCCCTGCTCTAGATTCTGAACAAGCTGCAGAAACCTAAGTGCACCTCAGTAGAGAAAAAGCAGACAAAAAGTGTGACCCGCGGGTCAGAATTTTTTCAAAAAAATGAAAAGTATCCAAAGCGTCTCAAACTTGCGTGATATGATGCCCGAGATCCGAAAGGGCAGAAAAAGTTTGCGGAACCTGTTTCCCTGCTCTATATTCTGAACAATCTACAGAAACCTGAGTGCAGCTCAGGAGAGAAAAAGAAGGCAAAAAGTGTGACCAGTGGGTCAGGATTTTTTCAAAAAAATGAAAGGTATCCAAACATCTCAAACTCATGTCATATGATGCCCGAGATCCAAAAGGGCAGAAAAAGTTTGCGGGACCTGTTTCCCTGCTCTAGATTCTGAACAAGCTGCAGAAACCTGAGTGCAGCTCAGGAGAGAAAAACAAGGCAAAAAGTGTGACCAGCGGGTCAGGATTTTTTCAAAAAAAATGAAAGGTATCCAAACATCTCAAACTCATGTCATATCGTGCCCGAGATCCGAAAGGGCAGAAAAAGCTTACGGAACCTGTTTCCCTGCTCTAGATTCTGAACAACCTACAGAAACCTGAGTGCACCTCAGTAGAGAAAAAGCAGACAAAAAGTGTGATCCGCGGGTCAGAATTTTTTCAAAAAAATGAAAAGTATCCAAAGCGTCTCAAACTCGCGTCATATGATGCCAGAGATCCGAAAGGGCAGAAAAAGTTTGCAGAACCTGTTTCCCTGCTCTAGATTCTGAACAAGCTGCAGAAACCTGAGTGCAGCTCAGGAGAGAAATAGAACGCAAAAAGTGTGACCCGCGGGTCAGGATTTTTTCAAAAAAATGAAAAGTATCCAAAGTGTCTCAAACTTGTGTCATATGATGCCCGAGATCCGAAAGGGCAGAAAAAGTTTGCGGAACCTGTTTCCCTGCTCTAGATTCTGAACAAGCTGCAGAAACCTGAGTGCACCTCAGGAGAGAAATAGCAGGCAAAAAGTGTGACCCGCGGGTCAGGATTTTTTCAAAAAAATGAAAAGTATCCAAAGCGTCTCAAACTCGTGTCATCTGATGCCCGAGATCCGAAAGGGCAGAAAAAGTTTGCGGAACCTGTTTCCCTGCTCTAGATTCTGAACAAGCTACAAGAAACCTGAGTGCACCTCAGGAGAGAAATAGCAGGCAAAAAGTGTGACCCGCGGGTCAGGATTTTTTCAAAAAAATGAAAAGTATCCAAAGGGTCTCAAACTCGTGTCATATGATGCCCGAGATCCGAAAGGGCAGAAAAAGTTTGCGGAACCCGTTGCCCTGCTCTAGATTCTGAACAAGCTACAGGAAACCTGAGTGCTGCTCAGGAGAGAAAAAGAAGGCAAAAAGTGTGACCCTCGGGTCCGGATTTTTTCAAAAAAATGAAAGGTATCCAAACATCTCAAACTCATGTCATATGATGCCCGAGATCCAAAAGGGCAGAAAAAGTTTGCGGGACCTGTTTCCCTGCTCTAGATTCTGAACAAGCTGCAGAAACCTGAGTGCACCTCAGGAGAGAAAAAGAAGGCAAAAAGTGTGACCCACGGTTCAGGATTTTTTCAAAAAAATGAAAAGTATCCAAAGCGTCTCAAACTCGTGTCATATGATGCCCGAGATCCAAAAGGGCAGAAAATGTTTGCGGAACCTGTTTCCCTGCTCTAGATTCTGAACAAGCTGCAGAAACCTGAGTGCAGCTCAGGAGAGAAAAAGAAGGCAAAAAGTGTGACCCACGGGTCAGGATTTTTTCAAAAAAATGAAAAGTATCCAAAGGGACTCAAACTCGTGTCATATGATGCCCGAGATCCGAAAGGGCAAAAAAAGTTTGCGGAACCTGTTTCCCTGCTCTAGATTCTGAAAAAGGTGCAGAAACCTGAGTGCAGCTCAGGAGAGAAAAAGGAGGAAAAAAGTGTGAACCACGGGTCAGGATTTTTTCAAAAAAATGAAAAGTATCCAAAGCGTCTCAAACTCGCGTCATATGATGCCCGAGATCCGAAAGGGCAGAAAAAGTTTGCGGAACCTGTTTCCCTGCTCTAGATTCTGAACAAGCTGCAGAAACCTGAGTGCAGCTCAGGAGAGAAATAGCAGGCAAAAAGTGTGACCCGCGGGTCAGGATTTTTTCAAAAAAATGAAAAGTATCCAAAGCGTCTCAAACTCGCATGATATGATGCCCGAGATCCGAAAGGGCAGAAAAAGTTTGCGGAACGTGTTTCCCTGCTCTAGATTCTGAGCAAGCTACAAGACACCTGAGTGCTGCTCTGGAGAGAAAAAGCAGGCAAAAAGTGTGACCCGAGGGTCAGGATTTTCTCAAAAAAATGAAAGTATCCAAAGCGTCTCAAACTCGCCTCAGATGATGCCCGAGATCCGAAAGGGCAGAAAAAGTTTGCGGAACCTGTTTCCCTGCTCTAGATTCTGAACAAGCTACAAGAAACCTGAGTGCAGTTCAGGAGAGAAAAAGCAGGCAAACAGTGTGACCCGCGGGTCAGGATTTTTCAAAAATATGAAAAGTATCAAAAGCGTCTCAAACTCGCGTCATATGATGCCCGAGATCCGAAAGGGCAGAAAAAGCTTACGGAACCTGTTTCCCTGCTCTAGATTCTGAACAAGCTGCAGAAACCTGAGTGCAGCTCAGGAGAGAAAAAGAAGGCAAAAAGTGTGACCAGCGGGTCAGGATTTTTTCAAAAAAAATGAAAGGTATCCAAACATCTCAAACTCATGTCATATGATGCCCGAGATCCGAAAGGGCAGAAAAAGTTTGCGGGACCTGTTTCCCTGCTCTAGATTGTGAACAAGCTGCAGAAACCTGAGTGCAGCTCAGGAGAGAAAAAGAAGGCAAAAAGTGTGACCCTCGGGTCAGGATTTTTTCAAACAAATGAAAGGTATCCAAACATCTCAAACTCATGTCATATGATGCCCGAGATCCAAAAGGGCAGAAAATGTTTGCGGAACCTGTTAACCTGCTCTAGATTCTGAACAAGCTGCAGAAACCTGAGTGCAGCTCAGGAGAGAAAAAGAAGGCAAAAAGTGTGACCCACGGGTCAGGATTTTTTCAAAAAAATGAAAAGTATCCAAAGGGTCTCAAACTCGTGTCATATGATGCCCGAGATCCGAAAGGGCAGAAAAAGTTTGCGGAACCTGTTTCCCTGCTCTAGATTCTGAAAAAGGTGCAGAAACCTGAGTGCAGCTCAGGAGAGAAAAAGGAGGAAAAAAGTGTGAACCACGGGTCAGGATTTTTTCAAAAAAATGAAAAGTATCCAAAGCGTCTCAAACTCGCGTCATATGATGCCCGAGATCCGAAAGGGCAGAAAAAGTTTGCGGAACCTGTTTCCCTGCTCTAGATTCTGAACAAGCTGCAGAAACCTGAGTGCAGCTCAGGAGAGAAAAAGCAGGCAAAAAGTGTGACCCGCGGGTCAGGATTTTTTCAAAAAAATGAAAAGTATCCAAAGCGTCTCAAACTCGCATGATATGATGCCCGAGATCCGAAAGGGCAGAAAAAGTTTGCGGAACGTGTTTCCCTGCTCTAGATTCTGAACAAGGTACAAGAAACCTGAGTTCAGTTCAGGAGAGAAAAAGCAGGCAAAAAGTGTGACCCGCGGGTCAGGATTTTTCAAAAATATGAAAAGTATCCAAAGCGTCTCAAACTCGCGTCATATGATGCCCGAGATCCGAAAGGGCAGAAAAAGCTTACGGAACCTGTTTCCCTGCTCTAGATTCTGAACAAGCTGCAGAAACCTGAGTGCAGCTCAGGAGAGAAAAAGCAGGAAAAAAGTGTGACCAGTGGGTCAGGATTTTTTCAAAAAATGAAAGGTATCCAAACATCTCAAATTCATGTCATATGATGCCCGAGATCCGAAAGGGCAGAAAAAGCTTACGGAACCTGTTTCCCTGCTCTAGATTCTGAACAAGCTACAGAAACCTGAGTGCACCTCAGTAGAGAAAAAGCAGACAAAAAGTGTGATCCGCGGGACAGAATTTTTTCAAAAAAATGAAAAGTATCCAAAGCGTCTCAAACTCGCGTCATATGATGCCCGAGATCCGAAAGGGCAGAAAAAGTTTGCGGGACCTGTTTCCCTGCTCTAGATTCTGAACAAGCTGCAGAAACCTGAGTGCAGCTGAGGAGAGAAAAAGAAGGCAAAAAGTGTGACCCACAGGTCAGGATTTTTTCAAAAAAATGAAAAGTATCCAAAGGGTCTCAAACTCGTGTCATATGATGCCCGAGATCCGAAAGGGCAGAAAAAGTTTGCGGAACCTGTTTCCCTGCTCTAGATTCTGAAAAAGGTGCAGTAACCTGAGTGCAGCTCAGGAGAGAAAAAGGAGGAAAAAAGTGTGAACCACGGGTCAGCATTTTTTCAAAAAAATGAAAAGTATCCAAAGCGTCTCAAACTCGCGTCATATGATGCCCGAGATCCGAAAGGGCAGAAAAAGTTTGCGGAACCTGTTTCCCTGCTCTAGATTCTGAACAAGCTGCAGAAACCTGAGTGCAGCTCAGGAGAGAAAAAGCAGGCAAAAAGTGTGACCCGCGGGTCAGGATTTTTTCAAAAAAATGAAAAGTATCCAAAGCGTCTCAAACTCGCATGATATGATGCCCGAGATCCGAAAGGGCAGAAAAAGTTTGCGGAACGTGTTTCCCTGCTCTAGATTCTGAGCAAGCCACAAGACACCTGAGTGCTGCACAGGAGAGAAAAAGAAGGCAAAAAGTGTGACCCGCGGGTCAGGATTTTTTCAAAAAAATGACGTTTCCAAGCGTCTCAAACTCGCGTTATATGATGTCCGAGATCCGAAAGGGCAGAAAAAGTTTGCGGAACCTGTTTCCCTGCTCTAGATTCTGAACAAGCTGCAGAAACCTGAGTGCAGCAAAGGAGAGAAAAAGAAGTCAAAAAGTGTGACCCGCGGGTCAGGATTTTTTCAAAAAAAGGAAAAGTATCCAAACGTCTCAAACTCATATCATATGATGCCCGAGATCCGAAAGGGCAGAAAAAGTTTGCGGAACCTGTTTCCCTGCTCTAGATTCTGAACAAGCTGCAGAAACCTGAGTGCAGCTCAGGAGAGAAATAGAACGCAAAAAGTGTGACCCGCGGGTCAGGATTTTTTCAAAAAAATGAAAAGTATCCAAAGTGTCTCAAACTCATGTCATATGATGCCCGAGATCCGAAAGGGCAGAAAAAGTTTGCGGAACCTGTTTCCCTGCTCTAGATTCTAAACAAGCTACAAGAAACCTGAGTGCACCTCAGGAGAGAAATAGCAGGCAAAAAGTGTGACCCGCGCGTCAGGATTTTTTCAAAAAAATGAAAAGTATCCAAAGCGTCTCAAACTCGCGTCATATGATGCCCGAGATCCGAAAGGGCAGAAAAAGTTTGCGGAACCTGTTTCCCTGCTCTAGATTCTGAACAAGCTGCAGAAACCTGAGTACAGCTCAGGAGAGAAAAAGAAGGCAAAAAGTTTGACCCGCGGGTCAGGATTTTTTCAAAAAAATGAAAAGTATCCAAAGTGTCTCAAACTTGTGTCATATGATGCCCGAGATCCGAAAGGGCAGAAAAAGTTTGCGGAACCTGTTTCCCTGCTCTGGATTCTGAACAAGCTGCAGAAACCTGAGTGCAGCTCAGGAGAGAAAAAGCAGGAAAAAAGTGTGACCAGTGGGTCAGGATTTTTTCAAAAAATGAAAGGTATCCAAACATCTCAAACTCATGTCATATGATGCCCGAGATCCGAAAGGGCAGAAAAAGCTTACGGAACCTGTTTCCCTGCTCTAGATTCTGAACAACCTACAGAAACCTAAGTGCACCTCAGTAGAGAAAAAGCAGAAAAAAAGTGTGACCCGCGGGTCAGAATTTTTTCAAAAAAATGAAAAGTATCCAAAGCGTCTCAAACTCGTGTCATATGATGCCCGAGATCCGAAAGGGCAGAAAATGTTTGCAGAACATGTTTCCCTGCTCTAGATTCTGAACAAGCTGCAGAAACCTGAGTGCAGCTCAGGAGAGAAAAAGAAGGCAAAAAGTGTGACCCGCGGGTCAGGATTTTTTCAAAAAAATGAAAAGTATCCAAAGCGTCTCAAACTCGAGTCATATGATGCCCGAGATCCGAAAGGGCAGAAAAAGTTTGCGGAACCTGTTTCCCTGCTCTAGATTCTGAACAAGCTGCAGAAACCTGAGTGCAGCAAAGGAGAGAAAAAGAAGTCAAAAAGTGTGACCCGCGGGTCAGGATTTTTTCAAAAAAAGGAAAAGTATCCAAACGTGACAAACTCATATCATATGATGCCCGAGATCCGAAAGGGCAGAAAAAGTTTGCGGAACCTGTTTCCCTGCTCTAGATTCTGAACAAGCTGCAGAAACCTGAGGGCAGCTCAGGAGAGAAATAGAACGCAAAAAGTGTGACCCGCGGGTCAGGATTTTTCCAAAAAATGAAAAGTATCCAATGGGTCTCAAACTCGTGTCATATGATGCCCGAGATCCGAAAGGGCAGAAAAAGTTTGCGGAACCTGTTTCCCTGCTCTAGATTCTGAACAAGCTGCAGAAACCTGAGTGCAGTTCAGGAGAGAAAAAAAGGCAAAAAGTGTGACCCGCGGGTCAGGATTTTTTCAAAAAAATGAAAAGTATCCAAAGCGTCTCAAACTCGTGTCATATGATGCCCGAGATCCGAAAGGGCAGAAAAAGTTTGCGGAACCTGTTTCCCTGCTCTAGATTCTGAACAAGCTGCAGAAACCTGAGTGCAGCTCAGGAGAGAAAAAGGAGGCAAAAACTGTGACCCGCGGGTCAGGATTTTTTCAAAAAAATGAAAAGTATCCAAAGTGTCTCAAACTCGTGTCATATGATGCCCGAGATCCAAAAGGTCAGAAAAAGTTTGCGGAACCTGTTTCCCTGCGCTAGATTTTAAACAAGCTACAAGAAACCTGAGTGCTGCACAGGAGAGAAAAAGAAGGCAAAAAGTGTGACCCACGGGTCAGGATTTTTTCAAAAAAAAGAAAAGTTTCCAAGCGTCTCAAACTCGCGTTATATGATGCCCGAGATCCGAAAGGGCAGAAAAAGTTTGCGGAACCTGTTTCCCTGCTCTAGATTCTGAACAAGCTGCAGAAACCTGAGTGCAGCTCAGCAGAGAAAAAGCAGGAAAAAAGTGTGACCCGCGGGTCAGGATTTTTTCAAAAAAATGAAAAGTATCCAAAGCATCTCAAACTCGAGTCATATGATGCCCGAGATCCGAAAGGGCAGAAAAAGTTTGCGGAACCTGTTTCCCTCCTCTAGATTCTGAACAAGCTGCAGAAACCTGAGTGCAGCAAAGGAGAGAAAAAGAAGTCAAAAAGTGTGACCCGCGGGTCAGGATTTTTTCAAAAAAAGGAAAAGTATCCAAACGTCTCAAACTCATATCATATGATGCCCGAGATCCGAAAGGGCAGAAAAAGTTTGCGGAACCTGTTTCCCTGCTCTAGATTCTGAACAAGCTGCAGAAACCTGAGTGCACCTCAGGAGAGAAAAAAAGGCAAAAAGTGTGACCCGCGGGTCAGGATTTTTTCAAAAAAATGAAAAGTATCGAAAGCGTCTCAAGCTCGTGTCATATGATGCCCGAGATCCGAAAGGGCAGAAAAAGTTTGCGGAACCTGTTTCCCTGCTCAAGATTCTGAACAAGCTACAAGAAACCTGAGTGCACCTCAGGAGAGAAATAGCAGGCAAAAAGTGTGACCCGCGGGTCAGGATTTTTTCAAAAAAATGAAAAGTATCCAAAGCGTCACAAACTCGCGTCATATGATGCCCGAGATCCGAAAGGGCAGAAAAAGTTTGCGGAACGTGTTTCCCTGCCCTAGATTCTGAGCAAGCTACAAGACACCTGAGTGCTGCTCTGGAGAGAAAAAGCAGGCAAAAAGTGTGACCCGAGGGTCAGGATTTTCTCAAAAAAATGAAAGTATCCAAAGCGTCTCAAACTCGCCACAGATGATGCCCGAGATCCGAAAGGGCAGAAAAAGTTTGCGGAACCTGTTTCCCTTCTCTAGATTCTGAACAAGCTACAAGAAACCTGAGTGCAGTTCAGGAGAGAAAAAGCAGGCAAAATCTGTGACCCGCGGGTCAGGATTTTTCAAAAATATGAAAAGTATCCAAAGCGTCTCAAACTCGCGTCATATGATGCCCGAGATCCGAAAGGGCAGAACAAGCATACGGAACCTGTTTCCCTGCTCTAGATTCTGAACAAGCTACAGAAACCTGAGTGCAGCTCAGGAGAGAAAAAGAAGTCAAAAAGTGTGACCAGCGGGTCAGGATTTTTTCAAAAAAAATGAAAGGTATCCAAACATCTCAAACTCATGTCATATGATGCCCGAGATCCGAAAGGGCAGAAAAAGCTTACGGAACCTGTTTCCCTGCTCTAGATTCTGAACAACCTACAGAAACCTGAGTGCACCTCAGTAGAGAAAAAGAAGACAAAAAGTGTGATCCGCGGGTCAGAATTTTTTCAAAAAAATGAAAAGTATCCAAAGCGTCTCAAACTCGCGTCATATGATGCCCGAGATCCGAAAGGGCAGAAAAAGTTTGCGGAACCTGTTTCCCTGCTCTATATTCTGAACAATCTACAGAAACCTGAGTGCAGCTCAGGAGAGAAAAAGAAGGCAAAAAGTGTGACCCTCGGGTCAGGATTTTTTCAAAAAAATGAAAGGTATCCAAACATCTCAAACTCATGTCATATGATGCCCGAGATCCAAAAGGGCAGAAAAAGTTTGCGGGACCTGTTTCCCTGCTCTAGATTCTGAACAAGCTGCAGAAACCTGAGTGCAGCTCAGGAGAGAAAAAGAAGGCAAAAAGTGTGACCCACGGTTCAGGATTTTTTCAAAAAAATGAAAAGTATCCAAAGCGTCTCAAACTCGTGTCATATGATGCCCGAGATCCAAAAGGGCAGAAAATGTTTGCGGAACCTGTTTCCCTGCTCTAGATTCTGAACAAGCTGCAGAAACCTGAGTGCAGCTCAGGAGAGAAAAAGAAGGCAAAAAGTGTGACCCACGGGTCAGGAGTTTTTCAAAAAAATGAAAAGTATCCAAAGGGTCTCAAACTCGTGTCATATGATGCCCGAGATCCAAAAGGGCAGAAAAAGTTTGCGGAACCTGTTTCCCTGCTCTAGATTCTGAAAAAGGTGCAGAAACCTGAGTGCAGCTCAGGAGAGAAAAAGCAGGAAAAAAGTGTGAACCACGGGTCAGGATTTTTTCAAAAAAATGAAAAGTATCCAAAGCGTCTCAAACTCGCGTCATATGATGCCCGAGATCCGAAAGGGCAGAAAAAGTTTGCGGAACCTGTTTCCCTGCTCTAGATTCTGAGCAAGCTACAAGACACCTGAGTGCTGCTCTGGAGAGAAAAAGCAGGCAAAAAGTGTGACCCGAGGGTCAGGATTTTCTCAAAAAAATGAAAGTATCCAAAGCGTCTCAAACTCGCCACAGATGATGCCCGAGATCCGAAAGGGCAGAAAAAGTTTGCGGAACCTGTTTCCCTTCTCTAGATTCTGAACAAGCTACAAGAAACCTGAGTGCAGTTCAGGAGAGAAAAAGCAGGCAAAAACTGTGACCCGCGGGTCAGGATTTTTCAAAAATATGAAAAGTATCCAAAGCGTCTCAAACTCGCGTCATATGATGCCCGAGATCCGAAAGGGCAGAAAAAGCTTACGGAACCTGTTTCCCTGCTCTAGATTCTGAACAAGCTACAGAAACCTGAGTGCAGCTCAGGAGAGAAAAAGAAGGCAAAAAGTGTGACCAGCGGGTCAGGATTTTTTCAAAAAAAATGAAAGGTATCCAAACATCTCAAACTCATGTCATATGATGCCCGAGATCCGAAAGGGCAGAAAAAGCTTACGGAACCTGTTTCCCTGCTCTAGATTCTGAACAACCTACAGAAACCTGAGTGCACCTCAGTAGAGAAAAAGAAGACAAAAAGTGTGATCCGCGGGTCAGAATTTTTTCAAAAAAATGAAAAGTATCCAAAGCGTCTCAAACTCGCGTCATATGATGCCCGAGATCCGAAAGGGCAGAAAAAGTTTGCGGAACCTGTTTCCCTGCTCTATATTCTGAACAATCTACAGAAACCTGAGTGCAGCTCAGGAGAGAAAAAGAAGGAAAAAAGTGTGACCCTCGGGTCAGGATTTTTTCAAAAAAATGAAAGGTATCCAAACATCTCAAACTCATGTCATATGATGCCCGAGATCCAAAAGGGCAGAAAAAGTTTGCGGGACCTGTTTCCCTGCTCTAGATTCTGAACAAGCTGCAGAAACCTGAGTGCAGCTCAGGAGAGAAAAAAAGGCAAAAAGTGTGACCCACGGTTCAGGATTTTTTCAAAAAAATGAAAAGTATCCAAAGCGTCTCAAACTCGTGTCATATGATGCCCGAGATCCAAAAGGGCAGAAAATGTTTGTGGAACCTGTTTCCCTGCTCTAGATTCTGAACAAGCTGCAGAAACCTGAGTGCAGCTCAGGAGAGAAAAAGAAGGCAAAAAGTGTGACCCACGGGTCAGGATTTTTTCAAAAAAATGAAAAGTATCCAAAGGGTCTCAAACTCGTGTCATATGATGCCCGAGATCCGAAAGGGCAGAAAAAGTTTGCGGAACCTGTTTCCCTGCTCTAGGTTCTGAAAAAGGTGCAGAAACCTGAGTGCAGCTAAGGAGAGAAAAAGGAGGAAAAAAGTGTTAACCACGGGTCAGGATTTTTTCAAAAAAATGAAAAGTATCCAAAGCGTCTCAAACTCGCGTCATATGATGCCCGAGATCCGAAAGGGCAGAAAAAGTTTGTGGAACCTGTTTCCCTGCTCTAGATTCTGAACAAGCTGCAGAAACCTGAGTGCAGCTCAGGAGAGAAATAGCAAGCAAAAAGTGTGACCCGCGGGTCAGGATTTTTTCAAAAAAATGAAAAGTATCCAAAGCGTCTCAAACTCGCATGATATGATGCCCGAGATCCGAAAGGGCAGAAAAAGTTTGCGGAACGTGTTTCCCTGCTCTAGATTCTGAGAAAGCTACAGGACACCTGAGTGCTGCTCTGGAGAGAAAAAGCAGGCAAAAAGTGTGACCCGAGGGTCAGGATTTTCTCAAAAAAATGAAAGTATCCAAAGCGTCTCAAACTCGCCTCATATGATGCCCGAGATCCGAAAGGGCAGAAAAAGTTTGCGGAACCTGTTTCCCTTCTCTAGATTCTGAACAATCTACAAGAAACCTGAGTGCAGTTCAGGAGAGAAAAAGCAGGCAAAAAGTGTGACCCGCGGGTCAGGATTTTTCAAAAATATGAAAAGTATCCAAAGCGTCTCAAACTCGCGTCATATGATGCCCGAGATCCGAAAGGGCAGAAAAAGCTTACGGAACCTGTTTCCCTGCTCTAGATTCTGAACAAGCTACAGAAACCTGAGTGCAGCTCAGGAGAGAAAAAGAAGGCAAAAAGTGTGACCCGCGGGTCAGGATTTTTTCAAAAAAATGAAAAGTATCCAAAGCGTCTCAAACTCGCATCATATGATGCCCGAGATCTGAAAAGGGCAGAAAAAGTTTGCGGAACCTGTTTCCCTGCTCTAGATTCTGAACAAGCTGCAGAAACCTGAGTGCAGCTCAGGAGAGAAAAAGCAGGCAAAAAGTGTGACCCGCGGGTCAGGATTTTTTCAAAAAAATGAAAAGTATCCAAAGTGTCTCAAACTTGTGTCATATGATGCCCGAGATCCGAAAGGGCAGAAAAAGTTTGCGGAACCTGTTTCCCTGCTCTAGATTCTGAACAAGCTGCAGAAACCTGAGTGCACCTCAGGAGAGAAAAAGCAGGAAAAAAGTGTGACCAGTGGGTCAGGATTTTTTCAAAAAATGAAAGGTATCCAAACATCTCAAACTCATGTCATATGATGCCCGAGATCCGAAAGGGCAGAAAAAGCTTACGGAACCTGTTTCCCTGCTCTAGATTCTGAACAAGCTGCAGAAACCTGAGTGCACCTCAGTAGAGAAAAAGCAGACAAAAAGTGTGATCCGCGGGTCAGAATTTTTTCAAAAAAATGAAAAGTATCCAAAGCGTCTCAAACTCGCGTCATATGATGCCCGAGATCCGAAAGGGCAGAAAAAGTTTGCGGAACCTGTTTCCCTGCTCTATATTCTGAACAATCTACAGAAACCTGAGTGCAGCTCAGGAGAGAAAAAGAAGGCAAAAAGTGTGACCAGCGGGTCAGGATTTTTTCAAAAAAATGAAAGGTATCCAAACATCTCAAACTCATGTCATATGATGCCCGACATCCAAAAGGGCAGAAAAAGTTTGCGGGACCTGTTTCCCTGCTCTAGATTCTGAACAAGCTGCAGAAACCTGAGTGCAGCTCAGGAGAGAAAAAGCAGGCAAAAAGTGTGACCCGCGGGTCAGGAGTTTTTCAAAAAAATGAAAAGTATCCAAAGCGTCTCAAACTCGCGTCATATGATGCCCGAGATCCGAAAGGGCAGAAAAAGTTTGCGGAACCTGTTTCCCTGTTCTAGATTCTGAAGAAGCTGCAGAAACCTGAGTGCAGCTCAGGAGAGAAAAAGCAGGCAAAAAGTGTGACCCACGGGTCAGGATTTTTTCAAAAAAATGAAAAGTATCCAAAGGGTCTCAAACTTGTGTCATATGATGCCCGAGATCCGAAAGGGCTGAAAAAGTTTGCGGAACCTCTTTCCCTGCTCTAGATTCTGAACAAGCTGCAGAAACCTGAGTGCAGCTCAGGAGAGAAAAAGCAGGAAAAAAGTGTGACCCACGGGTCAGGATTTTTTCAAAAAAATGAAAAGTTTCCAAGCGTCTCAAACTCGCGTTATATGATGCCCGAGATCAGAAAGGGCAGAAAAAGTTTGCGGAACCTGTTTCCCTGCTCTAGATTCTGAACAAGCTGCAGAAACCTGAGTGCAGCTCAAGAGGGAAAAAGCAGGCAAAAAGTGTGACCCGCGGGTCAGGATTTTTTCAAAAAAATGAAAAGTATCCAAAGTGTCTCAAACTCGTGTCATATGATGCCCGAGATCCGAAAGGGCAGAAAAAGTTTGCGGAACCTGTTTCCCTGCTCTAGATTCTGAACAAGCTGCAGAAACCTGAGTGCAGCAAAGGAGAGAAAAAGAAGTCAAAAAGTGTGACCCGCGGGTCAGGATTTTTTCAAAAAAAGGAAAAGTATCCAAACGTGACAAACTCATATCATATGATGCCCGAGATCCGAAAGGGCAGAAAAAGTTTGCGGAACCTGTTTCCCTGCTCTAGATTCTGAACAAGCTGCAGAAACCTGAGTGCAGCTCAGGAGAGAAATAGAACGCAAAAAGTGTGACCCGCGGGTCAGGATTTTTTCAAAAAAATGAAAAGTATCCAAAGGGTCTCAAACTCGTGTCATATGATGCCCGAGATCCGAAAGGGCAGAAAAAGTTTGCGGAACCTGTTTCCCTGCTCTAGATTCTGAACAAGCTGCAGAAACCTGAGTGCACCTCAGGAGAGAAAAAAAGGCAAAAAGTGTGACCCGCGGGTCAGGATTTTTTCAAAAAAATGAAAAGTATCCAAAGCGTCTCAAACTCGTGTCATATGATGCCCGAGATCCAAAAGGGCAGAAAAAGTTTGCGGAACCTGTTTCCCTGCTCTAGATTCTGAACAAGCTACAAGAAACCTGAGTGCACCTCAGGAGAGAAATAGCAGGCAAAAAGTGTGACCCGCGGGTCAGGATTTTTTCAAAAAAATGAAAAGTATCCAAAGCGTCTCAAACTCGTGTCATATGATGCCCGAGATCCAAAAGGGCAGAAAAAGTTTGCGGAACCTGTTTCCCTGCTCTAGATTCTGAACAAGCTACAAGAAACCTGAGTGCACCTCAGGAGAGAAAAAGCAGGCAAAAAGTGTGACCCGCGGGTCAGGATTTTTTCAAAAAAATGAAAAGTATCCAAAGGGTCTCAAACTCGCCTCAGATGATGCCCGAGATTCGAATGGGCAGAAAAAGTTTGCGGAACCCGTTTCCCCGCTCTAGATTCTGAACAAGCTACAAGAAACCTGAGTGCAGTTCAGGAGAGAAAAAGCAGGCAAAAAGTGTGACCCGCGGGTCAGGATTTTTCAAAAATATGAAAAGTATCCAAAGCGTCTCAAACTCGTGTCATATGATGCCGGAGATCCGAAAGGGCAGAAAAAGTTTGCGGGACTTGTTTCCCTGCTCTAGATTGTGAACAAGCTGCAGAAACCTGAGTGCAGCTCAGGAGAGAAAAAGAAGGCAAAAAGTGTGACCCGCGGGTCAGGATTTTTTCAAAAAAATGAAAAGTATCCAAAGCATCTCAAACTCACGTCATATGATGCCCAAGATCCAAAAGGGCAGAAAAAGTTTGCGGAACCTGTTTCGCTGCTCTAGATTTTGAACGAGCTACAAGAAACCTGAGTGCTGCTCAGGAGAGAAAAAGCAGGCAAAAAGTGTGACCCGCGGGTCAGGATTTTTTCAAAAAAATGAAAAGTATCCAAAGGGTCTTAAACTCGTGTCATATGATGCCCGAGATCCAAAAGGGCAGAAAAAGTTTGCGGAACCTGTTTCCCTGCTCTAGATTCTGAACAAGCTGCAGAAACCTGAGTGCAGCTCAGGAGAGAAAAAGCAGGAAAAAAGTGTGACCCGCGGGTCATGATTTTTTCAAAAAAATGAAAAGTATCCAAAGCGTCTCAAACTCGAGTCATATGATGCCCGAGATCCGAAAGGGCAGAAAAAGTTTGCGGAACCTGTTTCCCTGCTCTAGATTCTGAACAAGCTGCAGAAACCTGAGTGCAGCAAAGGAGAGAAAAAGAAGTCAAAAAGTGTGACCCGCGGGTCAGGATTTTTTCAAAAAAATGAAAAGTATCCAAAGGGTCTCAAACTCGTGTCATATGATGCCCGAGATCCGAAAGGGCAGAAAAAGTTTGCGGAACCTGTTTCCCTGCTCTAGATTCTGAACAAGCTACAAGAAACCTGAGTGCACCTCAGGAGAGAAATAGCAGGCAAAAAGTGTGACCCGCGGGTCAGGATTTTTTCAAAAAAATGAAAAGTATCCAAAGGGTCTCAAACTCGCCTCAGATGATGCCCGAGATTCGAAAGGGCAGAAAAAGTTTGCGGAACCCGTTTCCCCGCTCTAGATTCTGAACAAGCTACAAGAAACCTGAGTGCAGTTCAGGAGAGAAAAAGAAGTCAAAAAGTGTGACCCGCGGGTCAGGATTTTTTCAAAAAAATGAAAAGTATCCAAAGGGTCTCAAACTCGTGTCATATGATGCCCGAGATCCGAAAGGGCAGAAAAAGTTTGGGAACCCGTTTCCCTGCTCTAGATTCTGAACAAGCTACAAGAAACCTGAGTGCTGCTCAGGAGAGAAAAAGCAGGCAAAAAGTGTGACCCCGCGGGTCAGGATTTTTTCAAAAAAATGAAAAGTATCCAAAGCGTCTCAAACTGGCGTCATATGATGCCTGAGATCCGAAAGGGCAGAAAAAGTTTGCGGAACCTGTTTCCCTGCTCTAGATTCTGAACAAGCTACAGAAACCTTAGTGCAGCTCAGGAGAGAAAAAGCAAGCAAAAAGTGTGACCCGCGGGTCAGGATTTTTTCAAAAAAATGAAAAGTATCCAAAGCATCTCAAACTCGCGTCATATGATGCTCGAGATCCGAAAGGGCAGAAAAAGTTTGCGGAACCTGTTTCCCTGTTCTAGATTCTGAAGAAGCTGCAGAAACCTGAGTGCAGCTCAGGAGAGAAAAAGGAGGCAAAAGGTGTGACCCGCGGGTCAGGATTTTTTCAAAAAAATGAAAAGTATCCAAAGGGTCTCAAACTCGAGTCATATGATGCCCGAGATCCGAAGGGGCAGAAAAAGTTTCCGGAACCTGTTTCCTGGCTCTAGATTCTGAACAAGCTGCAGAAACCTGAGTGCAGCTCAGGAGAGAAAAAGAAGGCAAAAAGTGTGACACGCGGGTCAGGATTTTTTCAAAAAAATGAAAGGTATCCAAAGCGTCTCAAACTCGCGTCATATGATGCCCGAGATCCGAAAGGGCAGAAAAAGTTTGCGGAACCTGTTTCCCTGCTCTAGATTCTGAACAAGCTGCAGAAACCTGAGTGCAGCTCAGGAGAGAAAAAGGAGGCAAAAACTGTGACCCGCGGGTCAGGATTTTTTCAGAAAAATGAAAAGTATCCAAAGCGTCTCAAACTCGTGTCATATGATGCCCGAGATCCGAAAGGGCAGAAAAAGTTTGCGGAATCTGTTTCCCTGCTCTAGATTCTGAACAAGCTACAAGAAACCTGAGTGCAGCTCAGGAGAGAAAAAGCAGGCAAAAAGTGTGACCCGCGGGTCAGGATTTTTTCAAAAAAATGAAAAGTATCCAAAGCGTCTCAAACTCATGTCATATGATGCCCGAGATCCGAAAGGGCAGAAAAAGTTTGCGGAACCTGTTTCCCTGCTCTAGATTCTGAACAAGCCACAAGAAACCTGAGTGCAGCTCAGGAGAGAAAAAGCAAGCAAAAAGTGTGACCCGCGGGTCAGGATTTTTTCAAAAAAATGAATAGTATCCAAAGCGTCTCAAACTCGCATGATATGATGCCCAAGATCCGAAAGGGCGGAAAAAGTTTGCGGAACGTGTTTCCCTGCTCTAGATTCTGAGCAAGCTGCAGAAACCTGAGTGCAGCTCAGGAGAGAAAAAGAAGGCAAAAAGTGTGACCCGCGGGTCAGGATTTTTTCAAAAAAATGAAAAGTATCCAAAGCATCTCAAACTCACGTCATATGATGCCCAAGATCCAAAAGGGCAGAAAAAGTTTGCGGAACCTGTTTCGCTGCTCTAGATTTTGAACGAGCTACAAGAAACCTGAGTGCTGCTCAGGAGAGAAAAAGCAGGCAAAAAGTGTGACCCGCGGGTCAGGATTTTTTCAAAAAAATGAAAAGTATCCAAAGGGTCTTAAACTCGTGTCATATGATGCCCGAGATCCAAAAGGGCAGAAAAAGTTTGCGGAACCTGTTTCCCTGCTCTAGATTCTGAACAAGCTGCAGAAACCTGAGTGCAGCTCAGGAGAGAAAAAGCAGGAAAAAAGTGTGACCCGCGGGTCATGATTTTTTCAAAAAAATGAAAAGTATCCAAAGCGTCTCAAACTCGAGTCATATGATGCCCGAGATCCGAAAGGGCAGAAAAAGTTTGCGGAACCTGTTTCCCTGCTCTAGATTCTGAACAAGCTGCAGAAACCTGAGTGCAGCAAAGGAGAGAAAAAGAAGTCAAAAAGTGTGACCCGCGGGTCAGGATTTTTTCAAAAAAATGAAAAGTATCCAAAGGGTCTCAAACTCGTGTCATATGATGCCCGAGATCCGAAAGGGCAGAAAAAGTTTGCGGAACCTGTTTCCCTGCTCTAGATTCTGAACAAGCTACAAGAAACCTGAGTGCACCTCAGGAGAGAAATAGCAGGCAAAAAGTGTGACCCGCGGGTCAGGATTTTTTCAAAAAAATGAAAAGTATCCAAAGGGTCTCAAACTCGCCTCAGATGATGCCCGAGATTCGAAAGGGCAGAAAAAGTTTGCGGAACCCGTTTCCCCGCTCTAGATTCTGAACAAGCTACAAGAAACCTGAGTGCAGTTCAGGAGAGAAAAAGAAGTCAAAAAGTGTGACCCGCGGGTCAGGATTTTTTCAAAAAAATGAAAAGTATCCAAAGGGTCTCAAACTCGTGTCATATGATGCCCGAGATCCGAAAGGGCAGAAAAAGTTTGGGAACCCGTTTCCCTGCTCTAGATTCTGAACAAGCTACAAGAAACCTGAGTGCTGCTCAGGAGAGAAAAAGCAGGCAAAAAGTGTGACCCCGCGGGTCAGGATTTTTTCAAAAAAATGAAAAGTATCCAAAGCGTCTCAAACTGGCGTCATATGATGCCTGAGATCCGAAAGGGCAGAAAAAGTTTGCGGAACCTGTTTCCCTGCTCTAGATTCTGAACAAGCTACAGAAACCTTAGTGCAGCTCAGGAGAGAAAAAGCAGGAAAAAAGTGTGACCCGCGGGTCAGGATTTTTTCAAAAAAATGAAAAGTATCCAAAGCATCTCAAACTCGCGTCATATGATGCTCGAGATCCGAAAGGGCAGAAAAAGTTTGCGGAACCTGTTTCCCTGTTCTAGATTCTGAAGAAGCTGCAGAAACCTGAGTGCAGCTCAGGAGAGAAAAAGGAGGCAAAAGGTGTGACCCGCGGGTCAGGATTTTTTCAAAAAAATGAAAAGTATCCAAAGGGTCTCAAACTCGAGTCATATGATGCCCGAGATCCGAAGGGGCAGAAAAAGTTTCCGGAACCTGTTTCCTGGCTCTAGATTCTGAACAAGCTGCAGAAACCTGAGTGCAGCTCAGGAGAGAAAAAGAAGGCAAAAAGTGTGACACGCGGGTCAGGATTTTTTCAAAAAAATGAAAGGTATCCAAAGCGTCTCAAACTCGCGTCATATGATGCCCGAGATCCGAAAGGGCAGAAAAAGTTTGCGGAACCTGTTTCCCTGCTCTAGATTCTGAACAAGCTGCAGAAACCTGAGTGCAGCTCAGGAGAGAAAAAGGAGGCAAAAACTGTGACCCGCGGGTCAGGATTTTTTCAGAAAAATGAAAAGTATCCAAAGCGTCTCAAACTCGTGTCATATGATGCCCGAGATCCGAAAGGGCAGAAAAAGTTTGCGGAATCTGTTTCCCTGCTCTAGATTCTGAACAAGCTACAAGAAACCTGAGTGCAGCTCAGGAGAGAAAAAGCAGGCAAAAAGTGTGACCCGCGGGTCAGGATTTTTTCAAAAAAATGAAAAGTATCCAAAGCGTCTCAAACTCATGTCATATGATGCCCGAGATCCGAAAGGGCAGAAAAAGTTTGCGGAACCTGTTTCCCTGCTCTAGATTCTGAACAAGCCACAAGAAACCTGAGTGCAGCTCAGGAGAGAAAAAGCAAGCAAAAAGTGTGACCCGCGGGTCAGGATTTTTTCAAAAAAATGAATAGTATCCAAAGCGTCTCAAACTCGCATGATATGATGCCCAAGATCCGAAAGGGCAGAAAAAGTTTGCGGAACGTGTTTCCCTGCTCTAGATTCTGAGCAAGCTGCAGAAACCTGAGTGCACCTCAGGAGAGAAAAGGAAGTCAAAAAGTGTGACCCGCGGGTCAGGATTTTTTCAAAAAAATGAAAAGTATCCAAAGTGTCTCAAACTCGTGTCATATGATGCCCGAGATCCAAAAGGGCAGAAAAAGTTTGCGGAACCTGTTTCCCTGCGCTAGATTTTAAACAAGCTACAAGAAACCTGAGTGCTGCACAGGAGAGAAAAAGAAGGCAAAAAGTGTGACCCGCGGGTCAGGATTTTTTCAAAAAAATGAAAAGTTTCCAAGCGTCTCAAACTCGCGTTATATGATGCCCGAGATCCGAAAGGGCAGAAAAAGTTTGCGGAACCTGTTTCCCTGCTCTAGATTCTGAACAAGCTGCAGAAACCTGAGTGCTGCTCAGGAGAGAAAAAGCAGGCAAAAAGTGTGACCCGCGGGTCAGGATTTTTTCAAAAAAATGAAAAGTATCCAAAGGGTCTCAAACTCGTGTCATATGATGCCCGAGATCCGAAAGGGCTGAAAAAGTTTGCGGAACCTCTTTCCCTGCTCTAGATTCTGAACAAGCTGCAGAAACCTGAGTGCAGCAAAGGAGAGAAAAAGCAGGAAAAAAGTGTGACCCGCGGGTCAGGATTTTTTCAAAAAAATGAAAAGTATCCAAAGCGTCTCAAACTCGAGTCATATGATGCCCGAGATCCGAAAGGGCAGAAAAAGTTTGCGGAACCTGTTTCCCTGCTCTAGATTCTGAACAAGCTGCAGAAACCTCAGTGCAGCAAAGGAGAGAAAAAGAAGTCAAAAAGTGTGACCCGCGGGTCAGGATTTTTTCAAAAAAAGGAAAAGTATCCAAACGTCTCAAACTCGCGTTATATGATGCCCGAGATCCGAAAGGGCAGAAAAAGTTTGCGGAACCTGTTTCCCTGCTCTAGATTCTGAACAAGCTGCAGAAACCTGAGTGCAGCAAAGGAGAGAAAAAGAAGTCAAAAAGTGTGACCCGCGGGTCAGGATTTTTTCAAAAAAAGGAAAAGTATCCAAACGTCTCAAACTCGCGTTATATGATGCCCGAGATCCGAAAGGGCAGAAAAAGTTTGCGGAACCCGTTTCCCTGTTCTATATTCTGAAGAAGCTGCAGAAACCTGAGTGCAGCTCAGGAGAGAAAAAGGAGGCAAAAAGTGTGACCCGCGGGTCAGGATTTTTTCAAAAAAATGAAAAGTATCCAAAGCGTCTCAAACTCGAGTCATATGATGCCCGAGATCCGAAAGGGCAGAAAAAGTTTGCGGAACCTGTTTCCCTGCTCTAGATTCTGAACAAGCTGCAGAAACCTGAGTGCAGCAAAGGAGAGAAAAAGAAGTCAAAAAGTGTGACCCGCGGGTCAGGATTTTTTCAAAAAAAGGAAAAGTATCCAAACGTCTCAAACTCATATCATATGATGCCCGAGATCCAAAAGGGCAGAAAAAGTTTGCGGAACCTGTTTCCCTGCTCTAGATTCTGAACAAGCTGCAGAAACCTGAGTGCACCTCAGGAGAGAAAAAAAGGCAAAAAGTGTGACCCGCGGGTCAGGATTTTTTCAAAAAAATGAAAAGTATCGAAAGCGTCTCAAACTCGTGTCATATGTTGCCCGAGATCCGAAAGGGCAGAAAAAGTTTGCGGAACCTGTTTCCCTGCTCAAGATTCTGAACAAGCTACAAGAAACCTGAGTGCACCTCAGGAGAGAAATAGCAGGCAAAAAGTGTGACCCGCGGGTCAGGATTTTTTCAAAAAAATGAAAAGTATCCAAAGTGTCTCAAACTCGTGTCCTATGATGCCCGAGATCCGAAAGGGCAGAAAAAGTTTGCGGAACCTGTTTCCCTGCTCTAGATTCTGAAAAAGGTGCAGAAACCTGAGTGCAGCTCAGGAGAGAAAAAGGAGGAAAAAAGTGTGAACCACGGGTCAGGATTTTTTCAAAAAAATGAAAAGTATCCAAAGCGTCACAAACTCGCGTCATATGATGCCCGAGATCCGAAAGGGCAGAAAAAGTTTGCGGAACCTGTTTCCCTGCTCTAGATTCTGAACAAGCTGCAGAAACCTGAGTGCAGCTCAGGAGAGAAATAGCAGGCAAAAAGTGTGACCCGCGGGTCAGGATTTTTTCAAAAAAATGAAAAGTATCCAAAGCGTCTCAAACTCGCATGATATGATGCCCGAGATCCGAAAGGGCAGAAAAAGTTTGCGGAACGTGTTTCCCTGCCCTAGATTCTGAGCAAGCTACAAGACACCTGAGTGCTGCTCTGGAGAGAAAAAGCAGGCAAAAAGTGTGACCCGAGGGTCAGGATTTTCTCAAAAAAATGAAAGTATCCAAAGCGTCTCAAACTCGCCACAGATGATGCCCGAGATCCGAAAGGGCAGAAAAAGTTTGCGGAACCTGTTTCCCTTCTCTAGATTCTGAACAAGCTACAAGAAACCTGAGTGCAGTTCAGGAGAGAAAAAGCAGGCAAAATCTGTGACCCGCGGGTCAGGATTTTTTAAAAATATGAAAAGTATTCAAAGCGTCTCAAACTCGCGTCATATGATGCCCGAGATCCGAAAGGGCAGAAAAAGCTTACGGAACCTGTTTCCCTGCTCTAGATTCTGAACAAGCTACAGAAACCTGAGTGCAGCTCAGGAGAGAAAAAGAAGTCAAAAAGTGTGACCAGCGGGTCAGGATTTTTTCAAAAAAAATGAAAGGTATCCAAACATCTCAAACTCATGTCATATGATGCCCGAGATCCGAAAGGGCAGAAAAAGCTTACGGAACCTGTTTCCCTGCTCTAGATTCTGAACAACCTACAGAAACCTGAGTGCACCTCAGTAGAGAAAAAGAAGACAAAAAGTGTGATCCGCGGGTCAGAATTTTTTCAAAAAAATGAAAAGTATCCAAAGCGTCTCAAACTCGCGTCATATGATGCCCGAGATCCGAAAGGGCAGAAAAAGTTTGCGGAACCTGTTTCCCTGCTCTATATTCTGAACAATCTACAGAAACCTGAGTGCAGCTCAGGAGAGAAAAAGGAGGCAAAAAGTGTGACCCGCGGGTCAGGATTTTTTCAAAAAAATGAAAAGTATCCAAAGCGTCTCAAACTCGAGTCATATGATGCCCGAGATCCGAAAGGGCAGAAAAAGTTTGCGGAACCTGTTTCCCTGCTCTAGATTCTGAACAAGCTGCAGAAACCTGAGTGCAGCAAAGGAGAGAAAAAGAAGTCAAAAAGTGTGACCCGCGGGTCAGGATTTTTTCAAAAAAAGGAAAAGTATCCAAACGTCTCAAACTCATATCATATGATGCCCGAGATCCAAAAGGGCAGAAAAAGTTTGCGGAACCTGTTTCCCTGCTCTAGATTCTGAACAAGCTGCAGAAACCTGAGTGCACCTCAGGAGAGAAAAAAAGGCAAAAAGTGTGACCCGCGGGTCAGGATTTTTTCAAAAAAATGAAAAGTATCGAAAGCGTCTCAAACTCGTGTCATATGTTGCCCGAGATCCGAAAGGGCAGAAAAAGTTTGCGGAACCTGTTTCCCTGCTCAAGATTCTTAACAAGCTACAAGAAACCTGAGTGCACCTCAGGAGAGAAATAGCAGGCAAAAAGTGTGACCCGCGGGTCAGGATTTTTTCAAAAAAATGAAAAGTATCCAAAGTGTCTCAAACTCGTGTCCTATGATGCCCGAGATCCGAAAGGGCAGAAAAAGTTTGCGGAACCTGTTTCCCTGCTCTAGATTCTGAAAAAGGTGCAGAAACCTGAGTGCAGCTCAGGAGAGAAAAAGGAGGAAAAAAGTGTGAACCACGGGTCAGGATTTTTTCAAAAAAATGAAAAGTATCCAAAGCGTCACAAACTCGCGTCATATGATGCCCGAGATCCGAAAGGGCAGAAAAAGTTTGCGGAACCTGTTTCCCTGCTCTAGATTCTGAACAAGCTGCAGAAACCTGAGTGCAGCTCAGGAGAGAAATAGCAGGCAAAAAGTGTGACCCGCGGGTCAGGATTTTTTCAAAAAAATGAAAAGTATCCAAAGCGTCTCAAACTCGCATGATATGATGCCCGAGATCCGAAAGGGCAGAAAAAGTTTGCGGAACGTGTTTCCCTGCCCTAGATTCTGAGCAAGCTACAAGACACCTGAGTGCTGCTCTGGAGAGAAAAAGCAGGCAAAAAGTGTGACCCGAGGGTCAGGATTTTCTCAAAAAAATGAAAGTATCCAAAGCGTCTCAAACTCGCCACAGATGATGCCCGAGATCCGAAAGGGCAGAAAAAGTTTGCGGAACCTGTTTCCCTTCTCTAGATTCTGAACAAGCTACAAGAAACCTGAGTGCAGTTCAGGAGAGAAAAAGCAGGCAAAATCTGTGACCCGCGGGTCAGGATTTTTTAAAAATATGAAAAGTATTCAAAGCGTCTCAAACTCGCGTCATATGATGCCCGAGATCCGAAAGGGCAGAAAAAGCTTACGGAACCTGTTTCCCTGCTCTAGATTCTGAACAAGCTACAGAAACCTGAGTGCAGCTCAGGAGAGAAAAAGAAGTCAAAAAGTGTGACCAGCGGGTCAGGATTTTTTCAAAAAAAATGAAAGGTATCCAAACATCTCAAACTCATGTCATATGATGCCCGAGATCCGAAAGGGCAGAAAAAGCTTACGGAACCTGTTTCCCTGCTCTAGATTCTGAACAACCTACAGAAACCTGAGTGCACCTCAGTAGAGAAAAAGAAGACAAAAAGTGTGATCCGCGGGTCAGAATTTTTTCAAAAAAATGAAAAGTATCCAAAGCGTCTCAAACTCGCGTCATATGATGCCCGAGATCCGAAAGGGCAGAAAAAGTTTGCGGAACCTGTTTCCCTGCTCTATATTCTGAACAATCTACAGAAACCTGAGTGCAGCTCAGGAGAGAAAAAGAAGGCAAAAAGTGTGACCCTCGGGTCAGGATTTTTTCAAAAAAATGAAAGGTATCCAAACATCTCAAACTCATGTCATATGATGCCCGAGATCCAAAAGGGCAGAAAAAGTTTGCGGGACCTGTTTCCCTGCTCTAGATTCTGAACAAGCTGCAGAAACCTGAGTGCAGCTCAGGAGAGAAAAAGAAGGCAAAAAGTGTGACCCACGGTTCAGGATTTTTTCAAAAAAATGAAAAGTATCCAAAGCGTCTCAAACTCGTGTCATATGATGCCCGAGATCCAAAAGGGCAGAAAATGTTTGCGGAACCTGTTTCCCTGCTCTAGATTCTGAACAAGCTGCAGAAACCTGAGTGCAGCTCAGGAGAGAAAAACAAGGCAAAAAGTGTGACCCACGGGTCAGGATTTTTTCAAAAAAATGAAAAGTATCCAAAGGGTCTCAAACTCGTGTCATATGATGCCCGAGATCCGAAAGGGCAGAAAAAGTTTGCGGAACCTGTTTCCCTGCTCTAGATTCTGAAAAAGGTGCAGAAACCTGAGTGCAGCTCAGGAGAGAAAAAGCAGGAAAAAAGTGTGAACCACGGGTCAGGATTATTTCAAAAAAATGAAAAGTATCCAAAGCGTCTCAAACACGCGTCATATGATGCCCGAGATCCGAAAGGGCAGAAAAAGTTTGCGGAACCTGTTTCCCTGCTCTAGATTCTGAACAAGCTGCAGAAACCTGAGTGCAGCTCAGGAGAGAAATAGCAGGCAAAAAGTGTGACCTGCGGGTCAGGATTTTTTCAAAAAAATGAAAAGTATCCAAAGCGTCTCAAACTCGCATGATATGATGCCCGAGATCCGAAAGGGCAGAAAAAGTTTGCGGAACGTGTTTCCCTGCTCTAGATTCTGAGCAAGCTACAAGACACCTGAGTGCTGCTCTGGAGAGAAAAAGCAGGCAAAAAGTGTGACCCGAGGGTCAGGATTTTCTCAAAAAAATGAAAGTATCCAAAGCGTCTCAAACTCGCCACAGATGATGCCCGAGATCCGAAAGTGCAGAAAAAGTTTGCGGAACCTGTTTCCCTTCTCTAGATTCTGAACAAGCTACAAGAAACCTGAGTGCAGTTCAGGAGAGAAAAAGCAGGCAAAAACTGTGACCCGCGGGTCAGGATTTTTCAAAAATATGAAAAGTATCCAAAGCGTCTCAAACTCGAGTCATATGATGCCCGAGATCCGAAAGGGCAGAAAAAGTTTGCGGAACCTGTTTCCCTGCTCTAGATTCTGAACAAGCTGCAGAAACCTGAGTGCAGCAAAGGAGAGAAAAAGAAGTCAAAAAGTGTGACCCGCGGGTCAGGATTTTTTCAAAAAAAGGAAAAG
Source organism: Rhineura floridana (assembly GCF_030035675.1). Classification (NCBI taxonomy): domain Eukaryota; kingdom Metazoa; phylum Chordata; class Lepidosauria; order Squamata; family Rhineuridae; genus Rhineura; species Rhineura floridana. Next base: position 31,010,619 of record NC_084486.1, on the reverse strand, counting down.
TATCCAAACGTCTCAAACTCATATCATATGATGCCCGAGATCCAAAAGGGCAGAAAAAGTTTGCGGAACCTGTTTCCCTGCTCTAGATTCTGAACAAGCTGCAGAAACCTGAGTGCACCTCAGGAGAGAAAAAAAGGCAAAAAGTGTGACCCGCGGGTCAGGATTTTTTCAAAAAAATGAAAAGTATCCAAAGTGTCTCAAACTCGTGTCATATGATGCCCGAGATCCGAAAGGGCAGAAAAAGTTTGCGGAACCTGTTTCCCTGCTCTAGATTCTGAAAAAGGTGCAGAAACCTGAGTGCAGCTCAGGAGAGAAAAAGGAGGAAAAAAGTGTGAACCACGGGTCAGGATTTTTTCAAAAAAATGAAAAGTATCCAAAGCGTCACAAACTCGCGTCATATGATGCCCGAGATCCGAAAGGGCAGAAAAAGTTTGCGGAACCTGTTTCCCTGCTCTAGATTCTGAACAAGCTGCAGAAACCTGAGTGCAGCTCAGGAGAGAAATAGCAGGCAAAAAGTGTGACCCGCAGGTCAGGATTTTTTCAAAAAAATGAAAAGTATCCAAAGCGTCTCAAACTCGCATGATATGATGCCCGAGATCCGAAAGGGCAGAAAAAGTTTGCGGAACGTGTTTCCCTGCCCTAGATTCTGAGCAAGCTACAAGACACCTGAGTGCTGCTCTGGAGAGAAAAAGCAGGCAAAAAGTGTGACCTGCGGGTCAGGATTTTTTCAAAAAAATGAAAAGTATCCAAAGCGTCTCAAACTCGCGTCATATGATGCCCGAGATCCGAAAGGGCAGAAAAAGTTTGCGGAACGTGTTTCCCTGCTCTAGATTCTGAGCAAGCTACAAGACACCTGAGTGCTGCTCTGGAGAGAAAAAGCAGGCAAAAAGTGTGACCCGAGGGTCAGGATTTTCTCAAAAAAATGAAAGTATCCAAAGCGTCTCAAACTCGCCTCATATGATGCCCGAGATCCGAAAGGGCAGAAAAAGTTTGCGGAACCTGTTTCCCTTCTCTAGATTTTGAACAATCTACAAGAAACCTGAGTGCAGTTCAGGAGAGAAAAAGCAGGCAAAAAGTGTGACCCGCGGGTCAGGATTTTTCAAAAATATGAAAAGTATCCAAAGCGTCTCAAACTCGCGTCATATGATGCCCGAGATCCGAAAGGGCAGAAAAAGCTTACGGAACCTGTTTCCCTGCTCTAGATTCTGAACAAGCTACAGAAACCTGAGTGCAGCTCAGGAGAGAAAAAGAAGGCAAAAAGTGTGACCCGCGGGTCAGGATTTTTTCAAAAAAATGAAAAGTATCCAAAGCGTCTCAAACTCGCATCATATGATGCCCGAGATCTGAAAAGGGCAGAAAAAGTTTGCGGAACCTGTTTCCCTGCTCTAGATTCTGAACAAGCTGCAGAAACCTGAGTGCAGCTCAGGAGAGAAAAAGCAGGCAAAAAGTGTGACCCGCGGGTCAGGATTTTTTCAAAAAAATGAAAAGTATCCAAAGTGTCTCAAACTTGTGTCATATGATGCCCGAGATCCGAAAGGGCAGAAAAAGTTTGCGGAACCTGTTTCCCTGCTCTAGATTCTGAACAAGCTACAGAAACCTGAGTGCAGCTCAGGAGAGAAAAAGCAGGAAAAAAGTGTGACCAGTTGGTCAGGATTTTTTCAAAAAATGAAAGGTATCCAAACATCTCAAACTCATGTCATATGATGCCCGAGATCCGAAAGGGCAGAAAAAGCTTACGGAACCTGTTTCCCTGCTCTAGATTCTGAACAAGCTGCAGAAACCTGAGTGCACCTCAGTAGAGAAAAAGCAGACAAAAAGTGTGATCCGCGGGTCAGAATTTTTTCAAAAAAATGAAAAGTATTCAAAGCGTCTCAAACTCGCGTCATATGATGCCCGAGATCCGAAAGGGCAGAAAAAGTTTGCGGAACCTGTTTCCCTGCTCTAGATTCTGAACAATCTACAGAAACCTGAGTGCAGCTCAGGAGAGAAAAAGAAGGCAAAAAGTGTGACCAGCGGGTCAGGATTTTTTCAAAAAAATGAAAGGTATCCAAACATCTCAAACTCATGTCATATGATGCCCGACATCCAAAAGGGCAGAAAAAGTTTGCGGGACCTGTTTCCCTGCTCTAGATTCTGAACAAGCTGCAGAAACCTGAGTGCAGCTCAGGAGAGAAAAAGCAGGCAAAAAGTGTGACCCGCGGGTCAGGAGTTTTTCAAAAAAATGAAAAGTATCCAAAGCATCTCAAACGCGCGTCATATGATGCCCGAGATCCGAAAGGGCAGAAAAAGTTTGCGGAACCTGTTTCCCTGTTCTAGATTCTGAAGAAGCTGCAGAAACCTGAGTGCAGCTCAGGAGAGAAAAAGCAGGCAAAAAGTGTGACCCACGGGTCAGGATTTTTTCAAAAAAATGAAAAGTATCCAAAGGGTCTCAAACTTGTGTCATATGATGCCCGAGATCAGAAAGGGCAGAAAAAGTTTGCGGAACCTGTTTCCCTGCTCTAGATTCTGAACAAGCTGCAGAAACCTGAGTGCAGCTCAGGAGAGAAAAAGCAGGCAAAAAGTGTGACCCGCGGGTCATGATTTTTTCAAAAAAATGAAAAGTATCCAAAGCGTCTCAAACTCGAGTCATATGATGCCCGAGATCCGAAAGGGCAGAAAAAGTTTGCGGAACCTGTTTCCCTGCTCTAGATTCTGAACAAGCTGCAGAAACCTGAGTGCAGCAAAGGAGAGAAAAAGAAGTCAAAAAGTGTGACCCGCGGGTCAGGATTTTTTCAAAAAAAGGAAAAGTATCCAAACGTGACAAACTCATATCATATGATGCCCGAGATCCGAAAGGGCAGAAAAGGTTTGCAGAACCTGTTTCCCTGTTCTAGATTCTGAACAAGCTGCAGAAACCTGAGTGCAGCTCAGGAGAGAAATAGAACGCAAAAAGTGTGACCCGCGGGTCAGGATTCTTTCAAAAAAATGAAAAGTATCCAAAGGGTCTCAAACTCGTGTCATATGATGCCCGAGATCCGAAAGGGCAGAAAAAGTTTGCGGAACCTGTTTCCCTGCTCTAGATTCTGAACAAGCTGCAGAAACCTGAGTGCACCTCAGGAGAGAAAAAAAGGCAAAAAGTGTGACCCGCGGGTCAGGATTTTTTCAAAAAAATGAAAAGTATCCAAAGCGTCTCAAACTCGTGTCATATGATGCCCGAGATCCGAAAGGGCAGAAAAAGTTTGGGAACCCGTTTCCCTGCTCTAGATTCTGAACAAGCTACAAGAAACCTGAGTGCTGCTCAGGAGAGAAAAAGCAGGCAAAAAGTGTAACCCCGCGGGTCAGGATTTTTTCAAAAAAATGAAAAGTATCCAAAGCGTCTCAAACTGGTGTCATATGATGCCTGAGATCCGAAAGGGCAGAAAAAGTTTGCGGAACCTGTTTCCCTGCTCTAGATTCTGAACAAGCTACAGAAACCTTAGTGCAGCTCAGGAGAGAAAAAGCAGGAAAAAAGTGTGACCCGCGGGTCAGGATTTTTTCAAAAAAATGAAAAGTATCCAAAGCATCTCAAACTCGCGTCATATGATGCTCGAGATCCGAAAGGGCAGAAAAAGTTTGCGGAACCTGTTTCCCTGTTCTAGATTCTGAAGAAGCTGCAGAAACCTGAGTGCAGCTCAGGAGAGAAAAAGGAGGCCAAAGGTGTGACCCGCGGGTCAGGATTTTTTCAAAAAAATCAAAAGTATCCAAAGGGTCTCAAACTCGAGTCATATGATGCCCGAGATCCGAAGGGGCAGAAAAAGTTTCCGGAACCTGTTTCCTGGCTCTAGATTCTGAACAAGCTGCAGAAACCTGAGTGCAGCTCAGGAGAGAAAAAGAAGGCAAAAAGTGTGACCCGCGGGTCAGGATTTTTTCAGAAAAATGAAAAGTATCCAAAGCGTCTCAAACTCGTGTCATATGATGCCCGAGATCCGAAAGGGCAGAAAAAGTTTGCGGAATCTGTTTCCCTGCTCTAGATTCTGAACAAGCTACAAGAAACCTGAGTGCAGCTCAGGAGAGAAAAAGCAGGCAAAAAGTGTGACCCGCGGGTCAGGATTTTTTCAAAAAAATGAAAAGTATCCAAAGCGTCTCAAACTCATGTCATATGATGCCCGAGATCCGAAAGGGCAGAAAAAGTTTGCGGAACCTGTTTCCCTGCTCTAGATTCTGAACAAGCCACAAGAAACCTGAGTGCAGCTCAGGAGAGAAAAAGCAAGCAAAAAGTGTGACCCGCGGGTCAGGATTTTTTCAAAAAAATGAATAGTATCCAAAGCGTCTCAAACTCGCATGATATGATGCCCGAGATCCGAAAGGGCAGAAAAAGTTTGCGGAACGTGTTTCCCTGCTCTAGATTCTGAGCAAGCTGCAGAAACCTGAGTGCACCTCAGGAGAGAAAAGGAAGTCAAAAAGTGTGACCCGCGGGTCAGGATTTTTTCAAAAAAATGAAAAGTATCCAAAGTGTCTCAAACTCGTGTCATATGATGCCCGAGATCCAAAAGGGCAGAAAAAGTTTGCGGAACCTGTTTCCCTGCGCTAGATTTTAAACAAGCTACAAGAAACCTGAGTGCTGCACAGGAGAGAAAAAGAAGGCAAAAAGTGTGACCCGCGGGTCAGGATTTTTTCAAAAAAATGAAAAGTTTCCAAGCGTCTCAAACTCGCGTTATATGATGCCCGAGATCCGAAAGGGCAGAAAAAGTTTGCGGAACCTGTTTCCCTGCTCTAGATTCTGAACAAGCTGCAGAAACCTGAGTGCTGCTCAGGAGAGAAAAAGCAGGCAAAAAGTGTGACCCGCGGGTCAGGATTTTTTCAAAAAAATGAAAAGTATCCAAAGGGTCTCAAACTCGTGTCATATGATGCCCGAGATCCGAAAGGGCTGAAAAAGTTTGCGGAACCTCTTTCCCTGCTCTAGATTCTGAAGAAGCTGCAGAAACCTGAGTGCAGCTCAGGAGAGAAAAAGCAGGAAAAAAGTGTGACCCGCGGGTCAGGATTTTTTCAAAAAAATGAAAAGTATCCAAAGCGTCTCAAACTCGAGTCATATGATGCCCGAGATCCGAAAGGGCAGAAAAAGTTTGCGGAACCTGTTTCCCTGTTCTAGATTCTGAACAAGCTGCAGAAACCTGAGTGCAGCAAAGGAGAGAAAAAGAAGTCAAAAAGTGTGACCCGCGGGTCAGGATTTTTTCAAAAAAAGGAAAAGTATCCAAACGTCTCAAACTCGCGTTATATGATGCCCGAGATCCGAAAGGGCAGAAAAAGTTTGCGGAACCTGTTTCCCTGCTCTAGATTCTGAACAAGCTGCAGAAACCTGAGTGCAGCAAAGGAGAGAAAAAGAAGTCAAAAAGTGTGACCCGCGGGTCAGGATTTTTTCAAAAAAAGGAAAAGTATCCAAACGTCTCAAACTCGCGTTATATCATGCCCGAGATCCGAAAGGGCAGAAAAAGTTTGCGGAACCCGTTTCCCTGTTCTATATTCTGAAGAAGCTGCAGAAACCTGAGTGCAGCTCAGGAGAGAAAAAGGAGGCAAAAAGTGTGACCCGCGGGTCAGGATTTTTTCAAAAAAATGAAAAGTATCCAAAGCGTCTCAAACTCGTGTCATATGATGCCCGAGATCCGAAAGGGCAGAAAAAGTTTGCGGAACCTGTTTCCCTGCTCTAGATTCTGAGCAAGCTGCAGAAAACTGAGTGCACCTCAGGAGACAAAAAGAAGTCAAAAAGTGTGACCCGCGGGTCAGGATTTTTTCAAAAAAATGAAAAGTATCCAAAGCGTCTCAAACTCGCGTCATATGATGCCCGAGATCCGAAAGGGCAGAAAAAGCTTGCGGAACCTGTTTCCTGCTCTAGATTCTGAACAAGCTGCAGAAACCTGAGTGCTGCTCAGGAGAGAAAAAGAAGGCAAAAAGTGTGACCCACGGTTCAGGATTTTTTCAAAAAAATGAAAAGTTTCCAAGCGTCTCAAATTCGTGTCATATGATGCCCGAGATCCGAAAGGGCAGAAAAAGTTTGCGGAACCTGTTTCCCTGCTCTAGATTCTGAACAAGCTGCAGAAACCTGAGTGCACCTCAGGAGAGAAAAAGAAGTCCAAAAGTGTGACCCGCGGGTCAGGATTTTTTCAAAAAAATGAAAAGTATCCAAAGCGTCTCAAACTCGCATGATATGTTGCCCGAGATCCGAAAGGGCAGAAAAAGTTTGCGGAACCTGTTTCCCTGCTCTAGATTCTGAACAAGCTGCAGAAACCTGAGTGCAGCTCAGGAGAGAAAAAGCAGGAAAAAAGTGTGACCCGCGGGTCAGGATTTTTTCAAAAAAATGAAAAGTATCCAAAGCGTCTCAAACTCGCATGATATGATGCCCGAGATCCGAAAGGGCAGAAAAAGTTTGCGGAACCTGTTTCCTGCTCTAGATTCTGAACAAGCTGCAGAAACCTGAGTGCAGCTCAGGAGAGAAAATGCAAGCAAAAAGTGTGACCCGCGGGTCAGGATTTTTTCAAAAAAATGAAAAGTATCCAAAGGGTCTCAAACTCGTGTCATATGATGCCCGAGATCCAAAAGGGCTGAAAAAGTTTGCGGAACCTCTTTCCCTGCTCTAGATTCTGAACAAGCTGCAAAAACCTGAGTGCAGCTCAGGAGAGAAAAAGCAGGAAAAAAGTGTGACCCGCGGGTCAGGATTTTTTCAAAAAAATGAAAAGTACCCAAAGCATCTCAAACTCATGTCATATGATGCCCGAGATCCGAAAGGGCAGAAAAAGTTTGGGAACCCGTTTCCCTGCTCTAGATTCTGAACAAGCTACAAGAAACCTGAGTGCTGCTCAGGAGAGAAAAAGCAGGCAAAAAGTGTAACCCCGCGGGTCAGGATTTTTTCAAAAAAATCAAAAGTATCCAAAGCGTCTCAAACTCGTGTCATATGATGCCCGAGATCCGAAAGGGCAGAAAAAGTTTGCGGAATCTGTTTCCCTGCTCTAGATTCTGAACAAGCTACAAGAAACCTGAGTGCAGCTCAGGAGAGAAAAAGCAGGCAAAAAGTGTGACCCGCGGGTCAGGATTTTTTCAAAAAAATGAAAAGTATCCAAAGCGTCTCAAACTCATGTCATATGATGCCCGAGATCCGAAAGGGCAGAAAAAGTTTGCGGAACCTGTTTCCCTGCTCTAGATTCTGAACAAGCCACAAGAAACCTGAGTGCAGCTCAGGAGAGAAAAAGCAAGCAAAAAGTGTGACCCGCGGGTCAGGATTTTTTCAAAAAAATGAATAGTATCCAAAGCGTCTCAAACTCGCATGATATGATGCCCGAGATCTGAAAGGGCAGAAAAAGTTTGCGGAACGTGTTTCCCTGCTCTAGATTCTGAGCAAGCTGCAGAAACCTGAGTGCTGCTCAGGAGAGAAAAAGCAGGCAAAAAGTGTGACCCGCGGGTCAGGATTTTTTCAAAAAAATGAAAAGTATCCAAAGGGTCTCAAACTCGTGTCATATGATGCCCGAGATCCGAAAGGGCTGAAAAAGGTTGCGGAACCTCTTTCCCTGCTCTAGATTCTGAACAAGCTGCAGAAACCTGAGTGCAGCTCAGGAGAGAAAAAGCAGGAAAAAAGTGTGACCCGCGGGTCAGGATTTTTTCAAAAAAATGAAAAGTATCCAAAGCGTCTCAAACTCGAGTCATATGATGCCCGAGATCCGAAAGGGCAGAAAAAGTTTGCGGAACCTGTTTCCCTGCTCTAGATTCTGAGCAAGCTGCAGAAACCTGAGTGCACCTCAGGAGAGAAAAGGAAGTCAAAAAGTGTGACCCGCGGGTCAGGATTTTTTCAAAAAAATGAAAAGTATCCAAAGTGTCTCAAACTCGTGTCATATGATGCCCGAGATCCAAAAGGGCAGAAAAAGTTTGCGGAACCTGTTTCCCTGCGCTAGATTTTAAACAAGCTACAAGAAACCTGAGTGCTGCACAGGAGAGAAAAAGAAGGCAAAAAGTGTGACCCGCGGGTCAGGATTTTTTCAAAAAAATGAAAAGTTTCCAAGCGTCTCAAACTCGCGTTATATGATGCCCGAGATCCGAAAGGGCAGAAAAAGTTTGCGGAACCTGTTTCCCTGCTCTAGATTCTGAACAAGCTGCAGAAACCTGAGTGCTGCTCAGGAGAGAAAAAGCAGGCAAAAAGTGTGACCCGCGGGTCAGGATTTTTTCAAAAAAATGAAAAGTATCCAAAGGGTCTCAAACTCGTGTCATATGATGCCCGAGATCCGAAAGGGCTGAAAAAGGTTGCGGAACCTCTTTCCCTGCTCTAGATTCTGAACAAGCTGCAGAAACCTGAGTGCAGCTCAGGAGAGAAAAAGCAGGAAAAAAGTGTGACCCGCGGGTCAGGATTTTTTCAAAAAAATGAAAAGTATCCAAAGCGTCTCAAACTCGAGTCATATGATGCCCGAGATCCGAAAGGGCAGAAAAAGTTTGCGGAACCTGTTTCCCTGTTCTAGATTCTGAACAAGCTGCAGAAACCTGAGTGCAGCAAAGGAGAGAAAAAGAAGTCAAAAAGTGTGACCCGCGGGTCAGGATTTTTTCAAAAAAAGGAAAAGTATCCAAACGTCTCAAACTCGCGTTATATGATGCCCGAGATCCGAAAGGGCAGAAAAAGTTTGCGGAACCCGTTTCCCTGTTCTATATTCTGAAGAAGCTGCAGAAACCTGAGTGCAGCTCAGGAGAGAAAAAGGAGGCAAAAAGTGTGACCCGCGGGTCAGGATTTTTTCAAAAAAATGAAAAGTATCCAAAGCGTCTCAAACTCGCGTCATATGATGCCCGAGATCCGAAAGGGCAGAAAAAGTTTGCGGAACCTGTTTCCCTGCTCTAGATTCTGAACAAGCTACAAGAAACCTGAGTGCAGCTCAAGAGAGAAAAAGCAGGCAAAAAGTGTGACCCGCGGGTCAGGATTTTTTCAAAAAAATGAAAAGTATCCAAAGCGTCTCAAACTCATGTCATATGATGCCCGAGATCCGAAAGGGCAGAAAAAGTTTGCGGAACCTGTTTCCTTGCTCTAGATTCTGAACAAGCCACAAGAAACCTGAGTGCAGCTCAGGAGAGAAAAAGCAGGCAAAAAGTGTGGCCCGCGGGTCAGGATTTTTTCAAAAAAATGAAAAGTATCCAAAGCGTCTCAAACTCGCATGATATGATGCCCGAGATCCGAAAGGGCAGAAAAAGTTTGCGGAACGTGTTTCCCTGCTCTAGATTCTGAGCAAGCTGCAGAAAACTGAGTGCACCTCAGGAGACAAAAAGAAGTCAAAAAGTGTGACCCGCGGGTCAGGATTTTTTCAAAAAAATGAAAAGTGTCCAAAGCGTCTCAAACTCGCGTCATATGATGCCCGAGATCCGAAAGGGCAGAAAAAGCTTGCGGAACCTGTTTCCTGCTCTAGATTCTGAACAAGCTGCAGAAACCTGAGTGCTGCTCAGGAGAGAAAAAGAAGGCAAAAAGTGTGACCCACGGTTCAGGATTTTTTCAAAAAAATGAAAAGTTTCCAAGCGTCTCAAACTCGTGTTATATGATGCCCGAGATCCGAAAGGGCAGAAAAAGTTTGCGGAACCTGTTTCCCTGCTCTAGATTCTGAACAAGCTGCAGAAACCTGAGTGCACCTCAGGAGAGAAAAAGAAGTCCAAAAGTGTGACCCGCGGGTCAGGATTTTTTCAAAAAAATGAAAAGTATCCAAAGCGTCTCAAACTCGCATGATATGTTGCCCGAGATCCGAAAGGGCAGAAAAAGTTTGCGGAACCTGTTTCCCTGCTCTAGATTCTGAACAAGCTGCAGAAACCTGAGTGCAGCTCAGGAGAGAAAAAGCAGGAAAAAAGTGTGACCCGCGGGTCAGGATTTTTTCAAAAAAATGAAAAGTATCCAAAGCGTCTCAAACTCGCATGATATGATGCCCGAGATCCGAAAGGGCAGAAAAAGTTTGCGGAACCTGTTTCCTGCTCTAGATTCTGAACAAGCTGCAGAAACCTGAGTGCAGCTCAGGAGAGAAAATGCAAGCAAAAAGTGTGACCCGCGGGTCAGGATTTTTTCAAAAAAATGAAAAGTATCCAAAGGGTCTCAAACTCGTGTCATATGATGCCCGAGATCCAAAAGGGCTGAAAAAGTTTGCGGAACCTCTTTCCCTGCTCTAGATTCTGAACAAGCTGCAAAAACCTGAGTGCAGCTCAGGAGAGAAAAAGCAGGAAAAAAGTGTGACCCGCGGGTCAGGATTTTTTCAAAAAAATGAAAAGTACCCAAAGCATCTCAAACTCATGTCATATGATGCCCGAGATCCGAAAGGGCAGAAAAAGTTTGCGGAACCTGTTTCCCTGCTCTAGATTCTGAACAAGCCACAAGAAACCTGAGTGCAGCTCAGGAGAGAAAAAGCAGGCAAAAAGTGTGGCCCGCGGGTCAGGATTTTTTCAAAAAAATGAAAAGTATCCAAAGCGTCTCAAACTCGCATGATATGATGCCCGAGATCCGAAAGGGCAGAAAAAGTTTGCGGAACCTGTTTCCTGCTCTAGATTCTGAACAAGCTGCAGAAACCTGAGTGCAGCTCAGGAGAGAAAATGCAGGCAAAAAGTGTGACCCGCGGGTCAGGATTTTTTCAAAAAAATGAAAAGTATCCAAAGCGTCTCAAACTCGAGTCATATGATGCCCGAGATCCAAAAAGGCAGAAAAAGTTTGCGGAACCTGTTTCCCTGCTCTAGATTCTGAAGAAGCTGCAGAAACCTGAGTGCAGCTCAGGAGAGAAAAAGAAGTCCAAAAGTGTGACCCGCGGGTCAGGATTTTTTCAAAAAAATGAAAAGTATCCAAAGCGTCTCAAACTCGCGTCATATGATGCCCGAGATCCAAAAGGGCAGAAAAAGTTTGCGGAACCTGTTTCCCTGCTCTAGATTCTGAACAAACTACAGAAACCTGAGTGCTGCTCAGCAGAGAAAAAGTAGGCAAAAAGTGTCGCGGGTCAGGATTTTTTCAAAAAAATGAAAGGTATCCAAAGCGTCTCAAACTCGTGTCATATGATGCCCGAGATCCGAAAGGGCAGAAAAAGTTTGCGGATCCTGTTTCTCTGCTCTAGATTCTGAACAAGCTGCAGAAACCTGAGTGCACCTCAGGAGAGAAAAAAAGGCAAAAATTGTGACCCGCGGGTCAGGATTTTTTCAAAAAAATGAAAAGTACCCAAAGCGTCTGAAACTCGTGTCATATGATGCCCGAGATCCGAAAGGGCAGAAAAAGTTTACGGAACCTGTTTCCCTGCTCTAGATTCTGAACAAGCTGCAGAAACCTGAGTGCAGCTCAGGAGAGAAAAAGCAGGAAAAAAGTGTGACCCCGCGGGTCAGGATTTTTTCAAAAAAATCAAAAGTATCCAAAGCGTCTCAAACTCGTGTCATATGATGCCCGAGATCCGAAAGGGCAGAAAAAGTTTGGGAACCCGTTTCCCTGCTCTAGATTCTGAACAAGCTACAAGAAACCTGAGTGCTGCTCAGGAGAGAAAAAGCAGGCAAAAAGTGTAACCCCGCGGGTCAGGATTTTTTCAAAAAAATCAAAAGTATCCAAAGCGTCTCAAACTCGTGTCATATGATGCCCGAGATCCGAAAGGGCAGAAAAAGTTTGCGGAATCTGTTTCCCTGCTCTAGATTCTGAACAAGCTACAAGAAACCTGAGTGCAGCTCAGGAGAGAAAAAGCAGGCAAAAAGTGTGACCCGCGGGTCAGGATTTTTTCAAAAAAATGAAAAGTATCCAAAGCGTCTCAAACTCATGTCATATGATGCCCGAGATCCGAAAGGGCAGAAAAAGTTTGCGGAACCTGTTTCCCTGCTCTAGATTCTGAACAAGCCACAAGAAACCTGAGTGCAGCTCAGGAGAGAAAAAGCAAGCAAAAAGTGTGACCCGCGGGTCAGGATTTTTTCAAAAAAATGAATAGTATCCAAAGCGTCTCAAACTTGCATGATATGATGCCCGAGATCCGAAAGGGCAGAAAAAGTTTGCGGAACGTGTTTCCCTGCTCTAGATTCTGAGCAAGCTGCAGAAACCTGAGTGCACCTCAGGAGAGAAAAGGAAGTCAAAAAGTGTGACCCGCGGGTCAGGATTTTTTCAAAAAAATGAAAAGTATCCAAAGTGTCTCAAACTCGTGTCATATGATGCCCGAGATCCAAAAGGGCAGAAAAAGTTTGCGGAACCTGTTTCCCTGCGCTAGATTTTAAACAAGCTACAAGAAACCTGAGTGCTGCACAGGAGAGAAAAAGAAGGCAAAAAGTGTGACCCGCGGGTCAGGATTTTTTCAAAAACATGAAAAGTATCCAAAGGGTCTCAAACTCGTGTCATATGATGCCCGAGATCCGAAAGGGCTGAAAAAGTTTGCGGAACCTCTTTCCCTGCTCTAGATTCTGAACAAGCTGCAGAAACCTGAGTGCAGCTCAGGAGAGAAAAAGCAGGAAAAAAGTGTGACCCGCGGGTCAGGATTTTTTCAAAAAAATGAAAAGTATCCAAAGCGTCTCAAACTCGAGTCATATGATGCCCGAGATCCGAAAGGGCAGAAAAAGTTTGCGGAACCTGTTTCCCTGTTCTAGATTCTGAACAAGCTGCAGAAACCTGAGTGCAGCAAAGGAGAGAAAAAGAAGTCAAAAAGTGTGACCCGCGGGTCAGGATTTTTTCAAAAAAAGGAAAAGTATCCAAACGTCTCAAACTCGCGTTATATGATGCCCGAGATCCGAAAGGGCAGAAAAAGTTTGCGGAACCCGTTTCCCTGTTCTATATTCTGAAGAAGCTGCAGAAACCTGAGTGCAGCTCAGGAGAGAAAAAGGAGGCAAAAAGTGTGACCCGCGGGTCAGGATTTTTTCAAAAAAATGAAAAGTATCCAAAGCGTCTCAAACTCGCGTCATATGATGCCCGAGATCCGAAAGGGCAGAAAAAGTTTGCGGAACCTGTTTCCCTGCTCTAGATTCTGAACAAGCTACAAGAAACCTGAGTGCAGCTCAAGAGAGAAAAAGCAGGCAAAAAGTGTGACCCGCGGGTCAGGATTTTTTCAAAAAAATGAAAAGTATCCAAAGCGTCTCAAACTCATGTCATATGATGCCCGAGATCCGAAAGGGCAGAAAAAGTTTGCGGAACCTGTTTCCTTGCTCTAGATTCTGAACAAGCCACAAGAAACCTGAGTGCAGCTCAGGAGAGAAAAAGCAGGCAAAAAGTGTGGCCCGCGGGTCAGGATTTTTTCAAAAAAATGAAAAGTATCCAAAGCGTCTCAAACTCGCATGATATGATGCCCGAGATCCGAAAGGGCAGAAAAAGTTTGCGGAACGTGTTTCCCTGCTCTAGATTCTGAGCAAGCTGCAGAAAACTGAGTGCACCTCAGGAGACAAAAAGAAGTCAAAAAGTGTGACCCGCGGGTCAGGATTTTTTCAAAAAAATGAAAAGTGTCCAAAGCGTCTCAAACTCGCGTCATATGATGCCCGAGATCCGAAAGGGCAGAAAAAGCTTGCGGAACCTGTTTCCTGCTCTAGATTCTGAACAAGCTGCAGAAACCTGAGTGCTGCTCAGGAGAGAAAAAGAAGGCAAAAAGTGTGACCCACGGTTCAGGATTTTTTCAAAAAAATGAAAAGTTTCCAAGCGTCTCAAACTCGTGTTATATGATGCCCGAGATCCGAAAGGGCAGAAAAAGTTTGCGGAACCTGTTTCCCTGCTCTAGATTCTGAACAAGCTGCAGAAACCTGAGTGCACCTCAGGAGAGAAAAAGAAGTCCAAAAGTGTGACCCGCGGGTCAGGATTTTTTCAAAAAAATGAAAAGTATCCAAAGCGTCTCAAACTCGCATGATATGTTGCCCGAGATCCGAAAGGGCAGAAAAAGTTTGCGGAACCTGTTTCCCTGCTCTAGATTCTGAACAAGCTGCAGAAACCTGAGTGCAGCTCAGGAGAGAAAAAGCAGGAAAAAAGTGTGACCCGCGGGTCAGGATTTTTTCAAAAAAATGAAAAGTATCCAAAGCGTCTCAAACTCGCATGATATGATGCCCGAGATCCGAAAGGGCAGAAAAAGTTTGCGGAACCTGTTTCCTGCTCTAGATTCTGAACAAGCTGCAGAAACCTGAGTGCAGCTCAGGAGAGAAAATGCAAGCAAAAAGTGTGACCCGCGGGTCAGGATTTTTTCAAAAAAATGAAAAGTATCCAAAGGGTCTCAAACTCGTGTCATATGATGCCCGAGATCCAAAAGGGCTGAAAAAGTTTGCGGAACCTCTTTCCCTGCTCTAGATTCTGAACAAGCTGCAAAAACCTGAGTGCAGCTCAGGAGAGAAAAAGCAGGAAAAAAGTGTGACCCGCGGGTCAGGATTTTTTCAAAAAAATGAAAAGTACCCAAAGCATCTCAAACTCATGTCATATGATGCCCGAGATCCGAAAGGGCAGAAAAAGTTTGCGGAACCTGTTTCCCTGCTCTAGATTCTGAACAAGCCACAAGAAACCTGAGTGCAGCTCAGGAGAGAAAAAGCAGGCAAAAAGTGTGGCCCGCGGGTCAGGATTTTTTCAAAAAAATGAAAAGTATCCAAAGCGTCTCAAACTCGCATGATATGATGCCCGAGATCCGAAAGGGCAGAAAAAGTTTGCGGAACCTGTTTCCTGCTCTAGATTCTGAACAAGCTGCAGAAACCTGAGTGCAGCTCAGGAGAGAAAATGCAGGCAAAAAGTGTGACCCGCGGGTCAGGATTTTTTCAAAAAAATGAAAAGTATCCAAAGCGTCTCAAACTCGAGTCATATGATGCCCGAGATCCAAAAAGGCAGAAAAAGTTTGCGGAACCTGTTTCCCTGCTCTAGATTCTGAAGAAGCTGCAGAAACCTGAGTGCAGCTCAGGAGAGAAAAAGAAGTCCAAAAGTGTGACCCGCGGGTCAGGATTTTTTCAAAAAAATGAAAAGTATCCAAAGCGTCTCAAACTCGCGTCATATGATGCCCGAGATCCAAAAGGGCAGAAAAAGTTTGCGGAACCTGTTTCCCTGCTCTAGATTCTGAACAAACTACAGAAACCTGAGTGCTGCTCAGCAGAGAAAAAGTAGGCAAAAAGTGTCGCGGGTCAGGATTTTTTCAAAAAAATGAAAGGTATCCAAAGCGTCTCAAACTCGTGTCATATGATGCCCGAGATCCGAAAGGGCAGAAAAAGTTTGCGGATCCTGTTTCTCTGCTCTAGATTCTGAACAACCTGCAGAAACCTGAGTGCACCTCAGGAGAGAAAAAAAGGCAAAAATTGTGACCCGCGGGTCAGGATTTTTTCAAAAAAATGAAAAGTATCCAAAGCGTCTGAAACTCGTGTCATATGATGCCCGAGATCCGAAAGGGCAGAAAAAGTTTACGGAACCTGTTTCCCTGCTCTAGATTCTGAACAAGCTGCAGAAACCTGAGTGCAGCTCAGGAGAGAAAAAGCAGGAAAAAAGTGTGACCCGTGGGTCAGGATTTTTTCAAAAAAAGGAAAAGTATCCAAACGTCTCAAACTCATGTCATATGATGCCCGAGATCCGAAAGGGCAGAAAAAGTTTGCGGAACCTGTTTCCCTGCTCTAGATTCTGAACAAGGTGCAGAAACCTGAGTGCAGATCAGGAGAGAAAAAGAAGGCAAAAACTGGGACCCGCGGGTCAGGATTTTTTCAAAAAAATCAAAAGTATCCAAAGCGTCTGAAACAAGCATCATATGATGCCCGAGATCCAAAAGGGCAGAAAAAGTTTGCGGAACCTGTTTCCCTGCTCTAGATTTTGAACAAGCTACAAGAAACCTGAGTGCTGCTCAGGAGAGAAAAAGCAGGCAAAAAGTGTGACCCGCGGGTCAGGATTTTTTCAAAAAAATCAAAAGTATCCAAAGCGTCTCAAACTCGCATCATATGATGCCCGAGATCCGAAAGGGCAGAAAAAGTTTGCGGAACCTGTTTCCCTGCTCTAGATTCTGAACAAGGTGCAGAAACCTGAGTGCAGGTCAGGAGAGAAAAAGCAGGAAAAAAGTGTGACCCGCGGGTCAGGATTTTTTCAAAAAAATGAAAAGTATCCAAAGCGTCTCAAACTCGAGTCATATGATGCCCGAGATCGGAAAGGGCAGAAAAAGTTTGCGGAACCTGTTTCCCTGCTCTAGATTCTGAACAAGCTGCAGAAACCTGAGTGCAGCTCAGGAGAGAAAAAGAAGTCAAAAAGTGTGACCCGTGGGTCAGGATTTTTTCAAAAAAAGGAAAAGTATCCAAACGTCTCAAATTCATGTCATATGATGCCCGAGATCCGAAAGGGCAGAAAAAGTTTGCGGAACCTGTTTCCCTGCTCTAGATTCTGAACAAGCTGCAGAAACCTGAGTGCAGCTCAGGAGAGAAAAAGAAGTCAAAAAGTGTGACCCGTGGGTCAGGATTTTTTCAAAAAAATGAAAAGTATCCAAACGTCTCAAACTCATGTCATATGATGCCCGAGATCCGAAAGGGCAGAAAAAGTTTGCGGAACCTGTTTCCCTGCTCTAGATTCTGAACAAGGTGCAGAAACCTGAGTGCAGCTCAGGAGAGAAAAAGAAGGCAAAAACTGTGACCCGCGGGTCAGGATTTTTTCAAAAAAATAAAAAGTATCCAAAGCGTCTGAAACTAGCATCATATGATGCCCGAGATCCAAAAGGGCAGAAAAAGTTTGCGGAACCTGTTTCCCTGCTCTAGATTTTGAACAAGCTACAAGAAACCTGAGTGCTGCTCAGGAGAGAAAAAGAAGGCAAAAAGTGTGACCCGCGGGTCAGAATTTTTTCAAAAAATGAAAAGTTTCCAAGCGTCTCAAGCTCGCGTTATATGATGCCTGAGATCCGAAAGGGCAGAAAAAGTTTGCGGAACCTGTTTCCCTGCTCTAGATTCTGAACAAGCTGCAGAAACCTGAGTGCAGCTCAGGAGAGAAAAAGCAGGAAAAAAGTGTGACCCGCGGGTCAGGATTTTTTCAAAAAAAGGAAAAGTATCCAAACGTCTCAAACTCATGTCATATGATGCCCGAGATCCGAAAGGGCAGAAAAAGTTTGCAGAACCTGTTTCCCTGCTCTAGATTCTGAACAAGCTGCAGAAACCTGAGTGCAGCTCAGGAGAGAAAAAGCAGGCAAAAAGTGTGACCCGCGGGTCAGGATTTTTTCAAAAAAATGAAAAGTATCCAAAGCGTCTCAAACTCGAGTCATATGATGCCCGAGATCCGAAAGGGCAGAAAAAGTTTGCGGAACCTGTTTCCCTGCTCTAGATTCTGAACAAGCTGCAGAAACCTGAGTGCTGCAAAGGAGAGAAAAAGAAGTCAAAAAGTGTGACCCGCGGGTCAGGATTTTTTCAAAAAAAGGAAAGGTATCCAAACGTCTCAAACTCATATCATATGATGCCCGAGATCCGAAAGGGCAGAAAAAGTTTGCGGAACCTGTTTCGCTGCTCTAGATTCTGAACAAGCTGCAGAAACCTGAGTGCACCTCAGGAGAGAAAAAAAGGCAAAAAGTGTGACCCGCGGGTCAGGATTTTTTCAAAAAAATGAAAAGTATCCAAAGCGTCTGAAACTCATGTCATATGATGCCCGAGATCCGAAAGGGCAGAAAAAGTTTACGGAACCTGTTTCCCTGCTCTAGATTCTGAACAAGCTGCAGAAACCTGAGTGCAGCTCAGGAGAGAAAAAGCAGGAAAAAAGTGTGACCCGTGGGTCAGGATTTTTTCAAAAAAAGGAAAAGTATCCAAACGTCTCAAACTCATGTCATATGATGCCCGAGATCCGAAAGGGCAGAAAAAGTTTGCGGAACCTGTTTCCCTGCTCTAGATTCTGAACAAGGTGCAGAAACCTGAGTGCAGCTCAGGAGAGAAAAAGCAGGCAAAAAGTGTGACCCGTGGGTCAGGATTTTTTCAAAAAAATGAAAAGCATCCAAAGGGTCTCAAACTCGTGTCATATGATGCCCGAGATCCGAAAGGGCTGAAAAAGTTTGCGGAACCTGTTTCCCTGCTCTAGATTCTGAACAAGCTGCAGAAACCTGAGTGCAGCTCAGGAGAGAAAAAGAAGGCAAAAACTGTGACCCGCGGGTCAGGATTTTTTCAAAAAAATCAAAAGTATCCAAAGCGTCTGAAACTCGCGTCATATGATGCCCGAGATCCAAAAGGGCAGAAAAAGTTTGCGGAACCTGTTTCCCTGCTCTAGATTCTGAACAAGCTGCAGAAACCTGAGTGCAGCTCAGGAGAGAAAAAGAAGTGAAAAAGTGTGACCCGTGGGTCAGGATTTTTTCAAAAAAAGGAAAAGTATCCAAACGTCTCAAACTCATGTCATATGATGCCCGAGATCCGAAAGGGCAGAAAAAGTTTGCGGAACCTGTTTCCCTGCTCTAGATTCTGAACAAGCTGCAGAAACCTGAGTGCAGCTCAGGAGAGAAAAAGCAGGAAAAAAGTGTGACCCGCGGGTCAGGATTTTTTCAAAAAAATGAAAAGTATCCAAAGCGTCTCAAACTCGAGTCATATGATGCCCGAGATCCGAAAGGGCAGAAAAAGTTTGCGGAACCTGTTTCCCTACTCTATATTCTGAACAAGCTGCAGAAACCTGAGTGCACCTCAGGAGAGAAAAAGAAGGCAAAAAGTGTGACCCGCGGGTCAGGATTTTTTCAAAAAAATGAAAAGTATCCAAAGCGTCTCAAACTCGTGTCATATGATGCCCGAGATCCGAAAGGGCAGAAAAAGTTTGCGGAACCTGTTTCCCTGCTCTAGATTCTGAACAAGGTGCAGAAACCTGAGTGCAGCTCAGGAGAGAAAAAGCAGGAAAGAAGTGTGACCCACGGGTCAGGATTTTTTCAAAAAAATGAAAAGTATCCAAAGCGTCTCAAACTCGAGTCATATGATGCCCGAGATCCGAAAGGGCAGAAAAAGTTTGCGGAACCTGTTTCCCTGCTCTAGATTCTGAACAAGCTGCAGAAACCTGAGTGCATCTCAGGAGAGAAAAAGCAGGAAAAAAGTGTGACCCGCGGGTCAGGATTCTTTCAAAAAAATGAAAAGTATCAAAAG
This sequence comes from Rhineura floridana, assembly GCF_030035675.1. Lineage (NCBI taxonomy): Eukaryota > Metazoa > Chordata > Lepidosauria > Squamata > Rhineuridae > Rhineura > Rhineura floridana. The sequence goes on along the minus strand of NC_084486.1, from coordinate 30,991,659 downwards.
AGTCTCAAACTCATGTCATATGATGCCCGAGATCCGAAAGGGCAGAAAAAGTTTGCGGAACCTGTTTCCCTGCTCTAGATTCTGAACAAGCTGCAGAAACCTGAGTGCAGCTCAGGAGAGAAAAAGAAGGCAAAAACTGTGACCCGCGGGTCAGGATTTTTTCAAAAAAATCAAAAGTATCCAAAGCGTCTGAAACTAGCATCATATGATGCCCGAGATCCAAAAGGGCAGAAAAAGTTTGCGGAACCTGTTTCCCTGCTCTAGATTTTGAACAAGCTACATGAAACCTGAGTGCTGCTCAGGAGAGAAAAAGAAGGCAAAAAGTGTGACCCGCGGGGTCAGGATTTTTTCAAAAAAATGAAAAGTTTCCAAGCGTCTCAAACTCGCGTTATATGATGCCTGAGATCCGAAAGGGCAGAAAAAGTTTGTGGAACCTGTTTCCCTGCTCTAGATTCTGAACAAGCTGCAGAAACCTGAGTGCAGCTCAGGAGAGAAAAAGCAGGCAAAAAGTGTGACCCGCTGGTCAGGATTTTTTCAAAAAAATGAAAAGTATCCAAAGCGTCTCAAACTCGAGTCATATGATGCCCGAGATCCGAAAGGGCAGAAAAAGTTTGCGGAACCTGTTTCCCTGCTCTAGATTCTGAACAAGCTGCAGAAACCTGAGTGCAGCAAAGGAGAGAAAAAGAAGTCAAAAAGTGTGACCCGCGGGTCAGGATTTTTTCAAAAAAATGAAAAGTATCCAAAGCGTCTCAAACTCGAGTCATATGATGCCCGAGATCCGAAAGGGCAGAAAAAGTTTGCGGAACCTGTTTCCCTGCTCTAGATTCTGAACAAGCTGCAGAAACCTGAGTGCATCTCAGGAGAGAAAAAGCAGGAAAAAAGTGTGACCCGCGGGTCAGGATTCTTTCAAAACAATGAAAAGTATCAAAAGCGTCTCAAACTCCCGTCATATGATGCCCGAGATCCGAAAAGGCAGAAAAAGTTTGCGGAACCTGTTTCCCTGCTCTAGATTCTGAACAAGCTGCAGAAACCTGAGTGCAGCTCAGGAGAGAAAAAGAAGGCAAAAACTGTGACTCGCGGGTCAGGATTTTTTCAAAAAAATCAAAAGTATCCAAAGCGTCTCAAACTCGAGTCCTATGATGCCCGAGATCCGAAAGGGCAGAAAAAGTTTGCGGAACCTGTTTCCCTGCTCTAGATTCTGAACAAGCTGCAGAAACCTGAGTGCAGCTCAGGAGAGAAAAAGAAGTCAAAAAGTGTGACCCGTGGGTCAGGATTTTTTCAAAAAAAGGAAAAGTATCCAAACGTCTCAAACTCATGTCATATCATGCCCGAGATCCGAAAGGGCAGAAAAAGTTTGCAGAACCTGTTTCCCTGCTCTAGATTCTGAACAAGCTGCAGAAACCTGAGTGCAGCTCAGGAGAGAAAAAGCAGGCAAAAAGTGTGACCCGCGGGTCAGGATTTTTTCAAAAAAATGAAAAGTATCCAAATGGTCTGAAACTCGTGTCATATGATGCCCGAGATCCGAAAGGGCAGAAAAAGTTTGCGGAACCTGTTTCCCTGCTCTAGATTCTGAACAAGCTGCAGAAACCTGAGTGCAGCTCAGGAGAGAAAAAGCAGGAAAAAAGTGTGACCCGCGGGTCAGGATTCTTTCAAAACAATGAAAAGTATCAAAAGCGTCTCAAACTCCCGTCATATGATGCCCGAGATCCGAAAAGGCAGAAAAAGTTTGCGGAACCTGTTTCCCTGCTCTAGATTCTGAACAAGCTGCAGAAACCTGAGTGCAGCTCAGGAGAGAAAAAGAAGGCAAAAACTGTGACTCGCGGGTCAGGATTTTTTCAAAAAAATCAAAAGTATCCAAAGCGTCTCAAACTCGAGTCATATGATGCCCGAGATCCGAAAGGGCAGAAAAAGTTTGCGGAACCTGTTTCCCTGCTCTAGATTCTGAACAAGCTGCAGAAACCTGAGTGCAGCTCAGGAGAGAAAAAGAAGTCAAAAAGTGTGACCCGTGGGTCAGGATTTTTTCAAAAAAAGGAAAAGTATCCAAACGTCTCAAACTCATGTCATATCATGCCCGAGATCCGAAAGGGCAGAAAAAGTTTGCAGAACCTGTTTCCCTGCTCTAGATTCTGAACAAGCTGCAGAAACCTGAGTGCAGCTCAGGAGAGAAAAAGCAGGCAAAAAGTGTGACCCGCGGGTCAGGATTTTTTCAAAAAAATGAAAAGTATCCAAATGGTCTGAAACTCGTGTCATATGATGCCCGAGATCCGAAAGGGCAGAAAAAGTTTGCGGAACCTGTTTCCCTGCTCTAGATTCTGAACAAGCTGCAGAAACCTGAGTGCAGCTCAGGAGAGAAAAAGCAGGAAAAAAGTGTGACCCGCGGGTCAGGATTTTTTCAAAAAAATGAAAAGTATCCAAAGCGTCTCAAACTCGAGTCATATGATGCCCGAGATCCGAAAGGGCAGAAAAAGTTTGCGGAACCTGTTTCCCTGCTCTAGATTCTGAACAAGCTGCAGAAACCTGAGTGCAGCAAAGGAGAGAAAAAGAAGTCAAAAAGTGTGACCCGCGGGTCAGGATTTTTTCAAAAAAAGGAAAAGTATCCAAACGTCTCAAACTCATATCATATGATGCCCGAGATCCGAAAGGGCAGAAAAAGTTTGCGGAACCTGTTTCCCTGCTCTAGATTCTGAACAAGCTGCAGAAACCTGAGTGCAGCTCAGGAGAGAAAAAGAAGTCAAAAAGTGTGACCCGTGGGTCAGGATTTTTTCAAAAAAAGGAAAAGTATCCAAACGTCTCAAACTCATGTCATATGATGCCCGAGATCCGAAAGGGCAGAAAAAGTTTGCGGAACCTGTTTCCCTGCTCTAGATTCTGAACAAGGTGCAGAAACCTGAGTGCACCTCAGGAGAGAAAAAGAAGGCAAAAACTGTGACCCGCTGGTCAGGATTTTTTCAAAAAAATCAAAAGTATCCAAAGCGTCTGAAACTAGCATCATATGATGCCCGAGATCCAAAAGGGCAGAAAAAGTTTGCGGAACCTGTTTCCCTGCTCTAGATTTTGAACAAGCTACAAGAAACCTGAGTGCTGCTCAGGAGAGAAAAAGAAGGCAAAAAGTGTGACCCGCGAGTCAGGATTTTTTCAAAAAAATGAAAAGTATCCAAATGGTCTGAAACTCATGTCATATGATGCCCGAGATCCGAAAGGGCTGAAAAAGTTTGCGGAACCTGTTTGCCTGCTCTAGATTCTGAACAAGCTGCAGAAACCTGAGGGCAGCTCAGGAGAGAAAAAGCAGGAAAAAAGTGTGACCCGCGGGTCAGGATTTTTTCGAAAAAATGAGAAGTATCCAAAGCGTCTCAAACTCGAGTCATATGATGCCCGAGATCCGAAAGGGCAGAAAAAGTTTGCGGAACCTGTTTCCCTGCTCTAGATTCTGAACAAGCTGCAGAAACCTGAGTGCAGCAAAGGAGAGAAAAAGAAGTCAAAAAGTGTGACCCGCGGGTCAGGATTTTTTCAAAAAAAGGAAAAGTATCCAAACGTCTCAAACTCATATCATATGATGCCCGAGATCCGAAAGGGCAGAAAAAGTTTGCGGAACCTGTTTCCCTGCTCTAGATTCTGAACAAGCTGCAGAAACCTGAGTGCACCTCAGGAGAGAAAAAAAGGCAAAAAGTGTGACCCGCGGGTCAGGATTTTTTCAAAAAAATGAAAAGTATCCAAAGCGTCTGAAACTCGTGTCATATGATGCCCGAGATCCGAAAGGGCAGAAAAAGTTTACGGAACCTGCTTCCCTGCTCTAGATTCTGAACAAGCTGCAGAAACCTGAGTGCAGCTCAGGAGAGAAAAAGCAGGAAAAAAGTGTGACCCGTGGGTCAGGATTTTTTCAAAAAAAGGAAAAGTATCCAAACGTCTCAAACTCATGTCATATGATGCCCGAGATCCGAAAGGGCAGAAAAAGTTTGCGGAACCTGTTTCCCTGCTCTAGATTCTGAACAAGCTGCAGAAACCTGAGTGCACCTCAGGAGAGAAAAAAAGGCAAAAAGTGTGACCCGCGGGTCAGGATTTTTTCAAAAAAATGAAAAGTATCCAAAGCGTCTGAAACTCGTGTCATATGATGCCCGAGATCCGAAAGGGCAGAAAAAGTTTACGGAACCTGCTTCCCTGCTCTAGATTCTGAACAAGCTGCAGAAACCTGAGTGCAGCTCAGGAGAGAAAAAGCAGGAAAAAAGTGTGACCCGTGGGTCAGGATTTTTTCAAAAAAAGGAAAAGTATCCAAACGTCTCAAACTCATGTCATATGATGCCCGAGATCCGAAAGGGCAGAAAAAGTTTGCGGAACCTGTTTCCCTGCTCTAGATTCTGAACAAGCTTCAGAAACCTGAGTGCAGCTCAGGAGAGAAAAAGCAGGAAAGAAGTGTGACCCGCGGGTCAGGATTCTTTCAAAAAAATGAAAAGTATCAAAAGTGTCTCAAACTCATGTCATATGATGCCCGAGATCCGAAAGGGCAGAAAAAGTTTGCGGAACCTGTTTCCCTGCTCTAGATTCTGAACAAGCTGCAGAAACCTGAGTGCAGCTCAGGAGAGAAAAAGAAGTCAAAAAGTGTGACCCGCGGGTCAGGATTTTTTCAAAAAAAGGAAAAGTATCCAAACGTCTCAAACTCATGTCATATGATGCCCGAGATCCGAAAGGGCAGAAAAAGTTTGCGGAACCTGTTTCCCTGCTCTAGATTCTGAACAAGGTGCAGAAACCTGAGTGCAGCTCAGGAGAGAAAAAGAAGGCAAAAACTGTGACCCGCGGGTCAGGATTTTTTCAAAAAAATCAAAAGTATCCAAAGCGTCTGAAACTAGCATCATATGATGCCCGAGATCCAAAAGGGCAGAAAAAGTTTGCGGAACCTGTTTCCCTGCTCTAGATTTTGAAGAAGCTACAAGAAACCTGAGTGCTGCTCAGGAGAGAAAAAGAAGGCAAAAAGTGTGACCCGCGAGTCAGGATTTTTTCAAAACAATGAAAAGTATCCAAATGGTCTGAAACTCGTGTCATATGATGCCCGAGATCCGAAAGGGCTGAAAAAGTTTGCGGAAACTGTTTGCCTGCTCTAGATTCTGAACAAGCTGCAGAAACCTGAGTGCAGCTCAGGAGAGAAAAAGAAGTCAAAAAGTGTGACCCGTGGGTCAGGATTTTTTCAAAAAAAGCAAAAGTATCCAAACGTCTCAAACTCATGTCATATGATGCCCGAGATCCGAAAGGCAGAAAAAGTTTGCGGAACCTGTTTCCCTGCTCTAGATTCTTAGCAAGGTGCAGAAACCTGAGTGCACCTCAGGAGAGAAAAAGAAGGCAAAAACTGTGACCCGCGGGTCAGGATTTTTTCAAAAAAATCAAAAGTATCCAAAGCGTCAGAAACTAGCATCATATGATGCCCAAGATCCAAAAGGGCAGAAAAAGTTTGCGGAACCTGTTTCCCTGCTCTAGATTTTGAACAAGCTACAAGAAACCTGAGTGCTGCTCAGGAGAGAAAAAGAAGGCAAAAAGTGTGACCCGCGAGTCAGGATTTTTTCAAAAAAATGAAAAGTATCCAAATGGTCTGAAACTCGTGTCATATGATGCCCGAGATCCGAAAGGGCTGAAAAAGTTTGCGGAACCTGTTTGCCTGCTCTAGATTCTGAACAAGCTGCAGAAACCTGAGTGCAGCTCAGGAGAGAAAAAGCAGGAAAAAAGTGTGACCCGCGGGTCAGGATTTTTTCGAAAAAATGAGAAGTATCCAAAGCGTCTCAAACTCGAGTCATATGATGCCCGAGATCCGAAAGGGCAGAAAAAGTTTGCGGAACCTGTTTCCCTGCTCTAGATTCTGAACAAGCTTCAGAAACCTGTGTGCAGCAAAGGAGAGAAAAAGAAGTCAAAAAGTGTGACCCGCGGGTTAGGATTTTTTCAAAAAAAGGAAAAGTATCCAAACGTCTCAAACTCATATCATATGATGCCCGAGATCCGAAAGGGCAGAAAAAGTTTGCGGAACCTGTTTCCCTGCTCTAGATTCTGAACAAGCTGCAGAAACCTGAGTGCAGCTCAGGAGAGAAATAGAACGAAAAAAGTGTGACCCGCGGGTCAGGATTTTTTCAAAAAAATGAAAAGTATCCAAAGCATCTCAAACTCGTGTCATATGATGCCCGAGATCCGAAAGGGCAGAAAAAGTTTGCGGAACCTGTTTCCCTGCTCTAGATTCTGAACAAGGTGCAGAAACGTGAGTGCAGCTCAGGAGAGAAAAAGCAGGAAAGAAGTGTGACCCGCGGGTCAGGATTTTTTCAAAAAAATGAAAAGTATCCAAAGCGTCTCAAACTCGAGTCATATGATGCCCGAGATCCGAAAGGGCAGAAAAAGTTTGCGGAACCTGTTTCCCTGCTCTAGATTCTGAACAAGCTGCAGAAACCTGAGTGCATCTCAGGAGAGAAAAAGCAGGAAAAAAGTGTGACCCGCGGGTCAGGATTCTTTCAAAAAAAGGAAAAGTATCCAAACGTCTCAAACTCATATCATATGATGCCCGAGATCCGAAAGGGCAGAAAAAGTTTGCGGAACCTGTTTCCCTGCTCTAGATTCTGAACAAGCTGCAGAAACCTGTGTGCAGCAAAGGAGAGAAAAAGAAGTCAAAAAGTGTGACCCGCGGGTCAGGATTTTTTCAAAAAAAGGAAAAGTATCCAAACGTCTCAAACTCATATCATATGATGCCCGAGATCCGAAAGGGCAGAAAAAGTTTGCGGAACCTGTTTCCCTGCTCTAGATTCTGAACAAGCTGCAGAAACCTGAGTGCAGCTCAGGAGAGAAATAGCAGGAAAAAAGTGTGACGCGCGGGTCAGGATTTTTTCAAAAAAATGAAAAGTATCCAAAGCGTCTCAAACTCGAGTCATATGATGCCCGAGATCTGAAAGGGCAGAAAAAGTTTGCGGAACCTGTTTCCCTGCTCTAGATTCTGAACAAGGTGCAGAAACCTGAGTGCAGCTCAGGAGAGAAAAAGAAGGCAAAAAGTGTGACCCGCGGGTCAGGATTTTTTCAAAAAAATCAAAAGTATCCAAAGCGTCTGAAACTACCATCATATGATGCCCGAGATCCAAAAGGGCAGAAAAAGTTTGCGGAACCTGTTTCCCTGCTCTAGATTCTGAACAAGCTGCAGAAACCTGAGTGCACCTCAGGAGAGAAAAAAAGGCAAAAAGTGTGACCCGCGGGTCAGGATTTTTTCAAAAAAATGAAAAGTATCCAAAGCGTCTGAAACTCGTGTCATATGATGCCCGAGATCCGAAAGGGCAGAAAAAGTTTACGGAACCTGCTTCCCTGCTCTAGATTCTGAACAAGCTGCAGAAACCTGAGTGCAGCTCAGGAGAGAAAAAGCAGGAAAAAAGTGTGACCCGTGGGTCAGGATTTTTTCAAAAAAAGGAAAAGTATCCAAACGTCTCAAACTCATGTCATATGATGCCCGAGATCCGAAAGGGCAGAAAAAGTTTGCGGAACCTGTTTCCCTGCTCTAGATTCTGAACAAGCTTCAGAAACCTGTGTGCAGCAAAGGAGAGAAAAAGAAGTCAAAAAGTGTGACCCGCGGGTTAGGATTTTTTCAAAAAAAGGAAAAGTATCCAAACGTCTCAAACTCATATCATATGATGCCCGAGATCCGAAAGGGCAGAAAAAGTTTGCGGAACCTGTTTCCCTGCTCTAGATTCTGAACAAGCTGCAGAAACCTGAGTGCAGCTCAGGAGAGAAATAGAACGAAAAAAGTGTGACCCGCGGGTCAGGATTTTTTCAAAAAAATGAAAAGTATCCAAAGCGTCTCAAACTCGTGTCATATGATGCCCGAGATCCGAAAGGGCAGAAAAAGTTTGCAGAACCTGTTTCCCTGCTCTAGATTCTGAACAAGGTGCAGAAACCTGAGTGCAGCTCAGGAGAGAAAAAGCAGGAAAGAAGTGTGACCCGCGGGTCAGGATTTTTTCAAAAAAATGAAAAGTATCCAAAGCGTCTCAAACTCGAGTCATATGATGCCCGAGATCCGAAAGGGCAGAAAAAGTTTGCGGAACCTGTTTCCCTGCTCTAGATTCTGAACAAGCTGCAGAAACCTGAGTGCATCTCAGGAGAGAAAAAGCAGGAAAAAAGTGTGACCCGCGGGTCAGGATTCTTTCAAAAAAATGAAAAGTATCAAAAGTGTCTCAAACTCATGTCATATGATGCCCGAGATCCGAAAGGGCAGAAAAAGTTTGCGGAACCTGTTTCCCTGCTCTAGATTCTGAACAAGCTGCAGAAACCTGAGTGCATCTCAGGAGAGAAAAAGAAGTCAAAAAGTGTGACCCGCGGGTCAGGATTTTTTCAAAAAAAGGAAAAGTATCCAAACGTCTCAAACTCATATCATATGATGCCCGAGATCCGAAAGGGCAGAAAAAGTTTGCGGAACCTGTTTCCCTGCTCTAGATTCTGAACAAGCTGCAGAAACCTGTGTGCAGCAAAGGAGAGAAAAAGAAGTCAAAAAGTGTGACCCGCGGGTCAGGATTTTTTCAAAAAAAGGAAAAGTATCCAAACGTCTCAAACTCATATCATATGATGCCCGAGATCCGAAAGGGCAGAAAAAGTTTGCGGAACCTGTTTCCCTGCTCTAGATTCTGAACAAGCTGCAGAAACCTGAGTGCAGCTCAGGAGAGAAATAGCAGGAAAAAAGTGTGACGCGCGGGTCAGGATTTTTTCAAAAAAATGAAAAGTATCCAAAGCGTCTCAAACTCGAGTCATATGATGCCCGAGATCCGAAAGGGCAGAAAAAGTTTGCGGAACCTGTTTCCCTGCTCTAGATTCTGAACAAGCTGCAGAAACCTGAGTGCAGCTCAGGAGAGAAATAGAACGAAAAAAGTGTGACCCGCGGGTCAGGATTTTTTCAAAAAAATGAAAAGTATCCAAAGCGTCTCAAACTCGTGTCATATGATGCCCGAGATCCGAAAGGGCAGAAAAAGTTTGCAGAACCTGTTTCCCTGCTCTAGATTCTGAACAAGGTGCAGAAACCTGAGTGCAGCTCAGGAGAGAAAAAGCAGGAAAGAAGTGTGACCCGCGGGTCAGGATTTTTTCAAAAAAATGAAAAGTATCCAAAGCGTCTCAAACTCGAGTCATATGATGCCCGAGATCCGAAAGGGCAGAAAAAGTTTGCGGAACCTGTTTCCCTGCTCTAGATTCTGAACAAGCTGCAGAAACCTGAGTGCATCTCAGGAGAGAAAAAGCAGGAAAAAAGTGTGACCCGCGGGTCAGGATTCTTTCAAAAAAATGAAAAGTATCAAAAGTGTCTCAAACTCATGTCATATGATGCCCGAGATCCGAAAGGGCAGAAAAAGTTTGCGGAACCTGTTTCCCTGCTCTAGATTCTGAACAAGCTGCAGAAACCTGAGTGCATCTCAGGAGAGAAAAAGAAGTCAAAAAGTGTGACCCGCGGGTCAGGATTTTTTCAAAAAAAGGAAAAGTATCCAAACGTCTCAAACTCATATCATATGATGCCCGAGATCCGAAAGGGCAGAAAAAGTTTGCGGAACCTGTTTCCCTGCTCTAGATTCTGAACAAGCTGCAGAAACCTGTGTGCAGCAAAGGAGAGAAAAAGAAGTCAAAAAGTGTGACCCGCGGGTCAGGATTTTTTCAAAAAAAGGAAAAGTATCCAAACGTCTCAAACTCATATCATATGATGCCCGAGATCCGAAAGGGCAGAAAAAGTTTGCGGAACCTGTTTCCCTGCTCTAGATTCTGAACAAGCTGCAGAAACCTGAGTGCAGCTCAGGAGAGAAATAGCAGGAAAAAAGTGTGACGCGCGGGTCAGGATTTTTTCAAAAAAATGAAAAGTATCCAAAGCGTCTCAAACTCGAGTCATATGATGCCCGAGATCCGAAAGGGCAGAAAAAGTTTGCGGAACCTGTTTCCCTGCTCTAGATTCTGAACAAGCTGCAGAAACCTGAGTGCAGCTCAGGAGAGAAAAAGAAGGCAAAAAGTGTGACCCGCGGGTCAGGATTTTTTCAAAAAAATCAAAAGTATCCAAAGCGTCTGAAACTAGCATCATATGATGCCCGAGATCCAAAAGGGCAGAAAAAGTTTGCGGAACCTGTTTCCCTGCTCTAGATTTTGAACAAGCTACAAGAAACCTGAGTGCTGCTCAGGAGAGAAAAAGAAGGCAAAAAGTGTGACCCGCGGGTCAGAATTTTTTCAAAAAATGAAAAGTTTCCAAGCGTCTCAAGCTCGCGTTATATGATGCCTGAGATCCGAAAGGGCAGAAAAAGTTTGCGGAACCTGTTTCCCTGCTCTAGATTCTGAACAAGCTGCAGAAACCTGAGTGCAGCTCAGGAGAGAAAAAGCAGGAAAAAAGTGTGACCCGCGGGTCAGGATTTTTTCAAAAAAAGGAAAAGTATCCAAACGTCTCAAACTCATGTCATATGATGCCCGAGATCCGAAAGGGCAGAAAAAGTTTGCAGAACCTGTTTCCCTGCTCTAGATTCTGAACAAGCTGCAGAAACCTGAGTGCAGCTCAGGAGAGAAAAAGCAGGCAAAAAGTGTGACCCGCGGGTCAGGATTTTTTCAAAAAAATGAAAACTATCCAAAGCGTCTCAAACTCGAGTCATATGATGCCCGAGATCCGAAAGGGCAGAAAAAGTTTGCGGAACCTGTTTCCCTGCTCTAGATTCTGAACAAGCTGCAGAAACCTGAGTGCAGCAAAGGAGAGAAAAAGAAGTCAAAAAGTGTGACCCGCGGGTCAGGATTTTTTCAAAAAAAGGAAAAGTATCCAAACGTCTCAAACTCATATCATATGATGCCCGAGATCCGAAAGGGCAGAAAAAGTTTGCGGAACCTGTTTCCCTGCTCTAGATTCTGAACAAGCTGCAGAAACCTGAGTGCTGCTCAGGAGAGAAAAAAAGGCAAAAAGTGTGACCCGCGGGTCAGGATTTTTTCAAAAAAATGAAAAGTATCCAAAGCGTCTGAAACTCGTGTCATATGATGCCCGAGATCCGAAAGGGCAGAAAAAGTTTACGGAACCTGTTTCCCTGCTCTAGATTCTGAACAAGCTGCAGAAAACTGAGTGCAGCTCAGGAGAGAAAAAGCAGGAAAAAAGTGTGACCCGTGGGTCAGGATTTTTTCAAAAAAAGGAAAAGTATCCAAACGTCTCAAACTCATGTCATATCATGCCCGAGATCCGAAAGGGCAGAAAAAGTTTGCAGAACCTGTTTCCCTGCTCTAGATTCTGAACAAGCTGCAGAAACCTGAGTGCAGCTCAGGAGAGAAAAAGCAGGCAAAAAGTGTGACCCGCGGGTCAGGATTTTTTCAAAAAAATGAAAAGTATCCAAATGGTCTGAAACTCGTGTCATATGATGCCCGAGATCCGAAAGGGCAGAAAAAGTTTGCGGAACCTGTTTCCCTGCTCTAGATTCTGAACAAGCTGCAGAAACCTGAGTGCAGCTCAGGAGAGAAAAAGCAGGAAAAAAGTGTGACCCGCGGGTCAGGATTCTTTCAAAACAATGAAAAGTATCAAAAGCGTCTCAAACTCCCGTCATATGATGCCCGAGATCCGAAAAGGCAGAAAAAGTTTGCGGAACCTGTTTCCCTGCTCTAGATTCTGAACAAGCTGCAGAAACCTGAGTGCAGCTCAGGAGAGAAAAAGAAGGCAAAAACTGTGACTCGCGGGTCAGGATTTTTTCAAAAAAATCAAAAGTATCCAAAGCGTCTCAAACTCGAGTCATATGATGCCCGAGATCCGAAAGGGCAGAAAAAGTTTGCGGAACCTGTTTCCCTGCTCTAGATTCTGAACAAGCTGCAGAAACCTGAGTGCAGCTCAGGAGAGAAAAAGAAGTCAAAAAGTGTGACCCGTGGGTCAGGATTTTTTCAAAAAAAGGAAAAGTATCCAAACGTCTCAAACTCATGTCATATCATGCCCGAGATCCGAAAGGGCAGAAAAAGTTTGCAGAACCTGTTTCCCTGCTCTAGATTCTGAACAAGCTGCAGAAACCTGAGTGCAGCTCAGGAGAGAAAAAGCAGGCAAAAAGTGTGACCCGCGGGTCAGGATTTTTTCAAAAAAATGAAAAGTATCCAAATGGTCTGAAACTCGTGTCATATGATGCCCGAGATCCGAAAGGGCAGAAAAAGTTTGCGGAACCTGTTTCCCTGCTCTAGATTCTGAACAAGCTGCAGAAACCTGAGTGCAGCTCAGGAGAGAAAAAGCAGGAAAAAAGTGTGACCCGCGGGTCAGGATTTTTTCAAAAAAATGAAAAGTATCCAAAGCGTCTCAAACTCGAGTCATATGATGCCCGAGATCCGAAAGGGCAGAAAAAGTTTGCGGAACCTGTTTCCCTGCTCTAGATTCTGAACAAGCTGCAGAAACCTGAGTGCAGCAAAGGAGAGAAAAAGAAGTCAAAAAGTGTGACCCGCGGGTCAGGATTTTTTCAAAAAAAGGAAAAGTATCCAAACGTCTCAAACTCATATCATATGATGCCCGAGATCCGAAAGGGCAGAAAAAGTTTGCGGAACCTGTTTCCCTGCTCTAGATTCTGAACAAGCTGCAGAAACCTGAGTGCAGCTCAGGAGAGAAAAAGAAGTCAAAAAGTGTGACCCGTGGGTCAGGATTTTTTCAAAAAAAGGAAAAGTATCCAAACGTCTCAAACTCATGTCATATGATGCCCGAGATCCGAAAGGGCAGAAAAAGTTTGCGGAACCTGTTTCCCTGCTCTAGATTCTGAACAAGGTGCAGAAACCTGAGTGCACCTCAGGAGAGAAAAAGAAGGCAAAAACTGTGACCCGCTGGTCAGGATTTTTTCAAAAAAATCAAAAGTATCCAAAGCGTCTGAAACTAGCATCATATGATGCCCGAGATCCAAAAGGGCAGAAAAAGTTTGCGGAACCTGTTTCCCTGCTCTAGATTTTGAACAAGCTACAAGAAACCTGAGTGCTGCTCAGGAGAGAAAAAGAAGGCAAAAAGTGTGACCCGCGAGTCAGGATTTTTTCAAAAAAATGAAAAGTATCCAAATGGTCTGAAACTCATGTCATATGATGCCCGAGATCCGAAAGGGCTGAAAAAGTTTGCGGAACCTGTTTGCCTGCTCTAGATTCTGAACAAGCTGCAGAAACCTGAGGGCAGCTCAGGAGAGAAAAAGCAGGAAAAAAGTGTGACCCGCGGGTCAGGATTTTTTCGAAAAAATGAGAAGTATCCAAAGCGTCTCAAACTCGAGTCATATGATGCCCGAGATCCGAAAGGGCAGAAAAAGTTTGCGGAACCTGTTTCCCTGCTCTAGATTCTGAACAAGCTGCAGAAACCTGAGTGCAGCAAAGGAGAGAAAAAGAAGTCAAAAAGTGTGACCCGCGGGTCAGGATTTTTTCAAAAAAAGGAAAAGTATCCAAACGTCTCAAACTCATATCATATGATGCACGAGATCCGAAAGGGCAGAAAAAGTTTGCGGAACCTGTTTCCCTGCTCTAGATTCTGAACAAGCTGCAGAAACCTGAGTGCACCTCAGGAGAGAAAAAAAGGCAAAAAGTGTGACCCGCGGGTCAGGATTTTTTCAAAAAAATGAAAAGTATCCAAAGCGTCTGAAACTCGTGTCATATGATGCCCGAGATCCGAAAGGGCAGAAAAAGTTTACGGAACCTGCTTCCCTGCTCTAGATTCTGAACAAGCTGCAGAAACCTGAGTGCAGCTCAGGAGAGAAAAAGCAGGAAAAAAGTGTGACCCGTGGGTCAGGATTTTTTCAAAAAAAGGAAAAGTATCCAAACGTCTCAAACTCATGTCATATGATGCCCGAGATCCGAAAGGGCAGAAAAAGTTTGCGGAACCTGTTTCCCTGCTCTAGATTCTGAACAAGCTTCAGAAACCTGAGTGCAGCTCAGGAGAGAAAAAGCAGGAAAGAAGTGTGACCCGCGGGTCAGGATTCTTTCAAAAAAATGAAAAGTATCAAAAGTGTCTCAAACTCATGTCATATGATGCCCGAGATCCGAAAGGGCAGAAAAAGTTTGCGGAACCTGTTTCCCTGCTCTAGATTCTGAACAAGCTGCAGAAACCTGAGTGCAGCTCAGGAGAGAAAAAGAAGTCAAAAAGTGTGACCCGCGGGTCAGGATTTTTTCAAAAAAAGGAAAAGTATCCAAACGTCTCAAACTCATGTCATATGATGCCCGAGATCCGAAAGGGCAGAAAAAGTTTGCGGAACCTGTTTCCCTGCTCTAGATTCTGAACAAGGTGCAGAAACCTGAGTGCAGCTCAGGAGAGAAAAAGAAGGCAAAAACTGTGACCCGCGGGTCAGGATTTTTTCAAAAAAATCAAAAGTATCCAAAGCGTCTGAAACTAGCATCATATGATGCCCGAGATCCAAAAGGGCAGAAAAAGTTTGCGGAACCTGTTTCCCTGCTCTAGATTTTGAAGAAGCTACAAGAAACCTGAGTGCTGCTCAGGAGAGAAAAAGAAGGCAAAAAGTGTGACCCGCGAGTCAGGATTTTTTCAAAACAATGAAAAGTATCCAAATGGTCTGAAACTCGTGTCATATGATGCCCGAGATCCGAAAGGGCTGAAAAAGTTTGCGGAAACTGTTTGCCTGCTCTAGATTCTGAACAAGCTGCAGAAACCTGAGTGCAGCTCAGGAGAGAAAAAGAAGTCAAAAAGTGTGACCCGTGGGTCAGGATTTTTTCAAAAAAAGCAAAAGTATCCAAACGTCTCAAACTCATGTCATATGATGCCCGAGATCCGAAAGGCAGAAAAAGTTTGCGGAACCTGTTTCCCTGCTCTAGATTCTTAGCAAGGTGCAGAAACCTGAGTGCACCTCAGGAGAGAAAAAGAAGGCAAAAACTGTGACCCGCGGGTCAGGATTTTTTCAAAAAAATCAAAAGTATCCAAAGCGTCAGAAACTAGCATCATATGATGCCCAAGATCCAAAAGGGCAGAAAAAGTTTGCGGAACCTGTTTCCCTGCTCTAGATTTTGAACAAGCTACAAGAAACCTGAGTGCTGCTCAGGAGAGAAAAAGAAGGCAAAAAGTGTGACCCGCGAGTCAGGATTTTTTCAAAAAAATGAAAAGTATCCAAATGGTCTGAAACTCGTGTCATATGATGCCCGAGATCCGAAAGGGCTGAAAAAGTTTGCGGAACCTGTTTGCCTGCTCTAGATTCTGAACAAGCTGCAGAAACCTGTGTGCAGCAAAGGAGAGAAAAAGAAGTCAAAAAGTGTGACCCGCGGGTTAGGATTTTTTCAAAAAAAGGAAAAGTATCCAAACGTCTCAAACTCATATCATATGATGCCCGAGATCCGAAAGGGCAGAAAAAGTTTGCGGAACCTGTTTCCCTGCTCTAGATTCTGAACAAGCTGCAGAAACCTGAGTGCAGCTCAGGAGAGAAATAGAACGAAAAAAGTGTGACCCGCGGGTCAGGATTTTTTCAAAAAAATGAAAAGTATCCAAAGCATCTCAAACTCGTGTCATATGATGCCCGAGATCCGAAAGGGCAGAAAAAGTTTGCGGAACCTGTTTCCCTGCTCTAGATTCTGAACAAGGTGCAGAAACCTGAGTGCAGCTCAGGAGAGAAAAAGCAGGAAAGAAGTGTGACCCGCGGGTCAGGATTTTTTCAAAAAAATGAAAAGTATCCAAAGCGTCTCAAACTCGAGTCATATGATGCCCGAGATCCGAAAGGGCAGAAAAAGTTTGCGGAACCTGTTTCCCTGCTCTAGATTCTGAACAAGCTGCAGAAACCTGAGTGCATCTCAGGAGAGAAAAAGCAGGAAAAAAGTGTGACCCGCGGGTCAGGATTCTTTCAAAAAAATGAAAAGTATCAAAAGTGTCTCAAACTCATGTCATATGATGCCCGAGATCCGAAAGGGCAGAAAAAGTTTGCGGAACCTGTTTCCCTGCTCTAGATTCTGAACAAGCTGCAGAAACCTGAGTGCATCTCAGGAGAGAAAAAGAAGTCAAAAAGTGTGACCCGCGGGTCAGGATTTTTTCAAAAAAAGGAAAAGTATCCAAACGTCTCAAACTCATATCATATGATGCCCGAGATCCGAAAGGGCAGAAAAAGTTTGCGGAACCTGTTTCCCTGCTCTAGATTCTGAACAAGCTGCAGAAACCTGTGTGCAGCAAAGGAGAGAAAAAGAAGTCAAAAAGTGTGACCCGCGGGTCAGGATTTTTTCAAAAAAAGGAAAAGTATCCAAACGTCTCAAACTCATATCATATGATGCCCGAGATCCGAAAGGGCAGAAAAAGTTTGCGGAACCTGTTTCCCTGCTCTAGATTCTGAACAAGCTGCAGAAACCTGAGTGCAGCTCAGGAGAGAAATAGCAGGAAAAAAGTGTGACGCGCGGGTCAGGATTTTTTCAAAAAAATGAAAAGTATCCAAAGCGTCTCAAACTCGAGTCATATGATGCCCGAGATCCGAAAGGGCAGAAAAAGTTTGCGGAACCTGTTTCCCTGCTCTAGATTCTGAACAAGCTGCAGAAACCTGAGTGCAGCTCAGGAGAGAAAAAGAAGGCAAAAAGTGTGACCCGCGGGTCAGGATTTTTTCAAAAAAATCAAAAGTATCCAAAGCGTCTGAAACTAGCATCATATGATGCCCGAGATCCAAAAGGGCAGAAAAAGTTTGCGGAACCTGTTTCCCTGCTCTAGATTTTGAACAAGCTACAAGAAACCTGAGTGCTGCTCAGGAGAGAAAAAGAAGGCAAAAAGTGTGACCCGCGGGTCAGAATTTTTTCAAAAAATGAAAAGTTTCCAAGCGTCTCAAGCTCGCGTTATATGATGCCTGAGATCCGAAAGGGCAGAAAAAGTTTGCGGAACCTGTTTCCCTGCTCTAGATTCTGAACAAGCTGCAGAAACCTGAGTGCAGCTCAGGAGAGAAAAAGCAGGAAAAAAGTGTGACCCGCGGGTCAGGATTTTTTCAAAAAAAGGAAAAGTATCCAAACGTCTCAAACTCATGTCATATGATGCCCGAGATCCGAAAGGGCAGAAAAAGTTTGCAGAACCTGTTTCCCTGCTCTAGATTCTGAACAAGCTGCAGAAACCTGAGTGCAGCTCAGGAGAGAAAAAGCAGGCAAAAAGTGTGACCCGCGGGTCAGGATTTTTTCAAAAAAATGAAAACTATCCAAAGCGTCTCAAACTCGAGTCATATGATGCCCGAGATCCGAAAGGGCAGAAAAAGTTTGCGGAACCTGTTTCCCTGCTCTAGATTCTGAACAAGCTGCAGAAACCTGAGTGCAGCAAAGGAGAGAAAAAGAAGTCAAAAAGTGTGACCCGCGGGTCAGGATTTTTTCAAAAAAAGGAAAAGTATCCAAACGTCTCAAACTCATATCATATGATGCCCGAGATCCGAAAGGGCAGAAAAAGTTTGCGGAACCTGTTTCCCTGCTCTAGATTCTGAACAAGCTGCAGAAACCTGAGTGCACCTCAGGAGAGAAAAAAAGGCAAAAAGTGTGACCCGCGGGTCAGGATTTTTTCAAAAAAATGAAAAGTATCCAAAGCGTCTGAAACTCGTGTCATATGATGCCCGAGATCCGAAAGGGCAGAAAAAGTTTACGGAACCTGTTTCCCTGCTCTAGATTCTGAACAAGCTGCAGAAAACTGAGTGCAGCTCAGGAGAGAAAAAGCAGGAAAAAAGTGTGACCCGTGGGTCAGGATTTTTTCAAAAAAAGGAAAAGTATCCAAACGTCTCAAACTCATGTCATATGATGCCCAAGATCCGAAAGGGCAGAAAAAGTTTGCGGAACCTGTTTCCCTGCTCTAGATTCTGAACAAGGTGCAGAAACCTGAGTGCAGCTCAGGAGAGAAAAAGAAGGCAAAAACTGTGACCCGCGGGTCAGGATTTTTTCAAAAAAATGAAAAGTATCCAAAGCGTCTCAAACTTGGGTCATATGATGCCCGAGATCCAAAAGGGCAGAAAAAGTTTGCGGAACCTGTTTCCCTGCTCTAGATTTTGAACAAGCTACAAGAAACCTGAGTGCTGCTCAGGAGAGAAAAAGCAGGCAAAAAGTGTGACCCGCGGGTCAGGATTTTTTCAAAAAAATCAAAAGTATCCAAAGCGTCTCAAACTCGCATCATATGATGCCCGAGATCCGAAAGGGCAGAAAAAGTTTGCGGAACCTGTTTCCCTGCTCTAGATTCTGAACAAGGTGCAGAAACCTGAGTGCAGCTCAGGAGAGAAAAAGCAGGAAAAAAGTGTGACCCGCGGGTCAGGATTTTTTCAAAAAAATGAAAAGTATCCAAAGCGTCTCAAACTCGTGTCATATGATGCCCGAGATCCGAAAGGGCTGAAAAAGTTTGCGGAACCTGTTTGCCTGCTCTAGATTCTGAACAAGCTGCAGAAACCTGAGTGCAGCTCAGGAGAGAAAAAGCAGGAAAAAAGTGTGACCCGCGGGTCAGGATTTTTTCGAAAAAATGAGAAGTATCCAAAGCGTCTCATACTCGAGTCATATGATGCCCGAGATCCGAAAGGACAGAAAAAGTTTGCGGAACCTGTTTCCCTGCTCTAGATTCTGAACAAGCTGCAGAAACCTGAGTGCAGCAAAGGAGAGAAAAAGAAGTCAAAAAGTGTGACCCGCGGGTCAGGATTTTTTCAAAAAAAGGAAAAGTATCCAAACGTCTCAAACTCATATCATATGATGCCCGAGATCCGAAAGGGCAGAAAAAGTTTGCGGAACCTGTTTCCCTGCTCTAGATTCTGAACAAGCTGCAGAAACCTGAGTGCACCTCAGGAGAGAAAAAAAGGCAAAAAGTGTGACCCGCGGGTCAGGATTTTTTCAAAAAAATGAAAAGTATCCAAAGCGTCTGAAACTCGTGTCATATGATGACCGAGATCCGAAAGGGCAGAAAAAGTTTACGGAACCTGCTTCCCTGCTCTAGATTCTGAACAAGCTGCAGAAACCTGAGTGCAGCTCAGGAGAGAAAAAGCAGGAAAAAAGTGTGACCCGTGGGTCAGGATTTTTTCAAAAAAAGGAAAAGTATCCAAACGTCTCAAACTCATGTCATATGATGCCCGAGATCCGAAAGGGCAGAAAAAGTTTGCGGAACCTGTTTCCCTGCTCTAGATTCTGAACAAGCTTCAGAAACCTGTGTGCAGCAAAGGAGAGAAAAAGAAGTCAAAAAGTGTGACCCGCGGGTCAGGATTTTTTCAAAAAAAGGAAAAGTATCCAAACGTCTCAAACTCATATCATATGATGCCCGAGATCCGAAAGGGCAGAAAAAGTTTGCGGAACCTGTTTCCCTGCTCTAGATTCTGAACAAGCTGCAGAAACCTGAGTGCAGCTCAGGAGAGAAATAGAACGAAAAAAGTGTGACCCGCGGGTCAGGATTTTTTCAAAAAAATGAAAAGTATCCAAAGTGTCTCAAACTCGTGTCATATGATGCCCGAGATCCGAAAGGGCAGAAAAAGTTTGCGGAACCTGTTTCCCTACTCTATATTCTGAACAAGCTGCAGAAACCCGAGTGCAGCTCAGGAGAGAAAAAAAGGCAAAAAGTGTGACCCGCGGGTCAGGATTTTTTCAAAAAAATGAAAAGTATCCAAAGCGTCTCAAACTCGTGTCATATGATGCCCGAGATCCGAAAGGGCAGAAAAAGTTTGCGGAACCTGTTTCCCTGCTCTAGATTCTGAACAAGGTGCAGAAACCTGAGTGCAGCTCAGGAGAGAAAAAGCAGGAAAGAAGTGTGACCCGCGGGTCAGGATTTTTTCAAAAAAATGAAAAGTATCCAAAGCGTCTCAAACTCGAGTCATATGATGCCCGAGATCCGAAAGGGCAGAAAAAGTTTGCGGAACCTGTTTCCCTGCTCTAGATTCTGAACAAGCTGCAGAAACCTGAGTGCATCTCAGGAGAGAAAAAGCAGGAAAAAAGTGTGACCCACAGGTCAGGATTCTTTCAAAAAAATGAAAAGTATCAAAAGTGTCTCAAACTCATGTCATATGATGCCCGAGATCCGAAAGGGCAGAAAAAGTTTGCGGAACCTGTTTCCCTGCTCTAGATTCTGAACAAGCTGCAGAAACCTGAGTGCATCTCAGGAGAGAAAAAGAAGTCAAAAAGTGTGACCCGCGGGTCAGGATTTTTTCAAAAAAAGGAAAAGTATCCAAACGTCTCAAACTCATATCATATGATGCCCGAGATCCGAAAGGGCAGAAAAAGTTTGCGGAACCTGTTTCCCTGCTCTAGATTCTGAACAAGCTGCAGAAACCTGTGTGCAGCAAAGGAGAGAAAAAGAAGTCAAAAAGTGTGACCCGCGGGTCAGGATTTTTTCAAAAAAAGGAAAAGTATCCAAACGTCTCAAACTCATATCATATGATGCCCGAGATCCGAAAGGGCAGAAAAAGTTTGCGGAACCTGTTTCCCTGCTCTAGATTCTGAACAAGCTGCAGAAACCTGAGTGCAGCTCAGGAGAGAAATAGCAGGAAAAAAGTGTGACGCGCGGGTCAGGATTTTTTCAAAAAAATGAAAAGTATCCAAAGCGTCTCAAACTCGAGTCATATGATGCCCGAGATCCGAAAGGGCAGAAAAAGTTTGCGGAACCTGTTTCCCTGCTCTAGATTCTGAACAAGCTGCAGAAACCTGAGTGCAGCTCAGGAGAGAAAAAGAAGGCAAAAAGTGTGACCCGCGGGTCAGGATTTTTTCAAAAAAATCAAAAGTATCCAAAGCGTCTGAAACTAGCATCATATGATGCCCGAGATCCAAAAGGGCAGAAAAAGTTTGCGGAACCTGTTTCCCTGCTCTAGATTTTGAACAAGCTACAAGAAACCTGAGTGCTGCTCAGGAGAGAAAAAGAAGGCAAAAAGTGTGACCCGCGGGTCAGAATTTTTTCAAAAAATGAAAAGTTTCCAAGCGTCTCAAGCTCGCGTTATATGATGCCTGAGATCCGAAAGGGCAGAAAAAGTTTGCGGAACCTGTTTCCCTGCTCTAGATTCTGAACAACCTGCAGAAACCTGAGTGCAGCTCAGGAGAGAAAAAGCAGGAAAAAAGTGTGACCCGCGGGTCAGGATTTTTTCAAAAAAAGGAAAAGTATCCAAACGTCTCAAACTCATGTCATATGATGCCCGAGATCCGAAAGGGCAGAAAAAGTTTGCAGACCCTGTTTCCCTGCTCTAGATTCTGAACAAGCTGCAGAAACCTGAGTGCAGCTCAGGAGAGAAAAAGCAGGAAAAAAGTGTGACCCGTGGGTCAGGATTTTTTCAAAAAAAGGAAAAGTATCCAAACGTCTCAAACTCATGTCATATGATGCCCGAGATCCGAAAGGGCAGAAAAAGTTTGCGGAACCTGTTTCCCTGCTCTAGATTCTGAACAAGCTGCAGAAACCTGTGTGCAGCAAAGGAGAGAAAAAGAAGTCAAAAAGTGTGACCCGCGGGTCAGGATTTTTTCAAAAAAAGGAAAAGTATCCAAAGGGTCTCAAACTCATATCATATGATGCCCGAGATCCGAAAGGGCAGAAAAAGTTTGCGGAACCTGTTTCCCTGCTCTAGATTCTGAACAAGCTGCAGAAACCTGAGTGCAGCTCAGGAGAGAAATAGAACGAAAAAAGTGTGACCCGCGGGTCAGGATTTTTTCAAAAAAATGAAAAGTATCCAAAGTGTCTCAAACTCGTGTCATATGATGCCCGAGATCCGAAAGGGCAGAAAAAGTTTGCGGAACCTGTTTCCCTACTCTATATTCTGAACAAGCTGCAGAAACCTGAGTGCAGCTCAGGAGAGAAAAAGAAGTCAAAAAGTGTGACCCGTGGGTCAGGATTTTTTCAAAAAAAGGAAAAGTATCCAAACGTCTCAAACTCATGTCATATGATGCCCGAGATCCGAAAGGGCAGAAAAAGTTTGCGGAACCTCTTTCCCTGCTCTAGATTCTGAACAAGCTGCAGAAACCTGAGTGCAGCTCAGGAGAGAAAAAGCAGGAAAAAAGTGTGACCCGCGGGTCAGGATTTTTTCAAAAAAATGAAAAGTATCCAAAGCATCTCAAACTCGAGTCATATGATGCCCGAGATCCGAAAGGGCAGAAAAAGTTTGCGGAACCTGTTTCCCTGCTCTAGATTCTGAACAAGCTGCAGAAACCTGAGTGCAGCAAAGGAGAGAAAAAGAAGTCAAAAAGTGTGACCCGCGGGTCAGGATTTTTTCAAAAAAATGAAAAGTATCCAAAGCGTTTCAAACTCGAGTCATATGATGCCCGAGATCCGAAAGGGCAGAAAAAGTTTGCGGAACCTGTTTCCCTGCTCTAGATTCTGAACAAGCTACAGAAACCTGAGTGCATCTCAGGAGAGAAAAAGCAGGAAAAAAGTGTGACCCGCGGCTCAGGATTCTTTCAAAACAATGAAAAGTATCAAAAGCGTCTCAAACTCCCGTCATATGATGCCCGAGATCCGAAAAGGCAGAAAAAGTTTGCGGAACCTGTTTCCCTGCTCTAGATTCTGAACAAGCTGCAGAAACCTGAGTGCAGCTCAGGAGAGAAAAAGCAGGCAAAAAGTGTGACCCGCGGGTCAGGATTTTTTCAAAAAAATGAAAAGTATCCAAACGTCTCAAACTCATATCAAATGATGCCCGAGATCCGAAAGGGCAGAAAAAGTTTGCGGAACCTGTTTCCCTGCTCTAGATTCTGAACAAGCTGCAGAAACCTGAGTGCACCTCAGGAGAGAAAAAAAGGCAAAAAGTGTGACCCGCTGGTCAGGATTTTTTCAAAAAATGAAAAGTATCCAAAGTGTCTCAAACTCGTGTCATATGATGCCCGAGATCCGAAAGGGCAGAAAAAGTTTGCGGAACCTGTTTCCCTGCTCTAGATTCTGAACAAGCTGCAGAAACCTGAGTGCACCTCAGGAGAGAAAAAAAGGCAAAAAGTGTGACCCGCTGGTCAGGATTTTTTCAAAAAATGAAAAGTATCAAAAGCGTCTCAAACTCATGTCATATGATGCCCGAGATCCGAAAGGGCAGAAAAAGTTTGCGGAACCTGTTTCCCTGCTCTAGATTCTGAACAAGCTGCAGAAACCTGAGTGCAGCTCAGGAGAGAAAAAGCAGGCAAAAAGTGTGACCCGCGGGTCAGGATTTTTTCAAAAAAATGAAAAAAGTATCCAAATGGTCTGAAACTCGTGTCATATGATGCCCGAGATCCGAAAGGGCTGAAAAAGTTTGCGGAACCTGTTTGCCTGCTCTGGATTCTGAACAAGCTGCAGAAACCTGAGTGCAGCTCAGGAGAGAAAAAGCAGGAAAAAAGTGTGACCCGCGGGTCAGGATTTTTTCAAAAAAAGGAAAAGTATCCAAACGTCTCAAACTCATATCATATGATGCCCGAGATCCGAAAGGGCAGAAAAAGTTTGCGGAACCTGTTTCCCTGCTCTAGATTCTGAACAAGCTGCAGAAACCTGAGTGCAGCTCAGGAGAGAAAAAGCAGTCAAAAAGTGTGACCCGCGGGTCAGGATGTTTTCAAAAAAATCAAAAGTATCCAAAGCGTCTCAAACTCGCATCATATGATGCCCGACATCCAAAAGGGCAGAAAAAGTTTGCGGAACCTGTTTCCCTGCTCTAGATTTTGAACAAGCTACAAGAAACCTGAGTGCTGCTCAGGAGAGAAAAAGAAGGCAAAAAGTGTGACCCGCGGGTCAGGATTTTTTCAAAAAAATGAAAAGTTTCCAAGCGTCTCAAACTCGCGTCATATGATGCCTGAGATCCGAAAGGGCAGAAAAAGTTTGCGGAACCTGTTTCCCTGCTCTAGATTCTGAACAAGCTGCAGAAACCTGAGTGCAGCTCAGGATAGAAAAAGCAGGCAAAAAGTGTGACCCGTGGGTCAGGATTTTTTCAAAAAAATGAAAAGTATGCAAAGCGTCTCAAACTCGAGTCATATGATGCCTGAGATCCGAAAAGGCAGAAAAAGTTTGCGGAACCTGTTTCCCTGCTCTA
Organism: Rhineura floridana; assembly: GCF_030035675.1. Lineage (NCBI taxonomy): Eukaryota > Metazoa > Chordata > Lepidosauria > Squamata > Rhineuridae > Rhineura > Rhineura floridana. The sequence goes on along the minus strand of NC_084486.1, from coordinate 30,967,825 downwards.
GATTCTGAACAAGCTGCAGAAACCTGAGTGCAGCTCAGGAGAGAAAAAGCAGGCAAAAAGTGTGACCCGCGGGTCAGGATTTTTTCAAAAAAATGAAAAGTATCCAAACGTCTCAAACTCATATCAAATGATGCCCGAGATCCGAAAGGGCAGAAAAAGTTTGCGGAACCTGTTTCGCTGCTCTAGATTCTGAACAAGCTGCAGAAACCTGAGTGCACCTCAGGAGAGAAAAAAAGGCAAAAAGTGTGACCCGCTGGTCAGGATTTTTTCAAAAAATGAAAAGTATCCAAAGTGTCTCAAACTCGTGTCATATGATGCCCGAGATCCGAAAGGGCAGAAAAAGTTTGCGGAACCTGTTTCCCTGCTCTAGATTCTGAACAAGCTGCAGAAACCTGAGTGCAGCTCAGGATAGAAAAAGCAGGCAAAAAGTGTGACCCGTGGGTCAGGATTTTTTCAAAAAAATGAAAAGTATGCAAAGCGTCTCAAACTCGAGTCATATGATGCCTGAGATCCGAAAAGGCAGAAAAAGTTTGCGGAACCTGTTTCCCTGCTCTAGATTCTGAACAAGCTGCAGAAACCTGAGTGCAGCTCAGGAGAGAAAAAGCAGGCAAAAAGTGTGACCCGCGGGTCAGGATTTTTTCAAAAAAATGAAAAGTATCCAAACGTCTCAAACTCATATCAAATGATGCCCGAGATCCGAAAGGGCAGAAAAAGTTTGCGGAACCTGTTTCGCTGCTCTAGATTCTGAACAAGCTGCAGAAACCTGAGTGCACCTCAGGAGAGAAAAAAAGGCAAAAAGTGTGACCCGCTGGTCAGGATTTTTTCAAAAAATGAAAAGTATCCAAAGTGTCTCAAACTCGTGTCATATGATGCCCGAGATCCGAAAGGGCAGAAAAAGTTTGCGGAACCTGTTTCCCTGCTCTAGATTCTGAACAAGCTGCAGAAACCTGAGTGCAGCTCAGGATAGAAAAAGCAGGCAAAAAGTGTGACCCGTGGGTCAGGATTTTTTCAAAAAAATGAAAAGTATGCAAAGCGTCTCAAACTCGAGTCATATGATGCCTGAGATCCGAAAAGGCAGAAAAAGTTTGCGGAACCTGTTTCCCTGCTCTAGATTCTGAACAAGCTGCAGAAACCTGAGTGCAGCTCAGGAGAGAAAAAGCAGGCAAAAAGTGTGACCCGCGGGTCAGGATTTTTTCAAAAAAATGAAAAGTATCCAAACGTCTCAAACTCATATCAAATGATGCCCGAGATCCGAAAGGGCAGAAAAAGTTTGCGGAACCTGTTTCGCTGCTCTAGATTCTGAACAAGCTGCAGAAACCTGAGTGCACCTCAGGAGAGAAAAAAAGGCAAAAAGTGTGACCCGCTGGTCAGGATTTTTTCAAAAAATGAAAAGTATCCAAAGTGTCTCAAACTCGTGTCATATGATGCCCGAGATCCGAAAGGGCAGAAAAAGTTTGCGGAACCTGTTTCCCTGCTCTAGATTCTGAACAAGCTGCAGAAACCTGAGTGCACCTCAGGAGAGAAAAAAAGGCAAAAAGTGTGACCCGCTGGTCAGGATTTTTTCAAAAAATGAAAAGTATCCAAAGTGTCTCAAACTCATGTCATATAATGCCCGAGATCCGAAAGGGCAGAAAAAGTTTGCGGAACCTGTTTCCCTGCTCTAGATTCTGAACAAGCTGCAGAAACCTGAGTGCACCTCAGGAGAGAAAAAAAGGCAAAAAGTGTGACCCGCGGGTCAGGATTTTTTCAAAAAAATGAAAAGTATCCAAAGCGTGTCAAACTCGAGTCATATGATGCCCGAGATCCGAAAGGGCAGAAAAAGTTTGCGGAACCTGTTTCCCTGCTCTAGATTCTGAACAAGCTGCAGAAACCTGAGTGCATCTCAGGAGAGAAAAAGCAGGAAAAAAGTGTGACCCGCGGGTCAGGATTCTTTCAAAAATATGAAAAGTATCAAAAGCGTCTCAAACTCGCGTCATATGATGCCCGAGATCCGAAAGGGCAGAAAAAGTTTGCGGAACCTGTTTCCCTGCTCTAGATTCTGAACAAGCTGCAGAAACCTGAGTGCAGCTCAGGAGAGAAAAAGAAGGCAAAAAGTGTGACTCGCGGGTCAGGATTTTTTCAAAAAAATCAGAAGTATCCAAAGCGTCTCAAACTGGCGTCATATGATGCCCGAGATCCGAAAGGGCAGAAAAAGTTTGCGGAACCTGTTTCCCTGCTCTAGATTTTGAACAAGCTACAAGAAACCTGAGTGCTGCTCAGGAGAGAAAAAGAAGGCAAAAAGTGTGCGCGGGTCAGGATTTTTTCAAAAAAATGAAAAGTTTCCAAGCGTCTCAAACTCGCGTCATATGATGCCTGAGATCCGAAAGGGCAGAAAAAGTTTGCGGAACCTGTTTCCCTGCTCTAGATTCTGAACAAGCTGCAGAAACCTGAGTGCAGCTCAGGAGAGAAAAAGAAGTCAAAAAGTGTGACCCGTGGGTCAGGATTTTTTCAAAAAAAGGAAAAGTATCCAAACGTCTCAAACTCATGTCATATGATGCCCGAGATCCGAAAGGGCAGAAAAAGTTTGCAGAACCTGTTTCCCTGCTCTAGATTCTGAACAAGCTGCAGAAACCTGAGTGCAGCTCAGGAGAGAAAAAGCAGGCAAAAAGTGTGACCCGCGGGTCAGGATTTTTTCAAAAAAATGAAAAGTATCCAAATGGTCTGAAACTCGTGTCATATGATGCCCGAGATCCGAAAGGGCTGAAAAAGTTTGCGGAACCTGTTTGCCTGCTCTAGATTCTGAACAAGCTGCAGAAACCTGAGTGCAGCTCAGGAGAGAAAAAGCAGGAAAAAAGTGTGACCCGCGGGTCAGGATTTTTTCAAAAAAATGAAAAGTATCCAAAGCGTCTCAAACTCGAGTCATATGATGCCCGAGATCCGAAAGGGCAGAAAAAGTTTGCGGAACCTGTTTCCCTGCTCTAGATTCTGAACAAGCTGCAGAAACCTGAGTGCAGCAAAGGAGAGAAAAAGAAGTCAAAAAGTGTGACCCGCGGGTCAGGATTTTTTCAAAAAAAGGAAAAGTATCCAAACGTCTCAAACTCATATCATATGATGCCCGAGATCCGAAAGGGCAGAAAAAGTTTGCGGAACCTGTTTCCCTGCTCTAGATTCTGAACAAGCTGCAGAAACCTGAGTGCAGCTCAGGAGAGAAATAGAAGTCAAAAAGTGTGACCCGTGGGTCAGGATTTTTTCAAAAAAAGGAAAGGTATCCAAACGTCTCAAACTCATGTCATATGATACCCGAGATCCGAAAGGGCAGAAAAAGTTTGCGGAACCTGTTTCCCTGCTCTAGATTCTGAACAAGGTGCAGAAACCTGAGTGCACCTCAGGAGAGAAAAAGAAGGCAAAAACTGTGACCCGCGGGTCAGGATTTTTTCAAAAAAATCAAAAGTATCCAAAGCGTCTGAAACTAGCATCATATGATGCCCGAGATCCGAAAGGGCAGAAAAAGTTTGCGGAACCTGTTTCCCTGCTCTAGATTCTGAACAAGGTGCAGAAACCTGAGTGCAGCTCAGTATAGAAAAAGCAGGCAAAAAGTGTGACCCGTGGGATGGGATTTTTTCAAAAATATGAAAAGTATGCAAAGCGTCTCAAACTCGAGTCATATGATGCCTGAGATCCGAAAAGGCAGAAAAAGTTTGCGGAACCTGTTTCCCTGCTCTAGATTCTGAACAAGCTGCAGAAACCTGAGTGCAGCTCAGGAGAGAAAAAGCAGGCAAAAAGTGTGACCCGCGGGTCAGGATTTTTTCAAAAAAATGAAAAGTATCCAAACGTCTCAAACTCATATCAAATGATGCCCGAGATCCGAAAGGGCAGAAAAAGTTTGCGGAACCTGTTTCCCTGCTCTAGATTCTGAACAAGCTGCAGAAACCTGAGTGCACCTCAGGAGAGAAAAAAAGGCAAAAAGTGTGACCCGCTGGTCAGGATTTTTTCAAAAAATGAAAAGTATCCAAAGTGTCTCAAACTCGTGTCATATGATGCCCGAAATCCGAAAGGGCAGAAAAAGTTTGCGGAACCTATTTCCCTGCTCTAGATTCTGAATAAGCTGCAGAAACCTGAGTGCACCTCAGGAGAGAAAAAAAGGCAAAAAGTGTGACCCGCTGGTCAGGATTTTTTCAAAAAATGAAAAGTATCCAAAGTGTCTCAAACTCATGTCATATGATGCCCGAGATCCGAAAGGGCAGAAAAAGTTTGCGGAACCTGTTTCCCTGCTCTAGATTCTGAACAAGCTGCAGAAACCTGAGTGCACCTCAGGAGAGAAAAAAAGGCAAAAAGTGTGACCCGCGGGTCAGGATTTTTTCAAAAAAATGAAAAGTATCCAAAGCGTGTCAAACTCGAGTCATATGATGCCCGAGATCCGAAAGGGCAGAAAAAGTTTGCGGAACCTGTTTCCCTGCTCTAGATTCTGAACAAGCTGCAGAAACCTGAGTGCAGCTCAGGAGAGAAAAAGAAGGCAAAAACTGTGACCCACGGGTCAGGATTTTTTCAAAAAAATGAAAAGTATCCAAAGTGTCTCACACTCATGTCATATGATGCCCGAGATCCGAAAGGGCAGAAAAAGTTTGCGGAACCTGTTTCCCTGCTCTAGTTTCTGAACAAGCTGCAGAAACCTGAGTGCAGCTCAGGAGAGAAAAAGAAGGCAAAAAGTGTGACTCGCGGGTCAGGATTTTTTCAAAAAAATCAGAAGTATCCAAAGCGTCTCAAACTGGCGTCATATGATGCCCGAGATCCGAAAGGGCAGAAAAAGTTTGCGGAACCTGTTTCCCTGCTCTAGATTCTGAAGAAGCTGCAGAAACCTGAGTGCAGCTCAGGAGAGAAAAAGCAGGCAAAAAGTGTGACCCGCGGATCAGGATGTTTTCAAAAAAATCAAAAGTATCCAAAGCGTCTCAAACTCGCATCATATGATGCCCGACATCCAAAAGGGCAGAAAAAGTTTGCGGAACCTGTTTCCCTGCTCTAGATTTTGAACAAGCTACAAGAAACCTGAGTGCTGCTCAGGAGAGAAAAAGAAGGCAAAAAGTGTGCGCGGGTCAGGATTTTTTCAAAAAAATGAAAAGTTTCCAAGCGTCTCAAACTCGCGTCATATGATGCCTGAGATCCGAAAGGGCAGAAAAAGTTTGCAGAACCTGTTTCCCTGCTCTAGATTCTGAACAAGCTGCAGAAACCTGAGTGCAGCTCAGGAGAGAAAAAGAAGTCAAAAAGTGTGACCCGTGGGTCAGGATTTTTTCAAAAAAAGGGAAAGTATCCAAACCGTCTGAAACTAGCATCATATGATGCCCGAGATCCAAAAGGGCAGAAAAAGTTTGCGGAACCTGTTTCCCTGCTCTAGATTTTGAACAAGCTACAAGAAACCTGAGTGCTGCTCAGGAGAGAAAAAGAAGGCAAAAAGTGTGACCCGCGAGTCAGGATTTTTTCAAAAAAATGAAAAGTATTCAAATGGTCTGAAACTCGTGTCATATGATGCCCGAGATCCGAAAGGGCTGAAAAAGTTTGCGGAACCTGTTTGCCTGCTCTAGATTCTGAACAAGCTGCAGAAACCTGAGTGCAGCTCAGGAGAGAAAAAGCAGGAAAAAAGTGTGACCCGCGGGTCAGGATTTTTTCGAAAAAATGAGAAGTATCCAAAGCGTCTCAAACTCGAGTCATATGATGCCCGAGATCCGAAAGGGCAGAAAAAGTTTGCGGAACCTGTTTCCCTGCTCTAGATTCTGAACAAGCTGCAGAAACCTGAGTGCAGCAAAGGAGAGAAAAAGCAGGCAAAAAGTGTGACCCGCGGGTCAGGATTTTTTCAAAAAAAGGAAAAGTATCCAAAGTGTCTCAAACTCGTGTCATATGATGCCCGAGATCCGAAAGGGCAGAAAAAGTTTGCGGAACCTGTTTCCCTACTCTATATTCTGAACAAGCTGCAGAAACCTGAGTGCAGCTCAGGAGAGAAAAAGAAGTCAAAAAGTGTGACCCGTGGGTCAGGATTTTTTCAAAAAAAGGAAAAGTATCCAAACGTCTCAAACTCATGTCATATGATGCCCGAGATCCGAAAGGGCAGAAAAAGTTTGCGGAACCTGTTTCCCTGCTCTAGATTCTGAACAAGGTGCAGAAACCTGAGTGCAGCTCAGCAGAGAAAAAGAAGGCAAAAACTGTGACCCGCGGGTCAGGATTTTTTCAAAAAAATGAAAAGTATCCAAAGCGTCTCAAACTCGAGTCATATGATGCCCGAGATCCGAAAGGGCTGAAAAAGTTTGCGGAACCTCTTTCCCTGCTCTAGATTCTGAACAAGCTGCAGAAACCTGAGTGCAGCTCAGGAGAGAAAAAGCAGGAAAAAAGTGTGACCCGCGGGTCAGGATTTTTTCAAAAAAATGAAAAGTATCCAAAGCATCTCAAACTCGAGTCATATGATGCCCGAGATCCGAAAGGGCAGAAAAAGTTTGCGGAACCTGTTTCCCTGCTCTAGATTCTGAACAAGCTGCAGAAACCTGAGTGCAGCAAAGGAGAGAAAAAGAAGTCAAAAAGTGTGACCCGCGGGTCAGGATTTTTTCAAAAAAATGAAAAGTATCCAAAGCGTTTCAAACTCGAGTCATATGATGCCCGAGATCCGAAAGGGCAGAAAAAGTTTGCGGAACCTGTTTCCCTGCTCTAGATTCTGAACAAGCTACAGAAACCTGAGTGCATCTCAGGAGAGAAAAAGCAGGAAAAAAGTGTGACCCGCGGGTCAGGATTCTTTCAAAACAATGAAAAGTATCAAAAGCGTCTCAAACTCCCGTCATATGATGCCCGAGATCCGAAAAGGCAGAAAAAGTTTGCGGAACCTGTTTCCCTGCTCTAGATTCTGAACAAGCTGCAGAAACCTGAGTGCAGCTCAGGAGAGAAAAAGCAGGCAAAAAGTGTGACCCGCGGGTCAGGATTTTTTCAAAAAAATGAAAAGTATCCAAACGTCTCAAACTCATATCAAATGATGCCCGAGATCCGAAAGGGCAGAAAAAGTTTGCGGAACCTGTTTCCCTGCTCTAGATTCTGAACAAGCTGCAGAAACCTGAGTGCACCTCAGGAGAGAAAAAAAGGCAAAAAGTGTGACCCGCTGGTCAGGATTTTTTCAAAAAATGAAAAGTATCCAAAGTGTCTCAAACTCGTGTCATATGATGCCCGAGATCCGAAAGGGCAGAAAAAGTTTGCGGAACCTGTTTCCCTGCTCTAGATTCTGAACAAGCTGCAGAAACCTGAGTGCACCTCAGGAGAGAAAAAAAGGCAAAAAGTGTGACCCGCTGGTCAGGATTTTTTCAAAAAATGAAAAGTATCAAAAGCGTCTCAAACTCATGTCATATGATGCCCGAGATCCGAAAGGGCAGAAAAAGTTTGCGGAACCTGTTTCCCTGCTCTAGATTCTGAACAAGCTGCAGAAACCTGAGTGCAGCTCAGGAGAGAAAAAGCAGGCAAAAAGTGTGACCCGCGGGTCAGGATTTTTTCAAAAAAATGAAAAAAGTATCCAAATGGTCTGAAACTCGTGTCATATGATGCCCGAGATCCGAAAGGGCTGAAAAAGTTTGCGGAACCTGTTTGCCTGCTCTGGATTCTGAACAAGCTGCAGAAACCTGAGTGCAGCTCAGGAGAGAAAAAGCAGGAAAAAAGTGTGACCCGCGGGTCAGGATTTTTTCAAAAAAATGAAAAGTATCCAAAGCGTCTCAAACTCGAGTCATATGATGCCCGAGATCCGAAAGGGCAGAAAAAGTTTGCGGAACCTGTTTCCCTGCTCTAGATTCTGAACAAGCTGCAGAAACCTGAGTGCAGCAAAGGAGAGAAAAAGAAGTCAAAAAGTGTGACCCGCGGGTCAGGATTTTTTCAAAAAAAGGAAAAGTATCCAAACGTCTCAAACTCATATCATATGATGCCCGAGATCCGAAAGGGCAGAAAAAGTTTGCGGAACCTGTTTCCCTGCTCTAGATTCTGAACAAGCTGCAGAAACCTGAGTGCAGCTCAGGAGAGAAAAAGCAGGCAAAAAGTGTGACCCGCGGGTCAGGATGTTTTCAAAAAAATCAAAAGTATCCAAAGCGTCTCAAACTCGCATCATATGATGCCCGACATCCAAAAGGGCAGAAAAAGTTTGCGGAACCTGTTTCCCTGCTCTAGATTTTGAACAAGCTACAAGAAACCTGAGTGCTGCTCAGGAGAGAAAAAGAAGGCAAAAAGTGTGACCCGCGGGTCAGGATTTTTTCAAAAAAATGAAAAGTTTCCAAGCGTCTCAAACTCGCGTCATATGATGCCTGAGATCCGAAAGGGCAGAAAAAGTTTGCGGAACCTGTTTCCCTGCTCTAGATTCTGAACAAGCTGCAGAAACCTGAGTGCAGCTCAGGATAGAAAAAGCAGGCAAAAAGTGTGACCCGTGGGTCAGGATTTTTTCAAAAAAATGAAAAGTATGCAAAGCGTCTCAAACTCGAGTCATATGATGCCTGAGATCCGAAAAGGCAGAAAAAGTTTGCGGAACCTGTTTCCCTGCTCTAGATTCTGAACAAGCTGCAGAAACCTGAGTGCAGCTCAGGAGAGAAAAAGCAGGCAAAAAGTGTGACCCGCGGGTCAGGATTTTTTCAAAAAAATGAAAAGTATCCAAACGTCTCAAACTCATATCAAATGATGCCCGAGATCCGAAAGGGCAGAAAAAGTTTGCGGAACCTGTTTCGCTGCTCTAGATTCTGAACAAGCTGCAGAAACCTGAGTGCACCTCAGGAGAGAAAAAAAGGCAAAAAGTGTGACCCGCTGGTCAGGATTTTTTCAAAAAATGAAAAGTATCCAAAGTGTCTCAAACTCGTGTCATATGATGCCCGAGATCCGAAAGGGCAGAAAAAGTTTGCGGAACCTGTTTCCCTGCTCTAGATTCTGAACAAGCTGCAGAAACCTGAGTGCAGCTCAGGATAGAAAAAGCAGGCAAAAAGTGTGACCCGTGGGTCAGGATTTTTTCAAAAAAATGAAAAGTATGCAAAGCGTCTCAAACTCGAGTCATATGATGCCTGAGATCCGAAAAGGCAGAAAAAGTTTGCGGAACCTGTTTCCCTGCTCTAGATTCTGAACAAGCTGCAGAAACCTGAGTGCAGCTCAGGAGAGAAAAAGCAGGCAAAAAGTGTGACCCGCGGGTCAGGATTTTTTCAAAAAAATGAAAAGTATCCAAACGTCTCAAACTCATATCAAATGATGCCCGAGATCCGAAAGGGCAGAAAAAGTTTGCGGAACCTGTTTCGCTGCTCTAGATTCTGAACAAGCTGCAGAAACCTGAGTGCACCTCAGGAGAGAAAAAAAGGCAAAAAGTGTGACCCGCTGGTCAGGATTTTTTCAAAAAATGAAAAGTATCCAAAGTGTCTCAAACTCGTGTCATATGATGCCCGAGATCCGAAAGGGCAGAAAAAGTTTGCGGAACCTGTTTCCCTGCTCTAGATTCTGAACAAGCTGCAGAAACCTGAGTGCAGCTCAGGATAGAAAAAGCAGGCAAAAAGTGTGACCCGTGGGTCAGGATTTTTTCAAAAAAATGAAAAGTATGCAAAGCGTCTCAAACTCGAGTCATATGATGCCTGAGATCCGAAAAGGCAGAAAAAGTTTGCGGAACCTGTTTCCCTGCTCTAGATTCTGAACAAGCTGCAGAAACCTGAGTGCAGCTCAGGAGAGAAAAAGCAGGCAAAAAGTGTGACCCGCGGGTCAGGATTTTTTCAAAAAAATGAAAAGTATCCAAACGTCTCAAACTCATATCAAATGATGCCCGAGATCCGAAAGGGCAGAAAAAGTTTGCGGAACCTGTTTCGCTGCTCTAGATTCTGAACAAGCTGCAGAAACCTGAGTGCACCTCAGGAGAGAAAAAAAGGCAAAAAGTGTGACCCGCTGGTCAGGATTTTTTCAAAAAATGAAAAGTATCCAAAGTGTCTCAAACTCGTGTCATATGATGCCCGAGATCCGAAAGGGCAGAAAAAGTTTGCGGAACCTGTTTCCCTGCTCTAGATTCTGAACAAGCTGCAGAAACCTGAGTGCACCTCAGGAGAGAAAAAAAGGCAAAAAGTGTGACCCGCTGGTCAGGATTTTTTCAAAAAATGAAAAGTATCCAAAGTGTCTCAAACTCATGTCATATAATGCCCGAGATCCGAAAGGGCAGAAAAAGTTTGCGGAACCTGTTTCCCTGCTCTAGATTCTGAACAAGCTGCAGAAACCTGAGTGCACCTCAGGAGAGAAAAAAAGGCAAAAAGTGTGACCCGCGGGTCAGGATTTTTTCAAAAAAATGAAAAGTATCCAAAGCGTGTCAAACTCGAGTCATATGATGCCCGAGATCCGAAAGGGCAGAAAAAGTTTGCGGAACCTGTTTCCCTGCTCTAGATTCTGAACAAGCTGCAGAAACCTGAGTGCATCTCAGGAGAGAAAAAGCAGGAAAAAAGTGTGACCCGCGGGTCAGGATTCTTTCAAAAATATGAAAAGTATCAAAAGCGTCTCAAACTCCCGTCATATGATGCCCGAGATCCGAAAGGGCAGAAAAAGTTTGCGGAACCTGTTTCCCTGCTCTAGATTCTGAACAAGCTGCAGAAACCTGAGTGCAGCTCAGGAGAGAAAAAGAAGGCAAAAAGTGTGACTCGCGGGTCAGGATTTTTTCAAAAAAATCAGAAGTATCCAAAGCGTCTCAAACTGGCGTCATATGATGCCCGAGATCCGAAAGGGCAGAAAAAGTTTGCGGAACCTGTTTCCCTGCTCTAGATTTTGAACAAGCTACAAGAAACCTGAGTGCTGCTCAGGAGAGAAAAAGAAGGCAAAAAGTGTGCGCGGGTCAGGATTTTTTCAAAAAAATGAAAAGTTTCCAAGCGTCTCAAACTCGCGTCATATGATGCCTGAGATCCGAAAGGGCAGAAAAAGTTTGCGGAACCTGTTTCCCTGCTCTAGATTCTGAACAAGCTGCAGAAACCTGAGTGCAGCTCAGGAGAGAAAAAGAAGTCAAAAAGTGTGACCCGTGGGTCAGGATTTTTTCAAAAAAAGGAAAAGTATCCAAACGTCTCAAACTCATGTCATATGATGCCCGAGATCCGAAAGGGCAGAAAAAGTTTGCAGAACCTGTTTCCCTGCTCTAGATTCTGAACAAGCTGCAGAAACCTGAGTGCAGCTCAGGAGAGAAAAAGCAGGCAAAAAGTGTGACCCGCGGGTCAGGATTTTTTCAAAAAAATGAAAAGTATCCAAATGGTCTGAAACTCGTGTCATATGATGCCCGAGATCCGAAAGGGCTGAAAAAGTTTGCGGAACCTGTTTGCCTGCTCTAGATTCTGAACAAGCTGCAGAAACCTGAGTGCAGCTCAGGAGAGAAAAAGCAGGAAAAAAGTGTGACCCGCGGGTCAGGATTTTTTCAAAAAAATGAAAAGTATCCAAAGCGTCTCAAACTCGAGTCATATGATGCCCGAGATCCGAAAGGGCAGAAAAAGTTTGCGGAACCTGTTTCCCTGCTCTAGATTCTGAACAAGCTGCAGAAACCTGAGTGCAGCAAAGGAGAGAAAAAGAAGTCAAAAAGTGTGACCCGCGGGTCAGGATTTTTTCAAAAAAAGGAAAAGTATCCAAACGTCTCAAACTCATATCATATGATGCCCGAGATCCGAAAGGGCAGAAAAAGTTTGCGGAACCTGTTTCCCTGCTCTAGATTCTGAACAAGCTGCAGAAACCTGAGTGCAGCTCAGGAGAGAAAAAGAAGTCAAAAAGTGTGACCCGTGGGTCAGGATTTTTTCAAAAAAAGGAAAGGTATCCAAACGTCTCAAACTCATGTCATATGATACCCGAGATCCGAAAGGGCAGAAAAAGTTTGCGGAACCTGTTTCCCTGCTCTAGATTCTGAACAAGGTGCAGAAACCTGAGTGCACCTCAGGAGAGAAAAAGAAGGCAAAAACTGTGACCCGCGGGTCAGGATTTTTTCAAAAAAATCAAAAGTATCCAAAGCGTCTGAAACTAGCATCATATGATGCCCGAGATCCGAAAGGGCAGAAAAAGTTTGCGGAACCTGTTTCCCTGCTCTAGATTCTGAACAAGGTGCAGAAACCTGAGTGCAGCTCAGTATAGAAAAAGCAGGCAAAAAGTGTGACCCGTGGGATGGGATTTTTTCAAAAATATGAAAAGTATGCAAAGCGTCTCAAACTCGAGTCATATGATGCCTGAGATCCGAAAAGGCAGAAAAAGTTTGCGGAACCTGTTTCCCTGCTCTAGATTCTGAACAAGCTGCAGAAACCTGAGTGCAGCTCAGGAGAGAAAAAGCAGGCAAAAAGTGTGACCCGCGGGTCAGGATTTTTTCAAAAAAATGAAAAGTATCCAAACGTCTCAAACTCATATCAAATGATGCCCGAGATCCGAAAGGGCAGAAAAAGTTTGCGGAACCTGTTTCCCTGCTCTAGATTCTGAACAAGCTGCAGAAACCTGAGTGCACCTCAGGAGAGAAAAAAAGGCAAAAAGTGTGACCCGCTGGTCAGGATTTTTTCAAAAAATGAAAAGTATCCAAAGTGTCTCAAACTCGTGTCATATGATGCCCGAAATCCGAAAGGGCAGAAAAAGTTTGCGGAACCTGTTTCCCTGCTCTAGATTCTGAATAAGCTGCAGAAACCTGAGTGCACCTCAGGAGAGAAAAAAAGGCAAAAAGTGTGACCCGCTGGTCAGGATTTTTTCAAAAAATGAAAAGTATCCAAAGTGTCTCAAACTCATGTCATATGATGCCCGAGATCCGAAAGGGCAGAAAAAGTTTGCGGAACCTGTTTCCCTGCTCTAGATTCTGAACAAGCTGCAGAAACCTGAGTGCACCTCAGGAGAGAAAAAAAGGCAAAAAGTGTGACCCGCGGGTCAGGATTTTTTCAAAAAAATGAAAAGTATCCAAAGCGTGTCAAACTCGAGTCATATGATGCCCGAGATCCGAAAGGGCAGAAAAAGTTTGCGGAACCTGTTTCCCTGCTCTAGATTCTGAACAAGCTGCAGAAACCTGAGTGCATCTCAGGAGAGAAAAAGCAGGAAAAAAGTGTGACCCGCGGGTCAGGATTCTTTCAAAAATATGAAAAGTATCAAAAGCGTCTCAAACTCCCGTCATATGATGCCCGAGATCCGAAAAGGCAGAAAAAGTTTGCGGAACCTGTTTCCCTGCTCTAGATTCTGAACAAGCTGCAGAAACCTGAGTGCAGCTCAGGAGAGAAAAAGAAGGCAAAAACTGTGACCCACGGGTCAGGATTTTTTCAAAAAAATGAAAAGTATCCAAAGTGTCTCACACTCATGTCATATGATGCCCGAGATCCGAAAGGGCAGAAAAAGTTTGCGGAACCTGTTTCCCTGCTCTAGTTTCTGAACAAGCTGCAGAAACCTGAGTGCAGCTCAGGAGAGAAAAAGAAGGCAAAAAGTGTGACCCGCTGGTCAGGATTTTTTCAAAAAATGAAAAGTATCCAAAGTGTCTCAAACTCGTGTCATATGATGCCCGAGATCCGAAAGGGCAGAAAAAGTTTGCGGAACCTGTTTCCCTGCTCTAGATTCTGAACAAGCTGCAGAAACCTGAGTGCACCTCAGGAGAGAAAAAAAGGCAAAAAGTGTGACCCGCTGGTCAGGATTTTTTCAAAAAATGAAAAGTATCAAAAGCGTCTCAAACTCATGTCATATGATGCCCGAGATCCGAAAGGGCAGAAAAAGTTTGCGGAACCTGTTTCCCTGCTCTAGATTCTGAACAAGCTGCAGAAACCTGAGTGCAGCTCAGGAGAGAAAAAGCAGGCAAAAAGTGTGACCCGCGGGTCAGGATGTTTTCAAAAAAATCAAAAGTATCCAAAGCGTCTCAAACTCGCATCATATGATGCCCGACATCCAAAAGGGCAGAAAAAGTTTGCGGAACCTGTTTCCCTGCTCTAGATTCTGAACAAGCTGCAGAAACCTGACTGCACCTCAGGAGAGAAAAAAAGGCAAAAAGTGTGACCCGCTGGTCAGGATTTTTTCAAAAAATGAAAAGTATCAAAAGCGTCTCAAACTCATGTCATATGATGCCCGAGATCCGAAAGGGCAGAAAAAGTTTGCGGAACCTGTTTCCCTGCTCTAGATTCTGAACAAGCTGCAGAAACCTGAGTGCAGCTCAGGAGAGAAAAAGCAGGCAAAAAGTGTGACCCGCGGGTCAGGATTTTTTCAAAAAAATGAAAAAAGTATCCAAATGGTCTGAAACTCGTGTCATATGATGCCCGAGATCCGAAAGGGCTGAAAAAGTTTGCGGAACCTGTTTGCCTGCTCTGGATTCTGAACAAGCTGCAGAAACCTGAGTGCAGCTCAGGAGAGAAAAAGCAGGAAAAAAGTGTGACCCGCGGGTCAGGATTTTTTCAAAAAAATGAAAAGTATCCAAAGCGTCTCAAACTCGAGTCATATGATGCCCGAGATCCGAAAGGGCAGAAAAAGTTTGCGGAACCTGTTTCCCTGCTCTAGATTCTGAACAAGCTGCAGAAACCTGAGTGCAGCAAAGGAGAGAAAAAGAAGTCAAAAAGTGTGACCCGCGGGTCAGGATTTTTTCAAAAAAAGGAAAAGTATCCAAACGTCTCAAACTCATATCATATGATGCCCGAGATCCGAAAGGGCAGAAAAAGTTTGCGGAACCTGTTTCCCTGCTCTAGATTCTGAACAAGCTGCAGAAACCTGAGTGCAGCTCAGGAGAGAAAAAGCAGGCAAAAAGTGTGACCCGCGGGTCAGGATGTTTTCAAAAAAATCAAAAGTATCCAAAGCGTCTCAAACTCGCATCATATGATGCCCGACATCCAAAAGGGCAGAAAAAGTTTGCGGAACCTGTTTCCCTGCTCTAGATTTTGAACAAGCTACAAGAAACCTGAGTGCTGCTCAGGAGAGAAAAAGAAGGCAAAAAGTGTGACCCGCGGGTCAGGATTTTTTCAAAAAAATGAAAAGTTTCCAAGCGTCTCAAACTCGCGTCATATGATGCCTGAGATCCGAAAGGGCAGAAAAAGTTTGCGGAACCTGTTTCCCTGCTCTAGATTCTGAACAAGCTGCAGAAACCTGAGTGCAGCTCAGGATAGAAAAAGCAGGCAAAAAGTGTGACCCGTGGGTCAGGATTTTTTCAAAAAAATGAAAAGTATGCAAAGCGTCTCAAACTCGAGTCATATGATGCCTGAGATCCGAAAAGGCAGAAAAAGTTTGCGGAACCTGTTTCCCTGCTCTAGATTCTGAACAAGCTGCAGAAACCTGAGTGCAGCTCAGGAGAGAAAAAGCAGGCAAAAAGTGTGACCCGCGGGTCAGGATTTTTTCAAAAAAATGAAAAGTATCCAAACGTCTCAAACTCATATCAAATGATGCCCGAGATCCGAAAGGGCAGAAAAAGTTTGCGGAACCTGTTTCGCTGCTCTAGATTCTGAACAAGCTGCAGAAACCTGAGTGCACCTCAGGAGAGAAAAAAAGGCAAAAAGTGTGACCCGCTGGTCAGGATTTTTTCAAAAAATGAAAAGTATCCAAAGTGTCTCAAACTCGTGTCATATGATGCCCGAGATCCGAAAGGGCAGAAAAAGTTTGTGGAACCTGTTTCCCTGCTCTAGATTCTGAACAAGCTGCAGAAACCTGAGTGCAGCTCAGGATAGAAAAAGCAGGCAAAAAGTGTGACCCGTGGGTCAGGATTTTTTCAAAAAAATGAAAAGTATGCAAAGCGTCTCAAACTCGAGTCATATGATGCCTGAGATCCGAAAAGGCAGAAAAAGTTTGCGGAACCTGTTTCCCTGCTCTAGATTCTGAACAAGCTGCAGAAACCTGAGTGCAGCTCAGGAGAGAAAAAGCAGGCAAAAAGTGTGACCCGCGGGTCAGGATTTTTTCAAAAAAATGAAAAGTATCCAAACGTCTCAAACTCATATCAAATGATGCCCGAGATCCGAAAGGGCAGAAAAAGTTTGCGGAACCTGTTTCGCTGCTCTAGATTCTGAACAAGCTGCAGAAACCTGAGTGCACCTCAGGAGAGAAAAAAAGGCAAAAAGTGTGACCCGCTGGTCAGGATTTTTTCAAAAAATGAAAAGTATCCAAAGTGTCTCAAACTCGTGTCATATGATGCCCGAGATCCGAAAGGGCAGAAAAAGTTTGCGGAACCTGTTTCCCTGCTCTAGATTCTGAACAAGCTGCAGAAACCTGAGTGCAGCTCAGGATAGAAAAAGCAGGCAAAAAGTGTGACCCGTGGGTCAGGATTTTTTCAAAAAAATGAAAAGTATGCAAAGCGTCTCAAACTCGAGTCATATGATGCCTGAGATCCGAAAAGGCAGAAAAAGTTTGCGGAACCTGTTTCCCTGCTCTAGATTCTGAACAAGCTGCAGAAACCTGAGTGCAGCTCAGGAGAGAAAAAGCAGGCAAAAAGTGTGACCCGCGGGTCAGGATTTTTTCAAAAAAATGAAAAGTATCCAAACGTCTCAAACTCATATCAAATGATGCCCGAGATCCGAAAGGGCAGAAAAAGTTTGCGGAACCTGTTTCGCTGCTCTAGATTCTGAACAAGCTGCAGAAACCTGAGTGCACCTCAGGAGAGAAAAAAAGGCAAAAAGTGTGACCCGCTGGTCAGGATTTTTTCAAAAAATGAAAAGTATCCAAAGTGTCTCAAACTCGTGTCATATGATGCCCGAGATCCGAAAGGGCAGAAAAAGTTTGCGGAACCTGTTTCCCTGCTCTAGATTCTGAACAAGCTGCAGAAACCTGAGTGCACCTCAGGAGAGAAAAAAAGGCAAAAAGTGTGACCCGCTGGTCAGGATTTTTTCAAAAAATGAAAAGTATCCAAAGTGTCTCAAACTCATGTCATATAATGCCCAAGATCCGAAAGGGCAGAAAAAGTTTGCGGAACCTGTTTCCCTGCTCTAGATTCTGAACAAGCTGCAGAAACCTGAGTGCACCTCAGGAGAGAAAAAAAGGCAAAAAGTGTGACCCGCGGGTCAGGATTTTTTCAAAAAAATGAAAAGTATCCAAAGCGTGTCAAACTCGAGTCATATGATGCCCGAGATCCGAAAGGGCAGAAAAAGTTTGCGGAACCTGTTTCCCTGCTCTAGATTCTGAACAAGCTGCAGAAACCTGAGTGCATCTCAGGAGAGAAAAAGCAGGAAAAAAGTGTGACCCGCGGGTCAGGATTCTTTCAAAAATATGAAAAGTATCAAAAGCGTCTCAAACTCCCGTCATATGATGCCCGAGATCCGAAAGGGCAGAAAAAGTTTGCGGAACCTGTTTCCCTGCTCTAGATTCTGAACAAGCTGCAGAAACCTGAGTGCAGCTCAGGAGAGAAAAAGAAGGCAAAAAGTGTGACTCGCGGGTCAGGATTTTTTCAAAAAAATCAGAAGTATCCAAAGCGTCTCAAACTGGCGTCATATGATGCCCGAGATCCGAAAGGGCAGAAAAAGTTTGCGGAACCTGTTTCCCTGCTCTAGATTTTGAACAAGCTACAAGAAACCTGAGTGCTGCTCAGGAGAGAAAAAGAAGGCAAAAAGTGTGCGCGGGTCAGGATTTTTTCAAAAAAATGAAAAGTTTCCAAGCGTCTCAAACTCGCGTCATATGATGCCTGAGATCCGAAAGGGCAGAAAAAGTTTGCGGAACCTGTTTCCCTGCTCTAGATTCTGAACAAGCTGCAGAAACCTGAGTGCAGCTCAGGAGAGAAAAAGAAGTCAAAAAGTGTGACCCGTGGGTCAGGATTTTTTCAAAAAAAGGAAAAGTATCCAAACGTCTCAAACTCATGTCATATGATGCCCGAGATCCGAAAGGGCAGAAAAAGTTTGCAGAACCTGTTTCCCTGCTCTAGATTCTGAACAAGCTGCAGAAACCTGAGTGCAGCTCAGGAGAGAAAAAGCAGGCAAAAAGTGTGACCCGCGGGTCAGGATTTTTTCAAAAAAATGAAAAGTATCCAAATGGTCTGAAACTCGTGTCATATGATGCCCGAGATCCGAAAGGGCTGAAAAAGTTTGCGGAACCTGTTTGCCTGCTCTAGATTCTGAACAAGCTGCAGAAACCTGAGTGCAGCTCAGGAGAGAAAAAGCAGGAAAAAAGTGTGACCCGCGGGTCAGGATTTTTTCAAAAAAATGAAAAGTATCCAAAGCGTCTCAAACTCGAGTCATATGATGCCCGAGATCCGAAAGGGCAGAAAAAGTTTGCGGAACCTGTTTCCCTGCTCTAGATTCTGAACAAGCTGCAGAAACCTGAGTGCAGCAAAGGAGAGAAAAAGAAGTCAAAAAGTGTGACCCGCGGGTCAGGATTTTTTCAAAAAAAGGAAAAGTATCCAAACGTCTCAAACTCATATCATATGATGCCCGAGATCCGAAAGGGCAGAAAAAGTTTGCGGAACCTGTTTCCCTGCTCTAGATTCTGAACAAGCTGCAGAAACCTGAGTGCAGCTCAGGAGAGAAAAAGAAGTCAAAAAGTGTGACCCGTGGGTCAGGATTTTTTCAAAAAAAGGAAAGGTATCCAAACGTCTCAAACTCATGTCATATGATACCCGAGATCCGAAAGGGCAGAAAAAGTTTGCGGAACCTGTTTCCCTGCTCTAGATTCTGAACAAGGTGCAGAAACCTGAGTGCACCTCAGGAGAGAAAAAGAAGGCAAAAACTGTGACCCGCGGGTCAGGATTTTTTCAAAAAAATCAAAAGTATCCAAAGCGTCTGAAACTAGCATCATATGATGCCCGAGATCCGAAAGGGCAGAAAAAGTTTGCGGAACCTGTTTCCCTGCTCTAGATTCTGAACAAGGTGCAGAAACCTGAGTGCAGCTCAGTATAGAAAAAGCAGGCAAAAAGTGTGACCCGTGGGATGGGATTTTTTCAAAAATATGAAAAGTATGCAAAGCGTCTCAAACTCGAGTCATATGATGCCTGAGATCCGAAAAGGCAGAAAAAGTTTGCGGAACCTGTTTCCCTGCTCTAGATTCTGAACAAGCTGCAGAAACCTGAGTGCAGCTCAGGAGAGAAAAAGCAGGCAAAAAGTGTGACCCGCGGGTCAGGATGTTTTCAAAAAAATCAAAAGTATCCAAAGCGTCTCAAACTCGCATCATATGATGCCCGACATCCAAAAGGGCAGAAAAAGTTTGCGGAACCTGTTTCCCTGCTCTAGATTTTGAACAAGCTACAAGAAACCTGAGTGCTGCTCAGGAGAGAAAAAGAAGGCAAAAAGTGTGACCCGCGGGTCAGGATTTTTTCAAAAAAATGAAAAGTTTCCAAGCGTCTCAAACTCGCGTCATATGATGCCTGAGATCCGAAAGGGCAGAAAAAGTTTGCGGAACCTGTTTCCCTGCTCTAGATTCTGAACAAGCTGCAGAAACCTGAGTGCAGCTCAGGATAGAAAAAGCAGGCAAAAAGTGTGACCCGTGGGTCAGGATTTTTTCAAAAAAATGAAAAGTATGCAAAGCGTCTCAAACTCGAGTCATATGATGCCTGAGATCCGAAAAGGCAGAAAAAGTTTGCGGAACCTGTTTCCCTGCTCTAGATTCTGAACAAGCTGCAGAAACCTGAGTGCAGCTCAGGAGAGAAAAAGCAGGCAAAAAGTGTGACCCGCGGGTCAGGATTTTTTCAAAAAAATGAAAAGTATCCAAACGTCTCAAACTCATATCAAATGATGCCCGAGATCCGAAAGGGCAGAAAAAGTTTGCGGAACCTGTTTCGCTGCTCTAGATTCTGAACAAGCTGCAGAAACCTGAGTGCACCTCAGGAGAGAAAAAAAGGCAAAAAGTGTGACCCGCTGGTCAGGATTTTTTCAAAAAATGAAAAGTATCCAAAGTGTCTCAAACTCGTGTCATATGATGCCCGAGATCCGAAAGGGCAGAAAAAGTTTGTGGAACCTGTTTCCCTGCTCTAGATTCTGAACAAGCTGCAGAAACCTGAGTGCAGCTCAGGATAGAAAAAGCAGGCAAAAAGTGTGACCCGTGGGTCAGGATTTTTTCAAAAAAATGAAAAGTATGCAAAGCGTCTCAAACTCGAGTCATATGATGCCTGAGATCCGAAAAGGCAGAAAAAGTTTGCGGAACCTGTTTCCCTGCTCTAGATTCTGAACAAGCTGCAGAAACCTGAGTGCAGCTCAGGAGAGAAAAAGCAGGCAAAAAGTGTGACCCGCGGGTCAGGATTTTTTCAAAAAAATGAAAAGTATCCAAACGTCTCAAACTCATATCAAATGATGCCCGAGATCCGAAAGGGCAGAAAAAGTTTGCGGAACCTGTTTCGCTGCTCTAGATTCTGAACAAGCTGCAGAAACCTGAGTGCACCTCAGGAGAGAAAAAAAGGCAAAAAGTGTGACCCGCTGGTCAGGATTTTTTCAAAAAATGAAAAGTATCCAAAGTGTCTCAAACTCGTGTCATATGATGCCCGAGATCCGAAAGGGCAGAAAAAGTTTGCGGAACCTGTTTCCCTGCTCTAGATTCTGAACAAGCTGCAGAAACCTGAGTGCAGCTCAGGATAGAAAAAGCAGGCAAAAAGTGTGACCCGTGGGTCAGGATTTTTTCAAAAAAATGAAAAGTATGCAAAGCGTCTCAAACTCGAGTCATATGATGCCTGAGATCCGAAAAGGCAGAAAAAGTTTGCGGAACCTGTTTCCCTGCTCTAGATTCTGAACAAGCTGCAGAAACCTGAGTGCAGCTCAGGAGAGAAAAAGCAGGCAAAAAGTGTGACCCGCGGGTCAGGATTTTTTCAAAAAAATGAAAAGTATCCAAACGTCTCAAACTCATATCAAATGATGCCCGAGATCCGAAAGGGCAGAAAAAGTTTGCGGAACCTGTTTCGCTGCTCTAGATTCTGAACAAGCTGCAGAAACCTGAGTGCACCTCAGGAGAGAAAAAAAGGCAAAAAGTGTGACCCGCTGGTCAGGATTTTTTCAAAAAATGAAAAGTATCCAAAGTGTCTCAAACTCGTGTCATATGATGCCCGAGATCCGAAAGGGCAGAAAAAGTTTGCGGAACCTGTTTCCCTGCTCTAGATTCTGAACAAGCTGCAGAAACCTGAGTGCACCTCAGGAGAGAAAAAAAGGCAAAAAGTGTGACCCGCTGGTCAGGATTTTTTCAAAAAATGAAAAGTATCCAAAGTGTCTCAAACTCATGTCATATAATGCCCAAGATCCGAAAGGGCAGAAAAAGTTTGCGGAACCTGTTTCCCTGCTCTAGATTCTGAACAAGCTGCAGAAACCTGAGTGCACCTCAGGAGAGAAAAAAAGGCAAAAAGTGTGACCCGCGGGTCAGGATTTTTTCAAAAAAATGAAAAGTATCCAAAGCGTGTCAAACTCGAGTCATATGATGCCCGAGATCCGAAAGGGCAGAAAAAGTTTGCGGAACCTGTTTCCCTGCTCTAGATTCTGAACAAGCTGCAGAAACCTGAGTGCATCTCAGGAGAGAAAAAGCAGGAAAAAAGTGTGACCCGCGGGTCAGGATTCTTTCAAAAATATGAAAAGTATCAAAAGCGTCTCAAACTCCCGTCATATGATGCCCGAGATCCGAAAGGGCAGAAAAAGTTTGCGGAACCTGTTTCCCTGCTCTAGATTCTGAACAAGCTGCAGAAACCTGAGTGCAGCTCAGGAGAGAAAAAGAAGGCAAAAAGTGTGACTCGCGGGTCAGGATTTTTTCAAAAAAATCAGAAGTATCCAAAGCGTCTCAAACTGGCGTCATATGATGCCCGAGATCCGAAAGGGCAGAAAAAGTTTGCGGAACCTGTTTCCCTGCTCTAGATTTTGAACAAGCTACAAGAAACCTGAGTGCTGCTCAGGAGAGAAAAAGAAGGCAAAAAGTGTGCGCGGGTCAGGATTTTTTCAAAAAAATGAAAAGTTTCCAAGCGTCTCAAACTCGCGTCATATGATGCCTGAGATCCGAAAGGGCAGAAAAAGTTTGCGGAACCTGTTTCCCTGCTCTAGATTCTGAACAAGCTGCAGAAACCTGAGTGCAGCTCAGGAGAGAAAAAGAAGTCAAAAAGTGTGACCCGTGGGTCAGGATTTTTTCAAAAAAAGGAAAAGTATCCAAACGTCTCAAACTCATGTCATATGATGCCCGAGATCCGAAAGGGCAGAAAAAGTTTGCAGAACCTGTTTCCCTGCTCTAGATTCTGAACAAGCTGCAGAAACCTGAGTGCAGCTCAGGAGAGAAAAAGCAGGCAAAAAGTGTGACCCGCGGGTCAGGATTTTTTCAAAAAAATGAAAAGTATCCAAATGGTCTGAAACTCGTGTCATATGATGCCCGAGATCCGAAAGGGCTGAAAAAGTTTGCGGAACCTGTTTGCCTGCTCTAGATTCTGAACAAGCTGCAGAAACCTGAGTGCAGCTCAGGAGAGAAAAAGCAGGAAAAAAGTGTGACCCGCGGGTCAGGATTTTTTCAAAAAAATGAAAAGTATCCAAAGCGTCTCAAACTCGAGTCATATGATGCCCGAGATCCGAAAGGGCAGAAAAAGTTTGCGGAACCTGTTTCCCTGCTCTAGATTCTGAACAAGCTGCAGAAACCTGAGTGCAGCAAAGGAGAGAAAAAGAAGTCAAAAAGTGTGACCCGCGGGTCAGGATTTTTTCAAAAAAAGGAAAAGTATCCAAACGTCTCAAACTCATATCATATGATGCCCGAGATCCGAAAGGGCAGAAAAAGTTTGCGGAACCTGTTTCCCTGCTCTAGATTCTGAACAAGCTGCAGAAACCTGAGTGCAGCTCAGGAGAGAAAAAGAAGTCAAAAAGTGTGACCCGTGGGTCAGGATTTTTTCAAAAAAAGGAAAGGTATCCAAACGTCTCAAACTCATGTCATATGATACCCGAGATCCGAAAGGGCAGAAAAAGTTTGCGGAACCTGTTTCCCTGCTCTAGATTCTGAACAAGGTGCAGAAACCTGAGTGCACCTCAGGAGAGAAAAAGAAGGCAAAAACTGTGACCCGCGGGTCAGGATTTTTTCAAAAAAATCAAAAGTATCCAAAGCGTCTGAAACTAGCATCATATGATGCCCGAGATCCGAAAGGGCAGAAAAAGTTTGCGGAACCTGTTTCCCTGCTCTAGATTCTGAACAAGGTGCAGAAACCTGAGTGCAGCTCAGTATAGAAAAAGCAGGCAAAAAGTGTGACCCGTGGGATGGGATTTTTTCAAAAATATGAAAAGTATGCAAAGCGTCTCAAACTCGAGTCATATGATGCCTGAGATCCGAAAAGGCAGAAAAAGTTTGCGGAACCTGTTTCCCTGCTCTAGATTCTGAACAAGCTGCAGAAACCTGAGTGCAGCTCAGGAGAGAAAAAGCAGGCAAAAAGTGTGACCCGCGGGTCAGGATTTTTTCAAAAAAATGAAAAGTATCCAAACGTCTCAAACTCATATCAAATGATGCCCGAGATCCGAAAGGGCAGAAAAAGTTTGCGGAACCTGTTTCCCTGCTCTAGATTCTGAACAAGCTGCAGAAACCTGAGTGCACCTCAGGAGAGAAAAAAAGGCAAAAAGTGTGACCCGCTGGTCAGGATTTTTTCAAAAAATGAAAAGTATCCAAAGTGTCTCAAACTCGTGTCATATGATGCCCGAAATCCGAAAGGGCAGAAAAAGTTTGCGGAACCTGTTTCCCTGCTCTAGATTCTGAATAAGCTGCAGAAACCTGAGTGCACCTCAGGAGAGAAAAAAAGGCAAAAAGTGTGACCCGCTGGTCAGGATTTTTTCAAAAAATGAAAAGTATCCAAAGTGTCTCAAACTCATGTCATATGATGCCCGAGATCCGAAAGGGCAGAAAAAGTTTGCGGAACCTGTTTCCCTGCTCTAGATTCTGAACAAGCTGCAGAAACCTGAGTGCACCTCAGGAGAGAAAAAAAGGCAAAAAGTGTGACCCGCGGGTCAGGATTTTTTCAAAAAAATGAAAAGTATCCAAAGCGTGTCAAACTCGAGTCATATGATGCCCGAGATCCGAAAGGGCAGAAAAAGTTTGCGGAACCTGTTTCCCTGCTCTAGATTCTGAACAAGCTGCAGAAACCTGAGTGCACCTCAGGAGAGAAAAAGAAGGCAAAAACTGTGACCCGCGGGTCAGGATTTTTTCAAAAAAATCAAAAGTATCCAAAGCGTCTGAAACTAGCATCATATGATGCCCGAGATCCGAAAGGGCAGAAAAAGTTTGCGGAACCTGTTTCCCTGCTCTAGATTCTGAACAAGGTGCAGAAACCTGAGTGCAGCTCAGTATAGAAAAAGCAGGCAAAAAGTGTGACCCGTGGGATGGGATTTTTTCAAAAATATGAAAAGTATGCAAAGCGTCTCAAACTCGAGTCATATGATGCCTGAGATCCGAAAAGGCAGAAAAAGTTTGCGGAACCTGTTTCCCTGCTCTAGATTCTGAACAAGCTGCAGAAACCTGAGTGCAGCTCAGGAGAGAAAAAGCAGGCAAAAAGTGTGACCCGCGGGTCAGGATTTTTTCAAAAAAATGAAAAGTATCCAAACGTCTCAAACTCATATCAAATGATGCCCGAGATCCGAAAGGGCAGAAAAAGTTTGCGGAACCTGTTTCCCTGCTCTAGATTCTGAACAAGCTGCAGAAACCTGAGTGCACCTCAGGAGAGAAAAAAAGGCAAAAAGTGTGACCCGCTGGTCAGGATTTTTTCAAAAAATGAAAAGTATCCAAAGTGTCTCAAACTCGTGTCATATGATGCCCGAAATCCGAAAGGGCAGAAAAAGTTTGCGGAACCTGTTTCCCTGCTCTAGATTCTGAATAAGCTGCAGAAACCTGAGTGCACCTCAGGAGAGAAAAAAAGGCAAAAAGTGTGACCCGCTGGTCAGGATTTTTTCAAAAAATGAAAAGTATCCAAAGTGTCTCAAACTCATGTCATATGATGCCCGAGATCCGAAAGGGCAGAAAAAGTTTGCGGAACCTGTTTCCCTGCTCTAGATTCTGAACAAGCTGCAGAAACCTGAGTGCACCTCAGGAGAGAAAAAAAGGCAAAAAGTGTGACCCGCGGGTCAGGATTTTTTCAAAAAAATGAAAAGTATCCAAAGCGTGTCAAACTCGAGTCATATGATGCCCGAGATCCGAAAGGGCAGAAAAAGTTTGCGGAACCTGTTTCCCTGCTCTAGATTCTGAACAAGCTGCAGAAACCTGAGTGCATCTCAGGAGAGAAAAAGCAGGAAAAAAGTGTGACCCGCGGGTCAGGATTCTTTCAAAAATATGAAAAGTATCAAAAGCGTCTCAAACTCCCGTCATATGATGCCCGAGATCCGAAAAGGCAGAAAAAATTTGCGGAACCTGTTTCCCTGCTCTAGATTCTGAACAAGCTGCAGAAACCTGAGTGCAGCTCAGGAGAGAAAAAGAAGGCAAAAACTGTGACCCACGGGTCAGGATTTTTTCAAAAAAATGAAAAGTATCCAAAGTGTCTCACACTCATGTCATATGATGCCCGAGATCCGAAAGGGCAGAAAAAGTTTGCGGAACCTGTTTCCCTGCTCTAGTTTCTGAACAAGCTGCAGAAACCTGAGTGCAGCTCAGGAGAGAAAAAGAAGGCAAAAAGTGTGACTCGCGGGTCAGGATTTTTTCAAAAAAATCAGAAGTATCCAAAGCGTCTCAAACTGGCGTCATATGATGCCCGAGATCCGAAAGGGCAGAAAAAGTTTGCGGAACCTGTTTCCCTGCTCTAGATTCTGAAGAAGCTGCAGAAACCTGAGTGCAGCTCAGGAGAGAAAAAGCAGGCAAAAAGTGTGACCCGCGGATCAGGATGTTTTCAAAAAAATCAAAAGTATCCAAAGCGTCTCAAACTCGCATCATATGATGCCCGACATCCAAAAGGGCAGAAAAAGTTTGCGGAACCTGTTTCCCTGCTCTAGATTTTGAACAAGCTACAAGAAACCTGAGTGCTGCTCAGGAGAGAAAAAGAAGGCAAAAAGTGTGCGCGGGTCAGGATTTTTTCAAAAAAATGAAAAGTTTCCAAGCGTCTCAAACTCGCGTCATATGATGCCTGAGATCCGAAAGGGCAGAAAAAGTTTGCAGAACCTGTTTCCCTGCTCTAGATTCTGAACAAGCTGCAGAAACCTGAGTGCAGCTCAGGAGAGAAAAAGAAGTCAAAAAGTGTGACCCGTGGGTCAGGATTTTTTCAAAAAAAGGGAAAGTATCCAAACCGTCTGAAACTAGCATCATATGATGCCCGAGATCCAAAAGGGCAGAAAAAGTTTGCGGAACCTGTTTCCCTGCTCTAGATTTTGAACAAGCTACAAGAAACCTGAGTGCTGCTCAGGAGAGAAAAAGAAGGCAAAAAGTGTGACCCGCGAGTCAGGATTTTTTCAAAAAAATGAAAAGTATCCAAATGGTCTGAAACTCGTGTCATATGATGCCCGAGATCCGAAAGGGCTGAAAAAGTTTGCGGAACCTGTTTGCCTGCTCTAGATTCTGAACAAGCTGCAGAAACCTGAGTGCAGCTCAGGAGAGAAAAAGCAGGAAAAAAGTGTGACCCGCGGGTCAGGATTTTTTCGAAAAAATGAGAAGTATCCAAAGCGTCTCAAACTCGAGTCATATGATGCCCGAGATCCGAAAGGGCAGAAAAAGTTTGCGGAACCTGTTTCCCTGCTCTAGATTCTGAACAAGCTGCAGAAACCTGAGTGCAGCAAAGGAGAGAAAAAGCAGGCAAAAAGTGTGACCCGCGGGTCAGGATTTTTTCAAAAAAAGGAAAAGTATCCAAACGTCTCAAACTCATATCATATGATGCCCGACATCCGAAAGGGCAGAAAAAGTTTGCGGAACCTGTTTCCCTGCTCTAGATTCTGAACAAGCTGCAGAAACCTGAGTGCACCTCAGGAGAGAAAAAAAGGCAAAAAGTGTGACCCGCGGGTCAGGATTTTTTCAAAAAAATGAAAAGTATCCAAAGCGTCTGAAACTCGTGTCATATGATGCCCGAGATCCGAAAGGGCAGAAAAAGTTTACGGAACCTGTTTCCCTGCTCTAGATTCTGAACAAGCTGCAGAAACCTGAGTGCAGCTCAGGAGAGAAAAAGCAGGAAAAAAGTGTGACCCGTGGGTCAGGATTTTTTCAAAAAAAGGAAAAGTATCCAAACGTCTCAAACTCATGTCATATGATGCCCGAGATCCGAAAGGGCAGAAAAAGTTTGCGGAACCTGTTTCCCTGCTCTAGATTCTGAACAAGCTGCAGAAACCTGTGTGCAGCAAAGGAGAGAAGAAGAAGTCAAAAAGTGTGACCCGCGGGTCAGGATTTTTTCAAAAAAAGGAAAAGTATCCAAACGTCTCAAACTCATATCATATGATGCCCGAGATCCGAAAGGGCAGAAAAAGTTTGTGGAACCTGTTTCCCTGCTCTAGATTCTGAACAAGCTGCAGAAACCTGAGTGCAGCTCAGGAGAGAAATAGAACGAAAAAAGTGTGACCCGCGGGTCAGGATTTTTTCAAAAAAATGAAAAGTATCCAAAGCGACTCAAACTCGTGTCATATGATGCCCGAGATCCGAAAGGGCAGAAAAAGTTTGCGGAACCTGTTTCCCTGCTCTAGATTCTGAACAAGGTGCAGAAACCTGAGTGCAGCTCAGGAGAGAAAAAGCAGGAAAGAAGTGTGACCCGCGGGTCAGGATTTTTTCAAAAAAATGAAAAGTATCCAAAGCGTCTCAAACTCGAGTCATATGATGCCCGAGATCCGAAAGGGCAGAAAAAGTTTGCGGAACCTGTTTCCCTGCTCTAGATTCTGAACAAGATGCAGAAACCTGAGTGCATCTCAGGAGAGAAAAAGCAGGAAAAAAGTGTGACCCGCGGGTCAGGATTCTTTCAAAAAAATGAAAAGTATCAAAAGTGTCTCAAACTCATGTCATATGATGCCCGAGATCCGAAAGGGCAGAAAAAGTTTGCGGAACCTGTTTCCCTGCTCTAGATTCTGAACAAGCTGCAGAAACCTGAGTGCATCTCAGGAGAGAAAAAGCAGGAAAAAAGTGTGACCCGCGGGTCAGGATTCTTTCAAAAAAATCAAAAGTATCCAAAGCATCTCAAACTAGCATCATATGATGCCCGAGGTCCGAAAGGGCAGAAAAAGTTTGCGGAACCCGTTTCCCTGCTCTAGATTTTGAACAAGCTACAAGAAACCTGAGTGCAGCTCAGGAGAGAAAAAGAAGGCAAAAACTGTGACTCGCGGATCAGGATGTTTTCAAAAAAATCAAAAGTATCCAAAGCGTCTCAAACTCGCATCATATGATGCCCGACATCCAAAAGGGCAGAAAAAGTTTGCGGAACCTGTTTCCCTGCTCTAGATTTTGAACAAGCTACAAGAAACCTGAGTGCTGCTCAGGAGAGAAAAAGAAGGCAAAAAGTGTGCGCGGGTCAGGATTTTTTCAAAAAAATGAAAAGTTTCCAAGCGTCTCAAACTCGCGTCATATGATGCCTGAGATCCGAAAGGGCAGAAAAAGTTTGCGGAACCTGTTTCCCTGCTCTAGATTCTGAACAAGCTGCAGAAACCTGAGTGCAGCTCAGGAGAGAAAAAGAAGTCAAAAAGTGTGACCCGTGGGTCAGGATTTTTTCAAAAAAAGGGAAAGTATCCAAACCGTCTGAAACTAGCATCATATGATGCCCGAGATCCAAAAGGGCAGAAAAAGTTTGCGGAACCTGTTTCCCTGCTCTAGATTTTGAACAAGCTACAAGAAACCTGAGTGCTGCTCAGGAGAGAAAAAGAAGGCAAAAAGTGTGACCCGCGAGTCAGGATTTTTTCAAAAAAATGAAAAGTATCCAAATGGTCTGAAACTCGTGTCATATGATGCCCGAGATCCGAAAGGGCTGAAAAAGTTTGCGGAACCTGTTTGCCTGCTCTAGATTCTGAACAAGCTGCAGAAACCTGAGTGCAGCTCAGGAGAGAAAAAGCAGGAAAAAAGTGTGACCCGCGGGTCAGGATTTTTTCGAAAAAATGAGAAGTATCCAAAGCGTCTCAAACTCGAGTCATATGATGCCCGAGATCCGAAAGGGCAGAAAAAGTTTGCGGAACCTGTTTCCCTGCTCTAGATTCTGAACAAGCTGCAGAAACCTGAGTGCAGCAAAGGAGAGAAAAAGCAGGCAAAAAGTGTGACCCGCGGGTCAGGATTTTTTCAAAAAAAGGAAAAGTATCCAAACGTCTCAAACTCATATCATATGATGCCCGAGATCCGAAAGGGCAGAAAAAGTTTGCGGAACCTGTTTCCCTGCTCTAGATTCTGAACAAGCTGCAGAAACCTGAGTGCACCTCAGGAGAGAAAAAAAGGCAAAAAGTGTGACCCGCGGGTCAGGATTTTTTCAAAAAAATGAAAAGTATCCAAAGCGTCTGAAACTCGTGTCATATGATGCCCGAGATCCGAAAGGGCAGAAAAAGTTTACGGAACCTGTTTCCCTGCTCTAGATTCTGAACAAGCTGCAGAAACCTGAGTGCAGCTCAGGAGAGAAAAAGCAGGAAAAAAGTGTGACCCGTGGGTCAGGATTTTTTCAAAAAAAGGAAAAGTATCCAAACGTCTCAAACTCATGTCATATGATGCCCGAGATCCGAAAGGGCAGAAAAAGTTTGCGGAACCTGTTTCCCTGCTCTAGATTCTGAACAAGCTGCAGAAACCTGTGTGCAGCAAAGGAGAGAAAAAGAAGTCAAAAAGTGTGACCCGCGGGTCAGGATTTTTTCAAAAAAAGGAAAAGTATCCAAACGTCTCAAACTCATATCATATGATGCCCGAGATCCGAAAAGGCAGAAAAAGTTTGTGGAACCTGTTTCCCTGCTCTAGATTCTGAACAAGCTGCAGAAACCTGAGTGCAGCTCAGGAGAGAAATAGAACGAAAAAAGTGTGACCCGCGGGTCAGGATTTTTTCAAAAAAATGAAAAGTATCCAAAGTGTCTCAAACTCGTGTCATATGATGCCCGAGATCCGAAAGGGCAGAAAAAGTTTGCGGAACCTGTTTCCCTACTCTATATTCTGAACAAGCTGCAGAAACCTGAGTGCACCTCAGGAGAGAAAAAAAGGCAAAAAGTGTGACCAGCGGGTCAGGATTTTTTCAAAAAAATGAAAAGTATCCAAAGCGACTCAAACTCGTGTCATATGATGCCCGAGATCCGAAAGGGCAGAAAAAGTTTGCGGAACCTGTTTCCCTGCTCTAGATTCTGAACAAGGTGCAGAAACCTGAGTGCAGCTCAGGAGA